>NC_065567.1:37285523-39926958 GCF_022605725.1 Anthonomus grandis grandis
CACATCTCGTGAGAGTAAAAAGAAATTTATTAATATGAAATAAAACTTAGTTGGGGCAAAAATACAAATGTGTTCCAACTAACTTAATGAACTATCTCGAATATTCCAACCAAAAATCATTTGAGTACATTGCAACCAGGTTTTGGAATAACTTGCCAAGAGAGGTCAAGACTTTTAAGCAGCAAAAGTTCTCATTGTATATTGTTGAATTGAGCCTGTGAAATATGCCTAAGTGTGCCTGGTGGTTACAAGTAATAATTGCATTAAATTTAAAACACTTAACTTTGAGTATCTGCACCATCCTCTGAGCATTTTTTTTCCCTTCGACTTGTTCTGCGCTTTGATACATATGATACGCGACCCCACTTTTTTTTAATTAAATATACTCATTAAACACACAATAATATATATATATATATATATATATATATATATAGTGAATGAATATATATATATATATAATATATATATAATATATATATTATATATATTATATATTATATATATATATATTATATATATATATATTATATATATATATATTATATATATATATATTATATATATTATATATTATATATATATATATTATATATATATATATTATATATATATATATATATATATATATATTATATTATATATATATATATTATATATATATATATTATATATATATATATATATATATATATATATATATATATATATATATATATATATATATATATATAATATATATATATATATATATATATATATATATATATATATATATATATATATATATATATATATATATATATATATATATATATATATATATATATATAATATATATATATATATATATATATATATATATATATATATATATTATATATATATATATATATATATATATATATATATTATATATATATATATATAATATATATATATATAATATATATATATATAATATATAATATATATAATATATATATTATATATATATATATATTCATTCACTATATATATATATATATATATATATATATATTATTGTGTGTTTAATGAGTATATTTAATTAAAAAAAAGTGGGGTCGCGTATCATATGTATCAAAGCGCAGAACAAGTCGAAGGGAAAAAAAATGCTCAGAGGATGGTGCAGATACTCAAAGTTAAGTGTTTTAAATTATGCCTTAGGGTTATTTTTGAATTTGAACCATAAGGGGACCAAATTACAGATGCATACTTAAGTAAGGAACGAACCAAAGAGTAATAAAGTAATAAAGTAATTTGAAACAATAAGGTGAAAGATATACACTATTTCTAGTAGTCCTATGGTTGGAACCTTTGGTGTTATGCTCAAATTACGAGATAGTTTTACCACTAACCAAAACTCTTTATTTTTAATCGCGACGCGTGTTTCGCTAACGATGTTAGCATTTTCGGGAGAAGATTAAAACTCTTAAAGTTTTAATCTGGGCATTCTAATAAAATTATTATTATCGATACACAATCAACAATAACAAACTCAGGTCAGTTGATACAGTTAAAGATTTAGTTGTTCTTTTCAATACCTAGCTAACCTTTTTACTGCACATTTTGGATATTATTAACAGGAGGTGATGCATAGTCTTGGTTTTAAGAACTCTACACTAGAAATAGTCAAATTACGAGACAGTTTTACCACTAACCAAAACTCTAAAAGTTTTAATCTTCTCCCGAAAATGCTAACATCGTTAGCGAAACACGTGTCGAGATAGAAATATAGTTATTTATCCTGACCAGCTGTGTGCGACCAGTCAAAAAACTATGACAAAATTCGACCAAAGTCTTACAAAGACCAATACCCCCAAAATTTCTAACCAGATGGTCATAAGCAAGGGCGTTTGAGAAGTCTGTATACACACTATCGACCTGTACAGACCTCAGCACAGATCAAATCATACTGGTAAGTCAACCAGTTAGTCACCATAGATCTACCCTGAGAAAAACCATACTCATCATCACTAAGTAATTGCCTACAGTACTATGAAAATTGTACAGAATAAGAATACAACCTACCAAATAGCAGACTGAATACACACACCTCTTAATTGGTGTTAAGAAGCTCACCTTCCAATAATGAGAAAATTTTCCTGATATTAAGCAAAGATTGAAAAGATGATGCAGAGGCTCATTACTCTCATTACTCAGAGTATACACAGTTTTTAAGAAAAACAGAAGGGATATCATCAGGGCCAAAAGAAGTTTTAATACATAAAACACACTACTTCTCTTTAGTGTATAATAAATTGAAAATTGCTGCCTCTTAGGGTGTTGTCTTAGGGCTTAAGAACATTGTCAAAGCAACGAAACTATTCAAAAAAACAATGGTACTCATCATTAAAAGAATTTTTGTTACAAGGACGTAAAATTTTATCAAAAATGTCCAATAAAGAAAAAGAGATACAATTTATATCCAGACTGTAATCAAACTTATAGTCAGGAGCGTTGCTGATATGTTGCCTATGTGGTTTCAAAATACCTAGCAAATAAGTTTACAATATCTTGACAATTTATTGATGTGTTTCCAAAATGAAGAAGGATCATGAGAAATTTCAATATTTAATTTTTCAATATATGACCTAAAATATTCATCACCAAGAGTTCTACATTTATTCCTCAAATTTGAAAAATTAAAATAATCCATAGGATCCTTACTATTTTTGGATTTTGTGTGAGCAATCTTTTTTTGAATCAGAAGATTCTGTAATTTTCTACTAAACCAAATGGGAAAGTTAGCATTGTAAAAAATGTTAAAGCATTTATTAATATCTTGCTGATTAAAAGCAGCATGCCCAATTCATGCTAGCAAGGTAATTATTAATGACAACAAAATCACAGTTTACATAATCATAATAATAAACATCATACTTAAGATCTAAATCAAAATTAATAGGAATACTATTTCATAAGCAGGATGATATATACATATACAAAAATATATACATATATATATATATATATATATATATATATATATATATATATATATATATATATATATATACTAAATTTTTACTTTCCTTTGATTAAATATTGGGTTTAATACCTGTTTATAAATGAATAAATAAATACATAAAGTTTCTTCAAAAATATAAAGAACAAATGAAGAAAAATAAAACTTAGGCGTAATAGTTATAAATTGGCATCTAAGTCAGGCATGCCAAAAATTACTAATACTATAAATAAAACATATAGATATATTTATGTAGGGAACAACATAATTATTTTTAAGTGCAACCTGAATATCACACACTAGAACTATAATAGATCATATGATTTGCTCTACCAATAAAAAAATGTAAATGTTGACTCCAATATTAGAGTTGAGGCTAATTTTTATCCAGTCATAGGAAAATTAATTTGAAGGTAACAGAATGTATTAAAAAATTTCAAACTAAAATATTTATTCAGCATTTGATCTTAGATATAAAGAAAACAAAAATATAAACAAAAAATTTCTACAACTATTTTCAAGACTTTTTAGATTGATCTTAGATGTATAAAAGAATCTACCATTTAAAAAAAATATTAAATGCCATCAAAATAGCAAGTCAATTATACCAGATTTAACATTTCTAATTAAGGAAAAATAATTAGCCTTTAAAAAAACATAGACGATTTTGCAAATTAAATAATAATTTGCATAATTTGAAATTCATAACACTTAATGTATATAAGTAATACAATCAAATCATCAAATAATCGTTATTTAAAAAAAAAGAGCTTATGCTGGAAAAACGAAAAATACGATGAAATAATATGTTTCTAAATATGTACTTGGGTAATGACTAGAAATTCGATGGAAATTATAAGTGAACCTAAAAAAATTGCAAAAACGAATAAATATTTTATGAAGATATGATCATGACTAAGGATATACAAAATCAAACTAGTAATTTAAAAGTAAATGTACAGATTACAAAGAAATAAATGTTATAATATTAAACCTGAAAAAAATGAGGCAACAGATCATGATAATATATAGATAAAGGCCATGGTTTTTCTTAGGGTAGATCTACAGTGACTAACTTGTTGTAACCTACCAGTATGATTTGATCTGTGCTGAGGTCTGTATAGGTTGACAGTGTGTATAGTGTATACAGACTTCTCAATAGCCTTTGATAGGGTTGGTCATGATCATCTGGTTAGGAAGTTTGGGCCTTGGACGTTTGAAGTAGTGAGACTTTGGTCCAATCTTGTCATACTTTTTTGATTGGTTGCACACAGTTAGTTAGATGATAAATATGTAATTATATTTCTAATGGTATTGAAGTATCTTTAGGTGGGCCTCAGGGTTCGCATTTTACCTCGCGTTTAAACTGTATAAACCCTTTAAGCCATATCATGATTTTGAGCTACTTGGATTAAGATAATATATCTGAGTGATGTAATAGCAATAGTCTGGAAGCAGTAGTCTGGTGTTCCTTACCAAGCTAACTTTTTTACCGCATATTTTGGATATTATTAATAGTAGTAAGTGTAGTCTTGGATTTATCACTACAAATAGTATACCTTAATGTTTAAAATTACTTTATTGCTCTTTGGTTCATTCTTTGCTTGAGTATGCATTTATAATTTGGTCCTCTTATTATGACGGTCATATTGAACACATTGTGGCTGTATACAGAAGATTCTTAAGATCCCTGCTTGTAGAGCTATTTTTCGTAATTATTCATCGACATATCATCGACTATAATGCTATCAGTATTCAGTTTGATATCCCTAATTTTGTAATCAGACGGCATAATTCTGATGCTTTAATATTTGATAAGAACTTGAATGGTTTATATCACTATCTTGGAAGCATTCCTTTTCACACCTGTCAAATGTTTTGTTGTTTATTTTTCTTTTACCTTCAACATTCTTTGCATAGTGTTAAGTTATTTTTGTATTATTACATTATATAGTAGGTTTTATTATCTACTATTATATTTATAAATTTTATCTCAAATTAGGATTTAAAACAAAACAAAATAACTATAGACCAATCATCTCATATATATCAATATGGATTTCTTAAAAATGGCAATACTCTACCTTTTCTTAAGGTGCCGCTATTGACCTACTTTTATATTTCAGCCGATTTATGTAAATGATAGTGAAATCATGATAGCACTTTTTTAAGATTTGTGGAAAGCTTTTGTGTGGTTAATCATAGTATCGTACTAAATAAATTAGGAAATAAGGGACGACAGTGCTCTTTTGTATTAGCACAACTGGTTAACAATAACTAAGTTGATTATAACTTAATCAAGTATACTCAATCATTGCGTCAAAATAGTCTTTGGACAAAACCAAATACATATTAATGCACTTAGTCTATTAATATGTATTTAGTTTTGTCTAATTATTAATAGACTTAGTCAATATATTATGTCAGTGGTACGGTGTATTTGACTAAACTAGATACTTGGCCTAGTAAGTTAAGATGGGACTCATCTAAACCACGTAAATAATATAAAATACTTGGTTCTTATACCTATATCAGCTAAGAATTAAATTTATTATTCTTACATCCTAACAGTACTAAGTACCTTATCCCAATTTTGTTCGCAGGTAAAATTAATTTTTAAGATTATTGATAAGCTACAAAGTAACAAGGTATGTCCAATCGCATCATTTTTAATTAAAAAATCTTTTCTGTTGGAAAACAGGTTTGGAATGAGTGTTTTTCATTTCTAAAGTGAGTAGTTGACCATAGTGATCTGATATGCCTGATATATAAACCTTGCATGCAATGTCATCCAAGGGATAGGTGAAAAACACATTCTCCACATGAGATGCACTGGTGCTCATTACCCATGTCATTTCATTTACATGTTGTGACAACCCATCATCAATCATGATTAGTACTGAAATGAAATCGATATTAAACTCGCCACATACAACCATAAATTTCTTTGGAGGGTACACATCACCCAGAACATTGCTGAGACTAGAAAGAAAAACATCTAAATTACCCTTTGGAAATCTATAGATACATATAATTATTGCAGATTTTGAGTTTAGCTGTATTTGTGTTATACAAAATTCACATTCCTTTTCAGTCGGTAAAATATCGCAATTAATAGACTGGCCCAAAATATTATTAGTAAAAATAGCTGTGCCACCCCCGCGAAATTGTCTTTTTCAAAGGGCGAAATTTTCCAGATAAACTTGTTCTATTTCATTTTCTTGGAGCCAGTGTTCGGTTGCACAAAAAATATTGGCCTTTAATTTATTGAGTAAAACTTCTAACTCAAGAATTTTGTTATTTATACTTTGGAGATTTTGATGAAATAGTGTAATAGATGTGTTACTTGACATTAACGTGTCTCGAATTTTGATGCCTCTCTAAAAAATTTCGCCCCCAGAGAAAAATCGAATTTTTGGGAAATCTACCCCTGCCGGCCAAAAGGATTCCCCATAAACAATGTCTTTTAAATCGGGATGCACCCCAACCATGAAGCAATCAAATCTGGTATTCTCCTTTTTGGTTTGGCATTGCTCTACCTCAATATCTTCCTGTTTAAGGTTGGCTTTTGTGCAAATATAATTTACAACTATCTGATCAGATATTGTGTCTTTAACTTTAGAGACGAATAGCCAGATTTTTTGTACTTGTTGCTTACATACTGTTATAAACTCAACTCTGGTACCAATGCAACCAATCTGAAATTGTGATTGTTGATCACCTTTCTTTGGGCCTGAGAAACTGTCATAAAGAGCTAATTGACTGGAGCGGACCTAAAAAATTTTCCAGATTAATCTGCTAACAGCTAAAATTAGATTGCATACTCCTTGTATGCAATCCAATTTTAGCTGTCAGTGTGGGACTAAATTGCACTATAATTAGAATAAAGCAAACAATAAAAAGTGTGGTGATTTCTATGATCACCATGTTGTATTGCTTTATTTAAATCTTCTCTGCCATACAAATCAAAAAAATGGCTAACTGCATTAAATTCAAGAAAATTAAGTCTTACTATTGCATTTTGCATTGATTCTTTTATGTATAGTAAATTTTGCATTGATATTTTTAATATACAATACTTGTTTTGGTGAAATTAAAAGAATCACTAGTCGGGAGGATATTAAAACTAAACTTTTAAAAACTAACATGTAAAATTTCATAACAAATCCATTGAGGTAAAAAACTCATTTTGACAAAAATATTACATAACCAGTTTTATGCTTTGGACCGTAGATCTCCACTATGGGACATCTGTCTGGCAGTCTTATTCAGGTGTTGTTTATCACTCAAGATAAATAAAGCTATTTGGTATATTTTTAATTTTCTGACCCCTGTATTTTTTAAGTTGCCTTTTTATTGATGAACAAACTCTTACCTTGCTTGTACATTCATAAGACTGCTTGCATTATTTTAAATAAAGATACATATGGTGCTTAACCTAAAAAAATAAGATATCCAAGCAAAATAAAATAAGTAATGTTTAATGAACTGGCAAACACAGTACTCCCTTAATAAGATTTTTGGCACACAGGTGGCATTTGTAGTACATTTTTAATTTTTGCACTTACATGTTCTGGTTTACAGGATTTTATAAGTTTATAGTTTATCTAGCATTTTTTTCGATTTTAGCTATTTATTTATGTTCAATTCATTTCTATATTGTAATAAACTTTTTATATTTTGCGCGTGCTATAGTGCATATAGGTATTTTTTAAGAATAAGAGTTGTTGAAAATCCCCATTGTGTGAAATTGCTGAGAAGTAGATCAAAAGAACCGATCGATATCATGACCGAAAATACCGGCTAATAAAATTCTCATTAGATGTGCTTCCACTAATATTCTATTTTGCGGTTTATTTGTCAAAGATGTCGCTCAAAGGCTCCGCCAGCGGCACCTTTTATAATAAAAGAAACCGCAGAACAGACTATGGTCGACGGCAACTATAATCGTATATTATTAATAATTATTCCAAAGTTATTTAATATATAATAGTTATATACGTAAGTGGTTGGAAGACTGGAAGAAAGTGGCTGAATCCTGCATGAAGAAGAGCACGAATCCATGAGTTCGTTTTATTGCAAAAAACACTACCTATATGTGTGGAATAAGATATTCAGCAATAATAACAAATAAAATTTCAATTTGAGTGATCACATACATATATTGCATGCAATCTGCTTAAATTTGCTTCTATGCATGATTAAAGTCATTAAAGGTGGTTCTATATCTTTGTTTGAAAATCAAAAACCAATTATTTCTCTTTCACTGCAAAGATAATGCTTTATGGAATCTGGAAAGTAATAGTTTGGACAATCCTTACCCTGAATGAGTAACAGGTATTCCTATATTGATAAGAATGAAACATGTTACTGCATTTAGGACGAAGAAAATTTGACCACATGGATAAGATATATACATAAGTTTTGTTTTTTATGAAAAAATTGGTTACAAATGCAATGTCAGAATCTACCTTCATTTAATACTAACACTAAACAGAAACAACAAATATTTTATGATATTCTATGAGTCAGAGATTCCTGTAAACTCATGAATAGTTCTCATGTTAGAAATGTTTAACTTTTTTCGTAGTTATGCTAAAAAAGTTTTCTGAAGTAGAAAAATCTGAAATTTCAGTGTAATGGATTTATCAGTTTTTGTATATTTCTTCCACATTTATTACTTCTCTGTTCAACTCTACTCTGTTAATCTAGTTCATGGTAGGTGTTAAGCTAGTAAGGTTTTACAGAAACATTTCAAAGCGACAATTTTCAGGTATCATTTCTTGGAGAACAGCAAGCTAAAAAACTACAGGAGTCTAATAGCAATAATTATTTATCGCAATATTTGCCATCCTGTATGTTTTTTACTTATTATATAATTGAAATATATTGTATATTATTCAATAAATGTTTGATACCGGTTTTTTTGCAATACATTGCACTTAAACCAAAAAAATGTGTTATATGTATAATTTAAATAATATTTATTTCTAGGGCTTGGAGGGGAGTAATGCTTTCGTCTGTCAAAGATCTAAGTCGGTAAGATATACATGTTTTATGTATATGCCTCACCTTCTTCAGGTCATTTCTTTGCAGTTAACTTTTGCTTGAACTTTTACTCACATAATCCTTTTAAATATCTAAGGCTCTTTTGATTTTTAACATTTCTAACAATTTAATTTAAAAATGATTAGGAAGCTAAAAAAATGCATGTTACGCTTATTTCTTTTCTTAATTCGGTCTGGCTCACTGATAAATGACTTTTATTTAGCATTTTTTCTTATTGTTTGTACAAAGGGAACTAGATATTTGCCTTTGTTTTCAATAAATTAGTTATGTCATATTCAAAATAAAGTAAATAAGGATTCATTTTGCCTTAGTTTTATTTTTCGTATTATTTATGTTACCTTTTAATATATGATATTGCAAAATATTTTTTTTGTTATAATTTTACTGCAGCCAGATGTAGATATGTCCATAACATATACACATTCGGTGATATCCTAGCGCGGTGGTTCTTGCTCAATGTGATATTGCTAAAGTAGACTTTGATAAATCATTTTCTGGTAACTTATGAGAGTTTTATTGCACATTCTCTTGTGGGCAGATCTGTATAGATCATGTATATTTGCAAATTTAAGTAACTCTCTAAAATTAATAGATCAACCTATATGACTATATACCTGTTTTAGTTACGGTACTGATCCTGATTTGAGTGGACTAGAATTCTCCTGTTGATTGATCAATTAAAGTACTGCATTTTTTGCTCATCAGCTTGTAGAAATTGTTAATTAACTCTTAACTTCCGTTAGTCTTTGGCAGATATTTTTTAGTCCTATGGTTGGAACCTTTGGTGTGATGCTCAAATTACGAGACAGTTTTACCACTAACCAAAACTCTTTATTTTTACTCTCGACACGTGTTTCGCTAACGATGTTAGCATCTTCGGGAGAAGATTAAAACTGAACTCTTTAAAATCTAAATAACTTAAATAAAATAAAATAAAGGTGTTACAAAAATTGTTCCAGTTAGTATATACAACAAATAAACAAGCTAAAAATAGCCAGTAATAAAAAAAACACAGGTAAAACCATCACCAGAGTGAAGGGTCATAAAATATACATTATAACAAATTTTAGTTTCTTAAAACAATAAAATTATAGTGTTATACTAAAAAAATTATAGACGAATACATTGAAACAAAGATAATAAAATTAAATTTGAAAGATGTGAATTACAAACCTATTTAATAATTTGTATTAAAATACTTTTAATAACTTTTTTAACAAAAAAGCTTTAGTAGAGCGCCTAAATTCCAAGCTGTTGTTACTTTGGCGTATGGATAAGGCTAGATGATTGAAAATTTTCTTTTTATTGTACACCACTGATTTTTTTACTTTTTCAGACCGGGGGATTGGCAATCTGATATAAGAGGCATGCCGGGTATTATAACCTATATTCTCCACATTTAGTTCACCCAAGAGTGCGCTATTATGTTTTTTAAAAATCAGGCACTGATTCCAAAATAAAAATACAATACAAAGTAAGAATTTTGTCTCTAACAAATAAAGGACGACAAATCTCTCGAGGACTGACCCTAAATAAACATTTATAGCCCTCTTTTGCAACATAAATACCTTATTAAAGACATACTGAGAATATGATCCCCAAAAACAAATACCATAACGAAGATGGGATTCAACTAAAGAAAAATATGAAGTTCTAGCCATTGAGCTGTTTAAATTATTCACAATGACACAAAGAGCATAACAGCCAGAGGTAAGTTTACATCAATAAATGCCCTCATGAACAATAGTTCTACTGAAAGACATTTAAATGCTAGTTACATATAGATAAAAAAATATATAAAAATAAATAAAAACACACAGATCAAAATTGAGATTTCAGATATTCTTCACTACTATAAAATACATTTCTTACTAGAATTTCTTTAACTTTACTTTTAAATTGAGCTGTGGGAGGATCTTTTATGTTACATGGCAATTTGTTGTAAAATTTGATTGCCCAATACCCGGATCCAGTCTGACACCTCCTCAGCCTCCAATAGGCCGGAACAAGATCGCACCTGTGCCTAGTGTTATGACTGTGCACACTTTTATGGGTCTCAAAGTGCTCCCCATGCCTCTTAACAAACATAAGGTGCCCAAGGATATACAGTGAGGGTACAGTAAGAATTCCCAGGGTCAGTCGTCAATCTACAGTCGTCCCTAAACCCAAGGCCTGCAAGAACTCTTACAGCCTTACATTGCAAACCAAATGCTCTTGACATCTGGCCGAATGCCCCCAGACCAAGATTGCATATGTCAGACGAGAGTGAAAAATGGTATAATAGGCTATTCTTAAGACGTCGTGTGAAACGCTCGATGCTAGGTTTCTGAGCTTATATAGGCTCTCTGACAGGTTTTTAAGCAGATAGTCAATATGTTGACCTCACTGAAGTTTGGGGTTCAAGTGTACCCCTAGGAACTTCACACTAGTAACATCCGCGTTTCCAGCCTGGGTGTCTCTAAGAGCAAAGACAGCCCTGCCGGTGTTTGTCTCGTTGAGCAGGGGCCTGTTGGCACAGAACCACGCTTTGGTGTTCGACTGTGCAGACCTGGAACTTCTAAGAGAGTCCGCAAGTCTGTCAGCTGCAAAGGAGACCGTAGTGTCATCGGCGAAGCGTGTGTATGTAGCCATTGATTCAATGCTTGCAAGGTCGTTAATATAAATTAGAAATAGTATGGGTCCAAGGACAGAGCCCTGAGGAACACTAATATTAATAACACTCTCCCCCCGACAACACCCCAGACACCTTCACAGATTGTAGCCTGTTCCTGAGATATAACTGGATTAACTTGACAGTCTGTGGATAGAAGTTGTACCTCTGTAGTTTTTTCAGGAGTATACCATGGTCCACACAATCAAACGCCTTACTTAAGTCTTAAAACATAACAGTGCTGAATTGCATACCATGATAGGATTCCAAATATAGTGCTTATATGATTCTCAAATTTTAACCCAGAATCAATATACAACCCACATTTTGCAGTATACAATATACATTTTTTGCAATATACAACACACAATTTGCTCACATTAGCAGGCAATACTATATTATTACTTAAAAAGACATCATTAAATGCACATTTGAATTTTCAAATATTTGTTTTAGAAATATTAAAGAACAGCTTATTAGCATCACCATCTTTCTACCTTACATAAATCCGTCCGAATATTTGCCCCAAGCTGCTGACAATTCTTATTTTGCCAAAGAATGCTGGTATCGTCTGCAAAGATGGTAAAATGGCCATCTTTATGAAATATGAGGCAAATCATTAACATAGATTAAGAATAAGAGAGGTCCCAAAACTGATCCTTGAGGGACACCTATGCTAGTCTTCATTTCATTGGAGCTTTGGCCCTGAAAGTTACCAGTCTGCACTCTTCCCATCAAATATGAGTGGAACCACTCCAAGACCATTCTCCTAAATCCATAAGCCTTCAATTTACTCAACAGTATACCGCGGCTGACGCAGTCAAAGACTTTAGACAAGTCACAGAAAACTGCGGCAGCACAATCAACATTGTTTAGTCCAAAAAACTGAAAATAGCATCAGTCGTGCCTGAAAGCTAAACTGTACACTTATAAAGTCGTACATATTTAAAAATGTAAGGACCCTATTTTTAATAAGTTTTTCCACAATTTTTGACAAAGTTGGTAGAAGAGATATTGGTCGAAAGCTTGAAGGATTATTTGCATCTTCACCTTTGTATAAAGGGCTAACACAAGCTTTTTTTAAACAAGAAGGGAAGGTACCTGTTAAAAATGAAGTATTAATAGCTTCGGCCAAAACCTCCAAAGCTGTGTCTGGGAGAGCTAACAGCACTCTCAATGAGATATCATCATACCCAGAAGAATTTTTATTTTTAATTTGTCCAAATAATTCCTGAATTTCTAATGATGAAACCAAAAAGGAGCAAAAAAGAAGGCATCCGAAACAGACAAATCATCCAAGTATTCCCAGAAATCCACATGATCAGTGCAAGCATCATAATTCATAATATGTCCAATATTGCAGTAGAACTCGTTTATCTGGCTAGCGTCAAGGATTGAAGTCTGAGAGGGTTTTGCCTCTTAATTTGTTGACTATTTTCCAGGACTCCTTTGATCTATTTTTTGAATTTAAAATACTCTGTTGATAGTAATTATATTTGGCAGATTTTATGACTTTCCTATAAGTTTTCCGATATTTATTATAAAATGATATAAACTGTACATTTTGAGAGAAATACTTTCTTATATAATGTAATGCCTTCATATTTTTACTGGATGGCATTTTCCCAATGGGTCTCCATACAAATTAAACTGAATCTTTCAAAATTCCTTTTGGAAAATATACGACCCACCCTTTTTCGAAGTTTACCTTGACCATAATGTTCAAGTGGCAATGATGCAACAACAGCCTCATGATCTGATAATCCAGCATTTACCGTATTGCATTTCACACTTTCAGTATCAAAAGACGTACATACATAATCTAGAACCGAACAGGAAAAGGTAGAGAATCTAGTAGGTTCATCAACATGCATAAAAGAATTTAACAAATTAGTTAATGATTGCACATTGGGATCTAACTTATTTGAGTAATTAATATTGAAGTCTCCTGTTAATAATATTATTGAATTAACTAAGAATTCACTCAACAAAACTTCAGATTCTCTAAAAACATTTGTGGATGGTGACCTATACATTACATAAACCTTTACTTTTACACAATTATTAAATTTATTAAAATATTTATTAAATTACATAAACCTTAATTATTTCAAAAAACACAACAGAAAATTTACAAACACTTTATCCTGTAACGAAAAATTAAAGCTGTTAATTTTTTCATTTTTAAGTCTATTAAGTAAAGATTGTGCCACCATAATTAAAGTACCACCATTAATTGTACTTAGTCTATCAAATCTAGCTACTAATACATAATTTGTCATATACAAAGGCTCAAGGGATCGTAACCAATGCTCAACTAAAGTCACAATACCAGGAAAATTAAGTGATTCGAGAAATATAAATAGTCAATCAATCAAATCAATTTGGGTCGTACAGACGGAATGTTTAAAAGAGCTATGGTGGTATTTCTATTAGCTTCTGTATATAAAAATTTTCTTTATTCAGTTGCTTGTCCTCTATTCTGAAGTCTACCTGACCCTCAGTTTGCCCTCCACACGGTTATTGATTTGGCTATAAAAAGGCATTGTCCAGTTATATTTTTAGAGCCAGAAGTGACAGTCATGAGTTCATCCTGGAGGCATGGTCCTGTGCTCAGATTCTGCTTGCCCAAGAGCAATTGAATTTCACTCTTAAGCAGACTAACCTTTTTAGCATAACAGTCATTATCTGCTGTGAGTGTTTCTATAGAGACCATTAAATTTTTTCTTAGATCCTCAAGCTCATGTAATTGATGTTGTAAATCAGAGTTTAAATTTAGAGCCTCTGAGGAGGACGTATGTGGGCTAGATGACTGGTCAAGTTTTGGCTGGCTGACAGAATCAGTATGACAAGTTACTGTTTGGGTAGAGGTGGAGGTGGTTTCGCATAACATATAAGAATGTGAGCATACGACTGTAGACTTGGGTGTAGTTTGAGTGGTAAACTTGAAAATCTGTTCATGTAATTTACTCATTTCCTTAATAGAGGATTTCTAGAACATAAATTGTGGACACCATCCTTCTCAGATAAGTCATCTATTTCTTTCTAAAGGCTTTTTATTGTTCTCAATTGATTAGCAATCTCATTCTCCAGTAAAGATCTCTCAAGCTCAGAATCGGCCAGTTTCTGTTGAAGAGCAGTCATTTCCCTGGTTTTTTTCTCCAAAACCTCAATTAGCTTTTTCTCTGGAAAGATAATATCTGCTTCAAAATCCTCTGTCATGCGCCGTTGTTTTTGGCATACAGATTTCATTTTAGTGATTTCCTGCTTAAGTTGCTCGATATTATTATTAAGTTCAACTATTTATGTGTCTTTTTCTTCTAATACTTTTTCGTATTCTTCACACTTCAGCCCCAGTTCAGCCTTTAAAGCACGGTTAAACTGTTTTTAAACTTTTTTTTTAAAGATTTTCCGGCTCACTCAAGAAAATGCTCAGCCTACAATCAGAGCTATTGTTCCCTATACAATCTTGGGAACACAGTACTTTTTGCTGTCCCAACTTTATATGTAATTTAAAATCTCTGTTAAGACAGCTCTAATGAAAAAGGTTGCTACAACTAATACAAATATAATAAGCATACTGCTTTGTTGCACATCTAAATTTAGATTTATCCATCCTCATAGAAAAATTAAATCAAATATAAAAAAAAAACTTACTCGAAGATAAAAAGGTTCGAGATTCTGCAATTTTGTCCTAATATCCTAGTATATACAAATAATAAAACCTATGTATGCTAAAGCTCTACACTAAAAATAAAATATAAATATCAACATCAGCAGGTAAATCCAAACAAACAATAAATAAATGCCTTATTCAGTTTATATACTTTTAATCATTAAAACCCAAAAATGTACTAAATTCCTAAATGTGGGACACAAGAGAGAACAATAGAGGTTAAATAAAATATTGTAAATATTGGTCACAGCTGTACTGCAGACATGGTAATGGAAATTCCTTTCTGTAGGGTTAATGCTTGGGAAAACTATTATCTTTGTCTTGTAGTTAACTTGTACACAGTTTTCCACACATGGTGATAAACACTTAACTCAAACTATTGATTTAAACTATAGAAAAATTAGGAAATTAACAGAGCTCGAACTACATGCGTATTTGCGCGGCGTTCGTTATCTTAAAAAAAAGTTTAGTTTTAATCTTCTCCCGACGATGTTAGCGTTAGCGAGATACGTGTCGAGAGTAAAAATAAAGAGTTTTGGTTAGTGGTAAAACTGTCTCGTTATTTGAGATATTTTTTACTTTTAATAAACAGGCGCTTACTTAATAACTTGACACAAATGATGAAGTGTTAAATAAGCTGGCCTCATTTTTTGTTAATTTACAAAGCAATTAATGCTTGTTAAGTGAATATATAGAGCCTTGTAAAAAATAATTTATTAATGCTTTTCGTCAGAAAGATCAACTGAAAGAAGGTAAGTATTGAAATATATTTTAAAGTTTTGCAATTACAAATGTTCTTTCAAGAAAACTATTATTATACTACAACTTTCAAATTATACAAATCCATACGCATTTTCTTGTTTAGTATTGAGTTATTACTCAACAGATTTTAAATTAAACGATGCTAGTATTTTTATGGTTGGTATTATTTAATCACGTTAATGTTATATAAAATGCATGACTTTCTATTATAGAAATAAAAATGCACATACATACAGATGTTCAGATCTAGGTGCAACTTTATAATAAGGTAAATGAACCTGTTAAAATGTATAGAATAATATAATGATTTGTAATTATGTATGGATTGATAATAAATTTAAAAAAAAATGGCATTTCCAATAACATAGTTTTATTAATTACAAATTTTTTGACTTGTCATCTAATTTAGGTAATTTACGTCATGTTTTTGAGTTAAAAATCCATTCAAGCTAATAAACTAATGGTCACATAAAAATAATCACTTTAAAATATATTTTTGCAAAACTTTTAAATGTATTGTAGTGGTTTGTATATTTTCTATCTAGGTACCATTCTATAATAATTCTTGTTCTGATTTTCAGGAAACAAAAACCAGTGCTCTAAAAAAATCAAGTAGATATCGAAGTCGCTCTTTATCCGCCAGTTCCACTGATTCTTACAGTTCTGGTAATTAACTATATTTTAAATAAATTTATATTTTGTAACGAAAAAAATTTCTAAATTAATTTCAACTTATAAAGTTATAAACAACATTATTCATTTCAGCTTCTTGTACTGGAAGCTCAAGTGACGACGATGACGTGTCGCCAAGAGAGAAAACACAGTCAAATTCCACCGGCCATTCAGACTTTTGTGTTAGAAATATTAGCCAACATGCCTTTGGAAGACGTGAGATAGAGATTGCAGAACAAGGTAAAACATTTATATATTATAATAAAATTAAGTTTTGCTAATTTGATTTTTATCTTAGAAATGCCAGGTATAATGGCTTTAAGGAAAAGAGCCGCAGACGATAAGCCCCTAAAAAACGCAAAGATTGTAGGGTGTACACACATCAATGCTCAAACTGCCGTATTAATTGAAACATTAGCTGCATTAGGAGCCAGTTTACGTTGGGCCGCTTGCAATATATACTCTACTCAGGTATTTATAATTTACAAACTACTGTACTGACTTCTAGCAAAAATAATGTAGCAAAACACATAATATGCATCATACGCAGTATTCTAATCTGAAACTATAATCCTAAATACTTCTTTATCAGAATCTTAAGCTATGTTGCGGTAGTACATTTCGTTCCGTTTTGAATATTTACCAAATGAAATTACAAAATTTAGAAGCAAATCCAATAGAGATTTGCCCCTTTTTGAAATTTCAGCTTAAAAAATAGTGAAGATAAATGAGTACACTAAATGCAAAACTCGACATTTGCAATAGAAGCAATTTTTTAGGAAGCGCAAAATCTGTAAAAAAAATATTTTTAGTTTTATGTAGTTATGTTGTTACTTTTTACATCATTACTTATTTATAAATAAGAAAAAAGGAAATAATGTTTGAAAATACACAGTTTTGCATTTATTATTTGCAAATACCAAGTTTTGCATTGAAAGTAAAGAATAATAATACCAAAAAATGTTTTGTGAAGAAGTTTATTAAAGAAAACAACACAAATTCTAAATAATTTTTAAGAACAAAATTTATTTCTCTAAATTCCTATTTTTTAGAAAAATGCAAAAAAGTACCAAGTCCTTAAACAGGTTAGATCCTAAGTCCTTCATATTCTTCAATGACCACATTATTATCATTTTCATTTTCTTCATTTTGTTGGTCTTCTTCAGCTCCTCTCTGTAGGTAATTATGAACTGCGTTCTGAAGATCCTTGTAAAATTCCAATTCTGGATTGCTAGCCCAGTCCAATCCAAAATGACTCTTTAGTAAATTAAAAATAGAGGACTTATCTCCTTTTAAGCAATGCACTCCAGTAGGAATTTGTTCAGGCTTTAAACGAGAAAAGGTTTTTCCTCTCTTTACAACTGACTTAAACACACCCAAATCAGATTTATAGAGCACTTCTCCTCTTAATAGAGTGCTATTACCTTGTCGTATAAATACGAAGCGTTTACTTTCATTAAATTTAAAGTGCCATTGGGCAGGCTTTTTTATTACTTGGTACACTGCGTTTTTCCAATCAAGAATTGTCCAGTCTTGACTTAGCCTAAGAACCCTTGAATGATTTTGAATAATCTGCTCATATTCATGGCAATTGATTATCACACTTTTTTTTTTAAATTTCGCGTTCGATCAACCCAAAAACCGTATCTGGGGGAATGAATGAATGGCCAACTATTGGAAATGTAAACTCGATAGTTTCAATGGTTTTTGGTGCCTCATAACAGAGCCAGTATGCTAGCATCCCATGACGGTGCTATTTTTATTTTGTCCCCCACATCCATCGGCAAAAAGTAAAATTTTGTTTGTAGTTTCTCTAAAATCAGAATTTTTCAGCGTAGTATGTATAGCTGAGGCAATAGCATTGGAATTTTTACAATATTCAGTTTCTAGCCAGACAAAGGATAACACTGTATCTTGAGAAAGTTTTGTTGAAGAGCTGCCACAAACTACAGTAAAATTATAAAAGTTTATTTGTTGAGAAAAGTATGCACTTTGATCTGCCAATTTAGGCAAAGCCAAATTTTTTTGGCAATCAAAAGAAAAAAGCTGTACATCTTCTCTGTCTAATTTTAAACACTTATAAAATGCTTTGCTTTTCAACTTATGGACACGTTGTTCGCAAATTATCTGAGCTTTGTTATTAGTTCACTTTCAACTTCTCTTCAAACTGAATACAAGTGGAACACAAATCAGTCATGGGGGTACCAAAGCTTAGATTATAATTTTTATTCGCATATCTTCTAAAAAAAAAAAACACAATTTTATGGCCAAATTAGGATTTGTTTACAAAACATTTTGTATGATTTTCGAATATTTAATTCACAGGGCAGAAACACACGAGTAGTTCAATTTCTTTGATAATGACTTATTTTGCATTTCAAATTTTCAATGAATTGCTTAATTAAATCCTTAAGATGGTCATTTTTGTTTTTAACCCTATCACCACCACGTCGCTCTTTTGGCAACTCATTAGAAAGCAAATAATTTCTTACATTTCTTTCCAACCTGTCTCCACTAAAACGGGTTATTCCGAGAAAAGCTTTTTTACCAACTCTAAATTTTTCCTTAGTTATTGTTGGAACAAAATATTTTATGGAAAGTCCATGATGATTTCTTAATGATTTGAACCCTCACAAAATTGTAGCACAAACATGTCTTGTTTTACCTTGTCAACATTTGAATATAACGCCTTGTGGAAGCTTTTAAATGTCTCTCATGCTTAGTTTCCGACATAAAAAACACTGGTTTTTTATTGTGAGCACATTTCGGGTATTGAGGCAAATCATGTGGCTTATGTCTGAAATTAAAAAAAAAAAAAACTATAATAATTTGTAAAATTTAATTTTTCCTGGATACTTATTGTTATGCAGGTTTAAACAATACATATTATTATAAACATTGCATTTACCTTTCAATTTGCATCTTCCTTCTTTTCCAGTTCTCCTTATTTATTTCGCGTTTTCTCCCTTTTCGTTTTTTACATGGTTGTACTGTATCCATTCCTACAGTAGTAGATACTTTTTTCGAAACTAATATTAACAAATTAAAATTTTAACGGCTTAAAACTGCGAGACGATGTTTATACTATCAAGTACAGTAACAAACTAAAAATAAAAATAATGAAATTATAACACGTGGTATGCGGCCGTTACAAGTGTTTCTAGCGCTCTTATTGGTTAATTGAAAATACCCAGTTTTGCATTTATCCTCTATAAGTAAACGTCTTTTTTATACGTAAATAAGCACTTTTGCAGCTAATATTGTAGTATACCTTTAGATATACCTTTAGATATACCTATTAGATATCAGTGTAGTCTGTCAAAATGTAAAATAAAATCACTTTCGCGTTTTTTGTCTAATACCGAGTTTTGCATTTAGTATACTCAAATAAGGTGAAGATCGCATCAAAAGATATCAGGTTCAACAAAGCATTATTATATCTAATAATATAATACTTAGTTGCCAGAATAAGTGAAAACTGAAATGAAAGGAACACGTCAATATGCAGATTATAAAAAAAATGAAAGCTTTTAGCTTAAAAAAATATTTTCATAACATAAAATGGTTGAGTAGCAAAGGAAGATTAAAACGTTGAATTACATTTTTTTTGTTAAAAACCTAAATTTGGTTCACTTAAGTCAGTTTTAAAGACATAGTTGAGCATGAAAAAAATATGCTAAAATAATTTTCTTATAAGCAGATAAAAATTTGAAGCTAAATAATGTCGTACTTTCTTACATGTTTACATTTTTTACTCACAAATAGTGAAAGAATTTTCGAAAAACTCGGAAATAAGTTCTATTCTTTAAAGATTTAGTATTTATCAAATTTTTTAAGTACAAGTAATAATACACTGAACATGTGATATTATCACGATATTGTAAACACCGAGAAATCAGCTGATTCTTCGACATTCCGGAATGACATAAGTGGCACACCGCACGACGTCTCGAAGGTTAGCGAGAATCTTCCGGAACAGCGTAGTGCGTTTTCGTACTGTAAGTGTCTAAATAAATTAGTTGACTATTTTCTATTGTTTTAATTCACACGATTTAAGAGTAACGTATTACTTGAGGGAGGCCATGACCCGGACAACATTGTTTTTGTTGGTGCAAGCGATTTCGGTAAATTGTTGCAAGGTTTAAAAAATTATTTGCTGGAAAATTCCGCCAACCTGGAAGTAAAGTTGCAAGAAAATTTGGCGAGTCTGAAGGCTAAATTACTGGAAAATTCTACAAGTATACAAGAAGGTTTAAAAAAAAAATTGCTAGTGCCACACTAATCTGCCACATTTCTGCCACACTAAGAAAGGATTATGCCAGGTTGAAAGAAAAAATTTTGGAAAACAATGCTAATTTAAAAAGTGAGCTTGAGGAAAAGTTAAGAGAGAATTCTGTCAGGTTGGAAGAAAAGATTTTGGAGAACAAGAAAGAATTAAAAGAAGAATTTCTGGAAAAGTCTTCTTCACTGGAAAAGCGGATTCTTTCTTTGATGGAAGATAGAATTCAAGAAGTTCAATACAAACTTGCAACACTAGACGTCAACACTATCGATGAGCTGCGCTGTAGACCTTCAGCAGTGGACAATAAGAACGAAGTTTGTGGCAATACGGAATCAGCTGATGCGCCTCAAACCACCTTAATTTAATGGTATTACATCCTGGAATATTTATCAGCGTCTTTTTGAAGCGGTTGCAAAAGTAAATGGTTGGTCATCCAGGGATAAGGCCACTGCATTTACATTAACCTTGAGAGGAGATGCTGCTGCCATCGTGCAAAGAATGTCTCCAGAAGAACGAGAAGTGTACGACCACCTAGTCAGGAATTGCTAGTCAGGAGATGCGTTATGGCCCGTGACACTTGGAACATGTTTACCACATGCAGCTGAAAAATCGGTGCCAAGAGTCCGGAGAATTTTTGCAAGAATTTGCAGCCGACATTGCACGTTTGGTTCGACTAACTTATGCAGATTTTCCGAAAAGAATCATGAAATGTTTGGCAGTCCGAGCATTCCTCGATGGACTCCGCGATGGTGTGCTAGTAGTAAGAACTGCCTTATCTTACTACTAGCACATCCACCTCAGCTAGTAGATGTCCTAACACTCGCACAAAACTTTAAGTCGAAGTTGCCAACAATACGAACAAACGCCAGGGCCAGGCCGTATCCGGTAAGTGATTCCATAATAGGACGACTTTAAGAATCCGGTCAATCGGATAATTAGGGAAGCGGTTGGAGGACGTAGCCGCCAGGACCGGAAATTGAAGTGTTGTAAACACGACAAAGCAGGTCACCTTTCAGAAGAAGCTAGTTCCACTTCCTTCAAATTAAGAAAGGTCGATGCGAAGAGGCGATCGTCGACCTGTCTTCAGCAAGCCGCAGCAAAAATGGTCTTTCTGGAGGAGTTCGAGTTGTCAGCGGGCAGAGAAGAAAGAGGCTAAGTTATTATCGTCGATGATATTTGGCAAAATGAGGATCTTATAAGAGAGAAAGATCCATGATATCCAGATAGTTTCAACCTGGATAAAGAAGGGGAAGCAGTTGCCAAGTATTCTTAATGTCAAATCATAATAAGCACAATGGAACTCAATGGAACTTAATTTTGGAAAATGGACTCTCGCGCTGGAAAATAGTTGATAAGTCATTAACTTTAACCGACTGGCTCCTTATTATGGAAACCATGAAGACGCTGAGCTGCGGCAAATTCAACCAGAGTCGGATTTGACATTCGATATATTCATGGCTCATCATTCCAATAGATGAAGGAGTCGGTGCGGCGTAACCTGTGAAGTGCAACAAGACTTGTTTACTGCTCCAGCTGAGTATGCTCTGACACATTGTGTAGCTAAGTCTAGAGGAATTGCTTTCCGTAGAAGGTTCGGCAAAATTCAAGAGCTTCATTGGTCTAACCCCAAAGTCGGGCAAGAACTCAATATAACCGATCAAGAGACTCGTATAAAGACCTTCTACTGCTTAGCAACAAGGCATCATACCAGAAGCCAACCTATAAGGACGTTTGAGACGCTTTGTGTTTTCTAAAAGAGGAGTTGCTTGCTGAGGATCTGAGCAAGTTCTGGTGTGCTATTACACTCCCCAACGTCGTTCTGTGGAGAAAATTTTGATTGTTATATCTACAAGAGGTCAAGTTGCAAGGGGAGGACCTTTTGCTGATATCGACATCCACCATCTTTGAAATTATTTCGGGACGAAATGAGCTTAGGGAGAGGGCAGTATAACGATGTAAACACTGATTTTCCGCTATTCCGGAATGACAAAGTGGTATATTGCACGACGTCTCAAAGGTTAGTGAGAATCTTCCGAGCAGCGTTCTGCCGAGTATATAAGGAGCCGCATCGCCGATAGTTATCAGTTCAATAAAGTAAAGTTCGGGAGTGAGATTTAAATAGTTTAATAAATAAAAAATAAATACGGTGAAAATAAATATTTTGAGTAGTAGTAAGTGACTATGTTTTCGTAGTGTAAATAAATTAGTTTTTTATTTTCGATTGTTTTAATTCAGACCTAACGAACGAGAAAAACGTTACAATATTTAAAAGGCTTTAATTCGTGCCAAAGCCCCTTAAAGATAGCCATATAGGTATGTAAGTGCATAATAATCGTATGTTTTTATTCTAACATTAAGTATTCTTTGTTGGTATAGCAGGTATATTTAATCTATATATTGAAGAACTCACGGTTATAGACATCACATAAGTAGTGAATAAGACTCGAAAATCACTTTATCCAATTTTACTATTGGTAATATTTTTTTTTTAAGAATGAAGTAGCAGCAGCTTTGGCTGAAGCTGGTTTCTCAGTATTTGCTTGGCGTGGAGAAACGGAGGAGGAGTTTTGGTGGTGCATAGATAAATGTGTAAGTGCTGAAAATTGGCAGCCTAATATGATACTAGATGATGGAGGCGACGCAACTCACCTAATGCTTAAAAAGTATCCTGCCATATTTAGAATGATTAAGGGTAAGACATTTGGATACACATTTGTTCAATTAAATTAAACAGTTTCTATTTCAAATCGCGTAAATTTTCCTTATATATTATATACGTTAAATTTAGGTAACAAAAAATAAAATATTTTATTGTTGGAAACCTGTTGGAGAATAATGCAAGCGAATCAGTGATTCCATTAATCTTACGTAATTATCGTTCACCAATTGTTTTAAATATTTGGCTGTGTGCTGGGGATTGTTATTCTACTGCGTTTTGACGAGTATATAAAGAGCCGATAGTTGTCAGCTTAGTGTAGTAAAATTCGGCATATTGGCACGAAATTTAAATAGTTGTAAATAAATACACTTAAAATAAACATCTGCAGTAGTCGTGAGCGATGGTATATTCGTAGTGTCAGTGTGTACATTGACTGTCTTTGATTGATTGAATTAAAAAAAAACCAAAGCACAAGCAAATCCATTCTCTTTATGGGTCAACATGGCATGAAAAATATGCCCACAGCTTTATATATCCTCTATCATATTTTAAACCGCTCTTTGTTTATTTAGGTTTCATTTCCTAATATTTTCAGACTGTAACCTTTCAGTCGTTTATGCTCCAAGTATGCAACCTTGACGAGTTATTTTCTCGAAATCCTCAACCAAACAAATTGGTTTCTCATGTTATAATGGTTCTCAAAGTTATTACTGCAGGAAGAGTTTTTCTTTGGATATGGTTTTGAGTATGGTTTTTCTTGGTCATACAGATTTTGTTAGCAATTTGGAGAATCTTTGTATCCGTCCGAGAATCTTTGTCTGTCATTTCATGTTTCATACATTACTGTTCCATGGTCTTGGTTCTTTAAAGCAAAAACCTTTTTTTGCATGGTAGGTTCAGAATTTTTTTTCCCCAAATTTGTAAACTTAATTTAAACCAGAAGCTCTTATTTTATAAAAACTTAAATAAATTAGTTAAAACATCCAAGCATTTGTTCCAAGTAATGTAGTTGGGTTTTCCGTGTAGTTAAATATCGAATTTGGGTAAAATCGGATCATATATGTATGTAGGCGTAGAGCGCAGCGACTCAATTGTGTATATTACAATGTATGTATTCACAATGCAATGATATAAATCAATATAGCTGTAATACATTATACACACGATAATCATACTCTATCTTTAGGTATAGTGGAAGAAAGTGTTACAGGCGTACATCGTTTGTATCAATTATCAAAAAGTGGAAAACTTGCAGTTCCGGCCATGAATGTTAATGACAGTGTCACTAAAACAAAATATGACAACTTGTATAGCTGCAGGGAGTCCATCATTGACAGTTTAAAGAGATCTACCGACGTTATGTTTGGAGGAAAACAGGTTATTATTTGCGGCTATGGGGAGGTTGGGAAAGGATGCAGCCAAGCCTTAAAAGGATTTGGTTGCATTGTTTATGTTACTGAGATTGATCCTATATGTGCGCTTCAAGCAAGGTAGGTCGTGCCAAATATGTTATTTCCCAAAACTCCAAATAAAGGAAGATATTTCCTTTTTATTTTTGGTGTATATACCCTGCTGAACATAAAATAACCTTATTTTTCTTGCATCTTGTAGATATTAAAATTTATAATGATTTTAGCGAGCTTGGTAAATAGTTCTTTTAGTAAACTCAGGATATGTAATTTCACATAAAATGAATTCTCTAACTAAAATAATTTTAAACTATTATTATTTTAATTGTAGTGGCCTATATTTACACATATTTTTAGCATGGACGGATTTCGTGTTGTTAAACTAAATGAAGTTATCCGCAATGTCGATATAGTTATAACTGCTACCGGAAATAAGAATGTGGTTACCAGGGAGCACATGGACAAAATGAAAAATGGTTGTATCGTCTGCAATATGGGCCATTCCAATACTGAAATTGATATTGTAAGTGCAGGCTGTACCATAAATAACAGCTAATAAATATTATAACAGGTAAAAGACTATTGAAATTGCAACGCAACATTCTAACACAGCAGGATAACAATGTTCTGTCCTAACCTTATGACTAATCATTTTCTTATTATTTAACAAAAAATAGTTTTTTTTCTTGGAACCCATGCAATTATTTTACCTGGTATAACAATAGCCTCTATAAGGAATGTTTTATTCTAACGAGCTCTAAGAGTATGTTATCACGAAATATAAGTTATTAACCTTTACTAGATTTTAAAATGGTGTTGGTAAATTTTAAAAAAATATTGTATGTAGGGTGTTTCATAATTAGTGGGACACACTTGGAGGAGTGGGCCTCAAAATAAGCAAATTTGCGCAATAAACCCTTATCCGGACATTAATAGATTTTGACATAGATGTTGACAGGATGATAACATTTTAAGAGAAAATCTTATTTTTCACAATAAATTTGACATTCCTTTAGATATTTTTCTGAAAATTAGTAAGTAGATTCTATGCATCTAGTACTATTTTTTAATACATAATTTAATTTTTTATATTACAAATGCGGTTTACCATGTGGGCTAGAACTTAGTGAACTCTTTAAAAAAATGGTACGTCACTGATTCTTCTTCAAATAAAAAATAATTTTCAAATCCTTTTTTAATTTAGAGTTTGTTTTCTCCAACGCAACGTATCGTTTTCGTATAAAAAACAAATCCATGAAACACAAATCCAATAATCCATTGTTCGAAATTTATTTCCCGCTAAAATTAAAATTTTTAGTTTCATCCGTTTGATAATGTTTACGGTAATTATTATCAGGAAAAAAAATTACCTGCTTTTAATGTGGAATTCGGCATCAGAAAACGAATTTTTGCCATAAAAAAATAACTTTTTTCTTAAAATGTTATCACCCTGTATATGAAACAAAATATATATTAACATTCAAAAATTTATATTATATTATAATATAATATATATTAAAATATATAGCGACTTGCCCATAAGATATCATCAAAGTTATCATTCAAAAAAGCCATTCATCATCAAGGTTGTGGTCATAGCAATATAATTGTATACGTTTCCTAGTTTTCGTCATGTTGGTATATTAAAGGTTGAAACTTCTCACCTTAATGGCAAGTTGCGTCATGCTTTTGGCATACTGCATGTCGGGTACTGAGGCGATTTGATTTTTGCCTGGCTGCTTTACAATATTAACACTTACAATATAAAAATATAATGTACCACATTGCGAGGGATGAAAGGCAGTTATATCTGTGAAGTTTGCAGCTATTGTTGAATGAAAAAGTATATTACAAAAAAGTCAGTATTGTAATAAAATAACGGTAACTTATGTCATATATGTAGAACTTCACACAAAAATGACATTAAGTTACCCCCTGTTAAAATTTATAGTATTTATCTAAATGTTGTATATTCAATGCACAAAGGCTGTAAAGAGGTATAATAATAAAGAAGAAATAAAAATGCTTGTTCCTGTACCTTATACATCTACTAAAGAGGTAAAATCTCCAAGTCAATCGTGGGTGAAGTTATTAGTGCAGAATATTTTCTTGAATAATTAATAACATGTTAACAAATAGTTTGAGAATCGCTTATGAAACAACAAAAAAGGTGCAAAGCCCAAACTATACTTAAAAAGTAAGCAAAAGTTGTTAGTAAGAGATCAAATGTAGACGCTGAAATTAATTGATTACATTTTTTCCTTTTTTAGAATAGTCTTAGAACTACAGATCTCACATGGGAAAAGGTTCGATCTCAGGTAGATCACGTTATATGGCCTGACGGAAAACGCATTATATTACTAGCGGAAGGTAGATTGGTAAATCTGAGCTGTTCCAGTCTACCTTCGTTCGTAGTTTCCATCACATCAGCAACGCAGGCCTTGGCTTTGATCGAACTTTTCAACGCTCCGGCCGGTCGTTATAAATCTGACGTTTATTTACTTCCGAAAAAAATGGGTAAGGAAGTTCGATTTTTTATACTAAACTATATAGGCCCTCACCAATAATCTTAATCAGGGAAAATAAATGTGGTAATATTTATTATGTTTTATCGAAATAATAAATTCTATAATAAAAATTTATGTATATGTATGCTCCTGATGATGTAAGAGCGTTTCAAAATCAATTTTTTTTAGCATAAATTATCATATATCAGATGTAAAGCGCGAGACCTATACTACATCTCCTCCTTAAAATATCAAATAAAGCAATATCAATCTTTCAAATTGAATCGTTTTCTTTATGTTTTATTTATTCATTATATCGAAAGACATTACTATTTTACTAAAGATTTTCATTATTGTATTATAGATGAATATGTAGCAAGCTTACACTTACCTACATTTGATGCTCATTTAACGGAATTAACTGATGAACAAGCTAAATACATGGGGTTAAACAAAGCAGGGCCTTTTAAACCAAATTATTATAGGTTTGTATAGTTTTACTTTGGGTGTTCCTTTCTAATTGCTAATTTCTTTCAAATTGCAGGTATTGAAGAAACTAATAATACTAGGTTGCCGCGGTACTTAGTGTATTTATTCCTAGCTGTAATAATTTTATCGAAAAATTGTTTCTTGAAAGAGAAATTTGCTATGGCCTAAAAATTTGATTTCAGCTTTTGCTTTTCACTTTAGCCGTAACAACTTTTGGTAAAATACTTGCAGCAGATGTTAATTATTATGTTAGTATTAACTAGAAATTGTTGACTTAAAAAAGACAGTATTTGTTAAAAATATCCATTAGAAAACGCTTTATATGTACCATATGTATATTTGTTAACTTTGATCTGGATGACGTTTTGGATGCAGGTATGGCAAAATGATATTTTTAATTTAGAACGGGTAACACTTACAAGCAAATTACAATAATTTTAATTTAAACTTAAATATAATTGTTTTTACTTTAAGGCTTTAATAAAACCAGAAGGTCTCTAGGCAGTTAAAACGAAATTTGTGGTATATCTGACATTTAAACCTTTAATTAAAAAAATCTATGTCCCGTGTCAGTGTGCCAGTACAGCAGAGCAAAGAAAAACTTAAGGATTGTATAAGATGTTACTAATTAATATAAAATTACACTAGTTAAGTATTTTTTTTGTATATAGTTAAATAAAATCTGCTTCATACCATTACGCGACATTTGACATTTTGCGATAAGAAATCTTTATTAATAAATGTCAATTTTGATTTTACTGTATGTTGCATTGAATTTGCTCAAGCCCGAGTCTTCCATGCTGGTTTTGCATGGGCGGATATTTTATTACATTTTTTAGTTACTAAATAACGAAACACATTTAAAATGTGTTGGTACGAAATTGCCAGTTTTTTAAATTCGGAAAGATCATTCGGCCGTATCTGAATTCGAAATATATTAGAAAACTTCGCTTTTTTTCACTTTCAAAAGTCTTTTCCACTTTAATACTCATATTTGTTAGTAAAAAAACGTGTATCAAAACATGAATTTAGAACATTTTTGAAACCAAAATGTTTGCAATTGCGTTCTGATATTATTTAAAAACTAATAATTACTTTTGGGTTTTTAGAAAAATAATATGTGTGTGTATTAAATGTTACCGTATAAGTACGAACATGATAAAGTCAATTAATATACTACAAAATATAAAATCCTTCAATTCAAGATTTTTTTTCTCTCTAGAAATCTTTGCCTTAACGCTAAAAACTAGGTATTAATATCGAGCGTTTCATCAAAATTTCTTTTGCAAACATCACGTCGCAAAAAATAACGAGCAATTCTATTTCTGAAACGTGTGTTACTAGATATTATCTTAATCCGTCGCTTCTTTCTTAATACATTGACAATAAGACTGTTATAAAAAGCAAAATGTACAAGATGGCATGTTCATAAAATTAGGGGACAATTGTTTGGCAATTGCATAAACCTTTATGTTAGCTTATGCTTTTTTTGTTCTCAAGATACATGTCGTGCCTTGAAAAGAAAACTTTTAGTACTTAACTCAAATTTCGTAATTATACTTTGCTTTAAAAATACAGGTTTAATCAATTAAGACAACACGATTTAAGAATAATTCATACTCGAAACGTTTTAGTTAATAGTAGTCGTGTATCGTAACAAAACAGGTTTAAGTTTACTATAACTGTTTATTTATTCTATACGATGAAATATTAAACAAAAATATACTTGACATAATATCTTTCTTTTTGATATACATTATATATATATATATATATATATATATATATAGACAAAAAAAGTTACACCTAGTATAAGTTACTGTAGTACTAATAATGTAAAAAACCCCAAAAGTAATAAACGTCAGAGTGAATTTTACATGTTTAGGATACAGTTTGCTAGAAATATAAAAATCATTATAAATATTTTATATAGTGTTAATTAATTGTTTTTTTTTAGTTCTGTATGTAGCTAACTTTATACAAAAAACTGAAGTATTAAAATTAAAGGTCAATATTTTAAAATAAATTCTAGTAATAGTGTAATTTAAATGAAATGTATTATTGACCATCCTTAAAAAAATAATAAACGAGAAAAATATTACTACCGAATATTTATTTACCCTTAATTTTTAACACAAATGATCAGTCTATCTATGTATATACAGGGTGGTCCATCAAAAACAGTCCAGCAAGGTTTGAGGCCCTTTTTTAAAAAATGCTCGAACCCGTCGATTTTTGATTTTAGGGGGACAATTTTTTTTTAAAGGACATTCAATCTTATTTTTTTTTGAGCTACGCATCGCCAAGCAATGGAGTTCTAAACATTTTACTGTACATTTTAGGTATGTGAGTAAAAAATTGTTTTTAAACTATCAACAATCCGACTTTCTCTTCAGTAAACAATTATTGAATTATACTTTATAAGCAATCAATGTGCAAGACTAACGGCAACTTTGTTTAATGAGAGACATGCAGATAAACACGTACATCATGGTTACATCCTAGAGTTAGTGGCAAAATTTCGGGAAACTGGTTCGATGGCAAATAAAAAGCGGAATATTGAAAATCCAGTGAGAAATGAGGCAGTAGAAGTCGGTGTTATCGATGAAGTTAGTATGAACCCTACTTTAAGTACCAGAAAACTTTCTCACGTAACAGGAGTCTCACGGACCACTGTACAGAGAATTGCTATCGAATGGTCCCCGAGATCAGCCGATTTATCTCCTCTTGATTTATTATTGTGGAGATATATGAATATTTATGCCACCCAACCTGAATCGTTAAAAGATTTACGGAACCGCATCATTCATCAATGCCAACAAATAACACCCGATACTTGCGAAAAGTGCGCAAGTGAAATCGACAAAGTGGAAAACATTTGAAGCAGCAGCAGTATTCGCAAGACTTTAACTTTAGCCGATCTCTGATTGTGTATTCGGCTCGCGGGTTAAGGCTAGTTTAAAATGCGTGTTTCTTCATGTGGTCCTACCTTTAGAATAATTTTCCAAGAACAAGTTAGTTTGAAAGAAGTGGCAAAAAATCGTCAGGAAGTCAAAACGCAAGTATCATTTGGTATAGATGGACCACTTCTTACTCTCTGGTATGAATTAGCCTCCGTCGTTAAGGTTAAAATCAAAACTAAACAAAAACACATATCCTATATATTAATTTAAGCAAATTTAGCAGCAAAAACCTCTATTCTCAAAATTATAGATAACTATAACGATGATAACTATAGATCACAAAGCTAATCATATATTTAATATAAAAAGAGAAAATTACTGATGATTTACAACAATTTACTTCTCAAGTTTCTTCATCCCTTCCTTGTGGCGAGCAATAGCTTCTTGATGTCTCTTGATCTGTTCCTCATGGAAAGCTATTTCATCATGAAGGTGGCTCTTCAGTTCTTTTAGTTGTTGTTTTTGCTACAAAAGAAACAATTCCATTTTAGTACATATTGTTTACCCGATATTATTCCCGTCCATATAATTTTTACTGCAAAAGCTTATTTTTTAAATATGGGCTAAAAATCACTTCCAACTAACAAAAAAAAAATTATTAACTTATCAACTCGGAGTTTTTACCAAATAACTGACCTTCTTATAAAAGTATTCTTCTTCTTTAGCAGCCTCAGCCCTACCAAAGGCTCCACCAGCCTCTCTAATGGATCCACCACCACCACCTCCTTTTCCAGCTCCACTTCCTAAATCTCCCAATTGTGACATTGACCGAAGATGCCTTTAAAATTAAATAATAAAATGGTAATTTAACAATTTTGTTTTTAATTTCATAAAAGTATTTATTGGACTTCCTCATTTCAGTTATAGACATATTTCAAATGGGCTCTAAGGATATTGATCCATACTATCCCGCTTGTTTGTCATGAATATTATTGTCATTACATTAAAAGATGCCGTGGACTTTTTCGACGTATATTATGAAGATATTGGGAATAAATAATATGAAGATATAATTTATTAGGATTAAGTTTGAGTAGCCTTGGGCCAGATTGCCCCCTTTTTTTCTTTTTTCATTTGTCTATTTTTTTTTTTTTTAATAAAAGACGATTATTATTATTCTATGTCCGATTCACTAGATGAATCACAAGTAATTAAGAAGCTTAAGAAGATTGGTTTAAAAATCAGTTCTGGGGTGCCTCAGAGAGATCCTAGCTCTCCTTTGTTGTTCACCTTGCTTGCTATTAAACTAAATACAGTTGCTAAATATTAATGTTCGATTCCCAGTAGAATAATGAAGGTTAATAAAATGTCAACATAAAATTGTGAGGTTTGCATTAGGTAGTTGTTTTAAATTGCACTACTAATGACTATTCTCATGTAAAGAAGATTATATATCATCTTTGTATCACTCTTATTATTAAGTAATAAATTATATTTACAGAAACCAGATAAAATAAATCATTTTTGATATTACTTCCACAGTATTAACTATGGCATAAATTGCTTTTCAGTAAGATTAAAAACTCAAAGGATAACATGGACGTACTTGGTTATTAACGGTAAAATAAAACAAAAATGTTTGCATATAACCTTCAATATGGCTCATAACAATGTAATAGTTGACAGCGATTCTATTGACTTTTTCAACTGCAAAGCATAGCTAAATATGTTGACAACTTAATTAGTTACTTAGAGTTTCTAAATAAGGACATAATTGCTCTCTCTGAAACAAACAATGTAAGTATGTATAAAATCTAATTTGCCTATATTGGTTGAATATTATACAAACAAATAATAATATATAATATTTAATATTTCTTAATAGTTAAATGTTTCGTTAATATTTCTTAACAGTTCAGTTAAAAAAAAATAATTATTGTATAATATTGTAAAAATAGTATTGGTCTAAGAGGAATTTATCATTGCCATGACATGACTCAAATTGATTTAAATGCGGCCTTGGAACAATTATACCTAAACCTACACAAAATTGGAATTTTCTGTGAAAATATCAACATTAACATTTTAAACACGAGAAGTGATTCATTAAATGTATTGAAGTATCTTAATATTCGTTCATCTACAGCTGAAACTAGCAGTAAAACATGCATTAACCAGTTTTTCTTAAAGACAGCTAAAACTTCCAAAGTTCACTCAAATAATTATGTTAATAACGAATATCAGTGGCGGTTCGTAGTTTTTTAATTTGGGGGGTGCAAATAAATAAAATGAAAGATAAAAAAGGGGCGGCGTAGGCGATCCACTATAGGCTAATTTCTAGACCGAAAATCGAAAAAAATAATTTTTGGAGCATTCCTAGCCTCTTAAAAATTATGGCTTTGCACCGAGTAGAATTCATCTGTTTGAACCCTCCCATTATCAAGCTGTTTGAAAAAACTACAAAATTAGATTGTTTATTTATGTTTAAAATCTATTCTTTAATATTTCAATCACTCTATTATCAAAAAGTATTTTTTTCTATTGAAAGCATAGCAAGAGTCTTAAATTTATCCTGAGCCTTCGTACTTCTTAAAAAAACACTTAATTCTTTTTAGTTGAAAAATAAAAATGTCCCAGTGTTCTTTTAAAATTGGTCTATTAAAATCAGGCAATGTAATACGTTGTCGTATTACATTGCCTTTATGTATTTTTTCATTATTTTCCTTGTTGAAATAATAAATAAATTTCGTGTACATGTGTTTCAAAATGTATTACATATCTATATACTATCTGCATTTTTTGACTGATCTTAAGTAAGAAATATTACGACTTATGGAGTTATACATATGATGACGGCCTTCTAAAAGGGAATTAAAATCACCTGAATTTAATTAAATTACGTATAAATCCATTTGACAATATTATTTTACCATCTTTACACTCTTGAATTTATTTTTTTCCAAACATTGAGCATATGTTGATTTTATTTGTAAATCAGGCGTAAGACGACCTAATTTAGTATTTTTATTTTATTAAAAAAATAGGCGAGCTTGTACCACTATGCCCCCTGGCAGCAGCTGCCACTTGACAAATATATTAAAAAATTGGATGAGATAAAGTTCATTTCTACAAGTGGAAGCGTGGAAACCTATGTGCCAAAGAATTTACTGATTTATTTAAAAAATGTGTTGGACTCGCTTAATCCATTGCATAAAAGCTTAAAAAAATATCTGCCATGCAACCTCATAATAAATGATTGTCATGTTTTTAATACTCAAAGAAAGTGTATAACTATTTTTTTAGACTTTGCCAAGATCTGTCATACTGGGTCACACCTCATCTTGCTGCAGAGACTCAAACAAAAAGGGATTAGAGGACTGACTAAAGATCTTTTTAAATCATATCTGAATAACCGAACAGCAAGTTAAGATTGGTGACTCCATTAGCACTCAATGCCTCGTAAGATGTGTTGTGCCACAGGGCACAGTTTTGGGACTTGTATTGTTATACTGTATATTGTGCTTGCATTTTTTTCAGAGACCATCCATTTCATTTACGGATGCACTGTATATTTTATTACTGCATAGATACACACACAAATTATTAGTATAATTTATTGTGCATCTAATCATCCAAAATTTCTATCTATTTTCTACATACTTTTTGAACTAAACTTTCTTATTATTGTTATTATTTTCAGTAATTTAAGAGAGCTTTAACAAAGGTAATTTACATAAATGTATTTATTTATTTAACAGAAATTTATATTCATGTTTTGAAAAAAGTTGTACTTAGCAATGAGATTAATAGAAAACTATTTAGAAACAACAATATCAAATCTGTTAAGCAACAGTTATCGAAAAGTATGAGCTAAATTCTAACTACAATAAAATGTTATAAAGTGCCCCTGGTCTTTAATGAGATTGTTTTTCTAGTTTCCAATTGACTTCATTAAATAAAAAATTCATAGTTAATATTTTATTTCAATATACAAAATAGAAAAAACGTAATAAGACCTTTTGTGAGCAGTTGTAAGTTGATGACATGTACATTTTAGCACAACATGTAAACCACAAAACAGTAATGTTGAAACAAAAAAAAATTAAGGCTTTAAACTGGCTTGAAACTTAAAGACCTGATCCCAATCCTTTTGAAAATTTGTGAAATAAGTTAAAAATATAGATTAGCAAACTATTTAATTAGAGAATGTAGACTATGGAGGATATTCAAATACCACACCCATTATTTAATTAAGATGTTTGTTAATTTTGTGAAGGTTTATTATTGATTGTCATATATTTTTAATCCTGGTGTTAGACTATGACTAAATATTTAACACAAAAGAAATACACAATTGTCTGTTTTCCAATTGATTAATTGTTTAATAAATGTAACACTTCAATATGCGATGTAGTATGTTTTTAATAGTGGTATAATGCATCTTTTTCCAGAAAAATTAATATTCAACTACATGTAAATAAGTAAAAATGATTTTCCTATAAATTACACAGGGAAATATAGCAGAGACCCAAAAATCAATACTTTCCAAGCCAAAACTCTGGATTGGAGTTCCCAAGTGGAATTTCTTTGGGAATAAAAATTTAGACTTGGCACTCCTAACCTCAACATACTATTTAACAGCTTGTTACCTATTTAACAGGCACCAAATAATTAAGTCAACTAAACCAATTTTCACAAAACTGAGATGAAATGTCATAATATACTAAAATGAAATACTGTACATATTAATTTCAAATTCAAATTCAAATATATTACATAAAGTTATATACAAAAGTGTTATTGTTACATAGGAAAAATAGGTACAAGTAAAAATAGATAACAACCCTATTTCATGAGAGAAGAAAAATAACGTTAAATACCTATATACCTAATGTAAAAATCCAAGGAGAGGAATCGGCCTAAGGCCATCTAATGATGTACCTTGTGTGCAGATTTCCTCTTCCAAAATGGCAGACATTAAGAGGCTAAGAACGGCAACAGCCCGGTCGCTATGCACACGGAAAACAGGCGAGAGAACAAAAAGGTAATAAAAATTACGACTAATATGCACTAAAAAACCCAATATCCACACACTCAGAACAACATTTAAAAAAATGTTTGATATTTCAATAAAAATTGTTTGGTTTTGGCTTTGAAAATTTTTGGATAATTATAATATTTTTTCAATTCAGCAGGCAGTGTGTTAAAAAGAACTGGTCTATAATAGGTTACAAATCTTTGGGTCACATTTGTACATTTAAATGGAATAAACATATTTATCTCTTTTGTTGCTCTTCTGAGATAGTTGATAGAATCACTATTAATTGGTGATAATGTAGTATGGACATAGTTTAAAGTGAAATGGATATAAATATTTCTGACACTTAGTAAATTTAGATTATTATATAGTTCACCAGTTGAAAATCTATATGGTCTTTTAAATATTATTTTTAGTGCAGAATTCTGAGTGATTAACAACTTCTTTATAGTATTGTTATATGCGCAACCCGATATAATAATACAGTACCTTAAATTGGATTCTATTAGTGCGTTATATAAAGTTTTTAACATTTTTACATTTAGGATTTCATGTACCTGATACAATTTATAGAAAATATTCCTAATTTTTTTATTAACAAATGCAATATGTTCCTCCCATTTAAGATACTGATCCAGTATAACCCCTAGATATTTGATTTTTTCAACTTTTTTTATTTTGATACAATTACATGCATCATTATGCGATAAGCAGTCATTATTATGAATAACAATCTCTGTGGGCAGTGGTTAATCTACTGACGTTGTGGAAAAAGTTTTATTAAAGTTTAAACTTAAAAGACTATTGTTGAGCCACTCATACATTTTACTAAGGCCAATTTCGGCTTTTTTAAAGACTCTCTTCCAAGAATTGATATATTGAAAACAAGGAACAAATATTTTTTTTTTTTATAGGTATTTGCTAGCAAACACAGTAGAAATTAAAGGTCTTATTTCACCAGAAATTCCTTTTATTATGACGACCGGTTTCGCGATTACAATATCATCGCATCATCAGGTCGAGGACTAAAAGTAAAAGACACAATTTACATAGATACTATGCTTATCAAAAATTGGTAAAATGCTGAATAAAATCGAATTTTAAAGCGTACTTACATTGTTAAAAACGAGATTTGTCAAAACAAAACAAAAGCACATATAGAACGGTACAGCTAAAATTAAGCAAGTAAATCTTATCGTAAGATAACAAATAATACACTTAGGTTTAAAACAATAACATCTAAAAAGCACCGTTACAACACAATAGACAAAACGATCTAAAAACTATGATAACCGCCATTCAAACTAATCTGACCAACAGAGTCATCTATATCTAGTTTTCATAATTAAGAAAGAACGTTACAAAGAAATCTATATTTTATATCCTATAACCGAATGGGTACTAGATAGCGGTACCCACAGTAACTTTAAAATATTTTAAAACTGTTAAACAGATGTCTCTACCAGTTTATATTAAGAAAACAACGGGGTTTATATTAAAATAAATTAACCGGAAAGGGAGGGAAGAGTTATTCAAATAAAATATTAATTAAATTAGTTTCAGGAATGTTAATCTGAATATTAAGAGATTTATCATATTCTTTTTTGAGAGATCTTTTAATCTCGAGTAATTCAAGATTATTTAGATTTATGTTGTCCTGAACTCTATGTAAGATCTTGTAATTATCTAGTAGATTCGATGGGTGACCGGTCTCCATAATATGCTTAGCAAATAAAGACTCAGGATTGTTTTGTCTAATGCATCGGTCATGTTCGCTAAACCGAGCTTTAAAACTACGCTTCGTTCTACCTACATAAAAATAACCACACTCACAATAAAGCTTATAAATTCCTTTACAAGATAACGGATCCGTTTTGTCTTTATTATTAATCAATAAGTTACCTAATGAATTGCTCGATTTAAAGGCAACCTTAACATTTAAAGAAGTTAGAACTCGTTGGATTTTATAAGAAACTGCTCCATTGTATGTAAGTGAAATGAACTTATTTACTGGCTGATTACTTAATATTGTTTGATGTGGTATGTAGACATTTTGGAACGCATTACGTAATAGAAATTTATTTTTTATTTTGTCTACTAAATTGGGAGAAAAATTATGAGTTTGGGCAATTTGTTTGATAATATTCAACTCTCTATCCCTGCTTTCAGTTGTTTGAGGAATCTGTAGTGCTCTATTTACATAACTATTTAAAGCTGCTGCTTTATGTGAAAAAGGATGGAATGACTCATTGTGTATGATTGTTCCAGTGTGGCTAGGTTTTCTATATATCTCAAAATCATGTTTATTATTTACGTTTTTAATAAGTAAGTCTAAAAAGGTTATGGTTTTATTGATTTCCACTTCTAATGTAAATTTTATTTTTGGATGAATGTTATTAATGAATGATAGAAAATCACTAAGATGTTGTTTATTGCCATTCCATAATAAAATGCAGTCATCTACATATCTATAATAATACAGTATATTAGATAGGTAGGGGTTGTTATTCAAAATATTATTACTTTCGAAGTGATTCATAAATGTATCAGCTAAGAGGGGGGATAATGGAGATCCCATGGCTAGGCCATCCTCTTGTATATAGGTTTCATTATCAAAATTAAAGAAATTTTGTTTTAAGCAAATTTCTAGGATATTTATTATTTCTTGTGTTTCGATATTGGTCAATGTAGAATTAAATAATTTGTTTTTAATAATATCCACTACCTCGAATATAGGAATGTTAGTAAAGAGATTTGTTACATCTAGAGAGATAAAAAAGGCATTTTCAGGGATAATGATATCTTTGATTTTGTCCACAAGTTGAATATTATTTTTTATAGTGTAGGGAAAGTGACAATCTATAGTAGTAATTAAGTGATTATTAAGCCATTTAGCTAATTTATATGTTGGAGAGTTAGTGTATGCTACCACCGGTCTTATGGGCATTGAAGCAGGTATATCTGATTTATGAACTTTAAGAAGGCCATAAAGTTTAGGAACATTTGTGTTGTTAGCTGAAAGAAAATATCTTAATTGAGGATTGATTAAATTTGTACAAAATTTTAAGGTGTCATTCACTTTTTTGATAAATGATGGTAATCTTGCACTCTGTTTTCGAAAATTATTTTCTTGGATAAATTGAGTCACTTTAGTGTCATAGTCATTTTTATTTAAGATAACAACACAGTTTCCTTTGTCAGCTTTTGTCAGGGTTAAGTTTGAATTTTGTAATTTATTTTTTATAGATTTAATTAGTGTAGAATTGAAATCACCTTCAGTTTTATTAGGTGCATTTTTAATTGACTTTAACTCAGTTCTTAAAATGTTACTACACTGGGCTCTAATTTGATTTATATTATCTGCTTCTATATTCTGTAGAACCGTTTCAGTTTCCACTGTTAACATTTCTAAATTTTGTAAGGCTTCTTTTTTATTATGGATGACCGGTCTGTATTTCAAACCCCTAGATAAAAGTGCTAATTCTTTATTATTAAAAGTTGTATTAGAAAAGTTAAGACAAGGTTTATGAAATTTATGTATAACATCAAATTGTTCTATCGAAGGTCTGTTGAAAGCAATCTGTTTTTCTTGTTTTAGTTTACTAAGTTTTCTTTGTAAAGATACAATTTTTGTGTTTTTTAAGTGTTGCATTTTACAAGAAATATTTCCTAAAATATTTCTTGTAAAAGAAATATTTTAAGATCTCAATTAAGATATTTTCTTTCAGCTAACAACACAAATGTTCCTAAACTTTATGGCCTTCTTAAAGTTCATAAATCAGATATACCTGCTTCAATGCCCATAAGACCGGTGGTAGCATACACTAACTCTCCAACATATAAATTAGCTAAATGGCTTAATAATCACTTAATTACTACTATAGATTGTCACTTTCCCTACACTATAAAAAATAATATTCAACTTGTGGACAAAATCAAAGATATCATTATCCCTGAAAATGCCTTTTTTATCTCTCTAGATGTAACAAATCTCTTTACTAACATTCCTATATTCGAGGTAGTGGATATTATTAAAAACAAATTATTTAATTCTACATTGACCAATATCGAAACACAAGAAATAATAAATATCCTAGAAATTTGCTTAAAACAAAATTTCTTTAATTTTGATAATGAAACCTATATACAAGAGGATGGCCTAGCCATGGGATCTCCATTATCCCCCCTCTTAGCTGATACATTTATGAATCACTTCGAAAGTAATAATATTTTGAATAACAACCCCTACCTATCTAATATACTGTATTATTATAGATATGTAGATGACTGCATTTTATTATGGAATGGCAATAAACAACATCTTAGTGATTTTCTATCATTCATTAATAACATTCATCCAAAAATAAAATTTACATTAGAAGTGGAAATCAATAAAACCATAACCTTTTTAGACTTACTTATTAAAAACGTAAATAATAAACATGATTTTGAGATATATAGAAAACCTAGCCACACTGGAACAATCATACACAATGAGTCATTCCATCCTTTTTCACATAAAGCAGCAGCTTTAAATAGTTATGTAAATAGAGCACTACAGATTCCTCAAACAACTGAAAGCAGGGATAGAGAGTTGAATATTATCAAACAAATTGCCCAAACTCATAATTTTTCTCCCAATTTAGTAGACAAAATAAAAAATAAATTTCTATTACGTAATGCGTTCCAAAATGTCTACATACCACATCAAACAATATTAAGTAATCAGCCAGTAAATAAGTTCATTTCACTTACATACAATGGAGCAGTTTCTTATAAAATCCAACGAGTTCTAACTTCTTTAAATGTTAAGGTTGCCTTTAAATCGAGCAATTCATTAGGTAACTTATTGATTAATAATAAAGACAAAACGGATCCGTTATCTTGTAAAGGAATTTATAAGCTTTATTGTGAGTGTGGTTATTTTTATGTAGGTAGAACGAAGCGTAGTTTTAAAGCTCGGTTTAGCGAACATGACCGATGCATTAGACAAAACAATCCTGAGTCTTTATTTGCTAAGCATATTATGGAGACCGGTCACCCATCGAATCTACTAGATAATTACAAGATCTTACATAGAGTTCAGGACAACATAAATCTAAATAATCTTGAATTACTCGAGATTAAAAGATCTCTCAAAAAAGAATATGATAAATCTCTTAATATTCAGATTAACATTCCTGAAACTAATTTAATTAATATTTTATTTGAATAACTCTTCCCTCCCTTTCCGGTTAATTTATTTTAATATAAACCCCGTTGTTTTCTTAATATAAACTGGTAGAGACATCTGTTTAACAGTTTTAAAATATTTTAAAGTTACTGTGGGTACCGCTATCTAGTACCCATTCGGTTATAGGATATAAAATATAGATTTCTTTGTAACGTTCTTTCTTAATTATGAAAACTAGATATAGATGACTCTGTTGGTCAGATTAGTTTGAATGGCGGTTATCATAGTTTTTAGATCGTTTTGTCTATTGTGTTGTAACGGTGCTTTTTAGATGTTATTGTTTTAAACCTAAGTGTATTATTTGTTATCTTACGATAAGATTTACTTGCTTAATTTTAGCTGTACCGTTCTATATGTGCTTTTGTTTTGTTTTGACAAATCTCGTTTTTAACAATGTAAGTACGCTTTAAAATTCGATTTTATTCAGCATTTTACCAATTTTTGATAAGCATAGTATCTATGTAAATTGTGTCTTTTACTTTTAGTCCTCGACCTGATGATGCGATGATATTGTAATCGCGAAACCGGTCGTCATAATAAAAGGAATTTCTGGTGAAATAAGACCTTTAATTTCTACTGTGTTTGCTAGCAAATACCTATAAAAATACATCCCAGAACATGGACACCATTCTCCAAACTATAAATATTTTTTTGTGTTGGATTGGATGTCAGAAATAAGCCCTGTGTAGTATATGTTGTTAAATAAAAAGTAAGAAAGGGGTTGGCTATAAGATTGCCAGATTTTAAAAATTGAAAAGCAGGAGGTGGGTAGTGCCTTTGAGAAGAAATTAATTACAGGTGCAAGAATTTTTTTCTTGAGGAGCCACACCTTAATTATTCCACTTTTCAACATAAAAAGCATGAACATTTTTTAACAAAACATACATTTTTTAACTTTGAAATAAAGATAATTTATTTTGAACCTATTTAACAAATCTTGACCAATTTCTCAGGGACAAAACGAATAAGTTGAAACAAATCATACAATCCAACATTCCCTAAGAATCCAAGAATAAGTTCAGCTCTATTCATTATTAAACTTTACATTAATCATCAACACTTATTTGTCCAACCCAATCAATCTGATCACTTAAATCACAACTGTTAGAAAGATCCATATTATCAACCTCAAGAGAACAGTTATGAGCTAATAGAAAGAATGTGGATAAAAATGCTGAAAAGCGGGAGGTTTGTTTAAGTAAAGAAGAGGGAGCCTCCCGCCTAAATTGGAAGGGTTGGCAACCCTAGTTGGCTAAGATGCATATTAAAACTTTTCTAATTAACCTTATAGTTGATATAATGAATACATCAAGTGAAGGTCTCACAAGCATGTAATTAAAAAAAAGTAGTGAGTAAAAAAACTTAAAGGTGTAACAAAAATAAAAATAAAAAATACATCAAATCTAATAAAATCGACCTGGGGGCCTTCTGATTTGTTGTTAGGTACTTGATTTAATGTTATATTTTAAGATATATTTACAGTTAAGTGAAGTTATTAATAATTTATATATAGCTAATGTTGTATTTATAGATCTAATGTTTTCCAGTTAGGAAAAACACATGTAATCTAACCTTTAATTTTCAATAACAAAGTCATGAGATCTTGACTTGGATTTTTCCTTTGAAATATGTCTCATGGTCTCTCAAAATAAAGTACCTACTTATTCTCAGAACCTGAAATGGAGTTTTAATTTGGATGTTTCTCAAGCAGTATGTGACCCTCAGCAATTTAGTTTTGCTGAATATTGTTTTTAAAGACATTCTTTAACAATTTGCTCCTCAAAAATAATTGGGAATGAAATATGAAACCTATTGAGTGGTACTCTCAAAAACTTTCCTTACTCCCTATCTTTAAAGCCTTGTGTTACACAAACTCTAGAAGAAATTTATTTATTGTCCTTATATTATCTAAGTAAAATCCTGACCCTTTATATTAGGGAACTCCACCAAGAACATTATGTAATAGTGGATACATCCAAACCTCACAAATAATAGAAAAATTGCAATATTAACTTACTTAATTGCGTTCAAAGAACAAACTTTTCTACCAAGGATGGAATTCATCGTTTTTGTTAAACGTTAAATATCGTTCGGCAGACAACTTATTTTTGATCTTAAAAAAATGGTTTATTTCACAAGACAGGGAAGATTTTAAGGACAGGATTATAAACCGTTATGCTACTTTTATATGAGCGACACGCGACTATCGCCGTGCAGTTAATCGCAATCGCCACTACTACGTGCGATTTCTAAGATACTAAAACAGGATTGCGGTGACGATAAACGATAATTATTCGATCAAACGAACTTAGCTGTGAAGTTCGATCGTAATTAGATGAGGCTGATTTCTGGTAATCTGTGTTCGATCTTCTATATCCTGTCACTGGTTAACTTCATAACTTTAGAGTTCTAGCCTCGTATACCAACGACGGCGGTTGTATACAAGGGGCACTCTTAAAGATGTATTTTTTAGTTTGGGGTTTAAAAATAATTAAAAAAAAGGTCATTAGTACTTATAATATTCTTTTTATTATGATGTAAGAATCCCTTAGTAGTAGTAGTAGTAGTAGTAGTAGTAAGGGTGGGGGAGCTAGAGCTCGGCAAGTAGGCCTGGACAGTCCCTTTTCGCCAACCCCAGAATCACCCACCCCTACGCCTCCACTCCCAATGCGCGATCGTCACTGAGTCGGCCCGTTCTTTTAATAAAGGCTTGCACGTTGTCCCAGTCCAGATCTTTAAGATCTTCCCGTTGGAGTGTCGTTGCTCCGAAAATTTTCCTTTTCAGGCGACTCCACCTATCACATATACCTAGTATGTGGTATGATTTCCTCCCCTGTACCGCAATTCGGACAGAGTGGGCTTTCTCTTAAACCAAGCAGGTCTGTAGATGCCTGTTTAGACTGTTGTGCCCGGTCAGGATTCCCACCAAGTCTTTGATACTTTGTCGGGTCTTTGTTAGCAGTCGCCTTGCTTTAGACCCGTCATGATCTGGTATCATTTCCTTGGCCTGTCTACATCCTTCTATCTTTCTCCAATTCTTCCTCGTTTTTTCCCAGGCCCAATTATTAAGTGCCTGGGAAATTTTGTTTTTTTTTTGCTGAGACCGAGACAAGGTTCGGGGCCTACGAAGGGGTTAACGGAACCTTGTCTTGCTAGTTCGTCGGCCCGCTCATTGCCCTCGACACCTTGGTGTCCTGGGACCCACCTCAGTCTCACTTCCCTGTATGCTGCAAGCGTTTCCAATGCGTCTCTGCAGTCCTGGACTAGCGCTGAGCTGACCCTGGGTGTATTTCCCTAGCGGGAAGGATTCTCCTGTGTTCGTTTCCATCCTGTACACTCCGGCTCCGGCTGAATTGGTGCTTTTCATCCATGATCCGTCTGTGTACCAGACCTGTTGTGACTTTTTAAAAAATTGTTTAAAACTAGTTTTAGTCTAAAATTGTTTAATGTTGTTAAAATAATGGAAAACGGAAGAAAAGCATGAAAGAAATAAAAGTGGTCTTTGGAAGCCATGACACATATTTTTTACAAATAAAATTTAAATTCAAATCAAAAAGATCTGTATTTGGGGATCCAAACCTCTGCCTAACCATTAAGAATGCCTGGAACCTCTAATCAAAATCTCTTAGGCTACTATCATCTGATGCAGAACGAGAGCGCTTGGTCCAATTTGCATCTTTGGATCTTGATCGGGAGTGCCTAGTCTATTCTTACAATTACAATTAGTCTATTCTTTACAATTAACGAGAGTGCACCAAAAAGCCCTCCTGAATTTTTTCCGCAATCATTTAAATTGGAACATGGACGAATGGAGCCACGCTCTGTTTACGGATGAGTCCAGATTTAGACTAAGGGGAACGATATCTGGGTCAAAATGTAAGGGAAACCAATTTCATGTGTTTCATGGAGGCCATGTAAACGATCGCCAATATTTAGAAGACATTATACAACCTTACATATTGCCTTTTGCCCACAAGGAAGGTCCAGATTTTATTTTACAGCAAGACAATGCAAGACCCCACATTGCCAGGCTAATAACTAAATTCCTTCAAGAGCAAAATATTGAAGTTTTAGAGTAGCCAGCAAATTCTCCCGACCTTAACCCTATTAAACATGTTTGGGATCACCTTAAAAGAAGGATAAGGAATCGCCAGCTCCCCCCAAAATTTGGACCAACTTGAAAACATAGTTCAGGAAGAGTGGCATAGTATCAGAAGGGAGCCAATTGCAAATTTAATTGAATCTATGTCCCGTCAGTCTGCAGAGGTCGTACGAGCTCGAGGAGGCTATTCACATTATTCGTAATATTTTTTAAAAATATTTTTTTTTTTGTTTTAATTATTAAAAAGAAATTGATTTTTGTTGTTTTTTTTCTTAGTAGATTTTTTTAGGTTATTTAAAAATTGATAATTGTAATTTATTTGTTGAGGTTATTTCTTTGTTAAGAATCTTTTCAATTTGTGGTAGAATCTTTATTATAGTTATAGTTTAGACAGTTTTTAGAAATAAAAATAAATATGCAAAATAATTAATTACAAAAGTGGTCATTATTTCGTTTTGGGTAGTTTATGTTATCCTGTTTTCATTTTCAGAGTTTATTTTGTATTGTAGATAGATATATTGCTTTTTAGATAATAATCTGTTATAGAATTTTTAAAATCTGTTTAATTTGTCTTTGGAAAACAAACAAGTACATGCTAAACAACGATAATTCCTCCTTTATTGAATGTATGTTTGTGTAAGTAAAATAGGGTTATTAATAACCTAATGGTAATATCTTTAGATGTATGATAAGAAAATGGCACACAAATCTTCATAACCTTTTTTAATCTGTTTGGGTTGGGGTAGTTTAGTGCTAATAAAATACTTTTGATTAATTTAATTTACGCAATATCCGTTATAATAAATTATTGTATATAATTTTAAGTAATTATTTTTCAGGAAAAAATAAATAGTAAATGACAGAAAATAATAGAAAAACATTGTTTTATTTCCGTTTTAAGATTGGTGACATGGAGTGTACCATTGTTAACTGATTATTGCAATATACATTACCTCATTTAGATAATATGTAAAATAAAGCTGAATAGTTTTATTTTATCCTGATCAGTACATGATGCTATTATTAAAAATGAGATTTTTTATTAAATGAAATTTGATTTTCCCGCCTTAAATTGGCCACTTCTTTCTACCATTTTAATTGGTAAAATTAGGCACGTCAAACTATCAAATTAGTTATAACAGTTTCCGTTGCCAAGCCAAAGGACCCACGAACTTAGTAAATATACTTGGACTGCTAATGCATAGGGCCACGATACCCAAAAATGACCACTGCCTGGTGGCCGCCATTTTTATAGTGGCTGTGTCCTTTTGATGTTGGTCACTCTGAACATTTGCAGTGTTGCCAACAAAAATATATTAAATAACGGTCATGAAGTTGACGACGCAGACATTTCACGTGTGAGTATAGCGGATTGTCAAGTTCTTGCGAATTTGTAAACGACGCTTGAGTATATCGTCTGCAACAGGCGATATAGCTTCCTCCTTATTTAATACGTGGATAATGTATCACCATCTCTCAATCTGTGATTCTCAAATTTCACACTTTTATAAATTACACTTTTTAAATGACCCCACAAAAAGAAGCCATTCGGTGAAAGATCAGGTGATCTGGTTGGCCAAAGTATCCGGTACCGTGGACCAATAATATTGCCGTTAAAAGCATTTTCCAAGCACTCTCTAACCATACGGGCATTATAGGCCGGGCAACCATCCATTTGGTGCCAGATCATTTGATCTTCCTGAACAACTTCTTCCAAGGCGGGTCCAATTTGATTTTGAAATAAGTCCAAATAGGTTTCAGCTGTTAGGTTATAGTCTATAAAAAAGCGTCCAATGATATGGTGTCCGATAATTCCCACTAATACATTTGTTTTTTGGGATATTGTGTCCGAGTATGAACAAAGCGAGGTTCATTTTCTTGGCTCCAATACCGGCAATTCTGAACATTTGGTTCATTGTTGAGGGTAAATGTACATTCATCGGTAAAACAAATTTTTTTTTAAAAATTATCATTATTTGCTCTTTCCATCATTTTAAAACAAAATGTCATTCTTCGCTTTTTATCTCCTTCCTGCAGCTCTTGATGTTTTTCGAATTTATACGAATAATATTTGTCATTTTTTTAAGTGCGCAATACCGTTGTATGATGTTTATTTCCTCTTGCCCAAGAACCCTCGTACTAACCATCTTGTTTTCCTCCACACACAGAAAATTAAGATCTCTGTTCTCTCTTTCTTCGGCTCTATTTTCGATATGCTGAGTTGAACTATTACAATTATTTATTACGGTACCTTTGGACTCGAACTTATTGACAATACGTTTAATAGTTGAAATGGACGGAATGGGCTTGGTGGGGAAATAAACTGAAAACATTTCAGATACTGCTCTAAAACTGTTTCCCGCATAATGCCACTTAATTATGGCTATTTTTTCGTCGATTAAATAATCCATACTTGTTTTCAAATATCGACTGGCACTGATTTATTGACACTTTTCCTCACGTCAGTGACAATATTCATTTTACTAGTGCCCGTTTGGTTTTACCTGAACCGAAAATTTGCTAATTTTGCAATTACATTTAATTGAAGAATTCAAGATTCGCTTATTAAAATTTCTTGAAACTTTGCACAAGGGTTTGCCAGATTGGTCTCTTCAAAAAGTTATCTTACATTTTTCCTATAAAATATACAGGAAAGCCAATAATTGACCCCCTTAAAATTTACATGGGTTTTCCTATGTTCCGCTCGGCGACGCACCACCCGGTATAAACTCTTGCTAATTACAAACCTTCATAAAATTATCTATATTTTGATTGTTATAGATGGTTGTACCTATTAATGTGGAAACACTGTACATAAAAGGAAAGTAAAAGTCGTAACAGTAAATATAGAAAGAAAATAAACGTGTTTTCTAGATTTATAAGATTTATAGATCAAGATTATCAGAATAATAAAACAAATATTTTAAAGTGTATGCATCTATCCCAAGTTAATTGAAACTTTGTCTCATTTTAGGTCAGGATTACTTTCTTTCATAAATTTTAACGAAATTCTTAAAGAAGTACAAGAAAAATCACAGATCTAAAGCAACTATCTCAAATTCTTAACTAAATGTAACTTTCTATTTTGTATTTGTAAACATACCCTCTCAAAAACTTTAATTGTTGTGTTTCCCTACAATTGGCACAACTGAAATTTGTCAGAGTGACCAACATCGAAAGGACACAATCACCCAAAATGGCGGCCCCCTAGTGGTCATTTACTTTTCATTGAATTGGCAGTCCAGGTATATTTATTAAGTTCGTGCCCTAGCAGATTTGGCAGAAGAATTTCTATCAGTTCAGTTTGCATGCAACCACCACTTCTCTATATTTTAGTGTTTTGCATAGAAGTATTAATCTAGGTAGTTTTGTGTCTTATGGCACAAAACTGCATACATTATTTTATTAGCACTCCAGAAAATCTAATATTAAATATTGATGTGTTTGAGAGAACTTGAAATTTACGGTTGAAACCATGTAGGTCCAATCTATACAAATCAAGATAACGCTGCATTCTAGTAATTGGTCTATCCTGGCCGAAAGTATTTTTGTAGAAATCAACATAAACAAGTATTGTCCCTATATTTGCACGAAAGATATGTACTCAAAAAACAATTACAATCAATAGTTCAATTCATGAATTTGTAAATATCATAAATCCTTTATTCGACCTAACTCGAGCGTGTCCAGGTCAAATTGATTTATAGTTAGAATGCCTATTAATTTTAGGAAGTTAAAGTTTAAACTAGCAATTTCCACAGGGAGACCCAACCATAGGCAACCACACTCCAAACCAGATCGTACCATGAAAAAACCAAGTTTTAAGTACAGAACATGAAGAAAACTACTAAATCTAGACATAAAACCTAAACTTCTATATGCGCTTTTTATAGATTTTTCAAATGTGGTACAAATGATAATTTGCCATCCAAAATAACGCCAATATCTTTTACTTCCGTTACTCTTTTTAACACAGTAGAATCTGCGCGAAAATTAAATAAAATTGGATTGCGTGATCTAGAACACGAATAAATACATTTAATTCTAAACCATTTATAAGTATTGCACCATTCACAAAAACTGGACAAGTCCTTCTGCAATAACTGACATTGACAAATGCATTTAATATCTAAAAACAATTTAAGAGCATTAGCATATGTCAACAAACTATTCAATCTTTTATGAATATTGCAATATCATTAATAAAGAGCTTAAAGAGCACCGGATCCAGAGGGCAATGAAAAGATTTAGGCAAGAAATTATATTAAAGCCAAAACATAACCGTGTATAACTTCGCAAGCAAACTTCTTTTCAACTTTCCTTCTTCAAAGGCAACCAAGAAACTGTCTTCATAAGAAATGAGGTTGGCGTGTTAATGTTCAATGACTAATTGGTGACCAGAAAAATATAGGTGACATCGCTAAAATCGCAAATATTGGTATCATATACGACCGATACAAAAAACAAATTAAACACGCGTTTAGCTAAAGTACAAACGCACTCACTTAGTACAAATACTGTATCCCATCAGGGTCAATAGTTTTGCATTTTAAATTAACGATTATACTGACCATATCCACTAAACATATATTAATTGAGTTTACATAAAATTGCTCTTTAAGATTGACATAATAATTAGGAATTCGATATGGCATATCAGAGTAAATACTAAAAAAAAATTTGGCAAATAATTCAACTGCATTACTCCTTTCTTCACGTATTTTAACACCAATGTACATGTGTTTAGGAATGAGATTACGCTTTCTAATATTAATAACTTGGGGTTGATCAATAAATTACCCTCAGTAATTCTAATGTACTTCTCGTAACGTTGCTCACTCAATACCTTGCACCGTTCTTTAAGCTCAGAAAAAGTCATATAATCACCATAATTTTAGACTTACTGAACTTTTTTTTTGGGGCAATTTGTTTATGAATGACGCGTAAGTTTTTTATTTCCCGATTACTTTAAAAACTTATAATTTGCAATGTTAATATTAGGATGCACCACTATTAAAAGATAAATCGAGGCAAAAAAAATTATTCAATCATAAAGTCAGCATCTTTGAAATCAATAAAAGTAAAATAAATAAGATTCTGAATACTTCGCATCGAGTCGTAAGCCAATAACTGGTTATAAATCATCATGCCCAATACCAGGTGGGCCATTTTTTGTATTCGAGAAGCAAAGATCTTAAAGATTAAAAAAAAAACGTCCCCTATAGTCTCCAGATATATGGTGAGACTGTGGTTTACCCAAAATAGGAAATATTTGGAATCAATCAATTTTTTCTTTGCGGAAAAAGAATGGAATTTGATTTTCCGATCTTTGTCCAGTCATAATTCACAAGTCGACGCTCGCAAATAGGAATATCGTATCTCGAAAAAGAACGTTTTGAGAAAAATGGGTTTAAAGTTTCAGATTTTGTTTTATGATTTGTAAAGCAACCACTACGGATTAAGCATTAAAATTTGAAGACGGTCTAAATATGTTATTAAGCCACCTTTTCAAAGAAAAAAATTGTTGGGAAATCGGGTTTTCTTTTTTAAATTTAAGTTTAAAATAGTTACGATGTTATTATCTGACCATATTTCGGTATTTAATATCGTATCTTGAGATAAGATAAAACTATCGAGCATTTGTTAAAATGTTATTATCTTATTTAAAGATACGATATTAGAATGTTTATAATAACGGCCTGCCTAAAAAACCTAAAAGTTAAAAAAATCACACAAATAAGACAGATATCGTTGATTGAAGAGGCGATTCCCTTTTCAATCAACGCAGATATACAGAGCCAACAAAGGAAAATCTCAATGGACGAGTCCGAGCGTTTTTCAAAACAACAATTATTACTGCCTAATTTTTATTGAATTAATGCGTGACTTTACGCCCTCACTGTATATAGACACAGATATATAGTATACCAAAACTATTGCAAGTAAATAAAGAAAACAAAACTGATAAAGAGACAAAATATTTATTTTAGAAAATACAAATAAATAAATGAACATAAAAATCAACTACTTTTTCGACAGAAGTGGAATAAATTTTCAGTCAGAATCTTCATTTTCCTCATTATCTCCATGCGGAAGGTTTTGGTAAAAATTATGATATAAACTTAACTTTAGTTTCATTCTCTTACTAATGGTTTTCTTCTTTAAATCTAGCAAGCAATGGTTATTCTCATCGACAAAATCATATTTAATTTCTATTTGCAAAGGGTCGTCAGATAATATTTCAATTTCTTTTATATCATTCCATCTTATAGTTTTTCCATTTTGATCTGTTTTCCAGTTTCTTTCGGGTGTTACTGGTCCCTTTAAGTCATAAACCATATCTTGACTGACTTCTATAACATTATATGGTTCACCTGTAACTTTTTTATAAGCATAATCCACTGCTCTGGTGTGTAAATTACTTTACCCTTTTTCTGTCGCTCTATAGGAGCATGGACACTGTCTCCCTCGTTCTGCGTATGGCCTTTTTCCAGGAAACGGTGTGTAATATTTACGCTATATTTTTCCGCTGCGTACACATACATGGCATAAAGAAACCGATTCCTGTTTTGACCAGCGCAATTATCTGTGTAAAACACAAAAGTATCGACACCATTCTGTTTTTGATTTTTAATGTAATCCAACACAAAACTTCCAATTTCATTAGCTCCTCGTTTTGCAATTGTCTCGTGCCAGAGATAGCAATGCCCTGTAATATTTCCAACGTCAAAAATCGTTAAATTATACGTAATATATTTTAATTTGTAATAAAAAATGCTGACATCTTTGTGTGGGGTAACTAAATTTTTTTGTAAATCATAACAGTCGACGTTAATTAATGATTTATCATCTTTTGCCTGCTCCTTGTCCTTTTCCTTTAATTTTCTTACGGCGTCTTTGTTGGCTTGGTGTCTTCTTTTTTCTTCTTCAAGTTCTTCTCTTTTGCTGTCATCTGCCAGTAAAAACTTATCGCAAACCTCGCATTGGTCTTTTTTTGGTAAAAAAAAACTCTATATTAAACTCATGCTCAAAGACATACCGACACTGTCTGCGAGTAGCAATCGGACTAATATTTTTTTCCTTGGCCCATTCTAAGTACAGTCTATACATCTGTGCTATGGACTGTATATCAACTTGTAGGTATTTACGATTTGACTCCTTACGTATATAATGATGTGACTCGGTTGTGGGAAGAGACTTAATGTGCTGCCTTATAAATTTTCTGGTAGCTTCAACTTCTAACTTAAGCATTACAGTTTTTATCCATATGTCAATAATAGTGAGCGTGTTTAAAAAAAAAGTTTTGCATACTTTAATGATCAAATGAGTTCATCCACTGTAAAATAATACTCCATTGTAAATTGATGTCTTAAATCTGTTTTCACTGTTTCTGCCTTCTTTTGCATTTTTTTAACGTGCTTTGATAAAAAGTCCATGTGTTTATCATGATTTCCTAGTTTCCAGATTTTACAAAAAATGTTTTTTCGCTGATCTTCTGAAATCTTCTGGTAACATTCCATTCGACATTTTTTCTTTACACAACTTTCTTTGATTTTTCTAGCCTTAACAATTTTTTTGGTAGTGTAAGACGTATATTCTTGACCTGTATTTCTTCTTTTTTTAGCTATTTTAACTTTCCAATTATTCTCATTTCTAAACTTTTTTCTACCGGGTGATATATTTTTTTCAGCATCAGTTTGAATTGTTCAGCGACATTACTTTCTATAGTTACGGATAAATTCACTTCCTTTAAAACAGTCGTTTCCATTGAAGTTGTTTCTTCATTAGCATTATCTTTAAGCTGCAATAAAAATATTTTCATATTCATACCCTTGCAATTTTTATACCTCATGATTTTAGTACCTCAGTATGTATAGAATATCCCCATCAGTATTTTCTAAATATTGTACATTTGCAGAAGTAGCCGTCTCTTCATGCACAGGTAATCCATCTTGAGTAGTACCAAATAATAATACAGCAGGATCTACTTCATCAAATCCGGGATCAAAATCACTTCCATCAAAAATTGGGGAGCGTGCTAATGCTTGTTCTAAGTTCGTATTGGGGCAGTGGTTTTCAGTATCGCTACTGTTTTCTTCTAAAAGGTATATCAAAAAATCAAAATAAAAAAAACTTTTCTGGTATGCATTAGGCAAAACTATTGTTTGATGGTGGTAATATTTTTAGTTGATTGGAGTTTTAATTAATATTTTTACTATTATATACAGAGAGGGCGGAAAGTCACGCATAAATTCAATAAGAATTAGGCAATTGTTTTTTTTTGAAAAACGCTCGGACACGTCAATGGACATTTTCATTTGTTGACATTTTGACATACTTTATTTGTTTTTTTATTGACAGATGATAAAAATATGATGTCAGTCATATTTTTTTTAATGCAAACATAATAATTTGGTATGTGATATATCATTTGAAAGGTCTTCATTCATAGAGTATGTTCCTTCCCAAAATTTGAAGTCATTCCAATAATTTAAATTTTTTTTTAATTTTCAAGAGATCAAATCTTTATCATGTGTAAATAAGAAAACAAACGAAGTATGTCAAAATTTCAACAAATGAAAATGTCAACTGACGTATCCGAGCGTTTTTTAAAAAAAAATTGATTGAATTTATGCGTGACTTTACACCCTCACTGTATACAGCAATTAACAAATTAGAATTTTTAAAGTTGCAAAAAATAATCTTTGGGTACTAGGTACAATATACATGTTAATTTTAAGCATTTATTTTGATAAAACGCCGCCAAAGCCATCAAAGCTTTGAAATAATATAGTCTTAATGAGCATTTATCACTTACCCTGTGCAAGCTTCACTAAAAACCTTCCACGTGAGCACATTATTTTTAAATATTAGTCTAATAATTTACCGGCATTTAAGATAAATAACATACAAAAATAATACACCTGTCCTCGCCTTGTCTGTTAAATAATAATTTGATCGTAACTCCCGTGTACTAACATCGTAACTCAACTCGAACGAATTCAGAAGCGCACGCGGGCAGAGTTGGCGGATTTGTAACATCCTATCTTAAGTTACGATAAAACTGCATTCGCTAAAATAAAAATAATGGACATCTTAAGTATACTTACGATAAAATTAATGAATTAGAATGTGTGTATTATTATTGTATGTAGACATACGATGAGCTGTTTTTATTAGATTTGCTGCAGTCTTCTTGTAACTCTAGATACGATGAAAATAAGTTCTTTATTAGCCATTTATAGAGTTTGTAACTTAAGTTACGATTTTATTAACGCCAGATTTCTTGCGAAGCAGATACGATAAAACTTTTTTTTTTAAATTCCTGTTTTTTTTTCAAAAATTTTAATTTCTTATTATTTTAAAGGAAAGGGAAGAAAATTTCATACTAGAAAGTAGTCTTAACTCAATTTCGTCAAAAATCGAGTTACGATGTTCTTATTTGCGAGCGTCGAAGTTCAAAACTCCCAAATACATGTTTTTATGTCGTTTTTCAAATGTACAGTAGTGCATAAGGTACTTACATGCCTGATCTGAAAACTATTTACAGTAGACAAAAAAACTTTTAGTCTTATTAAAAATGTAATCCCTTAGACTACCTTCCTAGATAACTAATCTGTTTTCGTAAATATGCAGATTTTAAAGTTATTAACATTATCTGATACTCTTGAAACTAGGTTTTATTGGAAAAAGGGATGTTTCTTATATCTTGAAAGGCGCTGCCGTACTTTGCACAGCTCATCATTTTCATAAATATTGCTTAGCATATTTATTTTTTCCTTCGGATATTAAGACTCGACTTTCTTTAAAACTTTCATTTCTTCTTGATAGTTGTAAAAATAAAAGTCCATCACCAAATGCCTGTATGCAATATATTAAATTTATTTGAAGTCCTCAGAAATAGGAGCCAAAAACATCCTAAGGTTGGTTGCTTGGCATTCACAGTATCTTTAGGCTAAAAGGCTAAAATATATAATTTTTCTAGATAGTAGAATATTATCCAAATAATTTCTATTGCGTCAGTTCCCTATAAAAATCATCATTTAACTAAATGTTTAATCTCATGATATAGTCATTAAATAATTACTTACAGGAGTAAAGAATAATTCTAATACTATTAAAACGCAAAATCAAGGAGCTACACGAATAGAAAAAAGAGGATACTTGTGGTTTGTTTCGTTGCCTCTGACGCCAGCTTTCAGAGTAAACGATGATGGACAGCATAGCAATTGCACCTTGTAAGATCACCTTGAAATCTGTTTTTTTTTCCATGAAGTTGTTAACACTACCACGACCCGTTTTAAATTTTATTTGTATACCGCTCTGCTGGCGTTCGTCTTTTCGGGATTATTTTTCTCGTATACCTATAAACTATACAGTTTTCAGAGAGTCTACAGTTTTTAAAACTATAACTATAAGCTTAAAATTATACAGTCAATAGATTTCAGTGTCGAATGGGCATTATATTATATAATCTCCTCTGTGAAGCAGCATCAAAAAGATTTTAAAGTATTATAATCTATTAGGCACCAATTGCTTTGCCAAACTATGAAGTTTGAACCAAGAGTTTAGTGATATTTATTATTATTTAAGACACCCTGTATAGATTTAATTAATTTATTTGTCAATCAACAAATATACATAATTACATATCCTGAGTATTACATGTCCTAGTTTCCTATCCTAAACCGAATACCTTTTAGCAGTTTTTAGAGATGTACATAATTCAGAGATAACATAGTTATTTCATTTAATAAAAAGAAATCACCATAAATAAATCTGCTTTTAATAAACCAAAGTATTTTTCATAGGTGAATGCTATATTTAAAATCTCTAGAGTCCACTTAAAACCGAGAGGCCAGATGCAAAAAATAAATGTACATACGCCGTAAACTGCATTCGCCCGCTCAGAATATTCCGGCACATTGACCGTTTAAAAGCGATACAGATGATCCCCCACGACGTTTATGTCTGACGTCTTGGTTTTTAATCGAGTATAACTTAACTTATTGACTTGTTTTACGCACATTTGCTGCAATTCTACTTATTTTCCTGTTTTTTTTATACAACCTACATCGCTTTAGGGTCTAAAACCCTATAAATAGAATAGTACTGTACTCATACAGGTTGTTATTTTTGAAGTGGGAGAATTGTGTAGTTATTAAATCAAGCCCGATTGATTATTAACATTTCATGCTAACTAAAACAATTAGGGTTTAAGAAAAATTGTATGCATTGCTAGTGGCTCGGATTCATCCCCCATTTATTGATTTTCAACAAAATAGTAAAATAACGCTTCTAGGAAGTTAATCATGTCGAGTAAGGGTATAATTTTGTAGTTTGGAATGATTTTGCATTCGTATTGATCTTATTATCCATATACACAACGCAAACGAATAACTTTGAAATAAAGCCATTCATTAAAAGTAACTCAGGCATTTACCCTTATATCCGTCAGTTATATAATTAAAGTTGATTATAAAATGGCAAAATAAAAAAAAATAAAATCCACATTATCAATTTTAATTTAATTACATTCATCAAATTTGGTAAAAAAACTTTAAAAACTTGCCTAATATGTCTTTCTTAAAACAAAATGTGAGGAACGACCTTTATAAAAAAGGTTCAACTTTTCAAACCTGTAATTGGACAATAATTAATAACCCCCAGAGGCTTAAACTCATTTATACAATAATCTATGAATGAAGAAAGTCCAATAGAATGAAAAGGAAAGTAAAATGCAATGTGTAGTGATTAAAACCAACTTTTAGGTTATTAAAAGAAGTGCAGAAATGTATTATTTAAAGTGGTCAGCAAGAGCTCTGATTGCGTATTAACAATTCAGAATTTCGGTGAGCAAACTATACCAATTTCTATAAAAAAAGTTTGTTAAAATTTTTTTTTTTAATTCACCGATATTTAACTATGTATAATTAACATAATAAAACAACTATACATCAAGTTATCAGAACGATTCCATTCATTTGAATGAATTCAACTTAAATATCACAATAAGTAGACTTCTGTGGCTGATTAAGATCTATTTTATACCGTTATGATTTTGCCAGCCTCAAAAATCAATAAATAAATACTACTACATTTACTAAAATGAGATTTAAGTATTATTGCTAGTTGCTGCCATTGTTACAAACATTTGTTGAAAATCTGCCAACTCTTGACCGAGAAGCTCAATGCCTTGCCCAGACGGCCGCAGTCCTGGTTGTTGTGCTGGAGCATGCGAGTCTGTGTCTTTACTGGAACTCACATTTGCCTTCTTTTTCTCTGATTCGCCGCTATCGGGACGCCTCGTTGCAGTTGACTTGTTGGGGATGACAGGTTTGTTTGGTGGAATAGGCGGCGGTAAGCCCCTTGCAGCTGCACCTTTCTTGGGTGGGGTCTGAGGCGCGGAAGACGATAACGACTGCTGCTGCTGCGAGTGTGAATGGAAGGAACTTTTTGCTACTGGCCTGATCGTAGACGAATCAACTATTACCGGATTACCTGGTACGATCTAAAGATATTACAAAATATACATATTTTGATTGTTAAAAAAAATTATTTTAATAAAAATACAAACTTTATAAAGACGCTCGTCTGTTTTTTTAAAAGTCTTTTATAATTTTATGCAGTGGCGGCTCATGAGTTTGGTTTTAGAGGGGGCGCAAACTTACTTTGCTTACTTAACCTAACTCATCCCTCTAAAGTGAAAAAAAACATATATATGGTAAAAGAAGAAAGTTACTTCCAGAATGATTATACCGATACATTGAACGATACAAAAGATCGTACTCTAATAGCCTTGTCCAGTAGCAGGTAGAAATTTTATTTAAAAAGTAGATAGTAGATAATAATAATGATAAAAATTCTTCGAATATATTATAAGGTTGGTTTATTACACAAGTTAGATATGCTTTTCTTCTATTTTCCTTTTATTAAGTATTACCTCAACATGCTCATTTTAAGTGTCTTTTTGTCTTTAATAAAAAAAAATTCTTTCTTATTCAAAGTTAGTGAGTTTTATTTATGCGCAAAACCGGGTCTGCTTTTACACCCTTTTTGTTTTTAATTTATATTTAATACCGGTGTAGGACGTCTGTTATTCTTAATTACCATTTTTGCTTCTGAACTTAAGTTCCTAAAAACAAGTTTTTTCAATTCACACACATTTTCCCTTTTTTTCACAATCACATTACGATTAAAAAAAAATAGTCTGCGTTTTCGCAAATTAAAAAACGGCGCAACAACACATCTTTGCATAACAAAGCGAATATCCGGTCACGGGCTCAATCACGTTGAGTCCCCAACAGCTAGGCTGTTGGCATCCATCGAAGAAATATTGGTTAGAGTTGCCTCGGAATAGTTTTGTTTGGGAGAGTCGATTTAATATGCATCGATTTATATAGGTAGACGTATGTAAAAAAATATATTTCAAATAATAAAATATGGAATATTGTATGTTGTGTGAGGATGAGAAAATTCTTACAGGGAGCGGAGTCCCAGAGTCTTCCCTCACAAATCGCCACTGATTTTATGTAAATAATGTCCTAGCCAAAATTAACACTTGTCAACTTACCTTGGCGCACCCTGGAACTGCGGTAATGGAAGTTTGCCTGAGAGTTTGTCCTGGAGTAACTGACTGTGCAATGCCAGTAGCTATAAAGAAACATATTAATTAGCAGGCATGGGCAATAGAAGACTAAATAAAGGGGATTAAAATTATGCTTAAGTATCATTCTTTTATTTAAAGTAAATTTTTCAGGATATCCCAATTTTGAGTATCTTAAAAGAAATTGCTGATATATACTGAAAAAATTTTAATAGCAAAATAATCAACTCATTTCTTTTATCAATACTTTCTCAAGCACTTAATTTAAAGAAAATTGAGTTTGTGAACTTAATTACAGAAAAGTTATTACAGTATGGTATAATCTTAATTTTCTTGTGAGTCTAGTAATAATAAGATTAGAAACATTTTAACTCACTTGGACCAGAAACCGGCACACTCGATACAGTAGCAGTTGGTTGCACCACTTTGGCAACACTACTAATAATAGCACTGCTATTGTCTGATAGCTGCATTCTATTTCTTATTGCGTCACATTCTGCTCTAAGCCTACTGATTTCAGTCTCCATTTCTACAATTCTGAAGAAAAGAAATTATTAATTAACCTATTTCTAAGTATTTTATTTAAGTTAGACAATTCGATGATGAAATAACCATTGAGGGCAAACTATTTGAATTCATGACCCTAGTAAAAAAAACTGATGTTTTATTTTCCATAAAGGGTTTCCCAATAACTATACGTTTTCAAAATATCACGGCCGCCATGATCGAAACAAAATTATTGTTACTTTCTGACAGTTGTGTTCAAAATAGTATAGCATATTATCATGGTAAAATACACGCTTCAAGAACGTTTTCACTATTAATCAAAAGTTTTTTGAAAATAATCTTTTGTTCAAACTAGTTGCTCGGTGCGTGAAAAATGCGGATAATACTGTGCTTAATATTCGTCAAAAGATTCAAAGCGATATTATTCTAAACGATAAGAAAACACCAAGAAAGAAAGAAAGAAATCCAAACAATGCCGATGCGGTGTTATCGAAAACGCGAATATGTCGGTAAATCGTCATTCTCAAGACCTTAAATCCTCAAGGATGACAACTCGACAAATTTTCAGGCGGGATTTGACTTTTTACCCTTACAAGATAGTGTTGACTCAAAAAATAAAACCACTTAACTATTATAAGCGTCGTTTGTTTTGCAATTGGGCTCAAGAGAAACTTAGAAATTATTCTGATTGTTTTTAAGAAAATGATATAGGATTTTTTTTGGCCCCACTTAGAAAAAATGGATTTGACTGTCATTTTCTTGCAACAAAACGGTGCCACTTGTTACACTTCTGGTGAAACCATTGATTCATTAAAAGAAAAGTTTCCTGAAACAATGATTTCCCTTGATGCGAGAGATCAAAGGGAATTTAGACAATTCCGACTAATTACTTGGCCTCCAAGAAGCTGCGATTTAACAGCGTTAGTTTTTTATTGGTAGTCAAACTTTTAAAATATATACCGGGTGACACAGGAAAAAGGGGTACACTTGATAACTTTTTTTATTTTTGAAGATAAACAAATGAAATTTGGTATATCGATAGAATACTTATAAGACCATTTTTTGATTCCATGACATATTCTGTTATTTTTCGTCACTTCGGGTTTAACAGGAAGTGACACTACCTTTTTTATTTTAAATGGGACAATTGGTATATTATTACGCATTGTGATAGAAAATGAACAAATTTTTCAAGACGCATTTGCTACTTTTTGTTTTATACTGATAGAAAAAAATCAATTTTTTAAATTTTGAAATAGGGTGACATGTATGCATTAAAAATTTTAATTATTAGGCAGGTAATCACGGAAAAATAATATTAATTATGTTTTATTACTTAAATCTTTTACACGCCTATTTGAAATTCCTAGTATTTTTTGCATTTACTTTCTTTTTTTAAATAACAGGTTATTATGAAGAATTACTTTTAAAATGCAGTTTTTCAGAAATACAGTCAGTAAACATTTCAAATATTAGTAAACACTAAAATTCTTTCAAAAAACTGCGGAAAATATATTTTAATGACAAATAATCGTTAATTTATTATGTCAATTTAAAAATAATTTGCGAACGCATCAAAAGGCAGCTTATTCAGGAAATCAAAGCCTTCAATGCTATTTCTATTAATTAAATGCGTTTATTCATGACTTAATTTTTTTTCTTGATGGGCATATTTATCCACCGATTAATTTGATTTGATCAAAATAATCATATCAAATTATTGGTGAAAAAAAAACTATTACAAAAGTGGTTGTTCCCAATAACGCGCTATTAAAAAAATTAAGTAAATGCCAAAATTACTGGTTTGGACAGTTTAAATAGGCGTGTAAAAGATTTAGATCATAAAATGCAATGAAAACTATTTTTTCGTGATTACTTGATTAAAAATCAATACTTCCAACGCATTCATGACAAAATTAAAAAAAAAAAAATTCTATAAGTATAAAACAAAAAGTAGTAAATGCAGTATCATTATTCTCAGAATATTATTTTCTATCGAAATACGTAATAAAATATCAAATGTCTCATTAAAAAAAAGAAAGTTAGTGTCACTTTCGTTTAAACGGGAAGTGACGGAACACACCGAATATGTCAAATGGTCTTATAACAATTCCATCAATAAACAAAAATTTCATTTGTTTATTTTGAAGAGTAAAATAGTTATTAAGTATTTCCTTTTTCCTGTGTCACCCGGTATTCAGTTCTAATGAACGAGTCCATATAGATCAATAAATGCCTTTAAATCGGCGTGTAGTATGTTTTATATGTGGTACTTTAATATCATTTTTCATAAAAAAAATTCTTTTTCCTTATTAGCAGAGAATTGGGTTATTAAAAATGCAGTAATTTAAGACATTTCACATATTTTATCATAAAAATTAAAAAATATATTGTCACAGACACCAAACATGGCATAATTTAAACGTCATAAAATATTTACTACCAGATCAACGGTTTCAAAAAATGGTTTACTTCAAATATTCATAACAATAACCGCGTTCGGGCAGTAATTTTATGTAATGATACGTCGTTCCCAACCAAATTTAAAAACTGAACGTGAAAAATTTACCTTTGATCCTTGGCTGTAAGCTGCATTTTTAAGTTTTTCTTCTCTAATTCAAAATCATGAGCTTGCTTCTCTAGTTCAGCTTCCATTTGCAGGGATTTTTTACTTTCTTCTTCTAAACCCTCTGCCATTGAATCAATTCGGGCTTTCTCTTCAGAAAGTATCTGCAAATATTTCAAAATCCAATTTGAATACAATCCATATTGTAACAGACCATATGTAAACAGACGAAAAAACAAAAATAAGAGATACCAGAGAAAATTATGTCAAAAATTATGCAAAATTCAAATAGTTTGTGCAAATAAAATTTTAGCATTTACTATTACCATTTTTTAAAATAAAACTCTAGATAAAATATAAATGAAACACAGAAGTCAACAGATGTTTTATTGGTTTTTAGTGAGACTCATGAATTAACTATTGGTAAATGTATTAAAAAATGTAAGAAACTTATGTTTACCTGAGCAAGATCTTCACTTCGTTTCCTTTCTTCAATATATTTAACTATAATCTTCTTCCGTTCTTGTAAAAGTAGCAAAACAATTTGCTTCTGCCGGGCCCTTTCTTCATCAGCCAACTCTACTTGTCTCTTAACTTCCTTTTCTAACTTCTTTCGTGCGTTTCGTTCGATTTCTAATTCCTGCCGTAACCGAGTTCTTTCCATTTCCAAACCATAAGTAATATCGTCGCCTTGGGCCGTGTCATGTTCATGCTTACATTTTTCTTCTTCTAGCTCCTGAATTACCTGTAAGTTATGATCGTAGGCATATTTAAATATATACATTTTTTATAACAAGACTAACCGTTAAAAACCCTGTATAGATTGATTTTCGAGAGTTAATTTTTTTATAAATAAAAAATTGTTTAAAAGCAGTTTATTTAAGCATGATCTACTTTGAAATAAAAAAAATGGTGGTTTAGGGACAGACTCAAAATGTAATAGTTTCAATTTATATTACCAAAAACACTTCACGCTTAAATAAGCGTTGTTTTAAAACATCCTATAATTTTAATAATTTATATGAATTTTTGGTCTTTAATCAGTTCTGAAACAAAAAACATGGACACCCTGACCAACGGAATAAAAAGTATTACTAAAAAGGATTATTTTAAGCTATTGCATTTTTAGAGATAATTATTACCAACCTTTTTGTGTTTCACTTCTGCTTCCTCTAATATATTAATTAAATGTTGATGTGCCCATCTTTGCTGCAATGTCAGTTGCTCAAGAGCTTGCATTTGATGTTCTGCTGCCGTTTGCATGTCTTTCTCGCTCACGGGAGGTTTCGAATTTTGAGTATCTGATATACTATCCCTGAGCAGAGCAGTATAAGGGTTTGCCAATGCATTGGGTACATATCTACCCAAGGTAGCTACTTGTTTCAACCGTTCAGACTAAATAAAAAATAACCATTTGATTTTTTTAGATGGCTATTGCCACCATATTATAATACATAATAAATACATAAAACCCTTGAATCGAAGAAAAAGTGAAAATGAGACAAATAGGGTATCTTCGGAGATGTAATGGCTGGTCTTTTCTTTATCTTATCACATTCCAAACTTTGATTTCATTTTTATTTCTGCTTAAGTGAAACAACTGCCATATTCTTAGCAAACTTAAATAAACCTAAATAACTTTATTATACAGGGAGGCCCATTGAAAACAGTTCAACAAGGTTTGGGGCCCTTTTTTAAAAAATTTTAAAAACCGCTCGGATCCGTCGATTTAAAATTTTAGAGGGACAATTTTTTTTAATACTTTCAACCCCTTGGGGTTGCAACCACCTTCAAAATCTTAAATAGGAGTGGTTTCAAGTAATTTGATGATGAGCTTATTTTAAAGGCCTACAACTGCCAAGTTTGAAATTGCTAACTAAAGTTTTTCGCAGTCACTTGTCAAAGATTTTGAAACAATACCATTGTTTAATACTTTTAGAGCTAGTTTTTAAAGGTCTTGATTTACAAAACAAAAACGCTTGCATCCGTCGACGTTTGATTTTAGAAAAACGATTTTTGTGTTTAAATTTTTAACCCCTTAGCGGGGACGAAATTCACCCTTATTTTTTAAATGGGAAGGGGTGTATTGTGATTTTACAGTTTCAAAAAACGCTATTTTACAATAGCGCTTTGTTTTTTAAATTTGCGCTACGCATCGCCAAGCAATGGAATTCTAAACATTTTATTGGATATTTTAGGTGTATGAGTAAAAAATTGTTTTTAAACTATCAAAAATCAGTCAACAATCCGACTTTATCTTCAGTAAACAAGTTGATGTGAATTAGTTATTCATGTACTTTTCTTTCGATTCGATAAAAATGGTTTATTCTATTGCAGAGAAAGTGAAAATTATTGAATTATACTTTATAAACAATCATTATGCAAGACTAATGGCAACTTTGTTTAATGAGAGATAATCCCAACTATCTTTTAAATGTTTGCTTCTCAGACGAATGTTCATTTTTTCTCAATGGCACTGTCAATCGTCATAACTGCCGGTACTGGTCCGACACGAATCCAAGGATCTACAAAGTTCATACAAGGATGGAGGTTCATTCTTAACACCTTCAAAAGTTAAAAGTTTGGGTTAGTATTTTTGGTGATCACATAATTGAACAATTTTTCTTATATTTCATATTTTGATATTTCAGCAAGACAAGGCTCCTCCCCATTATGCATTTCCAGTACGGCCGTTTCTGGATGAAACGTTTCCTGGTAGATGGGAGAATAGGTGCTATCGAATGGCCCGCGAGATCACTCGATTTATCTCCTTTTGATTTCTTTTTGTGGGGACATCTGAAGTCGAAAATTTATGCCACCCAACCTGAATCGTTAGAAGATTTATGGAACCGCATCATTCATGAATGCCAACAAATGACACCCGATATTTTTCACAATGTCCGGGAACATTTTGAACAGTTGTTGTACTATTGTATGGAGGTAAACGGCGGACATTTTCAACATTTAATAAGATAATGCGTAAGTCCTAACCAATAAAATTTAATTAGATTTCTCTAGAAACCGCAGCTCAAATTTAAAAAACAAATCGCTATTGAAAAGAAAATTGAATGCCCTTTCAAAAGATGTATCACAACACACCCCGTCCCATTTAAAAAATAAGGGTGAATGTCGCCCCCGTCAAGGGGTTAAAAGTATTAAAAAAATTGCCCCCCTAAAATCAAAAATCGACGGGTCCGAGCATTTTTTTAAAAAAAGGGCCCCCCTTGCTCGACTGTTTTCAATGGGCCACCCTGTATAAATAGCTATATTTTAACCAGTGTTATAGTAGAACAAAAACAAAATAATATAGTACAAGTTCAGAATAATAATTGATTATTATGAAAAACTAATTTCCATTCAGCCCACTTTTGGACGAATCTATTTTTAGAAAGTAATATCTTTATTTGGTATGTTGAATTTTATGGCTATCATAGTATGTAAAAATGCATTTATTGAAACTTCTTCAACAAAAAGATATGTATTTTCCTATATTCCACCTCATTATTTCTATTACTCTGAAAAGGCCATAATCAATTAACCAAGAAAAACAACTTTTGACTTTTATAATAAAAAGACTAGATATTGTTCACTTCTTAGGTGCACCTATCTGGTAGTATTGTTTGACTACTTGGAACTACACTTATAAATCAGGTTGAAAGTGAACCCAGAAAATTTTAAAAAAATTATTTTAAGTTTGGAAATAATAAAGGTAGATACTTTGATGAATCAGACAGTCTAAAGCTTTTGTAATATCATTTCACTACACTAATTACAGCATGAATGAATAAACTACAAGACTGGTTCACAACGCTAATGACGTGCTATGACAAATAAATCCATTTGATTCTAAATTTAGTACTTTTAAGCAAAAATATTTCTTTATTTCTATAATTACAATGTAAATTGATTCCGTTGATAAATAAATGAATTATAATCTTTACTTAATATTACTATCCCTAAGAAGCGCAAATTTAAAAATTATATATCAAAAAAGCAGATTTAGATTCTTTGCAGAAATAAAAAACATATTGCTACTGATAAATTTATCATTTAAACTAAATGAACTGAATGATTTATTTTACTTTGACACACTCTAAATAGAATGTAATTAATGTTTAAAATTGATTACTTAATTGTCTTACCACTGACATTGGTAAAACAACTGCCTAATTATGTAAATGCATTATCAAATTTTTCCTTAATTTTTTATTATTCCACAACATCACAGTTTTCATAATTATAAAAAATTAACATAAGAATAGAAAAATTTCTTACCTTTAAGGCAGCTATAACAATATCTCTGGCTTGTAGTTCACCTTCAAAACAAGTGACTAGTTTCAAAAGATCATTTTTTGATAATTCCATTTTTGTATTTCTCTGAAAATAAAATGTTATCCATGACTCAACAAATATTAGCATTGAATAAATTGTATAGTGATCAAAATTCAAAAACTTTCATATTATATATTTCTTTCCTTGTAAAAAGTTTGAAATCTGTCTGCTTTATTCTAGTTATGCATAAATACAATTTTTATTGCCTGAAATTATAAATTTTGGTTAAAATAAGAAAATCTATATCAGCATACATGGTTAAATAGTAGAATTTTTTAAATTTTATTTATGATCCAATTTAAATTAAAATGCCACTCTATCCACCTATATCTTTTAAATAAAAATATGGTTCTCATTCTAAATTAACAGCATAAAATAATAAGTTGTACAATAAAAAGTTGTTTTAAATTTGTATATTGACTTCAGGCAAAGTATTTAAATAAACATAATCTAGTGGGGAATATGACATTATTAGTTACACCTGGAGGATAATTAAAAGAATGACATGAAAGAATTTGATGACTCTGTTGCTTGAAATATGAAAATATGCTGAAATATAAAATATCAATTTACCTTTAATGTGCTGCTGCTCAAATTCGTCCTATCAACTTCTTCTGGGGCCACGGAAATTTCTGTTTGACTTTCAGAGCCTGTTCCAACTGAGAAAGTGGTACCAAATTTCTGAGTGACTACTAAACCCGTAAGCCAGTCAATCTCAACATGACTACCAGCCATTCTCTAAAGGCTCGAATTCCTCATGTAAGAAATATTACTAAGTGGCCATCATTAAAACTATTCATTTCAATATGACTGTAAAAAAAAAACAACATTAATTTTTTTTTTACCTTCCTCTTATTTGTTGTTAAAGAGTCCATGAGAAAAAGAGAGCCATTCTTAGCAGGACACCCAATACACAAAATGTAAAATGTATAAAATTTTACATAAATGCCTGATATAAAATAGGACAATGAAGTTACACCTAGAAATACCAGCATTGCTGTTCTGCAGCAGCAGATATGTAAGCTTATAGAGGGTGTCATTGAAGTGGTGTAAAAAAAATTCGAGGGGTAATAGTACTCTTAAAAATAGTAAAAAAGTATAGGACCGAAAATGCATATTAAGGGAGTAAGAAACACTGAAAGAGTTAATTCAAACAGTTTTTTGAAATTGTAGATTTAAGAAACTAGATAAGATTTCTGCCATAAATTAAATGGTGATACTGAAAAATTATTTGGAAAATCGAAAAGAGCAGTTTTTGTAAGAATAGGGGGTTTGTTTTATGAATAACTTTTTTGAGGTAATTTTTTCACAATGTAGTAGTAAGTTGTAATAGTAAGTAGTAATCAAGTAGTTATTAAATAATTGATTAAAAAATCAAAATTTCATGATTTTCTACATCTTATAGCTTAAAAAAATTAAATAATCCAAATACCACCAGTTATTCAGTGGGTATTGGAAAAGAACTTCAAGTATTTCTAACAAGCTACGCTAATAAAGTTGATGAGTATTTTTTATGCATCAAACATACAGTTTCCAGAATGAAAATTGATTGAAGTTTGAAAATTTTCAGATATAAAATGGGGTTTACAAGATACCTAAAACACATATCCAAAGCAGCTTCCCCACAACCAAATTCCATATCGCAAATGGGAGTCAATTAAGGCAAAATAAGCACTTTTTGTTAAGGTTATCATTTGTATGGCAAAACAACTTGATGCTAATTTTAGGGATAATTGCTCTACATGTTTGTCAAATTTCAATAGGTCATCTATTACCAAGCCCATAAATTTATTGTACTTTGCTGTCAAAATAGGATCTGTGTTTAATACCACATTGTCAAGTATACATTTAAAAAATGAGTCTTGGACACATTAGGAGTACTATCAACCCCCAAATTTCAATGACACCCTGTATATATAAGAGCAACAACAATTTTAAACCATTTCAATGATACCTGCATATGTAAATGTAATAATAGTAAAGAAACTTATAAATCAATTTTTTAATATTGTGTTTATTAATAAATTTGCAATACCCTAATAAGTTCTTTCGATACAACAAATTGACAATAATTTTAGTTTAGGTGATGTGTGATTAGGAACTCCAGATTCTAAAGTAAAAATTACTTTGGTAAAGGTTTTGTTTAGCAACTTTTCTGAAAATCTCACCAAAAATTATGGGCAAAGGGCTAAAATGTGTGAATTTTACTGAAAACAACACTTCAATTACAGAATAGTAAATCTTCAAGTGGATTTAAAAAAAAATAATTTGAATTAAAAACCCAATTTAACCAAACTTTTCTAAAAACCACACTTATAATTATGGGAAAATAGGATCTAGTTTTGACAATAAAATGTGAGGAAATATATCTATACCTACTGTTATTTTATGATATTGATTTGTAAGTTGACCTTATAAATTTATATTGACCTAGCCAAAGAAATACAACAGCTTGGATATATCTCGAACTTCCTGGAAGTCGCACAAGAAAGCACTATATATCTCTATCCTGGGAAGAAGAAGTAACTGAGATTATTATGGGATTAAAAAAAAATTCAGCCGCAGGACATGATGAGATAACAATTATGGATCTATGGAACACCAAGAATGCGATCACAAAAATTGTTGTTACCTTGGTTAATAATGTAATATCTCGAAGCCCATTCCATACAGCATTAAAAATAAGCAAAGTGTGCCCAATCTTTAACTCTGGTTGTAAAGATAATATGCATAATTATAGGCCAATTGCTGTCATAACCATATTTTTTAAAATTGTGGAAAAAGAACATTCATCAATTTACTGAAACAAATAAATTTCAATATGGCTTGGTAGAGCATAGTAGTATCTTAAGTGCTACAGTAGATTACTTTTCAAAAGCCCTGGATGATAAAAAGATAATTGTTGCTGTTTCTTGTCCTTAATAAGGCTTTTGATGTGGTGGATATAAGAATATTATTGGAAAAACTATATAAATTGGGATTTAGAGGAGTGGCATATAATCTAATAAAATCATATTTGTACAACAGAGCCCAATATGTTTGTTTAGATAACACTAATAGTGATCTTATAACTGATGAGTATGGAGTCACTCAAGGCTCTGTTTAGGTCCCTTATGGTATTCCCTTTATGTACTTAGTCTTAAACTTGCAAACCTACAGGCAAGGTACTTTACTTTTGTCAATGATACTGTCTTATTATACACAGATACAAATGAAAATGATTTATGCAATTTAGTCAATAATGATTTAAATATATACAATCAATGGCTTTACTATGTTATGTTATTTAAACAAATAAATGTTATTCCTCAAAATTATTTTAACATCAATATTAATAATATGTCAATAGAAAAAGTAGACAACATTAAATATTTAGGCTTAATAATAGACATTAATTTGAATTGAGGACAACACATTGAACATCTCTCAAAAAAAAAAATTAGCAATGATTCCAATTATATACAAATGTAGACATTTTATAAGTAACAAAACAAAATTTAACATTTATATTGCTTTTTTTCTCTCACATTTTAGATATTTAATACCAATTTGGGGTACATGCGGTAAACTAAATTTTACTGCAACTCAAATTTTACAAAATAAAGTTCTTAAAATATTGTTCACTTATGATAGACTAACTAGTACTAAACACTCTATATAGAGAATTAAATATACCAAAACTTGATGTCATTCTAGAATTAGAACAAATTAAATTTGTATATAAAATATTAAACTACAAACAAAGAACTAATGTAGATATTATAAAAACAAATGATGTACATAACGATAATACTCAAATGATGTACATAACTATAGGAGCTCAATTTAATATTTACCAAGGCACAGTAAGAACTAATGCAGGTCTAAGAAATACTTTATATCAGCCATGCAAAATATATAATGAAGTTCCAGAAGAAATAAAAAATATTAAGAGGTTTCAAAACTTTGTACGAGAAATTAAGCTTTGTTTAGAAATAAGTAGGTAAAGTATTTTAGTATTGTAATTCTTATGTTGAAGGCACTGTAATATAGGTAAAAGTTCTTAAATTTAACAATCTAATTTATTGCCAAATTATACAATTGTTAAGAAGAAAAAAAAAGTTCTTTATAGAAATATAAATTCTCAGAAATTAATTTTCCAAAGATTTAATAGTTCGGTTGGATTAAATCGGAATATGGGAAAATGCTTATTCCCATAATTTCAGGTACAGTTAAATGTCCAAATATACCTATTTGTATGTTTTTTTTTGGAAAAAAAAGTTGACATGAAAATTTACTCCTCTACTATCGGAATAATATTTCTAGAAAAATTAGACACATTTTAAGCCTTCACCCACAATTTTATGTGCGGTTTTCAGAAAACAACTTTTCAACAACACATTAAAAAAACTTGATATTCTTGGTTAAGAACATTGTTCACAAATCCATCTTTTTCATTTAAATCTCTTGTTTGACAATTAGATTTAATTAAAGGAACAAAAGGAACTACATTTATTATTTGTTGACAAAGCAAAGAAATGTAAATACACATATTTTAATAACTAAATAATAGAATTTTTTTTATATAATAGCAATGGGTACCTACCAGTAAAATGGGAAATGCTCCAGATGTAACCTAAGAAGTATTCTCTTGATATTTCCCTAAACAAATTTCTATACAAAAAATTTGCTGCTCCACAGTTAAAGAATTGTTTTTATTTCAATCTTTAAATTTCATTACTAAACATGTTACATACTTTGAGAGATTCTAATGATTTAACGTTATTTTTAAATAATGAGTTTGATTTGTATATTGCAGGCCTGTAAAGGAAATCCATCTTTTCCCATTTTACAAGAAACTGGCATACAACAGGGATGGCCCAGGAAGTGTCCAACTGGTTGAATTCAAAACAGTTAACTATATGTATAATTATTATACAAATTATTGTATACAGTAACTATACCTACATAAAGTGCTGAATGAACACTATGATAATTTATGGATTATATTGTACCCAAAATCAATTTTTAACAAAAAAAAACCAAACATTGAAAATCACATCATCCCGCTATAGATGGAAGGGGGAATGGTGAACTGTGACTGTGACTACAAGGGAACATGTGTCAACAGTGTCAGTTCGAAACAGTCAAATTGTGATTTTTTTGACCAAACCATGGAATTTGACTTAAAGGAATTGACAGCTGTTTTGAATATTAAATATTTAAGCTGAGAGCATATGCATGCCGTTGAAATTTTAAGGACAGAAAAGGATTATTATGTATGAATCCTAAAAGTGAGATACAGTATTGGTAGAGGCGAAAAACTCTTATGGCAAAACTGCGAGTTTATGAATCACAGAATTAATGGCTATGTGGATGGAGAGTTTTCTGGAAAATCACATGCAGAGGTTTGGATGGAGTGTACCTCCAAATAGATGTAGACTCCTTGACAGACAATGGTTTTGTAACGATTTATTATATCAAACTGACGCAGTCCTTTCACCTATTTACTCCATTAAAAACAATTGGATCTCATAGACTTTGCAAACTCTATATAACTCGTATTATAAAATTGAAAAAGTAATCCTTTAATAAATACAAGTGGACATTTATTCAGGCAGATAGGAATTATCACCTAGATTTTACTCATTACCTATTATCTGCAATACGAGCGGAGAAAAAAGATTATGACTATTCAGTTGAACAAAATTAAAAATGATTCGAACAAAACTTCGAAAGTCAAAATTAAACGAGTGGAGTGTTTTGCCATTATATTGCAGGCAGTCTTTTGACATATTCAATCATCAAGGGCATGTCACTGCTGCAAAGTGATCATTTTGCCAACATAATGTATATGCCTATTCCCGTTCACATGGCGCTTATAAATTATAACTTCTCTATTAGCCCGTAGCAAAACTTTTCACTTTAAAGTAAAATCTAAATATGATAATTATAAATAATTCTGTGTCTCACTAAATCCAAAGACATTCAAATTTCAAAGGTATTGACGAAATATATATGTCATACCGTACATATTGCTATTTGCCATTAATCATCTTACACCCGTGCTGGAAAAGATTTTTAAACACTCTTCCCAAGCAAAGATTATCTTATTCAATGAGCTTAAACCTATAAGCATTTTACCAGTTTCTGGAAAAAATCTAAAGTTTTTGGTATCATGACTTTGTTGCACCTAGACAGATATTTTTCTTTTTCAATTCAGTTTGGTTTTAGGGTTTGTCATAGTATATTAACAGAGGATTGCAGTACATCAACAGATGAATTGCAATCTGATTATGAACTGCTTGTTCATGAAGGTCCACAGGGTTCCAGGACCAGTTACAGCTATTTCGAATTGGTCATCTGCGCATGTACGTTGCTTAACGCAAGGAAGAGTGTTCACTTGATGACTGGATCTGGGTTTATTAAAGCCAAATTTAATCTCTTTAACTTGTCCTACCTTAATTTAAGCGAAGAAATTATTCCAGCTGCGGAATAAGCTCGAAATTAGTGGCTTGATTTTGATGTTTGCGTAAATTTCGAACCGCATGGCTTGATATCTTAAACTAAAATTCCTATACCCGTTTATGTGCATACTTCTCCAACACATTTAATTTTTATTGGTTAAATATCTCATTTTATCTCAGCTTGACTAAAGAAACTTGTCTTTGACTTAAACAGGCCCTAAATTCTTGCATGTGTTTTGTTTGTATCCAAAGAGCGAAAGCTTGATAAAATTACTCCTACATATGTAAAACATCAAATCCTAAAATATAAATTTTGCGTTGACCTTCATTTAGGCTTGTTTGTGCATCGCATTCTTAGGAATGGCTCTCGACCCTATTTGATAGAGTGCCTAGTGCCAAGAAGTACATACAATATGTTACATAATCCTAACCTTAGATAGACAACCAGTTTTCGCAATCCTTCCCACCAGGGTTTTAAATTTAAAAGCTGTTTCTCACATAGAGCAGTTGTTTTTCTTAATACCAATTATTTGTTGAATATTGTTCATAACCAATCTTCATTTAAAAATGTTTACTACAGGAATTCTACAACAAATGATGCTGTCCTCACTATAGTTTATTTCTAAGTATTTATATTGTTTATTTCAGTTTAATTTCGATTCGAACCCTTCGTACATATATTATGTTTAGTTCTTTTTTTTTGTTGTCTCTCAGATAACATGAAAAAACACTTTGTAAATGTTTACCTGTTATCTAATGATTTGTACATTATCATACTGTTGCATAATAAACGACGTTATTATTATTATTATTATTATTATTATTATTATTATTATTATTATTATTATTATTATTATTATTATTATTATTATTATTATTATTATTATTATTATTATTATTATTATTATTATTATTATTTACAGCCAGTTAAGGCTCGCACTCCCTCTAAGGGGGGGAGGGATCATTTACTTATCCCAGATACCTGCGATATCAAAAGGATTAAGCTCTTTGGTCTGTGGGTGTTTTCGGTGTCCTTAAGTGACCTGAAATGTAGAGTTATCTCCTAGAAATTTCCGGGTGCTGCGAGCAGTTGCCAGTAGTACTGCGTTTTGCATGTGCTTATATAGATGTTCGCCAGTTCCTAGTTGTTTAAGGTATTCCAGTAGACTCTTCGGTATTGCACCCGTTGTCGATATAACAATTGGGATGGTCTGAACATTATCCATTCTCCAGTGCCTTCCGATTTGAATTTCTAGATCTCTGTATTTGGCGATTTTCTCAGTGTGTTTCTCTTGCAGATTATTGTTGTTCGGTATGGCTACGTCAATTAGAGTTGTTTTCCTGGAAATTTTATCTATTAAAATAAGATCTGGTCTATTATGCCTTACATGTTGATCGGTAAGTACACTGCGGTCCCAATATAACTTATATCGGTCATTTTCCACTACGGGTTCTGGAGTATATTTATAATACGGAACCTTCTCTGTTGTAATAAGTTCCAACTTCATTGCCAACTCTTGATATAAAATTTTCCCAACTGAGTCGTGCCGTTCTTTGTATTCTGTCGCTGCAAAGGCCTGACATCCTCCTATTATGTGCTGGATTGTCTCTGATGTTTGGCATCCATACCGGCATTTGTCGTTTTGTACGGACGGATCTCCGACGATGTGCTTGAGATAATTTCTTGTTGGTATAACCTGATCTTGGATGGCGAGTAGAAAGCCCTCGGTTTCTGGAAACATCTTGCCTGATACCAACCAATAGTTCCACGAAGCAGTGTCGACATGATTTTGGCTGATCTCATTAGGATGCCGCTCATGAAGAGGCTTCTCCATCCAGATGCGGAGTTTTTCCTGGTCCGTATGATGATGGCTGCGCGCTTCCTCGCTCTTAAGTTGTAGAGGAGTGGAATCGTTTATTTGATTTATTGCGCGATGAAGCGTGGAATTTTCTCCTTGGCTGTAAAAATAGGATCTTAAGTTAGCGATTTGTTTTTCAAGTTGTTTACCCAGATCTATTAATCCTCTTCCTCCAAGGTGGCGGGGAAGCATTGTTCTTTCAGTGGCACTTCGAGGGTGGTGGTTGTGCGTTTTAGTAAGTAGGGTCCTCACTTTTCTTTGTAGCCTTTCTATGTCTGTCCTACTCCAATTAATTACCCTAAAAGAATAACTAAGAGCTGAACATGCGTAGGAGTTAAGTGCCTTAAACATATTTTTGCTGTTGAGATTGGTTCTCAAAACTTGTCTTACCCTTTTCACAAACTCGTTAGTCAGTTCGCATTTCATTGTTTGTTGTTCAATCGTTAGTGATTGTTTTATCCCCAAGTATTTGTAAATTTCGTGTTCACCCATGGCCTCGATGGTCTGGACATTCTGCATCTGATATTCTCCTGGCTGAATTTTTCCTCGGATTATATTGAGAGTACGGCATTTATCTAGTCCAAATTGCATGCCGATGTCATTGGAGAACTCTTCTACTATATGCAGCATTTGGTTTAGTTGGTTCCTAGTTGCAGCCATTATTTTTAAATCATCCATATACAGTAAGTGATTTAACTTTGCAATCTCGGTGTTATTATTTCGGATGCTAAACCCATAGTTGGTAGAGTTAAGACGGTTCGAAAGAGAATTCATAGCAAGGCAGAACCATAATGGGCTCAGTGAGTCCCCTTGGAAGATTCCTGTTCGAATTGGAATGTTGTTTGTACTTACTGTGCTTTTACCCTGTACTTCGAGCTGGATCGTTGTTCTCCAACTTGTCATAGCGCTCTCTAGAAAAGACAAAGTATTGCCATCAACTGTATACACTTTTAATATGTTTATAAGCCATTCGTGTGGTACTGAGTCGAAGGCTTTCTTATAGTCGACGTAGGCAGTAAAAATATTTCTCTTGTTGTGATATGCCTGGTTGCTGATGACAGAGTCGATAATAAGTTGTTCTTTACAGCCCATAGACCCTTTAGCGCATCCTTTTTGTTGTGCGGCCATGATGTTGTTTTCCTCACAGTGTTGATAAATGCGCTGTGTTAAACATGAAGTGATAATTTTATACAAAGTAGGTAGGCACGTTACCGGTCGGTACTTAGACGGATCTTGTGTGTTGTTCTGGTCTTTAGGCAGTAGATAGGTTACTCCTTGCGTTAGGAACGCTGGCATTTCCTGTGGGTTAAGAATAACGTGGTTAATTAATTCTGAGAGTTTAGGATGCACACTCCGTAGTTTCTTTAGCCAAAAGTTATGAACTCCATCTGGGCCAGGTGATTTCCAATTATGCAGTTTTTGGATAATCTGGTTGACTTCCTCGATAGTGAATGGTCGATGTTCCATCTGGTTATATTTATTACTATGTTGTTTCTCTTCGGTAACCCAGCTTGCGTTGATATTGCATGTTGTTTGAGTTGTAAGTTGTTTGGCCCAAAAATCTTAAATTTGTTCTTTCGTGGGGTATTGCTTATCTGGGTGATCTGATTTTTAATTTAGCTCTCGATAAAATTGTTTTTCGGCCTTTTTAAAACGAAGATTGTCACGTTTTCGGTTATTACTGGTCTTGTATCTTCGTAGGCGCCCTGAAAATAAGGAAAGTTTCTGTTTTAGAGTATCCAGGCATTGCTGAGCTGTATTATTTTCTGGTTCATGCCGGGTGTGGATGTTGTTTCTTTGCAAAATTTCATCAACTTTCTGTTTTAGTCTATTAGTTCGTGTACCCCTCAGATATTCTGTTAGTTGGCCGATATCTTTTCGAAACCTCTTAATTTTTCGTTGAAGTCTGGTCTCCCATGGCGGTATCGGGAGCTCGGTTCTTGCAGAGTCATTGTGGATCCTTATATTAATCTTCATGGTTTTAGCAACGGCAGTTGCTGCGCTATAAACTAAAAAGTGAAGAGATTGCATGTTATTAATCTTTAAAAGATAAGGTGGAAGAATTTTGGTGTTTAAAAGTTCCATAATTTGACCTAGTTTTTTTGAAGAGTTTACTTTTGGAAGTTTGGGTCTTATCAGTGGGTTGGTTCCCTCAAATTCTAGCATCGCACGTGCCATTTCTGTAGATAGTTCGTGATATAGCTCAGAATTGTCCTCATGGGTGTTTTCGGTAGTGTTATGTTTCTGTGTGTTATTTAATACGTTTCTATTACAGGTTGGTCCTCAGCTGGTTCATTGTTAGCGGGGTCTTGTTCGTTGTTAGTTTGCGCTTGTATTTCTTCTTTAATGGTATTGAGTCTTGTCTCTGGAATTAGGTGATTACGCATTATTACCCGATATTGGTCTGCTACTCTCTGTTCGGTAACTTGGAGATGTGGATAGATTTTCCTAAATTCGGCATGTAAAGGTTGTCTGTAGCCGATCATTTCTCGTCCCAGGTTGGTCAGTTTATAAACTACTTTACTTTATTATTATTATTATTATTATTATTATTATATGTTTTATTATACAGATATCAGAAGCATGAAGTTCTGATGTAGTTCTTTCCATAATATCGAACTCTGTTTTTTACCTTCGTTAACAATTTACTTAAACTAAAATTACATGATATGTTTCTTAAACTATTTGATATTATCTGCATTTCTAATGATGCTTTCCTTAATGTTGAGCAGTTTCATGTTTTTGATCAGGTTCTTTAGTTGTACTCCTGTTGTTGACACAATAATTGGGATTGTCCGCACTTCTCTCATTTCCCATTGTCTTCGTATCTGGTGTTCTAGATCCCTGTACTTAACAATCTCCTCATTGTGTTTCGCTCTTAGGTTGTTATTATTAGGAATAGCTACATCAATAAGGGTTGTCTTCCTAGAAATTTTATCGATTAGTATTAGGTCAGGCCTATTGTTACTGACTCGTTGGTCTGTAAGTACACTACAATCCCAATACAATTTGTGTTACTCATTTTCAAGTACTGGTTTTGGCTGATACAATACTACAACTTAGTTACAATATGGCAGCTTGTCTGCTGATAAGAGGATTAGTTTATCGGCGAGCTCTTGATGCAGTATCTTTGCAACTAGATCTTGCTGTTCTTTATATTCCGACGGTGCAAAAGTTTGACAGCCACCGGTGACATGCTGAATGGACTCCGTTGTCTCACATCCATACCTATATCTGTCACTTTGTATCATCGGATGAGTCTTCTGCCTCACATACGGCATGATAAATGTCTGATATTTCAGGTTTTCTTAAGGAAAATGATCGCAAGTTACTAATTTGCTGAGTCTGTTGCTTCCTTATGTCGGCCATTCCTCTTGCTCCTATATGTACGAGGTAAGTTCGTTCTCCGTCATTGCACGGATGATGCTTTTTGACTTTTGTTAGGAATGTTCTAGCTTGTTTTGCAAATGTTCGATGTCCGTTTTGCTCCATGCTATAATACTAAAAGAACCGACTCCATATATATTAATAGCTTTAAATAAGTTTCTGCTATTAAGACTCGGTTTAAAAAGTCGTTGCATTCTTGAAGTGAACTTAGTAGTCAGCTCATTCTTTATACTTTTCTTGTCTATTTTTTGCGCCCTTCTTCATTCCTAGGTATTTGTAGGATTCTTTTTCGTCTATAGCATTAATTATCTTAACGTTTTCTATCTGAAAGTCACCTGGTTGTAGTTTACGCTTAATAATGTTCACAGTTCGGCACTTATCCAGTCCAAAGGTCATTCCTTTATCATCAGAGAATTTCTCCACTATCTTAAGTATCTATTCTAGCTGATTTCGTGTTGCCGCAAGAATTTTGAAATCATCCATATAAAGTAGATGGTTTACTCTTGTTAGTTCTCTATTATTCTTTTTTAAGCCAAATCCGTACCTAGTTGAATTGAGTTGGCTAGAGAGTGGGTTCATGGCAAGAGAGAACCAAAGTGGACTTAAGAAATCTCCCTGGAATATACCCCTACGTATAGGAATCATATCATATTATTTGGAAAAACATGGGTACAAATATTTCAAATATTCCAAAACTCAAGAGATATTTCCCGAAGACCAGTGGCGAAGAATGAAATTTTGTGAAACCATGATGGAAAAAGCAAATGAAAATTAAATTAATGATTGAATGAAAAATATTTAAATAAAATTTTTAGACGAATTTAGTATGCCAACAAATTTAGAGGAGTTGCGAGAGAAAATTATTAAATGTGTCATTTCCACTTTACCAGAAATTCCAAAGTGAACTCTAAGAAGTACGAAATGGCTTTTATGATAGGGTAAATTATTGTTTAGCCAAAGAAGGGCTGTACTTTTGCGTAATTTTATTGCAAGTAATACAGTTCGATCATCAAATTCCGAGGCTCACTAAAGCCGTACTGTACTGAACAATAACGATGTAGCAGGTGAGTATCAGAGCGCATGAAATGCATGCATGCGCGTTACCAAATTTCGCCTTTAAGCACCTCTCTATCCGTAATGATGAATTGCCCAACCTGTATACTAATAGACTAAATAATTTTTATAGAGTAAGGAGACTTACTATGGAAGAAATTGACATTTTAATACACAACCAGAAAATAGTTGCTTAATATAATATAATCGGAAACAGACTAGTACGTTTTTTAGCCATATATCGTGAGGATTTAAGACAAGGCTATGGTTAGTAAGCTGTAGTAAGCTGTACCTAAAAATAATACCATGCACGTACAAAACATTTACCAATTATAATGAAACTATATCAGGAACTTGAAAAAGACTTATTCAACATAAAATAATTAGTCGCTATTGTCGTACTCTACATTAAAAAAAAGCTTTTAATAGAGTATGGCGTATATGTTGAACTATTAAAGATCATTGGTCTTACTATTTTTATATATAATATTTATCGGGTAATATGAAAATTTTATTGAAAAATATAAATTTCTTGCATTTTTCAATAAAATTTGACCAGCCAGCTAGATTTGAGAATTATTCCAGCTGTAAACTTAGCGACGAGATAAATGGACCTGGAAAAAAATAAGGAAGAATTGGAGAAAGATAGAAGGATGTAGACAGGCCAAGGAGGTAATACCAGATCATTATGGCTCTGTAGTAAGTAAGGCGACTGCTAACAAAGAGCCCTCAGGGGATCAAAGTCTTGGGAATCCTAATCTGTTTAAACAGGCTTCTTATTACCTTCTTGGTGTAAGAAAAAGTTGCGGTATAGTGGAGGAAACTTCATAGTAGGAATTTGCAATAGGTGGAGTCGCCTGAGAAGGAAAATTTTTGGATCAAAGACATTCCTGCGGGACGATCTTAAAGATCTGAACTGGGACAACGTGCAAGCCTTTATCAAGAGGACGGGCCGACTCAGTGAAGACCGTGCATTGGAAGTGGAGCCGTAAGGATGGGTGATCCTGGGGTTGGCGAAAAGGAAATTTTTAAGACTTGTCTAGCTCTACCTCCCCCACCTTTACTAGTATTACTACTAATGACGAGATAACTCCAATAATTTAATTACACCTATATAAAATTCTAAAATGATGTGAAAAAAGAAAATATTAGCATAAATAAAAATACATCATTGTTAAGTTTGTCCTTAACATAAATGCAATGGTGATGTTAGGGTATCAAAAACTTTGTTTGATGTTTACGGGAGTACAATGAGCATTTCACAAACTCTGAAGTCTGATGGTATGTCAATTGCATCGACAATTGAACAGAAATATAAATAAGAGTATTGCAGAATTACTAGAGCTCGTGTACCGGTCACTGAAAAAACAAGTTTGCATTGTATGTATGTACCTTGCGTTGAGTTCGAGATGAGATCACTGATATAAATATAAAAAAAAATCAATAAAAAGTTGTTTCGAGTCTTCTGTCCATTTTTTCATTATGAAAAAAACTCGGTCTAGATTATTTTGTACTAAATTTACTTAAAATTTAATTAGCATTTATGTAACCTCTAAAAAATTTAAATACCTCTCAGTTGGCTTGGTTTAAGGAAAAAAGCACTATTTTCACGAAAACATGCATTTAAATTATTTTGCTTGTAAAATTATAGTTGGAAATTTTTTAGCGCCAATGTTGATAATAATATCAGAAAACAAAAATTTTGGCTTCACGTAGGTGACCGGCGTAATACCACTGTCCTCTCTTACCTTGTCTAAGAATCTGACCTTTACATTTTTGACACAATTGCCAATGACATGACAGCTGACAGCATTATTGACAAGATTGGCATATGGGACAGGTCTCCACCCATCCGTTTTTCCAAACCAACCAAACCTTTCTAATTTCCGTACCAATACCAATAACCAATCCGATGGTCCACGTTGAACATTTGATTGGTATATGGTAGGATTAAAAATATTTTTCTTAAAAAGTTAAAAGGAAGTGAATCCTAGATAATCCGTTCGTTTGGTGTCCAAAGTGTTTATAAAGAGATGAGTGCTTTTCAGGAATAGGATAATAAGACATGAACATTACTGATATATTAGTATCAAGTGGTGCAGAGTCCAACAATATGGATATTTCACTGAATTATGAAACTGCGGAGCTGATGGTTAGTTCTAAAAATTTCGTGTTTTTTTTGTTTAATAATCAATAAGGCCAGAATTAAATAAGGTTTGAAGTAAATAAACAATATGTACCAGCAATATTGCCCTCATAATGAAGATCAGAAAGTTCTAAAGTGTACTTTGATAAGCAAAGCATTTGCTCATCCAAGTAGGAACTTAAGGGAACAAAGCTTCCTACTATTGGAAGAACAAAAAACTTCTGCTTCCTTTTTGACTTATTCTACCGTTTTATGTTTATTATAGGATGATGACATAGGATCACATAAATTATTGAACTAAGTATGACTAATATAATAATTAATGTGGCATTTACAACCTAACTTACTTAAGTTCAATACTAACTTTGAAACTAACTGATTTCATTAAGTTTGAGAAGCCTGATATTTTAAAAATATCTATCCAAATAATATAAGAATCTTCCTGTCAATATTTTTTATTTATTTACTCTAACAGAAATCCTAATAATCCTAGAATCCTAGGTAAAGTACAGCATATGTAATTACCAAGTAGAGGACATGATGCATTTTTTATGCCACAAAGAGATAAGCACTCTGAAACAGTATGGAGGGCAAACATCAATATGACAGTCCTACTTAAGAATAGGGTCAATATGTACACCTAGGAACTTAATACTTTCCAGATTGCCATTGATATTTCCTATATTTCTGAGGGAACAAATAATGGTATTAGTTTTCTCATCATTTAGCAATAGCCAATTAATATTCAACTAAGCCCTTGCATCCACTTCTGCAAACATCAACCTCTCTACTGCTTGCTCCCTTGAACCTTTTGACAGTTCCATGGTGGTGTCATTGGCAAAGAGAGTTTATCTTTCACCTATGATGTTTGAAGGCAGGTCATTTCAGTATATAATAACAAAAATCGGCCCCTAATATTGAACCTTGTGGTACTCTTATATCTATAACTTTCAGATGAAGACAACACCCCCAACTCTGTCTGCAATCTATCAGACAGATAGGATTTTAATAGCTCTATGATCCTTTTTCGAAATTTGTAATATACAACTTTTTTACTAAGGAGTTAATACTGCTTATTAATGTTAACAACATTTTGGATACAAGAGTTGATACTATATCTTACACAGAGACATACAATCAGAGGGACAGTGTGTGTTTGCCTCCTTACATGATCATGACATAGGACAAAAATATCTGTATGCCATTGAACTTAATGCCAATGAACAATCAATTATACCACCACAGATATAACTAGCTAACGCAATTGCTTTAGCTAGTTATATCTGTGATACCACTCAACAGCTTGTGAAAAAAACCTGGCTCAACCTATACTTTGCCTTTCTCTAAACTTTTAATACCTAATAATGCTTAGCTGACTGTAATATATTTCATCAATAGGAATACCAAGCTTATATGGTATGTGTATCAAAAAACATCATGTTAATAAACCTTACAATGTTAAGAATTACTAAGAACAATTCTCTAGTACCCTGTTGAATTCCAAGAATAAATTTTCTGTAAATGCTTTAAGTACCAGATTCAAACTTACTCCTCATGTTTCAATTTTATTACTATTAAGTTATGTGATTTGTTGAGTATTCTTGATATTCATAATGGGCATTGCTGTATAAGTAAATGAATATATGTTTATCTATTTTTTACTGCCTCTATAATTACAGTGATCCTAGCATTCAAGGATAGGCATTTGCTGTTATATAACAAAATTAGTTTTTTCATTGTATTTCATGTTGCATCAAAAATAAATGCAGGATCTCACAAATATATTTTATTTCACTAAAAAAACTTAAATTTTCCCCAGATATAGTTTATCTGTATCGAATATGCAAATAATTTTCTTTCATTTGTATTTAATACTAATCAAAATCTCTTTAGTTTTAATATCCATGATTATGAAACCAGACACTCCCAAAATATTGTAACTGCCTATTGTCGCCGGTCTAAGTGCCAGATTCACCCGGAGTTGATGGCTGTTAAGTTCTATATATATATCTTTTATTTAGTCAAAAACTAATACAAGTTACACAACAAGGTTACATAATAGTTACCATATTACATTTTTAAAAAAGAATTGAATAACTAACAAACACTATACAATTACCACAAACATATGTATATTATACAAACAAAAACGAGACACAAACCAGACAAAACATTTTTTTAGAAATTAATAGTTTATTATACTAAATTTACGATTAAATAATTTTTACAAGCTCTTTTAAAAAACTTAATACTTTCAATTATTTTGATTTCTATTGGCAACATATTGTATTTGCTTAGACCAATAAAAATGAATTTTGAGCATGTTGTATATAAAAATTACTTTTTGATCGCGTGTTATGATCATATATTTTGGCAGAGATTAGGGTATAGTATACTCTTACCAGAATACACTAGAAACTTTTATTATCCTCAAATATGAGTATATGTAAATGCCTGATGGTGTTGACCTGTAGATTTAATCCTGTGATTGTGTGTAGAGTACCTTTAGTTCTAACTGGTACTTAAACTGGCTAAAAAATCTGTTATTTCTTATGTTTATTGAGGTTTAAGAGCAGTTTTCAACAATAGCATAATAATATTATATTGAGCTTATTGATGTTACAGCATAAAAAAAAGAGATTATTTAATTAATAGGGTTAAAGTGAGTTTTAAATGTTGACTTTACTATTGCTTAAGCTATTCTAAGTTATAAAACTTATGTTTATGTTGCTATATCTTAGAACATTGAAAGCCTAGAATTAGTAAACAACAACTTTGTTTGAGTTCAACATGTGCACAGGGGCAAGGGAGTGTATTTTGTTTACAAACTTATTCATTGATTCTCTGTTGTCAAGTTTACATATATTTTCAAAAGAGGAAATTTTCAGCTATATATCAACACATATAATAATGTTAATTTAACTTATTGGTGTTAGATTTGGATTAAAAATAAACAGATATAAAAAATCTGCCCTTTAAATCTTTTGAAAAAGTAATTAAAAGTCTAGTCTGCTCTGAGGCATTTTACAATGTTAGATCTTCTGTTTTAATTTGTTACTGTCGACTTCTGAATGTCAAAATATGTGTTACTTTGTTAAATACTTCTACAAGATATAAGAAATTAATTGGAATTGCTTGAAGAAGAAGCCAATGAATAATATTAAATCATAGAAATGCTAAAAATAATTGTTTAAGATAATATTTAGCTTGGTAATAATAAATGCAGTTAATTAACAATAAGAAAAGAGTTTGTAAGTTGTAGACCAAACATTCTTCAGAGAATTCTTTTGGTTTTTTTTTTGGAAATTCTAGTTTATGGTAACTGTTGTCTGATGTGGTCACTTCCTCGTATGCATTTGTCTAATGTAATCCCAAATAAACTGAAGAATTTATTCTGATTTATTAGTATTATTAATAGTTTTTAATGTATCAGTATTAATTATATAGCAAAAGCAGTTTATTAAAAGATTTTTTTTTTACTTTTTTTTAGAGTTCCGAGTTTTTTGATTCGGTTCTATCATTGGAGAATGATCTGGAAGATGGATTTTTGTCAAGCTTTGATGAAGATAACAACATGTCAAGTGATGCCAGTCACAGTGATGCTAGTCACAGCGATGATGTTCTTTCACCCCGAAGTTATTATTCAGAAAGTGATAAGAACAGCACTTATAGTTCAGAAAATGCTGATGTTGATCCGTAAGTTAGCATAATATATCTATATATACTTATAGTATGTGTTAGTTATTTTATATGCAGAGGCAACTTTTAATAATCAAATTAATGTTATACTTTTCCCAACTGGTTTTGGACATTAATTTGTACTTCCTACCTCCCACAAAATTTCTATGATGCTGTTGAGACAAATTAAGTTTTAAAAGATTAGCAAATGTTTAAACCAGACTCAGTTTTGTGGGATCCTATTATTTATGTAATATTTTACTTTAGATCCCAGGTTTTAAATACTATCGATGACTTAGATGATCCAATGCTCCTTTCATTTCTGGATAATATAGCGCAAGATGAGGCAAAACCTATCCCTGTGGTGGCAATCCCTCAAAATCCACTTTCGTTACCGACGGCACCAAAGACCACAAAAATTCTGATCCAAAATCCATCAAACAAAAAGTGTATTGCAAAACCACTGTCTAATGCATGTAAGTTGTACTTAGTATTAGTAAAGAATGTAGTTATGTTTGAAGCTGTTTCGTTTAGTTAAATGAACTGTAGTTTTAAATTTGGGTTTCTTGAAAGAAAAACATTTGCCTCTTGATATCTCAAAAGATTTTACGTGTTTCTTTCTGTTAATTATATTTATAATAAATATATACTTACCGGCTTTGAAATACAGTTCCTCTTTTGGGCATATACAAGTTTTATAGGCTCATGTAGATGATTGTTATGATGTATACATGACTTAGAATCATGACTTACAAATTACCCATTATAAATCACTTGTATTCCATGTTTCTGCTTGGTAATAGTTTTATAGTTTTAGAATAGTTTTAAATTTCTGTGACAAAATTATTTTTCTTTTTTAACCAAAAAAGGCCATTAGAAACATCAATTGAAATGCAGCTACATGGATTGGAATGGTGGGTTTCAGAAAAGCTTTTATCCTTTTATTTGTAAAATATTAATATGACAAATACTGAAAAAAATTTTACTTTAGAATATTGATATAAAAGCATACTTCTTAACTAGTGATTGCATCATTAGTTTAATTGGATTTTAAAACATACCATTCTAAGCCCTGTAAAGCCTGTGCATTTTTAACTTGGTTTTTATCAAAATTTGTTTAAATTTTTTTTTTCCAGTAATTTTCTGCTGTGTTTACTTTTACAATTTTTTTTTAGCTCAACTACGAAAACCTTTATCTAAGGTAAAACATCAAGTTCTAAAGGTACAACAAATTACAAATAACGGCCGACCATTATTTTTGCCAATTAACTTTAAAAACGTTAAAATATTAGGCCCTACTACAGAAGTTTCTCTGGCAAACAATAAAATTTGCAAAATTGAACCAATTCATTCTACAAACTCAGAAGGTAAGTTAAAACCACTGCTAGATCTTAAAAGTTTGTTAACCCAATTTTCGAGGTTATTCCTAATCTTTCTGAATGCCCATGAAGAGATAGATGGATGAAAATATTAATATTTAATAAATTAATTTAATTAAAACATTCAAATTAAGTATGCTTATTGGTTATTCTAAATCTTGGTAAAACCATATTTTATACTTTATGGTCTACTGAAACAACTGCTGACAATGCAAGGTGGAGAAGTGATGCATTAATTAAGTTTTAAGCTTCTATCTTAGACTCTGGAAAATATCTTTATTAAAGAAAACACTTTTTTTATAGATATATTATAATTTAGAAATTTACAAAGAATACTCTTTTCAAAATCATAATCTGTTTTGTGCTTTTTTACTATTAAATATAAATAAAGGAATAGAAATATAAACTTTTTAATGGTATTCTGATTTTTTAGATGAACATATCATCACAGTAAATTTTGTTAATAAAAATAAAAATTAAACCCTTTTGGAAATATATATTATTTAAAGAAAAACATTTGGGGTTTTGTGCTATTTATAATACAGTTATATAATGTAGCTAAAATTAAGATGTTCAGATGTAATATCATTTAAGGAGATAGCTGAGTAGTAGATTTGCAAATCATATATGGGTATAGCAATATTTTAGATACTATCTGTAGAAAATCTTTATGTACCTAAAAGGGTACAAAAATAGTTCATTATTACCTATGTTTACTTACTGAGATCTGTATATATTACAGATCAACAATCTTTAGGAACCATTCATTAGAATCATTATACAATAATTTGAACCTCTAAGACCAGCATCTAATAAAACTTGCCTAAAACATATCAAGGTCTCTTATACCATTCAGAATTTGTTCAATTTGTGAGGAGACTGATGTTATAGAATTCCAGGGTCTTATTTATTAAAAATAAAATATATTTTTCAGATGATCAGCCAGCAATTCTACCAAACCATCCTTATCCTCCATTAAATCTAAATAACGAAGAAAAAAGGCTGTTGGCAAAAGAGGGCATTCAACTTCCTACTCATTATCCATTGACCAAAAATGAAGAAAGAGAACTGAAGCGAATAAGAAGGAAAATACGCAACAAGATTTCCGCTCAAGACTCACGTAAAAGGAAAAAGGAATATGTTGATGGATTAGAGGAAAGGTAATTAAGCAATTTTAAGATGTTAATAATATAATAAATAATATGTACATAACGTATTATTATATGACATTTCGTGTAAATCGTGCCAATGTAATTAAAATAACAATATTATTTTAGGGTCAAAAGAGGGTCACAAGAAAACAAAAACTTGCTACAAAAAGTAAGAGAGCTGCAAAGGCAAAACCGCACTTTAATAGCCCACGTAAACAAACTGCAAGCATTAATTTGTAAATCGTCAACATCAAAGGCAACACCATCGACATGTCTTATGGTTGTTTTGCTCTCCGCATTGCTTATATCATTGCCAAATATTCGCCTGTTTCAAAACAAACAGCTGTCTACTGTTAATGAGCAGGTTAGCATTAGGAGATCTTTGCTTAGTGATCTTCAGGCCACAGAAGAAGATTTGAACATGGAGGAGTTCCTTATATTTAATAATGATGAGGCGGACCTCGAGGCTAAGATCGGAGATGCCATTGATAATTCTTCAGAGGCCGAATTATCCAAATTATTGGATACTATGAGTAAGTTTTTGTTACAAGTGTGAGGGAGAATTGAAATTATAGAGAAATAGAGGTTTATTAAATTTTATAAATAATATATTTATTCAGTAAATAAATATCAAAATTAAGTCTTATATACCACATGAAAATAATAAACTTTGGTTATTTTTTATTGAACTACCATTGTAAAGGAAGTTTCTATATGAAGTAGATATAATTTTTTAAACATTCTCTGATATCTGCTGAATGGATATTCTTTCTATTATTGATAAAACAAAATGTATTTTGTGAATGCAGTAAACTTATTCACTTGTGCACGTAGTTTGGTGTAATTCTGTACTCTGACTTTTAAAGTCAAGAATACGGGTAAAATTCATAGGCGAAAATATGGTGTAAAAAATTTTTTTTTAAGACATCTTTTATTTTTCTAATGTAATGGCTACTTGGCGACACTTCAATGTTATGTAATTCTTTTAGGTAACAAGTATGAAGACTTGAAGGTTGACAAGAATGATTCTGATAAAATTAGCATTTTGGGGAACGTGATTGAGGCAATGAAGGGATTTATTGCGGAGAAAAAAACCGAAATGTTTGAGATTAAAACGCATGAGATTGGAGGAACGCTGAATAGTAAGGGATTTATTGAACCGGATATTGATGATTATCTTCCGGGGGATGAGGGGCCTCTCATGAAGCGAGTTAAATATGATTTAGAGATTACTTCTACTAATTTAAAAGGAATACCAGCAACAGCAACGAATCAAGTAGTAAAAGATAAGTAGCTAAGGTATTAAATTAAAAATGTCTTTTTTGTAAATCTTTATTATGCTTCGTTTATTATTTTATGTGAAGTGAGCTTTTGTCTGTAAATTTCGGTATTTTTGTTGCATTCCAAACAAAATTAGTTTGCTTAAACCTTGTCAATTTCCTTATATTGACACAAATTAAAAATTTGTTTAGATTTTTGAAGACTGTAATCAAATATTAAGTGTATTTCTTGTTTTTTTTTAATTTGTTATATATAAAGAATTCTATTATATTATATACAATTACGCATTCTATGATTATATTTGTAATAGTTTAGATTAAAGCAGTAATTGAAAAATGTTAGTATTTTTATCAAGATTTATTTATAAATTTGTGGATTATTTTAATATACATTTATTGTTTGCCTATTTTAATTTTGTTTGCTTTTTTCCTAGACCCAATGTACGGATTGTGGATGAAATTATCGTTCTGTCTTGAAAGATAATTTTAATTTATTTTTAAAATTTTGCACATAATCCCTCCAGTGATTTTATAAAGAGAGTGAAAAAAAAACCAACAAGATCATTGGGATACTTTGAACAAGTCACTTTTTTAAGATAACAGATATTTTAATTAATAATAAATAATTTTAATCAATCTAACTCAATCGAAGGGTGTATATGAATAATCTAAACATGTAGATTGATGCGGCAATATTTGTTTCAATACATCAAATTTGGTAGCCTTTGTTTATAAAATTGATCCTAATTTAGAATGTTTTTAGGTAGAATAATTGTTCTACAAAGAAATTATTGGACATGAAATGTTCTTTTTCTTCCAAATACGTTTAACAATATTTTTGAAATTCATGAATATAAAAAATATACAGTTTTATTTAAATTAAGGGGCTTCTAAAACAATACTGAGAGGGGTAATCTCCAGATATGGAACAAAGCATACAGTCCACACGAGCGCTTAATTCTAAAAAGTCTATGACTGTGTGTTCTATTTTCTAACCCAATTACATCAAATTTTCTAAATGTCTGAAAAGTCTGTATCACATAAACAGTCCCTTAACGATCGGAACATTAGAAACTTGATAGAAATTATAGTCTTTGCAACGGAACTTTTGAATTTTTTATAATTGGGGTACATAACATATTACTCAACAACTGTAAATGTAAATAGATACTACAATCTTCCTTAAACCAGTTATTAATTAATCTGCTAGTTTGCCAGATTTATTTTCCTACAATCGTTGTAGTTTAACTCAAAGATATCTAATTTTTAAGCTATCAAATGTTGTTTCTCATTTGTCTGCTTAACCTTATTGCTTAAGTATTTGCATCCAGCATTTGTCAAATGATTTTTGAATAATTTGATCTCAGATCACCAACAAGGTTTTATGGAAGGCAGATCCACAGTCCCTAATTTATGCTTACAAACTATTATTTTTTATTGTTAATTATTGTTTACAAACCATGCTGCTCAGGCTATCGACAACAAACTTCAACTTGATTCTATATTTACTAGTACAGAAAAGGCCTTTGACAGGGTGAATCATAAGCTGTTACTGTAAAAATTAAGAGGCTTTCGCTTCTCAAGTAACTCACGAAACTTCATTCTTTCATACCTTTCTAACAGGCAATTTTATGTGACAGCAGGTGCAACTTTTTCGGCATCATCAAATGTCCCTCAGGATAGCAATCAATATAACACTTCTTTTGTTTTCTACCTTAACGATTAGTCTAAATGACTAAAAACGCTCTTTTATTTGCTGATGAGTTCAAGATTTTTAGAGTGCTGTGAAGTGCATAAACAATGTGAATTGGTTTAAAAATATTAAAATGTCATTAAATATAAAAAGTATTTTTTGTTACTTTTACACGTCTTTTGACTAATCAATCAGCAACTAGGGATAGCGGTTTGGATCCTGGAGTCACTGCAATCTAATCTATCATCTTTGATGTATACTCTTCACATGTATTTAAAAAGACCTTAAGGGTTCTATATTATGCGAAATACCAACAACTTTAGATAAAATGCCATTCTTATAAAACTTTTTAATACTTTTGGGAAACCACATCTTAAATATGGTGCTATAATTATCGTCCACACAAACGGAATGTTTTAGTAATGAAATATAGAGAACGTTCTTAACGAAAAAATTCTTATGATTTTTTATTTTAAACAAAAATGGTATGATACTTATTTGTAGTGTGCTCAATGGCACCAAACATCACAACTGTAACTTTATTATAGATCTGATGATTGTTTTACTGTAGATAAGTCTAGTTGTATCTTACATGATTGTAATGCGATATTGGATAGTATAGATCTGGATTTATTTATTAGTTCTACAACAAAACTGGAGGAAAAAGTGTTGAGGAGTAATTTTTATCATACACAGGATCTTTAGCAATTGAATTTAGTATTGTGTAATATGGTTAATCTTATCTGTGATTTTTTTTGGAGATATATCACATGCAATATTTCAACCTATAATAGTTCAAGTTTTGTTATTGTTGTTTTTTTCTCTGCTTCTGTGAATTGCCTAGTGTGTTTTTTTTCTTTACATGTCAGGTATTGTAAACTATATCAGATAAATTACTTTTAATGTAGATAACAAAAAAACTTTAGCTTTTAGATTTCGCAGAAGAAGCCTGTATCAAAGCCTAGCTATTTTTTGCTAAAACAGTGGTTGGAATTATTGATTATGCATCTAAATGTACATACTTCCTGTATAGGGATTCAAATTCTTATATAAATAATAATATAATATTAAATGTTAAAATTCCTGATCCGACCTCTATCAGATTAAATTACATTTTATTACCTATGTCTATTCGTAAAAAAAACCAAAATCACAATATTCTTTAAATTTGTTGAAATTAAACCATTAACTTTTGTATTAATAAGGTATATTTTGCTAAATTGGTATATTATAGATCCATAATCACACTACCCTTCCTAAATAATATAATAAGTATAATCTAAGTTCTGTCTTTATATTTAGTATTTTTCTTACTACAGTATATTTATTACTATAAAGGAAATTAATATAAAGGAAAATTAGGCTTTTATAATTCAAATCTATTATGTCTATTTCTATTTCTTCTAGAGCAGTAAGTAAATAAAGACAAATGCAGCCTCTTATGTACTTTTATTGACACAGGCAAACATCACCAAACAAATACCGATATCTTAAGAATAAAGGTACCCCGATAAGAGCGAAAAAGTTTGTTTACTATAGGATGGTGTCATTTTTAGCAAATCCTTTTTGTAAGTAGAAAATAAATATTTTAGATCTCGTTGTTAATTATATCCCCAATAAAAACCGGAGTTTCGAGTGCTTTTGTAAATTTGACACCCCCATAAAACTTTTGTTTCTGTTTGCCGATGAATCTGTATACATAGCTTTCTGTTAAATGGTGGACGAAGATTTGCCCCTTTATTGCCCTTAAAGTTTTATCTCTAGTGTACACAAGTTTTGAACGTTATACGATAGGATATGTCCATGTATATATGAAATTTATAGGCCCCATAGCTTTAATAAAGAATAACCAATACAAACACTAATAAATAACTTAATCATAATTTTTTTGCATGTCGGAAAGCTTCATTTACAACATCCAAATATAGATAAAGAGCTGTCCTGTTTCTACTATCTGTAATTAATGTTTCTACTACCTATACAACTCACGAGTAAGGAACCCAGAATCCTACGAACTATAGAACCGACTAAACGCAAGAAGAATATTATTGCTCCTAGAATGTTTTTAACTAGCATTAAGTAATAAAATTAGTATTATTTTAGGTCTATTAGAAATTTAAAAATAAGTAATTGTAATTCGATATTCGTATATAAATAATTGTTTTTAGATGAAATATTGATTGCTCTCAACTTTTATACAGGGTGGTTTTTTACAGGATTTATACAGGTAGAAATAAAAAATGAAATATATTTTCTTCAAGACATCTTTTCCTTTATTACAATATGTTAAATGTAAGTACGTTAATTATGAGGTCTTGTTTTTAAGAGTTCGTATTGTTTGAGGGTGTCAATTAAGGTTTATTATTTTGTGAATCCTGATAATTCAGTTTCACTGATTAGTTTTCTTGTTTATCTGAAGACAATTAAGGGTACACCGTCAACGCGTTGAAAGTTTTTAATCTGACGTTGGGAATTAAAAAACCGTGTTCCTGACCTAAAAGTGGCATAAGATGTTTCTGAAATCTGTTGCAATATTAGGCATCTAACTTTTTTTAATATTGCTTCACAGTTGCTAAGAAAGTGATAAACAATATTTTTAGAATTTACTTCTTATATAGACAAAATGCATATGCAGTGCATCCGTAAAGTTGCGGATAAATTCAATAAAAATGAAATGGACCGTTCCTAAAAAAAAATTTCCGAACCCGTGGATTTTAAGATTTGGTTTAGGGTTTTTTACGTGTAAATTAAAAATACAGGATGACTCAAAAAAAGATATGATGTCATCAATATATTTTTTAAATGGTAACCACCATTTTTTAATGCAGAATCAGAAAGAACGCATTTTTTTTACAAAGGATATGGTACAAATGAATAGTGGATACACAAGCAATTTTGAACGAAAAATTAAGATGAAATGTAAAACTAAAGAAATACCTATCTGAATTAAATGTTGGTATTTTGGTTTTTTAGTTGTTGTCGTTGTTGTCAGTGTCAAAAAGTGAATGTACTTATTTTGGTGCAACTATTTGAAGTATTTTCACATTTGCAAGTGGCGTTTATTCTTTTTGATAGACGAAATCTTGTGCATGATTGGTTTCGAAGATATGTCACGTACTCAAAAGGAGGGAGGATGTTCATTTGTTTATTGCAACTAATCCTGATCGGTCGCTTATTAGCCAAAGCATGGTAAGCAGAGTTGAAGCAAAGTTTCGTGAATTCGGGCATGTTCGGGATACCTAAAAAGCTAGTCGGGGTTCAATAACTGAAGAAGATGAGCTTAACGTTCTGTTGACGGTTCAAGATAATCCCAAAGCCACAATTACAGATACGGCTTCTAATGTTAATTTATCGCGATCCACTGTGCATAAAGTATTGAAAAAAGCAAAGTTCCACCTTTATAAAATATTTTTACTTCAAGACCTATCGGATGATGATTTTTATCGCCAAAATGAATTTTGTGGGCAAATGCAGCAATTACAATAAGAATAATTTTGTAAAACGGATAATATTTTCTGACAAAGCAACATTTACTTTAAACGGCTATGTGAACAGACGCATAATTGTCAATACTGGGCGACCGAAAACCCTCATTGGTTCACAGAATGTCATACACAACACCCTCAAAAAGTCAATATGTGGTGCGCTATAGTGGAAGGAAGAGTTTTAGGACCTTACTTTTTTGATGACACTCTCACTGGTGAGAGGTATTTGGACTTTTACTCTGATAACTTTATATCCGGACTTGGAAGAACCCGACATGCACCAACGTGATCTTTTTTTCAGCAAGATGGAGCCCCGCCACACTATGCTTTACCCGTTCGCAATTATCTAGATGAAGTTTTTCGAAATCGTTGGATAGATAGACGGGGGTTCATTGAATGGCCACCCAGATCGCCAGATTTAATTAAGTGCTTTTATTTAAGTGCCTTCGATTGCTTTTTATAGGGATACTTAAAAAGTAAAGTGTATGAGATTTAAAAGAACAAATACGCCAGGAAATTAGAAATATTACTTCAGATGTCATTGAAAACGTTAAAAAAGAAATTTTAAATCGCCTTGGTTATTGTCATGTTGTTAACGGTGGTTAATTCTAAAATTTAATTTAGATAGGTATTTCTTTAATTCTACATTTTATCATCATTTTTCTTTCAAAATTGCTTATGTACCCACTATTCATTTGCACCATATCTTTTGTAAAAAAATGCGTTATTTCTGATTCTGCATTAAAAAATGGTGGTTTACCTTTAAAAAACATATTGATGACGTCATATCATTTTTTTGTCACCCTGTATATTTAATTTCCACGTAGAAAAACCTTAAACCAAATATAAAAATCGACGGGTTGATTTTTTTCAGAAATGGTCAATTTCATTTTTATTGAATTTATCCGCTACTTTACGGATGCACTGTATGTACTTGTAATATCCTTTAGGAGTGCATTTTTTCAAGGTGCTAAAATGTGTATATCTATAAATAGGTTCTTAAAACATTATACCTCTATTAGCGTTTAGTGAAATGGTTGTGTTAATGGTTCTTATTATTTACCAATTAAGTTGGTTATGTAGAGGTGTATGCTATGTGATGCCAGTTCGTATTTTATAAAGGCAAAGCAACTACACATTTTGTTGTTTATTAATATGATCTTCGTGAGCCCTTGGATATGTCTGCAGGTAGATTCTATCTGCATTGACTTAAACAGAGGCAACCTAATTGCTAAAGTTTTAAGTGCTTAACTTTTCTTTTTTTTTCAAGTTCAATTTTCTTCCTCTACAAGATACTATAAATTATATAAATAGTAAGTAGTAATTCTATTTTGTCAGATCCATGAAAATAGAATAGATAGGAAGTTTGGTAAAAAATCAAGTTAACACGTGCACCCTCCTGAGCGGGCGTGAATCCACACCTAAAATCTGAAATGGAAAGCGGGGTGATACCTTATTTTAAAACTCTGTCAATTCCCTTTATAATGATGTTAAAATTCATGTATTTCAATTTAATATTTTGAAGATTTATTGATTTAAAGCTTAAAGTAGACTTTAACAGGTACATCAGATTACTTTATACTATTTTCAGAAAAAAACTTTAGTAAAAGCATTTACCTAATAAATAAGTGCTATTATACTCTATGCCCATAGTTTGTTTGTGATTTTGTTGTTTAAAATAGCGATTTTAGCGGTTTTTGTGGCAAAAAAAGTTGACTATTAAAGAAAGATAAGAAGAGAATGTCTTGTACTTATTTTACCAAACTTTGATTCAACCAAACTTTGTTGCTAAAATACCTTTTAACGCTTTATACACAAATTAATCATGGTATATTCACGGCAGAAAGGGTTGAAATTATCGAAATATTTTTCAAAAATCGGTGCGCTTAAGGACCAGCACAAATATTTAATGAACGACATGAGAACAGTAATGTGCATCAAAAATATGATTTAGAACTTGTAGCTAAATTTCGGAAAAATGGATTAGTCGCCAATAAAAAACGCAATATTTTTGTGAAAATATGAGTGAACGAATTATAAACGATGAATATTTTCTATTCAACACTTGCTTTTCTGACGAATGTTCCTTCTTCTTAAATGCCGTAGTAAATCATGATAACTGCCGATATTCGTCCGATTCTAATCCCAGAATTTATTATGAGGTACACACACAGCAGCCACAAAAATTAAATGTTTGAGCTGGTATTTTTGGCGATTATTCAGTTAGTCCCTTTTTCTTACTTGGAAATTTGACCGGTGAAATGTATTTGTAATGACTGGAAGACGTCATTATAGATCCTGCATTAACAGCTATAATTGAAAATCAGAATGATCGGCGGTACATTGCGAATAGGTTGATGTTCTAACAGGATGGTGCCCCACCACATTACGCATTACGGGACAATATGTAGATCAGACGTTTTCCGATCGATGGATTGGTAGAAGAGGTCTTACTTAAACTGCTATACAAGAATGACCTACAAGATCGCCAGATTTATCACCTTTCGATTTATTTCTGTGGGGCCACTTAAACAGCAAAATCTATTCTACTCGGCCAACATCGTTTGCAGAAGATTTGCGGGAAAAAATTGTGAATGAGTCCATTCAAATTACTCCTCAAATATTGCAAAATATGCAGGACCGTTTTGAGCAAAATTTTTATTACTGCGCATGGAGAGTTATGGTGGTTAGTTTCAACATTTTTTGTCAAATTCAGCGGTTTGTCAAATTTGACGTAATAGACTAATGAAACATACGACATTAAAAAATAAAAATGTATACAATATTTATTGCAACTGATGTTTAATTTGTTGTCCATTTATTTCAATGCATTTTAGTCATTCAAGTTAGTAAATAACTTCCAATTGCACATTTTCAATCACCTGAGGATCGATTAGTCTAATTCCTTGTCGAATTCTTTGCTAGCATGCATTGAATTTTGAATTTTTGAAATTTGCTGCATCATCAACAATCATTTGTGGGGAAAAGTTGCATCAAGCAATTGTCAAACGGCGGTGGCAACGTGAGGAGGTAACCATCTCTCGTTACTAGGTATGTCCGCGTCTTATGGACCATGGAATCAAACAACTAACGCAGAGATAAATTCAAACTGTAGAAAGTCCAAATAGCGCTCTTATTGTGTACGCACCCGGTCTCCAAAGCCAATCATCATGAGTACTTTGATTTGTTCTTTTTCAGATAAATGCATTTTATTAACAAATGTTGCATGAAATGACAACTAATATAACAATTATACACACAAATGCATGACAAACCGTTATCAAGGGGGTTCTAAAGTTGGACTAGATAGATTAGAAAACTGTTTAGCGAAATTAATAAGGTCTATTTAGTTTCTAAGAAATCACATAAAAAATTAATTTTGGCGTCATAGTTTCTATATGAGACACCCTGTCACTAAAATTTTCATTGCAAAGGACGCTCTGAATCAAATGGACCGCAAATTAAACATTAGTTGCAATAAATCTATAATACATTTTTATGTTCTATTACTCTGTTACGTCATTTTGACAAGCCATTGACTTTAGGCATATGGTTTGCTATACAAAAAGTATTCAGAATATATCATAGAATTATAAAACTTCATAATATACAGAGTGTTCTGTTAAAAAAATTAATATTACCGTCATAGTTTCTTGAGGCACCCTGAATAGAAAATTTTTATTTAAAAAAAAATGCACAAGAGACAATAATAATCGATGTGTCCAAAAAATATAAAAAGAAAAAAATACCTGAATTTTAATTAAGTATATTTGTCTCATATATTTATATATATGTCTAACATATATGTATATTTATATACTTAGCTTGTTTGCATTCTCAAAAATACAGGGTGTTTCAGAGTTAGTATAGTTTTCAAACACACTGCGATACATTTTTGGATAATTCCTAAGCATTTTTATTTTTCCTTATGGAGTTCAGAGACGTGCCGTGGTGCCGTATTGTATTTTTAAAATAAGTAAATAAAAACCGCAAAAAAGTTGCAGGGTGATATTTTTTTCTACAAAAAGACAAAATACTTGCTCTATTGGTACGCCCCTGGAAATTTCGGATCAAATTTAATTGCTTCAGTAGATGTCTGATAATGGTTTAAATAAACTGTAAAAAATTCAATGAAATCGGCTAACGCATTTCTAAGTTATTAATAAAAAACTTAATTTTTGGAAAAAAGTTGACACCCTGTATCTCGGAAACGAAACATTTCCGGACCCATGTTCATATAAACTTTTTTTCTTATTTTGCTGAGCGGAATCTCCCCTAAGGTTTTGGCACCACAACTCTGAAACACCCTGTATATTTAGCTTGCTTGCATCGTCTAAAAAATTATGAATTGAATAATATATTTTAACAAGCAATAACCTATTCAATGTCTTTCCTTGATGCAATCAGAGGCTTTTGACAGGTTATGAAAAACCGCTGCAAAAACCTTTAACGTTAGTGTTACTAGTGCCTTCACGAAACCCGAAATGACACGTATTAAGAATTTCATTAGTTTACACGAAACATAAGTTGAAACAGTAGTAAGATTGGGCGAATGTTATAACCATTAGCTTTCCAAGTCACTTAAGTCGCAGAATAGGGCATTTAATTGTGTGACACACAGAATACTGCTTCAAAAGCTGAAAAAATAAATTTCTTCAAATAAATAAAAATTTTATTTCTACAGTTTAGACCCCCCAAAATAGGGCACAATTTGTTAATAGGTCAAGACGAATTATGTAATATTGGAGCCTATTTTGTTTTTAATAATACATTATTGACCATTTTTTCAGCTGAGTGCAAAATTTACTTTGTTCGAGGATGTTACTACAATATTGCTGTATCATCCGGTTCATTAAAAAGAATATTTTCTACTGATGAAGTGAATGAAATTCTATATATTAATTTTTTTGGAATTCAATTGGTCTAAGCGCTATGCTAGAATAAATATATTGATAAAATAGAAGTAAAGCTGAATTCTGCTTCGTATTCTCTTCGTTACTTATCTGGTTGTGCCTCAGCAGGTGCGTACTGAGAATGGCATTTTTTTGACTGTTTCGCATTTTGTCATATATACTTTCCTATAGAGGCAGGAACCTAGGTCGGATAGGATATACAGCCTGCTTTAGAGAAGCTTTTATGTTTCTTGGTATAATGGCTTTTCCATCAATGTATATATTCAAATATTTATTATATATCCATAGAAATTGCCAAAGCCATACATACTTATAGGGAGGTTCACAATTATATTACCAGGTTTAGAGGCAGATGGCTAGGATATTGCGGTGTCAAACTTTTTAATGGCTATTACATATATAGGATCTGGCTCATAGAAATTTTAAGGCAGTAAGTAAGAAACGATACTTGTCGAAAATTCCTTCTATCCTGTGAGAGATTTTCTGATTATTAATAAAAACGTATTTTTTATTTTATTCTGCTAGTTTTAATTTAATGTTAAAATATTTTTATTTTAAATTTGTTAAATTGACCTTCTGTAGCTACTTTTGTACATAAACAATAAACAATCTTGAATCGAAAGACGTTAGCCAATTTAAACTTCTTAGCAATTTACGTTATATGTTATATATATATTAATTATAGCAACGATTTTTGTGGTTTAAGTTATATAAAACTTTCAAAAAAAAATAAAACATTTTAATTTGGCCCAAAAATATCCCTGTATGTACATGTAACCATGTATATAACAATGTATGTACACATAACGATGTGAATCTTATATATTCTAATATGTTTTATTTATTTATTTATTTGTCCAATAGAAAAATCCAATTAGAGAGCAAAAAATATTAACTATTAACCATACCTATAACACTACCATAATGTTACCGTCTAAAACTAATATACATATAACGATGTCAGCATCTTCGGGAGAAGATTAAAACAGTTTTAATAACCACAATGAAAACTTAGAATACTTACGAAATTCGTTAATGTGTCAAATACAAATACTTGATACTGCTGTAGAAAAAACTGGTTTTGGCGAAATAAGAACAGAAACTTAACAGGAAGAGGCCAAAGAAATCTGTAGCCCTCATACAACTTATTCTTTATTACTGGAGTTTTCCCTAATATCCTAAAATCATCGTACCAAATGTAAACTAATTTCTGCCGCTAGTGTAGTGAGAATTTGTTTTAATTATGCGTGCAACATAGGCAATATGCAAAGGCAAGATCTTGATCGTGAAAGACACAGTTACGAGGTGTTAGTAACGTATGATACAGGGTTGCATGAATATCTGCGACGTCGCTGAAGTTGTAAATTCCAAGAGCACTATGGGAAGGCTGTGGCAGAGACATAGAGAAATGAATATTAAATATACTTTTAATTACTCTATGGGCAGAGATTTGAAGATACTGGTGATGATAATTATACTGGTCCAAAAAGACCAACAGAATCTATACATGATTCGCCTTCAGGCATTACAAAAACCCAATATTACTGCTAAGCAACTAATTAACCAGCCGTTGGAGTTCTAATACTATGGAAATCGCGTAAGGAGATTAAGATGGGCCGAAGAACGTGAGAATTGGCAAAAGCGTGAATGAGTATGCATTCCTTTTATCGATGACTCAAGGTTTGGCTTACGTCCTGATTAAAGACGGCTGAGGGTGTTACGTGTTTTCAAAATAAATTGAGATGTGTTTAATTTCAATATTTTCTAAATAAATTTCCAAATTTTTTATTTAATTATCTTTTAGTACCTTTGTCCTCTAAACTATGTTGATGTGAGTAGTACGTGGTAAAATATGAAATATACAGCAGAAAAAATTAAAAATAATAGTAATGCTTCAATTTGGTTTCAAATTATTAATACTATCTTCCCAAAACGGGATCGTTAAAAGTCAAAAAAGAAATATCAATTGCTGACACGGAAACCGTAAACTATCTAGGCGTCATCATGAAATAAACTAGAATAATCTGAGGTTTAATATCAAAACTGAAATATTTGAAAACTTACTTAGATATAAAAAAACCTAGTAATAACGTATTATTTGCTGGTACGAACTCAACTCACTGAATAACCAGCTAGGAACGAGTTAGAGTATGATATTAAGCAACTTAATTCTTCTGAACGATTTACTATTTAAAGAAATAAAACCAATAGATATTAGTCAGATATGAGAATACAATTTGTTAGTGAAAATTCATTCAAATATAACTTTTGAATCTCGGTTGATAAAATTGCGTCTAACTCAAGGTACAGTTAAGACACGTTTTCATTCGAAAATATTATGTAAGGAATAAGGACATTTCTTTGACTAAAACATGTAACGAATATTTAAATTATTTCATTACAATAATTAAAATGAGCATCTGCTTGAGGATTAAAGAAAACTAGCAAAACCAAAATATTTGAAGCATCAAGACAATTATAAATTTAAAATTAAGAATTACAAAGTTGAAGCGGAAGGCCAAAGCGCTGATGGGTTCCATTCATATATTAAAAAGCAATAAATAAGGTATTCTGAAAACACCCAAAACGACGACTACTATTGTTAGTACAAAACCCTCAACATCCAATAAAAGAATTCATAGATACCATAAAAGGGAAATGAGATCCGCCATGTTCGTAGCCATAAAAAATTCGAACCAATAAGGTGGCTGCCGTTTATCTTCGTTAGAAGTTAGATTACACGGTGACTATATTTATTTGAAGGCAGGTTTTTAGTTACAAGGTTTTCTATTGACAAAGACGTTTATGTGCCCTTAGGTACCCAGATCTACCAGTAAAAATGGCTTCACTATCGGAAATGAAACTGAAAGTGGTGGTGTTTTTTGCCTCTTTTTATGACTTTGTTAGAATGGGGCTATATATTAACTTCTGTTTGACCATTGGGTCGCCGAAACTGATTATATGACAAAGGGCAAGAACAGAAGGAAGAAGTGAAAACAGGTATAAGATATACTATTTCAAGTGAATAAATAGCCCCTTAACATGGTATTATACAGGGTGTTAGTTAAGTACGTGGCCAGACTTCAAGAAGTGATTCTTTGAGTGATTTTAAGATGAAAAGTTTACTAGAATATCCGGGAATGCTTCCTTTTCAAGATACAGAGTGTCAAAAGTTATTTTTGAAATATTCGTTTTTTTTAAACTTAATAATTTTTTAACCATTTTTTTTAAAACTTGGCGTGTTATTTATAGGAGAAAGGGGCTTAGTTAAAATTCACTAAATTCAATTTTAAAAAAAGTCGAGTGGCGTCCCAGAAAACACTTAAAAATATTTCTTAAAGAAACATGTGCGCTACTGACTTAAAATACGACTTGTGTTAAAAGATGCGGTAAATTCAAATATTGCAAGTACTACTTGATCTCACAGATCTACCAGTTATCAACATCAAATTTTGATTCAGCAGAAATGAACCTACAATAACAAGAACAAAAAATATACCAAGTTATATAGATAGCAATTATGAAAACAGATATATGACATGAAAACCGTGAAATCTATGAAATTTGTTTTGAGCTGGAAAACAACCAATGATAAACAAAAAAAACATCATATATCCGAACATTTTACGAGCAATGATGAAAGATAGGGATAAACTACTGGCAAAATTTCAAAAATATAAAAATTTAACAATTATAACCAATTAAGTTTAATGACTACAGTTGCAACTTGTAATGAAAAAAATGCATATTTTAATTTACGCTACAAGCGCTACTTAAATAATAAAAAAAAAACTAAAATTTCACAATCTTAACAATGTAAAGCCAAAAATTGGTCCGAATAAAAATATTTAACGATTTTATGAGAATTAAAAAAACCCTCATTACAGAACACTTTTAGATTTTTAGAAGTATCAGAGAACAAGGATTTGAGGATTATAGGTAATATTAAATCAACGGCTACGGGTTTGAATGAAATTAACATTGATTCAATTAGACTCTGTCTGGCTTTCTTATTATTTTATATTACGCACGAAATAAATTATTGTTTAACGCAGTCCAGATAATACTTCGATAACAGCGTTATTTAATATTAATAGAAAATAAATTACAACTTCATTTATAAGACGAAGTGGACATAACTAGTACTGTCGTCAGGGTGGACACGGATGTCAAATAATCAAGCACCTCTTACAAATATTGTTATATTAACAAAATAGAGGGAAATATAATCAAAGGACACCAGTCATCTAGTGTGCTAACTCGAATAATTATAATATTTTAACTGTACTTGCAAAATATCAAAATGCTAAACTACATAGTTCATAATAAATTCCAAACACCATTTTTTATAACATGCGTTAGCGTTCTTGAGCGGCATGGTATGTTTTTATGAATTACGGCAGGCATATTATGGTGACGTCCATAATACTAACATAACCCCACGCTAGCTGTCGTTATTTCCAACTGTTCTATTTTCTAATCAGGGGTCATAGGATCTACAAAAGAAACCAAAAATATTTCAATAGAATTGTCACACGTTGTGAACTTTAGGCCTCTCCCAAAAACCTCCAACCCAGAAATATTAAGCGATCTTTGCCCGATAACCATACTTCCAACTCTATCAAAAATTTTAGAGAAAGTTGTGGCAATCGAATTAGAATTATGTATAAAAGCTACAGAGTCAGGGTTCAGAGCAGGTTATAACTAGTGTACAGCACTGGTTTGTATAAGTGATGATATTTTGTCAGCTGTAGATTTAAATAAACTTAGTTTGTTGGTAATGCTTAAATACAGTACCGCCTTTGATGCTAAATACTTACAACAGCTAAATATATACAACTGAAGACGATTATCATGCTTTTTCATTATTCTTTATTATAATGAAGGAGCATGATAATCTCCGCCTTATTTATCCAATAAAATTAGATACCGTACATTCATAATATCAAAACCCGTAATAGGAAAACCCTAACACCTCCTCAACATAACACAGAAATATATACTTAAACGTTCTTATTGATACCAAATAAATAAAATTATAAACATCCTTCAAGATGAAATTAAGAACTTTAGTTCCCTAAATTCATTTAAATTGTGCATGTATAAAAAATATTACAAAGTTATTAGCTAAAATAAAGTGAGTGGCTTTCTGGTTCAAGTGAATTTTCTCTTACTTTATTACAAAATTCCATATGTTTCGTACACTAGTTTACGTTATCTGCATTTGCAATGAACTTTCTAATTCGAGATGTGAACAATAGCGTCGACTTCTGCATTAGCTTGTAGCTTTCCATTAAGGTTGAGCAGTTTTATGTTTTCGATCAGGCTCTTTGGTATTACTCCTGTTGATACAATGATTGGAACTGTCCGCACTTCTTTCATTTCCCATCGACTTCGTATCTGGAGTTCTAGATTCCTGTACTTAATATTCTTTTAATTATATTTCGCTCCTAGATTGTTGTTATTATCAATAAGGGTTGTCTTCCTAGAAATTTTATCAATTAGTTGGTCAACGTTGGTCTAAGTACAGGCGATCCCAATATAATTTGTGTTGCTCATTTTCAAGAACTGGTTCCGGCTTATAGTTATAATATGGTACCTTGGCTGCTGATAAGAGGTTTAGTTTTTCTGTGAGCTCTTGATGCAGTATCTTTGCAACTAAATCATGCCGTTCTTTATATTCCGTTGGTGCAAAAGTCTGACATCCACCGGTGACATGCTCAATGGTCTCCGTTCTCTCATATCCATACCTACATCTGTCACTTTGTACCGTCAGGTCCCCTACTACAAACTTTAAATAATTTATTGATGGTATTACTTGATCTTGGATAGCCACCACAAAACCCTTCAGTTTTGTGAAAAAGCCCGAAGTCAACTAGTAGTTCAACGCCGCTATGTCGACATACTCTTGTTGAACCTCGTGAACATGCCTTCCAGGTAGTGGTTTTCCTATCCAAGCTTGCATTTTTTCTTGCTCGGTGCTATGGTGTATGGGCAGCTCAAGCTCCTGTAGTTTAAGAGGTGTTGAATCGTCTCTTCACATACGGCACGAGGAATGTCTGATGTTTCAGCCTTTCTTAAGGAAAAAGAACGCAAGTTAATTAGTAACTTGCTGAGTCAGCTACTTATCTATGTCGGCTATTCCTCTTCCTCCTACATGTCGAGGTAGCGTAGTTCTACGACACTGCGCAAATGATGCTTATTGGTTTTCGTTAGGAGTGTTCTATAGCCTTTCTTTGCAAATTTTCGATGTCCGACCTTTATATTAATTTCATTAAGGTCAAAGAGGTCATTCCTATATCATTCAAGCATCTGATCTAGTTGATTTCATGTTGGCGCAAGAATTTTTAAGCTATCCAAATAAAGTAGATTAGTTTACTCTTGTTAGTTCTCTATTATTCGTTTTTAAGCCAAATCCGTAACAAGTTAAATTGAGTTGGCTTTGATACTATTCTGGTCACAATGTCTGTAAATATGTTCTGTAGGCATGTTATTGGCCGATATTTAGCCAGATCTCGAGTGTTTTGGCAGTCCTTGGATAAGACGTAAGTAGTGCCTTCTGTTGTAAAAATTGGGCAAATTCTGAGGACTCATGAGCACGTCGTTTAAAAGGTCGATGTGATTTTGGACGTGATCTGTGCCTGAAGCTTTCCAATTATGTAGCTTTTTTATGACGTTGGAAACTGAAAATTATAAAAATGCCATTTGATTATATGTTTGACACTTTGCTCATTCTTCATCCACCCATTCCATCGAGGTTGCGTTCACTAGGTGTTGTTAATTGATTGCCCAAAATATAGATAGCTTCTGTTTAAGGGTGTCTAGACCTTGTTCCGGAGTATAATTTTTTGGGTCCTGCTGTATATGTTGTTGGGTCTGACGCATTATTTCCTCTACTCTTTCTTGTATTTTTCTGGTTCTGATACCTCCCCTTCCTTTAGCCGGCCGATGTCTTTCTTAATATTTTCAATCATTTTTAGTAGTCTCCTTTCCCATGGCGGTGTCGGTCTTTCATTACGTGTTATACTTTGCTGGATATTTTATTATTTTTAGTCCTAAGGTTGTAATTACAGCGGGAAGAGTTAACTCTAGGGAGAGCTGGTCTTGTTGAGGGGCTTGTTCCTTTATACTCTGCGATTGCCCTTCTAAGTTCTAAGTTTAGCATACCCTTCATCAATATGATCATTGTCTTAGAACATTGAAAGGCCTTTCAATGTTCTAAGATCATTGTTCTGGTCTTCATTTTGGATTTCTTGATTGATTATCACTTCTGGTAAGGGTGCTTGGTCTGGTGGGTCTAGGTTTTCTTCCGCTTCTTTTATCTCGTGATCGGCATTGTCCTGCAATTTGTCCCTTACCGCGTAAAAGTTATTATTATTATTATTATTATTATTATTATTATTATTAATAATATTATTATTATATACAACTGAAGTATTTTTACACTATATATGCCTGCCTAATCAATTGGTTAATTATTAAAAAAGTTATGATACGAACAACAATAATATTTCTAACATTGTTTAAAAAAACAATTTGCCTATGGGGTGTAGCCAAAAACATATTTAAAAATAATAAAGGCCTAAACTAATAAAATACCCTAGAAAATTAATCAGAGCGCAAGTTTACTCTCATGTTCCCGCCTCATTATTAGTCTCCCATAAATAATATAAACAACACCGTCCAACGAGGGACGTCGGCTTATCAGTTTAATTATTCATGATAAATTTATATGAGTTTTAGTAAACAATGGCTGAGTGCAACGAATGGTGGAAACATTTATGTGAAAAATTATAATCACCTAATGTCAAACCAATTTAGTGGCAACTTAATTCTTAACTTTTAAAGGTCACTGAAATGCGTATTTTAATGCAGCTCATTCGTTTCTCCTAGTGTGCTCACTCTCATCTTATCAACGATTTTTCGTATTTTGATACCAAACCATAAATGACATAATGTGTTAGGATATCCTGAAATTTGGAAATGTCTGTATTCACAATCATGAGACATTTTTATGTATAACTTGACTATTGATCATTCTTTTCTGGTAACCAATGTATCTCCAATAACGAAATAAACAGCAATATAGTTTTTAAACTACGGAATAATATCAACATTACACGATTATTTAACAGAGGGAGATAGATGTTTTTTTACTAATTACGAACTAATCTGAAGTTTTATTGTTGTGGCGAAAATGTTTGAATCAATTGTGAATGTTGAATTGATGGCGACTGTTTATAACACAAATTCAAAAAGTCGGCATGGTTTTTATATAGATCGATCTTGCCAAACACATTCGATAGTCTTTTCAAGCTTTGTCGCCAATGCGCTAGTTAATAATGTATATGTTGATGCGAGTTATTTCGATTCAAAAAAGCTTTTAACAAGTAATTTAATTTAACCTAACGAAAAAGTGTGAAAATAGGTAAATATCAATCAAAGGAAAGAGAGGTTATTTCGCATTTGGCTCCACTCAGCACGCTTAGAACTAGCAGATGATTAGTTTAAAGGGAGATTGAATGAAGATCATGCAAGGAACTGCAAGTAGATATTTTCAGATTGCATAATTGGTGTACCGAGAAAAAAATGAATCTAAATTTTACAAAATGCAAAATGCTCACGAAGGACCAAATAGATTAAATATACATATAAATTCCACAATAGTGAAATCATAAGTGATCTTGTGTATTTGGTTTTGAATTTAGAGTTAGACAGCATATGGATCATATAATTAGACAATTTTAGGTTCATTGTCACAATATAAAGATATTCCGAAAAATTATATTTCTCCTTGGTTAGAAGTTATTTGGAGTATTGCTGCTTCGACTGGGCACCTTATTAGAAGATTTATATAGGAGCAGTAGAACGAGTTCAATATAAATTATAAAGTGAAATATAGAGTAGTTTAGTCTCAATGTTCGCCACAATAAGTTAGCTTGAAGCTTGGCCACTTCTTTTAAGCTACCACGTGCGCACTTTCTGAGCTAGCAAACTTTCGGGAGCATATCAATAACAGTAGACCAAGTTAAGTTCACGATGGAGTTGGAAACTGAGTCAGAACTGGCCTTTGAGATGTTCTTGTAAAAAATAACTGTGTCCTGGTTTGTAATATACTGATATTAGTTTCGAAGACTAAACTGACTGACTACCAAGAACTGCGTATACCAAATTCTCTGTGAATGCGGAGAGTCATACATAAGCGAGACAAAGCGACCACTGGCAGTCAGGACAAAAGAATATCGAAAGTGGACCCAAATAGGAGACGTTTCCACATAAGGAATAACAGAACACGCTTAGTCCAATGCCCACAACATACATACAATCAAGGAATCGGGAATTCTCAGGTGGCCCATTGTTGATATTCTCTTGATAACATCTGGAGACTACTGTCGGGACACTGCAAGATCTAATGCGCTTCACTTATGGCCGGATATAACATACCTCTAGTAAAGTCCTGTGCAAAGATATATTAGAATGGTCACCCCTCAAAACACCAGCATTCCACCTGCCAAACAATGTCATCCACCTTCTATTTACATTGTTTGACAAGTAAAATGCTGGTGTTTTGACGGGTGACCATTCTAATATATCGTTGCACTGGACTTTATATAAGCCTGTAGAATAGTTGTTGTTGATAGTTTATACTTGATTTTGTTGGAGTTTGGATTTGTTTGGATTTTGTTTTGTTGGAGATACTTCCCAGCCGAAACGTCGTACTAAATTTAAAATCAAGACAATGGATTTTTGCCGAGTTTTAGGCCGTTTTATTGTCATAATTTTTCCATATCGAGGCTGCAAAATTCCTTAACTGAGTTGTTGTTATACAAGAGTTAATAAAAAGTTGAATTATACTTTAAACTTTTAAACATATATTATACATAACCTGTGGAAAAAATTCTCAACCGAATAATGATTCTTTTTGATGCAATTTCGAGCTCAATTAATTGTTAACAACTTGATTCTTGATTTATTTCGATATCTGTATTCTTAGAAAAAAAGCACTGGTTTAAAAGAAACAATGCAATAACAATTTATTAGAAATAATTTATTTATAAAAATATGTTGCCTGTTATGACAAAAGAAATATGTAGAAGTTTCCATGGCACCGTGGAAACTCAAAAAGATTATTGTCAACGAGTTTATGATTTAATTTCGTTGTACATTTTTAAGTTTTTTGAAGCGTTTTTTGAGTTATTTTTGAAAGTGTGTTTCGGAGCTGTTGCGTAAGCGATATGTTTAAAATTGATGAGCCCAGAAGAAGTTGCTCTACGAGATGGTCGTCCATCCACGCAGTACGGTATCCGATGCGATATGAAGGTTCATACAAATTGGTTCTTTTTCAAGTAAACCTGGACAGGGAAGACGAAGAGTCACAAACGCAGTTGAGGATCGATTTCTACGTCTTTAAGTTCTTCGAGAGTGAACAGCCTCCACGCCAGCTTTGGTAAGAAGACTGGCACATGTTCACGGTACCTTAGTTTCATCTGATACCGTACGAAAAAGGTTAGCGGAACAGAATTTAACATCTCGTGCACCTGCTACAGGTCCTTTATTAGATGCGGGTCATCAAAGGTTGCGTCTTGAGTTTGCTCATGCAGATTGAGACACGGACGAATGGTGAAATGTTCTTTTTACATACGAGTCTTGTTTTACGAGATATTCAGCTGACGGACGTCAAAAATTATGGAGAAGGCCCGGAGAAAGACAGTTTCAATGTTGTTTCTCTCCTAGAGTGCAAATAGGCGGCGGAGGGGTGATGGTGTGGGGTGGTATTTCATTGATGGCCTTGATTGTTACAAGTGGGTATTAACAACGATAGATACATTAGGAAGTACTTAGAAGAACATGTGCTATCTTATAAGCCATTTATAGAAGAACATTTTATCTTGATCCACGACAATGCTCGACAGCACATAGCACAAATACCAAGGCTATATTTAATCGATGGTACCGGTCATGTATTCGATGGACCCCTAATAAGTCCAGACCTCAGCTCTATTGAGCACTTGTGGAATATACTGGGAAGAAGAGTTAGACAGAACTACGGCGAGTTTCAAACTTGGCATTAGAAGAAGCACTGACAAATGAGTGGCAACAAATACCTCAAGATGCGATTGCATGTTTATTTGAATCCGATAATTTGAGCCCGAAAGAATGAGAGTTGTTATTCAAGCTCGTAAGGAAAAAACCCGATTTTGGAAAAAAATATTATATTAAAATTGGTTATTATATTGCATACTTTCCTTTAAGCCAGTGGTTTTTCTCTAAGAATACAGATATTGAAATTAATCGAAAAACAACTTGGTAAAAAAAGATGGGGTTTGAAAATGCAGGAAAAAGAATCATTATTCAGTTGCTTTTTTCCACAGGTTTTTAAAATTTTACAGTAAAATTCGACCTTTCATTAACCTGTGTATATTAATAAATCCGTTAGAAATTTTTATAGCTTCAATATAAAAAAATGATGACAATAAAACGGCCTAAAATTCAGCAAAAAATTATTGAAATCTATGCAATGCCCAAAAAGATATTAAGAATTGCATTTGAACCAAATTTTCGTTATCGGATTAATTTTGCGGGCCAGTGTATACCTTTTCCTAGAATAAGAAATAATAAAACGGCTCTTAAATTTAAAAAATAACTATGAAAAAAAACTTTAAATTGACAGTTTAAAATTTGAAAGTGTATAAGATTTTAAACATTTCCCTCAGAGATACGTTCATATAGATACAACTTCCAAATAAAAACAGCTTAAAATGGAACTTCTTTATTGTTTGAATAACTGTCGCATCGCTGAAAATAATAACATATTATGGTTCTTTTTAATGAAAATAAAACAGTGATTAGTTAATTTCTTTTTCTCCAAAAAGGTTCATTATATCGATAATGAACAAGACGTACGAGAGAGTGGCTTTTCTTTAGTTTAAGGTTCAAGCTATCCATATTTATTATTTCAGAGTCTTTATCATACAGGGGTTGAAACTTTAAGCCTTATAATGTACAACCTAGTTCGCCCCTGGTAAAATTAACAAGGTAAATGTGTTTTAAGGACTCCATTTTAAGAAGTCCTCATTAGTGTTGATCACGTAAGATGTTTATTAATAATGATTAATAAAAATGATGATTTCTATTAATTTTATTATACCAAGAATTTCAAAAGTTATTCAAGAAAAACCGATTCCCATCGTATATTTAATTCTTTTGGTAGCTAAAAATGTTGGTCCAATTAAACAATTCGTTAACTCAAAAGTCATCAGATAATATTTTGCACGTTTGTCAAAAAATTATTTATTCAGTAATAATACTTGGAGGATATAAAAATAAAACACAATTATATGTTTTTATGGAAACAGATAATTAATACAAAGACAAATAATATATTATTTAATTTTTAGTTAATACAAATTAAATATTTAAGCGCATTAGATGTCTAGGTTAGATGTCGCAATCTAGGTTAATAAAATACAATGTTAACTCTTAAAATATAATAAAACTTAAAACTTCATAGAAATGTTTACATGGTAACAACAAATAGCAATATTACACTGTATCTTTTGTTTAACTAACAAAATACAAACCCATAAAGCAAAACTAAAAATATCCCGCTGCATACAGTACTAAGTAACTAGCAAGTAACTAATTTTAAACTTTGCCATTCAAATAATTATCTTAATATAAATAATCTACTAAACTAAATATTAATTATAAAATGTTGATTTTACACGTAATATTACAATTTTATAATAATATAAATATAACGGACATAAAAGTCTGCATAAAAGGAATATATGTTCTAAAAATTCCGCCGAGCGGAACATAGGAAAACCCATGTAAATTTTAAGGGGGTCAATTATTGGATTCCCTGTACATTTTATAGAAAAAATGTAAGATAACTTTTTGAAGAGACCAATCTGGTAAACCCTTGTGCAAAGTTTCAAAAAATTTTAATAAGCGAATCTTGAATTATTCAATTAAATGTAATTGCAAAATTACCAAATTTTCGGTTCAGGTAAAACCAAACGGGCACCAGTAAAATGAATATTGTCACTGACGTGAGGAAAAGTGTCAATAAATTAGTGACAGTCGATATTTCAAAACAAGTATGAATTATTCAATCGACGAAACAATAGCCATAATTAAGTGGCGTTATGCGGGAAACAGTTTTAGAGCAGTATCTGAAATGTTTTCAGTTTATTTCCCCACCAAGTCCATTGCGTCCATTTCAGCTATTAAACGTATTGTCAATAAGTTCGAGTCCAAAGGTACCGTAATAAATAATTGTAAATATTCAACTCAGGATATCGAAAATAGAGCCGAAGAAAGAGAGAACAGAGATATTCTACTGAGTGTGGAGGAAAACAAGATAGTTAGTACGAGGGTTCTTGGGCAAGAGGTAAATAAACATCATACAACGGTATTGCACACTTTAAAAAAACACAACAATATTTTTCGTAAAAATTCGAAGAATGGCATTTTGTTTTAAAATGATGGAAAGAGCAAATAATGATGGGAATTTTTTAAGAAATATTTGTTTTACCAATGAATGTACATTTACCCTCAACAATCAACCAAATGTTCAGAATTGCCGATATTGAAGCCAAGAAAATGAACATCGCTTTGTTCATACTCGGATACAGTATCCCCAAAAAACAAATGTATTCGTGGGAATTATCGGACACATATCATTGGACCCTTTTTTATGGACTATAACCCAACAGCTGAAACCTATTTGGACTTATTTCAAAATCAAACTGGACCCGCCTTAGAAGAAGTTGTTCAGGAAGATCAAATGATCTGGTACCAAATGGATGGTTGCCGGCCCATAATGCCCGTATGGTTAGCGAGTGCTTGGAAAATGCTTTTAACGGCAATATTATTGGTCCACGGTACCGGATACTTTGGCCAGCCAGATCACCGGATCTTTCACCGAATGACTTCTTTTTGTGGGGTCAATTAAAAAGTGTCATTTATAAAAGTGTAAATTTTGAGAATCTAAACCAGTTACAAAACGCTATTTCGTTAGAATGTAATAAAACTTCCCAATATCAACTTAGTAACGTTAGAAATGAATTTTATGATCGGTTATGATATTGTTTAGCTGTTAATGGGGGGTTGTTTGAACATTTGATTAATTGATGTTTTTATGTAATTCTCTATTATTTTTAAAAAAGTTATTGTATTTTATTTTATTTTATTTTATTTTTCCACACTTAGTAAAATATTAAGAGTTCTGTTCTCTCTTTTTTCGGATCTATTTTCGATCTTCTGAGTTAAACATTTACAATTATTTATTGCAATGTCTTTGGACTCGAATTTACTAACAATAGGTTTAATGGTTGAAATGGACCAGATAGGCTTGATGGGAAAATAAATTGAAAATATTTCAGATAGTGCTATTGGTTTAATTAAATTCTAAGTATGATTAATAATCGATAATAATAATTGTAATTGGTTTAACTTTATCGTTATATTAAATAAAAGTTTAGATAAAAAGTAATGTTAATGTGTCTTACTTTGATTGTATGGTTGTGAGATTGATAAAACGAAAAAAAACAAAACATTTCTTGTATTCGGCTATACGTCAGATTTCACAAAGCTTTATAACAAATTGTTTGCTTTGCACGAGGGTTTGCCAGATTGGTCTCTTCAAAAAGTTATCTTACATTTTTTCTGTAAAATCTACAGGGAAGCCAATAATTGACCCCCTTAAAATTTACATGGGATTTCCTATGTTCCGCTCGGCGACGCACCACCCCGTATAGGAATCCTATAGAGAAAATGTTTTTTTATTTATGTTACGTGTCCAAAATTCTTAAAGTTTTGTAGAATTTTCCTGACAGTAATTGGTGATATTTTTTCATATCTACGGGGTAAAATCCATGGTATTTCTTGATGAAACCAAGATTTTTACGGATTTTGGGAAATATGCTTTTGAAGAAATAACCTTTAATAGATACTTTATAAGAATCCTGCCAATTTTTAGTTGAGTTATGTTCGGTGAAAAATATATATGGCACAAAAAATTCTTAGTGGTCGGCTTAGATCAAAGAAAATGATCTTTGATAGTATACTGATGTTGGAGTAAATCGAGTATATTCTCACGGTAACCATGAGACTATAATGAAGAAAGAAGGAAAAGATACATGATCAGGATTATTATCAAAAGTTTTATTATCTTCAACTTTTGAGAGAAAATGTGATCCAAATGAAATGTGATATAGCTTTATCCCATTATATTACATTAAACATTAAACGCAGTATATAATAAGAAACGTTTTTTTTGCAAATAAGGAGGGTTAAAAAAAGTAAAGATGGTAAATTGCCGACACGTGTTTTGCTCATTGACCTTCAGGTAAAATATTAGAACAGATTTAAAATAATCATCTTGTATTCATTATTTAACCTTCAGTGAGGTAACAATAAAATAATAATGTTCACAAAGAAAACTTATAAACCGGGTGTACAGTCTTAATTGTCATTATTTTGCAGAGAAAGGTACAACATGTCTAGAAGGTTCTTATATTTAAATTCCAACGTTGCTAATAATAGTATTTACATGAAAGAGAATGTTGCGCGGTTGTGGGATTCAGTAAAAATCATTTTTAAGCGTTTTAAATGGGTACGAATCATGCCTCAAGGTTATTTTCTAAACAAAAGTGTAAACTAAACATTCACTTGCTACCTTGATATTGTAATACACATTATAAGCAAGACAAAAACGACATGGGATAATCGCGAATATTTAACAAGTTTCGGAACAAATCTGTTTTTATTTTATTAATTTCGGAGAATTCTGTTTCAAACTGGTTAAAACTAACATTTATTTAAATTAACATTTATTTAAATTAATTATTTTAATTATTATAAAACTAACGTTTATTTATATCTGTTTTATGAATTAACATCAAAATAAAGTATTACTTCTTTATTTTTCGTAACACATACATCGATATTTAACTTTTATTACATTTCGTCCCGTTGCGTTGGGGAGAAAAACAAATCGCAAACCATCTTACTTTTACGTGTCATTTGTCTTGACAGCTGTGCGAGTTATTGTCAAACTTAAAATACTTATGAAAATTTCGGTCTTTACCAAAGACCGAATGATTTACTAAACATTGAGTTTTCACCACATAGGACTTATAATAACTTTCGTTTCCCAAGTGATTTATATTCGACTGGCGCTTAACGATTGTTCAATAAGCTTGTTTAAAATAACATAGATATCTCAAAAAATTTGATATCTGACTAGTATTATGACTTCTCACTAGTCCGTACATCCACTCTCGTCTTTGACCTTTGGTTGTCTTATGCAGGGTATCACGAAAAATGTGGCAAACCTCTCGGATTTAGGTAGAAAATAAAAAAAAAATGAAACTTTCCTATAAAGACGCCGCTGGATCAATTTTTCTTGAATAACTTTTGATATACTTGGTATAATTTAATAAAAATGTTACGTGATCAACACTACTAAGGATCTCTGAAAACGGAGATTTATTTTAATTAAAAAGAACCATATGTTCCTTTTTTCAGCGATGCGACAGTTATTTAAACAACAGGGAAGTTCCATTTTAAATTGTTTAATCTGAAAAAGTATAGGTTTTTAAAAATGCTGTAGTTGAATACACCAAGGTGTTTTCAATTTTATTTTCTAATTTATTTGCTGCATGAATCCGAGAGATTTTCCACATTTTCCGGGACAGCCTGTATTTTATAACAGTAGAAACAATAAGCCATCTAAAAAGTTGTCACATAATGTTTCTGTCTTTAAATTCATTTTTTGTCTGGTGAGACAGGTAGAGAGCCCATGTATGTGTACCTTAGCCTGTCTCATGCTAGGTGCGTCCGTCCATCTCCACTTGTCCAGTATACTGTTCATAGATGCAACAGCTACATATTTGGCTACATCGATTATAGGTTTTTACGGTTATTATAGGTTTAGACGTTTCGCAGATCTTAGTCTAGCAAAAGAGTCTGCTTCCTCGTTTTCAGCATAGTTTGAGTGGCCAGGCATCCCAAGCTGAACCCTGCAGCTCACCTTTACCAATTCCTCCAGGACTTCGTGCACTCCAGTACAAGTTCCAATACAAGAGTTTGAAGTTCACCTTTTTGGCCGTACTGGCCTTAATGGCCGCTTTGCTGTCCGATCAGATTGATACGACTGTATTGCAAAGTCCACAATTAAGGATTTTCCGTCCGCATTTCAATACAGCGAAGACTTCAATCTGGAAGACAGTAGCGAATTCCCCCATTGAGTATGCCCTGCTGGTATATAGGGCCCCACTACAGAACCTTGCACAGATGTATTGTTCATTCTAGAGCGATCTGTATACTACATGGTCTCTCTGTTTAGCAATGTAGGTCCGTTAGAATCCTGATACTCCTATTTGCGTGCGATATGGGTCACAAAACTCTTAGCATCGACGGTCTCAGGTGCCATTTAGTCAATGCCCATCAGAAAGACGAGACATTCCTGTACGGCCTGTGAACAGATCTGTGAATGGCCAGTCCCACAAGCCCGTAGTTCACCAAGGATGTGTCGCCTATAAGCAGTCCTTATAGCCTCAAATTGCACCCGAAAGTCCAAAGATGGAAGGTTCAACAGAGTCTCAAGCGCTCTAGTTGGAACCGTTCGCCTAAAACATGTTATGCTTAGGTATGTAAGGCGTTGGAATCTATCCAGTTGACAATGGATCCAGTAGAGCCATTTAAGGATCTTAGGAGACAGAGTCCTACCGAATGTTAAAAGCGCGCAGGTGGCCTTCTTAATTCTGATGTCTGCGTGATTGCTCCAGGAGAGTTTGGAATCAAATTTAATTACCAGAAATTCAACTGTCCTGGAGCATTCCAATTTGCAAGTAACTTTGGTACACCTGCTATCTACGTCTCCTCGTGAATAGTAGGAGCTCTGCTTTTTTGGGGTTCATTTTTAGACTCTCCGAGAGGCACCATACATTATGGCGGCGTTCTTCCCCGTGTAAAGGGTTACTTAAGTCGTCAGCGGATTTAAATAATTAACTAAGCTTCAATTACTAGGCACCAGACTGTTGGGAACAATACTCTTCCCTATGGGCAGCATCTAGCCGCCAACGTTTTGAAAATCTCGCTACTAAGCTGGGCAGATACAAAGCTCTGTGAAAGCATGATCTCTATCCATCTCACCTGATTCTGATGATCATGACATTCGAGTGCTCGCAATCACAAATATAATTTGTCTGGAAGAGTGTTATCAGCTTATACAGCTTTATGGTTTGGTTGAAGAACAGTTTATACAAGTGTCTCCTTGTGGTGGATCAACTCAAAATTACTATTTTAACTCAAACATAATTTTGTTTTTGGCTATTTTATATTTAGAGCCGTATGTTTCTACCATTTCATCTTTTGCAAGTTGCGTCTCTTCAGGAGATTATTAAATAAATATTCTAACAATGATGGCTCGTCAGAGAAGCTCATATTTTCCTAGTTATCAGTGAAACTAAGAAATACATTACATACCAGATTTAAGCCAAAGTACATCTAATCTCAAGAAATGGGTATCTCTTAATTTTCCTAGCGAGATTCTTTCTTTTTTTTTAATGATAAGAGGGCAGGCAGATCAGTCACAGAAAATGTATTCTATCACCTCGTCATATTGATTATAGGTTCTAATACTGGGATGTTGACTTAACTTTAGGCTCAATAGATGTAATTGAAAATGACTACTTAGGATGCCAAATCAGATGCAGTATTTCTTTGGTTAAAGATTGTTTTCGTTTTACCGCAGCCTTGTAGCGTTTTTGACGAGGTCACATCCAATAGTATCGCTCCAGCATTTCTTAAGAGCTACTACAATATTACGTGCGAAGTAATTCGGATAGATACCATAAGTTTCGTGTCAAATATATTTATCTATGCCATCATGACAGCATCAATCCAGGATAGCAGGACACGAATCCATCACCAAACTGGTAGAGAAGGAAGTGACAATTCTGATGCCTCTCAATGCAAAGCCAGAGGACACTGTATGTCTATATATCTATATCACTATATGGGTTCCTTTAAAGTCGACCTAGCAAGCAGGGAAGAATGGCTTAACACAAAGGCTCGATATTGAAAGGATTTATAAATATGGTACACAGACGGTTCAGGAATTGCCCACACAGGGCTGTCAGGAGCTAAAGTGTATCGTAGCGACACCGATCGAGGATAAGCTTTTTCGCTTGCAAGATACTCTTACGGTCTTTCAAGCAGAGGTGTACACTTTTCTGGAGGTAGCTACAAGGGAGGAAGTAAAAGAAGACCCGGAAATGGAAACAATCATTTACTCCGACAGCCAGGCTACCTTAAAGGCCATTCAAGTACCCAGGACCAGTTCCAAACTGGTACGAGAATGCGGGAATGCCCTGGACACGTTGAGTAAAGGTTTCGGGACCCAACGGAGTGGAGAGAAATGAGCGAGCAAATGAATTTCGCCTTACCTTCGACTAATTAAGAAACACATTTCCCTTATTCTCGACAACTGGGAATAGGAAATGACTAGAGAAAAGTGGAGTAGGAACAGCGGTCTCTGAGAGGCTAAATAGTTGCTATTAAATCTAACTGGGGTCACAGAGTTCTAATAGGTCACTGGAGACTCAACCAACACCTGCATATCCTAGGCATGGTGCCCAGCCCGTTGTGCTCTAGTTGAAGTGGAGAAAACGGTACAACATTTTGTCGGAGAATGCGAAGGATGGGCCCTTTGTGCCACGAGAGAGACTTAAGTGGGAAGGGCTGCTCTTCTTCATTAGGAGGATGGCTCGCCTGCTTAGACAGACTAAGGAAGGTGACCAGCGGTAATAACTGGGTTTTAGAGGTTGGCGGAAAGGGAGTTTTAGGTCTACCCGCCAGACACGGTCTCTCCACCATTACTACTACTACTACTACTATGGCATTATCAAAGCAAATCTGCAATATCTTTTATGACGAGCCATTTTGAGGCTAAGGCTAAATATAAAATTGAAACTATGGTGGGTACTAAGGAAACTCAGTAGCATGTTGTGTGTACCCAAACGTGTTTAACAAACTATTAGTATAAATAAACTTCAAAATTTTTTTTAAATATTTTTTTTATTATTCATCCTAAAAATATGAATAGAAATTAACTTTCTTCTCAAATTTTCGTCGGGCATCTTATAAAAAAAATAACTAGGCGTCCTACCAGAGAAAAACAAACCACCTGGTGGTTTGTTTTTCTCTGGTCCTACATACCAAAAATATTCAAAACATGAAAATTAATCCCCAAATTATGTCATAGTGAATAAAGCAAAAACGCTTCCAATTAAAATTAAATAATAAAGAATTGTTCTTTTTGTGTAGGTACATTGTTGGTGAAATTATTTCAAAATATTGGCGTAACTTTAGATGAGTTCAGATTATATAAGCGTAGATTATATTTGGTAGAAAGTACTTCGGTGCGTTAAGGTGTAAGCTGCCGAATGAAATGTACACAAATGGTAAAAATATGGTATATTAAAATTGCAAAAACCATATTAAGAATAATTAGTGTTTATATAAATTAAGGCATCATTAGCTTGCGATAAGTGGAGCATAAAAACCAGTTAATTGATATGATTAAATTTTAAGAAGTAAACAAGGACATTTTTGTATTTGTCAGAATATGTAAATATTAACGAATACTTTATTCACATCATTTGGATTTAAGTGATAAGTCGTTCTACTTAAGAGGTAAAAATCTATGGAAAAAACTACGGTTTTTGATGCTAGGGCTTGCTTGTAGCAGGTGATGAGCAATGTTCTTTGGTTTATCACACTTGCCAGTCTTTTCAATGATCGAAATCAAGTTTTCAAAGATAATGCTACTTATTATCTTATATAGAGCCTCTATGTTCCTAAAAAGGCTGTCAATTTAAGAAGACTAAGATTTAAGGTTTTTATTAAAAGTGTTTATACCGACTCACGTATCTGAAAGAAGAAAATCACAGCTTGCTTGGACTAAGTAATCAAATCAAATCAAATCAAATTAAATCTCATTGTTCAATATGACAACTTTTAATGAAATGACAACATTTCGACACACTTGCGAATCATTACTATTATCAGGTAATGACCTGATATGATAATGATTATAGTCTTCCACTGGTATTAGTAATCTAGAATCACCTCTCAAATCACCCAATTGCTTAATATGGTGAACAAGGATGATGACATCGGCTCCATGCTGTTAATACCATTTATATTATGCCATTTAAATACTATATTCTTTGTAAGTTAGTAGATATGAAAAAAAATGTTTAGTGTCTAAATGGATAGATTTATTAACAAAATTGTCTATGTTTAAGAAAATCTCGAACTCAAAATTAACTAAAGTTTAGAAATAAATGAAAGAGGATGAGGAATTTCAAGAATCATTAAAACAGTAACAATGACTTAAGTACTAAAATGAATATGGTTGTCCAATCGATTCAATTGATCTTAGTATAATGAGCATCTAAAAGTTGTATTTTTTTGATAAAAACTACAACCCAAAATGATCTCTAGATGGTCTCTGAAGCGAGGATGAAGAACCTCTTTATACAAAGTGCCCTCGGTGAACTCCGAACGACCTAAACTGACTAGACAGGACCCTGGTTGCAGGACGTAGAAAATATTCCACCATTCAGAAAATAATGAACAAATGGCTTCTATAAATATGATACAAATCTTATAGACAGACTAAAATGATTTAAGACTTGAAAGACATGACACAAGATAATTATAAGACTAACCAAACCCTACAAAGAATTATAATGTAAGACAAACATCGTACTATGATTATATTTTCCAATCGTTTCTCGATAGATACACACGTTACTTATTCTTAACGTAAGGTATTCATTGATTTGAAATCTGATCAATGCGGTGAATGATTTAAAAAAATCGCAATACAAATATTATATGGGTGTGGCTATGTTTGTACTTTTAGCCACACCCATTATCTGGATTCCGTTTAAAGGAATATCATAGGATGTTCTCGTCGCAACAGAACCTGATAATGTCTTTAAAATTATATAGTATTCATAACCTCTATGGAAAAACTTGGAAACGGCAAAAGATAATTCATCTATTGAAGATCTATTCATCTTTTAGAATGAAAACATTATCATCTTCAAATTTTAATGAAGTAGTAATTAGGAGGCTTGGGGGCTCACAAAAATATTTTCGCAGACATGTTATCTTACGACATGTGGTTCGGAAGTGTAGTGGTCCCATCCCTTTCCGATCAGTCAATTGATCGAAACCTACACGTCCTTGGCTCGCCATAATGTTACCAGATTTGGGTACACGTCTGAGTTAAATCTCTATTAGAGACCCAAATGTATTGTCGAATTCGTCGTCTATTTCTATCTATCAAAATATCATCTAATCAGCATAAATTAGGGACAGCCTTGATGCAGAACAAGGCGAATCAAGGCAAATCTTATCGTCAAAATAGGTTGAGCTCCTCAGTTAAAGTAAATAATAAAAAATGATGTATTGATTTGATAATTATAGTTTTTTGCACTGGCATATGCTATTAATTCGTCCTTTAGTAGAGAGCTTTCTCTGTTTCTTCCGGCTTTAAGTTTTCCAATATTATATCAGTATATAATGATGCAATTTAATTGTCGAATTGAACTATAGACCTATTTCATTACTTTATACACTGTCCATAGTAGTGGAAAGTCTTGTAAATACATGCATCATTGAGTTCTTTACTAATACTGACCTGGTAAACAAAAATCAGTTTGGCAAAAATCAATGAAAGCTTTCTACCACAATGTTTTATGATCTGTCAAAAGCATTCTATTGAGTCAGAAATATTGCTGATGCAACCTCCATGGCGCCGTTAAAACTTAATAAGTGATCTCCAATAGAAGAGTTTCAATAGATTAGATCCTCTGGAATATAAATTGCTAGATCTTGATCTTTTAAAAGAGATTGCAAAAGATTAGTTTGCTATTAATTGCACAGCAGAATGGTCACATGACAATCTTGTGGATCTGCAAATCTCTGTGGAAAAAAAAAGAATAATAAATTTTTGAGAGTAAAGATTATTGTAAGAGAACGTGGTACTGATATTGGAAAGACTGCACTAATCGAATGGTCTTAAAATGTCGAACCACTTGTCTTAGTGTTCATTGTATTGGTGATTTAAAAACATTTGGACGTAATAGTAAAATATCTTAATTGAAATTAAGATTTTAGATGAGCCTACCCCCATTACTAAATAATAATTATGTCTGCTAAACAGTTTATATTAGTAATAATAAGGGAGTTTTGGATGCTAAATTTGCAGTTACTAAAGCGTCATGGGAACCTATTGTGTTGAGAAGATTAGGTCCTACAATTCAAGCGCGTCAGACATTTATCGTATATACGCGCTATGTCTTTCTGATAACAGAGAGATATTAATCTGACAAGTAGTGAGCGGAACGTTGTCATAAAAAGAGGTAAGAAAAAAAAGGAAGAAAAAGTTATTCGAGCGTGTCAGATATTCATAGGGGACGTTAAGTGAACTCAAAAAAGTGTCCTATTCAAATGTCTGACGATTTAGATGGGACCAAAAGTCATGACCAATTTTTGAAGATGTAAAAAAAATGCGACCTTGAAATACTTGAGCGTGAATTTTATAAAGACGGTTTAACTTGATGTCCTGGTCGTCCTAAACGATCATGTGACAAATATATGAATTAAAAATTGTTAATCTGGCAATTAGGAAAAAAATATTTTTTTATTACTAGATTTAATTAAATGATATACATTTATTTGTATAATTCTATCATTTATTGATAAAAACTAGATAGAAAAACATTAAAAATAAGTAATATTCATCCTCACTGGATTCCTCTACAAAGTTGGTAAATTTCTTCGTCATCTCGTGTTTCTGTAAGTAAACATGGTTATGAACTTTACACTTTCTTATTTATTTTATATTATACTATTAAAATTAAAATGTACCTGAATTTAAATCTATATCTCCTAAAATGTCAGGTGCTATGACGATATCTTCCTATGCTTCTAGATTTTCCTTTATTGTTCGTTAGTTACCAATAACTATCGACTTGTTGATAACCAAACCAAAAAACCAAACCAAGTATTTTCTCTACAAAATACACATTTCACCCTTACATCTCTACAAACAAATCGGAGGATCAAACACGTACTATTGTGATCAGCTGAAATAGCATCATGGCGGTAGAGGATGGAGTGGGTGCGAGAGAGTGAGAGAAAGTGTGAGAAGGAAAGAGAGACGCGAAGTGGCGCGAAATACAATTCTCAGTAGCTGTACGCTCCACGCAATACATATTTATGGCTTTAGCTACATCGCCCCATGAAAATCGTCAGATATAATTTTTTTCGTAATTCTAAGAATTTCCTTCAAAATACAAAAAAAATCAATCACGCTCGAGTATTTCAAGATTAGGTTTTTTTTTCTTTGTAACTCGCCTATTTCCTTACACCATGTTCAAATCGTCAGATTACTGAAATATATACTTTTCTTCATGTACAAACTTACCTTGTCTTAATCTGACGCGCTCGAGTTTTTCTGATGATCGACTTTTTTTACTAATCTGACTAGACTGATGTCATCGCACGCCTCTATAATAAGGATCCATATATGGCAGGGGTACATTATAGGGTTACAAGGTTTCTTCCTATGTGATTTTTTGACGCGCTTGAGTAACGCGCAAAATCCCAGCTTGGGCTCCCTTACTATAATATTAATAATTTAAAAAGAAAGAATTAAAATAAAAAATAAACGTCATATAGCCTTGAAAGTGTGACAATACACAATGTAATGTAGAGAGAAAATAATTGTTGCAAGATTAAACGGCAGTCACTTTAGTTAAACTGGAATTTTAAAAATGAATGTGTTTGGTGCTAATGAAAAATATTATTGCAATAACATCTCGTTCGTTAATAACTCTTTTGCATGTTGACAGAGTATGCTAATTCAGACCTGCCAAGAAAATATAATATAGTTTTCCACATTCAGTGATTCACGATTTAATCATTAAAATTAATGACAAAACAATTGAATAAAATATTTTCATGGTACGTCACGTACCATGGTCTTCACGTTCGGTGTAAAGCCTAATAAGAGTACGAAAACAGAACCATTAAAAAGGCTCATAAATGGATATTGTTATCACCCAAATTAAAAAAAAATCAATGAAAGAAAGGGAAAATATTGGAACAAAAATATGGAACAAAATAAAGTAATATACAAAATTAGCCTTGTTGCAAGTCGAATTTCATTCATGAGATCTTATGTAAACTTATAACTTCCCATTTGATAAAAACTTGGCAAGGCCGAAAGCAGCCTCTAAACACAAGGACAACAACTTGGCTTATCTAAGTTTTCTTCACAAAATTGTGGATTAAGTAGTCATGAAGCCTTTCCAGAGTCCCCATAATTTATTTTCTTTTTTTTAATCCAACTTCTTCAGCATTAAATATTCATTTATTTTCAAAGTTTCTATAGAGATGTTTGACCTGCAACCAGTCAAAAATATTTGAAACACTAGAATTAGGTAAAATTGGTCCAATGATGGTAAATACTGATTGTATCACTTTTTTGCTCAAACCATAAACTTCTTGACTGTTTCGTTTTTATTGTTACATCATTGAGGCTCATTCCAGTAAAAAAAACAAATTAATACCAAATTCTGTTTTTTTTTTTAGATATTCAGTGAATAGGAAGAGACCTTATTAAGACGAAGTTAACAAATATCTCAATAAAATATCAATATAAATATCGTGTTGTAGATCGCGGTACGCTGTTTAGAGGTCAAAAGAGATTCAAAAAATTGCCACGTCATATTAGCATCCGAAATTGCTCGGTATGAATTTGCAATCGAGAATACCAATTTAATGACTAATGTTTACCAAAAACGACAAGTGTGAAGAAGAAATATGTGTTTTCTAGCCTAATCTAAAGATTTTTATTTCTAGACATTTATTTTTGCCCTTTTGAAAAACCTAGTATTTTTTATAACAACACGAATTAAATGTTTTTGCTATGCCTTTCACTCGCGCCTGATATAAACGCAAAGTTCTAATAAAAAGCAGAACAATGACTACGTTTATTACATGCAATCCCAATGGAATATATTTCTATAGGTTTTAATGCTTCTATAAGTTTTAATATTAGATTACATTTCTTTTTCGGAACTATCAAAGCTTTTGCTTCTTTTGCCTCTTAAGCGGTTCTAAAAATTATAAATCTGCTGGTGAGATCGAAAAATTGTATTTCTCTTCTTTGTTGCGATCTTGTAAAAAGCTGGTCTAAGCAACCAATGCCATTGTTTTATTTTTTGTATTGAAAAATATTTATTCCCAACGGTCATATCCAGACTTCATGGAATTCATCATTTTCCTTGCATTACTCAATATGTAGCAAATTGAACTTTCTATATGCTTTTTATTATCACCTCTTATTGAAGATGTGTTATGCGACAATAAGAAATTGTTATTCTTGATAAGACAGGAAACTTCATACTCGGCAGAAATCATCAGTTTTCCCCCTCGTTATGTAAGATACTTTTTATGAAAATTCGATTTAGAGCTAAATCAACGACGAAATCAAAAGTTTGACATTTTTTACCTATTAAGTGGTGGTTTTAATTTTTCCATCACTTGAAAAGAACCCATACCGCGAATCAATAGTTTTTTTTGGCTTGTGGCGTAAATTGCATCCTCTTCTTCTTCGTCTTCTTCTACTTTGCGCGCTTGTAAAAAAGCTAGTTGTCTTCACTTCGCATTGACAGCTAAAGAATCCATCATTTTTGCAATTCTTAATTTCCATGCGCTTAATATCAAAATCTACTGTCAAAGGATATGATGCGATTAGTATGAATTGCTACGCTCGATTGAAGCTTTGTAAAAATAGCAAACTTCATACTCATCACAGATATTTACCTTTCGCAGTCAATAAACGAAAATAGTGGATTCTTATCCAGCGAAATAGAAATCAGTAGGTGGTGCCGAAAGTTATTTTTGTTTTTTGACCCGAAAAATAAAACGTCAACAATGTCACTTTTCCCTTACCTTTACATACCGCGTGTCCAATGTTTGACTCGTGTGAAACTTTACTCTCGTCAAATGATTACGTTTCGCACCTCGGTCTTAAATATAATATAACTTGTGCAGGCGCACTTTAAACTTTAATTTTCTATATATTGATTGATAAAAAAAGTCTTATGCGTAATACCAATCCTATGACACCACTGTAAACAAGCTATTTATACCACATTAAAAAATCATTTTAATCCTCTAAAACCAAATGCGTATATTAACCTACTCTAGTTTAAAAGTTTTTTTAGGACAATGCCCTCTGAATAATTACTCATGTTTTTAATAAAATAAAGTTTAGGCAACAGAAGATGATACTTGAGTTGAAAGCAAGCAGCAGAAGATAGAATGGATAGTGAGGAGACATTATGAATTGTTTTCATAGCGGCGGTTGACGTACTTGTACGGTACTTGATGTAATTTAAAGATAGATCAGTCTCTGAAGCTTAGATAGTACCACTCTGGTTCGTTCAGCTATCGACTACTCGATTATAAATTCAGCTCAATATGAAACAGAGATAAGATCATCTAAGTTTCGTTAACGAATTGTGCAATATAGAAACTGCGTTCGTTCTGCAAAGGAACTATTTGATTTAATGAGCAAATAATTATTGTTGCTCCTAAAGTTAATCTGATTGAGAGTAAATATTAGCAACAGTAAACAGTAACAGCACTAGACCAAGATCGGAAGAAAGAGATCCTTTTATGGTAAAGAATATTAACTAACTTGTTATGGTTCCAAGTTCATTAAAATGACATCTTATTTTAAAATATATTGACTTAATTTGTTCAAAATCATCATAAGCTAACAATAATATTCAGATTCAGCTGTAAGAAGAAATAATATTCAAGGCTATTTCTTGTAATCTTATTAAATCTTCAAGCCATAAGCATAGCCAACTTATGACAAAGAATGCAGCTCACGAGGCCGTTAATCAATTTAGATAAAGAAGAGGTCCTTGTGGTACACCTGAAGTTTAACTAAAATAATATGATGAAATAGTATATCGAAAAACCTATTACAGTTAGGCTGTGAGATAAGGGGAATAAAACAATTTAAGTCTTTATCGACCAATACTTAATTAAATTCATATGTTGTTAAGCACCAAATATGTTTCGAACATAGAGATGTTCATCATCTCCAGATTCAGGTTAGAATAAAGTGCTGTTACTAATAAGAGATCATCTAAAGAAACTAGTGACAATTGTCAATCTGATCGAAGGCTTGCTGAAATCTGTATGTAACTAATAAGATCAGTTATAAAAGATGAAAAAATTCAACAGTTTCCTTATATTCAGACATGTATCATGGAAGATTATGATAAACTGACCCGATCTAGTGATTAAAAATTAGGCAAGAAAAATAAAAGTAAATCAAATCCATAATAGTTTTAAGGTCTAAAACTATTTTTGAAATTTCTGTTACAGTGGCTAAACGAAATGAAAACCGGAGATCAGGACTAAATTTATGACTAAAGAAAATATTCGACTGTCTCTGGGCAGTTACCTGAAGAACTATAAACTAATGAAAAATAATCATTAATTTTGAAGGTTTACAGGTATAAAACGGTTAGCAGAATTTCTGAGGCTAAGGTTTTTTATTGCTTTCCATAGTTTTTTACTATTGCTGCTTTTTTGATGAAGTTCTAAATATGCTTTCTTTTCCCACCTAATCATCCCGACCACCCAATTTCGTAGTGAACAATAATGAACAAATGTAGCTGGAGACAAACTCGACTTTTTCACCCAAACCATAAATATGGTATATAGTATCCCAATTTATCTCTCCTAGATCAGTAAGAAAATCGTTCTTGTCAACAAATCTAAAATTCTGGTAAGACCTTTAGTTTATTTGTTCGTTTTCAACCCTAATTCTGACGTTACAAACTATTGCATGGTGATCGGAAATTGAATAAGCATTTAGAGTATAAAAACGTACGACATTTGTGGGTTTGTCAAAATAAGTCACATCAATCAAAGTTTGTGTGTTAGGTTAGCTGCTATACGAATTGGCTTATTAATTACCTAACTACTAGAACTATAAGAACTGTTCAAAAGGACACCCCGCTCGGATGCAAGAATCCAATTTTCTCCTCATCAACTCTCAACTCTTTCAAAAACACCAGGAACGTATCTGATTGCCTTACATCCAGCAATTCCCGATTTCTCAAATCTGCTACATAGTTCACTGAAGTAGTATAAACTAATGATTTTAGGTGTCCCCATAGGAAATAATCCAGGGGCTTTATGTCCGGGGTTCGAGCAGGCCATACGTGAGGTCCACGTCGTCCAATCCAGCGATCTCCGTATGTCACTGGTAACTGTAACTGTCGAGCGAAAATCCTAAAATGCGCTGGTGTACTATCGTGCATAAATGACATTACATTTCTTGTAGCCAATGGTACATTCTCCAAAAATGGAGGTAGCATTTGTTCCAAAAAGTTACGGCCTCCAAAAGTTATACCTCGCTGGTAAGTCTTCTTGGAAGAAATACGGCGAAAACGGAACGAAAACTAATGTTGAAAGCGATCTTGAGGCACCTCATGTGGATTTTCTTCTGCCCAAATATGGTTATTATAAAAATTTATTATTATATTTCTGGAGAAACTGGCTTTATCGGTAAAAAGAATAAAAGTCAGTAGTTGAGGGATTTGAACCAATGTAAGCAAAATCCATTGACAGAATGCAATACGTGGAAGAAAATCTGCAGGAAGAAGTACCTGAATGCGTTGTATGTGGTATGGCTACAACAAATATTGTCTAAGCATATTCCAAATTGTCCCGTTACTTAAGTATTTGCAATTTTTCGAGTAGAGGTACCTGGATCTTCTTCTACCATGGCCACCACATTCTCTTCTAGTTCTGCTATTCCTACTGTCATTGGCCTTCCTGGTCCTCCACTTCGCTTCAGTATTCCTGGTTCGCGAAGTCGTTGATGTATGCTTTGGGAGGTTTTTCTATTAGTTACATTACGATTAGGAAATTGTTTATGATACAACCGACTAGCTTCTAATACACACCCCACAAAAATTATCGCATCACTAGTATTTTAAGATATTTTTATTATTTTTTGGGACAATCTGTGTATGTATCAACTTAAAAGATATTTCTGGTTTCTTATCATGGACAAATCTTAATCTCGGATTTTCTTACATATTTTTTTGAAGCAAAAATGCTCGCGTAGATTATTCCTATGTTGTCGAATGCATTGAGATTTAAAACGTTCTAAGAAAATAGTGTTATTCTAAAGTGAAAATTTAAATTTATTGTTAATAATGGATGTGCCTGAACGTTTAACAAGACATGTGACTAATGAAGAAGCCGATAGAATCATTGCGCTCATAGAAGATGGCCACAGTCAAAGATACGTCGCTCGGATAATGGGAGTTCAACAAAGCACCATATCCAGAGTTGTTAATCGCTACCAAGAAACAGGACAACTATCCAGACGACCCGGACAAGGCCGCAGAAGGGTAACTTCGGCAGTAGATGATCGTTACTTAAGGTTAACGGCTTGGCATACCACCTCTAGAAGATTGCAAACAGATCTGTTGGCTGCTCGTAATGTCCGAATAAGCCTAAAGACAGTTCGAAATAGGCTAAGAGAAGCAGGTTTACGAGCCAGAGAGGTCCACGTCTTATCAGAGAACATCGAGTAGCAAGATTGCAATTTGCTAGAGAACACGCAAATTAGAATATTCAAGATTGGTCCAATATTTTATTCACGGATGAATCAAGATTTTGTCTATATTCATCAGATAGGCGTGTACCAGTATATAGGCGACGTGGTGAACGGCACGATCAGGTTAATTTTTGTCAAACTGAAAGCTTTGGTGGTGGCTCTATCATGGTTTGGGGAGGAATTTCTTTTTAAGGTCGCACGGAGCTAGTACCAGTGAATGATGGAAGACTAAATGCTGAGTTGTTCGGCAATAGTTAGAAGAGGTCGATATACCCACCCTAAAGTGGCCTGCACGTAGCCCGGACCTTAATCCGATAGAACATGTCTGGGACCATCTAGGATGGCAAATTCAGCAACATCCAGCACCAATAAGAACACTAGATGATCTTCAAAATGTTCTTTTTGACTTGGGCAAACGTGCCGCAAGAATACCTCCAGAACCTGTTTAGAAGCCTTCGAAGATGAATGGAAGCTGTAATTAGAGCCAGGGGCGGTAACACATGCTATTAGAAATTCATTGGCTTAAATAAAGTTCTTTTTTTTTGTATACATGTTTTGTACAATTTTTTTGATTTTTGTATGTTTTGGTAAATCAAAATGTTTGTCCTCTGTAGATTGAACTGATTTAACATAAATGTTGCACAAGTCGTATTATTTGGTGATTTAATTATCAATATCAATAAAATTTAAAAAAACAGGCAAAAACTTAAGAAAATTATATCTAAACTATTAAAATATTTAAGAAATAATAAGTGATGCGATAACTTTTGTGGGGTGTGTAAATTGCCATCAGCAAGTCCATAAATGTAATGCATGTCAGCCATCTCGGCGTTCGTATAGCCATTCATGATAGACGACTTTACTAACAAGACCTTAAACACAGAAAATACACGTCTAAATTTTTCTAAGGTTTTGATTCTGATTGACAAACTCAAGTTTTTTCGCCTATGTTAATGGGAATATTTTTCAAAGGTTCCAACGAAATTGTTAGATTTTTTATTACTTGGTAGGAATAATATAGTACGCTATACTTTTATTTTGGCTACGTTAATAATTTTAACACTACCAAAATTGGATGGTTGAAATTCTTCTTCGCCTCGTATCTTCAAAACAAAGCGCTCTATCAAAAATTATAAAAGGACAAAATATCCTTAATATCGGAATATTTCGAGGAATAATCCCTTAAATTTTTGCCGCATATTTAGTAAACATCCTGTGTAGTACAACCTTAAGTTAATAATAGATATTATTGCATTAAAACTTTTAACTTATCACTTAAAAACAAGCTACAAAATTCTGATATATACATAAAATATCAGTCAAATATCGCTATTATTCCTCATTAACATAATAAATAATCAACCAAGCGCACAAAGCATCTTTTAGAAACAGTAAAATCAAGGTTTAAAGATAAACTCTTGGCCAGCCTCCTAGTTTTTAGAACTATTATGTTTGACATTAGTTCGACTAAATGGCTGATGAAACGTCCATGAGATCTGGTATTTCCAAGTCAGACCAACAAAAAACACAAATCAGGGTCATTTACGTCGCCATCAAAAAATTTGTAGAGGTTCTTTAAATCTCTTCTTTGCCTACGGATCTGAAGAGATTTATTCATGCAAGATATCTCATCAGCCTTTTTTGAGCCTGCTCCAGCTTATGGATATGACTCCACATAGATGATGCATACTCAACAAAGCCCTGACCAATGTAATTGTACCATCCATTCTATTGACAATAGATGGATTGCTGAAAGGTTTATAGAGTCGCTTTTACATCTTTTCGCAAAACCCAACATCTTAGGCCCTGAGGTTACCTTCCAAAATATGTGATTCAATCGACAAGGTGTTGCCATATTAACCAAGGTGGTATTTGCAACAGTCAACATCGTTAGCGAATACGTATCGAGAATAAAATCAAGAGTTTCGGTTAGTGGTAAAATTGTTTTGTGATTTAAGTATCACATCAAAGGTTCCAACCATAGGTCTATTACATTAAAGGTATGTACTTTTAATATCATGCTGGTAACGGGGAACCGGACTCCCTTACTACACTGGAATCGAAATTGCCGGTAAACTCAAAACCTATAAAAGGTACATCCAAATGTGTAGCCGTCACGTTACTAAAGAATCTGCTCGACAGAAAGACACTCCCTCATATGGTCATCTACCTATCTCATCAGCCAATTCCTGCAATAAAGAGACGAAATACGGCTAATGACTTTTAACTGGGCACTGGCACTTAAGACGCCATCTCGACACCCTAGGTATTGACTGCAACACAAAACCACAAAACGACTTCACTACTAATCAATCTGATAAGCCCTTAATTCGAGCCCAAATAGTAGTGGCAATTTGCGAAGATCTACAAACTCATAAGGTTGCCTCACGCTAAGGATTTAGAGTAAGGAAAGTGGGGTCTGTGGTGTTGAAACTCCACCTCTCATTGGTTGTTACGTAGGCACAGCCATACTAACATTCAACATAAAAAACATAACATATATAACAAAGAAAACAATAAAGATATACGGCGTAGTATGGCCGGTTGTCTTATTCATAGAGACAGTAAAAAAAAGAGTATGCGAATCATATGTACTATTTGGCACACTCTTTAAATTTATGGGCAGATAATTTGAGCATGGAGCGGTAGAGTCGCCATAACTAACGACGAAGAAAGACAAGGCGCTATTTTAAAGCTGATCGAAGATTCATGATGGAGAATGGAGAAGCATAAGGCCCAATGGACAGGTATACAACAAAACGCATGTGGGCGGCCATATTGTAATTTATTTCTTTGTGTGGCGTTTTCTTCCATATGGTTTATAATTGTGTCAGTAACGATTCAAAGAAGAAAAATATAAACAGGAGTTTAAATTTTTGTATCACTAGTTTTAAGTTTTTTCTGAAGAAGCCACGTTGTTGGTAAAATAATACTCTCATTTAAATAATGTGAATATGAGCAATGGTAATATACATTTTAAACAAGCTGAAAATTATTTTATATAACCGAAACATTTAAATAGTCCGCTTGTTTTAAATCGGTAATGTCGGTATCTGGTTTATTAATTAAAACCACAGTTAATTCTCTAAGTTACCACTAAATTGCTACAATCGAACACGATTGCTCGTTATCAGTAAGTATATTCTCCTTTTATGTTAGCTGTAATTTCTTAAATTTCGTTATAAATTAGAATCATTAAGCAATTTAAATTACTGACTAATTAAAAAAAAATCTTTCAAAAAAGTTAGCAAATAAATAAAAAAACACTTTTGGACATTCTCTGCTTGCACAATGTTACGTTTAAATAGCCCAGACTGGTAGCTGATTAGATAAATAGAGTAAACTGGATAGGCGCCAGGGGCGGATAAGTCCTAAAAGCCTGTTGGGCCAAAATAAAAATTAACACTATTTTTTAAAAAAATTGTGTTAAGGCTAGCTCTGGAAAATTTCATGAATCTAGTTTATACCTCGGGGAGGCCATGTAAGGTAACATCGCGATAATACGAAATATTATATTATATTTGCCCATGTGGCGAATACTTTATTTATTAAAACCCGTTCATGATCAAGATTACATAAAAATTCAAAACAATTTATATTTCTTAAGGTCCAATACTGTCCTATTTCCTCATGAAATAGTCTTCTATTAATGCGGAACCTGTAAGGTTCCGGATTTCAGAAAAAAAAGAAATCGCTTTATGCAAATCGCTTAATTTTAATTAATCCAAAATCACAATTGAAGAAGAAGCAATTAGGTTCTTTGGTGTCCATTTTGCATGCAGGTTTGACCTAGGAGTCACATTTTATCAAACTGCTAAAGAATTAAAAAATAATGACATTTTTAAAAAGTAGCGTCTAAGAAGAATGTCTTGTCTAAAAGTGTCACTTACTTGATAGTCCAAAATCTTATAAAGTAACAGGAATATAAAACAACATATCCAAGAATATTCTCTATATAATTTTAGAATATTTTTGAAAATTTTTTCTTGTCGATAATATTATCATTAGTTTTATTGTTAAAATCTTTCTGTTTAGTTGTATTAGTATGTTGTATTGTGTAAGTAGAAATTTTTTTTTGTGAAGAGAGAAATCTGGCCATATACAAAACGCTTTCAGTACAATTTATGTAGAGGATGGGCATTTTATTACAGGCCTATACCTATTTTCAGAATCTATAGGTTTAAAAAAAATAAGTGCTAATCCTTTTAGCTTTGAAGAAGTTTAATTTTTACATTTTTGTATATACAAGGTGTTTTGTTTGTTGGTATGGATACTAACTTTGTTACTTTAAATGGCATACCCTATAGATTATGCCAGTCTTGATGTGAACATTTTACAATATATAACTTATGTTAACTTGTTTTTTTTTTAACGGAACAGTCTATATATTTTTAAGTTGTCTATTTAAGCTTTCAATTACCTTTCATTTGATATAAGTGGACAAAGGTATTAAAAGATAATTAAATGAAAAATGAAAATTTATTAGGAAAATATTGAAATTTAACACATCTGAAATCATTTTGAAAACACTACAGAACATTAATTTATCAGATTAATATTTATTAATTTACACACAAAAATTCATCCTAGTATACTGGGGGATTAATAATGTATGAGAATTTTAAAAGGAAAATATCGAATATAAGAAATAACAGAATTTCATGAAAAGTTAATAGGAAAAAAATAGTCCTTGTTAATAGAATGAATAGTTGTTAATAGAGTGAACCTTAGTTGTTAATAGCAGCTCGACATGTCGTTTTGCTCAATTTGTAGCCATTGCTCTCACATACAGTTTAGCAACTCTTCCTTTGTCTGCAACACTATTCCTTGATTTGAAAGAAGATTTTTCTACACACCCTAAACATGCTCGATAGGATTTAAGTCAGTGGATTGCGCATGCCTTGGCAATACCATAATATTGTGCTACTCCAAAAAGTTTCTAGCGTTTGTTGCAATATACAGACAACCATTCAGAAAAACAGCAAAGCCACAGGATCAGGTAAAGTACATGCAGAGATGGTTAAAATTATCACAAACGAAGAAGGCAAAGACCGATAGAGCTTATAGTGGAATTATTCAACAGCATCTATAGTGCAGGAAAAATCCCTTCCAAATGGCTTAAGCCTACCTTTGTGGCCTTTCCAAAAAACCAAACTCCTCTCAGTGTGATGACTATTGCATAGTCTGTTGTCCCACGTCCTCAAATTATTTCCAAAAATAATGCATACACGGATTTAAAAGAACTGCGAAGAACAAATAAGTAACACTCAATTCGGAGTTCAGAGTGGACTCGGCACCCGAGAAGTTTTCTTTTCCCTGAACGTGCTCACGCAGAGATGTAGGAACATAAACATAGATGTATACGCTTGTCTCATTGACTATCGTAAAGTATTTGATTGCGTCAGGCATCAGAAAATGCTAGAGATATTATTAGCAACCGGTATTGACAAGAGAGACATTGCAATCATAGCACAGGTATACTAGAACCAAACTGCGAAGATGAAAGTGGACAGGTATACTTTGAATGTCGTGTCAATAAAGAAGGGAGTACGGCAGGGATGCATTTTGTCTCCGCTCCTGTTTAACGGTTATTTGGAAGCTATTTTCAGAGAGGCTGTAGCGAAAGATATGGGAGGTATTAAAGTGAATGGAGTTCACATCACTAACATGAGTTACGCATACGACACCGTGATTCTACCATATAACAAATAAGACTTGCAAAAAATGATGGACCAGATTACAGAACACAGTGAACGATTCACAGACTACACATGGACACTTCCAACAAGAAAAAATTAATCGTTTTCTCCAAGGTACATATACTCGTATATTACTATAATTAACTCGCTTTGCGACCCGAAGCAGTTCTTGATTTAAGATTGAAGCTCAGAATGCGCATGGTCAGGTGCTATATCTTTAGTCTATTTCTGTAGATTTGTGAAGGCTGAACTCTCGATTCGATAACTGAGAGAACGATCGAGGCTTTTAAAATATATGTATATGGTCGCATGCTTAGTCTCTCAGATTCACCGAGTTACAAACGCTGAGGTATTAAGAAGAATGAAAAAGGGTAATTAATCATAGTTAAAGAGAAAAAAACAAGATCCTCAAGGCCATATCATAAGAGGTAAAAAATAAAAATTACTGAGGCTGATAATAGGAGGAAGGATTCAGGGAAGAAAATCTGTTGGAAGACGTCAATACGAACTCCTGATTGAAAGACATGAGAAGAAGGTTCGGATGCACTTTGACTGAGATTTTTAGAGCTGCTCTATCCAGGACAGTGTTAGCCATATGGATCTCCAACCTTCGTGAGAAGCGGGCGTAATAAAAAGGAGTAAATAATGTTAATTAATTATTGGATATATAATAATGTTTTTAGGTTTGGTAATTCTGGTTTTATGCTCCTTTTATTTTTATTAGGATTCTTACTGGCGTGGTGGTTAAATCTTAAATCTGCTCAAGTTTCACTTCTTTCAGTTATTTTTATTATTGATGTTTACTTTATCTATTTTTCACTAACTTGTGTTGTTTTTTTATTAAATATTGTATTAAGATGTTGCATGCTCTATTAGATATATTCTAAGAGTTTATGCAAATAAAAATATACTAAATACTGGATACTGTAATCTATTCCTTATTGTTTGAGTTGTAAGAGCACTTACTTCTTAGCTGGTTGGCAGTAATATTGGAGGTTTGTTATGCCTGAAGGCAAGTAAACCTCTCATGTATAAGGTTCTGTGGTTTTTGTTAGATCAGCATGTCTTTCTCTCACATCACCAGTCTCTATTACTGGGTTTACCCGTGACATTAATGCGAATTTGAGAAAAAGCGCTTTGTCATGTGTTTACACAACTGCCGGTAAAGCAGTTGTAACGTTGACATTAACTGTTTTTTTATTGCCAATCCAAATAATTTATTCATAAAATACTAGGGTTAAGAGATTGAGTAAGCACCTCTCCAACTATAAAGTACACCACAACAAAATCAAAGTGGAAATTTTCTCTTGTTGTGTCGGTTTTCAAATTTTCGTTACTTAGCAGCACTGAAAATTAATGCGAAATTGGATCTTTTCCCGTATACACAAAATCTTGATGCGCATTACAACGAGATCATCCACATACTTAAAACGTTTCAAAATAATGCGAATTAGGAACGCTAAAGCGGTTTACTGGTGTCTACACATGCATTTTATCTTAATTAGCAGTTCGCTAATTCGCATTAGGGGTTACGTGTATACATGGTATCTCTACAACATCCTTCCTATAGTGCTCTTGGTAGAATTGACAACTTTTGCAAAGTTGCGCATTTTCACACCATCCCCTATCATACCAAGAGCTCGTAACTGGGTTTTACGATCAAGATATTGCTTTTGCATATTGACTATATTGCACGCGCAATTAAAACGGATGCTGGTAGCAAAAATGGTACTGAATACCATTTTCAGCTTAACAAATACGCCTTGACGAATGTAAATTATTTACTTAATATTACCAAGCATGATAAATATGCAACAAATAATAAATACAACTTATTTTGAAAACAAACTTTTTTTCTTTGTCCCCTAGACCAATTTGACATATCTATAATTAAATCGCAACGAAAAGGCTTTTAGGCCAGAGGCATCGCATCGAGAAGAATTATTAAAGAACAGCACATGTCAATTTGTTCCAATTTCAACAACCTTTGAACTTGAGAATATCAAAAATTAAGAGATTTTGAACCATTTGCATTTTTTGCAACAGAAGGTCATTGACTATTGCATATTAAAGTTTTAAAACAAATTTTACGACGCTATGAAATCCCATGTATTGTGCATGCGGTCCTTTCTAAAGTGTGTCAATTTAAGTGCAATAATGTGATAATAGGAAGATTTGCTGATGGTGCTAAAGTCAAAGTTAAATAAACTTTTAGTTTCAAAAAATATAAGACCTTGTTGATACTATAATATATAATAATATAAGTATAATAAATATAATAATATAGATAATATTTTATATGCTACTTTCATATCTAGGTTTAGAATTACAGAAATAATAAAAGCAACTATTAATATAGAAATAGTGTTAATGGATCGACATAAATCATAAAAAAGTAACACACAAACAAAAAGCTTTAAAGAATAAATCTTTTACTTAGTGTCTGGCCAAACAAAATAAAGTAAATAAAAATGTAAGGTAGGGCAGTATAAATTAAAATAATTAAAATACTAAAAGAAATGGTGGTGAAGCTTTCGCAGCAGAATTTAGTGATATATGATATAATATGGCCCTGGACATGTCACAGAAGACTACCGCAGTTACCTCACCATCGTTTATACCAGTGTAAATCCTCCCCAAAAACTGAAAAGTGGCATCATTGATACTCGTACCAAAGTATATAGATTTCAAAAATTGTTAGACTGTGCTCGTACTGCGAAGTCTATGGCCATACCGGAGGCATTTTTAGTACATATTTTGAAATTGTACATTTATATAACATTTTACAAATATTTTTCATCCAATTTTATATTAAAATTGTACCAATTATCTGACTTTTTGCGAGTGATCACTTTCAAATGAGATATTCTGTTTGATTGAGATATTCTTGTTCAGGGTGTCCCAAAAAACAATGATAAGCCGGGATTCAAAAAAAATATTTAAAAAATTTCTTTCTTATTTTATACTTTAGTATTAATCTATATTAATTATCTATTTGGAGTAATTTTAAAATTATAGACATTTATAGAAAACCGAAAAAAATGACACCTCCTGTTGATTTTTTTAGTACTGTAATTATAAACTTTTGAATTTCTTAACAGTTTTTTTTAACGTAACCCTGAATAACCCTTCGATAAATTACAAAATTAAATTCAAACACAACTGTTCACAATTTTAAGAAATTATCAGATTTTTGCGCCACTTGTATTGAAAATTGTGTCTTTTGACCATCATTTCCCAACTAACAACTAACTGTCCTAGCTAATTAACTAACTGTCTTAAAAAAGAAAATTACTTCACTGTTTGGCAAGTGATTTCAAAAGTTGGCGTATCTAATCTAGATTTCAAATAGTACGATACTTGCTTCAATAGGGATGTATTTTTTTAGTACATATTTAAATGTACACCGCTTCTCTAAGCTAAGTTAATAATTGTCCAGTCAAAATTAATGAAAAAAATCAAAATAAATGAAATAAAACTTTATTAGACTCACAACAAATGCTCAAATTGCCTGACTCCATTCCTAATACACATTCTACACCTTTTTTAGAAAAGATCGCTTTATTAATCGGGCGAATCTTCCATTGTTGATCTACCTTTCCACATGTTTACTTTAACCTGGTATTGTGACCGTTCCTCTCGGTGTAGATGTGGATTTTCCACATGCCACTCATGTATGTCTTGGAGATTTATGTATCCATCCTTCTTAAAAGTCGATTCATCGGGCAATAGAATTCTTTCCAAGAATCGCGGATTTTCTCTATGTGTTTGTAAAATTATTTGGCCAAATTCAAGTCTTGCCGGGTACTCTTGAGGTAATAAACTTTACTGTACTCATTGTACGTGGTAAGGATGATGACTGTTTTTTTTCAATATTCGATGTGCCGAACTTTTAGAAACCCCTGTTCTTGTTTCTATTCCACGTACTGAGGTACTCGGATCACGTGCAACTTCTTGTAAGACTTCGGCTTTGTAGGGCAAGCGCGATCTGCCTGCACCCCCCTTTGATTCGAAAATCGGCCCTCTAGAAGCAATCGATGCACATTTAGAAATACTCTGTAATCTGGATTACGCTCTTCAATTGGGTATCTTTGACGATACAATCTAGCAGCAGCATTAGCATTGCATCGACATTCTCCATAGATGAGATTGACGGCTCTTTTTGAACCTGGTTGATTGCATTAACCATCTGCAAATTGACTACCCAAGCGCAGAAATCATCGTCATGGGTGATTTTAACGTTCACAATATCAACTGGCTGCGCTTCTGCAACAAGAACGACGATGAAGGACGAGAAGCTGAGCTATTTGCCACCATATGCGGGCTTACGCAGCTTGTGGAGGAACCTACCAGAATCCCCGATCGAGACGGCGAGTTCGCGAGTGTCCTAGATCTGGTCTTGGCTTCAGACCCTGACTCGTACACAGTATCAGTACATGCCCCCCTAGGAACATCGGACCACAAATTGATGACAGTCTCTTGCCAGTTGGAGATTAAAACGCAGTATCCTCCGAAGCCGCGGAAGGTATGGCACTATAAATCAGCAGAGTGGAACCATCTTCGAGAATTTTATCGCTCATTCCCTTGGAAAGAAGTCTGCTTTAGAACCAATAACATCTCAGAATGTGCAAACCAAATTACAGAGACGATCTTGGCAGGAATGGAAGCTTATATCCCTTTTTCTACTAAATGCGGATCAAACAACAAGCAATGGTTGAACCTGAATTGCAAAAAGGCAGTAAACACTAAAAACGCAGCATATCGCAAATGGCGTCAACGTCCTTCCATCGAAAATCGGAGGAACTTTTTAGCCTCCAGAAATAGCTGCAAGCGAATTATTGATGAATGCAAAGAGAGTCACAACAACAGGATCAAAAACAAACTGCTAAACTGCCCAAATAGAACAAGATCTTTCTGGTCGGTATCGAAAGCCGTTAGTCAAGGATTTGTTAAGTCGGCCTTGCCACCCCTAACAGCAGATGATGGTTCTATCGCGGTAACAACAAGGGAAAAAGCCAACTTACTGGGTAAACTCTTTGCGTCCAATTCTACTCTGCACTCGCAAGGCAAAACACCGCCATATTTGCCAAGAGTGAATTCATCGATGGGAGAAATTTCGTTTCCCCAACGAATTATAAATAAAATTCTTAAAAGCGTAGACACCAACAAGGCTTCTGGACCCGATGGAATTCCAGCCCTAATACTAAAACGTTGTGCACACGAATTGACTCCTCCCTTATGTAGACCGTTCACGGCATCGTATAAGCAGGGCCAATTTCCAACAAGCTGGAAAACTGCTCGAGTGCAAGCTGTACCCAAAAAGGGTAAGAAGACGATGCCCTCCAATTACCGCCCGATTGCACTAGTTCCAGTAATATCGAAGATTATGGAGAAATTAGTCAATCAACAACTGTTAAGATATCTGGAATCATCTGAACTAATCAGCGATCATCAATACGGCTTCCGAAAGCTTAGATCCACCGGCGATCTTCTGGCCTACGTCACACACTTGTGGACGGAGACCATGGAGAAGCACGGCAAGTACCGCTCAGTCGCTCTTGACATTTCCAAGGCATTTGACAGAGTGTAGCATGAGGGACTACTAACCAAGCTCTCCTCAATCGGCATACAAAACTCATTATTGAATTGGATCAAAAGTTTTCTTGAACAACGAACAATCCAAGTAGCCGTCGATGGATACCTCTCCGACAAATTTAACATTAACGCTGGAGTCCCTCAAGGATGCATTCTATCCTCCACCCTTTTCTTGGTATATATCAACGATTTGCTAGGAACCACTGTCAATCCAATCTACAGCTTTGCGGACGATAGCACACTTATTTCCACATTTAAGTCCAGCGACAGCCGCAAGTTCTCAGAATCTTAGGCAGCAACAAGTAGCTTCAAGCAACAACGATATTAGAGCAATCTTGGAGTGGGGCGATAACAATTTGGTCAATTTTAACGCTAAAAAAACGCAGGCTGCAGTATTTACGATAAAGACTAACCTTGGTGGCCCGGAGCTGGTTATGGCAGTGAAAACATTGCCAATGAAATCATCTTTACATCTTCTAGGAGTCGAGGTCACCAACAGTGTGTCCTAGCATGACCACGTTGCCGAGGTCGCCAGGCCGGCTTCCAAAAAACTCGGAGTGCTTTTCAAAACGAAAAAACTGTATACACCAGAACAGCTGCTGACTCTTTATAAGGCTCAAATACGCCCTTCCCTCGAGTATTGCTCGCATGTCTGGAGCTCTGCACCCAAGCATAGTTTAAACCTGCTGGATTCTATACAGAAGAGAGCTATTCGTCTTATCGACAAACCAGAACTGACAAAGAGTCTGGATAGTCTGGAGCACAGGAGAAAGATGGCTGATCTCTGTTTATTCTACCGTTATTATCACGGTAAGTACTCCTCTGAGCTGGCAGGCCTGATTCCACCCAGGGCTGTTCCGGCAAGAAGGACGCGTCTAGCAGTTGCGGCTCATCAACATCGAGTCCACCTGCCTACCCCAAGGACGTCGCTGTATCGGGACTCATTCATCTGGAGAACATCTTCTTTGTGGAACGGGCTTCCACCTCACATATTTCCCGACGCATAGAACCTACAGCGATTCAAGATAAATGCCCACAAATATCTTCGCGCAAGCACCACTCCAAGAGTGACATAGGACTTTCCTCTTGTGCTTGTGTTTACTATAAAAAAAAATATTACCATATTCCCGAGCAGTATAATCATCTGGCATGGTTTATTAACTAAAGAATCACATGGTTATCGATAGGCCAGAAAAGAGCCAAAATCCAAATGAAGTCCAGAAATCAATAAACCAAGCCAAATTAACCAAAAAAGTCAAAATACATAAAACACGATATCAACACGAATACAGGAAGGTGCGTAGCAAACGGAGGGTAGGAAAGTATTACAATAGCAATGGTCTTAATTAATGACCTAAATTGCGTCACTATTTGTCTTACTTACCCTGTATGGGTGTTTTTGTGACCAGGGAATATCTGTACAAGTACTGAAATCTAGATTAGATACGCCACTTTTGAAATCACTTGCCAAACAGTGAAGTAATTTTCTTTTCCAGGATAGTTAGTTAAATATGGGAAATCATGGTCAAAAAACACAATTTTCAACACAAGTCGAAAACGAAGCAAAAATCTGATAATTTCTTAAAAATGTGAATGGTTGTGTTTGAATTTAGTTTTGTAATTTATCGATAATTTAGGGTTACATTAAAGAAATTCAAAAAATTGTAACCACAGTACTAAAAAGATCAATAGAGGGTCATTTTTCTCGGTTTTCTATGAATGGCTATAATTTTAAAAGTTCTCAAGATAATTTTTTTAAAATACTTTTTTGAATCCCTGAGCACCTGGTCTTTTGCCCATTTTCGGCTTATCGTTGATTTTTGGGACACCCTGTATATTATTTTAATGAGAAAAACAATTTTTAACAAAAACAAAACAAAGCGTTTAAAAAATACCAAGTTTGGGTTTTATCTCTGGGCAAATGACTAATGTTTTCTCCCACTAAACTACGGAATTCTACATCAAAAAAATGCCTAATTATTGTAGTTTTCACTTTTTTTTTGAAAATAGTACAGGGCCTAGAATATGATCTCCCTGAAAAGTTAACATTTTTATTTATTCCTCTATGTCAGATAAAAAAGAAGGTAGCTCATAATTTGTGGCGTTAAAAGTATGATGAAAAAGTGATATAAATCGCAAAATCTTCTCTTCATTAGTAAGGGAATACTCTACAATTACAACCAAAATGGGACACAGTGTATAGTTCCAAAACAAGCCTTATCAATTTTTAAGGCTTTTCTAAAACATTGTTTAACCTTTTAACATACCTGTAGCACCTTTGCCTTAATTATAGAACTGTCTACATACAAAAACGAGTATTTGAAACCTTTTCCAAAACAAAGCTCAACCTTTAAACATTTTTTTTTTATATACCCAAAAATTTGGTCAAAGACAAAATGAGCTTTGGAAATGTACAATTTAAGTATAACTATTAATAGAGTAAGTATTACTATTATTTTTATTTATGTAAGTGATGTATTTAATTGCAGATGTTGTTCGGTGCTCTTGTTAGCGGGCATCGCGTATATAAACAGAACAGCAGTATGGTCTGTTGCCGTGTCGGTCCAAGACTACTTTCACTTCCCTACAAAGCGTGGACCTTGAAAGTTTTAAACAGGTAAATTCAGTCTCGAGGACAATCGAGCCAACACAAAACTATCAATTACTTAATACGAAACTTGCCTGTATTACGCCATTCGTTATTTATGAGATTCACATCATCAGTGCGGTTTTATTTAGTTTTTTTAACTCAATAAATTGGCACTTTTTCAACCGGTCTTTGTTTATGAAAATGAAATACTGCAAATTAGCGAAAAGAGCTGCATAGGATTTTAGTTAATTTTTGTATTAAGTATAAAGGCTTTAGCAATATAAGCGTATCGAATCGGATTTTTTATCAATTGTCTTGACAAACTAAAGATCAAATTGTTTAAAAAATTTTCAACCCCTTACCTCTAATGACATAAATATTCTCGCCTGGGTTTTGTATAACTACGTTATAAACGGACCTTTTAGGGTGATCCAGGCCTAGAAAGTGAAATGCTATAGAAAGTGAAAAAATTTACTTTTACTAATTTTTTCGTATAAAAACTAATTTAAGACCCATGAATTACGGACGTTCGCTATGAAATAAAAATCCCCATCGGTAGTTGATACCATAACGTAAAAAAATCCTTTGGGATCCAGGATCTAATTTGAGAGGAAAATACCGTTCATTCAAGTAAAAACATGCACCATATATTGGCATAAAATCCATTTTAGAACTATGAATTTATAGCCCATTGCTTTGATTGTGATTTGAAATTATGATTCTCGTCTGTAATTGGCATATTTACGTAATTAAAATAAAAAAAAACATTTTCGGGCGACTGATAATGTAACTTGAAAGTGAAATGCGGTAAAAAGTAGTAAATGGAATTGCCACCATTTTTTTCAGGCTTATCTCATCTCATCTCTGAGATCGTTTATTCTGTGTTTCAGGCCCATGAATAATGGAGGATGGCTACGAAATATCTTACAAGTCTCGTCTGTATTAGGCATATTTGCATGTATAAAAAATTGTTCCAGAAAGTAACGAGAAATGTGATTGAAAGTAAAAAAAATCGAGTTCTGGTTCATTTTTTAACCACTTAAAAAATTATTTTTCCCCTTTTTTAGCTTAAATTCCATTTCTGACCCATAAATTATTCAACCAATTATGATTTTGGTCGTTTTTGAATGTGATGGAAACTAAAAAAATTAAAACAATTAGTTTTAACTTAATATTTTTAGACCTAAGAACTATGGACATTTACTATAAAAATAATACTAGTCAGACTAGTCTCTATTTGGCAGAGTCACGTAAAGAAAAACTTTTTCGGCTGATCCAGGCTCTACCTGGAAAGTGAAATTATCATCTGTAGTTGCCATATTTATACAAACAAATGAATATTTTTGGTCCAGCATATAACTTTTAAGTAAAATGTCGTCGAAAGTGAAAAATTGACAAGTTTTGGAAAATTTGGTGCATGTGAAAAAGAACAAGAACGTGTAGATGTATAGAACAAGGGAGTTGACTAACGTGAGGGAAGGTCTCAAGGCAGTCAAAGTCCATTATAATTTTTTTTATGTAATTACTATTGCTTTGAGGAACTTGCCAATTAAAAATACATTTCGAAGGTGTTCGGCTCATCTAGCATCAGTTACCTTGGTAAAAACAACAGGGTTTTTGAAGTTTTGGCTTTGTTTTGATTGTCTTTTAATTTGCAAGATTTTGACCATTTTTTGCTACTTTAGTTATTGGATGAGTTATATGATGTTTAAAATTTTATCAATACTTAGTCTAAAGTAAATAGAGCTTTAATAATGTAACAAGTGTTCAGAAGAGCTGAAATAAATTTTATCATTTTTAACATGCAGTTTTTAAGATATAATTGAACTTGAATTGATTCTTACTTCACTTACTCACTGGCTTTCTTACTTCAGATTAGAATTAACAGAGTTTAATCATTTTTATACTCTTATACTCTTAACCTAACCACATTTCTATTCTACATTAATTGTAGGAGCGGTCATGGTTTGCTAAACCGTTTGGGAGCCTAGTTCAGTTTGGCAGAAGTGTCGTAGTAAATTGTGATGTTGTGCTGGCTAATCTTGGCAAAGATAGTGTCTGGGAAACTGGTACATCCAAACGTTTCTTGTTTAGAGGGGCTTGGGCGACGTGACACGCGGAAGTGGTTGAGGTCTGTGGAAAGTTAGATATTTCTGTAAAGTCATGTGGGGGGTGTAGGTCTCGAAGGATGACTGAGTTCCTCACGTACCAGGGGGCATTTGCAATTGTATGTAGAGCAATGTTTTCTACTGCTGGGTAACGATAAAGGTGGATATTGGCTTAGATAGAAAAGGATTAGGAAGGTATTGGCCGGAGAAATGTCTGGTACGTCCTGATTTTTGTTTTTTGGAAAAGTCCGCTACAGTAGTTAAGGAGAGGATAAAGGAGGCAGAGTTGACCTTTTGCTTTGCTGGTTTGGGTTACGGTAATGGAAGCTTAGTTGAGGAGGCGGTCAAAAATCACTCCTAGGTACTTGACTTGATTAAACCAGGCGAGGATTGAAGTTGGGCGCGGTGACTTTAATTCTGCTGTATCAAGATTTGAACAATAGTGAACAATTAATTAAATTAATGGCTCTATCAAAAATCCTTAACCGCATGTAGCAAATGTACATTTTATCATATATAAGCCAAACATATGACTAAACCAAAATACTAAATTTAATCCTTCATTATAATATCAAATCTAATAAAAATTCAATGAACGTTTTTTGACTGACCCACCAAATCAACGATGTTATTGAAGTTATTTTTAAAATTACCAGCCGACCCACCGCATGAAGCAGTTTAACATTGTTGGTAATCAATCGTAATTTGTAAAAGTAATAAATACAACTTTCCTCTTGCGTAATGATTTTAATCAAGGGCACCTTCATATGTTTCAGTGGAAAAATAACAATACTTTGTTAAGAACATTTATATTACAAGTGTCGCTAAAACAGTAAAATATTAACCTAGTTTACATTAGATCTGGTGCTTATGAAAGATGTATTATATAAGTGAGCATCTAGCCTAATAAATGAGCTCCTAGATGATTCATTAAAATATTTTAACTTAATTTGAAAAATGTTGAACAAACTCCGAATTGAAAATAGGTTAATTGTTCAAGAGCGTAAAAATTAAGGCCGAGTAAAAAACCTTACTCGCCTGGCGTAAAATTATATACATACAGGTTGTTATAAATGCGATGGCCACCATTTGGATTTTTGTAAACTGTAAGAGATATAAATTCACGTTTTTCTGCTGCATTATGGCTGGTACTCTTAGATGTATTAAATGAAGTTTCGATTTTTCAAATAGGAATTTGGAACTTAGAGGAACTGGACATTAAAGGTATTTCTTAAAATTGCAATATACGCCTATGCAGATTGCGAATGCAGTAAAGAGAAAAATGTTGCAAATCTGAAAGTACTATTATAATGCAAGGAAAAAGCAATATTGGTTTGAAATGAAGCCAGGAAATAAAATCCATTTTTTTTAAATTTCAAAATTCAACATAAGTTAAGAAATACATAAATTCTCATCTCAGCTCTTGTCTTATTGATCTTCGATAGATACTTAACATATGATTTGTAATTACATTAAAAATTTATCGGCCACCTTAAAAAAGACTTGGTGTGGAATTTCAATCTTCACAAAGTGAATCATGTCAGTCTTATTAAGTAAGCCTGATTCCTATGGTATCGCTTGATTTCTGTTCTGTTGAATCAAGATTCACTGGACAGGGAGAACTCGGAATACTCGGATAATCCCAATTAAAAATAATAATTTTAAAGAAGTAGTCCCTTATCGAGTAAAGTTAAGAGATAAAGTAAATAAAAAACTTAGTGTCTTTTTTTCTCTTATACTTAAATAATTAAATGGTCTTAATACCAAACATCTTTCAAAAATAGAGATGTTCATCATTTGGGGTTCAAAGCGAGCTTATACATATAGTTGTTGATGTTCAAGATCCACCAGATTCATTGTGTTAATTTATCAGCAGATTAATTTGGAATGGTCCTGCTAATTGTCTGCCTAAAATACCATTGCTATGCATAATTCACGACCTTTTTCCTATTTATACTTTCATCCCTCGTGTGCAAATATTCTCTCTTGCTGCATAAGAATGGTAGATAGCTTCTTCAGCCACCCCGACGTTCCGCCTCTCCCACCAAGGTACTACTTTTTTTGGAGTTTTGGACTTTGTGGAGTTTGCTCCCATTACTAACGCTCATAAGGCCTACCCCATGCCTTGCTTGAGCACTTGCAAGAGTGATGTAAAATAATTATTAATGAAACTTCTGAAGCAGATGCCATAACGAGAATTGCGAATAAACAAACTTATAAAAGTAAAGCTACTTATCGTTATAATAATATGCATTACTCATCGCATATTATTCTATAAAACTTATCGATTACTTTAAAAAAATTATGGTTTCATCGCATATAGTCAATACAGCGATATTTGGAATATCATTGACATAAACTATTATCCATCAGCTAAAGGGTTGAAAACTTTTAACTTCTCTTATACTATTAATACGGATAGCGTAATAAATTAACATGCTTTAACCGAGTTCTTATAAAAGACAGGATAGGATTTCTAATCCTGAAAAAGTTAATCTGAGAACTAACCTTAGAACTAGCATTTCCTTGCTGTAATTTTGGTAGTAAATAAAACAGCAAGGTCCTTTATTAAAGTTAACATTTTAACCTTTTACCTTTAATATGTACATTGTATTATCAATTGTACAACAAAAAGTACAGAAAAGCTGATGTAATAATAGTTAGTTGTGTTAACAAAGAGAGAATTTAGTATATCGCTTAAACAAAACTATTAAAATCCTATAGAGAAGAATTCCATCAATCCACAAGAAATAAATACCTTGACCATACCTGAGGAAAACCGGATATTACACAGATAACACATTTTCCAACTTTACCCTCTGAGTAGGTTTTATTTCAAGAAAATTTCATTAAAACCTCTAGCTCTTGATTTAAAATAGATAGCTATAGATCCCTTTTCCAAGGTGGTTAAAAGACTCATAATATTCATGTCAGAGTTGATCAGCCTGGCCAACAAAGCTGATCCTAAATCAATGTATCTTGTAATTTATAGTAGCTTGTCTTGCAACCTCCCACTAATAACATATTTTTCCCTACTTTTTCCGCCTTAATATTTAGGATATATATGTCAAAGGTTTGGAAGATCATAGGTCTGGTTAATCACACTGGGAATATGAACATTACAATTACAGACATACTTAAATTGTTTTAAAAATAAATAAATGAGTCTGCAAAAGATCGGCATTCATCGGATTATCATGCAGGACATAAAGTTTTCTGAGCTGCCTCTTTTTTAATAATGTGAATTCTGCACTAAGACATTTTGAAGAATTTTAGCACTTTTAGCGTTTTACATACAAAATCTCAGACTGGTGATGGCACTGCCTGAACAGGCAGATTAGTTATATCCCAATTGCAGCTTTCCAAAGAATAGTTAAAATTTAGGTCATATTAGAAAACGAATTCAAGTTTCACTGGGACGATTACGCAGGGGTCGCAGTGTGGCCTTTTTTTAATCTGTTTGGTAGTCAAATTAGTGTTTAGTTGGTTTGGCAGTAAATTCTGTAATCACTTAAAGATTTTCTCCTCTATTGAATCTCTTACAGATTAAGTAGAGCTCATATTATATAGAAGTAAAAAGACCCAAGGTCGAGAACACAGGAAATCTTAAGGAATAATATAAGGGAGTTTGCTGTTGGTATAGTTAGTTACAGATAGAGTTATGAAATGTGTAAATAGACTTTTAAGAGGTCAGATGATGCTTTTAATTATGCAAAACGTGTAACTGCTTTTTCCTAAGCTTATTATACTGTTTTTTACTGAGACTTCGTTAAGACTTGCAGATGTAATAATAGTGCAAGATATCTCAGCGTTTGTGAGGTATTCAATAAACAAAATGTGATTAAATGTATTATTCGTGACCGAATTTAGATTTCCTTTATTGGTTACCAGTTTGATGGTGTTCCATACGAGGTCTTGGGCAGATGTATTAGTTATATTGCTTAAGAAAATTAATTTTACTTGGAGGAATTTCATAATTATCATTATATCTGCATTTCTATCACGTACAGCGGACATTTATTGGATTTTGAAAAACCCCTATTGCCAAGGTGTTTTTCAAGAAAAAACCTTGTTATTTAATTAATAAAAAATCAGTCTTATGCATCTGTGCTTAATCCGCCGTAAAAGCAGTGAACAAGATCCATGCTGATTATACTTTAATTTAACTAACAACGTCTTTGTATTCAGAGGGTTAAAGGATTTACTACAATGAAGAAAACTTACTGCAAAAATATCTGCATTGCCTGAACCTTGTAATATATCATCCAATATGTCAGCTAAAGCTATTCTGAATACCTTTCGAAATTCGGACTGGTCTGGTATCAGATCTGATGATGTCTAACTAGAGCAAACATGTCATCTTAATTATAATTTTATATATTAATATAATAAATTAATTATAATAATTAATATCTGAAGTAAAGAAATTTTGAGTTCTTAAATTTTCCATTTCCATTTGGGAATATGGATATTTGTTTCGAATTACTTCTCAAATAAAAACATGATGTCTTACGTAAGAGGTAATATTTTATTCATTGAGATACAAAAATATATTATTTCAAAATCTGTTAAGCACTTGATCTAGATTAACATATGATGCAGTACAATCAGTATAAGAAGCAATATTGCCCAGGGAAAGTACCTATATTTTGTAAATACTTTCACTACCGCATAATGTTACCGTGCCTCGAGACTAGGTAGGCATAATATATCTGCCTCAAAATCAACTCTGTATTACACAATAGTGACTACGTTTAAGTCGACTTTTGGCGATCAGCTTAAGTAATGGATTAAATAATTCTGATATCACATTAGTCGTTTCTTATGTATCAATTATTATATATATTATTATGATTACTATCGGTTTGAATTCCTTTAGATAGAACTAAAAATTGAAAACAAAGTTATTTGAAATTTAAAAAAAAAACGCAACTGTTTTACATCTAAGGTCTTAGTTTTTTTTACGAATATAATTTTGGCTTATTAAAAATTAAAAATATAATTTTTTCCATTCTCGGTCAGTAGAGATGGCGAGAAATTTTATCTGAGGAAAGTTGTTCGCATACGAAATTAAAAAAGGTGGTTTAAATTACTTCTAATTTTGATTTTTAATGTTAACTTATTTGTTAAAATCCAGTTAAATATACCATTTAAATAAAATTTTGACGTTTAAAAATTTTGAAAACTTGAGATCAAAAGTTTTCAGAAGAAAAAATTGCGGGGAATTTAAGTAGTTCTGCAGACGGTGCCTGAAACTTAAAACTACTTAACTATTTAACTATACGTAATATAACTACTTAAATTCCTTCTCCAGTTTAAAAGAGTAGTCACATAAATTTTGAATAAAAGTGATTCCAAAACTGCCCATCCAGTGTAACATGTTGTCTGTCTTTTTTATCAACTTGAACTAAGTTTTATGACTGAGTGTATCAAACGCCCTTGTTAAGTTTTATATCTATGTTAAACCTAACATAGATTCAGATGGAGTTTAAGCATATGATTGAAACTTGTTTAAAAAACGAATAAATATCGCGGCAAGCAGGAAACCACCAAAATTAAACTTATTTTTAAATTGCTCTTCAGATAATACATAAAAAAATTATCGGCCACCATGCAGCTTTCACTCAAAAAGATTTAGTAACATTTTGTCAATTCATGCAAGAAACAATAAATAAAAAGTCATAAGCCTTTAAATAAACAGTGAAATCTTTGACAAAGTAAGACGTATAATAATAAAATATGTAATAGTAAATTATGGTAGATGTATCACATTTATATGTTTCGCACTTAACTTAATTTTGTCTAAGGTTTCGGTTTATGGACAAATTAGAAAGTATATATTTGTTACTTATAGAAGTACTTCAGGAGTAACGCAAGGTTAAAATCTCGGACAGCTCTTGCTACAATAATCAATATAATTGATAAACTTGAGAATACTAATGGTCAATGGTCTCTTATTTGCTGACGAAGTGTTTATTCAATCGACTCCATTGTAGCCTTAACCCTTAGAATGCTTTTGTTAATGTAGTCAGACGGTGTGACACAATCTGTTTCGACTCAAATTGCATCACGAATATTTCGATGTCATTAATTTTAATAAGACTTTTTTGCACATAAGTTGCAGATAAGAAGAACGGACCAACAAAAAGATTTAAGTATAATATTTATCATAAATTTTACTTTTGATGTCCATATGCTATCTCAAACTGCACATGCTTCAAAAGGTTTAGGGTTTTATTGCTAGTAATTACAAACTACTTTTAAATAGATTAATCTTAAAAGTTCCGTTTCAAGTTACTGATTTCATTGATTTGTAGAAAAGTATAAAGAAATTTTTTTAAAAGTGTCTGTTATGCTTCGCCGTCATTCATTTTTATAATAAACAGAAGAATCCTAATTACTCAAAAAGTGTTATTTTAGTTTTACCCATACCAATATTATCCGTTCATTAATATTGACTTGATAAAAATTTGACACGATATAAAAAGGTCATTTGGCAAGAAACTATTTTCCAGAAAGATAGAAGCAAGTCGATATCATTCTAATCTACTTAAGATTAAAAATCACTTCAAATTTGATAATCTACTTTGGATATTCTGTTGCATTTTTTCTGTCCTTCTAAATTGACGCAGAAAATTATAGAATATCAAATTTTTTATAACTTAAGTTCTTAATATCAGTATGACTTTCGCAAAAGTAGTAGTTTGATCACCGCACATTCAGAGCCCTTATAATAAACATACCTCTGCCTAGTTCTTTAAGATTTTAGAAAAGCTTTTAAATCACAAGATACTACTTACTACGATAATTAGAATTTCGTTAATGTATGGATGTTGTCTTTCTTCTCCTCACTTAATTTTATCATATTATTGTTAGTATTTCAAATATTATGGCCAAAAATTGGCCTACATACTAAAAATGACCGTTTTGTAATCTACAGCTTAAGAATTGTCGAGTTGTGTAAGCACTTAATAAAAAAAATATTTGATTTACTAGCAGATTACTTTATAAACTTCAGAGAAAGTGCTTTATGGGATCCTTACACATGTACACTTCGAATGGGCTCGTTTGCTTGACTTAACGCCGCTTGAATTTTTTTCTTATGGGCTCAACAAGCCAAAGGTGTACGGTACAGAACTCAAAACAATACACAATTTAAAACACCAGATAAGATGTAAATGTTTCAATATTATGTAAGAAACATTTCCAATTTAATCTGTGAGAAATGAATTTTAAAGCGGGTAATTTGTCGTTAGCATGTAAGACAAGAAGTGTTTGTATAGAGTAGTTATAATAGATGTAGGCACGTTTATAGTAATTAGTTAAGTAAAATACTTATTAACTTAAGATTATTTAGCACTTAAAAGTTCACAACTGTACAATTTATATGGCATTCATTACTTAAAGATCTTAAACTTATACATCTGTAGGTTTAATTCTGCGATACAGAAGTTCAAATCATCATTAAAAGTTTTATTCTATAAATACCTTAAGGAATCTTTGATGATTTGGATAAAATTTATATGGTGATTAGTCTTCAGTTGCCAATCTTGCCTTGCACGGAGATTACCAATTTTCTATCTATTATCAACATGCAATATTTAGACTCTTTTATGATGTCGCTTTTTAAATTATGATGTACAAAGTTGTCTGTTCACCAGTTTCTAACAAATTCATCTTAACTTCGCTATATCTTAAAATCTTTATTATATATCTTAAATACTTTTTATAGAATTAAGGTTTTTTTCAGTGGCCTTACAACCACTTGAAATAAACATGTCATGGGAATTTTGAATCTCGTTCTTTCATAACTGGGACCTTTCGTAGACTATACTTTAATCCACTGCTGCTATGTAACTTTATCGAAATCTTTGATTATGTTAATCATAGTATCAATCTTCAATAAAATCTTACAACTAATGAAAACTTGAGACCCGAGGACATTGTAGTATCTGCTAAATAATATAAAAAGTATATCCTGGATCTTACATTTAACTTTGGGGCGTACAGTTGGAAGATTCTAGAAAATTCACGCATGATAAAGCTGATAGCACAATCATGGTTTGTTACCACCAGTTTGTGCTGAATGATAGAAAACTCAATAATTTGTTAAAGTGCACTCAAAGATATACCGTTGATCTTTTGACCGCCATAAATCCCTAATTATCTGTTCATTTTCTACCTTTACGTCTATAATTACCTGCCTAGGGTCTAATATAAATAAGAAGAAATTGAGTATGACAATTTCAGTTCTAATTAAGTTCTTTACGAGTTAACTTGAATGGCTATTGTTGTAAACAAGTGATTTAAGCAAATTATTTTTTGTGGAATTATTGCGCAAAAATGTGGCCACCATGGGCGGGTTCTGATAGTGGGCCATCCTGAAACACCTTTAGAAGAAGGCATTTTAGTTCCGATACTAAAAAAATAATAAAAAATGTTTACTAATTAAAAATGTTACCAATTATAATAAGAATATATGTATGAAAAACAATCAATACCTACTATGGTTACCCTAAGAAAAAGACTAATTAAAGACGAAGCAAATATTTCTTGTAGTATATCTAATTTAAGAAACATTTTACTTAAAATGAGTTTTAAGAATAAGATGATTAATAAACGCCCAACAATAATGGAGTCTCAACGATTACGGGAATAGCGTGATAAATACTTAACGGCTATAAAACAATATAGGGATGAAGATAGACCAATAACTTACCTTGACTTTGCTCGATACTCATGATATCTTTACTTCATTTAGAATCATTTTCAAGCCGACCCTGTTCCTTTTATTACCTCCTTAAAACGTTGGACCTAGCACAATGTGGCTTAATGGTCTAACTGATTTAGGGCAGTACGATTCAACGGTATATCTTTGAATGAAGTATAGTATCAGTTTTAGGCTTTGTAACAGCATATTCTCTGGGCCATGCAGGAGGTAACTTGTAAGTATCTTATATTGTGTTGGTAAGCAAGTAATTGGGCTATATTTTGCAATCTATATGAAACATAAGAAAAGACAGTCAAAGCACAAGGTCAGTCAAAGTCAAGTTTCAGATCGTCCATAAGATTTATCCATAGTTTGTAGCTGAGTCAAAGGTCTTTTTGTAATAAATATAGGCTATAAAAAGTTTTTTGTTTGTTATTATGGAGTCAATAAGCTCTTTACATCCCATCTAATTTTTAGAAAAACTTTTCTGCTTGCATGCAATTATATTGTTCTGGTCAAGGTGTTCACATAGCCTCTGGGCAATGCAGGAGGTAAGTATCTTATATTGCGTTGGTAAGCAGGTTATTGGGCTATATTTTGCAGTCTATATGCATCACAAGAAAAGTCAAAGCAAGCATAGAAAAGTCAAATCTTTCAAAGGATGTAGAATAAAATAATCTAAATTATCTAAATTGGGATCCAAATGGGGTTCAAACAAGATGAACTAAACTAGAACATCTATAGGTGAAACTATTAATAAAACGAATAATAGGAAATAATATAAACTAAACGAAGGTAGAATACTAAATAAAAGTAACTAACCGACCTAAATTACAAAATAGTACCAAATTAAAAGAATAATTAAGATATATACAGTTTTATAACATTGCTCCTTTCTTAAATTTGATCGACCAATCAACACTTTCAGCGTCAAAGATCCACCTGCGTTATGAAAAATGCGCCTGCCGGGCGATGTTTAAAATTTTCGTCTTCGTTGTGTTATAATCTTTAAGGGTTTCAGCCTTCGGGTCGGGTCCCTCGGTGTAATATTTAAAGGTAAATGAAGTTCATCGCTGAAAGCAGCTGTTTCCATTAGAATCGTGAATACCGGGACAGAATATTCTTCGTCAACCATTCCATCAGACTTCCAGGGGTTGTACAGGTGTTATTGGTTCCCAGCAAATTGTTTTAATACTGGTGACTCAAAGTTTCTTCCTTGATCTGAATGTATCTCCCTGGGGAGAACAAATCGATACATATCCAGTTCTGACACAAAACTTCTAATACTGTGGTTGTTTCTAGATTTGAAACTGAATAAACCTTAGGTGCATATACAGAATACTCATTCTTCCTCTTGTACGGGTTCTGGTGCCCCTGGCTGATGAGCATTCTGCACATTATCGGCACCAGCTTTTCGCCATGGACAGTTTTAGGAACTTCTAAAATCCGTTTTCGAGAAAAAAACTTTCAGATATGTCTTTTCTTTTTCATCTATACTTGCACAGACTCTTTTTAACAATCCATCTTGTATAACCGACAAATTTCACTAAGCTCAGGAAGCTTTTGGTTCTAGAGATTTTTCAGAACTCTCTATTTATTTTGGCTTTGGAATTATTTGAGATTTTTTTAATAAATATCGATAGGCACTTTTCAACTATTAATAGCAATACTGTAACAAGCAAATAAATATCTCTGGTTGCTGTTTCAATACTGTTTTAAGATAATATTGGCATAGTATCAATAAAAGGATTTTTATTAAAGCATCGGCATTTCAGTAATGTTCATCTGTTCCATATTCTATTGAAACGTCGTACTCATTTCAAAGCATGGTCAGCCCTAAGAGTGAATCATTGGGCATACAAATATGTATGGTGTGTTCAATAGCTGTTGCCAACAGTTCTCGTCTGGTCACATAATAGTTTCGTTCAAGATTTGATACCATTTTACTGAAATAAACTATGACTTGCTCGCTATCTTGACATTTTTGTGATAAGACAATTCCAAAGCTCCATTACCAACATTGGCATCTGCATGTAAATTAAGCGTTTGTCCAGGAATTGGATAAGTTAAAATGGAAGATGTGCACTGTGCTCTTTTAAGTCCTTGAAATGCTTTTTCACAGTCTGCTGACCAATTGAATACCTCTGTGATCTTATGTAGAGGTTTTAGTTCGCAACATTTTTTACAAATCTTCTGTAATATGTACAAAGGCCCAGAAAGCTTCTTAACAGGTATTTGTCATTGAGTCATGGTCAATTTTCGATTGCCTCTACTTTATCTGGATCAGTCTTGACACTAATTTCTGATATTACATGCTCAAAACAAAAACTTCTTGAATGTTCTGTAAATATTCTTGAAATATTTTGTTTAGTATAATTACGTCATCCATATAAATTAGGCTTCCCAAGCCATTCCACGTAACATGGTCTCCATAAGCCTTATTGTATATAACCATGACTATAAAAGTCGTGTTCCAGCCATAAATGCAGTTTTTTCTTTTTTTCTGGATCAATTTTTACCTGACGGTATCCACTCTTCAAATCCAGCATTGAAAACCATTGTGAAACCGATACCTTGTCCAGGGTTATAATTAACGTATTTACATTTTTATAACATTATTAATAGGATAAGTTTTATTCAATTCACTGGCGGCGTGCGGGCAATGGCGACAGTTGTAAATTAGGCATGCTAAATATACTTGAGTTTGTTTAAATGTTAAGATGTTAATTTGGACGTGTAATTTTTTTTTTAATTTTATTGAGACATTGTTGGTTTAAGTAGAAAAACGAACTTAAGTTGCTTCTAAAAAAGCAAAAATATAGCTGACGTTTTCTTGCATCGGTTTGAATTAATAACTGCGGTCAAGCTAAGTATTGAACCTATATAAAATTATTTTAAGGTCAATAATCACTGAAAGCCATGCAGTTTACAGTTTTTAAAGAAGAATTACTAAATCTTTAAAACGTCCAATCTACACATTGATAAAAAATAGTAAAATTATATTTTACATTCTCTATTGAAATGTGAATTTGTATTTATTAGAAGGAATGTTACAGGTTATATACAGCGTATTTATCTAGTCTACTTCCATCTAGCATTATTGAAAAAAACGTTGTTTATTTATCCTGTCAAATGAATGTTTTTTATGTACTCTATAAAAGAACGCAAAAAATTAAAAATAAACAATTTCGAAGTTAAACTAAAATAGCTTTGCCGCCGAGCGTTTACATGACGACATAAATAAAAGAATCTATATTAGAGATTTATAGAGGATTCATATCGGTACAGTGTACTGGCCAATACTGAGGATTTCTCATGCTTGAGAGATATGGAGATGCGGAAAAGCAACAGCACCAAAATGAGCTAGAGCTTTATCGACCAGCATTGACTCTTAGTTGTATGAGTACTTCTGAGAAAATGGTTAACTGCAAATGTGGCTGCTAACAAAAAGGACAATAATGCCTCCCCAAACATTCAGCAAAATTTGTTGCTTCAGTGTGGTTCAGAGTAAGGCAACCAGAAAATCAAAGGAAAAGAAACAAAGAAAAAAAGAACACGAACAGCATTGAACACCCTATGTGCGTTTTGGACGAAGAATAAAACTGTGTGACACAACTTTAATTAACGAATATTACTTAGTCAATATAATTTTAAGAAAGAAAGTTAGCAAAGGAAGTTACATAATAGAAGGATAGTCCGGAAAGGATTATCGGGTTGTTTTCGATTTTTCGTTGTTTTATTTCGTTGTCGTTGTTTTCGAATTATCGAAACTCTGGATTTGTGTGGCAACTCCTGTTCGTAATATATTTTTCCAATTTTTTTATTTTTTTTTCGATTCCTTGTCCTGAAAAAGCCAATGCGCAGAAACAAGTGCTGGTCATTTCTTTTGATTGCCAAATTAAAATCTAACTTTTAAAAACTTCACCTTTAAACTTTTCTTAAAAACTCTTCTTTAACCAACGGCAACAAGTTGTATTATTCATATCGAACATTGAATTTATTATAAGCAGATAAGAAATTTTACCACCACCGCCGTACGTAAAAAAAAGGCTTATTTAAATAATAAATTTTAAAACTGCACTACTCGAGACAAATGGAAGGAGCTTTATAAATTGAATATAATAAATTACAAATCTAGACAAATTCCCGAACATCTAAAAAAAGTCGATGAACTTAACGACTGGTTCAGTCATTTAACTTCTAATATTACTCCTCCAACAAACGAAACCTTCAATTTCTATAAATCTAATCAGAAGTTTCCACCATTATTTTCTTTTACACCAGTGGATGAAAATTTAGTATCAAATTTAATTATTAAACTTAAATCTAAGGCGTTTGAGCCTGATAATTTAAACACAACATTAATAATTCTTTTTTGTCCATTTATTATACCATTTATTACCCATATTATAAATAGTTGTTTGTTAAACTCGTCATCATTTCAACAACTCAAATCATCAACTCAAAGTTTCCAAAATCTTGAAAGTCTGCTTTTATTTTGCCACTTCCTAAAAAAAATAATCCCTTGAATTATGGCGAACTTAGATCAATTTCAATTTTACCAGCCCTTTCAAAAATCTTGGAAAAAGTAATGGAAAAACAAATTACCGCCTATGTTACTGATAAGAATATTAAATTACAAAAACAGTCGGGATTTCGAAAGGAATTTAGCTGTATTACCGCTCTTACTGACGTCACTGATGAGGTTGTCGCCAGTTTGGACAAGGGTGATGCAATGATTTTAATACTGCTTGATTACTCTAAAGCATTTGATATGCTAAATCACGAACTTTTGATTATTATTTTACATTATTTTGGTTTTAATACTACAGCTACTAAATTAATTTTATCTTTTTTAAATGATAGAATACAACGAGTTTTAATTGGAGAAGATAAGTCTAGGGTGGCAATAGTAAGGTCTGGCGTCCCATAGGGTAGCATTCTGGGTCCTTTGTTGTATAGCATTTTTACGTCGGCTTTTATGAGTAAATTGCAATTCTGTAAATACCTCCTCTACGCCGACGGCACACAATTATATTTGTCATTTAATGCTAGTAATATTGAAAGAGCTAATTTTTGTTTGAATGCTGATGTTGCTCTAGTAAATAGAGTCTCGATAGATCATTCTCTTAAATTGAATCCAGCCAAGAGCGTGGCAATGTTATTTTATGGTGATAATAGCAGAAGGGCGGTTTTGGATAATGTCCAACTAATTCTCAATGGAGAACTTATCCCCTTTCATGTCTCAACTAAAACTCTAGACCGAATGATAGACGTCAAGCTAAAGTTCACAGATCACATTACAAGTTGTCTTAAGAAAGAATTTTCAATGCTAAAAAAACTTTACAAGCATAGATCTTATTTGTCAAAAGAAACAAAAAAAAATTATGCGACTCATTAATTCTATCCCATTTTAATTATGCAGATACAGTATATGGACCATTTTTAGACTGCGCTAACTCTGCAAGAATTCAAAAATTCCAGAACTCGTGCATAAGGTTTATTTGTGGAATTAGATGTAGGGAAAGGGTATCACATAAATTAGTTGATCTTAAATGGCTTAATATGTTAAATCGCCAAGAGTTGCACTACATATGTTTTTTTATAAAATAATGAAATTTAAAGCACCACCATATCTCTATAATAAGCTCAGATATCGTACCGACGTTCACAATATAAATATTTGCAGACATGACCTTTTGTCTATACCTTTACATAAGAAAGACATTTTTAAAAAGTCAGTTTCTTACAATATTGTGTCCAAAATTAATAAATACAAAATTTGGGATTTTTCTAAATCTACATCGGCTTTTAAAAAATCAATAAAAATGGTTCTTTCATCTAAACAAAATAATATTTAATGCATTGAAATAATTTATGTTATTTCTTGTTAATACTGACATCTCTTGTAAATCAGTCGCCCTGGTTCTGCTCTCTTTTGTGTCGGGATTCCGTATTTGGATTTGGCGCGCGTTTGGAAATATACATTTTTATATGTATATTTTTCTTTACTATAAGAGTCTACAACAGAAATATAGTCAATATACCTGTCCCCCTCGTTCCTCCTTTCCTGCCTCCTATTAGTAATTAATAAGTAAGCTAGGATAATTTAGATTTCTTTTCTTTTCGTTTAGTTATGGATGTAGGGTATGCATGCTATTCGTACAATTTATAATGCGGTTGCGACTTTTTTTTTAAATTATAAGTGTAATATTCAAGGTCCTAACAGCTCCTTCTTCTGAGGGTAGCTGAAACATGACCTTTATTTCCTCTTTACAGTTACATGCTGAATTAATACACACTGATGGATTTTTTTTCTGTGTATTTATATTGTAAACTTATTTATATCTATGAGTGAGCATATGTAATATATTATGAGGAAATATAAACTGTCTATTATTATTATTATTATATAAAGAACGTTCCCCATATCCATCCACCATCTTGACTTCCCTATTTTAATACTAACACGATTATATTTTTATAAGTCAATAGAGTCTAGCGCAAGAATTTTGAATCTTTTAGATTCTATATTTTATATTCGGTGTAAATATTTTGTTTTTGTTTGTATTGAGTGTATTGTTGGAATCAGAATAAGACTTTTTTCCTATAAACGTAAGTCCTAAAATGCTTCTTCTCAGAGCTACAGCCCGCGCAAATTGTATAAAGAAAATCGATTATTTGAAACACTGACCACAGTTATACTTAAAATCTTTTGAAAATTTGCAAGTCGTTTTTTTTTCGAATTTTTTAAGTGCTTTTGACATTTTTTATCCTAAAAATGGTGTAAACCCAGATTTAGACGGGCTTACTCTTATAAAGGCCCAATATCTTAGGTTTTCTATAAACATGTTAAAAATCTATTAACACCATATCAGCAATGAAAAAGTGTAAAATTATTATTTCTCGGATTTTTTCGATTAAATTAATTTGATTTTACAAAGATTATAGTAGTCATAGCTTACTTCGTTTTTTCTAATTTGATAGTTTAATCGGGTTTAATAATGCTCCTCTTTTGTTCGCGCGATTTTCAGCGATTTTCTTAAAAACGGTTAATTATATCGAAAAAATGCAAGAAACTTAAATTTTAGATTATCTCGTGGTTAACTAATTGGTGTTGCTAGATTTTTAAATTTCTTACCGGAAACATAATATTGGGGCCATTAAGAGGGTAAACCCCGTCGAATCTTCCGAACTCCCCGAAACATGGAAATCTGCAAATTTTCAGGAGATTTGACGCAAAACTTTAATCACGGCTCCAAATAATCGATCTTGATCAACTAATTTGCGCAGGTTATAGCTCTAAGAGAGAGCATTTTAGGACTCATGTTTATAGGAAGAAAAGTCTTATTTTAACTCCATATTATTAGAAAATATGTGATCAGAATTTTGTAACATTCCGTATTGTCAACAACATAGTTTAGTAAAAAAGTTAAACAAAGTTTCACAATACGAATGATGCACACAAATATTTTTAAAGTTTTTGGAAATTGGAGTATAAAAAAATAAAAATTCCTCCAAGCACCAATAACTGGAATTTGAATCTGAAGACTTATTTAGTGAAATTAACTTTCAGATAAAAATATAATTGTATGGCATCTGTACATGCCTGAATTTTATAGTTTTTTCATGAATCGCAAAATGGTCAACGTATAAATTAAAAGAAACAAAGACCCAAGACACTTCCGTGAGGGACTCATTCTCCTTGACTGATAGTCATTACCAGAAACATATTGGGACCTATTGTGTAGGTAGAATCTTATTATGTAAAGATGTGAGTAATGAAAACGGTAATATTTTAACTTGGACAATATCAATTGGTGGTATCAAACGCTTTCTAAAACTCCAAAAGTGTTATACAAACTACAAAAATTTAAATGCGCCGAAGTCCATAAGAGAGTTGGTGATAGAGCAATAGGATCAAACCAGCAACTAGACTATAGTTGCAATGAACATAATGCTGCTGTACTAATTGCATATCCAACTGCCGAATGAAAAAACATAATATTACTTTGATTATAGACTATATTGGTAAATATTTGTACAGACACTTAGACCACTCACTTGTTAAAAATTCTATTAATAAATACCCTCATGCTAATATATTACTTTGTACCATTCCGACAAGGAAAAATTCAACTTTAATAGGCATAATCATAATGGTATAAAAAATACTGGTTGTTCTAATATTGAGCTTTTAGATTAATTCCATTTTGGTTACTGTGAGAAACATTATCTCAGAAAATTTAAAAAAAAACGACTGAGCATTGGCTAATACAGGGGGAACTAATTTTTATAACTCATTATCGTGTAGTCAAAGCTTTAAAGGCATTGCCTTATACTCATTAACAATGATTTTACTGACACTTTGAAAAATCAATTTACTATCTATAGTTCCCTTAACTCTAATAATAATAACTTTTCTAATATTTTGCAGATGTTTGTCCATATTTTATCTCTAATTTCTTTTATAATCTATATTTGTGGCAGATGATCTCAACTTAGGCTTTATTAACGAGGCCAATGTTTAATCTTTAAAACATATTTTTACCTCATTTCGTCTTGTAATGCATGTTAAAGATTCTTTGCGTGTAACCGCACAATCACACACCACAAACGACTATGTTTCTTCTAATTTCCATTTGGGTACAATTATATGCTCTATTAAACTGTTTGATCATCATGCCATCATTTCCAATACCCCATTAAAAAGCAGAATAAATTAATTAAACCAGATGTATTCAAAGTGTAAAAAAACATTATAGCTAAAGGTGCACAAATGGAATGTACTCACTTGTCAGTTAAGCCCAGAAGTTTTTCATGGTGGGAACACATTTGATAGTATTGTTCATCACATGTTAGTGTCCTTCGTGCCCCCCTTTTTAAATACTGTTCGTCCTGTTTAGTGTTCTGTATAGTCTTAAGTGTTTTTAAATGTACTATCGTTCCTTAGAATAATTATATTACATAATAATAGAACAAGCGAGTACATTCCATTTATTCACCTTTAGCTATGTTTTTTTACGCATATAACACTCAACTCATTTTCAGTCAGCACTGATGACGGCTCATACGCCGAAAGCGCTCTGCTAAGCTTTTAAAAATAAATTGCTTTGAATACATCTGGTTTAATTCATTTGTGTTATTCTTCGATCAACACAGCCCCTTCCCTCTTCTAAAGTTAAAAGAGTTTGGGAGGCCCAACTGTGCCAAGCTCTCTCCGATTTGATCATTTGGGGAATACGAACTTGTAGTAAGAGCCTTCTGGAATCTCAAAAATACATCGTTAAGCAATCAATAAATTTATCAAATGCTTTCCAATTAGTAGTCTAAAGCGCAAACAACAACCACCTGAATTAGCCATTGAAGGTCTCGAAAGAAATATGAACCCTTCATACATTAAGAAAGTATTTTTTACATAGCACCTTTTTTATTACTTTTTATGACAAATAGAGAAACATATGCCGAAAAATCATAAAGCGGCCTAAACAATTGTATAGGGTGGTCCATATCCCAACCTACAAATTTCAACTACGTAATCTACGTCAAAAATAAGTTCTAGTTTGTTATATATTATAGTAATATTATAATAACAGTATATAATATTATAATAATACAGAGTGTCTGGAAATTATGCGTCAGGATTTCGGTAGGCGATTCTACATGGAAAAATAATGAAACAAACTTTTATACAATTTTTTCGAAAACTCAAAATTAAGGATGATACACGGAGTTAAAAAAAATTATTAATTTTTTTTTATTATTAATTTAACGCTAGTCGTCAATGACAAAAGGCCTAAGCTGTCCTTGGCCTTAAATAAATGACTTAGATTTTTTTCGTTTTAATCTTTTTATAAATTTAGATGTCACATTAGTAAAGAGCATCACAATATTTTTTAAAAAGGTGCTCTTGTTGCATCATCATAGAATTAACGGTTTCGAAGAAAAACGACTAAACATTAACCGTACCTTTAATAATTAAAAAATCGTATTTTTAAAATTAACACAGTAAGCCTTGAAAACATACATTATTAAACGGTAATTTGTTAAATAAAATAACTATTTACGATAACACACCTAATTTAATTTTAAAGTAATACTTTCATAAAAAAATTTCGAAATTTGCGCCTTTATTTCAATACATAAATTAATTCTTCTTCTTCTTTCACCGAATCCTAGAGGCTTCCTTCTGTTTAATTATTTTACAATTGTCATTAATCCGTTGTCTCACGGATATTTACAGAAACCTTGTAAACGAGAGATTTTAGGCAACCTCAAACGAAAACATCCATAGCGTTTAGATCTGGCGATCTGGGAGGCCATTACGCAAACCCACCGTTTCAATCCATCTTTCAGGGAAATTTTGATATACGATGAATAATTGAATTTTGATCACGCCTTATGTGAAAAGGAATATTATCTAGTAGATTGGGCAACTCATTTCTTAAAAAGTTTAAGTAGACCTCACCATTTAGCTTTTGCAGGAAAAAATGTGGCCCTATCAATTATTGATGGTTTATTAAACCATCATATCCAAAGCCAGCTTCATAGGGGAAGAGAATAAAACGCATGAAATTTTGATTATGATTATGAAGGTTTTTAATCGTCCTACAAAAATTAAGTCGAGCCACTTCAAGGTTTAAAGCTTAAACCTTTTGATAATGAAAGGGGTGTAGGAATAGCTCTCGTAAAATTTCATGAACTGCACTTTTCGGAATATTTTCCTGAGTTGCAATTGATCTTACGCTAAGAATAGGGTTATCCTCAATCTCATTTAAAACACGGAGTTCCGTTCTTTGAGTTCGAGTTCTTCGTGGACAGTCTCTGATGGATAGTACTAAACATGTGCGATTGTGGTATTCTTCTATTGGGAAATGCTTCTCTGTACAAACGTTATGCTCTTACCGCATTTCCCCCAGCTACACCATAATCATAATGCATGTCGCGTAGATCTGCGTTGGAATACAAATTATTATTATTATTATTACATATTCTTTTTATTTTCAATCTTAATAATTTTAAAATTATCAAAATTGCAGATAATATTGGTCAAAATTTATAATACAATGTCAGAACTCATGGAAACTAAAGCGTTTTGTTTCAGGGCATACTTTCTTAATTTTAAAACTCGAAATTTCTAATTAATTGTAAGTAAATGTTTAAAGTGTAAATGTTTTCTCGGAAACCGTTAATTCTGCGATGATGCAACCAGAGCATCTTTTTAAATGATATTTTGATGCTCTTTACTAATTTAACATCCAACTTTATAAAAAGATTAAAACAAAAAAGGTCTAAGTCATTTTTCCAAGGTGAAGGACAGCTAATAAGTCTTTTGTCATTGGTGACTGGCATCAAATTAATTATGTGTAGGTGAATACAAAAAGACACTAGTAAGATGCATGCAAAATTTGACGAAGTTTTCGAAAAAATTGTATAGAAGTTTGTTGCATTAATTTTTCATGTAAAATCGCCCACCGAAATCCTGACGGGTAATTTCCGGACACCATGACTACCTACTGTCTTACAATTTATAAGGGAAAAAGTTTTCTATTAATAACTTTTACACAGTTTCAAATATTTTTATGAAATTTAGGACAGCTTTTATGCATGAAGAAGTACTTTTTGCATATTTTCTTTTATAATTGTACCAGTGGCGTCCGTACTGCATCGCGACTGAATATTTTTAGGCAAAAAAATAATACGCCGCTGGTTTTTCTAAGAATAAAAATGACTCTTAAAATCGATCTCTGAACTTTTTTAAATATGAGGCACCTTTTCTGAGTAAAAAAATTAAACACTTTCCCGTGCATGAAAACATTTCTAAATCTGATATAGCAATAAAAAGGCTACCACAGTTTTGAAGCAATTTTCTAAGATTAGATAAATTCAAGACACACAAGACAGTTTTGGTTTATAATTTCTCCTTTCAATGTATTATTAAGTATAATCATAAAAAACTGTAATTTCTTTATCGTGTAAAGCAAAGTATGCCATGGAGAAAAAAACTGTTGTCAGCTTCGAATATTATTAATATTTGAAGATTGTCAGTAATTTGTCACAGTGACAACTGGGCACGTAGTGATTAAACTTTATTTTCAATAGTTTCTCTTTAACAACTTAATGCCTTTTATTTTACGAGTCAGAAACAAGCCGATATCCATTTCTGATGTGGGGTGGCAAATGAAAAATCGGCGGAAGCAGCTAGCCAACAAGATCCATGCAAATAAGTCAAAAACTCTCCGAGTTTAAAAAAAAAAACACCGACATGCTTACCATTTGCAACCCGTCCAGGGTTTAAGAGAAGACGATGAACAGCGAACGTTGTTTTTTTCCAAATGGATTGTTATTCAATTGAGCAGAATAAAGAGTTTTTAAATATCATATCATGGGCTGATTAATCGTGTTTTACTCGTCGGAGTGTGATAAACTTTCATAACCAGCATGTATGGACCCATGAATATCCACATGCCATTTGGCCACAAAAAAACTCCAAGTAGAATTTAGTGTTAATGTTAAGGCTTGGAACTTCTTCTTCTTCTTCTTCTTCAATTACAATGGACTTGCGTCGTATTTCGACGACCGCCCAGGCTTGTAACTTAATAATAATAATTACCTATTTGGATCCTATTTCTTATCAGAACGATCATGCCAATATGTGAGAAAATATTGGTTTCAACTTGATGAATGTCGACCCCACTTTCATCGAAATATTAGGAACTGGTTGGATAACAATTTTGCAGAAAGATGGATAAGACGTAATGGGTCAGATATTACCCCTTTGAAAGAAATCGTATATGCGACTCCTATGAACGCAAGGGAAGAACTTATTGGCCGCATTGAAAATGCTCGCAAGGAATTAAGAGATTAAAATTTAGCTGTTGCTATCGGATCTATTAGACGTCGATGTGAATTATGTGTTCTGCAAAATAGTTTGTACTTCGAACATCTTATTTAAATTCATATTTGAGTGTGGCTGTTACCGCTTAGTTTAAGTACTCGTTTCGTTTACAGAGATAGTCTTAATATTATGTACCATATTAAATTTTAGCGATTTCTCTATGCATGAGAATCACCAAAAAAATGAGAGAAATGAGAAAAACCAGTGATATTATTTTTTATGTATAGTATGGACCCCACAGGTAAGATTAAAAAAATATGCAAAAGTGCTTCTTTCTGCTTAAAATTATGCCCCAAATTTCATAGAAATATTTCAAGCAGTGTAAAAGTTATATATGAAAATTTTTTTTCTAATAATTATAACAAACTAGGGCTTATTTTTGACGTAGAATACGTGGTTAAGATTTCTTGGTTAAGATCTGGACCACGCTGTATTATGATTAAGACATAATAAAGGATCAAATAAGTAACAAAAAAACTTGTCAAGATATGAATGTTACTTAGACTTACTCGAAAAAAATAAACTCCTTTCTACCTCTTAGATATAGGTTTTTAAAGTTCAAGGAATACTGATGATGGAATTTTCCATTTTTCATCATCTAGAGCTGGCTTACGGCTTTGAGCCTGAAAATTTAAAAAAATCTTTAGTAGACTTTTGTTTTCAGGGGGACATCTAAATTTCATCAATATAACTTTAACCCCTTAGCGGGGCATTCACTCGTATTTATTTAAATTTAATGTTGTGATACATTAATATATTTTGAAAATTATTAAATTTTATTTAAAATCCTTCTTTTCTTTTAATTTGAGTTTACAGGCAGCTCAAGTTTTAAAAAAATCCAGAATTCTCTAAAAATTAAGCATATAAATTCCAAAACAAGTCAAGATGCTAGAGTCAGTATACTTCGTTGACTCGTTGAATTAAAATGTAGTCTACATGAAGCATTAGAAGCCAAACCACAAAGGCGGGAGGTCTTTGTGGTTATGGCTATTTTCTGTAGAATGAAAAGCTACTGAAATAACCACCCGGTGCAGCAACCCCAATGGGAAATATATTTTCATTAAAAAAAACTTACTTGACAATGAAAACTTTGTTTTTGAGATACTTTATATATTTACCAATGCTGTTAACAAAATTAGTATTTCCAAACAAACACTTTTTATTTCAACTTTTTTTTCATCATATACAGAGGCAAAAAAAAATCGTGTGTAAATAGAGTTGAGACACCCCGTATAAAGAACTATTTATAAGAACATTTGACAGTGTACTAATATCAAAAGAAGTAAATCTTGACATTTTATTTCTCTTAGTTAGTTAATAACATTTTAAGAATTGTTAATTCGTCTACAGACGGGAAGTACCATTTTATATCGATCGCCTATGATTCCTGGATCTCAGAAGGGTATTTATGCCAATATAGAGGTCAAAAGACCACTTTTTGTTAAATAACTTTAAGAGATCACTTCTGGTTATGCAGGGAGTTTTTTTTAAATATGTTTAACTTTATATTTGGATATAGGACATTATACCAAAATAAATATACAAAATGATTCACTTTAAATAAGGAAGCTCTTATGATATTAGTAAACGGTCAAATTTTCATGATTTTTCTGCAAATCCACCATTTGAATAGAACAAGAATACATACACGTACCAAACTACTAGTAAGTAGGAAACCATGATATCCTTAAACAACAAAAAGTGTACTAAATTCATATAAGTGGTCACAATTCCATCGATAAAATGCTTCTTATCTATTGTAGTTTTATTCTATATATAAAATAAAAAAGAATTAATATGTTGACAAAACAGATGTATGTAAGTGTATGAGAGCAAATGTAACAGTGTTCTTCAATAAGGAACACTGTGGGTCTCTATGGGTAGGACATTTTGTAGTCTATACAATGTTGCAGATCTGTGCTTGTGCTCCCCATGAAACATATATACAATTTTTAAAAGGTTATGTGTTTTATATTCGTGATATCCTCGTTACAAAATTTGGTCACCTGGTTATTGGATTCGTTAGTCCCAATTAACTCATATAAAGCAGATATGTTACCCAAATCTACCTCAAAGTTGATTGTACTCGTCTTGCTGTTGGTAAATGTTAATCTATTGTTATAGCATCAGTTTCTTAGACTCTCTTTACAAATTTTTGAAGGAATCAGGGGAATGTAGTATCTTCCGCGAAGTGGATGCTACTTTTAGAAATAATCACAGGAAGACCATTGAGTTATATGAGAAAATAGGGACCAAGACAAATCCTTAAGGAACCCCAGCAGACAAATAACCTAATGCTGATTGCTGATTCTGAAACTCAACTGTTTTCTATATGTATATTTTTTATGAATGATATATTGAAGTTTGGTTCGAATATTGCACTGATCATATGTTTCTTCTTCTGGGTATATCTATGAATTTATTAAGATTTATGATAATAAACATTTTCATGATTTGATATGATATATCGCATTATTACCCTTATCATATCAGTGTTGCACTCCAATGTGTAAAATGCAAGAAAAATATGGATATATAAAAAAAATAGGTATATTGCGGATATATATGGGAGGCTATAATAAAGAGAAAAAAGACCGCGGAGAATAATATGTACATAATAAAATAATTAAGTCCCAAGCGCGAGCATATTGCAGGATTGTTATTTCAGTATTATACAACAGTACCCCCTCTTCGGTCCGGCGCGTTGTGAAAGTACGACCGATTTGCGCTCAGCGTTGATTGCCGAGACGAGTCTCCTTGGCTAAGTTGTCGGTGAAAGCAAAAGCAAAAGCTTGCTTTGAACGGGCAACTGCCAATGCAAAATACGAATGCCACCACAATCTATTCTGTTGTTGCTTGTAAGACGCGTTTTACCATTACCAAAATAGATCGCGTTCGGGCCGTATACTGTAATAGTCCAGCAGCGTACAGCGGTCTCACCTCACTCGACACGAAATGGGTAAAATACGACATCATCAACAGTCACAGTCAGCCACTGCTTAACCTTGAAATTTGCAAAGAAAGAACGAGTTAGAGGAAATTAAATAGTAGTGGGAGGAAGAAAAGAGGGGAAAGTAAAGGGAGAAATTCAGGCTTGCCTTTAAACCTGACTTATTTTAAGTTACTGCAAATTTTAGTCGGCTAGGGCGTGCTTATTCGAGTTCATCCAACAGGACTTCGGTCGGTTGTAGTAACTTACAAGACCAGAAAAAAAACCGTCGCGCGTTTTGAAGGCTCATTCATTCGTTCACTTTTACTTTCATTTGTTGGGCAACTGAGCGCACTGCAAAGCAAACCCGTGCCCCAAAAATATCGCTTCGCTCGACGCGAACCCACCAACGGATTGTGTTGTAGTGTTTGTGGAGCCATGGCTCGGTGTTTAGGTGGTATTCCTGGTGATCACCCTTACTTTGGCTACCCTTTGGATAATTTTGTTCCGGGTGCCCTCATTTAGGAATATATTTTTTTCTTTCTCCGGTAAGTACCAGATCGATTTTAGTCATTTCCAATTAACAACCACTTGTTCATTTACTCCTCCTCCTCTGTCTTGGATTGCGCATTGCTCTGGCGCGCCTCGTGCACCTTGTAATAACAGACTGCTTTCGATTCGACTTCATTACGTAATTTTGCATTTCTATTTCTTACATCACAGTTTACTTTAAATAGAAAAGTTGCTTAACGCTCGATTATGTTACTGCTTTGCCATATTGTAAAAGATTTTTTATGTCAAGGGGGTAAGACAGTTTACCTACTTGTGATGCGAAACATTGAAAAATACTTGTACCACTTTTTTTTAATTATAAGACACGATATGACATTCAATTAGCAAATTGGATCTTTTAAAAAGTTTGATATAATAATGGACTGAATTAAATGAAAATTTTTCCAATTAACATTTACCTACCGGGAGTACAAAAAAGCCAATCTTGTTTTACCTTCAGTTGCAGTTTAATCCTATTAAATGCGTTGCCTTTGTTCTGAAGAAGTCAAGGGAAACAATGCAAAAAAGTTAAAATACCATATTTGTGTGCTGATTGAGTTCAAACGTAGTTGAAGAGTGCATGCAAAAAAGGCCTAAAGAAATAATTTTAATACAGAAAATAAACTCTCCCACGAATGGCTCCTAAAAGTCTGTTAAAATCCAAAGGACTCTTCTAGAATTTTAAAAAATCCCATAAAATCTGGAAAATCCTATCAAATTATTTCAAATCACCAATTTTGCTAACCTAAATAAAGCAAATAATATTGTTGATCAAAAATTACCTGAAACTGTACTTATTTCAATTAATTACTTTGCTTACTTTTTAACGAAATAGATAGTTGCGATAATAGCGATGTTCAAACAATTAATGGACTGTGGGAGAGGTAATTATTTCTAAAAACGCGTCTAAAGAAATTCCATAAAATCATCCTTAGAGTATCCAAAAAAATACAAAATCTCATAAAATCTCGCACTTTTTTAAATTAGCAATTATGATAATAAATAAAGAAAATCAACATGTTTTTCAAAAAATGAAGATTACTGGCTTGTTTAACATTTCTTTACTGCAATTGCACAAAAAAAAAAAAGAAAATCTGGTTTTACCTTCAGTTGTATTTTGATTTCAATATTTACGTTGTTCGGTTCATGGGAAACGAAGTACAAATGTTAAAATACAACATTTTTAAGATAACAGCGGATTTACTAAAAGAAAATAAAAGTACACACATTTTTGAAGGATTCAGCAAGACCAATGTTAGCATTCTAAGATATATTTTTAGGAAAAAAATTTGTTAACTTCTGAAAATCTATTAAAATCCAAAGAAACTTGATAAATTCTTTTAGAATTTACCTAATCTGACACAAATCCTTTTAAAAAGTCCCACTAAAAATCGTTCAGGCAATAATAGGCTATGCAAGAAGTGATTAATATAGGTAGGAATACATATATGTATAGTATTATAAAATCTTTATTCACTGTGATTGCATAAATTAAAAATAAGCAAATCTTGTTTTATTCTGGTTGTGTTACATTGTTTTGGTTTTTAAATAAGAGCTGATTTGCTAAACAAAAATAAGAGAACGCGGTTGAACAGTTGAAAGTATTAAGGGTCAGAGAGGATTTCTAAAGGGTCATAAAAATCTAAACAATGCCCAAAAAATAATTTCCAAAACCTCCTAGAATCAATACAAGAATGTCATATAAATCCTCGGTAAATCTTTTTAGATTTCGGATCTCATAAACAGAAAATAACATTATTTACATCAGGAAAAAATTTGACGTAAGACAAAAAAATCACATAAAATGTACGGACTGTGCGAGGGATGTGTAATAAAATTAAAACTGTATGTATATTTAAAGTATTACTTTAATATCTCAACATATTTTTTAGAGTCGCATTGATTCGGAAGATTCTACTTATGGTAAATAGTGTTAAACAATGTAAAACTTTCACGGGCGAATTGGATCGAACTATAAATTATGTTTAATTTCCTCTTAGATGGTTTTTTGGTAACATTTTTAAAACTGAACATACAAAAATATGTCAGGGCTGATAAAAAAGAAGACTCAATTCTTACATGTTAATGATCAATTGTACATTTGTAGTCCAAGCAAGTTTGGCTGTTGGTAAAAAATTAAATGAATTTAGAATTATTTAGTTTAATTTAATTGAAAATGCTTAAATTAAGGTTATCTTTATCCGCAACTCGCATTGGAGAGGTTGTATAATAAGTGTTCTCTTTTTAATAATAAATCTTTTTATCAAAAAAACAAAGTTTTGAGACCTTCTAAAATCTAAAAATAACGTAACAGAAGTATTAACTTGGGTAATGTCAAAAAATTATATGTAGTTCTTTAAATAAAATAAGTACCCTGATTTACAATAGGAGCATAGTTGCCGCCGTTCTTAAAATAGTTTATTATTTGGTTGCCAGCAATAGAAATCCTTAAATAAAGACATTATTTTTCCTTGGCTGAACTCTGTGTACAAGTCCACATAAAAACAAAATTTGTTATAAATATATTTGTTTGTGCTTGCCGTTATTTTATTTTTTAATTATCATCTGAAGTATCTCAAAATACCCATAAATTTGAACTCACCCCATATTATATTGGGCGCAAAAATATCTAAGCATATATATATATATATATATGTATATATATATATATATATATATATATATATATATATATATATATATACATATATATGTATATATACAGGGTGTTTTCAAAGTTAAGTAATTTATGTTAACACCTTGTAGAACTCATGAAATAAGTTAATAAACCCAAAATCACTTTTATAGTAAGATTTGCATACTCGTATTAAGAGTTCTTCATTTACTATATTATTGAATTTTTTCTTTAAATCTGTATTAAATCAAATGGTTACCGTTTTTACAAAAATTGTTCAAAGTTATCCCCATTTATTCGATTAACACACAATCTTGCTTGGCAAATCCACGACTCTTTCCAAGTTTCGAAAATAAAATCCTGGTGTCCACGAATTAAATCACAAGAATTTTCAATGCACTTTTGAAGTTCCGGAGTATTTAGCCCCACGGAAAATATGGCAAGGCGTTAAATCTGGGAAGCAAGGAGGCTAAGAAATGGGTCTATTGGGTTCTATGTATCTATTCGGAAACTCATTATTTAGATGTTCTTCATGAATTTCTCGTCTAAAATGTGGTGAAACCCCATCATATAGGAACCACATATGCTGTCTTAAAATAAATTTCAATCATCAGACGAGGTGGAAAAAAGTAGGGTTCAATAAGCATGCCATTTACCTCGCCAGCAAAAATATTTAATAAAAATTTATGTTGAACATTTGATATTTTTACAGCATGCGGATTTTCTACTGCCTAAACCTGATTGCTGTGGATATTTTTTACTCTATATCGTGTAAATGTGATCTTGTCTGTATCCAAAATTAATTTCGTAAAATCTTTCGTAAAATTGTAAAATCATTTCTGCCTAACTGTTCTAAAAGCCACTAGCAAAATACAACTCTTTTAGGATGATATTTAAGTTGTATCCGCTTGTACTCGTTGATAATGATAAGGATAATACTGTTCCTGTTATATTTTGTTCCACACTTTATTATGAGAAAATTCAACTTAAGCTCATTTTTCTTTTGTCTGTTTGTTTTTCATTTTTATTTTGTTTCATTTGGTTCTCATTGTCAAGACGACTCCTTCGACCATTTCTAAAATGTCTGTCTTAATTTGTAACACTTCAGGTTGAGCAGCTCTTCTAACGTTGCCTCCTTGTTATTATTTTAAATACGAACGAAGTCTAATAACTAAGTTTACAAACACACGTCAGGCCGAATAATTTTTTAAAGGAAACCTTTCCGCATACAATCTGTATGCTCCGGTTTCATTTTGTTGGCTCTCTCTATAGCTAAGTATTAATTCCACTAGTTCATTGCGTTCGTAAATATGGACCATTTTTTTAAATAAAACAATCAAACAAATGTTTTCGCACTATTAAAAAACTAGTACAACTGATCGAACTAAAGATTCGTACTGAAAACCATACAATAACACACATTTTGATAAACGATAAGAGCAGTAAATAAAAAACAGTAAGAATGTACAAGGCCTTCGCCAAAAATATCAAAGAAATTGTTTATTAACATTTTCTCAAATTTCTAATCTTTTACTGTTTTATTATTATAGGTGATTTTTGGTATATCAACTTTTTAAGTGCTACAAGTGTCCCACAAGCAGTTAAAATAAATGAATAAACTTTGAAAACACCCTGTATATATATATATATATCTGCTTAGACATTTTTGCACCCGATTTTTATCCGCCCGAGCCCAAATTTATGGGTATTTCAAGATACTTCAGATGATAATTAAAAAATAAAATAACGGCAAGCTCCCAAAAAAATGCATAATCTTTTTTCACTCGAATTAACTTTTCCTATTAAATAAAATACAAAGAAGACAAATGGTCGTTTTATCCATTTTAAAACATGACCGCGCACCCAAACCTAACTATCATTTACGATTGCAATAAAATAAAGCCTCTCGTCTGCGGTCAGCATAAATTTGGGTATTTTGATAAAACTCAGATGATATTTGAGAAATAAAATGCGACAAACTCTTAAAAAATTGCAAAAACCCGTTTTATTAAATTCTCCAATAAGATAACACTAAAATAAGTATCACTGATTCTCGGATTAAAATGAGGTCTTCCTTCTGCACATCTAATAAATGTTTTTTATATTTAGTTAAGATTGCGACTTAGTACCGTGAAAATCTAGCTAAAACTGGAATTAGTTAAATTTCTATTTAAACATATGTTACATTTTAGTCCCAAAGTGAGGCGACATTTATAGTTTTTTTTTACCCAAATGAACAATGCTAAATTATATATATACTCCAAAAAACGGATCCAGACTCAAGTATACATACTCAGAGCTAAGTTCTGCAATAAAAATAAAGCCTCTCGTTTGCGCAGCATATACTTTAAGTATTTTGAGAGAATTTACATTATTATTGAAATATTAAATACAGCAAACAATTCAAAAATCACAAAATCCCGACTAGCCTGTTAAATTTTCTGAATGATAACATTGAACTTAATATTATTGGTTGGCACAATGAAATGGTGTCTCTTCTGTAGTCTGTAGATGACATATAACACCTTATTGAACCTCTTGATTACTCGTGCCCATTAGAATATTGTTAGTCGTATTAACGGCAACGGACGGACTTGGCAAATGCAGTCTTCACAGTAGATATAACTTGATGTTGATAAATTATATTCCAGGTGCTTCGAATACCGGGTAGTGCGTCGCCGAGCGGAACATAGGAAAACCCATGTAAATTTTAAGGGGGTCAATTATTGGCTTCCCTGTACATTTTATAGGAAAAATGTAAGATAACTTTTTGAAGAGACCAATCTGGCAAACTTTAATAAGCGAATCTTGAATTACACAATTAAATGTAATCGCAAAATTAGCAAATTTTCGGTTCAGGTAAAACCAAACGGGCAGCAGTAAAATGAATATTGTCACTGACGTGAGGAAAAGTGTCAATAAATCAGTGACAGTCGATATTTGAAAACAAGTATGAATTATTCAATCGACGAAAAAATAGCCATAATTAAGTGGCATTATGCGGGAAACAGTTTTAGAGCAGTATCTGAAATGTTTTCAGTTTATTTCCCCACCAAGTCCATTCCGTCCATTTCAACTATTAAACGTATTGTCAATAAGTTCGAGTCCAAAGGTACCGTAATAAATAATTGTAAATGTTCAACTCAGGATATCGAAAATAGAGGCGAAGAAAGAGAGAACAGATATCTTAATATTCTACTGAGTGTGGAGGAAAACAAGATGGTTAGTACGAGGGTTCTTGAGCAAGAGGTAAATAAACATCATACAACGGTATTGTGCACTTTAAAAAAACACAACAATATTTTTCGTATAAATTCGAAAAACATTAAGAGCTGCTGAGTAAGGAGATGAAGAGCGAGGAATGGCATTTTGTTTTGAAATTATGGAAAGAGCAAATAATGATAGGAATTTTTTAAGAAATATTTGTTTTACCGATGAATGTACGTTTACCCTCAACAATGAACCAAATGTTCAGAATTGCCAGTATTGGAGCCCAGAAAATGAACATCACTTTGTTCATACTCGGACACAATATCCCCAAAAAACAAATGTATTCGTAATAATTATCGGACACCATATCATTGGACCCTTTTTTATGGACTATAACCTAACAGCTGAGACCTATTCGAACTTATTTCAAAATCAAATTGGACTGGCCTTGGAAGAAGTTGTTCAGGAAGATCAAATGATCTGGTACCTTGGATGGTTGCCCGGCCCATAATGCCCGTATGGTTAGAGAGTGCTAGGAAAATGCTTTTAACGGCAATATTATTGGTCCACGGTACCGGATACTTTGGCCAGCCAGGTCACCTGATCTTTCACTGAATGACTTCTTTTTGTGGGGTCATTTAAAAAGTGTCATTTATAAAAGTGTAAAATTTGAGAATCTAAATCAGTTACAAAACGCTTTTTCGTTAGAATGTAATAAAATTTCCCAATATCAACTTAGTAATGTTAGGAATGAATTTTATGATCGGTTAGGATATTGTTCAGCTGTTAATGGGGGATTGTTTGAAAATTTGATTAATTAATGTTTTTTATGTAATTCCCTATTATTTTTAAAAAGTTTCTACATTTTATTTTATTTTTCCACACTTAGTAAAATATTAAAGTTCTCTCTTTTTTCGGATCTATTTTCGATCTTCTAATTTAAACATTTACAATTATTTATTGCAATGTCTTTGAACTCGAATTTACTAACAATAGGTTTAATGGTTAAAATGGACCAGATAGGCTTGATGGGAAAATAAATTGAAAATATGTCAGATACTGCTATTGGTTTAATTAAATTCTAAGTATGATAAAATAATTTTTTTAATAATCGATAATAATAATTGTTATTGGTTTAACTTCATCGTTATATTAAATAAAAGTTTAGATAAAAAAGTAATGGTAACGTGTCTTATTTTGAATGTATGGTTGTGAGATTGATAAAACGAAAAAAAAAAACGTTTCTTGTATTCGGCTGTACGTCAGATTTGACAAAGCCTTATAACAAATTGTTTGCTGGTGGCTGGTTTTACCTGAACTGAAATTTTGATAATTTTGCAATTACATTTATTTGAATAATTCAAGATTCGCTTTTTAAAATTTTTTGAAACTTTGCACGAGGGTTTGCCAGATTGGTCTCTTCAAAAAGTTATCTTACATTTTTCTGTAAAATGTACAGGGAAGCCAATAATTGACCCCCTTAAAATTTACATGGAATTTCCTATGTTCGGCGACGCACTACCCGGTATATTCTCATAATGGTGGTAAATGCTTAGATTTTTAGTGAATGTCTCTACTCATTTAGAAATCATATTTGCCATACTTATAGGACTAAGCGTAAACTAGTAAATTTATGGTGGTGTATTTATACTTAGTTTATTAGGGATTGCAACCCTAATTGAGCTCTACTGATCTATGCTATTTTCAGGTATAATTTGATTTTTTTACCTGCAAGATGTAGGGTTGTTTTCAATATTGTGGCAAAATACAGATTATTGGCTCTTCAACAAACCCATAATGTTTATAATCTACGGAAAGTATCCTAAAAGTTTATTGCTAAGATTCTTACCCAGATAAAGGGGAGTCATTACATATCTCGAGGTATTTGTGGCCGTAATTATTAAGAGTTATAGTTTATTTTCTAAAAATCCCAGCTTTTTTAAGATGACGAAGTTCGATCTGATATGCAAAAACGTTGTGAAAATGTTGAACACTTTGTGATATTTTTCACTGATATAATTTACATTTCATTTTAAGGCCAAATGTTATTCCCACAGGAACAGTTGCTGATTGAATACGAGGAATATGAGATGGCTGATGTGAAGATTGAGTATGTGTTTTCAGTTGCCTTTCCAAGCATACCTCTCAACTTTTACAAAAAAAAAATTTAAAGGGTTTGTTATACTTTTTCGGAATCCACAAGCTCCGGCTTTAATTTTTGCCCTTGCGGACTACTTATTTAAAAGAGCCACTTAAAAAAACAGTGTTAAAAATAAGAATATTATAGGTTATATACCACTTTAAAAAATTAAAAAAAGGTCTTTTTTTAAATTTTTTAAAGTGGTATATAGATTTCCAGTTTCCTGATCAATTTAATTTGTATTGCCCTGATGATGCAAACTAAGCATCGAAGCCTTGCTTCAATAGGTTGCTAAATAGATGGCTCGATATATCATATTATTAATTAGATTAAAAATAGAAAAATTATCCAAAAAACACTCTGTTTTCTTAGTTTTCCATTATAAATGCAATATAAATGCTTAGGTATGCAATTTCTATATAAAAAGACATATGTTAATATAGACTTCATTGACAGGTGATAATTACATGCATAAGACACATGATACTGACAGCTTATAAAAAAAATCCAATATGTTAAAACTCATTTGAGTTTGTTTTCAAAACAAACTAAAAACTTTGGCATTTTTTTTAATTGATTATATTTCCGTGAAAATAGGGATTGTTTTATTTTAAATCTTCTATTATAGGGATAAACTTCAGTTGTGCTTGTCGTAGAAAACTTGGCTCCTTCTTAACATATTTTTAGATGATATAGTTAATAGGCTAGAACAAGTTTAATAAAAATATATTCAATAGCGATTTTTGTTTGTATCACCTTCACCTCGAGGTTATAGTTGTTCTTACTGAACAATTTAAGAATTCTTCTAGATTTACAGTTTTCTAAGTTAAAGTAAACTCTTAAAACCAACAAGTTTACAGACTGCCTAAAAAATAATCTTTCAATTGAACGCAGCTAAAATAACTTATGCAAATAAATACATCTCATAACTAATAAATTAAGATTGCAGTGAATTGTTATCCAACCATTCAATTTTAAAGATATTTCGGTTTAGTCGCAAGTAGGGCATTAAAATACTCTTAATTTAAATTAAATGTATCTAGTTCTCAGCGCAAATCTAATATATATATTTATTAGATGCAGCTCCTTTATTTAGCCATTGGCCCCAAAAATTATGGCGTGGAAAATATGAAAATTCGTTGGTATTTATATCAAAATGCCTAAAGTTGGGCGGTCCAGGTTCAACCACCGAGCAATTCCATTATTAAACTAACTATGAACCGCCACTGTAGAGCGTGAAATATTTAATAAGCATCTGTCTCATTTATAATTTTTTTAAGTTTTGGCCCTGAATATATTTTAGCGATTTTACCATTCTCTTAGTTTCCTTTCTTCTGTTGCTTGACAATGAACTTTTAAATTAACTCTTACGGGCATTTCACTTTTTCTTAGCGCGTGTACCTCTATAGTTATCTCATTTCGAAAGTTATAAGAAAACTGTGTGGAAGAATTATTTTTAACGGAAAGACGCAATAAAATTTGTTTGTTTTATTTAAGGTTCTCTGTTTATAGATATTCTGCCCTAGTCGATAGGTTTAAATCAGTGGCGTCTGGATAGGATGTGTGCTACATTTTTTTTGGAAAATATTATTTACGCCAGCGCCTTTTTTATGATAAAAATTATTTTTACAATCTTCATGAATTTTAGTTTTAAATTTGATTTTTATTGGACGATATGCGATTATATATATATATGGTTAAATTATTAGGAAATATCATATATTTTACATAACGACAAATTTAGAAATGTGACTTAGATTTTAGATGACCAGTGGCGTCCACATACATAGGTATTTAAATTAATATAAATGGTTTAGTAAAGATAATTCTCTTGACTTTTTTCCATCTGAAAAACGATTACCGATAAACAAAGTGCGCTATAACTTCTGGGCGTGGCCGCCACTGGTGAAAGTAAAAAAAATAATTTTTAATAAAGAAACAAATTGTCTAAAGCAGTCTCAATGAAAATAAAATAAATTGCATAAAAGTATATTTTTTACGTGAAAATCATGTGTCGTGCGTCGTGCTAACAAAAAAATTAAATTGTCTATAAATAAATGGATAAAATAATATAGTAAAATATAAAACGAGAAATATATAGAAAAACGAGTGGTAGCACATAATATTCAATGTCTAATTTTCAATGTTTTCTTACGTATTTTTAGTCATTTTAAGTTTTGTCTAGGTAATAAAGTCATTTTTGTTCCAACGTTTAAAAACATTTCTGATTTTGTTTCAGACAGTTAATATTTTTCAATTATTAAAAATACTGAAAATTTTTTTTCGGATTTCAGGCTTTTGAGAGTAATTTCTGAAATCTTCTAGGCGCAATCCTTTCAACATTATTGACGCATTTGCAAATTTTGCACCAAAACATAGAAGTACCATCAGTCCTTAAAACTTATTTATGGTTACTTAAACACTATAAGGTCACTTCTCTATTAAGCCAAAAAAATCAATTTGTTGTTAATTAATGAAACCATTGAGAGAAATGCGTAAGCATACATTTTCTCATAAATCTGGATCTTCCTAATGTCACGTTTGGCACGAGTCCACAATTAATTTCTATTACATGTCCGGAACACTTAGTCGTTCTCCCATTTGACTTTAGTATAAATAACTGATAAGAATATGTTATATCGACGGTACATGTATCAATGATATTCAGTTACTTTCAGTTACGTTACTGTTCATACAAGGCTTCTTTTCAGAGAATACACATATACATAGTATGTAGCTGGTCTTAAATATGATTTGATAATTTAAAGAAACATTACCCACATGGTTAAAAGTGGCCAAGGCTTTCGTTTGGTGGATAGAATAATCTGGACCTGGCAATTTTAATCATTTACTTATCTGCTAAATCGTCTCAGTAGACAATCTTCAGCTATTTTCCGATATCCCAGCACGCTGAGAAAGGAAATATATTTTTACGCTGTGATGGTGCATTTCTCCCAATCTTTTTTTACCTGTTGGCCTTCTTTACATAGGCGAAACTTTCAAAAATCAAGTTAATACATTGGCCTCCTCACCCGAAACCTGAGTTTGACAAAAAACTTGCTCAAACTCTCTGGATTGAGAGTTACTTGCCTGAAAGAAGTCTACATTAATTACTCTGGTTCTTTTCTAATGTTATTTTCATCAAGAGTGGCCCAAGATTCACTAATTATATAGAAATGAATGTGATAAAGTGCAAGGTTTATGAGATTTAGGAGGTTTGCTGAGCTCAAAACTTCACATATTAACTTAATATTGTTAATCCAATTTTTCCTGTAAATAAAAAACTCATAAAAATAGCTTACAAACCAATTTTTTATTTATGAGATCTAACATCTTGCGTATGAGATAATCAAAAATCAATATTTTTGATAATAGCACTGTCATGGTAAATAAATGCTTATTTAATTAGTTTATTTTAATAATGAAATACGGGAATGTCTAACGTTAACCCAATTAATATAATTTAATTACTTGTCTCATTAATTTTTTTGTTTAAACTAAATTAAATGATCACTTTTAATACCTAAAAATTTTCTAATTAATTTAGGCATTTAAGCTTTAATTACTACTTAATTATTTTTGAATGAATTTGTATCCAAAATTGATGATTACGGATTAAAAAAAATATTTGAATAAACAAACTACAGCATATTTTTAAAAATGTATCAGCGTACTTTTTTTAAAATATCTTATAAAGACCACAAGATAAAACTTAAAAACTAACCGGTGTTTATTTGCAAATCTAATTACCTCTTTTTCTACCATTTTGAAAACTGTATTGTATATTTATACGCATACATGTTTTTAAAGTATAAAATAATGTCACCCATCAAATACCTACTAATGCACTGCTATCTCATGCAATATAGAGTTGTTTATTATTATACAGTGAGTTCTTCCAATTAAAAAGGTACTTAGGCAACTGAAAATAGAGTAACTCAGAGTTTACACCTTTGCCAGTAAAAGATTGTGATTGACTTTATCCTGGTACGCTGCAATCAAGTTGAAAATGCTTAATTTTTTCATCTTAAAAGCCATGCTGCTCAATGATTATATTTTTTCATTAAAAAAAATAAGAAGAAAAGTAAAGGACCTAAAAGTAATTTATCAGATGAGACTAGTTGGATAAGGTACAGTGGACAACATCCATATCATTTTACACAAGCCAAATGTAAGACAGAATTCTGAAAAGATTGCTGAGTAATTTCAAATAAAATGTGGAAGTAAATGTTCGTAAACAAACAATTCAAATTATTAAATGGCTTATAATGAAATCGAATGAAATAACAGTCCGATTACAGAATATAAATAATTGCATTGTGAATGATATAAATTATTCTTTAATAATTCGAAGAAACTCCTTAATAGCCTTCCAAATATTCGAAATTAAATATACTTACGAGAATAGTAGGTGAAATCTGATACGTGAATTGATAAAAGAGCAGCATTATCGTGTTATTCGCTTATGCAGGCATGTAATATAAGTTGGCTACATGCCCACTCATTGCGTGTTTATGTTATAAATTGGCTTAAATAAGAAGTAAAAGGGCGTACCAAAAATGTTACGAAATCCATCAAAAAGAAAAAGGACTAAACAAGTTTCTTCAATAAGTTGATCATAAATTGATTAAATATTTGTAAGTTCTTCGTTCAATCGTAGCTTCTCTATTTTCCCTTAAAACAGAAATCTATCCCTCTTGCCAGAAGGCTTTCATTATCATTACCTAATCCGCATTTCTTTCTATTATCAAACAAATCGTTGTTTGCTCAATATCTATCATCACTAAGCGGTTTAAATGAATGAAGTTGCATGCATTTTTCTATGCAATTCTTGGTTTTCTATCAACTTCATCATGAATCCAGCAACTTATGTATATAACCAATACATAATTATAGATGACCAACTATTGATAGTAAGGTGCATAATTTGTAAAATAACATAAATAGGTTCCAATTTTTTGTGATTTTCCAACCGCAGAATTCAGGCTCTAAGAAAATTACAGCCTTTTCCCCAACCATGGCGACAAAGGTGAAAACATACTTTTCCCTGCAAAAACCTTTCTATTCTAGAATTCCATTCCAAAAAGTTAGAAGTAAAGAGATCGTATCTTAAGAAAACGAAGACAGAAAGTTTGAGGTCTGCTGTTAAATAAAAATGATCATAAATATTGACTTATTACTTACAAAAATCAGATTAATATTTTAAAAAGAGAGAAATATGATTTAAAGAAATATTCTAAAACCACCAATAGTAAAATTGTTAATAGTTCCTGCTCCGTGCGCCCAGTCCAACTCAAGCATCATTATCGAGTTAAAGGCAAATGGCGAAGTGCAGTAAATTTTAAGTAGGAGGAATTTTATATTTTAGGAATTTATGAACAAAATTAACGTAGGAAAAAATCTTCTCTCTATAGTTTTACTGTTAAAGGGAGAACAAAGGGAAATAGGTAGGAATTTCTAGGAAATAGAAGCGTATCATCCATTTTTTCTCTAAGAGACCAAACGAAAACAAAACAAAGGTAAAAACACAAAGTCACGGTCCCATCAAATCCATATATTTTTTTTTTAAAGTAAAAATGTAAAATGTCACCAGTGGGGAACGATCCAGCAACCTTTACATTCACAGTTTACATTTTATAATGAAAAATAAAGCTAAAAATTTGTGTTTTTCTAAAAAAATTTCCTCATACAAGCTCATCCAGTTGTACTAATTTTAGTCCAAGGTGGATATTAAGGCATATTCTTTCTCCGTTGACAAGATATCTATAATATCTTAGCGTAAAATAATTATTAATAATAAAAAATAATAATTTCCTTAATTTTCAGAAGTCCAGACATTCAAAATGTCAAAGTCTTTTTAATCAACTGTATATTTTCTTTAATCATATTTATATTCAAGCATAATATTACAGATTTAACTAGCTAACGCTTGCGTTAGCTAGTTATATCTGTGATAATATGTTCATAGTAACAATGGATTTTAAGGATTTTGTGATCCGCATACAGAGAGAAGTGGCGGGACTCCATCTAGTATGCAGTATGCAGATGGCTCCAGAATGAATAACAGTGCTGGTGCAAGGTTCTGTAGTGGGGCTTCATATACCAGCAGGGCATACTTGCTGGAGAAGCATTTTACTATCTTCCAAACTAAAATCTTCGCTGTATTGAAATGCGGACAGAAAATTGTAAATTGCGGACATCGCAATACTGTCGTATCAATCTGCTCGGGCAACAGGGCTCCTATGCGGCCGAAGAGGTGAGCTCCAAGCTCGTACTAGAGTGCATGAAGGTCCTAAAGAAACTGGTAAAGGTGAACTGCAGGGTTTAGCTTATCTGGGTGCCTGGCCATTCAGTCTATGCTGGAAACGAGAAAGCAGACTCCCTTGCTAAACTGGGATTTGTAAAACGACCGGTAGACCCCGAATCTATAATCGGTATAGCCAAATGAATACCGATTATTTATTATTATTAAGATGAATACTGTCGCATTAATGAAGAGTCTGCTGGAGAAGTGGATCCTCTGAATATGGACGGAAGCACCAGGCATGAAACAGACTAAAGCACATATAGATGAGCCCTCTGTTTGTCTCACTAAATAACTGCTGCACCTAAAAAGATGCAAAATTCGGCTTGGGCATGCCTACAAATAACCTTAATACTCTAATTCAAAAGTCCACTCCTTTTAAGCTCACTTATCAACTATTAGAAATAAAAGTATCTCAAGAGAAGCCTTCTTCATTTCTTTCAGAAAAATACTTTTAATAAATTTATTAATATATCCTAAAAACTGGGAGTTGAAATTACTGAAAACAGTACCGATCCACAGAGTAAAACAAATGCATAATGTTCACAAAGATACATAGCGTATCTTCTTACTATTAATCTTACATATTTCTCAAAACAGCAAACCTCAGATGATGCTGCAAATAAGACTCTATTTTATTGAATTTTGAAATCATTGAAATAGCCCTAGAAAATAATTATGTGAACCAGGTAATATCTCACACAGGTAAAATTGGAAGTTATTATATTGGATTAATAAGCAAAATAATTGGTAAATCATTTTCTGATGGTTTCTAATACATTTACAAGAATCCAAAATTATTCTTATCTTTAATAATAAGGGTAGCCCAGAGATATAGCCAACTATTGACCAATCTCAGTTCAAAATCAGTTCGCTAAGATAGTTGATTCTGCTTTTCATAAAAGACTTCCATAATAGCTTTCTTGAACGTAACAATATCTTTATTGTCAATCAATATAGGGTGTTTCAGAACTATGGGATCAAACTTCTGGGGGTTGTTCAGTGCAACAGAAGAATCCATTTAAGTATAGGAACCCGTATGTCCGGAAATGCGTCACTACGCCACTACGGCCCTAAGACGCGTTAAAATTTAATAAAAAACATTAATTTCCTAAATAGAATCTGCTGCATTTATTTTTACCTTTTGTACATGATACCATAACAACAATTGTTTAAAATCAACGCTTATCAATGTCAATTCTCAATGTAATGTTTAAAAATTGTATAGCTTAAAATTTTTAAACATTTATTGCTAATGGAAAACTTTACCAATCAAGAATTGGCGGATATGCATTTGGCATACGGAGCAACAAACTGCAATGCACGAGCAGCATCGCGGTTGTGTCATGAAAGTTATCCCGAACGACAGCATCCTGGATACAAAAAGTTTATTGCGGTTCATCGGCAGCTCGCTGAGACAGGCATGTTTAAGACCAAGATGCATGATACTGGTGTTGCTCGAACCGTAAGAACGAACGAATTTGAAGAAGAGGTGCTTCAGCGAGTTACCTATGAACCATCAAATAGCACACGTGACGTCGCTAAGAATATGAATACGAGTAACGCTTCTGTTTGGCGGGTACTACACGAGCAACAACTCCATCCTTACCACTTCCAGAAAGTTTAAGGTATGACTGCAGCCGATTATCATCCTAGAGTTCAATTTTGTCGATGGCTTTTGGATCACATCATTGCACAACCAAATTTTTTACGATATGTTTTGTGGACCGATGAAGCCTCTTTCACAAGAGACGGTATTTTTAATAGTAGGAATAGCCATGTTTGGGACGAAGAAAATCCTTATGCAATTTTTCCAAGAAAACATCAGAATCGTTGGTCTGTCAACGTATGGGCAGGCATTGTTGATGATTATTTAATTGGGCCATACCTTCTACCGGAACGGTTAACAGGACCTATTTATCTGCGTTTCTTGTAGGAAGGTGTCCCAGAACTCCTTGAAAATGTTCCACTAAACGTCAGACAGCAAATGTGGTTTCAGCATGATGGAGCACCGGCTCACTTTGCTGTACAAGTACGCGAGTATTTGGCCAGAGGTTTCGGCACCGTTGGATTGCCAGAGGTGGAGTAGTTTCTTGGCCTCCTAGGTCACCCGATTTAACGTCGCTCGATTTTTTCTTGTGGGGACATGTAAGGTCTTTAGTCTACGAAACTCCAGTAGAATCAGAGCTAGACTTATTGGACGAATAATAGCAGCATTTGAAATCATTCAAAACGAGGATCAAATTTTTAGTGTAGTCCGCCGAAATCATGTGCGGCGTTTAAATCGGTGTATTGAGGTTGGAGGAAGACATTTTGAATAATTGTTGTAATGGTATCATATACAAAAGGTAAAAATAAATGCATCAGATCCCATTTAGGTAATTAATATTTTTTCTAAATTTAAACACGTCTTAGGGCCGTAGTGGCGTAGTGACACATTTCCGGACATGGGTTCCTATACTCAAATGGATTCTACTGTTGCACTGAACAACCCCTAGAAATTTGATCCCATAGTTCTGCAACACCCTGTATACATTTCGAAAGCAAAACTCTACTATATCTGTAGATCTATGCTATATATATTTTACTTTATGAATAATACAATAAGAGTGATTGAGGTCAGCGCAGGTAAGGAGTAGATACAATCATTTCTTAATCAAAGGAAACAAATATTGGAAAAAAATTGTTCAATTTTCATATATTAAAATACTGACTTTCTACGCTATTTGTGTTTTTTTTTCTCTCGTTTGACTTATTGTTATTATTAATTTATTTATTAAAATCTATTTATAATAATTCTGTTAAATTATATTACATAATGCTCACAAACAACCGCTACTAACTCATACTACCGCTGGTATTGTTAAAATCATGATCAACTTATCCATTTATGTTATGCATATGCATAACATAAATGGATATCGTGATTACTAATGAAGTCAAAAACTAAAAAAAATATGTGTTTTACGGAAGTTTTCTGGTTCATTTATTGCTGAACCAATATAATACATTTTACTATTATTGTACTCTGAATAACATTTAAATAAAAAATCACGTAAATTATCATTTTACTAGTTAAAACCAGTAATTATTTTATATCATTTATTATATACTCAGTGAAAATACCGCCATTAAATTCAGAACAAACATAAAGAAAATAATCATTTCATTGACATAATGTTCCGAATAGGCTTCAGACTAAACTTAAGTAATGATAATTAGTGTGTCCATAAAATATCGGTTTACGCAAGGCATTACTCGCAAGTAACATTCGCCGCTCTAAAAACGACCTTTAAAGTACTTTTACTTTCCTAAAACGCAAACCGTACATTCGGTTTTTAAAAGAGGCCAAATTGTGATTTTGATATGGCTGCATTATGGTATTAGGATTATAAAGAGTATAATATGTAATATATATTGGTAAATCTTAATCGGTATAAATGATTTATATATGCAGTTATATTTGATATATTCGTGGAATTTCATACGTAAATATACATATAGATTCTTAATCTTTGATTTCTAGGATATTGTAAAATTTTTAAGATTCTGAAGTAGTTTTATTTATTTTCCTTAAAGCAACTTAAGTAGTTCTTAGAAGATTTTAAAACATTTAGAAAAAGGAATTGAAAAAACGTATGCAGCATACCTTTGGATGATAAAAATAGCAAATTAAACACTGTTCGTAAAGTTAAGGTGATACAAGGAATAACAAATATATGCAGCGTGACTTATAAGTCAAATTTCGAATAAGAATAATTGCAAAATAGACTGAACGCAGATAGGAAATACTATGCTAGTTATGAATACGATCTTTAGTAAAATATATCTTTCTTATGTACAGCGTATTACACAATTCCGTGCAAATATTTTCAGAGCGTAGTATTGCAGTCAAAATAAAACTTTTTTTCCTATAAGCATGTGTCCTAAAATGCTCTTCCTCAGATCTATAGCCCGCGCAAATTGCTTGAAGAAAATCGATTATTTGGAACACTATACGTAGAATCTTTTGAAACCTTGTCTTTTTTAAGTAGTCTTTTTTTTTAGATTTCTTGATATTTTCCGTCCCAAAAATGGTGTAAGGAGACTTTCCCTTAAATAAGCCCACATCTTAGGTTTCCGATAAAAACTTTAAAAATCTAGAACACCATCTAGTTAGCTTTAAAAAAAATTAAAATTATCGTTTCTTGCAGCTTTTCGATACAATTAATTTGATTTGACGAAAGTTAAAGAAGCCCACTTCGTATTTTTTAATTTGATATTTTCGTTTACCAGCGATGTTTTTAAAAACGGTTTACTGTATCGAAAAAATGCAAGATACAAAAATTTTCCATTTTTCACGGATAATTAGATGGTGTTACTAAATTTTTAATTTGCTTATCAGAAACATATGATAGAGGCTATCAGAAGGGTAAGCGCATCTGAATCCTTCCCTAAAATTGGATTTACACCATGTTTAGGACGAAAAATGAAAAGAGCACCTAAAAAACCGGGACTTGCAAATTTTCAGGAGATTTGACGCATAACTGTAGCCACGGTTCTTCCAAAACAAATGCATTCCAAACAAATGCATGTAAAAGGATACTGGCAAATTTTTAGGGCAGGGCTAATTGTATTAGATTGCTATTCCTTTTTTTATAATTTATTTTTTAAATACAACGATATGAGCAAAATATGATGTCTGATATGAATGCTAGAATGGGTAATTATTTCGTCTAAATGAAATTAAAGTAAACTTTATGTCAATAATAGTAGGTAATTATAAGCTTTATCTTATGCACTATTGCGTGACTAGTTTACACTGTGCATTAAAAAGGTAAACTTTATATAAACCCTGTAAGAGTAAAGTTACGTATGAAAAAGCGTTATGTTATTATTTTTTCTTTTTTTTATGACCTATCAAAATTAATGGCGTTTAACCTGGATCATCATTTTCGATCATTTCGGCCACAGTTGAGCTTGATGATTAGGATCTCGGAAACCGTATCAGATCCAAGGTCGGTTAAATTATGGCGTAATTTAATGCTTATTAGAATTCCTTTTAAATAATTGCGAAATGAAGTTTTTATATTTAATATCCGACGTTCCGTCTTTTAAAAGCCATCATCAACTTTATTTTGTTAAATACGGTTTTTCGCCACATATCGACCTCCATTATACAATATTAAAACATTAAAATGGTTTATGCCGTAAATTATATTTTTAATAAAAAAAATAGAAGGTCCTGTACTTTGGAAACAGAATTATTTCTGAAATATTATAATTTTGTTATATTATTATGTTTTAATATTTGGAATTTTAATAAACCCCCCGATGACAGACGTAGAGAAGCTGAGGAGGAACAAACTTTTTAAATGCTGTGAGACTAACTTTGCCTATTACCGGCCTACATACAATAGAATAATACACAAATAAAGTAACCGTCCTTATAATTTCATCTTTTACTAGTTTGGGTAAATGACTATAAAAAACAAATTTCTTTAGTCTTTAATTTTTTTTCACATAGAGGATGTTTAGGTTATAAAATGGTCCATGTTTATGCACATATATGTTCTGTACGTAATATTTTATTATTAAATTTTTGAAATATTTGACTAAAGGTTACGTAAACATCTAAAGGCTCACCTCTTCAATTTGCGGCAGAAATGGAAATGTCAAGAATTGGGATTCAAAGGATTCTTAAAAAGAACAAATATAAGCCGTATAAGATTCATATTAGTCAAGAGCTTCGATATAAGATTAAGTTTTTATCATTGGCTCAATGGAAAAGTTCAAGAAGACTAGGTTTTTTTAATAAAATCTAAATAAAATCTACTAATGAATATTATTATGCAGTTGAAAATCCACGTCAAACCAATTAAGTCCAAAGACAGGAAAGATCTCTCTATCGAAATAAAATACTGAGGCCAATTTGTTACGAAGAAAATTTAAATGCTAAAAGCTACCTCCAGCTATTAATCAACGCTATATTAAAAGAGCTTGAAGATGAGCTGCTAAATATGTTGCGACATTTACATTTGTGGTGGCAACAAGATGCGGCACCATGCCATAACGGAAGGGTGGCAACTCAGTTTTTAAACGATAACTTTCCCAATCAGTGGATTGGCATCCTGGGTGCCAATACACATGTTGTGCGTTGACCTGCCAGAAGCCCAGCTTTGTGCCCGCTGGATTATTTTTTAAGAGGATATTTAAAAAAATATTTATTCAAAAATATTCCACATTTTGCAGCAAAACTTTATTACTGAAATAGCGCTTATAACTCTACGAGCAAGAGGGAGAATTAGCCAGAGGGCAATATGCGCCTGGTATAGAGGGTAAATTCAAAATTGCATAGAAAACGAAGGAGAGTTATTTGAGCATTTACATTACAGTTTTATTATTATTTTCCTAAGCTTAGTTGAGTTGCTAAAGTTTAGTTTATTAGTTGCTAAATTTTAAATTTAAAGTTTTTAAATATTGTTATCTATGTTTTATTTAAAATTAAAAAATATTATTCGATATTGGGATTGAGTATGGTTAATTAATATGGTTAAAGGTTATTAAATATAAAATATCTTCATTTAAATTTTGTACGATTTAGGTTTTTCCCGGATTTTCCAAACGTATGCGGATTTTTTCTTTTATTAATTTTTAAACCAAATTTTAAGAAGCATTAAATTATACAACTTTGCAATAATTTAACCGAACTTGTATCTCTTACGGCTTCCAATGATGAGGCTTGTATTTGGACCACCCTGTACATATTTATTTACTTGAGTTCCACCCATACAAGCTTTTAAATAGGCTTACAATATGTCTAATGTTTATTTTATGATACAAATAAAAAATACAGATTGTACAAAATTTTATAGCATTTAACTTGGTCTGCATTGCTCAGACTCCTCTCGCGTTTATATCATTATCAACTCTTTCTATTTAACTGAGTTTAGGTCTAGCAATTTTCGCTTTCCCTGTTTGAAATTCTTCTGTTTTATTCTTCTGTATTCTGTGTATATTGTTTATGTAGATGTCGTATGGATCTAGTATCTGAAAACTCATTTTAGATTAATCCCGCTTCACATCAATAAACATATTTAACTCGTTAATTTGAATAAATCAATGTTAGATTTAAAAATTTAGACTCATTTAGAACCATAATTTATTATTCTCGAAATCAGATAACAAGCTTTTTATATATCTGATTAATTTGTATCAGCGGTCATTACATCTATCTAATTATTTATTTAATCGTTGGTAAAATGCTAAATTATGTTAAAACATTAAGTCGGAACGACCAAAGTTTAACGACCGGTGGCCATCGGTGTATGTCTTAAATTAGGAGTAACGTTTACATTTTAAACTATGTAATCAATATCATACGGTTAAGAAGAAAATATTTAATTGTAGCATTACTGCAATTTAAATTTTCGAAATAAAAACGCGGAGAAAATGGGATTATGCATTATAGCATAGTGTCAATTTTTACGTAGACGCAGATTTTCTGACAAAAATCTAAATGCCACAAGGAATGAACCTTTTATTGCTCATGAGTCGAATTAAAAAGCTCTACTGTTACGTATGCGTGTTAAGTAGAATTTAGAAGTCCCTCTACTGAGCAAGAGATATATTCTCTTGTAGGCGTACTAGGACAAACAAAAAGAATATGAAATTTAGGGGAGACCGACGACTATCTGTCGTGAAAAAACAACATTATTAACAGTGCCTGAAAGATGCTGGATTTGATTTTTCTTAGGCTAATTTATTGTTATCGTATTTGCTGATCTTAGTTTTTTAATGCATTGGTAAGGTCATGAATCATATTTTTTATACCTGTATTTATTTCTTAAACTTTAAGCCTTTAACTTAAGATATCAGAATCTAAAAACTTTAAAACAGTTTATCGTAGATACAAATTATGGTACGGTAAACTGGCGGCATTATATAAATGGTCTGAAAATAATTCGATCCAAAGTTTTGTATCCATTGTATCAAAATTTTTAGTTCTAATAAAGGTAAATTTTGAGTTTTCACTTTAAAAACTTAATGGTTGTTTGGGGTAACCTAAATTAAATTCATGAGTGGAAACTTTTGTTGGAGTTTTGTGTTAGTCTATTACTTAAGTTATAATTAAATTTTCAAACTTTCTTTTCATTTTATCCTATTCACCCTGTTTTTTTTTGGAAGATGTTGGTTCTTATCAGAGATCGAATATTTTATATAAAATTAAATAATTTAATAAAATGGCGCCTTAACGTTTAAAAAAATTCCAATATTTTCAAAAAAGCTCAAAAAAATATTTTGTCTTCCAAAATTATTTGTATTTTAACATAATTAGGTATATTGTTGCCTTTACAAAATATCATTTTTAAATTTAATATGCGATGTGTCATCTTAAGTCCCAGATTAGATTTATTGATCGGAGTTTGTAGAAAAATATTTTTTATAGCTCCTCCAAACTATTTAGAGTTGTTAGTGTAAGTCTCTTCTTCTAATTAAAATTCAGAGGTATGACACTTGCATATATCTATTTGGTTCTGGATTTGCCTCCTCTAGGTTGTAGAAGCTGCATAGTGCTTCATAATTGACGTACACTTGACGTAGCTGACAGAGATTGTTATCTTGCTAGCTTGCTTAGCTTGCCGTGTCTGTTGATGAGAACTGATACTATTATTCTTATAATTTTCCTGTCGTGGCTCAGAAGGTTTAAGATAAATTTAGATTTTAAATAACTTTTATACTTTGTTTCTGTTCTGGTATCGGCAGCTCTCAATTATGAAATTGTCTTCTAAGCCAGTTTTTTACATGCTTAAAAAGTTCTTCTTCTCGACCATAGGCTGTGGATATCTCTTTAATTCTCCGATGCCTTTCATATGCTGGTGCCCAGGCTGCAGTTAGCTTGTTTGGCAGAGCTACAGTCTCTATATTTATAGTCTCTGACTAATCTGGAATTGGCTTTGTAGAAACTAATTGCCTTTATTGCCCGTTCTGGTTAAATTGTTTCTCGTGGTCACCATTTACTAACTAAACTTTGACCCAAATTGGGATGTCCGATCACCTCTCAGTGGCAACTGCAAGCGCAAGTAGGGAATCATTGTTGTCTCAATTTAACTTTAGGCTTTGCCTATTATTTGTTGTATGTAAGGCATTCTAGAAAAAAATGACTAGCCCTGTATTGCTCCGGCTGCCATTTCTAAGTATGCTGAAGTGGGAATCGTAGCTATGGATGGTTTTTATAATGGAATTATGGGGTCTATGAGGATTCTTAAATCTTTTTTCTCTATTTTTCCAAAACTCCAAAATTTTAAGCAAACAATTAGAAACACCTGAATAACTTTTCAAAGACGGAGGAACAAGCTTATAAAGATTATCTCAATATATTTATATAAAATAGTTAGCATACAAACGCAGTGATGAAAAAAAAATTGTCTCATCATTTCGTTTGTTTACTGACTAATTTATATAACATTTAACCTACAAAAGTATCAAAACACGAACTTTTGTAGCAAAACGAGAACGACGAAAAAATAAGTCAATGCGATAACTAGTTTTACTGCCGAAAGCTGCTGCGCCTAAAAATAAATAACAGCTTAAACACAGATGGTGAAGTATAGCAGGGTAACATTTCACACGGTGATGCAGGTCAAGATATAGAATTGATATCGTTTTTTTCTTTTTTAGTTCTGCTGCTTATGATTTTTGCTAAATTTAATTAGTGATCATTTCCAAAGTAATTAATTTTTATAAATATTATTTTTATATCATTGTTACATTTATATAAAGATATTTCTTAATGAAACTAACACGTGACCACACACAGGCCATATTTTACGGTTCAAAGGAAAAATTCAATTGATCCCCAAAGTAGCTCCTTTAGCTAGTGTTCCTGTCTTCATAGGTATTATCAGGCTTACTATGGGCTTTTCTCTTAATGAATTGAATATAAAGTACCATTCTTCAGTTATTCTTCATTTCACCCGTTGGGGTTTGATAATTTTCCATATTAAATTTACAACCTTATTGATTTAACTTCTATTAGTTATGTTAGTTATATTATCAAATTTTTTATTCTTTAGCTCACATCGTTTCTACTTTTATTCAGTTCACATTTATTTCTACTTATCGAATGCCACGCTTTTTAGATGTGATGCATTTATTCATTTTACCAATTCAAGGGAATTTTCCATTGATTACGTTAACTTGACTCGGAGATTTTATCTAAATGATTAGTTTAAATATCCTATTTCCAAATCCAAAATGTAATTCCTACTAAGTTTTATATGTCAGGAAAAACAATATTTGGAAAAATCTACTACAACGTTGATAGATAATCAATATCACTAACTGAAAAGGAGTTATTGATAAAGATGAACTTACTGTGTAGGTAACCCTTACGATTTATCCAGTTACTCAGTGGTAGTTTTTAGCTTCCCAATATAGACATAGTTGAAGAGGGCAGAGCAAACATATAATAAATATTTTAGATTGAGATTCACTGTTAAATAAAAAATTAGTCCTTTCACCTTCTGCCATTCACCAGCTATACTACACTAGGTATATCAGATTAGATTCTTATGAGGATCTACAGGTAACCATAAAATACACATATTACAATGCCTGAAACTCTTAGGAAAATGGTGGATTCAATAGGGCTGATACTGTCCGCCTAGGTAATATAGGTTTAGTTTCAATCTAGTGTCTATCTGATTTTAATTGTGGAGCACTACGCTACAATATAGTATGAATTTTGTGTGCTAAAATAAGTTGAGTATTTGATATTTACATAGATAATAATTTGCTTCGCATAGAGGCTGCTTAAAACTTAGATGACATTGCAGCTTACTTACATACTTAAGTTTTGTGCTTCAGTTTTGATAAAATATTTCAATCTAATATAACATTTCGATAATAGGATATCTTGTTATCTTTAGGGCTGAAATTTAAAGGAACGTCTTAGCACTACGATTGTGTTAAGAAAATATGTCAAAAATAAATTATTCGTTATTTTTTCATCATATGATGATTTACTTTATGAAGTCAAATAAACATAGAAGACATAGAAACAGAAAAAAAAAACATAATTTGTGGATAATACGAAAAAGAAACAGGATTCTTAGATAACAGTTACGTCCCCAATTTCACAATGTTAAATTAATTTATCAAAATTCCAAAATATATATTTATGATTTAAAAGCGTAATGTGAATTTAATGTAATGGTGCTTTGGAAATTAAGGATATATCAAATATTAAATGAACTTTTTTTTTATAATAAGAGTAATTATGATATCCTGCTATTAAAAAGTAATAGTTATCGACGTTGTCATGTCTTGATATTCCATTTAGCTAGTCAAAACTTTAAATTGGTTCGTAAAGTTAAACATTTACGACATTTGTACTTAATTAATGCTTTTGAACAAAGGAAAATGTTATTAAAAATGTTATCTTCTTTATTCATCTATAGCAGCGTTGATCCCTTTCTTATTATTAAAATTAAGTCTTAAGTCTTGACCAGAGGGCACATGAGCTCTTCTGTTATTTTCACTCAATATCTCTTATTCATAAAGACTCTTATGCGATAGAAGAGAGTGGATGATTTTTTCCCTGTATTCCCTATTACACATAAGAACATAAGAGTTGGATTTATCCTAGATAGTATATGGTGTCACCATTTATAATTGACAATAAAAAAATTCCACACTGATTTGTATGACGATGATCAACATGATCCTTTCATCTCCAAGTAAGATAAAGAAAATTTCAAAGATACTTTTATATCTGTTAAATGAACTTATTGGTTTAACTTAACTCTTTTATTTTTCATAATTTCACTATAGTATCTAGTATTCTCTCATAAACTGGTATGATCAGATCAGAAGCGTAAGCTTGGACCTTTAGTAACTGCAATTGGATTTTGACTAAAAGGTGGTTTATCTAAAGAGGATATATGAGGGATAATAAAATCATCGAATAATACTCTTTGAATGCCAAGATCCATAAATATTTATTTGACTAGGTGCAAAGATTGTTTGCTACTGCCAGTAAAACTTAGTAGAAGTAAGTGAAGTAATAATATGTAGCTTATGCAACAAGTAATAAATGCATGGATGATAAACAATTATTACAAGCTGGTAGGCAGGAGCGATGTTAGGCATGAAAGTTACTTTACGAAAGTAACGAAGGTTGACTAAACGAATCTTAATAAAAATGATTACTTTCTAACTACTACAATGATACTTCCTTCATAACTACTACAACGTTTACTGCCGTTACATTTTAGATGTTACTTAGAATATTTATGTTATCCCAGGTTTTTGATTCACAAATTATGATATTATGACTTTGACCAAGTAACATTAGTCCTGAACACATCTTTGACATGGTCATAAAACATAATAGTTCAAGGAATTGAATTAAAGAAATAACTCTCAACATCATTCTTTCAATTGCTTTGAGATTTTTGGCCTATTAAACATCGGATCCATCTGATTACTAGCATGCAGGCAGAAATGCGTCATCGAAGTATTTGTGTTGCATCGCTCTGCGGAGAAATGTAAGAGAAAAATCTTTAACCACTTAGCAGCAGTGTTGGCAGTAAGCAGAATTTTGTAATGGAGGATATTAACTTATTGGAAGTAAGACGGTTAGTATCTGGTTAAATATAAATAGTTAAATCAGATAATTAAAAGAAAAATTAAAGAGGCCAAAAAAAAACTCCGCAGGAAATCTGACGAAATCGAAAAACTTGAATGGAAATACGACAGCCTTAACTTATATGAGAAAATTAAGTAGATGGCAGGAATGAGACAACACATTCAGCCTACAATAATTAATCATAAAAATGAAAATCTGATTGCGGATATAAAGCCACAGCTGATTTGATAGTCCGAGAAATCTTATAATAGACAACAGAGCGAGTGAAGAAATACAAATATTTGAGAAGCTAAGGATAACTGATTATCTAGACCAATTACCAGAAACTAAAGCACGAATAGAAATAGTGAGAACAGCTTTTTATTAAGATCCAAAAGGTTGTATTTAATAGGAATATTAATCTAAAACACAGAGTTAGAATGCTAGGATACTATGTATTTTCAACATTCCTTATGGTGTGGAGGCCTGGAAGCTAAAAAAGGTCGAATTGGATAAGCTTGAGGCACTTGAAAGATGTTGATATATACACATATTAACGACGAATCGATAATATCTCCAACATTGAGTAACATCTGAGAATACAAAAAAAGGAAAATATAAACTCTGTAAAAAAAGAAAAACTTTAGTGCTACTCCAAAACATATAATAAAGGGCAAACTAAAGGAAGAAGAAGAGGAGAAAGAAGAAAAAGAAGAAGTGTGTTTCTAAATGTAAAAAAAAATTATTATCAAAGTCTAAATATAAAAATGTCTCAGTTGTAATTTACACAAGTCAATTATGAAGTAATCAACGCTATTTTTCATATAGGTGCATCGAAAATTCAACTTGATCTATGAAATTTTTCTTCGTAGTAATTTTAATCTACCCTAATATCTTGACCTTCAAATTCAATACATTAAGACATATCACTATATTAAACTATACTATTTCTGCCTAAAAAATTAAAGACAGAAGTGGCATTATTATAAAAAATAAAAGTGACATTGTTAACGTTTTATTTTTCTTTACTAGAAGAAAATTATTTGCTTGCTGATTTCTGTTCAACTGAGTTTATAATTTTCGTATTGCTTCATGAAAACAAACTTAGAAATAACTAAAGGCAAACTAATTCTCCTCTTGCACAACATTATTATTGCAATAGATTTAGAATGAAAAAAAGTATGAAAAAAGATGTTTCTTATATTACGAGATTTAACAAAATATTTAAAATAATATATATACTAATTTTTTTTTTGAGTATCAGGAAAAGTTTTTTAAGCACATCTTAAAAAAATATTCTTTCTCTTTCTCACAAAAGTCTTCCTAATGTTCTTGATTAACCGGAAATACTTTTAAATACGCAAGTTTAAGCGCGGCTGTGACGCAAATAACTTTTCATATAGCATGCAGTGACATAATTTCAACTGGCGGCAAAAAATTGCCTTTTCAAGAAGTAAAAGTATGTATACAATATTAACGTAACATGTAATATATTAGTTTTGCAATTTCATATAGTATAACGTGGGAGATTGGTGAAATTCAGTTTATTTTATTCAGGAAAGGCTTATACATTTTTAATATGAATATAGTTCATGGCAATTTAATGTGGTAGATGATATATTCACCCTGTATGAGATGATAATGATAATACTGATGTAATTTTTTTTTTTAAATTTATGTTAGCATTTTAGAATCTAAAGCCAATATCTCGTCATTTACTGTGTCTTAATTTTGGAGAACACAAATAGAGCGTTTTTAACTTTTAATTTTGCAAACACAAATACAGACACCAAGGTTTACCTTGGGAAAATATAGCTCAATTGAATCTACATCCATAGATAAGTCATGTCAATACAGTAAAATAGTTGTTAGCTACTAACACTTTTATCTTCAAACAATTTACCTCATTTATAAATGTCAATTTGGCGAAATATATGAGGGATAGATTCGTGTGATGATTGGTGATGGATTTTATTATAACTAAAGTCGTTGTGACATGGATTTTGAAATGACTCTTTCTCATCTGTAGGTGGATGCACTATTCTCCTGAAAGATCGAATCTAACAGAAGATTAATGCGATGGACTATACCTCTTGCCTCCTATAAAATAAAAAAAAAATAGGCTAAAAACTAAAACAAGGTATCAAAAGTTTTTCATCACATCTCTTTCTACCATGATAAGGAAAGACGATTAAAGTTTCATCTTTCTCCTGAAAAAAAATTGTTAAATGTGGGAAATAGTCTCGAGTATAAGTAGCTTGTTAATGTGATATGGCTTGATGTTTACAGGCTCTACATTCAGGCGTTCAATTTACGAAAAAAATTCTTTGGACATATTCTACATACCAACCCATTGTAATGGGGATAAAAAAGTGACTCAAAAAAAGTAGCTTGCAGGAAAATTTCAAGGTTATAGTAACAAGTAGCATAGTGAGTAGATGTTTTTATCGAGAGATACACTACTGATTTGCCAAAATACTAAAGCTCAGCAGAAAATAAATTGAATAGTCTATTATTACGTCGGGTACAGCATACTGAAGAAATATCTCCATAAGACGGAAATGGGAGAATCATTATGTAGAATCTGGTAGAAGATAACAAATCAGCCCGTCAAAAAATATTTGTGCTCAAATGTTAGTGCCCTTGAAAAACAAATAAAAGGACGATATTACCTAAATAAAAAAATGGCAGAAAAAAGTACTGAAGGTGCTATTGCATCAAGCCAAAATCACAATATTCTCAATTAGAATCAGTTCACACATTATTACAACTTACAAATCAACTTAATGTTGTCAGGTAATGAAAACGAAGCAAACCGTCTACTTCTTTTAAAAAATCGAAGTTCAAACGATTTTCCTTGCTACCAATTTTCTTGCGAATATTATTCGTTATTATGATGATGGAAATTATGGAAGTTTCAAAACTTCACGTAAACATTTTAAGGAAAACAATAAAACTGTTTTAATAAATTAAATTGAGATTCGAGGAAATCATTCAATATGTCGCTGTCACCATATTTTATTTTTTAAGTAGTTAAGTTTAACGTTTTAATTGTATATGAAAAAACTACAGAAGTTATTTATGACTGAAAGTCAATTATTAGCTAAAGATAGCTAACAGAACTGATTTGCAATATAACACCTAATACTAATTAAAACTTACATAGGTACCAAGGGAATCCCCAAAATTAGTAAATTAACCCTACAGAATTATAAAATTAAGTTTTATGAACAATACTCAGGCAGATTCATCAAACTTTTATATACAAAATAGTCCAGTGGAAATCTCATTGACGCGATTAATTGCTGTGCGATACCAGTACTGACATATAGGTTTAGAATAGTAGAAAGGTCAAATACTGACTTGGACAGCTTGACAGGTTAACTCTTAAGTGCAACTTTGGCACCCTTTTTTTTAACGAGACGGCGGCAGATGTATAGACATGCTTTAGTATCGAAATCTCTATGAAATAATGTTTTGACACCTAATGACAGAACTTTAAATTTTAGTCAGTCAAATTGGAGCTTTGGAAATTAGAAGTTTGCACAAGGACATATTACAGGTTGGGTTGAAAAAAAACTCAATTTTAAGTTGTCGATAAAGGGTCTACACTGCGAGGGGTGATCGATTGAAGATTTTATCCGAAGATGAATGGATATTTGTTGCCTATCCAGGACAGAGTTATTCAAATAAAAAATAGTGAGAGAAACTCATTAAGGAAGGATATCTTTAGAAAGTGTATACTATGCTTAGCGACGGAAAAAACTAAATAACGTGCTTTGAGGGGCTGAGCTATACTATCGAATAATGAGTTTTTGGGCAGATATATCAAAAAGCAAAACCAAAACCATTTGGGATAAAATATCAGCTTTTAAGTCAAATACCTTAGCATACTGCAAGCACTCTTCAGCAAAAGTGCTATACTGAGATCGACCAATCTCTAATGACCGCTCAATCAAGAGTTACATCTTATTTGAGTAAAAACATAATACATGTTAATGAAATCTCACAAAACAAAATAAATGGAAACTTTCTAAAAATACATATTTGAATTCAGACCTTTAAGGATCTTTCTTATAATTTTCAATGTTCTTGAAGACATAGTTTCAAACAGTTTTTAAAATTAAAAAATATATATTCGTACTTTCTACCATTAAATCAAAGACAAGCCTAATAATAACACTTCAACTAATCTAATACACGATACTGATGATATTCGTTAAGTTTAGGATTGAGGTCAGTCTAGTTGTATTTTCATTTACTGGCTTTATGTACTTAGAACTTGACTCTAATGTACGATTAATTTAATTACTTCAGGTCTCATGGACCTACTTCAAGAATCATGTTTTTGGTCAGATAAGGAAAAGCCTTAGTTACCCTATGAATAAATGAAAATTGCTGGGCTCAAGAGTAAAAGTCTGTCAATCGTGTCTTTTTGCTCACTCAAAAGGCTATAGCACCACTTTATGGATAATAACGTAAGCACGTTATTATCCATAAAGTGGTGTTAGACGCTCCAGCAAAGTTCTGCTTTTGTGACTCTCAGGTTCTTCTCCTTTACCCTATGATATATGAAGTCAACACTACAAAGAGATAGAAACACTCCAGGAAAAATTCAGATTTCATACTTAAAGTTAGCTTATATTATAATTACCGTTTCTAAAATAGTCAAACTAGCTTAACTTAAATGAGAGGTACACTTCACACCTGAAAAATTAAAAATATTTATGGTTATGATAATGAGTCATACATTTATCTTTCATTTTTATTCAAGGAAATTTTAGAAGCTAACAATAAGATTAACGACAATATCAAACTTTTAATTAGTGCTTCTGAAAAACATTGTTTGGAGCTTAATCCCAAGAAATGTCAAGTTCTCATTCAACGTCTATATTCGGGTGTACTTCTTTTAGGCAACAGTATTCAAATCAGCTTATCTTTCTGGTGGGTACAGAAAAAGTTGAACATACCAATAGTACGAGGAACCTGGGGTTAGATATTAATGTTGGTTTCAGATTCTCATCACATGTAAGTAACAGTGCATAAGAAAGTTTTTCCACCAATCCTAATATTAAATGTCAAACTAAAAACTATTATGTAAACCAGGGTATCCCATATTCTTTCGCGATTTGCATTTTATGATGTAGTATACAGTTTTTATGTCTTAAAACAAGATGAGATGCAGATTCAACTCATACAAAACCACTGGCGTTGAATTAATTATTCTGCTATTCGTTTAATCGGTGGTGTAAGAAAATATGATAGAGGTGTAATTGCAAGATGAAAGAAATCGGATAGCTTCGATGAAAGAGAGAAGACTACTTTACAGTCTAGCGTTATGTAATAAAATAATTTTTAATGCACCGCCAAGGTATTGTATAAAAAATGAAATTTAGATAGATTTAAGGCAATTTTTTTTAAAAGGTAATGTCATCACCTCAAAATAAAACAACATTATATACAAGATCGTTTAGTTACCAGGTAATCACAATCTCCTCAAGTCGCTAAACATTTATTTTATTATTAAACTGGTAAGATTTTGTGATCTTCATGATAAAGAGACTCATAATGGAAATTGTCCACTTATTATTTTTCTTTCGATCCGAGTACTTGTATGAGATCTTTTAGTTGGTACGGGGTTATAGTTTTCTGCTAGATATGTGACTGTTAACCATAATATGGTAATAAATAACTACCTTAAAGACTTTTTTTGCAACAAATTCGAGATTTACTTCATTGATATACCAACCAAGTAATGATTTTCTTAACCATATCTGTAGTTTCTTTTGATACCAAGAGTGATGCCTTTAAAATTGTTGATCATTTAAATGCCATTATGTCTGTCAGTTTTCTTCCCTATTATCTTAGTAATGTTGTTCTTTTAGTCGCAGTACGAGAGTGATGTTTATTTGCTTTAGTTACATTAGAGAGTCCAGGATTTTCGTTGAAGTTTTTTGACATGTGTCTTACTCCTTGGTAACGAAGCTGTGCATTATTAAACAAGTTTTTACTATCAAAGTTCATTGTCAGTATTCTACCTATGAATTTGTTATATTCATTATCCATTGTTCGATCTTGCATTTACTTGATTTCTAAGTATTTAGAGGAATCTTCTGCTTTCACTTCCTGGATGATTCTGCAATTTAAACTCATTGGTTCTAATTTCTTTTTTCGTTATATTTAGAAACATGATACTTAGCAGGTCCAACTGCATTTCTATATTAATGCAGAGTTTTGCGATTGTCTTAGGCATTTTTTATCATTGATATTGTTTGGCTCCCAATTGTGTGATGCCATCTATGTATAAATTAGTTAACTTTTGCTACTGCGATGTTCTTAAAATCAAAGCGATATCTCATAGATTTTAATCTACAGTACTTATTTAACCAGATAAGATGTTTGTTTTCGCTGTACTTGGTGGATTAAGATTCAAATATTTAATAAGGTACTATTAAAAAAATAAAAAAAATACGTGACGTGCCTTATAGAAAACTAAATATTAAACAATAGATAGCAAATTTGTGTGACAATTATAGGAAAATAAGCTTGTCCCATTTTTCAATAACGTGATGGACGAAACTCCAATCAAGTATTTAAAGATAAATGCACTATAATTTAAATTACTAATTTATTTTTGCTATGATTCACGTTTTGTATTGCAAACTATAAATCCTGTAATATTTTTTACAATGCCGGCCGCAGCCAGCCATCCACTCAGTGTAAATAATAATAATTATAAAATCACACGATTTTGTTGGTGTCCAATTGCGACCTTGACGCTGTGCAAATAAAATTAGTTATTTCACGAATACGGTCATGCAAAAAAAACATGACATATAGTTGAATAAGTTTAATAGTTACAGATCCTCTACTTTCTTTGCATCGAGATTTAAAAATAAAATACTAAAACGTCACTCTTTTCTCTTTTAACTAGACTAATTTAAGGTATAAAGAGAATTACGACAGCTCTATACATTTAAAATCTACAGGGTGTCCGGGAGGCAGGTGCAATCCGTTAAGGAGATAATAGCTGAACTAATTTCGAACATTTTAAGCCGAACATGTATAATAAATATCCAAGTTTTACACTTAATCTGGCTGGTCAATTCTCAGAATTAGTGCCTGTATTGTGAGTAGTTTTAAGTTTTAATTGTAAATACAATATAATTTTGTTTAAACTATTTATTATTTTTCATGGTCAAAATATGATCCGCCATTTTCAATACCAGCACGGGCCCTATTTCTTACTTTGGTGGTGGTCACCCTTATCGTCATCTCTTATTTCATTCTGTCAAATGTTTGATTGATTCTGACAACCAACTCTTCCCTTTTTCTTATCTCTGTTGTGTATAAAAGCTCCTTTGTTCGGTTTTAGACGAAAAAATCCAGGGGAGTTAAGTCAGTCGATCGAGGAGGTCCAGGCAAGGTTCCGTCTCCGCTGATCGAACCTTCCGGAAAACAGTCGTCTAAGTAATTTCTGACATCCAAGGTCCAATGCTCTGGACAGCCATCTTGTTGAAATATTATTGATTATTGATTCTCGTTCCAACAAGAGTTCAGCTTCCGCTAGATGATCGGTGATAAAATTTTGCAGGAACTGTAAATAGTTAATTCCATCTAAATACTGTGGTAGATTATGTCGCCTAATAAGAGTTCTGCCTAGTAGTCTGGCTCACACAATGACAGAAAATCTGCTCTGAAATTAATTTTGTTTTTTCTATTGCAGATTTGCATCCTTCGGAGCACATTCGTGGAGGTTGGTAATCTCTTCCTTCGAAAATCTGAACTTGTCTGTCCACAAAATACTTTTTAAACAATGGGTATTCGATATCTATGTTCAAATAAAGGGGCAAAACTGGATTCTTCTTCCAGGGTACTCTGCTTATAAGTCCTGCACCCCCGTACCATGAAAGGGATACTTTCCATTTTTGTGCATAGTCGCCCACACATTCCATCTAGAAAGGAAGACTCATCGAGGTCTCTAGCTACTTTTTTGATACTTGCCGTAGCATCCACAGTACATATTTCCAGTATTTGCTCGTCAATCTCTACATTATGAACCAGAGTTGACACGATGTGCCGGGTTGTTGCCAATGTCAATTTCGCTGAGCCTACAAAAGCAGTTTTGAAACACCGTCAAGTTTGACAATCTTCGATCTGGATAATGCTCCTGGTATAAGCGCCACGCCGAAGCTCCATTACCGTCAGCTCGTCCATACCTGAAGACAATATCGGCGTACTCTTCATTGGTAAATGACATTTTATAATAGTGTCGAATAAACTGTGAAGAAACTTTATTTAAAGAACAGTAGGTGCACTCAACCCGTTCGTGATAACCATTAGTCATGAGAGCAGATGCTAAGCCATTAGAGACTAAAAACACACTTTTTCATTTATTAACAAAATATTCCAAACATAGGTACACTTTAGTTTACCTGAACTGTCCCACAATAGCGGCTCTAATTCTGAAAATTGACGAGACATCGGAATAAAAGATAACTTAAAATAAAAGGGAGTAACTATGCGTTTTTTTAAAAACGTTTGAACAATGAAAGCAATTTTATTTTTATTCGGTCTATATAAAATGCTAAAGCTTAATAATAGTACAAAAAAGAAAACTTAAAGAAAAATAATATAAAATCAAGAATAGGTAATGGAGATCTGAAAGGTAGCCTTTCTTTAAATAACTAATAAATTTGTAACAAAATAAATAAATCGAATTATACCAATAAAAAAAAAGGTTTATTTTAAAGATTTTTGAAAGTTATAAAGTATTGTAAGAACTCATTGAAATGCATAACTCTTGACGAAAGATTGGCATTTTCATTTGTGGAGAAAAGTCTTCCCAGCCCACTCTATTATAGCCACTCCACTTCAAGAATGGACTTCTACTCACAAACATTTCTAATATATTTAACATATTCGGAGTAATTTTCCATTTTATTCCACCCTTTTGAAGTTAAATTTCATTTCTTCTTGGTATTTGATATGGTCATTACTACATAGCAATTGAAATCATAGTTTATTTCTTTGACTATTTAAAGTAATTCTTTTTTATTTCATTTCAAGACATTTAAAAGCAACTTTTTGGTATAAATTTCTACTTTATTCCAGGAAATTGAAGTTCCTTCCTGCTTCAATCCAAATTTTATGTAATTTTCTGTTATTAAGATAAATTATATTTAATACAAGTTTTCTTACTTGGATCCTCCTCTGATCATTTCAGTCTCTCTCTTAGATTCTTAGGCCTTTAAACTTATATAGCCAGAATTCATCTAATGCTGCTATGTTGTCTTTGGGTTTCGAGGCCTTTTGAGGTAATTTTTCATATTTTTCGGATATCTAATGTAATTACTTGTATGTTTCGAAATATTCTAAAGTAATTCTCATGCAACTAAACTCATTTTAAGTTTCTTCCTGGTATTTATATCCATTATAATATATTCATTTTTCAATAATAATTTCTGATAACATTCCAGAGCCCTTATGAAATTAAGGGATCATCCATACAGTATGCGATGCTAATGTTTATGAAAACATTATGTGTGATATTGGGAGACTTTTCCTCAAGTCTCACGTGACGTTTATTTTTTACCCTTTCTTCCCATCCCACTCCTTTTTTAATGATGCAGCAGCTAAACAATATGATTTGTGAAATAGGACTAAAAATAATATTTTTTGAATTGGAACTACTTCTTTACTTTTTTCTAAAGACCTTCCTCCTTCTTCCATTGCAACATATCCTAGATCTCCTTTCCGCTTTGAAGTATCACCTGATTTATGGATGGTCCCTAAATTTAAATTATCTTCCATTTTATCTTCCTTTTGGATTGTTGGGGTCATTTCGTAGATTCCAATGTCATTGAAGTTATGTCTCCAGAGTTTTACGCAAATTGTGGGCATTTTTAAGTAACTGTACATTTGCCATAAATATAAAATAATTTCTTATGTTTTTTAAATTTTTGGAGTAATTTTTAATTTCATTCTAATCAGTGGAAGTCATTTTTTGCCTTTTTTTAATTTCTTACTGGTATTGGAATCAAATTTTGATTTCTTGTGGATTGTTGGGACACAGTCAATCAAGGAGAGTCCATAGACTTTTTAATTTCTTATACAGGGTGTCCCAAAAGTAGACATCCAAACCAAAGGAGGCGATAGAGGAGGTCAGTAGCAATCAAAAAAACCCCATATACTATTATTCGATTGTTGATGGTTTAAAAGTTATTACCGTTTTTCTGTTTTTTATAAAAAAAGTGTCATGAATTCTGTAAAGAACTCATAGAAAGAATATCCTCACGTATTTGCGTGGTATTTTTTATGAATGTTGCCTTAAATAGTGTACTTTTTCATAAGTAATAATTGCATGCAAAACAATTGCTTTTGTCTACAGTATTCTGTATACTTAGACTGTTTGCTGTTTCTATTTTCGGAGTTTTTCGTGTTTTAACTCCTTTGCTACTATTACAAGTAAACCTTCACAAATGGCTTATAGTTCCCACGAATATGTAGAAATGCACTATGTTTATGGGCTTTGTGATGGAAATGCTCGAGCTGCTGCCCGAGAATATGAAAGACGCTTTCCCGGTCGAAATCGCTAGCCTGACCATAGAGTTTTCATAAATGTGCATCAGAGTTACTTGGAAGGCATCATTCCTGGTCAGCCACGGAGAGTAGAAAGACCTAGAAATAATAACGATTAAGATGATATTGTGGAATTTGCAACAGAGAATCCAACAACAAGTGTTCGTCGCATAGCAAGACGTTCGGGACTTCCCAAACCCACAGTTCATCGAGTCTTACAAAGAAATCTGTTATATCCTTATCATGTGCAACGTGTTCAAGCACTTCTGCCCACTGATCATGAAAAAAGGATTCAGTTTTGTCAGGAAATGATGCAGCGTAATAGAGAAGACTCTAATTTTTTTTAAAACATTTTGTGGATTGACGAAAGCAGTTTTAAAAGAACAGGGATATTTAATATACACAATTTGCATTATTGGGACTATGTTAATCCTAATATAGTGAGAAATGATCGTTTTCAGCATCAGTTTTCAGTCAATCTATAGGCAGGGATCATTGAAGGCAAATTAATTGGACCATTCCAGCTACCAGGAAGACTTACCGGCGAAAATTATTTACATTTCTTGCAATATAACTTAAACGATTTACTTGAAGACGTATCTGTAGCAACACGCCGAGACATGTGGCTGCAACACGACGGAGCTCCTGCTCACTCTGCCCGAATCGTAAAGCAACATCTTGATACTACTTTTAATGATCGATGGGTTGGAAGGGGAGGAACCATCCAATGGCCGCCGCGTTCGCCTGACCTGAACCCCTTAGACTTTTTTATTTGGGGATATTTCAAAGAACTTGTTTTTATCAATGAAAGCCAGACTGAAGTAGAACTGCGAAGAAAAACAAGACAAGCGGCCAACGTTATTACCAACAATGACAGAGCCTTTCGGCGCATAAAAAGTAACTTCATCCGCCGTTGCCGAATGTGTATTAGGGCAGGTGGTTCGCATTTTGAACATTTATTGTGATGTTTAATAGCGATAGATTCTTTTTTTTTTTCATTATTTAGAATTAGATTATTCAGTATTACAATATTTTGATTTTGTCCAAAAACGATTAGTTTAATAAAAATGTCAATCAAAAAAGACTGGTACCACTTATCTGAAAGTATTTTACCATATGAGAATCTTCATTAAATAAGTAACATTTCCTGATAATTTTTAACTTTTTGTAGTAAATTTGTTTCTGCCAGGTTCACTTAAAGGGCAAATAATTTTTAAATAAAAATTAAACATATTGAGAAATTATTTTTTTCTTACTAGTGAAAGAAACAATTATGCATCCAAATCATATTTATGAAAGGGTGCACTCCTTAGGGTCACACTCGCACTAAAAACTAATTAAATAAATTATGATATTTTTGTAATAAATTTTGTGCATGATGCATGAAGCGACTTTTACAAAAATGAGAAAAATGGAAATAACTTTTAAACCATCAACAATCGGATAATAGTATATAAGGTTTTTTTGATTGCAAATGATCTCCTCTATCACCTCCTCTCGTTTGGACGTCTACTTTTGGGACACCCTGTATATTCCAAACATTTGGAGTCATTTACCATTTTATTTGTGGATTTTGGGGAAGGGATTCTAAATTTATTCCTGATTTTAAGTAAATCCGTTCCTTTTAGTCTCTTGAAATCAGAATGTATCTTAATTATCATTAATATCTTCAAGATATTTGAAGTAATTTTTTATACTTTTCATAAGTCGTTTGAAGCTTCTTCCTCGTTTTTTTTTGGGAACTTTTACTGTAAACCTAGAAAGATTTTGCTTTAATCCGGCACGGATTTCATCGGAAATCATAGATTTTATAGAATTCTAATCTCTAATAGAGAATCCTTAGTTATTACCTTCTTCTTATATCGATGAACTGTCAAGGATTCATCAATGGCCACTACAACTCAGAGTTATGACTCTCCATAGGTCTGCCCTAATTCTTTTTTCTTCATTATACGTATATACTCATTTAGATGAATGTAAATTGGGACACTAACACTTTCTATCTCTTCGTGGAGCTCTTCAAGTCTAGTGTCCATATATGAGTTTTTTTCCTACTGGTGGTTAGCACTCTATATGCATTACATTATTCTAAGCTCTTGGTTACCACAATTATCCAATCTTTATCAATAGTCTTCAAACTGGGAGAACCTTTCAATGGCCAAGATAACTGAGAACGTGATGATGAGGATTATTAGAAGATCTTATTGATATTACATGTATAACTCAAAATACTCTACAGTTGTCTTTGCAGATGACTGTACGTACAAAATTAAATATTGGTGATGGGATTAATTTTTTCTTTGAAGAGCTGAGGAATAAATAAGTATCGGAATTCTGCAAAATTTCTGAAGTTCACCTGGATTATAAACTACAATGTAAGTGACGTAAAGACTTGTTCTTCGCAGTCTGGCAAGAAGTCTATTTGATCAAACACTTAAAATGCATAATTTTCTGTGCTTTCTGATATATGTCTTGAACGTTGTTGAGGCAAACTATTGTTATAAACTACTCGTTGCAAAGAATAAAAGATGGAAGAAAATGATAGAAGAGGGAAAAATACGTTAAGACAACCTTAAAGATTCTCAAAAAGAATCCAAGTAGGTTGAACTAAAATGGCTTTAATGAGATTTTTTTATAAGTAGAGGAAAATTAAGAAGTTAATAAGGTAATTAATTAAGTTTGTTATTTTAACTAAAAACCAAATATAAATAAAGCTGTGCTCGAAATTTGAGAAGTTAACAAAACGCTCTTTCGGATTTAAAATCCATCTGAAATCATATGCTTCTGTATTAGTGAAATAATGAAATAATTCAATAAAATTGTCGAACCAAATCCAAAAATCCTCATTTAATATTAAAAAGATCTCACAGTAAATGAATTTCCAGAAGAAGCGCATTTTACTAGAACATATAAGATTGCAAAGAATCTTTTAATGCAATACAAAAATGCTAATTTAATTGCATCATACTTAGTTAACCACAAAAGCTAATTATATAATATATACTTTTTTTCTTTTACACCTTTGTTTTAAATATTCAAATGCTATTTACATTTATATTCATTTCAACCGCATGTGGCCGATAGTATGTGCTAACCTGCTCAGGAATGAAGTGAAAGGTTTACACTCTAATCGTATATACAGTGCGAGTCTGTAACTTTGGATAAGTTTAGTAAATTAAATAACTTATAAATTAAAGTTATTACTGCACCAATTATCCCTGAGTTTATTCCTGAAGTTATACTGAGACTATATTTCCAGGACGAGGAATGGGTACTTTCAATTAAATCTATCATCCAGATATCTATTTTAGACTCTTTGCAGAATTAATAATATTCAAAGCAATTTAGTTTCAATTGGGCTTTAGATATTTTTTATTGAAACTTTCTACCCATAATAATCTGACCTGTTGCTATTAGTTATTGCAATTTTCAAGTATACTCCATTTAAGCCAAAAGCATAGAAAAGATATGATTCGACTGCTATAATTCTCATTTATTGGTTGAAATCAAATAAGTTACCAGCAGACACTTCCATGTGAAATGCTATTTGATTGATCCTAAATTGTCTTTCATTTAACTTTTCAGAATGTCCTGTGTTTAGGGTTGGCCGTTTCTGGATAATTAAAATTATTCTATAATTAGTGAAACTGAAAGAATATTTCATCCTCTTTGTTCAAAACATTCAGTTTTAAAAGAGCCTTGCAAAATGAATCCTAAAATGGTCTTAGCCCTAGGTAGCTAAGACTCTTGCATACTCTCTGATCTAACAGGTAGTGGGAATATCAACTCGAAAATTCAACCGTTTATAAAAATCCTTAATCCGTCGGGAAATGTGAATCAAAGAAAAACATGAGAACTACTAGAATCTAAAATAAGCATATATTAATACGTTTCTTCACATCACTGACCTCAGCAGGAAACAAATAGTGAGGGTACGTCACACACTGAATAAAAAGCTAAACAAAATGGATTTTTACCACGAAGGTCATAATTTTCTAGGGCACTCAAAAGAAACTAATCTTGTATTTTTTCAGATGCCTAAATCTGATAGGTACTGGTTTTTGTATAAGTTTCTACTGAATTTCTTCCAGCTAAAGTTGATTCATGGTATTACTATTATATACTAATATAAAAATCTAAAATAGGCTTTTCAACAACAAAATTTGTTAAATTTTTTTATTAACGCATAAATCCCTTGAAAAATTTAACTTTGGATCATAATTCAATTTGTTTACGAACCTCTGTTCTTCGTCTATTGAAGGTATATTCTAATATCTTCAGTGGAGATAATAATATACTTCCTGTTCTTCGCTTTCTAAACTTTTACCCTTTTAAATACCTAATAAAATCGCAGTGCAACTTAACGGCTTCTTAAATACTTGAAAGTATTTACTAGAAATTCTAAATAAGCCGATAAACGAAAACTTTCTATTATCACACCATTTAGAAGTTTGACAACAGTATGTCAAAATGTTTTTGAAGAGGATAATGAGGATGTAACATGTCATAAAATTTAAATAGCCATAAATGTAAAAGAAAAAGAGAAATCGTAGTTTAGGATATCGCTTTGTATGATTATAAACCCTTAGGTAAAGAATAAAATACTTGACGTAAATGTTGTGTTTTTATTTATTGGTTATATTATCTAGAAAAATTGTATTTGATCGTAAACCTCAGGTTTAAGAAAAGGATTCTTTAAATGTAAACTTTTTTCTTCAAGCAGTGTTACTGGTGTGTTTTTTAAAATTTATATTAGTGCTTAGCTTCCTGTTTGAATCTTAGGTGAACGGAGTAAGAACGATCCTTAAGTAAGTTCATACTTCGGTATTTCTTTTATAGTCCTCAAGTTAGTCTTACTGATATACACTCTAGTATATAAATAGAAGGAAAAATTATTAGTTTTAGACTTCTTAGGACCTCTTTATAGTAATCTCAAAGACCAGGGCCTTATAGTACCTTACGTTCTAGTCCAAATGCTCTGACTGCTAGCAATGCAGTATTTGACATTATTATTCCATAAAAGATAATTGAATTAGAACTCTATAACACATACATATTACTATAAAGTTGAGTTTCATATCTAGAAAAAAAACATAACTAGACAAAAAATTACTTGCAAGGGTCTTAGGAGATCAGTACCTCCCATTTTGAAGAAATATAATTAAAGTCGTATAATACCCAGTTAGCCATATTATTTTGTCTTAATTTAAATAAATTTCGTCTTAATTCTCTGCTGGGTTGGCAAAACAATTTATCTTATTTTGTTTCCTATTTACCTTGAAGTCACCTGAAGTGGAGGCCGAATACAGTTATTGCAACCTCTCAATCATCATTGAGGATCAAATATGATCTATGAACAATCTATATGTCAATAATCTTATAGTCTCAATTCGTCGCTGTAGACTGATCTATGCTGATCTTATGCCATAGCAAACTAAGATTATATGTATACTAAGATAGCTTTAATTAATATCAAGATATGGTCCAAAAAACAAAGGGGTTCACAGAAGTCCAGAATCTTCGAATTAAGTCCTTGATGTAGATAATGATACACTATAAAGAAAAACGTTGTTTTTAAGACTTTAGCATTGTATTAGATATGTTGCATTAGCCTATTCTTTTTTAGTTTTCAAGATTATGCGTATTAGAGGGGATATTCAAGATGTGAACTTTAATTTGATGTACTGCATTTGGCCATAAGAAGAGGCATTGGAGTTGATCGTCCCAGAATGTATATCACGTATAAGGATTCTATGGACTTATATTTGAATGCTTGACACAAGTTTTATTTTCATCATTGATGCATTAAACACTTGTTTAGCTCTTGGTTGCTTTGGTAATGGAGATGTTAAGTTATGTTACCTGTAATTGGACGTTAGCCTTTTAAAAATAAAATAAAAATGCAATTATGAAGTAGAATTATAAATCTTAAGTAGTCGCTGTATTTAAATTAATTCTCGATATTTAATTCTTATCATGGTATTTCATTCGTGCAATATACGAGGTAAAATATTAACACGTTAACTGCCATGTGTACCATATATGGACACAGTCAATTTTTATTCAGCGCCATGTGTACCACCAGTGGACACAGAACTTCTTACCTTCCAAGCCATGTGTACATGGGGCGGACACATTAAACGTTGATTGAAATGTATGTATGGATTGGTCTGGCGTAGGAAATAGTTTGTTTGAGAATGGCTCGGGAATATTTTTGTTTTTCGAAATAATATGACACAAAATATTGACGTTTTTAAATGATACGTTTATTTTTTCAATGGGCAGTAATTTAACATGTAAAATTGTTATTTATAATTATAAAATAAACAAACTAATTTTAAAAACCAAATACTTCAAAATGAAAAGATTATTTTATATTTTTAAAAACATGTTTTTGGAAAAAACAGTCCATGCAAATAAAAATATTTTCGTCACAACCTAGACATACGTAGGAAACTCTTTTGGTATTTTTTACAGCATAATTACGCCCCTATTCTTGTGAGTTTTTTTTGTAGCAATATCTGCACCTGCCTCTTTTTAGCTTTTTCTCGTTATCTGTCTTTTTGGAAACTTTGTGCTCTTTTGAGCGATTCATTGGGATTGGCGGTACTGCCGTTTCTAAAAGTTGCATGGCAAGATTTTCTTTAAAAGTCGTTATTGAAATTTTTTTCTCGTTAATTTTATTGTACCGATTTAAGGCATTTACGACTGATGTACCTGTGATAAATTCAAATGCCAATTTTCTGTACTATTTAATTGACTTTCTAAGAGAATTTGAATAAGCTGACATTTGGTCTGACATATAGACAAATGATTTGGCCTTATTATAGGCGATTATTGCAGAAGGTTTGAGCCTAGGACCCTCTCTATGGTGTACTTCCTTTAGTTCATCTGTATGTTTTGTGGATAAGAAGAGCACGTCTTTCTTGTCATGCCACTTCATAACAACAAATTAATTTTAATTTTGTTTTGCAACAATTTCCACTTTTTTTAATTTTGCATCAACAACAGACTTTAGTAGGTGTCTTCTGTTTTTACGAATCGTTCCAACTAGATGAGTTGATCTATTTTGCAAGTTTTCCGCAAGAGGAATAGAGGTGTACCAATTGTCTGCAAAAAGGGTTCGGCCACTATAAAGCAATGGTTGCAACATTTCCATAACAATAGATGTCCGCAACCGATTGTCGATTTATTTTCTCTTTACCACAATATACTTTCAGGCTGTAAGTAAATCCTACATCTAGACATACTTTATAAACTTTAATGCCGAACTTATGTCGTTTTCCTTTTATATACTGTCGAAAGGATAATTTACCTCGGAAAAGTATCATGGTTTCATCGATGCAAAGAGATTCTTCTGGAATAATGCAGAGAGAAGCATTCTTGTTCAGCATATCAACCAGGCATTGAATTTTATGAAGCCGGTCATTGGGAGGACAATCTTCATTATTTGCCAAATGAAACATACGTAAAAGCAGCTCAAATCTATTCCGCGGCAAATATTTTGATATTTGGTTTTTATATAATGGATGTTTGCGCCAATAATCTTTTAGTGATGGTTTTTTATCCAATCCCATCCAAATTAAAATAGCAATAAATGTTCGTATGTCGGTAAAATTAGTATCCACCCATGTATTAAGGCGAGAATATTGGCCAATATTTTTATTCGTTATGGCAAGAATAATTTGCTGTTGCGCGTATCTATTTGTTTCGATAACGATCTTATTAATAACATCGTCGGATACAAGTACTTCAAAAAAATGAAGTTCATCCTTACCGCGTATTTGGGTCTGCAAGGCTAGTGAAACTCATTGGTAGAGTGAATGTCGAAAAATTTCCTGAAGCTGGTCTCCACTTCGGTCTTTCATCATTGCCTTGAGTTAGTATATTGAAACTTTTTACAACACTGTTTTTTTCTAATAACATTTTAGAAAATAAACTATGTATAAAAAATGCCAAACCTCCTACGTACCTAACTGACGTACATACTTCATCTTTTTCTTTTTAGGGCGGTCTTCTTCAGCTGCAAATCAGAATCTGAGATATTTAAAAACTCGTTACTCATGTCGAGGTCTCTATAAATCTCTATTTTTTCTGCTGCAGCCTCCACTGCTTGTTGCATCTCAGTATCAGAAATAATTCTTTTCTTTGCCGCCATTGCTCCTCCAAATTATAGCCCACAAAACAACATGTTTTTACACCGATTTTTATAGAAAGAATGACTGAAGAAGGCAACAAACATAAAATGCACGTGGTATTTGCGCTTCTAGTGAAAACCGTACAACTGCTGCCATCTCTCCAGGCGAATCAACATTGACCTTGTACGTGTCCAGATAAGGTACACATGGCACACGACATCAAAAAATAAAACCTGTACAATCAGGTGCCATGTGTACCATATTTGGACACAGCTTTTTTAAACTAAAAAAAGCAAAAATTACATAAATTTTTACACATGCGTTCGTTTTGATGCACACAGACACTGTTTTTAATAAAAAAGTTACGTGGCTCGTAGGACCCGGTAATTTTTTTTTTAATTGGGACTGGCAGTTAACGTGTTAATATACCTCATATAATTTATATGAGTTTCACCTAGATAGCACTTCAACTGCTCTACTACATATCACTGATCTTCGTCTAGCTTGGGATAGAGGTCAGTCTCGTTATCATGTGCTTCTGGATTATAGTAAAACTTTTGATACAATAAATTATGGTAAATCTTAAGAACGAAACTTAAATATTTTAATTTAAACCAACCCGTATTATCGTTAATTATTTAAGTATTATATACAATGATAATCATTTGGACAATGAAATGACAGAAACTGGTAATTAAGTTAGATATATAAAATATAAAGAAAGAAAAACACAGGTAAGGTTAAGAATTGACATAGTATATGTAAGTTGGGATAATATAGGTACGATTTCCTATGTCAGAAATCAAAAATGTTGGGGTATATTATCAGCGTAAGGAGAATTTCACCATTTTTATTTTAATCTCTCTTTAATTTTTCTTAAAATTTTTTCTTTTTCATTTTCAAACTTTAAGGGCAGTAAAAGTTGCTATCTTCTTTAAGCCATCCGAGAAAAAAAAAAACAAGTAAGATGAATATTGAAATTTGCCTTTCTTAAAATAAGGGGGCAGCACCTCTACTCTTCTTCCTCTTTTCTATTCTCTCTTTTTTTTTAGTTCTTTTTCCATGTGCATGGGATGTCTCAGCTTTTCAGCATATCAATCAGTAAAAAATCAGTACATTTATTATCTTCTTTAAGCATATTAAAATATTTGGCATAAAATCGTAAAAATTAATAAATTGGATATAAAATTATTGAATGATCGAAAAATGTAATAAAAAATTGTAGGTAGTTCCCACCTCCAGAAGAAGATATGAAGACATAAAAAAATTGAATTTATTTTAGTTAAAAATTTGTCCGTTATACTAAATGGACCACACTATATGTAGTCATCTCCATAAGATTAGTATGCTATATGCAGAAATGTATGACGCGTACAATTGTTTATTCAAAGATTATTCATGAATTTGTTTAGCGAAAAACTACATTGCATGCGGTAACCCAGCTTTATTATATTTGAATAACAATAGAAAAAGTGCCGAAAATGTCACACAAGTGCATGTTAAGTCAATAGATAGTGCAACTATAAGAAAATTTTGAACAAAACGCCATTAGTTTCCTATTTCGTCAAGTAGCAACGCAAGTATTTGGAAATAATTGCGCAAGAAATTTGAGAAATGGCTCGGGAAAAGTTATGGAACGAAGTCTGGCAGCCTTAATACATGTATTATTTTAGCATATCTTTGATTATTTATTGTTTCATGCAGGTAATTATTATTACTACGTAGAATTTCTTTATAACTGGTTAATTTCCTATATCAAATAATTTTTCATTTTATTTTTTTTAGATTTGCTTATCTTTCAATGTGGTAAGATAATATAATTTATTTAAAAAAGTAAGCAAAAATTCCGCATATTTTTTATTTCGCTTTTTTTAATTTTCATTGTTTTTATTATAACTTATATATTTGTATAAGTTAAAATACTTATATTTTTTGTCCTTTTTGCTAAGCCTTTCAAGTATGCAAATTTTCCCATTTTTGTTTCACCAATTTTCTGAAAATAGGATCGCCATACATTATTGTGGGCGAAACCAGAACTAGGCGGAGTCAGGTGTGTGGTGTATTACAATTGTATAATATTTGCATAAGATAATTGATGCTTCGAAGTACCAAAAGCACTTGATGCCGTTTTATTAGTTTTGCATTATTGATAAGGCAATGGTTATTATTGACGTTCTTGTATTATTTTAAAGCATATTTATTGCAAAGTAATATTTACAAATACACAAATGCATAACTTTTATGGGCACAACAGTTATATATCTTGTTTTTTTAAGTGAATGCTAGTAAATTATATTCATTTGATCCAGTTTCCCTACTTCACATAATTTATTATAAATTAAACTAATTTCGACCTGTTATATGATTTTTTTGAAGAGTTTAAGTAGCAAAAAATGCCTAATTATTTTATTATTAATAGTTGATAATAGAAAACTTTTAATAATTAATTTTTTTATTTTATCTAAAACTCGCTCCAAAGAGTCGCTCCAAAAGCTCGATTGTTTTAACATTACCAGTTTACAAAGCTGCAAAATAAAATGTGTATTAGCCTTATTAGCCTACATAGCCTACGTTCATGAAGATTCGCGGAATATTAATGTAGAACTAGAAATAATATAGAACGTATAATAAAACTCAAGTAAATTGCGGTGATATTCAGGAATTTTATATAAAAATTATATGATTTAGATTTTAGCAGGTAGGTGAGCAAAGTAGTGTGCAATACCTAAAGACCAATGTGTTTTCTTCTTTCATTTTTCTGAAACATGTCCTGAAGATACAGTCATTAACCCTAGATCAATTTTGAAAATCCATTGCAAACATATCAAGATATATCTCAATATACTTTTCTCAAGAATAAAGAGTCTTGCGAAAATGGCAGTTGCCACGTCGCAGTCGCACTCAATTAGTGAAAGCTAGAACTGAGATTTTCTCAAATGCCTTAGCACCTATCCTTAAAGCAAATTAATCGGATGCAACCCTACCTCTAAAATTAGGTACCATGTTCAAACTAATCTATTGTCTTTGTGAAACCAAGAAATTTATTGTTTATGCTGTAATGGCGTAGTTTTGTGAATTTTATTGCTAAGTAAACTTGGTGAATTTGACATTTAAAGTGATCTTGGTATTGCAAATAATAAATAGTTATTTAACATATGTCTATTTCCGTAACATTAGTAAATAATTTGTTATGGTGTTCTCTAATTGACATTAAAATACAGTGTGAAAGGTGCTAAAACTAGAATATGATCAACATCATTATTAATATAGATGAGAACGAGTGGCGACCAACTATGATTTTTACAGAACCCCACACTTTATCACAAAATTTTAGGACTAACAAAAAAGACGAAATTCCACCATCTGAAGACAGACAAGCCGTGAAAGTGTTATGTTTATCCTTTGGAATAAAAAATCCCTATTTCATATCAATCATAACAACTGAAAAGGAATATCTAAGAATATTGCATTTGCAATAGTTTTTCTAGCATGCTCTCGAAATTCTACATTAAATGGTGGGTTATTATTTTTTACAGTTTCGTATATTTAATGTGTCCAAAACTAATGATGCATGTATCTCGAGAAATCAGACAGAGAGAAACGGTTAAATGGGAAGAGTGTTAGGCAACTCTCAACAGCTTCTGAGATTACAAGAAATGACAGCAAAAAATCACTTAAGATGTTGATGAATTCTAAAACTGAATAAAGAATATAAGAGAGCTGGCTCAGTTAAGGAATATATGAGTAGGTAAGAGTAGCGATGAGCCAAAAAGAGCTAAATATTTATATCTACTAACAGTTATGGCAAAATAGGGGTAATTATAAACAATAATCAATGTGAATGGAAGTTGAGCAATGTAATGTGATGTATTTTTTTGCTAATTTGACGTGGTAAACAGAAAAGGAAAATTGAGTATAATTACAGCTGAGTTTTAACTAATTTACTTCTTGGAGCATCTAAAAATTTCGTGTACTATGTGTGATGTTGTGTACTAGTAAGTTGGTTCAAGAATTTGCCTAAGAGTGGGTTTTACTACTTTTTTTATATTTTGTAAGATTTTCTCAGGATTTTTATATCTCTGAGTTAGACAAAACCTCATGTATGATTGGAATTCAGTTCTCTTTTTCGTATTACATTCATCAGATTTTTCATTTTCTTGTAATCTGGATCAGACTCTTAAACTTCAGTATCATCATTTTCGTTATGGTATGAACGAGTCTTTTGAATATTTTGGTATTTGCCATATATTATGGCGGTCATCAGCAATGGTATCTAAAATATATTTGTAGACGGTTGCTATACCCTTAAAATTATATTAATAGAAGTTGATGCAGTTGCTTTTCGAGTTAAATTTAACTACAAGCCCTATAGATAAACAAAACTATAATGGCCTTAAACTGTCCCCCGGAAATACCGCCTTTGACAAATGTAAATAAAATCAGTCCCAATGCCATCATGTCATCCGGAGATTCAGACATTTTTAATTTTATGCTCCTCCTTCGTCGGATTTCTTGGAAGAAACACAAATGTCAGTCGACTTTCTGTATTTTAAGAATGTTCACAAGAATTTAACCCCAGGGAGGCATTTTATAGCCTTAGCACATCTATAAAATACTTCTTCATAATACGTACCCTTGTCTTAAATATGGGGACAGAAAAATGGGTTTGTAGTAGAAAAAAATGTTTTTTAGTATTTTGTTATTATATATCTCAATTTGTCATGATGAAAGAAACCGAAATAAATTAAAAAAAAAAGTTTTTGTCACAACCTCTAAACATATTATCAACCAGTAAAAAAACTCAAATAAAGCATGAAGTAAACTTGCTATATAAATAGATACATCAAATGAAAGCTCATGCAGCTTCTCGTTCATCTATCATACATTTTCTGAAAAACATATGTAGCTAGTATTTTTTTAAAATCATAATATAACAAATTTTGGTATTTTAGTTAAACTGGCAGATATTTTTGCAACCCATCAGGAACTATATACACCGTTTTGCATAGACTAATAAAGATATTATAACAATCTCCTAAAGTGGTGGAAGAATATAAACAGAATCTTGGTATGGAACTAAGACTAGATATTCTCTTCAATTTTTATTAAATTTCATAATCACAGCTATTATGATTTTTTTTAACAAAAACTGCAAAACTTTCTTCGGTTCCTTTTTCAGACGGGTTTAGTTAAATACTTTAAAGGATTGGGGTTTATGACCTAATAATATTTCTTTCAAATATTTGGCTCAAAAATGCCGTTTCGTCAGGACCTTTAGAGAAGCTTTGCGCAAAAGTTACAAAACGGCAAACTAAAATTCACACTTCTGTATAATTTACAACCCCCGCATCATTTATGGATTCGACTCAACCCATTACTTTTATGAATTTGGGTAGCATTTTACTTTCTAAATTATAAACTTTTTGTGGTTCGACCTTCATATATAAATTGAAACAAATTGTAATATTATGTTTTATACTAAACAGTTTTTACTTACAATCTCTTTTAAACAATATCGATTAGTTACTAGAATAACTTAAATACTAATAATAAAATACTAAACCTTGCCAATTCCTGCAAACAAAGAATCGTGTTCATTTAAGTTATGCTTCATTTTTGTACAATTAGGCATATTTCTGCAGTTAAAGTAAGACTATTTTTTACTTATAACTATGCATCCTAAAATTTACATCCTTTATCGTTATTTTGAATTATAGATACATTTATGCCGCTAATTTAAAAAAGAAATTAAGGGCTTGTACTTTTTTGGACGGTCTATACATTTTTTTACTTTAGATATACGTTTAAGGGGGTGAATAATGTTCAAATAGGTAAATAATGCTTACAGTTTTTATGGCCAAAATTTTCTATTTTTTCTAGATATGACTTTGATGTTTTTTTAGATATGACTTTGATGTTTATTTAAACTAAGATAAAAGTTGCATTTTAGTCTTGGCATATTTGTTATCCATATAAACGCATTAAATTGAAAGAAGATTTAAAGAAATCTAAAATTTTAATAAGAATTTAAAACCGGTGAATACTTTAAGCAAATCGAAAATATTTAATTGTTTTTTTTTCTAGGAATGCGTTAGATTAATTTAAAATTTGTAGTATATTACAGAAATACTTAGACTTTCTACCTGATGTGGACTTCGAATAAGGAATTTCTATTATCATTTAAATTAGGTATTTCATTATGTTAATCGAAAATTAATAATTATTATACCTTTGATAAAGGTTGGTCTACCGAAAACGTACCACATCTGTAACAAGAATTGTTTTTTTTTAATTAACATTTTTGATCCGACAACAACAGAAACAAAACTATCGGACAAAAGTACAGAAACTTTTAAAACTTAGGGTGTATTTAAATATACAGAGAGTATGCAGTTCTACACATAACGAAAATCAACAATATTTTTAAAGATTTTATTCGGGTAAAGTAATAAACTATATAACGAAAGCCAAAGATTTTATTTAAATAAACAAAATACTCTAGGGAAAAAACTAAAAACTAAACTAAACCAAATTTTTTTACTAAATACCTATTTCAACATAATACTTATTTCTAAACTAATAAAACTAATAGTGGGTAGCGCATCCCGTATTGGCAATAACCTCGCAAAATCGGTTAGACATGGATTCCAAATAATTCATACCTAATGCTTTCTTCTCCAATACAGTTCCAGGATTCTTGCAAAACTTTTATTAGATCATTTTTATTGCTGATTTCATGTTGTGTTATACGGCGGTCTAGTTCCTCTCAGAGGTTTTCAATAGGATGTTGTGCAGTGTAGGGACTTTGTGCAGGAAAGTACATAACGCTAATCTTTTCTCATAAAAACCATTCTTGAATTACCTTTGATTTATGTTTAGGGTCGTTATCGTGCTAATATATATCCAGGTCGTCAATGGTAAATAATCCTCAGCAAATGGTAGCAATACATTTCTCTGAGTATCTAAATATACAAATCGATCCATAATACCTTCAATTACACGTTGGACCAATATAATCCAATGGCGTACCCAAAAGAATAACACCATATCATGCAGAATTGACCACTATGCTTTACAGTAGGCTTTGTATACTTTAGATCAAATCTTTTGCTTTTTGGGCTATGTACCCGCGATATTCCAGCAGACTCAAATTAACTAAATTTACTTTCATCAGTAAAAAGAACTTTTCTAGTTGTTTGTTGTCTAATGCAAATATTTTTTCGCAAAATTGAGTCGGGCCTTCTGGTTCTTCCGGCTCATTAGTGGCTCTACCACTAAATAATCCTGCTTCCCTTAGACTTCTTTGTATGGTCTTAGAACTAACATTAACACCAGACAATTCATTTAAAATTTTATTTGCCGATTTGCGGGGATCAGACTGGGCATTTTTTTATGATCATTTCAATTTTTTTGGTTGTTTTTCTTAGATTGCCACTTTTTTAAAAGTCCTTTAACGATTTTCGTGTTTTAAAATTATAAATTGTCTTGCTTACAACAAATTTATGCAAAATAAGCATTTTGCTTATGTTCACTTGTCGTACACCACTCTTCACGTGCATCAACTACGAAGATCTTCCGACAAATATCTTCCCCGAGATAAATTCACTAAAAAACTATTAACAGATCTCACGTAAAGCGAAATAGATACTAAATTTGGGTAATTCTTATGTTAGTTTCTCTATTTATGTCCAACCTAAAATATTTACATTCATACTATAAATAAACAATTGCTGAAAGGAATATGAAACGTGATGAAAAAAAATGCCGTTCTTAAGAGCTTTTTTAGGAAATAGTAATTTAAATACTGAAGGTTTTTACAATGTAAGAAATTTTAAGAAGTTTCTCTACTTTTGTCCGATAGTGTATACGATGAAATAATTTCCAAAAACCAGTATTATACAGGATGTCAATTTAAAAACTTTCCACCCTTAATATCTTTTTTGCAGTTAAAAATGTGACACGTAAATTTCATTTGTAAGGGGGTTACTTTAAATGAATATTTCGATATTTTGATAAGCAGATGTCATTCTTAGAATCTTAATGAGAAATGGGGTCAAGTGGCACATCGTTTTAAAGGGCGTTCAATTCTCTTTTTTTGTGTTATCCTAATTTGTTTCTTTTTTAGAGGTTTTCGAATAATCGCGTTTCAAAGTTGCAGAATTAAACTTGCCTACATTAAGATTTTAGTTTACAGGTTAGTGTTTACGAGTACAGTAGTTTTAAGAGTACGTACATCATTAAAATCGTTGAATAATAGGAAGAAAATCTAGTTTAAAGAATTGACTATTTATTGATTATTTTACATCGGCAAAATTTTTATTTGCAGAAGAGAAATTTATTCTATAAAACGCATGGGATCACTTAACGCACTATCTTATTAATTGTTGAAAATGTTGTCCATTTTCCTGTAAGTAATAATAAAGTCTGCTTTCCAATTCCTCCCTAAGACTTCGGAAAACTTCGTGAGGAATTGACTAGTATTCTGCTGTAATTCGCCTTTTAAGATTAGCAATATCAGGAGATTGTGTTTTATAAACATTGGACTTAAGATGTCCCCACAGAAAGAAGTTTAAGGGTATTAAATCCAGCGAGCTTGGAGGCCATTCAATTGATTCCCTTCTGCCAATCCATTTATTTGGGAATCTCTCGTTCAACCACTGTCGGACCGCAAGAAAATAATGAGGTGGAGCATCGTCCTACTGGAATATTAACAAATCTTCATGTAAAACTGATTTATTCTCGGTACCAATTTGAGTTTCTAGCTCATGGGTAAGGATCAATGGTTTTTTCAAGCATATTAAGGAACATATTACCAAGTTTATTTCAATATTATCACATATTGTCAAGTTTAGTTCAATAAATAAATGACCAATATTTGGGCTGGCATGTCCAGGAATACCAGCCCAAACATTATTTTTTTAGGAATATTGTATATTTTCTACTCCAAAAACATGTGGTGTTTCGTCACTCCATTATCAACAATTTTGTTTGTTAACATTTCAATTAAAAAAAAAGAACATACATCGCTGAAACAGATATATTTGCCAGAATATTAGGGCTGGCGTTGACTTTATGAATTCTCAAAACTTTTCTCTTCTATCAAAATCATCGTCATAGAGTTCTTGAAATATTTGAATTTTTATCTAAATGGAATTTATGGCATTTTCAGTGCGTTGCTACTATGTCATATGATATGCCTATCTGCTACTGTCCGTAAGGAGCTAATATGCTCTGCAATAAATAAACCCAAGACCTTAATTTGAGACCCTTTATTCTTCACTTATGGTTTTTTTTCTATTACTCGCCGAACCAGCTTCGAAGAACTTCGTGACCAAATTCAGTCCATATCTGTGACTTACTTAACGGTTTCGATTTCTTTCATTGAAAACCAATGCCGTCCTTCGTGCGTACTTCGCAACCTCTCCATGAATAAAAATAATTTCAGTTCTTTATCACTGAACAGCCCAACAAGCAAATAAAAATAATATTACTATTTTGGCTACATCTTTTAAATTTCTTCCTTAAAGTTGCTGACACCGCTGAAGAGAAAATTCAACGTCGTTTAAAAGGATGTACTACTTGACCCCTATTCCCATTTATGATTCTAAGAATGACCTCTACCCATCCTAGAGAGTTGAAACAAGAAGGCTAAAAATATTCTTTTACAGTGTCCCTATATTAAATTTGACGGATAAATAGATTTGCTATATTTTTACGATTTTTCATATTCTTAACTTCAAGAAAGATATTAAGGGTAGAAAGTTTTGAAATGCCACACAGGTTCTATCTTATGATGAACCTGTGTAAACGGTTCTCTATAATCGAGGCATGGTCCTATTTATCATGTATTTGGTAGGTTGTACAACATATGTATATTATTATGCTACAATATTGTATATGATTATTTATTTACCTTCATGATAAATAAATTTGTTTTGAATTTGAATTTGAATTTTGAATTTGAAATAGACACGTTATATAGAATTAGCATCGACAAAAAGCGAAACGCTTCGGGATGCTCTGTAAATAGAGAAGCAGGAAAAAGGTAGCATCTGCCTTGACGAAGCCAATAAGAGAAACATGTATTACCACACTTGTCTTTTCTGCTTCCCTATTTGTGAAGTATCCCAAAGATCCTAACTATTGAGTTATACTCAAATATAGGTAAATTATACTCATTAATTGAGACTGGTATATAAATAGAACAGGTACATATTATATTGTTCTAATAAGTATTGACCTATATCATAAACTTTATGCAATTTGGTTCGTAATGAGTAAGCCGAGCAGAATAAGACTGCTTTTATATCCCCATTGTATATTTTTATAGTTTCTTACAATAGAACCAAAATATATTTTACGAAAAAAACTTGCAATATAAAAGCATAAGTTTTTGATGGATTATCTATCTTTCTTTTCTTATATATAATATAGAATGTATAATATAGTTATCATGTTATATTATCATATGATTAATAAGTATATCGAAAACTTGAACTAATTTTTCATTTGGAGAGTTAAATGGTGAAAAAAAGGCCTTTTCTTTGATATGGCGCTGATTTTTTTTACATCGAACCCTTTCTTTTGCATCCTTTTCAAGACGGCTTATTCAAATACTGTAAAAAGATTAAGGTTTATAACCTAATAATACTTCTTCCAAATATTTAGCTTAACGTACAATAAATGTATACATAATCTTTAGAAAGTCGCCATTTTATAGGGGTGTTAAGATCCTTTGGAAATTGTTTCCGCTAAAAATTACAATAGAGTAAACTGAAGTTCACACTTCTGTATAATTTACAACCCTCGTATTATTTTTTCCCATTACTTTTAAGAACTTACCTGACATTTCGAAATTGAAATATATAGACTGAGTGCAATATGCTTATGCACTATGAACACTTTGTTCTTTTTTTGGTGCTTACGTATATATATAGTGGAGATATGAGAGGTCTCACTAATGTGATTTTAGTACTACCTAAATTAGGTAAGGTTTTGAATCTAGTGTTATTGGGAGAAGTAATTTAGTTAATTTGGGTTACCTCGTCTAAAATTGTTTGTACTTTAAAATCATTAAGCACACTAAGTATAAGTTGGTATTTTTGTAAAAAACAATAATATTAAATAAATTTATTGCCCTTACTTTTGAAATTCAATTAATTAATTCCAGTTTTTTATTTGTTGTTGATATTTACAAACAATACGGCTTTTAGTTTTCTTTTCAATACATTTAGGTCTTGGAAAAATAAATTCCTCATGCTAATCCATCTGGTGCCATATCCCTAGACAGGATGTTCGATTATTTTAATCATTAAGATCAAGGATGATCATTTCCAAGTTGCTTGGCATTAGTGACTTCAATATAAATTAACATCGTTTTGAAAATATTTACTGTAGACATTTAAAAAAAATCTTTGACATTTTAAATCCACGCAAAATAGTTTTTAAAATATTTTATAATATTTAATTTAATTAAGAAAAATGCAGTTTTAAAAATGATAAAAAGTTAATATTTTTTAAAATCTGTTAGTGAGCAGTTATTTTCTTTTTTATTTATTGCCATGTAACTACGGACATTCAGCTTGTGTCCTTCGAAGGATAAAGGGAGTTAGGTTTATTTAAGGTCTGATAAATATAATATTGTTTTTTTTTAATATTAGTTTTCAATTAGTTATTTCGTTCATTTCTATAGAGTGTTTCAATAAGGGTGGCGAAGTACCATATCTCAGTAATATATAATGTAAGATCTATGGGGAAAAATCGACACACTGGCCAAGAGCAATTACTTAAAATGTCTTTTAAGTTCCTAACTCTACCTCTACGCTTCTAGCCCCTAGAATGGTCAAGAAAAAGAGGCAGTTTCTCGAAAAATATCCCATAAAAATTATAAAATTATATTACGTTGATAAGTTCATTACAATTGTATATACATCTTTTGAGTCAAATACTTTTTGTTATAAAATATCAAATTAGGAGAGGAGACGAGCAAAAAAGTCTATTGATAAAATTGTCCTTAATTTCAATTTACCCCATTTACTGAATTTGATAAACTTAGTCTTATTTAAGCATAATGATAATTTCTACTTTTTTGCTTTGAAGACTCATGTACTGCAGCAGTAAAACATTACTACCTTATTCGGAGTCGGGAAGATATTCACGATTGGCCAGTTCTTTCCTGGATGCAAAAATACTCATACTTTCACATGAACAAAAGCACAGCTATTAATCACGGGCAAAGTCTTAAGTTAAAGGGAGAACGACAATGCTATACCGATTTCCTAATTAGCTGGAAGGGAAAATGTATTTTACTTATTAAACTTTTTAACTTGTAACTTAGATTGGTTATTGCAAGTTAGTACATTGGCACCTATGATTTCTCCACCTATATTAGAGAATTTATTTTCTTTGAATGTACGATATGATTACAATCATGTTCTGCAACCAATGGTCAACGTAGGAAAAGTACCTCCGGCCATACTCGGAGCTTAAGTATACACTCTCCTGATAATCTTATGTAGACCTAAAAAAGGTCGTATTCCATATATATTTTCTGTTAATATATGAGTCGGATTTATTAAAGCTCGATTGATTTTCAGTCAGAAATGTTACCTCCAGATTTGTCGTAATTTTCATTAAGGATTAATACTTTTCTATTGGTCTTGCCTCTCTCCCTATCTAAGTTTAGAGTATTATTTTATTTCGAAAGTGGCTTAAAACCTATATTATTCTGTATATTACCAGATAGGATTTCATATTTTAGGTAATAGATTGCTTATGCATGTAGCACATTAACTAGTGCGCTTTATCGATTTTTTTTACTCTCACTTTTTCCACTATTATTTTATATTGTTATTATCTGAACAGTTTATCGATTGTATTGAACTTTTTTTTGCGTGAATTAATTTTAACAATTTTAAGACGTTGAATTTCAGTCTTGTTATTAAGACTAACAGTGGAAGTGAGTTTTCCATAAATGTGGACTAATGTCCCAGTGACCTAGTAATTATTTTTCTATTTCTTATCAATTTTTTTATTAAAAATCTGTTTTAATTTTGTTTCAGGTAGCTTTTCTCATAATCAAATTCGCCATGTACTCAAGTGAACAAGATTCTCATGGCCTGCTTACACTCCACTACGGCAAACATCATGCTACGATCGTCGATGAGGTAAAGACCTGTTTTGCATCAGAAAACTACGCTGACCTCACTTTCATCTGTGATGACAAAAGCACCCTTAGTGCCCATAAGCTTGTTATGGCCACCGCCAGCCCGTTAGTGCGTCAAATCCTTGGAGAGAGCGTGCACGCATATGGACCAAGCGTGGTGCTATTGCCAGGGATTAAGAGTTGCCATCTAAGACACCTCCTAGACTTCTTATATAATGGGCAAGCATGTATTAAGGTATGATTATTATAAGTTATATGACAATATTGCATGTTTCTTAATTGGTTAATTTAAATCTTGCATAGATTCATACGTATAAATTTGTTAGAGTAAAAACTTAAAGGCGGAATTTGTCTGTGCTTATTAGATTTGTTAGCCTAACACAACCGAAAAGCCAGTAAAAAAGAAATGAGAATCATTAGGTAGTTCAAATAAACATTTGTGTCCTCAGGTCTATAAGCTCCAAATGTGGAAGAATCTTGAGAAAACTACTTGCTTGATACATTTTGAAAATACATGTTTTTATCGGTGGTAGGCAATGTTGCAAACAGTCGCTAATTGTCGTATTGCATTGTCTTAACATAAGTGATGGCCTTTCAAAAAATCTTAATAATACTATCATTCGAAAGAGGCTACGGTTAGGAAAAAAGACAACACCGGACAAAACTGCAGAATTTCTCATAATTTATGTACGGGTCAACTCAGGTCTTGAGTGTGCAAATTAATGAATTACCCTGGAATAAAAAATCTAAGTCACAACTTAAAGATCGAACGATAGTGTTTTTTCTACTCCTCTGCAAAATAGAGTTCAAGCCAAATTGAACGTAGCGAGGCGAGAAAGCACTGGCAGTAATATCTCTCTTTAACTTAGGGCTTTGCTTTACCAGGCGTATTGCACAAAAAACCACATGGCGGCATTCAAATTAGAAAAACATCATCAAAGGCGTAGAGTATCCAAAACCAAATCTGATCTATCCCATACCCTATGAGTGTGGTCTGCGAGATCCGTCAAAAGAAATTGTAAGAGGGTAATGAGCATCGGAAAAAGACATTAAAAAAGGAGAAGCCTGCGTAAATCGAGAATAGCAAGACACGCTTGGACCATATCTATGGGACTGCCATGAAGCAATACGGGAGAAAATGGAAGTTTAGCATTTGGTAGAATTCAGAAGTTTTTAACTAATCAAGTGTGTAGATCGATATGACGATTACTGCTAGAAGGTTGCTGTAAAATATACCGGAGAACAGTAACGGTTGACTTAAATTATACATTATTACACATCGAGAGTACATCAGCATGGAGAATGGAGTTGGTCTTTATAATATATCGGTTGAAGATACTTGTTGTCTCTTATACGTTTTTCTTTGACTATAAACATGGCTGATTCCTGTATCATGTGCGTTTATTCAGTGTTTAATTAAAGGCATAACTGAAATTGTTTTGTTAGAAAACTTCGTTATTTTAGTCAGAGATACTCTTATTCTTAAGTTACATTAAATATAAATAGAACTGTAGCTGCACAGATGTGTTTGACCAGAAATGGTATTACAAGAAGAAATATTTTAATACTACTCGCTTCTTATTGTTTTTTTTTTTAAACGATGACGTCAGAATACTGGACTACTGTGATTTTTAATACAAAAAAAGTGTTATTAAGCTGAATTTGGCTGCCTCATTTGATATGTCCTGTCAGCAGAAGAATTTTTTTTCTAATACAGTTTCCTCATCTTATTTTATAGTCTAAATGCGATTCTAAAATTTTTTCCACCAATTTACATTAAATTACACATTTAGTCTATTATTGCAAGCAACACACGTGTGGATGAAAATTAATCATTTGATTTTAGCACAGACGTTATATTAATCACACATAGATGCAGATACCAAATCTCTGGTTTCTGCTATCTTTATTATGACGCCTATCACTCCAGCAAACACCGTTAGGAAGGAAATAGTTGAAGAGCATCTTTCCTCTTCACATTTTGGCTGAACATAAATCAGGATTTCTAAAAAAAAATTTAAATGAGTTTTTGCACGAAAATTCCAATTGTTCAATCAAATTGTCACCTTATATGAAACTTAAATCTGCGATCTGCTTAAATATAAGATGCTAAAGTTTCATTAATATCGTTTTAAAGCCGTCGGTCGAAATCATCATAGCACCTATTTTTACACTTTTTCACGATTGTTTTTATTTCCTCAGATGAAAATTTGAAAAAATAAACCTACTCATATTATATCGTAAAATTAAGAGTTATCTATATAATTTAAAGTGTAATTTACATGTCTAGCCAACCAGTGTCGAGGAGCAAATTTAGGTTTGTCAACAATTGTATGATAGCAAATATTTTCTGATTACTTAACCATTACTCCGGTTGTAATCGGTGTATGCATTTAAATGTTTGCACAGACATTACGTAGGAATACACAGCACCACTTTCTAAAGCTAACAACGATGATTGTTTCTAAGATTAGAAATTGGATGTTGAATTGGGATTGGCAAAATTCATAAATACTTGAGACTACTACTATTGAGATGTATGTTTTTGCTTATTGAAAAAAAATGTATTCTTACATTCCTTAAGTGAAACCCTGAAGGGATTTTCATTAAATGGGAGATTTTTTGTTCCAATTTTTTCAACCGCCTGTAAACTATATACTAAAAGTTCCATGATGAGTCCATGTGAATTTTCAACATTTTTAATGTTATGTTCCTACATGCAAACTCTTCTGTTTTCTTTCGTTTAATTACTAGGGTATCTCTAATTTCATTTTGGTTTACTCCGTTTCCGTCAGCTTCTGTTTGAGCAGTTAGACCATTTTTTTTGCTAAAAAATTAATAAGTAAGGCAAATTTGGCTTTTATGTTAAAGCCCCAAATGTAACTCCAAAGAATCATATCTTCCAAGTCATCATATATCTCCTCATTGCCAGTTGTTTTTCGGTGGGGGAAGAATATCTGCTCCTGTGAGAATATTCTCAACTTTGTACTTCTCGGTTTCTCTGGATTAATCATTTAAGAATTTTTTGAAATATTCTTTATCTTTTCGAAGGCTATATCCTCTGAATACATAATTTTTTATTTCTAAAATATACTTTTCTTTCCATTACTTTACTAGAGCGGAGAACTGCTTCATACTTTTATTAAATAATAGCCATTACATTTCGGTTCTTTTTTGGGTGTCATAATATAATACGCTCGTAACATAAGCTATTTATATATTCAATAATATTTTTTTTATAGTCGAACGAACTCGAGAACATCCAAGAGCTATTCGAGTTGCTTCAAATCAGATCGGACGTATGGCGGCAGTCTTCAAGCTCTGAAGAGGCCAAAAGTCAATCCGACGATGGTGGAAGTAGCTGGGAACGCGATAACGATCCATCTGATACCATCCATATTAAACGTGAAACTGATGATGATAATGACGATGAAAAAGAAGAGGGGGAAATTAAGGATGACGAAGATGACCAAATTGGTGAATCCTCTTCTCAAGACCAAAACTCTGAATCACCGAACCCTGTCAACCTGTCCATTGGTACAAAAGATTCTAAACAGGACGATAATTTGCCACCTAAAGATAAATTTTCAGAGGTAATGGTTTTTATGTATAAAAATAAACTGTGAGTGAATGAAATAATTGTTACTTCTATTGCTTAAAAGCTATAAGCTTGACTTCATATTTGACGTTGATGACATATTTTAAAGTAATTATAATTTTTCTGCAAAACTATTAGCAAATCCTTGCTTAATGACATTTTTTAGTCACTTTATTTTTCGAAGGTAAAGCACTTTTACTTCAACTCAATTTTATTTAAATTTCAGGATTGTGAACCAAAAATTCCCGAAACATTGAAGATTGGACACACCTCAACGAAAATAGCACCTAAAGTGCATGAGCTGGCACATTTTCACCACCAACGCCTAAAACGTAAAAGTATCTATGCAGAACCACTTGATCTCAAACACCCAGAAGAGTATTCTCACATTAAGCCGCCTATAGCCGACCCGAAGCTTATATCTTTAGTTCAAAGCCCGGATAACTACGTCGTAACGCCCCATCGAAAAAGACGTCCTGGATTTCATAATTCTCCCGCACAGAATCCCCCATTTGTTCCGTTTTCAGGATCTTATATTGAAGATTCGGGGCATCACGCATCGCATAGATTTAAAACGCTGCCGCCATTATTGGCAGCTCATCACCCGCTTTCCCTATCGGCTCCTCCTTTTTTAGTGGATCGAACTCCTACCCCAGGAACTCATCCTGATCCGTCTTCAGCTTCCGAGAATGTAATGGTTAAATACCGACCACCAAGCGCTGATCAAGGGTTAGTATCTGAAGCATATCAATCATTTGAACACACATGGGGAGCATGGAGCCTATGTCAAACTCAAGTAAATCCACCGCCCAGTAGTGACGAACCTCGTGAACCCCCACCCGGATATTCCCATCCAGGAAATGAAGATAATGCGGAGACATCACAGCAGGCAACCGGAAGCAAACAAGCTCTACCCACAGTTCAAGTGCGCGAATATAGGTGTGAATATTGTGGTAAACAGTTTGGAATGTCGTGGAATTTAAAGACTCATTTGCGAGTTCATACCGGAGAAAAACCTTTTGCTTGTAGACTTTGTGTCGCGATGTTCAAACAAAAAGCGCATCTATTGAAACATTTGTGTTCTGTGCATAGGAACGTTATTTCTTCGAACGACGGGAGCTCCGGACGATATAATTGCTGTTTTTGTCCTTTATCTTTTGAATCATTACCTGAACTTATCCGACATTTATCAGGACCACATAACAACTTATTGTTAAGTAAAAATATGCACGAACTGAAATAAGTTACACATTCCATGTTAAGATGAAGTCGTACAATGAGTACCTAGAACGACTTACATCAGAATTTGTGATATGCTGGAAAGCAAATCGTTTATGTAGGTGAAGTTGGTTGGGGACCAAATTTTTGCCCTTAATCGACAGCAAGTTTTTTTTTTTAATTTGAACTTTTAGGTTAGCGATTGAACTGTGAAAACCTAATAATTTTAAGATTTCAAAAATTTTAAATTTTCTAAATTCTGTTTTTTTTTATTTGTTGAGACTATGAAATAGCCATAAATTTTGAAGAAATCCGAAAACACACTTATAACTTTTATATAGGGTAATGGTAAGAAAGATCTTTCCACAAGGACGGATTAGAGTTTAGTACAACATTTCGAGATTACCTTGCTATGCAGGTTTTATATTGATATATGCAATATCTGCTTTAGAGTAATATATTTTACAACAAGTGTGAAGTAAGCAAAATTTTACTATAATTTTGAATTCCACATATGTTATCATTAATACTTTTTAATTCATTTTTTTCCATTCATATTTGTTTAAGTAGTTTACCTTTTCTATATATCTCCATATCTCCTCATTTCTCTATATCTCCAGATAACTTAATTCATGTTTTAGAGCATGCCTGTGAGCTGGCGCCACGGTATAAAAGTGAAAACAGGACACATATTTGTTTAAATGGTTTACCTTATTTACTTCCAGTGACGTAACTGCATGTTTTCAATATGACATTTCTCAAGTGCGAAAATGAATTTTTTCGCACTGATTATGGAATGTAGCTATTCCTTTTTCAGAAAGTATACCAGAGTGCATATATTTCATAATATTCGTGTTTCAATACACAACAGTTGTTGTGTGTACACTCTTGAGATCTCGTCTGTCGTTTAATATCCAATCTATATACAGGCTGTTTTGCAACTTATCTGTAAAATTTTAACCACTCATCGATCCTTCATAAATAAATAAATAAAGGTCCAACAGAAAATGAAATACGAACAATACAATTTATAAAACCTATACTTACTAATGGGGCTATAAAATATAACTCTAAAGGCTGTTTGAAATTATCTCTATTGACTTGAATGCAAACTTAGATCACTAAAATCTAATGTTAGCCCACTAATTTAAATACTCCTAGTTCTGGTTATTTTAAGATGCCCGATGGCCACCATCATTATGATTCAGTAACGCAATTCTTTTATACTAAGTTTGCGATATTTTTGCCACATTTTTAAATATACCTATAAAAATAGATCCAGTAAATTTAGATCTAAAGACCATAAAAGCCAACCTGTTGGTTCATTTCTTTCTATTAAGGCTATCAGATAAAAGTGTCGCCATCACAGCGAAACTATTTAGCATAAGATCTTCAAGAAGGATCGCAAATAATGCCAAAAAAAATCCTTAATACTGGTGACTATCCATTTAGTTTGGCAATATGGTTAAGCGAATTAGACCATCATTAACAATTTCTTTTCGCCCACATGTTTAAAGGAAAACAATGGAAGGATTCGCAAAGAGCCCAACGTATATACAAGAGGATAACCAAACAAAATCGACTCGATATTGTTCTTGATTGACAGTCAGAACACGAGAATCACACTTGGCAGTAATTATTATTAGTTCCAAATCTGCCGTTAATACTAGTTAAAAGGAGCACTAAGAACCTACTATTCTCTGACAGTTGTCAATTGACGATCTGTGAACACAATTTACTCCCGCATATTTTTCTTTTCTTGTTAAGCAGCTTCGTATCCAACAAGCAGTTTTGCATCTATGTCCAAAATAGATGCAAAACTGCTTCGTAAGTATTGTTCTATCTTTAGGTTCCTAAATACCCATTTAAGTTTACCAAATCGTCCACAATCTAATCGTATTCTTCTGATTACTTTAGGTGTATGATTTTTTTTAGCGGACTTAAATATGGGTCCGATGGATATGTATTCTTCCAACCTCTCCATATTAATGTCATTTACATCCACAATTCTTGTTTCGGGGGTGTTAGTTTTTTATACACGGCAATTTTCTTTAAAGGGGTCAGAAAATACCTAGCCCAACTTTAGTTAGTAGAGAAGAAAAGCTATTGTTCTTTCATTAACTTGTGACTCAAGACTTAAAATTTAGACTTGTTATTGCAACTTACTGCATTGATTTCCGCAGCTAACATTACATACGAAGACTTACATTAACCTAAGTTGGCATAGCGTGTATATATCAGGTATTAACTGCCTATAACTAGAATCTATTCTACAATTATTTTTGGCCGTCTCTACTATCCACAGTATCAAATGCTGTCTAATAGTGGATAATTGCCAAAACAGACTTAGATTAATTGACAGACTGAGGAAAAGGTCTGATGTATATCCTTTCTAAATTCTATCTTGCTTGATATGCACTCATTTTAACACTTAGGGTTAATCCTCATAAACAGCTTGTAGAAGAGAGAACTATGGGGCAATAATTGTAGATGCCACTCTTGTTTTTTGTCTATGTACTGCTACAGTATCCCACATTTGCTGTTTTAAATCCATTGTAGTTGAACTCTAATTTCCATTTGATGTTTACTATAAGAAGGTGTTTGCTTTATATCACATGTTCTCTTGGGCACATTATATTTTTATGTGACAAATCAACATATCATATAATATTATATATATGTGGTTAAAATTTGTCGGGAAAGTTGTGAAACATTATGTATTCTTAAAATTCGATTGATAGGTGTAATAAATACAATATCTCCGTAAACTGACCTACTTAGAGATTCCATTACCATATCTTTTACGAATACCATTATCTTTTATGGCTACACCCTTTACACCTTAACTTATTAGTAGATAAAGAATATTTTTAAAATAATTTTCTTTAATTTGATCTAGAATCTTTTCGATTTGGCAATTTTCGTCTGTTTACGTAAAAATTGATTGCTTTATAATCTTTTCGTCCAGTCTCCTAATGATATTTTATTTATCGAAGTTGATTAAAGAAAACCCATTAGATATTAAATATTAAATCGCCCATTAAAGGAGTGATCAGTTCAACTGTTAACTGCGATGGTTTTTACTTTTATATACTAATTAAACGTAATTCCAACCAATGTGTTCAATTTGACTTTACGTACCTAAACTATGCGTGGTGTGTATAACAGATGATTCAATTGTTCGGCTGGTCCGATTCCTTGTAAAAAAAAACGTATGTAATCTGTAAAAATAACTTAGCACTTCAACGTTATATACATCACAAGTAGATAATTTATTATACAGTAACTAAAATTGCTTCAGATTGAGTTAATCCGATAGAAGTTTCGAGACATCTTGGCGCTGTGGCACCTTTTCCAGAAATAATTTAAAACTGGTTATTTTGATTTATCGAAAATTTTCACATAAAAGCGTTAGCGTTTTTAGTTATTGTATGTGAAATTTGTAAATAACCAACTTATAGTTTTTACTAGAAAACTGGATATAAAAGCGTATATTTTTTTAATATACACACCAAAGACATAAATTGTAAGAATTACAATAACTCTTTCTGTACTTTATTAACTTATCTTAATTGTTTCCAGCTTTAACTGTTTTTTTGATTAATTTTTTTTGTGCAACATGAATTTAATAAATAAAAGCTTTGGTAATTTAAATATAAATATAATAACTAATGCACTTAACTTTATTTTATTGTTAAAAATTGGGATGAAGTTAAAATGGCAATGCATTCTAGCCTTAATTGACTTCTAATTTTATTTTATACCTTTCTAAATTGCAAAATTCCAACCCATTAAAACGCCATTTTTTAATAATATTTGTTATGAACTATCTTTGAAGTTTAATTTACTTTTATCTAGTAATTAAGGAACGTTTTGGGATAACTTATTTTTGACACTTTGGAAATTGTAACAAAACTATTTCTGGAACTAGGCTTCATTATAAATACTGTGGTAAGTAAAAATAAGCTTTTGCCTAGAAGCCAATATGGTACAAATGTGGTAACTTATAATTCTTTTTATTTCGCTTTGTGAATAGATTAAAACATTTTGTAAATAGTGTAATTATAAGAAAAATAAATTTTAGTTTCTTCCGTTATTTTATTAAATACCTTAATATTTCCTATAATTCTTTTTCGTTATGAATATTTATTCTTTGGAAAAATTCCCACAAGCCAATATTAGCAATAATAGAAGAAACACCCTAAAAATCGTTGATTGGAAATTTTTTTATTATGCTTGTTAAAAGCATATGAGGCATAAAGGCACAGCAACCAGAGGCTGTCCGCAGGCAAATTTGTTATCACCTCTCATATGGAATGTGGTTCTGGATGGAAGGCTTAATGCCACTACACAATAGCTTATGCAGATGACATAGTTATTCTACAAACAAGTAAATTCGAACACTCGCTATGCGAATGTATCCTAGCGACTCTTCAAATTAATAGAAAAATGATGATCAGAATGCTTTCTATTTATTAATCCCAAAAAGACTGAGATTATAAAATACTATTCATTAGAAAGATCAAACTAAAATAAAAATAACATCTCTACCGGCACCCCAACTATCAAAATCTAAATTTTGCTTCGGAAATCAAGTGGTGTCACTTTGGTATGACATTCGATAGCAAACTAAATTGAAACTCTTGTTTCAGAAAGAGTACAGAAACGGTAATACATCTCATATGAATAGTGTAGACTTACAATTATTAGGACTTAGGGCTTCTCTTCCATGCTAATTATGAGGATCTATATAGCTATCATATGGCTTTTGTTACGGAACTTTTGTCTGGGGCCACAAAGAGATCAGGTCACAACGGCATGGCTCCACATAACGGGAGCCATAAGAGTCACACCAAGTAGAGCTTTGGAGGTTATGACTATATGTGGATATTTATGTGAAGGAGATTGTCTTGCTCCTAATAAGATCATCCGCTTTATTGAAATTAATATGAATGTAGGGTTTGGCCTGCTGGATATTAAGATGGACTCTACTACACAATCAACCTTGTTATCGAATGGCAGGTATTACTACCATCTACTTGGAGATAATTAAATGTAATTCAAGCTTTAGGGAATGCCAAGTCTTCACCAATAGAAAAATTGGCCATAACCCTGGCAACACATGAATAAATCAGCAGTAATGAAATATATAATCAGCAATAATAAAACTGTATAAATTCACACAGATTGCAGACAGAATTTTTTGCTGTCTATATCACGCCTCACGTCAGAATCTGTGCAACAAAGCCACCACACCCTTCTGGAAGCTTCCACCAAAAACAGGCTAGGAGTTAGCTGGGCACAACCACAGCAAAGATAATCGATCTGCCAATTTCATAGTCAAGAGGGCTGCCTAAACCTAGCACAGGACGTCCAATGAACATCCAAAATTAGTCCAATGGTTATCCATAGTACAAAAATTGGATATCAAATAGATAGCCAATTTTGGACATTCATTGGAATAATAGTTTAGGACATGCATGTATATTCCTATTACTGTCCTACGTTGGAAATACGATTTCTAAAAGAAGTAATAAAATAAATACTTTCGCGAAAATTGATATATGATAATGTGGGACCATACGCTTTTATAATAGACAAATATCGGATCACACTTTTATGTCGTATGTCAATGTTAAATATCATTTGAAAACTTCATTTACTTGCCGTTATATTATTGATTATGCATTGGACTTTGGCAATTTGCATTTATGCTCTCCTGTACATTTAAAGTCATTTAACTTGACTCCCCTGTACATTTTATAGAAAAAATGTAAGATAACTTTTTGAAGAGACCAATCTGGCAAACCCTTGTGCAAAGTTTCAAAAAATGTTAATAAGCGAATCTTGAATTATTCAATTAAATGTAATTGCAAAATTAGCAAATTTTCGGTTTCTTCACCAGTAAAATTAATATTATCACTGACGTGAGGAAACGTGTCAATAAATCAGTGACAGTCGATATTTGAAAACAAGTATGAATTATTCTATCGACAAAAAAGTAGCCATAATTAAGTGGCATTATGCGGGAAACAGTTTTAGAGCATTTCGTCCATTTCAACTATTAAATGTATTGTCAATAAGTTCGAGTCCAAAGGTACCGTAATAAATAATTGTAAATCTTCAACTTAGGATATCGAAAATAGAGCCGAAGAAAGAGAAAACCGAGATCTTAATATTGAGTGTGGAGGAAAACAAGATGGTTAGTACGAGGGTTCTTGGGCAAGAGGTAAATAAACATCATACAACGGTATTGCGCACTTTAAAAAAACAGAAATATTCGTATAAATTCGAAAAACATCAAGAGCTGCAGGAAGGAGATGAAGAGCGAAGAATGGCATTTTGTTTTGAAATGATGGAAAGAGCAAATAATGATAGGATTTTTTTAAGAAATATTTGTTTTACCGATGAATGTACATTTACCCTCAACAATGAACCACATGTTTAGAATTGCCGGTATTGGATCCAAGAAAATGAACATCGCTTTGTTCATACTCGGACACAATATCCCCAAAAAACAAATGTATTCGTGGGAATTATCGGAAACCATATCATTGGACCCTTTTTTATGGACTATAACCCAACAGCTGAAACCTATTTGGACTTATTTCAAAATCAAATTGCACCCGCCTTGGAAGAAGTTGTTCAGGAAGATCAAATGAACTGGTACCAAATGGATGGTTGCCCGGCCCATAATGCCCATATGGTTAGAGAGTGCTTGGAAAATGCTTTTAACGGCAATATTATTGGTCCACGGTACCGGATACTTTGGCCAGCCAGGTCACCTGATCTTTCACCGGATGACTTCTTTTTGTGGGGTCATTTAAAAAGTGTCATTTATAAAAGTGTAAAATTTGAGAATCTAAACCAGTTACAAAACGCTATTTCACACTAACACTACTTCAGATTATTACTAACACTATTTCAGATACTGCTATTGGTTTAATTAAATTCTAAGTATGATAAAATTATTTTTTTAATAATCGATCATAATAATTGTTATTGGTTTAACTTCATCGTTATATTAAATAAAAGTTTAGATAAAAAAGTAATGTTAACGTGTCCTACTTTGAATGTATGGTTGTGAGATTGATAAAATGAAAAAAAAAAACATTTCTTGTATTCGGCTGTACGTCAGATTTGACAAATTGTTTGCTGGTGGCTGATGTCTGGTTTTACCTGAACCAAAAATTTGCCAATTCTGTAATTACATTTAGTTGAATAATTCAAGATTCGCTTATTAACATTTTTTAAAACTTTCCACGAGGGTTTGCCAGATTGGTCTCATCAAAAAGTTATCTTACATTTTTTCTGTAAAATGTACAGGGAAGCCAATAATTGACCCCCTTAAAATTTACATGGGATTTCCTATGTTCCGCTCGGCGACGCATCACCTGGTATAGAAAGAAAGAAAGAAAATGTGCTATATTACGTAAGACAACAAAATCTTGTGTATAAGCATCCTAAAAACTAAAAAATTCCAAATTCACTTTAAATTTCAAATTTCAAACAAACATAACATCTAAAACACTTTACCATAAAATTTACACACATTACCAAAATTATCATAATAAAACAGATTGAGAAAAAAAAGATCTTTTTGATAAATTTCATTAAAAAATAAGTAAAGCTCAAATAAAACAGAATTTAGAGGAAGTAAATTAAATTATTTAATAGGAAACAAAACTAAAACACTAAAATGATGTCAGAGCACAGGTTAAAAGGTATCTTTTTTTTGGCCATAACCCTGGCAACACATGAATAAATCAGCAGTAATGAAATATATAATCAGCAATAATAAAACTGTATAAATTCACACAGATTGCAGACAGAATTTTTTGCTGTCTATATCACGCCTCACGTCAGAATCTGTGCAACAAAGCCACCACACCCTTCTGGAAGCTTCCACCAAAAACAGGCTAGGAGTTAGCTGGGCACAACCACAGCAAAGATAATCGATCTGCCAATTTCATAGTCAAGAGGGCTGCCTAAACCTAGCACAGGACGTCCAATGAACATCCAAAATTAGTCCAATGGTTATCCATAGTACAAAAATTGGATATCAAATAGATAGCCAATTTTGGACATTCATTGGAATAATAGTTTAGGACATGCATGTATATTCCTATTACTGTCCTACGTTGGAAATACGATTTCTAAAAGAAGTAATAAAATAAATACTTTCGCGAAAATTGATATATGATAATGTGGGACCATACGCTTTTATAATAGACAAATATCGGATCACACTTTTATGTCGTATGTCAATGTTAAATATCATTTGATCATGTATCATTTATCATGATAAAATTATTTTTTTAATAATCGATCATAATAATTGTTATTGGTTTAACTTCATCGTTATATTAAATAAAAGTTTAGATAAAAAAGTAATGTTAACGTGTCTTACTTTGAATGTATGGTTGTGAGATTGATAAAATGAAAAAAAAAAACATTTCTTGTATTCGGCTGTACGTCAGATTTGACAAATTGTTTGCTGGTGGCTGATGTCTGGTTTTACCTGAACCAAAAATTTGCTAATTCTGTAATTACATTTAGTTGAATAATTCAAGATTCGCTTATTAACATTTTTTAAAACTTTCCACGAGGGTTTGCCAGATTGGTCTCATCAAAAAGTTATCTTACATTTTTTCTGTAAAATGTACAGGGAAGCCAATAATTGACCCCCTTAAAATTTACATGGGATTTCCTATGTTCCGCTCGGCGACGCATCACCTGGTATAGAAAGAAAGAAAGAAAGAAAGAAAGAAAATGTGCTATATTACGTAAGACAACAAAATCTTGTGTATAAGCATCCTAAAAACTAAAAAATTCCAAATTCACTTTAAATTTCAAATTTCAAACAAACATAACATCTAAAACACTTTACCATAAAATTTACACACATTACCAAAATTATCATAATAAAACAGATTGAGAAAAAAAAGATCTTTTTGATAAATTTCATTAAAAAATAAGTAAAGCTCAAATAAAACAGAATTTAGAGGAAGTAAATTAAATTATTTAATAGGAAACAAAACTAAAACACTAAAATGATGTCAGAGCACAGGTTAAAAGGTATCATTAAAAAAATCGTCAAGGTTATAATATGCCCTGGATAATAAAAGTGATTTTAATTCCTTTTTGAATTTCTTAACTTCTAAAATTTGTCTAATACATAGAGGAACATGGTTGTAAATATTTTTGCTAAGGTATATAAGTGAGTTCTTGGTGAGGGAGGATGTAGGGATTGGTAAGGGCAAATCGTTAACCTGGCGAGTCATATGACCAGTGTTAGAGGGAGGTTTAGGACATTTATGAATAAGAGTAGCTGTTTCTAAGATAAAAAGAGAAAAAAGAGTTAGGATTTTTTGAGATATAAAGAGAGGTTTACAAGAATCTCTTAACCCAGCGGAACATAGGTATCTAACTGCCGTTTTTTGAATCACAACAATTATGTTTAATAATCCCTTGTTGCTTAAACCCCAAAAAGGCAAGCCATGACGAAGATGGGACTCAATAAGAGAAAAGTACACTGAACGTGCAACTACCCCTCCCAGCTCATGCCGCGCTATTCTTACTGCAAAGCATCCAGAGGATAATTTTGATGCAAGATTTAGGATATGATCTTCGAAGTGAAGGCGACCATCAATGGTAATACCAAGGAACTTATAGCTTTCTTTGTTTTGCAAGGGGGAGTTTTCACTAAACATAAGGCCCTGAACGTCACACTTAAATCCCATAATAAAGGTTTTGCCCACATTAAATACAAGCCTGTTTGCAGCACACCACTCCGATAAAATCTTAAGATCTTTAAAAACCTGGGCTCTAACATTATCAGAATCTCTATGATTCCATAAAATGGTGGTATCATCAGCAAACTGAACCACTTTGCCCTGCAGTTTTAATGAACCCAAATCATTTACATAGAGCAACAATAATAGTGGTCCTAACACTGAACCCTGAGGTACTCCAGTTTTAAGGGATCTGGAATCGGATAAACATCCAGATACTGTAACTCTTTGGGTACGATTAGACAGATAGGATTCCAGCCATTGCAATGCCACACCTCTGAAGCCATAATTATTGAGCTTAGACAGCAGTATTCCATGATCTACACAATCAAATGCCTTGGATAAATCGCAAAACACTCCCGCCGCGGACTCTCCAGAATTTAAGGACACATAGACACTCTCCAAAAAGCCGAAAACAGCGTCATGAGTCCCTTTTCCCGTTTGAAATCCAAACTGATTTGCAGATAAAATGCAATTATGTGGCAAAAAAGATAAAATTCTGATTTTTGCAAGTTTTTCAACTATCTTGGAGAGGGTAGATAATATAGAAATTGGACGGAAATTACAAGGCTCACTCAAATCTCCACCCTTATAAGGAGGGATAACCACTGCCTCCTTCAAACATGCTGGAAAGATGCCATTATGAAAGGAATTGGTTATGGCAGAAGCTAAGGCATTCAATGCTGAGTCAGGCAAAAGGAGTAGTAATTTTGATGATATTCCATCAGCTCCAGCTGATTTATGGTTTTTTAAGCTTTTAATTGCATCTTTAACGTTAGTAAGGCTAACAGGATAAAAGAAAAAAGAATTTTGGACTGACACTTGTTGAATATAATGCAAAGGATCAATATTAGTATTCACATCCTTGAGCAATAAATGAGGAATATTACAGTAATAATCATTTAAACTATTTGGTCTTACTTCTGGTTCTGAAACTTTCTTGTGAGAATGCCTGAAGTCATTTATAATTGACCAACATTCTCTCTGCCTATTTGAGGACATATTCAAGCGGTCACTATAATATTTAACCCTTGCTGCTTTTATCGTCTTTTTGTATAGCCTACGATATTTCTGAGGATAAATAATAATGTTTGCATTAGTTGTAAACTTGCACAACTTAGCCAAAAAACAGAGGTTTTTAGCTGAAGTTCTGAAGCCTGCTGTGACCCATGGTTTTCTATTTTTCATTTTAAGCCTCTTTTTAGGAAAACACTGATTGATCTTGTCACATAGCACATGAAATAACAAAGTAAACGGGTCATAAAAGACAACGGGGGTATAAAAGAATTCGTTTCGAATTACACTGGCCATTTTTCACGAGCCCGGCTTTAACGTGACTGTCACATCACCTTTACATCAAAAGCGATATCAGAGCAAGCAATAGAAAGATATATAAAGGTATTGTCTGCGTATTGGCTAATAAAACCATCTATAAATCCGGTAATGGTCAGATACTAGCAATATTAGAGGTCTTATGGTAGGCTTAAGGTGTCTCTGTGGCTCTACCAGGAATGATGCTTCCTCCACTGATGGGCTAATACAAACACTTTGATCTAAATAAGATGCAATCAGTTTGAAACAAACTGCTGTAGGATTAATAAAAATAGTTATTTTTATTAATCCTACAGCAGAGTTTTATGGAGGTCTTTTGATTAATCAAAGAAAGGCACCGCTCTTTGATTTTTGTCATTAATTACAATAACAAAGAATCTAGTAAAATAACTGGAACTGAATCCACATCAGACGACTCTAACTGACTCTCAAAAATAATTATTTCTATAATAATAAATTTGGTCATGTGTGTATAGTAACATGACCAATTTTATTTTTGGGTACCAAAATACTCATGCGTTAACATGCAATATCAAAGGCAAAATATAGCAAATTTAGTAAAAATGAAGTAAAGGGAAACTACAATGCTTTCCCGATTTTCCACTCCGACTAGTGAATGCCCCACATGCGGCACAACTCGACCTGGATACATTCAATTTGGATAAAATTTTAATTAGTAGAGGGGAAAGTAGGAAAAATGTTATCATTTTCTTTTTAACTTGTGATTACATGTTATTGCAAGTTAATATATTGACTTCCGCACCCAAGATCCGAGTTGGCCAAAGGTGTCAATTGAGAAAGCACGAGAAATATCAGTAGTACATAGACCTCAGGTAAAACATTACGGTACTACATACAAGGTATCCCATAAATAATAGTAAATAGTTTAATAGCAGATTCTTTAAAAAAAAATGAGGTTAAGTTATTAAATTATCATAGTTCGAAAGTCAAAGACAACCAAGATACAGGGTGATAAACCTAATGTATTTTTTTTATTTTACCCACAAACGTAATGTTTTTTTTATATGGCAAATCTTAAAAATAATGTCATAGAGGGCAGCAACATCCTGATTTTCTTTTAACTCCGTAACTTTTTTAGGCTTGTCATAATTAATTTTTTTATTTAACATATGCAGTGTGCAAACAGTTTTGCTTAACACAAAGGTTAACAATATTAAAGTTTTCAATGCGCTTAAAATAAAATTTTTTAGTAGGCTGTGCTTGACAAGATGAATTATTTTAAATGTCATTGTCACTGTCAGGGTTTATGTTCTTGTCAGTTACTTTGATGAGTAATTACAAAAACTCAAACTCACTTATTTAGTAACCTTATTTATTACTTTTGATTGCATTCTTATTGTTATTTAGTTCTGTTAGTTATTTTTACCTATTGCGTATGACGTGGAAGTCAAAGACCTTGGCCCGCACGAAGTCCAGACTTTAACCCATTAGATTTTTGCATATAGAAATACATTAAATTAATTGTAAAAAAGTGCTGCTAAGTCATTTTGAAAAAAGGCATTATTTTTTAAGATTTGGCAATCTTTTAATAAAAGCATTTTAAATGTATTGAGACAAATTGAGGTCCTGCCGATAGTTAACTGGCAAATATTCAGAATTTAAATTTTTTATTTATCTTTCATATTTTATTAATCATTCGAAGTGTACTTAATAAAGCAATTCAAATGGTTTATGAATGCCATTTTTTTTTTACGGCATTGAAAACTTTAATTGTAAATATCTCGAAAAGAGTTAATTGGAGCGAGATTTTTGAAGTATACCTTTTTTAAGTAAAACTTATATGATATATTATAATAAATGATGCCTAAAAAAGCCAAAAAAGAGACGGAGCTTAAAAAAAATCAAAATGTTGCTGTTGGCGCCCTTTATGACATAATTTAGGGGAATGAAAGTAGAGTGTAACATTCCCACGGTCATTATTGCACCAAGAAGTCAAACGACTTGTCATAATCGATATAAATTACATCTAACTGAACTTTATTTATTTTATCGCAGTTACAAATAGATGCTAACATTTTCCAAGCGTTCCAGTTGATCTGGACTTGGCACGTACAACTTGCCAGATTCTGCAACGTATGTTTTAGAGAACCATTGAATATTTTACGATATTAGTATAAGAACTTGTGCTGCTGTGCTTAATAAAAAACTAATTTTTAATATATTTTATTTTAATATTCATATCTTTATCATTCACACATTAATTTGCTTTATTAGGAGTTATTTACTATCTACACCTATTGGCGTTTTATTTTAACTCTAATACATACAATATTATTATTTACATTTAGTTAGTAAATACCTAGACTTTATTTTTTAAACTATACATTCAATATATTAAAATCGATATTTAAAAAATAAATATTACTTTAGTAAATTAGGAATTCTTAATCTACATACATACATACATATGTGCATATGCATTTACAGAATATAAATAACCTTATCTCAGAAATATGTCTAATTAATACAAAAATAAGATTTTCATCAGTACTGACAAAATTTTTAGGGCATTTTTTTACATTACATCTACTGGTATAAAAATAGAAAATATGACTTTCTAGTGAAATTATGATACAATGTGTTAAAAAATTATTATTTATTACCAAGGATCTATCTGTAATAGGTATTCTATATTTGTATTCAAAAAGTATTAAATTTTGTGAATAATCTGAATGGAAAGCTTAGCCAAGATAAATTAATTAAAAATTGTTTAGAATAATTTATAATTTTTTAGATTAAAAAGGATATAAGGAATGTGCACTTATCGTAAAAAAAGCCTCTACTGAAAAAATTTGTTTAAAGTTTCATGTTCTAGACTTTTTCATCCGTTTTTGTTAAAATTTTATTTTTCAGACCATTTATTGTAATTTCAAATGTATTCCCCAATATTTCTTTTTTTAAATATTCCTTTTAAATTATTTTGTATATCGACTTAGGTCTGGAGTGCGGAACTTAATGTAAACTATCAATAACAAATCTCAAGTTAAAAATAAAGATGGAAAGCGCTTTTCCTAGAGTCGTGTATAAGCTGCTTTTGAACAGTTCAAAACAAATGTTCAGAATGGACTTTCTCCTTAAATTGTTCAATTGGTTTAAGATCTTGGCTATCCGCGGGCCATTCCATTATTGGTACCTATGCCAATATCATCCAGATATTCTCTCAGTGCCTGAACTTTAAGACAGCATTATTCTGCATTAATGGAACCATGGCTTAAAGCTTACTTTTCCATAAGAATTATGTTCTTCTAAGATCTTGTTAAGATCTTTCATTCCCTCTATTCGCTCATGACCATCCAGCGACCTTAAGTCAAATGTGTATAGAAAATTTTTACACTGTTCGATATTTGTTCAATGAAAACGACTAAGGAAATATTTGCATATTAAGAGACACAGCAGTAGAACTTCGATCTCTTTAAGACTTAACAATAACGAAGCGATTAACATGCATTAATAAATTTTCCAATAGGAATGATTTTCATGAATAACTTCTCTAATTATCAGGGCAACTATTTATAAAATAAACATTACGTTACTGCTTGATATTTGTATTAAATACAATTTGATAATTTTACTATACATAGTCGTTCAACTGTACTAATAATTCATTGATTGATTCATATATTGATAAATAAGTTAGCAATTTATTTACCTACATAATGAAAAACCACCTATCATCAACTGAAGCTATTGGAGCCTCATAAGAAAAGTCGTCTATTTGGCAATTCGACTTAAAAAGCAACTTGAAAATGCTCCTGACTTTTTTTTAATTGTCATTTTAAGCTTTTAATCGGGTGGTTAACTTGGGAGCAAAACTGAGTAGAGAATTTATATTATATTTATGGATTTATTCCTTATTGAAAGTTGTTAACTTTTAACCAGAACTTTGTATAGCCTATCCCAAGATGTTTGAAGTTTCGATGACAGATCCTTTCGGCTCTTAGGGTATTAAAGCTAAACCATGTTATTGTTGTTGTACCTCTGGTCTTTAAAATTTACATCATCCGCGTCCTTCATTCGATCGCTGGCATCTTAAATGGAAATGCGGACTTGACCACAAATAAAGTCAATTCTTTTCCGCAGCTCACTGGCGTACACCAAATCGGCAGGTCAATTTCTTTAATAAAGCGTTGGCGACAGTAGAGGCTTCTTGGTATTATAAAGGGTATCCTTCAACTCATTTGCCTAGTCTATCACGACCACGATTTATTTATTCCCTGCTTCTGATTCAGAAAACGGTCAAGTTTCAATGGGACTTGTATGAGACTCCACGTTGTATTGCCGTATCAAAAGCCTTCTATTTTCTCTACGGCCTCTATTTCTTGTACCAGTCCCTTACGTCTGCCTTGCTATTGATCCAGTTTTCCCATCTATCTTTCTTACTTGGCATGGATTTCCTCTGGCAACTCCTAAATCCGATATTTAAATCAAATAATTTGCCTTTTTTCCCCTCTGCCATCGTGATCAATTATTTGCTGCCAGAAGAGCCCATCTTCCAAAATTAGGGAATACCATTGTGTTCAATATGACTTGACATTGGAACAATATTTTGGAACTTCTTCCCGTCTTTTTCCCTTTCTTTATCCAGCTTAGAACTGTCTGGATATCGGGATCACCCTTTTGGTCTTTTATCAGATCCCCATTTTGCCAAGTATCGTCGACGATGGTGGTTCTTAACAAATGAGTATCTTTTTAATCTGCCCACTGACAATGCTTGCTGCCCTCTGGATAGGGTCTTCTTGATAGGGTATCTGCATTTCTATAGATTCTGCCTGCTCGCTATTCAGTGTCAAAGTCAAACTCCTACAGACTCCCAAAGAAGTCTTTTTAAATTTGCATGGTCAGTTCGCAGCAGGAACTTTCTCCTATAGAAGTACTTGTAGAAGTGCTCCATCGCTTTGACAACCTTAAGCATTTTTTGTCGCGTAACGCGATACTTAAAATATCCATTGACGGCTCTACGCTCACATTGCTAGCGTTGGTGTCCAATACAAATTTTCCTTTAGGTAGGAAATAGCTCAGGATAAGTGCGCTTATCAGAGCTCTCTTTTATAGGGCACGCAAGCTTTCTGACAGTCTTAGGACTATTTAAATTTTTGTTCTCCTCCTGTTAGACTGGTGAACAGTTTTGCGATGTTGACAAGTTCTTCCACATAGCGGCGCTAGTCACTGCACAACCCTAAAAAACTGCATAGCTCATGCTTGTCTTTGGGAACTGGTCAATATTTGCTACTATAATATTAATTATTGCTTTGTTAGTTATAGAAGAAATCCAAAAAGTTGTAGTATACAATCTGATAAAAAATATCTTTAAAAAAATAAGAATAGTGATAAAACATTAAACGTAACAAGAATTTAAGTTATAGTTTTACAAATCCAAACTATTACTCAACTTATACCTGGTAATTGTATAATTTCTAAACACATTGTATACTAAGTAGAATTATATATCATTATACAAATTATTTATCGCATTTAAATAGTCTATTCTGAGGTTCTAGAAATGGTAAAAGATACTTTTTAGAAAAGCTTGTGCGTTAGTTGCCTAACGACTATTTCCCACGTTTATTAACAATAATATTAAAATATTGTTAATAAACATTGCGTAGAAAATCCTACAAAAACTACTAAACTTAATACTAGAAGAAAATGGAAATATAATCAGGGAAGATTTTTGGAGGTAATGGAATGTTTGTTTTCTTTGGTAAGATCATAATCATCCGAATTTGATGTTGCATGTGTTCAGGAGGTGTTTTGTCGGACTTGCATAGTAGTCTTCATATATACGAGGTTTTGATAGGCATGTATTCCCAATTATTATCATCTATAAACTAAGAGCTAAGGAACCTTAAAAGGGATAGCACCAAACTTCTAGCAGATATGCTCATTGCAAATACTATAGCAATGCACTGAGAAATCTACAAGACTAATATTGAAGAACTTCTTAATAGAAGAAAATATCGACATTTATCAAAAAATTCAACAACTACCGTAGAAATAATCTTTCGATTTGCAGATGCGATAAGTACGACCTCCCTAATATAGCATCCTTCTCTACCTTCCTATTCCTTTTAAAACTAAAGAATTCACGAAATTTCTTTCCAAGTTAATGTTTGAGGTTCCAAAGACAAGCTAGGATGCTTCGATGTAGCGTCTACACCAATATGTCAATAGGAAAATTTCGTAGCATTATCCGTGACAGATTCAAAGAGCCAGCGCTAGTACTAATAGGGATGATGAACTTCTTAGAGGTGTGTCTTCGTAACCCTCGTTCCAATTAATACACTTCTGGTTCCAGTAGTAGGACGCATCTACATTAAACGGTTTGAAGAATATGCGAATAACACCGCGCCATGTAAAGCTCATACTAAGTTTTGATTTTGATTTGGGGACGATACTTTAATCATCTGAGACACAAACATAATTTATTAATGTAAATCGTTTGATGATACAAAATTATTTAGTTAACTTTACATTTAAATGCAATAAAAGTCTAATCAAAGTAACGAATAAAATAGTAAACAGTATGGGAATAAATTGAAATATAAGAGCGCGGTCTATGGTAACGTTAATAGAATAATGATAATCTTCGTATTTCACACAAGATCGCGTGCTAAAATATGGCATGCTGTGGCACCTTTTAAACTTTGGTTATTTTTAAGATAAGCTGGATGTAAACTCGAATCACGCATTTATGTGGTTATCAATGAAATGAGAGCCGTTCGCCTCGGGCAATCGGCTGGTCACTCGGCACCGGAGCGACTAATAGCTTCATATATCGAAATCACGTATTGACCACGCAACCAGTATTGCTTTATTTTAGTATATCTTAGTGATCAATAAACTAATTGAAGTATGGACACGACGGATTTAGAGTATCTTGTCAGTTTATATAGATTAGTAGTATATTATACAACCAACCCATGACTATCTGCACTAAAAACGAGGACTTAAATTCTGAATATGACTAAATATCTACAGGCAAATTCCTATCCCAGGATATCCCCCATAGTAAAACTGTTGAAAGAAATTAATGGCAAATCAAATAGAAAGTAATACTGTTCAACAACCTGATGAGTCAATAGGTTCCATGAAGTTCAGCATCAAAGCTACTCTTAAATCTAGCATTTAATTTTGAATTTATCTGGTAGAGGAAATATTTATTTCCATCTGTCTATGTGAATGTGGTGACTCATAAAACAGATCTTTGCAGTAAAAGCAAAAATAAAAGCTGAGCCATATCAATATTAGCACCCTAAAACTATAAATCCATTATACGGCGTCCCTATGAACAAATGAATGATGGTTCTGAAAAATGTAAAATAAAGAAACCGACAACCGCAGTGCAGTTTTTCAATTAGTTTCTCTAACAGCTTCGCAGATTGTACATATGCTTCACCAAATTCGGACACCCTATATACTTGGAGGACCTCTAAGAACTACATATGAATCAATTAAGGGAAAAGTTTAAAAGCTTAAGAAGGTCTGCGACATACCATTAAAATATTTCTGACCTTTCCATTTGACTTGAAGTTTACATTCCTTATTATTTTAAATTTTCTCGTGATACCAGCAACTGTATTCCATTTAAGTATGAGACAAAAATATAATTGTGCATAACTTATTAGGAAATAAGATTTTAAAGCGTCAAAAGATTCGTCACGAACATTCTGTCACTCTTCGACAGCCAATAACTAGAAAACACTAAAAGTAAATCGTTTTTCATCAAAAGATGTCGAGAAGTTTATAATATTTTTTTTAAAATAAAAGAGCATAGAAAATTACAATACCTAACTTCAGCATATCTGAAAGTCCTGATTCTGCTTAATGCAGTTTCTAAAGATCCTCATATATTCTCATGCTATTTACGTTAATTTCATTGCACAGAAAAAGGTGTATCTAAATAAATAGTTTTGGATCTAAAATATAGATGTAGAGATAAGAATAATGAAAAGACCTGCAAAATTATAAATATTTCCTTCTTATGGTATATTTCATACTCGCCTAACACATCGTAACTAAAACTAAAAAAAATATGTCAAATTGAAACATATCGACCTATGTTTTATAAATCAGCCTTAAGAGAAAGTATAATTAGAAAAATGTTCAGAAATATGAAGTATTTGGCGCATATTTATTAAAGAAAAAAAACCAGTTACTTTTGTCTTTTACGCCAACCTATTTTTTAAAAATAAATTTCACATATGCATTTTACACTAAAAACTCATTATTGCAATTTGTTTAATTTTATTTTTATTTATAAAATGTATATAAAATTTAAAAATAAATGTAACCTCTCAGCCTCTTGAGCAAGTAAATATTTTATAATCATAATGTATTTATCTAATTTAAAATCTCATATGCGCGCAGTTAATCAGATTTTTCAAAAAGCACAGTTTATAAAACCTATTGTATTTTCAAATTATTAGATATTATAATGCTTATAAGAGTGGCTTGTAATTATAATTTATCAATAAGCAGAACAAGCATAACATAATAGAACATGATAAACGTTCCTTATTTGTTTGTGCTAATGTACCATATAAAAGGTTTATGTATGTACATACATTTAAGGATAATAATCAGTTTTAAAAAGTACGGTTTTATTGTAATAGGTTTGCTGAGATTTACTTGTTATTCATTTGGTAGCAGACAAAGCAAGGCGGAGGCCAACGGTATTTCATATTAAGCACACTTAGCAGCAACCCAATAGTGCATAGCAACATGAAGTAACTTATTACATTGATCATCACAAGCATAGAATGCTTAAAGAATGCATTCTACGCATTCTATGCCTAGAACGCATAGAATGGTGCGACGACAGAGTAAAGTAACTTTTTCTTTCGGAACTCTCCATTAATATCGTATCGGATCTAAGCATTATGGAAACGCACAGATCTAAGAAAAAATTTTAGTCTACAGTTCTTAAAAATTATTGAAATTTTAAAAACATGTATCCGTTTGTTCTTTGGTGGTCAATAGCAATTTCAGAAAATAATGGCAAGTTGGGAGGAAACTTAATTTACTCTATTTTTTGTTTGGACACTCAATAAAGATTTAATTGCACCAAAGACTTAAATATAATCATTTTTAAAGCAACAGAAAACTTTGTCAAACGTTAAAGTAATTTTTTACGGGTTGAAGCCAAATAATATTACTAGTTTAAGTGTTTGATGCAATAGGATTACGTAAAAAATATGTAGATTATTCATTTAAACACTGTTAGCATTTTTCCTCAACCACGTATAAATATCTTCTTTACTTTTGCTTAGCCAGTTAATATTAAGTTGTATAATTTCAAGGCTTTGCTCTAAGGTTCTTGATGCTGATCCAATATTCATTCCATTAAAGTATGTTGTAACCTGAAATAGAAATATTATTATGGAATATGCTTGAAATGCTTATTGAATATGATTAAGAGTTTCACAAAAAAGCAAATAATGTTTGGTAAACTTTTAAATTTTGTTATGAATGTGATCTATATATGTATTTTTATATGAAAGCTGGTTTCTTTACCACAGAGATCCTTGCAATTTTTCTAGTAAATAGAACCGTTTTGAAGTAAATTGTGCTAGAATATCTTAATTAAGTCACAGACTTCATAGAAATCTAAATATTTTTTAAGCTCTTAATGATTTTACGATAGTTTCATTCGAGATCTGATGAGTTTCTTTACTAAAAGATTATTTAAAGGTCTCCAGGCTGATCTACTTGACGCCTTAAAGATATCACGCAGGTTATTTGTATACTGACTTTTCCAAGGCTCTTGACAGAGTTAACCTTAAGATTTTTATTTCCAAGCTGCCCTTTGTTTTAGTGAACATCTACTTTAGAGGGATCAAAAGTTTTGAGATCAGTTGACAACCTCTCACGTATTTGGACTTATATTAGGAGTACAACAAAAATCTCAATCAGGCTCTCTTTTATTTATGCTTTTTTTGAATGATAATATAATGATAGTGTAAACACCGAGAAACCAGCTAATTCTCTATCATTCTGAAATGACACACGTGGTGCACCGCACGATATCTCGTAGGTTAAGCGGGAATCTTCCGGACCAGCATTCTGCCGAGTATATAAAAAGCCGCATCTGATAATAGAACTGACTACTATCAGCGATATGAGGTAAAGTTCGAAGTATTGACGATTATTGGCGGAGATTTAAATAGTTGTATTTAAATACGGTAAAAGCAAATATCTCTCGCAGTCGTGAGTGATCGTGTTTTTGTAGTGATGTTCGTAAATAAACTAGTTGATTATTTTCCATTCATATTTCCCACCTAAGGAATGAGAAAAACGCTACAATATCATCATATCAGAAATATTATTGATAAAAAGTATGTCATATAAGACAAAAGGCGACTCGACATGCGTAATGTTTGATGATAGGATTACTGTTAGTTAGTCTTCTGGACTCGATTATCTTTGTTCAAACCTACATACAGTTGTAGATTGTAAAGTAGTTAGTGCGGGTCTCTCAGATCACGAGGCAATTGTTGCGTCTGCAGCCTTAGATTCTTGTATTCCCTCTAAAAGGGATAAATGTAGATACTGCAAATTGTTTTCTCGCAGAAACTATTTCAAATTTGAACTATTATGCACACAGTTTAACTGGAACAATATCTTAGGCTATCCTGATCCAATGGAAGGCTTCCACTCGGTACTTTTAAACATTTTTAATTGAGCCTTTTATAAGAACTGAGCTTTGAGCTTCAGATCTTATAAAAATGAAGAAAAAGAAATCTTGGTACACAAAGGGAATAAAAGTTGCAGCAAGCATACAAGATTTTTATTACATAAGAAAATTTTCATTACAGAATTTTTACTTTATTAATTACTACAATAATTACAGGAAAATTTACAGATCTACTCTGAAAGGGACTAAATCTCTTTATTACTCGGGAAGAATTGAAAATGCCTTTAATAAACTAAAAAAAACATGGAGGATTGTCAATTCTCTGCTCTCAGCTTGAGCTTTTTCTAACTTATATTAATGTACCAGAAACTTTTTTCTTTTTACCCACTGATGCGGGGGAAATTAAATTCATATTCAAAGAGATAAAGGACAGAACCTCGTCGGGATGAGACAGATTGCCATTAAGTGCCATTAAAACTCTACCTACACCGGCTTTAGTTTGTTTAGCTCATGTTTTTTATAAATGGCCTATTTTCTCCCTGTCTTAAGAGGGCTAACATTGTTACAATTCACAAGAAAGGTGATCTGAATGAAACTTGCAATTTTCGTCCTATAGCATTGCTTCCTGTGCTGGGAAAGATAGTGGCTAGTTAAGGTGAGAGTCGTTAAATTTCTTAACAGGCATAAACTGCTTGAACCGCATCAGTTTGGATTTCCTGGGGAGCTGTATCTCGTAGGCTCAATACGAGTGACATTGTAGCTTCGGCATTCTGTGATATGTCGAAAGCTTTTGATTGCGTGCACCATTCAACCATGTTACGTAAGTTGGAAATTTATGGCTTCCCAGGAGTCGCCCTGAAGTGGTTTTGCTTTTACCTCACATCGTAAGCAGAAAGTTTCTTTAAATAATTAATAATGTTCTTCTGAATTGCCTATTTCTTTTGGTGCCCCACAGGGATCAGGATGGTGCAATTGTGCGCGATATGCAGTGTCTGGAGGAATGGTGTAATTCCAATAGTATCGTGCTCAATATTTCTAAAACTAATATTCTGAACTTTAAGTGCGACTTAGGTGACATATCTTTGAACAATAAAACATTTTTCCATTTATGTACTACAAAGTTCCTCGGCCTGTACATTGGTGATTCCTTAAAATTTGACCCACATAATTCAGTTAAATAGAAAACTCTCTTCTGATAGGTATGCGCTTCGAATTATATCATTCAGCCTGTAATTGGCAGTGGCCCGTATGGCATATTTCTCTCTAATCGAGTCACATTTTCGTTATGATATTCCATTCTGGAGGTCTTGTTCAGAATACTTGTTTCACTCAGTATTCTTATTACAAAAACGTGCAATGCGGGCGATGTATTGTGCTAAAATTCGACAGTCGTGAAGACCATTGTTCCTTAATCACTCTGTCCTAACATTGGATTTTAATTCTGGAGACTATGTGCCTTGTTCACAAAAAGTTCAGAGAGGATCTGTATTTTACTTAGCCATATAATACAAGACTGATTGTTTTGTTATCTTTATCTATACCGATGTCTGAGCAAGTGAAAAAGTCCATAATTTATAATGGAAAAAAACTATTTAATCATCTTTCTTTCTCATTAAGAAAACAACATTGTAGGAACGAGGAAATCTCGGAAAACATTAAAGAAACTATTATTAATAAAATTATATTATTCCTTGCAGGAATATTTTAACGACTCTCTCAATTAGTTAATAGGTTTGAATGCATGTATGATGCTTTTTTTGTAGTTTTCTTCAAATGTTTTTTATGTTATTTGATTAAATCTTTCTATGTCCCATATTGGTTTAAATTAAGTTTACCCTCTATTATTTTATATGCAACTTAAAAGTAAAGGAATAATAAATGTGCTTTGCGTATTGACTAACTTAGAAATTAAGATAGATTAGAAATTAAGGATTAAGAGATAAGGCTTTTTACACAACATTATTTTGTTAGTTACAAATAAAGCTATTTTTTGACTTTGATAACCTGAAAATGTTTAATGTAATTTTTGTGAGAATAATGTTCACAATCTTCAAACTGACCTTAATTTCTTGTAAACATCAGTAAGCACTCTATTCCTTAATAAAAAATGTGGTGTTTTATGTGATGTCTTCTCGGATGTTATTACTCAAATTAGTGTCTCCCTCTACAAACACATAATTGGGGAATTTTTGTCAAGTATTGTCATTCTCGCTGTAACCCCATGCTTTATCTATGAATTTCTATCGCATGCTATTTCGGCACCCAATAAAGAAACTGGCTGAACAGGTGTTAGAGATATTGGTTAGTTTCATTTTGTTTTAAAGTCATTCTAACAGACGCCTAGTCGCGCAGTGTCTATTTGAGAAGCCTAGGGATAATTGATCGAGTATCACAAACATATCATTATAAATCGATCAGTATTACAGTAGATTCGTAGCCGAGTCGTCGGCGATTGCGCGTCACGTCACGTCCCCGGGAAAGGGTTTTGTTTTGAGGTTATTTTTTGTTATGAGCTGTTTTAACCGAGAAGTTTATCTCCCTTTTGTTCGAGATTATTTTTAAACTGTTATTTAGTGTATAAAGTCCGAATTAACATCGAGTAATGTTAAAAATATTAAAAAGGGTAACAGTAAGGCCAACAACACGGGTAGTTTATTTTGTGCACGACAACATGTATACCAATAAATGAATATCACACGGAGAATATTAGGAATATATTTGATATGTATATCCTTGATAGAAAGAAATATTTATTTTGTATTTTAATTAATTAATGTTATTACAAATTTGTCGAGACTATTGGAAAAAATTAAACTAAATATTCATGTTAGGATGCTTTGATACAATAAATCTTATTTTCTGTATCTTTTTAATTTAGCAATCTATGGTCTGCACTATCTAATTAAATGATATGGTATTGCAGGATGTTATTATTTATTATATCTTTTTGTTTGTATTTATTATTTCATAAAACTTATAACGAATTTTGTTTATCAGCTTTTATAACTTACTTCATAGTAATCATAAGGAGTTGACAGATGTGCTGTAACAGCTGATATAAGGCTGCCCATCATATTGCTAGAATTTCCAAACATTGAATGCATTGTAGGCCAGTAAGCTTTTAGATGTCTCCAGGCTAAAAGTTTTCCTTCGGGGTTTGCTGCCACAACAGCCAAGACTATTTTAACATCTTCAGACCTTATTGAGTTCTTGTCTAGAGTTTCTATCAAATATCTAAAATTAAGATGTAAAATATGTTTGTCAACTGATTTATTAATTAATCTACTTACCTTTGTAATAACCATGGATCGCCTCTAGGTTGACCTAGCGCTTTCAGAAGTAGTTTCTTTTCAGTTTCTGATGGCGTACTATTATAAGTATTCCAACAAAACTGCCATTCGGCCATACCACCGAATTTAATTCCCGCGGAAAAGACGACTTCTTTTAAATTCGGATCAATAGTTTCATTACTAATCATCCACTTTTGGAATAACGTCTTTGCTTCTGCAATTGTTTCATTTAATTCGCATAGAACAGCCGCAGAAAGAACTTTCCTTCTTAGAAGTCTGAAATTAAATTATTACGATAAATTTATGAGATATGTAGTATTAATAAATTTACCGTTTTACATTGTCATTGGAATCTTTCCATCCGACGTATTTTGTAATTGGACGTAGCAAATTCCTCATATAGCTAAGGAAAAGTTTATATGGCAGTGATTCGGACATTCTTCTGGCCCAATTTTTAAAATGTTTAATAGCAACCCCCCAAGGAAGGTAGTCAGTTTCTTTCACTAAATAAGCAGATAATTCAAGAGGGATAGTTGCGTTTAGAATTCCAGCTCTAAAAACATCAATTAATTATTGAATACAGGTGGTAAAGATGGTCACTTGCTAATTTGAATTTGGCACCAAGTCCTTTGCTTAGGGGCGAAAATTATCGCCTTGGAGGAAAAATTTCTTTGACAATAAATTTTTGTGTTCGACGATAGATAAAAGTTACTTTCTATTAAGTAATGCGAGTATTATTTTAAGTATGAAGTATAAAAAATTTTGTATTAAAATAAATAACATAATTTTCAATTCATACAATATAAAAAAAAGAAATTTTTGCTCATACCTGCATAAAGTAAATGCATCGTCTATAAGGTTTGCTCTGTCGGCAGCACTAAACATTGTGTGATTGTTTTTTAAAAGAGTAATTAAAGATTGCCACATATCTGCTTCATACATTACTCGGTAAAATCCTGATTGATTTACGTTTGCTTTGATCCATTTTAAATCTCCTGGTGCCTCAAATCTGACTAAAATATAAAAGCGTTTTTTTAAAAATATTTAATTTGTCCACTAATCTGAGGATATTTTTTTATTAAATTTTACAATAAAAATTTCTTATATTTCAAGAAGTTTTTACAGTCTTACCTTGGGTCAAGTTCATCCAAATCATATTTATTTCACTATCATTATTTGTTATATACGTCAATGGAACGTACCACTTATAATCGTATTTTGTTTTCACTAAAGATGTTTCATTTTCACTTTTTATTGATAATAAGAACCTCTTTTGTGTGGCGACTATTTCTCGTCCTTCGAGAGTTAGTGTTATTAATGGAAATCCCATTTGCTCAGTCCAAGTTTCCATGATGGTCTGAAAATGTATTTATTTCAAAGTTTTTAATTGAGAGTAAATATTTAGCACCAATTCAAGATTACCAAGATTACCAGCATTCATTGATAACTCAGAAATAAATAATAAACTATCTAGCTTAACAAACAAGAAAAACAACCAAAACTTTGATTCATTTTTCTACCTGAAACTATATCAAAAACTTCCATTATGAAACTGGAACTAGAATTGTTTACTAAATTTTGACTATAACTTGAGTTATAGTCAATTCGTTATACCATGTCTCCTATAAGAAGCATGCAACATTTACAGTCTAAAATGTTTATATTTCTTCTTTCTTTTTTTTCAAATAGATCAAGAGACGTGTATGCCGGAGTAATTAACTGATCAAAATTTAAGCACAACGGAACATCCTTCACTTGTCAAAGTATGGACGAGTTCCAGTCCTAATTCTCAAAAAGTTCCCTCAGGTCTTCCAGCCCTGATTTTTATAAATCAATTTGAGCTCATAAGTGAAATTAAATTGAGATGCAGTTAGCCTAATGCACACACAGGTAAAATGTAGCGTTTTATTTTTCTACTCCTTATGTTCACTAACGCTCCATTGATATTTCATTAATTTCAATAATTACATTAATAATTTCAGTCAACTTCTTTTATTCATATTTCTTTAAATTCACACTGTGAATGACACATTACTACTGTAACGCATCACTCTGCTGGTTTAATTATCCATGCTTTCTGTTGACGGTCCGTCACTTTTCTGATTGGTCTTAATTAAGGTTTTCTCTGATTGGCTGATATTGACAGCTCAGGCGAGAGGAGGGGTCGTTACTGATTTAGTCGGTACTGCATCCATTTTTCGACGACTTGGTCCCGTGTTGCAGGTAGGAGCGCACGTAAAAGGCCATTTTTTTATTTCCGAAGTTTGTGAAGCAGGAAGTGGCCAATAGTCCTTAATCTTGTTTCTTTAGGGAACCGTTTAATTCATAATTCTGGTGCAGGATGCCCAAGATTTTGATGGATAGAGAATGAAACTTAGCAAGGGTTTTACTTTTCCGTTTTCCTCTTTATTCTTCTTCAATTGTTGATGGCTGCAGGCTTTTGATTTCGCCAGAAAATTTCTGAAAGCGGTGGAGCTGGAGCCAGAGTTAGAGCTAGTATTAGAGATTCCCAGTCCGGATAGCTGAGCTACAAATGGCATACATTCACAGCCTCGGTTTTGAAGGCTAGCCGTTCATTTCTTGGATTAATATACAGGCCAGTTTATTCCATTTATTTAATTATTACTAACCATAGATTAGTCTCACTTATTTAAATTTTTATTAATATACCTTTAATTTCAATTTATTGCTACAAATATTTAATCAATATCATAATTTAATACGTCAATTTCTTATCTATAATATTAGTTATTTTTTGTTTAGTGTTTTTCAGTACTCTTTTTGGTAATTAAGTAGATATAACACCGTTAAGGCTGATATGCCTTAGGTAAAAAGGTTCATGAACTTTCCCCTGCGTAATACAAATATATACTAAAAATTTTAATAATTGCAATTTATTTTTGAAGTGCTGAAATCTACCTAGTAGTGAAATCATAATTTAAATGTTACTTTTGTCAAATTTATTTCAATCACATCAACATTATTCATATTTTAATTTATAGCAAATTATTAACATTTATCAGATTAGAACATGAGGTGTGTACATATCTTTGATGTAAATATAATTTGGTTGTATTGTTAAGATTTTTTTTTACCTCTTTAAATCTATTTTATCCAGGGTCATTTAATTGTTAATTGAAACCTATATACCAAGTCTTTTTCTTAGTTTTCTTTCATTTATAAAAAAAATTAAGTGGCGCCCTCTTATTTAATAGTTATATTCGAGTTTATATTCTCTAATAGCCAGTCATATAGTGAACCTTCGAACAATCTTAAGTTTCCAATAATTCTGAGCTACCGTCTGCAAACTCTTGGCAAAATAGTAACACTGTAAAGTTAACGCCATCTCCGTCCTGCAGCATTAAGGATTTTCATTGTAATAACATTGGAAAAGTGTCAATGAGACGTTTAAACCGAAGCAGTTTAACGGTGCTGGGCAATTTTTAGAGAGATGTATTAGGCAAGTTACAGGCGCTCCCCTGTAACTTGGTCTGCGGTTCCTTTCTTCTCTCAACACGAGCAGATCTATGCAACAGCATACACATTATGCTAAACCGAAGAGAAGAGAGTTCTCTTCGTTACCAGCGTTACCTGAATGGCCAGGTGCTCCGAACATTTGGATGTCATCGTATAGACTATACAATTTTGAAGAGCTGAAGAATTTGGTAAGAATGTTGGCAGAAATTTCTCAAATAAATGGGATTGCCTCTAGTGGTATTCATTATGATCGAATGTAGCTAAACTGCATAAGTGAGTTTAGAAATAGTTATCGTAATTTGCTTTCACAGCATAGACGGTATTACACCTAATGGCTAAACCGTAATGAAGTGTTTTTGAAGAAGAAAGCTTTTGAATGTGATAGATTTCAGTTTTTAAATGAGTTAAGCTTAACTTGTCTCAGTACATGCCTTTAAAATCTGCTTATCTTATCTGAATCTAGTATATTACTATTGAGCTCTGCGAAATTTGCAAAAGTTATTGATAATTTTCTTCTCGATCTCTTTTCTTCTTCTTTTCTCTTATACATTTTTAAACAGCCAACTAAACTATCAGAAAGTTTATATACACATTTGTATTTTGGAGTAAATATCTATAAAATTCCCTTTTCACTGACAAATTGGTTAAGTGTTATTGATTTCATTAAAATACTAGAAATATATTAATTACTGTTTATACCAGGATATTTTAAGATGTTATATTTTTTAATTAATTGCCTCCGTTATTGGAGAAAAGTACTGTATTTTTGCAGATAATCTGCTCTTGCAAATATTTTTTTAATCATCTTAATTCTCTTACTACGATAATTTGACATTTTATTTTTATTTATTTATTTCTAATGAACATTCTTTGATAAATTTATATATCACAATATTTTTTCTGTTGAACTAAGTATCTTAAACATTCTTTTCTTGAAGACTTTTGCCATTACTCATGGATCGGTCGTACATTCCCGCCAGACCTCTTGACTCTCTAATTAATTCCAGTTAGTAGAGGGACAGTAGGAGAACGTTTTCTTTCATTGTTTCCTTTTTTTACTTGGATTTATTTTTTTATTGCATGCTATTGCAGGTATATTGATTATCACACCTAAGAGTTGAATTGACCAGAGGTCTACATGATCGCGTGCAATAGAACATATTGGAGGTTTACAATTATCAGTAGTTTATAATAAATTATAGAAAATTTTGTAGAAAATAATACATACAGTAAGAGCAATAATACGATATCATTTTACAAATTGTAAATGATTTATTTTCGTCAGGTAATTCTGTTTGAAGTGATGAAAAATCAGTAAACACAAAAGAAGTGTGTTATATAAGTTACTGTCCTGATCTATGCGTAAAATACATAATAAATGAAAAATTTAGCAAATTATTATTGATCTTAGTGGTATTCTATATCACTAAAATTGATATACTCGATTCTGACATGTGTCGCGTGCAGTGTTCACTATTCAAGAATATAAAGAGTTTTGCAATAAGAGCGCAAAATTAGAATTGTGTACCATGTTTGACAATTACAATCTCACATGATTATGACGTCACAGATCGAAAGTTGACAGATAGGAGTTAGTAAACATGGAGCATTACATGGTAGACAATATATAGCAACGCGCCATGATTGTCAAAAATTATTATCAAAATGGTAAAAGTTTAATTGCCACTATTCGTAAAGCGCATAGAATGTTCGCTTGAAATAATGTTACTACTACATTTACTGTGAAAAGAATAATAAAAAAAATCGAAAGAACTGATTTGGTTAGTGACGTAAAACATGGTACGAGCTCGTAGAGGTCATTCAGAACCAAACATCACGGCAGTTTTTGACAGTGTGCCAGAGACTTTAACTTGTTATCGGGTAAAAGAGTTGGACATTTCAACAGGTATTCTTCAGCGAATTCTCACTAAATATTTGCAGCTGCATGCCTACAAAATCCACCCGACTCAATAACTTCTACCAGCAGACCATGAACAGCGAAGATAATTCATCAATTGGATCCTCGAACAACCTGCTGATTTTGCAAACAAAATCATCATTTTCATCTCGATGGCTTCATAATTAATAGGCCTGGTTAATAGGCACAACTGTCGCATTTAAGGTTTAAAACATCCACGACTAATTCATCAGACGGCCATTCATCCACAACGTATCACTGTATGGTGTACATTGCAGTCTGAGGAAAAATAATTGGACCGTTTTTCTTCGAAAACGAACTAAACCAGTAACGTTGAATAGCGAACATTACCGTGCTATGATAAGACAATTTCTTGTACCTCATTTGGAAGCTATTGATCTTGACGATATGTAGTTTTAGCAGGACAGTGCCACATGTCATATCGCCCGTGAAACATTGAAGATATTGCACGAGTTTGCTCCCGGTCGTGCCACTTTCCAAGTTGGTGACCAGCATAACGCCTTTAACCTTCTGGCTGTGGGGTTATTTGAAGTCACAAATTTATTTTAATAAGCCTGCAACTATCGAGGAATATTGCAACAATAATTGAAAGCTGAAATTAGATGCTGTATCAATGAAATACCCCCACATTTATCCAATATCGTTATTCAAAATTTCGTCAAAAGGATACGTATATGCCAGCAACGCCGTGGAGGCTATTTACAAGATATTTTATTTTATACATAAGTCCCAAATATATATTTTCTAAATCAATACATATTTACAATAAAGTTTTCTGTAGCAAAAATTGAATACTTTGCTACAGAAAACCATGTTTTATTGAAGACTGAAATCTTGCGCACTTATTGAAACACCCTTTATTTTTCCTCTCAGCGGCCAGAGCCGGTGGTGAATCGGCGAATTGATAAAAGAACGATGATTCCTATCTTTAAAGCTTTTACTGTAGTATGGTAATGCATGAGTATTTGGGCACGCGAGAAAGAAATTGGCATGTCTTGTATACCTAAGATGAGGGCAGCTTAGACAATAACCAACTTTCTAATATAAAACTCAAGAGATACGAATAAAGAGAGAGAAAGAGAGAAAGAGAGAAAGCTTCTGAACATTCTAACCATTTAACGGAGAAAAGTAAACAAGTTCAGAAGGTCAGAAGTACTTAAGAACAAAAGTGATTTTTAAACTTTTTAGTAATTAATTAAATAATATAAATACTTGAAGAGACGATATGAATATTTTTTTCTAAATTTAAATTTTCTGTGAATTCGAATATCAAAGCTCAGAATTAAAAAAAAGAATCTCATAGTCTTGTTAATGCCATAGAAAATAATAATTTAATTAGAAGAGATAATTTCAACTTATTCTTTAACCGTAATCGCAAGCCTCATATGTACAAATTATACTTACTTTAACATCTAATGTATGATTCGTACTTTCGGTTAAAATATTCCATAAATCCTTTGTTTCGGCTACATTATACTTGTATGTAGAAAGATAACTATTGAGGCCATTTTGTAAAGTATATTCTGGTAAAAAGTTACTTAGCATATGTATAATGGCAGCTCCCTAAAATAAATCCATTATAAGTACTAATATTCCCAACTGCAGCATAATAACATCAAATTTTCTAAAATTTTATAGTTCATTTATAGGTATTATTTACAAAAACAAATTTTATATTTGAATCCTATTTAATCTCCTATAAAATTTAGATAAATGTTACCTTGCTATAAGAAATAGTATCAAAAATATCTTCAATTTCATAAGGATCTCGAACAGCAATATTTATCGGATGACTACTAACTAGAGCATCTAAATCCATTGCCACTTGGATTTTATCAATCATGAACTGATCCATCATCTTCCAAGCTGAAAAATAATTGTTTACTCCTAAATATTCAAGGTATGTTGTCAACCCTTCATAAAGCCATAAGTCTGTCCACCATTTCATTGTGACCAAGTTGCCAAGCCACTAAAATTCACAAATTCGTAAGGATTAGGTTTAAATAGCAATTTAAAATTTACCTGATGTATAATTTGATGAGTGATGGTTGTTGTTATCCATTGTTCAGCAGATGTGTATCTCTCCTGTAAACTAGTTGAAGATGTCTCTCTATATGTTATTAATCCCCAATTTTCCATAGCAATTTCCGAAAATGCTGGGATGGATACCAGGTCTACAAGATTAGAGCAACCAAATTACGCTTTATATTAATATAAAAGGCTTATTGTATCAAGCATAAAGTTTTATCTGGACAATGATTTTTCTTAATTAGTATGGATAGTATTCTCGCTTGTATAGGTACCCGGTTTATTTAATTGCACTTTCATGATCAAAGGGGCATGTTTTCATTGGACTATATTTTATTTATTTATACCATGTAAAATGTAATTTACTTTTATAATACTGAAAAGACCAACAACATGAAATTAAATTAGTGAAATATTCTAAAGCTTAATTCAACTTCGATTTTTAAACTATAGGTATTTAAAAAACCGGAGTTATTGGAAAAATTATTATTTGCTCATTGAGGGTAGTTACAATTATGTATGAAAGATGGTTAGGTAAATGACTGCGGGTATTGTAATGACTTAGACTTATGGCCCTTTATTAATTTAATAAAACTTACCTAATTTTGGTAAAGAATAGGGAATACCAAAGAAATCTTCAAAAAATTCCAAAGAACGTACAGCAGAATTTAATGCTAGTTTAGCATTTTCTTTAGAAGGCAAAGTGCTGTATACTGACACTGAGACGCCTCTCTCAGTTTGGTTTCTTATATTTGTATAATCACATATAACAAAGGCTATTAAGTAGGTACTTATTTCCACGGTTTCTTGAAAATCATCCCTTAGCTAAAATTACAAAAAAAGATAATTATTTATGTTTATATAAATCCTTCTTAAATTGGTGCCATGGCTTGATTATTAATATTTTTAAATGTAATAATCAGCTTAAAGAAAGATATATATTTGCAGTTTTTTTTAAACTTCATCCAAAATTGTTTATCTAAAAAATCTACCGAAATGCTAAGGTTTTATTATTTTATGGACAATCTGTGCTTTAATATTTCAGAGCCGCGCTAATCCGAACTCTCTCTAAAGTAGATAAATTATTACTAGACATAGGAGCGCATGGACGGAAGAAGAAGAAGAAAAAGAAAACCAATCGCTCTTTAATTCCTATACACTCTAAGAACAAAAACATGGAAAATTGTTTGCACCGACTTGGCAGCTTTGAAGGAACTCAGGAAGACACGAAACTACAGTACTACTCTCTATTCTCTAATCAGTATCTTTTCAGTAAATCTCATTGCAGCATCAGTGTTCGTCATTAATTTACCCAGTTTAGTTAGTTGAAAATATCTTTCTACTATTGAGTGACGTTAATGGTGTGATGGTGGAAGGTCAATATCTACTTTGAACAACCTTGACCAGATTTAACCTAGAACCTCATCAATGCAATGAGAGATAGCTGACCCGCTGCTCTAAATATTCACACTTTCAGATAATACAAATTCTTAATGCGTGGTTCACCTTTATTAGTATTCCTCTACAAGGTGTTTCAGAACTATGGGATCAAACTTGTAGGGGTTATTCAGTGCAATAGTAGAAAACATTTGAGTATAGGGACATATGTCCGGGAAATGGTCCCTACAGCCCTAAGACACTATAAAATTTAAAAGAGCATTAAATTGCCTAAATAGCATTTAATTTTTCCTTTTGGAAAGGTATTATCATAATAATTATCTGAATGTCTCGAATCAAAATGTCTTTCTCCAACCTGAATACACCGATTTAGACGTCGCACATGATTTCCACGGACTTTAGTAAAAATTTGGTATTTGTTTTAAGTGATTCTTTGTTGTTATAATTCGTCTAATTAAGTAATTATTCTATTTCTACTGGAGTTTTATAGACCAAAGGCTTTACATTTCCCCACAGGAAAAAAATCTAGCGACGTTAAATCGGGTGATCTAGGAGGCCAAGAAATAGCTCTACTCTTATCGTTTTTAAAGATAACAACACACAAGCATCGGTAATTTTTTTTAAATCATCAGCTATAAAATTTTTAAACATTGACATTGATTTTGACATTTTGAACAATTGTTCTGATGATATCATGTACAAAAGGCAAAAATTAAATGGACTAAATTCTATTTAGGCAATTCATCGTCTTTCTAAATCTTAACGCGTCTTAGGGCCGTAGTTCCATAGTGACACCTTTCCGGATATGGGTGTCTATACTCAAATGTTTTCTACTGTTGCACTGAATAACTCCTACAGGTTTGATCCCATACTTCTGAAACACCCTGTATACTATCATCGCCTACTTAATTCATGATACATCAGGTATTATATCAGCTGACCATCGGCTATGGGCAGCAAAGGATTCGCCGAAGGGTTTTAAAGGGAATGAAACAACAACCAGATATTGGCTGTATGAAAGGTGACGCAGAAGCCCTCCCTCAGTTATCCGATTTTGAAATATATAGCAGTTGCATATACACAAACTACTCTAAGTACGCGAACGCCAAGTATTTATTTTTCAGAAATTTTAATTTTCTAAATTCGTTATCTAAGTCAGCCTTTTTACTGGCTCAAACTTAATTTAAGAACTTTTTGACTGAAATATGTATAATTTAAATAATAGATATTTTATTATACTTACTAAACCAGTACCCATATAAAATCCGAGATCATCTGTATTGACGACTGGTGTATTAAAAAGCGCAATATGAAATCTGTCTCTAAAAATAGTTAATTTAAATTTAGCCTTAAAATGGGGTTCATCAAAACATGGGAAGGCAGTTCTGGCAAATGTGGGCTGAAAGTGCGTGGCAGCCAAATATCTAAAAATATATAATTAGTTATTAAAATATGATTTAAATAAAAATGTAATTAAGTAACAATTAATTATTGTTCAGCGACAGACCATAAATTTAATTTACCTCTTTTCACCATCAGCACCCGTATAACCTGTGATATAAAATCCTTCCTGTCCGTGATGTAACTTAGTGTTAAATCTTATTTTTAAGGTATAATTATGTTTCTTCTTAAACTTCTCTTTAATCTCGATATAGATTTGCTGCCCTCTGATATATTCTAATAATTTAACAATAGTCAAATTATGCCCTCTTCTATCTTGAATTATTTTATCCAAAATTGTCAAGTTATGACCATGTAATACTATAAAGTTTGTTTCCTTGTCGCAGTGAAATTCTATAGAAATTTGACCTAAAAAGTATATAAATATTAGACACTAGTTAGCACCGAGAGATCAAGAATAACAGCAATATGAATATAAAAAAATATACACAACAACTTTGAGTTTATTTTTCTTATTCTATTTCGTCGAATTGTAGAACCAAAAATTACTCAACTCAAATGTAAAGGTTCTACCCAATATATATGTGATAGAATAGCGACAATTAATTATAGTCTTTTTGATTTCAATAAATCACCAATTACTTCAAAAACATTTTTTTATTACATCAAAACAACGTAGCGGCTTATAATTCAATCTTGAACTGAACTTACTTATGTAAAAAATTCGAAAAAATAAACGAGAGTACCGCGACGGTCCAAGAGATAAGGCGATTCGGAATGACTCTAACATATGTACAATACAATTATAGCTAACATATGTATATTTATTCTTCGTTGCGGCCATACTTTAACTGGGTACCAGAGCATCCCATATTGTAACACGCGATCTTATATTAAGTACGAGAGTTATCATTATTCTGTCTACGTTTGCCTACACCACGTGGTTTTCATGCTATTTACTCGTATGCCATTTAATGTTTTATTCGTTACTTTTAATTCAGATTAATTGCATTTAATTCAAATAATTTTGTACTATCGTATGAAGTACAATAATGTAGGCAATGCTTATCTTCTATTATACAGGTTCAACAAGGCTTATAGTAGTGCCCACATTACTTATTTCCAAATGACTGTGCGATTCAGCTCGTCATAACTTACTGGAAAAAAACTATATAAGTTAGAGGTTACTTCTGCATTTCCTTAAACTTTAAATAACAGAGGGACAGCTGCTGCTGAGTCTCTTAGATCTCTTGTGTTCTTAGTGCGTTTCTCTGATGTTGATAATTTTTTACTAGCTATAGCTTCTAGGACATCAATGTTGATGGATACCACAACATTGCTATTCTCGTATACGATATGATTTTCCTAGCAGATATTAAAATCGAGATGTAACTAATCGTTGGCTGAAGAGTTGAAGAGAACCTTTTTTCATTTAACTCTTTAGTTAACAAAACAAATACTCTTGCTCCTAGAAACTTAGGCAAAGATGAAACAATTAGCTTAGCAAGCGATTTACTCTGTAATAGCAGATAGCTTCAGGTGCTAAAGCAATATAAATAGAATATTAAAACTACAATCTAGGTATGACTTTTACAAGTTCATTATTCAATATATCGGAAATACCTACAGCTGAAGCGGCCGTAAGGGCTAGGCAGACTAGTCAGTACGTCTTTTCATACCGAATGCATTTTTTCAACCCACATGTACAAGTAAAACACATAATTTCTAAGTACATAGTGATACTAACATGATTTGCACTTGAACATTCAGAAAATAATTGGAAGAAGAAACTTACCTCTTACTTCTAAAGTAGTTAAATTGGGATGAATAGTTAAATTATATCTGGAAGGTTTTAAGGTGGTCGGAAGACGTATGCTGTTCCAAGGGAAGATTTGACCATTTGTAGCTTTAGGAATAAACGCGCGTGTCAAGTTTGATTCTTCGCCCACATAATTTGGCGGCTTTTCTCCGGCACATGTGCATTCTGAAACATCAAAATAGAGTTAACTTGATGATGAAACGATTTTTTAAAAAATCGTTCGAGTTTTCTAGTTTTAAGTACTATGGTGCGTTTTTAAAATTACTATTAATAATTAATTATTTTATTTTAAAGTTTCTAAATTCATAAAATGTATGCCAAAACACGCCGCTCGCATAGAGATCGGGACGTGACGTCACTTGTTAGTTGTTGACCTTATTTTTACGGCAAGCATCAAGAGTAATCGCTCAGTAATAGTAGTGAGAACCACGTGTTTTAATAAAACAAACATTTAAATTAATTGTTGTTTAAGATTGGACATGGATACACAATTAAAAAAAAATATAATAAAAGTGTCAGACCATATAACAAGTTAAAAAAAGACATAATATGATATATTATGGCGGTGCAACTCGGGGACATACACCTAAATTTTTTTGTCAGTTTTAGCATTTCCGGTTAGAATACTACTGATGTAATGTCACTGTCAAAAAATCTCTGACATAGTTTCCTCTCTATTAAGAGTTAGACTGGAGATGATTGGAACTTTTTTTCTCTATCATAAGAGAAATATAGAGTTTTGGCTCTATAATCTCTATAAGGTGACAACAGCTTGTTGCTTAAATAGCACGTATTTCAGTTGTTTGTAACTTAAAACTATAAAACTCTATATAAAACTTAATAATATACAACAGCATGTCTTATTTAAATTAACAAAGGTGATATCTACTCTCGGTATAGCTGAAAATGCCATAACTGCCAAAGTATGCTCACTGGTTCTGCTGAGTCGCTAATACTAAGATTGTCTTATATCCATTTTTTTAAATTTTCTATCAATGTCATTCCTAGAGGAACAATCTTTATTCTAATAACTCTAAATTATTGCACTATATTTGTTTTATGCATGAAATAACACAAATGTTAAAATTAAAAATGTTAAAACGTTCCTTTAGTTCGAGTTTTGTTCCATCCGATACCTAGATAAATCTCTAAATGTCGTTTATCTTTGCAATCATTACAGAATCTACATTCGGTAGATTATTTGATTGCGCTTTTATATAGCCCTTATAAGTCATGTTAACATTTAAAGTAAATCAAATAAATCAGAAGAAAATAAAAATAACACACAACGCAACAACTCAAAAGCGACTAAGACAAACGCCAGCTATAAACGTATATAGTTTCCGTGCATTAAGGCGGAAACAGACTATCATCACGTCATGTGCACAGTATGTGCAAGTCCACTTACGCGTAGAATTTTGTGTATCAGAATCATACTGTTGTCACCTCACGTATTCACGGCGCGTTCGTCTGCTCTCACATGATAGCACGCCTCTGTTATCCCGCCAATTTACATTTTGTAGTGGAACGTGACATTACGCTTAGTGTTTTGATACAGGTTTTGGTGTAAAAAAATCATATAAGTATATGAAAAATGGACAAGAAGTTAATTGAACTTGTAAGAAATCATGAAGTGCTATACAATCACTCATCAGCCGAGTACAGCTGGTCCCGATCCCTACGATTCGGCAAGAAGCTTGGGAAGAAATTGGTAGACACTTACAAATAACAGGTAAATTCAGTGATTTTGTTCTTTTATTATTAATATGTATAAACGCATTAGCAGACGACATACACAGTTTATACGGTGGAACTTTCTAATGAAATGAATGAATTTTGACCACGTATTAGTCCTTAATTTTTTACCAATTTATTCTATTAGAAAGTTCCATGCTGTAGATATAGCATTTTTCCAATATCGGACTTCTAATATGCCGCCATCGCTATTCCTGCCGTAGGAGCCAACGTCAATGGCAATAAACTTGTAGTCTGCATCAACCAGCGCCAACAGAACTATCAAATAACTTCCCTTATAGTTGTAGTATGTGGATCCTGCATTAATAGGGCACTGAATATTAACGTGTTTGTCGTCTATGGCAGCAACGCAATTCAGAAAATTCCACAGTTGGTTAAATCTAGCTGACGACTTCTTCCATAACTCTTTCGTTGGTTTTGGCAGTACAATAGGCCCTAAATTTTTCCATATGGCATCACACACTTCGATTACTATTTCACGAACTGTACTAAATTCCATTCTATAATTAAATCCCATACTCCTAAACGAATTTCCAGTTGCCAGAAATCTGAAACAAAGTGTAATATGTATTTCGTTGGTTTTACTTCTAGCGGACAACGCCAAGACAAAATGGGATAAACTTAGACGATGTTTCTGTAATGCAAGAAATAGACGCCTGTCTACACAAAGTGGCCAGGCTCTCAAAAAAATTACGCCGTGGAAATTTGAACAGTAGATGATATTTTTGCTGCCGTATTTAGAAGGTCGAAGGTAAATAACTTTTGAGTTTTAATTACAATTCTATGTAAGTGTTGTTAGGACGCGCGGCAATTTGCAGAAGTCTCAAAGTGAACATATAATTCGCGTTCCCGACGAAAGAGAAATTAACGACGATGACGTTGACGCAGACGAATAGCAAATACAAGAACGCAGTACAGACGCTGAAGATATAGCTGATGAAGGGGATTAAGAACATATTGCAGTTATACAACAACAAACACCTTCGTAAGACGATATATTGCTCGCCGAAAATACTAAAACATTAGAGCACATGAAGAAAAACGTGTTCACAAAAAAAATACTGCAGCCGAGAAAATGGTGGCATTAATAGAACAAAATGCTGCTCTCAGAAAAAGAAAATTCGAAGAGAAATTAACAGCGCAAAATAAATATACATGTTTTGAAGATATGGACGAAACTGACATATTTTTCCTAAGTTTGATGAGAATGACGAAACAATTACCAAAAGCCGAACAAGCTGCAGTTAAAATAACAGTGAGCACTGCAATCCTTCAAGCTGAATTGAGAAGCGCACAAGCACAAAGTGCTCCAATACCTGCACCATCTTCGTCATATGCTTTGCAACCATTATTTTCACCTCACGACAATTCTAGACAGTCTACGTTATCATCGTCATATTCTGTGCAACCCTTGCCGTCACCTCATGAATATTCTAGACCATCATCAGAATCCTCTACATCCTCTAACATGCAATCGGCTCTCCCGCCGCAAGAGTATGATAAAGCTGGACATGTGCAATTTACAAATGATTCACAAACAAGCAACTACCCTACAGCAGAGACAACTCGCGAGGAATGGAGACCGACGTTACTAGATATGAACTCTGTATCTCTGGTCGACTTAGCTAAATATCATTAAACTTTTCTATTGTTATTTAACGTGTGTAGCGATACTTTTTGCAAAATAAAATATTTATTTCAATTATTGGTAAGTGCTTACCTTAAAGACACCGCCAATCTTTCTTCGGTACTAATCGCTCTTCTAAGCTGATTATTTTGCTTCTGAATGTCATTTTTAATAAGTCCATGCAAATAATTAAATTCTTCTTTGGTCATTCTAAAATACATGTGAAATCGGTCTGGATGTTCATTAAATAATTCGTGGAATAATGGATGAAATTCCTCCACTTCTTCTCTACGCTGATTTATTTGGTGAATTCAATCACTTCGCTGTATACCATCATTAGCTACTATAAAAGCAGCTGCGTTTTCTCTATCTTCTTCCCAGTCTGATGAACTTGACGAAGAAGAATCTCTATTTCGCTTCATCACTACGCTAAGTACAAACATGAACTACAACGTGTCCAACGTGAGCGTACCCAAGTGTGTCTCCTAGCGTAATATCACGCGACGGTTACCTTATCATGATAGCACGTGAGCTCACGTGGCGTGACTATAATGTGTTTCGGCCTTTACTCTAGAAGCCAAAAGTCTCGAACTAACTTTTGACGTCACGCCAATCAGAGGACGTTATCGGCTGCGCGTACATATTTAAATTTCCAAAGCAATTTATATTATATTATTATGTGTTAAGATGTTTATTTGTCTATTTTAGGTAGATAAAATTTTAAACATAAAATCTCTTCAATAAGCCTATAAAGCAAGTGAAAAATTACCCATTGCTGGTCAACAGGAAATAAATTAGCTTTAACTAATTTACGCCTAATCGTCCTCGAACTCACGGATTAAACGCCTATTTCCTCAATTTTACTCTAGTTTCGTTTGATGACAAAATGGAATTTTAAAGTTAATTGGCCTGATTGGAAAGATTTCCTTACTAGCACAACCATTTGTTACACAGAGAATAATGCCTAATAAGTAAAAACAATACTAATTATTAATAAATTCACCATGACAGTATAAATAAAAGAAAAAAGTCATAAGGTATAATTTAGAAATGATTTAAAATTTTCTTAACTGATCTTGAAGACTAACTAACCAATTAGCCTTTTGATAAAAACCGTAGCATAATGTGTTCTTAGGTACGCAGATCACAGATGAAATCGCTGTAGAAGATGATCAAAAAAATTACTCAAAAAATAAAAATATGGAGAATATTCAAGGCTTTTGAAGGAAGAAGTTAAAAATAAAAAGATGGGACAAGGGCTATACACATTGAACGTTAAGAGCTCCAATCGGCCCGTATTCCAAAGAAACCCCAATATATTATAAGGTACTACGAACTAAGGTAAGATAATATTATCTTGCGCATCGTGGGGTAACAGAGTTGAGCATTAATGTAGATCTTTGAAAACAAGTATTACTATAAAATAAGAGCCCACTGCCCTGCCCTGCATGCCTAAGTATCAGGGTATGCGAATGGCCCCAACTAGAGCCCTCGAGATTATCTTGAATGTTTCACCCCTGGACTTGTGGGGCAGTATCCTTGGTGACAGGCTATACAGGAACGTACGTTAATCGCTTTACTTACGTGTATGTTGGCAGAAAATCTCGATTAGAGATCAAAAAAACTTAATTTGATGGGACACCAAAGATTATCATCTATATGTGAAATAAATTCCAGATCTTTTAATGGTGGATAGCTCTACTCTAAACGATAGCAGCAACTAAAACTGATACTAGAAAACCTATATCTAAAACACTCCAAGAAAACAGACAAAATAAAGATAGCTGAATAGAGAGAAAAAACTAATATTAATAAAACGAATCTATAAATTTTCTAAATGAAGAAATCTGTAATCGTCCAAAAGATATTAGAGAAATTACTAAGAATGTATTGCAATTTATATTGAATATTTTTGATATGTATCGTGTGGCAGCGAATTTTCCTCTAGAATTGCTAAATTTCACCCATAAGAACGGCCCCATGAGCATCGTTTCAATATCATAACTTAACAACTGCGTAAAATATGATATTAAAATAAAAACCCAGTTATTTTAATACAAAGTCACAGATTTACAGAATATTATGTAAATTCTGTATTATGAGTATTCTGTAAATATGTGACAAAGTCATAAGATCCAATACCTAGAAAAGCACTGCAAGTACGCAAGTACTGCAATGTGAAAGTTTTGCACTGTTTTTTTTCGATTAAAATACGGGAGTTCTGCATAATTATATTTCCGTGCAGCACGTATTTATCGGACTTTTTGCCGTTCCCCATTTATTTAAAATATCCATGAAACGACGAGGCAATAAAGACCGCATCGCTGGATGCGCCCAAGGCTACACTAAAAAGCGGTGCTTCAGACGCTTCGAGGATTGGAAAAAGTACTGACACAAGTGTATTATATCGGAGGGTGGTTGTTGAAGGGGATAAAATAGATTAATAAATAGATATTTTTTTGGGAAAAATAAAAATTACATTATACTTACTCGGACTGATTTTGTGTGAAGTGATAAAAATAATGAGAGAAATAGAAAAATAAAATTGACAGATGTCAAAAGAAAGAAGCAGTGTATTATGTGCACTTGGAATAAGACGTAATAGGTATAATACATCATACAGTATCATCATTTTTGAAGAATATCGTAAGAATATCGTAAATCCTTCCTATTTTTTTAACTTAGATGAACTACTTCTAAGAAGCTTAAGAAAAAAAAAGCGATGATCTGGTATTCCTAATTAATATTTTCGAGGCTATTCATGGTGCTATGCCAGACATTTGTACTATAATACGCCAATTAATTAAACAGGGTTTTTCAAAGTTGGTTCTTAGGGATTGGGCAGATGTGCAAAATAAAATCATGTTTTCGTCTCCAGCCTCTCTTACTCAATCCTTATCATCACCTCCATGAAGCGTGACTTCATTCAATGGCAATAGGAAGATCTACAGCGGTAACAACAATGAAAAACCCGAAATTATATTAGATTTTAAGCCAATAAATGGAAAACTATATATACATATATATACATGAGACTCAGTAAACAATGGTATATTTTTTACATCTTAGCGCATGCACCAACGGAGAAGAAAGATTAAGAATCAGTCATGCTCAGAATATCAAGACACAAGCAAAGACAAGCAAAAGAAAGCAAACAATAGAACATGTGAACATCTCATCATGAATCCTGAATCAAAATGCAATGACATAGAATGGCTATGGGAGAAAACTACAGAAGCAAAAAACAGCTGATGAGATGTTTGGACAAAAAAAAAGCGAAAAAGATGATATGACGCAGAGTGTCAAAAACAGTTAGAAAAAAAAAAGCACTAAGGAGAAGATGAATATAATTTTAAACAAACGAAAGAATAAAGAAACACGTTGAATATCGGAAAGAAATCAATGAAAAGATGTTATGAACAAAAAAGATAAAAAAAAATATATATATTATAGGTTTTCAACAATCATATGAAAGCAACAAAAAAAAACAAGGATGGAATGCCATAGCTGTGTTCTCGACACTCAGGAAACTCCTTCGGATAACCCGAGTATGTATTTATAATAAATTTTTTATATGACTATTACAAAATAGATGCATTTCGATATAGTTTCTGAGAAAATCAATCAAGCTTCGTAATGTAAAATTGATGCTAGTATTAGAGAGCTTGTGAGATTAGCCGGAATAAAAACTAGGTCTACTAGCAACCCAACGCCTGATACTGCTTTTAGCATATATTGAGCTCCTAAGAAAATCCTTAATATGCATAAAAGACACGAAGAAAAACGAAGTACATATGCATATGCAAGTCTCTGGCAGGAAAAAGATCTTCTTAATACACTAAAATATTTAACATTATATGGGATTTCTAGAGACCATAGACTAATCAAGGTCCGAACCCAATAAAAATGAGTTGTATATGCAGCCGCAGAATATGATTTGTATGCGGAAAGGCTTTCTGTAAGACATTATTAAACCCTGAAGGATAGTTATTAGACTTTGTGATAGAGGATAATTAAAAGAACAACGAAAAAATTATATTGGAGGACTTGCGAAATCCAAGTGCAATCCAAAATCTTCAAAATGACATTTTAGAAAGGGTCGTAAATTACCCAATATTGAGTACTAGAGGTGTAGTAACTCAAGTAAAATCTTCTCGTAGTGAAGTATATAAGACAGTACCATGAGAATATTAGAGTACAAGCATTACAATTAGCCCCCAGTAGTGTTACATTTCACCAGGAGCGTTTAAAAATGAAGAATATTACTGAATAAATTTAATCTATAGACGAGGTGTCAAACCGTAACGATATTGGCGCCAATACCATCTGTTCGCAGTCATTTTGGAATGACACAAGCGAGCGGGTATACCGCACGACGTCTTTGGAGGCACGTGGAAAATCAGCGATCTGCGATCAGCCTGAACCATGGTCAGCCGAGTATATTAGGAGCCGCGTCACCGCTGTGGGGGGGAGATATTTACATCGGACATAAATAGTAGTAAATAAATACGGTGTAAATAAATATTTCTAGTAGTGTAAGTGATCGTGTTTAGTAGCGTAAGTGTGTAAATAAATTAGTTGACGATTTTTGTACATCGAGTGTTTTAATTTACACTTTAACGAACGGATAAAAACCCTACAATACATTTCCATTAAACATTTTGGGCTGGCTCGGTAAATGGCTATTAATTTCTTCCACTTTGCCTGACTAATGAAATTTATTTACATTTTCGTGGACACAATCCTACATAATTATTAAAAGATTTTTTTTTAGACGAGAAATGATTACTTCTTTAATTCTTGACCCTCACACTCGACTTATTTAAAACTGTTGGTGTTTTATAATGTACGAGTATAAATAAATATTGAGTAAAAACTTGAACCAACAGTGAGGAGCAGCCGTGGATACTCCCAGCCAGACATTGTAATTAAATAAATTGAGAAAATTTTGAACGTTTCTTGTAACGATAGAATCAATATTTTTGATTAAATGTGGCTTGAATTTTATTGTGTATCTAACTTGTTTGATGAGTTCTACAATTGTTATAATTCAATCCTCTTTGTATAATGTTAATCCTTTATTGAAATCAATTAAGTAATGCATCCGTACCTGTACTATAGAAAAATCACCTGCCACATTTTGAATTTGAAGGAGCAAAAGGGAATGAAAAAAAGGGAACATTAAAAGTAACGATGCCGAGAATAAATATGCAAATGAAAGACGGTCTTGCTCGAGCGCGACCTTTTTCTGTACACAAAGGGGTAAATGATTCAAGGACTCGTCCCACATTCATGTAAAAAAGGGAATAAATCCCGACAACTAATATGCCACTGAGTTAAAAATCAGCTTTCGTGTTAAGGGTTACTTTTTAAGAAATAAATTTTTACCACTCGACAACCCCCTCCCTGTCTAAAGCCGTTTACGTAAGTGAAGGGGAATCGTTTTTTAAAGAAGTGTGCTTTGGTGGCAAATTGCATAATTATTATTGTTTGCACATGCTTTGTACACGGATGCACGTGTGTATTTTATATTATACTAGATACTTTTACAAATCGATGCCATACAATGGCCAATAAATTTTCGATCAAAGTAAATGGATAAAATGCAACAAGTCTGCTCCAATTTTTAGGATAGAATTCCGTAAATATTATTATAAGTTATATTTTACCATTCGATAATTAAGCTGGAAAAGAGTTCTAATATAAATTATCTCGATTATTAATAAAGTTTATCAAACTTCATCGAAATAATAATCATACGATCAAAATGATTGCAAAAAAGAAACCAAAAACAGTGGCCATGCTGATGGAATTATTTTGATTCTTTTAATTTTTGAAGTATGGTATACCTGATTAAAAATTCAATTCAGGAAAGTTCTAAGTGATAGTTTTAACTCGATACCAGATGTTTACGTTTTTAATCAGAAGAAGTAAATTATACAAAAGTTCCATTCACTGCCTCTTAAGAGATAGTCTTGAAAAAAACTTATTTTTATGCCATAAGGCTAAAATTCAATACTAAAATCAAAATTGCCAAGTCTTATCTTTCAATTACAGCAAAGCCGCTAATTTGAAGTATGGAACAAATCTCATTTATAGATGGCAAGCAAATCTGCTCTCTTTCGCAAATCAATTGAGGTACAAAATAGATAAAAGAGATATCAACGAAAAAAATCCTTTGACAATTAGAGCAGAAGCGCTCATTGTGGCCTTACGTTCATTAGCTAGTACGAAAGTACTAGTAACTGATCAATTTCCTTTAGAAGTGGTGTGATTAATTTTTTTTTTGCGAAGTATTCGTATGTAAAAAAACGTTAAGAGTACTTACAAGCCAGGAAACCTGCTGTGTAGAAGGCGAAATTTTCCTGTAATATTATGTTAATCTTGATTTTTTTACCAATAAGCTGTAAAGAATGCATTATAGTATGTACTGAGAAGAGATCTTTTCGAGAGTATAAATTCCTTTAAAATCCATAACATCTTAGACTATCTTCTTATTTGCACCGGGCTATTATTTAATATTTGAATATAAACAGCTGGGTAGAATACTGGTGAAACCAAATAATAATCTACTGTTCTAACTCCAACAACTAGTAACAACTTCACCTGTAAGAATAAAGAGCAGATAAGGGTTTACTCTGTCTTCACGTTTAGAAGCTATTGAAAGCATAGTAACTGACCAATTTCAAGTTATAAAAGCAAAGGTCATAAAATAGATAGCAGAGATGCCATTAACCTATGGAAATTTTTGTTAAGATTATGTTGTCAAAGAGTGTCTGAGTAAAATCTGTATTGTTGTGACGAATTCATAATGAGTTACTTATTATATTGGGTATTACGTCACTTATAGCAAAAATCAATTTAGAAATTTTGTATTTATATTTTTATTTTTTTTTGTCTATTTTCTTCTTCTTTTCAATTTTTGAGCGTGTGAGATAAAAATTTCTAAATTGATTTTTGCTATAAGTGACGTAATACCCAATATAATAAGTAACTCAAAAAGTGTCTGTTCAAAGTTATTAGCCAATAGCAAGAAAAGTGGGAATTAAAAAGAATTAAGACACAAAAAAGTAAAAAATTGGTCTATATAAGAATAGAAGTAAAAAGGCTATCTCTGGCCTTCAGCCTAAGTTCTGCATGCCAAAGATAGTAGTGATAGTCCATTTCCATCAACTTTATACGTCACTATTGTAAAGCAGTCTAATGCCCTCAAAAAGAGATTCTTTAGGTCAGAAAGTCTTATCAAAGATCTTCCATCTAAGATATTTATACTGAATAGTTTGCCGTTCAAGCTTCAATCATATTACACTGATTAGAAGAGATCAGGTTCTAACTGAGAATCTTGTTACAATTTATCCAAAATTTTAATAAAAGCAAAGTAATTTAGAATATGTAAGTGACAAGAACAATTTAAACAGCATTTACGAGACAGGAAAACTTGCTAAATGCTATGTTTAGGCAACATTCAGAAAATTTAAATACAAGTTATAATAAGTCATGAAATACTGTACTGACCCTTATTTGATTGTTAAAGGTGAAGTCAGACTTTGAGTACAGCAGATGATATATGGTCACAGTCATGAAATAACAGCTATCTCGATTTGATAGGACATCAAAGAATCTCGATGTGAAGATAACACATTAGAAATGATGTCGTATCACATAATTCCTAATTGTCACTTTTATCAATCCTTCAAAATTGCGTTTTCAAGCAAATTCGGGTAGAATGACAGTGACCTTAGGATTCGTAGGTATCTGATCATGTAGGTAGATGGATCTAAACCCGACAAAATGCGGGAGCTGAAATTTTTTGGCAAACATTCAAGACAAGAGATATTTCATCCATTAGGGGATTCTTGCATCAAGAATCTTAAATCATTGCAATACGTGAATGTGCCATAGAAAATAATAAAAAAGTCTACAATCACAAGCAAATCCTAATAAATTGAGACAGGTAACTGGCAACTGGCAAACAAACGACCACTAACTATCATATCGAGGCTCCTCTTTAGTGAAGGGACAGACTGTGATAGTTGAACAGGGGCCACGGGCTTATGAACATTTCTATAAAAAAAATTGCTAAAGACGTTATAACGTTCAGAAGGGGCAAACTGAGAATAAGTATAGAGCTTCGAACGGGACACATAACCTGTCGTTTTTGAAAAGAAACCAGATACTGTTTGATACATAACCGGTGCTTGGGAAGGTTTATGTCGCCAAAGGCAACAATATATTTGCGATGGACATACTACACTCAGAAGAACTAAATACCACAGCAGCAAAAGACCTGTGCTAGCTAATACGGGACAGGGAAGTGTTAATCGATACATAATCAGGTGAGCACAATAAGTCTGTTACAGGCTGAAGTGCATTCGAGAGTGAAAGAGAAAGCCCCAGAAAGGAAAACAAAAAGATAATCTTCTCTTTGTTATTAAACAACTGAATACAAGATGAGTAAAAAACTGGAGGGAATAAAAAATTATGGCCTACCTTGACTTCGTGCTATCTTGATTTAAAGATAACAAATCAACAGGAAAATTAAAGGATAACAAATTCGGGCGGAAGATCTTACTTAGACTATACTAATTTAAGGCAAAATTTAAAAGATCGTTGTATAATATTAATTACGAGTTATAAAAAGTTATAAAATGTATTTTTTTAGGTAAATCGAAAGATGTCACAAAATCAATCAAGCTACAAACTAGATGGAAGATATGCCAGTAGTCCAAGGATACATAAGAAGTATTCTCAAAAAAAGAGCCAGCAAAAGGCAAAATCAAGAAATATGTAAGAGTACAGAAAACTTTATACGGGATGGAAAATCTTGGATACGTATTATACAAAGCCTTAGATGTCAACAAAATGTCGTTAGTAAAAAGCCAAGATCAGACTAAGTTATGAAAATGTTTCTACTGTAGTTGGACTAAATTCTAGAAAATTTTATTGAATGAGCTAAGGCTAAAATAGTTAGATAATTTGCCGCTAGCCAAATAGATACTTAATCAATTTTCCCAAAAATTGAAGCATTGAGCGATTTTCGGAAATTGCTTTCGTGAAGTCTGTGCAAAAGACTATTTTACATTTGGAATAATGTAAGAATATATATACAGAATAAGAATATTTTCAAAAATATTTAACATATCGATAAATCGATTCATACTACAGTAGCAGAGGCAGATTATTTGCAATTAGCAGAATTAACCGTTAGAAAGGAGCTTTAATTCACGTAATCTATAGGTCTTTTCTTCCATCTAATTCTAAAGGAATTTATTTTAATGCATAGCTTCAAAAAAATGCTATTTATGATTAAAACTATGTTAAAAATATATTCAAGTTTCTTATTATTGAATTAGTTTTATACTGATTTTTTGGAATTTTGAAGTGAATAAGACTTAATATTATGAAGATACCACAACAATAAGTAAAGTTAATGGTTTAAAACCTATTCTACCGTGCAATAAACTGATGAGTACTTAACCTATGTTTAGGAATATAAACAAAAATACATCATAGATGTACTTTTTAAATAATATTTCTGTAAAAAAAGTACTTACCGCTTTGTGGTCCAGTAAATGCGATGATAATGGCAATAGTAAAAAGAAGAGCAAAGACGATAGTTGCAATACAGAGAGCTCTGTTATGGCTGCAAGTAGCCACGCCATTATTTTCGTAGAGCGTCTTCTTTTGAGGTTGACCAGTCGGACTATCATTTCCTGCAACACCACCTGTGTCACAGGAGTTATGAATAAGGGGAGATGATTGACAAATGGAGTGTGTGATTTGTGCATGACTTGTACCTGTAAGAAACGCAACATCATCAACATCTTGATCACTCATCACTCTGTGCTGTCGCCGCCAGACTACAGCTTCAACGTGTTCCAGTCCCGTGACGACTGAAACCTTTACAAAAAGATCGCGGTTTGTGTTATGACCCTCCACACTAAACGTTTAACTAAACTCACACGTCTCAATGCAGGCGGTCACAGAACTAAACTCTGTCATGGATTTTACTTTCTACACTTGCCTGCCTAACTAATTTTTTACATTCTAACTCTAAGTGTTATTGAAAATTGAACACGCCAATATTGGTCAGTAAATTATTTTGATATTTAAGATTGTACTATACGTAATATTTTGTCACTAGTAAAGCAACGTTAACTAATGTTCGGATGGGATCGAAGGAAAACTGTAGTCATTTTCACCGCGGCATCGAGATCCTGCGCCCCTTTTCCAAGCATTGCGCACGCCTATATTTCCTCTGCCAGAAAAAACTTCCCTGCTCTATGATTACTTTACATAGACCACGCTTATGCTGTGCAATTTTATTGCGATCGACCCTCGTCAAAGTTGTAACAAGGACGTTTTAAAATGAGAAGTGACCCTGCTTATTAACTATTGATTTCAACATATACTAGTTTGATGATTATTTTCGTCTGAAATTTTAGTAAATATCTTGGCAAATGATGTTGCAAATTCATTAACAGTATTATATGCACATGGATATTTAAAAAACAATTATTTTATTTCTTAATAATATTTCAGTAAGATGGCACTTTTTCAGATGATTTTAAAATACTTCAATTTAGTTACCAACAACTTTGGATTCAAATTGTCCAAGACAGTTGATTAAGATCAGGAAAAATTAAAGCAGAAGAACTTCTATTATCTGAGGATTTATCATCCAATATATTAAGTGAATTCTTTTCGAAATCCTGTTTGGCCCGGGCTATTAATTTTTACTTAACAGTTTTAATCCTACGGTTGAAACCTTTGGTGTGACCCTCAAATCACAAAACAATTTTACCAATAACCAAAATTCTTTATTTTATTTATTAAAATTTCATTTATGGCATTCTATGGATTCTCTTGGAAAAGTAATACCAAAGTACCAACTGCGTTTAATTAAACACTACATTTTAATTAAGATATGTAATGCGAACTTAATAACGGCATTAAGATATCTGTAATTTCTTTTTTTCTTTCCTTACAATTTTTTTAATGTTAAGGTTTCTAGTATCTGGTAAGTAGAACATGTGGTGCCTGCCTGCTCATGATTTTGAAAACATTTGCTTCCTACGTCTGCATGGACGTATTAATATATACTCGCCGGCACAAAATTCCGCCACCCTGAAATATTGGCCAAGTTTGATGTTTTATAATTTTTTAATTTTTTATCAGATTCTCACGATTATGCCATCAGTTTTTAGATACATTTGTTGTGATTTTTTAAAATCATTTTATAAAGTAGCATTTTTTGATTAGGCTATATTATACAGGAGTAAAACAAACTGTTGTTTTTTCTCGTAATTTTAAAAGACCCTGTAGGAAAATTAAGGTAGATAATTCTGTTTACATACTGTTCCTTGTAATCTTTGATGTATTCTATATATTCCAATTTTTGATTCATTCCATTATCTCATTTCTGCTGCGAGCTGCAAATTTTTTTATTAAAACGCTGATTTGAAGCTTATTTTTAGATAATTAATGTCAAGTTTTCGGTTAAAAATTATCGACGTTGGCTAAGGACGCAATTAATGTGACATAAAGTTTGACAGTGTCACTATTATAATTTGTTGTGTGTTAATATGGTATTAACTCCAGCAGACGTGGGTAGAATTGTTGCGTTAATAGAGGACGGCCGTAGCAAAAGTTATGCCGCCCGTACTCTGAGATTTCCGCGGTCTACAGTTCGAGATGCCTGGAATAGGTATTTACAGACGAGAATTTTTACTAGACGACAAGGCTCTGGCAGAAGGAAAATGACCACTGCAGCTGATGATCACTTTGTCTGTCACCATTAGTTCTTTAAGAGATCGAAGATCTACTGCTGTGTATCTAAAAAATGACTTGCGAATACTTCATGGAGTAAGTGTAAGTGATAGAATGATACGTAGAAGATTAGCAGAAGCTGGACTTTATTCACGAAGGCCAGCAAGATGTCCACAATTACTTCCTCGGCATCGACAACACCGACTGAGGTTTGCAAGATCGCATTTTGAGTGGACTCTAGAACAGTGGGCAAACGTACTATTCACAGATGAATCCAGGGTTTGTTTAAGGACGCCGGATGGTCGTGAGCGGGTATACAGACGTAGAAATGAAAGATATGCTAACTGCACCATTTCAGAACAAATCTCATATCGTGGCGGTTCAGTCATGATTTGGGCGGGTATTTCTACCGAAGCACGCACCAATCTTGTATTTATTGAAAATGGAGCTCTAACCGCCCACCGTTACATTGAGGAAATCCTTCAAGAAGTTGTTGTCCCATTTGCTCCATTCATTGGGAACCAATCCAATAGAACATCTTTGGGATCAACTTAAAAGGGCCGTTCGTCGTCGTCCTGTACAACCACAAACCTTGCAAGACTTACGACTAGCGCTGATCGAAGAATATGAGGCTATTCCTCAAGAAAGAATAAGGAACCTTATTCATTCGATGCCGCGAAGACTGCAAGCTGTTATTGCTGCGAGACGAGGAAATACACGCTATTAAAAATTTTTTTTTTAATTAACTTTATGATATACCTAGTGTTTGTTTCTCCTAATAAAAATACGCTTTAAATCAGCGTTTTAATAAAAAATTTGCAGCTCGCAGCAAAAATGAGATAATGGAATGAATCAAAAATCGAAATGTTTAGAATACATCAAAGATTACAAGGAACAGTATGTAAACAGAATTATTATTAAATATTAAACACCTTAATTTTCCTACAGGGTCTTTTGAAATTACGAGAAAAAACAACAGTTTGTTTTACTCCTGTATAATCTGGCCTAATCGAAAAATGCTACTTTACAAAATGATTTTAAAAAATCACAACAAATGTATCTAAAAACTGATGGCAAAATCGTGAGAATCTGATAAAAAATAAAAAATTTATAAAACATCAAACTTGGCCAATATTTCAGGGTGGCGGAATTTTGTGCCGGCGAGTGTAAATTAGTGTATATGGTTATCCAGTGAAAGAAGCGGTTAAAAGCAAGATTTATCAAGTAAGCAATATTTTTATTTAGGTTAGGGCTAAAACAGTATTATGTGAAAGCAAATAAATGGCTGCAATTCTATATGGCCCATTGTACAGCAAAGAAAATACTATGCTAATTTATATAAATATTGTAACTAATTTATTTAGTGAAACAATGAATAAATAAAAAAAATAATGGTTTTAGCCCGATGAAAATATATTCGAAAATTGTTTGTATAATCAGCTATATAATGATCTTGATGTTAAAAATAATGATGATAAAAGTTAGCTTGTGGCTATAAACTCTTAGTGCAAAAATGTGTATAATAAAGTAGACCATTTAATACTCTTGAATTAATTGATTAAATATGACATTTCTAAAGAAGCATATTAACTATATATGTATATTATAGGCAAGTTTACATTTATGTCGGAAAGTAATTGGTCATTGCTATTCTGTAAGTATATCAGCAATTCCTCAAGGTGCTAACTTAAGTCGGTTACTGTTTACTACATTCGCCAAGTTTGTAGATGACTTTAAGGTAAATAAAATAATATACTACTCGGGTTTAATTAACTATGGATGTAGCAAGGGTTGTTGCGTGTTTCATATGCTAAAAAATGTTAAAAAAGTGTTATAAAAACTCACAAAGAAAGTGCAATAATTGAAAAATTTTATATTAGAAAAGAAACATCAGTAATAAAAAGTCATATAGATTTGTGACTAGAAAAATCAAACATTTTAAGAGTAAAACCAACCGAATACCAGCTTTAAAATAGGCAACAGATGCCATAAAGTCCCGTGAGAGTTTGAGCAGGTAACTATTTAAATTGTTAATTGAAAAAAACAGAAGCTGTGAATAACAGAATTCAAAAGCACTAAAATAAGTATTAGTTCGCTGAAAAACATACAAGTGGTAACAGCTTAGGTGTAATCACATATACAATAATAAAAAGTAAAATAATAAATAATAAAAAGGAACTGTGTTCTCTATTTTTGCTTATATTAACTTTTTACTTAATACTTTAGGTAGGCTATTGACATTTTCGCCCTATTACGCAGTGTTATCATCGAAAATGATTTACAGTACAAGTTTCCTTAAATACGATCATCTTATTGATTCTTGAAATCTTACACAAAAACTATACGCCAGTACTTAGTACTAGTACTAGCCAGTACTAGTAGGTTTTGAAAGTGTTTAAACTATTTGGAACACGACTAACGGAGTATTTTACTTGCATATCACTTTATGAACTTACTTACGGAATATCTTACCCTAAATGCTAGAATAGGAAACTCAAGACTGCAAGCTGACTGAAACAGATTTGAATCATTTATTATTTTCTGTGATAGTCACAACAGGAAACTGGATATTTGATCAAATTGATATGGTAGCAAACAAAAACAACAAATTACCAATCGTTTTTATCCACTTTTATTATACCGGATGGTGCGCCAAGCTAGTTATCGGAAATCCCATATAAATTATGATACTTCCAAATATTAGCCCCCGTGTATATTTTACAGAAAAACTGTATTAGACATTTCTAAAAATGTGAGTAAGATAAACCATCATACCAAATTTCATTACTTTTTATTAAGTAATTTTATAAATAAATATAACTACTTAGAAACAACAAACAAACAAAAAAGTATTGACAAAATAATTTTTTAAACTAATACATTATTTTTTCTTAATAAAATGCTCAAACATTTTATTAAGAAAAAACTCTTTCTTTATTTACCGCTAAACAATATCCTAATCGGTTGTAAAATTAGATTCTTACATCACTGAGCTGATATGCAGGTATTTGATTACATGCCGTTCAAGATGCCATCTTTAGCTCTTCTAAATTTTGAAAACGCACATCTTTTCTTTTGCACATCAACACTTTTAATGTGACCCCACATTATAACAAAATTTCATTACTTTTTATAAAGTAATTTTATAAATAAATACAACTACTTAGAAACAACAAACAAACAAAAAAGTATTGACAAAATAATTTTTTAATCTAATACATTATTTTTTCTTAATAAAATGCTCAAACAGTTCTCCATTTACCGCTAAGCAATATCCTAATCGGTTGTAAAATTAGATTCTTACATCACTGAACTGATATGCAGTTATTTGATTACATGCCGTTCAAGTTACCATCTTTAGCTCTTCTAAATTTTGAAAACGCACATCTTTTCTTTTGCACATCAACACTTTTAATGTGACCCCACAGGAAAAAGTCCTTTGGTGAAAGGCTCGGAGATCTGGCTGGCCAATTAATAATGTAATTTAGCCCAATTACGCATTCATTTAATACGTTTTCAAGATATTCCATGACTTGTTGTGAGTTGTGCGCAGGACAGCCATCCATTTGAAACCAAATCTCATTTTCAGATGCAACTTCTTCTAATGCTGGTCCAATTTGATTTTGTAGAAGTTCCAAAAATGCATCTTCTCCCAAATATTTTTCCAAAAAAAAAAAGGTTCAATTATTTTATGACCAAAAATACCCGCGTAAACATTCACCTTTTGAGGGTACTGGGTCCTTGTAAGAACATATAAAATTTTGAACATTTGGCTCATTACGAGTATTTAAAGTAAAGGTGCATTCGTCTGTAAAATAAACATTTCGTAAAAAATCCCTGTGGGTATTCGCCCTTTCTATAACTTCAAAACTGAAATCTGCCCTTCGGATTTCATCGCCCTCCCTTAGTTCCTGATGTTTTTGATATTTAAAGGAATGGTATTTTTATTTTTTTAGTGTGCGTAATACTGTACTATGATCTTTCCTACAACTTCTCCAAGAGTTCTGCTAATTCCTTAATTTTCTTTAACATGAAGTAGCATTTCAAAATCTGAATTATTTTCTCCAGTTTTGCCATTATCTTTGTTTTACTCTGAGCAATGCATTTACTAATTACTGTACCCTTAGTCGCAAAGTTAATAACAATATTCTGCACTATTGTTTTACTTAGAAAATGCCGATCAAATTCACATAAAACATTTCGAAGACTTTCGAAAACTATTCCCATTAGTAGCACTTAATCATAGTTATTTTCTCTTGATGTAATATTTATTCATACTGACCACTAAATAAAAAGATAACAACACTTTGACATAATGTTTTGATAATTTGGCTGGTGATTTCATATTTTAGTTTTTTCAAATAAATTCTAAATTGCTTATTAGAAAGTAATAAAACTTAGTATGATCGCTTATCTTACTCGTCGCTTATACATGGAAGCCATATCATAATTTATATGGGATTTCCTATGGCCAGCTTGGCGATAAACCACTCGGTATATACGGCAATAAAATATAGAAGTAATTAATGTTTTACTCTGTTTTGCTTTTGTCACTGTCTGTACGACGTGACGGCGAAAAAAACTTTTACTGCATTATTCGCAAGCATAAAGCCGCTTGCAGCTCTAGAATGAGCCAATAAAGTGATAATAGTTTTAAAAATAATGCAACATTACCTATTTTCCCATAAGCATTTGATAACGCTATCAGTCTTAAAAACATTACAGTTTTTAGAATTATAAGCTATAAAAGTGCTCGAGTGAAAAGAATATTATTCTATCGTCATTACTGCTGTGAGTTCCAATGAGAAAACATCATCTTCCAGGCTTTAAAAAATTCGTATACTGATGAAACAGAATAAGAGACAAAAAGAATCGGCCGAAGACTAGTGCACTTTTAACATTAGGGTACTCCCGAACGAAATCATAAAGGATACAGAGGCGTTGAAGAAAAAGTAGCAAAACTCGAAAACAAAGATGAGAGCTTATCATTACTTTTTCCACACAAAATATTGACGGTTTGAAACTTTTCCTACATGATCCAAATCGGTATCATCTCTTTTCTTTCCATAGTTAAGCTCTTTTCTCGTAAAGATCCACCAGTTCTATCCCAGAATGCCATTATGTACTCATTTCTAAGAATTATCGCTATCGGAAATGTCCAGCAGCCTTGTAGAAAGCGAATAGAAGACGAATTCTGCCAATGAATGTAGCTAAAGCACTAATGGTTTTAAGATCAACCTCAATCGTCCCGTAAATATCACGGAGTATAAAGCTAATTCTTTCTCCCAAAGAAAAAGCGGCTACATATCGTTTGTGGGGTGCTTAGATCTGATCTCGCTCTTGATCACAGTGACCCCTGTCTGATTACCTTCACTCCTCGTTATAATGCTTCTGGCTGCCTTCTTCCAAATCTTGTTTATAGAGAAGAAAATGGATAGAAAAACCCGTAAGGTTTTAATTTAATAAATAGCCATAAAACCAGAAAAAACAAAAATTATTAGACTGCGCTTTGAAGAAGCTGACAGGAGGGAAACGTTATGGATTTTCAGAGTTACAGAAACATATTTTTTTTAAATAAATTATTATCAAAATATTGTTGATGAGATATTATCGCACTATTTTAATATCAAAAGATGCTGAGCGTAGAGAGTCCTTTCTACCCGAATGGCTTAAACCTCTACTGATATAAATATGAATACTTAAAGTGAAATTAAACTCTGACAATGCAATTTTATTGTTAAAACGGCAGAACATATAATTTTTTAAGTAACATTTTATTGAGCTACTCGACTTCTCTAATTAATGGCCACTTAATATACACACAAGCCAAAAAGTGACTTCAATTTTACAAAAGGCTTACATTTCACTAAGTGCCTTAAACAAGACCACGACCACAAATTAATCCTTGCTTAAGTACCTTTAAACTGCTGTTTAAATAAACCCCTTGGTATCGAGGGTTTCAAAGACATGAAATAAATAGACCAAATTGTTTGCATGTTTCAATAGTAAAATATCGTTTTGTCTTTCTCAAATTGGGGCTTTTGTCGGGCTTCCCTCATCAGGAATTTAAGTTTATTTTAACACATAAATAAAAAATATAATGATAAAAACAAATTTTATCATAGCCCGTTTGACTTTTGTATTTGGTCAAATATTAATGAACAGATTTCTGTCATGGTTTCACTTTGATCATATGAATGACATTGCCGACTTAACAGAAAAAGAAATTGGCTTTTCAGATTAGCGTATTTATTTGTGGACAAAATAGCGTTATTACAATAGAACAATAAAACGTGTTTGCATTAATTATTTGAATCCAGACTGATTTTATTTAACTCGTAGAAGAGCATCTATAAAACTTCATTATTATCACCGAAATGTTACCTCTTGTAGAATACCAGCATGATATTGACATCAAATCTTGTTCAATATCCAGGATCCAATCACGTACCTTTTTTTATTATGGATACACATGTGCAAGAAGTGCTGATATATCGAAAGAGCGGTTAAGATCAAACTATCGTTGTAAACCCGAGATGTCAATGATATCCCTGTTGTGAAAACAAGAACATTGAATATCGATTGTCAATTATGCTTAAGAACATAGCTAATTCAGCTCTTTCAGAGAATCTTACTGATATAAAATTCTATTAGTGGTCAGTACTAATCAATAATCTGTTCCCCTTCATTTAATTATATGGAAAGTAAAAATCCCAGTATATGCTGACGATCTGGTGATCTTATACAAGAAAAATAATGAAGATAAAATCTCTTCAATTATCCAAGATAAAGAGTTCAAACAAAATAACCAATACCTCGCAAAACATTTTAATACATTCAACAAAAGTAGTAATCATTTGCTTAATATCTTGGGGTCACAATAGCATAAAATGCTAAATTAGAAATGGGGTCTTAAGCAAACCATAAAGAGAGAAAAAAACGACACTCTGGGATAAAGCACTGGACCTAGGCAATGAACATAAAACAGCTGTTCAGGGTTTGTACAGAAGTTATAAAACCTATAACAGCCCAGGGCTCTGGCACCGCAATACCTTAATTTAAAATTCTACGTATGCCAGTTTCGGCTACTAGTAGTACTAGCCGTTGAGAAAGCATGCGATGTTATTATTTATAATACATTCTAGAATGGAGGCAATTGAATTCAATGTATTCTGTTAAATTGCATTCCAAATTTTTTATCGACCTTTAGTCGCAAACTTTTTTTGTTTTGTTTATCTGATTACGGAAAGAAGTTAGAATAATCTATAATAATCTTTAACCAGTAGCATTTATATTTTCTGATCCCTTCCAAAGCTCCTAAATCTATAACTAACCTTACAATATTTATACTACGAATTGGTTTAAAATTAGCTATAAACTAGTACGCAGTGCTATACCACCAAAAACAAACCACTAGAAAACAAATGTAAAGGAATGTTACTTTGATGAAATTCTAGGCACATTGGCAACGTCGCTTTACATCGTATAAATCAAATAGTTATGAAAGAAGTTTTATCAGTATTTGACAACCATTAAAATATGGACGATGAAATCAAGCAAAATGTCGTAATTATTAAACAAAAATATGCAACGTTGCCAAGGACCAAATTTACATTTGTCATGGTCTCTCATCCTATAATTTTGAAACAATAACAAACTATATTTAAACAATAATAAATGTTCATAAGAAGTGTTTTTAAAAAGGGTTTATTACAAGGTGTCTCAGCAAAAATGAAATAGACGTTTTAAGTAGGTTGCTGTCTAACCTGCAAGCTTCGATGACGAGGTGACCTAAAATCTTAAATGGAAAGAAAACTCGAGTAATTTTTTTAATTTAAAAAATTATTCTTTTGAAGGTCTTTTGATTCTGAATATACCTATCAAGTAAAGTTACTGATGGAAGAAACCAATACTATCGAATTTCGCACTTCATCTCTTCCTCGAAAAAAATTACGTTGTTCCTCTAACTAGTTATCCTATAATTTGCTAAGTAGTGTAAAGTGAATACTAATCTTAGAAAATCACGTCATAACCAGAAAACAAAAAATGAAAATAACTAATAAACTTCAATCAATATCATCTATAATTAGATTAAAAAGGAATGGCACACAATGGCCATCTTCAGGTACACCAGAAATTACGTGCATAAAGCTAGATAAAAAAATTCGTTATTAACCTTTTGAATACGACCAACACCTATACTGCTCAACGCGATGATTCACCGTATCGAATGCGTAGAAGCAGTCCATATAGATTGCCTCTGCCTAACAGCCTTTCTGCAATACGTCGATACGTCGACAATTAGTAGACTTTCTTCCAGATTAGTAGATTATTTAGGTCAATTGAAGAACTTTCTTTGATTGAGATGCTGAGATGTTTAGAAACATTTCGCATCATATAAAATATCTTGTAATAACAACTAACTTAATAATACAATTGGCATATATGATAATTTGGTATTTTTGCATGGTACCTAGATCGGTCATTAAATAGAAAGGTTATGGAAGAACTCTTTAGAATTTTTTTTTTCTGTCTATGTCTCACAATTAGCAGCCAATTAGGTCGATTATATTGGGTCCCAGAGCACGCAATGGAGAAGAAAGACGAAACGGGAGCGTTTGTAAGACTCGGATTAAGATTTTATTTCGGCATAGAGGAATTTTAGAAAATCCTAATTTAGGTCAGATCTGCTTTATATATCCCAGTTACAGGGCACTGTAGACTTAACCGGCGCCTGCACTTATTGGGAGTGGTGGAAAATCCGCTGAACCCCAATTGTAGAGCGGGGAAGAACACACCTACTACGTAAAAGTGCCAGAGAAGGGCTAGGCTAACCGGAAACATTTTAAAATCTCCATTCCTACCAAAAAAAGGAATTAGGTAATCTTAGCTGGGAGGGTCTGCTCTCTTTTATTAGAAAAACAGGTGGCCTAAAAAGAGTGAATTAATACCTAAAAAAGTGGTCAGGGGTAGCGATCGAAGTTGACGGAAAAATTCTTGGAAGGCGTACTTGCTGGCCACTGGTGTCCTTACCATTAATAATACTACTATGCTAATCCAGACGAAGGCCTACTTGCTGTTCTCCAAATTCACTCGACATTGGAACTAATACAGAGCCCAGAACCAATACGTTACACAGAATTAGAAATAGGGTGCCAGCTAATGTTAATAAACATCTAAAAGAACTTTTAATATTGTATGAAAGTAGACGAGTCTCAATTTAAATATTTAATAAACTAGAATTTAGTCTAACCTTATGAGTAATTTCACTAGTTTTAGTTAGTAAGTTACTTAGATATAAGTATTCCTTGTATATTGTCTCTTTATCAAGTTTGAAACAGTTACTTATTGTGAAATAAGTAACTGTTTCACGCATTTTCCATAATTTTATCCGGTTATCAAAACACAGTTGACGTCAATTTTGTCCTAGATTTAAAAAAAAATGTTGCTTCATACTGAACATGCCTCTCTTCGTTTCCGCTGGGATACCCTGTATGTACTTTACAGAATATTCTCCATATCGTACCATATACAATGTTATCATCTTCTAACCAACGAAAATGTCTTAATGTGATACTAAATAGTAATGTAAATAATATAAAAATTAATACTAAAAACCTACCTTGATATTTAATATTGCCATTCTGATTTTGTCTAAATTTCCCCAAAGGTTCTAGGCGAATAACGTCTTTAGGCGTTGTTGATTGCATATTTCTACCAAAATACTGTCTGATAGTTAACTAGCCATGAGATAACATCTACAGTTAACTAATAGGGTTCTAAGTAAATAGCTATGCTTTCGGTATTTAATGCAGAATGAATATTTTATTAGCCTACATCGAATGTAACTACAAGTCCAGAAAGATAACTTTTAGAAAAAACATGCTATAGGCTCTACCTGTTGGTAATTTTTGTATATGAGCACTTAACACAGTTTTCACACTTTATTATAAATTTTTGCTCACGACTAGAAAATTTAAAACACTTGCTTTCACCCAAACACTGTAACTAAAAATTGCGAGTAGTAAAATGGGGGTTGAATCGTAATAACCTATTGATTTTTCAAAGACGACAAGCGGTCTACCATTAGATTTTATCCCCTTTCAGATAGGCTTGCCTTTGCCATGCCGGCTCCCCACATTTTTCATTTACTAGTTCAGTCTGGTTGGAAAACGTGCTGACTATCGATTCCGCAATTACTGCACATGTGCGCTATGCGCTACAGCAAATATTTATTTTTTATATATAGTATTATATTTTAATTTTCAATTAAAATCTATAAGGATTGTGAAACAATGTTCAGAAAGTCAGCATCCGGAAAATACGGGGATAACTTTAAAAGAGGATATTTTAACAAACATATATAATGAGTTATATATTTTATTGGATATTATGTCAATAATTAAATAAATATCAATTTAGAAAATACTCAAACTCTATTAAGAGCGTAACCGATTCAAAAACAAACTAGCGATATATGCGATTACTTCTGACTATTTTCTCGATCTTTGGTGGCATGGATTAATTCTCTAGTGATTCCTATTACTATCCTTTCTCTATTGTCATGTGCGACGACATCCTCTTTCTGCCTAAATCCCTTTTTCCTTTTACTTTTCCTTCTATAAATAGTTGGAGCAAATGGTACGTTTCGTTGCGTGACACATGTCCCAGGTACGCTGTTTTCCTGCGTTTTTTCGTGCCCAGCAATTCACGTTCTCTTTCTATCATCCTCAAAATTTCCTCCTTGGTTTGTTTTGTGATCCATAGAACTTTCAAGGTTCTTCGATCGATCCACAATTCAAAAGCTTCCAGCCTATTTATTCATTCAATGTCCAGCTTTTCATACGATAGAACAGCAAGGATCATACGTAACATTTTACGAATCTTTTCTAAGATTGAGTTCAAGGTCAGAGTTCGTAAGGATGTTTTGAATTACATAAATGAGATCCTTCACATAAACAAGTCCTCAGGTAATTAAGACTTTTTTACTCGTTCAATGTCTTCACTAACGTATAAGAGTTTCGAATTCTAGAACCCATATAATTTGCGGGAAATTACTAGTAATGTTGTCTTTTTTATGCTGATGTTAAATTGGTCGTGCATTCTAACTATGTCCAGGAGCCTTTGCCCATATTATCTGCCATCAGGACTGTGTCATCTGCACATTCAATATTTGTAAGTAGAAGTCCATTCTTGAATTGGAGTGGCTATAATATAGCGGATTGGGAAGGGCGGGAAGACTTTTCTCCACAAATGAAAATGCCAATCTTTTTGTTAAGAGTTATGCATTTCAATGAGTTCACTCATCATCATCAGACTCCTTCTTTCTTACACTACATAGCTGTAATGTTTATTTAGTAAACATCGAATATTGTTAATTCATGTGCCATTTACTTTGATACCTAATTATTGTCCTGCGAGAGTTCCTTGAAAGATATTTTCAGAGTAAATGTTAAACAGAAGTAGAGATAGGACCCATTCCTATCATATACCTCTAAGGATATTCTGCGCTTTCGTTGTCAAATCTAACTGTAGCTGATTATTTAGACTATTTAGAGTATAAGTTTTCTATACAGTGTAGGCTTTTTTTATCGTTGTCAAGTCGCCTCAGCATTTGAACGAGTTTATGATGTTGCGCTCTAAAAAAGGCTTGTTTGTAATCTATAAAATACATCAATACTTATTTTCTCTGAGAGTAAAAACACTTGGGTTTCGACCAATGCCACTCTCGTACCGAGGATACATCAAATCAGCGAATCGCGAGATTCCAAAAGCGATTTCGCAAAAAAATCACTTTTTTATGGAAATTCTGTAGTGAATGATACACCAATGCCAGAAATTTACATTTATCTCAGGAATATACTCATATAATTTTCAACGTCAGATTACAAAACTTTCACGTCGCGTGCCTTCAGACTAGCGTTGTCTACCTTTAATTGTTTCCAAGATAATCAACAAAAACTGATAAAATTTCAAGAAAAAAATTAAAAACGCATACGAAAATTTGATGGAAAATTTTTTCAACACAAAGTCTCGGTCTCGAAAATTTTATTTTATGAGTCAAAGTGGTGACACATGTTTCGCTCCTAAGAGCATCATCAGACATTAAAAAGGTTAAAACACGACCGACTAGGTCACATTATACACACACACTCTTTGTGTTGTTGTCTTTTGATTTATTTATGTCACAGTCTCTTTGAGAATATTGTCAACCTCTTTCAATTTGAATTTATTTCTCTAGAACGAGAAAGTCAGAAAAGTAAGGTTTCGTACTTATTATGTGGTCTGTACAACCAGAATTAACAAAAAAGTCAATTTATCACGATTATCCTCTCTTCGTTCACTTTCGTGTCTATTCTTAACACTTTTGACACACAGTTTTGACCTCCTTATTTACATGTTCTCAATGCTGAGTGTAGTTGGTCTGCGATCCATGGAATCGGCCTCGAAAAAATCCTTATTATTCTCTCCAACCTCTTAGCTCACCCCAACTTGCTCCTATCTCTAACATTGCCTCTGCTCTTTGGAAAGTTGTCGTCTAGCATCTGTAGTAACCTCTACCTCTTGTTTCTCCTTTAGAGCATTTCCACTTAAAATATTCAGAACGTCCACGTTTAAAATAATTTCCTTCTTCCATAAATGTTGTAGTCACTTGTTATGTTACTTGCCGAGCCATTTGGCCGCCTCTTTTCAGGTTGTGCAATGATCTGGGCTCATAACTTTTCGTACACATGCAGTACCTACTAAAGGTCAATATTTCATGGCAAAAATGTATTTGTTTCAGTAGGGTAAAATGATTCGAAGTATTATACTTCAACAGAACCAGCAGATAAGCAGATCCTCATCATTTTTAGTAGCTTCTTTACTTTTATTTTTATTTCCCGTATTTTCCTGTTTTCTTATGCCAATTCTTCTTCAACTGTTACTTCGAAGTGGACCATCTCTTTGTATGTTGTAAATCTGGTTCCTCTTGTTCTTTTCTTATCGCATTTTTCTTGCACGTTTTTAGGATCTGATTTTAGGTTTACTATGTCTTTTATCATGGCATTCACAATGCTTTATTGTTTTCTATCTCGCTCTTTTTTTTCTTCAGCCTCATCGCCTTCATGTTTCTTGTTCCGTTGCTCTTGTTTTTCTCCATGCTCGTTATCTCGATCTTCTTTTTTGCAATCTTGTTCTTATTGTATTATTATTATATTGTATAATTGTCATTATTAATATTGTATTATATTTATTTGCTTTTTCTAAAACACTCAATCAAAGACTTAGAAAGTAACAAAGAAAATGCAAAAATTACTTTCTTTAAAATAGATTTAGGGATGTAATTTTAATATAATTCAATAATAGGAAATATATACATACAGTAAAACTACTATTTCCTACGGCTCTTAATGGTCCCCCTATTTTCTTTTGAATGCGTTTATATAAAAGTTTAACATTTGGCACACATCATTAGCAACCTAAATGCTGCTTTTTGATCCATTGCTTATTTTGCAAAACTTTTTAATGCATTTTCGAACATGTTTGATTAAAGATCAACTGTCAAATTGTGGTGGGTTAAAATAAAAATAAATAAAAATGCGAAGAATAAACTTTCAAAGGTTGCCATTTTGCTGTGGGTAAAAGAAATTACTTAATATTCTAGGACCATAAAGCATTCAGTGGGAGCTTTCAAACATGACCCCCTTTTCTGTTTAATTTTATTTTTCAAAATGGCGTCCCACCGCTATTTTAAAGTTTTGCAAAATAAGCTAGGGACCAAAAAGTAGTATTTAGGTTGCTAATGATGTGTGTCAGATTTCAAATTTTTATATAAACGCATTCAAAGGATAAGAGAGGGGAGGGGACATTTAAGAGCCGCACTATATATACAATATATTCTTATTATAATTTATTTTACGAAGCAGGGCCATTCTTAAGGTATTTGCAGCTTCCAAAATCCAACTCAAAACAATCATTTTCCTCCCGAGGTTGATAATAAAAAAATTTTAATAACTTAGCGTTCAAAAACGATTCAATTATATTATATAAAACAAAAAAACAAAGAGTACATACAGGAGAGAATGAGAATAACAGGTATAACAATGTAAATGAAAAACTAAAGGATTCAATTTAGTACCAACATATACCTTGAGTAATTGCTTTCTTAAGGATCACAATAAAAGGAATGTCATTTATTTTTATTTGGCATTTCATTTATTTTTTTTTAGATTAAAATTAGTCATTTATACATCATAAATTTACTGAATCCCGTTTATTGCGGTAAGTTACGTGGACCGTGCTTCTATTGAATTTATAGCGCTGCCTCTTATCGATATAAAACATTTAATTTAAATAATATTTTAGGGTCCGCTGGAGACTTCATTTTTATATATCAATCCAAAAACAATCATTATTTTCTTTTTCCATTGCAAGCTCTATATTTATTTCTGCTTCTTCAGCCATATCTTTAGTTGCCTTTGCTAATTTTTACTTAAATTCCTTGTGTGTCTTGGTAGATTTTTCTTTGATCCATTCCTTAAATAAAAAAATCAAATAAAAATAGAAAATTATATTTATGGCAGCTATAGGATGTCGGAAATTTGTAAAAAAATTTTCTTCAAGAAAAATTACATTCGTCATTGCTAGTGGGTCTTGCTTATTTTATTTAATTAGTAAATGGTAATCCACCAATGATACATAAGTTAAAAGTAAGTATACTCGTCACCAGACATAATTTATTTTGTCCGCCTGTCAAAGAACCTGTCAAAGAGCCTAACAAACAATGTAAATAGTAGATATCAACATGGCTTTGACAGATAAAGCAGGAGTTTTGACAGGTGTCCAAAATAAATTATATCTGGCTGCGGCTATAAGTTGTAGTGCGTACTTACTAAGCAAGATTTTATAAAATACATGGCAGATAGTAACATCCTGCAGACTCTGTTAGGAGGAGGGACAAACCTCTAAACGTGTATGGTGTCACAGTGAAGAATTATACAGGCTTAGGTATAATATTTTCATAGAGTACAAGCCATAATCAAGCAGATACAAGCAGTAACCCGTGTCATGCACTTGGAATCAATCAACATGACGGGCCTAGATAAAGGGTTCTAATACAAGTTTGGAGTTGAGTACTCTAGTCAATAAATCTCTACAGGTTTTAACAAATAGAATAGTCTACCCAACTCAATTCAACTAGGTGCGGTTTTGCCCTAAAAATATTGACCTAATAATAGAGAATTAACAAGAGTAAACCATCTACTTTATATAGATGATTTCAAAATTCTTGCGCCAACACGAAATCAACGAGAACAGATGCTTAAGATAGTGGAAAAATTCTCTGATGATATACGAATGACTTTTGGACTGGATAAGTTCCTAACTGTGAACATTATTAAGTGTAAACTACAACCAGGTGACGTTCAGATAGAGAACGGTCAGATGATTAATGCTATGGATGAAGAAGAATCGTACAAATATCTAGGAATGAAGCAGGCGCAAATAGAACTATAAAGAATGAGCGAACTACGAAGTACAGTACAATAATGCGACTCCTTAAAAGAACTCTTAATAGTAGAAAATTTGTTAAAGCTATTAATTCATATAAGCAGTTATTTTATGTAAGCAATAGAATAAAGCAACTTATTTTTTTGGTAATATAGGTTGGACTAAAACGGACATCGATAACAGGCACTCTTAACGAAAGAAAATCAGAATTATCCGTGTAGTGCCGTAGAACGAACTACGCTACCTGGACATATGGGAGGAAGAGGAATGGCCGACATAGGGAAGCAACTGACTCAGCAAATTAGCAACTTGCGATCATTTTTCTTAAGAAAAACTGAAAAATCAGACATTCATGGTGCCTTACGTCAAGCAGAAAACTCAACACCACTTAAACTCCAGGAGGTTGAGCTACCCATACACCATAGCACTGAGCAAGAAAAAATGCAAACTTGGGTAGGAAAACCACTACATGGAAAGCATGTTCACGAGGTTCAACAAGAATATGTCGACATAGCCGCCTCGAACTACTGGTTGACTTTAGGACAACTTTTACCCGAAACGGTTTCTTGTGGCTGTTCAAGATCAAGTAATACCAACAAGAAATTATTTAAAGTTTGTCGTAGGTGACCCCACGGTACAAAGTGGCAGATGTAGGTGTGGATGGGAGACAACGCAGTCACCGGTGGATGTCAAGCTTTTGCATCAACCAAATATGAAGAACGGCATGATCTAATTGCAAACATAAAGAGCGCGAAGAAAAACTACAACTCTTATCAGCAGTTAAGGTACCATATTACAACTATAAACCGAAACCAGTTCTTGAAAATGAACAACACAAATTGTATTGAGATCGTACTGTACTGTAAGCACCAACGAGTAAGTAACAATAGGCCTGGCCTAATACCCATCGATAAGATTTCTACGAAGACAACCGTTATTGATGTAGCTATTCCTAATAGTAACAGCCTAAGAACGAAACAATGAAAAGATTGTTAAGTACAGGGATCTAGAATATAAGATAAGAAGACAATGGGAAATGAGAGAAGCGCAGACAACTCCAATTATTGTTTTAACAACAAGAGTAGGAGCAAGGAGCCTGATCGAAAACATAATACTGCTTAACCCTAAGGAACGCATCAAGTCGACGCTATTACCTACAATCGTCAGAAAGTTAATTGAAAATGCAGATAACGTCTAGTTTAAGAAATATATCATGTAATTTTAGTGTTTTATTTATAAATAAAGGTAAAAAACAGAGTCCAATAACATGCAAAGGATCATCAGCGCTTCATCTTTCTGATATCTGATAATCTGCTCATATTCGCAACGATTAAGTATGGCACTGTTTTTTTTCAAATTCACGTTCAATCAACCCAAAAACCTTATCGGGAGGGATGAATGAATGGCCAAATATTGGCCATTCATTCATAATAGATGTAAACTCGTAAACTCGTAAACTCGATAGTTTCAATCGTTTTTTTTTAATTTTTTTTAATCAATCAATCAATGCTTTATTGTCAAGAAATTGTTACAATTTGTAGATAAAGCTGTAAAACAAAAAAGACACAAAAATATAAACAAAACACAATTAAAGAAAAGAAAAACAAAACAAAATTTTAAAAAAAAATAAATAAATAAATAGAATAGAATATCTACAATATATACAGATTAATACAATTTCAAAATTGTAAGTAGTCAAAAATATTATTATAAAATATACAATTTAATGTATACAATGTCAAAAAAAAAAATCATTAAAAAATCTCTCTATGTTAAAAAAAAATGTAAAAAATGTTTAAAAAAGTAAAAAATTATAAAAAATCCTAAAATAGCTACACAAAGCAATATACCTAAACATGTACAGATAGTAAAAATACATAATCAGCTAGTGCAAAATTTCAAATCAATGATTACAAAAAAAAATCGTTAACTGTGTAAAAAGCTCTCTCCAGTAAGAATGCTTTTAATGCTTTACGAAATGCAAAAAAAGATGTGATAGATTTAATTTCCAATGGCAGATAATTGTGCATTTTTTTTGCATTATATAATATGGAACTTTTGACCAACTCTGAATGTGGGGTAGGCAGGTATAGATCATGTTTACTGTCATTTTGGTGCTTCAACAGAGCCCATTTTGTCCCCCACATCCATCAGCAAAAAGTAAAACGTTCTTAGTAGTTTCTCTGAAATCGAAATTTTTCAGCGTAGTATAGATATATAGCTGAAGCAATAGCATTGGCATTTTTACAATATTCAGTTTCTGGCCAGACATGGGATAACACTGTAAAATTATAAAAGTTAATTTATTGCGAAAAGCATACACTTTGTTTTGGCAATTGAGGTAAAGCCAAATTTTTTTGGCAATCAAAAGAGAAAAGTTGTACATCTTCTTTGTGCAATTTAAAACGTTCATAAAATGCTTTATTTTTTAGCTCATGGATACGTTGCTCGCAAATTATCTGAGCATTGTCATTAGTACTCGCTTTCAACTTCTCTTCAAACTGAATACAGCTGAAAGAACTTAAAACTACAGTTTTAATCTTCTCCTGAAGATGCTAACATCGTTAGCGAAACACGAGAGTCGAGAGTAAAAATAAAGAGTTTTGGTTAGTGGTAAAACTGTCTCGTAATTTGAGCATCACACCGAAGGTTCCAACCATAGGACTATGAATATAGGTGGAACACTAATTAGTCTTGGGGGTACCAAAGCTTAAATTATAATTTTTATTTACGTATCTTATAAAATAACATAATTTTATTGCCAAATTCCGATTTTGCTCACAAAATATTTTATATCATTTAAAAAAATTCAATTCACAAGGCAAAAACAGACGAGTAGTTCCATTTCTTCAAATAAATGGACAACACTATCAATAGTGACTTACTTTACATTCGAGATATTCAATGAATTGCTTAATTAAATTTTGTTTTTTACCCTATTATCACCACGTCGCTCTTTTGGCAGCTCATTAGAAAGCAAATGATTTCTTATTCAGCTCATCAATCATCTCGAAATCATCAGCTCATTAGAAAGCAGATGATTTCTCTTTCTTCCAACCTATCTTCACTAAGACGCGTTATTCCGAGAAAAGCTTTATTGCAAAGTCTTAATTTTACCTTAGTTGTTAGCACAAAATATTTTATGCAAAAACCATTAACTTAAACTTACTTACTTAAACTTAGTGATCTTTTAGGTTTTGAACCCTCACAAAATTGTAGCACAAAAATGTCTTGTTTTACCTTGTCAGCATTTGAATATAGAGACATACGTAGAAGCTTTGAATGTCTTTTATGCTAAGTCTCAAATGACAAGAATACTGGTTTTTTAATTTGAACACAATTAGGGTATTGAGGTAAATCATGTGGCTTATGTCTGAAATAAAAAAAAAATTGAAAAAATAAATTGTTCTTGTATATTTATTGTTTTAAAAGTTTAAATTTATTGTTTACATATTATTATGTATATTTATTTATAATTCTTTGAAAAATCAAATGGTGCATCTTTCTTCTCATCCAGTTTTTCTTATTGATTTCACGTTTTCTCAGTTTTCTTTTGGCGCATGGTTTTACCTTATCCATTCTCACTATTGTAGCAACTTTTTTTTAAGACTAATGGCAAATTAAAAATTTAACGGCTTAGAACTGCAAAATAATGTTTATACTATCAATTACAGCAACAAATTGAAAATAAAAACAACATGTGATGTTTGACCAATACAGGTGTTTCATGCGCTCCCTTTGGTTGATTGCAGCTACCTAGTTTTGCATATGAGCGGCAATTGCAAATACAGAGTTTTGCCTTTATTATTTAAAAGTAAACGTCTTTTTTATACATAAATAGCCACTTTTGCAGTTAATTTTGTAGTATATCATTTAGATATCAGTGTGGTCTGTCGAAATGTCAAATAAAATATTTTTTGTCAAATACTAAGTTTTGCATTTAGTGTACTCAAATGATGTATGTATATAAGTGTATTTAATTATTGTTTTTTTTAGGGTTTTTTTTTAAAATATACACCGTTTAAAAAAAAGCATTTTATTTAAAGCCATAAATTAAATAGAAAAAAAATATATATGGGCTGGGTTTAATATTAAATGAATATAATAATAATTAATTTTTTGACCTGGCCACACTGGGTTTGATCCTGATTCTAAAGTTGACAGTAGGATAACTCTAACTTATTTTTATGTTGTGTTTCCTGCCTTTTAAGTCAATTCAAGCATAAACATCGAAGGGTACTAAAGTCTTCCCTTTTGTAAATCTTGTACGTCCTTCTACATTTAGTAAAGTGTTATTTGTAATCTTAAATGTTTTTATTTATATACTTTATATTACCCACAACATGGAACTTCTGTGCGTAACTGACAAGTGAGGACATTTTATGCCTCTATCATTAATTTTAAATTCATTTTTAAGGTATAAAAAAAATCACATTCAACTAAGCTTTATTAAGTCTCGTTTTCATGGTGATAGTACTCTCGTGTAAATGCTTTCATGATAGTAACCTCGATAGCCCTATCATGAAATTGAGGTGTCTACACGTATACAAAAATATTACGATAGTAACCGATAACAAGACAACCGACACAGAGTTAATTGCTGCAGTACCTGCTATTTTTGTTGAAATAATTTAAAAAAAAAACGCAGAAAAAATAAAAAAGCTAAAAAGATATGGGTGAAAATATGGATATGCAGGAGAAGTACGCTTGGTGCTTCTGCAACACTTTTAAATGGACTTAAAAAAACTGTAGAAGATCCCAAAAGCTTTTTTAACTTTTTACGCATGAATGATAAAATGTTTATTACGTTAGCAAATAAGGTAATTAATTTTAAATTGGTATAATACTTGTAAATTCTATTTAATTTTTTTTTTAGATGAGCATTAAGATACAAAAGAATAGTACGTTATGAGAATGCCTCTAGCAGCAAAGCTAAAATTTCAAATAGCTTGTCGATATCTTGCTACTTGTAAAGATCCCAGGGCGAGGGTCTTTGCAGTTCCTTTCCCGAGTGCCACGATAAGCCAGTTTCTACCACATGTCTTTGACGCCATATACGAAGTACTGAAATATTATATTATGGTATGTAATTATTATTAAAGCGCAATAATTTTGAATATCTTTAATTACACAAAATATAAAAAAAATATGATATTTAATGAAAGCAACAGAATATTCTTAGAAAATTTAACTAAGTATCTATATTATTATTAACATTCCCAATCATCATTATCATCTCCCGCTTAATTCGAAAAATAATTTTCGAGGCGTCGCTCTGGTTTCTGCACGGTCTGTAAGCTATAATATATCTTTCCCTCTGAAGAAGTTAACGGTTGTGTATTGTGTTGTCGATCTGTTTCGCAACCAGAGGTGACATGTGTTTCATTTCCAGATACAGTATTGTTTAAATTCAGTTCTTGCAAACGACGTAGTCGAGCAGTGGTTATTAATTTCGGGATTAATCACCCTGTAATTTTATTGCATCTTTTAAAGGAAAAAGCTTGAGTTGAGAAGAAACATGTTGTCCAAATACATCAAATTCATTGGAGGGGACAGACAATTTTTGGGATGACACTTTTTTTAAAACTTTTACAACCCCATTTACAGATTCATACTTCTTCTTTATTCCTTTAATCACAAACCTTTTACGATTTGTCTTTATTCTTTTTTCTGAGCTGACGGAAGGGGTTTCTTAATTTTCCCTAGGCTGTTGCGTCAATTCTTCATCTGATGTTGCGATTTTGACTCTGCATTTTTCTCATTTTCTTTTGAAAATTGATCTTGCAACATCTGCAATAAAAATATAGATAAAATAATATTTTAATTAGTTAGAATTGCTTCACTGCCGTCGTAAAAGAGAGTGCCGTATCTGCAAAATTTCTGTTTTGAGAAAACGGTTAAAACGCGTATTCCTCTATTATGGCGTGAATTATGTCCTAATGATTTCTAAAATATATTTTATTTATTAATTTTGTGATAAAAAAAATGAATAGAAATAATTTTAACATTCCTGAATTTTAACAATAGGCTTAAAATGCACTTACGGCTTTTAAAGTTAATAAAGCAATATTTTTTAAGCCGCTCATTGTAACCAAAAAAGCTTAGCTGCAAAACAACTTAGTTATGGTATTTAAAGGTACTATATTCTATAAAATTTAGAAATTATTTTAGCTTTAAATCTTTACTTGTAGTAAATATATATTTTTTTTGCACCAATGAAATAAAATAATTTGTCCTTTTTAAAGAAATGTATTTATGTTATGCTATAACGCCTATAACATAGAAAAAACACAGAGTCATTGTATAAACTTAACTCTTACAAATTTGCCAAACAAAATAATAATCGTTTCTGAATACAAAAAATAAACACTCGCATACAAAAAACAAATACAAAAAACACAAGAACAAACACATTCATTCTAAGTTTTAATATGGATATTAACAATCAGCTTTATTCAAAAGTTTCAATGAGGTCATTGGACGAATCAGAAATTGGAATATTCTCCCAAAATTTCAGTCTTTGGGCATAACAGAAGACATATTTTTTAATATATTATCACGTTTTAACGTAAGAATCCCCCGATTTTTTGTGTATTTTTCAGGTTCTGGCATTTGCTACCTATTTTTAGCCAAAGAAACTTTTAAAAAATTTAGCTCTTTAAATTCCTCGTTCATAAAATGATCTTTGTATTTCAAGTGAAGACAGCCGCGTTTTGCAACTACTTCTACAAGATCTGCTATATACACTCTGGGCCTCAATTTATTCAAAACTGCCTTTGAGGAATGATCTTTCCACATAAAAAAATCAGAATCCATTGATTGAAAAAAAAATCCATTGATTTTGTAATAACTTTTTCAGAGTTCGCTTTTGATACTGCAATTTTAAAATCTCGAAAGTCGTATGTTTTTTTTTGCTTTTTTAAGAAATTTTCAACCTGGTGGTGAAAATGGTCCGCAGACATGAAAGTGTGTCCAGGTTCAAAATATTTTAAGATTATTCTTTCAGTTCTAACATGGTCTGAATTTATTAGGTACACTAGAAACGAAAACTTCATGCCATATTACTGCAAAAGGTTTTTGTCTAGAATTTTTTCCGATTGGCACAAAACTTTCATTAAAAGCAACGTTGAGTGAAAAGAACACTTTAGAGCATGTCCAGCCTAGGTAACATTATCACTTTCTGTAAGTCTGCGGAAAAATATAATGTTGTAGACTCGATGGAATTTTGAACATCATTTCTATACATCTGACGGGCAATATTGGATTTTTTAATATGCTTGTCCCATTGTTGACAATTTTCGCAATCCAAACACAAATTTTCTTTTGAATGTGTTTCATTATGCAACTTAAAGCATTCACATATATCACATTCCTCGTGGCCGAGATGTGCAAATGAAATATTTTTTTCTTTAACCACAACATTTCTATAAAGTTCATATGAACATTCAATAGTGGGATTATTTTCAACAAAGTCAGAGTGCATTTGTTTAACTGTTATATCAGAGGGTAAGTATAATTTATTTGGGGCGTGTTCTCGCCTGTAGTGTGACACGCTTGGATGATATTTTTGAATATGATCATATATGGCTTGTCGATCAACTTTTTTGTGTTTTGGATGTAAGCCTCGTTTGTCTCTTTCTACTAACATAGCCGTGGAATTACATACTAGCTTTATAATTGTGTCATTATGACTGTTATACCCTAATGTTGACAAATAAAATGTCTTACATACTTGCAAAGAATCTCCTTTATCATCTTTCAGATAAAAGTTTATTGTTTTATTTCCCCTTGAGTCTTTTTTTAAGGTATTTGCCGTCCTTCTTTTTACTCTATTTTTTTAGTAGTGTGAAGAATAAATAACTTTCTTGCTATCCATTCTTGATTCCAAAATTCTTCGTTAATAACCTCTCGTCTAGCCGTAGTTATTTTTGTGGGACATTTTCTTTTGCAAGTATCTTTGCAGGGTGGTCTAACTTTATGCTTCTCTTTATTTTTTTGCTTTTTTTTTGCACATATTACATCTTTTGTTTCCCTTGCTTGCTTCATTTTCCATTTTCGTGGTTTTCCTTTTTTTGCAACTTCCATATTTTCTAAGTTGTTTTCATCTGTAATGTTTGCGTCTATTTGCAGTTCTTCTTCATTTGTAGTTACATCTTCAGCTGTTTCAGTAACTTCCATATTTTCTACGTTGTTTCCATCACCGTTGTTTGCGTCTAATTGCAGTTCTTCTCCATTTGTAGCTAGATCTTCAGTTGTTTCAGTAAATACGTCATTCGGTTCAGTTATTGCTTGAGTTTCTTGGTTTTTATAGTTGGCTTCGGAACTTTTATCAGAAATAGAGTCAAGGTCAAACAACATAATTATTTGCTGATTCAACTTCCGAGTTTGAAAATAATTTAATAGCTCCCAATAGGCTTGCATCGGTTAAGTCACATTTATCTTCTTTAACTATCTCATTAATAATTGGTATAACTTTCTTATTATGAAAATTTGATGACTTAATTGGTGAGAGCCCGGGTGAGAGTAGGGCCGTAGCTTCCGGGTCACAGGTACTTAGAAACAGCGAAAAAAACACAATTGGCAAGTTTGGCGGTACCGGTAATAATGTTTGAAATATCTGTGGCAGGCTCAATAGCGGATGATGCATCTTGAATTTGATTAATTTTTCCTGGCTCAATGTTAGGTCTATGCTTGACAATTGTCGTATTTAAAAATTTAATATTAGAATTACCAGAAAGTTCCACTTGGTTTTCATTTGCGAGGCGCAGGATCTTTTTAGTTCTCTGCATCTTTAAACGTCGCTGTTGTTGGTAACTGAAAAAAAACAACAGCATTAACTAATAGCTACTTACTTTTCTAGCATCACAATATATTGTAGGGTGGTTCGTAATAAATGCGATTTAGAGTATTATATACGTGCAATAATAGATATAGCGAATAATTTACAAATGAAAAAATTGCAGCAAAAAACAGGGATAAGTGATGAATTCATTTCTAAGCAGTAAATAATTCATATCTAAGCAGTCCTAATTAAAATTGATTAAAATTATCCTAAATAAAAACTAATCCCCTTTTTGTTGCAATTTTTTCATTTGTAAATTATCTACTATATCTATGGCGCGTATAATAACTGGCGATTGTTTAAGTGAAAAAAAATGAGATTTGGCTAAATTTATATAATCCGAAAGTGACGATAGAAATATGTACTTACCGAGATACAGGGCGTCGAAACTTTTTAAAATTTTAAATATAAATAGTTAATATTTTTATTAAATAATTTTTTTTTAATATCTGATATCTAAAAAGTTTAATATCTTATAAATGCACTCAAACCAAAAATTTTAATAAGTTGCATCGATGCCGAAATTTGAAAATATCTCGAAAACGATCATACATATGATGGTTTAAAATTGGGTTGGGTTGGTACCTTTAAAAAAGATGTAGGAACGATAACAACTCATTAAAAATATCAAAAGATTACTGCCAAAAAAGTTAGAGCCAATTAAAAAGAAGAATATAGCGTACGTAACGCCCTCTAAGTCTTACATGAAAATTTAGTCCAAATTATGATTTCTCACCTCAGAAAACCCCCAATAATTGTCAAATTTTGGGTAAAAATTGAATTTTGTGTTAATTTTATATTAAAAATTCGAAAATAGAATTTCATTTTCAACTCCCTGTATCTCGGTTAAGTATCGACTTTTGGATTATAAACTTAGCCAAGCCAAATCCATTTTTTTTTAACTAGAAGAATCTCCCGAAACTCTATATTTCGCATTCATTACAAACCATCCTGTATACATAAACAGTTACTTACCAGCTAACTTTTGGTATTTATTATTGTTTTTAAAACAAACTGGCACAAAAACTTTGAATTTTTTTCCAAATAACACAAAAAAAAATACAGATATATGTATGTAGGTAACATATATCGAAAGCTGATTGCTGCACGTGGTTTTTCTATTATTATTATGATTGGAGACAACGTATGCATATCTGCACAGCTCGGTGGTCAAATTAATACTAAATTATCCAAATTATCCTATCACTGGTAAATTTAAATATGGAACTGTAGCATAAAAAGCCGTAACTGTTTTGCGCCAATGCAGTTGCGGTTTTTAGTAATCCGCGTTACGTCTTTGTAAGCTACAAACGTCTAATATATATTTGCGTTAACTGTAAAGTAAAAAGGTAAAAGTTTTAGATACGGGAATGTAAGCAACATTTGCTAGTTAGGGTTGTTTAAGTCATGAAATCGGAAAATTACGTCATTTTGTAGTAATCGTATGTACATTTAAGCAAATTTGCGATGCAGATACGCGTCGATACATCAATCGATTCCTCATGCCTCAAATACCCATATTATAGTTTTAACCAAATTTTTAAAAGAATGCAGATACGGCTCTCTTTCTTACGACGGCAGTTCAGTAAACGTGTTATTTTTCAGGTACCCCAAAGTAAAAATGAGTGGAATGAAGTGAAAAATGGATTTGAGACTCGCTGAAATTTTCCTAATTGTATTGGAGCAATCGACGGAAAGCATGTATTGGTTCAGTGCCATCCGAATTCCGGTTCTCAATACTTCAACTACAAAGGAACATTTAGCATTGTACTGCTGGCAATGGTGGATCATACGTATAATTTTACCTATAAATTGATATTGGTGGGTATGGCAGCAGTTCAGATGGTGAAATATTTGCCAAGTCGTCTCTTCGAAAAGCGATTGAGAGAAATTTATTAAACCCCTATCCCAGACGAAATCGTTTAACTGTTGTCCAGGAAGTATTCAATTATAGATACTGTAGGGCGAGACGTATAGTAGAAATTACGTTTGGAATCATTTCAACCCGTTTTCGTGTATTAAGATCCCCAATATCACTTGCTCCTCACACAGTAGTAAAATTAATAAAAGCTGCATGTGTTTTGCACAATTGGATACAAAAAGTGGGAAATGATATGACAGTTAAAGCAGATATTGAGGATCATAAAACAGGACGAATAATTCCTGGAAATTAGCGCAGTGGGAAGTCAAATGGTTTGGTTGATTGAAGTGCAACATTGCAGCGTAACGCGTAACTATTTGCCTGAAGCTCGGCAAAAAAGGGAAGACTTTGTTAACTATTTTATAGAGACAGAGGCAGTCGATTGGCAATACAGAATGACAGAATAGAGAAAAGACTCCAAAATACATCATCTTTTTTTTTTGGGATCGCTATTTGTATTGCAATCACCTCCTCACCTCCAGCTAACCTCACTTCAATCTGTCAAATGGGAACCCCCATCATTTTAAAATTCTTACATTTTTTATAATAGATCATCAAAAAAAAGTACAAGCAATTTAGCAGTTAAAATGTGTGGTAACAAACAGTACATTTAGTTCAAGCAAATTATTTATTTTTTTTTTAAGTAAAGAATGTGTACCGTTATTTGCGAGAAAAAACAGTGTCTTCAATTTTTTTGCAAACATCTTTGCAGTCTTATAACTTTGTATGTGTATTTATTTTACTTATATTTTTTGCGAAACCTACCAAATAGGTACAAAAAAACACTGCAATACCTTACATTTTTAAGGCGTTTAAAAAGCAGGCGATTTATTATTGTTAAAACTGTCAGTTTGACGCGTGCAATTTATTTAAACCTTTTAGAAAATGCAATATACCCTTCCATCATCCAATCTATGGAAAATCAAGTAGATCAACATGGTGCTATATTATTGAATGAAAATAATATACATTTTCAGCAGGATGGAGCTCCCGCGCACTACACTTTGGTAGTTCGAGAGTGCTTGATGAAAATTTTCGAGAAAAGTGGATTGGCAGACGTGGTACCTACTACCCCACTAGACTTTTTTCTTTGGGGCTACTTAAAAAGCAAACTTTATAAAACCCCACCTAAGAGTATTGAGAATTTAAAAAATAGAATATTTCAAGAATGCAGAGAAATTAGCGGGCAGACCGTTGCCAATGTTCGTAAGGAGTTTGAAAATAGGCTTTTTTATTGTCTTGCTAATAACGGCGTGCATTTTGAATATTTAATAAAGTAAATTTGTTAAACTAATTAAATTTGTTTTTCTATCCTACAGAATTACACTTTAATTGCTTCTTGGCCAATCAATTTTATTTTTTTTACAACCATTGATAGCATAATGAATGCCCTTTAAAATAATGTATCACACCATGGGGTAGCCATTTGACATACCAAAGTTTGGCGTAAATAAAATATTCATTATTTCTAGACATTTTCGCTAACTATTTGCTTACACATTTACCGATTTCATTTTTTTTGGTACCGTTGAATAGAGAATTTTACGCTCCTTACTATGATGAATCACACGATGGGGGTTCCCATTTGACATATTAAAGTGAGGTTAGCTGGAGGTGAAGAGGTGATTGACAGAACTTCAGTAAATGCATAATTAAACGTCCCCCTGCATATCTAATTTGACGTGGTTTTTTTTTTTTGTTTTTTTTTTTTTTTAAGTAAGTTATTAAGGGTGGATCGTTTTGAAATGAAAGCACTGTATGTATATCTTATGCTCGTAATTTTCTGCCTTAGTTCTTTTACTGACTGACTTGAGGAATAAATTGTAAAATTAATTACTCGTAATATATGAATTTGAATGTAGAAAGTCCTGATAAGGGCAGCAGAATTTCTTCAGCATGGTCCTTCATCGCTCTGTTTTTTAAATCGGGAGAGCTTTTTTTCCATAAATAGGGTAAGCTTTTATATTCTTCCAAAAATGTATTATGTCAAATTGCCTACAGCTCATTCTAACTTTTTTTGAAGTTCTTACAATTATTTTTAATATTTATTGAAAAAATCACGTGTCACGTGCAATTTTTAACCAAACAACAAATTATTATGAAAGTTATGCCGAACTGTCTAGGCAAGCGAAAGAATACGAAAGTACTATCGCGACAGCATGATAGCTACTATCGGGTTATGTACATGTTCATGTGACAGTCACTATCATGATAGCAACTATCGCGAAAACTACCACCGTCAAAATTACGCTTTAGTTAGCACGGATGATACTACGCCGAAAGCGCTCTGCTAAGCAAATTGTAATAAACATTTTGCTACGAATATATCTTGTTTCATTATTTCATACAACTCTTTACCTTGACAGTTTGACCCCTCTATCAAATTAATTATGCGCCGCCACTGCATTTTGACATTTATTTACTTATAGTTACGTCATCATTCCTATCGCACACTGCGAACGCGCGAACCGCGAAGCCCCACAGTATCGATAGTTTGAATTCTCTGTGTTTATGCGCATGCTTGACGCATGACGCAAGCGGCTTAGCGTAGCGTAGCGGTTCAGCGGATAGCGGTGTCGGGTGTTGTGTTGTGTGCGTGAATATTGTGCTCGCTCGTACTTTTTGGCCCTAGTAGAGTAATTTTCATAAAATTTTTCAAAAGAAATCCATTTAGAGGGTTATTATGAGTACCCCAGTGAAAAAAGTTCCCATCCATTTACAGGTAAGAGTCGTTTTCTTTTATATTAAGTGAGAATAATCCGATATTGCATAAGTGCCGGGCTATAAAATAGGATATCCTAAATTATACTATAAATTAAGATTGCTGGCTCTTATATTATGATGTACTGTTTGTTTTTTCCTTTGTGATTTCTATATTCCCTCTGTAATTCTAAGCAATTAATTGATGTATTTTATATCAGAATTTCAGTATAATTTTTATGAGAAGGAACACATATTTAAGTACATATATTAACTGCATGTAGTTCATTATTTTATTAAATCTATATTTTCATAATAATAGACATCCAATATTTAAATCCCTAAAGATCTATAATCTAGCATATTTAATTATACATTCCATTGGACACTCCTAATCACTCATGTAATAAACAAAATAATTTGACTATAAAGCAAAAGGGTTTGGAAATTTCTTCTTTTTGTTGCTACTTGAAAGTTAATTTCCAAAATACATTGAAATTTTGTTATATTAATAATATCCCATAGGTAGTCAAATTTATAAAAATCTTCCTCAAGTTTTCATTGAGAGTTTTTAATTTCATTGCAATAATGTTTTATTAACATTTGTTAAATTTTCCTAGAATTGAATGTGTTAAGAACATATTAAATTAAAGAAAATAAACCTCTCGTAAATCATATTTTATCTAGAATATAACATTAACTTAAATGATGGTGTTGACAAAGTACAATCAATATGCAAAAAATCAAATACAATGTGCCTTATTTTAATCATTATTTAACTGCAACAGTAACAGCTTCTAAACAGGAAATAGCATAACTTTATACTTATAGCATATAAATCCAAAATGATATAGTTGCCTCCACTGATAATTTATTTTGCAGTTTATTTGCCTCTGAAAGAGGGACCTTCCATGATAAAAGAAACCTCAAAATAGATTATTGGTGGAGGGAACTATATTTTATATTAGGACTCTGGGCCTTTATATTATTATATACTGCTTGGTGTTCATGGGATCACCATGTTTATTGACTCTAATTTATTCTTTTATTAAATCTACATTACAATACTGGTAATGACTGATAGTAATAAGGAAAACATCTTTTAAATAATTTGAAAAATACAGAGTAATTTGCATAGAATCTTTCAAAAGACATCTATTCAGAAGATTATTATGAAGACTTCAGTAAAAAAAGTTCCTTTACAGGTAAGATTTTATAAGAAAAAGATTAATAATTTATTGTTTACAGTAAAAACACCAGAAATGGTAATTACATGTAATGATTCAAAACAGCAATAACTGCACTAAACATTTAAACTAAATCAACCATAGCCTAAATTGGTAACTGTTAACAATAATATAAGTTTTATAAATTTGTGACCCAAATTGCAGCATTATTTTTTTTTTTTTTTTGGAGGTTATAGGTATTGAAAATATATTTTTTTATATTGCATACTGACAATATTCTATTTATTGTTGATAGGCTGAATAGATTTATTATTGTATTTAACTTTAAAAATCTTATGATAACTTTAGGGACATTAACATATATATTTATATTTTAAGTTATATATATTTTACATTATAAGTAAATCAGGGTCTTTAAATCTGAATCTTTATAATGATTCTATCCAACAAACCACTTAACACAAAAATCTTGAGCATGCTTTAAAATGAAATGTAAGAGAAGATATTTTTTTTTCTGATATAGAGACCTCTTAGAAAACTTTTTTGTCCCTTTTCAATGATGTCTATATGTGAGTTAGCTCATGGCATTAAAATCTGTGCAACACATTCTAGATGTGGGCGGAGGTATGTTAGAGCTTGTTTTCAGCTCAACGGACATGCTGTTTCTCACAATAAACCAAAAGAATTGCTGTGAGTTGTATTGACAATTTTAATAAAATGCTGACTGAACCTCAAATCACTCTGAAATACAACTGCCAGGTCCTTGATTTCACTTAAATGTTTTATGTCTAACCTGTTGATGCTATAAATTTATTTATTTATTTATTTGTTTGTTACATGTATCAACAGCTAGAAGCCACTTATTAGCCACTAACTTAAGATACCATAAAATGTACTTATGAAATAAATAGTAAAAGAAATGCAAAAAAAATACACAATACAGATGCAGAAAATACCTACACCAATAAAATACCTAACCTAGTTCAGTTCTGTTTCAATTTAATTAGTATTATTGTTCTAAACTGATTCAAACTAGCTGAATCAATGTCATTGTCGGAAGCATACAGGTTACAATATTCAGAAAGTTTAGAAATACGAGAGCTTTTTTAAAGATTGGTTTGTAAATTAGCCATATAAAATATCTTGGATGGACCGAGTTCATCCTGTTTAAAATAAAGGTAAGTCACTAAGAATCCCAGGGCAGTCTACTTTGTTTTTCAGTATTAGAAAAAAAAGTTACAAAAATATTTTAATTCTTCTTTTACTCAGACAGTCTATCAAAAATACCTAACAGAGGATCATTACCCCAGGCTCTCGGGGGATATATACCAAATTTCTTGAAATACAATCATGCACTTCAAAAACCTTCTTTTAATCGCTTCCATGAGGTCCATCCATCACCGAAGGTGACCATTTATATATTATAATATGTAGTTTCCCTTTAGTCACATACAATTTGGGGTTTGCCTCTGGTTTGTCTGGGTAGCAAAGACCGCCTTGGACAAATTGCAGGCTTGGAAGAAACATCTGAAATTGTTGGCAAGTAATAATCCTTTTTCATTTTTAATATTGCAAACCAAACCATTGGTAGCAGCCAAAAAGAAGAGTGGTCCAAGATTGGAGCCCTGTGGAACACCAGCAGTACTTTTAAAGGCACATGGCTTGAAACCTTCAATTTTGACATACTGGAACCTACAACTGAGATATGACTGAATTAGGCTAGTAATATATGAAGATACATCTAAGTCTGATAAAGATTCTAAATTGTACATTGTCTCAGTCTATTAAATGCTTTCTCAATATCTGTATAGATAACATCAACCTGGGATTTTCCATTGAGAGCTTCAATGAATAAATAAACTAAAATAATGTTATTTTTCATTAAGATAGTCTATAATCAAAAATGTTTTAGGCATTTACAAAAATCTTGTTCTCAATAAAGCAAGAGTAAACACACTCTATGACATGTTGTAACAGATAACAATGTTGAGGAGTTTTTGTTGTTTTAAAAAAGTTCAAACAAAAAATAATCAAATTTTCAAAGACAGTCGGGGTAAGAGTTGAACAAAATAAAAAGGAGTGGACATAAGATACTGCACCCTGAGGAACTTGAGGTACTTTCCCAATCTTTACCATTAATACCTATCCAATTATGATCTCAGAAATTTAAAGGTGATATTTCCAATGCAACTAGCTAATGTAGAAGCCAGTCAAGTCCCTAGTCAATCTTATGGCTTTTTCACAGTCTAGGTATATAACATGCATTTGTGCTTTATTACATTTAATTTTCTGGCTAAAAATGTATGGAGCAAAAAATTAAGATAATTAAATTCTCTATAATTTATGTTATACTGGGACCACAGTTATACAACCAACAAGGGGCAAACATAAAAAGTCAAAAAAATGAGATGGCAAAAAAATTATCTTACAACAAATTCACAAATATTGTGAAACTCTAAAACTACAAAGGAAAAATACTAAGAAGCAAATTATTGTGGCTAGTTTATTCCTGTTGATTTTAAAGCTTCTGTCCTGAATGGGAGAATTTAATGTTCTTAAATTTTGTTTTACAAATCTTTCTGTATGACTTATGGTTTAGCCAAAAAAATTAAATTCTGAATCAGCAAAGGCAAGAGATATACATTTTTGTAGACATTCAATATTTAAATCAATCAAGATCCAAACCAAAACTGGTTTGGAATTGGATCCCTTTTAGGTGGGGTTTGTTTGTTATTACTAATTTTCTAAGCAAATTTTCACTATTTTTATGAAACAATAAAAATATCATAAAAAAAAGTTTTATGATTTTAAAGTTGAAAAGTAATATATCCTTAGATGATGAGATGATTGGAAACAAATAAAAAACATAAATAGCATTTTGATACAAATCTTAAAAAAAGAATACAAAATTAATTTTTTTTACTTCTTGGACACTCTGTATTAAGTTTTGCATTTTTGGATTGATATCCACTATACATTATTCTATATTACCTATTGTATATTCTGTCCCTTATACAATAATTCATTTACTAATACATTTCAATTTTTTTAATAAATAAATCAATATGAACTAATATATTTTAGGATAACAGATTAATTTTTAACTCTGTTAATTTGAAAACTAAAAGAGACAATCTTAGGAGGAAAAATGACATACTTAGGAATTTAAATAGGAGTTGGCATTTTTGATAATATATTAAATGTTGTACCTGACATGTTGAATCTTCTCTAGGTAGAGCCAGTAAGCAATATAAACAAATTTTCGCAATTTACTTGCTTTTTATACTACCCTATGTATTTTTTTTTAAATCTCATAAATACATTGTAAAATATGGTAAAATAAATAAAATTATATAGATGGAGGAAAAAGTGAGGTATCTTTACTCTAGGAATGTGTGTAACAGATTTAATACTTGTGTGCAGCTAGGTATACACGATAATATTTTAATGTATGAGTATTTACATTCATTAAAATGTATTTTTTTTATTTTGTTAAGTGACAGTGGAAGACCAGACTCTGCCTTTGGGTGGAAATCTGAATCTGTTAATTTTTTATCTGCTAGCATATTTTGTATCTTTTTTTATCTACCTATTTTTTTGACAAATAAACAACATTTATTATTATTCATTGTTGAAAAATTATTTTAAATTCACATAAATATTTCACATCTTGATTAATAAGGTCCTATTTTCTTAATATAGATGTTACTTGTTAATAAATGGACTATAAATATAAGATGTTTCATCTCTAAAATATTTGTAGTGGTTGTATTTGTAGAAATGTTGCATTCATTATTGATTCTGATGTGAATAAAATGGTGTTAAGTGCCTCTAAGTGTAAAAGGATATTGATTCAATTAAAAGTGTTTATTGATTATAATCTGATTGAATAAATCAATCTAAAAGATATTTTATAAACAAATAGAGACGTTAGACTTTTAACACTAAACATAATTCAATCTTGCCTATCATCATAAGTTAACAAATATTTAAAGATGCATTTGAGCCTGATTATGCTCATAATACTGGATTTTTATATTACTTTTCAAATGTTTACACATATTTATCTTATGGTAGTGTTATTTTGACCCTGGTTTTTTAATATTCACAAATCAAAATATTTGATTATAGGTTCTTCAGCCTACACTTTATGTAACAAAATGCATTAACTTTCCGATACGTTGTTTATGTATTATGTAACTAATAAATATTGATTAAAGAATAAATATGTTGAATTATTTCTGAGATAATTTGAGAGCCCCTGATTACCACACCAGAACTGACTGAAAGGACATTACATTTGGGTATAAGCAGGTGTTGTAGGTATGGCAGATGTCTATATACATGTTTGGTTCTTCCATAATTACATAATACATAATTTATTTCATAAATTATAGAAACATTTGACTTTTATATTTTTTACACCCATAAAAGAATAAAAGTGCTTAACCTAATTGGTTGTTACCATACTTGGTATATTAATGGTTTTTTTTATAGACTTTTGGTACTTATCTTTAGTTTTGTATTCAAATATATTTTTTACCAATAACTTCTTTTTACTTTTAACCAGTGTACCTGGATTTAAGCATATAGGTTTATTTATACTTTTAAAGGTGATAGTGTTCATTGTAAATTATATTAAAGTATGAAAAAAATGGATATAGTTAAGTTTAATATTGATTACTTAAGGCATATAGGCATTAAAAACAAAGTCGTCATATATGGCAATATCTTCATAAACATTACACAAGCTCATCACAGATTCTAAGCATGTAAAGAAAGCTGGTGGCCAATATTCCAGAACTGGAAAAATGAAATTCAACCAGCCTCTATTTTAAATTCTCTGGAAGAGGATATTAAATGAGGAGTGTCTTTTCAATATGCCTACCTTTCTTATACCTCTTGACTAATTCTAATATATTTTCTCAAAACAATATGTTAAAGATTAAATTGATTTTTCTATTTTATATTGATAGGCCAGCAAGCTAAAAATAGCCACTTTTAAACATTCTTCTGACCTCTATCACATTTACCGTTCCTAAAATAGCAATTGAATCCCTAAAAATAGTTTGAACCCTAATCTAAAATGCATGGCGTGTTTATTGATAATACTACTATGCTGTTAATAATAGCCAGTAATACTATATTCCATTCTAGTTCATGTTGTGTCCCTTTCTTTCAGTAAAATAAAAATAGATGAAACTGTTTTCACTGAAATGAATGTTGATGGTTAATAATTTTTAATTGATTTTTTTTTGCGAGATGTGGGGGGCAACAGGTTTCCTAGATTTCAGTTGGATCTAGAAAACTAGTTTAATATTCGATTGCATTTTGGTTCTTCCTAGCAAATAAATGTATTCTATTTTTAACTAACTACCAGGCAAACATGCTTGCATAATTTTTTTAATAAGGAAATACTATTTGGACACTGACTTGTATATAATGTTTAATGCATAGTCCGTTCTTCATAGAATATGTATGATTATACTCTAAACAATTATATTCTTAAAAACGCAATAGGATATCCGCAATATAATTCTTTAAGCGCAATCAAAATAGGCTTTAGGATATTGCATTTCAATCACCTACTTTATATGCATATATTGTTCGATGCGCAGTTTTAAATTGGGTTTCCTCCTGTTTATAACCTTTAAAAATACTGCAAACTTGGGAGTAAATTATTCGAATTCGTATTTTTTCTGTAGTCATATCGAAAGACTTGAAAATTATCGTCCAGTTTCCCTACATTTTGAATCTTATAAATTCTTGAAAAGATAGTTTTTGAGCAGAATTTTTGTCGTCATGTGGAATACTAACACATGTCAACACGGTTTCTCTAAGGAAATAAGCATTGGCCTTTCCATCATGCAAATTTTACAAAAGCTGTATACAAATTTAGAGCATTCACTTTTAAAATGCAACCATATGGTCTTAGAGGCTTGGTTGACCTTTCATTAGAGTTAAAATTTAATAATAGATCTCACGTTGTTGAACAGCAACCTTGTTTATTTATAAAGTTGTTTCTTAAAAGCAACTGCGTTTAAATAAAACAGAAAGCTGTATACATTAATTTCACACCACAAACATCACAGATTTATAGAAATGTCTTGATAAGAATCTATGAAGAAAGGAAACTTGCTCAAGTGAGTAAGTAAAGTAAAGTAAGTAAAGAGTCAATTGAATAAGTTATTAGCTTATTCAATTGACTCTTAAGATTAAAGTAAAAGTATAAAGGCTAACTTGAATATTAGAATAATCCAGAGTTCGGTACTGGGACCACTACAATAACTTACGACACTACATATACTAACGATATGTGACAAATTTAAAACATGCGGGTCCAAAATCAAAATACTTTAATTTGATATGATGATGATACAGCATTTTTTTTATTTGCTAGTGACTCTGAAGAACTTGAAGGTTTGGTTAATCAGGACTTAATCATATACTACAACTGGTTTTGTAGTAATAGATTTTCAATAAACTTAACTAAAACTATATGTATATGGTAATAATGCAACAAAATAAACCAAATTGTGAACTGAATGTATACCTGAATCAGAAAAAATTAAAAGAAGTGACCGAATATAAATATGTATATGGGACTGGCATTACAAAATAATCAAGGTTGAAACTGGCATGTTCATAATATTAAGAAAACTGCTCCTCTTATTGGTACCAGGAAAAGGTGTATCCCGTACATTTTAAATTTATTCAAATAAAAATGCGAAAGACTTAATAAATAATTTAACAACTTTTTAAGATGCACTTCATGTAAATAACACATTTCTTTAACGATTTCTCCCAAACGGTAAATTTTCGACAAAATCGTAAGAGACACTTTTTTTAAATTGGTTAATAACAAAGGCAACAAGGTTTTGTTTGTAGAAAAGCCCAGTAATTTTCGAAGTTATTCTTTGCGTAGAATCAATTTTGGGTTCAAAGTTCCTCATCACGCCATGATTCGTGGATATTTGAGGTTATGTATGCACTGGAAAATTGGGGTTTGTAAGTACATTTGAGGTTAAGTATAGGAAGTCTTGATTTCCTTTAAGTTTTCTTGGTTTTTCATGGGTTGGAGTTAATTTTTTTGGAATGATTTAATATCTTTTAAGTTTTCTTGATTGTACTTGAATGTTTGAGGATTTCAAACAGTTTTTTCAATTTTAATTATAGTTGATGGTTCCTTTTTTTTTAATAATACACGAAGTAAATTTTTTAAAAAATACCTCGATCTGAAAAAAAATTAGCATTTCTTTGGATTCTTTGTTTTATTTGAATTTGCTTGATCGTCTTGGTGTTTTTTGGATTTTCTTTGGTTTTAAGAATATTCGATATTAGGAACCTAAAAGAAACAAGAAAATCCAAGACTCTAATTCAATTTCTTTTTCTTCGTTTTCTTTAAATATTCTTGGATTTTTTTACAATTATTTGAGAACGGATCTAATCTGAAATGAAAAAGTTCCCAAAAATCCAGAAAATCGCCAGAAACCCTAAAGAAACCAGTGAAAAACTCAAGTAAACTCCAAATTTTTTTTTCATTTGTATCATTTAGTACCTCGTTTCCTGTTCAAAAAAAGTTATTAAGAGGTATGTGTTCAATTTATGTTATTATGAAATCTAAACCCCGCATACTGTAACATGAGCACCCACATTGAATCTGTAACCTCTGTAAGCGAGTTTGTCGCTTATTTTTCTTAAAATAATTTAATTTCAAACTACGGGTGAGATAACTTTCTATCCCCTAATCCACCCCTACCCACTTTACCCCTGGAAATCACCCCTATCAAACCACAAGCGGGCTCACCTACGCATCTAATCCCCTTGAAAGAGCAAGATGGGTTAGGTGTAGGTGGTTAGGTGGGTTAGCCCGATAGTGGCTTGGATTTCCGTTATTTTATAACAAATAAGTTATTTATTCGGTATTCGCAGGGTTGATGACTACCTGGGTTTGGGTAAGGTTGTCTAGGGGCTACATGTTTAGATGAGTTAGCTTGCTGTTTGAAATTGAGTTATTTCGAAAAAATAAATGACAAGCTTATCTACGGATGCAATGTGGATGCTCATGCTATGAATAACGTATCCAGTGTTCAGATTCCACTTAATCACAATAATAATGACAATCAATAAAAACATAAAGAGCAAAAAAAGGTCTCTTTTTATTAGCTTATTTTAAAAAGTAAGACGAGTACTAATTGATACAATGTGCGAAAAAGGCCAAAAAAATGTTTTGCATGCAAGACATAATCTCAAATATCCCTAAATCCTGATGTTATGGGCCAGTTTAGACGCTGGATTTGGATTCTACCCAAAAAATTACTGCTAACAATTATGAGCCCAATATTTGAAGATTATTTATACAAAATCATAATTAGTCATAGGTACACCACTGGTGTCTAAAAAATTCTGAATATCCTGTACCAAAACTCAATTCAATGTTCAAATCGTCTCTAAAAATGTTTTAAAAACTAAAAATCAATAACACCCTGTATCTTTAAACCAAACATTTTAGTGCTCAGGTATTATGAATTTTTCTATTTAAACTTAGTCCAGGAATACCCCATTCAATTTATTCAAATCACCAGCTAGTAAAACCATGCAAAACGAAACTTGTGATCATAATAAGATCATAAGAGATGCAGTCAATAAAAGATCCCTTTTATTTTATTTTAATTTATGTCTCTTTAACTCACACTTTTTTTAATGTCTCCAAAGGTTTGTAAGTGTTAAAATGCCTATAAGTAAATTATTTGATTACACATTTTGCTTTATTTCTCATGGATTCAACACAATTTATTTCGATTAGTCTCAAGCACTAACACATTTTTCCTGTTTTTAGAAAATGTTTATTGTAGTTTGTATTGTAGGCCGAGTATACGCAAGTGCAAATAAACATCCACTTTATGCTGCTTATTGAGGTTAACGTTGTGGCTAACGGATTCTATATTTGTTATTGGTGAAGATCAATTGTTTTTGGTCGATTAATTTCAAGCTTGTTTTAAAACCTTTTACTTTACCGCTGTATTTTTTAGAAAAACAGTTTTATTTTATGAATATCTTGATTTTATCAATTTTTAGTTTTTTTAAGCCATCTAATCGATTGCCAAATTGCTTAAGACTAACTCCTGTTCCTAACGATTTAAATAGGGTGCTGTGGAATGAATGAACATTCCTTCAAAAATTATTAATTCATCATCACTGTAACTCATGTGTGCAACAACGCTTACTGCTCTCTCTGAAGGGCAAATATAGAGTGAACTAATACCTCCTGGAAGTGTGGCGTAAGTGGATATGGAAAACAAAGAATGATTATCAATAATATCTGAAATGAAAAGATTTTAATCAGGTTGTGTAATACATTTTTTGAGTCCAACAGAGGTCAGATTTCAGATTAGATGTATTCCCAAAAGCCTGACCTTTCCGGGATTGTCTTTAAGGAGATTCGTTAAGTTAAATATAACTCTCATTAATTTTTATTTCGGTATAGCCAGAAATCATTACAAAACATTACAAGTTTTTCCTCTAAACCCACTTTATGCAAGGTTACAGCAGTATCATCAGCAAAATGACAAAGTTAAATATCTTGTGCTATCAAAAATATAAAATAACATATTTCGTAATTATTGAATAATATACTATAATTATTTAATAATTCTTAATTATCATTATACAATAGCTCTGTGTGGTATCTGTTTTTTTTAATTCAAGGTGTCTGCAAAGAAATTTTATAAAAATCGATAATTATCGTTTATCGAAGAAGTGTTTATTAATTATTAAAATACGCTCTTTGAGTATTTATTTCTTAAAAATAATGTCGTCCAAATGTTTACCCTCGCGTTCATAACGTACATTTAATCTAACGATAAAATTTCTAATGAAGGCATGCTCCGTGACGGCTCCCATTCCGTGGCGAATATTTTGTTTCAACTGTGCCAGGAAAGTTGATTTATTAATGTAGACTTTATATTTAAGGAAACCCCACAGGAAAAAGGACATAAGTCACGACTGCATAGGGGTCAATTTATATCACCTCTTCTCGAATTTACCTGGAAACATTTCACGAACCTGGGGCGGAGAGGCATTAGATGTGTGTGACGTTGCTCCATCCTGCTGGAACTGTGTTCTTTGGTTATAGTCAGGAAATCAATCCTGTAATTGAGACAACAAAAACTTATCTAACATCATCACATCGCACGCTCTGAATTTACCGTAAGAGCTCTTTTTATTTTAAAAAAAGTGTGGATCAATAATTCCTCGAGTTGACCATAGAGTAACTTTTGGCAAATGAAGGGGTTTCTGATGCTTAATTCGGGATTGGTCGCACTCCAGTAGCTACAGTTCTAATTGTTTACATATCGATTAAGATAGAAATAATCTTTATCCGAGAATAAGATCGTAGTAAACGTTTATACGTAGTACGTAACTTAGTAAACGCTCAATTACTTGGTTTACGAACTAGCTTCTGAACGGCATCCTGGCGTTTTAATTCTTGCACTAGTTGAATTTTATAGGAGTGCAGCTTTAGGTCTTTGTGCAAAATGAAGAGGTCGGGATCATCACGAACAAACTGATTAATCCGTTCCACGTTCTCGTCCATTCTCAATAATGGTCGTCCGATTTTTGGTTTATCTACTTGCTTCTTCAATCGGTCTCTTCAAACTTGTTCACCCAGTTCCGAATGAGAGAAATTCTTAGTAGCAGCATTAGTGTGACGTATCGTCAACAGTGCAGAAATTTCTTCGCGCAATAGTGGCAAAATTACCATTTTGGTAAAATTAGTTCACACACTACGTGTGGTTCGAAACGCTCTATAGCACCTAACTTCCCAGGCTACCCATTGACATATCGTTGTGCCCCTCGATGCGTTGCGCTCACACAGTAAACTAAACAAATATAAAATTTCTTTTGAGACACCTTGTATATTATATGGTTCTAAACTACATACAAGGGCTACAAGGTGCTTTTGTACGAGGGTGAATCAAATATGAACCGGACTTTGGTTTTAGTAATTTTATTGGTACAGTAAATAAAAGTTTGAACACATGTTATTTTTCTACATAATCTCCTCTCTTATTTACGCATTTTTCCCACCGGATCGGAAGTTTTTTAATTCCTTCATCAAAGAATGAAGCTGGTCGTGTCAGTAACCAATTGCGCACAAACGTTTCCACACCTTCGTCGTCGTCAAAGTGATAACCTCCCAATTCTTCTTTTAGTGGCCCAAACATGTGGTAGTCACATGGTGACAAATCGGGACTGTAAGGCGGGTGTTCAAATCGTGCCAAAAGCCTTTCACACACGGCAAGACGGTTTGCTTTCTGATCTTCCGTCAAAAGGCGAGGAACCCATCTTGCACACACTTTGCGGTAACCCAAATTTTCTGAAATGATTGATTGAGCACTTCCGTATGATATTTCGACGTGTGCAGCAATTTCCCACAATGTAAGGCGGCGGTCACCTTCAATCAGCTCACGGATCGCACGAATGTTCGCCTCATTGATGCTTGTCCTGGGTCGGCGTGCATGGCTCTCGTTTTCCACTACCTCTCGGCCATCGGAAAATTTTTTGTGCCAGTCGTAGACTTGAGTCCTTGATAAGGTTTCATTACCGAACTGTGCAGTTAGTCGACGCAAAATTTCGGAAGGTTTTACGCCCTCACGCGACAAAAATTTTATAATAACGCGTTGCGCAACAGACGTGTGTACCTCTTGTTCAGACATGATGCTACTAACAGCTCATCTACTCCGGTGCGCCAAACCGACTGACTCCCCTCCTCTTGACATCCCTATCTAGCATATATCAGGACGTCGCGCCACTCGCTTCACCTATGGCGCGCTAAACAGAAAAGTCCGGTTCATATTTGATTCACCCTCGTAACTCCCATTAGTAAAAATAAGTAATTAAATAAAGATTTAATCAATAATTTATAAATAAGAATCAATATGATTAACCCGTTTTGGATTTTGGTCTATTATAATTCCCAAGTACTTAGTTTTTCTTACTTAACAGATTTCCTCCTTTCTCACATAATATAGAACAATTTTATCTAAAAGTGGTCAATTTGTTTTTCTTAACGAAAAGGCCTTTGTTTGCTTTTTCAATATTTATGGTGATTTTGAGTATATATCCATTATATAATCCTAAGTTTATATATGCCTTCTTTATGCCATGTTTTACAATAAAAAATAAGTGCAGTCCCATCAGCAAATAACTGACTATATGACCTGGCAATGGAAGCTTAAGAAGGGTCAAGGTAAAATTTAAAGAGAATAGGTTAGGTCCTAATAATATTCCTTGACGTATTTCTATTGACACAAATGAGGGATCAGAGTGAGATAGAGGCTTGCTTATTTTAATTACCTGTTCTATGATATCAAAATAACTCCAAAAAGGTTTAATACCACTGATACCACTTCTGATGCCATTATTTTCATGAGGTACAGTATCAAATGCCGGTGCCAGGTCAATAAAGAATTTTGTATTTTTTTTCCATCTCTTTTGGTTTTATAGATGCCTCGCACTGAAGAAGCCAATAAGTAGAAACACGAGTGGGCCACTTTTTTTTTCCGCTTTCCGTCTTACGGAGTACCCCAACAAATCTACCCTCTAATCATTTTACTCTCTGTGCTGATTTTCTTTATTTTTTGGCGTTGAGATAACTATGCATAATGATTTCATTTAAGTTAACGACAATTAGAAACACTGGCTTTTTGAACCATTTGTAAAATTTTGACTTCTGTCTAGAGTGATGGTATTTTTAATGTTTTTTGCGGGATTTAAAGTAAGCTTAAAACTTGTCGATAAATTAGTTTCATGCTACTTCTACATTTTCTGCTTTTAAAATGTCTGTATATATTACTGATATAAATAAAAAATAGAAGAGATCCTAGAATGAAATCTTGGCTGGGATTCTAAAATCACGACTCGATCTCGATACTATCACGACTTCGAATTCGATCGCGACTCAGTCGTGACGAGAAGGGTGATTCTAAATTTCACTCGTTGGCTAAACTCGTTTTATTCGATTTGATTTAGGTCTCTTGGTATAAATTTGTTATTTTCCCTTATATTTGACAGATGGAAACGTCATTTGTGTTTTCTATTGATAAGTATATTTTTTATGTATATTCCTATTGATAACACTAAGAATTTTCGTTTATTTTGTTAATTTTTTCGCCTCCGAGTTTTTTTATTTAAATATATGCCTATATTATTTCTTTATTAATTAAAAAATCTCGTTTAAAACCACCAGTACCCATTGGGAAATAATAATTGAATTCATGGAAAATCACAAAAACTTATTGTGTTCATCCACTTTTGGTTTTAATATGGCAACATGGGTACAATCAATAGGACCTGTAACACCAGGGAAATTGGGTCTCTCCATAAATGTTAATTTATTAATTTGTCTCTAATCTCTTTTCTAATATTTGGAAAATTAATGAATCGGTCAACAGGGTGATTGTGAATAATTTCAGTAATTTTATGGATCCAACGACTTGCAGTAGTTTCGCAAATTCCAAATTTAAAATCTTGTCCAATGCTTCTTTGGTAACAATTTGTGGCATAAAATCTTAACATACTAAAACTGCCCATTCAATGGTAATTCTACTTCTTCTGCCTCTATTATTAACAGAAGGTTGTGGAAAATAGGGTCGAATTAGATCTATTAGTTGTTGTGTTTAAGAAAGCTTCTTGATTTACTAATGAAAACCTAGTATGACTATTGGTAAACAATCAATGAAACAAATACGTTTAAAAAAGGATGCTTACACATTATGCACGTATTAAATAAGGAAGAAGCTATATCGTCTGGTGCATACGATATACCCAAGTGTGTCGTCGATAAATCGTTAAAAATTAGGCAATCCGCAAGCCACTCACGATTACAAATTTTATTTAGAATCAGTCATATCGAGTAATCGTGTCGAATCGTAATTTTAGAATCCCAGTACTTGTTGCTGTCCGTGATTCAGCCCAGTCTGACAAGTGACTATAGGCTCTTTCCTAAAAGGATGCAAAAACTTTGTTTATTCAAGAAAATCCCATGTGACACTTAAGAATTTCAGACAAGTCGATTTTTTCCTATTTTTATTAATTTAGTAAAATTGGATTTCTTAGAACATTAAAAGGCCTTTCAATGTTGCTTTTCTTGATATGGTATATGTAGCAATTTTTACTTGGACTTGGCTAACCTTTCTAAATATAAAATTCGATTCAACTTCTAAATCAGAAAGAAAATCTAATAGCTGGGATGACTATGTAGGGCCATCTTGTGTGAAGGAGAGTTACGTTTAGGATTACGCAGAAGATTTTATATTCATGAATATATGATTACCCCGTTTTTTAATGGCATCATGCTTTGATGTAAAAATAGCTTGGTTTTTGAGACTGCGCTGTTAAAGTTCAAGAAGTATGGCCTCCGAAGTTCTGTCAGTTCAGGGTTTAGGTCCTATCTTGAAAATCAATCAGTGGTGCATTGTGGTAGATCGTCTACATTGATAATATAGTGTGTAACTGTGGTGGTCCTCTGGGGTCCGTTTTGTATCATATTCTATTTCTTTTGTATATTAATGACCTTGTTCATCTTAAAATTTCTGGGTAGTTCACTTTTGCAGATGCTACTTCATTATTCTGGTAAGACAGAAATGTTGTGGAAGTAAAACATTTTTTAATGGAAGACGTAAAGGTCATTACGGAAAGGTTTGATGATAATCGGCTTTCTTTGAACCTAAGCAAAACTCATGTTTGTTGGTGTCACGTATGATTTAACAGGTTTACATTTAGCCTGGCATAAAAATGACTAAGTTCCTTTTTTGGGATTAGTTTTTGATGGACAGTTACGTTTTGAAAATCATATTAGCATGGATGAGTTGTATCAGGTTGCTCTTGGCTAACGTCAGCTGTTATGCAGTTCTTTATGCATATTTTTTAATTTGTACAAAATTGTATTTAATGAATTTCTTCACGTTTATCAATATTTTTTTTTACGTTTCTGCGATTTGAACTTTCATTTTTTGGTAGAGCATGAATAAGATTAATTTTTATATTAAGAGTTTGCTGTCTTTTTGTAAATTATTTTAACTTTACTGTGTTTATTATTTATTTTGTCTATTGCTTTGTTATGATTAATATCACTGCAGGCCAAGAAGGTGTAATCTGCAAAGAGAGTTTAAAGATAGAAGAGGTGACAAGATATTGCTCTGTGGTAGTCCCATACTATTACTTACTTCAGTAGATAGCTCACTATTTGTTTTCTGATTTTTAAATAGCAAGACACTATTCACAGATACTAATACTACCATAATATTTTCATCTTTGCAGTAAAATTTCTTGATCTAAAGGCTTCTATAGAGATCATCATAATTAAATAGTGTAAATAGTGTTATTATTCATCCTTCGTTAGGTCCGTTATGGGTGTTGGTTACTCGTTGAAATGCCACTTTTTTACAATTGTGAAAGGCTGGTGTTACCACAAATTAAAAAAATTGCACCTAATGGAGTTTGAATGAAAAACAAAACAACAATGAGTGTATTTAGTTAGTGAGTTGATTGACTTTAGATTATTCAATCAACTAATTAGCTTGACTGAATTTCCTGTGCCTTTTTTTAAATTGTAATCACCATTGTTAATATTTTAAGTATCTGGAACCACGGTAAGGTAAAGTTAGGTAATATTGTTCATATTTTTAAATATTTTTTCTTAATCATTTTTGATTAAAAAGAAGGACAAACTTAGAAAGTCATGAAACTGTTGGCAAGTTAATAAAAAATATCAAAATGATGCCCGATTCTCGTTTTCCCTTATTTATAGTATTATGCCTCATGTAAAGGTTTTTTTTTACTTTCTTACTATTGCTGAAATAATGGATAGAAAACCACTATAGCAGCTTATCTCGTTCACTGCTCGACATAAGCATCTCTTAACTGAAACCATTAACTTGGGTATCTTAAATCCAGTTTGAAGATCACTTCAAATTGTCCGTTCACCGACCGGCGGTCGTTTCCTGTGTCCGTGTGCATTTTTTTCTGTGGCTCAATGCCACTTACACTAACATAGACCACTAAATGATTCGTTGTGTTATTCTCATTTTATTGATAGTTTTTTATGTTAATGTAAGAATTTCCGAGTCGGTATTGACCGAGAAAACGCGCTGGTCAAACACCTTTCGTTTAAGACACATCGGTATATCAGATCTGAACACATGTCTCAGGTTGCCAAAGGTAACTTAAGTCAGTCCTATTCTTTCGATAAGTTTGAATTGATGAATTTCGCAAATCTTATTTATCTCTTCCTATTCGGATAAAACACGAAATATCTTAATAACGGTTAATTTTAGCGAGTTCTAACAAGAGTACATTTTTTACCTGAAAATTGTTTCCTTTACAAAAAAATGAATAAAAACCACAGTAAAAAGATGCCCATTTTCGAGTTTCTCATACCAAAAAAAACCCTACGTACCAATTTCCTCCTAAAGAGCTAAAATCAGCTGTTGTCATACCTCTTCATAAAAAGGGGGGACACAGCAGAAGTGAGTAACTATAGGCCTGTTGCTCTCCTCTCTGTATTCTCAAAGATCTTTGAAAAATCTTTTAAAAGAAGACTTATTGCGTTTTTAGATTGCTTTGCTATACAGTCATGTCATCAGTTTGGATTCAGGTCTGGACTCTCTACTTCAGATGCTATAATATCTCTTTATATAAATATATTGAATAATTTTGAATTGAAATTAAAATCTGTTGGTATCTTTTTTGATCTTACTAAAGCATTTGATACCATTAATCATGCTTTACTATTAACTAAAATCTTTCATTATGGTATAAGAGATCCGGTTTATAAATGGCTTGAATCATATTTGACAGGTAGAACCCAGGCTGTTAGATTAAAAGTTAGTGGTCAGGTGACTATATCTGATTGGGCAACTGTCGTCACTGGGGTTCCACAGGTTAGTATTGTTGGGCCCATTTTGTTTTTACTTTTTATTAATGGCTTGCCTCTCCTAATTAATGACAGCTACATAACACTTTTTGCCGACGATACATTAGCAGTTGTCTCGGGTACTGACTATCAGTCTATCCACTAAAAAGCCACCAAGTGTATAGCTGATATTGCAGGGTGGTGCTAGAAAAATGGTTTTTGTTTGAATAGTTTCAAAACTTATTTCATTGTTTTCACTCCGATTTGAGCTCTTCAGGACCGGAGCTTACTCCTTAGAGAGCAGTCATCAAGTAGCCTCATCCAACAACACTACGCCAAGTTCTTGGGAATTGTAATTGATAGACATCTACCGTGGGATCCTCAGGTGGAATCTGTGTGCAATAGATTGTCCCGCAGCAATTATGCCATCTTCCAACTTCGAGGCTATGTGGATGCATATACACTTAAAAGCTTTTATTATGCCTCAGTGTATTCCACTCTATCCTATGCCTTATTAGGTTGAGGTAATTCCTCCAGTATTGGGAGAGTGTTAATAAATCAAAAGCGTATTGTACGTACGATGTTTAGACTTTCCTTCAGAGAAACTTGCCATGGTACTTTTAAAAAAGAAAAAATCCTAACTATAATTAACATCTATATCTTGGAGTGCGCATGTCAAGTACATACAAATCTTTCAAACCACATCACGTCATTTCTTAATTTTTATAAAACTCGAAATGCAGATAAAGAAAGCTCTTAGGACCATGTTAGCTGACTGTCCTTTTTACTCGTTGACAGAGTTCTTTAACTGTAGATTTATTGACTAAATTGAGTTAAATTTGTTTCCTTTCATATCTTTGTAATTGTATACAATTTTTATTAGCATTGTAGTTTTTATTTACAATTCCTATACATTGTTATGTCGATGAATAAATGATTTGATTTGATTTGAATTTTCAAAGTGGTCTGTCGCAAAATGTTAAAAAAATGCAGTAAAATCGATTTTTATTTTTTTATATTTAACAACCTATAAGTATAAAACGAAGCAACTTTGGACTAAGGTAAGTTGCTTTAAATCGGCTTATTTTGACCTCAGGAATGTCCTAGGATTTTGTACAGATCTTTTACAGTATATTCCATCAGAGTTGTGAAAGGTTTGGGAGAAATTGTGACTGCCTTTTTGATTTTGAACCAATCTGTTTCGGGATGTATTTTTTACCTTTGCTGTTGCCTGATGTATCTCCTAACATGGAAATGTATCGATGGTCTATAGAGAGTTTGCAAGAGACTTAAACAACTCATAGTGATTTATGGAGTCGAATGACTTTTCAAACTAGTAAAAATAAGTATGCGTAATAAAGGGCTTGTTGTATTCTATACTTTTTTCTATTAGTGATTGGTTTATCACCTGGAGATAAAATCACTAATTTACACAATAATCACCTGGTCTTCTGGAACCGGAGTTGTTTTATATTCGGTTAGGAAGCCTGTATGTTTTCTTTGATTTCTTGACCTGTAGTAGGATCAAGTTTATTAGTAAGCCGTGCGGCAACGATTTTCCTAAATAATTTCTGTAGATATGTCAACAGACTTATCGATCTGTAGTTGTGTATGTCTGTGATCCTGTCTTTCCTGTGCCTAACAACCGTAACCTTATTCCATATTTGTGAGGTTTTTCCTTCATTTAGGTATTTATTATTGCAAGAGTTTGGTTTTTGCCTTGAGTCACTCACCTGCTCTTAGTTTGATGGCTTCTACAATACCTCTTCGCTTGTATTTCTGAATTTCTGACGACTTTGGGACCTCTTCTTTTGTTATCGCTGACATTTCCTCCAATCCTTGCTTTAGTATGTGAGGTATATTTTCTGATGCTTCTACTTGACTCTGGTTTCTGTATAGTTTGGTCCTCTACAGTCCTCTACAACGTTGAATATTTATCCTCTGTTGCTTGTTATTTGTTTAGTTTCTATTAGTTAATCTGTTGTGTAGTACTCTCATGCTTTTATTCTCTTCTATAACTCTATTTATTACTGTAGTTTCGGATGTCAATCCTTACGGCTTTTACTATATCTTTATTCAGATATCTTAGTGATAGCAAAATTATTTCTTATTCATGTTTATAATTTTTCAGATATTCATACCAATTTTAATTTTTTTAAATACGAACGTATACTTTTTTCATTTTTGAAAAGAAATGTTTATTACCTTTAAAATGATTTACGACTCAATACGTTTCGTACAAAAATATTTATCATATATATATATATATACTTTTTATTTATCATTATCAGGATTTTTAAGTAGGGACACACATTTCAAATAACAAGTTTGGATATTTTACATTTACTTCTGCCATATTATTGGCGGTAATTTGAACTGCCAAATTAAAAATCTAAAAAGCTCAAAATTTGGTAAAATTACGTATTCAATTTTTTAGAGAAAAAAAATGTAATTAAAGGAATTATCATTGTTTTTAAGTTATTAATACATTTTTATATTTTCCTACATTTTCCCCTGTATATCGAAAACAAATAAAAATTTGGCAACTCTGTTAAAGCAACTTGTTGACTACAAAAATATGCAACTTTTTTCTAGTGTAGGCAACATTGTGTCTCATATTTTTTCTCAGGTAGCCATAATGGTATCTCTTAAATGGACATTTTGTATGCAGTAAAAAATACAATTTTATCATTTCTTTTGGGCAGGACTTGGATGTTGTGGGACTAGCATTTTCTAGTAGTTATGTTACTCCAATTAATGCCTTCTTATTTCAATTCATAATAACCTGTATAAAACAGTTTCTGTAATAAATTAAATAAAACTTTAACGGTAACATCATTAACGTTCACGGTTTATTTATACGCATTATTATTATTAATTTTTTTTTTGGATTCTGGGGAAAATGACTTTGGGGATGAATTTTAATTTAACATAATGCTTTTAGGTTAATGGACCATACATTTTCCGTTACAACAGGGGGATCTGCTTACTATTAATTAAGTCTTATTTGGATGCTCTTTGGCAGTACATAAGGGGGGAGGAAGATAATAAAAGGTGTTTTTTTTAGAGGCAGAGAACTTTCATTTGGCAACACTGTTTTTTATGACAGCCGACCTGACAGTTCTGGGTTATTTTTAGATTAGTTTGGTTTGGCAATTCATCATGAACAGACTCACGCCGGAGCAACGTTTCCAAATTGTTCAAATTTATTTTGAAAGACATAGTTCTATTCGAGAAACACATCGGGCATTACGTGAGTTTTATGGTGCTCATAATCGTCCTTCAGAGAGATTAATTCGAGAAACTGTTGATCGTTTTCGCAGTACTTTTACTCTAGTCGACAATACGCATCCCGTAAGACGCCGTATAGTGCGCACGCAACAAGCGATAGCTGCTGTGCAGCATAGTGTTGATAATGATCCAAATGTGTCAATTCGTCGTCGTTCTCAACAAGTGAACTTATGTCCATCCACTTTATGGCAAATTTTGCGCAAAGATCTCGGATTGCGAGCATATAAAATTCAACTTGTCCAGGAGTTGAAACCCCAGGATCATCTTTTGCGCCGTAAATTACCTGAATGGGCGGAAGGAAAGATTGCTGTTGATCCACGATTTCATATGAAAATTTTGTTCAGTGATGAAGCACACTTTTGGTTAAATGGCTATGTAAACAAGCAGAATTGCCGAATTTGGGGGGGATGAGAATCCACGAGCTATTGGCGAAAAACCATTACATCCAGAAAAACTAACCATTTGGTGCGCTTTATGGGCCGATGGAATCATTGGTCTTTATGTCTTCAGAAATGTTGATGGTCAGAACGTTACAGTAAACGCTGAGCGATACAGAAACATGATAACCAACTTTTTTGTGCCTCAATTGGAAGTCGTTGCAGGCGTTGCAGAAATGTGGTTTCAGCAGAACGGTGCCACGTGCCATACAGTGCGCCAAACAATTAATTTACTGCAAGAGACATTCGAGCAACGAATAATTTCAAGGAATGGACCTGTAAACTGGCCAGCTCGTTCGTGCGACTTGACGCCATTAGATTATTTTCTTTGGGGCTATGTTAAGTCGCATGTCTACGCTGATAAACCCGAAACACTTGAGCACTTGGATGCCAACATACGACGCGTGATTGCCGAAATACAGCCTGCAGTACTGGAAAGAGTGTGTGAAAATTGGACCTCAAGATTACGCCACGTACGCGCCAGCCGTGGGGGTCACATGCTCGAAATCATTTTTAAATATTAATGCCAAAAAAAATTCTTTTAATATAAAAGCAAATTCGTTCATATCAATAAAATATTTTGTGTTTAATTTCAATTTAAAGTTCTCCGCCTCTAAAAAAAACACTTTTTACTATTATAAATTCCAATTTTAAGTTAGTTTGTTGCGACCAAGAATCACGGGTTTTTAGTCTTATCATTATTCAATATTCTATGGTTCAATTTTCTTATGACGCATAAATTGTTGCATCTCACATGAATGAGGCCTCTGGAATTTTCAAAACTACGCCGGTCACTTCATATTAATGACGAAAGTTTACTGGCACAAATAAATATCTGGCTGACTTCAGCGAGTTCACAAGTCCGTAATTCTGAAAAACCAAGGCTAGAATTAGCATTGCCGTGGAACTATGGGCAGTTTGTTTGCTGGCAACATCTCTGATGCATTGATGCCAAATGCTTATGTAGAAATGGCAAAAAAAAATTATAATAACATAAAAATATCTCACTTATTTTGACAGGCACAAAACAATACTACTGTTCCTCTTTAATCAAATATGATAAGATACTTATAAAGAAGTCAATATTCAAAGTTAAATGAATGCAGATAACGTATATTAAAGAAAAAGGCAACAACATCGCAACGCCGCTCGATTGCATTATTGATTTCACCGACACAAGATATCATTACCAGTGACGTCGTCAAAAAATATGTATATGATAAATATTTATTACTAATAGATTATGCTTTAAGTTATACGCAATATTACTATTTATGATACTTATGTTTTTTAACGTACTTCATTAGAGTAAAGGTACCTAACTAATAAAAAGCATTTTTATGGAAATTAAGTATTTTATAATTATTATAGATTTCTTATCCTCTATTCTACATTTATGATGACGGTTCTCCTTTGATGTTATGACAGTATCAGTACTTACTTGTGAAAAGATCGGCTTGAATCGCCTTTTTCCACGATGTGGCACAAGTTTTTACCATCGTTCAACAGTTCACAAAAACACTCAAATGAGACCTTTTTTTTCAACCAAAAACTAGAGAAAAAACACAGAACTTCACATTTATGCCGAATGTAAACACAAAACCTTTAGACAAGATTAAGATTGAGATTAAGAAGATGTTATTTTTGCACTTAGAATAAGAAATATTTCATTATCATTATCAGAACACCAATAAGTTAAATTGATATTATTATATGTGTTTAATATATAGCGGAAAATTTCCTCTTTTGAAAATGTGTGTAAAGTTGACAACAGAGAATGGAGGTGACTTGATAACAGAGGTGAATATGTTTGTAAACAAGACATCCACCTTATTCCTGAGCACATGTTGAACTCAAACAAAGTTGTTGTTTACTAATTCTAGTGTTTCAATATTCTAAGATACAAAGACTCTATTGCGGCTTCGGGTAAAGGCAAATTCATACCTGGCAATTCATAATGATTAATCACTGCAGTGCCTCTTAAACAAATCATTCGATTGTTTTATTGCGGTTCAAGAGTAGCCAGTTTATAGCATTCATACAGCACCATTCTTCAGCACGAGTATGGCACTACCATTCAATTCTTTGTAACGTTTCGACAGACAGCTTCCAAATTTATTACTAACAATGTTAAACCCCTCTTTTTTAATTTTAAAGGGTAAACATGGAAGCTATGTCTTTAGTGGGGTGCGCTTAATCCCTAAAGTCTTAAATCGTATGCAGTAGCATGAGCGATAAATCCTATTTAAAATGCAATGGTTTTTATTACACTGCTGGTATATAATACATAGATTGATGATGAATAAAAAGGCGATCAGTACTAGTAATTTGTTAATATTAAATTTACTACTATAATATATACTTTTTAAGAGCCCTGTAATTATTTCCTCTACTGTTGGTGTGGGATTTTTAGCTAGTAGTTTGTATTCAACTTTATTCAAAACTTCTTCAAACTTGTAGTTTTCTACATCCTTTATAATTGTTGCGTTACCCTTGTCCGCTGATAGCAGCCTGATGTTGGTGTCCCTTTTTTAGATCCTTGAGTGCAGTCTGTTCCTGCCTAGAGGTATTCGTTTTTGGTATTTTCCAGAGTCCTTTTTTTCATAGCGAAATCCGTCCGCTTCTGCCTAAGGTAAGCGATAATATCTAGGACCAATGGCTTCAATGAGCAAAATTAAGCCCTTTGCCTAATACCTTTTACTCGTTTTTTTCGTTCAGGAAGATTGGCTGGTGTTTGAGTTTCAAAAGTCGCCTCATCTTTTGACAAGTTTAGTCAATCTTGGTAAAGATTGGTTCATAGTCTTCATCTAAAATAAGTTCTTTGATTTCCTGGCACCGTTGTTCACAGTCATCTGCCAACTGTGCCTACACACACCTTTAGTATATAAGCCTGTAGAGTAGTTATTGTTGTTAGCTTATACTTGATAACGGGTGAAGATACTTCCTAACCGAAACGCCGTGCTTTTAAATGAAGACAATGGAAGTTCGAAAATTAGATTTTAGTACTTTACCAATGTCTACCACTTTCAAAAACACAATTCATAATGCTGAACATTCTTTTAAAACAACTTGACCACATGACGTCACTACCTGAAGGTATTTGTATCCATGTGTGCCCTGATTTAAATTTTGATTGTAAATTATTAACTTAAGCTATGGCATCTTTAAAGCACATAGCAGAGATTGACCAAAATTTAATACTTACAATGTACATTTCTGCGAGTGTTTTAAAAAAGCGTAAACCTAATTAGCTATACTTTCACTAAAATAGGCCGCTGTTCTACTCCGTTAACTAACAATTAACTTATTCAACGAGATCATAAGAATAATGAACGTGGGATAATTTTCAGTTATTTTTTAAATAATTTAAGGAGTAAAAACTTTGTGATTTGCGGTTGTCTGTTACTTATGATTTTAGTAATAATAAGTGAGGATTCATTAAATTAATTTTTAAAAATAATATTGAAAATTTGGTGTTAAAACGAGTGAACAATAGTATCAAATCAATCAAAAGTCTTGGAGTAATAAATAATAATACATAAACGAATACTCGGCGATCCAGAGTCTTGAGCTTTTAGAATATCAATACTGATCATAGCAAGTGTTGATCCTGTAGAAAAATTCTGTAAAACTACTCTGCTCCTTTAGTAAAACGAGTTTTGTTTTCATTAAGATATTTACTTTGTAGGGCATTTTGGGTAAATCTCTCAGACAATTAAAACAATAAATTTTCGTCAGAATGGTTTATTTAAAATTAAATGAGAGATATATATATAAAGCGGATGACAAATTAAAGTAGGTATAACAACTTGCGGACCGAATAGACGGTTTTAAAATTATTTCAACTACCAACTATAGCGAAATACAAAGAACAACTAAACTCAATATTTCCAATTAAAACGGTCGAGACGGTCTTCTTTCAAAGCTCAGCGGGGATGTTGACGCCTTGGCATTTTCCGCGAACACCGATAAGCACATAACCATAACAACTCTAAGAAAAACATTCGGACTTCATAATTTAAATCGTTGTTGCCAAATTGCCTACAAATCGGCCAAACTGACAATAAGCCGTCCCGGCTTACTCAAAATTAAAAAAAACTAAATCTACTCAAAAAAAATATAACTAAAATAACTTTACTAGAATCTAAGAATGTAAGCTTCTCAATTATTATGGAATAATTATTAACAGATATATGGTTTCATGTTATCGGGTGCAACCACCCCGTTATAAGGAAGTTGAGTAACTTGAAAGCCTTCAACATCTTCAATCACATATCTGTCACAATCCAATATTTTCTTAACTATATAAGGCCCTTTAAATTTTGGAATAAATTTTTTATTGACCCCCGCAGTAGTATCAACATTCTTAATCATTACGTAATCCCCCACATCATATACTGAAGCTTCTTTACGCTTTTTGTTATAACTAGTCTCGTTACACTTTTGCACTTTCACTATGTTTTGATATGCTTCTTCCCGAATTTGCTCTAAATTCCGCACTTTCTCACAGTTATCCTCTAAAATTAATTTAATACAATCATTTGTTTTACCTAATTGATCGATTCCAAATAACAATCGACTTGGTGTATTATTTGTCGCTCGAGATACCGTGTTGTTACAGGCAAACTCAACCTTGTCTAAGACACGGTCCCAATTTTCTGGCAATTCACATAATTTCGCGATCATTGGGATTATGGTTTTATTGAACCTCTCAACCTGGCCGTTCGCGCGCGGCGTACCTACAGCTATCAAAACATGATCAACTTTTTCTGAGTTTAAAAAGTCTGTAAACAGAACAGAGGTAAAAGCTGTACCACGGTCAAATATAATACGGCGAGGTTTACTATAAGCCCTAAAATAATCCGTCAAATGCTTCACACATTCTTCTGATTTAGTCGATTTGCATGGATATAGTTTTAAGAATTTTGTAAACGCGTCCACTATAACAAATAAATGCTTATAACCCTTTGATGTTTTTTCTAACGGACCAAGATGATCGATATGCAAAGTCTGAAAAGGTAACTTTTCCTTATCGATACTATGCAAAAGTCCTTCGGGCTTTCCGCTAACAGGAGAAAATTCAATACAACGTAAACAATTGGCAATATACTCTTTTATTTTCTCGCGCAGCTTCGGAAACCAATATACTTTTAAAATACTATCTACCACTTTTTTATATCCAACATGCCCTAGATCGTCATGACAGGTTCTAATTACATTGTTTTCCATGGACTGAGGAACATAGAAAAGCAATTCTTTATTTTTATTTTTTCTATATACAAGACCATCTCTTAACTCAAAGAATTTAGATTCCGCGTTCTCTAATTCATTACGGATTTTCCCTATCTCTAAATCACGATTCTGACAAATTGAAAGAGTTTGCTCAAAAGTGTTAGCTTCAATAACTAAAACGCTATGACATCGACTCAACGCATCAACATGACTCATGCGTTTTCCCGGACGATGACATATTTCATAATCGTAATCTTGCAAAAACATAGCCCAACGTGATATTCGCGGATTGACCTGTTGTTTACTAAGAGTTAATCGAAAACTATCACAATCGGTAATAATTTTAAATTTTATTCCTCCTAAATAGATATGGAATCGTTTTATTGCATTTACAACGGCAAGACATTCAAGTTCAAAACTGTGATACTTTGCCTCTGCTGGAGTGGTGCGTTGGCTAAAATAGAAAATTGGCTTAAAAAGACCATCTTCTTGTCTTTGCAATAATATTGCCCCAAATCCAGAGGCACTAGCATCACAATGCAATTCTGTTTCAGCAGTGGGAGAATAAATTGACAAAAGAGGTTTACTCGCGAGATGTTTTTTCAAAATTTTAAAAACCTCATGCTGTTTACTACCAAATTCAAATTTAGCATTTTTCTTAACAAGGTCATATAAGGGTTTCGCCACCGTAGAAAATGATGGAATAAAACGGCGAAAATAACTTGCTAAAGAGACAAACCGTAATACTTCCTTAGCGTTTCGGGGAACCGGATAATTTAATACTGCCGCAATATTTTCGTCAGTAGGTCGAATACCTGCGTAACTAACACGGTACCCCAAGTAATCAATTTCAGTCTGGATAAAGAAACATTTATCTAATCTAAATGTTAACTTTGCTTGGCCTGCCAATCGAAATACCTTTTCCAATATTTCAAAGTGATTTTCCAAGGTCGTTGTTGCTATCAAAAAATCATCAAAAAATTGCATCATTTCACCACTCTGTAAAAGTTCAGAAAAAACTTTTTTAATAAATCTCCCAAACACTTTAGGCGCATTTGTTAAACCAAAAGGGCAGAAAAGAAATTCATATTGACCCATGGGAGTCACAAAGGATGTAAATTTGACAGATTCTTCGGCTATTCTCACATTATAATAACCGTCTTTCAAATCAAGAGAGGTGAAATATCTTTTATTCCTTAATAAATCAATATTATCGTCAATCAACGGGCTTGGAAAATTATCTTTAATTGTGATTTTATTCAATTCACGATAATCAATACATAATTTAGTTTCACCATTCTTTTTCCCCACTAAAACTATAGGGCTGGCATACGGTGATTCACTCGGTCTTATGATACCGCGATTTAAAAGGTCATTCAAAATTAACTGTAATTTTTCTTTATCAGAATACGATAAACGTCTAGGTCTAAAACTTATGGGCTGATCGTGTTTCAACACAATTTTCATTTCAAAATCAACTTTACTCAGCCCACTATCTTTAATCTTTAAATAGTCAAAATACATGCACCTAAGCTGTTCAACAAACTTTCTATCAATGCTGGAATTAATTTGTAATTCCTCCGACACTTTCAGTGAATCCGAATCAACTTCAATATTCATAATCTGATGAATTTCCGAATTTAAATCATTGGTTGAATAGCTTTCAGTGTTTTCTTTAGTTATTATTATACGATCTCCCAGTGTGACTGTGATGAAGGGTAATGTAGAAAAATCACGCCCAAGTAAAGCCATAAAAGCCATTGTATGATCAGGTACCACATAAAATTTTAGTTCAACAGCAACATTTTCAACTTTTACTTTAGTGTAAAAAATATTTATAATTTCTAATGGTGACCCATTTATACCACAAAACCCTTTATCATCCGAACAAATCGGGGATCTCGCCTCTAACGGTACAAAACTTTCCTTAATTAAACTAATCGGTGATCCGGAATCTAATATAGCACTTAATGTGTACTTACAGTGTTGTCCAGTCTTACAAAATACCTCATAACTTACGGAAACCATATACGGCCTGGTATGAGCCGTCTGAAGCAAATTGGCTGACGTTGAGGCACTCAACTGGTTGATGAGAAACACGGCGAGGACACTCGTTCAACTTATGTGATGTTGACCCGCACTCGAAACACGCACCAAAAGATCTCTTAGGCTTTACACATTTTGTCGAAATATGTCCCGTTTCTCGGCAATTAACACCTTAGTTGTTTAACGCCCGGATTTGAATATTGGACAGTTTTATTGCCAACCGCACTATTCACTTTACGTTCCCGTTCATTTGGTTTCTTGTAATCCAATGTGATTTTTTCAAAAGCTTCTAACAAATCTGCTCCTGAACGAAAACGTTGAATACGAGCCTGATCTCGTAATTGTCGATCCGAAATCCCATCAATTATATAGTCTATCAATTCTTCCTCTTCAATTGGCACCTGATTTCCCAAAATTACCTTGTCATGGTAATAATCCGTAAATCGTTCACCTGTTCTCCAATGTCTATTTTCAAAATCTTTCCTCATTAACAATTTACTGGGACGGTGCATAAACATGTGTTGCATGTTATCTAACAAAGTGGTGATATCCATTGTTAGGTGAGCTGGCTTTGAATGGAACCAAGACAAAGCCCGACCTTTTAGTTTAGAGCTAATTAAAACTCTTACAGCGTTATCATCCAATTGATAAGATGCTCGCAGAAGTTGTACCTGCTGCTCCCATTTTCCAAAATCATTGGAGCCATCAAAATCACTCAATAAATCGCCCATTGCTCGAATACTGATTGTACTGCTAGCTGCGGAGCTGCTTCTGCTATCAGACCTCTCTGGCGTCGTACGAGAATTTAACAACTCTTGTTCTCGTCGTAGAAGTTCAATTTCCCTTCTTGCCAATTCTTGCTCACGTTTCAACATTTCTAGTTCATGTTGAGCCAATCTAGACGCAGCAACATCGACCTGTCTTTGATGTCTTTCGCTGACCAAATCTTCCCAAATGCTTTCGGACACTTTGTCCAGCCTGTCTATAAGTTCAGCCTTACTGCCGGTTACTGGTAAATTACGGAGCTTCAAAAACTCCTTCAACTCATTTACCGTAAAATCTTGCGCCGACATTTTTTTCAACTCCACTTGAGGTGACGACTTAGGAAAACAAACGCAACCAATACGCACCAATGCTTGTTTTGTTTATTTTCCCAACACAACTGACGTCACTACTTCACCGAATAAAAAAAATGCCAATCGCCAACACAAACAAAACTTGTCACATAACCGCCGCGAACCGCGTACACTACTAAAATTGCCACCTTTCTTTTTTTTTTACATCTCACTTCTGAAGTTTGTAGGGCATTTTGGGTAAATCTCTCAGACAATTAAAACAATAAATTTTCGTCAGAATGGTTTATTTAAAATTAAATGAGAGATATATATATAAAGCGGATGACAAATTAAAGTAGGTATAACAACTTGCGGACCGAATAGACGGTTTTAAAATTATTTCAACTACCAACTATAGCGAAATACAAAGAACAACTAAACTCAATATTTCCAATTAAAACGGTCGAGACGGTCTTCTTTCAAAGCTCAGCGGGGATGTTGACGCCTTGGCATTTTCCGCGAACACCGATAAGCACATAACCATAACAACTCTAAGAAAAACATTCGGACTTCATAATTTAAATCGTTGTTGCCAAATTGCCTACAACTTAAATATAGGTTTTTTCTTTTGATCTATAAATACTGAAATAATTGATCATGTGTACTAAAATCTTAGCAACTCCTAAAGCATCACTGTCACGAAATCAAAAACCCATAAGATAAAATTTTCAGTTTTCAGTCAATTTTAAAAAAGGTTTTAAAACAGACAAATTTAGATTACTCTGAGTACTAACCTCAGTAACATAACACAGTGATGGCTTGAAAAAAGAATTGTCAATGAATTTTGCAGTTGTACTTGTCAGTCTAGTAACTTCACCCTTCAGCTGTATGCGATCATAAGACTTTAAAAAGTTTTCGTCGTTGTATCCTTTTAGGTATCCATGAATTCCACTTAAAGAGTAATTATTTGGCCCAATTTTTAATATACCTGCCTAGTAACTTATTGGACCATCTACAGTTGTGGCCAAAAAAATAAGAGTGCTTATTAAATTTCAAATCAAGCTGAATTAGCTTCCCTATATGTTGGAATTTGCAAATAAAATACTACGCATTTTCTTCCATCATTTAATCTGCTTACTTGGTAAAATTTATCAATAAACCAAGAATGCCTTATCTTTTGAAAGCAATTTTTTTCATTATTGTTTAAAAATCTTGGGGACAAAAAAATAAGAGTATTTCTTTATAGTAACTATTAGGTCTTTGTTTATTCAGATAAAAGATGTGTTTGTGATATTTTCTATAAATACAAGTCTCCATAAATTCAAGTTTCAACAAGATCGTTGCATCGCGTTGATAAATATGGATGGCGCAAAGCATTGTAGCCCCGAAGAAAGGCGTCTAATTTTGCAATTGAGAAGTCAATAAGTTTAAGAGAAAATAAATCCTATGCATTACAAATGTGCTTAAATGATCACCTTGTAAACTCTCCAGTTTTAAAAACACAACATAAAACGGAAAATGTTCCTGAAAATCGAGGCCGTCCAAGAAAAACCACATGGAAGACTGATAAGCTTATTGTACGCGAAGTCAGAAAACAACCTTTTTCCACATCTACCACTATAAAACGAAACTTAAGCCTAAGTATTAGAACTAGGACGATAAGAAGACGTTTGCAAGACCAAAAATTATATGGTCGAGTGGCCAGAAAAGTCCCATTTCTAAGCAAAAAGAATATAAAATAAAGACTGGTATTTAATAAGAATAATTTTAATTAAAATTGTCAAAGAAATTGATGCAACATTGTTTTTAGTGATGAGATGAAGATCAATTTATTCAGATCAGATGGAAGATGATTCGTTAGAAGGAGGAAGAATGAAGAATATAATCCTAGAAACACACTAGGCACACTTAAACATGGAAGTGGAAATATCAAAGCCTGTGGGGCTGTTTTTCCTATAATGGAGTAGGTCCCATATTTTGGATTAAAGAGACCATGACCAAAGAAATTTATTTGGATATCTTGGATAGAGTCAAGGCTACCATATGCCGAAAAAAATATGCCTATAAGGTGGGTGTATCAACAAGATAACGACCCTAAACATACGGGCACGGATTGTTAAACAATGGTTTAATGGTTTACACAAAGTAGGGTTTTAGTTCTGGAATGGCCATCACAATCGCCTGTATACTATTGAACAGGCCAATATTGAACCAACCTTAATACTATTGAAAACCATTTGAAGAAGCTGAAAAACCGAGTAGCCTGTAAAAAAACAACAAATAAGCAAGATTTATGGAAGGAAGTTCAGGAAGCTTGGTATTCCATCCCAGTTGAAACATGTCAAAAGTTGATCGATTCGATGCCACGAAGATGCGCAGCCGTTGTCAAAAATAATGGTTATTCTACCAAGTACTGACTCGCTTATCTAATGCTGTCGTTTGTTTTGCGGTATATTGTAATTATAATTTTTTATGGCCATTTTTGAAAAATACTCTTATTTTTTTGTCCACCATAAAACGTGTGAGAAATAAATTATTTATTTATAATTACAAATTAAACTGGCAAAGAATAATGTGTATTTATTTTTTTATCACTGATGGCATATGTTGTACAAATATGAAATCGTTATTGTTTTTTTCGCTATATAGCGCAATATAATATTAGGAATATTCAATAAAACCAGGCACTGTGAATTCTTTCGAATTATCCATTTTGATCTATCGATGATTTTTTCTTATAACACTGCAACTAATTATGATCACATTGTTTAGCCTCCTGACAAAGACTGATGTTTTAATCGGGCTGTTCAGGGCATTTATTGATGCTTGGGTGTTGGTGCTGATTCGGATGACCCGGTATGGGCCGTGTAGTCACTTTGTTAAGATCGACAGGTTCCACAGCCTGTGCCCTTCTCCGTTTTGGATTCTTATTTTTCCTGTCTGTCTGAATGGGTCAAACGTTTCTTGAAGAATTTCTGGTAAACCTATCCTGAGATACATTAAGCAGCGACCTTCTTGGGAGTAGATCTTGGATAATTGCATTCCTAATCCCAATTCCGATCCACTCGTTGCTGCAAATCAACATATATGCTGTCTTGGCGGCACACCGCTTGATATAGTCTCTGATATAGCCTTGGTATAGGTCTCTGAATGTCTTGCATCTTCCGAACTGCAGCTGTGTGTGTCCTTTTTCTGATTCCAAAGATTCTCCTCAGCTGTCTATATGTGATCCATGACCTTTATTCAGGATTCGTTGTTAGTACATGCCAATGAATGCAGTGTAGAAGAACTTCGGTCTTCGCATAGCTTCATATATACATAACCATGTTGAATGTTTAATCTCCCAACCGTATCCATTCAGGTTTTTTTTTAATCTCGGTACACCCTTAGATATTTTACTGTGTGGAATTTTTAGCCCATATAAGGAAATCTGCTCCAACTTTTATTTCCTTATGAATACTACAATCTCTTTCTTGTGATTTGATTCTTAGGAATAAGGTGAATAAAATCTTTCTTAAACTCTCTTCTCTTTCTCATCTGCATTTGCTTTTGTGTTGTAAGGTTTGGATACGATTCTTTTAGCTCATCCAGAAGACCTTAATAATATGATGAATGCTCCAAGCCTGGTAATTTACCATTTAAAAGTTTCAAGATATAATCATTTGTAGGGTTATTTAGATCAAGTTATTTCATTCAAACCATTTATAATCCACTTAACATTTAGCTGATTTGCACCGATTGATTTTACCTTACTTCAACGAGGTCATCATTACCACTAAACCAACCTAATCTCATTTTAGAGAGTTACGTAGCTCTATAAATTAAAAAAAAACGCCTGATCTATTCTATCATATTAATGCAGTATAATTATTATTTGAATTACTTCCTAAATATTTGTTACAGAGCTCCCAAAACCGACTTGTAATCAAAAATGGTAAAATAGTAAATGAAGACGGCATTACGGAGGAAGATGTTTACATCGAAGATGGTATTATCAAGGAAATCGGGAAGAACCTCATTATTCCAGGCGGAACAAGAACGATTGATGCTAGAGGAAAATACATAATACCCGGAGGCATTGACCCTCATACACACTTCGAGTTCGAGTTCATGGGTGCCAAATCGGTTGACGACTTTTATCAGGGTACTAAAGCAGCAATTGCTGGTGGAACGACAATGATAAGTAAGTAAATAAATGTAAGGCGTTAAAGGAAATATATGTTATTCTTATCAGGAACTTGTGCGATAATGACAGGTTTATTGTTCGATAGCGTAACTATCTTTTAGGATGTAAGCGAAACCTGAATTAGACCCTTTTACTTTACAGTTTGTTGATATAAGTAATAAATATATAACTACTGGTTGCTGTTTTTTTGGATTGGTTTAGTTACCAATAAACGGAATTTGCTTATTATGGATAACAAAACTAATAAAGTGTTTCCATATGTCAATATCAACAATGGTGATTCCGATTTTAGAGAAACGTACGAACGGTTTGTCAGTAAAGAATATGTTGCTTCAAAATGCTCCTAAGAGTAATCAAGTGATACCAATATTCCTAGACAGTACGATGATAATTTCGTAAAAAATATCTTAACCAGAATTGATGATCAAGTTGACAATATTAAAACTATTCGAATTGATGCGGACACATTGCAAAAAAACGACGTGGCACCTTTGATGATAAAAGAATATTACGCCAACTATACCATGTGGACCATGTTATAACGCATAAGTCTATCTCATAGTGGCGATCTCCGCATGCTTTAACAGCTTTTATAGTTGATTAGGCAAAGCCTAAACATTGAAAGCTTGTCATAAATCACCTTGTACATTGTTTTTTCTTACATTAGAGTTTATGATTTATCTCATTATCTTATTAAGCTTTGACACAAATAGGAATTATGTTAAATGAAAGTACACATAAACATTATTACCAAGATAATATTATTTGTTTTTTTGATCCTGTTTGTTGAAATTGAAGATTATCGATCAAGGTAAACAGCTAGAATTATATTTTTTGTTTTACGATGGACACACCTTGGTATTTATCTTTTTAGGTAAGATTAATTGATTAAAATCACAGTTTTTTTTTTTGTATAAGATTGATAGATATTTGGTACTGGAAAAATATCATATGTTGGGCAAATACTAATACTTTGCCCCAAATATAAATAGCTTCCATATTTATTTCCAAACAGATATACCCTATCCAAGAAAAAACATACACAATATTTCCTAATTTTCAAGCACAATATTATGTGTCTGTGTGTGGCGTTTCAGCATTTTAGCAGTATTTAAAAGACTCCTGCCAAACATATTATTAATAAATACGAACGCTACTAAAACATTAAATAAAGTTTTTCACTAATTTTGATAATACCTTTAATGAAAATCACCTACTGACCCCATTTTTATATATAATCCATTTTATATATATCCCAATATTCGAATCTTGGGCTTCTGCTAATTAGAACTAATAAATAAACCTGAAAGTTTTTCATTAAGTCATTGCTTCAAAACTACGAATGTTTGATTTTTCCGTGAAACATCATTAAACGTTTAGATCCGGTTAATTTATACAATGTAGCGAGGTAATTTGCGTGAATAAAATCACAAAATGCGCCACAAATGTTTGTTGTTTCGTCGCTAATTGGTTGTAACATATGACGATTTAAACTTTCTCATATTAGTAAAATAAACAGCATAATGTTCCATGTATCGTTCTCACAAATGGTTAAAAGTAAACTGTTAGTAAGACTTGTTTGAATTAATTTTAAAGTAATTTAACGCTAAACTATTTACTAGTGATTTTCTAAATTCTTTAAAAAATTCTAGGTCTATTAGTGCATGATTTTCAAATTTGATGGATTGGAAGAAGAGGCCCTATTGAATGGCCTCTACACTGCTTGTCACCCTTAGATTTTTTTTAAGGAAACATTTAAAAAGCATATATTTCGCTACCCAAGTAAATTCATTAGAAAATTTGCAGAAATGCTGTTAAATCAATTCTAAGATATTGCAGAACATGCTGTAACGATTTAAGCAAAATTGTTATTGCAATAAGAGTTACGGTTTTCAATATTTAAACGATTAGTGTTTAGGCTACTTAGATAATTTCATTAAACTTCTATTTGATTTCTGCAGTTTTATAGGTTATTCAGTAATTTAATTGTAGATTATTTTGCATAGTGCCAAAAGGGTTCACCCCTATTTGTGACTCTTGGTATATTTTGGGAAAAACGCTTGAACACGTCAATTTTGATTTCTAGGGGGACGTCTTTTTATCTAGAACTGTACAATACAGTGTTATCCAATATAAGATATTGCGTTTTAGATTTTTAATGAAGTTACGTGTATACTAATGTTTATACAGTGACCGCCTAAAGTTCCACATAAATTCGATAAAAATTAGAGACATCATTTTTTGAGAAAACGCTCGGACCCGTCGATTTTTATTTTAAGTTGCGCATTATTTCACATAAATTTTTGTATACAGGGTGGAACAAAAAAAAAGTTATGCGTTATCGGTCATTTTTTTAAATAAAATACTATATTTTTTATTGCATTTATGAAATATAGGCGAAATTCCAAGCAAGTTTTGTAGAACACACCTTATCTCAAAACTCAACTGTTTCAGAAATATTTACATTTAACCAACAAGAAAGCAAGTAAGTACGTCTATTTATAAATCAAGATAAAATGGAGGATAAAATGTTATAAACTGTGACAACTCTTATTATATGTATCAAGTGTTCGTTCAAACTGATCCCCATTTACTTCTTGGCAGAAAGCAAGACGGTTTACACACTCATGTAACACACTATCAATTATTTCGGGTGATTTCATATCTAATTCTATTTTTCAAATCTTCTACGTTGTTTGGCTTCCTAATATAAACTTTACTTTTCAGGTACCCCCATAGAAAATACTCGCAGGGATTTAGGTCTGGTGACCTGGCCGGCCACTCTATTGGCCCTCTTCGTCCTATCCTTCTTCCTGGGAACACTGTATCCAACTAGCCTTGCTGAAACCACAACTTATCTGTCGGGACAGCAGGGTCTTGTTCGTCTGGGTATAGGGCAGCCAAAGCAGGGATAAGATCTTCTTGAAGAAAATTCAAATAGCGTTGTCCTGTTAAGTTTTCTTCGAAAAAGCATGTCCCTATTACTTTATTTTCGACGATACCAGCCCAAACATTAATAGATTTATGGTACTATGTATGATGTCCTCATTTAATTCGTGTATTAGTCCAATTTTATAAGGGTGGTATTCATTTGCTTTTATGATGCGTCTTACTGACGTTCTGGCTATATTATTATCAACTGAAATTTGTGAAGTTCCATTGTTTGGATTTTCTTCGACGGAGAGCAGAACGTTTAATTTTGTTTCTTCAGAAATTTTTGGACGACCTAATCTTCGCAAATCCCTAACATGACCTGAAATTATGACTTTGTGCTCTATTCTACTAACTGTTGACTGAGAAATAGGATGGTTTGGGTATTTGGCATTAAACAGTTCACTTCTTTTTGCGTGCGCACTCTATCTCCGTACCCTAGCATCATCAAAATTTCAATTCGTTGGGTTTCCGCTAAATTAGCCATAATTTATTCTGATAAAAACTATTAATTTTCGAACTGATAGTGACATTCGAAAATTGAGATTCTTTACAAGTGCAACCATGGAAATAGAAACAATTGGCAGTTTTTATAACATTATTTTTATCCTCGATTTTACCTTAATTTGTAAATAGACGTACTTATTTGTTTTCTTGTTACTTAAATGTAAATATTTCGGAAACAGTTGAGTTTTGAGATAAGGTGTGTTATACGAAACTTGCTTGGAATTTTGCCTATATTTCATAAATGCAATAAAAAATATAGCATTCCATTTAAAAAAATGACCGATGACGTCATATCTTTTTTTTTGTTCCACCCTGTATACAAACATTTATGTGAAATAATGCGCAACTTAAAATAAAAATCGACGGGTCCGAGTGTTTTCTCAAAAAATCATGTCTCTAATTTTTATCGAATTTATGCGGAACTTTAGGCGGTCACTGTATATCTTCCATCGTTGTGGAGCTATTTGATTTAATAGTGAAATTCTATAAATATGATAATATGAAAATACATCCTAAAAATAATATTAAATATAGTACCCATAGTAAAACTTTACTTTAAAATTAAGCTATGTAAAATATAAAAAAAAACTAAAAACAACTTGGAATTTACATGTACAATAAAGTTAAAGTAACAATTAATTGCTATGAAGAGGTATAGGTCAATGTAGTAATAAGTGCTGCAAGTCATGTCTCTTTACCTCCATTTAATAATAACGATTTTATTCAAATTTATTGCTCACATTTTCAAGCATGTTTTGACATATTTATCTACATTCAGCCGTAATCCGCTCCCGAAGACCTTAAATTGGATCTGGCTTCGTACTAATAACTTTATTTTTCAAATGCTCGCAAAGAAAGTATAGTCTAAAGGACTTACGGTTGGAGATGTCGGCGGCTAGTCAATGGGGTCTAGTCTGCCAATCCACTTTTAATTTCATTATAATTATCGTAATTTTCTATTATTTGAATCATTCGTGGCTCTATCATATTTTCCAACATGACCAAGTACTTCTCGCCCGTCAAGTTGAGCTCCTACAATATGATTTCTGAAAATGCCGGGCCACACATTTATTTTTTCGGGACATTGCGAATATATCAACAGTTATGTCTATTTTCAGCAGTAAATAGAAGAACAAAGATGACAATTTTAAAATTATATGCAGAGAAAAAGGAGCTCTGTAATCCTCTCCTACCTCAGTCATGTCACTATGCTTACTGCCTTCCTTTACATTGCAAACAATCTACTAGATGCAGCTGAATGCCCCCAAACTAAAATAGCATATGACAACTTGGCATGAACAAGTGGAAAATATGCAGCTCTAAAAAAATCCAGTGACACACGGATTGATAGTCCCCTTAGGCAATAGATGTTCTTAGATAATCCTTCAGCATCTATTTTGATATGAGATTTCCATCGTAGTTTAGTGTCTAGAGTTACTCCTTGCTTCAGTTACACCCAGAATAGAGTGAACGGTACATTACTAGTGCTGACAGGTAGATCATTGACATGAATTAAAAATAATATTGGTCCCAATACTGAACCTTGTGGAACTCCTGCATTTACTACCCAGACCTGCAACTCTCACTACCTGTTATTTTACTCACTCATCTGAGAAACAAATATTTAATAACAGATTTGGGCTGTTAATGATCCGTTCGGACATTAGATCGCAAAACACCAACCTTTTGTCAAGATCGTGTTCATGAAGCTCATGGACAAGTTTCATCTTATACCGGTGAAATTTATTCCACAAGTGCTTTGGGTTCATTTTTACTGGTCGATTTTCTCGATGGTGACTACGGCGAATATTAGACACAGAGCCATTTTCTTCAAGTTAGTCGAATTTTATTAACCCAAATATATCACAACGATTAAAGATAGGATTACACTTTAATAAAAAAAGTTACTAAAAACTTCATCGAGAATCTAAAAATTAAAAAAGGGGGTTCTAATGTAATATCTTATTTTTGGACAACCTTTATTTTTTCTGAAAAAAATACCAGGAGGGTCACACATAAGGGTGCTACCTTTTCGTTGGGCCACCCCGTATATGTATGTGCTTTCTGCCGATTTAGTTATTACTTTTATTATTAATAAATGGAATAAAAAAATCTATTATTAATTATTTACTTTCAAGAATAATTGTATGCTACATAGTTAAATTTATGCGCTAATAAACTTTAAATCATCTTGTAATTTTCTTTAATGGGTTTTTACATTTTAAACGCTTATAATTTTAAATCAATAACTTAACATGCCTTATGCTAAATATTGTTGTAAAGGTAATTTATAGACCTCTAAAACGCACAACTATTTTATTTGACTTGAAGTTTTAATCAAATAAAATAATAAAACCTTATCTTCTATCAAGTGTCCTGGATCCAATCCAACAATGGTTTGGATGGAATTTAGGTGGTGACGAGTGCATTAAGGGAAAATATGTAGTATGTCCGATACAGACCCCGGTGGGACGGGTGTAACGGGGTTGTTATAACTATCCCAACTACATCATATTGTCGATTAAAAAATATATATAAAGGACTATAAAAAACAATACAGAATATGTCAGACAGGCAATTTCTTGATGTAAGTGTATATCGGACGGGGTTTAATTTAGTGACTTATAGGACCCTACGGGAAGGGCTTTCTATTTTAATTGCCCCTTTATTTTTCCTCTTCAATGATCAATCGCGAATTGTGCAAGTTATTTGAAATACGCAGAATTGTGGTTTTTTCTTAGTGAATTATGGGGAGAAAACTTGGTTTTGCTAATCGGAATACAATTCTGTTCACTAGGGACAAATGTAAAATGGACTCCATTACTGTAATTTGCATTAATAAAGCCTTGTGTTATAAACGAAAGACAGACTACCTCCTTTATATTCTCGCAGGGCTTATAAAATTCAATGTCCATCGGTGTACGTTGGTCAGTCTAGTAGAAGGGTCTGAATGAACATAAATCAATTTATTAAATTTAAAGACACTTATATCACAGTGACTATATCAGCTTTCGCAAATCATCTCCTAGAGGCTAATCATGATTTTCCACAAGATAATAATATAAAAATTTCACATCATAAAAAATTAGACTTTATGGAGATTGGCAAAGCTGTTAGATGTCTTCATATGTCCGGTATTAACGAGTTTGAGTTAATTTCTAATTTGTAACTATTTACACTGGTTTTACGCTTCACTTGTTAGGCCGGTTCCTTCTAACTGAGGTTTAACACATTAACGACTTCTATTAACAATTGATAGGTGTCGCTACTTTAATAGTTTACACATTTACATTTATGTATGATGTATTTTGGTTTATTAATTTTATGCGGCAAAACTATGTTTATTTATAGGTCTGATGATGCCCTAGTAATTTATGTTTTACGTATTATACTGCATACTCTACGTATAGTATACTGTACAGGGTGTCCAAATTTGGACACTTTTGTAGGTTATATCGGTTGCTATAAGATATAGAGCCTTGCGGTTTTCGCATTACTGTGCTACTTTCTTATGAAACGGAATATGCCATTGTCAAAAATTTGACAGCTGTCATAGGTTTAAATGTAAAGAGTGCTTTTGAAAATTATGGATTTTGAGACCCCCTTGTATGTCCGTTATTATTTAATATATTGACAAAGTAAAAAAGATTTTGATATGGGTTTTTCCGTAGAATACGATTATACAGGGTTCTGCAACAGTGCCTCGGTCTTTCATTAAACCAAAAAAAAAAGGGTTAACATTTTCTTAACAACTTCTTAAAAATTTGTTGGGACGTGATAGCGCATGTCTAAAAAATATTTGAAATATACAGGGTGCTTCAAAAAAGTGTGGCTATATAAGCGGTGTTTTTTTAAGTGGAGGGCCATTTGTTTTATTTAATTTTTGGCACCACCTTAGGTTACTTAGTATATGCGCTAAATATGGCTACTTTGTCATGCGCAGTTTGACTGCAATAATTTTTTTTACAAGAAAAATTAAAAAAATCACATCTAATTCCATAAATCCATAAAATAATCTAATTTCATCTTGACATCAGAAATGTTAATTTAATGAGGTTTTGTTTAAAAGATTTCTAAATGAAAATTATATATAAAATGCATTTGAGTAAGGATGAACGTTTACATGATATTTGTGTTGGGTGAATGTGAAAAGAATTGCCTTTAAGCCTCTCGAATGTATGGGGCGCATTATTCTGATGGCCAGAATAGTGCTGTAAATATTTGTTACCCAAAGGTAGAAGAATGAGGCTACTAATCAGCAGCAAGAGTTAGATGTGTTATTAACGGTAACCGAAGATCCTCACCTAAGTCAAACAAATATCGGAACAGAAGTTGGAATAAGTGAGATATCCTATTTATAGATGAGGCAACATTTCATAAAAATGGATCAGTAAATAGACATAACTTTTACTATTATTACTCATCAGAAAACTCCATTCATGCGGCAGGTCGACTACTAGCATAGGTGGTCATTAAATGTGTGGGGTGGAATTGTTAGAAGCACTATTATCGATCCCTATTTTTTTAATGGTCATCTCAATGGAGAAATGTACTTTCAATTCATACAAAATTAACTGCCTAGATTACTTGCGAATGTTCCATTAATTACTAGAAACCGAATGTGGTTTTAACAGGACAGAACTGCTGCACATTTTTCTCGAAATGTCACTGGACATTTGAATGTGACATTTGAAGGAAAATGGATTGGAAGGAATGGACCTATTAATTGGCGAGCCAGATTGCCTGATTAACAAACTTAGATTTTTTTTATGGGGTTTTATAAAAGAAATTGTTTATAGAAATCCACCTACAACGGGAGTAGGCATGGAGCAGAGAATACGAGAAGCGTTTGCTCAAGTAACTCCACAAAGGTTACATGAAGTAGCAAGAAGTTTTTAGGAACGTATTAATTTATGTTTTCAACAAAACGGAGGACATATTGAACACTTGATGTAATAATAATAAAGTGATAATATTTTTAATATGCTTATTTAATTATTATCGTGAATATTTTAAAAATGACCAAAGATAGCTAATATGTTTGCTTAATAGAAAATATTAGTTTATTAATTATTCATTAATTGCATAAAAAATATACAGGGTATTCTATTTGAAAAACGCGAGAAATGAAGCTTTGAAATTCCTAAAATTTGAGAGATCACGTATATGACAAAAAGAAGCCATTTAAGTCAAAGTAATCCTCCATTTTTCTAGAATCCGAATTTAACCTAATATTGACAATTAATTAACATTTCTGTTGTCAAGATGAAATTAAATGATAGTAGTGATTTTTTAATTTATTTTCTTGTTTGTTAATTATTGCAGTCAAACTATGCATAACAAAGTCCCAAAAATTAACCTTTTTTTTAGGCTTTGTGGAAGACCGACGCACTGTTGCAGGACCCTGTGTAATGTGTTTAAATGTAACAATTTAGGATTTTGAGATAAAATAAAAACTTGATTGAGAACTTTTTTAATTCAACATCCTGTATATTTTTAATTGGAAAAATCCACTTTATTTTTTCCATTTTAAAAATATATTACACTATAATGAGTTACTTATTTTATTGCGTATTACGTCACTTATAGGTTTATTAATAGTTTGACAAACTATTATTGATAAACCGTGAAATCATATAAAAAAAGTATTTTCTAATTAGGAAGGAGTTTTGATGGTATTATATAGCTAAAGATTTCCAAGATGAGATATTTCAAGATTCCATATTTTGTTTATATTTTTAATTTAATTTAATTACATTGATAACGTTAATAGATATGAGGGGGTCAGTGGAAAAGTGGTATAAGTAAAATTTTTCCATAATTGGAGATAAGTGCACTACTGTATACTTAAAGGGTATATCTGTTTAGGAGAAAAATGGTACAAGTTCTATTTCGACTTTCAAATAATAATCTTGGTATTTTCTACTAAAATGGAGAATGGTAAGTTTGTTTTATTAACTAATTTGTAACCATCACATGTTCGCATGTATGTAAAAATTTAAATTGCCGAAATTTATTTCTTACCTTACTCTTAGAGTTTTCGATTTTTAACGAGCCTGGAAACAAATTTTCCTGATAGAAAATCTAACAATGGGAATACTCAAGACAGTGACGATTTGCCATTATCAGTATTAAGAAACTAAGGTCCAAGTGTTGAAGGTAAAGTTCGAAGTTGTAAATTTTAAGGAAGTGTCTGCCCTTACAGCAGCATGTATACGGTTTAAAAACTTTGTTTGCCTGCAACCTCGTTTGAAGTGAAACGGTGTTTTGGGTAAAATGTTAGACTTGCATTCTAAAAATTCGATGGGTTCGAATCCCAGGGATTTATCCGTAACAGTGACAGATCCAAATTTAAAATCGTAAAATAAAACTATTAATTTCTAACTTTACTTTCAGATTTTTCAGAGTTTGACGATTCTGATGCTGACAAAACATATTTTCCTGGTAATGATTCAAGCGATGGAGGTTTTGAGGACAGTGACGATTTGCCATTGACAGCACTGAGCCACACAAACAGTCCAACTATTGAAGGTATAAAAAATAAAGGAAAGAAGAGAGTTAGAAGGCCATAAGAAGCAAGTGCGAAAAAAGTTGCGGAATAGCGGCAAAGCATACGTGGGACATCGGAATCAGCCCAAAGGTGCTACAAATTTTACTTACTTTGTCCACGATTGTCGATACAAGTGTAATAACATCTCTGAAGTAGACGCACGGCGAATTTTTGACGGTTTTTGGGAACTGGGTAATTGGGATTTACAGACTGCATTTATCTCGTCTTACATTAAAATTGAAACTCCCCTGAGAAAGAAAACTAATGCAATATCCCATAAGTTGAAATCTGTTAGTGTGACCTTGAAGAATCAAAGGATTTGCAAGGATTTCTTTTTAAAAACGTTAAAAATAAGAAACGGAAGATACTCACGAGTTGTTAACAAAAAGACAGATGTCGGGTTTGTCATACTTGATGGAAGAGGCAAGGCGCCAAATCCTAGTAGAATTTTAGACGAAGACCGCGATCTGGTCAAAGATCATATTAACCGATTTCCAAGATATACAAGTCACTATTGTAGAAAGGATAACCCCAATAAAAAATATCTGCCTTCTTACCTAAATGTCAAAAAAATGTACAAATGCTATTTGCAGTTTTGTGAAGAACAAGAGAAACGCCCTGTTAAAGAGTGGCTTTATCGTGAGATTTTTAACACGGAATTTAATCTCTCATTTCATCAACCGCACACTGATACATGAAATAAATGCGACAGTTTTGATATTTTACTGAAATCTGGAGATGAGGAACAGAGAAGGAAGGTAAAAATAGAAAAAGACGTTCATCAACGGAAAGCAGAGAATGCACAGGAAGAAAGAAGACGGGCGAAGAAGCTTGCTCAAGAGTTTGCAGGTAAAACTGTGACCATTCGCTTCGACCTTCAAAAAACACTACCAACTACTCGTTTAACGACGAATAATGTATATTACCTAAGAACTCTATGGACTTACAATTTTGCTGTCCACGACCTTGGCAGTAATAAGGCTTTTATGTATACATGGGACGAAAGCATCGCTTGTAGAGGATCTTCCGAGGTTGCGTCTTGTTTATTGAAGTTTGTTAAGCAACTGCCAAAGACGGCAAAAAATATTATAGCCTTCAGTGACTCCTGCGGAGGCCAAAATAAGAATAAGAATGTATTAAAATTTTGGATGTACGTTGTTCAAAATTTTGATATACAATCTGTGGACCATAAATTCTTAGAGCCGGGGCACACTTATATGGAGTGCGATGAAGACTTTGCATTAATTAAGAAGCACAAGCGCCACGTTCAGTACGTATATGTACCTACTGAATGGAATAAAGCCATTAAAGAGAGTTGCAAGAAATTCTCTGTAACACAAATGACATCGGCTGACTTTCTCTGCTTTTCAGAGCCTGAAGGTATAACTACCATCGTTCGCAATGACAAAGAAAAAAGGAAGATTGCCTGGAGACAAATTACACTTGAAAAAGATCAACCATTTACAATGAAATTTAAAGACACTCTAAGTGCAATAATTGAATTTTATGAAGCAGATTGGGCCCTAAGAAGCAAAGGAAGACCATCGGCACAAAAACTTTGCCCCTTGTATAATGAGGCACCAAAAATAAAATTTCTTAAATGGCAAAATCTTCAAGAGCTGTTGCAGTTTGTAGCTCCGGTATACCACAATTTTTACAAGAATTTGGCACATGAAGATTCAAAAAGTCAAAAACGGAGCAGGCAAGAAACGGTACCTAAAAAGAAAACCAAAGCAGGTGCTGGCAGTACAGAAGAGCGACGTGACAGCGACGAAGATATAGTAGATGAAAGTGACAGAATTATTTTAGAATCTGATGAAGATTAGATAAGACAAACTGTATTCATTATACTTTTTTTTTCACTTCTTTGTTTCAGAATGTTTAAATAAAGTATCTTCTATGTCACTTATACTTCTTTTACCCCAAATCATCATGTATGGCAAAATGGTACAAGTGAGAAAAACTAAGTTTTTTAGAAAAATACAATATTTTTAAAACCCGGATATATAAGTCCAGAAAACATTAGAATTTTTTAAATAGATATACGTAACCATTCTTGGATTTACTTTTACTAGGATTTTACTATTAGCCATTAACTTTGACCTTAGATTACTCAAAATTATGTCAATGTTACTTATATTTACGTATTTCTTTATTGGTATATTGCTCAGACACAATTGAACGTTAACTTTTGCCGATTTGTAGAATGAAGCGGTGAAGCCTATTTTTCATCAGATGGAATCTTTAATAGGCATAATAGCATGCAAAGAAAATCCTCATATTACTCTTGAACGTTAACGACAAGGAAGGTGCGTGTTGAGCGTTATAATAACAATATATATTTTCAACAAGATGGCGCACCAGGATATAATGCTAATATTACTCGCCACTTGGGGTTATTTTTTAAAACAAGTGCATAGTGTTATATATTTTTAAAAAGGAAAAATTTTTTAAAATATAAAGGCTGTTCCATTTAAAAAACCATAAGTTTATTTTTTATCTGAAATTTCTAAATCATTACAATAAAACAGATAACATAATCGTATTCTACTGAAAAACCCCTATCAAACTCCCTATCAATTTTTACTTTTTTAATATTTAAATAACAACGGAGATAAAAGGGGTTCCCAGAATCCAAAATTTTAAAAATCGCTTTGTAGATTAAAAACTACGACAGCTGTCAAATTTTTGACAATGGCATATTTCTTTTAACTATTAAATTATAATTTGATTTTTTTTTCAGTCGACTTCGCGTTTCCCAAACCAGGAGAGTCAATATTAGACTGTTTTTATAGCTATCGTCAAAAGGCTGATGACAAAGTTTGCTGTGACTACGCTCTGCACATGTGTTTACCTCATTGGTCTGATCAAGTTAAAAGAGAAATGGAGATACTATGTAAAGAACATGGTAAGGATTTTTTTTTAATATTTACAAAATAAATTATTGTAATTGGATGGATGTTGTAATAACGTTAGCTGAGTTGAAATCTTGTCTACACGAATATGACAGTTGCTGAGATGATGCTATATTTAAATATACATAATATTTTATCTGTCTTCGTCACCACTGTTTTAGAAGAAAAAAAATCAACTGCACGAATTTGAAATCGAAAGGCAAAATATGTATTTCAGCTCATGACGGCTACGCAGTATTAAAGCGTGAAATTAAATATCAAACTTAACTTGAATTCAAACATTTCAAAGTCATTCAACTTAATTATAAAAGAATTATTTCTGGTTATTTGTGAGTGGAAAAATGAACAGTTATAGTCTGCCAAAGGAAATGTTCTTTATTAATAAAATATTACGACGTGATCACGGGGATATCGCTACCTGATGCCTTTGCTGAATATTTTTATTCGATATTTGAACTGAATTCATTAATTTTCTAGCCATCACAGTAATAGCACAATATTTAAACTACCACAAGACTTTATTCTTCTCTTGTAACATGCCATCTAGAATATCATTCACAAAGTTGAGTAATAAAGTCGGAAAGATATAAAACAGTTTCGTGAGCCATATATCTAAGTATTAAATTTATGATTTCTTACCAATCAATATAATAAATTTATCATATGTGCTAGAAGAAGGCAGATATTTCTTTCTTCTTTCCCTGTAACTTTTTTATTTTATTTTTATACAGAGTGTCGTCTTAAGGCGTTAATTTAAAGCAAGATGAACTGTCTACTACATGGCGCCTGCGCTAATTTGGAGTATTTTGTATCCAAGAGAAAAGGGCATTATTATGTGCAAAATCAAATATAAAACATTAATTTGAATAGAACCAGAATAAGCATAATATGGCATATTCTGTTTAATAGAATGAACATAACACAAACTAGCAGCTTTTTTATTCATATAATATTTTTCAATAAAAAAAAAGATTGTATCTGTTTCTAACACAGGGGGTTTTTAGTAAATACAGGGTGTTTCAGAACTATAGGATCAAACTTCTGGGGTTTGTTGAGTGCAACAAAAGAATTCATTTGAGTATAGGAACCCATGTCCGGAAATGCGTCACTACGCCACTACGGCCCTAAGACGCGTTAAAATTTATAAAAAACATTAATTACCTAAATATATAGGATCTGCTGCATTTATTTTTACCTTTTGTACATGATACCATAACAACAATTGGTTAAAATCAACGCTTATCTATGTCAATTCTCAATGTCATGTTTAAAAATTTTATAGCTTACAATTTTTAAACATTTATTGCTAATGGAAAACTTTACCAATCAAGAATTGGCGGATATGCATTTGGCATACGGAGCAACAACTGCAATGCACGAGCAGCATCGCGAACGACATCCCGCGTTATCCCGAACGACAGCATCCTGGATACAAAAAGTTTATTGCGGTTCATCGGCGGCTCGCTGAGACAGGCATGTTTAAGACCAAGATGCATGATACTGGTGTTGCTCGAGCCGTAAGAACGGTCGAATTTGAAGAAGAGGTGCTTTAGCGAGTTGCCGATGAACCATCAAATAGCACACGTGACGTCGCTAAGAATGTGAATACGAGTAACGCTTCTGTCTGGCGGATACTACACGAGCAACAACTTCATCCTTACCACTTCCAGAAAGTTCAAGGTATGACTGCAGTCGATTATCATCCTAGAGTTCAATTTTGTCGATGGCTTCTGGATCACATCATTGCACAACCAAATTTTTTACGATATGTTTTGTGGACCGATGAAGCCTCTTTCACAAGAGACGGTATTTTTAATAGTAAGAATAGCCATCTTTGGGACGAAGAAAATCCTTATGCAATTTTACCAAGAAAACATCAGAATCGTTGTTCTGTCAACGTATGGGCAGGCATTGTTGCTGATTATTTAATTGGGCCATACCTTCTACCGGAACGGTTAACAGGACCTATTTATCTACGTTTCTTTGAGGAAGTTCTCCCACAACTCCTTGAAAATGTTCCACTAAACGTTAGACAGCAAATGTGGTTTCAGCATGATGGAGCGCCGGCTCACTTTGCTGTATACAAGTAACGCGAGTATTTGGCTCAGCGATTTGGGCACCGTTGGATTGCCAGAGGTGGAGCAGTTTCTTGGCCTCCTAGGTCACCCGATTTAACGTCGCTCAATTATTTCTTGGGGGGACATGTAAAGTCTTTAGTCTACGAAACTCCAGTAGAATCAGAGCTAGACTTAATTGGACGAATAACAGCAGCATTTGAAATAATTCAAAACGAGGATCAAATTTTTAGTGTAGTCCGCCGAAATCATGTGCGGCGTTTAAATCGGTGTATTGAGGTTGGAGGAAGACATTTTGAACAATTGTTGTGATGGTATCATATACAAAAGGCATCAGATCCTATTTAGGAAATTAATATTTTTTTCTAAATTTAAACGCGTTTTAGGGCCGTAGTGTCGTAGTGACACATTTCCGGACATGGGTTCCTATACTCAAATGGATTCTACTGTTGTACCTAGGAGTTTGATCCCATAGTTCTGAAACACCCTGTATGTAAGTGTGAGAAACATCAAGGAGTGATTAAAAAATAACAGTTTGCCCGGCCCGCAAATGCTTCGTTGTATTGATGTATGTGATTTTATGTGTTTTAAGAGATAGTAATTGCGCATTTTTTGACATCCAATAAAGAATCTTATGTTATGTATCATTGTTGCGTAAACGGGTATTGGTCTTCATTTTCTGAAAGAAAAAAATGGTTACGTAAAAAAATTAAAAGACTTCCCCTACTAACTTTTCAGGAAAATACAACATATTAACGTGTATTTGTCAATTCTTCAAATACATTGTCTAGTCAACATTTATTTAATCTTAAAAACAAAATGTCAAATTCATGTTCCTTCATTATTAACCTTTTTTTCTAAAACATTATTGTTAGTAAGTTATTACATTTTCTTTTATCGAAAAAGTGGAAAGCTACACATGCGGAATTGTCAGATTGAAGTAATGGAAATGCTTGGCAATTGTATGCTGAGTTTGTTTATTTTGATAGAAAATAGCATTTATGGCTTCCACTGGACTTGGACCCGACGAATTACTGTCTTAGTTGCCGATACGATATATGCCGAAGGTTTCTTATATAGGATATTGCCTTATTTTTTAAATTTTAATCAGGATATCCCATATGTTTTTACAAATTGTAATTTTTGAAAACGTCGAACTAAAAAAAAATGAAATAGGGTGTAATAAATAAGTTATGTGCTCTGCACGAATTTAAAAAAAGGGTAAACATGTATTTTTGCCATTTAATCAGTTTATCTAATGGCACCGTAATAGGAAAAACCACCGTAGATTTTTGTAATACTTATTTAGAAAATATTTTTTTACTTACTTTGCTCAAACGCTGTCAAAAAGTGTTTTGAGAATATAATTTTTTATGGAAATATGTAAAAATATACCGGGTATTCTATTTAAAATTGGAAAATTTTTGGTAAAAAAATCAAGAATATTTGGGAAAGGCATTTTACAGAAAATAAATGAATGATGTAAAAAAATACATCCCGTAAAAGATGACGTTCCTATAAATTAGAACTTTAATCATTTACAGTGGTGGCCATAATTATAGCAACAAGTACATTTTTCCTTCAAATTATACTCGTATGATGTGGTAGATTAGAAAAAAAACTGGTATATATTATGATATATTTTTTACAAAGCTTTTTATTTATGTTTATTTTTTTGTTACTTTATAAAAGAAATAAAAAATGGGAATTTTTTTTAGGAAACGGGTTGGACAAAATTATAGCAACACATTTTAGAGAAATCAATTTATTTATTCTCCAAAGTCAAAATAAGATTACAATACAATAATATTCTTCAGTATTTAGTATAGTACCCTTTAACCCTTATAACAGCAATGCATCTTTTTGGCATGGATAAAATAAGTTTGTTTATAACATCATGATCGATTGACAACCAAGTATCCTAAAGAGCTTCGAAAAGTTCTCCAGCATTTCAATATTTGCAATTACAAATATTTATTGTCGGCAAAAAAACAGGTAGGCTTTTTTTTATTTGAATGAGAAATTTTGTTTAAATATTAAGAGGCCATCTAAACCAGTGGCGTACTTTTACGATTAAAACATACATATAATAGTTATTATTAAATATTAGTAAAATTCAGATTTGTTGCTATAATTTTGGCCACTACTGTAAGTGTCAGTCTGCTCATAAGTCTATCTTCAAAAAAAAAATCAATTTGAGCAAGAAAATAATAAACAGTTCAAGAAAAGTAAATCCTAAAAATAAAATGTCTTATCAAGAAAAAAACATAATATTAAAAGATTTAAATTTGCATGAGAAATTTCATTAAAAAACCATTTTCGTCCTGTCTAAGGCGCCTAATTACCCATTATTGCGGGCTCCTATCACAGAAAATAGATTATCGTTGACGGCAATTATAATAAGATATTTTCGTAGTCAAATATAGACTTATGTTAAGGCTACTTGGCGACATCATGCAAACACATCCTCCAGACTTCCAAAGATACCAAACTTAAGATGGCAACAGCAGTATTAATAACATTTCCTGGTAACTAATCCAGAAACACAGCTACAAGTGCTACACTAATACAGAGCTGTAGGCTTATCTCGTACAATTAGAAAAAGGTAATTCACTACTTCAAATAAGGTGAAAATTCAAAAAGTACAATACAGTGATGCTTCTATACCAGAGGGTAAAAAACGGGTTGCTTATGTGTTGCAAATTCATTTTTGCTGATGGTAGAGGAACTTAGTAGTAAAAGTTTTGAAACATGTGAAATTGCCATAATACAAAAACAAACAATGCTCAAAATGCCACATAAACGAACCACCAAGTTTGTAACAGCATCATCACAATAAAATCAGCACTCACTAGAAATGGCTAGGTCACACAGTTATCCCACACAAAAATAGCTCTAAAAATTAAAAAAAAAAACGCAGTGCTAAACCTCTGCATTCAAAAGGATCCAAATTTCTCCCCACAGCTCCCACAACCCTCAATTAGACAACAATGGATAGACTAATAGTACATTTAAATCGAAGCAAAACAATCTACACTCGAAGCTTAGAAACCAAATTAAGGTAAAAAAAACTGTGAAACGCTGTGAAAGAACTGCACAACTGGAACTACTTATTGATTCACTACTCAGTCCACTGACAAAATTAAACATTGAATGAACATAACCTGTCTTGAATAAAACACTGAATAAGCAATTTTGACCTGTAACAACTTCCTAAAATATAAACATATAAACATTATTTCATTTCATCTTATTGTGATTGCTTCCCATTAAATTTTGGTTCTTGCTATCTTTTTATTTTATTCAATATTTTAAGTCATGTTAGTCCTGTGTATATATGTAATTGAAAAAGAACAAATAAATAAAATTAGGTTATTTCATAATAATAATGTATATCTGATAAATTGTTTTTTTCACATGAAACTTACGTTTATTGATAATAGGATAAGGTTAATTTTGATCCAATTAGATCCAAAAGAGATGTCCCAAGTCAGTTTTACAACAGATGTCATTGAACTCAATTCCTATCTGCAAAAAACGATTATGCGGAATACTCATCGTCTCACCCAACGTGGCGTCTCTTGGACTTTTTATTATCTCCTTAAACGGCAATTCCTCTTTAATTTGCAATTTACCCATGCAATAGAAGTCTCCCGCATAGATTCTCCCTCAGATTCTCCCTATAGAACGATAACCTGTCTTTAGTGCTGCTTAGAGTTTAGCATCATTTATAATCTCGGCTAATAACACCAAATGCGTAAAAAATGCTTTAAAATGTCGCTATTTTCTTAATTTAATTAGTAATAGTAGTAATTGGTATCAGAAAATGTATTTATTGCGATTGTGCGTTTTTTTGAAAATGTCGTTTTTTCAAGTACCTGTCGACAACTCGCTTTATCGATAATCCACAAGACTGCAGATCTCAGTCTGGTGATAATTTCTGTCATTCTTGGTAGTTCTGTATTTATTAATAATATTTTATCTTAAGAAAGGCTGTTAAAAGTTCTTTTAAACAACTAAATTGTTTATTTATCGTCTATGTCCACCTCTATTTTATACGCTATATAATAAATTATAACCATTTTTTCAACATTCATTTATTATATTTTTTAGGTTTAAACTCTTTTAAAATGTTCATGGCCTACAACTTTATGCTAAATGACGCAGAACTCTATAGTGCTTTCGATCAATGCCAAAAATTAGGTGCTGTAGCTCAAGTACACGCTGAAAACGGCTCAATTATAGCTAAGAATGTGGAAAAACTTTTAGCTAAGGGTATTTTGGGACCAGAAGGGCATGAACTGTCTAGACCAGAAGAAGTAGAAGCTGAGGCTGTTAATAGAGCTTGTGTTATCGCAAAACAGGTATGTTTTATTATCGGTTGTTGGGTCATTTTTTGTATATTAATAGTTACATTTTCTGTTACTTATACCTGTTTTAAAGAACTTAAAGATTGACATAAATTTTTCAGAAAATGCATTTTTAAATAAATAAGAGAAATATGTTTTTTTTTTAACAAATTAAAGCCAATTAGGATACATTTAAAATATCGTGTGTTCATTTAAAAACTTTCCGAATCTAATTTTTACTCGCTTTAGAAATTTTTTAATTTCAGATTTTGGAATATTCGAGGTGGATAGTTTTTGAAATTGAATTGAACATCATACTCAGTTAAATAGAACTAGTACAGCACAATTGACATAACACTATTATTTTTCGTCTAATTTATACGGCCAATTAACACTCCAAATACCATGCAATACTTTTGCATTTAATGTATCAGATTTAAAAATGTTTTTTTGTAATTTCATTTTTTATAGGTAGATTGCCCACTGTATGTAGTGCATGTTATGAGTAAGCAAGCAGCACAGGCTTTGGCCGCTGCACGTGATAGTGGCACACTAGTATACGGCGAAACTTTAGTAGCCAGTATTTGCAAAGACGGTAGCCAGTGTAAGCACCAGTGTTTTCAGCATGCCGCTGGTCATATTCTTAGTCCGCCTCTTAGATCTGATCCCACCACCCCTCTTGCATTATTGAATTCTTTAGCACAGTAAGTCCTATAATATTAGATAAATCGTCAGCACAACACTTGCTTTCTATATATTTTTGACCATATTAATAGAGTAATGTAACTTTTTTCATATTTATTTATATATTGTTCTCATAAAAAACACCAAAGGTATGCAGTAAGTACATCGAATACATAGAGAAAACAACATAAAAAAAGAAATACTAATCGTAAAATGTTATAGTTGAGAGATAAGACAAATATTTTTTAAAAAATGAGCTGAATCTATCCTAAGCCATAATACGACTACAAATAGTTCATTTCTACATTTGCTAATAAAGTTGGACCCACATGAAAAGTATCGAAATTTAGGATTCTTAGATTTGTTGGGGAATTGAAGATTACTCATTGTACAAAATAATAATTAAACAAGGCAACACCGGCTTTCTCTCGAGAATGAACTCGTGTAACTCTTGAATTTTAAAGCGCTATTATTTTTTTCTCAACTTATTAGAGCTGTTTATACTCCTTCCAAAAAAGTTCACATTATTAAACGGTTTTATGCATGCAATTCGGCAGTACAATATAGGGATTTGTTTTCAATTACATGTGAAAATAGACCGATTCCTTGAGAAAAAACAATGTTGAATGCGGTTTCGAAATTTAAGGCACCCTTTTGTCCAAGATTGTCATAAATGCCATACTAAAGTGCAAGAGCCTCCTATCGAAAGAGTTCGGGACTGGACGAAATGATTTGTAGTGCCCTAGAAGTGGATTCAACACGATCAAGTAGAAGTTTTTGAGAGGAACTGGGTATGGCTAAAACTGTTAACCAGTATTTGGAAAAAAGCATAGGTATAAATGTTTCAAATATTCCAAAACTCAGGAGGTATCAGGTCCCGAAGACCATTGGCGAAGAATGGAATTTTGTGAAAAAGGAAATGAAAAAGAAATTTTTTTACGAAATATTCTATGTTCAGATGAATCTTCTTTTTCATTACATCGGAAGCACGATCCTTCCGTTGTTCAATGTTGCTTTCGGGCAAATAAGCACAGAAGTTTTCAATTCCGTACTTAGTTCTCAAAAATTGAATGTTTGAGCTGGTATTTTGGGCGACTATATTATAGGATAATTTTGTATTGATGATACTTTAAACGCCTGAAAATACCTTGAGTTGCTGCAAAACCAAGTTCTTCCTGCCATTTAAATCCCCCCTGATTTGGAACTGGCATTAGTCTATTTTCAATAAGGCGGCTGTCCTGCTCATAATGCGGTTATGGTAAAATAACTTTTAACAAATACTTTTCCTGACCGTCTTATTTGAGGAACTGGCAATCTTAAATAACCTAGATCTCAAGATTTATCTACAAATAACTTTGGGGTTATCTTAAGAAGACCATTTACAAACGCCAATCTAGTAGCCCAACAAATTTAGAGGAGTTGCAAGAGAAAATCTTTAAATGTGCCAATTCCAGAAACTCTTTTTTTTGATCGGTTAACTTATTGTTTAGGTCCGCCAAAGCCATTTATTTAAAAAAATTATTTTTTTCAAGTTTATTTTTGAGTTTGTGTTTAGTGTTTAACTGTTTCTGCTTTTATCAGGGTTTTCTATTTTATTTTTATTAAAATAACGCTTTAATTTTCATTAATCATTACACAGCCTAATAAACATTTTTGAGATTACGATTCTATGCGGGATGTACACTGATATATGTAAAACTTGCATGAAACATATTTTAGAAATGCCTGAAATGCATGAAAAACTCCCCGATCAAAGTCAAAGGCTTACCAACTTCGTACTGAAAAACAACAACGTAGCAGACAAGTTAGCGGACCGCACGAAATGCATGCGTGCGCGTTGTCATATTTTGCCTTTAAGCACCTCGCTATGTTTAATGATCGATTCCCCAACAAAGTCACAGTCTTTATATTTTATATAGTTTAGGGATTTGGTGAATAAATAACTCGGGCTGTTGGTTTTTCGGTCTAATAAAGTCTTAATACTACAATTATCCAACATACTTCTGTATGAGACCATAAATGTGTAAATATTATTTTGTCTAAAGAAAAGGTATCTTGGAAACTTATGAAAAGTTTCGCGAAGCCATAAGGTTAATCATTGACTTCACTAACACAATTTAGTGCAGTGCCCTCAATACTTCAATTAAATTCTCTTCTCTACTCGTCTTTTCGTAAAAATGTTATAATGCTTCACTGATTTACATTTATTTATTTATTATTTATATATTCAATTACAAACACCTTAACAGGTAACATGTAATTTGTGTGTTTTTTTTAACATGTAAATGTTAAAAAAGAAACACAAATAATATGCAATAAGCTTATAAATCAACATACAAAAATGAAACAAAAAAGAAAGAAAATAAAGTAACTACATATATTATCTAACTTATCCCCCTGTTCCTCTTATATAAGACTCTCCCGTAAATAGATCATACGAACTATAGTGCGTATTATACAATTTTATTAGTTGGTCTGTTATTAATAATTATTAGTACCCCTCTAAATCCATAATTGGTACGGTGAGATCGTTCATAGAAAAGGATCCTTTGACGTGTAACCCTATTGGGACTTTTAATAATATCCTATTTAAAAGAGAAGAACTATCTATTTTACCGTTAAATAATTTAAACAAAAAATAGATTCTGGCATTATTTCTTGTAATTTCCAAAGTTTGCAGCCCAACTAGCTGACATCTAATGTTATAACAAATAGTTTCTTAAGGGAACCTATGCTTATAAAGTAAAAAATTTGCAGCATTTATATACTTTTAATCTTTTGAAACCTATCACAAATATTGCTTCGTAATTAAAGTCACTTTGTAATTAAATACAATTTTTTTATTCTAAAACTACCTTAAAAATTTAGTCATCCACAATAAGAAGTCCTAATGATTTGAAGAGGCAATTGGAGTGAATAAATATTCTAAATAAATGTGGCCCTAAGTTGCAGTTTTGAGGCACTTCTGAGGTGGGTTATTATATTTATTTAAAGTAGATGTTTTCCAACTTTTATCATCAGTGTCCAATCAGACAAATGGAGAAAAAGATAGATCGAGAGAGATATTCCAATAGCAGCAAGGTGATTTAAAAGTAACCTACGATAACTTTATCGAAAGCGTTTTCGCAGTCTCTATAATATAACACCCAACTGTGACATAAAACATGAAATTTTTTAAAACTTGTGAAATATATTTCACTTATTGTATGGTAAAAATATAGAGAAACCAAGAAACATGTATGTGTTCTCATTCATAATATACAGCCTTTACATTCGATTGTGTATGTCAGTGTGTTGAATTTGTAACAGCATCTCCCTAACCGATTTCGCTTGAAGCTTATGTAGAGGATTGATGGTTTTAAGTACGTATTTTTGTTATTATGTGCCGAGTAATAATAGTCTCCATATGCTTTGCTTATATACTATAATATGTCTTGACTTTGGGTGATTACGAATTTTGTATATAAACTAGTCCTAAATTTTCAAAGGCGTGATATAATCCTAAATAGGAAGAAATGAAGTGCATGTTTCATTATCTAACAAAATCGTTATAAACTAAACATGATCTTTGTTAACTACATACATATATCTTATACACACAATATTGAATTCACTAGGATCGTCAGATAAGCATTTTTGAATTATGAATTAAATAAATAATTTAAAAAAAAGTAAATAAGTTTTTTTTAAGTTAAACCAAAGTAGTCTAACGAAACTACCTGTAAAATCGTTAGACAATAGAGGCATTTTCTAAACATGATCGAACATAAGAATATAACTTCTAAAGACATGTGAGAAGTTCTTACTGTGGCGAGAAATCAGATCGCGTATATGTCTTACCACCAATTAAAACAAAGTGTTCATTAGGCAATAAATGATAAAAAAGAAACTTTGACTGAAATGTTCCAATAAACAGATGTAACTGTTCTACAAGAAGAAGATATTCATGGTTAATAATACAACTGATATCATTGGTAAATTAGTAGGAACCTGTAAATCCTATAAGTTTTCAATTATTAATTAGGAGTTTGATTGACTTTGCAATTGGAATTGTTAAAAGCTTTAAAATAGTAGATCGAATTAAAAAATTCTAAAGGTTTAGTGGAAATCGATTTACTCAAACAAAAATCATGTTGTTTATCACATAGAACTTTAAGGCAAATTACTTAGTTTACAAATGATTAAAAATCGTAGCTATATCTGGCGGGATATAAATACTTCTGTAATTATTATATGTTGGCCCATAGTATGAATTAGCTGAGTCAATAATATATTAGTAATACGACATACTTTATGAATAGGATAAGAAAGAATTAGAAAAAATACAGTGCATCCGTAAAGTAGCGGATAAATTCAATAAAAATGAAATGGCCGTTTCTGAAAAAAATGCCTGAACCCGTCGATTTTAATATTGAGTTTAGGGTTTTTCTAAGTGGAAATTAACTATATAGGGTGACTCAAAAAAAAAAGATATGACGAAAAATTATTATAACATGTAAAATTTAAAAAATACCTATCAAAATTAAATGCTCGAATTGAGCACCGTTAACAATCTGACAATAACCAAGGCGATTTAAAAGAAAAATTCAAACGTTGTCAATGACATCTGGAGTAATATATCTAATTTCCTGGCGTATTTGACCTCCAACCGCCATTATGTGGTTCAAGTGCATTTTTAGTTACATTTTTATAGAAAATCAGGTTTTTATCAAAGATCATTTCTTAATATGTAGTGTGTAAAGTATAGGTATATTGGTCGTGGAAAAATAGAATTGTAAAAGTGATCACACATCAGTATTTCAACAAATTCTAAAGCAAAATGTATGTTTTTACAGAAAGCTTAGGAAATTATTTGAAGGGTATTTAGGCAAAAATTATGAATGCCCAATATTTGTATTCAGCAGATGATGAATAAAACGATGTTACGCGTTTATAATAAATGAAGCGAATAAAATAGTCATCGTTTAAATATCGGATTTTTTGGACAATCACCTTTTTGCTTCTCTACTCTTCATTTAAGGTGGCTGCTTGCATTTGTCATTTGGCTTTGATAATGGGTTTTTTTATGTCGCTTAGGTTAACATCCCCATCTATTTTGTACGAGTAACTTCGGACTTATCAGGAAACATAATAAGTAATAAACAGTCCGAAGGGCAAAGGCTCTTTGGGGAAGTCGAGGCATCATCCATTGGGGCTAATAATACTGCGCGTGACGTAAAATTGGTTACGTCACCACCCATAAGATCTAACTCTAAGTCTACTGAGCTTTTGCAGTTTTTGTCTTCGTAAGTTTGCTTACTAACATCTGAAAGGGGCTTGTAAAAGTAGCAAATTATAAAGGTATATTTTTTTTTTCTATTTACTATAGTTTTTCTATACCTACAACAAAATTTGACGAGATTATTCTAATTTTCACTAATTTCTTATAGAACATGTTCGATATTATTGGAAAATCTAAAAGCTGTACCATTGTTAAATAAACTTCGCATGCTGATGTTTTTTAGTATTTTATCGGCTACTAAAACCTTAACGATATTGTCATAATGAAATAAACTAAGATGCATAAAAAGACTATTTATATGATATAACTTTAATAATTTGTTGCTTTTTATTCTGCTCACTTAACAACTATTAACGTGCACTAATATAATTGTTTGTTTTCTTTTCTTTCAACAATAAATCTAAGAAAAACATTGCTTTAAAATTGTAGAGACGTTCTTCAAGTGGTAGGTAGCGATAATTGCACTTTTAACAAAGCACAAAAGGAACTGGGAAAAGATAATTTCACCAAAATCCCCAATGGAGTTAACGGCGTTGAAGACCGATTGTCAGTTGTATGGGAGAAGGGAGTACATGCTGGAATTATAGATCCTTGTCGGTTTGTAGCTATAACCAGTACAAATGCTGCTAAGATATTTAACTTATATCCGAGAAAAGGCTGCATTGATGTAGGGTCTGATGCTGATATTGTTATTTGGAATCCAAATGCCACAAGAACCATATCAGCCAAAACACATCACCAAGCTGTGGACTTTAATATTTTTGAGGTTGGTTTAAAATAAAGCTACCATAAATTGGTTAAAAAAACTCCTAATGAGCAGTTTCTAAGTGAAAAGGGCTTCAAACAGTTGTAATAGTTATTTTTATTGCTTTAAGGGCATGGTTTGCCATGGTGTACCAGAATACGTAATCGTTAATGGGCGAGTTATCGTAGATGAAGGCCAACTGAGAGCTGTGCAAGGATTTGGAAGATTTATCGAAACGCCAGTGTTTCCACCATTTGTCTACGATCCGGAAAAACTCGACTTAATACGCATAAAGAATATCAATGTTGACGAGGAAATTAAAGATATAAGAGAGCTTGAAAAGGTAGGCTTTATTTATGTCAATTGCTCGGAAACTTGTAAGAGTGTAATATTATATTTTATATAGATCCAGTTAGAAGAAAAAACCTGTTTAACACCTACTCTGCCAGAGTCTACAGTAAGCTCTCCTGGAGGAAAAGGACCTAGGCCTGAAGGGCAAAGAAATATACAAGACTCAACATTTTCCATTAGTGGTAAATAAAAAGTTTTCTTCCCTTTTTTATTTGAATTTTGAAAACAACACGTGCATAAATTTTTTTTTTAACCATTTTATTTATTGCCTCAAATTTGAATCTTATTTAATATCTTGTATATATATGTGCAGATAACGTTTCACCCTTTTTGATGTGAAAATGACTTGCTGATTGATCACACTTTCTTCTTACGTTGTGGTTGTTAATTACTTTAAGACTATTTTAGAAGTCATGTGACAACGAATCTTTGTATGTTCAATGTGATTCCACAATTCAACCTCACCTGTTAAGCTTTTAATGCCATAAAACTTCATAAAATTTTTAGAAAGATCTATAAGGTCTTGAATCTCCATTTTCAACATGTAAGCTGGATGTAAGTGAGATCAAGAATTTTCTGGCAAATTCTTTTCGGCGAAACCTTATTTCTCGGGAAGCTATGGTGGAACCTAAATAAGGGATTAGAACCGACCTGTTCCAAACTTGGACGTCATCATATGTATAATTATTCGAGCGATGTTCTTGCAATCCTAACTATTCTGCAAGTACCTTAGAATCGGTCAAAAATTCTTCACTTCGATTTATTCTTTTGTCAATTTAATCATTTTATGAATTTGTTTTGTGCAACCAAGAAAGTCTATCTTCTTTGATTGTAAAATAGAGGAATATTTTGATATTATAGAAAGAGAATAATGTTAAAGGTACGGAGTTACTGCTGAATGCAGCTGGAAGGCGGTCGTTTTTGTGGCACTGTGCCCTTCTGTAGATAGTACCTTCAATCCATCGATAATACCGACAAAATGATCTTTAAAAATTGCAATACTCTTGTACTTTTCCGTCCATCTTGTTTCACGGAAAGCAGGAATGTTAGGAACATATTTTCTTCGTTCGAAGAAACGTCGATAACAATTGATGACCTCTTTGAATGTCACTACAGTATTGCGAATTTGCGGAACTTTATTCAAATCGTTAACAACTAAATTCAACTTGCACACTGAAAGTACGTAGCTTGATATTAATCGTTGTCCTTGATCTAGCATACCTTTGCATCCATCATACCTTTTCCCCTTGAATTCCAAGGAATCCAGTTCTGCTTCTATTATATAACTATTAATTGCAGAGGTTTTTGTGTTACAAAACCTACAAATTATACTCATGTAACATTTTTTTCTTGATCGTAAAATCGAATATCCATTGATAGTTGTTTCTTGTGCGCTGTCTCGACTTTCGCCTCCGAGACTACATAGTTGCTTTTTCGTAAACTTTAATAATATCTTCTCTGATAACTTGTCCACACACACTTTTTCTATTTGTGGCGAAGTATAGGTAGCATTTTTCTGTTCTTTTTTAAAATGGTTTCTAAGATCTTCATTGCCAGCTTTGATTTTGAGGTGTAAAAGATTATGAAATATATCTACAAGCAAAAAAGTATTACAGTAGTCTCAGATAATAAAAATCTACTACTATGGATTAAAAGATATAAATTCTAACATATTTCGATTTCTTTCACTTTTTTTGTATCCACTCTGTAGGAACAGGTTAGTTGGTTGCATGACTTGCAAGCAGTTACAGTTTCTTCGAATATTAAAGACAAAATCAGAGAATATAATTATTCTAACCATTCAAATCTAAATTTTCTTGCCGAATCTTTGTTATCCTTAAGAAAATCGTAACTTTTCGGCGAAAGTCTTTTCAGAAATTAACATTGTTGTTGTACGTCTAAGAGAATTCCATAAATCATAACAACGATTTATGGACTTCACAACGCAATTTACTCAAACATGGAGATGCTGCAGTTGAGAAAAAGTTTGTTATACACTATCTACAGAATTTCCAGGTTAATTATTTGTGGAAGTTGGCTTTCGTTTTTTAACAGCTGCGAATAAATTAATGTTAACTGCTACTACAAGTCAGATTTAAATTTTCAATGCATAGTATAAGTTGCATTAATTGGGCAGTCACCATTATATGTTATAATCATACCAATCAATTATCATATAAGAATATCCAAATTATGCGTTACTTTAGCTTTTTGCTTGCCACGAATAAGCGTTACGTTTTACAAATATGAATTATGTATTATTCACAACGTGACAGGTGCGCCAAGTGGCAGGAGCAATCAAGTTCAGGATTTTACCATGCATGCCCTTTTCTGGTTTCTATTTTTTTAGATTTTGCAACATATAATACTTTTTGCAATATATAATAATCATGGAACTGAATTCAGTTTTGACCAGTAATGCAATTTGTAATAATGTAAATATTGGCAGTTCAAGTAATTTTAAAATACATTTACGCCCAAAGAATTTCCATATATGCATCGCTGGGGCTTACGAATAATATAACAATATTTTTCTCGAACACTTGCGATAATGACAGTCTTTCGTCAGCTGAACAATACTCATGAGCCGTAGGATAGATTTCCATGTAAGTTCTTTCAGTTGGACACAGAATTGTAAAAACTTAATTTGGAGTTTATGAATACTCAATTTCGTGATTTTTGGTGTTTCAATAAACATTAAAGAAAACTTTAAATGCTATTGGGGCAGCTTATTTCCACATGATTGCTCCCGCTGAACTGCTGATGATCAGTTGCAATGCAAATGGAATTTTTCATCTAAGGAGGGGGAGAGACAAGTGCTTCCCTGCCTACGCCCTTGAGCGCAGTCTCAACCTATTGAAGTTGGAACTATTTAACGATACGTTTAAGGTTTAAACTTAACATTGTTTGATATAAATTGCATTTCGACTCATTTCTTACTGTAGAACTTTCAAACAGTGCATCGACCTCCTCGACGTATATAAGCCGGCTATTGTAAAATACATATTATTTACAAACACATTATTATTAAAACAACAAATATTTAAACACACCGCATGAATCGCTCTTTTTCAGAAAGTGAGAACTAATCCATTTTTTCTGTAATCTGAAGAATTTTATGCTAAATAGTAACTTGTATCTTAAAAGTTTCTAATTAATTGTTTTTAATAGTATAACTTAACGCTTAATAATAGGGGCTAGATTTTATTTATACATGTCATAATAGAGCAAAAAAAATATTTAATTAAATCAACAAATTAGATAACATATCTATAGACGATAACTAAGCGATTGTATATTCTACACTAGTAGAGTTCATATAGATTTAAAAAATGAATAAAAATATTATTCCATTAAAATCTTAATAGTTTTTAACTAACTTTTGTGTCTACATCCGTTTTGTCTAGTAATATTTCAGAGTGATATCGAAAATATATCTATAAACTTTATTTTAAACACTTTCATTAAATTGTAAACCGAATCTACACCATCCAAAAAAAATATTTTATGCATATGTACTAAATATTATTATTACCTATATAACTCCATGTAAATATTTATTTTACAGAAGAACTAGACCTCGAAAGGAAATCTTGTATCAGAGTAAAAAATCCTCCAGGTGGCAAATCGTCTGGTTTTTGGTAAGATGAGGAACAAAGGCTTATGATATTTGAATATCATGTCACACCAAATATTTCGTTCTTTTTTCTATTTTTTTTATTTTATAACAATTATAGTTAGTTATGTTTGTTGCGTGTGAGCATATATTTTGACACTGACGAACAAATTAGGATTATATTCTGTTGTTGTTAAATATTTTGTTGCTACCTACTTTAAATCAATTTGTGACAAACCCTAGGTATGTTTTTACTTTAATGCCAAAGCAATTACTTACTTTAGTTTATTTATAATTAGATTTGTAACATTACATACAGTTATGGCAACAAAGAGAATATCTTCATAGTAGGCAAGTATAATAAATTGTGTAAATAATGTAAACATATGCTTACATTTCTTATAGATAAAATATTGGAAAAATTATCATACATACGGGATCAATTAATTAATTGTGTGTACGGAAGGTATTACTTTAATTGCCATTACTGTACAGGAAGACTTTTTCAAGATATAGGCCTCGAGTACTGTTACATTTCGTATATAACAAAGGTCTCAAAGGGGAAGAATTTTACAATTATCAGATATTTCCAAACCAAATAAAAGTATGAAACCTTGCATCCTGATTTCACAATACACCCTTATAATACCTATATAATTTGTCAAAATAATCTACCTATGTTTAGTTGATTATAAGAGTTATTTATTTATTTATTGTCATTTTATTTATTTCTTTAGCATTTTGTAATACGTTTTAATTATTAAATATATATGTTATGTTGAATGAACATCAATTTTTAAGTTGTATATTTTTCAATATCTCTATTATCAGCTTTTGTTACCCATGGTTTTAATCTAATAGTACACCTTTACTAGTCATTTACCTATAGCAGCTAAAACAAAATGATTAACACTGCCTTAGGTATTTAGCATAATAGTACATTTTAAGTAATGTATATATCAAATAATGATTTGAAAATAGTTATAAAGAAATATTTTTACTGTGTTGGCTAATGTAACTTTCGCTTTAAATGTTTTTATGTCGTGGCCTGTCACGAAAAGGAAATTGAGGATACATATGGGTAATATTATATTACAAAACTTGCAATTCATCGAAGATACCTGAACAAATAACACTTTAATGCAATTTTCTTGTAAGTAATTTGGTACATGTGCCGGCTTTTCGGACACCTAATAGTGCCCATATTTCCCTTTCGTTACATATGTTTTGTCTATTTTATAATGTGTGTGTTTAAATATTATAGCTTTATTGTTGTTGCATAATGCTTTAATATCTACATACATTTTCACAATAATGCCAATCTAATTATTCAATTTTATCATAGATATGTGCAGTTCTTTTCACGCCTTTTGGTGACTTGGTAGGAATATAAATATGTTTACTACAAACTACAACATAGGATGATCCGTGATTGACATATATTGAATATTTTAAGATAATAAAAAAATACGAAAATATCCCTAATGGCGTTATACCTAGGGATTATTCTTGAAGTTTTCCAGTATTTTTAAATAATTAAATAAAAGTACCATTTTTTGTTATGCGTTGTTTTTTTAATTATAGAGAATATATGTGTATGACGTGATTGTATGTTTAAATTTAATTTAATTACAGTAAACTTCTTTTAATTTGGTATATTCTATTGCAGGCATTACGGCATGATCTTTGTAAAGTTACTTATTCCACTTTAACCGAAAGCAGAAACCAAGATAACATCTTTAAAGGTTTTCATGTCTTAAGACTGTAGGATTCTTTGACTTTCACAAAAGATGTTAGTTTTGGTTACCAGATGAACAAAAATTCGGTATTAATAAATGCATAGACAATACCTCGTCCGTCTGTACATTCTCAGACAATATAGTTTAACTAACTAGTTTAACCGACTTTTCACCATCTTTAACATAATATCATAAGGTCTGATTTTAGTTTACCCTCTGATCTTTTTGCTGAAAAGTATATTCAAAATAAATCCTTTAATTTAAAAAAGTAGCGATTTTTGTTGAAGAACTTCTTTTCAGACTGAAGGGTTCTCTTTCCTCTGTATAAACACTACTTTAACTTAAAACTCTTCCTATATAAAATTATTAAAAAACCAAAGAATACTTTTATTGAAACAATTAAGTATATTTAATTTATTAAAAATTAAAGCATTTAATAACGCAGTTCCCAAATCTGTACCATATGGTAACAATAGCATCACATAACAATTGGTCTTGATGATACGATGTGTAGAGTTGCCGCCATGCAAGATTAAATGAAGTTTACTGTATTAGAAAATATATTTTACCGCAGCGCTTATAATCTTATCCAATAACTATATTGCAAACGAATAATAATGAGTTTTGTTGAGAGGATATTAAAAGGTGCATAGCAGCTTTGATTGATATTTATTTATTTAATCCACGTTTTATAAGGTGACTTTAACCTACCCAATAACTACCAATTAAAAGCTTAAAGCTTTAAAAACTGGTTTTAAGCATTAAAAAAGCACCATTAAGACTTAAAGTCGTATTTACCAAAGACTAAATAGCCTTACTTATTTTCATTGTGGACACAATGCAATATTAATATAATCTAGACATCAGTTTAACCTTCATGTATTTCATTATGTATATGCATGAAATCTTAGAAAAAATTTCTTCATTTATAAAGCGTTGCGTTTTATATTTTTTTAATTAATGGTTTTATATAATACATCACCAGTTTCCGAAAACTAAAAATTTACGCTAGCGTTAATATAGTTTTAATGATATTTTTGACTTAAGTTATTATGGGAGATTGTTTTTGTTTTGTTAATTACTAGCTAACAGTAGGATGAAATGCTTAATGCTATTGTTATTGGAGAGTAATATGCTAGTTTTTAAATTTTATTCGATGTGAAAATATTTAGGAACAAGTATTTATCTTATTTAGCACAAATATATATATTAATATAATTTAGGATGATTTCAGCGAATTGAAATTTAGCGGTTTTTTTTGGGTTTTTTTTTTAATAAATTTCAGTTCTCTTTTACGCTGCGTTTCATTTCCGGGTAATATTTATTAGCCTTACCATGAATAATGTATGTAAAATATTTAAGTAATCCACATTTAAATAATCCTTATAAATCATATATCATAATTAAAGTGACTTGCAAAAAAAAGCCAAAATAAAGTAATATGTAAAATAGTTGGCACAATCTGCATTGCAATAGGACATATAGAAGGAAAAAGTCCAAATTTAACTCTGAGTATTAAATTTTATCATAAAACCAATAATTGTGACAGTATATTTCCAAATAAAATGGACATGACGTTGCTTTAACTGCAAAATTTTGACAGTGGTGATATTTGAAATGACTCCTCAATTCATTAATTAGAGTAACTTGCTTATTCTTAAAGAAATAAATAGTGTTGTTCTGTTTTGGAACAGTTATTACTTTAATCTTGGAAGATCTCTGCCACAAACGTGCGTGCTTTGAAATATTATAATAATATACCAATAATGTCCTGATAAGGAGACCAAACCACAGCGGCGGCATGTTCAATGGCCGATCTTATCCCGTACCGATGGGGTACAATATAGACAAGCTTAATATGTATGTTCCACAAAGTTAACCTGTTTATCAAAAATTACTCCCAAATATTTGACCGCATGCACTAATTGAACTGCATAGGATGACTTAATTTTTATTGATCATTGAAAATATTAAGACTCAGAACATTAATCCGCAACAATACTGTGAATTTTTTAATTCTTTCTGGAGGTACTACATGTCTATTAGTTTCACAATAACCTTATAGATTTTTACTAGATCAGCAAACCTAAAAATTTAAATCAGTTGAAATCCTACCGCGCCGCCAGTCTGACTGGTGACTAGCTCGGTCTTTGGAAATTCAGTCGCAACAGAGCGTTTCTCCAGTGAGCAGCACGCATTCTGTGTAAAGCATTATTAGAAAAAATGGCGACTCGTGTACTATTGTATGGCGTATATTTCTTTCCGAGTACGCATTGCATAACTTAAATCAGTGCCCAAGTCAAAGCTTGATAAGGTTGTGGATCAGAAAGTTTGAAGGTACTGGTTCCAAACTCAATCAGAAGCCTGCGGGATGCCCAAGATCAATACGCACAGAGGAAACAGTTAAAGAAGCTAGGACTTCGTACGACGGGATCCCGGATTATCAACCCGAAAGAGGTCTGCTGAGCTGGCCAGATCAACAACATTCCTGCGCCGAATTTTGGTAAAAGAGCTAGAACTGCATCCATGCAAAATTCAGTTCTTTCAGCAGCTGAACCCCAATGACCTACGCCGTATTTTTGCCCAATCAATGTTGGAGCGCTTTCCAACTTTGAAAAATATTCTGTTTTCGAACGAAGCTCATTTTCACTTAAATGGGCATGTCAACAAACAACTGTCGCTATTGGGCAGCAGAAAATCCTAATTCGCCCAAAGCTACAGTTTGGGCTATTTCGGCACAAGGAATCATAGGACCCTATTTCTTTGTGGATGAGCGAAGCCCAACAGTAACAGTAAATTCTGACGGTTACACAACAATGTTTCGGGAACTTTTCTTCCCGCGACTCCATCAATTTCAACCATTTAATATGCAAACATGGTTTCAACAAGATGGCGCGACATGCCATACGTCTAACGAGTCAATTGGGGTCGTTTGAACGTTTGATCCCTTGTGATTTCTTTCTCTGGGGATACTTGAAGAGTTGTGTTTTCACCAATAGGCCACGCAGCATAAATGAGTTAAAGGAGACTGACTATTCGTGAGAAAAAAAATGCTATTCCACGCGAAACGCGTGAGCAAGTTTTCTCAAATTTGAGGCTCTGATTCGAAGAATGCTTACGTCAAAATGACGCACATCTGGATGATGTCATTATTAAAAAGTAGTTTTTCATCTGTGTACTTTAATTTAAATATACAGTCGTAGTGATATTACTTTTTTTTTAATTTTCACGATTTTTTCAAATTGTAGATGCAGATGTGATTTACAAATAAATTGAAGAGCAGAGGAACCCTGTGGAAAACCCGAGGTTACCCTTAACTCTTCAAGTATAAAATTTGGAATTTTTTCCTCTCGTACAACGAGCATCCAAGTAGGTAGCTTCTAGGCCACTGTCCCTGAATATGTAACTATCAGCTTTACCAAAAGCAATCTGTGGTCCACTCTATCAAGAGCCTAGGAGAGGTCCGTGTAAATAGAATCTACCTCAAAACTCCTCTCCAAGACACTCAACAGATCCGACTGGTACGCCAAAAAAATTAGTCTTGTAGAGCTTCCTCTGTTGAAACTAACCGTAGTAGCAAAAAGTAGAGCAACTTTTGAAATATTAAAATATATTTTCTATTTATGATTGATTTGAAGTAAATGGTATCTTATTATGCTTAAGAGTAGGTCGCCATTTAAAAAAATATTAAAATAAGTTTTTCTTTGATTTTTATTTTTTGGTACAATTAAAAATTAGTTTTATGGGTAGAAAAAAGTAGAGCATCGTTAAAAATTTATTTTAACATCCAATTAATATAGCTTAAATCTAATATTTTGTAAAATACTTATTATTTTTTATAACTACTCTGCACCGATTCGGCATTGACTTGATTACCTTCGTTATAATGCTTTCATCCAGGATAAACCAGGCTTGGTTAAGTTAAGGGCATTGAATAATCCATGCTTATTACCTACTGTATGTTTCGGCCCTAATTTTCTTGTCTACAATCTCCCAAAGGTTTTCAATAGAGTTCAAGTCAGATGATTGTGATGGCCCCTCTAGAACATTAATCATTTCCTTTCTTAACCAAGCTTTTGTGCTTTGTGTCGTTATCCCGTTGAAAAAAATGCCGTAACGACATTTCTCCTCAGCATACGACACCATAGATTCCTCCAATATTTACATATACTGGAACCGGTCCATAATAGCAAAGTCTATATATATTTCAACTAAATTGAAATAAGGTAGGTGAATACAATTTGCCCATGTTGGCAATATGCCCACCATGTAATGCTGGCAATATGCACATGGGCAGTTTGCCAGCTATTTGTCAGTAAGTTACTTATTGGTATAAATTATTACAGATATCACTGGGTAAGACAAGAAACTAAGATATTTGGAGTAAATGGAGCAGGGAGGACTTAAAAATGCAGTTGAAGCTGTGCAGGAAGGTAGAATGTCTCGTCAATGCCATTTCCAATACAGGATTTTTTTTTTTCAAATTAGGAAAGTGAACTGTCTGAAAGAACTATCTGTTTGGCGGATGTTGGCTATCCACTAACATCTAGGACACTCCGACGGTATTTTTAATTTTTGTACCGTAAATGGTATACAAAATAAATTTTCCACCATGTATCGAATGGCTGGTCGGCATTGGCTTGATTTTTAAAAAGAAATCCTGAAATAAGGCACAGAAACTAAACAGTTTTATCGTTAATGACCATTTTGAAAAATCCTTTTGGAACTGAATCTTATGGAAAGCCATGAAAAAATCGTTAAAAAGGCTGTCGATAGAATGTCGATGAAAAAAGCTGTAGGCTAGGCTTACACCATCAGCAAAGTGTGCTGGCAAAAAAAGGAGCGAAACGTGTACACCTCGTAGCTCCAGAGCACGGAGAAAACGTTACAATTGTTTCTTGTGGTAATACTTCTGGTAATTCCATTCCGGCGAAAATTCTGTTTAAGGGGAAGAGAATGAAACCTGAATAGAAGGACACCTTACCACCAGGATCACTAGTCCTTATAACGCCGAAAGGTAGTATGAACATTAGCACGTTTTGCACCTGGATTAAGCATTTGGCCAAGTATAAACTAACGGGAAAATGTCTTTTAATTTTTGATGGTGCTAAATGTCACCTGGACCATACAATCGTAGATGTAGCAGAAGAACATGACATTGAACTTTATTGCCTACGATGTAACACTACACACGAGCTACAACCTATGGACAAATTGGTCTTTCGTTCTTTTGAATACCACTGGGATGATCAAGTACTCCAGTACTGGACAAAATATAAAGATCGAAACATCACAAAACGGCGATTTGGTGAAATTTTTAGTGTTGTGTGGGATAAAAGCGTCGCACCAGTAAATATAAAAGCAGGCTTTGCTGCAACCGGTATTTTTCCATTTAATCCGGAAGCAATATCGGAATTGGCATATGCTCCTAGTGAAGTCATCCGAATAAGTGATGAACCAGGAGAGCCCATCGTCGAACTGATAAAAGCGTTATCCTCTACGCCCGGGCAATCAAAGATCCGAAAGAGACAGAGAAGTACGATTCAGATACAGATTTATGTTCAACAGAAACTCTTCTGAATACATCAATATAAGAAATGTTGGAGACCCCCGACAAAATTGTCAAAACAGTAAAAATATGAGACAAGAGGCCATAAACAGTCGAACACTTGTAGGGAAAAAAGACATTAAAAAAAAACTATACAGCAACGACTCTTTCCAATGTTCCAACATCTAGAACAATGTCAAATTTTACAGAATATAAACGATCCTTGGCACCTATATATAGCTTCAACATCTAAAGCAAAGAATAAAAAAACTACCAAATAAATGTAAATTTTTATTAATTTTCATATATAGTCTATTAAAAATGAATTCGAACGGCGCTAAAATTGAGGAACGGTCAAAAATCCACAACAAGGTACTAAAAAAAAATAAACAAAATATATGCGAGCCGTCCTGGTATACTTTAGGCTGTCTGGCCACGGAATCACCAGGCTCAACTTCAACGATCAATTTTTTGGCAGAGAGATTGGGTGGCGCGTGGCGGAAAATTTAAACCTGATCTATTGTGCGATATTTGAAGTTATTCGCAGAATTACAGATGTTTTACAATTGATGCGTTAGCTGAAGACTGATAAGAGATATATTTAAATAGAATTTAATTTTATTTTAAAATTAATAATATACCAATTCAAATGTTATTTCCTCAGCGTCTTGATCATCAAAATTCTCTTCATCGGACCCACTTCCACTACCTTCATTAATTTCGGTAATATCAAAAAAACTATGTTGCATATCAGTATTAAGCATACCAGGTAGTGTAACTCCAAATTCTTAACAAAATTTGACCCGTTATCGGTGACAGTTGCAACGATTTTATTTGTGTCTAATCCGTATCTCATATGTAATATCTTCTAAAATACTAGCGATTCGATCGTATGAATGAGTACCTTTAAATCTCTGACAGGCCAGGGTCACTGATTGACGGCTAAAGTCTTCATTTTTCCAATGGCAGGTAACCCCAATAAAACTTTCTTTTTTTTTCCTGACCATATGTCAGCAGTTGTACAAATATATTGAATATTCAATAATTCGGATTTTAATTTTGCTTGCCTTGAATTGAATTGTCGAAACAGTGGGCTGCCAAGGCAGTTATGCATATAGGTCTCCTAATGGACCCGTCATGCCCCACCGGGGGTTACCAGAGCCCAACGGCCTTAGAGAAACCAATAAGGCTCTCTGGTCTGAAGGACTTAAAGTCATTCGGTACACTGAAAGTGTTACCCAAGTATTTGAACCTGGCGCGCATGAGTGCTGGGCACTCCCCGACTATATGGTCAACGGTTTCATCCTCCTCACAGCACCATCGGCATTCCGGGTTGTCCGCAATACCGATAGTATGGAGATGGCTTCTTAAGTGCCAGTGACCGGTTAAAAGACCTGTCACTAGCCGAATTTCGCGTCTTTTTAGGCGCAGTAGATTTTTGGTGAGACAGGCAGAGGGCCCACCTATGTGCGCTTTGGCCTGTCTTATACCAGGGGACTCAGTCCATCTTTGGTGGGTCCACTTGTCCAGCAGACCCTTCATTGACGCGACCGCAACGCATTTGGCGATACTAACTATGGGCTCCGGCCCCATCGGCACATTCGCGGATCCCAGTCTGGCAAGAGAGTCCGCTTCCTCATTACTTGCATGGCCTGCGTGGCCAGGTATCCAAACGAGCTGGACCCTGCAGCCAACCTGCACTAGTTTTTTCAGGACTTTTATGCACTCTAGTACAAGCTTGGAGCTTACCTTTGCGGCCGTGATAGCCTTAATGGCAGCTTTGCTGTCCAAGCATATTGATACGACTGTATTGCGGTGTCCGCAGCTTAGGATTTTCTGTCCGCATTTTAATACAGCGAATATTTCGGCCTGGAAGACAGTGGCGTGCTCCCCCAGCGAGTATGCCCTACTGGTATGTGGGATCCCACCACAAAGCCCTGATTTTGCTTGCCTTTCTTTGAATAGTTCTGAGATACGTCGAGTCAAATTGTTTCTGCTAACCAATTCAAGATTAAATCCATCAAATAACTGTCTAAAACTTGGATTTTATACTATTGATAATGGACTCATGGTGGTAATTACAAATCTAATCAGTCTATTTTCGAATTCTGTTTTATTTATTGTTTTTGGCCCTTATTGTCTTGCAAAGTAGTTTGCTGCTCAGCTGCAGAACTAGTTATTGCATTTTTTAATTTATTTTCCTTTTTAGCAGTTTCTGTTTTTTTCATTTTTATATTTAATATACTCTGTATAGGCGTTCTGATGAGTTGTTCTTAAGTGTTTGACGAAGTTGGTTGTGGTTATTACGGAACCCTTTATTTCTTTAATTTTTTGTTGGCAACTTTTACAAATCGTCAGAATATGGTTAATCTATAATTTGTTTCACCTAGAGAATAATTTTTATTTAAAATCATAAAGCTCAAAAATAAAAGTAGTTCTTTCCTCAAAAAATTTCCCGTCCAGAATGGCATTTTTTGCAATTCTTTTTCGGATGTTTTGCAGATTCTCATCATCGTCACCATCGGAGATATTGGGAGTTTCAGTAATATTCTCAGCCTCAGTCATATTTTCACAATTATTACGCTTGCGTTTTTTGTCGATGTACTAGGTGTTACGCGGGTTACAATTACGCTGTCAGAGCTACTGTGGTCGGCATTACTTCCACTTTCTATTTTTGTACTTAAACCTAATCTAATATAATACCTAAAAAGGTAAGTACCTTTTATTTAAATTTTTTTCAACATAAAAACTAAAACAACCAACCTTCTTCGTTACAAGTGCAGTGCTAAGTATGATACGAATTTTATGATAATAGCTAGCCCCAACACAATATCCTATGCCACCAGGTACAAAGCCAATATTATGTACTGTATGTTAATAATCAGTGGCGAAGCGTACGAGTAGACAAGGTAGACACTGTCTACCCAAAATTATCCAGTTATTTGTCATTAATTTATCACGTAATTATTTCATGTAATTGAGTAATTGTTGAATTAAAATTTTAAAAAAATAACACAGAACGTAGTCGCTATCCTTACTATTATTATATAGTATCTAAACATAATTAATCCGAAGGCGCGCCCCGCTTGCCGCACCGATTAAGGTAAAAATACAGGGCTGACACCCAATTAATGTATACGAGCCCCAGGAAGACACATTGATATTTGTCTTCCGAAATTTGGAGCATATCGAACCAAATACGCATCAAGCAGGCTACAGAGGTCCGGCCGCATTCAGCCTATTACGTATGCAAAATTAACTCGCGGGGAAGACATTCGAGCTTTTGTCTATCGAAGTCGACCAGCTATTTTATTATGCTGTTGAGGGTTATTGTTTATGGACACGCTTGATCTGGTCGGCCGCAATACATCTTCAGTTTTGTCTGCATTTGGTGGGGGCGCGTGCTATAGTAATTTAATAATTAGTATTTTTATTTTTTGGTGTATAGAAAAGGTTTTTTAGTGGTTATTTATGAACGACTGTTCGATATTGGCAATTGTATTTTAGTTGTGTTTTTTTGTAAGTAGTATTTATTTTTATCTATCTATCTTTTTATGCTAGTAGTAATTATTTATTTCTTTTTTATATCACTACATAATTCTTCTCTTTGAGTTAATATTTCATGCGCTTTCATTCTGTATTTCATTAAAGTGAATAATATTGTATAATAAATTTTTTTTTCTAATTAATGATTTTTATTGTTTGTCTACCCGAAAAAAAAGTCACGCTTCGCCACTGTTAATAATATTCCAAAAAACGAAAAAATTGAACCGATAAAAACAGAATCATAGAAAGCGCAATTAAAGACTGAATCCATCTCCAGAATTGCCACCGTCCCCTCTACTCAAATAAATAAGTCCGGCACGGCCGCTAAAGAGTCAAAGCGCACCGCCCATAGAGTAATTAAAAGTATTTATTATTCATTTCTCTATGGCACCGCCACTATAGCGGCAAATTTCTTTGACGGGCGCCGCGCGATATTCGGCGGTGAACGAAATACTCGTATAAAATACTTGCATTCTACGAGTAGAATTTTACGAATACATTTAAATTTACTTAAAAGTAAGAGTACGAGTATTTTTAAATAAAAATACATGTAAGTAAAAGTCACGAGTAGTATTTTTTATCCGTAACCCAAATACGAGTAAAAGTATTCGAGTACTTGGGCAGCACTGGCCACGACTACCGCCATTTTGCGTGATTGTGTCCTTTCAATGTCGGTCACTTTGACAAAAATTTCAGTTGTGCCAATTGTAGAGTAACAAACCAATTAAAGTTTTTAAAACGTTATGTTTACAAAAATACAAAATAGAAAGTTAGATCTTCGTTAAAATGATGAAAGAAAGAATTTCGTTAAAATGTATGAAAGAAACTAATCCTCACCTAAAATGAGACAAAGTTTCAATCAACTTGGGATAGATGCATGCACTTTAAGATATTTGTTTTATTATTCTGATAATCTTATAAATCTAAATTTAAACTTGAATCTTATAAATCCTAATACTATCAAAATGATGATCTTCATTTTAAAGAAAACCACCTATTTTTAAGTTATAGGCGTAGTATTTTATATTCGTTTGGATTTGGGATTCAGCATGTCGCGTCGTTTTTTGTCGAAAATCTTTTAAATTTTTTTGATTGTATAACAGCCCTATTCATGCGCCGAGGGTTGTTTGTGTTAGCATTTCTGGGCGTTGCTTTCCGGAGATGTTTCGGTCGCGCGACGAGGGAACGGCAGAAAGTAAAACCTAGCCATCGAGGGTACTACTTTAAAAAAAATATTTATTGAATCGTATTTAATTTGTGTTGAAGTGGTTTTCTGAAGATTTTCTACAGGTTAGTAAATTTAAAACTTATTAGTTTTTATTTTTTTTTTGGCAATGTGTAAGTATATTTTTAATAATGTTTATAAATTTAATATTTTATGTAAATAGGAGGAAATAACTGATGCATATATTTATCTAAAATTGTTTCATGCTGAAGAGAAAATTAATTTTTAAAGTGATCGACTGAGATAATTTATTTACTTAAAAAGTATTATTTTATTTAAAAAGTAAGCTAGAGCCTTGTTGAATGTAACTAACATTTCGACCCTGACTGGGTGAATATTCAGGCGTAAATCATACCACAGATAAATAAATATATGTTTCGCGAATTTGCCCGTCTATCTGTGATAATACCTAGAATATTGACTCAACTATTTAACTCATAGCTGGGTAGCCTCCCGTATGGGACCTCAGTACCTTCTAGTGATAGCTGGATAACTAACCCAACTCTCTTCAGTTTTAAATGAATAGTATGTATGAGGAATTAGACAGGAACAGTAAATAAATTATCTATATTTTTTGTAACAGAAGGCAGAACTTATTACTCAACATGATTCGATTTTTAGGGAATTGAGATCGAGGGTTTCTCTGCCGTGCTCTTTCCTCTCGTGAATTCCAGGCTGAGTACGCATGGGCGAAGATAGAGACTCAAAAATGGGAAGGCTAAAGCCCCCATCCAGAGGCAGAGTTACACGAAGAGGTAAGGGGGTGGCCATTAAAGAAAAGTCCGCCGGAAGTAACACATTTTTTGGTGGGCACCTTCATTTTCACTTATAAGCCGTTAAAATTATTAAAAAAAAAAGAATAGTCTCAAACAGCTTCTATTCTAATTTGCTATACTGTATACATAATATCATGAATTTGTTTTACTTTTATTTTCATATTAGGTTTCATCTAAGGAACACGCTTCCAAATTTTATTGCAATATCCATAATGTATGAACCATTCTGTATATGTATTGGAGTATATTGTATACACAGCAAAAGTCAAAAGTCGCTAGTTTAAAAAAAAAAATTAAACTTTCAAGAAAAATTTCAAAGTTCAAAATAATATCATTTTAATATCTAATTGTCGGACTTAATTAATTTAGACAAAGTTAAACACGACGTTTCGGTTGGTAAGTATCTCCAATCATTATTATATTAAAATGTTATATTAAGTGTAAACTAGCAGCTTACACTTGATAACGGTTGGAGATACTTACCAACCAAAACGTCGTGTTTAACTTTGTTTAAATTAATTAAGACAATGCAAATCCGACAATTAGATATTACTTCTCCATTGTCTGCCACCTTCAAAACCAATATCATTTTAATAAAACGCAATAATTCTTCAAAAACAGTAAAAGCACCATTTATTTAAAATGTCTTTAAATAAAATGAAATCCAATAAAATTATCTTATAACAACTCAAAGTTTTCGATTTCCTTTTTTTAAAAACTCTTTTAAAATTTCATCTGGCGACAATGACTTTCTTAGATCACTTTCAATACTGGTTAGTGCTAAAGAACTAAATCGATCCTGACCCATCGTTGACCTAAACCAATTTTTAATTCTTCTCATTGTTGAGAAAGAGCGTTCGCAGGACGCGGAAGAAATTGGCAAAACTAATGCTATTTGCATAAGGGTATATGCATTTGGAAAAGTATCTTTCCTTAATACATCTTTAATATCAGAAATGGTAATGTTGTGGCTCTGGCTTTTATTTATGCAATTCCCAATAACGGTCAATTCAGCTTTTAATAGCTCCTTATCGATTAAAAAGGTATCTCCATACAATTTAATGAATTCCAAACTACTATCAAAATCCATCTGCAAAAAATTGAAGACAGATTTAGCTAATTTCTGACTTTCGGAAGAAAATCTTACTTTTAGATGATTTAATATATTGTCGAGAGACCTATAATAAATTCAAATTAGCCAAAACTTTTGTGCTTCATTTTTTATCAAAGGTGAATTTAAGAACGTTTCTTCGTGTACTGCGGAAGTGGCAGCTTCAACCACATATTCTTTAAGTCTTATACTTTCTGTTTTTTTACGTTTTGAAGACCGTATATGGAGGCATATGTCATTTTGTTGTGCTAAGTTTTCTATGTCTAGCCATAATTGTGCGAAATTTTTTTCATCACGCTTTTTCTCCCGTGTTGCAATGGTACCGTTTATAATATTTGTAGAATCTGTTAAAGTGCCCTTTTCAGACTGTAATCGTTTGCTTAAAATGTTCATTATTTTCAATATATCATCTAAAACTATTAAACTTACTATAAATGTTGAACTTTTTATATTATTAAGTAAACCGATTGCTTCTACAGCATTTTTGTCGGACTTCTGCTGAATCTGGAACTCGAGGGCTTTAATTATGGCACACAAGTTTTTTTTTACGGCTTAGCAGCTTGAACTTCGGCAAGTCTACCGGGTATCTCAGAGGCGCCATAGTTCAACTTTAGTAAGATTTAGTTCCTTTTGAATATCAACTAGAACACTGTGGGTAGATGGCGAAGCAAAATGTATATAAAGTGCTTCAAGTGTGTTAAAGAAGTCTCTTACAAAATCAATTCCCTTACAGAAATCTGTTACCACTAAATTTAGACGATGAGCCATACAATGTATATATATGGCTGATGGACGAATTTCTCTAATTTTCGCTTGTAGACCGCTAACCCTACCAGACGCTTGCACCATCATAGCATTGGGCAATAATTGGAATATTTTCTAATCTGGCATTTCTAAGATAATTTAATAAAATGTTGCAAATACTTGTAGTCACGTTCTTGAGAACAGTTTACAAACCCCAAAAATCTCTCTTCAATTTCTAATCCCTTAATATACCTTACACAAATAGACAGTTGCTGTTCCTTAAAACTTCGCGCCTCATCTACCATCAAAGCGAATATATATGAATCCTTGATTTCATCACAAATGGTGGTTAAAATCATGTGTCCACTTATGTTAATGATATTATTTTGTATATCAGAACTGCTCAAATTAAAATATTTTTGATGTTGCTCTTTAAATGTGGGATTGTACCTGCTAACTAGTTCACAAATTTCTTTAAAATTACCTTTATTTTTTGAGTCTTCTGATTCATCATGACCTCTTAGGGCAACACCCTGGCGACATAAGTTAAGTAAGATATCCGTAATTATTTTGAAATATTCCCTATTTTTATTAACCTGTTCTCTATATGCAGAAGATATTGGTGTCACGACAGAACCTGTTTTTAATGACTCTTTATAAGCTACATATTTATGATTATTTTCAATATGTGATTTTCCTCGAGCATGTTTGGATAATTTTTCAGCAAGTTTCTTCCAATTTCTGAAGCCTGTTTTAGTAAAAGTTGCTTCCACATCGTCCTTATTTGCAAACAACCGGCAGCAAAAGCAAAATACTGCATCGTCATTTGTGCTGTATTCAACCCAGGTGTACTGTTTAAAATATTTCGATGAAAAACTTCGATTTTGATTCCCAACTTTTGTTGATGGATATTTCTCTAATATTGGTTGCCTTGGTCCCGTTTGAAGAGTGCCCAGATAATGTAAATACTGCGTATTAGGAGTTTCATTAGAAATATTGTGCGGCAGCTCTGAAAAAGAAAACAACCATTTTTTTAGATATTAAAGTAAGTAATCTTAATATTGCGACAAAATTCAAAACCTGTTATTAGTAAATTAACCTATATAGTTACTCAAAAAAAAGTTCCTATAAACATAGGTCCCAAACGCATTAAAAAAATGTTGAGCTACAGGGTGGTTAAGTTTTAACAAAAACCCCTTTTTTATGACAAATTCTATGTATCCACAGCCATTTACCAACACACCATTAAAATTTTAGTGTTTGCTCAGAGCCCATATGCACATATTAATATGTGCATGTAGGCTGTGAATTGAATACTTTTGTAAATAAAAAAATGGTACGCCCCTGTTTTTTTGTATTAGAAAATAATGTTTAATTTTTTTATTACATTCATAACATATTATTTGATCTCTTGCACTTTATTTGCTAGTTGCACAACAACCCTTAGATTTGTATACATAGATTAGTCAAGTGGGTATATTACTTAATAAAAGTTTACCATCAAATCTAAGACGTTATTTACATTTGTTTATAGACCTAAATATGTTTATAGGAACTGTTTTGCATAATTTCGTCCAGAAAATACGTTTCAAAATTTTTGGCAGTATAAAAAAAACACCTTTTATATTATAACTCTACAATATAGTGAGATAAACGAAACTAACCAGTGTTTGTATATCTATACATAATATAAACCTCTTATGTTGCTTAAACGTTCATTCGAGATACTTTCATTTATTTCAGTATTTTTTCCGCTGGCGCTGCAACTGGGAATAGCTTTCGGTTCGTTGTTTTCGACGGCGGCGCTGACTTCAGCAGGTTCTTTTGGAGACTTGGCAATTTTCGAAAAAAAAGAACGAATATCACCACTCACTTTCTTCATTTGGACTTTCGCCTTCTGTAGCTACAGTAGAAGCAAAGTTTAAATGCGAAAACAGTAAAACAAAAGTTCAGAAAAGTTCCAAACCGGAAAACTTTACTAAACAAAACAAATTTAAGTAAATCAATGCACGGTGTAAAGTTTTTACATCAACGTAATCAGCTGTCTTAATAACTCGTAATCTCGATTTTAACATGTGTACCAGAACGGCAAAATGCAGGCTAGGACTAGCCACAAAACACAAGCTCAAAGCCGCTCGCAGGGCATAAACGCATTGCGCGACGGGCGCCGGTGTTTGAAAGACCGGCCGCTATTGGTCAGTGAGGCGCCGACCGACACGCGGCTGTTTCATTCGATTTTTGAATTAGAGATTATCAGCAACCGGCAATTGTATTCCTATACCGCAAACAAATAAACAGTGTCGCGCAGCATGCTTCTGCAAAATTCACAAATTAAAGAGAGGATGATGGCAAAAACTGGTCGTATGTATTAATTAAAATATTTCCCAAATTAATTTAAAAAATTAATAAAAATATTTCTCCACAAAAAACAATTTTTTTGGGGGGGCTAATTTCATTTTAAAGGGGGCTAAGCCCCCCAAGCCCCTCCCTAACTCCGCCCATGTGAGTACGGCGTTGTTTTTCTACATAAATAAACTAAGTAGGTGTATTATCAAGACTGCATTTTCTTTAATACCATCCTAATAATTCAAATTTCCCTAATTTTGTCTTGTCAAGCGCATCCGAGGTAAGTAAAAGAGAGAGTGATTCTGTTACAAAACACAACGTAGGGAAGGTATTGGTTTATTATTTATTTATTTTTTTTCTCATTCGATCTTTTCTTATTTATTAAAAAAAAACTTATTTTATCCATTCTTTATGGACGAACCTGGGTTTGTTATACTACAATTTAAATTTTTGCTTGTAGTTACTTTACAAATTCAGTTAAAAACACTTTTATTTTCTTTCTATTTTTACTATTATGAGTTATACTTTCCTTCCATGTACAGTGTTTCCACATTAATAGGTACAACCATCTATAAAAATCAAAATATAGATGATTTGGTGAGGGTTTGTAATTAGCAAGGGTTTATATAGGAAAAATATATTATTCTATCAACAACTCTATATATTTATTATTCAATTTACAATAATTCGGTTTTGAGAAACAGTGAACCAAATACCTTTAAATAAAAATAGTGATACGTTATTCACGTATTAAATAAGGAGAAAGATACATCCAATATACCCAAGCGTCGTTTAAAATCGCCAAAAACTAGGCAATCCGCTATACTCACACGTCAAACGTCAGCGTCGTCAACTTCATTACCGTTATTTAATATATTTTTCGTTGGCAACACTAAAAATGTTCAGAGTGACCAACATCAAAAGGACACAACCACTATAAAAATGGCGGCCACCAAACATTGGTCATTTTTGGGTATCGTGGCCTTATGCGTTAGCAGTCCAGGTATATTTATTAAGTTCGCGACTAAACCGCATAAATCGTTATGTGTAAACTTGATAAGTCGTAGGTCTAAAGGTGCCTACAGACGGACGAACATACCTTGAGATATGTACGCGCGCACAAGTACGCGCGTACATATCCGCCGGTGTGTAGACAAAATCCCTCTAAAAAATCCGTCGAAGATGTATTCAGTTCCTATTTGAATTTTTGCACGCGCGTACGAGTTGCGCGTACATATCTCTCTGTGTGTAGACTAAACGGCCTTACGCATCAGGAATAAAATCAGTGCAGTTCGTGAGTTCATGTTAACCATCGTCTGGTGTAACTGTGTGTGTCTAATCATGGCCGACAGCAGAAATTATTCAAAAGAATTTTTAATTAAGTTTATTGAGCTTTATAAATCTTACCCCTGTTTATGGAAAACTAAATCCAAGGACTACATGAATAGGAATAGAAAAAACGATGCCTATAAGATACTGGTAGATAAGTGGAAAGAAATAGAAAAAACAGCTACAAAGGAAACGGTAAAAAGGTCAGAAGCCGGGCAGGACGACATATAAACGCCCCATTTATGGTATTATGATTTGTTGCTTTTTTTAATCAAGAGGGGCCCAGATCATCTGTATCAAACGTACCAGATAAAGTGATAAATGAACAGTTTGATTCAGACCAAGGAGAGGTAAGGAAAAATGAATTATGTAGGTAACATTGTAATATTTTATTGATAAGAAGTACAGGGGTATCGTTTTATACTACTGTTACAGTATCATTTTTTTTTGCTAGGACAGAGCACCCTCTTGACACAAATAATTTGTGAACAATAGCCTTACTTCTTTTGCATAATTATTACTTCTTCGATTGTAGCCGCGCTGCAGTTTTGTCATTCCAGTAGTTTCTAATCCTATATCTATTTTGCCATCCTGTACATTTTTCCTATAAACGTTATTTTCCGGTACATATGCATTTCCACATTTTCGTCTTAAATAGTTGTGTAAAACACAGGCGGCCATGACTGCTTTCTAAACTAATGGAAATTGCTCCTTGGAATATTCTAAAACAGGCACTCAGTATGCCAAAAGTATTTTCAACTCTACGTCTTGCTCGCGAAAGCCGATAATTAAAAATTTTTCGGTCATGATTAAGTTCGTTCTGTCCAAATGGTTTCAAAAAGTCGCAGCGCAAGGAAAATGCTTCGTCGCCTATAAAAACAAATGGCATTGTATTTTTACTGCCTTTAGGTTTTGTTTTAGGTGGTAAAGATAATTTTCCATTTTTTAGTTTCTGGTAAAATATAGTGTGGTCAATAACTCATCCGTCAGATATTCGACCATTTACCCCAAAATCAACCATAATGAACTCATAATTTGCGTTGACTATAGCCATAAGCACTAAACTGTGCCCTCCTTTGTAATTATAGAAGTATGAACCACTTCCAGCAGGGGGAAGGATATTAACATGTTTCCCGTCAACGGCTCCCACGCAGTTTGGGAAGTTACATTTTGTTTCATAATCATTTGCAATTATATTTCATTCATTCTCTGTTGTAGGAAACTGCAAAAAAATAAATTAATTAACACTCTTTTTGTCATTCAAACCTGCGTATGCACCGTATGTAAATAAGCGACGCTATTTTACATACAAAAATCATGGCTTAAGCCTTAAACTGTGCTTACTGATTAGCTGTGCATACAGGCATAATTGATTGTGTTTAAAAAACAACTGTTCCAAACTGATAAAAAAAACTGTTTTTGAGATTTTGAGTATTAGCTTTTTTAATAAAATTTATTTATATGATGCAACAATGGGTGGTATATATAATTCCGAAAATTTTTTTTTTTCTTTAGAAGGTTGATGCATTAAAATCTAAGTTCCTTAAAGTCCTTAAAGTCTCAAAAAATAGAAACTGTTTCAAGTAATTTATTACGTTTTTATTTCAGGAAATTGGAATCGTATCAGAACCAGAAAGTGAAGGATTTAGTAGCTCATTACAAAGTCCATTGAATTCCCGACCAGGTACTAGTTATGGAACTCACGGACCGGATTGTGATACTGAAGAATTTAGTAGTTCGGTACAGAGCCCCTTGAATTCCACAGCAAGTAGTACTCGTAGTAGGTCCCGTACAGATGGAAATAAGTTGTTGATTCCACCTACACCTTCTTCTATGAAGAAACGTAAAGCTAAAACAGATGCTCAGACAGACGAAGTTCTTGCTTTTGTTACTGAAAGGCTAAGTCGCAATAATGAGGATCAATGCACCATTTTCGGAAATAATGTTGCAGCGAAATTAAGAACTCTTCCAAGAGAGACTAAGTTATATACAGAAAAGTTGATTAATGACTTATTGTTTAAAGCAGAAATGGGTCATGTTACCAAAGCAACAAAAATTGTTTCGCTTCTTGATTCAGTAGAAAATAATTCCAATGTTAACTTAAACACAAGTACCTCCACTAGTACTTATTATTATCCTCAGAGTTATATGCAGAGCAAAATGTGTCACAAAATTTATTTAATACCTATTCATTTCAAACACCACAACCTCAAGATATGCAACCAATAAAACAGATACCTACTGTTCAGTCACTTCAGACACGTTCTTCTAAGAATAACGATCTACAACGAAGTGCGCGAAACGGATAGCCTTGTCACCTTTGTAACTAACTTAAAACCATGATACTTGAACTTATATAAGTAATTATTAAGACAGTTTTGGCTTGGAATATATATTCTATTGGTACGGGAGCCAGTAACAGGTTTGGGTGTTCAATTTCCTGCCGGTTGATGACTTGGAGAACGCTTTATGGGGGTCTTAAGTGAAGTGAAGCCTTGTGTGTGTCAGCTGGCGCACTAGTGGTGGGATCAACAGGGAAAGCCACCCAAACATGTCATGTCTGGCTGCACCACCTGCGCGCCAGCTGACGCACACCAGGTTTCACGATGCACCCCCATAAAGCGTTTTGCAAATTATCAGGAGGAAATAACTAACCTCAATAGGTAGCTGGCTCCCCTATCATATTGACATTTCTCTGAAATTAATATGTTAACTGTAGATACTTATGTTTATGAGTTTATTAATAAAGATTAACGTATTATTTTCTTCAATAGTTAGTAAATACCTTTATATACTCATCCTTTAATACTTGATAAATAGCACTGCAGGTCTCCGAAATTATTTTACTTAGCGATTGAGGTGAAATAATACTGGAAAATTTTAAATCTTCATAATTTCTACCAATAGCTAGGTATCGAAGTGTAACTGATAGTCTTTCATGTGGTGATATGGCAGACGGCACGTGTTTTGTTTCTGGATTAGTGGTGTTACTAATTTTATTTATTTATTTATTTATACACGGGATCAACCCCATTACAAAAAATATATATATTCTTGAAAAAGAAATAAAAGCTATACTACCTAACCACTAATTACTAATTAACAATAATTATCAGACTTAATCTTAATACCAAGGATAATTAAACCGTTTTACAAGTAGTAACAATATTCTCTCAAAATCAGAACAATTAACAATGCAAAATTAGCTAATAAAAAACAAAATATATTATTATCAATGACAATGATCAAATGTATTTCAAATCATTAATCATGGAGCAAAATTAATTCAAAAAACAAAATCCTACAAACTCTTAATAAGACTCCTAAAATGCTAAATGCGCCTAAAAATAAGGAAATTCCTAAAACTTCAATTCCAGTAGAGTTTACCAGCCTCAAGGTCCTTTCGACAGGCGAGTGCATAGCATAGTTGGTACGATTATAAGGCAAAGAAAACAATCGATTTGCCCTCAGATTACGGTATGGAATATTAAATGAAATCCTATTAAGTAGTTCGGGACAAATCACAAGGCCATTCAAAAGTTTATAAATGAACACCAAATCATTCTCAGTGCGTCTCTTAAGTAAACTCCGCATATTCAGCAAGTTCATTGCTTCATCATAACAATGGTCATTAGGAACTGGAATGCGAAGTTTATAAAGGCAGAATCGTAGAAATTTATTTTGAACCCTCTCCAGTGCCATACAATTATTCATGTACAGAGGAGACCAAATTATTGATCCATACTCCAACAAAGAGACAACAAGTGATATGTACAACCTTTTGCAAGTTTCAACCGACAAATCCTTACAATTGCGCAGGACAAAACCAAGGACCTTAGATGCTTTAGTTATAATAGTATTTACATGGGTATTAAAATTCAATTGTTCATCAAAAAAGATACCAAGGTCCTTTACTACTTCAGTGTACTTAAGATTAACATTATCAATAGTATAGGAGGAAGTTACCCGTTTGTTTCTTTTGTAGAAACTAATGTAACTGCATTTACCCACATTCAGAGCCAAACTGTTACCAACACACCATTCACATAATCTATTCAGATCATCTTGCAAGAGAACCATGTCTTGTTCTGAACTGATCACCTTATAAAACTTTAAATCATCGGCAAATAACAAAAAATTACTATTTTTAAAGCAAACCAAAATATCATCAATGAAAATATTGAACAACAGGGGAGAACAATGACCACCCTGTGGAACCCCAGAGGTCACCCTGATAAGATGCGACTTAGCATCCCCAATTTGTACCTGCAGAAATCTGTCAGAAAGAAAACTCGCAAACCAGGCCACCAAACAATCTGAAAAACCAAAAAGTCTCAATTTTTCTAATAATAAGCTGTGGTTGACACTGTCAAATGCCTTGGAAAAGTCTGTATATATTACATCCACCTGTTCACCCCTCTCCAAAGCACTTAACAGAGCACCCTGATACAGCAACAAGTTTGTAATAGCAGACTTGCCACGACTGAAGCCATGCTGTTCATTTAACAGAAGTTCTTTGCAATAAAAATTAATTTGGTCATAAATAAGACTGTCTAGAAGTTTTGGGATGGCAGACTGTACACACACACTCCTGTAATTGATCATTTCATTAGCAGCACCACATTTAAATATAGGCGTAATAAAACTGAGTTTCCACTCGGATGGAAAAACTGTCAAGTCTAAAGACCTACTGAATAAAATAAAGAGGGGATAAGAGAGGGCACATACACATTTTCTCAAAAAATAATTGGGTATACCATCAGGGCCAGCACTAAGTTTAAGGGGTAATCGAAAGATCTTATCAAAAATTAATCCAATAGATAATTTAGGATTTGGAATAGTCATGTTTACACCAGCCTGCCGAGAAGGTAAGACATTATTATCTCCATTATAGACAGTAGAAAAAAACCTGGCAAACCCCTCTGCAATTTGTTCACAACCTGCAAACTCCCCATCATTATAGGTCATCAAATCAGGAAGCCTATTCGTTGCTCTCCTGTTATTAAACTTATACCAAAAACTTTTGGGGTTTGTATAAAGTAACTGGTCCAAATTTGAAATAAAGTTCTGGTAACAAATCTCCGTTAGAGTTTTGCACCTAGCTCTAAGATCTGAAAAGACTTCGTAGTCTGCAACAGTATGACTAGACTGATATTTTTTATGTGAAATTTTCTTTTGCTGGATCAAGTACTTTAACTCCCCTGAAAACCAACTGGGAAAAGACGAGGTTTTGAATCTCTTAAGAGGCACAAACAAAGCTATAGCCATATTCAATATATGATAGAACTCTGAAACCGCATCATCAATATTAATTACATTCAAAACATGGTCCCAATCAACTCCACACAAATAACTATTAACACCCAAATAATTTGCATTTCTAAAGTCATAGAAGAACTGTACAAAATTTAAAGTTTTTTCTTTACCATTGTTAAAAGTTAATTCAAAATGATAAGGCTTATGATAGACAGATTTATCAAAAACACAGTCAACAGCTTCACTCACCACTAGATCATTCCTATTTGTAAAAGTGAGATCAAGAAAGGCATTTCTATCATTTGGCACAAAATTCCTTTGAAAAAAGTTAAGGTAAGAATAAAACTCCCCAAGTATTAATCCACATGAGTTAGGTGGTCATCTAACAACAGTTCCAAACTCATCATTTTCCCAAAGAGCATCCGGAACATTAAAATCATCAAAAATAATAAAGTCAGAGTTTGAAAATTGTTGCCTGAGAATATCAACTGACTGACAATGTCCCTCATAAGAATCCGTATTGGACCCAGGTGGAATATACACCCCTCCAATTACAAAACTGCTCCCGCCCACATTACAAGCTAAAAACAGCTGCTCAACTGAATTGTACTGTAATCTAAGTTTTTTGGCATTTATAAAGTCTCTAATGTAAATTAATACACCTCCACCTCTGCGCTTATTGCTTGTAAGAGACGATCTATTACAGCGAAACAGATTGAAAGATTTCACTGCCAATTCAGCATCCGAAAAATCGTCAGAGAGCCAACTCTCAACAAAAATTAAGATATCATAGTTAGAACATATAATATTATTATGTAATTCCTGAAGTTTAGTACGTAAGCCACCTACATTAAAACAAAAAACTTGTAATGGGGCTACTTCAAGTTTTTTCGATGATTCTGAGCATGTCTGTTAGTTGTGATATAAGGCATATTGTTTCTGTATCTGATTGTTAAGTTTTCTTCGCCATCGCTTTTGCGCTTGTTAAGCTCATCAAAAATCTTAGCCGAGCACTTTCGTTGTAGGGGGGTAAGGTCACTTTTAACTTTGAATGCATGCCCAGAAGATATGTTCGCAGCCTTCAAGACATCCTTAGCGATCTTGTTATTGGAGAATATTACCTTTAGTGGACGGGTCCTGTTATCCACTTGTTTCCCCAGTCGAACAACTTTAACAATGTCCCCAGCTGCTCCCTCTTCTTTGATCGATACCAACATCTCCGCCACTTTCCTTTTGTCTTCCTCAATCCTGTCACGAATCATGTTTGAATTTGATTCACACACATTATGAACAATAATGTTGCTGGCCCTCTCAGCCCGGTCATTTATCTCAGTAAGTAAGGTATCCATATCTGATGATTCAGAAGATGGTGGTTTGTGCTGTTCAAGTGATATTTTAACAGAAGTTATTTCTGTTTTAAGCTCTGCAAATGAAGTATGGAAGCAATGTTTGATGGATTTAATATCATTTCCGAGACATTTTAATGAGGCCATGAGATCCGGAACAACCCTGGTCACTGCTTGAACATCGTGAATTTGTTCCTCCAGTAGAGTCACTCTGGTACCGATCTCAAATAAGTTTTTGATTTTGGGGGCACACTCCTTGCAAATGTATGGAATAGACCTACTCTGAGCTGATATAGCACGAACTTCACTGGATCCTATGTTTGAACACTTCTTGCACCGAATAATTTTGCACCAATCACAAGGGTATCCGAAGATATCACCTGTATTTTTTGGTGGATCCTTAAAAGTGCAAGAGATATCGCAATCAGCACATTTACCTGACATGACTACAAAGCATGCACCACAAGAGGTTAGGATTGTTTACAAAGAGATTGAAAACTTTTGGAAGCTCACTCAAAAAAACTAACTATATATCCACATTTAACAATACTACGGCCACTAAAAGTGCCATAAATTACATCAATTGAAATAATATCCACTGAGAAAATTTTAAATTTTCATCGGACGAAAAACCAAAACAAATACTCAAATGTGAGGTTAGGCTTCTAATTCTAAAAGTAATACGGAGCTATCTTAATCCATGCGGAGATAATTTCGATAATCATCCGGTTCTAAACGAAGTTTTTCGAAAATCGATCACGCTGTAACAACCATTTCTTCAGCCATTTAGTTCTTGGCTTTCGGTTATACACTAATTGTTTTTGTTTTTTCTTTATTATGCACACACACGCCACTGCTAATAAATTTATATCATGATTACTGACGGTCCCATGATTAAAAACAAACTGAATAGTAAATTATCTTTACGTGTGTAGGGAACTTCGACAAAACGTATATGTACGCGCGTACATATCTCAAGGTATGTTCGTCCGTCTGTAGGCGCCTTTAGATTGTTTAACCGATCAGATCATTGCGCATTTGAAAAAAAAACCTCAGAAATAACGATGGATGGTATAGTTAACCTAAAATCGATATTATAAACATCGATATCGCGTTTATATCGATAGTTATCGTCCACCCCTAATTTGGTGTTCGTTACGCTATCGTTCGTTTTCGTTTGAGTATCCCTCCCCCACGCGAATTTTAAGAATTTGGAAGCAAGTCAATTCTCGTCTTGTAACATTCCATTCATATTCATTCATTAATAATAACAAAAAGAATAGTAGAATGGCCAAAGTATTAGTAACTCGCGCTAATATTAAATTAAACAAATCGCTGTAAATCCGTCATATCATATAGGTATTTGTGTTGAGCGTTGTGCTAAGAATGTCTACTTTAGATAGCCATGGTAAGTATTGTTTATTTTTCTATTAAATGAATTTCTAATAACTAGTAAAAATATGTAACAAAAATAAGATTTAAAGCACTAAAAATTTTTTTAAATCTACTAAGTATGTTGAATGGGTTTATAAGTTTGGGGATAAGCAGAGGACATTCATATTATGATCTAGGAAGAAATTTTGAAATAGCCACACTAATAATGCCTTAAACAGGATATACTGATTACTGAGTGCCCTTTAAGACACTAATAAGAGTTTGTACATGGAGAAAAGAACAACCTGCCTAGTTTGATAGTAACCAAGAAGCCTGATGGTTTTCAGAGGATACACCTCATTTTTCTTAATATCTTTAGATCACATCTTCTAGAAGGTGCTACCAATAGCTTTTGCAAATGCTAGTACTTTTTTCTACCACCTTGTTTGTTAGTTTCAACTAAAAAATGTTTGTTTGCTATAATTTCTTAGGTTATCTTCTGATGTTTTGTTTGCTAGTTAATGACTCTGTATACTACTCGATATACTATTAATGAATGCCTACCCAAATCTTCAGTTAAAGGTATATTATAATTTGTCATACAATATCAAATATATAATAAAATGTCAAATGACAAAATTATAAGTAATTTTTTTATGAAAATATACAATTTTTTGTGTGCCTCCAAAATAAAAAAGATTCAATTTTGATAAGCTGTCAAAAACAATATTTAGCTAATGTTCCAATTAACATGAATAACAGCAATCTTTAGGCGAGCTTTAAATTGTTTTAAGAAAGCTGCTTTTATACACTGTTTAGCATCTAAATATACCACTTTTAAGTAATTTCCTTTAAGACATCAATATTTCTCTTCTAGTTCAGTTCAAGATTGTGTTGAATAATTAAAATTGATTTTCTTTGGAAGTTCTTTTTGTCAAAGTTTTGTTCCATCTGAAGTAGGTTTCTGTTAAAAAATATATTTTAGAGTGGAATTCTGTTTTTTTTTCAATCTTAAAATAAATAAACATTTATACCAGTCATTCTTTGTATATTTCCAATAAGAACAGTTACATTTTTTAATTACCATATAAATGGTAATTAGTTTGATACCAGCAATAACTAAATAAAAAAAGAAACCAATATGTTTACAAACATTTTACAGGAACAATAGTACAGATAAGAATACATGATAAGAAACTGCAAGTGTATCAAACAAAACAAAAGCAAACACATCTCAGAAAACTGAAATGTATAGACTTGCAAAATATGAGTCATGTCAAAGTTATGGTATCAGACAAAAGCAGAGAAACTTTTTAAAATGCCTTAGATGGTAAAAATCGATATCACTCTTAACAACAGATTTCTTTTTCCATCACATTTCATATTCCTTTTAACAGTTGTTTATAGTATGAATCCAAATATTTTAGGTTGGACATAAATAGGGAAACTCACCTAAGAATTAACAATATTTAATATTTATTTCGCTTTACATGAAATCTGTTAATAATTTTTTTAATGAACATGCCTCGCGGAATATATCTATCGATCATACTATGCTGCTCAAGAAGATGGAACATTTTGTTTTTTCGAATCTTATGGTTGCTTGGTTTAGGGACTTTTTGTCAGGCAGGAATCGACAGACGAAAATGCCAGATCAAGTGGTGTGAGTGTAACCTCTGGAGTTCCCCAAGGGGGGCATTGTTCTCCTTTACTATTTAATATTTTTATAAATGATATAAATAAGTGCTTTAGGAACAGTTTCTTTTTGGCACGATGTCAAGTTTTATAGGAACTAGTTTTTTCTTCTCATAAAGTTTTATTGCAGAGTGACTTAGATATGCTCAATCAATGGTGTATTGCTAATGAACTGTTTCTGAATGTGAGTAAATGTAAGTTTATAAGTTTCTATAAGAAAAATAAAAGTTTTGACCCATTTTACAATATAAAGGGCGTTTCTCTCCAGTCATGTAATATTATTAAGGATCTTGGTGTATGGTTTGATGAGCACCTAAACTTTAACACACATATAACTAATCTGGTTCTTAACTTCTCAAAAGTTTTAAGCTTTGTTTTGCATAATTGCAGGGAATTTTCAGTGGAGACCTGTAAAAGGATATATATGTCTCTTGTTGTGCCACAGTTGAAATATGCATCAATAATATGGTGCCCTTTTTACACAAATTGTTGTACTGACCTAGAAGGGATCCAAAATAATATATTATTCGATTTTGTTTATATAAGCTTGGTATGAGGATTCCCAACAATCACATTTATGATGATGCTTGGAGGTTGTTGGACTTATTAATGCTAAGGCAAAGGAGAGTTTACGCTGATTTGGTGGTCTTGTATAAATTGATGAATGGTCAGTTAAACTGTCCTGAACTTCTGGTGTAATATCTTTCAATATGCCATCTAGGAATCTAAAAGTTTAATCTAATTTCAGTGTTTAAAGATCTATTAGGGTCATCAGGTAATATTATTATTATTATTATTATTATTATTATTATTATTATTATTATTACTATTTTTTTATTATTTCCATAACCTGGTTGTTATAATGTGGATTAGTGAGTTGCTATTGGGCTAATGTGGATTGTTATTTGTTATTGTTTTAATAGTTTATATTACTTGTTGGAATGTAGCAACATATCATATTATTTTTATTATGGAGTGTTAAATTGGGTGTTAGGCTCAAATATTATTTTGTATTTGAATTTCTTTGTTTCTTTGTTATGGGGTTGATCCTGTAAAAAAATAATAAACTTTGTAAACTTAAAATATACAAAGCCTACTAAGTATGGTGGTGGAGCCTGCATGATAGGGGATTACTTGTCTGGGTATAGTTTAAGACCATTATATGGTATTGAGGGTATTATGGATCAATTTGTGTATTTAGATTATTCTAAAAAATATAATGCTACCATTTGCTGAAGATAATTTATCATTGACCTGGATATATTAGCAGGATAACGACCCTTAACATAAATCAAAGGTAATTCAAGAATGGTTTTTATCAGAAAAGTTTAGTCTTATGGACTTTCCTACACAAAGTCCCGATCTTAACCCTATTGAAAACCTCAGGGAGGAACTAGACCGGAGTATAAGACAAGAGCAGATCAGCAATAAAAATGGTCTAATAAAAGTTTTGCAAGTATCCTGAAAATCTATTGGAGAAGACACTATTATGAAATTTTTGGAATCCATGCCAAACCGATGTTGCGAGGCTATTGCCATTTAGGGATACTCTAAATACTTAGAAAGATATTATTAATTTTATTAGTTTAGAAATAAATATTTTATTGTAAAACAATTTGGTTTCTCTACTTTTGTCCCTAGAGTATTTTGTTTATTTAAATCTTTGGTTTTCATTATATAGTTTATTACTTTACTGAAATTAAAAAGTCTTTAAAAATATTGTAGATATTCATTATGTATTCAACCACACTACTCTTAGCATATTTAAATAAAACCTAATTTTCAAAAGTTTCTCTACTATTGTCGTATAGTGTCTTTATAATCAAATATCTTTGTTTTTAAAACATTGTCTATGTAAGCAGCTTGTATGAAATAGTTCAGCTGAATAAAATGTTAACACTATTTCATGTATTCTTTTTTTAGTAAAGACAATTACTGCAAACTTACCAACATTTTTGATAATACATACAACTAAAAAAACTTAAGCCAACTGTGGATAATATGTCAAACTAAACAAAAGCAAACACATCTTAGAAAACTGAAATGTATAGACTTGCAAAACATGAGTCAAATGTCAAACTTATTTATAATTATGAGAGTTACTTTAGAACCTTTGAAACATATTGTGACTCTTATATTTTGGTATTAAGTGTCTTGGAGAATAAAATTTCTTTCTATTTTTTGTAAATTTCATTAATCTTCTTATTCTTATTATAAACATTTTTTTTAAACACTGCATCTTTTATAAATTATAACTTTTATTTTTACAGAGGAAATATCATAAAGCCATAAAATGTGCTAAAGATAGATATTGTAGTGATCTACTTAGCTGTACTTCCTGAATATATTCCAGCTGTCCCTTCTGGGACTTCTTCTATATGAACTTTGCCAAACAGCCAATATAATTATACAAAAATTAGAAAATACAAGTTTAAAATGACAAACGTTAAAAAGTTGGTTTTTAGTATTCAAAAATGCCATCCTTGAGAAGTAATGATAAAGTAAATCTATTTTGAGATGTCGGTGTTCTTTTAGTCAAACAAATATCAGAGGGTTTGTAAATTTTGAATTGAAAATCCCATGCTATAACTACATGGTTCTATCCTTAACCCTGTTTTATTTATATGACTCACACAGTCAAGCATGGCTAGTATATGCCCTTTGCCGAATCTTGTATCAACAAGTCTTTTTTGGTATAGCGAAAATACAAATGTTATTAGAGTAGCACATGTTATAGGTAGATCTGACACTATAGTATTTTAAACATCTAAATTATGGATTAGGTCAACAAGGTATTAGTGTTACAAGTTTTAATGTAGTTTTGGTATTAATTATTGAGAATAAGAAGAGTAGCAGCATACATTTGACTATGTACTAAAAAAAATACACCCCTATTGAACCAATAATCTAGCAAGTATCTTACCATTTTGAAATCTAAATTAGATATGCCAACTTTTGAAATCATTTGCCAAACAGTGAAGTAACTTTCTTTTCCAGGGCAGTCAGTTAAATTCTTTTTAATGTACAGTTAACAAGTTCAGCAAAAATCTAATAATTTCTTAAAAATGTGAACAGTGGTATTTGAATTTAGTTTTGTAATTTGTCGAAAGGGTTATTTAGGGTCAAAAATTTGTAACCACAGTACTAAAAAGATCAACAGCGGGTGTCAATTTTTTTCGATTTTCTATGAATGCTTATAATTAAAAAAGTACTCAAGATAGATTTTTTTAAATATTTTTTTGAATCCCTGAGCACCTAATCTATTTCCCGTTTTCCGCTTGTCATTGATTTTTGGGACGCCCTGTATAAATGTATCATATTAAGTTTTTTTTCATCATTCATAAATATTTTTAGCAATGAAATCTTTTTGACTTCAATTTTATTACACAAGCTTCCCAACCCAAATCTCTAGTTAAAGGTATATTACATATTTGTCATATGTTATTAAATAATAAATATTGTTTAATTATTATGGTTGGAAAAAATTTAATTTAAAATTTTTATGAAAGCAGTTCCAGTTACATTAGTTTTTTGGGCCTTTTAAATTATGATGAATAGCAGCATTTACGTTAGACTTCCCTGGTTTAAGAAAGCTGCCTTTGTTTCCTATTTAGCAACTAAATATACCACTTTTAAATAATTGTGTTTAAGACCATATAAAAGGTAATTAGTTTGGTATAACCAAATAAAATAAAAGGCAATATGTTTACAAACTTACAGGAACTTTACAGGAACAATAGTATACGTAAAACAAAACAGAAGCAAATACATCTCAGAAAACTGAAATGTTTAGACTTGCAAAATGTGAATCATATCAGACTTATTTATAATCATGACAGTTACTTTAGAACCTTTGAAACATAAGTTGTGACTTTAATATTTTGGTATTGTGTATTTCCGAGAATAATATTTCTTTCTTTTTTTTCACATAAAGTTTCATCTCAGTCCTTTTTAAAAGATTCAACCAAATATTTTTCTTTTAAAAACACTCTGTATTGTCGTTGTAGGCAGCTTGAATGAAATATGAATAACATGTTTTATATATTTTTTTAGTAAAGAGGATTACTGAAAACTTGCTGTCATTTTTAATGATACATACAACTAAAAAAAATGTAGGCCAGCTCATGACTGTTGTAATTATAATATTATGTAACTTACCTTGTAACTTACCCTTACTTTATATGTTTTTTTTTAAACAATGCATTTTTTATAAATCTTTGATGTTAGGTAATAGGGGCTTAAGTCAAAAAATATAGTTTTTCAGAAAACGAATTTGAAAATTTAAAAAATTGCTGTAAATCTGATTATTAATTTAAAGCCTGAAGTTTTTGATATTAGTCAGAGTATTTAATTCTTTTTTAGATCAAATACTATTCATTATCTACAAAAGTGTATTTTCCAAAATTTGAATGACTTAAGTCTTTATGAACAAAAAAAGTTTTTTTTTAGCTTACTGATTTTAAATAAAGGACTTATGTCAGAATGGAGTAACTTTTAATAAGGCAAATAATATCAAAATACATGTTTTAAAAAACACAAACTAATTTTTTTCCCCTTAGAAACTAATTGATTCATTTAGCCTAAGTAAGTATTTAATTTTCTTTTGTTCTACTGCTTCATCCACTAGATCTGGGTCATTATCAATAACTTTAGTATCGGTAGGTAAATTTTGATAAAATTGGTGAAACACTGGTGGCACCAAAGAAAGAAGGGAACACAAGTCTTTCTTTTTCTCCTTTGATATTGGAAGTAACCCTTTAGTATACAGTTCCTTAATTACCAAATCTTTTAGGTTTTGAATTTTGCCCCGTCTCAGAAAGCTTATAATTTTAAAATCTTTAGTATCAGATATAGAGCTTTTGTAACGTACCATACCGCCATTATTATATTGTAGCCATTGCACATTATGCCAATAAAACTGTTCGCCTAATATATTTTTCTTTCTGTTGACCATTACTGATTTTAATAACGGAAAAATCCAAGAATTCATTTTGATCCATTTCATGGACTTTAAATTGTCTTTTTCTTCCAGTTGTTCTCACCAACTGGTACCAATCGTGTGGATGATATACTGGAACTTCCATTTTCTTCTTTCGCTTTTCTATCATGGAATGATCAACATCACATTCCATATGTGTATGCCCCGATATTAAGAACTTGTGGTTTATCGTTAAATTGGGATTTTCACTTTGAGCCTTTATAAACATAGCAGCAACATGTTTCGATTTTGTCCACCACATGTGTCGGAGTAAAAAGTTATATTATTTACATCATTGGGCAAATTTTTAATCTGAGTGTACAAGCAGGAAGCAATTTCATTACCTCCTCGAACAGCCAATGCTTCATGCCACATGTAATGCGTCGATTCTCCATTGCTATCATGCACTGTAAAATTATAGGTCCAGAGCTGACGTTTATAGAATGCTACTGAAGAAGTTATAAAGGGTGTTGGAGGCACTGCTGGAGATCAAAACTAAAGCATTTTTTATGGGGATTTATTTTAGCTTCCGTCTTATCTTTAGTTTTTGCTTCGAATGCAGCATTAGCTTGGTTGTGATGCAATTCCAGTTCCTTTTGAAAACGAATTTCATCTTCTTTATTTCCTGATTTAGAATTAACCTGTATTTGCATACTAAGAGTGTCGCATTTATAGCAGGTATCAACATATGGCTTTTTAAACGATAGTTTTAATTTGTGAAATTCTTTTTCATATATCGTTCTTCCCACGGGATTTTGCCTTACTTCTTTGTACAGATCGTACATAATTCGCAGATTTAGGTGCGATGGTAGGTACCTTTTATCATTTGTACGTCTTGTATAATGACTCTCGTGAGAAGGGAACGATTTAATATGTGTACGCACCTCATTTAATTCCTGTTCAGATTTTTTATTTACGGAAGGTGTTATACCTCTTTGATCTTCAACAGTAATGCCAGAAGTGCTTTGCATTTTGTTTTTTAAAACCACTTTTATAAACTTTTCATCCAGTCTTACAAAAACAATCTTTGCATACAGATATTCTTTTTCCATTTATTTCAAAAAAATATTCGTAAGTTACTTCTCTGTTTTTTGAAGAGTCGCGTTTTCTTTTACGACTTACTTGGGTATCTTTGGAATTAATTAGATTTGCAATTAATGTTACCCTTTTGCTATGGGATCCTAAGGACCAATATTCATCAAAAATTTTTTTTCGAACGTCTTTATTTAAACACTAAATGAAGACGTTTTTGTGAGCATTTTTTTCTACAATCTTTTAAAGGCTTCATATGTCTTGCATTTACCATTTTACCGCTTATATTCACGTAACTTTGTCCAGAATGAATTTTTTCAGTCCTCTCTTTTCTTACAACTCGGGACCACTTTTTTAATGGTTTATCTATATGAACTTTTGCCTTTTCTGCTCTAATTATTGTTGAGGTCCAGCTTGATCAGTTATGTTCAATTTTTCTTGTGATTCTAAAATTTAAAAAATATAATGATCTAAAAACTTAACATACTACTTTGAATATTAGTAAAGGAAATATTAGCCTTTGAACGACTTATTTTTCTCTGAATGGACAAGAAATCAATGTTGTCGTCACTGCTTTTACTTTCAGATTGTCCAGGTAAATAGTCCTTATCTGCATAACTGTCATCTGAATTTAAGATAGCTGTCAAATTTGCCGTCAGTGAAGGGGCTGGCGATGATGTTACAGACCTTATATCTGGGATCTGATCTTCTGTTAGCGACACAGCCAAACTTTTATTTATTGTATCGCCGATAACTAGAAATGTAAAATTAGTCAGTAACATACAGGATAAAATTACAAGCAAAAATGGTTCTTTTACTATACCGTTTTAAAAGCATTCACCTTTATTACTTGCTGTATCCAACTGTATATAATTTTCACCCAAAAAATTCTCATCAAAGTTCAAAATATTATTTGAAAAATCCGAATTAACAGTTGGAGAAGGCATTAAAATTTTGTAACTTGGGTGATCAGTATTAGGCATTTCTTCATGATCATTATCCGGTGTATGGGAGTATGAAATAACTGGAATTAATAATTTATATTTTTGTAAATTTATAATGAGGTTATGTTATGTCGTATTAAAATACTTTACTAATTATAAACATAAGACAATTTTAAAAATTATAACAATGATATTTACCTGTTTCTTCACATTTTCTTGCCAATTGCAAAATAAGTTTACGATTCTTACTTCTTACTTCTCTATTCTAATTCTTACTTCTTGCACTCATGTTAACTCAACGATTTTCTACGATAAACAAACTTCTAACCACGTGTAAATTCCACATACATAATAATGATAAATTGATGATCAGAAAGTCTTAAGTCAGCAATGCAATTTTAAGTTTAAAAATAACGTTTTGATATAAAGGACTTAAATTGACTTAAGTCATTATGACACTACTTTTCTTTTACAATGTTTTGGTACGAAGGTCTTATGTAAACTTAAGACTCTATTACCAGACCAGAAATTTTTTTTTACTTAAGTCTTTTGTACCAATTTATGGGGCCTAAATAAAAACGGTACGACTTAAGTCTCTAATATCACCAGAACGAGCAAAAAGACCAACACAACGAACAACTTTCACTTAAGACCAACATTTTTCGGGATTTCGTCAAAAAGTGACTTAAGACCTTTGTACCTAACATCAAAGAAATTACAACTTATTTTTATAGAGGAATTATCACAAAGTCATAAAATGTGCTAAAGATAGATATTTTAGTGATCTAATCAACTGTACTTTTTGAAGATATCCCAGCTATCTCAACTAATCTCATCCCTCCTGGGAGTTCTTCTATATGACTCAAGTTCACAATGACAAATTTGGTTTAAACTCTTCAAAAAATGCAATGCTTGAGAAGTAATGATAAAGTAGAGCTGTTTTAAGATTTTGGTGACCCTTTAGTCAAAAAGATATTAGAGAGTTTGCTAATTTTGAATTGAAAAGAGTTATCACAAGCTATAATCAGTTACAAGAATGACTTCAACAGTAAGCAGTATCAACAAGTAACAAAAAAACAAACGTTAGGAAAGTAGCACATGTTATGGGTTGATCTGGCACCATATAATAATATTTTAAATATCTCTAAATTATTGTTTAGGTCGACAAGCTGTTTAAGAAGAGTTTAGAGCAAAATTTAACTAAATATAATATTTGTGGCTACAGATGTATATTTCTTATTTGTTTTTTTTTTGGGGGGGAGAAACTCCAATGTCTTATTATTTATGGAATTTAGTGTCAAAGTTAACAAGTTTTATTTCTATTATACTGTATTTAGATCAATATAGTGTATTATGTTTTTTTTTACGTGATTCGTAAATATTTTGAAACTTATAACAATGAAACTTTTTTGACCTCAACTTTATTACAGGATCTCCCTGGAGGAAACATAAAATTGAACATGAAATCACCTTAGACATTGAAGATATTAAGAAACCTCGTCTAAATTACTACCGTTTAGAAAGTGAGAGCTCGAAAGCCTCAGATGATGGAACTGAAAGCATATGCAGCCTTCAAGATAGAGAAACTGGTAGGTGTCTAAGCAAACCTCTCAGAGGGACCATGTTGGGCAGAATGGTAGATTTTATAAATTTGGAAATTTTAGATTTTGTCCAAGACAGTTCAGATCTGAGCTCAGATTCTGAGGAAAAGGCAACTGATGAGGGCAGTGAATATGATGTACAATTTGAGTATGAAGTGGCAAGTTTGTCAGAAAACGATGAAACTATGTTTGAAGGATCTACTACGGATTCAGAGGTTTGTATATGCTTTAGTTGTTAAACTTTACTCTTATTTTACTTTATTATATTCAATTAAAACCACCAAAAACTAAAGCTTGGCTAGCTTTAGAACACTCACAGTTAAATGTACTTATTTTCTCAAAAGTGTCAGTTTCACTGTCAGTCTCAGATTCACTTAGTCTTATTTACTATATTCCATTTTTTAACACCTGTTTTATTGCTTTGCAGGATTTAATGCTAGCAGCTGCAGCTGCTGTAATCTGTCAGAATTCCTTTGAAGGTTGTGTCACAGACATAGAAGATTCAGAGTCGAGCACTGACGAGTCATTGTTCAAAAAATTGGAATTTCTGACTTGTGTTCAGTGTAAGAGAAAGAACGTTAATCCCATGTACCGATATTGTGAAAAATGTTTTAAGGTAAGTTAGTAATATTAAGAGGGATAGCGGGTATAGAAAATTTAGTATACTGGATTTCTGAGCAGTACTAGATGTAAAAATATGATATCCATGATATTTCCCAATATATACCTATTTAGGGTATTTAGCAAGTCTGATATTTTTTTCATATTTAATAAGAAACATTGGAAAAAAAGACATGTGGACTAAGATCACTTTTTTTTTATAAACTATTATTATTAGTTTATAAAAAAATGCAAATGCAAATTTCCAAGAACTTTTATATACACAAATAAATAGATTGGGGTTTTTAATACATTTGATGCTCTGTTTTATTTATTTCTGTACTAATTGATATGATTTGGATTTTGCAATATTGTGAACTTAAATGTTCTGCAATCATAGTCGAATATATATTTTGCACAAACATCAGCATACTATTTAAATAAAAACCACATTTAGAAACTATTGGCAATTCAACTTTGCCCAAGATACCTACCGATGGTGAACTAGAGTCGTTGAGATTTTTACAAAAATCAATGAAAATTTATACGTTAATTACAGGTTAAGCGTTATTAGGTAGTTAGCTATGAAGTTCTATTTCATTTAAATTAATAGCGAAGTCTCAACGATTTTGATTCAGAAAACCCTCCACTAAACGGCATATCACTTATCTTGAATTGCCAGTTAGCAAAATTTCATTTTAAACTGATTTTTGGTTTTCCAGGATCGCAAGAAATCTTTTCCTCCGCGGCCGAAAAGGCGGAGGAACCGTCTAAAGAAAGTTGTCGAATACGAAGATCCTAAAACATTAAAAACTTCTGAGAGTCAAGGCTCTGAGCAACTAACTTCTGACCTAGGTTCAGAACAAGTGACTTCTGATCTGGGATCAGAAGCTAGCGGCTCAGCTTTGATTAGTTTTTCGTCCGTGGCGAATTGCAGTTCAAGCAGCGGTTTTTTCTCTGAAAACAATCCACGTTCGATGCAGAATAAATCAAGCTTTGACAAGTCGGATTCTGATTTATGCATATTTTGCAACAGTGCTCCGAAGAATAGTATTTTTTTGCATACTAACATAGCACATTGTTGTTGCTGTTATCCATGTGCTAAAAAAACGTTGAGGAGCATTAAAAAGTGCCCCATTTGTAATGGTAGTGTGAATAAGGTTGTCCGGATTTTCACCACCTAGGACAATAGTTTTGGTTTAAAAGATTGTATGATGAACGACTACAAAAATCAAGGGGATGATCAATCAGCAGCGTGATCTATATATGATTAAACACATGTGCAATTAAAAAAAAATCCATGGAATTGTTTTAAGATTTTTATTACCAATAATGAACACATTTTCACTTCTTCATGTTGATACATGCAGATATTTGCTTATATTATATTACTTTGTATGGGTAACTACTTTAATTTGTGATATGTTATCTGCAAACAAAAAATAATGGTAAAATATGGAACGTAGAACTTTAATCATGTCTAATTATAATATTGTAGTCGTTTATGATACATCTTATTTTGTTATGTTTGTTTTTTGAGCAAAACTGTTGATAGTTCAGCCAAATTTTTGAGACTAACACTATTCTTAAATACACACTTAATAATAGTTTTAGTTTTGAATGTTGTTAAAGATGTCAACTTTTATAGCGCAATAAATGAGACCAAAGCCTAATATTAAAATTTTATAACTAAAGGTATAAATGCCGTAGATTTAACATATAAAGTCCAGTTTTTCCTAAAATTTGTTGCTGGAATACGTATCTACTAGATAACAGTGTTAAAAGAAGAAATAGCGAAAGCGTTTTTTAAATATTTCATAAAAATGTTGTTTGCTTCGCCTAATTTAAAAATTAAATCTTTCATCAGTTATTCTAGCTCCTCTGGTTTTTTTCTGTGATATTACCTAAAGTAATTTTGATGTTTTATGTAAAATCAGAGCAAAACAGAAACATTATTTTAAAAATGATTTTAATTTGAGGTTTAATAGACTTCGCTCTAATATGATCTTACGGTATGAACAAGACCGACCAAATGGGTTACATTAGCTAGCTTTCTATTTAAATTAATCAGTACTTCAGATTTTGTTATTTAATCTATCCTTTTGAACTGAGCAATTCGCAAAATAACACTATTATTTCATTTCCAATATCCAGAGTCTAAATTCGGTTCTTACCGGATATAATTTTAAACCAGCGCAGCGGGCTCATTTTAATAATTACCGTCCAAGTTCAAGTAGAATAAACCCAAGATTTCTATTATCATACATTTCGCCATTTTACTGCGGACTTCAATACCATTTAATAACAGTTAATAGCTTTCCTTAATCTTTTTGTTAATTAGTACCGTATTTGTACTTTAACACTCGGTTACCACAGCTCGGTTTGCTGATGTATCCCATTTTGCTTTTCTATCCCTGACATATTGTCAAAATAACTAGATAATTTTATTAAAAAAAGATTTTTAGTTTGTTTTAGTTAGTAAAAGTCACAATTTGAACCTTTTCTAGTTTGCTAACTATATTTTACAATTTAAGAAGAACGATTAACTCGGCCCGATTAAATACTAACGTTGCCTAATTAATACTACATTACCTTTGGGATATTCTCAATTCGCTCGTTTTTCGTTGGTTTTTTAAGAATCAACATTATAAAAAGAATAGATTTATTATAACCCGTTGATTAATTTAGGTCAATAGTAAATTTGCTCACAGTAATAACAGTCATATTGCGTAGGATTATTTAATGCTTTTACGGCAAAGTAAAATAGTGTCTAACTTATAATTTTTTCCTTAAAGGCAGTTTAATATTTTATTCTTGCCTAATCGGATAGCAATTCTGATATAATGGTATAATTAGTATATACCACTTTAGAGAGTTAACCTAATAGCTGAAACAAAACCTTGATATTAAATATCTCTTTGATACATATCATCCTAGTCAAAGTCCTTGGTCTTGCAACGGTTCCATTAGTAATTATGAAAATATGTAAATGAAAATGGTTGTTACATAATAAGGACTGAATCTTAAATGAAAATATTATTAAATACGTTTATTTTTTAATCATTAAGTATTTTGGCATCTTTAACATGACTCCTATACTTAAAAAAGCACTGAAAAGTGAAAACTAGGTGTACAGAACCAATTCTAAGTTATTTCAGAGAGATTTTTATATTACTAGAGAATTAATGCAAATCTATACAAAAATTTAACTGAATAAAGACTGATTCTATTTTTTGTTTTTGTGTGTAAATTATGTAAATAAATGTTTTAATAAGCACTTAAATTTTTGTATCGGTTCGGCATAAAATTATGTGAGGGGTACATTTGCCTTTAAACAGAAAACATTGTTTTTTGTTCAATATAAAAACGATGAACCTTTCTTTTATTGAGCAGCCTCTACCGTTTTGTATAATGTTTAGTGCGGATTGTTTTTTTATGTTAATGTCATAAAAAATTCAGTCCCGCTGGTTTAGTTTGCAGTTTGGAACCATTCATAAGTTTGTGTTATTTTTTGTTTTCAAATAGAAGATTCTTATGTGCAATTTTTGTTTGTTAAATAAATAAAGCCTTTTTCAGTATGTTTTTTTTTCTTTTATTATTTAGTTAGATTGGACAGTTAAAACAGGTATGGGAGCATTCCAAATATGAATATAGTATGAAGTTTAATACTCAGTCAAATAATATGGGTTAAATAATATTAATATACCTAGGATGTCAACACTTAAAATAGGTAGGAACCTTAATAGCTTCTAAATGAAATCCAAAATGTATAAATACATGGAAGTTTATTTTCAATGAGGACACTAATTGTCACAATAATGTTAACTAGTAGTTTAGAATTAGAAATAATTTAGAATAGAAAAGTAGTTAGTCAATTTAGAAGATTAGTATTAAATTTTTTTTTCACCATCTTAATATAACTTTCAGAGAAAGAAATTTCAAAAATAAATTACGTGAGATCCATGCTATTAAAATGGTGTAAAATGTTTTTGTTCCTCCAAACAGTTAAAAAGGCATTTCCAGAATTCTCCTCTAACATTTGTAAAACTTAATTACATTCTACATGAACTTCAGTTATAACAGGATCGATAGGCCCTAATTATAATGCCCTATAAAAATTGTTAATTATTAGGGTTTTATAATTTTTAACCTCGGTTATATAAAAGATTTAGACAAGGTTAAAAATTCCATTAAAAGAAGAATTATCCGATCTTTATTATAAATATGACAACTTTAACTTAGTTCTAACTGTTATTAACTGTGACCACATAAACATCACTTTGGTTTTTGTTAAAAAATAAGTTACCAAAATATTATTAATAAAAGGTTTTTATTTATAAAAGAAAAAGGACATTCAAACGCAATGAGTCAAGTTTAGTATAGACTACTCTTACACGTAATATAGATACGTAAAAAAATAATTACAAATAATTAAACTATTTCAATTGCAAATAATTAGTTTTTTTTTTTAAATCAAAATATTTTCTGAAACATTTTTACACAATGAACAAGGAAAAAATTTATTAGCATATTCCTTAAATTGAAAATAGCATACTCTATATTTTTTTTTAATAATTTATCTGTGTACGTACGGTATAAACCAATTTACAGCAAACAAGTAACTAAAAAGAAAGTAGCGATATTACAAAAAATAGTAGCAAAATTTAACAATAATTAATTAGCTAATATGTTTCGATCAAAAGAAAGCTGCTTTGCTGGTAATTGGATTATGCTGGCCGTACGTAATTCTGTTAAAATTAACATAAAGTTGTTTAAGCTTTGTACATCTATTCGCACGAAAGTCAAGTCTACTGCAGATAACCGTAATCAATAGTTCCATTCACTAATAAAATAAAATGTGTCGCTCGATAACATTGATAAAATCGATCCATAGTCGGTATGACCATTAATTTGAGGAACTTTAAGCATAAAGAAATAATTTGCAATTTATAAGAGGGAGATCATACCGGGCTAGCATACTCCAAACCAGATCGTCCTAAGCAAAACTTTAAAAACACAGCTTGAAAAATCACGACTACATCTAGATATAAGAGCAAATTTTTATATGCATTCTGTATACTTCGTAGAATTAATAACGTAATCTAATAAATTTGGGTTATGTGACCTAGAAAACGAAATAGTGAATTTAAAATAATTAATACGGGAATAATAATAGACCCGTGCTGGGGCAAGTATTTCTTTAAAGTTATATAATTTAAATTGGAAATGTGGTACCATATAAGTAATATCGTATCATATGCTGAAGGTATATATAAACGTGCAAGTGAAGTCCGTCTTGACAAGATACATTACTGGCTAAGTAAAAGCCATAGATCATCGACAATGATCATCAGTGGAATGAACACATTTACAATCTTACTTATCGTCGCCTTAATCAGAAAAGACCGTAAGTCCTTTTAAAGAAATTTTACAGGAGCATTAAAAAACACTATAAAAATTAAAGTACTTTTTAAATAAAAACACGCATATCTTTATAAATGGGTTTTAGATAACCTTATTCCGCTTATAAAATTGATTTAGTGAAAAACGTTTTTGATTTATTTTTAAGGGACATACATGTTTTTCCAACATTTTTCTGAAAATAAAATTAGACATACGTGTTTTACTTTAACTTTGTAACACAATAAGCTTTTAATCTGTTTATTGTAAGCCTTTCACAACCATTTGTTACATAGAAACTTACATACAAACAAACAAACTTAAAGATGTACATACATACAAACTTAAAAATAATGTAAAATGGACAAACAAATTAAGAAAATTTAAAAATTAAATTTTGTTCAGATAATTTTTACCTATAGGGCAAAGTATCATAAAATGTGTGATAATCACTTTCACGACTCTTTTTAAGGGATTGCAAGTGAATGTATTTTTCTTTTTTTATTGGTATTGGTAAATCATATAAATTAGGGAGACTGCTTTCTGGGGAAGCTGCATCAATAAGTTTATTTTTAGATAAACGACTGAAGTTCAGTTCAGCAAAATTATCTGAGTGTCTAAGTTTATAAAAAACAGTGCCATCGGTGGCGTATCGTAATGCACGAATTTCTGTTACCAGAGGGTCACCTACTTTTTTACCCAGACCTAAAGAAGTCATAAACTGAATTTTACGAAAATCTTTGAAGAATCCGTAGTGTAAGTAGTAAACTTTGTAGGGCTTGGGCTTTTGTCGTGCCTTCATACAAATGCTAGCATAATCTGCCTTTCTATAGTGGAGTGTATTGAGTCTGCCTCCATTTGTGTGTGGCCTTTTTCTAGAAACTTTTGCTCAATATTTATGTTTAAAGTTATAGCTTATTATATTATAGTTATAGATTAAGTAGAGCATTTGCTAAAATTACATTCCTATTTTGAGACGTGCAGCAACCGTCGCTGTAAATTATAAGCTTTTGTTCATTTTTTAAATCAGGTTTTACATGATCAATTATAAATTGACAGATGATGGAAGCATAGTCATTTGCACTAACACCACCCGCAGATTCGTGCCAGATATAGCAAAAACCATCGCTAGTTTTTAAATCAAAAAATGTAAAATTGTGGACTATAAGTTTTGTTTTAAAATAAAGCGATGAGACATTTGACTTGGGTGATAACAAAACGGATTGTAAATCCATGCAGTATACTTTATCGGTAGATTCTTTGTCCGTAGATTTTTCACTTCTAGCTTCATTCTTTTTTATCTGATGTAAATTAAATTCATCGTCGGTTAAATTTCCTGTTTTATGTGCCACACATTTGTCACATTCATCCTTTTTGGTTCGAAGAAGTGAAAGATTCATTTCTTCAAAAACGTGTGTGAAGGAAGCTATTGACAGAAAATGTTGATTATTCTCGTTACACCAATTCTTGTAGAAGTTATAAAGTGATGATTTTGAATGCCAATTTGGCTCCAGATATAATTTCGTCGAAGAAGCCCGACAATAATGGGATTCGACTTTTGGTAGTTTTTTAAAAAAAACCTCTTAGGTTCTTTTTCATATTTTTGTAACGATTCATTTTAATTTCTTCTTTATTGTTTGTATGAGGCTCATGATTTTCGACATTTTCTTTAATTTTTGATTTCTTTAACCAGTCTAAAATCATATTTTCCTTGACGCAATGAGTATTTAAAAACATCTGTTTACAGACTCTTTGCCTCTCCTCGTTAATTTTTAAATAATAAACCAATGTCTCATCTCTTCTTGATGCTCCTTCTGCTGTCCTATTTCTGCTTCTTTGTGTTGCTTTAGAATCCACCAAAAATGAAACATACACTTTTCTTTCATTCCATCCCATTTCTGACCAAAAGCGCCTAAATATTGTTTCCCTTTGTTGCTCTGAAAACATTCTGCATTTTAGTAATTTACCTTTCAATAATGCTTTATAGTTGCATGGTTCTTTAATTTTTTTGGCTTCCCTCTTTATATTATATTTCCACTTTCCGTCAATTAATTTACGTCCGGCATACTCTTTTCCCATTTCTCGTCTTTCTTTTCTCTTATTATCATTCCAATCTTTAGTAGAAACAAACTGTCTTTTCTTTCTTTTTCTTTCAACAGCGTTGCTTGAGTTTTCATCACTACGACTTGTATCTGCTATATTTAAACCAGGAATAAAGTCGGGATCATCTATTTTATTTCCATGTTCTTGTAGTGTTTGGAGATTATTATCTGCCGTCGGTTTTTCATCTTTGTTAGTCTCGTTCCCTATTAAAGGTGAACTATTTTCTTCTTGATGACCTTTATCGATTAATTCAAAGTCGGCATCCGTCGCATCCATCTGATTGACCCCTGCTAATCCTGGTATGACATCTTCGTTTTCCATAACCATAATTAAACTGTCAATATCGCGGTCTTCTGCTACCGAAAACTCTTCATCCAGCTTCATAGTGCGGTCTACCATATTGGTTGCATGATTATCTATTTTACCCACAGCAAAAAGTAGAGCATTTTCTAAATTGGCAACTGAATAAATATCTTTGTAATTTTCTTCGTTGGTTATCCCAGACAAAATAGGACTAATAGGTTGAGAATTGGCGTTACCGCTGCCTAATATAATATCATTGGTACTTTCATATTGATTTGCTACTGGTTCAGATATTTGATTGGTAACTTCAGGAATATCTAGGAGGAGTAACCCATCATTGTTCTGAGTGTAGTCTACCTCTATCTGATCTTGAGCAGGAATATTGGATGATTTTGGTGTTTTCTCTAACAAAGACATAATTTTTTGTGTCCTACTGTTAGACAATGATAACTTTCTTTCTGCAAAAAAAATAAAAAACTAGTGTTAGTAGATTTGGCGTAAAATGGCATTTTTTTAGCACTGATAATCTATTAAAATATTATTATTTGAGGAAAATCACCGCTGTCATAATGTAAAGAGCATCATTAAATAATTCAAAAAAATATTATTTGTTTTATATTAATTTTTGTTAAATTATTTAATGATAAAAACTAGTGTAAATAGATTTGGCGTAAAATGGCGTTAATCTTAGCACTTAGCATTATTTAAATAAAATTATTTAAGTAAAGATACCTCTATCGCATGTAAAAAAGCATCATTAAATTATTTATTATGTTAATTAATTTTTATTTTTTTTATTTTTATTAAACAATATTTGTTAAATAAAAATATTTTATAATTAACTTCATGTTAATTTTTTAAATAACTATAAAATTCTATTTAGCCAGTTATAATCATTAATAGGAAAAACACGTAACTCCCTCATGATACATTTTTTCCACAAAGAAAAACCAGTAAGTCCAGTATCGACTTTAAATAGGGAATTATCATAAATTAAGCCAAAGTAACTATTTTTTGAGTAGACAGGTAAATTGTTTAATTACTTACCCTCCATATTTTTGCACTTTTAACTCGTAAACTAAAAAAAAAAACAATAAAAAATTGATAAAACAACTGGAACCGACAGTACGCGTCTTTGTTTACATGATAACTAGTGGAGATACGGGTTTTACGTTTCGGTTCCAAAGAGGCATGGACTTGCGGGGAAAGATATTATTGCATTTATAATTTAGCACTTTTTTTTGTAATTACGGGATTTACCAAACGTGTAGTTTATTTTTTTGCGCAACAGATGGCACCAAAATGTCGATTTACCCAAAAAGTGGACTTACGGGCTTTTCTGATTAAGGCGACGTTATGTTCAAGAGTCAGAAAAATGTTTTATACATTTCACCAATTAAGATGAATTTCAAAATAAAGCTCTTAGCAGTAAGTCAAAATACTGTTTTCAAAATTATGTTTCATAAAGAGAGACGATACTCAACTCCCTACCTACGCAGTAAAAATCAACAATTTGATAAAGGTTCTTTCTGATTTGGATTTATTTTATATTTTGCATAAAAAATTTTAAATCTAATGCCACACATTTTAAGGCTGTAAATTTTAGAAACACAATAAAAATATTTTTAAATATTTATGTTTAAAAAATTACAATAATAAAAGAAATGAAAAGCGTTCTACGCTATGCCTCAACATCTTTTTTCAGAAAGCGATTGTGCGCACAAATTGGTCCAATTTAGGCATGACCGCAAAAATTATGAATTATTGTCTTGTCTTGTTTTAAAAAAATATTTTGTCATAAGCAAAAACATCTAGTTTCTATTTAAAAAAAATTGTAATTCTTGTAGAGCTATTACCAAGTTTTCTGGAACTAGCCTTCCACATTAGCATGCTATTAGCATATTTACCACTATTTGTACTAGATCTTTGAAAGCTTTGCTTGTGATTCCTTATTTATTATATTATTAATATATAGCATAGTATTCTTTTTCAAGTAGTCGGGATGCGATCGTGTAGTCTCAGGTTCGAATCCTGGCATGAGCGTGGTTGTTTGTGTTTGTCTTGCAAATCAACACTCGTGATTCGGAACCCACGTTAAATTGTAGGTCCATTATAAGTAACAATATTGGGCGGCCGTCGCAATCCAGCGCGAGTCCATTGTAATTAAGGAAGAAGATGTCATTTCACAAAGTTAAATATTTTATCATTTACTGAAAACTATACCTTAAAGTAATGAACAACATTAATCTATCACTGTCAATCCGCATACACGTTTTCCTACTGCTATGTGTTGCATGTTAAAAGGTAGTATTAAACCGCCCTCTTTATGTGAATTTGTGCTAATGAATATCTGACAAATGAGAATTACAGGAAATTTAGTTTGTTTTAAAGTTTGGCTGTAATTCTCTTAACATAAGCGCCGTTAAAATAAAAAAATATCCCAACCTAAACTGCCCTCAATAATATAAATCATTAATTCATGACGACGTTTTTACAGTTAAACCAACCATCAGGCTTCTTAGGTTTTAAAGTGGGCTAAAAATAACTGCAAATTGCTACAAATCCTAGTGGTGCAATATGCATTTTAAAACTTGATTCTTGGACTTGGCTGACATCAATAATGTGCTTCACTAAAAGTACCTAGGTATATTCTTGATTCTACCCTTTATGTTAATATAATCTTATTAAGCAGGAGCGGATTCAGAGGTCATTTTTGGGAAGGTAACATTTTTTTCCAACATCTTCAGAAATATATTTACGATTAAAACTATTTTGTTTGGTTTTAAAATATATAACATATAATACACTATATATATATATATAATAAAATATATAGATCAATTATAGACTTTTATATTTGTTACTAGATTTTTTTCACATTTGGATCGATATAAATAATGTATGAGTCGTATAGCATTTGGGAGGGGAAATTTTCCCCCTTTGGATAATATCCCTGTATTGAGACAACTTTCAATTCCATAATACGTGAACATAAAACTTTACAACTTCTCAGTACTCTCCTCAATGAAACACCGAAGTGCTTTTGAGTTGATATTTTAAGGTTGACACGCTTATTGAAATCGAGTGCAAAGGGTTAACGTCGAAATTTTGAGTAATTCGGCATGACAGTGAATTTGAATAATGTAAGACAGAAGTGCTTTCGCAACTTTATCTTAAGTTAATTACCAATAACTCTTAACAATTTCCATTTTTTAGATATTCTTCACCACAAACGTTTATCATATCAAAAAAGAGATTCTAGACTGCTTCATGGACTATTGCAGCTTCGTTTGGCATAGATGGAAGAGAAAGAAAAAACATGATGAGGAAACAAAACAATATATGTATATGCAGTTCAGTTGTTTGTCTGGAAGAAACGATAAGAAGATTTGTAAAAATAAATACATATTTTTTCAAGAGGAAACGTTTGTTATTCTAAATGCATTGCATATATTTTACCAATTGATTACATTGACGTCTATAATCATCTGAAAGGCAGGGTTGGATGGACTTCTAGAAACTGATCTTAAAACGGACAGCTGCTCGTCTGCACATCAGAATTTAAATCAATGCAGCCTGTCATCCTCAGTGTATAAATCCTGAAAAATATACTGATGGCCTAGCTTTATTATGAAGCACTGTGTTCTTATATTATACCCACCACTGCATTATAAAAAGTGTCTATAAAACATTTTTTATAATGCAGTGTTATTACAACATTAATTTACATACAAACAAAAACCTACTACATATTCTTAAGAATAATTCAAAAGCTGCTCATACTATTTTGCTGAAATTTAATACATTGGCATAGATTGGTGGGGCAAAAAAACCCATGCCAGAATTACGATTAATATCAGTCCGTGGGAATAGAACTTGTGTTTTTTAATAATTTTAAAGTTGCTAGTGGATTAACATGCTTAATATATATAATTGAAATTGTATGTAGGAACAAACTGACAAGTTCGTGAGCGTTGTTTCCAGAAAAAGGTAATGCACCATACTGGTTCTTCTTAAAAATTAAATTATTTTTAAAAACGTCAGTTCTTTCCAAGGAAATTCACTGTCTTAGATTTCCTTTGACGCATAGTGTTAAAAAATAAAAAATATTTTTTCGGCATGGACAGGTGGGCAAGATCTGATACAGTCGTTACCAGTTTTAATTTGTAGATATTCTCATTCAATTGCAGTCGCTTAATGTTTTCGATCTGATATCTCGTAATTATTTCTATTGATGATATAATGACTGAAACAGTCTACACTGTTTCCCATTGTCTTTCAATCTGATCTTTTAAACGTCTATAATAAAGGATAGTTTAGTTGCCTTTCGTGCTTAAGTTGTTTTTATTCGAAATATCAATATCAAGGAGAGTAATTTCCATAGAAACTCGTCATTTTCTAGTATTAATTTATATGTTGGAGAAGGTTTAGTTTTCTTGCTAGCTGTTGGTGACGTATTCTCGCTACTAGATCGCGCCGCTGCTTATATTCTGTTAGCGCAAATGTCTAACAACCTATAATATACCGTATAGATCCCGATGTTTGACATCCGCACCTACACTACCTACATCTATTGCTTGATTAACTACAAAAAATTCCAGTAAGAAATTTGCTGTTTGAAATTTATTGTTTGCCTATATCTGCCATTCCTCTTCCCTCCACATTTTGGCGCAATGTGGTTCGGTCAATGGCACTTCGCGGACGATGGTTTTTCGCCCTTGTTAATAGTATCCTTTGCAAGTTATCTTATTAAAGCCCATCCTATAAAACCAAAAGAATGTGCTAATGCAGTAATTTTGTCATGTATATTTTAGAAAACTAAACAAGTTCCTGCTAGTTAGATTCGTTTTTAGAAGGCGTTCAACAAACTTGTTTGTTAATTTATTCTATATAATTCGATGATCCCAAAATACTTACCCGGAAAAATATTACCGGTACGGTATTTATTTAATCCAACGGTTATTCCTATATCGCCAGAATACTTTTTCACTATTTTACTGGCTTTGAAAATCCCCCTGATATATATGCTGCGAATTGGAATACTGCTAGTTTGGTATCAGTCAGGAGCTGGAGGTTAATCGATGTCCGCCAATTTGCCATAGTGGATTCTAAGAAGGAAATGATGCGGTTATCTACCCTGTATAGCCTAAGTATATTGATAAGCCACTGATGTGACACACCATCAATATTGGCCTCTCTGTATACAGCATAAGTAGCCAAGTTATTGGTTGGTAATTTAATGCATTTTGGGTATTAAGGCTGTATTCTGATAACAGATAAAAACTCGGGCATTTTATGAGGATCTAAAAGAACATAATTTGATACCAGTTAATTTAATAACATTAATTTAAGGACAGTTTGCTGGTGTGTTAACCACAGTTTCTTAACCCGAACATCGGGCCATGTAGGGGCTCGGGTAGGAATTTACTCTAGGAGCTGCCGTCCAACTCTATCAATTTTCTGCTAATTTCCTTCCGGATTTTGCAACCAAGTTTCTCATTAAGTTGGTAGAGAAGATCTTCAGCTTCCGGTTCTTGACTTACTATTTCTTGTTGCTGTAGGTTTTCGTTTTCCTGCTGTTCCAAGGGTATATGCCGCAAGGGTGCAAGAATAATTTTGTCGATGGACAAAAATATTTTAAATAGCTTTACGTTTTATAGATCAAATTGATCTATTAATTATCGTGAAAGAACCTTATTTTGTCCATATGTGAATTAAATTACAATCCAAGTAGTCTGTATGTACATTTATGGTAAAATAAAAGGTTTTGAATTTGAATTTGTTTCCCGCTATTGACCCACTCTTATGTCAGTCTGCATGATATTATTTACAACGCGGGCTTGGGAACTTAATGGTGTCTCATGTAAGTCAAATGCATTTAGTGTTCCAAATTTTACAACAATTTTAATTTTGATAGTACATACTATGGCAAATAGTAGTGACCCTCAATTATAAACCAAATCGTTAGTCACGTTTACAGGTACGCCTGTAAACACATGGTACAGATAAAACAACCCTGGTACAATTTTAAAAACTTAAATAAGAGAAAATCTATCTGTTTTTACACCTGAGAACTAGAAACAATAATTTGTTCACTAATAATTAAAAACTATGGTTACAGAATAATTAACTCTCAAAACCATACATGCAGTGGGGCAGTGCCAATCCCGTCGGGGGAAGAAAGAGCCGACGCTGGACAAGAAGCCAAGACCCTAACATTAATAGTTTGTTAAGGGATGTTGAGATTAAAAACGTTTTGAGTGTTTCACGCTTCTTTCCAATAAAAAAAGAAAAACAAAATCGATGACGCTCATCAACTATGACGCTCCGAAAAAAGAATGTTTTCGAAGATTTAAAGAAGTATAATTTAATTAAGCTTTTTTATCAAAAAATACCAACCTTGCAAAGAGACTTGTCAAAATTGTTTTGTCTCAACAATTCAACAGTTAAACATAATTAAAATAAAAATAATATTAAAATAATGCTAATTTTTAATGAAACTATATTTCACTAACACGAAAAAAAGAAATGTTTTATTGATATTTCAATTATGAATTTATGCCCCCTATAAATTTATGTCCTCTATAGCGACAATATCAAACAAAAACTTTAAATTTTTCTGTAAGACGTGTTAAAACAAGAAAACGTTATATTTTCTCGTTGCCTCGTTTGCTCATTTCCTCTGGTCCATGCGCCGCCGCCTCTAGTCGCCTAATAGGTATTTGCTGTTTTTATTTTTTCAGAACAATAATAATAATAATGTCGGCATGCATCATTTTGTTGTGTGACTGCATGCTGTACTGTTGAATTTTAAAGCGCTATTATTTGAACGCCAACCTGAAGAAGAACTGAAAAAATGATTTCTACTGCCTTAGAAGTGCATTCAACACGATCAAATAAGTGTTGGAGAGGAAGTGTAAAAACTGAATGGTGAAACATTATTTTATATTATGGCAAAGAGAACTAAGTGCGTTTCAATACTAGTGCTGCTCTCTATGAACTGTTGAGACAATCAGCAGATTCAGTCGCCCTTGTTAATTGGCATTAGGAACTAAGTGCGCTTGAATCCCTTTGCCACTCAAGCATCAGTTATTTAGTAGATTACGCGCGAAGTGCAAGAGGTCAAGTTTTGCAAGTTTTTACAGTTTTTAAGTTGTTTTGAAGTTTTTTTTAAGTCAAAATGGTTACTTCTGATGAAGACCAAAATGGTAAGTTCTCAAAGTGCTATATAATTTGTTGAAATATGCGATTTTTTTTTTAAATTTTAGATCCGTTTAGTAATAATTCCGATGTTGATATAGTCTGAACACAGTCTTCTTCAGATTCAGAGCTTAGCATAGCAGAAAGAGAACCTTAAGCAAGTACATCCAAGAAACGAACACGAAAAATAGCACAGTGGAAGCGATCCGAAGCAAAACTCAAGCGTAACTCTGGCCAAAGGTACGTTGGACGGCGGGGTGAAGTTCATGAAGCAAAATCAGTTAAACCGTACAATCACATTTGTAGATACAAATGTAATAAACATTTTACCGAAGAAGTGCGCATGTCTATATTTTCAGACTTCTGGAATCTCGGAAAGAAACAAAATGGTTGGGACTTGCAAAGTTCATTCATTGTTTCATGTGTTTCTAAGCATATTCCTAAACGACCCAATCGACTTGCAGTTTCTCAAAAAAACGTCAGCACTCAGTTTTTTTTGTGTACGTTGGATATTTCTCAGAAGAGGTTCTATAACGCTGTCAGTAAACATAAAGAAACAGGAATCGCCCATACAGATCAAAGAGGCCGTTATACTCCTGGAAATAAACTAAGCGAGGGCACTATCAATTTAGTTAAAGAGCATATAAATTCCTTTCCTAAGTTTATTAGCCATTATACAAGAAAGGATAACCCAAAGCGTAAATCTCCAGAATTAAATATTTCAAAAATGTACAGTTTGTATAAAGACTTTTGTTTACAACGACGAACAGATCCTGTAAAAATCAGCAAATACCGTGATATTTTTAACACTCAGTTCAACTTTAGTTTTCACTGGCCTTACACCGACACTTGCTCAACCTGCGATATTTTAAAAATCAAAATGGATGCCCTAGATCCAGGTTCTGTAGAAAAGAAAGCCTTACTCCGCGACCAGGAGATTCATTTAAGAAAAGTGCCTTCTGTTAAATCCTTGAAGAATCAGGCCACTACCTTAGCTAAAGAATCTACCCACAAAAAAATTTACCCACTCCATTTGTTACATGCAGCAAAGTGTACTATTTACGTCAACTTTGGACATACAACATTGGAATACATGATCTAGCTACTGGTACTGGCAACATGTATATGTGGCATGAGGGAATGGCAGCGAAAGGGTCTCAGGAGATTTTATCATGTTTAATCAAATATATTGAATGTCTGCCACCAACTATTACCCATATAGACGCTTTTAGTGACAACTGCGGCGGACAAAATAAAAATATAGTGAAATTCTGGACCTATATTGTGCAATATACCCACATCAAAAGCGTAGATCATCAATTTCTTGTCTCGGGCCATTCGTTTATGGAGTGCGACCAGGATGTTGCCCTTATAGAAAAATCAAAAAGGAAGCTTACAAACATATTTACTCCTGATGATTGGATCCATTTTGTGGGAGGCGTTAGTCGCAAATTTATTGTGGTTAAATTGCAGCCTCAGGACTTTAAGTCAATATTTGCAATGGATAGCTACATGAAACCAAACATTGTAGGCCTTAGTAAGATGCAATGGTTGCATTTTGAAAAAGTTGAACCTTACAAGATGTTTTATAAAGAAGTCTACAACCAAGAAATCGCATTTAATATAATGGACCTAAAACAAAAAAATACTACTGGACGCCCAAGGAATCAGCCAACCACTGTATAGCATTGCCAAATTTGCATGTTACCCCACCAAAAATCAAACTGGCCAAGTATCAGAATCTCTTGCAGCTACTACCTTTTGTTCCGCCAGTCCATCATAAATTTTACAAGGATCTGTTATATAAACGAAAAACCTCAAGGCTTCAACAACAACAAATTAGTGTCACCCAAGAAGAGGGTACAGACACTTATAGAAATTTTGAATCCGATGATGATTAATATGTCTTTCTTTATATTGAGTTCATGTTAATTTCTCCATTAGAATAAACATTTCTTTATTTTGGTAAATTGTTATGTATTTTATTTTTAAAGCAAAGAGGTTTAAGTGACTGGCCTATGAGTTTTATTTCGCAAAAAAGCTTTACATAAACCAAAAAATGATGTCTAGAATTTATGAAATGCATTTTGAAACATTAAAATTACAACATTTAATAAAAACAGAAATATTAAATATCACCGAATATTTTTTAATGATCTAAAACTTTAAATCAAATATTCTCAAAACTCTTAATTTGTTACTTGGATTTCCCTTGGCTTCTGACACCCTCAGTTACCATCAAAATCAGACGTGTACTAACGTTGTACAGAAAACCCAGGACGTAGCAAGCGAGTAGTAGAGCGCACGAAACATAGAACACAAATGTAGAGAAAAGCGTGCTGTCTAATAATCAGACAGAAATTCCATTGACAGCTCTATTGACGTTGTTGGTAAGGACGCGGGCGGTAATATTGGGTGCCATATGGCGGGAAATTTAAACCTGATCTATTGCGCGATATTTAAATTTGAAGTCACTACAGAATATAGCGGGTTAAGGAGGGCGGGAAGATTTTTCTCCACAAATGATTAAAGAATTCATTTGTCGAGAAAAGTCCACCCTCTTTAACCCGTTATATCAAAGCCACCACTTTAAAAATACCCAAGAATGTCAATTTAAAAATACCCACATTTTATTAAAATTGATAATTTTGAATTTGAAAGAAAAATAAAAGTTAATATTGCATATCTCAGAGATTCCTTATCACTTTCTTTAAGAATTAACACATTAACTAAAATATTATTTGATTTTGATTTAGTTCTCAAGAAATTGCTTATTTAGGACATTTAAATCTGGACTTTGAAAATATTTAGACATAGATACTTACCAATAATTATAAATTGGCACCATAGATATGGGTGCAAATTTTAAATAAAAAAAATTAAACTAGTTGGTCTTTTTAATATTTTCCTTTAAGATGAATTGAAACAAATTTAACAAAAGGCTTAAAAACACATATAAATAGCTGTAATACATTCTTAATTAAATACTGACAGCTGTCTGTATGGTATTCATAAGATATTTTATGTATAAATCCGGAATTGTAGGTATAAAGCATATTTTTTTCAGACAAAATTTACTGTTTTCTTTTTTTATTTTTATAAGAGTTAAAAAGATTATAAAAAACATGTAACAGACAACTAAATAAAAAATATGATTCTAAAAAGATTTTACTTCAGATTTTACTATTGTGTAATTAAAAAAAACATATTATGAAAAGCAAAATATAGACTCTTATAATAAAAACAGAAATTGTACCTATTTCTTAAAATAAATCTGCCTCCTCATTATGAATAAATTAATTAGTAATGACTAATTATACACAAATACATATGTATAAATTAATATGCATGTTTTCAATTTTTTTTTAATATCAGCTAATAAAAACAAAATATAAATTTTAATAAAAAACTTAACTTAATCCATGACATAATTTAACAATGTATACAATAATATAAAAATCATATTAATGTTTTTCTTTAAACAAATGGGATACCCTGATCACAAGTGTTTGTGCATACTTTCATACCAATGGATTGTAAATCTTTAGAAACGTATCATCCATTTTTCTCTAAGAGACCAAACGAAAACAAAAACAAAGGTAAGGACACAAAGTCACGGTCTCATCCAATCTATATAATTTCTTAAAAAAGCTTAAAAGCTACACGTGTTTCGCTCCTGTCTGAGAGTTGTAATGTGATCTGTGTAGGTCTAGGCCTGATGATGCTCCGACAGGAGCGAAACACGTGTAGCTTTTAAGCTTTTTTAAGAAATTATATAGATTGGATGAGACCGTGACTTTGTGTCCTTACCTTTGTTTTTGTTTGTAAATCTTTTATTCAAAATAATATAAGTTATATTAGTGTTGTTTGTAAAAAATTAGAAACAGGACTCTTGTAAGGTTTTCTTAAGTCCTGCCAAGCTCACGCAAATCCGCAAAATCAGAGATTTTTTACTTAGATTTTTTATAAAAAGGCCCAGAAATTAAAGAAATTTCATCAAACATGACAGTACAGCAGCGGTTTAAATCACTCACATACACTCTGCTTGTAAATGAAGATGTTCAAGAATAAGCGTAATGTGTCCATATTCAAATATTGGAAAGTAAGGATTGCAGAGTTCGAGGTGTAGGTAATTGAAAAAAATGTCTGAAATACTTGTACTGGGACGATCTGGGACTACATTTAAAAAGGAGAGGAGGAAAGCTATTTATTTATCCTTACTAGACCATGTACAACTAGAAGAACTCATTAAAATGCATTCTCGGTAAACTGGAACCTACCATTAAACAGCATGATTTTAACCAAACCAACTGTTTTTTCTAGTAAGTTTATTTTAAGATTTATGTTCTTAAAGCTTCTTTATTAACTAAGTGATTCTACTAAAATGTTCTCTCTCAATTTGGGCAACATCAATTAATACATTTTAAGACACACTTTGGCACTGAATTGCAAATAGGACCTTTTTTGCATTAAGGGTCTTTCATATTATCCTCTATTATTGGAGTAAATTCGGAAATTGGTGATATTTTCACTAGGACTTACATGACAGATCTGCCTCTAAGATTTTTGTAAGGATGTATTCGACAGAAATATACAAAATCAATGATTTCTGTGACTGTCTGGGCAATTACTAATATGCAAACTAGTGCATAAATCATATTTGCATGAATATCTTAACGTATATGACAACAAGGAAATTTAAATTCCCGACATTTTGATCGTGGAGGTCTAAGAATTAGAATCGAGTTGTAAAAATTGAAAACTGTGACATAGATATGTACAAAATAGGATTGAATCTGTAATTAGACCTTTGAAAATATGTATTTCAAAAATTCACCTCAACATTATTAGAAAACTCTTAGATGTGTCTTGAAAAATTTGCTCTATGTAGTTGAATAATGATTGGATGTTTGCAAGCTGTCAAATCAAAAAAAAAATATACAAAAAGCTATAAAATTACTTAAAAATTCATGAAAAAAATCATGAGGATTGGCTCATTTTCCACTCAAGGGGAACATAAAAAAAGACAGCCGAGTCGTCAAATACGACAGTTAAAATCTAATTATTGTCATTTTTGATGTACGTCAAAAATTAGACGATCAGCCTTATTAGAATCAGTCGACCATCTAGGGGTGCTAGACTATTCCGCCCCGCCATACCCATGACACGAAATGAATGCGTGTGCGTTGCCATATTGCGCCTTTAAGTACCTCTCGATCATTACCTATAATGATCGATTCCCCAACCTGTATATACAATTTGCATTTAAAGTATAATTAATAATATTTATCTATTACATTCTAAGTATTTTCTAGTTTTAAGTTCGGATATCACTTTATATACATTATTTTATTGCTTTGCCCATAACATCTAAGGTAATTGTTAAAAAATTAAAGCCTTCATTGACTTAAAAAAAAAATTTAATAATTTTGCGGTTAGGAAAAATCATGCATATGTAAGTAGTAAAAAAAGCAAGCATTTCCGCTGAGTACAAAAATTGTTACCGCTAAATAATGCGATAAGTAAAATTATAACAAATAACGGCTTTCACCTCATCCATGAAAAGTAAAAATTAAAAAGTTTAGATGAACAGTGAATTTTACATTTTACTAAATTAAAAGTGTTTTTACAAATATATATTTTCAAGATCTAAGTTGATCCAAGATCCAGTATTAAAAAACTAATAAAGCTAATTAAATTGCTTAAAATGTTTTCCACTTCTCTTCATCTTCTTTTACATGAGACAAATTTTAAGATTTTTAACTTATTCATAACACTTTATGTCAAAATTTATTTCTTCTATCGTTACTTGTCAAAAATAACAAGTTTATAGAATATAATTGAGGAGTAACTTTTTAAAACGATTTGTCCATCAAAACTTTTTTTCACCAACAGTAAAAAACAAATATTCCTTGTTTCCTTTCATTTTAAACCTGCGTAGTAAGGTATTTTCATAGATACTGGTCAATACTTCTGTAAAAAGGGCTTATTGAAATCAAAATTAACAAAGATTGGGAGAAAAATTTAGTAAACAGTTAGAAATAAAGCTTTTTGATCGATTACTGTGGATATAATGCGTTTTATTGTGGCCGATATGGGACATAATGTTCTATGTTGTTAAAATTAAATAGGGAATAAAAAAAATATAACCCAGCTGAGCAGTTTTTTCACTTAATATAAAATAAAACACATAAAACCAATATACGAGAAATAATTTTAATAGAAAAATTTATAAATTAAATATGGTCTACTTGGTCTTCTTTTAAGTTCTCTTCCTCTTCATTGTCTTGAGCTTTTTCTGGAATTTGTGGCGCAATACTTAAGGCATTGTTAAAGGAAGCTGAAGATGCTAACGGAATTTTATCTTCCCGGTCGACCCCAAATCTAGCTGGGAGCAATTTTTTAACATATTTTTTTGTTATATTCGTTGATTAAATTTACAAGTAGGACGTCAGATCCCTCTTGTATATTTTTTAGATTCTGCGCACGCTTGCACACTAATGACATTGACATTTTTGATTCGTTGTCAAAAATAACAATTTTATTAAATATCAACAAATCAACACGTTAATACATCAACAGCTAAAGTTTAATGAGTAAAAATAAAAAGTATGTCAAAATTTTAAAAAATCAGATGATTTACACGATATTGTCATCCGAATTTGTCGCCTCCTATTGGCCAATGCGTTTTGATGTATAAGATCTGGCGGACATAATGCGTTTCGATGTAACCATCAGGTTTTGCACGCACATTAGACAAGGATATAATGCTATTTGATTGATTCTGAGTTAATCTTTAATGAGTAACGATATTAAGTATGGGACAATTTGTAACCATCAGGTTTTGCAAGCAAATTAGACAAGGATATAATGCCATTTGATTGGTTCTAAGTTAATACATGTATAGAAGAGGTAAAAAAATCCAAAACCGAAAGAAACTGAATTTTGTCCTCAAGTGTACACAATGCGCTTTGATATGTTGCTCCTCAATTGTCTATCAAGATATGTTAAAATGTATAGGGCATCTTATTTAAAATTAAAAAATTAAGGTAATTTCCAATTAAACCGAAAGTGACAGAAAATTTGTTGAATGCGTCCAAAAATGTTGTTTGGTTAAATCAGCATTCCATGCCTTTTATATTCGTAAAACTACATCAAAATTAAAAATTTTTTTTTTGACGTTATGTTGCAGGATTAATTACGCTTTAGACGGGATCTGGAGAATCCTAACTTTTATTCATTTGGTTAAAATATTTAAAAATGACTTTATTCAAGATCATGTTGTGCCGGATGTTCTCAGTAGAGCTGTGCCAGAGATTGCTAAATTGAGTGTATACCAGGAACCAGAAGTTGCAGATAAGTGGTATCGAAGAGTTTTCAATCAGGTCGTAGAGAATCCTATTAATTATCCCCAATGGCGAATTGAAGGAAATTTACTTTACAAGTATGTGAAATGTTCTTACCCGTCTCTTCGAGATGATGAAGATTTCTGGAAGGAAGTAGTACCCAAGGATCGAAGACGTATGATTTTGGAAGAAAATCATGATCATCCTTTGGCTGGTCATGGTGGTGTCATGAAGACATACGAACGATTGAAGCGTCGTTATTATTGGCCAAAAATGAGAGCTGATGTCCTCCGATATGTTAGGCATTGCGCCAAATGTATTTCGCAAAAGCCCCTCCGGGAGCGACACGGATTAATGTGACAACAAACTCAAGTTTTGAAGCCATGGAACACGATTAGCGTCGATCTCTTTGGGCCCTTGCCTCGTTCTACTCAGGGATACAAATACGTATTGGTCGTCTTGGATACCTTCACTAAATTTCCTTTGTTCTTCCCTCTTTGCTCAGCTAAGGCCCCTATGATTTGTCGTCTTATAGAGGAACAAGTTTTTCTCATTTTTGGTGTTCCCCAATTTCTTATTTGCGATAATGGTGCTCAATTTCGAGGTGAACTTTTTTCCAAACTGTGTGAGCAGTATAAGGTCAATATCCGATATACTCCGGCTTATCATCCCCAGGCCAACCCCGTGGAGCGTGTGAATCAAGTCCTTAAAACCATGTTAAGTTGTTATATTGAGGATAATCATAAGAATTGGGATCGACTTCTACCTAAGGTTGGTTCTGCCATAAGATCTTCGGTGCATGAAGCCACCGGGCTCACTCCCTATTTTATGAATTTTTCCAGAGAATATATGCCCTCGGGCGACCAACACAATATTAGGGATGTTCCCAGTATCACGGTTGGCGACTTTATGGCACGTTCACGTGAATTAAGTAAAGTATATAGGGACGTTGAGGAAAGACTGAAAGCGGCGCATCAGAGATCAAAGAATCGTTATAATCTTCGACGAAGACCAATTAGTTTTGAGATCGGTGAGCGAGTTTATCGCAAAAATTACGATCTTTCTGATGCTAGTAAAAACTTTACCGCCAAACTCGCACCAAAATTTTTGGGCCCCTTTACAATAAAGAAGAAGTTATCTCCGGTAGTCTATGAACTGATTGACGAAAAGCGCAAGTTTAAGGGTGCTTGGCATGTTATAGATTTGAAAAAGATCCCAAAAGAAGAGCTACTCGTTGATTCCGATTCCGATTAGACTTTATCGATTTTGCTTACTGGTCGGGACGTATGTTTTTTTTTGTGTTTTACTTATTAGTTCTTTTGATTTTTCAATTCAAATATAATTTCTTTTTCTCCAGTTTCTTTCCTCAAAGCTGTGCGGACTGGGTATTTTGATGTTTTTGCGGTTATTGGATAGTAGCTACCTTGTTTGTTTTTCTCTTTCTAGTGAAGTTTCTTGTGGTGAAGGCCTACCACTTGAAGCATTTTAGATTTCCGATTAGGAATTCTATCAGAAATTTCTAGTAATTTTCTAGTAAATTTCTAGTAATTTCTGATAGAATTCCTAATCGGAAATCTAAAATGCTTCAAGTGGTAGGCCTTCACCACAAGAAACTTCACTAGAAAGAGAAAAACAAACAAGGTAGCTACTATCCAATAACCGCAAAAACATCAAAATACCCAGTCCGCACAGCTTTGAGGAAAGAAACTGGAGAAAAAGAAATTATATTTGAATTGAAAAATCAAAAGAACTAATAAGTAAAACACAAAAAAAAACATACGTCCCGACCAGTAAGCAAAATCGATAAAGTCTAATCGGAATCGGAATCAACGAGTAGCTCTTCTTTTGGGATCTTTTTCAAATCTTTAACATGCCAAGCACCCTTAAACTTGCGCTTTTCGTCAATCAGTTCATAGACTACCGGAGATAACTTCTTCTTTATTGTAAAGGGGCCCAAAAATTTTGGTGCGAGTTTGGCGGTAAAGTTTTTACTAGCATCAGAAAGATCGTAATTTTTGCGATAAACTCGCTCACCGATCTCAAAACTAATTGGTCTTCGTCGAAGATTATAACGATTCTTTGATCTCTGATGCGCCGCTTTCAGTCTTTCCTCAACGTCCCTATATACTTTACTTAATTCACGTGAACGTGCCATAAAGTCGCCAACCGTGATACTGGGAACATCCCTAATATTGTGTTGGTCGCCCGAGGGCATATATTCTCTGGAAAAATTCATAAAATAGGGAGTGAGCCCGGTGGCTTCATGCACCGAAGATCTTATGGCAGAACCAACCTTAGGTAGAAGTCGATCCCAATTCTTATGATTATCCTCAATATAACAACTTAACATGGTTTTAAGGACTTGATTCACACGCTCCACGGGGTTGGCCTGGGGATGATAAGCCGGAGTATATCGGATATTGACCTTATACTGCTCACACAGTTTGGAAAAAAGTTCACCTCGAAATTGAGCACCATTATCGCAAATAAGAAATTGGGGAACACCAAAAATGAGAAAAACTTGTTCCTCTATAAGACGACAAATCATAGGGGCCTTAGCTGAGCAAAGAGGGAAGAACAAAGGAAATTTAGTGAAGGTATCCAAGACGACCAATACGTATTTGTATCCCTGAGTAGAACGAGGCAAGGGCCCAAAGAGATCGACGCTAATCGTGTTCCATGGCTTCAAAACTTGAGTTTGTTGTCCCATTAATCCGTGTCGCTCCCGGAGGGGCTTTTGCGAAATACATTTGGCGCAATGCCTAACATATCGGAGGACATCAGCTCTCATTTTTGGCCAATAATAACGACGCTTCAATCGTTCGTATGTCTTCATGACACCACCATGACCAGCCAAAGGATGATCATGATTTTCTTCCAAAATCATACGTCTTCGATCCTTGGGTACTACTTCCTTCCAGAAATCTTCATCATCTCGAAGAGACGGGTAAGAACATTTCACATACTTGTAAAGTAAATTTCCTTCAATTCGCCATTGGGGATAATTAATAGGATTCTCTACGACCTGATTGAAAACTCTTCGATACCACTTATCTGCAACTTCTGGTTCCTGGTATACACTCAATTTAGCAATCTCTGGCACAGCTCTACTGAGAACATCCGGCACAACATGATCTTGGCCCTTTCTATGAATAACCTCAAAATCGAATTGTTGCAACCGCAAAACCCATCTGGCAAGCCGTCCTGTTGGTTCCTTCAGACTATGAATCCATTTCAGACTATGATGATCTGTTATCACTTTAAAGGAGTATCCCTCTAAGTAGGGTCGTAATTTCTCGCAAGCATAAATAATGGCCAACAGTTCTCTCTCTGTGGTGGAAAAATTCCTCTCTGCTTTAGACAGAGATCGAGATATGTAACAGATAACATGTTCACCATCATCAAACTCTTGAGATAATACAGCACCGATCCCATACGCTGAGGCATCAGTCTGAACCAAAAAGGGTTTCGAGAAATCAGGACAAGTAAGTACAGGAGCGGAAACTAACGAATTTTTGATGTTCTGAAACGAATTTTGACATTCTGGGGTCCAGTTCCACTTTTTGTGTTTACAAAGAAGAGCGGTAAGGGGAGAAATAACGGTTGAGAACTGAGGAATAAAACGCCTGTACCAGGACGCCATACCGATGACACGTCGGACTTCGGTGGTGTTCTTTGGAGTCGGAATGTTCAATACGGCTGTCACTTTATCCGGGTCGACATGAAGTCCATCTTTATCGACAACATATCCTAAATACTTAAGTTCGGATCGACAGAATTTACACTTATCCTGAGAGAGTGTTATACCGGCTCTATGAAATCTCTGGAAAATCTCTTCCAAAACCTCTAAATGTTGCTGAAAAGTCTCAGAAATACAGATTACGTCATCTAAATAAACAAAGACATGTGGCTCCAAATCAGCTCCCAATAAGGTATCTACCAATCGCTGCCAAGTTGCAGGGGCATTCGTCAACCCAAATGGCATTCTCTTAAATCGATAAAGTCCCCGACCAGGGACAGAAAAACTAGTTTTATCACGTGAATGTTCATCAACCTCGATTTGCCAATATGCAGAGTTAACATCTAACGAAGTAAGATACTTTGCATTTCTTAATTTGTCCAAAATACTATCAATAAAAGGGATCGGATAAGCATCCTTAGCCGTAACAGAATTTAGTTTTCGATAGTCCACGCAAAATCTCCATTTACCATTACCTTTCGGTACTACTAAGGCAGGGAAAGACCAGGCAGATTGTGATGGCTCGATAATATCGAGTTGCAGCATGTTATCAACCTCCTCATCGATAATCTTTAGAGTGGCGGGTGAGTATCTATAAGGGCGCAAACGAATGGGTTGGGCATTACCAGTATTAATCTGATGCTTCACTAAATCTGTTTGACCAAGCTTACCACCCATTAAATAAAAGTATTTTGAAGTCAATTTATCCAAGGCGGATCGCTGTTCTGGGGTTAAAGTTTCCTGAGGAATAATGGCTTCAGTGCCATTTTGCAAATCAGGAACGACACCAACAGTTTTCCAAAAATCGGTACCCAATATCAATGGACAACTCAATTTCTCCACTACCAAAACACTGCAAACCGCTACCTTATCATACAAAACAATAGGTAAGTTAATTGCGCCAATCACTTTACTAGAACTATGATTTCCAAAATTGCACTGAGAAAAAGGTGATGATAACAATTGTATGTCTGAACGTTGTAATATATTCCATATGCTTAAACCAATAGCAGTAACATTTGCTCCAGAATCCAATAAGCCAACAAATTTCATACCAAATATCGAGACTTCGAGATGAGGACGATCATCACCCTTGCACTGTGCGAAGGCGTAATCTAGAATAGGGTAGCTGGGGTTACTAGTCGAGACCTTAGGAATCGAACTGATCTCTCGACTAACTAACAGTTCGCCCTTGGGTTTCCCGACCTACTACAATTTGGACATGAACGGGTAGTCACATTTTCCCGACCGCAACGGAAACAGTGTTGGCCCTGTGTTAATTTTGTGTTATTTGGTATTTCGTTGGTTATTATAGTATTATTATTTCATGAGTCAATCAATTTGAAGTTTTAATTTTTCTGACTTATTTTAATGCTTGAATAGCATTTTCAAATAATTAGATTGTTCGCACATTCTTTACTTCCCTTCCCAGTTGGATGCTTACTTCTCTTCGCATGAGAATTACTTTTCTGGTAATTCTCTTGGGGGAAGAGGGGGAGTTGTTGCAGGATTAATTACGCTTTAGACGGGATCTGGAGAATCCTAACTTTTATTCATTTGGTTAAAATATTTAAAAATGACTTTATTCTAAATTTTTCTTTCAAAACTGAGACACCCACCATAATTACAATTGCCTTCGACTCTTAATGGAATTCGCCAATATTTTTCATTAAACCACTATCAATATTATCACCATTTTAATTCTTTGTTATTGTTTACAATATGCTGTGCATGGAGAAGATTTCACGGCAATTGAATCGGTCAACCGGTTTACTAAAGCGGACGCCAGTGGCGCCGCGTGTCGAATTATTACGATTTGGCCCGTAATTGTACTTTCCACTAGGCACTCTATGGGTTGCTTATTAGTGACCTATGTATGGGTTTTGGTTGGGCCCATAGCGGCTAAGCCCATAAAGTAACGAGTGAAGTTCCTCAATCTCCGGTCTTGCGCCCAGACGTCTTTTGGACTACTACTTAAGCAGTTCCGCGACGCATCTGGGGGTCTTTCCAGCTCCTGCGTCCGTCAAGAGTGAACCGTGCTGCCCGCTGTGACGGAGAGAGGTTTGAAATAAATCTATTATCATCTCTCTCCGCCAGCACCTTTTTTGTTAAAATAACATCTAAAACTAAAATGCATTAGTGTTTCTTCAGTTTTAACGAAATATTTTTGAAGCAGGATGGGTTTTAGTAGTTTGATGCCTCTCGAAACTTCGGCTCCTTAAATATGACAGTGTAAACCGCCAGCCGTGACCCAGCAGTAATGAGGATTTCGCCCTGAAGCCTGAAAAATAATTTCGCCGCCCTTAGCCCCGTCAACACACATCATGCCGTAAGCCCTATGTGGTGAAAAATTGCCCATCGCGGGCTCTCGCCCCCGAAAGAAGAACACCATGGAACTTGACCCGTAAGCACATTCTTTTAATCTTAACCATATTCTTCTTTTGATTTTTTTTTTTGTATGATTTAACATGAATTTATTATCACTTTCTCATTTTAATATTTAAAACTTAAGTAACTATATTTATAGTATAATTATCTAAATTAAAACAATTCAATGTTACGCCTTATTATGTAATGCTTCCGAAGTGATCACTGACGAATTCAGGTATCTACCTTTGGGTTAGAAACTTGTATATATATATTTTTTTTTTATTTATTTTTGTTTACCTTTTTAAGACCATCTTGTATATTTACTTATATTTACTTACCATGTAGCTTTAACTCCTTGTTTCTGATAAATTAAGCTATTGAGTATGAAGACTTTAATAAACACCCTATTTAAATTAAATTAAGGTGTTTTACTACTGAGTGAGTGAGTGTGACTGAGGCAACTGACCATACAGAGAACCCACGAAGCCGGCCTGATAGGTTCTTTTTTTTTGTTCCATCTTTTAAATTTAACAGGGTTTCTGGAACCTATCAGATCTAGGGAGTTGTTCTTGTTGTTTAGAACTCTTAAACCAAGACTGTCGAACAAACTCAACTCCCTAGAAATAGCCCCTGTAAACCGGATAGTCTTGCCGGGATAGTATTTATAACATAACAGTTACGTTAACTAATTCATAACACTTTTTTTTTGACTTTACGTTTTAGAAAGGACAAATTTGCAGAATACAATTGTCTACCAAAAAAAGTAAAAATGTATTGGGAAGGTAATTTCTAGTTCAATCGGAACTGACAAAAAACGATTGAAGAGCGTTCAAAAAGACAGTTTGTCAATTCAGCATTTCATCCTTTTAGCCTGCATTAAGTTTGACATTTAAAGTAATAAAATGCTCATATATGATTTAGTTATTTTCTTTTTTTTAAGTTAATTTGACAAAAAAAATAGCTGAATCAAGTGGGAGGATAGATATGAGCAGCCAATAAGGTAAATCTCAAACTCACTTGCAATCATTTCCAATATTTTTTCATTGGAAAAATAAAATAGAAACAAGAAATTAATCGTTAAAAAAAGAATGTCCTAATGACATTTTGTTGACAACAATATATTCGGAAAAAATCCACGTGTAAAAAAGTGTCCTCAGAGGTGGTCAAAAAAATAAGAGTATTAGAATAATTGCTAAAAATGTTTAAGAATCTGTACAGTGGTGTTAATAATATATTCACAATAACCCAAGGACTTATTTTTACCGTAATCGGAATTTCTACCATTTTCTTATTTCATAAGTTCTTTTTTTCAATATCTGGACAAAAAATAAGAGTTAATTTCGATATTTTTGTGATGTCAAATTATTCGACCATTAAAAAGTCTAACTCACACCACAGATATAACTAGCTAACGCAAGCGTTGCATTAGCTAGTTATATCTGCGCTGCGTTAGCTAGTTATATCTGTGCTCACACATTTATTTCCTAAATATTCTGAGGTTCAAAGTGAGGTTCTTGGACCCAATGTGGGTTTTCTGTAGACCAATAATGACTATTATGACGACTTACGATTCCATTATAGTGAAATCGTGATTCGTCGCTCCACATTGTGATACCGCTGATAACTTGTTGATACAAAGGCTATAAATTCTAATCTTCCTTGGTAGTCCTTGGCTGTAAATGTTGCACCAAGTGAATTTTGAAAGGGTAGTATCCGTGGTCAGCCAGAATTCGCTGCACTGAACTTTTGGGTATATTCATCTTTTCTGAGATGCCACTTACTTACATACAGTGTGTCCCACTTAAGGGTTAGCCACCCCTCTAAAATTTTTGTTTCTTGACCAATTTTCAAAAACTTTTTTTTGTTGGATAGATGGACAAAAATGGCACTTATGAGCCAAGTTCGACATTTAGAGAAAGCAGGTCATGGCCTACTGTATACTAGTTTGAAGTGCGAAAAATCGAGAAGTAGTATTAACGATATTTATTTTTGAAAAATGGTACTGGATTATTGTTCAGGACCACTTAAAACATAAGTGTACCAAATTTGGTTTTGATAGTATACAGGGTGTTGAAATACATTGGAGTCAAATTTTTAAAAGGCGCAATAACATTCTTAATCAAATACGAATTTTTTAAAAATTTTTGGCTAATGGCATGCGTCTTGAGAACACAAAGGTTGGAAATATCCTTCAATAAACAACAATCGATCATATTATCATACTATTTTGGGCTCAATTTGTTTGTTTTTTTATGAGTTTGTTTGTTAAATTCCAAAGATATGATTGTGTCTAGTTAAAAATTATTTTGTGGGAATTTTACCCAAGTATGCTATGAAAGAAAATGTTCTTGACAGTTTGTCAAAGTTTTCATGCATTTAGTTAATTTTGACTGCTTGTCGAACAATTATGGGTGATTATAATTTAAACGAAAGAGTTGAAGTAGTGTGGCTAGTTGGCGATGGAGTTAGAACATTTCCATCCTGGTAAAAACATCCACTATTCAACAATAGCCAGAATTAACTACGGGTTTGATCAGTCTGGTTCAGTAGGCGGAGTACGTCCTCATTTACATCGTAATCGAGCAAATAATAATAACCAAATAATTCTGGAATACTTTAATGCTAATCCGCAATCTAGCATTAGAGTTGCTAGTGCCAGTTTAAATATTTCCAAAAATTGCATATGGAGGTGTTTCAAGAAAAATAACAAGAAGCCTTTCAAGTCTTTATTCCTTCAGACTTTGGAACACGGGGATGAAGAACGCAGGATGGAATATTGTTTGTGGTTACAAGGCGAGTATTTGGCTAACCCTACATTTTTGAAAAATATTTTATACACCGATGAGGCAACATTTACTACAAACGGCATTGTGTCATCTCAAAATATTAGAATATGGAGTAACGTAAATCCCCATTGGGTGATACAATGTAAAAGGCAGTATTCGCAGAAAATTAACGTATGGTGCGGTATCTTAAACGAACGTATAATCGGGCCGTTTTTCTTAAATGAAAATCTAAATGGACTTAATTTTCTTCGATTCCTGGAAGGTGATTTTAGTGACGTAATCGATGATTTGCCGTTAGCCAAAACAAGAAACTTACACATACAATTTGACGGTGCGCCTATCTACAATGCAGTGGTAGTGCGGAATTGGCTAAATCAGAATTATCCGAATCGATGGATAGGACGAAACAGTCCATTAATTCAGTGGCCAGCACGTTCTCCCGACCTTTCTCCCTTATATTTTGTTCTTGGGGAATCCTTAAAAACAAAGTGTACAAATCAAGACCGCAAACTCTACATGATCTTTGTGAGCGCATTAGACAAGAGTGTAATGAAATAAGCAGAGTTATTTCATTATGTTTATCGCCATTTCTTAGTGAAGTATTTCTTAGCAACTTAGAAACAAAAATAATGAGCAGTAATTTTAAAAATAACATCATCTTTTATAAACGGTATGTGGATGATATATGTTTGATTTGGAATGGAAGTGAGGTAGAGCTTACAAATTTCCATAATTATGTCAACTCTCTTCACTCTAAAATTGAGTTCACAATCGAACGGGAACAGAATTTGCTGCTTTCCATTCTTTATTTTACAGACTTTTTAACATCCCACTTTCTCGTGAAGCTTTTAAAAAAGAATTCCTTACCATTAAACAACTAGCAGTCAGTAACTTTTTCCCTCTTAAACCTATATATAAAATGTATTTTCAGTATGTGAACAAGTATAAATTATCATTTAATTTTATCAGACAACAAACAAACTATATTTTGGACCAATTTCGTCACAACTATCCCGCTTTTTTCTCCCTTTGGCATAACCCCAGCTTTTAAAACCAATAATACCTTAAAAAGACATCTAATTAAAATTAAAGATAAACTACCCCCGCTATCTTCTCCAGGAGTTTATGAGATTAGGTGTAAAGAGTGTCCTGCAGTGTACGTCGGCCAGTCTGGTAGGAAGATTTCTACTAGGATTAGTGAACACAAGGCCCAATACAATAGATTTAAAAATACCGAAATCACAGTGACCAGATCAGCTTTTGCTAATCACCTTCTCGACTCCAAACATGATTTTCCTGACAGCCAAAATATAAAAATACTGCATCAATGCAACAAAAGTAAAAAACTAGACTTGTTGGAGACAATGGAGATTAGTAAAGCTTTTAAAAGCCCAGATCTGTCCTGTGTTAATGAAATGTTTGATTTTGATGGCCACCTAGTTTTTAATAACCTCAAGTAGTTCTAGACTCTTAAATGATGGTTAGATTTCTAAAATGTATAAAGTGATTTGATTGTTTAGTTGAGTTCTTTGTACATAGGTAGTGCCACTTTATTGTAATCTTTGTTTACTTATATGTTAGGTGTTTTGTGTATGTTATGGTAAGTTTTTGTTGAAATCTCCTTTTTTTGGGGTTACATAATTTTAATTATTGTTTAGGTCTGATGATGCTCTAATCGAGCGAAACATGTAACCTTCGTTATTTTATTAAATGTATTTGTGATGCTGTAGATTTCGTGTTTTTTACCTTTTATAAAAGCAGGGTACAGTTAAGAAGGATGGTAGTAAACAACAGAAGACGCATAGAAAAATGTATAAGAATTAATGCAGGACTGTTTTAAGTGGTCCTGAACAATAATCCAGTACCATTTTTCAAAAATAAATATCGCAAATACTACTTCTCGATTTTTCGCACTTCAAACTTAAATACAGTAGGCCATGACCTGCTTTCTCTAAATGTCGAACTTGGCCCTTAAGTGCCATTTTTGACCATCTATCCAACAAAAAAAAGTTTTTAAAAATTGGTCAAGAAACAAAAATTTTAGAGGGGTGGCTAACCCTTAAGTGGGACACACTGTATCTGAATTCACTACCGGTGCTTGCACGATTGCAAGGACATTTATTGCGTTCGCTTCATTTCTTACGAGTCGAGCATGATTTAAATTATTCGGATTTGAAAAATAACCGGTTTGCATTTTTTCCACATTCTCGAATATTCTGTACGATAGCGTTGGGCGTTCTGAAAAACGTTCTTGATACAGCCGTCTTGCATCTCGAGAAAGGCATCAATATTTGACGTATAGTGTATTATACATTTCTAATGTAGAATTAAATAGTGTAAAATTTGGTAAAAAATATAGGGTGTTTCATTTTAAAAAAACTTCTATTTGACTAAATCTACTTGACAATGAAAACTTTGTACATTTAACAAAAAGAGTATTTCCAAACAAACACTGTTTATCTTAACTTTTTTTCATATAATATACAGGGGCGAAAAAAATCGTGTGTGAATAGTTTGAACACCCTGTATAAAAATTGCATAATAAGAGAGTTACCTTACAGTATTGAAAATTATTTTTTTAACATTTTTATTAAGTTAATTGATTACCGGTTTTTACAAAAATTGTTCAAAATTGACCCCATTTGTTCGATTAACGCACAATGCTTGCTCGGCGAATTCACGAGTTTACAAGCTTCGAGAATAAAATCCTGGCGTCCACGAACTAAATCACAAGCATTTTCAATGCGCGCTTGAAATTCGTCGGGTAGTCTTCTTTACTCCGCCATCGTGGTACACGGAGTGTTAACTGCTCAGTCCCCCAACTCTTCCAAATACGACCACCGAAAAAATCGCAACGCATTAAATCTGGGGACCAAGCCTCATCCATCTATTCAGAAACTCATTACTATTTAGATGTTCATGAACTTCTCGTCTAAAATGTAAATATCCGTCATGTAGGAACCACATATTCTGTCTCACATTTAGAGGAACATCTTCTAATAATTGTGGCAGATTGTGTCAAAGACAATCTAAATAAATTTCATCGGTCAGTCCACGTCAGCTCAAACATTTAATGAAAATCTATGTAAATAGATTAATTAGATCTTTTTACATCATGCAGATTTTCTACTGCCCAAATATGATTTTTTGATTATTCTACTGCCAACTATAAGCTGCTATGGCTCTAGTAATCATTGTTTGTTTTCTTCGACCATTTCTAAAATGTCTTCCTCAATTTGTGAAAAAAATTGCCTTGTACAAATTCAGGTGAAGAAGCTCTTCTAGAAGAACAACTCCTCCTCCTTGTTCGTTTAAATCGGGGTATTTTATATACTACGAAGTCTAATAACTAAAATTACAAACTAACGTGGAGCCGGATGATTTCTTAAATGGAACCTTTTAGCATAAAACCTGCACGCTGCGGCTGCATTTGGTTCGCGCTCTCCTTAGGTAAATGTTATGTCCACTAGTTCATTTTTTTGGTAAACATGAGCCATTTTTTCGAACCAAAGAATCAAACAAAATACGCAATATTAAAAGACTGATTCTACTGATCGAACTAAAGATTTGTACTGAAAACCATACAATATATACACACAAATCTTGATAAATGGTAAGAATTAACACGGCATTCGCCGAGAATACCAAAAAATTTATTTGAAACATCCTGTTGCATCCTTATGTTTTATCAGGTGGCTTCAACTTCTTTTTGTGATCAGATCTTTTTTTAAATTAACGGCATACAATTTTACCAATGATTCGCGCAAAATATTGTACTCTTTAAGAAAGGCGCTTAATAATTCAGTTACGCAGTGAAAATAAAAGTTTCGCGTTTATTTGTAAGGCTCTAAAAAGATCACCTTGCTTGATTTCTAAACTTTTATATAATTATAACATGTAATAAACAAATCGCCAGAAACTCAAGGTTGTCCATGAAAAACTACCAAATAAAATCTACCAAAAAACCTAATAAGATCATTGCACGTGAGATACACAGATCCATTTTTGACATCTTGTGCAATAAAAAGAAATTTGAAATTAGATACTAGTACGAGAACCATGAGAAGACGCAATAAATCTTCATGGGAGGGTTGCAAGAAGAGTATCCTTTTTGAGCAAAAAAATGTTCAACAAAGAATAACATTTGCTAGAGAAAATGTCGATCATGCTAACTGGAAAACATTCTTTTTTCGGATCAAACCAAAATAAATTTATTTGGATCAGATGGAAAACTGTTTGTAAGATGGGGTAAAAATTCAAAATACCATTCCAGACATACCATACTGTGAAGCATAGTGGCGGACGTATAAAAATTTACGGCTGTTTTTCTGATAATGGTGCGGATCCAATTTTTCATATAAAGGAAACCATGACGAAAAAAATGTCCCTAGACATTTTAGAGACAGTCATGATACCTTTTGAAGAAAAAAATATGCTTCTCATATGGGTTTACCAAGAAGACCAATTGACCCTAAGCATCCTGCAAAGATCTTAAAGCAGTGGCTTACCATTAAAAATGTCACATTTTAAATTGACCAGCTCAATCGCCCGACTTAAATCCGATTGAGAACCTTCGGAGGGAACTAAAAAATCGAGTTGCGGGCAAGAAAACTTCAAACAAAAAGGTTTTATGAAAAGAAATATAAAAACCACCGTAGAAGATTGCCGTAAGTTAAGTGACACGATGCCTAGAAGGTGTACTCCCGTTTTGAATAACAAGCGTCATGCTACTAAATACCTACTAATGATTATCTTATAAAATGTAAAATATTTTCTTTGTAGAAGGACTCTTCCTGTCTTTCAACAAAATAACTGTAAGTAAGTAAATAAATTAAAACAGTAATAAGTATTTTTTTAAATTATACATGAAAAACTTACTTTACTCTTATTTTTTGGCCATAACTGTAAATTTTTTTATGTTACATGAAAGTTTGTTTTTAAGATATTATTTTCTTAAAAAAAAAAAGTAAAAATATGCGTCTAAAAATTAGCATTTACGTAACATACCTACATATCAAATTTAATTTGTTTTGCTTAAAAAGCAATGAAATATAGTGTTCCCTTTACCATGGGCCACCCCCAACTACAAAATTCTGTTAACATGTTGTACTATTTGTCAATTAATTTTATGTTAAAATTTATTATATTTCGCGAAAGTTATGGACATACTGTACATGTATAAGCAATAAAAAAAAACAAGCATTTCCGCTGAGTATAAAAATCGTTACCGCTAAAAAATGCCATAAGTAGAATTATAACATCGACGCACTTCTATAACAAATAGCGGCTTTTTGTCATCTAAATTTCATGGAGTTGCGCACCAGATTCGTTTTTCCAGACTGTCCCTTTAATTTATCAGTAGGTACACCTCGCTAGTGTCGTATAGGTGCCAGTGTGCCAGGATGACAATTTTCTAAAACTTGGCCAATGGTCTTTGGTAAGTTGACAACACTTTTATTATTTTGTTTCAACGTCCGTGCGTATAATTGCTTTTGGTTATTCACCCCCATACGCGCGGATAATCTACGAGTGAGCTTATACATTCATAACACAGCGGCGGTGAAAGCTTTTGTCAATCCCAGATTTTTAGGTTAACTGCCTTGGCATAGTTGTTGAAAGGGAAAATTTATTTGAGTGTGCATGAGTCTTATTGTTGTAGTATTAGCATCTATTTTAAAGTTAAAAGTTAGTTTTTAATTGAAATGTTTATTGTTTTTATTTTGCCGTATGTGTGGAGGAAATTCCTGCTAGAAAGGGAAAGTTTCGCTATGTAAATACGGCGGCTGCATTGAGCAGAATCGGTATTCGAGATAGGGCATTATTTATGCATGAACCGTTGCACGTGTTTTACCTGTTTTTTGCCAAAACAGACACTTTCATTCATTCATGTTTACATCTTTTTTTCCCACATTTATGATTTTAATTATTTTAAGCAAATTTATATAATTTACGTTACGTGTTACAGTGATGTAATATTTAGCTTTAACGTGTTAGAACTTTAATAAGTAAAAGTGTAAATATGAATCGATCGAAAATGCTATTTTTATAAGAAATGATGAGGAAATCGGAGACATTTTTCAAATATCCCGTTATATATGAAGGGGATAAGGGGCAAAAGAAACGGATGGGGGAGGAAGGTATAGCGGGGAAAATCTAATTAATCGCTAAGGCAACGGAGAATGAAAAAATTAGTATTTTGGCTAGGCGTGTCTCATGTCTTTCACTCCTGTTAAAACGAAGGTTGCGCGACTGGCCATTTTTCTGACCAGTGGTCTTGCCAGAGTAGGAGGATTATTGATCCATTTGACCATGCTGATAGAAACACACGCACTCACACACATATACGTACTATACTTACAAAAGGCCTACGATGCTGATGCCTATATGGCAGCAGGTCGCTCCGTTAGTTTTCCCCCTTATGAAAATCGTGGTCAGTGAAGCAATAAGACTCTCGCAGCGGCGCCGTCCTAGTTTAATTTATTTTACATGTTAAGAACTATTTTATCAGTTGTTTTTTTATTCAATAAGTTTTTTTTATTGATGGATATCCGAGTTTACTTTTAAATACATTATATAATAATAATATTATTAATAATAATCGTCTTCTATTTAAAAAAAAAAACAAATAGACAAATATTACAAATTTAAAAAGAAACAAAACAAAGGGCGAGAAACAAAAGTCTAGCCTAAGGCTACTTATTCAAACTTAACCCTAATAAATAATAAATAATTTTCGGTAACCATATATAATAATAATAATAAGACAAATAATATAAAGAAAAGGGGAGAAATAAAACTTACAACCTGCACCAAAACCAGACTGCACACAAACAAATACCTTTGTATGCAACCAACGTATTTCCCTTGGAGCACGTCATACTAGTGAGTTAAAAAATAGGAGCTCAACTGTTCTCGAAACAAATACAACCTAAATCCTCACTTAAACTTAGTTAAATTCTAAAGTAGTAAATCATTGTTTGGCAAGGAATTATATGTTTAAATCGCATTGCAAGTAAAATACTTTTTGTATTTATTTCTGGTATTTATATCATGAACGTTCAAATTGGTTTTAAATGTATTTTTTAGAGATTTAGATATGAATTTTGAATTAGTAATTAAACCATGCCTAAAAACACCCAAATGTTGAGTTCTACGGTTAGAAAAATTTAACCAGTTCAACTCATTAATTTTATGTGATACGTGATCTGATTTTCTTAAATTAAAAATTAGACGAATACATCTATTCTGCACCTTTTAAATACGATATTGTTTCTCTTCACGAAGACAATGGGCAGCATAGTTAAAGTAGGAAAGTACAAGAGTTTCACATAACATTGCCATTAACTTGGTACTCAGAAGTTCCTTCAGGTGCAAAAAATATCCTGAAAGAAGTTGTAATCGGTGAATCATCATCCATTCAGCATCTTTTTGACTCTTAAAATGGCTCTGTTAAAGAGAAACAGTAACTTAACTGAGCGATTAAATTCTATGAGTTTCTTTTGACGTCGTTTCTCTAAGTATTCATCCATTACTTTAAGAAGACTTGTTAACAATTAAGAAGATGTATAACAAGGAGAAAAATGCAACTTTAAGTCAAAATCTTATAAATGCAGCGTTTAATTGTTGAGTTACGCGTTTCGCCTTAGAGCATCATCAGACCTAAATTGAATATTAAAACTATGTAGCTATGGTTAAACATCAATTTACAGGAAAAACATACCTCATTTAAATATAAGGATAGGACTTTCATTGACCAACATATGAATAAACTTTGCATATCCCAAATCACTTTTTCTACGACCGTGCGTAAAGTCATTTTACTCCAGGGTTTATAAACTTTACCTTTTTAATTTAGTGCGTAAAGTAATTCTTATACTTAATTTATGATTTTACCAAAATTATCGCCGAATAAAACTCACTTTAATTTCATTATGGACGAAAAAATTACACACGGTAGCGGTCATACCCTAATACATAATTAAATCACGCGCTTATACAGAGTGGCTTTTTAAAAATATTAGTATATATTTATTGAATTTTGCTTATTGCTGATTTTTTTATACTAAAGTGCAAATCATTTTAAGCTTATGCATACTTGTTTCAGCTGAAAATACTGACTGTTTTTCTAAAATGCTGAATTTTGTTAGAAATACTGGTGAGAAATAATTAACCTAAAGGATCTTATGTGCCTGCAAAAGTTTAGTATTTTTAAAGTGTAAAAAAAAATGTTTTATTATTATATTTATTCAGTCAACGTTAAATTCACAACCATAAACTTAAAAGATAACATATTTAAAAACATTAAAAAAAAAATTTTAATACTAATTGTTTGGAGAAATGACATTGAAGTAAAAATGAAAAAAAGATAAAAGAAAAACAACAATTATTACAGAAGAAGGTGCTGATTGCTATAAAAAATAATATAAAAGTCAATTGTAAATTTGGATCAATTGCTTTTGTGAAAAGCTGCAAAACAAACTTTATAAAGAGCAACATTACAAGTCGGACATTTGTAACAGCAGATTAGCTTTCTAATATTTCGTCTAACTTGTTCACACCGCCCATGTATTTATAGTAATCACCTGCCTCAGGATATGGCACCTCTTCTTTCTCCCTTTTTTTATTAGTTCTATGTACATAGTTTTTTAAAGGATTATGCATTGAAGATAAAATCAAAACTGGTTTAGATTTTAGCAAGCAAAAGTCGAATTTTGTATAATTTGTCAAACTCTGAAGTACTTCTTGTTGGTATTTTTCTATTTTTTGCAAGATGTAAAAATCTTAATATCTTCAAAAATTGTTTTAGTGTCATAACTCTCGCTATTCTCTCACAATGGAAATTTTCGTCCACTAACCAATATAATTTATAAGAAGGAACATAATGAAATCCCATATAGATTATTATCCCTAAAAATTCTGTAAATTTGTCCAAGCCTAAAGACAAATTATCACCAAGTTAAGTTGCATAAAGATCCATTGGTCCTATAATTATAGATAATATAATTATAGATATATATATAAGATAATGATATTCGTAATCCTATATAATATTTTTCATGACTTTTTACGGACTGTTAAATTACCTCACATAAAAAGGCCGTAATCGACTTCCAAACACTTTCTTATTTTTTCTTGAAATGAGTTTCGTACTCGCTGTAACATTGTTGGTGTTATTATACAGAGCATCCCAGAAGTTATGTCTAAATTCATTTAAAATTCAGGGGAGTGTTCGAAAAAAAAACGCTCGGACCCGTCGATTTTTATTTCCAGTTGCGCATTTTTGTACGTGAAGTTTGTATATACATGGTTGCTCAAAAATAAATTACGACCATCAACTTAATTTTTTCAAATGAAAGCACCTTTTTTTATTTCATTTTTGAATTTTGCGTGGAATTCTACGTATGTTTCATGCATCATGTCCTATACCTAAAGTTAACAGTTATCGAAAAAAAGACGATTCATGCAACAAATAAGAAAAGAACAAAAATTAAGTTAAATGTTCAAAATGGTTGCCATTCACAGCTTGACAATATCCAAGGCGATCAATAAAGTCTCGTTGCACATTTTCAATCATTTCCGGAGGTAAGGCGCGCACTTCTCTGCGAATTCTCTCTTTCAAGTCGTCTAGATTATTTGGCCTGTTAACAAATACCTTCGACTTGAGGTATCCCCACAAAAGAAAGTCCATTGGTGTTAGGTCAGGCGACCTAGCAGGCCATTCGATGGGTCCTCTCCTTCCTATCCACCGATTGGGAAAGGTTTCATCCAAAAATGTATGCACAGTGGCAGCATAGTGCGGAGGAACGCCATCTTGCTGGAAAATTAGTTCTTCGTCAGAATAGTCTGGGTCCAATGAATTTGGAAATAAAGCTAGTAATGCTGGAACTAATTTAAATTGGAGAAAATCGAGATACACTTGTCCCGTTAAAGTCTGCTCAAAGAAAAAAGGGACCTATTACTCTTCCGCGCACTATTCCACACCACACATTTAGTTTTTGAGGGTACTGGGTGTTTACCTTCATCATCCAAAAGGATTTTCTGTTGCCCAATATCGACAATTTTGTCTGTTTACACTACCATTCAAACAGAACATGGCTTCATCGGAAAAAATAATATTTGTTACTAAATTATTATTTAAATTGCACATGTTTTGTAAGCGTTCACAAAACTCATTTCGCCTATCGAAATCGTCATCAAATAACTCTTGCACAGCAATAACTTTGTAGGGGTGATATTTGTGCTTTTTAACTATTCGGTGAACTATAGATTTCGCCATGTGTAAATTTGCCCCAATCTGCGACAGAGGAGTGCATGGATTTTCTTCCAAAGAAAGCAAAACGTCAAGTTGTTCATTTTCATCTCGAGCAGGACGACCAGATTTCGGCAGATCTCTAACATGACCGAATTCTCTAAATTTAGCCTCTATTCTACTCACCACCTTTTGACATATCGGAGGACGATCAAGATGGATTTTATTAAATAATTGAGCAGCTTCTCTTTGAGTACGTGTTCTATCACCAAACCCAACCATGCACAGAATTTCTATTTTTCTCGTTCCGTTAACTTTACCATTGTGAAAACCGCAACTTTGCTCGTACACTTCACACTTGACAATATCTGTTTGGCGTACAACTGTCATACAGTTTCTATGAAAATACACGGTCACCAGCCAACAATAAAAAAACACGAATGAATGGAATTTTGCTCTGTATAAAAATTCTCAGAGATAAGGTGACTCGTAAGGTGAACTTCAATAATAATGTTTGGTCGTCTTTTTTTCGATAACTGTTGACTTTAGGTATAGGATATGATACGTAGAATTCCACGCGAAATTCAAAAATGAAATAAAAAAAGGTGCTTTCATTTGAAAAAATTAAGTTGATGGTCGTAATTTATTTTTGAGCAACCCTGTATATACAAACTTCACGTACAAAAATGCGCAACTTGAAATAAAAATCGACGGGTCCGAGCGTTTTTTCGAACACACCCCTGAATTTTAAATGAATTTAGACATAACTTTTGGGATGGACTGTATAACACATGTCACTATAATAACCACCTCTGTTTTTCATGTTCTCTGGAGGTATGGAGTAGCCATTACTACATCCTTTATAAATCCCTATAAAAAATTAAGGGTAGTCAAATCTGGTGAATGAGCAGGCTAGTTGACAGGACCTCATTGACTAATACACCTGTTTTCAAAAATTTCATTTAAATAATTACCGCCCTGTATGGCATAATAGGGTGGAGCTCCGTCCTGCTCAAACCATACGTCACGTTTTATATTCATATAGCCTGTCCAAGCGTTAGTCTGGTAAAAACCAACGGTTACTGTCAAAAATGTCAACTGACGTCACGGTTAAGGCTATCGCTTAGATGGGGATGTTTTAATATTGCGGTCGATGGGTTATTTGTTTAAATGTATGTTCTGTGGCGCTGTATTGTGTACATGGATGCTGTTCTTAAAACTTCATTATTCTTTTGGATGGAGTTTGAACAAAACCCACTTGTGATTTGACAGTTTACAGCTGTCAACCGCTATAACTTTCCTCCTAAGCAGGGTTACTGGCGGTTAAACCGGTGACGTCATTTGACGTTTCTCGGTAAATACCAAATATCGCTCGTATGAACCGGTATTGACTTTTGGTTTTAACCACCCCTCGCTTATACACGCTATATACTTTGAAAAAATGCGGGCCAATAACTCTATCCTCGAAAATACCACACCATTCGTTAATAGACCAGGGATGTTAATTTGGTACAGTTCTCATCCAGTGAGGATTATTAGCCCAGTAATGTACATATATTGTATCTATTTACCTTTTAGAAAATCAAACAACAAATACTGATTAAAAGAGATTGAATCTTACTTTCCGACAATTATTAAAAGAATCTTCACCAGTAAATGTTATAAAAATGTTATTCTCAAAAAATGGTTATTTTTATGCATTTTTCTTAAAACCGAAGTGCAGAAATTAATGCGATTCTCAACTCTCAAGGCTCTCTTCAGTCATGTCCCTAAAGCTCTTGATGAAGTTTAGTTTACTAAGGATTAAACTTGTTCCTATGCAGAGTTGCTATAATTGATGTTTGACTAATTCCAGCATCTGAAGCAAGCCGTTTGGTACTCGTTTGAGGATTAATAGCTACCGCTGCGCTCTTAAAATACCAACTTATTTTCATTTGTTTGAGTTTTTATCTCATGGTTTGTTTTTTAGACTACCAGTCATAGGATTTCTGGTCTCCAATTTTTAAAGGCCATATAAGATTTTGGAATATTCGGAAACCTCTCTGCTACACTACTGCAGCCTCCAACAAAATTTTCTGCACTACCTTAAAAATTAACAACTAAGCAACTTTTACATAGAAATTCGCTTATATGTTTTTCCTTTTGTAAGCACAATTTAGTCGTTAATAAGACGTCAAAATCTGTATGTGACATAAATAAAGACTAAGATTTTAATGACAACGGCTTTTAAAATGGTTAAGATATTCGAATTGTTTTTTAATTTAATTTTAGTATTTTAATCATAATTCCGTAAACAGCATAGCAATTTTAAATATTTTTTGTAAACAGACTTCACATTTAACGTAGATTCGATTTTTAAAATAAGAACGACTCGTCCCTCTTCTTAGAGGGAAGGAACAAAAGTTAAAAATATCATAAAATGTGTACCCTATATACTTATAATATCACCAACGTAACGCTTTAAAAAACTAACCTGGTATATTTAACAATTTTTATCCAATCCTGCAAGAAAGTGCATGAACTTTAAGTACCTATCTATATATTGAACAAAAAATCAGCTGTAAATAGAGAACAATCAGTAAGCAAGAAGCATATTGAACAATATAATTTAATGTTCGGAGAGCAATAAAGTAGCTTAAATGTATTTATTGATTTTATTTAAGCCTTTATTTCCAACAGGCAACTTTCCCAATAATAGGAAATATTTGACAAATCGGTTACATGCTAACTGATAAAAATAATTAAACTAAACTTAATCGAAATAAAAATTAAAACGAAAGAAAAAACGCCTGATTATAGCACCAACACTCACATTTATTGGAAGGAGTGATTGTTACATTTATTAAATTGGAATATGAGGAAACTCTATATATATATATAGAACTCTATATATATATAGTGTATATATATATATATATATATATATATATATATATATATATATATTATGTTATTATGTTTATATTATATCAGCATTATATGTATACAATACAAGAGAAAAGAACAGGACTGTCCATTAAACCATTAATTAACCCATATAAAAACTTAACGAAAAGGGTACTTCTTTTCAGAAGAAATGGATGTAGATTAAAGCGGCCTAATAGTTGGCGGTGGTCAAAATTTCTTACAGGATATATACCATCAAATTTAAAGGCTGAGTACCTAGCAAACATCCATATTCTAATTTTGACCTGACAAAGCCTCTAAAAAGCAGTTTAGATGTAGGCTCCGCAGTAAAGCTCTGAGAGTTTCTTATTATAAACGCAAGTTTCTTTATTGCTGATATCACAACACTATTAAAATGTGGTATAAAGGTAAATTCGGAAGGTGATACCAATATCGTAATCTGAAGTCTGCTCAAGATTATATTGTTGTGGAATTGTTGTAAGTAATGGGGATCCTTGATCTTGAATAACAGACCAACCTACACTTTGCCGCATTAAGCCCCAGTCTGTTATCAGCACACTAAGTCTCCCAAAAATCCAGAGAATTCTGAAGAAATAAGCAATTATTAGTACTGTCTATGTTAAAGAATAGCTTTAATTCATCGGCAAAAGCTAGTCTATGCCAGTTGAGTGAGCTAATCAAATCGTGGATGAACACAACAAATAATAACGGACTTAGGCTTAAATCTTGAGGCACAATCGAGGTAGTATTAAAGAATTTGAATCTAGAGCCCTCATACTCAAACTGCGATCTACCAAGTAGAGACTAATGAAACAAATTAATTAGCCTAGATAAAAAACCATAGCAACTAAATTTATTTAACAAAAATAATGATCAATCAACCTGAGACTGGGCATTTACGGATAAATATGCCTAGAAAGCCAAGACAAATTAGTAAATACAAAATCGGCCTCTGAGAAAAACATGATGATCGATGGAATAAGACCTGTGATAAAGCCGAACAAAGATATATTCAATATAATTTCAAATGTTTTTGAAAAATTGCAGAGGATAGAAATTGGTCTGTAGTTGGGAATTTTTTCCATATATCTGGAATTTGCTCTGTAGATAAAAAAACTGCAATATTCAAGGTTTCACCTAAGCATGGAATAAAAGAGGAAATTTTAAGGCAGTTTGATTGGAGAAATAATTACATTTTGGAATAATGAAGCCTTAATTGCTTGACGCTACTTTTATCCTATTATATATGGGCGCGAAAAATCTTACTTTACGTCAAATAAATTCCTAAGTTTTTAACCTCACTGATTACAAAACAACATTAGAAATTGCATAGTAAAATAAAATTATTAAATATTTGTTTTGCACCATTATTTTAAGTTATTTAAACGCATTTGCAAATTTGTATGTGTGATGGTTACTATAAACAGAAGAGTCGTCAGATCGTCGGCAACTAAAAGTGTTCAGCAGATAATATCGTCAGAAATATAATTTATGAAAATTAAAAATAACAGAGAGCCCAAGGTTGTATTCATGGAGAACCCTAAATGTTGACTTAAAAACCTTTGGGTAATACCTATTATTAATCACCATCTAGACAGTGTATTTAAAATAGGATCCAAATAGGTTTAGTTAATTGTAACAAATACCAAGCTTCTTCAACTTTCTTGATCTTCTCCTGGCCTCACTTGTCAACAACTTCCACAATGTCCCTATAAAATCAAATTAAACAGCTTTAAACCGTACAGAACATTAGCGGCTTAATTGGGAAAAATAGAAATATCATACAATTAGCCCTACTCTAAATATTTGCTTGCCAATATCCATGGCGTAGTTGTCATGGCATCCGGTTTGCATACAAATGGCGCTGGGTTCCAATTTTCACAAATAAGATTAAATTTTCTCAATTTGAATGCTAGAGCCTTTGCGTGAAGTTTAAAATATAAATAGTGTATAGAATAATTCCTAGATATTTTACAGCTTAGACTGATTAGCTTGATATACGAGTAGACCAGTTGTATTTAGTAGAGCCATTGCAGCTATACATTGTAACACTGTTAAATACTGGTTTAGTTCCATAAATAACAAAAAATTAATTAAAACTTATGTTTTCTTCCAGTTCAGAAAACAAACATACAAACCCGACCAGTGTTTTACTTCTTTCAGAGCTACTCGTCATTTATTTTTCACACAGTTAATGAGTTGCCTTATGTTGGTCAGTTATGGTAAGATGTCTGTATTTTCTACATATAATTCAGATTTTTGAGTTCTGAATTTGTTCAACATCAAAGTTCACTTAGTTAAGCAATACATGCGTCTATTAATCTTGCTTCAGATGGAAAGAACATACTGAAAGAGTTGATGTTGTTGAATTATCTATTGAGCATCTTCTAATCCTTTTTTTTCGCTTGTGTTACGAGGATTACAAGAATAGAGACGATAAAAAGAATATTTTTGTTTGAAAGCTGGCTAACCGAACGACACGATCTTTTGACATATTTTCAAGTATTTCCATACCTAACTGGATTTATTAAATTATTTTTACTACCGTAGGTAAAGTACTTATATTTTACAGTTATTTGATATTTATTTTATAATTTGTCACAATAATAAGCGACATGAAATTAACTTTAATTTCATTGTGGGCCAAAAAATTACACACTCATAATACATTTATTTTGCTTCGATCGTTGTGTAAAGCGCCCCTTACACGATCAGTATTTTCTATCAGTCATCAGTCTCCTCGAATCGTCTCTTGAAGTGTGTTCAGTCACCAGTCTGCTGATTTGCTCCAATCCTCTGCTGCTTGAAGCAGTTAAAGCGTGTTCGTTCGCGTCATTTATCTGTTAGTTATTTTGCTATGGATTATAAAAAGAAAGCTTGCGCTGCTATTATAATTTTACATTTAACAAGTGCTAAACGTAATAAGCAAAAGAGACGCTGAATTAAGCAATGGATTAGTCAACGTGAAAAATATACCCAACTGAATTTACTAAATTTTATTAAAGACACAGACCCCGATCAGGTGAAGCTATCGAGTTCAGAGCGGTCGTTTCCTGAGTTTCTTCCATTGTGTACGGTACTCAACTTATCTCTGCCTCTGTCTCTGCATGGTGCACGATGCAATTCACTGACGATTGTTGGAATGATTGACAGTCTCGCCCTCACACGGTCAGTATTTTTATCAATCTTTTAGCTCCGCCCCCAATGACTGACGTGATTTTCGGGATCCAGTCATTCATTCACGACTGTCAGTCTATCAGTATTTGCCCTCACATGATCACAGTATTACTGACAGTATTTTGTAATACTGTCAGTAATACTGACCGTGTGAGGGGCGCTTAAGTAACGAGGAATAGTTACGATACAATTATCCCTGTTCTAAAAATCGGCTTGGCCGTATCCGTGGTGTAGTTGTTGGTATCCGATTTGTATGCACAGGATTCCAGGTTCAAATCCGCTCTATATACATTTTTATTTTTTTGCCCATGTTTGTTGGATTAGGAAAGATATTTGGTAATATTTTTCTACATAAAATTATTTAAATTCATTTCCTATATACGTTAGAAAATCTTAGGCCCTTATTTAGAATGTATTTAAGAGTATATTAAAAACCCAGAGAGACCAGTGTCCAGCGAGTCCATTTCTACCAACCCCAGGAACCCCCGTCGTTACTGCTGATCGTTCTCTCTTACCCCGACTAGGCGCCCCTAATAAAGAATAGGATAGAATATCCTTCCCAGTCTCGGCTTTTTAATTCATTACGTGGCAGAAAGGGAGCACTGATAGTTTCTTCTCTTAGCCTAGCCCATCTCTCATACTCACCTAAAACATGATAAGCCGTTTCCTTCGCCATGCGACTTGGAACCAAAGAGATGTAGGTACCTGTTGAGTCTATAGTGACCTGTAAGAACTCTTACTATAGGTCTGTTATCGTTCCCCTATGCGGAGAGTCCAGCTGCTTTAGGTTGCATTGGATTTGATAGCAGTTCCTTGTGTAATTTTCCTTAGTCTTTACCCTTGCCCAGTTATCTAGTACATAAGGAACATGTCTTTTACTCAGTTCAAGGTAAAGCTCGGGACCGATCAGTGGAAGAGATGACTTGAGTTTTGCTGTGTCCTTTTACTCATGTTGCACAAATTTGGTGCTAGTTTTAGGTGCCTGGGTGAGCTTTAAGAGTAGCCATCAGAGTAGATATGTAATATCCTTTTCCAGACCCGTTTTAACTTCTTCCTTTGTAGCAACCTCTAGAATGGCAAACATCCCGCTTGAAAGACTGATTAGTCTTTCTTCCTCTTACTCATCTTGCATCAATTTGGTGCCGGTTCGAACTGGCGTAATGTACGAATTATCATTTTACACATTTGTTATATAAATGATTATTTCAATATAATTTCATTTGCGAAGAACTTGAATGAACTTGAGGTTTTTTCTTTTCTTCTACGGCTAAATATTTTATAAATTGTTCTAATGGATCAAATGAAAAAAATTTACTACCATTCATAGATATAGCTGCAATAATTCCTTCTTTAAAATTGCCAATGGATAGAACATTCATAAATACTGATCAAGGTATTGTATTAGGATACCAAATTTTCTATTATATTCTTCAAAAGTTGCATATTCTAAACATGAAAATGATGACTTGGGATTCAGAAACAAACAGATCTCACCGACATACAAATTTTGTGACAGATCTTAATTTTTATACGACATTACTATTCCATTTTGTATTCATCAAATATCAAACTTGTCATATTCAATCTTCATCAGGTATGTGAGGAACACAATTTAGGTTTGGAGTTTTATTTGTCACGATCTTTTTAAAACAAAGTCTAAGCTCCACACTCACTTCCCCTGATCTCGTAAATATTGCAAATGAGCTTAGCTGAAACCCCAAGAAAATTAGTATTATAGAGTTTAGTTTATATTATTTGTTGATAAAAGTCTAGTTTCATATAGTTAATTGATTGTTTTTACAAGTTATTAAGATATAAATTGAAACACTTGATGCACAAAAATAGTCAATTAATTTATTACGGACGTTTACACTACTAGAAATATTTATTTATACTTTATTTATTTCCTGCTATTTGTTGCGACTTAAAAGTCGCTCAATGATTCGCTAACGTTTTATAATATTTGCGATAAAATAATTATTTACGTTCTTGTCTTGCTAGTTTTGCCTGCAATGAACCTGCTAGGTTTGCACGATGACCTACGTCAGCTTCTATGTTCTTGAGAAGGTTTTGTGGAAGGATTGAGGTGGCAAAAACACTTCTTTTGCTTGAAAGCCGGAAATAAGGATAACTTCGAAACTGTTCAAAGATTATTGTGTTATAAGAAATTTTTTGTTAAAAACGGTCATGAATTAATTACAAGAGTCAAAGAATACTTTCAAAGCTAGGCGTTTCTATATCTAACTTTGAAATATTTGAAGGAATTTATTAAATGTATAAATCTTTGCATATTGCTCGAAGGAAGTTCAAGTTTTCCTTATTTCTTTTTTGTGTCCTCATAAAGAGATATTTATTTTATTTACACTTCTGTACTTCTATAAGATTGCTTAAAAGAATAGATATTACCGATTAAAAAAAATGCCAAAACGTGGAATCCTACAGAACAAAGTTTTAATCAAAATCCTTAGACAGCATTACCGACAGAAAAACTGTCATTCAACACCGACTTATTTAAAAATGTAAGTTTACTTTACTTTCTTCAAGCGACGAAACCAATCACTACCCAACACAATGAAGGCAAAAAAATCTGTTAGCCCATGCTCCTTTCGTCTTCTCTCCTTGGAGGATACTTCAGGAAGATATGGTTTTTCATGTTAAACAAAGTCGGGAATTCGTTTTAATTCTGTAAGGATTCTTATATAAGCCAAAGCTCCCGGAGCTACCTGCCTAGAAAGAGGATTTACGTTAGAGTTAAAATCTCTTAAATCTAACAATGATTTAGTTATTTTAAAAGATGATAAGGGCAATGTAACGATGGACTAGTATATGAGCAAAATTCAAGATATACTTTCAGATGGACCCTACCAGGAACTTCGAAGAGTTCTACCCCTTTCATAAAAAGGGAGCTATCAGTACCACAATATCTCTCTGAATCCAAACATCAGCATCATATAATGTGCAACATATTCCCATGCAAAATAGCGTGTACCGGTCTTGAAGCTACATAACGGGAAAACTGATAGCTTCGTTCGTAATTCGCCTTATTTGGTCCAACAACAAAAACCATAAAAAAGATCCAGACGATTTCTAGTCAGTTCTGAAGTCGTATCGTCACTGAAAAAAGTTTCAATTACGAACACGCTACTTTTAGATATTTCTCCACATGAGGACCTATTATGTCTAATCGAGAAATCTTTTTTCAGGAACATATTGTAACGGACTCAGGAACACACTCTTTTTATTGTTAACATCAGTTTACAAAACTTTCACCTGACTCACGTTGACATTTTATTGTTTGCCCTTTATTATTTTCAAGAAGATAAACGAGAGTGATTAAAATGTCAAGAAATATTGTCTCATTTAAAGATCCATGGAACAATTTAGAAATGCTACATTACAAGTTTTTACACTGTTTCTGCCAATGGAGACCAATAATTTAAAGAGAACACTGACAGTCAAAGCAAGCAATTACATAAAATTGAAACTATCAGACATAATTAACTTAAATTGGGGCTCAAATGTGGCTAGTAAAAAGTCTACCCTATAGATGAAAGTATTAAATTAAATGTTAGTAAAACACCAAATAAACTTAACTAATCAACCAACACTACAAAATAACAGCCACATATATACGTATTTATATTTTAACACTACTCGCCTTGGGTTTTATCGTTCCGATCAATAATTACCTCCAGAGTCAAAGATGGGGTCATCTATAGCACCCCTAAGGCGCTAGTCAGATGATGCTTCCAATTTTCATCTTAGTTCTCGGTTGTCAATGGATCCAGTACACTAGGTCCTTGATTTTAGTGACCACATGAAATAAACCTTCCCAATCCTAATGGAGCTTTGGTGATTTGCGCTTCGTCCTCCGCGGATCATATAACCAGACTCTGTCTCTAGAACTAAAACCGATAGAAAAGAGATTAAATCTTTCAACCTTTCCATCAGACTGAAAGTGTAGGGGGATTATACGGGTCTTATTAATTCCCAGAACCGGAATACTTGTTACTCAAAGTTTCCTTGGTCTGAATGTATATCTCGGGGGACACAAATCGCCATATCCTATGAAACAGCACTTCAGCAACTGTGATTGCTTCTTGGTAAAAAAAGCATATGTCCTGCTACGTCGACGGTAATTCATTCCAACGGTGTATTAAGCAAATAGTGCATAATTTTCCCTCTAGTCAGGGTTCTTCAGCCCTTGGCTGATGAGTATTTTTCACACTATCGGCATAAGCATTTAACATCTTCATGACTATTCAACAAGTAAAACCTTTCTTCCACTTTTGCTAATTTTGTTTTTATATTTAACAGATAATTAGCATATGACCTTGATTTAACATTGCCAAGGTGCCCAAAAAAATGGTAAATACCATTTTGAATGTAAAATTTTTCGCTCTTTTTGAATTCTTAAATTTAACATAATGTTTTTGAAATTCAAATTCAAGGTCAACATTATTTTTTCCCTATCGTATCCTCCAATTTTATACAGCTCATTTTTACATCACTCCTTTATACAGAGTATGCTGCTACTGGACACTTAAAATTATTGGAACATATTCCGATAGGACGCTCCATACTACTTATAATATATTTCTTAATGATCATATTTAGTGTTGTTTCTGTAATTTCAATCCTAAAATTCTAATTCCGATTTCTATCACGCAAGATTTCAGCCTTATTATGTTCCATTCATCTGAATAATCCACATTTTTTATTAGAAAAATTAATTTGTGTTGAATATTCGATCTGATTAACAAAAGCAATAGTCAGTTTTTCTTCAAAATCGCGTTTTCAATCAAATGTAGTTACCATAAAAAATTTATTTAGTTTTGATAAAAAAATGTGCCAAAAATCCTTCCAATAATTTTCCACTTTCATAATAAAAAACCAACGTTTTGGAAGCTCTTAATGTATTTTTTGTATCAAAAGAAGCAAATAACTTAAAAAATTCTTGGGTTAATGAAACGTAGGCCCTAAATGATATAATTCTCTTAATCAAATTTGTGCGGGATACCAAAACTAAATAAAAAAAACGATAAACTCCTTAATATCTTCTTTATGAAATTGCGAACCCTTCTGCCACACATGATATGTGTAGGCGTTAATCTGTTGCCGGAATTTTCTTCGAAGGTGTTAAACCGTATTATGTAATTTTCATAGCACGTTTATTTTATGAAGTTCCAAGCGATAAGATTAGACTTAGAATATAATTATAATAATTAATTTTAATTTATTGGGTCATTAATATTAATTTAGATTAAATTTTAAATTGTAATTATATTATTTGAATATATATACAAAGTATGTATATTGAATATCCTTCATTTACTCTTTATATATTTTTATTTAATACTAATTTTAATAAGATCAACCATACCAGACAAGTTTGTCTCAGATCCAGCAGATGGTCTTCCGTTTAGTAATGCAGGCCTTATAGTCTTACCGCTCTAATCTTTGTGCCATATGGGTCAAGAAACTCTTATAGTCTACTGTCACAGATGCCATATAGTAATTTCCCAATAAGAGGAGAGGACATTCCTGTATGGCCTTTAACCAAATTTTTTCATATCTACCAAAAAGGTCTACAAATATCTACTATGCAAAAAGTTGGCGAAGTTGATCATTCCAGGAGAGTTTGGAATCCAATATAATTTCTAGAAGACCTGGAATACTTAAGCTGCACTCTTCCCACAGACACAATGGGTGGTGTGTCAAATTTACGTCTCCTTATAAAAAAAGAGCACTGCGTTTTTGTGGCTAATCTAGCTCTACTATCCTAGCTCCTTTAAGAGGCATCATTGATCCACTATACACAGGGTCGTTAACGTAGGCCTGGCCTGTTAAGATCATTGATTAGACCATCGTCTAGTAGGGACCACAAACTTCGCGACAAAACTCCTCCCTGAGGACAGCCTCTAAATAGCGCTGTGGAAGCATGGCCTCTCTCCATCTGACCAGATAGGGTTCTGAACTACGGCCTTTCAGTGACCGACTTATAACTGCGAAAGGAGTGTTATTAAGCGATGAACAATGGTTAAAGATGGAAACGATGGGTAAAGCAAGACGAGAAGTTTTTCCTTTACCCAGAGCACCTTTCACTGCTGATCGGTCGGTGAGATTTAGGCTGAGTATAGTCGCTTCATCTACGTTTTGGATTAAAGACTTCAATTTTACCTTTCGTCATTTCTTAGGGATGTAGCCCTGGAAAAGGCAGGTCTTGCATAATTTGATAATATGGCGAGTAAGTAAACCCATATTGAAGGAGGCATGGATACATGCCCGGGATTTAGAGAAGGGAGGAATGACTCGATTGCGCATTCTACTTTATACATCTCTACATCTACATCTTACATTTCGAAGGTGACCTGAGGGGTGATTCAGGAAATAAATTATATTTTTGCACCAGGGTCCTTGGACAGTACTTGGCAGAGGCATGCCCCGGAGGGAGTAACCTTAACATTATCGCAGAATCGCCTCCATCACTATCTTTAGGATTCCCGAACTACCTTTTTGCAGCTTCTGCCTTTAAGTTGCGTGAAACGTATCCCAGTTAATGGCGAGCATGGAGCGCTTGAGAGAATGTGCATATGGTCCAACATTGTGACCTTCAGGAACCGAAGAGTTTTACAGTATTTGGTGAATAAATCGTAAAATCGATGGCAAATTGTCCACTGTTACACTAAAGGTGGGAACACCACCTTGGTTTTAAAATGCTTTTGCCAGTGTAACGACGTCATCCAGATAAACTAGACATGTTTCTCAAGCCATTCCTTGTAACCTAATCCACTGCCAAAGTCATTTTCCGGTCGTCGAGACTGCAGACTTTTTCTTGTCCTGGGTATTTTTGCCTGCCAGCATCAACTCTCCGGATCCAGCGTTAAAAACCATGCTTTAGAACAGATGATAGATATTGGATATCGATAAAAATATATTATACTTTTTATTTGTTACAAATTTTAATAGATGTGGGCTGTACGCCTGAGAAAAATTAAATAAATATTTTTCTTAAATACAACCCACGCTATCCATCAGTTCGTCGCTTTTCTCCATACATCAAAAAGATTTGCATCAAATACGTATTTTAATTTGAACTCAGTTTTTTAGTTTAGTACTTTATTTGAATGGACCCAATAGTTAATTAAACATATTTTTTTAAATCGATGTGTTTTAATATTTTTATTCTAGTTATTTCTTGCCAGGTTATAATGTTTTTATCATATCACACCCATGAAATAATGGAACGACTAAAACATTATTAGATCTAATGATAGATGTAAAAAATCTGCCTATAGATATTATCAGGGACAAGCAAAACAAGAATAACGCCTGAGTGATGAAAATTTTAGAGATGTGCCTATGCTGTGTGTTGGTAACTCTTACTTTTAAGTAAAAGACGATTTTTAATAGATTCATCTTTGTCTTTAGTCGTAGCAAATAGTTACGTGGATTGATTTAAGGAACATGCAATCCAAACTGCTCAGGTAAAACTCAATTTATAGCTTCGGTATGTAAGTGATATCATTTGTATAAGGGATCAGGGCGCAAATGCTCGAAACGACTTCTGGCACTACCTCCACTCTAACGCTACCTACTAATGTTATTCCACTATGTGAAATTCACACCTACATTGAAATTCACCACTAAGAATTGGAGATTGTTTCAAGCTAACTTATTCAGCCTAGTCTATATTTTAAGTCAAAGGGAACATAAGAACATTGGTAGACAGGACAGTATCTTCACTACGAGTCCAACTATCCTGCCAAAGTGAGTGCCATTAGGACAGTCTATCAGAGAGATATTGGTGAACAAGTGGACCTATCATGAGGCTAAGGCACACATAGATGGGGGCCCTCTGCCTGTTTCACCAGGCAACTACTGCTCTTAAAGAGAGTCGAAATTCGGGTAGTGATATGTCCTTTAACCAGTCACAGACATTTAAGGCATTATCTTCACACTAACTGGTATTGCAGTAAACCCAGAATGCCGCTAGTGTTGGGTGGAGGATGAAACTATAAACTACGTTGTCGGGGAGTACTCAGCACTCCCGCGTGCTATTTTTAAATATGTGGGTAACACCTACAATTGACCCAGCGACATTAAGTCTTTCAAACCAGAGTGTCTTATTGGTCTTTTCAAGGTTGTTAGCCTCTGATAACCCTCGGTGGAACACGACGGGTCAATTAGCAGACGTATATTCACTGACTTACAATTCAGACAATTCACTTTATGAGAGAGCTTCAGCTTTATGGAATAACGATACTGATCTAAGACCTCATACAGAGGCCCAATGTTAAAAACCAAACCTAAAAGTCCAACAGAAACATCTATTAGATTGTCCGTGAATGTGAAGACTCCTATATAAGTTATACAAAACGGCGCTTGGAAGTAAGGACAAAAGATCGGAAATGGAGGCACGTTTGCACTTGAAAAGATTCTACAACATCATTACCTAAAGTATACAGGTCTCATGTTTTACAAAAATCAATAACAAATCTAAATTACAAGTTAAAAAGAGAACGATGACGTTTTTTCTATTAACTTGAGTTCTATCCAAATTGAACGTAGAGAAGGAAAGTGCTGAGTGAGGACTGTGAGGCAGGAATGTACGATCGGAGCATCCGATTGATCCCGGGTTGGGTCGTGAACAATATTCACCACGCACCAATACATTTCCCCTTCTAGCAACCAGGCAATGTCGCAATGATCTTTCAACTGGATCTTCTGTTGCATGCAGGTGTTTTTCGGTAACCCCAAAGAATTGGCCAATTATGCATAAGCAGGGTGGAAAAGAGCTTGAGTGACTTCTAGGGTATTTCATAAATTATAATGTATATATTATTGCAGAGCTAAAAAATATATTCACGTTGTTAAAATCCAAAAGAATTGTACTGTCTTAAGAAAAGAGAAACCAAGTAAGGACTATTACAAAAACTCCTATTTAAATACTATGACAAAAGCTATACACGCCCAGTCTATTATTTCAAATAAAATTCTTTTAGCAAAGAAAATATTAATTTAATTTCCTAAATGTTGCCCTTGCTTATAAGAACTATTTATTATTTGATTTTAATGCCCGTTATATTGTCATTACGGAGAATATTTTGAATAATAAAGCATTATCAAATAATCAATACTTTCGTTACTTCCTGTAATAAATACACCTATGGATTTTTATTTTAAATTTGTGCGTGTTGTATCGAAGGCCACCCCCCCTTTGCTGCTCGAACTGATTCCCCTTTATAATTTTCTAGATAACCAAAAAATACAGGTGGTAGTTTTGTAACAAATAAACCTTATCTCATTTATTAAATATTACTAAAAATAAAAATCGATTTTATTTTTATCGTTTGGATTTAACACGTCTGTTTTCCCTATAAAATATTTAATTTGACGGTTATTAGCAATAACTGATTATTCTTTATCATTTTCATGTAATATGTATACAATGTCACAATTATATCGACCACTGACTGTATCTCGGACACCCTGTTCAGTCCCAAGTTTAGAAAAAATGTATTTTAACTAGCTTTGTGTCGGCCTGTATCTATATAGGGATTCGCATTAGTTAAAAAAACCTCTCTTTATTCTTTTCTACTCGAACATGTTTTAGGGAGGGCCTCTGCCTATTTTATCAATTATAATTTACTTTACCTCCCTAACGCGCTTTTCTTTTCCTTTATATTTTCTCTTTAGGTTTGAAGAGTCGGTCAAGCGTGGGTGGACAGTTTTTTTCGTCATGCTCCACTGTTAGCATTATGGATCCTCGTTATATTTTGTTTTAGACTAAAAGCCGTTTAATTATCACATTTAAAATGGATGACCCAAATTTGTGCCATCATTCAGATTAAAAGATAAATTCAAAATAATTTGTTAGTTTAGATGGTATATTGAATTTGGTTGATACATGAAGTTTCACAGGCTACTAAGCTTTTAGAAAAATTTCTCCAAAATGTCATCAAGATTTCACCAAATTAGCTTTTCAGAGCCGCATAGTAAACTAAAGGACAGAATGGTAAAAACAATAAAGATTAGCTGAAATAAACCAAGTTCTCCTTGTAATGACCTTTCACTTATCACGACTAATGCTATTGTATATGTCTAAAGTCTCACGGATTTCTATTAGTTTCCTTGTCTGATCATCAAAATAGTCTGTCAGTCCTAGTTACAAATATGTTTCGTAATAACGATCTCGCTGCAGATTCGATTGACCTTGTGTCGAAATTTCTGATACCAGAATTCTTGAAAAAAATTGAGTATCTGAGTAACGGCATTAAGGCAAATAAAAATCTATGAAATTGGATAAAGCAAAAATCATTTGTTTGTTTCACAGGCTACTAAGCTTTTAGAAAAAATGTCCAAGAAAGTCAATAAGCATTTCACCAAATCGTCTTATTCAGGGATCATCTGAAACTAGGTACTGAAATGAACACAACGGATAGAAACAATGATAGCAGTTAAAATACACTAGCTTCTCTTCATAATGACCTGATGAAACTCTGATTATGTACTATTGAGCTGGCGAGGTGCCTTACTCTTGTTTTCATATTATTGTAGAGTATTTTTTTGGCTTTATGCTGACATTTTGTTGCCGTTTTAGGTGATTGCAGATTATTTACTTTATCCTATCATACAATCCATAAAGTCATTGAAGCGTGTTGCCACTTCATCAGGGTTATTGAAAATTTCAATTAGGACCTTTGAAGTTTTGGGAGCTGAGTTGGGTGCTGGAGGAGTCTGCTTCTTTCCTGTAAACTGGTCGTATGGTTTTGAATTGAAGCTTTTGAGACTGCATCAATAACTGGCCGTGTGGTTTCCTCCACAGTTACAGCTTAGCAGATTGGGAGGAGTTAGTGGATTTGTGATGGATTCGAAGTATGAGACTCCATTAGCCGCATTTGTTGCCTTCTTGTGATATTATTTAGAGCAGAGAGCCTTTATATCGTATATTATGCTGAATTGATGTTGAGGACTTAAGCATGCAGACGTGAATTTCATTCTTGCGATAGTAACCGATTTCATGATTATAGCCTTTAGGCGAAAGACTCCTTTTATATCTTTATAAGAAGATAAAGAACTTTTATATTTTACGGGTGTTTTTATCTAGACCAAGAATTATGATATATGTCATACCCTCAGGAAGGACATTTGTAAGATAATCGAGGTTTAGCTCGTTGAAGTGCTTAGTTGAGGCTCGGTGGTTATTGTATGAGGGGAATTGGAATGCTAGCCCTAACTGGGTATTTTTTATTAATATGGAGATTTGTATTTTTTATTTAATTGTCCTTTGGTATCTTTTTCTGCAATCCGTTTTTTAGCACAATAGATAAGATTTGAAGTTAAGTGGTCCTCTGGTATTTAGTGGAATGTTTGTGTGTCTGATTTTTTTAGGGCATTTTCTTATTTGAAGCTCTGTTTTGGACAAGTCAAAGGGAGGAGGGATATTTTAAACTCTTTACATATAATGCTAATGGAGAAGTCAATCTATAAACTATAACATAAGCACTAACCTAATAAATCTATTTTTCAAATTCGTCTGTCAAACGAGCCTTTGATAAAGATGATCTTCGACCATAGTGTTAAAGCGTAAAGCGAAGGAAGAATCCTATATCAGGAATTCAATAAATTAGAGTAAAAAGAAACTAGACTGAGGCTCTCCACAATTGACCTTGTATTAAAGCATACAGAGAAAGTAAAAACATACAGAGAAAGTAAACCAATTTTTGTTATAAAGGATATAATACAATGAAAGTAACCAAAGAACTTGCATTCGTTTTGATATCAAAAAATTAATTAATGCAATTAATAACTCTAGGCTTCACTGATATATGACACAAAATATTCTAAACGTCGCCTTTTTTTTAATTTACCGCCGAGTTAAGCCCTTACATTATTCTTGTTTATTTAAATGAAACATTTTCGTTTTTATCTTATCAAAATTATAACAAACGCAAAGTGTTAAAATAACATGAAATATGGTTTCATATAATATTGTTTACCTGCAATTTCAAAAACCTGTGGTATTGATTAGTTTGTTTAAATGTATGTATAAAAATAATAAAATATTATCTGTTATATTTGTGGATTGGCAATAAGGGCAGAATTATCCATTCTGCTTAGTTATTATACAGGGTGTTCATTTGATAACTTCCCACCACGGAACAGTGGTTTTCGATAACCACTGTTTAAAAAAAAACGCCGAAATACGTCAAAAGGTTTGTCAAGGGGGACAACTTTCTAACCTAAAATTACTTCACCCCCTTTCACTCATTGCCCCCCGGGGTTATCCCCTTAAAAATTTTAAATGGCAAGGGGTATCGAGTAAGAGCTTGTTTAAAAGGTCTTTCGAAGTCTTTTATTTTGACGTTTAATTTTTTTAAATCGGTCGATTCGTTTTCGAGAAAATTAGAAAAATCTTTGTTTATCTTAATTGGTTCAGATAGAAAACAAAAACATGAAAATATCAGTTTTTATTTCAATAAGTGTTCAAAATGTTGCTCGTTTTTGGCCAAACAATGATACAGGCAATGTTCAAATTCCTGACGGACATTTTCAAAAACATGTTGTTGGATATCATGGCAGCTGTCGATGATGCGTTGACGAAGTTCATCCAAACTTTCAGGTTGGGGAGAAAACACAATAGATTTCAAATGACCCCATAGAAAAAAGTCTAACGGCGTTATATCAGGAGATCTAGCAGGCCATTCTATAGGCCCCCTTCGCCCTATCCATTTATCTAGAAACTCGTCGTCTAGCCATTGCCGAACGGGAAGAACATGGTGAGGAGGAGCGCCGAGTATAGGGTTTCCATCATCATCGATTTGGTTTTCAATGGATTCAGTAATAAGCGGATTGATGGTATTTTCCAATATATCCAAATAAATGTCTCCATTTAAATTTCCGTTAATAAATAATGGCCCAATCACTTTATTTCCTAAAATGCCTGTCCATACATTAATTTTTTGAGGGTACTGGGTACTATGCCCTTCTACAAATGCATGAGGATTTTCATTGCTCCAATATCTACAGTTATGCTTATTAACAAATCTATTTAGATAAAATCGTTGAAGCAGATATTCTTTACATGAATAGTATTATCATTAATCGCTTCAGTCATTTTTTCACAAAACTCAACTCGCCTATCGAAATCGTCTTCGGTTAACTCTTGCAATATTTTCATTTTGAATGGATGAAATTTATGAAGTTTGGTAACTGTGTGAATAGAGCCTAATGAAATACCAGTGGAGGCAACAATTTTGCATAATGAATTCGGATTTATTCCAAAATGACCCAAAACTTCAACTTGAGCGGCTTCATCCAAAATTCGCCGATGATCACGTTTTTTATTTGCAACAGATTCAGTTTTAGTAAACTTAGTAACAAGGTCCAAAACATACCTATGCGAAGTAATCTTCTCCGGATATCTGGCGTTAAACGTGACGGCAGTTTGCCGAGCACATTGATTTTGGGCACCATAAATTAGAATAATTTCCACTCTTTCCGCTAGTGTGTAAACCATTTTAGAAGTAAAATCTTCAATTCAACAAATAAATTTTTGCCATTCCAAGACTGTCACAAATGTAACTGACGGCAAAATAAATTCTTTATTTTCCTTAGCAACTATAAATAACTAAGCAGATATAACAATAAATACAGTTTGCCCAGGATATCTGTGTTGATGAAAAGAATGCGGAAAAAAATTCAGGTTGTTATTTAGTTTTTTCCACGTCTAATCTTCGGAATTGCTGTTTATGTTGGTAGTTTCCGTTTTAAATTATAAACGAATTGTAGATTTAGCAAACTCTAACGGGCAACATTTTGAACACTTATTGAAATAAAAACTGATATTTTCATGTTTTTGTTTTCTATCTGAACAAATTAAGATAAACAAAGATTTTTCTAATTTTCTCGAAAACGAATTGACCAATTTAAAAAAATTAAACGTCAAAATAAAAGACTTTGAAAGACCTTTTAAACAAGCTATTACTCCATACTCCTTGCCATTTAAAATTTTTAAGGGGATGACCCTGGGGAGCAGAGGGTGAAAGGGGGTGAAGTAATTTTAGGTTAGAAAGTTGTCCCCCTTGACAAACCTTTTGACGTATTTCGGCGTTTTTTTAAACAGTTTTCGATAAATCCGTGGTGGAAAGTTTTCAAATGAACATTATGTTAACATATGTTACATTTCGAATAAACTATTTCTAATTTAGATAGTAACAAATCCAATATAAATAAGACAAGTAGACGAATAATTTTGCTAAGAGTTTACTACTACTAAGTGGTTAGGGAGTCGTCAGATCAGACCTGAACGTCTGGTGGACATGACAGCAACCCAACCATAAGAAACTATCCTGATCTCGTCTGGAAGTATTGCACAGTAATTCCTTCTTTATCCATCCTTCATATTCCTTTATCCAAGGCTCAATTAAGATGGGTTACAGAAACTTGAGTTAAGATGGTCAGGACTACGATACTAACTAGACTGTATAAGATTATGTATAATATTTTAGAGAGTCGCCAACTTAACATGTAACCTATAGATAAACAATAAATTTTACAGATATCCGTATGTTTCACCCTAAAAAGTCTGATATTTCAGACATCAAGGGAGAAGTAGCAACCTAAATTTACAACTTCTGAATGTTGCTGATCATTCTGTAGAGATTGAAAAAAGTTAAGCTAAAACACTTCCAACAGCACAATTTGCAACCGTCAATATCCAGTTTAAAAGGACTTAATTATGGTTCTACATACTTTTAATAGTAATTATTTCAAGAATTCTAATTCCTTAAGGTAAGACGTTATTTGCCACTAGACTAGAAATATGTTTTTTTTTTGTTAATGATCTAATGTCGGTAAAGATCAAAGGAATTTATATGGGCTACGCCGATAGCTTGTGGTGTGAAACTTAGCGCAAATCGTAAATGTAACAGTAACCTTTTTAATTCTCACTCGAATAATTCCACCCTAAAAATTTAAAAATTTTCATACCCACCAAAAAGGTTCAAGAGAATCATTTAACTATATAACTGGAAATCACATAATCTAGGTGGTATCTGTAAGATCGTGATTAGGAACACAGTGAAGTATATAGTTATTCACATTATTCATACTCTACGGGAAATACCACAATTTGTTACCCACGGACCTAGTGAATAGAATAATTAAGACTTCACAGTCGGTATACCATGATGCACCGGTACTATTACTTACGGGAAGTGAGAAATCACTTAGGTGCTGTTTATGCTCATAAATGGATTGGTACAGATAGTGAATATCCGTGGCCTATACATAGTCCCAATCTTAACCCCTTAGATTTTTGTTTCTGGGCCTACATAAAACTTATCTATAAAAATGTATTATTAGGAATTGTGCCAAAAGATTGTGGAAAAGCTCAATAATTATATTAGGACTCAAGAAGGATTATAATTTGTAGGCAAAACTGAAATAAAAGATTTAGATAATATGTCTTCTAGTAGAGTGTCTATGTCTTCTAATAGATTAAATTAAATATCTTTTTTTGGATAAAATTAAATGTCCGTATAGGGAGATCAAAAAAGTCATTGCATCGCAGTTGCAATTGCATTGCAGTTCACATGTTTATTGAACATTGCAATAAATATGATTCTATTGTTTCATTTTAATCTATCCAATAGATTCCGAGATATTTATGCTATCAATAAATGTCTCAAAAACAAACGAAACCCTTTTGCTAAGCCATATTAACTTATGTTTAATTAGTATACCCCCTTTATATGGTATAAAATACTATTCAACTTTTTTCTAATTTATATTTAATTAAAATATATTTAAAATCAGACAACAGTAAATCAAGAGAACGATAAATCAAACTTTTTATTGATCTTGCAATAAGGAAACCTATCAGTAATTTTTTCCCATTTCTTAACGTAAGATATTTTTAAAAAGAAACACTATGTATAAAATCTAATTTTTTCATTAAATTGTATTGTTTCCTGTACCCATCCACTACCTTTATTAATCGTGAATTATACATTTAATGGCATTGTCTCGTGTAATAATAAATTCATAAACAAGATATTGGTCAGTTTATTATATTTTAAAAAACATCAATCCTATAGTATTTGTACTTTTATTTTAGCCTTAAAACAATATGTAGAAAAATTGACAATTTTTGTAGGATTAACAAGAGGTTGGTCCATTTAATGAATAAAATTAAGCGTGTAAAATAAAAAAGTCATTGAAACAAAATTAGAAAGCTGGTCTAGGCCAAAGTCTTATTTGGTATCCAACCTTGCCATCATTTCTTCATAAAAAAATATTTTTTTTTTGTTAAATCATCTTCCATTATTTTCTATTATCCATTTATTTCTTGTGCAGCCAATATAGTCCAATTCTCCTTATACAAAATATTCAACCCCTCGGTAGTAATCAAAATTCTGCACGGTCTTCGTCCCCGCCATATCATTCCTCATCTTCAGTTCTACAGTTTGGTTCAAGTATTTCTTACCATTGCTAGGTGTCGCTAGGGACGTTGTAGCTAAAATTTGGTGCTGATAGTTATTTCCTCCTTAAATTAAAAAAATATTAGTCTACTAAATAAAACAGTACAAATGGACGAATGGAGCACCTTCTATGGATAAAAATATAACAGATTCTATAAGAGTATATCCAAATAACAGGACACATATTCCTAAGTTGGTAGCTAGACCAGCAAAAAATACTGGTGCTTATCTTCTTGGTTTTCTTGTAAATATTTCTTGTAATATTTAATGAATAAAAAGGAGGTAATCTGATTTGAAACATGCTGAAAAATAAGTAATATTGTTGATTTATTATTAGTTAACAAAAAAAAAAACATTAATGACAGTCTGGTGATATATTTTAAACACAAAAAACTTTACTAAGCGTGATAATCTGATTTCAAGTATTGTCTTCTTAGCTCAGCTATTTATGAATCTTCAAAAATTCCTGTCCAAACATTTACCTTTTCAGGATATTGTGAGTACTGTTCTCGCATTTAACAGGAGGTTTTGTATATAAGACCTTTCACATAAGAAACAGTCTAATGGTGCCAGATTAGAAGATTATGCTGGCCATTCCATCAATCCTAGCCTCCCTATTCATCTATTTGGTAATGATGGTGCTCCATTCATGGAAAATCATATTTTATTTACTGAATCTTGTGAGTTTGCTGGATCGGGATATGAGTTTATCAAAGTTGGCACGATATTATTTTTCAACAGTGCTAAATAATTACCGCCATTCAAACTCTCATCCACAAAAAAAGACCTATAATATCTCCAACAATTGCTGATCAAACATTAACCTTTTCAAGCTATTGCGTGTTTTATTCTCGCGTCCATTAAGGATTTTCCCTAGATCAATAACGACAATTTTGTCGATTGAGGACCGTGAGGAGTAAAAATACAATCATCAGAAAATAGAACATATTCTAATTGGATTTCATTGCTATGCAACTTTGCCATCATATCTTTACAAAAATCTATTCTCGTATCAAATCACCTTCCATGAACTCCTGAGTTGGTATTATTTATGTTTGAATATTCAATGAATGAATAAGAAATTATTTGATTTGAAACATGCTTAACTGTAGTAGATCCTCAAAACACTTAGCGCGAACGTCTTAGTAACATCCTAAACATTAAACACAAAAATGTGTGCTAACGTTACTAAGCATCTCAGGCATGATCGATCTAACGTCAAGCTTTATTTATCTTATTAGATCAGCTAAGTTGAGGGGTTTAATTTATATATAGGACTTCTCACACAAATGTAATGGCGTCAGATCAGAAGATCGTGCTGGTCATTCCATCCAAGATTACCTCCCTATCCACTTATTTGGAAATATTCGGTTGAGGTATAGCCAGACATTAATTTGGTAATGGTGGTTCTCCATTCATGTTGAAATCATATGTTATTCACTGGATCTTAAGAGTATGCTGGATAGAGTTATGAGTTTGTGAAAGTTGTCACGATATTATTTTGCGGCAATGGTAAGTAATAATCGCCATTCAAATTATCATCAATAAACGAAGGATCTATAATAACTCGAACAATTTCTGATCAAACATTAATCTTTTCAGGGTATTGGGTAGGTTTTTCTTGCATCGAGACAGTTTTGTCGATTACCATAACCAAGTGTAAACGTGCAATCTATTATTAGTTGCAATTATTTTTTTTATTACTTTATTACAATTATGTGCAATTATTTATTAAAAAAAAATCAGTTTATTAGATCCTCAAGATACTCGCCGCGAACTTTTTAGCAACATGAACTTTAAAGTGTTTTTGAAGGTGATAGACAATGGTACAGTGAAAACTTCTTGTCGAACTTGCATTGTCTTATTTATTTATTATTTATACAGTTTACACTTGATAACGGTTGGAGACACTTACCAACCGAAACGTCGTGTTACATTAAATAAATAAGACAATGCAAGTTCGACAAGATGTTTTCATGAACTTTAGACATAAAAACGTCTGATGTTATTAAGCATCTCAGACCTCAAAGACGTTATGTCAAGTGCTATTCGTCTTATTAGGTCAGGTGTCTACGTATCTTCAATAATTTCTGACCAACGATAATGCTGGTCATTCCAACAATCCTAGCCTCCCTATCCACCTATTTAGACATGGTGATCCATCCATAGAAAACCATATTCTCATTTCAACATTCTGCTATCAAAATCGTGATAGGAGGTCATGGTTGAGTATCATACTTTATTAGTTGGCGTCATTTTATATAGATGTATTTGATTTTCTTTTAATGTTTAAATAGTCGATTAATGGCTAACATTGAACATTGAGCCGCTTTTTGACGAGAACTCAAGTATAATATCTAATCTGGTTTTATCACTGATTGCATTGGCAGCTGCCTTACATGTCCAAGTTTGCGAAACTGCTTTTTATTTTATTTATTGTCCTCTAGGAGAGAGATGGCAAATTCGGAAATATTTAATAAAATTAGCGAGCAGCTTCCATTTGTGTCTGCGTATATTTACATAACCAATTTTACTAATGTTAATTCTTACTCTAAAAACAATATAATAAAACAAATAAATAAATAACATTTTTAATCGAAGATTATTTCATGACACACACAGTATAAACATTTTTTTAATAATACTCTCAACTAAAAATATTAAACGACGTGTCCGAGCGTTTTTTCGAACACGCTCCTATTTATTTGTTATCGAATTTATCTAGTTTGACTGATACATACTGTATATTTGTTGGTAAATTATTTAGGTCCTAGTCATCAACTTCTTTGTATTTTTCGGACAATGAAAATTAAGAACTACCCCTAGCCAATAAGACACTCTCCTCCTCTTTCCTTGTTAGAAATAAAGATGTGATTGCAGTGGGGTTGAAAGGGAGTGGGGAGTTGGGCCTTTTCGCTGTTTCATGTGGGTAGGGGAGTTCAGGCTTTCGGATTCCATTTTTCGGCACTTTTACTGATACCGTGCATATTGACCGCTCTAACGGTCATATGTGTTCGTGTTGTGCTTTCTGGTTTTGAAAATAATATGTGTTCTCAAAGACAGCCAGTGACAGTTTTAGTTTGCGGTGTTTTGTGACGGCTGCTCTATAAGGTTAGTGCCAGTTTTATATTTAAAACTTTGGAAAACATTTTTTATGTATAATAAATTTTAATAGCTATAATAATAATAGTTATTCAAAAAAATATATAATATTTTTAAAGAAAAAATTATAAAAGCTTAAACACTTTTGGGATGCTCTTAATGTCATTATTTAAAATATTATTAACATTTTTACAAACCGCTTTGTGCCTTTATATTTAAAGCAAATATTATATATAAAGCAATTTATATTATTAATTTATATAATATTAATATTTACAATATAATGATAAATGATGGTCTGTAAGTATAAATAAATATAAAGATTTTCTTACAATAAATGTATCTAACGAGTTCATTGGCTCAAAGTTAAAAAGTTGTTTGTAGTTTTCAGCTTTATTTAATATAACATATTAAGTGATAAATATTAATAATTCTAATTAATAAATTATAATTAAAAAACAAATAAGAATTAAAATTACATAAATAAAATAATGAAACTCTTTTACCCATACACAATATTATAATAAATATTTTTTTTAAGATTTTTTTTCATTTACTTTTAACAATATTTCTTTTATTTAATTCAAATACTTGCAGTCTTGTTATTTTTTGTAATCTTTAGATTATTTTCAATAATCCATTTGTTTATTTTCTTTTTAAAGTTTTTCTTTTGTAGAGTATGTTTTAATTTCGGTGGTAGTTTATTAAATATTTTTTGTCTTATACCTTTTTTTTAGACGTCCTTGGGGTAAAAGTTTAATTTGTTGCAAATATCTCTTGTTTTGTAGTTGTGTGTAGGTTGAGTTGTTAATTTATTTTTCGCAATGAAAAACAGTGCGCCTTTATACCTATACAGTATACTTGTCTTATTTGTAACACCCTTATATAATCAAAAAGTTCATCTATACTGTAAGGTATTGGAAATTTACGGGTGATCTTAAGGATTTTTTGTATACTATTGCTAAGAGTCTTATTATGGTATCAGATGCCCCACCCTAAGCAATCATAAGATGGACTATATGAGCTCATAGTACACCGTTTTTGTTGTATTAAAGTTTACTATTCTGCCCTGCTTAGCCAAGTTGTCCTAACTGCTAAATAGTAGTTTTGAGAAATCTCTCATTTTAATGTATTTGTATGCACTTTTTTTACTTATTTAATCCGATTTTTTTTTTCTGAAATAAATGATAAAAAAATATTATAAAAAATAAACACTATACGTCAATTTAGGGTTAGGTTTATTAACACTCTTTATTCTCCAAAATATTTGTAGTTAGGACAATTAAAACTACAGAAAAATACAAAATTCTAAGCTCAAATGTCACAAGTGAAAAACAAATAATAGCAACTGTAGAGCCTAAAAAAACTTAAACAAAAATATATCACAAGGTGCATATATAGGGTGTTGGGTTCATTATTTGCTAAATTGAATTCGCTGAAAGAAGAAGATATTTTTTAACTCTTCTTTCAGCCAATTAATTTTGCCAAATGATGCACCAAACACCTTGTAATTTTTAAAACTATTCATTTTCAGTTCATGTCACCAGAATCATCAGTTAATGAAATCGGTAGATTTTCCCAAAATAAAAGCCTCTTTGGTGTTATATGATCCTTTAATTTACTAATTAAATTGTTTTTTCTAATTAAATTAATTCCCTTAGAAGCATTTCTTTGTTTTGGCGTGGTTAGCTCATATTTGCAAAACTTAGCCAAAAATAAATTGTCCAACTGCATAAGTTCATCAGAAAATTTTTCTTTATAATATAAAAATGTACAACCCCTTTCAAAATTTATTTGAATTATATTTTTTAAATCAACGCGGTCATTAAGTTTCCGTAGCTTCTGCTTTGAAGTATAATAAGTAAAAGTAAAAAAATTATTTACAGTCATTTCCAAGACATTAACTTTTCTTGAATTGGCATTTTTAACTGAGTCTCTAAAATCAGTAAAATCATAAACTTTTTCTAAAATCTATTTAAGACAATTCGCTTTAGGAATCCTTGCAGTTTTTGCAGTTAGGCCAAAATGAATAGTACTTTTTCGGGTATTTCAAATACACATAGAACTTTCTCGTTTAGAAGGCCGAAAGATAATTGCCATTTCCGTGCAAAAACCGTCTTAACCTTAAAAACCATTTTTTGCAGTTAGGACAACTTGCCTTAGCAGGGCAGTATTCTTGTGATTTGCTTAAACAAGTATAATATAGATCTTAATTTTTTTGTACACTATTGAACGTGCTTATCCCACTTCAGATGAGAGTCTATTTCTATTCCCAGGTAATTAGTTGAATTAACACTTTTGATTATTACTGGTTTATTCCTACATTCAAGATTACCAGTAACTTGGGTATTAGATGGGAGGCCGTAACATAAACTCAAACTCAAAAATGTTTTATTGTCAATATAAACATAGAAGTTGTAGACAAAGCCAATAGACTGTACATTAAAGGAATAAAAACGAGAAACTAATTTAAAATAAAATAAAATTATATAAAACTTTGAAAAATACTTAAATGCTAATCATTAAAAAATTCACCTAAACTATAGTACGCTTTACTAGCAAGAAATATTTTCGTCCTTGTACGTAGGCTTTTTTCAGTCTTAAGTTGTCTTATTTCTAGTGGAAGTTTATTAAACAGCTTTTTACCTCCATATATGATAGAGCTACGGACAAGTTCAAAATGAGGAATGGGTAGCCTCAACAAATAATTTTGTCGCGTATTATAGTGGCTTCCTAAGTGGAGGTCCTGTTTATATTTTCTAAAAACTAAGCAAACTATTTCCAAAATAAAAATACAACACAGGGTTAAAATATTATGACTTACAAAGTCGATGACTTACTTATTATGAGTACAAACACTGAACTAAAAAGTGAATTTGAACATGAACCCCAAAAGCAAATTCCATATCGAAGGTGCGACTCGATAATCGCGAAGTATGCAGATCTGGCGATGGCGAAATTAAGACTGGTGGTAATAACCCTTAGGGCGTAGCAGCCTAATGAGACTTTTCTACGTACATTCACAATATGGTCTTTAAATTTAAGGAACTTGTTTATGGAAAGACCCAAAAACTTACTGAACGATCGCATGGTGATGGCTTCATTATTTAAACATATATCATTTGTATTACATTTAAAATTAAGGATATTTGTTTTGGAAACATTAAATGTCAAAAAATTTGCATCACACCAGTCTTTTATTTTTAACAAATCTGCACATATAATAGCCTCCATTTAAGAAGCATCAGAGTCGTGCCAGAGGATGGCGGTATTATCGGCAAACAATGTAAATTTGCCAGTTAGCTGCAGTTGTGGCAGATCGTTCACATAAATGAGAAAAAGTAAAGGACCAAGTACTGATCCTTGAGGAACACCCACATTTATATTAAGTTTCTTAGAGATACCACCATTAAATTTGACAGCCTGGATACGATTTGATAAGTAGGAACGAAACCACTCAAGGGCAGTTCCTCTGAAACCATAGAGCTCCAGTTTCATCAGCAGCACTCTGTGACTCATGCAGTCAAATGCCTTGGACAAGTCACAGAATACCGCTGCTGCAACTTCACCAACATTCAGTCGGTTGTACAGGTGCTCTAGAAAGCTAAAGATAGCATCATTTGTGTTCACAGACTCACGAAAGCCAAACTGCGGAAGACTCAATAGGCCAAACCTATTTAAAAATGAAACTTAAAATATATATATTATAGCTAGCGAATGGAACATACACTGTTTTTTTCTGTAGTAATAGATAATATATTGGTGTCTAACTGTGATACGAGGATTGCTAAATTAGCAAACTTAGGAAAAATAAAAAAATTTCCAAAATGAGTTATTGACAGTTTTTATTGTAAATGAAGTCAGCTTTCAAAAGAAAAAAATGGATTTAAACTTATATTGGAAAGTAAAGAGTAAAGAATGTTAATAGAACTTTCGCCTGGTCTTTGGCCAGCACATTTTTTCTTTTGTTTTGTTTGAAAAAAAGTTTGAAACTTCTTGCGGTCAGAGGCAAAGCACAATTTTTTTTTTGTAATTTGGATTAAATAGAATTCCTTGTGGTGCGTAGCTTTTAATCATGTGTAAGGCTTTTTTAATATAATTTTAATAAAGAAATCATTGGATGAAAGGGAGTAAAAGATATCGATAGAACTTTGCGCCATTTACAAATTTTACACTAAAAACGTCTATAGATCTTTTCTGTTGTCACACATTTTTATTTCAATGGAAACTTTTGCCACCCTAAGGCGTTTTTATTAAGCTTCAAGTTGAATAATTATAATTTTTAAAAATCATTAATAATTACATTTATTTTTTCATAAAATTCAAAAACCTTTTTAATTCTTTTTTTTGGCATTTCAAACCCGACTTATCTACTGCAAAAATTCTTATAACTTTGTCTGATGAGGCTTAATCTTCTACCCGAGAAATTAATAATAATGCATCCAATATTCACATTTTTTTATAAATCGATAGTAAAACAAACTCAGTATCACACGACGCTATTGCATCTATAATCATTATTCACCAATATCAATAAATTAATGAATTAAGACAATTTAAATAAAATTGTAATTAATATAAAATCCAATGCAGATGGTTTATTAATGTAAAGTTGAAGGATACTTTGTTATAAAATTAATTCTTGTATTTTATCTTTTTAATATCAAGAAAACCAGAAAATTAAAAGATTTAAGACCCATTAGTAGACTTTCTGTTTTATCGAAATTTTTTGAAAAGCGTATTTATAATCAAATAGAAAGCTTTGTTGAAAGAAACAAGATAATAGCAAACTGTCAGTCGAGATTTAGGAAACACTTTAATACAGTAACTCCATTAGTTAATTGTGAATTATGTGAGAAGAAATAAAAAATAAAAAAAATTCTACATGTTTGACTCTCTTGCATTTTAGCAAGGCGTTTGACATTATAAATCACAAACTTCTTTTAGCCAAGCTTCTGTACTAGGTTGGCTTTTTAGATTATGCTATCCATCTGTTTAAAAATTTGGTCACTGCGTAAAATTTATAGTAAAATAAAACCGTATGCAGATGATTCTCAACTTATAATTCCTGTAAATAGATATCATATAATAGAATCTGAAGAAAGGCTTACCTCGGATATTACAGAAATATTTGCATACGCTAAATATCACAGGTATATCCAAATACCAAGGCACCAATTCTAATAATCGAAAACGAGAAAAAATGTATAAATTGAGTAATTATTTAGCCCAACCTCTATTAATAACAATAAAATTCCAATAGTTTAAAAAGCAATAAACTTGGGTATTTTTTACAACTAAATATCTTTCGAAAATAATATAAATAATAAACTTCTTTAGTCTTTTAAAATGTATAATTTCTAAATTTAACGTGCCCTATCAAATAATAATTATTACAAGAGCCAGTATACACTTAAGTTTTGAATTTCTATGTCTGGATAAAAAAAACTATGTGTTAATAATATAAATTAAAGACTGAGAAAAAAAATTAGATAAAAGCTTTATATTTGTTTATAAAAATTTTTTCACTGTTCTTAATAATAACGTTAGTGCTAGATTAATGGTCGAATCAACTCTAGTAAAACTAATAAGTTTATTCAGTACTCCTCTGTGGATGAAGGTGATTTTTCTATAAAAGATTTAACCTCATGTTTACTTTATTTCGAAAAACGCTTTTAAATACCATTAATACGTGTATTTTGGAAAACGCATTTCATGACGTAGAAAAAAACGAAAATCAAGTCACTAGTTTCCGACCCTAAGGAGCTTAAAGATTTAAGGCCTATTTTACCGGTTGTATCTAAAATTTTGGAAGGAAATATTTACCAGACAACAGAAATATTTACAATAAGATTATAGAACTTTGTGATTTTCATGATATCATTCTTAGCTGTGAGTCCCATTATCGTAAACAGTCTAGTGCAGATATTTGCCTTGTAAAGGTTATTAATGTTATAAGATATAATGAAAATAAGAATCTAACGACTTGCCTGTGTCTTCTGGACTAGAGGAGAATAATTTTGTTTACTTAAAAAAGTTTTTTATGCATTACTTATTCAGAAAACTATAATCATGAAAAATTAAGAAATGATCTTTGTGTCTATTTTGATCCTATTATCAAACAAACTATGTACCGCCATTGCATAAGCTGCCAAAACTCATTGCATTAATGTATTTTTTGATCGTCCTTAGTTAAGCCAAAAGGATGGATGCCTTTTAGGTCTGCATTTTTAAAAGCTGCAAATAAATTAGTGAAGGAAAGAAACTAGTTTCATCATCTAAATTGACCACCAAAATACGCTATATTTCTATTAAAGCAATAGCAAAGTAGATCAAAATTTAATAATTCGCGTTATCTACATTTGCGATCCTCAAATGTATATACAGTCGTAGAGACCATATTATAATTTTATTATTATACTTTATTAGATCTTGTATTTGAATAGCCGCGTGCCCCTCTTGTCAGAGGGGTACGCGGGGGGAAAGGGGGAACATTGCAATGTTTGCAATTTTCTTCCAGTTCCAGTTACAGTTTAAGATGCAGTACTACGGGTTCAGCGGATAGAATGAGGGGTAGATACCTCAAGATTAAGTTTTAGGGCCTATTTTATTTCTACTATTTATAACTTACATCGCTAGTATGGACATCTTCGGTAACATCTGTCTCTTTGTAGACGATACACGTTTTTCTAGAGCAACCCGGTGCAATTCAAATCTGTGCCTTAACCTTTCTAAAACTAAAATCTTGACATTTAAAAATTCGTTTAGAACCACTTGTACTTCATAACACCAGTTTAGCCGTCATCGAATCTGTTAAGTTTTTGTGAGTTATTGTGGACAAGTCCTTAACATGGGATTTTATTATTGTCTACTATTTATTTACATGTACACAGTCACTCTTGCAAGTCACAGATAAAAGCTCTGCATGTTTTGCACTTAGATTGGTTTCCAGGAAGTTAAACTTGGCAACGTCTAGATAAGTTCATTACGCCCTTTTTGAGTCGCATCTCCGATTCGCCCTTCCATTCTGGGGTACTTCTTGTCAGACTTAATTTGAGCATAATTTGAAACTACAAAAAAAAGCTGTTTGTTATTTGCTAATACTAATTAATAGGACTACATATCAAAATTTTTTAAAAAAATTAAAAATATTAACTCTTCCTCCCATGATATTTATCTTCCAACCCCACGGTCAGAATTAGTTAAAAGCTTTATAATGTATTTGCATTTTTGATTTTTTCTTTTCTACTGTACTACGACTATATACTATAATTATATTTTGTATTCTATTGTATAATAAAGCAAATTATTATTATTATTTTTTTGTAGTCGGCCCAAGGGCAAGACTGTCCTTAGTGTTACTATTCAAAAATGGCCTAAAGATGTTTATCGCATAATACTTGACATACTTTTGCATTACTCGGTAAATTATTTCCGGAATATCTACGTCTTTTAGTAAATGGTCTAGTTTCTTTGGAATTAGTCTCATACATGAGAGAACAACACTCCAACCTTCACTCTTCAAGATTCCGTAACTCTTTTACTTATCTTTTTAGCTCTTCGTATTTTTTTAGTTTTTTGAGATATTTGATTTCTGTGTTAGAGTTGTTTGGAATTGATATGTCGATTAGTAGAACTTCTTTAGTTTGTTTGTTGATTGTTGTGATCGTTGGGCTATTATGCTAAGCCCCTATTAATAATATTTAACCTAATATTGGAAAAAAAATGTATTCAGATTTCTGGAAAACTTAAAAAATAGCTCCTATATTTAAAAGGCTGATATTTCAAATCATAGACCTGTAGCATTAATTTGTTGTCCAAGCAAAATTTTTGAATCAATATTATATAACAAAATTTATAATCATACGAATCGGTGTTATCACTAAAAAACAGCACGGTTTTATGAATGAGAGGTCAACAGTCACAAATTTAACCACTTTTTTGCAGAAGCTGAATGGCGTGGTTGACTCTAACGGACAGGTAGATGTTATATATACCGATTTTTCTAAAGCGTTTGATAGAGTCAACCACGACATTTTGTTAAGAAAGCTAGATTGGTTTGGCTTTTGGCACGATTTTCTGCAGTTGCTTGCTTCATTCTTGCAATCAAGGATACAGTATGTAGTATATAGAGGGTGTACATCTCGAAGTTTTGTCGCTTTGTTAGGGGTGCCTCAGGGGTCTAACCTGGGGCCATTGCTTTTCTTATGTCTTATCAACGATCTACCATTGTGCTTAAAATATTGTGATGGTGAAATATTTACCGATGATTTTAAATTTTATAGAGCAATTAATAGTATTAAGGACTGCGAACTCCTCCAGCATGACCTGAATAGAGTAATACTTTGGGCAAAACAAAACAAATTATCTTTTAATGTTGAAAAGTGTATTACAGTACATTTTACTAGAAAAAAGTGCCAATTAATTACAATTATAAAATGGGTACTAATGTCTTAAAATGTAAAACAGAAATAAAAGACTTGGGAGCAGTTTTCGACAATAAGTTGCATTTCGATGCTCATATTAACACAGTTGTTAATAAGGCATTTAAGATTTTAGGATTTATAATTCTTAATGCCTGTAACTTTACTAATTTAAAGACCATTACTACTCTCTAGGTATAATGTATATGTTCGCAGCATATTGGAATATGTCTCGATTGTTTGGTGTCCATTCTATTCGGTTTACGAACAAATGTTGAAAAAAATTAAAAAAAGGTTTTTGCGGTATTTGTACTATAAAAAACATGATGCGTATCTGATGGATATATCTTATGAAAACCTTTTGACAGAATTTAATTTAAAAAAACTTACTGCCGGAAGAACTGTGGCCTGCTTGTTGTTTAGACATAAGATCCTTCATAATAATATAGATTGTTCATTTCTTCTCGAAAAACTACTGTTAACGGTAAATATTCATAACAATAGAAATTTAGGAACTTTTTATTAAAAAAAAAACAAATACCAATTTAGGTAAAAAGTCGCCAATTTTTCGAATATCCAGTGCCGCCAATCTAATATTTCATTTACCTACTATTTCATATTTATTGACATATTTTACGAACCATTTGGGAAATTTAAAGAAAATATATCTAATGTAGAATATTTTAAAGTTTTTTTTCTTTTTGGTTTTTTTTTTAAGTTGCCTAATGTGTTATCTGGGGGGCAAAGAATCTATTTTTATTTTATTTTGTAATATGTAGTGGTTACTTACTGTGCTTATTAGTCATTAAGGACCAATTGTAGTCCTTTAATGGACTTTGTGTCTGTAGATTGCATAAATAAATAAATATAAATCATGATGGTTTCATTCCAATACATTTTAACCATTTTCTATTACCGGTGTATGGGTAATATGGTACACTGTTTTTATCGCTAAACTTTAATATTTTTTTAAAATTTCTAGGTCGGCTAAAAGCCACTTTATTGTACCGCTCTAGGTACTTGCTTTCGGTTAAAATTTGGCAGCTAGATATAATCTGCTCTATTGTTTCTTGGTTCTTGTTCGATTTCCGAAATCTGTTTATTGGTATTTCTTCGTTTAGTCGATATTTCTGGTAGTTTCTTTCTATAACTTGGTCTTGTATACCAATTATGAATCTTTCTTTTTTTGGAAAATGTATGACTATTATTATTATTATTATTATTATTATTACTGATAATAATATTAGGCTTAAATTGAACTTTAAACGCCTGTAAAACAAAAAAAATATTTTTACTCCCAAAAGCCTGAACGTCATGAAAAGTTTGTCAGGAAAAGATCAAAAATATTCTCAAATGCTTTTTCTAATATGTAGGAGACATTGTTTTAAAGGTAAAAATGGTTCAAGTATATTAAGACATTTATTTTCAATTCCTGGAAAACATAACAAGCTATTCTGCAAACCTAGAAAACCCTAAGAAGTATATTACATTTCTAAAAATAATTTAATTAAAAATGACTTTAAAATTTAAAATAATACTTATTACGGTAGATATTGAAGATATTTTATTCTTAATTACTAAATACGATACCAGATAATCTATATATAAAATTTTAAAAACGATCAAACCTAATTTTACAGAAAATACACATTTGGAGCATTCCTATGACGAAAATTAAAACTGTTTATAACAATTTGATTGAAATGATAAAGTTGATCATTCTTCTTTTTTCAATAATTCAATAGTCAATATATTGCATTACATGAGTCCAGGCTCCGAAGTCTTATGATTAACTAAATTACCTTACCTAAACCTTTTTGTTCTGTATGAGGTGTAATAAGATTTCAAATTTTCAAAGTCGTGAAAGTGAGTTCTTTATAATAAAAAAATTAAAAACTTATCTTTTTTCATCAAAAATAATAGCAAGCCTACGTCACATAGTAGAAAATGATATCCCGTACATACGATTATTAAACAGAAGAAGAAAATAGACTTATTTACGTATTTAGAAGAAGTATGAACTTAAACCTTTTACGATCCCTTTAGTTATACACACATCAGACAAGGGAAGAGCTAATGAACTGTATGTAAGAGCAACAAATTGCTGTAATTGTAACAATTGAGTAAAACGGCATTGACAATTTAATTAGGAGCATGCCAAACAGATTAACAGCAGAGGTGGTCTCGTCCATACACTATGAACGAGAATCTTTTTTTTCTATTATCATTTCTTTAATCTTAGTTATTTCGAATTTTTGATATTTTACTTCTCTAAATTGTCATAAATTATTAATACCTTGATATACTATAAATCTTGATATTTCTGATAAATTAATGTTCTACTACAGTATTTTGAAAATGAATTCCGATGTGTTTAATTTAAATATTTTTCAAATTTTCATTTAATTGTCTTTTAATAACTTTGTTTTTTAGACCATTTTGATGTGTATATTAAATTCCATCTTCTTGCATAGAATAATTTACTTGAGGCTATAATATATAATTTTTGTTATATTTCCAGGACTTAAAGCTTTGTCTATCGACTTTAATAATTTATCCAATTTATTTATCCTATTTTCAATATTCTATTTTTTTATGAAAAGGAAGAAAAACTAATTTATTGAATAAAAAAATCTCAACTTGAACGTTTCGATACTTGAATCTAATATTTTTATCCAGGTAAATGAAATTAAATATAAAAAACTACATTTGTTTTTTCTTTTTCTGTAATTCTTCCAAAAAAACACGACATACGTATAGGTCTCTTTTTAGTAAAAAGTGTTTTATGTAAGGTTTATGTTCGTTAATTCTTTTTGGTAATGGTCTACAGGTTTCTCCTATGTAAAATTTAGCACAATCACAAGGAATTTTATATTTTACATTTCTATTAAACTAATTTTCATTAAATTTAATTTTTGTTCGTAACAGATATCGTAATATATTTTGCAACTTATAAATAGAAAAATCAGAAATAAATGGTAAAATAAGATTTGTGGCAAAAAGTGGTTAATTTGATTTAGTACGTGGATTATCAGTTTGATAATACGCGCCATAAACAATTTTCCAAAAATTTTTGAATATCTGTTTTGTATTAAGATATTTCTAACAAAATTTGTTTAATTTTGATTATTCCAAGTAATTTTTTATGATCATATAAACTTTTTACCACTCCTCTCTCTACCATTATTGAATGATTTAGAATTAAAATGAAGATTAGTACGAGTTGGTTTACGTTAAATTTTAGTTTCAGAATCTTGCTAATCTTTTTTATTAAAATATTAAGAAAAGGAAGCTGATCATCAGTTTCCTTTTCAAGAGTAAATTTTATAGTCGACTCTTTGGAGCTAATGTAATTTAAACAATCATTAAGGTCTATTTCGTTTCGTAGAGAATATCATCAGCCACAATATTAGAGGCTTTTTATCAAATATATTAATATTTATTTTTTCCACAAATATATTAACAATAACTAATTTACAGGGTGGCCATTTCAAAACGAAACAGAGCCTATTTTGGGTCCCTCAGAACATTTGCGAAAAAATCCTCGGACCCGTCAATTTTTGATTCAAGGGGGAAACATTTTTTTGCTAGTTTCGCCCCCCTGAGGGCAAAGCCTTAGTGGGGGTGACAAGGGCCCCCAAAATTTTAAATGGAACGGGGGGTCGAGTGATATTTTATTTTGAAGGTATTTTTATGTGGATTATAACCCTAAAGTTTTAAATCGTTACTATTTGCCTAGTCGATACAGGGGCTAATAAAAGTTACAAAAAAATAATAAAAAGTATAATTTTAAATAAAGGGCTTAAAGATAAAATCAATCAAGTAAATGTTCAAAATGTTGGCCTTCGACTTCCATACAATAATACAGGTTTTGTTCAAACCTTTCCCGTACATTTTGCAAAATTTCTGGGGTGATTTGACGACATTCATCAATTATTCTTTGTCGCAAATGGTCTAGCGATGTTGGCTGACTAGCATAAATTTTAGTTTTTAAATGGCCCCATAAAAATAATCTAACGAGCTTAAGTCCGGGGAACGAAGAGGCCATTCAATAGCTCCTTTTCTTCCAATCCATTGTCCTGGAAACGTTTGGTCCAAATATTGACGAACCCTTGCAGCATAGTGGGGTGGCGCCCCATCTTGCTGAAATACTAGACGATTTTCCAAGTACTCGTTGTTATTTTCTAGTATCTCCACTAATGCTGAATGAATTGTATTTTCTAATAACTCCAGGTACATCTCTCCTGTTAAATTGCCAGGTAAAAAAAAGGGGCCTACGATATGTTTACCAAAAATGCCAGTCCAAACATTTAATTTTTCAGGATGTTGTGTATGCACCTCACGAAATATTCTGGGATTTGAATCAGCCCAATAGCGACAGTTGTGACGACTCACAGTACCGTTTAGAAAAAAGGAGCATTCGTCAGAAAAACATAGATTAAATAGAAAGTGTGGATCATTGGCGGCTTGTTCAAATATAGTTTCACAAAATTGTACTCGCCTATCAAAATCGTCTTCGTTTTGTTCTTGTACGAGATGCATTTTGTACGGATGAAACTTGTTTTTTTTAATATCTTCTGAATGCTGCTTCTCTTAATACCAGACAAGGTTGATAACTTCCTTGTGCTCAGTGTAGGATCTTGCACAATATGGCCTAAAATAGCTACTTCTGAAGCTTCATTCACCACTGGATTATCCATTTCGCGCTTTTTATTAGCCACAGACCCAATTTCCCTAAATTTTTAAACCAATTCCAAAATGTACTTGCGATGGACCTGTCGATTAGGGTGTTGTAGTGTGTTAAAGAGCTGGGCAGTTCTATTAGCATTTTCATTGTTCGCAAAGAAAATAGAAATTATTTCAACTCTTTCAGCAAGTGAATAAACCATTATCACACTTAATGTTGTAACTAACTAACTTTAAAGAGCTATTTGTTTGACATTTGTTTGAACTATAATCTGACAGCAGTAATTGACAACCACTATTAAACTTCAAAATGTTGCTATAATAACAGTCTCAACAATAACCAAGAGTTCCCTTGCAGAATTGGCATAGCTACCTACGGGTACTAAAAAAAAAAAACAGAAAGTACGGTTCACAATGTAGGAGAACAAAATTTTTTGTATTTATTTAACTGCCAAATTTACAAGCATTTTTTTTCATAAAAAATGTTGACGTGTTTTTGTAACTTTTATTAGCCCCTGTATCGACTAGGCAAATAGTAACGATTTAAAACTTTAGGGTTATAATCCACATAAAAATACCTTCAAAATAAGTTAATATCACTCAAAATTAGTTAAGTAATTATCACTCGACCCCCGTTCCATTTAAAATGTTGGGGGCCCTTGTCACCCCCGCTAGGGCTTTGCCCTCAGGGGTGCGAAACTAGCAAAAAAATGTTTCCCCCTTGAATCAAAAATTGACGGGTCCGAGAATTTTTTCGCAAATGTTCTGAGGGACCCAAAATAGGCTCTGTTTCGTTTTCAAATGGCCAGCCTGTATAACAGGTTCTATAATTGTACTAATATCTATGTGCGTTTGTTGTGTGTTTTACCAAATTATCATTATTTTCTAATTTCTCCTTAACAATATTAAAAGTTTTGTCTGGCACATACAAAAAACTTACATAAAAACTCATCAAAAAATGATGTGGGTTGAAAGAAATTACAGAAAGTTCCTTAATAAGTGTTGTGAGTTATTAATGTACCTATTTTTCAGAATAATTATTAGTGTATGGAGATAAAATGATTAAAGGATATTTTGCAAGATGTTAAGTAGGTGAATTTATGTTACTAACTATAGATTTTAAGGGAATATTTATTTTATATATTTTTGGTACACCATAAGTAAACCATGTAATTAAGTCTTCTAAAATCATATCTGACATTTATACTTCTTGCTCAATCTGATATAGAAAATCTGTTTATGAACATATATTCAAGTCTTTATATTCTTTAGGGTAAAATTGCGTTGTGTATTTTATATAGTATATCCCAAAGTGGTGCATTTCTTTTTAATCTTGTTTCTCCTTTTTGGTCACTTGCTATTCTTATTATCTTGTGCATTTTTTTTTTATTTGCAGATTTTTTCAATTGTTTTAATTTTTATTTCTTTTCCATTCAAAAGAGCTGTCATGATTTTTTGATATCCCATACGTATCTATCAGTAGTTTAAGAACATTAGTAATTTGTGATACTTCTAGAGATTATCACTTAAATTCTTGATAAAAATTTATAACTGCATGAGAGTTTTAAAGATAAGATTAAACTAGAAATTGGTTCAGTTCACATTTCTATTGCACAATTTATAACTTATTCCATACACATATTCGTCATTCCTTTATAACCAGAATTAAAATGCAAATATGGGATTTTTTACTTTTACATACATGTAATTTATCATGTTATTGTTATTCATGAGGTTGTATCTCTCTTATTCTGTGTTATGCCTTACTCTTGCAGTATTACCTTGGAGAATATTCATATAATTTCTAATTATTTTTTTAAACTTGACATACTTTTCCATAGGCCGGGATTAACAAATTATTTTTATTGTTTACGGCTTTAGGCTTTTAGACTGAATCCATCGATTAATATCATTAGATACCATAACCATAATTAATAGTTATTTCTTTTTTTTATTGTTGTCTTCGTCGTCCTTTTATTTTCTTTTTAACCTTTTCTTCATTTTTATTTTTGTAATATGTAAAATATGGGTTAACAAAACACAAGAATTTTCAATGCGTTCTGGAAGCTCTTCCTGAGTATTTACTGCTCCATCAAAATACAGCAACTCTTTTAAATAGCCTAACATAAAAAAAGTTAAGTCTGGGGAGCGAGGAGGTCAAGATATAGGTCCATTGCACCCTATCCATCTATTCGAAAACTCAAAACTTATTTAGATGTTCATAAACTTCTCGTCTAAAATGTGGTGGAGCCGCATCATGTAGGAACCACATATTCTGTCTCACATTTAGAGGAACATATTGTTATAATTTTGGCAAATTATGTCCAAAAAAATCTAAATAAATTTAAGGTCAGTCGAGATGGAAAAAAATAAGGTCCAATAAGCATGCGATGCACCACGCCAGCTTAAACGTTTAATGAAAATCTATGTTAAAAATTGGATATTTTTACAGCATGCGGTAAATGTGGCCCCATCTGTACACAAAATTAATTTCTTAAAATTTTCATTTCTGCCGAACTGTTTTAAAAGCCACTGGCAAAATGCAACTCTTCTAGTCTTGTTATGTTCCACACTTTAGTATAAGAAACTTCAACTTGGGCTGGTATGGCTCTGGTACTCATTGTTGGGTCGTCTTCTAATAACTAAATCTACAAACATACACGTGGGGCGGGGTGATTTCTTAAAGGAAACCTTTCCGCATACAACCTGTATGCTGCGGCTGCATTTTGTGTGCACTCTCCATAGGTAAGTATTATACCACTACTAGTAGTTCTTTTATTGTTTTCGTAAACATGGGCCATTTTCCGCACAAAATCCTGAGATACAAATGAAATATTCACTATCAAAAGGCTGATACAACTAATCGAACCAAACGTTCGTGCTAAAGACCATACAATTATACAAATTTTGATAAACGGTAAGAGCAGTAAACAGTAACAAACTGTAAGAATTTACACCGCATCTGTTTATTATCATTAACATATTTATTCTCATTTTTTCAAATCGTTAATGTTTCACTATCTCTTTTATTATGCAACTTTAATATAGGTGATTTTTTGGTATATAAACTCCTTTTGGTGAGTTTAAAGTATATGAACATAAAGCGAATTTTAAAATAAATTATAACTTTGAAAACAATCTCTTACTTTGCCCCTATACACATTAAAATGGTCCAGGGGCAAACATATAAAAAACTAAACTAGACTAAGGTATTAATAAAAATTTGTAAAATATTTAAATTAAAACACATCTGGATTTATTTTAAAAACCCTGCTGAATTATTTCTCAAAAACAGAAAAATTTATCATAGTATACTGGATGATTAGTATTATTAAAAGCAAAATTTAAATAAAAGTTAATAGAAAATACAAAGTTAAAAGAAATAGGAAAAAAACTAATTAATCGAGTGTATGTCCCTGTTATTACAACAGCTCACATCTGGTCAGCATGCTCCTTTTGCTTTAAATTATTAATTTCGTTTTGCTCAATTTGTAGCCATTGCTCTTGCATACAGTTCAGCAACTCTTCCCTTCTCCGGAACACTATTCCTTAATTTGAAACGCGCCTTTTCAACATATCCCAAACGTGTTTGATAGGATAAATTTAGACGATTACACAGGCCATAGCATGCCTGAATATTGTGTTGCTTCAAAAAGTTTCTATAGTGGTTCTTGCCACATGCGGACGTGCATTGTCGTACATAAGTACAATATTCACCAAATTTTGTGGCGCATAGATGAACAATGGAACTGGAACAATAGAACGAAATTTGATAGCGATATTCGTTTGCTGTTAAAAATCCTTCAATGGGAACCAGATTAATCCAAGAACCTAACGAAATTCTAGCACAAACCATCAAAGTGCCGCCTTGGTATCTGTCAGCTTTTTGAAGCCCACTTCTTAGCTAGTTGGTACTGCTGTTGGGGTTTGGTAATGAATGAAGCCGAATAAACCACCATGTATAGGTTTGTTGTTCTTGTCAGACCAGTATGTTGTTCTCTTACATCACCAGTCCCCTCAGACCTCTGATACAACCGTCCTACAGTGCTCTTGGTAGAATTTACAGCTTTTGCGACGTCGGGGATGTTCATACCACCCTCTATCACATCAACAGCTGGTAACTGTTTTTCACGGTCAAGTTGTGTTGGATGTTGCCAATGTTGCCTTTGGATATTGATGTTGCACGCACAATTGAAACTAATTCTCACTCCACTGACACCAAAAATTGAATGTTTTAAACTAAATAAATTTTTCAGTTTACAGAATACGCCTTGAAAAACTAAACTATTTACTTAATACTAAAAAGAATAAATTAACATGATCGAATTATTATAATTTATCTTGGAAACAAATTTTTTCGTTTAAAAATAAAATGGTCTTTTCCTTTTCTTTCCTTGTTTCCAGACTATTTTGGATATTATGGAGGTAAAATCATATCATTATTAATTTTTTTCGTTCGATAAAGCTAGTGCCACCTAAAATAGTTTCGGCCATTTCTCAACACTTCACTCCCATAAAAGAGTAAATATTAAGCAAAGTATAGAGTTCTAGATATATATATATATTTATACATTGAGATATCTAAGATATAACATATATTATATATTAAAATACAGGGTTTTTCAGAACTATGGGAACTTCTGGGGGTTGTTCAGTGCAACAGAAGAATCCATTTGAGTATAGGAACCCATGTCCGGAAATGCGTCATTACGCCACTACGGCCCTAAGGCGCGTTAAAATTTATAAAAAACATTAATTACCTAAATAGGATCTGCTGCATTTATTTTTACCTTTTGTACATAATACCATAATAACAATTGTTTAAAATCAACGCTTATCAATGTCAATTCATAATGTCATTATTAAAAATTTTATAGCTTACAATTTTTAAACATTTATTGGTAATGGAAAACTTTACCAATCAAGAATTGGCGGATATGCATTTGGCATACGGAGCAACAAACTGCAATGCACGAGCAGCATCGCGGTTGTATCATGAATGTTAGCCCGAGCGACAGTATCCTGGATACAAAAAGTTTATTGCGGTTCATCGGCGGCTCGCTGAGACAGGTATGTTTAAGACCAAGATGCATGATACTGGTGTTGCTCGAACCGTAAGAACGGTCGAATTTGAAGAAGAGGTGCTTCAGCGAGTTGCCGATGAACCATCAAATAGCACACGTGACGTCGCTAAGAATATGAATACGAGTAACGCTTCTGTCTGGCGGGTACTACACGAGCAACAACTCCATCTTTACCACTTCCAGAAAGTTCAAGGTATGACTGCAGCCGATTATCATCCTAGAGTTCAATTTTGTCGATGGCTTCTGGATCACATAATTGCAAAACCAATTTTTTTTGCGATATGTTTTGTGGACCGATGAAGCCTCTTTCACAAGAGACGGTATTTTTATTAGTAGGAATAGCCATGTTTGGGACGAAGAAAATCCTTATGCATTTTTTCCAAGAAAACATCAGAATCGTTGGGTCTGTCAACGTATGGGCAGGCATTGTTCATGATTATTTTATTGGGCCATACCTTCTACCGGAACGGTTAACAGGACCTATTTATCTGCGTTTCTTCGAGGAAATTCTCCCAGAACTCCTTGAAAATGTTCCACTAAACGTTAGACGGCAAATGTGGTTTCAGTATGATGGAGCGCCGACTCACCTTGCTGTACAAGTACGCGAGTATGTGGCTCAGCGGTTTGGGTACCGTTGGATTGCCAGAGGTGGAGCAGTGTCTTGGCCTCCTAGGTCACCCGATTTAACGTCGCTCGATTTTTTCTTGTGGGGACATGTAAAGTCTACGAAACTCCAGTAGAATCAGAGCTAGACTTAATTGGACGAATAACAGCAGCATTTCAAATCATTCAAAACGAGGATCAAATTTTTAGTGTAGTCCGCCGAAATCACGTGCGGCGTTTAAATCGGTGTATTGAGGTTGGAGGAATTCATTTTTAACAATTGTTGTGATGGTATCATATACAAAAGGTAAAAATAAATGCAGCAGATCCTATTTAGGTAATTAATATTTTTTCTAAATTTAAACGCGTCTTAGGGCCTTAGTGGCGTAGTGAGACATTTCCGGATATGGGTTCCTATACTCAAATGGATTCTACTGTTGCACTGAACAACCCCTAGAAGTTTGATCCCATAGTTCTGAAACACCCTGTATAAATAGCAGTCGAGAAAGCAACGGAGAACTCTCAGATTTCACAACGTTATCTCAAAAGCACAGAGGGCTTCCTTTATCGATTGTTTCAATCAGCTCTTGTACACCTTACGACTCTAACCATGCACTGTTGTAGTAAAAATACTACACTTATGTCTAAATGATCAAAAAATATATATTATATAAACAAGCAGAGTTATAATAGGTAACATCACGAAGTAATGAGAATCGATATCAAAAATATACACATATATAAAATTCGATCCCTCTGTATATAACTTTTAACTCCTATACGTCAGTGCTTATTGCCAGGTCTTTCTTTGCTTCCTTCTAAATCTCTGATATAATTGTTTAATTAGAATTTAGTTTTTCAGCATATTCAATCTTATTTTGAGAATGTCCATCAAACATGTACATTAAATAGTTACCTGCGGGATGTGTGACATTTGTTTTCAGTAGAGGAACATGCATTTTGAACTCGTCATTCTTTTTCATATGATATTCATTTTGTTGTTCATTGGTTGCCATAGTATGTCTGTATGGTTTTCTTTTCCATATTTCTTGAATTTGTATACCAGTAAACGTATTATAGGGGTGAAAGAGGTTATATTTCTTGACACGAGATAAAAATGATACTTCGTTATTACCTTTAAAAGTCCATTTTCAAAAGAAATAATATAACGTTGGTTAAAATGTATTTTTCTAGCAAATTTCGGATTCGTCAGATAGTTTCTAATTAACATGTTTCATTTTTTTCGCACTTTATAGTTAACAGAAACCAAAATTTTGGTACGCATGACCTGAATGAAAAAATGAAGTGTCCCAAACTGTTATCTTACTGGTATCCGATTACCATTAAGCTGCAACCCTAGAGGCTTAAATGTTGAATTCTTGCAATAAATATTGGTTAAGAAAAACTAATCCTATACCCGCATTTTTTTAAAGAAAAGTATAAACTTCTGGCCTGTAAACTTATGAAGGCTATTTGCACGCAAATAAGTTAATAGCGGAAAACTCAAGCTTTTTATTTGATACTGGAATACCATAAATACTCTTAAGTTCTCCTCCCGATTATTACTAGATCTATAGTCTTGCTACTACTACGAGTTTGTTCCTAACCTCGTATACACGAAAAGACAAAATAATCTGTCACTCATATTTTATACTATATTACTCATATTCAATCGAGCCCTATTTATTCCCTAACCAGTGACAAAAAAACGTCTGTCAGCAATAAAGAACATATTCAAAATATTCAGCTTAGATAGCCTCTAATCCTTTTGCTGAAGGGAACAATGACAATCTTTCGAATATATTGACTGAAAGAACGGTGTGTGAGGTTTGTAAAAAAAAACCCAGGCCCATTAGCATAAAACCTAATAAAAACGTTGCGCATTTGTTACACAGATATATTTTTAATAATTCTTGTCGAGGTAGTTTATTTGCATCTGAAAAGAAACTTTTTTTCAAAACCAATTAAATTACTTTGAAATACGGCGATAAAGTCACTTGTACTTTAAGTACGAACCTGTCGCAATGACTAAGGCAGGCCAGCTCGTGACCTAGCATAACAGTAGTTAAGTAAAATGATTTAAAAGTTTTTTTTTTTTAATTTTTATACAGAAGATTTGAGTGGACTACCTGTAAAGAACATGCTAAAAAGGACAAGTAAAATTCAAGATATAAAATAAAAGAATTCAAAAAATATAGTATAACCTGTTAACTAACCACCAAACCTACTGGAACGCATAAGAGCAAAACGTACATTCATATGGCATATGCGTGAAAAATGGGATATGTTTAATGGCGACACCCATGATCTACACCTATACGTTCTGCTTATAACATATATTTAGTTAACGTCAAATAGTAGAGCGTTCTGATTGTTCTAATGCATGTATGCACATACGTTCTGCTTCTACCGCTTTTTTGCACTCATCGTGTTTATTTCTGAAATATCAGTATACAGGCTGTGTTGCCAACGATTACGCTCTATCTTTTTGTTCAATCTCGTTAGCTTCTCTTGAATTTGCTTTCTTTTTAGAATATAAAGAATATAATGAACGTAAAAATGTATGTTACTGATAAATAAATAAATAAAATAAATCATATGTAGGAGAATATTGATCACAACAATAAAATAAATGGTAAATTTGATTTTGCAGTAAGACTTTATTTATCATTCCATTTTTTTTCAAAATATTTTTTATATCCCTAATAAATCCTGTTTAATCGTCTCATTCTCTAAAAAAACCATCAAAAACACTAGTTAGCGGGTTGACGTGTTGACGCTTTCACTTGACTGACTTGATGACTTTTTTGGGTCTTCCACTGCATTAATTGTTGTTTTGTCTAAGAGTATCGTATAGATCTTGGAGCATGATCCAAATTAAATTATGAAATGCCGAACTAAAGTGAAACATCAGTCTAAACAGATAACAACTTCTTCTCAACTCAATAGTTCGTCGTCAGGCTGCCAGGATGATTTCACGAGTTTTGGCAACATTTTTATCGGTTCGGGCAAACACAGCGAAGTTTGTCCACAATTAATACTTTACCTCTTTTGAATTGGGAAAACTATTTAAATACTACTCATGTTTTTCCAATAGCATTCATCCCTGGTTTGGCGCTAAAAGTAATACTGCATCACGCACGAACATTAGCTATTGCAATAAAGTGTATTGATAGGTTTATTAATATTTTAAAATATTAATATTGATAATAATATTAATTTATTAAAAATAATAATAATAAATGTTTTTTTTATTTGAAAAAATACAATACATAAAATATTTATAAGGAAAATACCAAACTATATATGCAAATAAAAGGCCGACAAACTCAGATTCTGGTCTTCAAAATTGTGACCCGAACAAATAAGGAACACTGTATAAAATACGCTGTACTGTATAAGTACAACTATTAGACAATTAGGATAATAAAACAAAGGTAAGGACACAAAGTCACGGTCTCATCAAATCCATATAATTTTTGTTTTAAAGCTACACGTGTTTCGCTTCTATCAAAGCATCATCAGGCCTAGACCTACACAGATCACATTACAACTAACAACAATCACGTATTTGTCCACATCACACTTTGTGTCCTTACTTTTGTTTTGTTTTCGTTTGGTCTCTTAGAGAAAAATGGATGATACGTTTCTATATTTAGGATAATGTTTTTGAATAATATTTAAAAATTAAGACATAAGTACTACCATCTATGTACTAAACCTGCGCAAGCTAAAAGAATACATTTATATTACTAAATTTATTTTAAAAACAAAACATGCCAGATGTGTGTGGGTGAATGGGCAAAAATTAGACACATAATATAACCATTAAATAAAAAATAAATACTATAAAAATTGATAATAATATTCTTTCGAAAAAAAATTAAAATTTCACTGCTCTGCTCATTAGAATTGACGTCATTGTTTCACGAAAAGTATCACTAGACGAAAGAAAAGACTGAGATCTATAGAATTAATTTTCAGAAGCGTTTAGACGAAAAAGACTGCTTAAAATCTCAGTTTTATGTCTCGGTATATAAACATAGTTTCTTCTATAATTTAAATGGTGTGTGTTCGGAATATTATTTTCTCGTAAAGATATGGTGGATAACGGTGCATGAGAATTTTATGGTAGAAAATACGTGAATGGAGAATTCTTTAATTTTGCATATTAAGCCATCTAAGCGCTGAGAGCATATATGTCACGAAATTTCCCTGCGAATACCAAAGATAAGACATATACAAAAGCTCTGAAGTTTTTGTAATCTGTTTTAATCATTACAATCCAAACACCAACCATAAATTATATCACAATAATTACACTGTTAAAGCACCAAGGTCTCACACAATAGCTTTTTAATATGTTGGTGTTGACAATGCCTGTATAGATATATTAATTTAAGAGAAAAATAAGCTTTCTTAAGTATATCAGACACGTGGAACCTGAAACGTCGCTCAGTATAAATTGACAGACGCAAACTCCTGCATTTATCCACAACAGAAATTTTTATTTCCGAAAAATATGACACTGGACTTAGGGACTTGGATGGATTCAACGTTAAAAGATGTTAAGAAGAAATGTATAATATTTTTTCTGCACATCAAATCAGTATTATTTTAGTCTTAACCTAGCAATCATTATTTATTTTATTCTAGATTTTATTTAATAAAATAAAATCTGGATGTGATGAAAAATAATGAACTCAATATCCATTTTGGATTATTAAAGGATCAGCAATTCTAGTATCTATTTTAACGCGCTGTGTTCGATTTTCTAAGAAGGACTTTATTAAATCCGTGGTACCGTTAGAAAACCCGACAAACTGAAAAATTATTAAAACATTTAAAACTTTATGACTCACAAAATCAAAAGCCTTTGAGTAATCCAGATAACGCCATAATTATTGTTATCACACGCTCTTAATATATGAGCAACTGTCTTTTCTTTCAAATTCTTTCTAAACCCTGATTGTTTGAGTAGTAAAATATTCTCATTAAGAAATTTGCATAGTTGCATGCTAATAGATCTTAACTCACCAAAATTAGTTGGACTGTCTAACTTTTAGGGAAGTAGTTTTTAATTATACTCATTATGTGCTATATGCAGAATATAAGGAATTATACAGGGTGTTTCGGGAGGAAAGGGAAATATTTTGGGAACATGTTAATGTCAAAATAAGAAAAATTAACCCGTATGTTTTAATCCGATTCTCAACCGTTTCTGAAATAATCGGTTCTGAAGTCTTTTGTAAGATTTTTTATTTTAAAAGCAACACAAACAAATACTAGTAAAAAAACAAAATTCCACTATATTAAAATGTTTTTGAAAATACCCCCACCAACTTCAAGGCAATCTGCAGTACGTTTGTTAAGTGCTCGTGTTGCACGTTTAATTGCTTGGGGATTGCTTTTAATAATACCTGTAGGATTTAAAATTTGATTGTGGAGTCCTACGGTTTCTACTGGTGTTGCGTACACTAGAGCATTCATCGACCCCCAGAATCAATAATCCAATGGATTTAAGTCTGGTGACCTCGGTGGTCAAAGGTGGAGGACCTTTGAACCTCTGCCAATCCAACGATCAGGAAAACGATTGTCTAAGAAATTACGCACTCGGCGACTAAAATGAGGCGGGGCTCTATCGTGTTGAAAATACATTCGTTGTCGAACAATTAGCGGAACATCATCCAACATGTATTAAATGGTCTTCCAAAAAGCGTAAACATCCTTCTCCAGTAAGACGCTCATCTAATACAAAAGGACCAAACAACTGGTCGTTCAGCATTCCACACCACGCGTTAACACTGAATCGATGTTGAAAGTTTCGTTCAAACGTGGCATGAGGATTTTCATCTGACCACCGATGTTCTATTGCTTCATCGCTAAATAAAATGTATTTATGTAGGCCTCGATTTTGTTAAATCCATTCGCAAAATTAAACCCTCAAGCCATAATCACTCTCTTGAAGATGTTGAACCAGTTGTATATGGCAATTGTTAAAACCGTTCTTCCTAAGTGTCTTCCAAACATTGACATGGGATGCTAATTGAAGTTCTTTTGTAATCCGCTTTGTACTAACACCCGGGTTCTCTTCAGCCATATCCAGAACATTTTCTTCATTTTCCACATTTAGTCCCGCCTCTCGTTCAGAATTAACTCTTACGCTTGGAAACATTCCTGTTTCCTGAGCATTTGCACAAACTTTTTGATTAGGAATTCTTCGATTTGGAAGAGGACGTCGGTATTCTTCAAGAGCACGTAATGCGCTACCATTACAGAGACTATACACGAATATCATGTCAGCATACTCCCTACGGGTGAATGTGTGAGACATTACGTAATGGAAACTTTGCTCTTTTCGAATTGTAACGCTCAGAATCAATCAAACTGACAACCATGCTTGTCCAAACTACCAGTCAATTAAAATAGGTATTAACAAACAATGATGAAATACCTGCAACGTGAGTTAGAAATACAGAGAACGTAATTATTCCAAAAATTTACAAAAAAAACTTTAGAGCTGATTATTTCCAAAACGGTTAAGAATCAGATTAAAACATATGGGTAATTTATCCTATTTTGACCTAAATATGTTCCCAAAATATTTCCCTTTCCTTCCGAAATACCCTGTATAAGGTTAAGGAAGAATAGCTAAAGTTTAAACAATTTATTCAAGAGAAAAATAAAAATCTAAATTCTACAAAAATCTTTTAGGAGTAATATGCATGTTTTTTATTTGTTCCATTTCGAGCTTCTTTAGCTACGATTTAAGTATATCATTCGTAGACCTTGCATTACATCAAAAGCAAGTAAATGTAGGACATCAAAATCTTTCAACTTTAAAATATTGCCCAAGGCTTCCCCGCACCCTGTGGGGACTGAAGGGTGGCAACGATTTAGTTTGCCACGTGTGCGTGTGTTATAAAATTCAAGTATGGCCAAATAGATTTACAGTTGTTAAGAGAGCATAGGTTATATTATTATAGGTTACATATGTTAGTCTGAATTTAGAAAAAGTTACCTAAGGCGTGATCTTAGACAAAGAAGTTGTAACGTGCGGAAAACCAAATACACACCGACATCAATGGTTTTATTTAAAACCCATGCGGGCCGATAAGAAATTGTATAACTTTACAAATAAGTGTAAATCGAAGATAATAATATTTGTAAAGAAAATCTGTCATCTGACATATTGGTGACTAGGGACAGATTGGGTGTAGCACACAGCCCACCTGGCCACACATCGCCCGGATCACCTTGCAGGGACGAAGGTGCAGAGAGACGCTGTATAAATTTTATTGTAAGATAGTGGGGTTTTAATGACATAGAGGTTTAATTTGTACATTTTCTAATGATTGTTATTATCTAATAGGGCAAAAAAGACAAAATTTAATATTTCACTGTAAAAAACCGTGAGACACTTGTGACATTATTGGATTTTATACATCATTTTTGCTATGACCACAAATAAACTACAGCAGCGAAACTCGTTTGTAGAGCTATTTTAGGTAAACTAGTGTAAATTTTAAAGGGCGTAAATTAAGAGCATAAAATTATCGTTTAATTATTAAATGTTGCAATGGTACCATTTTCTGACCTGTAGTACGGCCATGTCATTAGGCTTTAGAAAATATGTCCAAAGAAATATGCATTGCACTAGCACACATTAAATAAGTGCTCGCACGCATGTAATAAAACCGTACCGTATTATTAACTTGAAACCTTTAGAAATCTTTTATATTTCAAGTTAAATTTTTTTTTTATAAATTATTTTAAAGTATAATCAGTAATAATGTAAGCATTTGGATAATAACTATTATTTCATTGACAATGTTTGTTGTAAATATTTTTTTATTTTACACCAAAATAATTAATGCTTATAGTTCTTAAGTTACGCTACCTGTATAGTAACTTACTTCACTGCATGCAATATAAATGTCACAAAGCAAATGGCTAAGCTGATTGGCTAGCTAAGCTTTAAGCTTTTTAATACTGTAGTTATGAAGTTTTTTTTTAAATTTTTTATATAATTAATTTTTAAGATTTAGCATATGAAATTGGAGATTTAAAATTTGTGGCCTCCGTTTCGTAGTGCTTAAGGTAACTTAATATTAGGTACCTTACTAAAACTTAATATTATGAAGTCACTTTGTAACAGAATAACATTGTCTTTAGATATACATATTTGACAAAAACAAATTCAGAGCCTCACAATTTTAATAGCATCATCACGCCTAAAAATATCCAAATTTTTAAGAATTGAGTTATTGATATTAGGCATACAAAATTGCTATTGTAAGCATTCATCGATAACTCAATTCTTTAAAAGTGTGTAGGTGTTTTTGAAAAAGGTGTTCTTTTTAGATATATAGCGTTTTTAATACTCCCAAGCTCGGAAAATGTAAAGTTATTTTTATTTTCTCTGTACATAACCACTTTTAGACATTAATGTAAAAATGTCAGCTAATTTTTTATATTTTACAAGCGTTGTGCGTAAGCTTTAAATTTATCATTTTTCTTGGAAAAAATAATACGTCGTTGTTTTTTTCTTAAAATTAATTTATTTATGAAATCCAGAGAAAATGTCTTTTGCGGAAGTTTTCTTTCGTATGACGCACGGTTTTCGCATAAAAAAATGAAAACCATTTTTCTGCATGGCTAATATCGCTTAAATTTTATAAGGACATTATTTTATTTCCTAACTTTGTAGAATAACATTTTTTACATAAATTAAAATTTTCTTTAGAGGATGCTTTAATAAGAATAAGAAAATAAAACTGGGTGGCCAACGATAAAGCAGTTAGTTCATGAATCTTTATTTTTAATTGAATAACGAATGTGAGCACAGTTTTAACGCTGATGTGTTTTTAATAAGACATTTGATGCTTTAGATCCAAATTCCCCTCTTAAATTGGGAAATAGTTTTAAGACTTGGACGAGACACTTTTGTTTTTTCATTTTTATGTAAGTCTTTAAGCTAAATGAACGAATTTCTTTTACGACAAAAGCTATATATTTTATTGCCCTTTTTAACTATATTATTGTGTTTTCGAACAATATCTGCAGAAATAAAAACAACATTATCGTCACCACTGGTCATTGAGCAATACTCTTCATGTACAATCAATCATGTAATCATGTCATTCCGTACTACATAATATCTAGTTATTTATTTACTAAATATTAGATATGCAATATTAAATTGCGATTTTGCATATAATGAAGCATCCTGCAATAGTGACTCATTATTTATCTGGTATAACATGCAGGAAAGTTCTAGAAGAAATTATTTTGTTTCATCTGATACGGATTTTACTCGCTGTTTTTTTAAGAGTGACTTTTTTTAAGATCGGAGAAAACACGAAAATAAAATCCTCGATTTCTCGCACCTATATTCTTTACCGATAAGGCTACTTTTTCAAGCTGTAAAAGTAGAACATGCATATGCCACCATTATGAGAAAATACTGTCATGTGGCACCAAGAATCAAAGGGTGTTTCAAATAAGAAGGCAAGATTTTAATTGCACGCCAGTGTTAAGCCACTATTCATAAAGTGCGTCCAATATTCAGTCGAAATAATGTTTCTAATTCATCTACTGTAAAAAGCATAATCAAAAAATACAAAATACTGGTTCGGTTAGTGATGGGTAACACACGATACGAGCTCGTAAAGGTCGTTTAGAACAAAACATCACGGCGGTTCGCGAAAGTGTGACAGAATTGCCTGAGATGTCAAGTTGTCATGGGGCAAAAGAATTGGACATTTCAACGGGCACTCTTCAGCGAATTCTCACTAAAGATTTACAGTTGCATGCCTACAAAATCCAACTTACTCAACAATTTCTGCGAGCAGACCATGAACTGCGAAGGGGATTCACCAATTGAATCCTTGATCAACCTGGTGATTGCTGATTTTGCAAACAAAATCATTTTCAGTGATGAGGCCCATTTTCACCTCGATGGCTTCGTTAATAGGCAAAACTGTCACACTTGGGCCTTAGAAAATGTGCATCCAGAATGTGTCACTGAATGGTGTGTATTATGGTCTGGAGGAATAATTTAACTGTTTTTTGTCGAAAACGAAGAAGGTATTGCAGTGACGGTCAATGGCAAACTTTGTGCTATTATAACATAATTTATTGTGCGTCATTTGAAAACTATTGATATTGATGACGTGTGGTTTCAGCAGAATGGTTCTACATGTCATACGCCCGTGAAACATTGATTATCTTGCACGATTTTGCTCCTGGTCGTGTCATTTTCCGATTTGGTGACCAGAATTGGCCTCCACGCTCTTGCACCCTTAACGCCTTCAGACTTCTGGCTCCTGTTATCTGAAAAGTCACAGGTTTATGCAAATAAGCCTGCAACCATCAAAGCATTGAAAGCCAAAATTGAACGCTGTATCAATAAAATACCACCACATGTATAGAATAACGTTATTGACAATTTTGTCAAAAGGATGGCGGCCATTTACAAGATATTTTATTTCATACCTGATTCCTAGATGTATGTTTTCTAAATGAATAAATATATTAATATTTTGCTACAGAACATTTTATTGAACACTAAAATTTTGGACTCTTATTAAATCACCCTTTATATTATAAGAAACATAGATGGTATAGATCATGTGCGTCAACCGATCTCTGCTGCATATGGCATATGAATATATGTAATTTTTCCTTATATGCTCGGTTAGCAATCCTGTCTCTGTAGCATTCCTCAATGGTTTTAATGTATTTTTTGTTTTACCACCTTTTTAGCCACCAGCGCACCAAGGACTTAAATATCCGACCGAATACGCGTGTATATACCACTTTACTTTTCATTTTGCTGGCTGGTGATGTGCGAAATCAACTATGCTATAAAAATAGCTCAACCAAGTCATAGTATCCCGTAAGCAGAGATTTTCATATGATGAAACGTAACACCAAACGTGAACACTGGACTTGCTCAAGGTTTCGGGGCTTTCTGTAACTTACACCTTCTAGGAACTTCTTTTTCCAATGTTGCTTTTGGCACAAAATCTTGGCTTTAAGCCGATCTGGAAACTTCTATAAGATTAACTAATGAACCTCGACAATCGATAATATCTGTCATTGACATTATCGATTGTCAAGCAGGGGCGTTATTACCCACTCTTTAACTCCATGGGGGAGTTTTTGCTGACAAGTTATTTTGAGATCCAATATTACTTGCGTGTTTCAGATCTAGGTTAAATATTCTAATAACTATTAAATGATTGGAAATTTCATTCTTTAACCATACCTTGCAGTTTCGAAAATCGCTATGATGAGAAGTTTTAAAAAACGTTGCATTCAAAACATCATTTGATCGCACGTAAATATGGATTTGCTCTAAATAACATTGTAGATAAAGTCAGAACCTTTATCTAAATGCGCCTTGGTCCTACTAAAGCAATGTTAATTATCTATCTTATAATATCTACGAGTTATAAGAAGCAAGCCTAAGGCGATGGTTAATAGTTGCTAACGATCTGGGCGTGGTTCGTGCAATTGCTGAGATTAAATATTTTCTATGTTAAATGTTAAGGTTAATAAAATTTGTTATAATAATTAAAGTTAAATTAAACTAATTAATGTAAAAAACGGCAAATGTAAAAAGTAAACTGAAAAAGTGGCATAGCTGCCAAGACCAGCAGTGTAGCACTGTCATTCCAGACAATTCAATATCCTCCAAAAAATAAGATCCCTGGACAAAAGCTAAGAGCACTTTTATTTTAAAATAATTTTGTAGAACTTTTACGGTTTCACATATACCCAGGAAACCCTCAATTCCGACGGCGTCTTATAGGGGCGTATATACGCTCCGTAATTAAAAAGTATCGATTTTCGAGGAAAACTAATAAAACGGTTTTAATTAGAAATGCGGGTGTTAATAAAGGTTTCTATTATTCTCACCCCTGCAAGTCCGTCGCCCTACGGATAAACGCAGTAAACGCGTATATATTTGCCCTGTCCATTTTATCGAATTGTTTCGGTGCAACTATTTACGCCTACTCTCTACTATACTATGGTGGACGAAGCGAACAAGGGAATTTTTGTGCGGTCATCTTGTCATATTTATAAGTAATATGGATAGAAATTCTGAAAAGCCCATATTATTATTATTATTGTTTTTTAGTTAATTCCTTTGAATTCATTTTCACATTCAATGAATGTAGTTCTTAGAATAGATTTAGAAACGTTTTAGACCGGGAAATATCTATTTATTTGCGAAAATTGCTCCGGAGAATGAGAAGTACTCTCTGATCTTATGGTAAATTGTTGACCTTGTGAGGTAGATCATAGAATTCTGGTAGCTGGACGTTATTTACTAAATCCTTAAGAGATCAGCTAATTTCCTTATTCTGATCACTGCTTATTTTTATTCTAACATCTTGACAAAAGTTGGCCTTCTATATTCTCTAGAGGCTACGATTTCGTCCTATTTATTTCTGTCTGGTGAAGGAGAAAAAGTATGATGATTATAAATATTACATTGAAACAAGCCTTTTTCTAAAAACGACTGTAAATAAACTGGAAAATTTTTATTTATCGTACGTATCCTTTAGTGAATAAATAACAAAAGTAGTAGCAGAATATTGACAAGATTTAATAGATAGAAATTACGGCGGTAGGTGCTAAGATGCTGAAATTAAACCATATATATAGAAATTATTGTGTTACACACTGTTAATCAAACACTGCGGATATCACATTGAATCTTAGTTCCCATTTAGTCATTTTAAATCTAAACTTGGTCTAAACTTAAATAAATAAATAAAAAAATAATCTCTTTATTTCACGAAAATATACAAAATAACATTTACTTAAGACTAGAGACACAATTACTTTTAAAAGTTGTGCGTGTGTCTATATAATCATCAGTCATTAAATATAATCAGGAAATGCGTTTTGTTTGTCGTTAGTCGGAACAACAAAAAAAGAGAAAAATCTACGCACATATATGAGAGAACAATATATTATAGTAAATTATCCTGTATTACTGTTTGAAATATATCTTCTTGAAAGTTTAGTAGCCCCGAGTTAACTTTTCGTTTATTTAAAAAAAAAATTTCTTAGTTTCTGAGGCAACCCATTATATATTTTGGGAGCTAAGAAGACCATACTTTTTTAAACTGCGGTATAATGCACTGCAGATAATAGAATCATTGATTTATTTTGTCCAAATCTAGTTGATATTGAGTGGGCATACATCAGCCCGGAGGAAGAGACCAATCTAAGAAACCCTCGTGCAAAGTTTCAAAAAATTTTAATAAGCGAATCTTGAATGATTCAATCGATGTTAAACCAATAACAATTATTATTATCGATTATTAAAAAAATAATTTTATCATACTTAGAATTTAATTAAACCAATAGCAGTATCTGAAATATTTTCAATTTATTTTCCCATCAAGCCTATCTGGTCCATTTCAACCATTAAACCTATTGTTAGTAAATTCGAGTCCAAAGACGTTGCAATAAATAATTGTAAACGTTTAACTCAGAAGATCGAAAATAGATCCGAAAAAAGAGAGAACAAAACTCTTAATATTTTACTAAGTGTGGAAAAATAAGATACAATAATTTTTTTTTAAATAATAGAGAATTACATAAAAATATCAATTAATCAAATGTTCAAACAACCCCCCATTAACAGCTAAACAATATCCTAACCGATCATAAAATTCATTTCTAACGTTACTTAGTTGATATTGGGAAATTTTATTACATTCTAACGAAATAGCGTTTTGTAACTGGTTTAGATTCTCAAATTTTACACTTTTATAAATTACACTTTTTAAATGACCCACAAAGAGAAGTCATTCGGTGAAAGATCAGGTGACCTGGCTGGCCAAAGTATCCGGTACCGTGGACCAATAATATTGCCGTTAAAAGCATTTTCCAAGCACTCTCTAACCATACGGGCACTATAGGCCGGGCAACCATCCATTTGGTACCAGATCATTTGATCTTCCTGAACAACTTCTTCCAAGGCGGGTCCAATATGATTTTGAAATAAGTCCAAATAGGTTTCAGCTGTTATAGTCCATAAAAAAGGGTCCAATGATATGGTGTCCAATAATTCCCACGAATACATTTGTTTTTTTGGGGATATTGTGTCCGAGTATGAACAAAGCGATGTTCATTTTCTTGGCTCCAATACCAGCAATTCTGAACATTTGGTTCAATGTTGAGCGTAGATGTACATTCATCGGTAAAACAAATATTTCTTAAAAAATTCCTATCATTATTTGCTCTTTCCATCATTTCAAAACAAAATGCCATTCTTTGCTCTTCATCTCCTTCGTGCAGCTCTTGATGTTTTTCGAATTTATACGAATAATATTTGTGTTTTTTTAAAGTGCGCAATACCGTTATATGATGTTTATTTACCTCTTGCCCAAGAACCCTCGTACTAACCATCTTGTTTTCCTCCACACTCAGTAGAATATTAAGATCTCTGTTCTGTCTTTCTTCGGCTCTATTTTCGATATCCTGAGTTGAACATTTACAATTATTTATTACAGTACCTTTGGACTTATTGACAATACGTTTAATAGTTGAAATGAACGGAATGGGCTTGGTGGGGAAATAAACTGAAAACATTTCAACAGTGCTCTAAAACTGTTTCCCGCATATTGCCACTGAATTATGGCTATTTTTTCGTCGATTAAATAATTCATACTTTTTTCAAATATCGACTGTCACTGATTTATTGACACTTTTCCTCACGTCAGTGAGAATATTTATTTTACTGGTGCCCGTTTGGTTTTACCTGAACCAAAAATTTGCTAATATTGCAATTACATTTAATTGAATAATTCAAGATTCGCTTATTAACATTTTTTGAAACTTTGCACAAGGGTTTGCCAGATTGGTCTCTTCAAAAAGTTATCTTACATTTTTTCTATAAAATGTATAGGGAAGCCAATAATTGACCCCTTAAAATTTACATATGTTTTCCTGTGTTCCGCTCGACGACGCCCCACCTGGTAGAGAGTCAACAATATTGGACCAAGGACCGTTCTTCGTGGCACAACACCACATCCTACCAAAATTTTGCTGCTGTAAACCTCGCCTATCTTAACTTGCTGGTAACGATTTTCAATAAATGATTTTCATAAATTTAATGTTATTCCTCTTATATCTTTAGCTTCTAAGCGTTCCAGTAAAATGCGGTGTTGCACAGTATTAAAGGCCTTAGCCAGGTCTAGGATTATTGTCATGCATTTTGTATTGGTGGTTGCGTAATTAGTGTTAATCATATCATTGGTTACCCTGATTCAAGCATACTCAGTTCCCATACCTGTCTTAAAACCATACTAATTTGCATTAAGTAAGTTATTTTTTATAAATATGATAAACTGGTAAAGAGGTACTATCAAGTATCTGTTATATTTCTTTATAAAACTATTAGATATGCCATCATCAATATTTGAATCACTATTTACCAAAGATCCATTTACAGTAATAAGCTCACTTTCCAAAATAGGTTTAAGAAAAAAACTACTTTTACAGTTACCTATTTTCAGGATTAATAATAGAGTTTTGAAGTTTTATTTTTATTTTAGCGGATATTGCCTATTTTTGCCCTACCATATTAAAGTATTTATTAAATTCTTCTGATATTTTTTAATCTGTTGTTATCAAACCTGACTCCCTTGTTATTCCAACTTTTTTGGATTTTGTTTACAAGTTTCAAAAATTTGCTTCAAAATATCTAGCTTTAGCTTTACTCAGTACTTTGGTCAATATTTTTCTGTAATTTACAAAATATTGCTTGGCATTCAGATTATTTGGGTTAATTGCTAATTTTTTTTAACCTCTCTCTCGTATACACCTTAATAAATTACCCGTCAACCAAGATAACTTCTTTCTATGTTTGCATTTAACATTTACTTGGTTTCTTTCTTTCTTGGCGTTGCAGAAATGTGGTTTCAGCAGGACGGTGCCACGTGCCATACAGCACGCCAAACAATTAATTTACTGCAAGAAACATTCCAGCAACGAATAATTTCAAGGAATGGACCTGTAAACTGGCCAGCTCGTTCGTGCGACTTGACGCCATTAGATTATTTTCTTTGGGGCTATGTTAAGTCGCATGTCTACGCTGATAAACCCGAAACACTTAAGCACTTGGAAGCCAACATACGACGCGTGATTGCCGAAATACAGCCTACAGTACTGGAAAGAGTGTGTGAAAATTGAACCTCTAAATTAAGCCACGTACGCGCCAGCCGTGGGGGTCACATGCCCGAAATCATTTTTAAATATTAATGCCAAAAAAAATTCTTTAATATAAAAGTAAATTCGTTCATATCAATAACATATTTCGTGTTTAATTTCAATTTAAAGTTCTTCGCCTCTAAAAAAAACACCCTTTACTTTCGGGATTTATCATTATTATTATTGTTTAAGGAGTACATACCTTAACTTTTCTATTAACATGAATCTTTTTTACGCTGATTCACGCAGGCAGAGAGCGTTTCGAGTTCTGCATTCCATATAATATGTAATTCCTTGAGTAATAACAGCACTACCGGCACTAAGACCGCGGAGGTCAATAAAGACTTTTTCGTTCAGTCACAGAATCACAGAGAACACGTGAACTCTACCACGTCGGAACCAGAAAAATTAATTTGCTATATGATTTAAGAAATAGTGATTATATGCATTGTCAGAAGAAAGCAATAAAGTTTTTCTTTTATTTATTTTAATGCTTTATCGATATCATGTTAATTATTATTCCTAAACGTAAGAAATAAACTATTCTCGAACTGAATTTACTGTCATATTACTTCTGCTACTGAAAATTTCTGAAGGCATTAGCTTGTCGATATAAATCGATTATTTTTTTGTTCTTCGTTTATCTGGAATCTTATTATTCCTGTTATTTTATTTTAGTTTCCTTTCATTGTAAATAGCAACATTATTTAAAAAATGTTTCATCAAGAATGACTCAATTTGAAACTACCATAAAAATGTGTGGCGTTTTTTGTTCTTTAACTGATAATGGCTTTGATCTTCGAATATCCAGTTAGATGTCAACGAGTTTTTTATAGAACGGGGACCTTTGAAAAATAATGCTATCGCTCTTTTCCATAGCTACCACCATTAGTCATTATAAAATTATAATCTGGATCTACGGTGGCAAGCAGATCTCTGAACGCGGAACTCAGAACGCGTGACCGTTCTCTGTCGGTGCGAGCTCTAAGCATTGGTTTTATATTAATATTATTATTTTTTATTAATATTATAGATTTTTCTGTATTTTGACCTGTTTCAAATCAAATACTGTTTAGTAAGTTTCTCTTACTGCTTCATATTAAGAAATATTTCTTTGCTGCAATTTCAAATATTTTCATCAATAAAATCATATCTGAAATTTTAATATCAAGCTGAGCTAATGTTTATTAACTTTTCTTGACGTGAGCTCAACTTCGTTAACAGTTCCTTTACGAACCGCGTTAATCTCTATTAAAAGATTACAAAAATAGAGACATTATTGATTATATCTTCAGTTTAATAAAAAAGCGCTTTCTCTTGTCTAATTAGGCTTTTTTCCACTGTAGATGTAGAAAAAGCTTATGAATTTCTTCTAGTGTTTCTGTTTTACAAATTGTAATTAAATTGGTTCTTTTTATTCCGATTTTTTGTTACACTATTGGTAAACTTCCATCAAAAATATCCTAAGATATGAACAGATAAATTTTACCCAATTACCTTTATCATATATAAGAATAAATAAATTAAGTGGGATTAGACCGAAACTTCTCTATTATTTTACCGACTAATGTTAAACAGCCAATGTATTTCTAATATCTCTAATAGCTTTTTTTGACTTGTAGCACCGAATCGTCTCTCTCAAAGGCTTTATCAAAGTTGAAATTGTATACGCCAATATCCATAGTAATTTTGGCGTTATTTTGGCGTTCGAAAAGTGCTTAATCTTCCTAATTAATAAGCAGTTGTTCCAAGTTGATATTTAATACCTTGTTAAAGAGCAATTAAAGTAAAAAAGCCAATATCTTGTGATGTGTTATTGAGAAAAACATATAATTTCCATCAGAAATAAAAGTGTAATTTCTAAAATGGGAAGATGTACATAAGTTTCCTATCTCTGTGGTATTATCATTTTTCTGATTGTAAATTTAAATTTATAACGTGTAAATCAAATATAGAGTTACAAGATCCGGCATCACTCGTCACGAATTTAAATTATTGGATGCCCTGTTAAGCTAGGTTCATTGATAACAACAATTTTAATTCTAATCAAGCTTCTTCTCAAACTATTAAATAACAGTATGAGATTCGAAAGGTTCTGCATTAATGATGTGGCCCTTGATTTGATATCTTCTATCCATGAGCAAGTTGAGGTGTTTAGACTCGATCTAGTAGAAACAGTTAGTAATAATAGAGTAATACTAGTAGACCTAAAAAGCTTTTTTACTTATCTCTTCTAGGCTTTTAATAAAGAAAAGCTGGCCGTCCTAACAAAGGTTACCCAATTCCTTTGCTTCTTAGTTTTCTTCTGTGCTTATTTGTTTAGGTCGTCAGAGATTTCCCTCATACTCATCTCGAAAATTGGTTCAGGCTTTGTGGATTGAAAAGGTGATTCGAGTGTTGCACTTTCTTATATTGGTTTTTCATTTTAATTGCTATTTAATGAGGTAGGGTAAAAGCAGGAGAGATGGATCACATTTCAAAAAATTAAACGTGCTTCTTTAATAAAAAAAATAACAAAATTGGAAAATATATATATAACATAATATAACATTGGTATTTCTTTTGGTATAATTAGGAATTAAAAATATTAATTCTAGGCACTAAAAAATATACATAATGACAGGTATGCCATTGGTCCATCTATCCTGCTCTGTGGAGTTGAGATGGACCACTAGGGGTAGGATAGACGGACCATGCTATACTTTCTTTTTTTTGGTGGCTACAGTCTTTCCACACTTATTGCAAAGGTTAACGAAGCAAGAACAAGTTTCATGTAACCAACGTTTACAAATGATACATTGCAGCCATTCGTCTTTTTTAGACGTTTGGTTATAGTCCTCCTTGCAACCGACACATAATTTTCTAAATCACTAAAGTTTTCTTCACCACTGGAACTTCAAGAGTACCGTCATCTTCAGACACTGAAGATTCACTCACCTTTCTCTTACTTTTTAATTTTCTTACAGGTTTTACGTTCTTTTTGTTTACATTTGTTACACGTTTTGTTTACATTCTTTTGTTTTTGAGTTGTGCATCTTTCTTATTTTTTATAGATTCCTTAGCTGTTATCTCTCCGGATATTTTTTTACGAACTCTTTTCACTGCTGCAGATAAAACAGGTACAGGCGTTACTTTATCAAGAGCCTTTCCGGGAGTTATATCTTCATCAGGTACTGATGACTTGTTAGAGTTGATGGGTAAGGCTTTTAGATCTTGAATTCCGGAGGGGCCTGGTTGAGGAGACTCAGCTCTAACTGATAAGTTTCCGTCTGGACCCATCAAGGGTGACTTTCAAGGGTGTCTGTGTTAAAAAAGCATATTCCGGGATAATTAACGGATTAAATGGATAAATTTCAATGGATTTAAATGCAGAGGCCGCATTTTGAACAGTTGCTGAGTTTCCCCATGCTCGACCTAACAGCTTACCAAATTGAAGACGATTAAGGACCCTGTTTGGGTTATTTTGAACCATAAAACGGCATTCAGCGTAGAAGTTGCTTTTAAGAGATTTAAAGAAGGCGCGATCAAGAGGCTGCAGGTAGTGAGTGGTATGCGATGTTAAACAAAACAAAATTATATCTTTTTTCTCAGCAAATTCTAGTAGGTCCAGGTTGGTCGTATGGGACGTGTGGCCATCTAGTATTAGTGAAGTTTTATCCGAGGGCTTTCTTGGTAGAAAATGTGTTCGTAACTATTATAAAAAAATCTCGCTATTAACGTAAGCAGATTTTTTTGACATTCTAATTTTAGAACCCGGTGGCATACCTTCATGCCAGTCTTCTTTTCTATTTTTTCCTTTGAAAATACAATATGTGGGGATAAAAGTGCCTTCTGCGCTAGAACATGCTATAACACTAATTGTCTCACCCTTTTCCCCAGGGACTTACGCTTGGAACACATTTTGATCCTTTTTCGGCTAGTATCTGACCAGCCCTAGTGTTCAGCTGTAATCCTGTTTCGTCTGTATTGAATATATGCTTGGGTTTATCATAAAAATTGTGTTCAGTCATAATTCTCTGTAGATCCGAAAAGTAATTATTAACGGTTCCTCTTGACATTCCCAAAGCTCGCGCAATTAAGGTGTTCTCGAATTTTCTGATTGAAATTTCAGGTCTTCGCTTTAAAAACAGTTCTAACCATTTTTGGCCAGCTTTACCTAAAAAAGACAAAAATAAATAAATTAGCAATGTGATTTTTATTTTTTTTTAAATATACCTTCTTTTTTATTAAATTTATTTGGAATCCCCAATCGTTCAACTAAATTAAACGCCATGATTCTTACTTCTGTTCTGGTGGGTGCAAAGCCTGCCTTTTGCAGTTTTTTTTATGTGACTGACTATTTTTGTTTCGACTTTCGAGCCAAAAAAACAATCTGGCCCCAGACGATTACAGCTATCGATGTTATTTGCTTTTCATCTACGCTTAAAAGTTGTTTTTGGGATCCCAAATGCTTTCGCAGCTTCGTTAATGCTCATACCGCCATTCTTCACAGCATCAACTGCATCACCTAATGCTCTAGCCGTTCAAGAACCTCTTTTAGGTGCGTTTTGTTTTCGGATATATTTATTGGGCATAATCCTAAAACAAAATAGGCTGGTCCAACTCTCCTCCACTTAAGTGGATCTATCCTCAAATAGGAGGATATATGGACCAGTGCCTAGCTTCTAAAATATGCCGTTTAGAGCTACGATTGGTGCTCTCTAGTACACCTTGTATATGGTATCTAAACACTAATCCAACAAAAATCGGTTAAACTTACCTGATTAAAAAAAAAAATAGATTCTCAAAACTGATATAAAATTTTTGCACGTGGTGATTTCAACTATCGTAAATAACATTCGCGAAGGTGCGTTACTATGCGTTCCAATCGCCGTCTCAAAGGCAACTGACGCTAAGAAACAGAACGGGACAGGTTAGTCTTGCCTTGTTGCCAAACCTTGCCGGATATTTTGAGTGGACCGTCTACCCTCCTGGTCCATCTCCCATCCTTTTACCCTATTAGGTATTGATTTGGAAAAACTGATAACTGAAAACAACTATTTCAATTTCTCAAGCAATACAGTTGTACATCCTGGTATTACATCCAAGCTTCTAAGGTTTTAAATGCTTACGAATCTGCTTTTGCGCACCCAGTCAAATACCTAGGCCGATTCAAAAATGTTGTAGGCTTTATAATTGACTAAATAATGTTAATCAACGTTATCAACGACCTTTATATTTAAGGAGGTGACCAGTATCATTCTGTTTTCCTTCTTAAAAGACTCTAGAGGTGTTATTTCTGTTGACTTTTTAACTATTAATGCAGATTGGTCGTATGCACACAAGGATAGAGAGGCTATTCTTTAGGCTTCATCTCTAATATAGCTATAATGTTCCATGTTTTTCGGGTCTTTAGAATAAATTAAGAATATAAAACTAATTATTCTGAAGAATTTGGCCTTTGCGTGGTCTGCTTAGCGACATCTATAAGCTTAATTGGTTTCAGTTAGATTTTGGTTTACTTCAAGGCTAGTTGTAGAGCACTTATTATTATTGGTATATTGAGGAGCATTTTCCTGTTTCTCACAGTAGTTCCTTCATTAAGCCGTTTTTGCTTTTTTTCTGCGTGGTGTGTTCTGTATTTGTAACACTTTTAATTTTTTTTTCAATTCCTTTCAGCTGTCCTTTCTTTGTACAATCTATTAGCTCAGACTCCAATTCTAAACTTTGCCTGTTTGTCTGTAGGGAATATAATTAGTTACTATTGATCTACTTGTAAAAGAAGTAATTATATGCTTTTTAAGTACTTCAGGAAAAACGTCGAAAATTAAAACCATAACTAAGTCATCGCTGATCAGGTGAACGATACATAATACAGTTAATATAATCTAGATAAAAAAATACCATATATCGTTAAATTAAATAGAATTTCTAGACTATTTTCATAATAGCAGTGATAGTATCATCCATAAATATTTTTGTGTACCTATAAAAAAGATATTAAATAACTAGGATTAAGTTACTGCGAAAAATGTTTGCTATATATCTGTGTCCATCTTTTCATCAGACCATCATGACGGGTGTACGATTACAATGGTCGTGTCGTATTAAATTACCTCAAACAAAAGTTACTTACTTAGATTAGATACCCAAAAATGCAAAAACTGTTTAATGTCCAAACGTGGGCACTATTTGCTTTGGTCACTTCCCCTATTTCGTCAATATCTATGGCGAATGTATTCCAAAAATAAAGCAACCCTCGATACGATGTATGAATCATACTTCTTTGCGATAGTTCACGAGTACAAATATTTAATGATTTTGCCATTAACTAGACGTTTCCTTTATGTTTTCGTCTGAAAGGTCTATTGCTTGTCGAGAGCATGGAATAATATGGGATTGATCAACCCTGCTTGACATTGAATTGTTGAATTTTTCAGCAGATTTGCGGATTTTTTTTTAGATAATAACTTTAACAAAGTTTTAAAAACATCGTTTATTTAAATATGTGTTCATTACTTCCTAATAGTTCCATTTCAAATATTTTAAAGCAGTATCATATCTATGCAAAATAATCAATAATTTTGGATTTATTGAAAAGGGAAGAAAGAACGTTGATGTGGACAATAAGAAAATTATTGAAAATTAACTTAACAATATGTTTATAGGGCTAATCTTTAAAACTCAAACAGAAACTTTACATCCCATTTTACGAAAGTCTTTGTTACAAACAACGATACTTTTATACTTCTACGTCTAAAATATTTAAGTTCTATTAAAGGTTATTTAAGTTATAAGATATTTTGGAAAAAAGTTGGCGGAATAGCTTATCCCTGTTTCTGTTTTACACCAGCTCTTCAGGATTTAAATGATATCTTTTGAACTTCTAAATTTGCAGCTGTACCAATGAAACATTTTTGGAATATGAAAATAATGTTACAACATTTTGACTAATAATATAATAGACATTTTAAGAATTAGATTCTTTTACTTCTTAAAACATTGAGCTCCGCGTGCCCACCGGTGGGCACAACGCATCGCTTATTCAGGGACCGCGTGCTCACCCGTGAGCATGGATTACATTGATTCTGCCTATACCAAACGACGGTCTGGTCCCAGGATGAGCCAAAAAATATATTGGGTTGGGCAGTTTGGATAGTTTAAAACATTAGATTAGATATTAGTAAAAAAACAACATTTGAGTTAATATACCATGTTATATTACCTTAAAACAGAAAAAATACTCTTAAAACTTAAAAATAAATTGTCATAAAAAAACAGTTGTTTTCTTATGTAACCAAAACTTAAAATACCATTAAAATGACTAACCTAAATATAATCAAACTTACTAAAACGATCTAACGTTTGACGAAATACACACTACCACAAAGAAACTGCTGACACTAAAGTTTTAAGCCAAATGTTTTTGGAAGCAAGTAATACAAAGGGGAATATTACACAGTACGCAAATTGTATTGACCTTTTTCACATTTTTTCGGGCGTACGCAGCATTGTGAGCCATTGACATGGTGCTGTAGCATTCAGTGCATCTCTTTCGAGTAACTCGTTTTTGGCCTTCCACTTCCGTCAGTCTTCGTCAACAGTATTAAGTTTTTCGTCGTTTAAAATGAGACCTGAAACTACCTCTTCTTTGAAAGTGGTGATGCTGATTTTTTCTTGTTTATTTTATTGTAAAGATGTAACGCGTTTACTATTGTTGTAGCAGTAATGAGATGAAACACTAGGCGTTTGTACCATTTTGAAGTTCGCCTTAGAAAAGGCGCGTATGCTGACATTTGATCCGACAAGTCGATAAAGGCCTTACCCTGATTATAGTCAACAATTACTTTCGGTTTAATAACTTCCTTTCCTATCTTTGCTAAAGTAACGGTAGAATCATCGTATTTGGTGCTTAACATGATGACGTCTCTCTTATCCTTCCACTTCAGGACTACAGTTTTGTCATTATTTTGCCGAGCTACAATTCCACCTCGATTCAACTTTTCCTTTATTACTTCTTGAGGATTACATTTGCGGTTTGCTCTAATTGTACCAACTAAATGTCAATCAGTCTTTTGGCTAATGATACGCTCGTGTACCAGTTAGAGTGTAAAGTGTGCGGCCACTGTCCAAAAGACCTTCCATCAATTCCATGACTACCTTTTCAGAAACTGCAAATTCACTTGATTTTTCTCTGCCGGCATATACTTTGAAATCCCAGGTGTATCCTACAGATACACACAACTTGAAAAGGTTTATACTGTAGCGGTGTCGCTTATTGGGTATATATTGTCTGAAATAAATGCGTCCTCGAAACGGGACGTTACTTTCGTCGATACAAATGTCTTTTTCGGGCATGTAGGAGGACTTAAATTTCTTTTGCAGCATGTCAAGAAATTCGGATATTTTGTAAAGTCGGTCATCAGAGAGTCTGTCCTTCTCATTATCACTTACATGGAACATGCCCAAAATACCTTCAAATCTGTTTCTACTCATAATTGTGGGTATGCGATTTTGGTACAACGATTTGGTTGACCAATAATCCCGTAACTGAGGCATTGGAAGAAGGCCCATCCATAATATAATGCCAAAAAATTTTCGCATTTCCACGGGATTGGTATCCACCCATTTTGGCACCTTGGCCTTCCGGTTTGGATCTGTTATTGCCGCAGCAATTCGCTGTGAAGCAAACCTATTGGTTTCAGTCACAAATCGATTAATCATCTCATCGTCTATAAAATAGTTAAAGAATTCAGTTAGTTCTTTCCCTGCAAAGTCTGCACTAACAGCTGGAACAACACCAACATTCTGAGGGCTTTCACTGAAAGACAGTCGGTCTCCTTGAACGTGATCCCATTTTTGCTTAGTAGTTAAAGTCGCTAGAGGTACGTTATCGTCTAGATCTTCGTCTTCGGATAATAATATGGCAGAATTATCTGAATTATTACCGGATGAATCGTTATCGGATGATAGATCACTTTCAACAGGAATAAAATCTTTATCTACGAGCGAATCATCTGAAAATCCGGTAATTTCGTCTTTTATTATATCTCTTGACTCCTCGTCGGACAGATTCTCCAGCTCCTTTGCCAACTCCTGATCCGATAGATATTTCTTAGCCATATTTGCTTAACTCTGAAACAAAAAAACACATTAAAGCTAGTGTTCACGGGTGGGCATTCGGTCCCAAAATGTAAAATAGCATTCTGGGACCACGTGCCCACCCGTGGCTCACCGCAAAAAAATTACAAAAACAGCCAAAAGTCGACAGAGTATTGATCCACAAACAACATAAACTGCAAAAAATAACTATTAACAAAAAATATCCAGAATGAAAATTTGGTCCCTGGAAGTAAAATCCAAATGCCCACCGGTGGGCACGCGGGGCTCAACGTGTCAACGCTCAAAAAAAAGATTTACAAAATTAATTTGAAAGTGAATTTTCTTTCCAGCTTTCGAATTATTGTTTTATACGACCATTACAAAATATATGCATTCTGATGTAGTTTTTGATAAAGTAATAGCTTAATTCCGTAATTAGTGCCTGCATGCATTCTCACCGTTGCAGCGGCGCCGTCTAAATGTCATTACATCTGAGAAGGTAAACTGTTCAAATAAATATTATGTCGGTTTTCACTTTTATACCGTGACGCTGTCGAATGGTCATGCTTTAAAATACAAATTAAGGTATCTGAAGCCGAAAATGTAAAGTATTTAAGCAAATATTGTTTTAAAAAACTATAATATTAGTCATACAAAAATTATAGGTTATAACATGTATGAATTTCAAAATTCTGCATTCTTAAAGCAATAAAGACAAACCTCACTACTCGAGTAGAATTTGTTTATTCCACACTTCTCAAAAAATATACTACTTTCATATAAACTCAAAAATGAATTCTCTTTCGTAATGATATGTCTTGAACAGTGAGTATAGTCAAGGATCAATAAGATATGAGCCAAAGACAAACAAATCAGATCCTATTTTACATAAGTATATCTTATAATTGATATTTTTATTCCCTTGAAGTGTTTAGCGAGAAAGTTTCCAGTTTGGTTTAAATAAAATTTTAAATACAATATACCATAATACAATAGAAACATTTGGAGGCGGACTGCTCTATTCGCCACCAGACATATAACTAATGTTAGACGCCTCTCAAAACTACTGCTTCATACCTGTCACAACTACGTTGCCACCTGCTATTCACATTGGCAGTCAGTCCTTTGATAGGTGACCAAAATAAATTATGTAGGCTATTATATCAGAATTATGTTACCATAACTGATCGAACAAATTTTTTTAATAGCAGAGGTTAAAACTGTTATATTTTATTTGAACTTTCCAATTGGGCATTCACTCCATTAATAACTAAATAAATAAATAAAATTGACAGACTGCGCACTTATCCATATCGGACGGCATCAGATGGGAACAAGACGTGAACTCAGGCCATGCCTTTGATCATGCCAACGCGAGTTCTACTCTATAACCAATCAAGCTAACTTAACCAACACGTTCCATTTAATATTTTTGTATTCTTCATCATTGAATTATAATATCACTTCTATAATTTATGAGGAAACATTAATTAGATAAACTTTCGCAGGATAATGATTGTACTTGTTATTGTATGCAGTTCATATTTAACCACAAATTACTCAGATACACAAGCTTAGACCCGATATATATTTCTATTCTCTGTCGCATCCACACTACAATTAGGTACCAGGGCATCCCATATCTTAACACACGATTTCATATCATATTAGGTATAATAATTATGATTATTCCGCCTACGTTGTCATAGACACTTATGTTTCAATTTATTTATGTGCATATGCTCTTTGCTATTGTATTCGTTACTTAGTTTTGATTGATTTAATTTATTTAAAAATATATAACTCACATTATCAATTGTATATTTTTTACAGACTTTTTATAGAATTTTGCATTCCGCAAAGTAATTTTTAAGTAACAAGTTTAAGTATTGTAGATTGGCTATTAATTTGGTTTTCTTTTTAGCTTTGCATGTTAAAATTGCTGTGTTTTAATAAAAATTCAATAAAAACGATATTTAACAATTATGCGTTCGGCAGCTGCTTTTCCCAGCACATGTCCCAAATCATCCCAAATCCTACCAGAGATCTTATGACAGCTGTCAACATTATCTATTAATGTAATTTTATTAATTTTTATATAATTAAACAAACATATAAAGTATATTAATTTATTTTTTACATCTTATTTTTTATTTTCAGGGACCCATACGGATATTGCATGTCGCCTACAAAGACATACTATGACATCCGTCACAATACCTACAAGCACTGGTCCATTACATGGCGGTTACCCTTCGGTACTGGAAGAACTATCAAGTAGCGAACCTGAGTTTGAATCATCCAGAAACTCAAAACGATCCCTTTGCTTGCCACAAACTCCATCAGACTCCTGTAAAAAGCGTAGAAAACAATCCACTCCCATTAGGATTTATAATTCAGAACCAGAAATTAAAGATGACGGAGTCAGTTCCGCACTAGCGAGTACAAACGTAAAAGTAACAGAATGTTACGATGATGAAAAACATAAATGTAATGTGTGCCAACTTAAGCTGGGATCTGACAGCCAGTTACAAAGTCACGTTGCCTGCGAACATCAGCAGCTCGAAATAAAAAAGGATCCCGATGATGAAACTGCAGCTAATCCACCATCTGCGGTATTTGTGGATGCTCCACTTTGTCTCACAATTGGCCGACCGGAGATGCAATGGGGTACTGAATTGCCGAATAAAGACTGGGCAAATACTAACATACCGAATGTATACAATTCATCAAATCCAGTATTTATGGCTATGTCTCAGTTTAATCAACCTGATAATATTCAAATGAAACCAGCTAGAATATTTAATCCGGATGCTTATTGTGAGATGTGTAATAAAGAGTTCTGTAATAAATACTTTTTAAAAACTCACAAGGCCAACAAACATGGCATCTACACGGATACGACGTCTAGTGAACCGCAGTTGCCGAGTGGAACTAATGTCTCATCCTATGGTACAAGCTTAAATTTAAAGTTACCAACTTCAGTGCCAAGCGTCGATAATTTAATAAGAAATGATACCAAAACACCAACAAATGTAATTAATCCATATAACATTCCATTTTCAAGTTCATTTTCGAACAAACTATCTAAAGTTACTCGACCTGTTTTACAAAATAACGAGCTAAATAATATTCAGTGCTCGGTATCGCTACGTACCTGTAATGGTCCATCTTCTAATGAAAGTGATAAATATATATCAGAAGACCAAGTTGATGAATGTTCTACTTCTACAAACTTACCAACCGAATCTACCTCAGCTAAAAATGAATCTGACAGAAATGCAACTTTTGACGAGTCTATAAAAATGTCTCCAAGTCAGTCTAGTCGGGAACTTGATCTTTCTAATCGATTAAGAAGAATAGGTGTAATGAATCCTAAAGCTTTCTGTGAAATTTGTAATAAAGAATATTGTAATAAGTATTTTTTACGTACGCATAAAATGAAACGTCATGGTATTTATATTCCTGATGATAGAGACCCTAAAATAGATGGATCGATTAATAGTCCGTGGCCTTCAACAGTACAAACTAGTCCTTTAAATCTTATTGTTACTGAAAGTTCTTCGACTGTATTTGATCGTAAAACTACATCACCTAATGATATCAGCTGCGAGTTATGTGGGATTAAGTTTCAGAATACAAATTTGGCTCAACTTCATAATTATACTGTTCATGGTAAAATTACTAAAGATGATGATAATTCCGAAATTAATTTTGAACCAGCAGGCGAAGACTCGAAACAAGGTCACCAGATCTCGAAAATATCGAATAACGAAAAATCAAATAGTACGGAAAACATAAGTGAAGATCTGCAGAAGCTTCAGACCATGATTCTTCAACTAAATGATCTTGACATGACAAAATCTTCGAATATTTGTAATTATTGTAATAGGGAATTTGAAAATCGCTTCTACTTACATGCACATATGGTAACAGATCACGGCATGCTAATGGAGGAGAACAGTGATATAGAAAAAAATGGCGAGTCAGAAAATAGCAATAATAACACATTATGCGATATATGTGGTAAGGACTTACCAAATGCAGAAGATATGAAAAAACACATCATTGAAACACATTCCAATATTCATAGTAGTGCTATAGAAAGTAGTAAGGACGAATATAGTAACGAAAATACGACATCAGATAAAATGTCGTCAAATAGAATTTTTATGTCAGGAGGTAACGCACCAGAAAGACGACTATCAGTTAATGTCACTCCAACAAGTAGCTATTGTGAAATATGCAACAAAGAACTTTGTAATAAATATTTTATGAAAACACATATGCAGAGGATGCACGGAATTGAGATTGAAAATGGAGCTCAAATAGGTGGAGTGGTTTGTGACATTTGCAACAAGGAATTATGCAGTAAATATTTTTTAAGAGTGCATAAACATAATACGCATGGAATTGTAGAGTATGGTGCTAGTCTTCTGCAATCAAGCAGAAAATCTGAAAGCGAACCAAGTTCACAGCCTTCAGTATTGACTCCCGAATCTGAATCTGCCTTAAAGCCGAGCGACTTGGCTGATTTAAGCCATAGGTATTTTACACATTTCACTGAAGTATGTCCAATTTGCAGCCGAAGGTTTAGAAGCACGAAATGGTTAAAAGCCCATTTAGTAAGCGATCATGGTCAAGCTGGAGTAGAAAAGTGGGCCGAGTTAGATCAGCAACTCCAACAGACTCTTCAGCAACATTCAAAGTCTAAACCAATAAAAACAGAAAGGGCTAGTCCAGGTTTAAAAATACCAAATGGAAATCAAGATTCATCGTCCAGAAATTTTGCCATTAACAATGTGTTATCCTCAGTGTTTGGTCCTGAAGATGCAGCTGTTAAATCTTATCAGTGTTCCTATTGTCCATTTACTTCACCGCTACTACCTTTATTATTTATTCACGAAAGGATACATACCATCAATGAAAATGTTCCTCTTAAGTGTCCAGTTTGTCCACAGTCGTTCTTAGAAAGAGAATTGTTTCAACGTCACATTTATAGTCATCATCCATTTTTTCCTTCACCTCCCGTCTTTGAAGAGCAGACAGATATAAATAAAAAAACGCAACCTCAAGAGAGTTTAGAAGAAGAGGCTAACTCTTCTCAGGATGTTAAAATAGAAATGAGTAATGAACACAATAAAGCATTCGAAGAATCATCTAGCAAGTCACCCCCCAGGATCAGTGTCGCCAATCTACCAATGGAAATCAGCCAGTCTCTTAAGGATTTAGCGAAAAAGGTCCAGCTGCCGGCACTGTACGCGCTACCTCACAAAGTCAACGATTTACCACAAGACGAAAGTACTTCTGATTCTCCGGGGTATGTTATGCAACCTTTTTTATTAGAAGATTCTGCTTCAGATCGTACAATAGTGCCATCTGTTGTTTTTTTACCTGTACTTCAAAAACAACCTGCTCCTTTAACAGTTACTTTTACATTAACCCCTGCCTAAACAAAATCCATTCTTTTTGTTGTTTTTCTAATCAAATAAGATTTTTTCTTAAGATTTATTTACTACTTTATTTAATAGCCCAGTAAATAAATTGAATTTTTATAATCTAATAGTCTAAAGTACCTACCATTTAAAATAATCATACTATAAAGTACCTGAACAAACACTGTCTAAATAAATATTTAGTTTTAGGACCTAAATTATATTTAAAATGGCAAGAATAATCCAGAGGTCAGTTAGGTTAAACCAAAAAAACAAAGAAAACCATATTTTTTTAGCTTTTTTAAATATTTATGATTCAAACCTAGTATTATTAAAGCACCCAAATATGTATTAAAATAGGCGCGTCTTTTAGTTGCGTATTCATATAAGCACAAACAAATTAACTTTCAAATCAGATATTTACAACAACTCATTAGAGCTGACAACTGGAATATGGCTTATTATCAAACCAAATTATCTTACAGGATGACCGGTGATTATACTGACAGTTTTTAAAAACGATTTCAGTTAAAGTAATAGATCTTTCTTAATTTTTTCTAGAACATATTGCCATTTTCTGTGGTGTAATAACATTTTTACTATCTGTGATAATTTATTGAATATATGTTAGAAATACCTCTATGCCTAATATGCCTCTCAATATTTTCAATGCACATTATACACAATGGGTCAATTTCTTTTTGCAGTAAAATAGGCGCGCATTAACTTGTAAGTTTGTCAAACTTGTATAGGGTGTTCCAGTTACAATTAAGCTTAGTTTTGAATATCACCTGTAGAAAACCTAGGATAGTTAATGAGAAAAATCATTGGTACTAGCCTAATTTCTCACAAAGAACACTACCAGGCCTCCGGAGAGCCCATCTCTTTTTTGTTTTCTCTTGGGCCTTCTGTTTATCTTTATCTCGCTGAGTTCATCGAAGAGAATATTGCACATGTTGGTTTATGCTTTTGTTTCTAAGGATTTACTTGTGACGATACATTATAGCTCGCAAGAAATCCATTAAGTAAAATACAATTTAAAATATTAGATCAATAGGAGCAAGTCACGAATAACGGTAAGGAATGTTATTACACTACCTGGACATCCTGTATAGATAGGGTTTCCTTTTTATTTTAGTAAAAGATCTTACTTGATGAGAAATTTTAATATCATACCTTAATGGATGACGATTCCACAACACCTGTGATTTTTATTATTTTTTACGTAATTTAAAATACTAATATAATAATAATATAATATATTACATTAAACGTATTCCTATATTTTCAAAGTCATGCCTCTTACAAGGGGAACCTATAAGTACTTATTTTTATGCAAATACAGAAAGACTGAGTGAAATTTTATATATGTATGATCTGTTAATTTTCACCGAGGTGTATCGAGATAAAACAGTTTTGTACGATAGAAAGCTTTAGGTGATGTTTAATGAAGTTCCTATTTTATATCTCGATAAAAGATTAATATATTAGTTCAAAAATACATATATCTTATGTATATGTAAGTTTATAGTTGTAGCTTGCTCAAATGTCAGTTAAATAGTGGACACTTTTATTCTAATGACTGACGTAGCTAACGATCAGATTAATATTTAGGCCAATAGTATTTAATGATAAAAATACATTACTATATGATGACATGCGCTCAAGAAATCTAGAAACAACATGAATGACTTTAATTAGTTCTCCTGTTTCCAGTATTCCTGAGTCCCCTTAAAAATAATTAACTGAAAGAAGTATTACAAAATTGATACCTTCCACACATAAATGTCACTATTAACATATCAAAAAGTACATAGATTATGCATTCTCCATTGACGCTTTTCTGTAAAACGCAAAAAAGAATGATAAGCCATACGATTTCCTTAATGACAATGAGAGTTTTGATATTCGGGGAAGTTAATTTAAAATGTATGTGCAGACTTACATCTCTTTTAAGAGCAACGGCGGTTTTGCTTTGAACACATGTAAAAAAGCTACGTTAGAGTAAGAAGTATTATTTACCAAATTTTGTTACCGCAGTAATAACGAAGTTTAGTTTGTGGAAAGCGAGATGTCATTTCTCTAATTATTTTATACGTAGAATCTAAACCGAGAACTCAGAAATGGTCCATAATATTAGTTTTTTAGATAATTGATGTTATCTACTTCAAAAATTGCGTTTTTAGCCACTATTTAAGTTATTTAACCCATAACTTAACAAAATTATTCAACCTTGTTTTCCCTTTAAAATGGTCATCATCGATTTTTCTTGCAAATTTACGACCATTATCAAAATTCAAGTTCTTTTTGTGTTGGATAATTTTTCGTGAAAATTTGCATTTACTTTGATCTTCATTTTTAAGATGCCGGATTCATTCATTTTTAATCCCCTATCGTCTGAGTGTAAATTCAAATGTTGTTCAAATGAATGTTCAAACTTATCATCGACATAACCTCACCAACTGAGAAATAGTTAAACTCAATTTTTGAGTTTTTAACGTTAAATATCCCGAAATCGTATCGTCATCGAACAATTCTGACCGAATTCAGTTTATACTCAAAAAAATACTTTAGAAATAATCGCCTACAACTTCGAACTTTTTTTTTTCAATTATAGTAAATCATGAAATATAGAAAATAATGAAATTTGAATCATGCGCAAATGTAACAGCATTGTTCAATCACACTGATTAGGCAACCCACAATATAAGTATGAATATAACCCACATAACACTTTATAAAAATCTTGGCGTAAAATTTTCAAGAAATCTTTAAAATTGTTGTCGATATTTTAGAAACACTACACAATCCTTGTATAAGTTGTCCTATTAGTAACTTTTTTTCATCTTTAGTTTAAAAGTATTCCATCACATGAGTAGGTTCACAAAATGTTCTCAACATGTCCTAAAGATATTCCTTTTAACTTTGATTTCCAGGGCCCTTGTTGAATATCCTGGCATGCATCCATTTGAATGCAATCATCCAAAAAACTATTTAAAAGTGTAAAACAATTATTGGTTCGAAGAAAAACAACAAAAAAATAAAAGTATCAATAGCTAATAAAAGAGAATTTGAAATAAACCAAACTTAAATGGATGGGCGAGATAACTGACCATTCAGCTTCTTACTGGTTGGTAGTAGTCACGTGGTTTAATCGGATCTTTCCGTGGTGATCTTTAAGGAATTGTATGATGATTATTCAGCACTCTTATTTGTTTGTTCCGGTCACGTGCTTACATACGTGTCAACACGGGTTTTAATATCACACCGTTTCCATAATTATCTGTGGAACATTTATTTATTAATATCATTATTTAAAAAAAGACACACGTATTTGATATTCAGCGCATTGAGGGACTCGACCTCAATACCTATCGAGCAAATTTTTTTTTAGTATTACGCTTTTTTCTCAAAGAGCATTGGAAAAATGAGAGTTGGTTGTGCGTTAAGTTGGCCCAATGACGATGGCTTTATTGTGGGTTGCCTACATAGTGAAATTAATGTAGCAACATTGCTTTTAGCCGCTTCTAACGAATGGCTCATATACAGTAAAATTTGTTAAAATTGTTTTTTTGTAAATCGTTTTGTGAATTTCTGTTTATACTCTTTTAGAAAATTAATTTTACAAAATATCGACCAGGAATGTTAAGATTTTTTTTTATTATATAGAAACATTTTCAGAATAATAATGTCAGTGAAGAAATTACAAACACGGCCTCCGCCAGCAAAGTCTTGAGTTGACCTTGATGAGTTATTGAGTTATTTTTGATGGTCGTTTATTTTCTATCAAGTAACCAATGTACCATTGTTGTTTTAGTACGACATTTCATTTTTAGGATTACACCATCAATTCAATTTTAAAAAATTGAAAAGTTTGGTTTAGTTAACGAGTTAATTATTTATATAATTAGAGACTGTTTACTGGACTCGTTTTAGGACTCTGCTTGCCCAGCCTTGACGAGTAATCTGACGATCGTTTGATAATGTGCAGCTTGCAAAGACTCTCTAGACAAATATCATTTAATTAACGAGTTTCTTTTAAATAAATTAAAGCAATTTTCGGAATTTAAAAAAAAATATTGTGCATCCATTACAGAAGAAGCCCGCATTTCTGAACTCAGCCTGTCCAATTTTCAGTTGCGCTTCACAAGTTATTTTTACCGTCGTTCAATTCAAATTCAAATTTGTTTCAAAAATTAAGTAACAGAAAATTGTTTTTACATAGGAATTTAGGTAAACATACAAAAAAAAAGTTAATTTTTAACAATTCCCAGTAAAAAAAAGAACAGAGAAGAGAAATCGGCCTAAGCTAAAATAGTTTGTGTGCAAACTACCTACATACTATTTTTTATTTTAATAATAATAATAATAATAATAATAATAATAATAATAATAATAATAATAATAATAATAATAATAATAATAAAGGAAGATGAGGCGAACATGGCGACACGACGAGGCAGTTGTACCCAATGTAAAATTATTTTTGCATGACGATTCGTTTTTAGGATTTTTGAAAATTGTCAAATATTGTTTAGTTGACAAATGTCTCTAAACCATTTTTAAAAAAAATATATTGCGTATAGTTCATAGAAGAAGTCACATTAGCAGACTTTGCTTGCGACTCGGCCTGTCCAATCATAAAATGCATATTTGAAGAGGGCTTTGACTAGCTATCTTTACGGCTGTCAAGTTGTATTCAACGTATCGTTATTTTTGTATGACGTTTCGTTTTAAGCATTATATTATCAATTAAATTTTAGAAAATTGATTAATTTTGAATTTTTCTGAACCATTTTTGAATTTTAAGAAATATATTGCGTATAGTTCATAGTAAGTCTCATTACTAGACTTGCGACTCGACCTCCCAATTTTTGCGCGTTGAAGGGTACTAAATAAGTACCTTATAATCCATTCTCAACTAACTGTATACGCTTTCTAAGCTACAAGAATTTTACTAACCGTTGATCGATGCAGATTTCTTTATACCTAGCCTCTTGGTTGTGAATAGACTTTATGCCCCATTATTTTTCTAGTACGACGTTTGGGTTTGAGGATTGCATCTGATATTTAAAATTATTTTCTAAAAGAGTATAAAAATGCGCATTAAAAACACAAGAGTATTTATTGCAAAGTACTGCTAATTAGTAATAAAAGTAAGAGAATTATTCAACAGTTAGGATGCACATTTCTCGTTCAACATATGGCAACATCGCTTGTAGCAAGCGTATTTTCAAGGATTAACATACGGACAATGCAGATAAGATGTCAGAAGCACTCCCTACTACTCGTTGCTGATTGCGCTCTTGCCATATGATACAAGAAGTAGTGACACTCTTGATTTACTTATTTCAATAACTTATTAATTAAAATTTTGTGTTCAATGGCAAATGACACTTTTATAATATAAAATTTGTTTAAAACGAAGTGCAAAATATTTTAATGGATTATAAAAGCTTCATCCGCTTTTATTTTTATAAAAAAAAATATTAATATAAATATATATAGATAATGTGGACCGGTATACAGGGCGTTCAGAAACTATACAGGCCAAACGTAAAGGATAGATTTCTACATAAAAAAATATTTATCAACAATTTAAAAAAAAATTTACAGAACAGTTCAAAATAGAGGCACATCTTTATCTTGCCTAATAATTTTAATTTATTAAATGAATAATTGAGCATTCCAACATATAAATAAGACATGACAAGAGGTCATGATAAATTATAACAGGTAATATTTGGATTTTTTCGGATCTCCGAATGTTCCCAGCTGCATAAAAAATTGTTGGTAAGGGCTTTATTTTTCTTTTATTTATTTTTTTTCTTTTAATTGACTCCTTAAAATTAATCCGTAAAGTATCTGTTCAACCTGTATATAATATTTGCTTACTAGTTAAAATAATCGCTAAGAAAAATGTCACATTTATTATAGCTATAGCAGTATTCTCGATTCTAGTCGAGAATGAAAAATACAAATGAAATATTCTAATTAGGACAACACATACAATAAACTTACATTAAAAATTTTATATCTACACTGTTAAAATGTTTCAATATTGGTTATATATTTTTAAACCAAACATAACTTATAGACGACGTCTATATCGATGGCCTGAAGAGCGATTCAACCCAGGCCATTTGGACCTGACTTGGCTAAGCCGCTAAGTTGAGTTGAAGTGGTCATTTATATTTTTTTTGCAAAGAGACATATTCAGTCGAAAATAGGCAAGTATAGAGGTTTCTCATATACAGTGACCGCCTAAAATTCCGCATAAATTCGATAAAAATTAGAGACATGATTTTTTGAGAAAACGCTCGGACCCGTCGATTTTTATTTTAAGTTGCGCACTATTTCACATAAATTTTTGTATACAGGGTGGAACAAAAAAAATATATGATGTCATCGGTCATTTTTTTAAATGGAATGCTATATTTTTTATTGCATTTGTGAAATATAGGCGAAATTCCAAACAAGTTTCGTAGAACACACCTTTTCTCAAAACTCAACTGTTTCAGAAATATTTACATTTAACCAACAAGAAAGCAAGTAAGTACGTCTATTTATAAATTAAGATAAAATGTTATAAACTGTGATAACTCTTATTAATGTATCAAGTGTTCGTTCAAACTGATCCCCATTTACTTCTTGGCAGAACGCAAGACGGTTTACAAGCTCATGTAAAACACTATCAATAATTTCGGGTGATTTCATATCTAATTCTATTTTTCAAATCTTCTATGTTGTTTGGCTTCTCAATATAAACTTTACTTTTCAGATACCCCCATAGAAAATAGTCGCAGGGATTTAGGTCTGGTGACCTGGCCGGCCACTCTATTGGCCCTCTTCGTCCTATCCATCTTCCTGGGAAAACTGTATCCAAGTAGACTTGCTGAAACCACAAATTATCTGTCGGGACAGGAGGGTGTTGTTCGTCTGGGTATAGGGCAGCCGAAATAGGGATAAGATCTTCTTGAAGAAAATTCAAATAGCGTTGTCCTGTTAAGTTTTCTTCGAAAAAGTATGGCCCTATTACTTTATTTTCTTACAAACATTAATAGATTTACGGTACTATGTATCAGCCTCAGTTGCCCAGTGTGGATTTGACACTGACCAGTACCGACAATTTTGCCGATTTACGATACCGTTTAAACAAAAAGTTGCTTCATCCGAAAACAAAACTCGTAACACAAACTGACGGTTATTATTGCAAATGTTCATAATTTGCTCGCAAAATTGGTTTCTTCCATCAGGATCGTCCTCATTTAATTCGTGTATTATATGTATATATTCGTGTGGTATTCATTTGCTTTTAAGATGCCTCTTACTGACGTTCTGGCTATATTATTAACTGAAATTGTGCTCTATTCTACTGTTGACTGAGAAATAGGATATTTTGGGTATTTGGCATTAAACAGTTCACTTACTTCTTTTTGCGGGCGTACTCGATCTCCGTACCTTAGCATCATCAAAATTTCAATTCGTTGGGTTTCCGTTAAATTAGCCATAATTTATTCTGATAAAAACTATTTATTTTCGAACTGACAGTGACATTTGAAAATGGAGATTCTTTACAAGTGCAACCATGGAAATAGAAACAATTGGCAATGTTTATAACATTATTTTTATCCTCGATTTTACCTTAATTTATAAATAGACGTACTTAAATGTAAATATTTCGGAAACAGTTGAGTTTTGAGATAAGGTGTGTTTTACGAAACTTGCTTGGAATTTCGCCTATATTTCATAAATGCAATAAAAAATATAGCATTCCATTTAAAAAAATGACCGATTACGTGATATATTTTTTGTTCCACCCTGTATACAAAAATTTATATGAAATAATGCGCAACTTAAAATAAAAATCGACGGGTCCGAGCGTTTTCTCAAAAAATCATGTCTCTAATTTTTGTATGTGCAATGCAATTTCAGAAAACTGAAAAAAAAGGCTTTCAAACTTCGCATTGAAGCACGTGGTATTATAGTTTAAGCGCGCTTCGGGTTTTCGATATAAACGTAGTTATAGAATTAGGACTACAAACTCAGGGTTAGCTGAAACGAGTACAATCAGTCACATTGGTCTAAAAGGCTAATTGAACGCCTAACCAGACCATAAATCCTTTTCTCGAGTTCCTGAATAATAGTAGTTAGAGATATAAATAATTCTGTCGTTAACATAATATTTTTTAAAACTGGTACTTCATCAGTATAAATAACCATAGTGAAGCCATAAATTGATAATTAAGTAAACTGCATTCGAAAAAAATGACGTTGCTTTATTAAAATGAATACCTTAGATCCAGTACTGCTTAGAATGGAGTAAAAAGTTTCAGTATAAGTATTTTCAACCTTAGGAATAAAATTTTACAGGGCATAGAACAAAATATAGCTCATTCAAAATGAAATTAGCGTTCATGCTATTGCAAGCGTGTGCTTTTTTCCATTTGCAATATTTGCTCTTCTTATTAAAGATTTTTATTTCGTTCCATTAATTTAAAAAAATATTTAGCAAGAACCACTAAATACAAGCGTGTTTAAATCGGTTTCTTCGAAAAGTCAGATCGTCAGATTTTCAGCTGTTCTAACGTGATTTAGATGATTAGATCTCCGTAAATAAAATCGATCTAACCCTAAAAATTAGAGTCGAATTGAAACGTTTCCATTATTTGGACCTATTGTCAAAACTAGATTGACTTAATCCTCGGTAATAATCGTAGGATGTATCTATGTTTCCAGGTGAAGGAAATCGATTATTAATATTTCATTTTCATCTGTTCTCATGATTGGTTTTCAATGAATTTTTAAATCAATTTAAAACTAGTTTAGCGATTTGCCATTTCTGATAAACGGCTAATCAAAACAGAGGTAAAGTAAATTTGGCGTTAAAAACTTCAAAGAAAGGTAACTAAAAATAAGCGGTTGTAGTATCCATGAGTAGAACTAAAAATACAGCAGCAACATGAACTCGCGGTCACCAAGAAGATAAAATTAAGTTTATTCAATTATTCGAATCCATTTTTAGAACTTACTCAATTCTCACGTAAATGTAGTAAGTTTTTATGTTTCCAAGCAAATTAAATCAATTTTTTTTCATGATAGGGATATTATCCCAATTAAGAATCTAAAAAAACAGTTCTATTAAAACAGGAACTCGTAACTACTAAAAAAAACTTGAAATTTGCTTTTTCAGAAATTCAAAAAGCAATAACAAATGAAAATTTTAAGTCCATGTTTCCTCTGTATCGATTGTCTATTGTCAAGTTTTAATTATCAGCTGTTCTATCTCACAGCCAGTACTTTATTGATCTTATCTTAAAATTATTTATGAACGGATTTAGACTACAAACGTTTTAGAAACTGAAAGAATGTTTCCATGATCAGGATTTATTCTCAAAAGAACTGCATTTTCATGGAAATATAGAATTTACGCTTTTTAGGCATCTTGATTTCCAGACTCATCAAATGATCTTTTTAAACGATTGTTTTAACCAACTTCGGAGCATATTGACAGCAGAAACAGAAACAGTTAGCAGGAGTGCGAATTCATTTAGAATACTTTGTATATTTAAAACAACTAGTTTTTGCAAAGTAATTATTGCAGGAATATAATTTTAAGCTCCGGCATTTATTTATTTTCTATTAATACAAATTAGTTTATTCTCAGATCCTACAAAGAAAAAAACACGTGATTTTTCCAGATTTCCAAATTATCTAAAATACACCGGAGATACTTTTTGGTCTGAAATGAGTTGAGCACCCTCTGAAACTTTTTTGTTTTGTTTCAAGGAGCTGTATACGCATAACGAATTATTTATTTCAGTTTCGCCATTCTCCGCCATTACTTCTATGTTGTATTTTTTCTTAATCGGTGCTTGTACCGCCTCCTATATAGGGTGTTATTTAACTACGTGGCCAAGTGGTGAGTAAGATATTCTAAACCACAAGCGTTATATAAATATAGGGTAATTTATTTAAGGCGATCTAATTTAAAATTTAATAAAAAGCATATAAGTTTTTTCCAATTTCTATGATACAGAAGACAAAATCCGATTAACGAATATTAGTAATTCTTAGAAAAAAATTTAACACTTTTTATTCTCTTGTGAAAGAAGGAATATATTTATGTATGGTTTTCGTCTAAGAATCATTAAAAGAAGTACCCGTTAAAGTTTGGACATGAATGACACACGCAACATCAAATTTAACCATCTCGTAGAATAACAAAAAATATTATCGTCAAATGTTTTCAATAATGTTGTGCTGTCATTCGGCATTCAAATGGCAACGCCTTCGTTATTACATATGAAACACCGTTTAATTATATATTTTCATTTTTCCACAAATTGAACTTTACTTAATTTTTTACTTTTTTTTTTACTATTGTATAAAAGTCAATATGAAAAAAGGTATACAGAAAGCATTAAATATCACTAAAAAGATTATTAAAACCCCGGATGTATAAGTCAAAGAAGTGTATATCCGAAGGTGGTACACAATTTCAAATACTGAACTGGTGTTTCATTTTTATGTTCTATTTTACGTCCGACACGTAAAACTTGCAAAAAAAAATATAAAGTGTTCCATTGAAGTAACGTAGACGTTGTCAGTTTTACGCCAAGTTAAATATTTATAATATCAAACTTTAGGCAAGTCGGATACTTCAGATGTACAGGATACCCCAAATGCAATGATGACTATTGGGATTTCGGAAATCGTAAAGATTCATAGTCGGTTAAATGATGGCTAAGTGGTTGTTTTAAAATTATATTCTCGAAGAAAACCGAAACGAAAACTTTTTTATTTTTTTGTACATTATTTAAACCAGTAATGATTTTTTCGTAGTCATTTTTTTAATGGTGATCTGAACTTGAACTTTTTTTCTTATGGACGGCTTTCGAATTAGTCTAGATTTAAATAGATTCTTTAATTAAAGTTTCAGTTGCATATTAAAAGCATTTTGTATGTATATTTCTATTTCTTATGAAGTTGTTACGAAAAGTACCCGAAATAATAAATAGTTGGATGTTTGTTTAGAAAAAACTCATCAGCTCACATATTACTTTTCTATGGAAGTTGATGAGTTTCCTAAGTCAGTACAATCATACATTATGTTTTAAAAATATAAGTTTTGTGTGAAGCTTGTAGCGATATTGAATAATAATTTCTGGTATTTTTTATAAGACGAGAAAGAGAGTGTTCGGTAGGCAATTTGTGCAATAAAGGGACTATCTAAATTTGGTATAATAGCCCATAAAAAATGTTGATAATCGACGCTAAAAAATGAAATTTATTATCAGTTTCAAATCCCAAATGTTGCCATTAAAAAAATTTTTTTAGTAATTTATTTTGCTATATGGTAAATACAAGGACGAAATAATGTCGAAAAACACATTTCTTAACATCAAATTACGCGTCTTATGTGCTTCAGTTGTTTTGTAAGATCTGAATTTAACAAAAAAAATTGCTGGATTAAATGTATCTTAATCATTGGTAATGCCAAATGGAAATTTATAAAATTGCACTACTTATTGTACTATACGTAACTGACAATTTTCTTTCATTTAAAATCATGAAAGACCCAACAACTTATATGAAAACACGCATTAAAGAGTAGCCACCAAACAACCTACAACTTCGCATCAACTGACGACTATGCCTGAAACTTAAAAAAAAGTCAACGAAAAAAACATGACTGGTTCGCATCTAGTTCACGATAAAAATATGCATGCATAATAAAGCACACGCCGATCCGACATTTGTATTATACTGTGCATCAAGCATACAAAAATATGAAAACCGTTTCTTTTCACTTCTCTTGTACCCTTACATTAAATGCCCTTTATTTCCTAAATTCTGTAAACAGCTGTCGAATGTACCCTCGTTAAAAATGCACATTTCGTATGCCCATTGTCCAAATCGGCACGTTCTGCATAAAGGCCCCAAAAAAAAGTGATCTCTGATTCCATCTGTTCGTTTCTTATTTTTAATAGTATGCACAAGGTTTTTTTAAATTTACTTTTAATTAAAGTTGGCATTGCATTTATCTATATTTCATGAAAAGAATTTTTTTAAATAAATTGTTAATTTCACAAAAATATTAATTAATTCTTGATAAACTTACTAATAGTACAAGTAGAAATCGGCATATTAAGGTTTTAATGCCCTCTATATAATTTAATAAAATAATATAACAAAAATTATTGGATTGCAGCTGCATTTTTAATAAAAATAATATTTAACTTTTATAGTCACAACTGTAAAATAAGAAGTTAAGAGGAATGAAAGAGTTTTTTTACAAGAATTCTTTTGAACTTACAATGGCTACACTTGATGTACCCTCTGAGAGAACAATAACATTTCTTCTAAAATTAAATATTTTCACTGTTATTTAGTACTAATCTGCTAATGAACCGACTTTTCCAATAGAGGAAATATGGAATGTCGATTATCCAGTACAATTAAAAATATTTTTTTTCCTAAATGCATTCATAATCACTATAAGATTACTATGAATCGCTGAATGACCCTAATTTATTTTAGTTTTTAGTACACTGGACTATAACCTCACACTTATTATTTCAAAACACATTTTTTTTCTGTGCACTATAGGGATATCTTCCTGGTGGCGAGATAACATCATTTTCTCTACGTTGAATTAGTTACTTTACAAAAATGCACAAGGAATAAATAATAGCTTGTCTATATCCGATTTTTCCAGTTGAATTATTGATTCGGCTCCACAAAGGCAGTTTAATTTGTTCAATTTGGGTCTATTTTTATTATATTAAAAAAAAATCTATACAATAATATTTTATGGCTGGTATTTATTGTTGTCATAATTACTACTAGTCTACACTTATTTTGCTGCCATAGAATCGAGAATATTTACAGTCATATGAGGAATACTCAGTCCATACTAAATATGTATACTTAATGGAGGATCTCACTTGGCTTTTTGTCTATATACCAAATTTTTTTATCGTCGAGCTTATCAATACTACTCAGAGTAATTTGTATGTTATACCTTTGATGTTTTGAGTTTTTTATTAAGACTTAACTATGATTATTTGTCCTGGACTACAGCCTTTTCTCCTGTATTGTGCATTTCGTCCATTGTATCCCGAAATATTATTTTAGCATAGCACTAATAGTAGAGATCGTCATTTTTATAAAAGCATATTGAGAATTATTTTTAGTCTAATCATTCTTCTTATATCTTTATAAACAGTTCACCTTTTTTTAAATTATTCTTCCTTGTCCCAATATTGGTTTGATGACATCATTTAGTATTTTGGCTTTTTCCTTTTTTATAGAATTTGGTTAAATTACCTATAACTCTTGACATATATACAGCAAAAGAAATGACAATTGTACTACTTAAGAGATGGACAAAAACAACCGATTATTTCTTTTTATCTCTAGTTGAACAAATATGTTAGCTGTAAGACAATAAGAGGAGTAGCATAACGTTTCAGTTCTCTCAACATATCTAAAGAGAGTCTTAAGGGAAGTATATGAGAAACAAACAGTAACACCCTGAGATGTTTATGCCAAATGCAACTAGAACTTCCTGTGGTCTGGTCCTAAGATATTTAAATCACATGGTAAATATGATTTGTATCTAGAAAATAGGATTTGAAATATTTTGCCTGCTTAAAGCTTGCTAGCCAGCATTTTAGGCAAACCAAGCCAAATGTCGAAAAAGTCTTTGCTTTTCCTGAATCAGTCAGCAAGCCATTTATTTTAGTGTGTTGTCTTGGTTCTATCGGGATAATTGATTATTTTTGCTTGGAAAATAGCTTTTTTAATAGGTTTGATCCGTTAGTTAGTCCAACAGGCTTCGGTTTATCCAATACGCAAAACAGAAGATACTCAAAGATTATATGACAAACTAGATAACATTTTCTAAGGGGTCAAGAAAATTCTGGAAACAGTTAAGGTCACAGTTCGTTTCCTTCACTTTATCCTCCCTATAGTACACATCCTGATTTTTGAAATATCAATAGAGATTCCGTGGAAATACATATTTTCTAGAATAAAGTCTGGCTAGGTAGTAGGGAGGTCATGAAAGATGCAAGAGTTATTTTGTTATGGATAGGTGCTCTTAATCTTACCATAAGAGTTTTACTGAAAAACCTATCCTTTGCTTAGATCATAATTTTCTCAGTTTCAATTACGACACTTGACTGACCCCTAAACAACAGTATTTAGCTTTTTTATTATAAGTTTTAAAAACACACTAAAAGTGGATAATCTTTACTTAGATATAAACGAATTAAGCCAATTTTATCCTAAGATTATATTTTATCTTAGCTGTCTTTATGCCAGTCAGACAAGAACAATCTAAAATATTTAGCATTTTCTTAGTTGCTTCGGCATCTATAGTCAAGAAATAGTAGGCTGAATGTAACACATCTGTTAAGCAAGCAGTTTTAGGTTTTCAAGTACTTATTACAAATAAAATCTGGATATTGGAGTGACGTCAATGAGTCCAAGATCCAAAAACTCATAAAAATCATAAAACTCATAAAATCCACCGTATTGATCATGAAAGCCTCTGTATAAATTTCTTCTATGATTGAGTTTGACAGTTTGAGATTGGAGCTAAATTTAAATATTCTGGAAGATTTATTTATGGCAGCTGAATGGTTCCAAGATTCCCTCATATTTTTTTTTATTTTTAAGTACCATATTAAGTTTTTTAAATACCATATGCCTACTAATGTTAAAAACAATTTTTTTCTTTAAAGGCTTTTTTTTCATCGAGATTATACGTCTCGAAAATCAAATAAAATTAAAGTATTCTAGATCGATAATCATTATTGCTTAGCATATTATGCAAATTTTTCACTCCCCATAGAAAGTCACCCCTGAATATAACGAAAAAGAGCGAATTCTGGGATAAAATCAATTTTGAACCATATCCCGTGGATTTTTCGAGGGGCGAGTGCAACAAAAAAATTAATATGCACACGGTATTGTACAATTGGAGTTTCTGTAACAATACATGCAAATAAATTACGTATGTGAATATGTCAGAGTATATGTGAATTTTTGGAAAAAGTTATTTACATAATAATTTACTTTGAAGGGTGTGAAAATTATGTAGCAAAATTGTGTTCCTTATAAGTCCCACAGAGTGTTACTTAACGCAATGCTTTATTTTTACATAGTAAGGGATAACAGCAGTCATGAAGAATAACTAATATTATTATTAAATAACTAGTATTAAAGGCGTCCTTTAACAATTATTGAAAATGAAAATTACTTCTATAAAATTTTAGGATTTTTTAAGTACACATGGTTGTAATTGAATATACCAAAAGTGAATTTGATTAGAACGCCTAAGGAAATTAGTCCAGTACCATTTTATATGAGGAATACGTATTCGGTATACATTTATTTATTTTTTTTAGTCAACGGAGAAGCCAACCTAAGGATATTGGTTTTTTGAAAATAAATATTTTTAGAGCTGTCACAAATGCTTCTAATCCCATAGAAGAAATTCACAGCAATATGCCTTTAGGACTAGAACACTCACGCCTTGGATAATATTAAGAAATTTCTTGGTGGAATCATTAGAGCAAATTCGAGTCAAAAGATTAAAATTTTCCTTGATTGGCCGAAGGTGCCTTCTGGTAGACAGTACACAGGCGTTTTCTTAATACTTTTAAACTTGAAAAACTAATAGAAAGTATTCCAACTGTTGGCGGAACTAAAATTTGTCCCAGGAAGCATTTGCATGCTACTTGATACATATTACATTTTCTTTTTCTTCTTTTCTCAATTTTCTGTCTCATTTCTTCACAAAATTTTCTTAGCCTGGAATATGATGTAATGCCTCCAGCAAGCCCAATGGTTCCATAAAGGTTATTCCTACAGATTGGAAAATTTTTAATATTCTATTGGTCTTCTCACATCCACTATCTCAGTTGGTGTATCTTCCTTCCGTGTTGTTCATTTTCTAGGAATAAAATCAATGAAGGATTCATTTATCAGACTAGTTTTTTTGACTTTAACATATTAATTTGATTCTCATTACTCGAATCTGAAATTGTATCGAAGGAAGGTGTATTGTGTTTTGAATCGCTGTTATAATGGACTGTCTGATGGTTTGTCCCTAAAAGCAAAATCCGTTGATGGCGAAAAATGTGAACATCCTTAAACACCTATTTATTACTGAAAGAAAAGCATTGGGATTTACCGCCCTCCTTAACTACGCCACTGCGTGTAGTTCTAATCAAACAGATGAAGTAAATTAGGTCTGGTGTGCATTGTGTTCATTGCTTGAAATCAATACATGATAAACAAACGTTAATAAACAATCTTACACAGGACAATTACATATTTTAAAACATCGATATACCCGCGATTTTATAGGTAGAAAAAATAGATTTTAGATCGACATTCCTGTTTCTAAGTTTGTCACCCAAAAAAATTAACATGACACTATTTGAATAGGAATCAATATACAAATAAAATCTTTAGGAATCAGTAAAAAGGTATAGTATAGTCATTCAGTCTACAATTTTAAATATTGTAGATGGGGGTTCGAAATAGAAAAAACTCTTGTAAATGAACCTTTCAAATGAGACCATATTTTTCTTTTTATTGGTAATTTAAAGCAATTAAATGTCCATTAAATTATCCTTATAAAAAAAATATTTTTATTCCTTAATTTAGACAAAAAAGAACTAAAAGTACAAAGCTATAAATTATAATAACTATAGCGCAACTAACACTATTGTGCTATAGAATAAAACATATTATGAACGGTGTTTAGTAATGCATTTAGAACACTAGTATACATGTATAAATAGTAGATTATAATAATAAATCTTTTGGTTTCAAGGATACACAAACAGATAATTTTTATTTAAAAGAAGATATTGAAAACGATTAATGTATTTCATTTAACATAATATCGTTTTTATTTTTATATAGGGTTAAAGTACAATATAACTACCCTTGTAACATATAACATGAGATCAAGTACGCAATTCTGGGAGAGTATGACAAATATCTTAATTATATTAATAAATCATAAAAACACATTTTGCAACAAGATAAACGAAATGTATTTATTTTTATTATTTGAAAGGCACGAAATCCCATTAAAATGCGTCAAGAAAATATAAAAACCTAAGACATTTATGATTTAAATACCCGTTTTCTAATTACGACATTCTTACTCTAATATGTAATTACAAAGAGTAGAAAGTTATCGTCATTATTTGCTTTCAAGATGATTTTCGAGGATCGGATTGTTTTTTCTCGGTAACTAAGTGGAGATTCGAGAAAAACAAGGGAAGCCAAAAAGGTGTATTATTGATTGGTTGATCTAATTAAAATATCAAAGTTAGACAACCAGTGGCGTGCAATGAATTTATTGAAAATATTAGCATCGTGCAACGGCACTGGATCTATTATTTTTTATTTTAATATACTGATAGACTTCCATTATTACTGATGAAGTCCCAGTTAAACTGGCAGTAACAATTCTTAGTTCTAAAAGTAATCCTGAAATTAAATTTATTATTGAAATCACACCCTGTACATATAAATAGACAGACCACACCACACAAAAATAATCTGGCTTAAAATAAAAATAAGAAAAATATATGTTCACTGGATATATTTTTTAAAATTTTATAAAACGAACACTACCATCATTAACTCAGTCGTTAATATACTTTGTTTTTACATGGGTACATAATAATAAATTAAATTACAAAAAATAACTATATACTTTACTTAAAAATTTACGTACCTGACTCTTATGTCTGAATAAAATTTTAACCGCAGCCTACCTTACTTCATGTTTAAAGGGGCTGACTCGATTACAAATTAAATTGACAGTGCAAGAGTAAATAGAACGATTTTGTTGAAAACCCTATAGGATCGTATTAGTATCCCCGTTTTATACGCAATTAGTTCCACACTAAATATTTTCTATTATGCTGCTTTTTTATTCCATAATATTATTATTGGTAGTCACATTAGATATCTACCGGAATGATAATGTTTATACACTTTTCTTATAGGGAATATTTATAAAACCCTCAGATTTTCTATTTATCAATCTAAGACGTTTCCAGAATTTTATATCAATTAAGTTTCTTGCAATACAATTTTTTTATTTACATACTTAAAAATGATGGCATTATCAGGAATATACAAGAGTAAGATAAAGTAAGGTTAAGCCTACTACAAGAAATGCATAAAGAAAATGCGCATGTTATGCTCTTTTTATACTTCATACAAAAAAAAACTTTGAACAACGTTTGACCTAAATTATTTACCAATCATAACTGACCACAAAACTTTAAATTTCCCGCCCCTCTTTTTTATGATGACAAATGTCATCTTGTTATTTAAGTATTTTTTTAGGCTTTAGACTATCAGCTTGCACTCTTGTATTCTCTTTATAGATTAATTATTTAACATAGAGAAAATGTTGAACAACGCTGCGCTTGTTCAAAGTTTATTTGGTATGAACTATAGGATATGTCAACTCTTTTTAAATGTAGTAAGAAATTTAGAAACAGAAATTTTATCCTTGAATGATGCGTGATGTTGCCTTGAAGTACTACTGAAAAGGTTTTCGTTATTTTAACTGGAACATAATATATTTTTGAAATAATAGTTTTATTTTTAAAATTAATTAAAAGTCTTATTATAGCAGCTGTTTTTAGTATTTTCATTGGCCTTAATGACTTTATCTGTTGTGTGGTGAAACATGGCTAGATTGGACTCAATTAAAAAGAACTCTGTTTTTTTTTAGTCGACGTTTTTATCCTATATTTTGAATGTCCTAAGTATGTTACAATATTGTGCGTTGCATTTAAAATAACGAAGACATGGACATCTGAACGTAGAACGTGGCGGCGACAAATGAAAATATTTTTGGCAGCATTGCCAAAGTTTAATTTAGTTAGAATTGCCTTTCTCCAGATCCTTCTAATATGCCATCCACTACATATTTGCAGTGAGTGATTAATGTTTTTTGGTGAAAACAAAGAATATAAATAAATGCATATATAATATATATAGTATATTACACCCCAAAAACATATTAGTATGTGTTTTTGAACTTAATAATTTACTTTACTAAACTGATTTTTTTATATTGCTATTTGTGCGTAACACATAACAGGGTGATGCACGAGCTGTCGAATTATGTGAAGATTCATGGTATCTTAGATGCTTATCGAAAACATACACCCACTCCCTGTATACATAATTTACAAATGTTAAGTTTAATCTCCAAAAAAAATGTCAAAGATTATAAAGGATGCATTGAGCAAAAAGACAAAACCAATCTTTGTATTCGTTTTAAGGTCGAATTTACTGTGACAGCATGAGCCTATCCTTTCTATATTAATATGAAATAGCTAGTAATGTCTCAGTAATCATCCTGTATAGTTATTTCCACTAATCTTCAGTTGTGATTCATAGCAGAAATAAGTGTATTTATCTTATATTACTTCGTGTCCTAAATATATTCTTTTGACATTAAATATTAATTTTTAAAAGAGATTAAAAAAATTACCCCTAGTCCCGAAAGTTAGCAAGCAAACAATAATTTTATAACTTATAGCATTTACTTAACGCCAAGGTGGCCTATTTTGAATGATAATCTAGAAAATCAGGTTCCATTAGTTATAACTATGTAACTAACCGTTACAATTACTCTTAACCTTACACTTCACACGCCAGTAAAACTATACTTACTGAAATTAACATTAAAGGCTGAATTTTCATGTGTCCATCATGTGACACTAAATGGCGATACGAATTTATTTGAGAGCCGCCACGATACGCTGCTTGCCGAGTTACTTGACTATACTTGGCAAGTTCAATTCAATTTTATACACTACTTAGTAAGTGGATTGACAGGAAGACAAGTAGTTAAAAAAATGCAGGAAACTGACAATCAACAGACGTCGTCTGTAGCTGCTTTTATTACCGTTAAAACAGAAAAAATAAATGCAAACATAAGTTCACAATAATTTTAAAAATAATGTCGGGGCAATAAGCATCACGAGTTTTCTTTATAGTAGTGCATTCCATCACTTCAATTCCTCGTTACTTGATACATTTCATCCCGTAATTCGTGAATAACATTTCTAATATTAATTAACTCTGAGCGAAGATGACAAGACCTTGCTGGGTAAATCATAGGACCATATCTTGAAATAACTGAAATCGATAGTTTCCTAGTCGATATTGAACGTAGAATATAGAATGAGGATCTATTTGATCCAAGATTCATTTAGTTGGTTTCCAATAACAAATGGGGAGGCATAGTTCTTGACAAAAACACTGCCTAATAACGGACTGTGTTTTGTCGTTTGAAATATGAAGGGCAGTTTGTCACTGCCCTTCATTTTTCAAACAAATAAGGCCTCATAACCTCACAGGCATGAATGACGCGCCACACTATGACTTTCGCCTGACAAAACGGTGTTTCTTCAGAGGCCTCACGATCCTCCTTGCTCCAAATTCTTCCTATTCTCAATCAAAGACATTTACCCAAAAAAGAGCCTAGTGACTAAACAATTGGATAAAAAAAAAATTGTTTAGAAGTCCGAGCGTCCCAACAACAAACAAGGAAAGCGATGATTATTGGGTTTCAGTTATAGAATCAGTTGAATTTTGTATTTATATAAACCTTAATCCTTTCTTAAAATCATTCAGGTTAATCCATACATAAGGTTCAATTGTTTAAAACGACGACTGATAGATAAATTTGAATTATCTTGAGCATTTTATCTGACTGCTTTAAAAATTCAACCAACAGTTCCTAGTTGGTTCCAAATTATCCAATAAACCAATAACGTAAATTCACTTTCAAATTTCTTGACAACGTTACTAATTATGTGTTAACTAAATCCATGAGTTTGTAACAACCCATGTAACCACATGTACGATGCTCCATTTTAATATCCCAAAGTACTTATTTGATCACCTTTTAGAAGCAAAGCAGTGGGAAATATACACGCGACTTAAGCAAATACTACTTGCGTCCATAAGAGAGTCTCTTTTTTTTTTAACTCATCTATACTAATTTCTAGTCCGATTTCTGATGAAAACTCTCTGATGCATTTTCGTGAACGTCATTTCTATTTTCAAGGTGTTTAATAGATAATAGATAGATAGATATATAGGTTCCTTCTCATAAATAGTCATAAACTTTAACGTATTCGTACATTAGTCCAAGTCATAACTAATTATTGACATACAATTAGCAAACGAAAAACTGGAATCAATTCAACACCCTATTTTTTCACCTAAGTTTTAAAATTGACGACGATCAGGAGCGTCTTCCAGAAGCGACGCGATGATGTAGAATATGCTATTAAATTTTCAGCTGTGTTTTTAGTATAAACCGATCTGAATAGCGGCAGTTACCTCTTCCAAACGTGAGCATGATGCTAAACATGTTTTCCTTGAGGTAGCCTGACAGGAAAATTTTCCATTGGAACCAGCACTATATGGACTACGGTCCACAAGGACCATGCCTTGTTGGAACCAATCATTCTCTGTTCTAAAATTCCTTAGAAATATAGTCTCGTTCTACAACCAAGCATTTCAATTCTGGCTCAAATAAATTAATCGAATCATAACGCTAAGCGGCGACGGTTGTTATATGCTTATCCTCCTTAAAAAAGTATGGTCCAATAACATCAAATTTGGAAATACCATCATCTTCACAATATGGGAGAACTAAAAATTCGTAATAGAGAGGAAAAATCACTGTCATTTTTAACAATATTCGCTAGAACCTAGCTAAAAACTTCAGAAATCGCCTACATGAGCACATGGCTTCTGGATAAAAGCGGAATAAACTACTACTTTTTCGTAAGTTCTGCCATTTTTTTGAATAACTCTTCAAAACTGATTCACAACATCAGTTTTTGTACCGCTTTTTATTCAGCACTTTTTTACCCGAGTACCTTGACTTGAGCCATACTTGAGAAGTACTTGTCCCAAGTTCATACTACATTTTATATTAAAAAGCATTAACTGTTTCGAGAAGTATAAGTAAGTGGTTTCACAAAATCAGTGACATGACTCGTAGCTGCTTTTATTACTTTTAGTTGTCATTATATTCTAGTTTAAAAGCTGAAGAAAGAAACGCAGATATAGAAGCAAACTAAAAGGAATTACACATGCCACTTAAACCTGCAACACTTTTAATATTTTTTTTTGCAATTTCATAAAATGTGCTCATAAAAATTTTTTTTTTCTTTTGTAACTTATCTATGACTTTCAGGTTTATTTCCGATGAAAATTCCTTGTCACATCCGTAGTATAGCAACTAGCGCCTGAGTGGCCGGCTTTAGGTAAAATACTGACTTCTTATTGGTGATAATACATTGAGCAATAAGGAGCCAGTATTTTGACTAGTAGAAATGAATTCGTATCGATGCAAATTAAGCCTAAAAAAATATTTATACCATGACATATTTTTTGCTCCGCCCTAACTTTTTCTGACTTAAAACAAATCGTTGTAAATGAACTCTACTTTTGAAACTTTTATGAAGAACATATATTAAGATTTAAAGTTCCTTTTACAGATCTTCAGTTGTGGCGCGTGGTGGAATAATCTGGCTGGACCTCGAATCACAACTGAAGATAGTCGAATCGAACTGTACCTAAGATTTATGTTTAGGTAGGGTCTTGTTATATTTTTGTAATAAACATTCGATGACAGAAACACTTTTAATTTCAATTATTATATAATGATGTAGCCTTAATAAATATATTACAAATATTTACAGGGTGATCATAATCACTGTTATAGTGAGCACTAAATTATATTACTTTTTTATGTAGTACGAGGTTAAACTTTTGTTATATTGTGTATTTTTTATATTTTACTGTTACTGAAGGTATTCATCCTGTAATTTGCCTATGGTCATAGCCTAATTAAAAAAACAACAAATAATATAGCTAACTGAGCTTCCTCACTATTTACAAAAATGAAAATGTCTACCTCAAATCACATTGCCATAATATAGTTGTTGGACCAAAATAAATAATCACTAGGATATGTAAATGCCAAATCTATAAATTTATCTAAAATTTAAAAAAACAGTCTCTACAGAGATAAATATGAAATACCTAACGTGAAATATGATCCTAAACTAATAGATGATTTTCTAAGGGAATTAGATAATAATATAGCTGTAGAATATAAGAAGTTAAAAAATCTTAATATTTTAAGTGAAATGAGCAAAAATCAAAATCGCGGAACCTGTCTGGGAATTTTAGTATAGCTGCTTACATAAATGTTATAAATACAACTTAGTATGTTCCTTAAGTGTGTCTTTAAAATGTTCCAAAACTTCCAAGGCAGGTCACGTGACACAAAATTCTTCGTTATAATATTTAAATACGGGTTCTATATAATATTATACATTCATATATTATTGCGTTAAGCTAGTCTATTCTTATATGTTATTTATATTACAATTCTGGCGTTAGATTTATCAAGAACATCTTTTAAAATAAAAAAAAATATATGAAATATATGTTAGCATTTTACTTTACTATCGCACAGTGTCCAAAATTGTTATTCTTAGATAAGTGACCTAAGTTTATATTTATTAAATTGTGTGTATTTGTAGAAATTAATTAGTGATGTAAAGAATTCTTATACTAGTCACATACCCAAATTTTTATTTTTATTTTATGTATTCGACATTTCAGGTTTAGTTACTTTTTCTAGTCAGGTGCATTTCCTTACATTTTTATTTATATACTATTTTTTCTTATTCATATATATATTTTTAATAAATATACATTATTATATTTAATTATGCTGGTTTTATTTTTTTTACCTTTTTAGAGATCAATACGCTGAAAAGTTGAGTTAGTTAATTAAAGGGCATACTTAAGAAAAAAACAAAAAAAATCTATACCGGGTGGTGCGTCGCCGAGCGGAACATAGGATTATTGGCTTTAATTATAGGGTCAATTATTGGCTTCCCTGTACATTTTACAGAAAAAATGTAGGATAACTTTTTGAAGAGTCCAATCTGGCAAACCCTCTTACAAAGTTTCAAAAAATTTTAATAAGCGAATCTTGAATGATTCAATTAAACGTAATTGCAAAATTACCAAATTTTCGGTTCAGGTAAAACCAGACACCAGCCATCAGCAAAATGTCAAATCTGACGTACAGCCGAATACAAAATGTTTTTTTTTTTCGTTTTATCAATCTTACAACCATACATTCAAAGTAAGACACGTTACCATTACTTTTTTATCTAAACTTTTATTTAATATAACGATGAAACCAATAACAATTATTATTATCGATTATTCATAAAATAATTTTATCATACTTAGAATTTAATTAAATCAATAGCAGTATCTGAAATATTTTTAATTTATTTTCCCATCAAGCATATCTGGTCCATTTCAACCATTAAACCTATTGTTAGTAAATTCGAGTCCAAAGACATTGCAATAAATAATTGTAAATGTTTAAGAAGATCGAAAATAGATCCGAAAAAAGAGAGAACAGAACTCTTAATATTTTACTAAGTGTAGAAAAATAAAATAAAATACAATAACTTTTTTAAAAATAATAGAGAATTACATAAAAACATCAAAAATTCAAATGTTCAAACAACCCCCCATTAACAGCTAAACAATATCCTAACCGATCATAAAGTTCATTTCTAACGTTACTAACTTGATATTGGGAAATTTTATTACATTCTACGAAATAGCGTTTTGTAACTGGTGTAGATTCTCAAATTTTACACTTTCATAGATGACTTTTTAATTAATTTTAAGTTAATTTTACACTTTTTAAATGACCCCACAAAAAGAAGTCATTCGGTGAAAGATCAGGTGACCTGGCTGACCAAAGTATCCGGTACCGTGGACCAATAATATTGCCGTTAAAAACATTTTCCAAGCACTCTCTAACCATACGGGCATTATGGGCCGGACAACCATCCATTTGGTACCAGATCATTTGATCTTCCTGGCGGGTCCAATTTGATTTTGAAATAAGGCCAAATAGGTTTCAGCTGTTAGGTTATAGTCCATAAAAAGGGTCAAATGATATGGTGTCCGATAATTCCCACGAATACATTTGTTTCTTGGGGATATTGTGTCCGAGTATGAACAAAGCGATGTTCATTTTCTTGGCTCCAATACCGGCAATTCTGAACATTTGGTTTATTGTTTGGGGGTAAATGTACATACAGATACTGCTCTAAAACTATTTCCCGCATAATGCCACTCAATTATGGCTATTTTTTCGTCGATTGAATAATTTATACTTGTTTTCAAATATCGACTATCGCTGATTTATTGACACTTTTCCTCACGTCAGTGACAATATTCATTTTACTGGTGCCCGTTTGGTTTTACCTGAAACGAAAATTTGCTAATTTTGCAATTACATTCAATTGAATAATTCAAGATTCGCTTATTAAAATTTGTTGAAACTTTGCCGGATTGGTCTCTTCAAAAAGTTATCTTACATTTTTTCTGTAAAATATACAGGGAAGCCAATAATTGACCCCCTTAAAATTTATTTATTTATTTATTTTATACACGGGATCAACCCCATTACAAAAAATATATATATTTCTGAAAAAGAAATAAAAGCTATACTACCTAACCACTAATTACTAATTAACAATAATTATCAGACTTAATCTTAATACCAAGGATAATTAAACCGTTTTACAAGTAGTAACAATATTCTCTCAAAATCAGAACAATTAACAATGCAAAATAAGCTAAGAAAAAACAAAATATATTATTATAAATAACAATGATCAAATGTATTTCAAATTATTAATCATGGAGCAAAATTAATTCAAAAAAACAAAATCCTACAAACTCTTAATAAGACTCCTAAAATGCAATAAGGAAATTCCCAAAACTTCAATTCCAGTAGAGTTTACCAGCCTCAAGGTCCTTTCGACAGGCGAGTGCATAGCATAGTTGGTACGAGGGGAAATCACAAGGCCATTCAAAAGTTTATAGATAAACACCAAATCATTCTCAATGCGTCTCTTAAGTAAACTCCGCATATTCAGCAAGTTCATTGCTTCATCATAACAATGGTCATTAGGAACTGGAATGCGAAGTTTATAAAGGCAGAATCGTAGAAATTTATTTTGAACCCTCTCCAGTGCCATACAATTATTCATTTACAGAGGAGACCAAATTATTGATCCATACTCCAACAAAGAGACAACAAGTGATATGTACAACCTTTTGCAAGTTTCAACCGACAGATCCTTACAATTGCGCAGGACAAAACCAAGGACCTTAAATGCTTTAGTTATAATAGTATTTACATGGGTATTAAAATTCAATTGTTCATCAAAAAAGATACCAAGGTCCTTTACTACTTCAGTGTACCTAAGATTAACATTATCAATAGTATAGGAGGAAGTTTGAAGAACCCGTTTGTTTCTTTTGTAGAAACTAATGGAACTGCATTTACCCACATTCAGAGCCAAACTATTACCAACACACCATTCACACAATCTATTCGGATCATCTTGCAAGAGAACCATGTCTTGTTCTGAACTGATCACCCTATAAAACTTTAAATCATCGGCAAATAACAAAAAATTACTATTTTTAAAACAAACCAAAATATCATTAATGAAAATATTGAACAACAGGGGAGAACAATGACCACCCTGTGGAACCCCAGAGGTCACACTGATAAGATGCGACCTAGCATCTCCAATTTGTACCTGCTGAAATCTGTCAGAAAGAAAACTTGCAAACCAGGCCACCAAACAATCTGAAAAACCAAAAAGTCTCAATTTTTCTAATAATAAGCTATGGTTGACACTGTCAAATGCCTTGGAAAAGTCTGTATATATTACATCCACTTGTTCACCCCTCTCCAAAGCACTTAACAGAGCACCCTGATACAGCAACAAGTTTGTAATAACAGACTTGCCACGACTGAAGCCATACTGTTTACTTAACAGAAGTTCTTTGCAATAAAAATTAATTTGGTCCTCAATAAGACTCTCTAGAAGTTTTGGGATGGCAGACTGTACACACACACTCCTGTAATTGATCATTTCATTAGCAGCACCACATTTAAATATAGGCGTAATAAAACTGAGTTTCCACTCGGATGGAAAAACTGTCAAGTCTAAATACGTACTGAATAAAATAAAGAAGGGATAAGAGAGGGCACATACCCATTTTCTCAAAAAATAATTGGGTATACCATCAGGGCCAGCACTAAGTGTAAGGGGTAATCGAAAGATCTTATCAAAAATTAATCCAATAGATAATTTAGGATTTGGAATAGTCATGTTTACACCAGCCTGCCGAGAAGGTAAGACATTATTATCTCCATTATAGACAGTAGAAAAAAACCTGGCAAACCCCTCTGCAATTTGTTCACAACCTGCAAACTCCCCATCATTATAGGTCATCAAATCAGGAAGCCTATTCGTTTCTCTCCTGTTATTAAACTTATACCAAAAACTTTTGGGGTTTGTATAAAGTAACTGGTCCAAATTTCAAATAAAGTTCTGGTAACAAGTCTCCGTTAGAGTTTTGCACCTAGCTCTAAGATCTGAAAAGACTTCGTAGTCTGCAACAGTATGACTAGACTGATATTTTTTATGTGAAATTTTCTTTTGCTGGATCAAGTACTTTAACTCTTCTGAAAACCAACTGGGAAAAGACGAGGTTTTGAATCTCTTAAGAGGCACAAACAAAATATATGATAGAACTCTGAAACCGCACCATCAATATTAATTACATTCAAAACATGGTCCCAATCAACTCCACACAAATAACTATTAACACCCAAATAATTTGCATTTCTAAAGTCATAGCAGAACTGTACAAAATTTAAATATCAAAAGTATCAAAGTTTTTTCTTTACCATTGTTAAAAGTTAATTCAAAATGATAAGGCTTATGATAGACAGATTTATCAAAAATACAGTTAACAGCTTCACTCACCACTAGATCATTCCTATTTGTAAAAGTGAGATCAAGAAAGGCATTTCTATCATTTGGCACAAAATTCCTTTGAAAAAAGTTAAGGTAAGAAAAAAACTCTCCAAGTATTAAGCCACATGAGTTAGGTGGGCATCTAACAACAGTTCTGACATCTAACAACAGTTCTGAACAACAACTGACTGACAATGTCCTTCATAAGAATCCGTATTGGACCCAGGTGGGATATACACCCCTCCAATTACAAAACTACTCCCGCCCACATTACAAGCTAAAAACAATTGCTCAACTGAATTGTACTGTAATCTAAGTTTTTTTGCATTTATAAAGTCTCTAATGTAAATTAATACACCTCCACCTCTGCGTTTATTGCTTGTAAGAGACAATCTATCACAGCGAAACAGATTGAAAGATTTCACAGCCAATTCAGCATCCGAAAAATCATCAGAGAGCCAACTCTCAACAAATATTAAGATATCATAGTTAGAACATATAATATTATTATGTAATTCCTGAAGTTTAGTACGTAAGCCACCTACATTAAAACAAAAAACTTGTAATGGGGCTACTTCAAGTTTTTTCGATGCTTCTGAGCATGTCTGTTAGTTGTGATATAAGGCATATTGTTTCTGTATCTGATTGTTAAGTTTTCTTCGCCATCACTTTTGCACTTGTTAAGCTCATCAAAAATCTTAGCCGAGCACTTTCGTTGTAGGGGGGTAAGGTCACTTTTAACTTTGAATGCATGCCCAGAAGATATGTTCGCAGCCTTCAAGACATCCTTAGCGCTCTTGTTATTGGAGAATATTACCTTTAGTGGACGGGTCCTGTTATCCACTTGTTTCCCCAGTCGAACAACTTTAACAATGTCCCCAGCTGCTCCCTCTTCTTTGATCGATACCAACATCTTCGCCACTTTCCTTTTGTCTTCCTGAATCCTGTCACGAATCATGTTTGAATTTGATTCACACACATTATGAACAATAATGTTGCTGGCCCTCTCAGCTCGGTCATTTATCTCAGTAAGTAAGGTATCCATATCTGATGATTCAGAAGATGGTGGTTTGTGCTGTTGTTTGTGCAAGTGATATTTTAACAGAAGTCATTTCCGTTTTAAGCTCTGCAAATGAAGTATAGAAGCAATGTCTGATGGATTTAATATCATCTCCAAGACATTTTAATGAGGCCATGATATCAGAAACAACCCTGGTCACTGCTTGAACCTCCTGAATTTGTTTCTCCAGTAGAGTCACTCTGGTACCGATCTCAAATAATTTTTTGATTTTGGGGGCACACTCCTTGCAAATGTATGGAATGGACCTACCCTGAGCTGATTTATGGCTGAATTTACATGGGTTTTCCTATGTTCCGCTCGGCGACGCACCACCCGGTATATTTCCATAAGCAAACAAATAGTAAACATCTAATTACGTTATATTAGACAAGAACAAAAACATTTAATGCAGGTAAGAGAAAATACTAATTACTTATAAAAAAATATTATTACTTACCTCCTGGAAACAGCACAAATAACTGGAAAATGAATATTTGTTCGGAAAGTATTAACTCTCTTGTAAATTGGAAGTGTTCAGCATTTATATAATTGTATTGTAAATGCTGCAGCTGTGCCAGATCTAAATTCTTATATGCAAAACTAAGAGACTATGGCAAGCTTTCAATTTAGGGGTTCTCACATTAGAGGATATTATTTTAGCTTTAAGATCAGTAAAGTAGGATTTATCATTTAGTAAATACGAGACAGATACTTCTATTCTACCCTTCCTACCAGAAACATTCAAGGAAAGCGTGGAAGAATCGCTAGAAGTGCCAATTTCTTTAAGTATGTAATCAATTCTTCTGATCTAAGGACCTACCAACTCTCTCTAAGTTGATTTTTAGAACAAGTTTTAGATAGTCACATCCGTGAGTATATAAACCAGTGCGTTTTCGCAAAAATCATTCATCAATCAAGAGAGATGACCGAAGGGAGATGACGGAAAAAAATTAAACTATAACTTGTTGCTTGTATTCGATTTGCTTTAGTAGCATGTGAAGGATTGTATAGTGTGAAAACAGTTCTGGAAAATCCATTTTGGAAGGAATCAGTGCTAATGTTACATATCTACTTCATTATTCAAAAATAATAGAAATACTAGTTACAATCTCTCTATTTAAATCAATTTAAAGTCTCTTATTTAAATCAAAGTCTTCGATAGTAAAGTCATAAGATCCAAAAGCTTCTGTATTACATGTATAAATCTGCTGATAATACAATAATCTTGAGGCTCGCTACAGATAAAGTTGTTTTAGGAAAACTATTAATCAGGATATTATATATACAAGCTAATTTTTAACACCTCAAAAATAACATTTTTCTTTGAGGGTAAATCATAATTCTTATTCGTAATCAATTACAGAAGTTCTATCATCTTCAATATACTTCCCTTGGCGATCCCTATTTAAATTGTCTTTGGTCACCTTTGCTTCAACCGCTGCTATACTTATTTTGTCCCCCTTAGGGCCGACCTTGCAAAATAGAAAAGTCACAGGGGCAACGTCGAGCAAGTACAGTGGACGTCCTAACACGGTCACGCCGTATTTTGTGAGGAACGCTTTTATAGACATACCAGAGTGGGCTAGTGAATTGTCTTGAAGAAGAATCCAAATCTTGATTGTCCACAAATCAGATGGATCATCTTCTCACAAGCGTAGAACCCAACTTTTAGAAATATTGATTGATCGTCATACTGTCGAAGACCCAGTGAACGTAGGTAACGTCTTAAATGTCTATCACAATCACGACTATCCCTATTACTTTGAATTTGAGTTTGCTTATTCTGGGGCTCTGCCAATATATAGATTGTCTCTTTGTTTCAGAATAAGTAAGAACGTTGTCTAATAAATAATTCGGGTTCAGGTGGTTATGCTGTTTAAAATATCACTACAAATATTCTGTCTTCATTTCTTTTGCTCAGGAGTGTAGAGTTTGGGCAACATTTTTGCCTGAACCTTCCATATGCAAAATTTGTTCAACACTTTCTTTGTCGATACGTTTCATGTCTCAGTCTGAGAGGAGGTATTAGAAAAGATGATTTCTAGGGTGTGGGTGCAAAGTGGAATAAGATTTGAGTTAGCTAAATACATTTTTAAGTTAGACAATAAAAACAGACAAACGTGGTCTATTTTTACCAGAAACTACAACGAAAATGTTGAAATGTTAAACAAAATAACTTCGCTTAACAGAAAATAAAATAATTGAGATCCTCGAAAATTCATATTTTTCGATTAGTATGACATGTCCTTAGGTTCACATCATTTCAGTAGCAAAATTCGGTCAATGACTGTTTTTGAATTTAACAATCCTGAATAGTCTTATTCAATGAATCTGAGACAATTAGAATACTTTTCTTTATACTCTTAATCCTCCTGCAGGAAACTGAAGATAAGCTGCATTAGTTAAGGACTCTGTCTCTGAGTAGCTTGAGAATTCTATTCCGGGACCTGAGGTAGTTGGAATGTCTGAAATAGTATAAGTACTCTCAATGCACTTTCCGGCAATCATTTTGAGCTGATTGAGTTTCAGGGTTCTCGCTTTTTGGATTTAACAAGCATTGATAGTTTGGAAGCCTTGCTCTAGGAATTTATTGAGCAAGACTATCAAACTACATACTAAACAAAAAAATCAGAATGCTTAGAATAGTTTTCTGTTAATTATCTTTCAGGGCTAAAGAAAATTCTAAGTCTTACCTTTTTCCAAATTTGAAAGCTGTTTCTGAATTTAATTAAGTAGCGATTCTCTTGGGAAGAGATCTTGGGTAAATGCATACCCAATCCTATTCCCCATTAAGTCATTACTTAGAGCAGTTATGTTATCTTGAAGGCACATCCATTGATAGTAAAGTTCAATCCCTTCCTACAAATATGCGAAAATTAGCATCTGTTTAATTTCCGGTTGAATAACCGGAAAATTTACGGGTCATCGAATTCTTAAAAAGCAGCAATTGCAACCTTGCATTCTCTTTACTAATAACGCTAAATTGTCAAAAAAAAAAACAGCGTAATTTACTCTCATAATTTAGGGATATATCAAAATCTGTAATATTCAATTACATAATACACAATTTCATTTCCAGCATTAGTTTGACCATTAATTAAGCCCATGGAAATAAGAAATGGTTAAATGGCAGCACACAAATATAGAATCGTAATATCTTCTTCGGTTTGAATCGACGCAGTGACTAAGCTATTAAATTCGGAAGAGATACCAAGAGCGGTATCCAAATCGCTTAATACTCGGTCCGAGAATACTTTCTAGGACTCAAAGACGTTTTTACGAGATCGAAACTTTAAAAGAAAACCACAGTACTAAAGGAGTCTTTCAAACAGTAAGAACACTGGAATCTATTTTATACAAAATTGCGGAGAATCCCGAAACTAGCACGAGGAAAATCGCGGCAATATTTTATTTTACACATGTATGAAAAATTATGATTAAAAATTTGGTATATCCGTACCACATTCAAAGAGTCCAGTAATTATTATTTTTATATTTCGAGATTTCCCGTTGCGCGTTAATTTCTGTAAGTGGTTTCTTCAAAAGCAACTAGAAAATCTTTTATTTAATAGACACATTCTTTTTACTGATATGATAAAGCTAATTTTTCTTGAAACTCAATAAGAAATTTCTTCATAATAACTCAAACCAGAACAGTTCTCATTAAATATGTTTGGACTGGCATTATTCATGATCATTTGGCAGGCCCATTTTTTCCTATTAAGAAGACTTAACTGACAACCATATTTACACTTTCTTGAATAAAATCTCCTGCCAATGCTTGAAGCTCTTTTATTAAGAAACAAGATGGACAATGGTGCGCCTCCACATTTTAGCTTACGAGTGCGTGAATTTTTAAAGGGTAATATTTAATCGAACATCAGTTTTTATACTTTTTAGCACGTTTAAAAACTGGGTGGAGCAACAAAAATACTTATTGAGCATCTAATCTTTAGCATCTAATAAAGTTAATATTGTCAACTGTTTTATACTAATCTGGATAGCTATTTAAATAATAAAGCTTCTAAAAACTGTTTGAACTTCATACTTTATAATATGACAAAAGCTAGTGAGCATAAAATAAAACAAAAATAGGCATCACAAATATACTTTATGTCTCCTATTTATAAATAAAAAAAAATAACAAAAAATGCCATTTTTAAAACAGTATTTGAACCACAAAACAAAAAAGAGTGAACATTAAACAAATTATTAATAAGACTTCAATAAATTAAAAACATCACTGAATTACCAAAGCAGACGTCGACGCTTTCTTTTTTGTCCAATATGGATATTTTTTGCCTCTACAGGCGGAACTGTATATTTTAATCTAATTGCTAGGCCCAGAAGATGTTTGCACATATACATCTTAAAAAACTGTGGACAATTGCAGTTACCATTTATCCAATCATCTTTTTCTTTGGGAATTGTTACTCTCCAAGTGGAAAAAAAAATTCTTTGAATTCATCAAAAGTTTTCCAAGGTTTTTTAGCCTGAACATCCAATACTTGACCTCCTGGTACTATATAGACATTGTTCTTCGTGTCAGCATCTAACACCTCTATTTTTTTGTCTAATTTTGCACATTGATATGCTTTTGTCCAATCAGGAAGTTTAATAAGCGGAGTAATTGAAAAGGACTCCTCTGTAGTTTTGCAGGACCATTCGTTAACCATCTCCGATGTGATAACCAGAAAACGAGACAAAGGAAATCTTTCGCGTAATGTATTGCTATCTTTTATGGTTCTGTTAAACGATTCCAGTGCGTTGTTTGTGGCTGGTGATCCTGAGGTAGCACCTGGTACCAATTGCGATTTTGAGTTAACCACTCTTCTTTGAAGTATTTAATAAAATAAAATTAGTTTGGGTTTTCAATTTCCTCATAAAAAGCTGTGATGCGCTAGTAAAATGTCCAGGAGAAGTAACGGACTGTAAAGCATCAATGTCTTGTAATATATTCTTTCGGGCGTTTTTGTCTGAGCAAGTTTGTTCAACCCTGGTTTGCATTTTTGTTTTTGCATGTGCCAAACACATTCTCACAATGGGTTCAGGACCAAAGACTTCTGTAAAAGCATTTTGGATGCTCCTTGCGGCATCACAAACTAATACCGACGGTTGTAGAGAATGTCCGTATACAAACAAAAACCTGTTCTTTTAAACTATTAAATAACATGGTAAAATCTTCCTGACACTCGTTTGTCGAAACTCCTAGACATATCAGATGAAATTTTCTATGTTTATCTGTAGTTCCTACAACTAATACCGGGAACCCTTGCCAAATCAACTTGTATGTCGCATCTGCTATGCATTCGCATTCTGCTAACCTCAGTAAATGTTTTGTAGACAATGCAAAGCGAAAGGACATTGGTTCATCCTCGAATATATAATAAGAAAGTACAAACACTTGGTGTATGTCCTCGGGAACATGTTGAGGAACCGTATTTAACACGTCTACGACTTGATAGATAATTGTTTAATTGTTTCATTGATGGTAATTTTACTCCCTCCATCTTACTACTTACAAGACTTTTTAAAATAGCTTTAGGCTTCAAATGTAAATCAAATAGTTTGTTTATTTCTGTCCTAACTTCCTGACTTATTCCGTAATCAGAACGAATTCCAATCGACTCGTGGTTATGGGCAGCCTCTACACGATAGAGCAAAACAGCATTTGATGTAGCTTCAAGCAGTAAATAAATTTGTGCCGCACACTGAGGGCCACGACGTTTTACTTTGTTACAGCGATAAAACCTTTTCTTTCCTTCTTCAGTCATGTGTTATTAAAATAGACCAAGTATTTTCTGCTCGAACAACTTCCTCCGCTTCTTTAACACATGCAAATTTTCTTACAAAGAGCCACTGCTTACTCTCGCCACGCTTTTTTTTTGTTTCTAATTCTTCAATCTCCGAATCACTGTCCGAACGATATGAAGGAATTTCTATTTAATTCTCCATTTGAATATTGCCATCAGAACTATTCCCGGGTAAAAAAGTATCGAGTTCCATGATTATTTAATGTTTAAAACGAATAAAACGGTACATAAAACAACTGTTTATACTACTGAAATATTATATACACCATAACCAATAAACGTATATGGGAATCCCAAACGCAGTTAACTGTCGCTCCAGTATAAACACACGTTGGCGGATTTTTTTGTAATTCATTCAACGAAAGCTGTTGCCGAATGCAAAATAAAAACTTTTAAGAAGAAAAATTGATGATTATATAATATTTTATATAATCATCAATATTAGTTGAAATGAATTTGAAAATTAGATGCTCATTTAGAGTTTTTGAAGTTTAGTTGGTATTTTGGTAAACTGGTTTTGAAAATTAGAAGCTCATTTAGATTTTTTGTAAGCTTTGTGTATTTTTTGGTGCCTGCTTTTGTTGGCAGATTAAAAATATAATGATGCCTTAAGTTTGTTCACCGATAAATTTATTTGATATACAGAAATGTAAAAGTTGCCATGTTAATTAAAATAGTTACCGCATTTTGTTGTACATCCATAATATTTGATGCTCATTTAAAAATTTCCCATTTTTAAATCACACCTATCGGAATCGGTAGATAGGTTGCGGAGGAACGCAGTCATCGCATAGATCTTCCGAATTGAATAGTTAAGTCACTGTATCGATTCAAACCGAAGAAGATATTACGAAATTGTATATTTGTGTACTGCCAAACTATAAGAAACACTACAGAAAATACGTCAGTCTATGCAATGAAGAGTACATACATGTGGGTGGAGGACACTTCCAACAACTACTGTAAATGGTTTGTTTTCCCTTGTCATTTCGCCTAAAATTTAAGATTTAGAACTAATCGTTTTACAAAATAAATCGACTGAATGAACTGAAGAAAAAAAACATTTTGGTTTTTATTTTTTTACTGGAAAATAATACGTCGGCAAAAAATTCTTCTCAATTATGAAAAGGTGTATATAAAATTTCATAGAAATATCTAAGATAAAGATTTTTTATAATAAAAAAATATTATAAAAAACTAACATTTTCCTTAAAATTTTAACACCCTGTAGTTCAAAAACTAAGAGGAATTAGGCAAGTTGTTATAAGCTTTTTTCCTTAAAATCAATCACACCCTGTGGAGGTTGAAATCCGGAAAAACAAATCCTAATTTTCAGGCGCGTCCTTTAGGGCCATAAAATCCGTTTATACATTTACGTATAACAAAAATTTCTGTCTTATTAAGGTATAAAGTATTTGCGATAAAAGTAAAACCAGAAAAAGAAATTAAAAAATAAGCTCTTTGTGCGTTCTTTACGAGAACACTGACCCTAAAAATTAGACGAGACCTATTTAGACGAGATAGTGAGTTTAAAACCCACCTTTGGCGAAAACACAGTATAAAGAACAAGTTCTAGTTTATGTTCGGTGGCGAAAATGACTTCTATTGATATTGATACCTTTGTAATTTAAACGGTTGCTTTTATTCGTGTGTTGGCCTTCTGGAGGTATAATATTTCTAGCACGTGTTCGTTTGACAAAAAAAAGGAATGAAGGAATAATTGGCATGAATTTTGTTTTTTAAGGATTTATTTTTAAGTTCAGGCAATAAAATATAAAGCAAGAAGTAGCTGCATTTTTTTAAGAAATTATTAAATTGAATTGGGTCCATTTAACTTAAATAAGATATTTGGAAGAATCTGTTTTAGAAGAAAAAATTTATAAAGTCGGATGAGAAAAGATTTAATGTCGTACCTATCTGTATTTAGTAATTTCCTCCATATATTTCTTGGATGTTGTTCCCCAGTGGGGGCAGCAAACACAATGATTGACAGATATTTTGTATTTCGAAGGTAACTATTATACTAAATATTATGTATGCCTTCGGCTTCTGCCTTCTTTTAAAAAATACTTGCGTAGATTAGTAATTTATATCTCGTGGCATACTTCTGTGTTAGGTATTCCTCGGCCGCCGGCTGCTTGCATGATGCATGATGCATCTTATCCCCTACCCATTTTTTAGTTGATATTGACGACCTTCTGGACAAGACTTCTAATCCAATTTACAGCTTTGCTGATGACAGTACATTGATATATTTTTTCAAGATGCCCAACCAGATGACTTAAGCTGATATCCAGTGACATAGATGTCCCCACGTAACAACTATTAATGCCGACGTTAACATTATTTTGGAATGGGGTGAGTGCAAGACTTGCTGATGCTGTATGTACAAAGAAGGCTACCTCTGCCGCCCTAGGCCTTATTATGTTCGGGTTTACTTTGCTGCTGTCTTCGTTAGTTCGCTTTTTAGGTGTAAAGGTAGTAGTAAGGGTGGAGGAGCTAGATCTCGGCAAGTAGCCTAAAAGTCTCTTTTCTCCAACCCCAGAATCACTACCAATGCACGGTCTTCACTGAGTCGGTCCGTTCTATTAATAAAGGCTCGCACATTATTCCGCTATGCATGTTGTCTTGCAAGTTCGTCAGGCTGTTAACTGCACTCGACACCCTGGTATTCTGGGACCCACCTTAATCTGACTTCCTTATGTGCTGCCACTCTTTTCAATGCATCTCTGCATTCCTGGACTAGCGATGAGCTGGCCACGAGTTTTTGGATTTTCTTGAGGGTAGATTGACTATTAGAGTAGATACAAATCCGCTGGTTGACTTTCAATGCTCCCCGCTTGTTTGCTACTTCAAGCATAGCAAATATTTCTGCTTGGAAAACTGTGGTGTGTTTCCCAAGCGGAAAGGATTCCCCTGTGTTTGTTTTCAACCTGTACACTCCGGCTCCAGCTGACTTAATGCTTTCCATCTATGACCTATCTGTGTACCAGGGCTGGAAACCGTTTAACTCCTTGATTTGATTCGTTGGCGATTGTTCCCTTGTCGAAATTTTCACCCGAAAGCCTTTCTTTAACCTTAACTTGCCATTTGCTGTAGTAGATCTGGATGTCAAAATTGGTATGTTCGAGCGATCGTCATATGGCCTTGTTCTAAGCGACCATTGCGCCATTCTCCGCTATCCTTTATCCTCTTATGCGGCGTCCCTTTTAATCCAGAATGGGAGCTCCGGTAGCCCAAGAACAAAATTTAGAAGCATCGCAGCTATTGTTCTTATGGCTTCAGTAATTCTCAAACAGACCGGTTTTTGCAGTCTAGCTAGTTTTTGGGCGTTGGTGACCTTTAATGCCACTGGCCACCATTCCACGGATGCGTATGAGACCTTCGGTCGTATGACTGCAGTGTAAAGCCACTGGAGAACACGGCGTTTTAGACCCCATCTTGTACCTATTGTGCCCCCTAATTGCCTTATTAGGGCTGTTGCTTATTGACTGCCTGCTCTTCGTGAGTTTCAAACGTGAGTTTGCTATTAAAAGTAACTCTTATTAAAAGTATTTGATCTGCTGCCCCAATGATAGACGAGTCTGATACATAGTGGGAGGTTTAAAGCCTGTCAAATTCCGCCCCTTAGTAAAGAGAATGAGCTCAGTCCTCTCTGGATTGACCGATATCCCTGTGACATAACACCACTATTCCACCATCCCGCAGGCGGCTTGCATGAGCTCTGCGTTCATAAATAGACTGTGTTCATAAATTTACGTGCAATCATCACTAGTCCATCGTTCGCATTCTTGTGCATAGAATCCTTCAAGCAGTTGCTTCCTGAGATGGTTGTCCATCACCAGACACCAGAGGTGTGGCACACCTCTGGCCTTGTGGGCAACCACCCTCTATGGTCTCGACACCTGTAAATCTCTCAGTGTAGCACTGATCTTCCGGTCTCCTAGCGCCGTTTTGGCCCACCGGTTCAGGTGAGCCGGAGTACCTTGCCATAGGAGCGTGGCAGATTGTATCTTTTTTCGTCTAATCAAATGCTCCTTTCATATCAAAGAAAAGAATAAGCACTATTTCCCTGTTCTCTATAACTCTTAAAAGCTTTGCTCACTACAAAGTGAAGTGCTATTTCCGTCGACTTCCCTTTCATGTAGGTATGATGATTAGTAGTAGTGACGATTCTGTGAGAATCTCCTCTGTTATACACTTGTTTATAAGCCTTTCTATAGTCTTAACTATACTGTCCTAAAGGACTTTCGTTGACGGTGTTTCTATTTGTCCGGTTTTGAGATAAACACCACATCTGTCGTCCTCCATGCTAATGGAACATACCCGATTGCAATGCCTTAAGAACTCTCTTTAAGTAAGGGAGTGTAGTTTTGAGGCTTATCTGCAGCATCATGGGTATGATTTCATCAGGCCCCGCAGCCTTATATGGACTAAGCTGCCCACGATATGGCTTGGTTTATTACTATTTTTTTTGGCGAGGTTCCAGTCCGGCTCCGGCTCTAGTTCCTCGCCATAAGAAGCAAAATTTTCTTCTCCAGGAAAGTAAGTTTAGAGTTAGGTGTGGAGATGATGATGTATCAGATCTCTCTTTAAAACAAAAAGGCTCTATATACCGCAACAACTTTTACAAGGCTCAAATTTGTCGACCTCTTGAGTATTGCTCTCACATATGGAGCTCTGCACTCAGAAACACTTTGAAGCTGCTTGATTCCATCTAAAAGAGGGACAGACGTCTTATAGGAGATCCAGAGATAACTAGAATCTTGGACAGTTTGGTGCATATAAGGAAGGTGGTGAATCTGACTCTGTTATATCGATACCATTATGATAAATCCTCTTCCGAACTGGCAAACTCCCAAAGCACGTTTTCCCGAACATTACAACTTGCAGAACTTTAAGAAAAATATCCACAGATACGCAGCATACAAAATTTACTTTGTTAATTTAACTTTGTAGCATACAAAATTTCATACAATCTTAAAAATAAAGCCTCTTGCTTGCGAGTATCTCAGATATTTGAAGCGTTCTCCTTCATCCATTCCTTTAATAACACTTTGGTCCTTTTTAACCTAATATCCAATCAGTGTGCTCGGCAAACTGCCGTCACGTTTAACGCCAGACATCCGGAGAAGATAATTTCGCATAGGTATGTTTTGGACCTTGTTACTAAGTTTATTGAAAGTGGATCTGTTGCGAATAAAAAACGTGAGCATCTCGGCGAATTCTGGATGAAGCCGCTAAAGTTGAAGTTTTGGGTCATTTTGGAATAAATCCTAATCCTTCATTACGCAAAATTGTTGCTGCCACTGGTATTTCATTAGGCTCTGTTCACACAGTTACCAAACTTCATAAATTTCATCCATTCAAAATGAAAATATTGCAAGAATTAACCGAAGACGATTTCGATAGGCAAGTTGAGTTTTGTGAAAAAATGACTGAAGCGATTAATGATAATACTTTTCATGTAAAGAATATCTGCTTCAGCGATGAATGCACGTTTTATCTAAATGGATTTGTTAATAAGCATAACTGTAGATATTGGAGCAATGAAAATCCTCATGCATTTGTAGAAGGGCATACCCAGTACCCTCAAAAAATTAATGTATGGGCAGGCATTTTAGGAAATAAAGTGATTGGGCCGTTATTTATTAACTAAGAAGATATTAACCAAGAGACTATGACAGCATCTATATAAGCAACCTTTTTGTCCCTCATTGAGTAGGATATTATTTTCAAGATGAGTTTAGATTTGCGACGTAAGTATCTAGCAAATAGTGGCTAGGCATGTAATTGGTCTATAGTTTGCAGGATTATCAGTAAATTGTTCTACTTTGGGAAGAAGATAAGTTGTCGCAACCGTAAAGAATGCAGGGGTCGACTCCGGCTGTTCAAGCAGGTAAGAAAGACATTTTCCTAGTAGGTGCGTTGACTTGAACTTTTTGTACCAGAAATGCTGAATGTAATTCAGTCCTTTGCATTTCGGGTTTTGGCTATAGCTGTTTCCACTTCTTTTTCTGTGACTTTCCATTCGACAATCGATTGCATATGCGTGGTGGTCTTCTTTTCATGATTAGCCATTTAGTACGTTTATATTTCTGAAGTCTACTCAATATGCTTTTCCAAAAAATCTTAGCGTCCTAAGTCGCTGGCGTCGTGTGGATTTTAATATTTGTTACGTTGGCTTCAGTTAAGTGACGATAGAATATATGTCCGTTGGTGATAAATTTGCGGTTTTGTGTTCGTCTTGCTTGACTTTCACGCCGGCTTTTAAGTCTTTTGACTTTGGCAGCAATAAGTTCCTGTTAAGGGTTATCCTCAATTTCCATCACTGTTGGTTGATTTCTGTTGTAATAATTTCCGCCGTGTTTGTTTAGACTTTTCTGCTAGGATTAGGTCCTTGACTCTGTAAAAGAATACCTATTTCATAAAATAGTTGTGATATTTAGTTTATAATGCAGGTTTCATGTGCCTATTATTTTTATTCTGTTTTGGTTTTAGCAGGCGTTGCAGCTATTTTTTGACCATTAAGCTGTAGGTTAGTCATTGCTTTTGAGTATAAGAGCATATGTAACTCTTCTATGATTGTGTGTTGATATAGTTTTGTACGTATTATGTTATTTAGTTTCTATATTATTTGGTTTGTTTTTTTGTCTGTAATCTATGTTGCCAAAAAATGTTTGTAAGTTATAAGTTGTCTTTGTAAGTTTATAAATTCGCTCTTCTCGCAATAATAAGACCTCTGCTTCCTTTGTCTCGTGGTAAGTAAATTCGTCGTAAATTTGGTGCATTCGATGTTTTATCATGCTCGTTCGGGCTTTGCGATCTATGTTTTGAATTATCCATTGATCCAACTTAAGTTACACAATCAAACCCCTTAAAATTAAAAGAGAAATTTTTCAGGGCGACAGCTTGAGTTTTTTCTGTTCATGGCTATCAACGCGCTAAGCTTTATGGTAGAGCCTAGTAGCTACGGCTTTGTCACCCAAAGGTTACCTACTATTAAGTCATGTCAGTTTCTTTATATGGCCGATCTAAAAATATATGCTTTAAGTCCAGAGCCAACTAGAACTTATAAGCGTATTTAACTGAACAACCAGATAAAGTTTGGAATAGATAAATACGTATTTATTCACTATAAAAAAGGACGAGTAAAAGGAGCTCAAGCCATCACTTTAAATTACATGACTATGTTTCTGTTAACAGTACCCTCACTGTTAAAGGAACCTACAAATATCTAGGCATAGAAGCTCTAAAAACTGATGATTCGACTCTCATTTTATTCATTGCAAAAGTCTGGTGGAAGTTGCTTTTTGGCAAACATTGATCTCCGTTGGTCGATTATATTGTGAACTGTTTTATTTCTAAGCTCTGGGTAGTTTTTGATGAACCTTCTGTATAGTTCTTTACTGAATGGAGTTTTAATCGGTTGTAGTTTTGTTAATCTATAATTACATTATATCTGTGACTCTTTATTGGTTTATTTTTTCCTCCTTATAGTCTTTTCTCTTTGTCTGCTCTGTGACGTAGCGGGCATCGTCAGCAACATTTCCATGTTAGCTGACCACTGTGAGTCCTTATTATTTCGCCTTATCCATTTGCACTGCTTGGGTCAATGACTTCATCATTGGCCAGAACTCGGACTACCATAGCACAGGTAGTCCGTTACAAGTAAGTATAATTGGTGTAATCCGTACTGCTTCTAGTTGGGCCTGTTTATAGCTTTGAACTCTTGTATAAGTATTCCATATTTTGTTAGTTTCTCTGCTCTTTTGATTTGTATTTTCTCGTCTAACTGTATTGTGATCTATTAGATATGCATGCTTCTTTTGTTTCATTGTTTAGTATTAATATGTCTGGTCTGTTATTTTCGGCCATCCTGTCCATGATGAAGTCTGTGTCCCAATAGATTTTAATATTTTCATTTTCTTGTATTTTTTGTGAGAAGTATTTATAATATGGTTGTATTTTTTTTTGTTTACAGATCTCTTGATGGACAAAGGCGTGGAGAACATCAAATCACAAAACAGTTTTTCCACTATTAAAACTCCTTATTTCATTCTTGACACGGGTCTCGTTAACAATGTTAGCATCTTCGGGAGAATATTAAAACTCTAACCAGTTCTAAACCAGTTTTCAGCTCTCAGTTTCCGTCCTTACCAGACCGAGAGTTGGGTGTATATTATCACCTCATTATCAGTTCTTCTAATTACAGGTGCTGCCAAATTAAACGGCAAGAGATTTTGGTGGACCGCACATATTTCTCGATGAAGATAATCTATGTTGCTAAAAAATGTTTGTAAGTTATAAGTTGTCTTTGTAAGTTTATAAATTCGCTCTTCTCGCAATAATAAGACCTCTGCTTCCTTTGTCTCGTGGTAAGCAAATTCGTCGTAAATTTGGTGCATTCGATGTTTTATCATGCTCGTTCGGGCTTTGCGATCTAGATTTTCTAGGATAGCAAAGCTATCCTAGATTCATTATAAGCGCCACATGTTTATGGTAACTAGTGATTTAATTTTTCGCATATATTTTCTGTTTTGGGTATTGCATTATGTCTAGCAATTAAAGATTCTTGAACCATCTTTTCTATGTTCGAATCATCAGTTTTTAGAGCTTCTATGCCTAGATATTTGTAGGTTCCTTTAACAGTGGGGGTACTGTTAACAGAAAGATAGTCATGTAATTTAAAGTGATGGCTTGAGCTCCTTTTACTCGTCCTTTTTTATAGTGAATAAATACGTATTTATCTAGTCCAAACTTTATCTGGTTGTTCAGTTAAATACGCTTATAAGTTCTAGTTGGCTCTGGACTTAAAGCATATATTTTTAGATCGACCATATAAAGAAACTGACATAACTTAATAGTAGGTAACCTTTGGGTGACAAAGCCGTAGCTACTAGGCTCTACCATAAAGCTTAGCGCGTTGATAGCCATGAACAGAAAAAACTCAAGCTGTCGCCCTGAAAAATTTCTCTTTTAATTTTAAGGGGTTTGATTGTGTAACTTAAGTTGGATCAATGAAGAGAAAGTGAGGTTTGCCAAGTTCCCATCAGATGTTGTAATTTTACAATAATTCTGGGACAGATGTTGGTGATTTCCATTATTCTTAGCATCCAAGGCATAGAGTCGAAAGTTTTAAATATCAATCCAGGCAACTGAAAGGTTCCTTGCTAATACGCTGTCTCTTTTCAGATGTTTACTAATTGATTTTTTTATAAAATATGAGTTTTGGAGTCTTCTGCCTTCTACATGTATATTGTCCCAGACGTAAAGAATTTGTGAACAGTTGTAGGGTTTTTTATTGCATTTGTAAATTAGACAGCTTCTTTAATATTATTGATGGTGATTTGTAATGGTTCTTTTTCGGGTAGCCCCTTTGATTTCTTTTTCTTCCACAATTGAAAAGGCTTTTTGTATCCAATTGACGGCTTGAGGCGGTACTTTTCACTCTTCTCAGTGTTTGAATGTTTGTAATCAATCTGTTGGCCGAGATAATAATAGATTTCAACTATTTGAATACGCCACATGCCTTCAATTTCATCGGCCAGTGCTTGATATTGTTGCTTGAAATATTGTCTCAGGTATACAGAAGGCAATAATAATGCATTCTCTTATATTTTAATTTATAATTATCATATTAGCTTATTGTGAGGAATCCTGGCACACAATAATATATCCGATTGGTGTATATTGTTGTGTGCTGGTAGATCTTCTGTGGTTTGTACTTATGCATAGGGGTTTCATTGCTTACCAGGTTTGCTTTCTGAGCGATATGTTGCTTCAATATTTTTCCCATGTCGTTATGTGTATCGCTTGTGTACGCTTTGGTTGTTAGAGTAGTGCAAGCTAAGATAAGATGTTGGATGGACTCTTCTTCTTGGTGCAATCGAGAAGAATCGAAACGAGATAATGTGGATTCAACTGGTTGCTGCGGAATGTGTTATTTGTAATACCTTGTGGGTACCACTTGGTCCTGGATCGTCATCAGTGGTCCCTCCGTTTTAGGAAAAAGATATCCACTCGTCAGGTAAGTATTGCTTGCATTTACGTCGACGACTTCTTGATGCAAACTTGGAAAATATCGTTCATGCATAGCTTTGTTTTTCCATTTTTACAGGTTTCTTGAAGATTCAGAAGTCCCTCTTCGCCTTGATGACAGGGAAAATATAGCATTTCTATAGCTTCATTTGGATATTCAATATTTTGTGAGGGTTTCCGTTCTTAACTGCCGGTCGAAAGTCCGTAGTTCTGTATTTGAGAAGGTAAGGCTTTAAAACGCATGACTCATAATTGGGTATGCCCATGTGTTAATGGTAGTTATTTTGTTTTCAGAATTGAGTTACGTTTTTAAAATAATTTCAACTCTTCTAAAATATTCTTTTTTAATTCTTTTTTAATCTTTGTTTTCAGGCCAAGATCTTGACAAAACCCTAAATATTTATGAGTTCGAAAAAGTAGGGTTGCAATTTTTGTATAGTTCATCAGTATAAAATTTTCGGTTTCTGCATTTTTTGCTCTTTTCAATGACTTATTATTATTACTATTATGATAATTATTACGTTGTATGGCGTACAATGCTTCTCTAATAAATATTAAATTTGGTAAGCTAAAATTATTTCGTATACTTAGTCATGGATAAAGTTTACTTTACTTTAAAGTATTTTACTTGCACATAATCGTAACATTGGTGCATTTTATGAGTTTTTCTCAAATATATAACAGAAATAGATTAAGAATATATTATAATAAACTAATTAAAACTATTATTAAAAACTAACTGTTATTATAATAAGGAAGAATATATATAGATATATTGACTCTGTAAAAATCACAACACGTTTACCGATTTTATCAATAAAAAAAAAAGTTCAATAAAGAGGATTTTAAGGGTAAAAATAGGATTTATCTAACGGATAAGTTACAATAGAACGGGGGTTGAAAATAAAATGGGTGTACTTAAAATCGCAAATTTTGTATAAAAACAGATTAATCCTACGGTCTTCAAATAAAAGGACGGGTGTGCGATGCTAGAAAATTACCCCGTTTTTTTCTTTAAACCCATGTGTGTGTAATTTATTTGTGCGTTTGTGAATTTTCACCCCAAAAATCCGTGTGCCTGCCATCAGGGTAAAATCAATTTAATCTTTTCTATTGCCGTTTTGAAGGATTTCACAAAAGATTGAGCCATTATTACATAGGACTGTGGAATGACAGATATAATAAAGGACCTGCGTTACGTACAAAGCCATTGTCACCACGTTTGCCTATTTTACAGGATTCTGGAAAAAGATTAAAGCGGGTGACCTGTGCCTATTCAATAGAAGTTTGTCATCAGTGGATACCCCTTTGCTCACATTTTCCCCTTTTACGTAAAAACGAACCCTCATTTTACAATAATTACGTATTCGGTTGGCACATCCAACAGCTGTCTAGATTTCGTACATAATAACCGTAACAGACTTTATTTTTATCTATTTTATCTTCACTGAAGGGATGAAATAAATGTTTTAAAAATGTCATTCAAAATATATCAACCGTTGATTAAACAATACTTTAATTGTATCTAATAATTTTTATTAATTTAAAATTCGTCAGTCTAATAGAGTACGAAATAATCTTTAAATACACTTTTTTACATTTTGTGCCTTATAGATGCAATTCATTAAATGCGCCTCTTAAAAGGTACAAACTATATACAGGGTGATTTTTATAAGAAGGTCATGCTTTTGGGGGATGATAGGGGACGTTCAAATATAACTTTTGATATAAGACACTATGGGTCGGAAATGCCTCAGAAGCAAACTACAGGTGGTTAAAGTTTTTAAAAAAATTAAGAAATTAATTTTTAGTTTTTTGACTGTTTAAGATATGGGTGTCAAATTTTCTTAATAAAGCTACCTAATAAAGATGCTTTAAATGTAAAAAGTAAATGTTTTAGTTTCAACCAGTGGCGTAGATCAGATAGGCATCAGAGTAATTTTTTAATAAAAAAAAATAGTACGCCACTTATAATCAAAAATTTTAAGAATCCTTTGTTTATTTAACAGAAAAAAAGGTATCCTGCATTTTTTTCCCAAAAGGCACCATTTTATCAGAATTTAAAAATAAATAACTTTAATAAAAACTAAGGAAAAAAAAATTATTGGATAATGTTAAAAAATACTAAATATTAAATATTAATAATTAATAATTAATTTAAAAGATGCTCAAAGTGGCCACCATTTTGTTGGATACAGAGCCTGCAGCGTAATGTTAAATTGTCGTGAATTTTCTAAATAACTCCACCCCTATCTTTAATTTCGCCTGCAGCTACTGCAATGTGAGCCAAAAGATCATGTTCATCTGGCACAGGTGTAGAATAAATAAGTTGGTCCAAATGACCCCACAAATAAAAATCACAGGGATTTAAATCGGGGGAGAGCGCTGGCCAAGCCACTGGGCCTCCCCTCCCAATCCAACGTCTAGGATATCTTTGGTTCAAATATTCCCAGACAACGCGACCATAGTGTGCCGGACATCCATCATATTGAAGCCACATTATTTGCCGAACATCCAATGGCACATCTTCTAAGTTCAGGCAGTACATCTCGAAGAAAAATCAAATAATTCCCTGCAATGAGACGTCTTGGCAAAATGTATGGACCAATCAAGTTCTCTCCTAAAATGCCTGCCCAAACATTCACAGAGAATTTTTGTTGGTAGCCTCGGATAAATTTAGCATGAGGGTTTTTATCAGCCCAGACATGATTGTTTCTTGGGTTGAAATGTCCCTCTTGGCAAAACGTTGATTCGTCACTAAACAAAATAGCTTGGCGAATGTCTGGGTGTTCAGCCCCTTGTTGAAGATGGTGGTAAGGTGGTTGAAGATGGTGGGCAAGTGGCAAACGCGAACCTGTTAGCATAGTCTTGGGGCAACAGATGCTGAACCTTTTGTTTTTTAAATGGATAAAGGTGGTTATCATGCAAAACTTTCCAAACCAACGTTTGGCTTATCCTCAGGTGATCAGCAATTTTTCGGGTACTTGTATTTGGATCCTCTTCAATATTGTGAAGAATTTCCTTCTCAACATTATCACGAATAGGTCTTACACGAACTCTTTTGCCTGGGTTCACCTAAAACAAAAAGTACATGTTAATTTTTTGTTTTTATTTTGTTTAAGTAGGTACTTACTTGTAATTGTCCTCTCTCACGTAGACTCCTGACGACCTTAAGAAAAAATTTTCTCTCTGGGATCATTCGATTGGGAAATCGTTCAGCATAAATCGCGCGAGCCAATACAGCATTTCCTCTGGATTCACCAAGGGTTAAATACATATCTGCCAATTCATTCCACGTAAATCGCTCCATAACATTCAAAATAAAGCAACGGCAGAACAACTACCTTATTTAAATTAATCAGGAAGATGACGTTATAACAAAGTTTTGATTCGTATGTCAAAAATATCCTAGCATCCGTCAAAGCTATTACTTATTTTGTTATCAGGTCCCTCTTTGCAATTTGCGTAGCATTGAGTTAGCGGATATGCACATTCGGCAAATCCGATGAGTTCGTGCGAGACCAAATACAAGTACCCGAAAAATTGCTGGACACCAACTTTATCCAATTAAAAAACAAAAGGTTCTGCATCTGTTGACCCATCTTCAACAAGGGGCTAAACACCCAGACATTTGCTAAGCTTTTGGTTGTGGTGGCCTGCATGGTTTCTTAGCCAACGAGATCCCCTAATTGAAATCCTTGTAATCTTATTTGTGGGATCAGTTTCATCTACTTATTTACTTGACACCAGTTAAAGAATCATGTGGCTCGCATTGCCAGTAGCTGCAGGCGAAATTAAAGATAGGGGTGAAGTTATTCAGAAAATTCACGACAATTTAACATTACGCTGTAGGCTCTGTATCCAACAAAATGGCGGCCACTTTGAGCACCTTTTAAATTAATTATTAATTATTATTATTTATTATTTAGGATTTTTTAACGTTATCCAATAAATTATTTTTTCCTTAGTTTTTATTAAAGTTATTTATTTTTAAACTCTGATAAAATGGTGCCTTTTGGGAAAAAGATGCAGGATACCTTTTTTTCTGTTAAATAAACCAAGGATTCTTAAAATTTTTGATTATCAGTGGCGTACTTTTTTTTTTATTAAAAAATTACTCTAACGCCTATCTGATCTTCGCCACTGGTTGAAACTAAAACATTTACTTTTTACATTTAAAGCATCTTTATTAGGTAGCTTTATTGAGAAAATTTGACACCGATATCTTAAACAGTCAAAAAACTAAAAATTAATTTCTTAATTTTTTTAAAAACTTTAACCCCCCGTATTTTGCTTCTGAGGCATTTCCGATCCATAGTGTCTTATATCAAAAGTTATATTTGAACGGCCCCTATCATGAACCCCCAAAAGCATGACCTTCTTATGAAAATCACCCTGTATTCTTTAGGATATACAGGGTGTTTCAGAACTATGGGATCAAACTTCTAGGAGTTGTTCAGTGCAACAGAAGAATCCATTTGAGCATAGGAACCCATGTCCGGAAATGCGTCACTATGCCACTACGGCCCTGAAAAAAAAGACGCGTTAAAATTTATAAAAAACATTAATTACCTAAATAGGGCATCTGCTGCATTTATTTTTACCTTTTGTACATGATACCATAACAACAATTGTTTAAAATCAACGCTTATCAATGTCAATTCTCAATGTCATGTTTAAAAATTTTATAGCTTACAATTTTTAAACATTTATTGCTAATGGAAAACTTTACCAATCAAGAATTGGCGGATATGCATTTAACATACGGAGCAACAAACTGCAATGCACGAGCAGCATCGCGGTTGTATCATGAACGTTATCCCGAACGACAGCATCCTGGATACAACAAGTTTATTGCGATTCATCGGCGGCTCGCTGAGACAGGCATGTTTAAGACCAAGATGCATGATACTGGTGTTGCTCGAACCGTAAGAACGGTCGAATTTGGAGAAGAGGTGCTTCAGCAAGTTGCCGATGAACCATCAAATAGCACACGTGACGTCGCTAAGAATATGAATACGAATAACGCTTCTGTCTGGCGGGTACTACACGAGCAACAACTCCATCCTTACCACTTCCAGAAAGTTTAAGGTATGACTGCAGCCGATTATCATCCAAGAGTTCAATTTTATCGATGGCTTCTGGATCACATCATTGAACAACCAAATTTTTTACGATATGTTTTGTGGACCGATGAAGCCTCTTTCACAAGAGACGGTATTTTTAATAGTAGGAATAGCCATGTTGGGGACGAAGAAAATCCTTATGCAATTTTTCCAAGAAAACATCAGAACCGTTGGTCTGTCAACGTATGGGCAGGCATTGTTGATGATTATTTAATTGGGCCATACCTTCTACCGGAACGGTTAACTGGACCTATTTATCTGCGTTTCTTGGAGGAAGTTCTCCCAGAACTCCTTGAAAATGTTCCAATAAACGTTAGACAGCAAATGTGGTTTCAGCATGATGGAGCGCTGGCTCACTTTGCTGTACAAGTACGCATATTTGGCTCAGCGGTTTGGGCACTGTTCGATTGTCAGAGGTGGAGCAGTTTCTTGGCCTCCTAGGTCACCCGATTTAACGTCGCTCGATTTTTTCTTGTGGGGACATGTAAAGTCTTAGTAATACATGGTAATAGTCTACGAAACTCCAGTAGAATCAGAGCTAGACTTAATTGGACGAATAACAGCAGCATTTGAAATCATTCAAAACGAGGATCCAATTTTTAATGTAGTCCGCCGAAATCATGTGCGGCGTTTAAATCAGTGTATTGAGGTCGGCAGAAGACATTTTGAACAATTGTTGTGATGGTATCATATACAAAAGGTAAAAATAAATGCATCAGATTCTATTTAGGTAATTAATATTTTTTCTAAATTTAAACGCGTCTTAAGGCCGTAGTGGCGTAGTGACACATTTCCGGACATGGGTTCCTATACTAAAATGGATTCTACTGTTGCACTGAACAACCCCTAGAAGTTTGATCCCATAGTTCTGAAACACCCTGTATAAATCAAGTTAAGGCAACTTACTTTAGTCTGAAATTACTTCATTTCAAAGATCTACCGTGTAAATTTGCAATATAAAAATCGATTTTTTTAAAATATATAAATATTTTTTAAATTTATTTAAATAAAATAAGACTTAGTATTAAATTAGCAACTCTTTACCACTAATTCGAGTAGAATTGATTTTATCTTAAAATTAGGTGCGAAATAGTTGATTTTATCACTTTAATAAAAAATAAATAAAATTAACATTAAATTTCTCTAAAATAAATTAATTCTGTTGCTGCAAACGCTTTTTGCAGTAAATTACTTGTGGAAGAATTGATTTTGTAAAATAAAACGCTTTACCACGTTTTTATGAGCCCACTTAGCCAATCGCAATATCATAAATAAACCAAACAAAAAATGAATTCAATTTTCGCTAATTAGTTGTGAGAGAATTAACAGAGGAATATGGGAATTAACAAAAGTTATTGATCTGTTATTACAAAAATAATAAGAAAAAGCTATAAGTTATTCACCAAACATTTCGGTACTAAATATTTGAAAATGACGCTGACCAATACTTTTTTTGTTCCTACCAACTCGCGCATTTTCATTAAGCCTGTTTCTTGTGGGATATGTGTGCGAGTTTCAACAATAATTTTTTTCCTATATAATATATTCATACTTAAATTAAAACAGTACAGTTTTCTCATGTATCTTTGTCTCAGTGTATTTTTGTTTCCTTCTTAAGTAAAGTGGTTGGAAATAGTCGATTTTTTTTCAAATGTAATTTTTAGTATCCATTTTTGAATAATGGTAATTATTCAAAAATGGATCTGAAATATATTTGCGAAATTGAAATTGTGAAATTGCGTCTGAAATATATTTCCAGCAAGACGGCGCTCCTCCTCACTATGTTCTTCCCGTTCGGCAATGGCTAGACGACGAGTTTCCAGATAAATGGATAGGGCGAAAGGGGCCTATAGAATGGCCTGCGAGATCTCCTGATATAACGCCGTTAGACTTTTTCCTATGGGGTCATTTGAAATCTATTGTGTTTACTCCCCAACCTGAGAGTTGGGATGAACTTCGTCAACGCATCATCGACAGCTGCCATGATATCCCACAACATGGTTTTTTACAATTTTAGGTTAGAAAGTTGTCCCCCTTGACAAACCTTTTGACGTAATTCGGCGTTTTTTTTTTTAATGGTTTTCGATAAATCCGTGGTGGGAAATTTTCAAATGAACACCCTGTATAATAAATAAAAGTGGTTCTATTACAGTGCGTTGGGGTACTCCACATTTGATATCTCTCATTTCACTATAAGTGTTGTTAACTTTTACTACTTGTTTCCTACTTATCAAATAACTTTGGATAATTTTATTGTGCAGCCCAAATGCCGCAACTTAATTTTTTTTGAAAGTATTGAATGGTTAACCGTGTAAAATGCTTCTGTTAGGTATACAAATATACCTAGAATTGGTTTATTTGCATCCAATGCGTCATACAGCTGTTCCGTTAATTTAATAATGACATCCTCGGTTGACGTCTTCTCCCATAACCCACATTGGTTTGGGGATAAGATCTTAGATTTTTTTTAAAAGTTATTTACTCTTTGTTTTAAAATCATTTCAATTATTTCGGATACATTAGAAATAAGAAAAACTGGTCTTAAATTATTTACATCATCCAAAGACCCCGATTTATGAAGTGGTTATATAGAAATTAATAGAAATATAATAACAAGGCACAAAGCTTGAAATCATTTGAAGACTTTGTTGGCTTGAAGCAATTGAACTGTGTATTGAAGGCTAACAAACGTAGGTTGGATCTTACCTTTTCTAACATATATGGACTAGTAACTCATAATAATACACCCTTATCGGTCGAGGATACTCATTATCCTGCACTGGCAGTGATTTTTGATTGGAGCATGGTAGTGGGGCTCAGTAATTTTGCAAGAAGTAGTTCATGTAAATCCTTCAACTTTGGGAGAACTGATTTTCCCTCTCTTTAAGCATTTTTATGGAGTATGGACTGGACATTCTTGGATACTTCGAACATTGTAAATATGGCTTGTGTCATGTTTAATGACAAAATTTATCAAATAGTAGATTTACATGTACCTACGTTTAAGAGTTTCAGGAAGAAGAAATTTCCACTGTAGTATTCGGAAGGGTGCAGGAAGGTATGAAAGTCCAGAGCAGATAGTTGATGCGTTTGCATCGTATTTCCAAAGTGTGTATGCCATCAATGATAATGATGTTCTCTCATTTAATCCGGATATTTACAACAAGAAAATAACTAATTCCACCTTACATATTGCAGAGTTCTCTGAGTTGGAGATTGAGGATGGTCTTAAAAAAATGAAGAACAAGTGCTGCTCGGGTTATGATCAAATACCCTGCTTCTTGCTGAGGGATTGTAGTGCCATTTTATGTAAACTCCTTAGATTTCTCTTCAATTTATCCTTGAAGACCTGCACTTTTCCTTCCTGTTGGAACCTAGCTAGGGCGAGCCCAATATTTAAAAAAGAGGAAGATTGCTGACATTGCCAACTACAGGTCAATTTTTGTTGTTTGCAGATATGCAAAGGCCTTTGAGAGGGTCCTGTACAACCGCATCTTTCTCGCAGTTTACCGACTTATTGCCACACAGCAGCATAGCTTTATGCCTCGGCGTTCTTCAATCTGCTTCAACTGACCCATTTCTTGAGTGATACGATTGATGATCCGGACAAATTGATGTAGTGTATACGGACTTCTCAAATGCTTGTGATCGGATTGATCATTTCGTTGTGCTTCAAAACTTATGCGCTTTTGGTTTTAGTAAATCTCTTATCTTATTTTTTAAATCGTACCTTTCATCACGGCAACAATTTGTGACATACAATGGTTTTAAATCCAAACTGTATGTGGCGTCGTCTGGCGTACCTCATAGGCCAAAAATAGGGCCATTGTTGTTCTTGCTTTTCATTAATGACCTTCGCCATGTTTCGGCATGCAATAATTTGCTATTTGCTGATGACCTAAAATTGTACAGAAGAACTGACAGTCTTGATGATAATGTTTTTCTCCAAGAACAATTAATTATCCTGCATGAATGATGGATAAAAACTGGAATTAAATATTTCTAATTGTAAAGTGGTGACATTTACTCGAAAGAGTGAACCACTGTTTTAGAATTATAATATTGATCACAAAAATCTGGTGCATTGCAAAAGTATAGGGGACTTAGGTGTCACCTTTGATACTCAATTAATTTTTATTCCACACATTCAATCAATTGTATTATCGGCAAATAAAGTTTTAGGGTTCATAATGAGAAATTGCAGATTATTTACAATTATCAAAACCCTTAAAACATTGTTTTACTCATTGGGGCTGTCAAAACTTGAGTATTGCTACCTGGTATGGTATCCTATTTACCAGGTCCATATTGATGCCCTGGAGTGTGTCCAAAGAGGATTCCTCAAGTTTTTGCGTTTTAGAAAGAGTGGTATTTATCCGCAAAGGGGAATTGATAATACCATTTTGCTACGACAGTGTAACATTGATTCACTAGACTTCAGAAGATCGCTTATATCTCTTAATTTTCTTTACAAACTCCTTCATAACGAAGTTGATTCTTCTTATTTATTATCGATGTTAAGCTTTCGGATACCACGCATGAATTTGCGACTTTCCACAACTGTCTATAATAGGGCTTCTAGAAACGCTTATGTCGCTAGAAAATCACCTCAATTTTTAATAATATTTCTCATTTGTGTGATGTGCTTTTCTCTTTACTCTTAAGTAACTGGGTATTACTGTTAGGCAATAATAAATTTAGCTTAGGCATAATTTTGATTTTCCATTGTATTTTTTTCTTTCTTGTAATTGTAGTTTTTATTAGTTTTAGTCTCGTAGATTAAATATTGTTCTGTAATAAGTTTTTACTATTGAAGAAAAAACAATAAATATTTTTTTAAATTCTATGATCTGGTATTTCAATTTTTACTGATTTATTGTACTCCAATATCAATACTATTGAGTAGTGATCAGTTAAATCATAATTAAGTATATAAGATTTGGTTGATTAATAACATCATAACTCATTATCCTTAAAATAAACTTTGAGCCTATTAAATTTTGGAGTTACAAGATATCAAATTTAAATAAACTAAACATGAGTTGACTCAAATTCATAAAAAGGACACCAACAATTTCAAAAATATACCTTAAGTAATTACTTAATAGAACCTATACATTATGATTTAAAATAATTTTTATTTATACCCACTTAAGTGTTCACTTAGAATTTCTTCATTTTTATTAATATGTATGATCACCATCTTTTTTCTCATTGTTTGACAAACATACTTACAACCAACATTCTTAAGATTTTTTCTAATTTTTACTTAAGTTTTTTGGTTTAGATCTTAAATCGTCGAATTATGAAAATTGGTCCATTTCAATCCGCTAGGCAAATATCCTTCTTGGTAACTTTTCGTGCTGGATACGACCTACCTACCTGATACCGCGAAAAACAACACCCTTTGTGCTATAGATGTTGGAATGCTAGTTTTTAAATCCAACTTTAAAACCTTAATCAAAGACTTTTTATGGAGACACTTTTTATTTCGAAGTGCCTCACAACGCAAAGAGAACAGGACTTGACAGAACAACTGGACATCTTCGGCATGGATATCATAGCCGTTCAGAAAATAAGACAGGAAACTAAAAAATCAGCAAATCAATAGTATTTTACAGTGGGAGTCCTAATAGTCAACCTGAATTTGGAATACATTTTAGTATAACAAAAAGCTTGCTAGATTCTGTTATAGAGTTTAAACCAACAAATGAAAGAATTTGCTACATGAACAATGGGATAAGAATGGTGTCGACAATCGCGAGGCATTCGGAGACGCGTTATGGCCACTCACACTTACAACATGTCTACCACACGAGGTTGAAAAGTCGGTGTTCAGGATATCGGAGTCGGTGCTAAAAGTCAGTCATATTGCACGTTGGGTGAGCCTGGTATATTATATATATTACTATTAGCACATCAACCTAACCTAGTAGATGCACTAAGCGGACTCTTGAATTCAAAGCTGCCAAGAACACGAACAAGTGCCAGGTTCGTGTCCGGCAAAAGGACGACTTTGAGAAATCGGTCAAACAGATAGGGAAGCGATTGGAGGACTTAGTCACCAGGCTGGATTGTTGGAAATATGACAAAGCAGGTCATATCAAAAGACATTCTCCAGAAGGCGCTAGTTCCACTCCAGCCAAACCAAGGAAGGTCGATCAGAAGGCCGGTTTTCTTGCTGTATTCAGCAAGCCGTAGCAAGAAAACCCTATCTGGAGAATTCCAAGCGGCCAGAGGAAAAAGATGCTGAGTTGTTGAGAATCATTCTCGTCGGTGATTCTTGGAAAACTGATGTTCTTATAAGAGCCCAAGAGGAAGATCATGATATCCAGATAGTCTTAACCTGGATAAAGGAAGGAGCCAACTTGGAAATAAGTTCCCAAACATTTTTCCAATATCAAGTCATATTGGGCATAATGGAACTCCCTAATTTTTCAAGATGGACTTTTGCAGCGGAAAATGGTTGACCACGATGGCAAAGAGGAAAGAAGGCAAATCGTTGTGCCTAAATGTAGGATTTCGGAGTTGCTAGAGGAAATCCATGACGGTGTGTTAAGAGGATTTCTTACAAATCTCGGAGTAACAAAGACCCTGAGAAAAAAGAGGGAAAGATTTTACTGGATCAATAGCAAGCCTGAAGAGATTGATTTTCGACCTGATTACCATAGAGGGGTCACATCAGAAGCCAATCTATAAAGATATGTTCGGGACGCTTTGTGTTCTATAAATGAGGAGTTGCTTGCTGAGGATCTGAGGAGCCTAGCAATTCCCAAACTGGCATGCAGACTCGATAACTTGAACTCGAGGATGATTCGCGGTATCTTAGAAGTGATCTTCAGGTTTAAAGACACCCAAATTTTGGTATGCTGTTATACACTTCAACGTCGTTTTCTGGAGAAAAGCGTAAAGTCAGTGTAACGATATTGGCAACGCCGCGAATATCAGCTGTTCTTCGCCATTCCAGAATCATCTCGATGACGCAAGCAGGCACACCGCACGACATCTCTGGAGACGCGTGAAAGGTTAGGAATTCTTCTGCAATAGTCAAATTCTTCTGCAACTGTCTATAGTGAGTATATAAGAATCCTCCGCCGCCAGGAGTTAAGTTTAAGGTGGAATATTATCGCGATTTTTATATCGACATAAATTGTAGTAAATAAATACAGTGTAAATAAATATTTCTACTAGTCTTAAGTAATCGTGTTTAGTGTGTATGTGTAAAATAAATCAGTTGACTATTATTTTTGTACATCGTGTGTTTTAATTCACACCTTAACGAACAGTAAACACGCTACAATACATTTAATATCTACCTATTTTAAGACATTAATTATGTTAAATATCCAGTTTCATACCTGTTTATGGCAGCTTTTAAGATATTTCTAGTTTCATGGTAAAAATTTTTTCATGAGCCGCCTCGTAACCGTCAAATTAATAAAAAATTTATATAATAAATATTAATTGCTTTAATATTTTGTAATTCTCAGATAATGGAGATTAAAAAATAAGGAAAATCACTTACTTTGTATAATTAAAGAAAAAGAAAGAATACTTTTGGCATATGTTATTATAGTAAATTGTTTCCAACAAGACAAGGCCTATTTATAGAAAAACATATAACGTGTACAAAAATTCAAACATGAAACAAACGACAGAACAAAGAAATAGTAAAATAATTATTATAACAAGAGACAATACAAAAATTAATAAAAAAGTAATTCAAAGTTGAAAAGTTTATATTATATTATAATATTTCCAAAGTTTATTCAAAGAAAAGTTTAAATAAACCGTTTTGATAATTTTTTTTTTACTTTACATCACTCTGACCTGGTTGAACCCTTTGTTAACTTGGAACTACCATATACAATCTTTACACAGGAAAGTTAATAGCTCTTGCGCATTAAAAAATAGATTACGGCACATATCAACACTGAATAGCATTTAAATGTTCTTCTTTGCCCACATTAGGGCTCATCTGTGGAAGCTACTAATACTTTTAAATACCAAAAAAGAATCATAAGATATAACACTGCGTTTGGAAACTAGGGTTTCTTGTAGGAGTCGTTTTAAGTCAATTTTTATAGCTGCTTCACTTTACTATTTTTTCGTGGTCTGTTTTGTAAAAAAGCACAGTCTCTTATTCTCAACAAATTCTGAGCATTATTCTGATGGTATGGCCATAGTAAGCAGAAACAGAGACCAACTCGAAATCCACTACATCATTCTGCCTTCTATAAAGGAGGAGCACATTTCAGAGCGGTGAGGGCTTATCAAATGCTAGCACAAAATATACAATGTATTCAAAATTTCAATCCTTAAGTACTACTCCTTTACTTTTACTTAATTATTATACAGATCGTGTTTTCGTTCGTTACTTATAGGAAACCGCATAGAGGCGAAATTTTGCAACTTCGCGCGTGTACGAGTGCCTGCGACAGAGCACCGCCTCGGCCGGCCCGAGGACGGGATTAGTAAACATCTGACTTTCGTGGGAGCTGCGTCGTTTGGCGACAAAATGTCCCAAAATATTACGCGAAAATCCAGGCATTTTTAAAATATTTATTCTAAATAACACATCGTCATGTCTGTAAAACCCGCATAGAATTGTAAACTTAAAATGTTTAATATGCTGTGTTTAGCATAATGAAAATTAAAGCGTTATTCTAATAAAAAATAAAATATCAACTCTCATAAAAATATAATAAAAAATCAGAAATAAAACTCTAATAAAAAAACTTAACAACATATCATTTTTTAAATAAAAGGCTCAAATAAACCGCTTTCATTCGCTAAACAAAAACTTAACCTATCGTAAAAGCTATTTCGCACCTCCAAAAGAGTTTCAGGTAAAATGGAATTGGCACCTTCGACAATTTTATTTTGCAACTCTTCTAAATTTGTTGGCCTACTAAATTCATGCTTGTAAATTTGGTCTGCTTAAGGTAACCCCACAGATAAAAGTCATTTGGAAACAAATCTGGAGATCTAGGAGGCCATTTAATATCGCCAGTCCCACTAATAAAGCGGTTAGGAAAAGTATTTGTTAAAAATTCTTTTACCCTAGCCGCGTTATGAGCAGGACAGCCATCTTGCTGAAAATAAACAGATGCCAGGTCTACATCAGGTAGTATTTGAATGGCAGGAAGAACTTGGTTTTGCAGCAACTCAAGGTACTTTTGGGCGTTTAAAGTGCCATCAATAAAAAATGGCCCTATAACATTGTCGCCCAACATACCTGCCCAAACATTCAATTTCTGAGGATACTGGGTACGAAACTAAAAACTTCTGTGCTCGTTTTCCTGAGACCAATAACGAACAATGGAAGGATTGTGTTTGCCATGTAATGGAAAAGAAGATTCATCAGAAAACAAAATATTTTTAAAAAAATATTCGTTTTCATTTGCCTTTTCCATTATGGTTTCACAAAATTCCATTCTTCGCTACTGGTCTTCAGGAAATATTTCCTGAGTTTCTGAATACTTGAAACATTTGTACCCTTTTTTTTCCAGATACGAGCAACAGTTTTATTCATTCCCAGTTCCTCTCCAACACTTCTAGTGGACCGTGTCGAATCAAGTTCTAGGGTACTGCAAACCATTTCTTCCCGCCGTTCTATATCCTGGACCACTTCAACAGGTGGTTCTTGACGTTTTGTGTGGCATTTTTTACAATCTTGACGACAAAAAGATGTCTCAAAATTTGTAACCACATTTAAAACCGTTTTTGCACAAGGAATCAGTCTATTCTCAAATGTCACTGAAAACAAATCTCTACATTGTACTGCCGAATTGCCTCCATAAAACCATTTAATTAGTTGAACTCTTTCGGAAGGGGTATAAACAGCCATAGTGAAAAAAACACGAAAATAACGCTCAAAAATTATTAATGCAACGTGCAGTAACACAGCAAAGTGAGGTCTGCTGACTCCCGGTTCAAAAAATAAAAACGAAAAATTCCGCCGCCTGCAAGCCGCACCCAAGCGGTGTTGCCATTATTTTGGGTAATACGTAGCTCACGATAACACGATCTGTATGTGTAATAACTAGGTAAAAGTACTACTTTATTATCACAATGTGTTCTTTTTAATTGTTCGTTTGTTTTTCGTCACATTTTTAAATTGGTAGTGTAACGATATTGTAAACACCGAAGGACCATTGCTGATTCTCCGTCATTCCGGAATGACACAAGTAGCACACCGCACGACATCTCGAAGGTTAGCGAGTCTTCTGTAACAGCGTTCTGCCGAGTATATAAGGAACCGAATTGCCGATAGTTATCAGTTCAGTGAAGTAAACTTCAAAATATTGGCGCGAGATTTAAATAGTTGTAAATAAATACAGTTAAAATAAATATCTCTATTAGTTATGAGTGATCGTGTTTTTGTAGTGTAAGTGTGTAAATAAATCAGTTGACTATTTTCGACTGTTTTAATTCACACCTAACGAACGAGAAAAACGCTACAGTATTTTGTAGTTTGAATGTTTATATGTTTTATATAGGAATACTTGTTACTATAAGATTTGGCTAACAATAAAAACATATTATTATTCATTTTATAATGTTGCTGAACTGTTGCGCTTTCGATGTTGTTTTTTTAATGTACCCCAAACTAATTAAATGTTCTTTATTTTTAACAATGTTGTCAATAATATTCTCGTTTTTCAACTTATCGCCTATAATTATATCAGAGTTTTAATGAGACATCGGATGCGTAATCTTACAGCGGAATATAGAGCACGCCTTCTGGTGACACATAGCTCTGCCTCCCAGTTAAATTCCATATATTTTTAATTTCGCTCTCTGGCGACGCGACGATCGAATAACTGTGCAGCGTTGTCAGATTGATCTATATCATATATCAATTTTTCATTAATTTAAAATTATTAAAGGCATTTTAGAAAGAGTTATAAAAAATGAAATGACCCTGTATTTCATATTTTATAACTTTCCAGTAAATATTTTAAGAGTTTCGAATTATTCTTTATAGTCCTCCTTGATGCCCAGTCTCGTCGCAATTTCTTTCCATTTGAGGGTGGAGGATATAGATTACAAGAAACTTAACTTCTTATTCTCCTTTATTATATTTTTTAGATTATATCATTATATAATCTAAAAAAACTATATTTTTTAGTTAAGCAGTAATCATGAATGTAGATATAGATTTTCTAAGGTTTGTGTTTTTTTTTTTATATTTTACTAGAAAAATTAAGATTGAAAGACTGATATTCATATATTTATATCTATACCTATATCTATATAAATGAAACACCGAACATACATAAAATAGTTTCCCTAAGAACAGTAACCAACAATTCCCAATTATTTTAAGCAGACGCTACTATAGAATAACATTCAAACTTCGCGCCTTCTGAAACCGCTTCCATTTAGTTCTACTCCATGACATGGAGAGGTCGCTGTTGTCATCGATTTTCTCTGTTATTCCAATGCGTATTGGGTATGGGACATTCAGTTCATGGTGCTGTTAAGACTTATATGTTTTGCATCGTTCATTTTTAGATTTGAAAAGTTTGATCCCTATCGGCAACTAATTTTTTGTAATAAATAACTGACTTTTGTTTTGCGAGTTTTGATTTCGTCGCTATATCGGTGTTTTGTGATTTCGACGGTAGGCAAAAGTGATTTTAAATTGTAGGCTTTGTACTGGACTACCTCAACTTCAGCTTCATTTTAAGGTGCCCAATGTAGTGCTGCAAGAAGGAGGTACCTGGATTATATTTTTTAAATGCCTAAAGATGCTTCCGTCAAAGAACTTCATTCAAAAATAAAAACTGATGCCCATGCAAGTAATAATTTATTGTTTTAGAAGGAGTTACACAAAAAGATATTGAGATTAATTATGTCGTAGTTACGTCACGCCCCTGAAAGGCTACAACGTGAAAAATAAAAATCGTGACTGTATAATATTAAAATTAAAGTGATTTTTTCTAATATATACCCCTTTGTAGTGTTTTTCTACCATACCTTTTATATCCTATAAATATCCGAAAAACGTAAATATTGTTGTCCCATATACGTCCACTGGAGGTCTCCAGATCAACTTGGGATGATCCCGTATGTGGCCTGTACTGTTCCAAAAGCACGTCCCTGGGACGTCCAAAAGGTTTCATGAGATGTAACAGGATGTCCCTGGGATTTTATCTATGTCCCATTTTGCGTCACTTTTTTACACCCCGTCCAAGGGACCAACTTATGCTGACTGGGTGCTTTTTAGCGACAGCTTATATAGATAGACAGTTGTGTCATCCGCATAAAGGGTGTATTTACAGTGGCGGATTTAAACTTTTGCGCCTTATAGGCAATTTGGAGCTCGTCGCCCTTATTTTAACAAAAAATGCAATTTTGATAATTTTGTTTGTGAGTGCTTAATCAATAATATTGTTGATTATTTTAAGAGGATTACAAACATTAATAAAAATCAACAATGAGAATTATCAATTATTTTATTCAAATTATTACAGCCAAGTCAAGAACCTATTTTTCCAACACTCGCACATTCACCGCTGTCAACAACGCAAGAGCATTTAACTTGTCTTTCCCTAAGGATCGATTATAGTTTTAAACATGTTTCAACGCAGAACATGATTTTTCGGTTTAAAGTTTGTTTGAAAGAAAAAGCTCGAAGTTGAAACAAACATTGTTAAAGTAATGCAAAGAATGTATACTTTTTCCAAGCTTAAATTGCCCCGAATTTTGCTGCCTCAGGCCATGGCATATCTTGCCTTCACGGTAAATCCGCCACTGTGTATTTAAGTTGAGTGGAAGATCATTATAAAGAATATACATACAGATGGTGTTTTCGTTCGTTACTTATAAGAAACCGCATAGAGGTGAAATTTTGCAACGTCGCGCGTGTACGAGTGCCTGCGACAGAGCACCGCCCCGGCCGGCCCGAGGACGGGATTAGTAAACATCTGACTTCCGTGTGAGCTGCGTCGTTTGGCGACAAAATGTCCCAAAATATTACGCGAAAATCCAGGCATTTTTAAAATATTTATTATAATGTGGGTTTTCCAGACATGACAATGTGTAAAACCCGCATATAGCATTGTAATCTTAAAATGTTTAATATGCTGTGTTTTGCATAATGAAAATTAAAGCATTATTCTAATAAAAAATAAAATATCAACTCTGATAAAAATATAATAAAAAATCAAAAATAAAACTCTAATAAATAAACTTAACAACATATCATTTTTTAAATAAAAGGCTCAAATAAACCGCCTTCTTTTTCTAAACAAAAACTTAACCTATCGTAAAAGCTATTTCGCACCTCGCAAAGAGTTTGAGGTAAAATGGAATTGGCACCTTCGACAATTTTATTTCGCAACTCCTCTAGATTTGTTGGCCTACTAAATTCATGCTTGTAAAGGATCTGCTTAAGGTAACCCCACAGATAAAAGTCATTTGGAGCCAAATCTGGAGATCTAGGAGGCCGGCCATTTAATATCGCCAGTCCCACTAATAAGGCGGTTAGGAAAAGTATTTGTTAAAAATTATTTTACCCTAGCCGCGTTATGAGCAGGACAGCCATTTTGCTGAAAAGAAACCCGATCCCAGGTCTATACTTTTGGGCGTTTAAAGTGCCATCAATAAAAAATGGCCCTATAACATTGTCGCCCAAAATACCTGCCCAAACATTCAATTTCTGAGGATACTGGGTACGAAACTGAAAACTTCTGTGCTCGTTTTCCTGAGACCAATAACGAACAATGGAAGGATTGCGTTTGCCAATTAATGGAAAAGAAGATTCTTTTTTTTTCCAGATACGAGCAACAGTTTTATTGCTCATTCCCAGTGCCTCTCCAACACTTCTAGTGGACCGTGTCGAATCAAGTTCTAGGGTACTGCAAACCATTTCTTCCCGCCGTTCTATATCCTGGACTACTTCAATAGGTGGTTCTTGACGTTTTGTGTGGCATTTTTTACAATGTTGAAGACAAAAAGATGTCTCAAAATTTGTAACCACATTTAAAACCGTTTTTGCACAAGGAATCGGTCTATTCTCAAATGTCACTGAAAACAATGCTCTACATTGTACTGCCGAATTACCTCCATAAAACCATTTAATTAGTTGAACTCTTTCGGAAGGGTTATAAACAGCCATAGTGAAAAAAACAAGAAAATAACGCTCAAAAATAATTAATGCAATGAGCAGTAACACAGCAAAGTGAGGTCTGCTGACTCCCGGTTCAAAAAATAAAAACGAAAAATTCCGCCCCCTGCAAGCCGCAACCAAGCGGTGTTGCCATTATTTTGGGTAATAAGCTCACGATAACACGATGTGTAGATAAAGAATAGTTTTGGCTCAAGACACCTGAGGCCCTCCTATATTTAACTTCCACAGAAGACATCTTATCTACCCTGACAACTATATAATATGCCAATTTGCTCAGCAAAAGACATGCTGCAAATGCTTGGACCAAGTCTTAGAAAAGACTTCAGAAACCTCAATTCGTGTGTGTTAAGTGGCGCCACAGGCTCTAAAAGAAGTGGGCGAGCTAATATTCGCACTGATTACGGAATGAAGGTATTTCTTTATCAAAAAATGTCTCGGAATACATAATTTCGTAACAGTGTTACAAAAAAATTCGTGCGCTTGACTACGCGACTGAAGTAATACTTCTTTATATGTATATACTCTCTCTTGCTCCTACAGTAACAAACGAACCGTAACTCTCTCTCTTTCTATCTCTACTAACTTATATCTCCTTCTCAATTACTGTTCGCCTCGCCCGATCTCACTTTTCGTAATGCATTCGCCAGCTTACTCACCAACTCAAACATAGTAAAGAAATTTTACTTCAAAATGTATTTTTAACAAACTATATATGAGTTTGGTAAAACGGATAATTATTTATTTTTTTATTGATCTACTCAAATATAGCTACATTTTGTGCAATTACAGAAATACTCATTAAAAATCGTAGACAAAATAGAGAATTCATAGATATTTAGAGATTGCTTTCCTATATTATGTGATTGTGTTTCCTAGATGTTTTAACTGGAATTTCTACTACATTATATATAAATTATGTTGTTTGCAGCGTTTATATCATTCTTGATTATTACTCGAAAATTTCTGAACTCGTTTCATCCCCGTGACCAAAATCACACCTTGTATATCACAAATCTGAACATTTGTTACATTTACTTGGACCCATCTTATATTACTTATAGGTAAAGGCAATTAAAAATGCATAATTACACGTATCCACAACCATGTTTATTAAGTACATATTAGCACAGTTGATACAGAGTACAATAATACAACCAACAAAAATACCTGTGACGTGCCACAGGAACCATTAACTTGTCCTAAAATATAGTTAACATTTAACAAATAACACAATATATGTATATTATTTTAATCCAATCTATTTAACCCCATTTAAAGTCGCTTACACTCTTGTCAAAATAAAAAATAATAATAGGATGATATTCAGGGTACAATTTTTTTTAATTGGCAAATATTAAATTCCGGATTTGTTTCGTTATATATTTTTTAAAATTAGTGGCCTAATATAGGACGTTATAAAATATTTGACCATCGAAATATCTAAATAACAATTCATAGCATATAACTCACTTGACCGATCAATGATATTAAAAAGAAGAAATAAATATGAAAAATAACTTTTAAAAAGGGTAGTTTAATACTGTGGAGCCTTTACTTTACTTCCTCGTTTCATGCCATATATTTAACATTCATAGAAATAGCATTATATTTAAGACTACTAACAGGCTAAAACAAAGAAATAGTCTTACTGACAATAGTACAGTAAAAAGAAAACAAAAGATTAATTGATTTAGTACTAGATCCTTAATGTAAGGTATATAATTTCTAAATTGAACGGACTGTCTATGAAGAGAATTATCTAAAGGTGGCCCCTTTAAACCAGCTTTATAATAGCTGTTATAAAAATTTCTTCAGTTTTATATCTAAGATATTAAATTTCCTATGCAGAATAAACAGGTGTCCTTGGACGCGTATCTATTGCATACATTATTTATTTGAATACGGTTTATTCTGCCATAGCTTAAGGTCATTAATTAGAAAAGATCGGTCTTTTACTTTGCGCAAACGAATAAATATATAAAACCCAAAGCGAAGCGCGAATCAGAGCGGTGGTGAACAGATGATAATATATGCCTTTAATTAAATCGAAGCGCGTTCCATTCAACGTGCCCGCTTTACCCGCTTACCCCGGAAATGCTTAATAATAATAACAATAATAATAATAATAATGTTTATTTATTTAGCAAATTGCTACATAGAAAAATATAATAATAATAAATACAATTCTATAAAAACATGCTTACAATACTTAGTATAGTTAGTAATACTTGACTGAAGTAAAATTAATTTTGTATTTGTTTGAAATATAAAATCTTAATTAAATCTTCATAAATATTATTATTTATTTATTTTATATCTTACTAATTATTCAGTTCTATTAGTATTCTGCCTTGGTTTTAAATTCTCAAAATTTCATCCAAATAATCGATCTTTAAAGGCCGTCCAGACACAACGTCTTATTAAACAATTTATCGAATCAGACAAGTCGCATGAAGTAAAACGGCGCGTGTAGAACACAAAAAGTACGTCTTGCATGATCGAAATAAGGTTGTACCCATAAGTCGAAAATATGATGTGGAATGCATCATTTTATGAAAATTGATTCGAAAAGTTGAAGCGTGTGGACAAACTTTAGTTTTATCGAAAATTGTTTTAGTATATTTTTGTAGTATATATCGCACTGTGTTGCTTCGTGTATGCGTATTTAAAGATATTTTGTTTTTAAAAATTTAAAAGCAATATGTCTGATCTTCGTCATTGTTTCCGATAATTTTTAAGGGATTTGATTAAACTGTATCGTGATTTTCCTTGTTTGTGGCGAGTTAAAAGTGCCCAGTATTATAGTGGTCGGAATAAGAAGTCAGACGCATATGAAATAATGATTGAAAAATACAAGGAAATTGATAATATTCATTGCTGGTGAAGATGATATTTACAAACCGACGTTATGTTACTTTGATATACTTGAGTTTCTGAGTGACCAAGATCAAATGAGACAATCGACAAATACTATCGATGATGAGGGACAACAGGAAAGTGAAAAAGAGGTAAGTAATGTATATTTAATAATATAAGTAGATTCTATAAGCATTCAATTCTCTTTTTATAACATGTACTACAAACTATGACCTACTACTGAAAAACTATATTATGTTGCCATGGGACTGAGCCTCATTGGTAAAATGGCCACAAAACTTTTCTCTATTTTTGCATTATTTAAAATTTGGCCTCTTCTTCCTCTTTGAAGGTCATGCATTAAATTAGGATCACACCTGTCTCCTAACTCAAGAGAATAATCTACAGGAAAAATTTCTCTATCCATACTTTTTGGAGGTGTGTAATTTTGTGGAGATTGTTTGCGAAAAAAATTATGTAATGCGCAATATGTTAAAACAACCTTGTCAATGTTTTCTATCTTCAAATTTATAGCAGTGTGGATAACTCGAAAACGGGACGCTAAAGTTCCGAAATTGTTTTCAATAGTCCGTCGGACTCTGGATAACCGATAGTTACAAATTCTTCAATCTCTATTAAGTGTTTCCCTACTATATGGCTTAATAAGCTCTGGACGCATTGCAAAAGCCTCATCATCAATAAACATATATTCAAGAATTTCTTTAGAATTAACATAGATTCTGGATACTAACTAGTTTTTCATAAAATGTGATATTAGCAATTACTCCACCATTAGAGAACCTACCATTTGTGCCAGCATCGCAGTAGATAAACTCACAGTTCGCATTAGCTATTGCCAAAAGAACTATGCTATGCGTCTTTTTGTAGTTAAAATAATAATATCAGCTTCCCTTGGGTCGAACAATCCTGATTTGCTTGCTATCAATACTGCCAATGATGATTTTTTTGCCATTTTGTTTCAAAGTCGGCTGCTATTTGTAACAAGTCTTGTTCGTTCTTTGGAAACTAAAACAGAGAAAGAAACTACATTACTTACCTCTCTCTTACCTTTAAAGTAGGTAACTAATAAATGCAAGTTCTTATCATTTAATTAAATTTAGCAAAAAAATGTAAAAAAATTGAACTATTATTATTAAATTAGTTAATGGAATTTTGATTTGCATCAAATATGCTTAATTTTTTATACCTTTTCTTCACGTTGTATTTTTATTTTTTTTATAAAGTTGTAATGTTTTATTCTTTCAGATTGACTTAGCATATCAGAGTATAAAATATCATATAAAAAGGAATTATTACAAAGGAATTATTGAAGTAAATTGGAATTATTGCAGGAAGATTGACATGGCCGATTTGGAAAATATATCGCTGTTAGACTTCGAGCAGTCCATCCTGATCAATTTAAGTTTGCAATGAAACTTATCTCTAATGTTTTATTTAAGGCGGACATATGATCCTTAAATAGATGTTCCAAAATTATAACTAAGACCAACACCCTCTTCCTCAACAGTCTCAACGAGAAATCAGAAAGCAACACTTTAACCATCAATATACCATACACCGTCACCAATATCGAACCAAATGGACAAATTCCAAGTCAAGGCTGGCATCAAGAGTAATCCAAATTGGAAATCGGCCAAAAACAGCATGCCCAACAGCTACAAATAATACCTCCTCCTCCGGCGTGGAACCCGCTAACACAAATTTTACTTTTTCCAATATTGAACAAAATCCGTACTTCACATCATTCCATAATCAGTAGCAAATACCATAAAGGGGCATCTTTTCATCAGGTACAAAATTTTCACAACAAACAAACAAAGAAGAACCTTATCACTCGCTACTTGAGATTGGCCAGACAGATCAGACGACCGAACCCTATTTTCAGAAAAGGACACAGACTCTAATCCCAAAAATATTGTTCAGTATGTTTTATATTTTAAATCCAATAAGAGTGTTTAAAGAAATAAGAAACGTGGTATCACCAAAATAATAACAATAAGAAACTAAATTAATAACAGGAAGTGTTTATTTATGTATTTATTATAGAAGACGTTTTTTATTTTTTTACTTTTCTTCTTCAATAATATTTAGTTCATCTCTAATAAAAATATTTTCTAAAACTTACCTTTAGGTAGTCTTTTTTTAAAATCCTGTACATAGCGTCACAAGCTTCCGGTATTATTTCTCTCAGTGATTGCTTGGACATGATGGTGGTGACTTCCAAATCTTGTAGCTTCTTCCTGTTGCAAATCTTAAAGAGGCAATAAGTCTCTCATGAGCTGAAATGACTTTTCTCATGTATGTGTTTTGCGTTTTAATGTAAGGAGTAGCAGATTTTAAAAAATGGTTGTAAGTTTCAGTACCATCCTCGAGTAATTACGCCAATCATCTGGTTTTAAGTAGTTCACGTAATAATCTGACATGAGAAAATGCCCGTTTTTTTTAACAGCCATTCCCTCGACCATTTTAATCTTCGATTTTTTTCGTTTATTTGTGCTTTTTAATGCAATGCAAATAGCATAGAGCGGCCAAAGAAGCGCTTCTTCCATGACCAAAAGCGTCGCGAAACTAAAATTTGACCGATAAGTTAGATACGTGTGGCCGCCCTTCTTTTGTACTTCTTATCGAACGATTCGGATGAACGTTTTATCGTTTGGTAAGACGTTGTGTCTAGACCGCCCTTAAAGTATACAAAAAAATCTCTCTGTTCTCTCCTAGTTTTGGAAATATTGTATAAAACTCACCTTTTTTTTTAATCCAAATTATTATTATACTTAAATCTTACATTATAAATTGGAACATTATAAATAGGAACCTAATTTCAAACTTATCTTGGCATTTCGTCAGCTAACATAGCCAAAAGCAAAGCGTCTGCATTCATTGCATACTTTAATTTGAAATGGTTTATACGACTACATTTACCGCTGAAAAAACGCATTGGTTTGCGAGGTCTAGTCCGCATAGTGACCGTCGCCGTACAGTATCTTCCACCGCTCTGATTTCCACTTCGCTTAACGGATTACAAAAGTATAGCCTACGAATAACACGATTAAAATCATTTATGGACTTTGCTGGGGCTTCGGCATAAAATCACATTTACACATATACAAAAAAATAGATAAACTCTCAAACAAATAATCTGCAGCATAGAAATTATGCTTTGGTAACTAGGGGTTGTATAAGATATACAAAATTAGGAATATTTTTGAAAGAACACCCTGTATACAACCCTGTAAATAACAGAACGCTAGTTGGCCTACAAAAAATCTTACAAAAACATATTAACGTTATTCTACGAGCGTAGAGCTCGCATCAATTTACTAACAGATTATAAAAATTTTGTCACATAGCAGATTACAAAAGTACATTTTTTACAATCAGGAATATAATATAATATTTTTATTAGGCCTTACCAAAGTATGGAATAGATTTTTTTCCTGTAAAAATTGAATTGAACATTAGTAATACTCACTGGTATAAATAAATATAGGTACTTAAATGTAGTAAAGAGATAAAAATATCACAGAACTAGTCTTCTCTTCAATTTTATAAATAATCCATACAAACTAATGATATCTAATTAATAATTATTATATAGTAGTTATTATAAGAGAGAAAGGTCATCAATGGGTTCATTATGTGGTAAACGCAATCGCAGAGTTGTATATAGTAAGTAATACTGAATATATGGCTGGAAAGGACCTTGCAATATTTAGAAAAAATATACTTAACACGTTGAATGATAGTAACGTTGATGGATCATGATCACATTCTCCATAGCCAGCAGACCCAGTTAGTCAGTAAATATACTTAGAAGAAAACTATATTTTAGTAGATGTCACAGTGTACCACATACAGAACGTTAATGTGTTAAGCCTTCTATTCTTAATTCTTCTCTTCAAACGTAAATCTTTTTCTATTTCTCTCTATCCAACTCTTCTTATTATGAGCTTTGTTGATTGACAATTTATTCAGTACTTCATCTTAACTTCCATTTGTACCCTCTGCCCTAAATCGAGTTAACAAAGATTTGTTCAGAATATTATCTTTGTCTAGCTGCAGTTACGACAATTTTGAAAACTGCAATTTAGTTTTAACTAGAGGGATAAGAGTTCTTCGTAAACTTCCAATTCTAGTTAAGTTGTAGTATTTTCTATAAAATATGAAAAAAATTGATGAGCTTTTAGGCAGCAAAGATTTAAGAAGATCTGTAAATAAATTTCATCAATCAACAAAGAATGAATTCATGGTATTCAAAGCCCTAGAGGCAAAAAACAGCATTGCTACTATGTCGGGGCGCATAAACAAGAAGCCAGTTAAATATTCTAACGTTGCTCTATGTGACTCACATTTACACTACAAAGTAAAATACGGACTGTAAAATGCACTTCACAAAGGATACTGTAACTTAATTCTGAAATAACAGTCAGATAAAAATAATTGGTAATTTTAATCAAGGACTGTTTCATTAAAACCTAATCCTACCTTTCTGGTTAAATTCAACCTTGTATATACAAAGACTTTCATCCTAGTATATATTGCCTGTTGGATTCGTATATGGAATATGACTAGAGAGAAATCTGATCACGCACGTTAAAGTTTTATATCTAAAAAACTAATAGTATTCGCATTGAAGCAAAATCATATTTAAAAAAATATATCATACAATTGGTGTAGGGTTTAAACCCGTTCAAGCTATAATTTCCCGATTAAAAGAAGTGCTTTGTCTATCACAAATTGCACATCGAGACGTGCCAAAAGAGTTCACCATATAGAGCGATTTTCCCACAACATATATCTCTCAAACGACAAATTATGTCAGAATATACCAATACAAGAAATACAGCTTCAATGTAAATATTATATAACCTCCGAATGGCAACAAATTTGATGTTGTAATACAATGAAAAAGTCTAAAGGAACGAGTGGGAAAAGAATAAAACGAACACAATGAGTCACCGTTCGAAATAAATATTTTCGGAGCTCCTTATTACTGTACTAGTACTACCACCTAAGGATAATTAAAACCATAATGTTTGTATTTCATTTTTGGCGTTTGGGGCGTCGAAAAAAGCATTTATAACAATTACCCTAATATTTCTTTTATATATTGCCCTATTTCAACGGGCATGTCTGAATATGTATATTTAATGTTTTCAACGTATTAAGTAGATTTTTTACAGCTAAGAACTAATTATTATAATAAACAATAATTTGAAATATTTTTTCTACTGCACTTTCTCTAGATTAATAACTCCTTTATTTCAATATTAAATCTACCATTTTAATTTCTGCCAACGACTGCACGGTATAATTTATAACTCTTCCTATAAATCAACTAGTATGCTTATCTACATAATACATACATACATACAGATATATATATATATATATATACACATCTACAATTTTCCAATTATTACATATATATTATGGCCAGACTTAAACTACACAGCTAATACATAAATATATTTATTAGAGCCCTAAATAAATGGACAAGAATAAGGCTCTAATCAGTTACAATATATTACAAAAAAATAAATAAAACGACTTGAAATTCTTAGGAATCAAATACAATGATATGGTAATGGAGTCTCGGCAATAATTTGGTGATGTTTAAATAGATAAACAAGATAATTTAAATGTAATATTCTTGCCTAAAGTCTAGGCGATATATGTAGCTCACAAACAAAAAGTCGAATTATACTTTAAAATTTGAAACGATTGAGACACTATTGTCCATATTTGAATATTTTATATATACGTACATATTATAATTCTGGATACTGAAACATCAACATCTATATAAAACTTAAAGTTTCACAATAAAACAGTTTTAAATGCAGTATGAAAACCGTGGTTTTGTCATGGCGATTTTAAAGTAATTTTAAGTACGTGTACTCTTCAACATATTATCTTCACCTTTGAGAAGTCCTGCTTTGAATCGCTTAAAAGTTAAAAACCTTATTTTAAATAAGACTCTTAGTGAATAAATTTAGGTATCTGAAGTTAAACAAAATTAATAAAAAAACGTAAGTCTGCATCAGGACTGGCAATTTTGCCTATTAATGCCGGCATAAATATGACATTTAAATGTAATTTTCTATAAATCCCAGATTATTAAACCTTTAAGTAGTCGCGCGGCACCATATGACGTCAACGTAGGACAGGCAATTTTTGCATCTTTTTAGTGATCTTTCATTTTCCTTTTTATTACACTATTATAATATTGTTAAAATAAATACATTAATCTAAATGGTTGAATAAAATAAAACTTAAAAACAAAAATTTCTACAAAAAAAACTATAGTAGAATGAAAACACTAAACAAATTACAAATAAAGGAAAAATATAGGAATTCTGTTTATAAATTAAATCCTAATGATTTTTTATAGTAATTTAGATATAGCAAAGTTTCTTTAACGTCCTTGGAAAAGATGCGTCTGGTAAACGAATTAACTTACTCTACCAAGCTTATTTTTTTTGATGTGGGACAAATATTGCATCATTTCTTCGAACCATCTGACGATCTGACGGTTTTTCTCGAGACTTTCTTGAAAATTACTTTGAAGTCGTATTCAAATTTTTCTCGCACTTTGTAAGTCGTCGTTTCTTTCCATCAACAGGGCTTTGCTAATCCTCAAGCCAACTTTTTCAGAAAAAAAGAGCAACAGGCCTTCATGTCCTTTTCCCAATATAATAAATAAGAGGTTTCGAATGTTTTTTTTTTGCTAGTATACTCATCTAAAACTTTGTTTATGTTATTTGGTTTTTATTTCATTGGGGAATTCAGTACAATTTTAAAAAAGTAGCACTATACGATCTAACAACGTGTTTACGTTATTAAAAAATATTTTCAAAAGGGGTGTTCAGTCGCCGAATTCGTTACTTTGGTGTACGCAATCGTTCCTCAGAAGTAACCATTCGCATAATTTCGAAACTACCGGATCTGTGCAAGTGCAACTGTTGTGTGAAAGTGTGGCTGAAAAATCACAAATGTCCGTTAAAAGGCGTTAGCAAAATTTAGCCATTAGCAGAACTTGTCCTATCTAGAGCAATGAAAATCCTAGACAAATCTACGAAAAGCCAATACTTACTCAGCATGTCACAGTTCGGTGCGGTTTTTGACTTGGGGGTATCATTGGACCATATTTTTAAAAAATGAAGACGAACAACCTGTTACAATGGAGAGCGATACCGAACAATGATTGATGGTTTATTATGGAATGAGATAATGAACATGAATTTAATGATATGCTTCCAACAAGATAATGCGACATGTCATACTGTACGAGACACATTAAATTATTGTATACAGGGTTTGGAGGGAGGATTACCTTAAGTAAAGGGGACGTAAATTGGCCAGCACGATCAAACGAATTGACACCACTGGATCATTAATTGTGGGGCCATATAAAAAGCAAAGCTTACGAAAACAATCCTCAAACCATTCAATAACTGAAAGAAGAAATTAGACGAATAATTCGTGTACCTCAGAAATATATTTAGAAATAATGGAAAATTTCAACAAAAGAATTATGTGCTGCCGGAGAAGTCGTGGTGGCCACGTATAATTGTACACTGTCCAGCTAGACACTGCTCTAAATAACTTGCAGGTATGTTAGAAACATGTTATTTTATTCATTACCAACATCTGAAACTTCTTACTGGAACGCCATTTGTATGCGCCGATCGGCGTATTAGATCAGTTTATTATAAAATTTCGAGTGCTTGTAAATTTTCAAGATCACTAAACTAATAGTTGGATGATTGGATAATCACTTGAATTTAAATTGCCGTCTCGCGACTACTTAAAGGTGAAATGATAAAAATAATGATTCATAAATAATTCAAAATAACTACTTTATCAGAAGGGTACTTTGATCAGGGGTGATCTTCACGCGAGAACTAATAAAAATCAAAGAGCAAAACAATTATGCCAGTCAGAACAGTAACTTTTTTAGCCACTGTAATGTTAAAAGAAAAATAATCTTGACATAAAATATATATTTTGTTGCGAACAAAGTGCTTTAGAATTATATCGCAATAAAAAACTAATTTAAATACCGTTAATTTGCAATATCTTATTTCAAAAATAATTGTCTCTTACTAAGATGTAATTTATAAAATAAAAACTTTGCTATATTTGTTTTTTTTTTAAGAATTACTAATAAGAATTATTATTATACTGAAAAACGTTTTATAAAAAATATTTATTGTTTCTAAAAGGTATTTCCTATTATATAATACTGGCAAAATAGGGACATTATTATCATCATAATACTTTCTTTTATTTTTTATGTTGCTTCCAAATTTTTGGAAATGTTCGAGGGCAGGTCAATTAGTTCCTAATGAAAATACGCCATTTGACGTTTGGAATATCTAAAAAACAAATAGTACATCTAAATAGTTTTCCAATATACATCATCAATATCTATCATCTTTCACTATTATATTGTTATACTCAAAAGAGTTCTAAAAGCAAACTATTAGACATCCATAGAAAGACAAGTGCAAGTTGACAAAAAATAATTGCTCTGCCCTCGATTTTTGACAATTAACTTTCTTTTTATAACTAATTTTCGACTTGTAAAAATAAGAAATAGTGAAATAAAGATGTGACTTTTAAAAAAAGTATTGTAAAATAGTTCGTAAATATCAAAATTAATTTACTTCTGATAGATATGAGAGCTTATTACTATTATTATCAAATAAACTTTAATTATCCTCTGCCATTATGATTGTAACATTGCTGGAAGGAGATTGATCATTAATTTGATTCTCAACCGTATATCTGACAGCAGAGTCTTTAAGAAATGATGTTTTCTTTTTCAACGGCTGTGATGTATCTCGCTTAATAAAAGAAACCCTGTCTAATTCCGAAACAGTGGATCTATTTTGTGTTGAATCACAGTTCGGTAGTGTTGTAGATTTATTTTCTCTACAAAAAGCATTTCGAAATAATGCTTTGTAAGTATATTGGCAACTGTTTTGTGGTCCTATGGTAGCCAAAAGAGACCCCAAAAAGAACGTTGCATAAGTCCAACTTATTGTCATAATTAATACTAGAAATAATCCTATCTGGTAATATGGTAATATTATCGAAAATAGCATAGAACACCCGGCGGCCACAGTTGTTAGTGCTGCCATAAAAGACGGGCCCATTAAACAGGAAAGGGCATATCGTGTAATCTGCTCACGATTCCCAGCCATTTCTCGTGGGCAAATTCTATAATTTATGCAATAATGCAAACTAAAATCAACAGATAACCCGATTGCAGATGAAATTGCTAGAGATTCCAAAATATTTAGACTCCAACCGAAAAGTATTAAAGCCGCTATAGTAGATAAAATACTAAAGGTTATGGTAACGATAGCAGCAACCGTAAGAATAGGGTTCAGAGTGGAAATTATTAGCACAACTGTGGCCAGAACCATGGACACGAAAATTGCTGTTTGGGTACCTCTACTTAATTCGCGCTGTAAGTCGAAAAATCCTAACTCACTAACAAAAAAGCCGTTCTTCATAGAAAATGGAGCTGTCCTCATCTGGCGTTTCCTCCAAGATTCTAACTCGAGATAAAATTTATTAACTTTTTCGTATGATAATGAAAAAGTTACATTACTATCAAACTCCACTACAATGGCTTTAATTTCAGGATTGTCTTCTTTGGAGAACATGGCTCCGGCTGTTTTTGGATATACAAATCTGTCTGGTCCATTATAAATATCTTCCATTTCTTCCATGATACAGTAATTAAAAACTTCACGTTCAAACGGGAAGTGGGACACATTACAACAGGGAGTTCTATCTTTTTTTGATAATCTATCATGGCACGGCTGCTTCATGCTATCAGCAAATGTTTTAAGAAAACAACTGGTTAGCGACACACCTATTACCATAGGCTGATAAAACGGTTGGGACTTTATCTTATTACAAAAATCCATTAACCAACTTTGCGATTCTAGATCGGTGGCGTTAAATTCTGGATCCATTATTAAAGTTCCCAAGTTTGAAGGGTCCAACGGATTTCCATTATCTATTGGTAAAACACCCCATACAAATCGTAACGGCATGGGGAAATCTCTGTTGGTCATGTCTTCCTGAAATAAAAAGTTCTATTAATTACAAAATAGCATTAGATTTGTTAATGATAATAGGTGAAAAAAAACTGTAGTCCTAAATCTTGTATTTATTCTTTCAATCAAAACTACGTAACTAATCAAATATGAATATTTTATATAATCCAAGCAACGATGACGCAAATAACTTACAATTCAAAGACGTAAAACGATAAGTCAACATACAGAAAATAAGAACGACTCGACAGAGATAAAAAAAAAGTTTAACTTACCTTACAGCCACCTCTTTGAAATTTGAATAGTAAATTAATAAGATTTAAAACGTTTAATTATATAATTTCTAAAATTTCTTTGTTTTAAATAGTTTTATAAATTAACTTGACTGGATGAAAAAACTCAAATTGATTAAATAACTGCACACATAATAAAAAATATCATACAAAAGGGGACCAAGCCAAATAGAAAAGTTTACATATCTAAAAATTTATAAAAAGAATAGTTTACATATCTTAACATTTTTAAATCTTACCAAGCACTTGTCACATGACTTATGTTTCAAACCATATAAGTGTAAGAGTACGTATTCTACTGGTATCAGTACTATGAATCTGTCACCTGACTTTTCACATAAGTCATGTATACTTATGAAAATGTCAACGGGGCATAAAAATACCTGAAGATAAATAAATCGGCATTGCTGTTATAGACTCGAATTGAAGCGTTTTATTTATTACCAACCACAACCAAAGAAATATAACAGCACTTAAGAAACACAATCGAAGAAATTTGTTGTGATCTAGAATTGAATTTTAATATTTTAATTAAATAATAGATTCAAAATAATATTCTAGAGTTAGAAGAAATATATTTGTGGTATATGTCTAAAATCAGGTAATATGTCATTCTCCAACCAGATACGAAAAAATTTCAATACCTGTATTATCTAAAATATAAAAATAATGGTGGTTAATTTGGAATAACAGATTAATCACAGTAACAGATAATACAGATCAGACCAATCCAATATATTAAAAAACACATATTAATCCAGCATACCACCATTGTTTGTGTATTTTATTTTTCAGATGCTTTTTATGAGAGATCGATTTTTCTATGATTTTTTTTCCATTTCCCAAAAATTTCTTTTGCGAAACAAGTCGGCTAAAGATATAACCAAAATATACATTTTCTTTAATAGTAAACTTAAAAATGGTTAACTGAAAATACCCGCAAACTTAAAAACAACAGGATCAAAGGCAATAAAAACAGTAGCATCACCTAAAGTTATTTGATATATGAACAATCAACACAATATAAGAAGTTCAAACCGGGTATAAGAGATAAATAATTGGAGACTCATCCAAAGCTACTGGAAAAGCCTTAATGGAAATTTCAGAAGTCATTCCCACTAAAGATCACAAGCCAATTTATTAATAGAGAAATAACTTGACCTAAGTAATTGTTAATACTGTACGGTTTAGGTGCTATTAGAACTATCTATACGATTTTTTCGTGAAACGTTTAGTTTGTTCAGTTAAAATAAAATTGCTTAAAACTGCGACTGTAGATTTAGAATTCCAAGCGAGAGAAAACCTGGAAAAACTTGTTAAAGAATTGAAACACATTGGAAAAGAGGCAGATATTATTGGTGTGAACATTATTACAGGCTCGGGGAATCAGGTGAAAATACTCCAGCAATACGCGAGAATACGATCCATAATTTGAAAATAATCTTACAACGAATCCCACCTACAACGTTAAAATAATTAAAACAGTTACGAAATTAATGTTATGCTGAATATTAAGCATGCCACCATAACCAAATGCTTATAACCTTCATTGGTTACTATCGAATCTATATTAAACCCGCTAGTCCTAAGTAATTCTATTTAATCTTAGGCTAGGCAAGTATATCTAGTATAAATTAGTATAAACCGCGAAAATCTTCTATTTATTACACATATTAGTCTTTACTATCATGATTGAATAAAGTGTACCTTGCAACTCTGATAATAACATAAGTAGCAAGGTTTTAATTTGCAATTGTTACTTACTTACCCCTCCGGTTTTAAATAAGAACTTGTTTTTGTATTCAAAATCATATTTCTCAAATAGATGATCTGATCGAAAAAGTTGAAATTCAGCTGTTACCGGTGGGCCAATTCCCGGTTTCACAAACACGAGGAAACCGCTTGTTGCTCCCAGAATAGTAAAACTTAGGATCCAAAAATATCTTAACTTTATGATTAGTTGGATAAGTAACTCCTTTTTTCCATTCCATAAAGCAGCTAAATAGAAAAAAAATGGTAAAACAAACAAGAGCTAAGTATTCTTAAAAATAACTTACTGAGACATTTTCCAAATACAGGTGACATAGTCCATTGCGATTTAAAACAACAGAACAATTGGCTGAACATTACAAAACAAACCGGATGTATGGAGTGAGAGAGCCATGACTTTTCCCAAATAACTAAACAGGCTGGAATCCAGGAAATCATTAAGAGATAATTTAATATAACTGCAGTCCCGGCAAATATACTGAAATATTATTTAAATGGTTAAAATATTAAAATGAATAAATTTTAAACATGAATAGAATAGTAAGTCTTACTAAACTGTACGGCTTAAAAAATTTATAAAAAGTACATACCTAAAGCAGCTAATAGCAGTAACAGTACTGACATAAGAACCCCAAAAGGCTACGGCCGTTGTCAAGGCGGTAACAAACATTGATTTAAAAGCATGTTTAATCGTACCAGTCAATATTTCATGGACATCATTGTCATTAGCTTCATCATTTTTCTTCACATGCCACATTTTACATAAAATAAATGAACTATCTGCTCCAATTCCTAAAAAAAATTAATTGCTCGTTGGATTTTATCGGTCTACAAATTAATTGATTCTTATACGAAATTTTTGTAGAACTATTCGGTACAGGTAGTTTTATTAGAGAGACATTACTTTCTTATAGGTCGCTTACGTGGCTAAATGTATAAGTAATCAAAATTGATTTAAACAATATTATTTATAAGTAAATTTGCTACCGCTCGAATTTATAATTTAAATAATATATCTGAGACGTGTCCTTAACAAAAGACAACAAAAAAGAAACTAAAAATTACTTCAATTTCCTACAAGTAGCAAATAGTGCAAATGTGTGTTAAATGTATGAAAACTGCTTTAAATAACTCGAAGATAAAATACTTTAAAATCCTCATAAAATATGAAAATGTACTGGACGGTGTGGCACAGTTTTCTAATTTTGTTCATGCTAAGAAACTTCTTGTTATTAAGTTACATTAATTTGTAACGAGCTACCAAATCAAGCACTAATCCAGCCAACTACATAAATGTTGGCCCCTATGTATTTCCTGGGACGAAAAACGCAGCACTTTATATATAATTCCCTTTTATTTATATTTAACGTTTTGTGATTTATATTGCTCTAATAACTTACCCACCAATAAAACAACATATTTTAAGTAGTTCCTAACAACAGTCATCTGTTTATTTAAATAACAAAACACTGGCTGTGGGTTTTTATTGTTTTTAATATATTTGATATCATCCCGTATCAAATAGCACTGTGCAGGGTATGTATAAACATTTTTTAGAAACTGGAGATTACAATAGACGACCTGGAATTGGTGCCCAACGAAGGACAAACGCTCATGATGATCGATTTATCATGATACAAATGTAGGTCATCATGCTTAATGTAAGCGGACGAACCGTTAGACGAAGACTTGGTGAAACCAATCTTGCTATAGACTCACGATAAGTCTACAGCTTCTTATACGTCATAATGTTACGCGGCTTGAGTTTGCTAGGAATCCTGAAGCTTCGGGTGGAAATGAATAGAGGCGCCATTTGTTTACTTATAAGTTAAGATTTTGATGAGAAAAAATTATAGCGAAGACCGTAGAGGGTTCACTTTTCTCCAGAGGCACGCACAGAGTTGTACGTCATTCCAGAAGACCCTTTAACTGCTGTCAGGTACATTCATAAAATTCTGCAAGATTTTGTTGTTATTTATGTTGATTTTATTGGAAATAATTTTATTCCGGTGCATGATCCACACCAGATCCCGCACCACGAGTAGAAATAGTATGTAGGCATTCATGTATTAGAGTGGCCAGCGTCAAGTCCAGAAGCGAACCCAATTGAACGTATCTGGGACATACTTAGGCAAAGACTATGTCATATTCCTGCTCCTTTAACCTTAAATGAATTACAATAGGCTCTTTTAGAAGAATGGACCTTATTGCTTAAGAAGACGTCACTTGATTTTGGCCATGGCTAAAAAAGGGCAACACTCGATATTAAAAATGCCCCTCAATGTTTTTTACTAGCAATACGTTTTCTTTTTTAATAATTTAACATCTTATTAGCAAACCACCTGTTTATGTGCCTTCGTAGTGTTGTAACAAAAAGTTTTTTTTTATAATAAATGGTTGATTGTTGTTAGAAATTACTTAAAAGATGCTGTTTTATTTTTATGTAAGCTATTAGAACAAAACAAAATCACAAAATTTTTTTTAATTGCGATTTTTTATCTCCGTTTTTCATGCCGGAGATTGTAATATATATCTAAGTCATACTAGTATATTAAATATAAGTAATATATTTAATAACAAAACTTACCTAATGATATAATTATTGCCAACAAATTCATGAATGGAAAAAAAGGTATTTTGAATATCATCTCATAGCAAAAATAGGCCACAATCAGCTGAATAAATATAGTTGCGCCAGTCATAACTGTTAAAAAGAAAGATCCAGTGTAAGACCAGATAAATATAAATATGATTAATCCTGCCAGAGCCATAAATCGCGCATCCTCTTTTAAGTACTCGTCGAATAGCATACTTTTAATTCCAAAATCCGCCGCTACTATTAGCAGACCTTCAAACTTCTTAGAGGTAAGTTTTTCTTCAATTTCCTTATAGAAGGACACGCTGGCAATGCTTGCAGCTATCGGAAAGAATAAAATAGTTTCCTCGAGAATTTGCGAGTCATTCATAAATGTCTAAAAAAAAAACATTTCTGAAAGTTCGAAATAGACAAAGATTATTGTTACGTGGTAGAAGTAAAGGAAAATAAGAATTTCAAATTAACAAATTTGAACTGAACACATTTAAACATAATTAATTGGTGAAGACGGAGCAAGTTTAGAACAAAAGGGACAAAAACTCTGTTGTGAAAAGATCTGAATTGACGTCTTTCTCAAGGCTGGAATCAAAAAGAAATTATTATTTCAGTAGTTCAGTTCATTTCAGTAGTCAGTTTCAGTTCATATAAAAACGAATAACACAATCTCGTGTTATTGCAATGGGAAAAAAAAAATTAAGGAGCGAATAGATTTTTTTCATAACTTTGAAGAACTATTAAAACGAACTTACTTTCGACGTGTACTATATTATAAAATATAAATTTTACTAGTTATATTTTAAAAAGCTTAAAATAGTAAGGTCGTTAAGCGCCTGTGTATTTTTCCCCAGCCATACTAAATTCGATTTTGATGTCTTTTAATAGGTTTTAACTATTACTTCCGGCACACAATAATCAACTTCTAAAGTAGAAATTATAAGGGATGTTTTATCTCGTTTATTATAACTTTTATGAAAGGAAATGAGTTAAGAAGGATTTGTAAAATTTGCAATATTAAGAAAATATAACTTTTATTTTCCACATTCTTCAATAACAGGCCTAACTATACAGGGTGTTTCAGAACTATGGGATCAAACTTCTAGGGGTTGTTCAGTGCAACAGTAGAATCCATTTGAGTATAGGAACCCATGTCCGGAAGTGTGTCACTACGCCACTACGGCCGTGTGACGCGTTTAAATTTAGAAAAAATATTAATTACCTAAATAGGGTCTGATGCATTTATTTTTACCTTTTGTATATGATACCACCACAACAATTGTTCAAAATGTCTTCCTCTAACCTCAATACACCGATTTAAATGCCGCACATGATTTCGCGGACTATACTAAAAATTTCGTCCTCGTTTTGAATGATTTCAAATGCTACTGTTATTCGTCTAATTAAGTCTAGCTCTGATTCTACTGAAGTTTCGTAGACTAAAGACTTAACATGTCCCCACAAGAAAAAATCGAGCGACGTTAAATCGGGTGACCTAGGAGGCCAAGATACTGCTCCATCTCTGGCAATCCAACGGTGCCCAAACCGCTGAGCCAAATACTCGCGTACTTGTACAGCAAAATGAGCCGGCGCTCCATCATGCTGAAACCACATTTGCTGTCTAACGTTTAGTGGAACATTTTCAAGGAGTTCTGGGAGAACTTCCTCCAAGAGACGCAGATAAATAGATCCTGTTAACCGTTCCGGTAGAAGATATGGCCCAATTAAATAATCATCAACAATGCCTGCCCATACGTTGACATACCAACGATTCTGATGTTTTCTTGGAAAAATTGATAACTTGGATTTTCTTCGTCCCAAACATGGCTATTCCTACTATTAAAAATACCGCATCTTGTGAAAGAGGCTTCATCGGTCCAAAAAACATATCGTAAAAAATTTGGTTGTGCAATGATGTGATCCAGAAGCCATCGACAAAATTGATGAAAATCGGCTGCAGTCATACCTTAAACTTTCTGGAAGTGGTAAGGATGGAGTTGTTGCTCGTATAGTACCCGCCAGACAGAAGCGTTACTCGTATTCTTAACGACGTTAAGAATACGAGTTATATCGGCAACTCGCTGAAGCACATCTTCTTCAAATTTGACCGTTCTTATGATTCGAGCAACACCAGTATCATGCATCTTGGGTCTTAAACATGCCTGTCTCAGCGAGCCGCTGTTGAACCGCAATAAACTTTTTGTATCCAGGATGCTGTCGTTCGGGATAACGTTCATGATACAACCGCGATGCTGCTCGTGCATTGCAGTTTGTTGCTCCGTATGCCAAATGCATATCCGCCAATTCTTGATTGGTAAAGTTTTCCATTAGCAATAAATGTTTAAAAATTGAGCTATACAATTTTTAAACATGACATAGAGAATTGACATTGATAAGCGTTGATTTTAAACAATTGTTGTTATGGTATCATGTACAAAAGGTAAAAATAAATGCAGCAGATCCTATTAATGTTTTTTATAAATTTTAACGCTTAGGGCCGTAGTGGCGTAGTGACGCATTTCCGGACATGGGTTCCTATACTCAAATGAATTCTTCTGTTGCACTGAACTGTTATATTATATTAAAGTATAAGGTGAACCTTTATTACCTGTATTTTATACTAATAAATGTAATTAAATAGTATACATCAAATAGTGACTCTTTAAGTTTCGACAACTCAAAGCCAATTGAGGACATATAGTACCCTTATTAAAAAACTCTGTAAAAATGTAATAATAAATTATTGCCATTAAAAAAAAGTATCAGTTATCACAATTTTCAAATTCTCCAAGCATAGATTGACTATCTTGAATTTCTTGACAAATATGGAGAAAATCAAAAAATACGCCGTTTTTCGCGTCTTATATGGAATACTCTATACATTTGAGAATCATCAAAAAGCAAATCCAAAAATTTGCCTCTTCTATTAGAAATACCATTCATCTGTACCATATTAAATTGTAAAAAATAAACATAAATAATGCCGAACATTCAATCAATGATCCGACATATTATAATTACCTAGTAGAAATCAGGAGGAATGTAAGATGCAGCAATGATAAATTTATACTTAGAAATTTCTAAACTAATTTTGAAACTTTATAAACAAAAAGCTGTTAAATTATATTAAAACTGATACGTAAAACATTAGACTTTCAAATTTAGAAGAATGCGTTTCTCTGTGAAGCCTTGAGAATGATGTTAAACTATGACGACTTTCTTAAAACGTTTTACAGAAAACGGGCTTTTTTTATCTTGATCCCAAACCTGCATATTTAATCTTTATCTATTAGATAAGCAAATTATACACATGAATATTTTACATCCAAGATTCACGATTTCCTTTTAACCTTAATGTATTCGGGTTTAGAAGTAAGGACTATATGACTTTTAAAAAATGTTTTTACTAATATTTAGTGGATTTTCTTAAATAAAATACAGTGCATCCGTAAAGTAGCGGATAAATTCAATAAAAATGAAATAGACCGTTTCTGAAAAAAAAAGCCCCAATCCGTCGATTTTAATTTGGTTCAGGGTTGTTTTACGTGGAAATTAAATATACAGGGTGACTAAAAAAAACGATATGACAACATCAATATGTTTTCTAAATGGAAACCATTTTTTTAATGCAGGATCAGAAAGAACGAATCATTTTTTTACAAAGGTGCATTTAGATCTCTAATTTAATATTGCATTTTTAATCAATAATTATTAATATCGTTAATTATCAATGCGAATAAGAAATTAATTTATTTATTATAATAAAGTAATTTCCTATCTTTTTTGAAATCATATATGACACGAAAATCTTCTAGTCCGATCTAATTAATGGTACTGACCTCTGCAGGAAAGAAAGTCTTGCCAGACAAAAAACTGAGAATGTTCACAACTGCGTCGTGCTTTAGGCAGTTTACAGGAATATCACAGTGCTTCTTTTTAAAACAATTAGTATTAAGTTCATTGCGATGATAAAATCCGGCGCACTTTTTAAGAAGTTGGTACGTCCGCTTAACATCCTTTTCCTAAAAGTAAGATTTAAAAATTATTACCTTATGAACTATTATTAAAAAAGTAAATAGTATAAAATATCAATTAAGCGGGGCTAAAATATAGCATATCGAATTTTAGGGAAAATCAGGAAAAAGCATAAATGCTAAACTATAAAAAATTATAAATGCTAACAATCTTCCTTTCTATCCTAAAAATGTGTGCATTGGCCATAAACATAAATATTAAATAAATTAGGCAACGAACTGAAAGTTTGGTCATGAAGCTGTGGAGTCGTATGAAGTCGTAAAGTCATAAAACGAATTTCAAATAAAGCTGGGATTCTTACGATTTTACTCTTAAAATACTTTTACGAAGGACAAATAATCACGAGTTTTTTAGGCAGAACTTATCCCAATAATTAAGAATTAGGCTTATTTATTTCTGAATGTTTGTTTCTTGATTTGATTGGAGATTGTAGTGATTTTTTTCTTTTATACCTAAAAACGACTTAAGGTTTAATTTAACATCTCATTTTATTAAAACTCGTCATTTGATATTATCGTGCTTCATTGATACCGAAAGAAAAATTTAAATAGTGTTTTATAAAATCAATTAAACAACTAAATTGTGTTGCCTCATAATCGAAAATTTGTAGACATAAAAAAAAACTTCTGTCTACTGCTATAATCAGTTTGTTGGGTTAATATTCCTATTTTTTTTTGTGAATTATGCAAACATATTCTTATATAAATAAGGAGGAAAGGGTTTATTTAAATAAACATAACTTTTCTATAATTCGATCTGTTCGCAAATTATTTGGAATTATAAATAGTTATATACATAGTTCGCGATTATCGAGAAATAAAAATGGGTTAGAAACAAAATATTTTAATAATATAAATTTAAAATAGAAAAACACTCATGCGTCGAAGGGAGAGTGAGTTGGATCGATGTGGCAAAAATATTAGTTTTTTAACTTTCATTTTATCGTTACTAAAATTTTAGATTTTGAATTTGTACGGGTATAATATTTTACAAAATAATAATTATCCAAAATGATGCATTTGGTGTTTTTTTGTTTCAGTTTTTAACTTTGCATTAAAAAGGAAATAATTCAAAGATTCCAAAAGCGAAAAAGGCGGGAGAACCAGATAGTCTCCAAATGCTACGCAACATTATTTAGCCAATTAGCCCCAAGCAACTTTTTTTTTGTTTAATAACTATTACTTTAAAACTCCACATCGGAGATTCATGGCAACCGTTAAATTGGTGTATTAGATCATGTTTAATACACACTCTAAATATTAAACATTTTTTAAGTCTGAATTAATACAAAATAATCCCGGGGAGACTGCAACCTTTGGAATAGATATATTAAGTAAAACTCTAGGCTTTAATTGTTAATTTGTCCTGTAAGTAAGGTCAGTAAGTAAGGTAAAATATCTACATAATTTTTCGTATTTAGCAAATATCCATCCAATTATATTATGTGGTAGAATCTGGCGCGAAGATAGTAAAGCAATGATTAGGACTGGAAATAAGTACTTCGGTACTTCTAGTGTATAATAGTTTCATACTTCTAAATCCACACCTAATCACTATGTGATTTCTCAAAGCACAGTATTATAAACTAGGACACCATAAGTTTCTGGCGAATTTAAAATCACGCATATTACTGCCAAGATTAAATTTAGTATTAGAGTGACGGTTCCCATTGATAACTTGATATATATGTTTAGTCACCTGAAATTTATAAATATTCTCAATTGGCACAATATTATAGTTTTTATATAAACTTTTTGTATTATATTTCTTGGGGAAATGCTATAGATTTATTTATTGCTTTATTTTGGAGAGTCCAGAGGTTTTATAATTTCTTTTTTTAAACGATACTATAAAATTGATAGATTTTGTAGCCGACAACGTACCAAGCAAAATATACTTCTTAATAAATTGGCGAGTACTGTGACATATTTTTTTGAATATGCCTACTGGTGATTAAAGTCATTCTTATATTAAATGCAGATCATAACGTATGAATACATATTGTAATAGAATATACTACTGTCCGGAACACTCCTAATTCCGAATGTCAAGTTCTACAATTACATTTAGTTTAATAGTTTTATTTATAGAGTTTAATTTTTTAGTATTTCATAATTTTTGGGGAACCCTATTGGGCTCCAATTTATTATTATTATTATTATTATTATTATTTTATTAGATAAAAGCCAAGAATTTTACATTCTGTATAGCTCTATGAACTAAGTAGGCATTACAATATATTTCAATAAATCTTCAAATGTCAGCTTCCAAATTTAAACACTAAAAATGTCCAATTTGTCCAGACGATTTTTAAAACAGTTTACAGAAGAAGCAGTTATGACATCTACGGTAACGAATTCCAAACATCGAACACTCTATTAGCCAAAAAGATTTGACGTGTTTTTGTTTTATACATACACCCTGCATGCCATTTGAAAACGAAACAGAGCGTATTTTGGGTCCCTCAGAACATTTGCGAAAAAATCCTCGGACCCGTCAATTTTTGATTCAATGGGGAAACATTTTTTTGCTAGTTTCGCCCCCTTGATGGCAAAGCCCTAGCGGGGGTGACAAGGGCCCCCAAACTTTTAAATGGAACAGGGGGTCGAGTGATACCTTCTTTGAAGGTATTTTTATGTGGATTATAACCCTAAAGTTTTAAATCGTTACTATTTGCCTAGTCGATACAGAGGCTAATAAAAGTTACAAAAAAATGTTAAAAAGTATAATTTTAAATAAAAGGCTTAAAGATAAAATCAATCAAGTAAATGTTCAAAATGTTGGCCTTCGATACAATAATACAGGTTTTAGTCAAACCTTTCCCGTACATTTTGCAAAATTTCTGGGGTGATTTGACGACATTCATCAATTATTCTTTGTCGCAAATAGTCTAGCGATGTTGGCTGACTAGCATAAATTTTAGTTTTTAAATGGCCCCATAAAAAAAATCTTAAGTCCGGGGAACCAGGAGGCCATTCAATAGCTCCTCTTCTTCCAATCCATTGTCCTGGAAACGTTTGGTCCAAATATTGACGAACCCTTGCAGCATAGTGGGGTTAGTGCAAAGGAATGCACCCCATTTTGCTGAAATACTAGACGATTTTCAAGTACTCGTTGTTATTTTCTAGTATCTCCACTAATGCTGGATGAATTGTATTTTCTAATAACTCCAGGTACATCTCTCCTGTTAAATTGCCAGGTAAAAAAGGGGCCTACGATATGTTTACCAAAAATGCCAGCCCAAACATTTAATTTTGTTCATTAGTTTTTCAGGATGTTGTGTATGCACTTTACGAAATATTCTGGGATTTGAATCAGTCCAATAGCGACAGTTGTGATGATTCACAGTACCGTTTAGGAAAAAGGAGCATTCGTCAGAAAAACATTCATTAAGTCGAAAGTGTGGATCATTGGCGGCTTGTTCAGATATATTTTCACAAAATTGTACTCGCCTATCAAAATCGTCTTCGTTTAGTTCTTGTACGAGATGCATTTTGTACAGATGAAACTTGTTTTTTTTTAATATCTTCTGAATGCTGCTTCTCTTAATACCAGACACGATTGATAACTTCCTTGTGCTCAGCTCCCTTGTGCCTAAAATAGCTACTTCTGAAGCTTCATTCACCACTGGATTATCCATTTCGCGCTTTTTATTAGCCACAGACCCAGTTTCCCTAAATTTTTGAACCAATTCCAAAATGTACTTGCGATGGACCTGTCGATTAGGGTGTTGTAGTGTGTTAAAGAGCTGGGCAGTTCTATTAGCATTTTCTTTGTTCGCAAAGAAAAGAGAAATTATTTCAACTCTTTCAGCAGGTGAATAAACCATTATCACACTTAATGTTGTAACTAACTTTAAAGAGCTATTTGTTTGACACACTATGATCTGACAGCAGTAACTGACAACCACTATTAAACTTCAAAATGTTGCTATAATAACAGTCTCAACAATAACCAAGAGTTCCCTTGCAGAATTGGCATAGATATAAAAAAAGATTAAAAAAAAAACAACAGAAAGTACGGTTCACAATGTAGAACAAAATTTTTTGTATTTATTTAACTGCTAAATTTACAAGCATTTTTTTTTCATAAAAAATGTTGACATGTTTTTGTAACTTTTATTAGCCCCTGTATCGACTAGGCAAATAGTAACGATTTAAAACTTTAGGGTTATAATCCACATAAAAAACATTTAGAATAAGGTATCACTCGAACCCCCGTTCCATTTAAAAGTTTGGGGGCCCTTGTCACCCTCGCTAGGGCTTTGCCATCAAGGGGGCGAAACTAGCAAAAAAATGTTTCCCCCTTGATTCAAAAATTGACGGGTCCGAGGATTTTTTCGCAAATATTCTGAGGGACCCAAAATAGGCTCTGTTTCGTTTTCAAATGGCCACCCTGTATGTTTTTTTAATCTCAAAGTGTGACCGCGAAGTCTAATATCGCGATTTCTTTCCAATAGTTCGTTTAGATCATAGCCCAAATAATTATAAAGGATTCTAAATGTAAAAATTAAACCACGAAGCTTTCGTTTATCAAAAGTTAGCAAGTCTCTCGAATTCAAGTAAATTTTTGTCGCGCATCAAGTCCGCGCACCATACGGGACCTGCATATTCAATAATAATAGGCCGGACAAACGTGGCATACAACTTCATAAAATTGTGAAATGGAATTTTAACAAAAGCTTTTTGTAGCAAATACAACATAGATTTTGCACGTTTCACAATTGAGGCAATATACTGGGATCAAGAGAGATCCTTAGTTACTATTATTCCAAGATCTCAATAAGATTCCACTTTTTTAAGTTTAATGTTATTTCTTTGGTAGGGTAGCTGGGGATTACTTTTTCCTAAATGTAACACCACACACTTGTCCGCGTTAAGAGGAAGTAACCATTCACTGCACCACTTCCAAATAGTGTCCAGGTCGGTTTGCAATTGTTGATGAGAAGTTAGAGGAACTGCATATATTTTTGTGTCGTTAGCAAACATTGATACCATTTTAGTTCTGAAGGTAAATCACACGTGTAAGCCAGGAACAGGAGAGGGCCGAGGACGGAGCCCTGAGAGACTCCGCTGGATATTGGATAGAATTTTGACATGGCCCCACCCTCACACTGAATTTTCTGTTTTTGAAAAAGTCTTCAATCCAACCGATGCGACTTTCCGCTGTTCGGGTACAGAGTTTTTAATCATTGAGTATTTCATAACTTTTGCAAGAGGCGCAGCTATCACTTCACTGCATTTTTTTAGAATAGTTGCCGTTAATTTGTCCAAACCTGCAAGACGAATCGTTTTTCAATTTTTAAATTTTTTGTTTAACTTTTTCCTCATTTATATTTATTGTTGTTATTGAGTTTAAGACACGAGGACAATGTGGGGTAGGTAATACATCTTGTTCAGGCTCTTTAGTGAATGCCTGTTCGAAAGTTCTCGCCAACTCTTCCATAACTTGCATTTCTTTTTTACACATGCTGTTGTTGCCTTTTTTTAGTAACGGTATTGACACCCTCGATTTAATTGAGGAGCGAACGTATTTAAATAGTTTTTTGGGGTTTTGGTCGTTTGCTAAATTAATTTCAAAATTTTGGCGGAAATTTTTGATTTAGTTTGTAAGCATTTTCGAAAAACTACGATGATTCGTCAGGTCAATGTCATTTCTTGAACGCTTATATTTTGTCCAGAAAGGTTTCTTCCGTTTAACCATGTTAAGAAGATTTTTCTTTATCCAAGGTTTCTTTGCTTTCTATCGCATTGGTTTTTCTTGAGAATTCAAAGTAATAGAATGGCAAAGAATATTATAAAAAACTGACCACATTTCAGATGAGGATTCACAGGATATATACATTTGGTCCCAGTCCAACTTTCCTAGATCGTTAGACATGTTCCAAATTTGTCACCAAATATTTATTTTGACTAGTGCTCTGTTTTCCATAGTAGGATTTTGTAGAAAATTGAAATTCTGCATTCATTATATTATGATCTGATTTTCCAATAGGGTCCTCGATTTTAATATTGCAAACAAGACATTCTTCGTTTGTTAGTAATAAGTCGAGAGTCGATGGTTCCTGGTTTTGTCTGTATATGGTTGATTCAGTGATGAGTTGGGACAGATTACTATTTAATATTAAGTCCCTACAATAGGTTTCAGAATTGTATGGTTGAGGAAATGACGTAAGTGGCCATTTTAAACTAGGAAAATTAAAGTCACCGACTATTACTAAATATTCACATGTCCTTGACAAGTCTTGCATCTTTTCAAAAAGCTTTTTGTTGTTTTCCAAACTGGTATCATTTGCCGGGGGGCGATAGATACACATAAAAGTAAAATAAATATCCTTGCTTGCTATTTTTAATATTAGGGTGTCTATGTTCTCAGAAGAAAATGGTAACTTTTGTGAAGAAAAATCAATTAAAATTTGATTGCTTACATAGGCGCAAGAGATTACATAGGTTATTTTATTGTAAATCCTGGTCATTTTAACTTACTAGATTTCATGCACTTGCTTGTTTTGAAAAAAGAAACATTTTAATAAGTTTTTTTGTTTATCTTGTAAACAATAAAACGTAGACGGTCAACGCAAGTCAGATGCAAACTGTAATCTGACGTCAATACAAGAAATGTCATCCTAGCATCAAAGTGTATTCCTGGCGTAAGTTTGTTTCAAACAGAAGTGTGGTCCTCAGTTTCGTTACAATATTATTACATATTTACAAATGACTAAGTGGAATCTGGTTAGCAAATTCTTGCCCAATATTGACGAAGTAAGAATTAAAATTTTCACAGATATTCCTTGGATTTTCTATTTTATGATTATTTGTAACTTGTCTTGTCTTCTCTGTAATGGCTTCTGCTTTTTTCAGGCAGTTTGCCAGCTCATTCGGGTGATTCGGGAATACTGTCGGATATGTACCATGTTCCCTGAATCGAACTTTGACAATACTAAATCGATAAGTTTCACACTATTAAATTCCTCAATGCAGGATGTCGACTCTCCCACGAGGAATGCATCATCCGACCTGGCTACTGGCGTAAAAAGGTTCAGCTACCACTAGCTGAACCTTTTAAGCTACCCCTTGATGGCTTACCGACTTCTCCCTTATTAAAAGTATAAATTCATTTGAAAAGGAGAAATACCCTTTCGTTCTGATTCATTATACTATATTGTAATCCATTGTTTAAGCAGATGTCTTTATATCTACGGTTTTCGTTAGTTTCTGGCTTTAAGGGATTTATATCACCTAATAGAGATAGTTCATTTCAATTTATGTTACTTTAAGTTGAAGTAGTAAATAAAGTATTTTGATGGAGTATAATAAACGTTTTATTAATTATAACATACTTTTACTCAAACATTTCTTACCGTAATCTGTAAACATGAAGTTCGTCCAAAAAGTGCAGCGATGTAATTAGCTAATGACCAGGGTTTGCAGCATTCTCCTTCAACCTCTGTGTTGGAAATGCAGAGTTGCGGCACACTATGTAAGCTCATTAAAACATTTTCTAATCTGCATAGTGATAATAGGTTTTTATGGCTAAATAAGTTTTCCTTATTCGGTGTTGAAATTACTAAATGGGAATATTTTTCATCTAAAAAAAAAACAATGTTATATCAACTTTAAGCTATTATATTATGTACGCCAACTATTTATTTATTAATATATATAATTTATTAAAAAATTCGGTGTATTCTGACTTCTGTTGGCCATCTTTCTATTGATTTATTATTTACACAATCGTGAGAAATTCCACAAATTCCATTATAAATTATATTGTTTATTAAGTTTATAACCTACTGATACCATTAATAAGTATGATTTTGCACCTTTAAACCACTTAAGTTGTACAGAGTTTAAAAGCACAGATAAAAAACGGTGTAGATGTATATATAAATTACGGTAAAGATGTATATATAAATTATTATATTATATATAAATATTAATTATGAATAATGATTGTTGTATTTTGTAGACACTTAAATACAGGATCGAAACACCAAAGACTAGACATAAACGCAGTTATTATAAGTGTGAGTATGTGTCTTTTTTAATTTTGTCAGATAAATTAGTGTATTATGTAAATTACTTAATTTTGGTGCTTTTATATAACTATTAAATACATTAACAAAGTGCAAACAAAACGTTAAAACATAATATTGAAATTTTAATACAGAGTTATTGAACTTACCTGGTGAGCCACAAAACTGTTTGTGATAATTGAGGCTCTTATAACTAGGGATTGTGTCAGTCAAATTCTGAATGACTTGCCACTTGTTAGATACTTCCGGCATTATCATGGCATTCTTCTCAGTTTTTATTACCTGCAAACAAAAAAGCATTTTTTTCTTTTAATTGTCATCAAGAACAAAAAATGCAATGACAGTGAATTTTTTAAAGCTAAATGAAACCTGATTCAAACAAAAGTTATTTTCATTTCTGTCTATGTCCAGCTAGTAGTAGTAGTATATACAGAGTGACAATATAAAAACCTTAAATGGCAAGCTAAAAACAGTTTCTATAAAACAAAGGGGAATAAAAACAAGCATATTGCACCCTTAGCTGTAATCTCTTGGACACAGAGAGATATACTCCTAAAATGTTAAATAGAAAGGGGGGTTGAGTGATACATCATCTTGAAGCTACTGAAAAATGCTTTTCATAATCCACATTTCAGAAAATTCTTCTCTATTCCAAGGAAAAGAATAAATGAAAGCACATATTTAAATTTTGTTATTATTATTTAATTAAATGTTCTAAATTAAGGCTACCGATACACTAGCATGTCTCTTAAGAATTCTAAACATATTTACTTTAAAAGAAACTTGTACTAGTATTATTATTTTAAGAACAGTTGACTTTCGGTTCAGTTTAAACGAATAGCAGCACTTCTTATCTTTAACAATGGTGTACAGGGCTGTTCTTTATATTTACAGAGCCTAGCTCGGTTATTGTACGGAATGGACAAAAAAACTTTAAATATAAAAGTTGTACAGTTTACCTGAAATCACGAGGAAATGTGCTATATAATATATATAATATAATACAGGGGTATCGCAAAGTTAATAAAAAATACAAAGTTTGTATTTTTTAAACTGAACACCTCGTATATATTTGTGTATTAAATGAAACTCGTTTTTCTTCTGTTTTCAAAAATACATGATATGTTAACATTTCGCTTACCTTTTTCAGAAATAAAAATCCTGTAAAACGTTTTTTTTTCTTCAAAAATTCACAAATGTTATATGATGCTGTCAGTATTTTCCATACAGTTTCTATAATCTTTGTATAATTTCTTCTTCTTCTTCTTCAAGAAAACTTCCCACCATGGCAGCTGTCGATGATACGTTGACGAAGTTCATCCAAACTTTCAGGTTGGGGAGTAAACACAATAGATTTCAAATGACCTCATAGAAAAAAGTCTAACGGCGTCATAACAGGAGATCTAGCAGGCCATTCTATAGGCTCCCTTCGCCCTATCCATTTATCTAGAAACTCGTCGTAGCCATTGCCGAACGGGAAGAACATACTGAGGAGGAGCGCCGTCTTGCTGGAGATATATTTTTCAGCCTCATCAAGTATAGGGTTTCCATCATCATCGATTTGGTTTTCAATGGATTCAGTGATAAGCGGATTGATGGTATTTTCCAACATATCCAAATAAATGTCTCCATTTAAATTTCCGTTAATAAATAATGGCCCAATCACTTTATTTCCTAAAATGCCTGCCCATACATTAATTTTTTGAGGGTACTGGGTATGCCCTTCTACAAATGCATGAGGATTTTCATTGCTCCAATATCTATAGTTATGCTTATTAACAAATCCATTTAGATAAAATGTGCATTCATCGCTGAAGCAGATATTCTTTACATGAATAGTATTATCATTAATCGCTTCAGTCATTTTTTCACAAAACCCAACTCGCCTATCGAAATCGTCTTCGGTTAACTCTTACATAATATTTTCATTTTGAAAGGATGAAATTTATGAATCTCAACAAATTAAGATAAACAAAGATTTTTCTAATTTTCTCAAAAACGAATCGACCGATTTAAAAAAAATCAAACGTTAAAATAAAAGACTTTGAAAGACCTTTTAAACAAGATATTACTTGATACCCCTTGCCATTTAAAATTCTTAAGGGGATGACCCTGTGGGGCAGAGAGTGAAAGGGGGTGAAGTAATTTTAGGTTAGAAAGTTGTCCCGTTTGACAAACCTTTTGACATATTTCGGCGTTTTCTTTTTTTAAACAGTGGTCTTCGATAAATCCGTGGTGGGAAGTTTTCAAATGAACACCCTGTATATAATTTTTTTAGATATCCCCATAGAAAAATGTCTAATGGAGTCAGATCAGGGCTATTTGGTGGCCAGTTAATGTAACCATGAGTTCCAATCCACTCATTAAAACGATTATTTAAAAAAAAATCTTACCGGCATAAAGTTATGAGGCGGACATTCTTTAAGAAAAAAAGTAACAAACCTCCATGTTCTAAAAACTGGAGATGTCTATCCTTGAAATCTAATCCATGATCCTTGAAATATAATGGGTCTAATTATTCGGTTTCTAAGGATACCACACCATACATTTAATGACATCCTGTCTTAGTTTTTTTATTTCGATATAAGTGTAAGGATTTTCTGGTGACAACCCTGCTGTGGTAAACACGGCTTCGTCGCTCCACATCTTATTAAATACAGGGTGTTCCGGAAAATTTGGAAATCCTCTCGAATTCACGTAGAAAATAAAAAAATAATATGTAACTTTCCTAAAAAAAAAAATTGCTATAGGCCCTCCCTACGAAGTTACGGCCCCTTAAAGGCGCCGCTGGAAATCGGTTTTTCTTGAATACATTTTAAAGTATTTGGTATAATATATATATAAATAAGGTTAATGTGTTTTAAGGACTTTCTTTTAAGAGGTCCTTAGTAGTGTTGATAACGTTAATTTTTTATTAAATTATACCAACAAAAACAGTCTTCTTATTTCATGGTTATCTGTTAATTTTTATACTGGCAGCATTTTGTAGGGATGATATCCATATTTATGTAGCACTCTTTGAATGTTTCCTCTAGAACATTCAAGTATCTACTAGCTTCTATGGTTGATAAATTAGGTTTTTCTTAAAAAATCAAAGCATAAATTATAAACGTGATAAGATTCTTAAATATAAATTTACTTTTTCTCTTGAAAATATAATAAAATTTATAGTTCTTCCTCAATGTTAGCTAAAACTGTGCATTTTTTTTAAGTGTGCAGATTTTTGCGGTGTCTCATACTCCTTTCAGTATAATAAAAGGTGGACCTAGCAGGAATTTTCATTTCGAGATGAATGTGGTGATACCTTTTCTTCTTCCATATAACTAACCCATATTCAAAAGATATAGAAAAAACATTAAAAGTGACAGCCATAACTTTATGTAATATACAAAAGGTCCTGACGTATTATGATTATCACAATTCAGATTTAAATCTAATTGATTTAGTTTAGGCTAAATTAAAGGGATATAGGGCAAACAAAAACTTTAATCTTAATCAAGTTGTGGGATACTTTTTTTTGATTTTTCACCCGACAATGGAAATCTCGTTGTGAGCATGCAAAAAAAAATAAACAAGAATATATTAGAACTAGATAGTGCTGTGGATCAGCTTCTTATTAATGTAGATAAAATTGATACCAAATTAGAAAGCGATACAAATTTTGAACAAAATAGTGAATTATCTAGAATAGAGGAAATACGTGAGCAGGGTTATGGATCACAAAACGCTAAAAGAGGACAAAACCTATCTTAATTTGTAAATTTTGTATATTTATAAAATAATAATACTATTGATAATTATTTGACTTTAAAATATTATATGGATTCGTAAGCATTATTTTATCGTTTATTAAAATACGTAAGTATATTACATTTAACATTAAAAAAGTCAAGTACAATTAGGTCAAGATATTTTTACCTGGGAAAATATTACGTTATAGAATAAACTGCAAAAATTTCTAGAATGAAATAATTATATACATTTTTGTAAAAAAAATGTTATATTATTTCATTTTTTTTAAATCGTTTTTCGCTGACACCTAGAAAAAATAAGATTTTCTTAAAGAATAAAAATTATAAAACCTTTATTTTATTTCAACAAAACAAAACATGTTAAAATAATAAATAGAACACCACCTCTGTTTATAAATGTTTTATATTAAAAATGTAATGCGAAGAAATTGAAAAACAATCTGCTTCAATAATTGAATTTTATTTTTTTATAATAGATATTATATTTATTTCAAAATATTACTAAAAGCTACGTTAAAATATGCCGGGTGTAAACTCAGTAAAAATATGGGTATTTATAACTTTGTGTTAAGTTTATCGTTTTCTGTCTCTGTTGCACACTGACTCTTGTCTGTGCATTTCATCGGCCACTTGAATGTGGTTGAGTAGTAGTTAAAAACATTTGTTTCAGTGATCAAGTGTACCTTCTATTTAAATGGGATGTTAAGATTCAAAACTGGCATTGCTGGAATAACGAGAACCTATTTAGAGAAGGACATGCGCAGTACCCCCAGTCGTTGAAAAATGTTTGGGCTGATATATTAGGAGATGGTATTATCGGACCAATATTATTTATGCCAGGAAATTTAAATGGCGATATATATGCGAAAATGCTACAGAGGTCTATAGGTGGTAACAGTGCGGAAATCAGAGAGACTTCCTACAATAGAACGTACTACAAGAGAACGTTTAGTAGAATTCCAACAGAACGGAGTACCTCCTATAATATATATATCTATATACTAATATATATATCTTATAATTATGTAGTTCCCATTAGGCAATGGTTAGATGATCCTTATCCTAACTAGTGGATTGGAAGAAGAGGTTCTATTAAATGGCCACCTAAATCCCCGAACCTTACACCTCTTGACTTATTTTTCTCTAAAATCTGTGGTTTTTAAAACGTAACATAAATCCTAAGTCACTAGAGAAACTCCAGAACAGAATGGTTCAAGAATCAAATCATTTATTCATGTTGAATACCAAAAAGGTTTACACAAGTCAAAAAAAAATCAGTCAGCTACTATCCTTAAAATATTAAAATATACAAATAAACATTTAATACTAAAGAAAGTTAAAAAAAGTTAAAATATACTAAGCAGTTCGCACTTCTAAAGATGTAATTTTTTTTTTAATACGCATAATAAGAATATAAGACGTTAAACATCACCAATCAACAAACAGAATAAATAAGTCACCACTGAAAGAGATATTTTCCATCAGAAACTGTGTGTGCTCATATAAGAAATTTTTTAATAGTACTTGGCGAATCCTGGTCTTAAACACACTGCCAGTCAAAGCCTTCAGGGTATTTGGAAGTTTGTTCTAATATTTTACGTCCCAATATCTTGGGCTACTTCGACACCTCTCAAGCCTACAAAGCGGAACAGCAAGCCGCCCGCCGTAGCGGGTCGGGTACTCATTTTGGCAGTCATTTGTAGGATATTAAGAGGGAGGTCTACCTGCGTAAAACGGGGTTAGCTCCTGTACCAAGACAAAAAAAGTTAGAAAGCTCAAATTTTGTGTAGGGATTGTTTATTGGATTATCTAGACGGGATGCTATTTAAAATTTTGAAAATCAAAAAAAACAATGTTGAAAATTTTTATTTTTTATTAAAACAATGTAAAATTGACCATCCCCTGTTTCTTAAATCTAATAAAACATAACACACGAAATATATATGTTGTAAACATTTTTGGTTTCTTTTAAAACCTAACCCAAAAAATAATAATAATTTTGGCTAAAAATTGGGTCTCCATAGGATATTTAGGCAGATCTGGCAACACCGTTCTTGTTTCTTAGGACGCACAATATCTGCCGGTCAGCTTTCATTGGTCGAAACGGTTTTGATAAACGGGTAGTGCTAAGCAGTCTTGATTTTATTCTAAGTGATATTCGCAATTATTATTTTCCTTTATTTTATTAGTGCATTGTGTTTTGTTCTTTCGTGATTGTGTACTTTCGTCGTTGTTTAAAAATTTTCTTTATGGGTCGTAATAAACGAAACGTTGTGGATAAAAAACATTTAGGTTTAGCTACTTTTCGTAAAAGTAAAAAACGTATTTCAAAAAACGTCTGGTATAGTTTAGGTGAAGTGACTTGGTCAAGCTCCAAGATTGAGTATGTACAAAATACAATCAACATACTACATATATGCATTAAAATAAACTGCAAAATATATTACGATATTTAGTGATCGATTCCCGTATATATTTACGGTGGATTCGAGTCTTTCCAGCACAGCCTCCGGCGCGGCGGCCCGTTCAACAATCAATATTTGTCAGATAAAGATAGGCAAGTTCGGCGCGGATAACGTGAAACAGACGAAGATACGAGATTCTCTCGATGCTGCTGGGATTGAATTGTGGACGGGCCGGAAATAGGAAACACAGTCGCGCGCTCAAAAATAGGAAATGCAATTATTTTATACGTTTCATTATTTTTATTTTACAGTTTTCTTCAACTAAACAAATATAATCAAAATATTAACTTTTATTGTGTTCCATTATTTATAAACGTAATTTTTTATTAGATATATATTATACGACGTGTTACAAATTCTTAGCTCAATATTGGGATCTCGGTAAATATAAGAGTTACGAAGATGGTTAAATTTAGGACGAAGTTTCGCATTTTTGAGCCTAAAAATGTGCCATTTGAAAATTTGTTTAAAAAATATTTAAATTTATATTTCTTGTTGGGGCGCTATTGGACCACCCCTTTTGTACGTGGAAATAATGTTGCGAAGAATCAACCATTTCTTAAGATGCCTGCCATAATATATAGGTCTGTATATGGTAATAATTAAAACAATTTTGAATTTTGTGAGTGTGTTAAAATTAGCATGGTGAAGACTTGGCTCACCCTAAAATCGGTTTCGCGTTTATATTACATTGCGTGTAGTTCTTGTTGTTATTCTATTTGTTCTATACTGTTGATGTTTTCTTTTATTTACTTTCGTCTCAACTTTTGAACAATAAAAATGAAATTTTTGCGGCCTTTTAATACTAGTGATAATGAATCGAATAGTTGTGGTAAATAGGTATTTTTAGGCATTTCATAATCTGTTAGTTTATGATCGCTTTACCGATCAAATTTTAAGAGAGCATCAATTTTTTAACACGTGTCATTTTTGACCTGAATATATTTTAAACCTGAATTATAATTTTTAAACATAATGTACTTTAAAAAATATCATTAATATTTGCTTAACGAAAAAAATACAGTACTGTTTTTTTAAGATAAAAATTCAAGGTTAAATGAAATTTTTGACATTAAAATTAACGAGTCACTTATTTTGGGTATTATGTCACTTATATTAAATATCAATTTAGAAAATACTATCTCATATGCTCAAATATTGAAAAGAAGAAGAAAATAGACTTATTTACATATTTAAAATATATTTGAATTTAAATTTTTAACAAAACCTTTCGTTATATTTACTTTAATGTAAGTTCAATAAGTCTTAAATACAATAATTTAAATAGATATAATAGATACCGCGAATGAATCCAATTATAATTCATGCCAATGACGAATCCAGTTCTGAAGAGATGGATAGTGATGCTAAATAGATAAGCATTTTTGGATGTAAAAAAATGTGGGTGCAAAATTATGAATACATAGTTAACTTCACTTATATTTGATTTCGATAAGCCCAAAAATTTCATTTTCAATTTCATTTCAATGAAAATTCATTGTTCAGCGGAAATTTTTGGGCTTATCGAAACAAATATCAGCGGAGGCAAGTATAACAATATTCTATTGCAGCACGGCCACGACATTATTTTATACCTATGTAACAACAAACCACCCAACTTTTTGACAATTTTTTTAATAATTAAAAAAAAACTGTGTATATTTCATTAAATCTAACCACGACTTTTGCATGACTTGATAAATGTTTTTGTTGGTTGTAAAATAACTTTTAACTAAATTTTTACTATATATATTTAGCCAGAGAACAACACGTTATATGCACGCCAATGCCCTATAAAGAAACCGCCGCGTGCTAAACGTTTTTAGTTTTTATACTTGTCCAAGTAACTTCACCTAAACTATAAATATAATGCTTTTTTTGTAATTAATAAGTGTACAAGGTGTCCCAGTATATGGTCTAGAGATGCTCGTAATAAGAGCGAAATATGTAACTGATTTTATTTATTATACAATTTTAAAGTTATTTGCGACCGGTGACTTGGAGTTTTATACAGTTTCCGTGTTGTTGGTAGAGGGCGTTCGTCGCGTTAGTTTTTACTTTTTTAGAACATAATCGCACTTTTAGGTTTTCATAATATGTGAATGACTTAAATTTACTAGATTTTTAGCAATGCAATCCTAAATAAAATAAAATTAATACCTAAGATTATTTTTTAAAAAATATTACGACTTTTGTTAATTCTTATATCTGCCGTATTTTAAAAAGAAGATCCTCATTATTTTTAACATATTTACAGATTTTACAATTTTTATATTTAGTTCATTTAGATTATTAATTATAGGACTATCATAAACAATTGATTTCAAATATCCCCAAATACAGAAGTCCATGGGGTTTAAGTCTGGACCACGCGCAGGCCAAAGCAAAGGTCCTCCACGGCCAATCCAACGTTCGGGATATTATTCGTCAAGATAATTGCGTACCTGTCGAGAAAAATGCGCGAACATGTATCTTACATAAAATACATGTTCTGCTTAACATTTAATGTAACAAATAATGTATTTCTTTTTTGAAAAATGTATTATGATTTTTAAAATATGAAACATCACCATTATTCATTATAGCTATGCCTTATAATTTTTAATAGTCGTTTTTCTTGAAGATTCCTCGTAATGAAGCATTTTGGAGAGTTAAAATGTTGCCCAAACTAAAATATTTTTATGAACATTACCTTTTACCGGAAGTTGATCCACTTTATCCAAAAGGAATACCACTTAGAGACAAAGCAGAAGAATCAAACATATTATTATAGTACAATATAATCATTAGGTTTGTTCTAGCACGATATTTGCAATGGTTTGAAACTAGTTTAGTGTATATCCCAGTTGCGCGTGATTAGCCTGAAACCTCGTTGCAAACGGTTCCATTATGTAATGTCTCACACATTCACCCATAGGGAGTATTATTCGTGTATGGTTTCTGTAATGGTAGCGCATTACGTTCTGTTGATGAATACCGACGTGGTTTTCCAAATCGAAGAATTCCTAATCGAAAAGTTTTTCAGACAGTTTTTGCAAACGCTCAGGAAACAGGAATGTTTCCAAGCATAAGAATTAATTCTGAACGAGAGGCGGATATGGCTGAAGAGAACCCGAGTGTTAGTACGAGGCGGATTACAAAAGAACTTCGATTAGTATCACATGTAGACGTTTGGAAGACACTTAGGAAAAAGAGGTGATTTTGGCTTAGGGGTTCAATTTTGTGAATGGATCCCACAAAATCGAGACCTACATAATTACATTTTATTTAGCGATGAAGCTTATTTTACCCGCAATGGAATTAATAACCGACACAATGAACATCGGTAGTCAGATGAAAATCCTCATGCCACGTTTGAACAAAACGGCCAACAATCTTACAAATAAACTTCAGAACCGATTATTTCTGAAACGGTCGAGAATCGGATTAGAACATATGAGTTAATTTATCTTATTTTGACCTTCTGAACATGTTCCCAAAATATTTCCTTTTCCTCCCGAAACACCCTGTATGTACATAATGTAAGACTTTATAACATAAAAAGTAGTTAATAAACCTAACAAGAAGTAAGACCAGTTGACTTGCGTCCCTGGTAATCGAGATTCGATATATCAGGGAGAAGGGAACGGTGGAGTGGGTAATTATGGCAGCCAGTGTTGCTACTTTCAGCGAAAACTGCACCGGCCACGAAACTACTGTCGCGCTTCGAAACCGATTTTGTCACGTGGTGGACCGCACTCTTAATGAAAATTTTGTTTTATATAGATTAGATTTTCTAAAATAAACACGTTGGGAAGTGTTAGAATATTTAACTCTATGAATGTTTGCCTACAATCATCTCTATAATCTAGGCCACCAACAATTCGTATCGCCCTTCGCTGAAGAGCAAAAACCCTGCGCCACTGCACTGCGCTATGTCCCCATGCAAGGATAACATAGAACATGACAAAGTGAAACAAGGCAAAGTATGCAGTCCTCAATACTTCCTCCGACACCGTTCCCAACAAATTACGCAAGGAGAATAAACTTCCATTCGGCTTTTTAGTCAAACCCTCAACATGTGCCTCCCACTTGAGTCCACTATCCATCCGGACCCCCAAGAATGATGCAGTACCAATTGGCAAAGCACAGTCTTCAGCTTCCCTCAGGGTGAAGAGAAGATATCCAGTCTTGGATTCATTTAGGATGAGGCTATTTTTATCAAACTAGTTTTTAGCTCTCGACTGTGCATCCCGCACTCCACTCTCCAAATACTCCACTTGGGGTATGGTGACAAATAGGACATACTGTTCTTTTACCTTTATGTAGGGAAGATTGTTGATATATAAATCAAGTATAGTAAGGGACCTGTGACAGATCCTTGTGGTACCCCAAGGTCTATAGTTCATATGCTCGATGACACACCACCAATCATGACCCTTTGGGTACGACCCTCTAGGTATGAGCTCATCAAGTTAGTACTGTTTTGAGTAAAGTTATAAATATGGAGTTTTCTGATAAGCAGATCGTGGGATACACAGTCGAACGCCTTACTAAGGTTACCGGAAATGGTCCCAATATGATCTTTGTTTTCAAAACCATCCATAATGATTGATACCAAATTTAAGACAGCCTGACCAGTGTTTCGGCCCTGTATCCAGAGAAACATTTGTAAATCTGTGTGAAGAATTTTAAACTAGGCCTTATTATTGTCTTGAATTATGGCCTTATATTGTTTTCTTGATAAGCAGAGAATAATTTCCTGAAATGTAACTTTTTCAGTATCGTTGAAAATCATTTTTCAGGAGTTTTAAGATGATGCATCACTTGTCTCTCCTTTCTATTTAAGATTTTAGGGGTGTATCTTACTCTGTCTAAGGGGTGGCAGATAAGTGTGAGATAATATTCTTGTTTTTGGCCCTCCTTCGTTTTATAGAAACTGTTTTCACCGGTTTTTTATTCATTTTTTCGTTCCCAATATAGAGCCATTTCAAGTTTTTAAATAGTCACCCTGTATGTTAAAACTACTTTTAAAGTATACCGCAAGAAAGATTTTCCATATTTTAAGTGATTTGCGAACAAATTATATAAAATAATCGTTCGTCATATAACGTATACCGAAAATAGATCAACCGTAAAATCATAATTTTGCTAAATGCCATTTCAACTTAACACTACATATAGGAAGAAAATAAAATCATTTTAAAACAAACCTCAAGTACATTTATGTACCACCGTGCCGAAAAAAAACTGGGACATTAAAATTTACGTAGGGAATTGTCTCCTGATCTATTATAGTAAATCGCATTCCTTCGGTATGGTATGCATATTTACGCATTATGAATTTTTGGAGTCTTAATATTTACATATTTAAATAATAATATTGATACAAAACATTTTTATTATTTTTCGATATTTATTTTTATTGGGAACACATTTTATAAATAATCCAAAACTAACTAATATCTTTTTTGATAAAATGAAATAAAAAATTATTAATACTTAGTAAGTGCACCATCGTTATCAATTACAGCTTGCAAACGTCGTGGCATACTTAAAATTAGGTTTCTGGTATATTGTTCAGTTATTTGGTCCCATGCGTCATAATCTTTAGGCGTAATTCATTCTGATTTCTAGGCCTAAAGTTATCTTTATACATATATTTTGCCATTTTACCCCAAACGTTTCCATTTGGGTTGATATCAGGGCTTTTCGAGGGCCACGGTAAAACTTGAATTCGTCTTTCGTCTAGATAGTTTTGAACTATACGGGCCGTATGTATAGGAGCCTTACCATGTTGGAAGATAAAATCTTGCCCATAGACTACACCAACCGATGGCATTATAACATTGTTCAGGATACTGCAATATCCTACTAAGGCACTAAGCCTTCCCTGCACTATTTGACAAACGCCTGGTCCTCTAAAACTAATCCAGGCCCAAACGTTTATACTAAAACGTCCACTTTGATTAGTCTATGTGTATATCTTTCATCATATCTGGTATTAGAAGGCCTGTAAACGCGGATTTTGCCATTATTGCACGAAAGGTTTTTTCATCCGAAAATATGACCGTTTCCCATATGTTGTTTTGGTGTGCATATTGATGGGCAAATTCTAATCTTTTTTGTTTGTTTGCTTCAGCCAAAAATATTTTATTTGTTGCACAACAACTTTTAATTTCCGAATTTCTTATCCCACTACGAGCTGTATTAGCAGAACCAGGAAAATGTGTGTCTTCTTTCGCCTTTATTGCTGTTTCAAACAGATTGTTTCTTAAAAGGCCAACTAACTCTCTATCTTGAATGTCGTTTTGGTCGACCAGAACCTGGATTTCTTACAATAGCTCCATATCCTGCAATTTTTGCCTTAGCTAACGGTATTTTTACTAATGCCCAATTCTTCTGCGATTCTTCTTATAGGAACTCCATCCATCAGACGAGTGTATAATATCGCTTTTTGTTGAGGAGATAATGCAGGCATTTTGAAAGAACGATTTTGTTGACGCGGCTGTCACAAAATTAAATTAACTTTGACAACATCAAAATATAATATTCTAATAGACCAAGAGATTTAGAAAATTTTGCTGTCCAAATTTTTTTTCTGCACGATAGTACATATTTTATACTGTTACACCCAAAAAGCTAAGTTTAAAATTCAATAATGTTATATATCATCAAAGCAGTCTTATATTTATTTCATTTATGCCCTTTAAAAGATTTTTAAAGCATTAAAAATATGAAATTGATATTTTATTTCCAAAACAAATACAGGCTTCAATACATTCTCGCAGGTTTTATTAATGAAAACAGTAAATAACGCCCCTAAAGCTATATTCAGAGAAAAATAAATAGAAAAAATTGGTGAACGGCGAATTCTGAAAGCATATTTTTTGAACTCTACAGACCTTATTGTTTGTGTTTAAAGAGACAATATTTTTGATATATTTTTATTATATTTCGGTTAAAAAGATGCAGAGTGATAGCGCACTAAAACCACTAACTCTAAAACAATAAAAAAACATTATCTCCTGCACTTTATCATAATAAAAAGTGTAATAGAACTAAAAATACAAAATATGACTTACTTTTCCATAAACTGTTTCATTTATAAAATCTTGCTCAGTTTTGCTATCCCTAGTTCCTAGAGATTTTTGCTTTCTTCTTGTGCCTCGAGTTCTAAAGTATGGATCTTTCGAATTAATGGGACTGGTCCTATTCCTGATCATCAGATACTCTTTGGGATTCTTTGTTAGACTACCAGATGGCTTTAATTCTTTTTGTAGGTTTTCCCATGCTATCAAAGTGGCTGATATTTCTGTACCTCTGGTCGAAAATCCCTGACAAAATTAAATTGAATGAAAAGGAAGCCATGCACCAATGTTATTGTATAGAAATACCGAATAAAGCCGGCGAGTCATTTTTTTTAATAACGTGAGAAATACATAAAGGTTAATTGAAAATAAACTTACCAACTGGGGATCTTGAAATTTTGGTAGTCTCATGTCATTTACAAAAAATGGCAAAATTACACATATCACTGTAAAACCAGTAATCAACAATAAAACGAGTTGCGGGTATTTTACTAAAACTGTTATATACCATGATGGAATCTGCATTTTAAGATTTTTTCTTGCTTGATTGGACGTATTTCTATGATACGGTTTTTTAAGTTTTCATATTCTATTTAGTTTATCCTAAAAAGAAAAAAAGTTATTGAGTATAAACATTGCCAATAGTTATTCTTGTGAATTAGTTACCAAAATTGTAAATGAAGTTCGATTTTTTATGGGAAGTGTTAAAGGAAACTATTAATTCATCTTCAAGTATCGAAGTCATAGTTTTCTCGCGTTAAGATTAGAAAAGCACATCGCAGGAATATAAAAAACCCAGATATTCCAGTAAAGGGCCACTTACGTACAGGAAATGAAACAATTAAAATATAATAAAATAATAAATATATAAAGAAAAAGTTTGTATATTGGTCATAATTATAAATAGCTTAACTTGATCTTAGTCTAACATAAGATCATTGATCAAGATTCATGTTATCATTTTTTTTTGATGAAACAACCTATGTTTTAATTTTTCTAAGTTTATACATAATATAAGTGTTTTACACCAATACTGTGTCATCTGCAAAGGTGAAATATCAACTATGAGAATCTGATCTAAGTTGTCCCTTATAAACCCAATATAGAGCCCTATCGAACTCCAATACATAACTGTTTCTATTACAAAGATGGGATTTGACTAAACTATAAATGTTTATCCTAAATCCCATTTTCAGTAACTGACCTAATAAAATTTCAATATTCTAAACATGAAATAACTTTATTTTACTAACAGTCCATAAACCATGTAGCCTGCATAGAGTGGGTGAGGGGGGTTGCCGAAGAGCCACGGTGAGCTATGTATGGAGGGTGTCAAGACCACACACACCACGTAACCTTAGGCTAAGGCCTGTGTTAGGTAGTTTTATTTTTTTTTTCTGGAGGATGAAAATTGTTCCCTCGGAGCCAATACAGTTTTATGTGGTTTTATTTGTATATATTTTTATTGCAGTTTAAAAATGTAACTATGAAGCGATAATAGATGATTTACATAAATGGCTAATCGCATGATTCATTCCAAGCTCGGATTAAAAGATAATTGTCTAAATTTTTTCAATAAAGAATTTTTTACACAGCATTTATCATAATAAGGAGAGTAGAGCCACGCGTGGAGGCGGATCCTTGGTGGTGATCTCCAAGTCCACTAAATCGGAGACAGTTGGTCTTGGAATCAAACACAATTTGTTACCATCTATAGATGTTGCAGGTTGTAAGATTACTATTAACTATTTTGTACTACTACTATCTACTTGTTGTCTACATCCCACCTTCCACTTGTGACAGCGACTTTGAGATTTTCTGTGAGTTAATAACCTCCTTAGATCTACTTGTTTCCAATCGACTTATTGTTTTTGAAAACTTTAATGTCACAATATTTCAAGTAAATCAAGCTTTAAATAATAAAAATAAAGTATTAAATAACTTTTCTGAAATTCTTGAACTCATGTACAAACGTGTTCCGAACATAAATGGCAGGTTTCTTGATTTGGTCTTTGCAAATGTTACCATTGAAGTCAGCAAGAATGGTTCCACTACTGAATGAGGACTTGCATCATCCTGCCTTTCTGTGCTGCTCCACCTGACTTTTCAAATATTACAATACTGAAAAACAATCTGCCTCATTTAACTTTATGAAGACCAACTTTCCACCTATATATAATTTAATACTGGATGCTAACTAGTCAACGGTTTTATGTTGTAATAATGTTGATGCATGTTGTAGTGAATTTTATCAAATCCTTAACAACATCTTTGCTGCATCAACTCCTTTGAAGCATCAGCGACGTAGGCGGTTTCCAGTGTGGTTGTCCAAAAACATAATTAACAATATTTTAAAAAAGGAGAAAGCATATCGGGATTTTAAATGTTATCGTATTGGCTATTACCGCAAATTTAACTTTTAAAACAATAAAATATCAAGCTCGGGAGTCCCTCAAAATCTATGTCATTAGAACAGAGGAAGCAATCTCTGAGAACCCTCCCTCTTTTTGGTCCTTTATTAGGGCAAGGAGGGGCCAGTCTTTGATGCCAGCAACAGTTTACAATTCATTTGGAAGGAGTTTTGAGGGTACTGCTAATCTTGCTTCAGCATTTGCATATTGTATTTAGACTGCATATAAATATTCTAACCGAGCAAATGCAACCTATTCTTACTCTTGTTCTTCAGAACAAGATAAAAACCATCCAGTTGCCCTTTATTTGGAAAACTGCCAAAGTACTTCCGTTACACAAGCAAGATGACCTTCAAAATATTGAAAATAATCATCCCATATCCATTCTATGTAACTTGTCCAAAATCTTTGAGATTATTATTTATAATTCCATATTTCCTGAAGTTCAATCGAAACTATCGATAGATCAACATGGTTTTCTTTACCAAAAGCTCCTGTATAACCTATCTTTGTACATTATCCCAATTTCTCTCCTCTGCCCTTGATCAAAAAAGCCAAGTTGATGTAATATACAGGGTGACCACGGTAACTTTGGCAAAAATTGTAGGGTAGGTAGGGGCTCCATAGGCAAGTATTTTGAGCATAGAAACCCATGTCCGGAAAAACCCCCATTCGGAGATGGGGCTGTTTTAAAATTGGACCCTTTGCGGCAGGTGGGTAGGCAACCCAACGTACACGAAAAGTTTTTTTTTACTTTTTCTGAATACCATGTATTTTTTTTGTCAATGACAACGATAAATTTTTGACGGAAACTTCAACCTGACTGACAGGAAAAAAACATCTGTTTCTTGCACGTTTGTATGAGAAAAAGTAGACGATGAACGGCTAACTTTCCGCGAGCTTGCTGATGTGCATCTAGTTTATGGAGCTACAGGCAGCAATGCATTGGCGGCTCAGCGCTTGTACGCTCAGCGATTTCCACAGCGTGACCAGGTACACCGCAGCGTGTTTGTAAATGTCGACCGCACACTACGGGAAACGGGATCATTTCAAGTAAGTCTTGTTCTTTAAAAGTATTTTTTTATTGCCAAAGTATAAATTTATTGTAAGTCGTTTATACGGGACTGTTAACTAGGTACAGCAGGAGCGAGGACGACTGCGTCTAGCACGTGATGGACTTGAAGATGCTGTAATGGCACGTATTGCCGACAATCCCCAAAAGAGCATTCGTCAGGTCGCTTCCGAAGTGGGTTGCAGCCACGGGACGGTATGGAATATCTTTCACGACAACAACTTACACCCATTTAAATTGAAGAAAGTTCAACATCTCTTTCCTAACGATCCCCCTCGGCGCCTTCACTACTGCCAGTGGTTAAACCAAAACATTAGGGAAAATCCTGATTTCCTGCGGTATGTTTGTTCCACCGACGAAAAGGGCTTTTCTAGAGAAGGTATGATCAACGCCCACAACAACCACTTCTGGTCGGAAGAGAACCCGCATGCCATGCATGTCCGAGGATATCAAAAGAAGTTTTTTGTTAATGTTTGGGCTGGCATTGTCGGCGACCACTTGCTTGGTCCATACGTTCTACCCGCCCGCTTGAATGCAGAAAATTATTTGATATTTCTCCAAGGCCAGTTACAGGAATATTTTGAAGATTTGCCCCTACAGATTATTAATAACATGTAGTGACAGCACGATGGTTGTCCTGCGCACTGGCCAAGGCCGATCCGGGACTATTTAGATGAAATTTTCCCCAATCGTTGGATAGGACGTGGGGCTCCCATAGCGTGGCCACCGAGGTCTCCTGATCTTACGCCACCAGATTTCTTTCTGTGGGGCACCATGGAACAAATGGTGTATCAAACACCACTGGATTCGGAGGAGGACTTAATTGCAATTGCGCGAATCGTAATGGCCGCAGAGTTCATTCGAGAGCAGCAGGGTGTTTTCGCTCGAACTTCATGGCACCAACGGATCGATAAATGCATCCAGGAGAACGGGCAGCACTTCGAGCATCTGTTGTAGTGCCCCTGTCCATCACTTTGTTTTTGTTTTATTTTCTTCGTTTTATTTTAATCCTGTTAATTTAAGACTACTTTTACTTTAATAATTTTAGTTTTATGAGTTATCTCCGGTATTTTTTGTGGAGAGCTTTATTGCAATTATTACATCTTTTTGTTTTTAAACTAAAGCGTTTAATTTGTGGCTCGTGTACGATAGGTTGCCAGGATTGCCTTATTGCTTTCCCATCTGGCGCAAAAATTTCAATTTTAAAACAACCGCTCAATTCACAATATTTGATCCGACTAGTGCGGTCTGTGCGGATATAAATCGTGATTAGTTCCTTAACCGCCAAATAGGCGATTTCAAAGTCAACCTGACATTTGACAAACTATACATGGTATTCAGAAAAAGTAAAAAAAAAACTTTTCATGTACGTTGGGTTGCCTACCCACCTGCCGCAAAGGGTCCAATTTTAAAACAGCCCCATCTCCTTCAGCAAAGCCTTTGACCATATAGATCAGTACATGTTACTGGAGAAGTTGAGGAAACTGTGATGCCTACCTCTAGAGGACCACAGAGGTTCAATCTAGGTCCACTACTATTCAACCTATATGTCAATGACCTGATTTCAAGTATCTCTTGTTGCAAATTAGCCTATGCTGACGATCTGAAAATCTTCTGGCGTGTCACGAACGAACTGGATTTCTTATTGCTGCAAAGCAATAAGCAATCTGGTTAAGAATTTGTTTGATCGCAATCATGTAAATCTAACGTTTCTAAATGTTGTGTTATGTCTTATAGAATCAAAACCCCAATAATATTTAACTATACCATTGCCAATTTCACTTATGCAGAACGAAATTGTTTAAGGACCTAAGAATTATTTTTCAGGATAGGCTTACATTCGTCCCTCATATTGATTATATAGTGTTTGCTTCATTAATACCATTGAGGTTTATTATTCGGAACTGCAGGCTTTTTAACAATTCATTTTCTTTGATAATGCTCTATTTCTTTTTGGTTCGATCCAAGCTTGAATATGGGTCTCTGGTTTCGTATGCATGTTATGAATGCCATATTAACTCCCTTGAATACCTCCAAAGACGTATAATCACAATCATCTGTTATTCCGGTTCAACTTAGAAGCTCTTGTTTGGAGGAGAGAGACTTAATCTGTGGCATTCTTGTGGAAATTCCTCAATGGTCACATAGTTTCTCCAGCTCTTTCTTCTTGTCACATTTCTTTGCAGATGCCGCGCAACAAATGTTTTGCTCTTGATCGTGCCAGAACTAACATTAAATATCAAGATCCTATTTTCATAATGTGCAAAAACTTCAACAAATTTGCTTCTACCTGTGATATCTTTCAATGGTCTCTGAGGCACCTAGTTTCACAGGTGATCATGAGGATTGTTACACAGTGAGTTGGGCAATCGCTGGAGGGTGGGTTGACTTTATCTCCTTCTGTTTTGTATGTACTTTTTCTTAAAAATATTACTCAGAATTTTATTTTACTTTGTATTACATTTTATAATTAATTTCAACTCTGGCTCTGTTTAATAATTTAATCCAGAGTTTAATTTTTGTATGTTAGTTTTTAGTGCTTTATGTGTTATATTTTACCATTGATAATTTTGATTTTCCTGTAATTATGCTCTGGCCTATTGGAAAAATAAAGATAAAAAAATAAATAGGGCTCTTTATATGGTGCGGGGAAGTCCAAAACTAACAGCAATTAACTAATCCACAAGATAAAAAATCACTGAAATGCAATCAGGTACTAAAGTACATTAAATACCTACAAGTCAACAGTTGAAGTGCAACCATCCTACATTTCCTTAATGATGGACCAACTAATTTTACAAAAGTGATATTAATAAAGTACTAGATGTAAACTTTTCTGACATCGCTCTTGGACCTCACTTAATATTGGAGAACGTTTGTGGTAAAAAGTAGTTTAAAAAGCCCTTAGTGACAAGGCACCATATAGTAAGATTAAATTGAAGATGGCATAATTATCTCTGATACTTGATTTTGACCCATTGCTATTGTATCTCAGCTGGATGTAGTCTAATTTAGAAAAGTTTTATGCCAAGTAATTTTCTGTTGATATTCATTTTAAGGTTTTATATACTATTTATAATTTATCCTGTAATAATAAATAAATAGTTTATTCATTTTGATACAAAGCATCATAAAGCTTTAAAAGTATAATTAACACATTTACAAGCGTTAAAACCTTAAGGAACTTGCAAGAATAAAACACCTATACAAAGAAACATACGGTAGATATTGTTCATTTGACTAAAATACATTTTTGGCTAAATAGTTAATAGTTTTGGTTTAAACTTAATAACAGTGATACAATTACAGAAATCCGGATAGATTATTTTCAAATTTTTTCTCAAGATTTCTTATATTTCAAAGTACATCAAGACCATAGAGTCCTTTATTGATTTCAATGGAGACTCTGAGTGCAGAACATAATTTTCTCTATCATGAAAAACTAGTAAGCAATATGATTTATATTTATAAAGCATTTTTTTATTTCCCTTGAATTGCTAAGTATCAACAAAGACTAAACAAAAAAAAAGTAATTTTCAGTGACGAAAGAAACTTTCAATTATTTGGAAGAGATTCTACAGGATATGTAAGAAAACCTTCTGGTCAAAGACTTGATCCAAAATATTTTACTTACTAAAAAGATCATTCTATAATGTGGAAAAGTATAATTGTTAATTTTAAGGCTTTTGAGTCAACTGACCAGAATCTCTTTCAGCCACCTCTGGGATCTAAAAATTCCACCTAATAAGTATAAAATTTCTGTCTGCAGAGACCATGGTAAAGAGATTCTATTCTATGTAGAATGAGGGATAATCCATGTTAGATTCTATTCCCAACTTGAACTGCCCTACAATTCTTACTGCACTTTTCGCAAATGATAGATGTTTGTATGCTTTTAATTCCCTTTCGAGAAAATATTACATTGATTACAAATGTTGACTTATTCGAGGCCATACTTTCAAAATCAGACTTCTTCAAGTAATCTTACATTGCCATCTATCTCCATCTTAGAAACTTTATTTTATGTAAAAAAAATTAAAATATGTATGTTACTGTGATACCCATTCCCATAATACAAATAATAAATAATTTTTTTTTAATAATTAAATGTTCCGTATTTTATATTGTATGACTTGTAAAAAATTAACTATTGTAAAAACATTAGTACACTGTGTTCCATTTTGGAGGAGATTGCAGGGTAACTCTGTAATTTTTTAAGATAAAGTTTTGCGGTTTTCGCGACCCTGTATCACTTCTTTCTAAAACTTTTAAAGCCACAGTCAGAAATATTCCAACTACTCATGTTCCTGAAATACAGGGCGAAAATGAAAATGTTTGCTTTTGGAGATGTTATTATTTCTCAGGCCCCGTATAAGATAGATAGATAGATATTTTTATGTATAAGTCAGTGGCGTATTGAAAAAAATTTTTAGAGCACTGTTTTTCAGATTGAGCACAAACTTGCTATTTTTTAAATAGGAAACCCTGTATATTTTAAGGTCAAATTTTTGCAATTTTTGTTCTGAATACATTGATGTATCACAACCTAATCTTTAATAAATTTTAGCTTAAAAAATTAGAAAAATCAATATTTATGTTTGTTTTTGAATAGTAGGCCATGAATTATTTCACACATGCATTTAATTATAACTTTTTTTAAATGCCATGTGATTTAAACCTATTTATTTAATAATATTTTAAACACAAAATATTACTCTTTAAATTAAACTTAAAAATATTGAAAAAAATATATCCGTACAGATTTAACATTAAAAACTGTAATTACAACATTGACATTTTGTCTTATACATAAAGCACATAGTTTCAATTCGCTTTAAGGCATTTAAAATTATAAAGGGTTGCCTTTGTGAGTTTCTGAATGTTTCTTGTTTTTTTATCTATTTATTACCATACAAAGAAGTCTAAAATACTTAAATCCGGTGATCTCGGAGGCCATCTGATTGGCCTGTATGTGCCAATGCAGCGTCTCCCAAAATGAGCACTTAAATATTCTGTAACTATAAGCGGCTACTCCATCTTGCTGGAAATATATCTGATGTCGCTGTGCCAAAAGTATGTCCTCCAGCACCTCTAGCATATTATTTTGTAATATATTTAGGTTTCGTTGGGCAGTTAAGCTACCCTCAAAAATTGTATATATAATTTTAGTGCCCAATACAAAACATGAAACACTAAAACCAATATCTTGTATTTTGCGTATTAAATATGCCGCTGCTCCTTATATAACAAAATTTACATGTTTAAATACTATATATGCAGTGCTGCTTCGAGTTTTTTGTTAGAAAGGTTTAAACATTTTATAATATAATACTTAAAAAAAAAATTGAATTATTCAGCCATCATTATTGATTTGTATTGACTCTGTGACTTAGTATCCATAAATGCAATAAACAAATCGTTTTTTATGCACGTTCAAGTTTTATGCATGTGTGAAAAAATGTATGGCCTACTATTAAAAAAACAAACATACACTACCGCTCAAAAGTATTTGGCCACCATGTATTCTTTTTAATATTTTAAATTAGATACAAAAATCTTATCTTTATACCTATATTTAGATTATATCTCTTTTGTAAATTGCATATATGCTTAAACAGCATACCTATCAACTATGGTTCGTTGAAAAACACTAAGTATTTAAAAATAGTCTTGCAAATAACAAACAATGTAGTGAAAATATGCACTTCTTCTAAAAAACTAATCTGTTTACAGCTCGTTTTCGATGAAATTTGAAACATTTAAAGGTGTTTAGTCTTCAAGAATTGATTTTGTGTAACATTGGTAAATAATTTCGCTTGCTTATTGTCACCGTTTCTTTGCTGGTTTTTCAACATTCTTTAAAATGGCTAAAACAAGAGAGTTATCGGTAGAAACAAAAGGTATTATCATTGGACTACATAAGGCTGGAAAGACTAACCGTCAAATTTCGACAGATTTGGTAATTCCAAGGCGGACTGTCGATTATAATGTTAGGAAATTCACCAGAGAAGGCAATAGACGCCTTACCGCCCCTGAAATCACAGCAAAAATCAACAAGGAGCGTAAAAAAGCGGTCAGTGTTTCGACAGTAAAACGGCGACTTTATAATGCTGGTCTTAAAGGACGTTTAGCTGAATCAAAACCGCTACTGAAGGATGTTAATAAGAAGAAAAGACTTGAGTGGGCCCAATCACACAAAGAATGGACCATTGATGACTGGAAGAAAGTTCTCTGTAGTGACTAGTCGAAATTCGAGGTTTTTGGAACGAAGAGACGACTTTTTGTTCGCCGTTATGCCAATGAAAGGGTCGCTGAGACCGGTGGTGGTTCGGTGATGGTCTAAGGTTATTTCGGAAGATCTGCAGTGAGCGATCTAGTTAGAATAGAGGGAATTCTTCGAAAAGAGGGTTACAAAACAATTTTAAGTGACAATGTACTTCCTTCTGGTACTCGAATAATTGGGGAAAACTTCAACTTTCAACATGACAATGACCCCAAGCACACGTCGAAATTGTGCAAGCAATATTTAGGTCAATTACAAAGGCAACATCTTCGGAAAGTTATGGTATGGCCCCCACATTCACCGGACCTCAATCCTATCGAATTACTGTGGGATGAACTGGATAGACAAGTGCGAAAATCATGCCCTACATCAAAAGAAGACCTTTGGAGGATCATCCGAGAAGAGTGGCACAAGATACTTCAGGAAACTTTGGACAAATTAATTAGAAGACTACCGAAACTCTGTGAAGCTGTTATTAAAAATCGAGGCGGATATGTAGATGAATCCAAAATTTGATTTTCTTAAATTTAATTAATTGAAAAATGTATTGTTTATATTCATTTTGTTATAAATAAACCGTTTCATAAGAATAACTGATGGGTTTATTATTTTTAGTTATAACTTTAAAACATCGTCATAGTCATATATGGGCAAATACTTTTGAGCGGTAGTGTAAATATGGATTTTTCTGATTTTTGAAGCTAAAATTTACTAAAGATTAGGTTGTCATACATCAATGTATTAAAAAAAAAATGCAAAAATTTGACGTTAGAATATATAGGGTGTTCCATTTAAAAAATACCAAGTTTGGCCCAATCTCTAAAACAGTGCTCTAAAAAAAATGTTTAAATTGCCACTAACATTTATGTCAAAATATCTATTATAAGCGCAGTTTTAATTTTTTTCTATTTTATACAGGGCCTGAAAAATAATAACATCTCGAAAAGTGAACATTTTCGTTTTCGCCCTGTAAAGTAGTTAGAATATTTTTGCTTGTGGCTTAAAGAGTTTTAGAAAAAAGTGATACAGGGTCGCGAAAACCGCAAAGCTATATTTTAAAAAATTACAGAGAAACATGCAATCTCATCCAAAATGAGACACCGTGTACAATACATTATCACAATAAAAATTAATTTGAATTAATTTAAATGAAAACTTAGGAATGCAGTCTCACAGCTATGTCCTATGTCCTGGACAGGAGCATAGCTGTGAGACTGCATTGGCTGAGGTAACAGACATAATTGTTCAAACTTTGGATAAAAACAAAGCATCAGTTCTCGTAATGTTAGATTATTCCAAAGCCTTCAACACATTAAATCATGGGATGCTACTTGCCATTTTAAAATATATTGGGTTGTCTGATCTGCGTCCATTTTTACAAAAAGTTCAAGAGTGACGCCGTTTATTCGATTAACACACAATCTTGCTCGGCGAATCCACGACTCTTTACAAGCTTTGATAATAAAATCCTGGTGTACAAGAATTAAATCACAAGAATTTTTAATGCGCTCTTGAAGTTCCTTCGGAGTACTTATTCCTCCATCATGGGACACCAACTCTTTCAAATAGCTTCATAGAAAAAATCTTAAGGCGTTTAATTTGGACAGCGAGGAGGCCAAGAAATAGGTCCATTGCGCCCTATCCATTTATTTGTATATAAACTTTCTCGGTATGTCGAGGTGGAAAAAAAGTGATGTCCATTAAACATGCTACTTAGCACGCCAGCAAAAATATTTAATGAAAATCTATGTTGAAAATTAGATATGTTTACACCATGCGGATTTTCTCCTGCCCAAATATGATTGTTGTGAACTCCATCTCGTGTAAATGTGTCCTCGTCTGTACATAAATAATATTCGTAACATCTTCATTTCCGCCGAACTGTTCTAAAAGCCACTGGCAAAATACAACTGTTCTAGGATGATCTTCAGGTTGTAATGCTTTGATGCGTATGCGTACCTGTTGATATACTTTTCTAATCGTATTGTCTTCCACAGTTTACTATAAGAAACTTGAGCTGCTACGGCTCTACTACTCATTATTGGATCGTCTTCGACCATTTCTAAAATGTCTTCGATTTGCAAAATTTTAAATGTAAATACATTGAGCAGCTCTTCCAGCATAGCGTCCTCGTTGTCCTTTGTGTCACATAACTGCCCTGTGTCACAAGTCTAATAACTAAATTTACAAATATACGTGAGGCTCGATAATTTCTGAAAGGAACCCTTTCCACATACAACCTGCACGCTGCAGCTGCATTTTATTAGCACTCTCCATAGGTATATTATGTCCACTAGTTCATTGTTTTTGTAATCATGGGCCAATTTTCCGCACAAAATAATTAGACAAATAAGATACGCACTATTAAAAGACTGATACAACTGATCAAAACCAAGATTCGTACTAAAAACTATACAATAACACAAATTTTCATAAGCGGTAAGAGTAGTAAACAAAAAATGGTAAGAATTTAAAAAGCATCCACCCAAAATATAAAAAAAATAGTTTATTAACAATTTAATTTTTTCAAATTTTTAATGTTCATCACTTTTTTTCCACCTCGACATACCGAGAAAGTTTATATACAAATAAATGGATAGGGCGCAATGGACCTATTTCTTGGCCTCCTCGCTGTCCAAATTAAACGCCTTAAGATTTTTTCTATGAAGCTATTTGAAAGAGTTGGTGTCCCATGATGGAGGAATAAGTACTCCGAAGGAACTTCAAGAGCGCATTAAAAATTCTTGTGATTTAATTCTTGTACACCAGGATTTTATTATCAAAGCTACTGCTATCACTGCTACGACAAATAGATCTGTTTCGACTCTAAATTTAGTACTTTTATGTAAAAACTAAAAGAAATTTTATAAATTATTCTTTCTTCAGTGTGATGCACAGATATAGTGTGATGCATTTTACAAAACTTGACGTAACTTATTATAATTTTATGATTACAATGTACATTGTAATCATAAAATTATAATAAGTTATGTGTACATGGATAGTCTCGACAAGTCATATGTGAGGAAATTGCACGTATGCATTTTTTTTCATCAGCTAATAGGTCGAGTCTTTTGTTTTTCATTTGACTTTTACTTAATGACAAATCTTGGAATTGGAGTGTTAAGAAACTAGAATTCTATAGTAATTTTTTTTTTGTTAGTGCAAAGTACCACTGTGATTCGGAGTAATTACAAGAAAAGCAGTTAATCACCCATAACAATACAAATATCAAAAACAATAGGAGGTAAATTCTTTAGGTTCTAGCAGTTCGAGACTCCGCTGATTTACATATATTCACTGTAGTCCACGCAATTTAGAATTCACAATGCCCAAATTCGTAGACTTGTGAATGAAAAGTGTTGTCCAATTGAGTCCATTGCTATAATACCAATACCCAAAACAATGAGCTACTGGATAAGAATCAGAACTTCTAGGGATTCTACTGATCAAGTTTTGAGTGGCTGCATCGATGAAGGAGATTATTCTCAGAGATTGCTAGGAAAGATTATACATAATGAAATTAGTAGCCATGCTTATGCAAGGGAGTGTCATCCAAGTAAATATAAGTAGCAACAAAGACTTCCTACTCAAAATACTCACAAACGTCAAAGCCGCTATTCAATTCTAAACTATTTGGTACCCCCAGCACAAAACAAGAAAACCAAGAACTCAGAGAATGTTCCGGCCACGAGAATACCTTGTAAAATCAAAGGAGGTGGTGTACTAATAACTGTAAAAAAATATTCTGAGCTACAAACAGTAAATAATAATTTTTATAACAATAATATAGATATTGTATGTTGCATCTTTTAAATCTATTCATCTATTTAGATTATATATCACACCAACATGTTTTTTGCAGTCATAAGAAAATGTTATCAACTGCCTTTAAAATCTATCCTATTAAAGAGATAGGATTCCATTTTTTTATCATTGGGGACCTAAATCTAACGCATTTAAAATGATACTATGTCGTTAGACTAAGTGATAATTTTGTCCAACAATTAATTAATATCTTAAGGTTTTATGAAGCAAAGCAATTACATTGTGTAATTAATCACAATGATCGTAGTCTAGATGTTTATATTACTAACTATCATGTAACTCAAAACGGTTTTAACTTCGTACAAGAAGACAAATATCACTCAAAATTTCTATACCGCACCATCAAACCAGAATTAGAGATATATAATAAATAGAGATTATAACTCCAACCCGTTTTTTATAACTTGTGGAACTGATTGGACATTTCTACAGATATGTACACTGACATAAATGAAGCAGTAAATAAATTCCTTGAAGGATATCTTTTGTATTTTTGAAATGCACACACCTATGTCTAAAAAAATATCTAATATATTTTAATGGTTCAATTATAAATAAATTAAAAGTAAAAGACAAACTAAGAAAATATATTATAAATCAAGAATTGTAATTTAAAAAAGTACAAATTGAATTAAAAAGTAAGATCTAAGGCAGAAATTTACTAATATAACTTTTCTTAATACAATTCGACAAAAGAAAGGATTATACTCAAAATCATTTTGCATATATATTAATAATAAAAAAGCTTCTTGGTGTAGCCTAATAAAATGTATCTAAATAGTGTAGAATATAAGAGTAGAGATTTGAAATGTTTTTTGCAAATTATTCAGAGTCTATTCAAAAAATTTAAGTGATACTTCAAACATAGTATCCAATCCACAGCAGACAAAACATACATATTAGTAAAAATCACCTAAATAGCTAAAAACAATCCAAAACAAGTACCCAATGTAATTAGAAATCAATACAAATAAAAATTTTAAATTATCTACATGAACAATAAATGTTGCAATAGTACAAATCATTTAAACAAGTTGTAAGTAGGTGGGTCTCAAAATGTTTTCTAGATTTTTTTTACAGCTTGTAAGGTTGAGTCAAAAAAATGTATCTGATCAGCCGAAGTATTAGCCTTAGAAATCAAACGTGAAAATGTAACAAAGAAACTTTCTCTTCCTCTATTTCCAGAGGGTATCTTCAACTTAACTAGGGCCAACAATTACAGCCAGTCAATGATGGCTTTGATAACCTGATGCCAGAAACACATAAAAACCAAGGCTCTCCTTGCTTCCAAAGTATGTAAATTCAGACTTGATTTAAACCCACTCATATTCATATTCTGTTCTTTGATACCAGGACCTAAAAGCCACAACATACAACATGATAGACATAATGAAACAAAGGAGACTATACAACTGAACAGAATAAAGAAATCAATGTAAATATTGAAAAATTTACCAAAGATCTTGTCCATTTGTAGTTTTAGGAAAGCAAATCCACAGTAAGAGATTTAATGTAAATAACCCAAAATATTTCAGATGTTGTAAATCAATGTCGTCGGGTGGATGTGATTTATACAGATTTTAAAAAAGCATTCAATAAGGTTTCATTTACAAAATTGTGTGAAACGTTGTATCAAGAGTATGGGCTACATATTAACTTAGTTAATTTTTTAAAAACATATTTCTGGGATCCTCGATATAGTGTAAGTTTGAGGGGTTTTAAATATTTTGCCTTTAAACATACATCTGAAATACCTCATGACTCTAATCTAGGACCACTGTTGTTTCTACTCTTGGTAAATATTACACTAACAACAGTTATAAAAAATGCTCCCTTCTTGCTGTATGCGGATGACCTAAAAATTTACTATAAAATAAAAAGCAATGAGAATTGCCTTATTTTACAAAAAAAAAGAATGTAGAAAATATTGTTAAAAGGTCTGAGGATAACCGGCTTTATTTTAATATTAGCAAATGTTTTGTTCTTACTTATACTAGAAAGCTAACTCCAATAACTTATCCCTACTATATGCAGAATATTATATTGTCATGTGTCTCATAAATTAAAGATTTGGGAGTCATATTTGATGCTGCTAAATTGACATTTAATGCCCATATAGAAGATGTAGCAAATAGTGGTTTTAAGATATACAGTTTTATTGTGAGAATATTTAGTGAGAAAGATTTATTATATGGATTGATTCATTGATTAAATATAAGGGAACACTTTTATTATATTAGGCAACTTTCTTTTTCATTTGTAAGAAGCATCTTAGATAAGGAAATGTCTTTTATGGCATGTCTGGTATCCTTATTATGAATGATAAAGAAATCACCTTGAAAGAGTCTGGTTTGAAGAAAATGGTACAATACACATATTTTAAAGAAACATTCCTTTTTGACTATTTCATCTCCTCGTCTTTTCTCTGTAGCAGATAAAATATGGATACCTTATAGAAACAATTTCTTCCCTAGTATATTTATATAAAACTATAAATGAATCTTCAAATGACTGCATTATCATCCAAATTACCTTTTATATAACACCAGAAATTTGGTTTGGACTTTTTATGTTCCGGATGTGGCTAAGAACCATCAACTAGGGTCACCCATTCATGATATTTGTAGATTATATAATCAAATCCAAAATAATGGTTATATCTTTAGTGATGATTATAAGAACCTTTTGCAAAGCTATATACAATAAGACCCTAATCTAATTTAAAAATACTGTTTTCCTTTTTGGTTAATATTCAGATGTGTTTGTAGTTAGTAATATGATTTCTATATATTTATATTTATATTATTTATAACAGAACAAGTGTATTACATCAAATAAATAAATAAATATGTAAAGTGAACTCTGTATTTTTGTTCATTTTTAATAAATTTGAAAATGTGATAAATACTTGCTAATATTTACTATTTAGGTTTACATGCCTGTGATGTATTTGTTCTAATAAATAAATAAATAAATCAAAGGAAAGAAAGAAAGAAAGAAAAAAATGTGCTATATTACGTAAGAATAATCTTGTGTACAAGCATCCTACAAGCTAAAAAAACAAAACAAAAATACAATTTCAAAAATTGACAAAACAATTAACAAAATTAAGCACAAGAAGACAAAACTTTTTGAACATACTTAAATTAAAGATAACTAAATAAAACAATCAATTACTAAATAAAGGTAAACTTGTTGACAAAACTAGAGAAGAAAAAAGGAAAAAAAAACTTTCCAACATGTCCAAGGTTAAAACCTATCATTAAAAAAGTCATCCTGGTTATAATATGCCTTAGCCAATAAAAGCGTCTTTAATTTTTTTTAAATTTCTTAACATCCGATATATGTCTAACACATAGAGGAACATGATTGTAAATTTTTTTACTTATGTAAATTAATGAGTTTTTGGTAAGAAGGTAAGAGAGTTAGGATTTTTTCAGAAATGAAGAGGGGTTTGCAAGAATCTCTTAACTTAGCAGAACACAGGTATCTAACTGCTTTTTTTTGAATAACAAAGACAATGTTAAGTAGCCCCTTATTGGTTAAACCCCAAAAAGGCAAGCCATACCGAATATGAGATTCAATAAGTGAAAAGTACACTGAACGTGCAACCACCCCTCCCAGCTCTTGTTTTGCCATTCTTACTGCAAAACATCCAGAAGATAATTTCCCAGCTAAATGTAAAATATGATCTTCAAACCACCGAAGGCGACCATTAATGGTAATTCCTAGGAACTTGCAGCACTCTTTATTCTGCAAGAGGGAATTTTCGTCAAACATCAGACCCTGAACATCGCACATAAACCCCATAATAGACGTCTTTCTTACATTAAACACGAGCCTGTTGGAAGCACACCACCCTGATAAAATTTGAAGGTCTTCAAGGATATAAGTTTTAATATAATCAGAATTTTTATGGCTCCATAGTATGGTGGTATCATCAGCAAACTGAACCACCTTGCCCTGCTGTTTCAATGAACTCAAGTCATCCACATACAGTAAAAATAACAGTGGTCCCAACACTGAACCCTGGGGAACGCCGCATTTTAGGGATCTAGAAGCAGACAAACGCCCAGACACTGTAACCTTCTGAGTACGATTTGATAGATAGGACTCAAGCCATCGCAACGCTACGCCCCTAAAACCATATTTATCGAGCTTAGATAACAGTATTCCATGATCCACATGGTCAAATGCTTTGGATAGATCACAAAACACTGCCGCCGATAACTCTCCAGAATTCAAGGACACATAGACGCTCTCCAAAAAGCTAAAAACAGCATCATGAGTCCCTTTACTGGCTTGAAATCCAAACTGATTTGCAAAATTCTGCTTTTTGCAAGTTTTTCAACTATCTTAGAGAGGGTAGACAAAATAGAAATGGGACAGAAATTACAAGGCTGATCCAAATCTCCACCCTTATGAAGAGGGATAACCACTGCCTCTTTTAAACATGAAGGAAAAATGCCAATATGTAAAGAATTGTTTATGGCAGAAACTAAAGCATTTAAGGCTGAATCAGGCAAAAAGAGTAACAACCTCGAAGATATCCCATCAGCTCCAGATGATTTATGGTTTTTTAGGCATTTGATTTCATTTTTTACTTCGGTAAGATCGACAGGATGAAAGAAAAATGAATGCTCAACCGACACTTGTTGAAGATAGTGTAAGGGATCAATGTTACTATGAATGCCCTTGAGCAAGATATTAGGTATATCACAATAATAGTCTTTTAAAATGTCAGGTCTTAACTCCGGTTCAGATATTTTTCTATGGCAATGTCTAAAATCATTAATAATCGACCAACACTCTCTTTGCCTATTTGATCCCTATAATAATTAGATTTTGCTGCTTTAATTGTCTTTCTGTACAGACTACGGTATTTCTAATGATATACAAGGATATTTTCATTTGTGGTATATTTGCACAATTTAGTCAAAAAACTGAGGTTTTTAGCTGAAATTCTAAGGCCTCTTGTAACCCATGGTTTTCGTTTCTTAGTTTTAAGCCTCATTTTAGGAAAGCACTGATTGATCTTATCACACAGAAGGGGTAACTAAAATTGTTTCGGTCATCCTCCACTAAATTTATTTGAAAAATCATCTATCCTACATGTTTCGGATCCATCATCAGGGATAATGAGGGATTTCGTCACAACATATAACAAGCTATCATGCTACAGACAAGGTCAAAAGTTAAAATCACCAACAATAAATAAAAGGGCATTTGAAATTTTAGAAATAAACAGAGCTACACAAAATAATAATACTACATGTGTCAATGATCAAATTAATCATTCATCTACACATTTTTTCAATTCATTAAATTTTAATGACAATTTATAACATATTAGAGTCAAAAAAGTTTTTTTGACTCAAATATGAGAGAGGAACAATTTTAGTTACCCTTTGACTTATTAACTCCACTGCAAGTATGGACTACTTCTTCAATTACAAATAAATAAAAGTTTACCACAATTTAATTTAACATTTTTACCAAAATTTGAACAGAAATAATTTACCCATATTAAAATGAAATAAAGGTTTTCAATATCAATTACCTACTTACATTTTAAACCAACTAAAGCAATGTAAAATTTTAAATTTACTCACAACAGAAATAAAAAATGATAACATAAATCCACAGGTTACCACCATTCCAGAGTTTCAATCATTGGATCAGCCCTTTTTTCCATTTTCAGTTTCCATATTCGATTGCCATTCTGAAAACTGTATGCTACAGCCTACAGTCAAACCACCCTTAATTCCCTACAGTTCAGTCAAGTAGAGGAAAAAAAAACAAAAACCGCAAATAGGGAATTATTGTTTTATTCTATTGATATTTTCACGGTCACGAGGGTCACGGTCGAAAACCAAGAAATAAGGAGTAGGGAATTTCAAGCACCTGTTTTGACAGGCTAAGACAAAACTTAACGGCAAGGAAGGCGGAGTCTTGACTCTATCTGAATAAGGTCACAATCAGGTAAAAGGTTGACGATCACTGCTGAGCTAACGGGTGGAATGCATAAAATGTAGTAGATGCTAATGCTTTAAGTAGGTACTACATTTTTGAAGTCCTAACTACACTAACAAAGCATTTACTCTCCTCCATAGTATATGCTACAATCGACGAAATCTGTGACATATGAAGGGCGTGAGGATTATCTGAAGATCGATTTGTTGCCGAAATGATCTACTTCTTAATTAACCATTTTATAAATCATCAATGCCCGAAGGTGAGCCATCAAAAACCTCAGGTAAATGGAAACCACCATAAATGCAGCATCCTTAAGAATTCTACATAATATAAAAATATTACACCTAAGAAACAAAGTCCGTGAAATTGAAAGAGCCATTAACGGTAAAAAAAACTTAATGTTCTATATACTACGGAGCACTGGATGTCAAAGACAAGAAACTCCTCCAATCTTTGGTTGTAATATTCTTAATTAACTTATTATTAATTAATAACAATCTTGTAAAGTACTAAATGTTGAATGTGGTAATGTAGAAAAATGTATCGAATAATTTTATCATATAGGAAAATTAATGTTTTAACTCTGGCAGGCCATTTTGAAATATTTTTGGACCTAGTCGAGAGCACACTTACTTTACTTAGTTTAAAGGGCACCATCACGGCAGTTGGGGATTTTAATGTGCGTTTCGATAAAGCAGGGATGCAATCAACTAGATTGTGTGATGCTTTTCCAAGCGAACTACAGCAAACCATTATTGACGCAACTAGATTAAATGCGTGTCTGGACAATATTTTTGTCACTGCCCTGTCACCCATTTCCATTCTGCTGAGGTATTGGATATAGATGTTTCTGATCACAAGGGGCAAGAGGTAGAAATTTCAGTAAATAGGGGTATAAAAACCTCAGTTCAGGAAAGCAGGGTTTTTCGACCTATAACACAGAAAGGGTTGTTTGATTTTAATAATTGTTTTATAAGAAGTCTCATGGGATTTTGTTGGGGATGGTAACTTTGATATCGAACATCGAATATCGAGTTTTACACAGTTTATAACTATTCTTAAGAAAGCCAACAATTACCAATGGAATAACATTAATTGGTTTTCAAATATATCAGTGCAAAAAATAAAAAAGTTAAAAATGCATAGCCAATAAAAATTTCTAAAATTACTACAAATGATAATCTTATTCGGTCATCTTTGAATTCTCGTAAGTGCATGTGGGATATTATAAAGAGGCATAGGGAAAATGAACACAATATTACTGCAGACATATTTATTACTATTATTAATTACTTTAAGAATATTCCTCATCTACTCAGAAAAAATATTCATAATCTGGAACTGATCCTCTGGATTTCATGAAAAACAAAAATACTTTAAAGGATTTTTCATTTTCTGGGGTTTTATTTATTGAAGTGACGAGATTAGAAATAATCTAAAAAACAAAAGTAGCAAAGGCATATTTGGAAGCTGATGAGTCTTTGTTTCAGTTAAGGCATCTTTCCATTTATACTAAAAAAGCTGTAGTAATACGTACATATTTATAAAAAAAAAATCTTAGACTAATCTCTTTAAAACAAAACTCTTTGTAAAACAAATAGTTAAGTATTTTTAAACTAATAATTTATTTAATGAAAGTTAATTGTGATTTCGAAAAAATAAAAATACTGTTTTGGGTATCCTTGACTTAATTTCCAGTATAACAAATTCATTTGATGACCACCAGTATAACTCTGTCTTGTTTTGCGACCTTGGTAACGATTGTGATCGTGTAAATAATGATAATAGATCTCAGATAGAGGAAAATAGATCTCAGACCGCTTAATGTGGGGTTGCGTCATCGGGGAAGTGTCAGTATTGGGGTATCTTAGGTCTGTATTCTAGGCCCCAATATTACTCCTAATATACAGATCGTGTTTTCGTTCGTTTCTTATAGGAAACCGCATAGAGGCGAAATTTTGCAACGTCGCGCAACGGCCGGCCCGAGGATGGGATTAGTAAACATCTGACTTTCGTGGGAGCTGCGTCGTTTGGCGACAAAATGTCCTAAAATATTACGCGAAAATCCAGGCATTTTTAAAATATTTATTCTAATGCGGGTTTTACAGACATGACAATGTGGAAAACCCGCATAGAATTGTAATCTTAAAATGTTTAATATGCTGTATTTTGCATAATGAAAATTAAAGCGTTATTCTAATAAAAAATAAAATATCAAATCTGATAAAAATATAATAAAAAATCAAAAATAAAACTTTAATAAATAAACTTATCAACATATCATTTTTTAAATAAAAGGCCCAAATAAACCGCCTTCTTTCGCTAAATAAAAACTTAACCTATCGTAAAAGCTATTTCGCACCTCCAAAAGAATTTCAGGTAAAATTGAATTGGCACCTTCGACAATTTTATTTCGCAACTCCTCTAAATTTGTTGGCATACTAAATTCATGCTTGTAAATGGTCTGCTTAGGATAACCCCACAGATAAAAGTCATTTGGAGACAAATCTGGAGATCTCGGAGGCCATTTAATATCGCCAGTCCCACTAATAAGGCGGTTAGGAAAAGTTTTGTTAAAAATTCTTTTACCCTAGCCGCGTTATGAGCAGGACAGCCATCTTGCTGAAAATAAACCGATCTCAGGTCTACATCAGGTAGGATTTGAATGGCAGGAAGAACTTGGTTTTGCAGCAACTCAAGGTACTTTTGTGCGTTTAAAGTGCCATCAATAAAAAATGGCCCTATAAAATTGTCGCCCAAAATACCTGCCCAAACATTTAATATCTGAGGATACTGGGTACGACAGTGAAAACTTCTGTGCTCGTTTTCCTGAGACCAATAACGAACAATGGAAGGATTGTGTTTGCCATGTAATGGAAAAGAAGATTCATCAGAAAACAAAATATTTTTTAAAAAATATTCGTTTTCATTTGCCTTTTCCATCATGGTTTCACAAAATTCCATTCACTGGTCTTCAGGAAATATTTTCTGAGTTTTTGAATACTTAAAACATTTGTACCCATATTTTCCAGATACGAGCAACAGTTTTATTGCTCATTCCCAGTTCCTCTCCAACACTTCTAGTGGACCGTGTCGATTCAAGTTCTAGGGTACTGCAAACCATTTCTTCCCGTCGTTCTATATCCTGGACCACTTCAACAGGTGGTTCTTGATGTTTTGTGTGGCATTTTTTACAATCTTGAAGACAAAAAGATGTCTCAAAATTTGTAACCACGTTTAAAACCGTTTTTGCACAAGGAATCGGTCTATTCTCAAATGTCACTGAAATCAAATCTCTACATTGTACTGCCGAATTGCCTCCATAAAACCATTTAATTAGTTGAACTCTTTCGGAAGGGGTATAAACAGCCATAGTGAAAAAAACACAAAAAAATGCTCAAAAATTATTAATGCAACGTGCAGTAACACAGCAAAGTGAGGTCTGCTGACTCCTGGTTCAAAAAATAAAAACGAAAAATTCCGCCGCCTGCAAGCCGCAACCAAGCCATTATTTTGGGTAATACGTAGCTCACGATAACACGATCTGATAAATGACTCGCCAACAGCTGATCCTGATGCTGATTTTACTCTGTTTGCTAATGACACTACAATATCTGTCAGTGCCGACTCTTTGAGGACCTTCATGGAAGTAAGCTTAAAGCCTCAACAGAGGGCAGAAACCTGTTTGAATTTGAAAACTTAAATAATCTGCTTCCAAATAAAGATAAAACCAAAACGATAGTTTTTTCAACCATAGTACCTACTGGAAACTTCCAACTCATTACCCGAATCGGTGGCATATCTTTCGTATGCCACCCTTGCATAGGCATGTGCCCCGGGTATGAAGCGACTGTTTCGTATTCAGTGGAGGGCTGTCAGAATTATATGGGATATAGGGAAGTAAGGTAAGGGTGTATTTCGAGAACTGTACATATTGACTCCTCCGTCTTTGTTTATATTGGAAAATTGACTATATATAAAAAAAAATTAATCTCAAAATTCATAACCCATTGAAGAAGTTCACTAGTACCAAACACGAGACATGGAGGATCTTGTCCCAATCTACTGGCCTCTAAAGAGGTGTCAAACAGGCTATTGGGATATTAAATTTTTTAACACGGACCCTAAAGAGCTGAATCTACAGTAAGACTTAAAGATAAAATAAAAGATATTTTAATTGTAAATGCCTTTTGTACATTTGATAAGTTTTTATCACATTACAAAATTTAAGAAATCAGTATTTGTTCTACTGAGCAGCATCTGCCTAGATCTCATTTACACGACATCTGCAGAATGCTTAACCACACTTTGGTATTAACATAGACATATTTGCAGATTCTTTACAGTCTATTAAACGGAAACGGTTATGATAATATATAGATTTCCTTTATGTAATTCTTTTACTAAGCAAAATTTTATAATTCTTAAGAATATTAACAAATAACTGATTGACGTGATGCACACTAGCACATGGCCGACCCGCTCAGTGACAGATATATCAAAACTTGCTAGACCGACGTGCCTCATAGTAGTGGATACTTCAGCTCAGTAGTAGGTAGTAGGTACTTCTATGATACTAAGTAGACAATGTTTGATAAAGCAATAATCTAATTATTGCTTCTCTAGCTCTACAGGCTGACAACGATACCTGCGTCTGCGGGGCATAAGTGAGACATGATATACATATGGCCCCTTTATTGGCATACGCTATTATTTTACTTCTAAGAAAGTAAAACTGAATTTAAATAATAAGTTGGTTGATTTAGACAAAAAACTTTAATAAGATGTACAATAGGAAAGTTTTAAAAAAAGTTTTGACTACCTATTTTTAAAACTTTCATGTTAAAGTCATATGTGAAATATTTCCATATCACCAATGTCAACCCTTCATATCAACAAATAATAATAAATATAATAAGTGAATAAATAAAGTCAAAGTCAAAATATGCTTTATTTACTTAAACAAAAGTAATTGTTATTAACAAGGCTTTAAGTAGGTGCATATAGTAAAAGTAATAAGATACAAGCACACAAATAATAACTTTACAAGAGATGTAATATTTTTATTAAAGACATAAAAATACAATTTAAACACTTAAGACATAGCCGCGTAAAATTCCGCTAGCAAATAATAGTTTCCTAATAATTTTTCTAAAACTCTTTCCACTAACAATATCTTAAGGCTGTTCCTAAAAGCTGCAGTAATCCTTTCTCATTAATTCGGTCTGGAAGATGGTTAAATATGATTATTTTTTTGGCTAAAGTAGATGTAGATATCAGTAGGCATAAATTACACTGACGCGTCACATACTGCGGTTTTTTTACTATAAATTTATATCGATGTTTAAACAAATTGCTAGCAACTTCCATTATTTAGAGACTTGTGAATGTGAACCGCAATGATTTCCTGGTTTGGATCTGGCATATACATAACAAAAAGCACGTTTTTGAAGAATAAAAAGTTGGATGAGACGATTGCTAATATTCTTCCATACTTAACACGTTAACCGCCATGTGTACCATATATGGACACAGTCAATTTTTATTCAGCGCCATGTGTACCACCAGTGGACACAGAACTTCTTACCTTCCAAGCCATGTGTACATGGAGCGGCCACATTAAGCGTCGATTGAAATGTATGTATGGATTGGTCTGGCGTAGGAAATAGTTTGTTTGAGAATGGCTCGGGAATATTTTTGTTTTTCGAAATAATATGACACAAAACATTGACGTTTTTAAATGATACGTTTATTTTTCAATGGGCAGTAATTTAACATGTAAAATTGTTATTTATAATTATAAAATAAACAAACTAATTTTAAAAACAAAATACTTCAAAATGAAAAGATTATTTTATATTTTTAAAAACATGTTTTTGGAAAAAACAGTCCATACAAATAAAACTATTTTCGTCACAACCTAGACATACGTAGGAAACTCTTTTGGTATTTTTTACAGGATAATTACGCCCCTGTTCTTGTGAGTTTTTTTCGTAGAAATATCTGCACCTGCCTCTTTTTAGCTTCTTCTCGTTATCTGTCTTTTCGGAAACTTTGTGCTCTTTTGAGGGATTCATTGGGATTGGCGGTACTGCCGTTTCCAAAAGTTGCATGGCAAAATTTTCTTTGAAAGTCGTTATTGAAATTTTTTTCTCGTTAATTTTATTGTACAGATTTAAGGCATTTACGACTGAGGTACCTGTGATAAATTCAAAGGCCAATTTTCTGTACCATTTAATTGACTTTCTAAGAGAATTTGAATAAGCTGACATTTGGTCTGACATATCAACAAATGATTTGGCCTTATTATAGTCGATTATTGCAGAAGGTTTGAGCCTAGGACCCTCTCTATGGTGTACTTCCTTTAGTTCATCTGTTTTGTGGATAAGAAGAGTCCCTCTTGTCATGCCACTTCATAACAATAACTTTATTTTTATTTTGTTTTGCAACAATTTCCTCTTTTTTTAATTTTGCATGAACTACAGACTTTGGTAGGTTTCTTCTGTTTTTACGAATCGTTCCAACTAGATGAGTTGATCTATTTTGCAACTTTTCCGCAAAAGGAATAGAGGTGTACCAATTGTCTGCAAAAAGGGTCCGGCCACTATCAAGCAATGGTTGCAACATTTCCATAACAATAGATTCCACAACCGATTGTCCATTTATTTTCTCTTTACCACAATATACTTTTAGGCTGTAAGTAAATCCTCCATCTAGACATACTTTATAAACTTTAATGCCGAACTTATGTCGTTTTCCTTTTATATACTGTCGAAAGGATAATTTACCTCGGAAAGGTATCATGGTTTCATCGAGGCAAAGTGACTCTTCTGGAATAATGCAGAAAGAAGCATTCTTGTTCAGCATATCAACAAGGCATTGAATTTTATGAAGCCGGTCATTGGGAGGACAATCCAACATTATTTGCCAAATGAAACATACGTAAAAGCAGCTCAAATCTATTCCGCGGCAAATATTTTGATATTTCGTTTTTATATAATGGATTTTTGCGCCAATAATCTTTTAGTGATGGTTTTTTATCCAATCCCATCCAAATTAAAATAGCAATAAATGTTCGTATTTCGTTATAATTAGTATCCGCCCATGCATTTAGGCGAGAATATTGGCCAATATTTTCATTCGTTATGGCAAGAATAATTTGCTGTTCCGCGTATCTATTTATTTTGTTTCGACAACGATCTTATTAATAACATCATCGGATACAAGTAATTCAAAAAATGAAGTTCATCCTTACCGCGCATTTGGGTCTGCAAGTCTAGTGAAATTCCAATATTCATTGGTAGAGTGAATATCGAAAAATTTCCTGAAGCTGGTCTCCACTCCGGTCTTTCATCATTGCCTAAAGAATCTATGTCAGATGTTGAAGGCTCGGAAGTATCTAAAAAAATGGAGGGTAGTGTATAAGAAGATAATCATTACTAGGAAGAGAAAATATGTATTTTAGACGTTAAATTTGATATACATAAGTATTCCACTTAGTTTCGTACGCGAGTTAGTATGTTGAAACTTTTTACAACACTGTTTTTTTCTAATAACATTTTAGAAAATAAACTATGTATAAAAAATGGAATTGCCAAACCTCCTACGTACCTAACTGACGTACATACTTCATCTTTTTCTTTTTAGGGCGGTCTTCTTCAGAACTGCTTGAAGATATCTCGCCGGCCAAATATGTCCAGATCAGAATCTGAGATATTTGAAAACTCGTCACTCATGTCGAGGTCTCTATAAATCTCTATTTCTTCTGCCTTAGCCTCCACTGCTTGTTGCATCTCAGTATCAGAAATAATTCTTTTCTTTGCTGCCATTGCTCCTCCAAATTATAGCCCACAAAACAACATGTTTTTACACCGATTTTTATAGAAAGAATGACTGAAGAAGGCAACAAACATAAAATGCACGTGGTATTTGCGCTTCTAGCGAAAATCGTACAACTGCTGCCCTCTCTCCAGGCGAATCAACATTGACCTTGTACGTGTCCAGATAAGGTACACATGGCACACGACATCAAAAAATAAAACCTGTACAATCAGGTGCCATGTGTACCATATTTGGACACAGCTTTTTTAAACCAAAAAAAGCAAAAATTACATAAATTTTTACACATGCATTCGTTTTGATGCACACAGACACTGTTTTTAATAAAAAAATTACATGGCCCGTAGGACCCGGTAATTTTTTTTTCTAATTGGGACTGGCAGTTAACGTGTTAAGGCGTGATTCAATGAGGGCAAAGTAGACCGTCTTTCCAACTCTTGATTTAAGTTCCTGAGTTGTAAACTTAACAGAAAAACAACCCGAAGAAACCTTACAAATCTAACCACAATAAAAAATCAAAATAATCTAAAGAGAAATAAAAATACTGATAAGTCTTACAAACACGTAGAACGATTAAGAAATCCCGACGCACCTGGTTAAGTTTTGTAGACTAAGTGGGGGCGATGCACTGAATGATAATGGTGAAAAACTTAAGCCCGCCAGAATACTAGAATGGTTAGCCAATCATACTAAGAGAATATCCCGACGTCAATTAGGTTACTACGCTGTCATATTGTTCAGATCGGAGGGGAAAAAACTAATTACGGAATAGATAATCAAACAACGAAAAATTTTGTATGCAGATTGACAAAATTGATTATAAATTTGGTTTTCGAGATTTTGTTTTTCGAGATTTGAATTCCTTGGCGAAACTCAGCAATCGTTGTCTGACAATACGTGGCTTCTGTGGGTCTCAATACTGAAACTATCAATTTTAGTCCCTCAGAAAGCGGTTTTGGGTTGGGTTGGGTTGGGTTGGCTTAATTTTATTTCCACTGTTTTTTGGGGGTACAAAGTTTTCACGATAATGGAGTTTTGATTCCATCTGTCGATGTCGCACACATAAAGTCATTATTTTACATGGAAGATGTTAAACTCTATGCTATGAGGGACCGAGATTTACAACAATTTTTAGAGGTTGTGTAAGAATGTATACGGGACTTGAGTATACAGTTTGAATTGGATTAATATGTCCATTTAAAGCCTCATAAGGGCTGATGTAAGGACTAGCCTAAAAGCAACTTACTAACGAAAATGTATTTTGTCATTTGGAAGTAAATAAAACCGACAAATATCTTGAGGTCAATCTTCACAGTTAATATGAGAATCTTTTAATTTAAAAGCAAATTACAAAAACTGGATGACACACGTTTGCGTATATGAAGAGAAGATGAATGCTTTTATATTATCTTCAGAAAGTATTTAGTTGTGTCTAAAAGTATTTAAATTTTTTGGTGTGCACTGAATAAACACGAGCCTTCATAGCATGGACAAGAAAATGTGCACCGAGTGCAATATGCCAATATGTCATGCCCTGAAACAAAAAGTTAAAAATCTTGCAAAGTGCATCAAATGAAATATGAAAGCTATACTCAGTGCGTTCTGATGCATCAAATGGAATTCGCTATAAGATATATAACCCATAAATATTCGGTAGACAAATACCGGAGGATAAAGAGAGAGAAAAAGTGTTATTTGATTTGACATTTCTAACAACAACATTCCTAACCTAAGATTCAAGTAAATCCTATGTTGAGTTTGTTTAGGTTTGATATTTGTTGTTTTTTTAAAGAAAATTCTATGAACCAAACTAAAAATGGCTTGCTATTTAAATGAAAATGTATGCACTCATACTTTTACGCCTAGAGAGTATCAGGTAGAACTATTAGACTCAACCACAAAGAGAAATACAATAGTTTGCTCTAGTACAAGTTCTGCAAAAGCTTTTATTTTAGTAAAACTGTTGCAGGAGTTCTCTTGGGAGATTCGTTCAAAACCCCATAAAAAGGCATTACTTATCTTAGATCCAAACAACGTTTTTGTATTGGCTTCTCATTTAAAATTTCTTACAGACTTGAAAGTACTTAGCATCATCAATAATGAAAATTATGACAAAACATCTTTTGATGAACATCATGTTATTGTCACAACTGCAGAAATGTGTAGCAGTGATATGATTCCACTTGACATTTGCAAGTACAATCTTCTAGTCATAGATGACTGCCTTCATGGAGAGAGAGAATACATAATAAAGGATATTATGAAAAAATTTGATATTTTAGGACCAGAGAAAGGCCCTAGAATTCTAGGATTGACAAGTGGTATGCTAGGCCCTGATTTACAGGCAGATAGATTGGAAGCTGAGTTCAGAAGACTTGAGAAACTTCTTAATTCAACAGTAGATACTTCGAGTGAAATTGTTACTCTAATTAGACTATCATGTCAGCCAAAAGAGTTCCTTATTACTTGCCCAAGAAAAGTTCCACTAGCTTTAAATGATGAACTTATAAGTATTATAGAAAACTGCAAATTATTTTTAAAAGAGCACAGATATGATCCTAGTGAAATCTATGCTGATGAATTTTTAGATGAATTTAAAAATATTCAAGATCCAAAAGAGGTCCCCTTACAGTTACTGGATGACTATTTAAACATTTTGGATGATCTGGGACCATGGGGTGCTGATAGAGCCGCAATTAACATTTTATCAAAAATTGAGAAACTAAAAGTAAGTTATTCAAATATAAATTTTTAATAAAATTGTAGAATTCAATTCATTATAGAAAAATGTACATGTATTCAGTTTTAATTTTAGATTCAAAAGTATTTTATTCAATAAACAATTTTAATTTAGAAATACAGGGAAATTTATCTAAAAAATGATTTGATTTTATTCTTTCAGTTCCTTAGTTGTTTGTTGTTACTTATTATTTATACTTTCTGTCAAAAAAAAAAAACAAAAAAATATAATTTAATAATGCTCTACTACTATATTATCTAATTGAACCACCCTACCTGACTAATTATTGTACAATAATTATTTATATAAAAATGTCAACTAAAATCTATGTTCCTGATTTTCTTTTGTAATTTGTTTCTTCTCCCCAGGGAGTCTTACTCTAGTAATAGTAATACTCTATATTACCTATTACCAAAAAAGATAATAATACATATTTTGTATTTTCAAGATAATCATACTACTTTATTTGTACAGAAACCATAATATGATTAATAAGGAATAAGGACATAATCGAATATTTAGTATGAAATGACATTAAGTACCTATCAAAAAAAAGTCCATTCAGGTCAGACAATTCATAGGTAGTTTGGTTTTGTGATGGCAAAAAAACTAGCTATTACTCAAAATATACACTTATATGCATAGTTCTCCAACTAAGTTTTAATAATTTCAGACTAATATTTACTTAGTAGCTCTTCAGTGAGAAACCTTCATACTCTCTTGATAAGAATTACACTCTGCTAGAATTGATATGCTTTTCTCTTAATCTTAATATTGATGGTTTTAGAGCTAATTCTTTACTAAAAGCATAAGAGCCTATTAGTGAAAGAAAGAACTTAGTTGTTATGTACTCAGATTTTTTATAAGCAGTGGAACATTGGGTCATGCCTTATCATAAAAAAAGTAGTTGAGTTTAAGAAATAGTTTAAGTAAATCAAAATTTAATTTTTGCCACATTAAATTTGAGTTGCACAATGTTAATTATGATATATTGTGTGGCTATAGACTCCCTTTTACTGATGTAGGTATACTTATTTTTAGAAGACTTAGATGAGTATTATTCTAATAAGAATAAACTGCAAATAGAACTGATGATTGGTGATATGAACATCAATATTATTAACAGGAAAGTTATGTATGTTAATCTTTATCTCTCACTTTTTTAAATTCTCATGGTTTTATTAGAACTATAAATTTCCCGACAAGAGTAACAACAACCAGCAGCTCATATTTGGATCATATATTTCTCAGAAATAAATTAAAAACAACATCTTTGGAAAATTCCTCTTTTATTTGGCAAAGTGACATCACAGATCCAATAATGATTAATGTTTCCTGTAAAGATGGTAAAAGTAACACAAAAGCAAATTCCTAAAAACAACATATCTTTTAATCCTGACATATTTGAAAACCTAATAAAAACTGAGAAATGGGAAGGGATTTTAAAATTGAATGACCCTGATGCGACACCACTAAATTTTGCAGATAAAATTAGTAACTTTGTTGAAAACTAATAAAAAAAGAACATCTTATTATGCAGATCACAAGAAACTTATTACCAACGGTCTTATATTAACAATTAAACGTCGCATTAAAATAAAAAAAAACTTCTTGATCAATAATAGTGTAATAGAGAAAAAGGCCTAAAGTACAGGAATTTTCTTAACAAAACAATTAATAAGCATAAATTAAACCTACAAAATCCAAAGTAAATGCTAACCAACACGAGTTTTTAAAAATCTATAGAATCATATCCAATGCAGTTAATGAGAAGGATACGCATATCAGAGATTACATTCGAATACTGTAACAAATTCTTTCTTACTATCGGTAAAAAATGGCTAATAAGATTGTAGTTCCAAATAACCTATTTAAAATAAAGTATTAAACTTTGAGTTCCATGTTTCTAAAACCAGTCAATAAAATTAAAAAACAATTGTTCAGCTAGATTTCATGGAATAAAAAGTTCATCATCATTCATCTCCTAATTTATATTATTAATTTAGTGTATATGTATATATTAATAAAACTAGTCAAGTTCCACAATGTTAAAAACATCAATAGTAACTCCTGTATATAAAGAAGAAGACAAAACAAAAATAACAAATTATTGACCTATAAGCGTCATTAAAAACTTTGATAAAATATTTGAAAAATGTTTTAAAAAATGAATTTTAAATTATTTATTAGTTAATAGTACTCTGTCAGATAATCAATTCAGCTTTTGTAACAGTTTAAGTACATCCGATGCTACAGTTAAAATAACAAGTACAATCACAACACATTGATAAAGGCAAAAAATGTTCAGCCACTTCTCTAGATTTAGGGAAGGCTTTTGATTCCGTGCCCAATGACTCGCTTTTAGATGTTTTAAACATCTATGGGGTACGTGGCACTGTATGGGAATTATTCAGAAGCTATCTGACTGATAGGAAACAAGTAACTAAAGTTGGTGGTACTTATAGTGAATCATCAGAACTACTTATCAGCATACCTGAAGGTACTGTTTTAGGACCCCTACTTTTTTAACTTTTAATAAATTGTACAATGATTGAAGGAGGTACGGTGGTTTCCTATGCTGATGACACATGGTATTTATGGGTGATACTTTGGAGGAAGGTAGAGAAAAAACTGCTGTAGGCCTTGCCAAGAAAAAAAGTGGTTTGATACTTTTAAACTAACGTTAAGTATTGACGAAACCAATTATATTGCTTTTTCTTTGACAAGCAAACCTAATTTTAATTGCATTAAAGTCACTGAAGAATTATTGATAGAAATCCTAAGTGAAAACAACATATTAGTAGATAAACAAAAAACATTAGAAAGTTAAATCAAAACTTTTGCATAATTAGAGAAATTTTAAATAAACATTTATTAATATATATTCAAAATCTTTATTAATCTAAAAACAATGTTGCACTACATTTCAGAAAAAAATACAATAATAAATCCTTGAGCTTGTGTGGATTTTTCTTAAATATTATAATCTTTAGTTATAAAAGATTAAAATTTAAAGATTTAAATAGAGTTATTATACTATGAACTAAATTGGGAATGAAAGAAAAGAAAAAAAAATACTACAGAAAAGAAAGTTCTGAAAATATAAACCAAAGATAAACTAAATTAATTTAAAGGTAAAAAATAATAATTTATGACTAATATCCAACATAAATTCACCACATCATAACATTGGGAGAACTCAAAATATGTGTTGGTCATAAATCTAAAGCCCATGTAGAATCCTTGATTAGATATGCAGTGATAATATGGCAAGCATGTAAGAGAATACACTTAAACCATTAAAAATTATACAAAATTATATTTTAAACATAATACTTAGAAAATATAAACAAAAACCTACATGTCCTACCTGTAAGATCGTTGTATGTTTGTTTTTTCATGTATCAAAAAACCTTGTTAAGAAACTATTTTGATCATTCATATTCAACTAGGACTAGTATAGATCGAAACTTAAGAGTACCAAATAGTATGATAAATTTAAATCTCAATTGACTACCTTAGTCCTAAGATCTATAATATTTTACCTGATGCCATAAAAAAAAATAATAAAAAAGCCTTTATTCATAATTGTAAGAGATATATTAGTAGGAACTTGGAATTTTTTTTAATAATATTTTGAATCAATTTATTTGCTTAATAATTAATTAATTACTTTTTTTGCAGTAATCTTAATTATCTAGTCGTTAGATTTTTGTATTCATTTGTGGACATTTCTCATTTGGCCCATACAGAAATTTAGTTTTCTAGGTGCCAAACAAGAAAACATTGGTGAACATTCTAAACTGATTAATTAGTTTATTGTATGCTTATAACACAAATTTAGTAATATATTGAGTCTATTAGCTTTTGTGATAGTGTTTTTAAACTCCTTATCTATGAGGTAAATCCCAGTTTGTTGATATTAATTTAAGTGTGTGTAGTGCATTAAGTTTGTGTAGAGACATTGATCCTTTAACTTTTCTATACTAACTATAATTGAAATTTCTCTCATTGCTGCAAAATGTAAAACCATCATAATGAAATCAATTTTAATTATAACCATGTGCAGTCATGTCCTTAGCTTTAAAATAATTTTTAATTTTTATTTTCTTTAAATTATGTAATAATCTTTTCGATGCATCTGAGCTGCTAAATGGATTAAATGAATATGTGTTGTTCGTCTCATGCAAAGTAGAAAACACCTTGGATCTGGAAAATATAAACAATTTGTAATGATGATTGTCAATAAAATGAAAATTCCAACAATTATATTCATCCCTTTAATGGCTCTTATTCTTTGTTGTTCCAAATATTTACCAAAAATCTTTTTTCTACTTTTTGTTTTTAACTCAATTGGTTATGTGTTGTTGAAGTTACTTTTTTTTATTCAATTATCTAATTTTCTTGTCCAAAAATCTCATCCATTATTCTCTAAGAGACCAACATACAAAATTCATATCATTATTACACGTCTCACAACATGTAATTTGTTTTATGTAAGTTTTTAGTTTTGATTAAGTATTATTTTTATTTTAGGCCTGATGATGCTCTAACTAAAGCGAAACACGTGTAGCCCGTTTAATTACATGTTGTGAGACCGTGACTTTGTGTTTTTCGTTAATTTTCTTGTGTTGCTCTGCTATCCGTCGCCCTTTCAGCAGACCTCAAAATTAGCCCCTCAGTGCAGAATTTCCCAGCATACAAAACAGTGCATTTATTCCAATATATATATTGCAAATAATATATATATTATTGCAATATATATATTTTTTAATTTTTAGATCAAAACTCCCTATGAAAGGCACTATCTTCTTCTATGTGTTATATCAACGGCCCTAGTGCATACGCGAGCTATTTGCAATTTCGAGTTTGAAAATTACAAAAATGAAATTGAGAGGATCCAGAAGTACTCTACATCCAAGGTGCTAAAATTCATTCACATGTTAAGGCAGTTTAAACCGGCTGGGCCCAAACCTATATTTACAGAAGAAACTAACCTCACTGAAAGTGAACCTTTAATAGGACCTCCAAAGAAAACTAAAGGAAAACCAAAGAGACTAAATCAAAGGGTGCAGATGGATGATATGCTGTGTGCCTTGATTTTTGTACAAAATAGGTTTAAGGCTAAGGCATTATTTGCTTTACTCTGTGTAAGTATTTGTCACTTACCAATTTTACCACTTATTTGAGGACACACAAGCATGTAACTATTTTGTATTAATTGTAGATTTTATTATGGTTATTTTAAATAATCAATATATATAGCGATTTTTTTCCTGTTTTAGATTTTATCTCAGGAAGATGATGACTTTTGGTGGATATCAGCCCTCTTCTCTGTTGAGAAAGTCGCAGACATAGCAAAGGAGCCGAGGGAAGCGGAACACGAACACAAAATGCAAGAGGAGGTTTTAAGAAAATTTAGATGTCATGAATGTAATATATTGGTATCTACATCCGTCTTGGAACAAGGATGCGATTTACCGAAGTGTAACTTGGTTGTTAGATTTGATTTGCCTACAACTTTTCATAGTTATATACAAAGCAAAGCTAGAGCTCGAGCTTCTGAAGCCTACTTCATCCTTCTTGCCAATGAAGAAGAGACTGATGACTTCATTTCAAATTTGGCTCAATTTAATGAGGTAAATGTGTAAATTTAAATAGAGTGACGTCTCTACTTTGCGAAAAAGGTGTACTTTGGCATTCTTGTATTTTGGAACTAGGAATATTCAAAGAGCTTAGGGTCTCTTCTGCCTTTCGACTAACTTTTAAATCGTGGAGAAAATGAGCTATAATAAAACTATTAATTATTGCCATAGTGTGCCACGGGAATGAAGATTCCAAGTTACTTCGATGAATCGGTTATATTGTATGGATCAACCAGAAAAGAGCTTTGCTTTATGCACCTACAAAAAATATTCCAGATATTAGTAAGTCACATTTAGATGGTTCCTTTTCTGTTGGTTTTTCTTTTACAATTTATGAACGTATTTTCGAAATTATTTTGATAGGGTTTTAATTTTATTGCTCAATATGCTCCTGCGGTGCATCAAAAAGATATATACCATCGACATATTGTCTCACACTTAAGATGGGACTCAAGACTTTTATAACCGAGGATCAAGTACTAAGAGATTGATTGACATACCATACCATTAATCTTACCAATATATACCATACCAATAGTCTTTGCCTATAGGTGGAAAGGCAGATTGGGAATCTCTTTTTATTCAAAACATAGCTAAAAACAAATAATTTTTATGATTTTCTGCAAGTTTTTTTCTTTTTAGATTGAAAATACATTATTAAGAAGATGTCAAAGCTTGGAGCCAAGCAAGTCTGAAGAAATATTAGCTGATAGTTACTCAGCTTGTTGTGCTCCTTATCAACCATTAGAGGATTCCGCCAATGTTTCGCTTTTTAATGCTATTGCTTTGATAAATAGATACTGTGCCAAACTTCCTAGTGATAGCTTTACCAGGTAGGTACCATGTTCTCAAAAGCTGAGCTATTATGGGGAACTATAACTTCTGTTCTATTAATCATATAAAAAAATTTGTAAAATAAGAACAAAGATAGTATATCTTGAATAAAACATTATTTTATTTGCAAATAGATGATGTTTTTATTTTTAGGCTAACGCCAATTTGGCGGGAGGAACATAACCCAGAAGGCTGGGTCTGTTATATTCGACTTCCAATTAATAGTCCTGTAAAGGTAGAAGTTAGTAGTCCTCCAATGATAAATTCGTTATTGTCAAGGCGAGCAGCAGCATTTTTGCTTTGTCAGTATTTGCATAAAGTAGGAGAGCTAGATGATCAACTACAGCCAATCAGTAAGGAAAACTTTACACCAGCAGATGAAGATGGTATTTGCCTAATGTCTGAGGAACAGTGTGATGAAAACAGTGAAATTAGACCAGGTATATCATCCTCCTGTTTACATCAGATTTTGAATTAGTATTTTTTAAAGATATTAATGTCAAATAACAAGTTTATTTATTTACTTATGTTTAATAACGGTATTAACCAATTTACAAAAGAAGAAACTAATATTTAAATAGCACAATTACAAAGTAAAAACAAAGCATTGATGTAGCAAAATGAAACCTGAAATATGCCTGAGAGAACTTTTAAATGTACAATTGGAAACATGTAGGTAGGTCCAATCTATACAAATGAAAAGAACGATGCATTCTGGTAATTGGACTATATTGGCCGTAAGTATTTCTATAGAAATCAACATAAAAAAGATGCTTAAGTCTTGAATTTAAGCCTTCTCAATAAAAAATAACAATCAATAGTTCTATTCAGTAATTTAAAAATAGAACATAAATCAGTCTTTAGTCGCCTTAACTCGAGCGTATCCATCGATAACATAGTTAAAATTGATTTATAGTCAGTATGTCCATTAATTTTAGGAACTTTAAGTTTAAAGGAACAATTTGAGATCTATAATAGGGTCGCCACTAAATCTAGGTATAAAACCTAAACTTCTATATGCACTTTATATAGATTTTTTTAACATGTGGTACAAACGATAATTTGGTATCCAAAATAATGTGAAGATCTTTTACCTCCGTTACTCGTTTTAACACAGTAGAACCAATAATTAAATAAAATTGGATTGCGTGATCTAGAAAAAGAAATTGAATTACGTGTTAATACATTTAATTCAAAATCATTTAGATTACACCATTTACTAAAACTAGACAAGTCCTTCTGCAATAACTGACATTGACAAATGGATATAATAGCTAAAAACAATTTTAGATCATCAGCAAATAACAAAAAACTACAATCCTTTATGAATACTGGAATATTATTAATAAACAGGTTAAGGACATAAAAATCCCTCAGGAAAACTAGGGCACACGGCAAAAGACTTGAACAAGAAAATTCTTGAGTTTTACATACTGAAATCTCCCAAGCAAATAACTCTCCAAGCCAAGAAATTATATTTAAGCCAAAACCCAAACGTGCAAACTTCGCAAGCATAAGAGCATCATTCACTCTATCCAATGCTTTCGAGAAGTCTGCATACACTGCGTCAACTTGTAAACCCTTTTCAAAAGCACCCAAGAGACGGTTCTCATAAGAACTAATGTTTGTAACAGTAGAGCTGCCCGCTTCAAAAGCGTGTTGATAGTCAATAATTTGACTTTTACATTGCCAAGTTAGTTCCATTGTCATGATTTTCTTTAAGAGTTTGGGTAGAGTTGTCTGTATACTGACTCCTTGGTAATTGGTGACATCACTAACATCACCAGCCTTAAATATGGGTATCATATACGACCTCTTCCAAAAGGTAGGAAAAACACCCATATTTAATGACATATTAAACAAATTAAACGCTGGTTTAGCTAGAGACCAAACGCACTCTTAAAGTAGCAATCAGGACAAATAATGTGAGGTGTTGCACATTAAATTAAGGATTTCACTGAACACATCCACTAGTCAGATATTAATTGAGTTTATATTAAATTGCTCTTTAAGATTGACATAGTAATCAGGAATTCAATATGATATATTGCTTTAAATAATTTGTTATGATATATTGCTTATATATTGATATTTTACATTTGAATTTAATATATCAGCGTAGACATCAGCCGGATATTTGGCAAACAGTTTATTACTTTCCTCTTCACTTGTTTTAATACCAAAGAATATGTGTTGTGGAATGGTATTACTCTTTCTAACATAACTAACATGCTTCCAGACACCTGGGGATGACCAGTAAATTATCTTCGGTAAATCTGATGTGTTCCCTGTAACATCGCTCATTCAACACCTTGCACCACTCTCTAAAGTCAAAAGATGTAACATATTCACCATAATTTTTAGATTTACTAAGTTCTTTGTGGGTAATTTTATTACAAAGTTCTTTAATTCTTGATAAACCGTAAAGAAAACCTGCCATTCTAAAACGTTTTCATGGGTACATAAGAGTTAATTTAAAGCCATACACAAAATTTCATAAAACTCATTAATTGCAACGTCGATATGCAATAATAATAAAAGACAAATCAATTGGGGCAAAAAATTATTCAACGATAAATAGTCAATAATTTTAAAATCAAGATTCTGACTTTTCATTTTCTTTATATGGTACAGTAAGAACACTAACATAACGAAGGTGTCGAGAGCCAATTACCGGCAACAAATTATTATCTAAAACACCAGGTAAGTTTTTATATTCGAAAAGCAAATATCAAGGTGCGCCATGGATTTCGGAAAAAATTTGAAAATAATCCAATATATTAATATCAATATAAGTAATTAAAAACATTCCCAAGCAATGACGCAGTAGCGATATTAGAACACCCATCCGAATATTCAGTTTGTAGGTTATGACCATCATTAAGCCATGTACAATCAAGTAAGTTAAAATCAGCGGCTATTGCAAAAAAAATAATTCAAATAAGTCTGAGAAATCTCTAAGGGCGAAGACAGACACAGCGGTTTTCGCCGAGACGGCGGCCGAGTCGTTCGCCGAATAGACAATATTCATCCATACTTTTAATACTCTTAAGACACACACTACGGTTTATGTCGACACGTCAATTGAAGTCTACTCGGCGCTTCGTTAAATTGTTGTGCCGAGGCGATGTTTGCTTAGAGAGTCGGCTTATTATTACTTTGTTTTAAAGCTGAAAAGACAGACACAGTTGTGCAAATTGATTTCGGAAATTGAAAAGCGTCCCGCATTATGGGACATGACGAAATCTGTATATAGTGATAGAATAAAACGGAAAGAAAACTGGAAAGACATTACAAATATTTTTGCTGGTGAACATGCAACTGTAGAAGAAAAGAAAGAAATTGGTAAGAGTTTGTTTATTATTTTATTCAAGTGTACATTTAAGGTAAATATACATTTTCAATTATTTTTTTCTGTAAAATAACGACAAAAATTATCTCTAAAAGATACTGCTCTAAAATTTCCTCTATGGTTTGAATCTGGCTGTACAAAATGCAATAAGTTACCCGCAGGCATAATATCGATTTCATCTACATTAAACTGGTCACGTGTTCCATCCCGTGTTCTTACAAAGTTATGCAAAATACAACAAGCCTCAATTATTGTTTCGGCTAAGTCAATATCAACATCTAAAGCCCGGTGAAATATTCTCCATTTGTTGGCCAATATTCCAAACGTACACTCAATGTATCTTCTAGCCTTGGATAGTTTCATATTGTTTACTTTTTTATTATCAGTAAGTTGCTTTCCTTCAAAAGATCGAAGTAAATTTTCCAATAAAGGAAATGCCTCATCGCCCACTATCACATAGGGAAACGTTTCATTGGAGTCTAAAAGACAGCGTAGCGAAGGAATTGCCAAAGAGTTTTCACATAATCTATCAAAAAGTGTGGAATTTTTGAATATTCCTGAATCACTGGATTTTCCGTACGATCCGACATCTATGTAAGTGAAGCAGTAATTAGCATCGCACATTGCAAACAAAACAGTGGAAAAATATTTTTTGTAATTATAGTGCATAGAACCACTATTTAGTGATTGGTTTAGCCTTATATGTTTACCATCTATGGCACCGATGCAGTTCGGGAATTTCGCATTTTTTTCAAATCCTCTTGAAATCTCCAATCATTTTTCTGTAGATAATTTTGGTATGGATTTTTCAACTAAACAGACCCAAATTGCTACACAAATCTCTTTGACAATGGCGCTGGCAGTAGACCTTCCAACTCGGAAATTATAATGCACTTCTTTTAAGGAACATCCAGTTGCTAGATACCTGAAATAAAAATTATGAATGAATTTATTGAAAATGCCGGAAAAAGTAGAGATATGTATGTAGTAAATATATTTTTATTTTTATGTTTTTTTTTTATTTGCAGGAGAGTTACTATATAAAAAATGGAAGAATATACGTGATCGGTTTGCAAGAGAAATTCAAAGCCAAAAAAGGAAAATCCGGAGACGGAGACCGAAAGAAAGCGCCATATGTCTATTCACAACAACTAGTGTTCCTTAAAGAACCAAGACCTACTTCTTCGTCTTCTTCGATCACAGCAACTGCAAAATGTGTTTCAGGACGACCGATTGTAAGTAAAAAAAGATCACAATCCGCCCTTGAAGGTAAAATGTTTAGTTCATTGGAGAGCTATGAAAAGAGGGTCAAAATGGAATCTTTTTGCTTTCTTTGGTACCTAGTCTCGCATCTCTGCCAAAGATGGTGAATACAAAGTGTAGGATAGAGCTTATGCAAGTAATAAGCAAATATGAATCGTACGCTTCGCAGCAACCACAGCAACAACAACCAGTCTATTTCTCGCAACAAGCTCAACAACACTCTGTTCTCAGTCGTACTTCACAACACATACAGGAACAACCTACTTATTCATATGCACTTCAACAAAACTCTTTCAGTAACAATCAGTTCCAAGCTGACTACCAAGAACAATCTAGTTCCTGTGCCAACTCCTTCTCCAGCTGGCTCTGTCCAATCGTACCTAAGTAATTTCAGCCCAGAACAGGATTAGCGTTTTCTAATATAATCAAGATTTAGTATTTGTAGAAAAGTTTCTGAATAAAATTACTATTAGTACATCTACATCTAATAATTACTTACCTGAGAGTAATAAGCAGTTTTTCTTCTGCGGGAATACATGTTCTCATGCAGGTGTTTGTTTTAGTTACATTTGGCTTAATAGTACTACATAATTGAAAAATTTGTCTTCATCTTGCCTTCGAAAAATAAATTGTAAAAAATGCCTTTTCTTTCCTTTTCGCTAACAATCAGATGTACCCACATTGTCCTTCTTCTCCTTTTTTCTCTCTTTCTTTTCAAGAGTAAATAAAACAATGAGATGAAAATGGTAAAATCTTCCATTTTGCAATAATCAACAACTCACGTAAATTTGAATCATATTATGACTGGACAGCGTCCTGGTTCAAACAGTGCCGCTGTATGTATTTTGAATAGTCGGCACGCCGTCTCGGCGAAAACCTCTGTGTCTGTCTTCGCCCTAACAATGAATTATAATAAGCTGCAAACTGCACCACATCAGATTTGAGGGGCAAATAAACTACCCCAAAAATAATAACTTATAATTTAACTAATTGATACAAAGATCTACTTAACAGATGAACAAGGTACGTTAACCAAATTAGGATTTCCTTTTTTTTGTTATAGCAAGTAGAACACCACACCATCTTTCTTTACACTTGCTAGGGCATTTTATCTGAAAACTTTAAAGTCCGAGAAACCCGACTCAGAACTTCAAGTATCCAAAAACAACCATGTGTCTGAAAGCGAAATCACATCATACACACAAGACGCAACAGAACCCCTTAAATGATTCAATTTATTTCTTATACCTCCTGCATTAAAATAGAACATAAGTATAAAAATTATTTTTTTTTAAAGACGATCAAATCTTTTTAATATTGAAGGCACTCTATTTGTAAGCTTCAACATTACATCCTCACCAATTTCCCTCCTATTGACCAATTCTATGTAAAGTTTCCTAATTTCTTCCCTCTGCAACTTAGTGAGATCCGCTTTAATTACTATATTAGTCCCAGCCAACTTTCACTTTTCCCTTAAGCATTTGTGAAGTGTCGGGACTATCGAAGCATACTTTTAAAGACCTGTCAGGAGTACCACGTCGGCCAACTCTAAACACTCTAAAAGAATTAACATTCGGAACTCCAATTTTTTCTTCTTATTTAACATCCTTATTTAACAAAACATCACCACCTCTTTGTCATGATTGATTCTAGTCTTTAGATTCTGGTTTTTTAATTTAATACTATTGAGACGATTTTTAAAATAGGAAAATGATCTGTAATTTCGGTTATTAAAATATAAGAAGTGAGTCGAAAGTTATGACTGAATCTTCGGGGAAAAATACAAAAAGGTGATCAATACAAGATTCACATTCCATTGATATTCTTGTAAAAAAAATTCTGACATATCAGATGAAGGTGATCTATATATCGCAAATATTTGATAATTTGTTTCATTATACTTAAAAAGTTTACTTCATTGTACCATATATTTTTAATACTTTTAACATTTATACCACTTCTGACCAAAACAAGGACTCCACCGTTCTGATTATAATGTCCATTTGAATAAAAAACATTATAACTATTAAGTTAAATTGCCAGCACAGTTTTGATCTTCAAAAATTCCAATAATTTAGAAAGCCTTCTAGACCCGGCTTTCTTGCACGACTTACAGTTTCATTCATTGCTACTTTTCTTTTTGAAAGGAGCATACAACTTCTTCAAATTCCGACTTGGACTGGAGTGCATCCCCTGTGAACCCAAAAACGGCAAAGATAGCATTCTACAGCAACCGTACTAGATCTTATGGGCTTGTCACAAGAGCCACACGTTGACATAGTATCATATGAAAGATCTTTTTTAGCAGTTCACTTTTAAGACATCTAAACATGAACTTCCACACTTCGCCTGCTTGTTGGTCCCGATAGGCTACCAACCCATCACCACGGGCATGGCGCAGTAATAACGATCAGCATAAATCACGAACTTAATAAATATACCTGGACTGCTAATGCATATGGCCGCACCATACCCAAAAATGACCTCTGCGTGGTGGCCGCCATTTTTCTAGTGGTCGTGTCTTTTTGATGTTGGTCACTCTGAACATTTTCAGTTTAAAAAATATATAAAATAACGGTAATGAAGATGATAATGTTATTGACATTGAAACTTTGTCTCATTTTAGGTGAGGATTACTTTCTTTCATAAATTTTAACGAAATTCTTAAAGAAGTACAATAAAAATACTCAGATCTAATAACGCAACTATCTTATCTATTCTTAACTAAATGCACAGAACACAAATATATAGACTAAATGTAACTTTTTATTTTGTTTTTTTTTAAACATAACCTCCCAAAAACTTCAACTGTTTTATTTCCCTACAATTGGCACACCTAAAATTTGTCAGATGTGCCAATTGTAGGTAGTCATTTACTTTTCATTGAATTGTCAGTCCAGGTATATTTATTAAGTTCGTGGCATAAATCTACAAAAACCCGGTAACACTAACGCCTTCGATGATTTTGGCAACCACAACACTGTCAAGTTTCTAGGGCTATAAAAGGATCAGTGTGGCAGAATACTCACGAGTTCAGATGTTTCTGAACTCGTAATGTTTCCTTTATATTTCCTCTTTTTTTCCTTTAATTTTATGGTTGCCCTTTTTTCTGCTTCCCATCTTACGGATTATCCCAACAAACTTATCGTTTTATTATTTAATTCTCCGTGCTAACTTTGTCTCTTTGTTTTTAATTATCTTTTATATCTGGTATAGTAGTAATTATTTGTAAGCTTTTAATTATCGTTAGGTTTTTTCAATTTCGATTTTTTGTTGGTGTACCAGCACTCCTAGAACCATTTTTCGCTACGGTTAAAAATGCGTTATCGGTTGTAGATTATTAACAGTTACTTGATTCAAAGATATTTTAGGTACAACAAAAAGAAGACAATATTACTACAAGAAAATTGCTGATGCGTTGCTGAATTGTCATCCAAAACCTGAAAAACCAGCCTACTTTTATAAAATAGTGATGACCTTAACTTGTCCCTTGCCTGAAGAGCAAAATACGCGCGGACGCAAAATTTATCCTCCTGAAGAATCTGTACAAGGGTTTGGAATTTTGACTGATAGAGAAGTTCCAAAAGTAAGAAATTAAATAATATTACTATTAATTTAAATATATGTATTGGGTGACTACGTGTAAAATTTTGATATTTCCGGTGATAATTAATGGACGATAAATTAGCTAATTTGTTTAATAGAGTGTTTTCCTTAATCAATTAATTTAAAATATGCAGTTACACAGAACCTCTTATTCCTAGTAACTTGCGAGTGTAAATTCTCGAATTTTGGTATGGAATCTTTCGTGGTATTCACCTATTGTATTGTTTCATCATGTATCATTTTAAGTTTTAGTGCTAAACCACACCTACATAATAATTTTTAAGTTATAATTCAATCCAATCATTATAATTAATTTCATAAATACTTGACTGTTTGACTAAAAAGTTTTTTGGGTTTCAGATAAGCCCATTTCCCATATTCACGAGATCAGGAGAAGTGAGTGTGGAGCTTAAACTTTGTTCCAAAGAGATCATGATAAATGAAAATCAAACTCACAAAATTCAAGAGTTTGTCAATTATACTTTCACTAGTGTTTTAAGGCTTCAAAAGTATTTAATGCTATTTGAACCCAACTTATCCCTAATGAATTATCTTATTGTACCTACCATTGACGGTATGTTTAATTTTTTTCATTAAAACATTAATCCCACATTAACGTAATGTACTATTTGTAGAAGAAGATACAGTTAAAGTTGACTGGAAATTTATTGACATAATATACGAAAACCTAAATTTTGTTCCTCACATGATACCAGATGAGGATCGTAAAGGCTACAAGTTTAACATTGATGAATACAAAGATGCAGTAGTAATGCCGTGGTATAGAAACCAAGATCAGCCCCAATATTTTTACGTCGCTGAGATCTGTTCGTTTTTGAATCCCAAGTCGTCGTTTCCAGGTTCAGAATATGCAACTTTTGAAGAATATTATTTTAGAAAATATGGTATCCAAATTCAAAACCTTGATCAGTATTTATTAGATGTTGATCATACTTCTGCTAGATTGAACTTTCTGACACCAAGATACGTAAATAGGAAAGGCGTGGCATTGCCTACTAGTAGTGAAGAAACCAAAAGGGCAAAGAGAGAAAACCTTGAACAAAAACAAATTTTGGTGCCTGAACTATGTGCGATACATCCGTTCCCCGCTTCACTTTGGAGAAAAGCAGTGGCGTTGCCATGCATTCTTTATCGGGTAAATGCTTTGCTACTTGCTGATCAAATAAGAAGGATTGTCGCTAATGATATAGGCCTAGGAAAGACTCAACTTGATAAAGGTAAAAATTTTTTTTGTTCTTTTAGACTTTTTTTTTAAATTTATCATTCAAGATCCGCCTGATAATAACAAAGTTTATAATTTTATTAGGCAATACCAGCTTAAAATTCTTTTAACAGATGCTGAAGCCATACTCAGTTCGCAAAATTATGAATTTTCACTAGTTTGTTATTATAACACTTTAAAATATATAAGTTATTTGTTTATATAATTTTTCTTTTTTGTACACATGTACAGAGCGTTTCTAAATTAATGTGAAATATATTACGGGGTAATTTTTTAGAGTAAATTAGTGTCTACTACTTAATTGTTTTTTTTTATTAGTTTTTTTTATATTTGATATTTCCACTCAGACATATGTATACTTTACCATTTCATTTACTTAATAGATGTCAATGTTTGAATCAGCTTGTTTACACATATTAAAGAAAAAAACAAAATTTACAATATGCCTTATATACTTAGAACATTGAATACACTAGAATAAACATTGGCTGCTTTGGATTGAGCGCAACATCTACAGAGGGGCAGAGGGGATATCTTGTTGGTAAACATGCTTATTATTTCATGTTGCCAGTGATTACTAAATTTTAACAGAAGAAAGAATTAATATAATATATAGAGAAAAAAGTAATATAATAAATTAACACAAAATGCCGCAAAAAATAATGTGTGCAAAAACGAAGGTACTGTCCGGACAATATCCAGCGACCAAAATCGAACATCAAACATGTTTATAGTCCGCGCCCACCGTTATTTAATCAATATAATGCCCGTATCTCCTAGAATTCCAAAGAAGTAATTTTTTATCTAGATATTAATAATGGATAACTAAGTCGGTTTATAGTGCTTATAAACCTCGACAAACTATGGTTTTTTTTTTGTGAAAATTAATTAAAAAATGTTAACTTCCAACAGATTTGAATTAAACCTTTTTCTATAATATATAAAAGATATTCTATAATAATAATTGTCTATAATATAATAAATATCAAAACGGATTTGAGATTATTGCGCCTGATAACCTCTACAAACGAAAGTTTTTTGGTTAAAAATTATTGAGTTGTTGGATGTTATAAACGGCTATAACTGCTAAAGGCTATGGATAAAATTTTTATGTTGTCTTTTATATTTACATTTCAGGCTTAGACAAAAAAGTCAAAAGATATTACCTTTTTATATCTGTTAACCACTTTCTCAAATTACAATTGTCCCAAACGTTTTTTTTTTGAACTATCATATTCCCGAACAACATTTCACTGTTATTCCGAACGGAATGTTTCCTGAAGCACCATTTTCCGGAAAAGAATGTCATCCGAACTTTTAAATTACTCGGGAGGTCAATAGAATACAATAGGCCTGTTTCTTTAAATAAAAATACTAGGATGGAAGTCCCTGAATATCAACCCAACCAAACCCAACCATGAATAAATTTTATTACTGTCTAAAATACTATTAATAGACAAAAATAAGTGTTCGGGAGAAATAATATTCGGTAAAATGTTTACTAGAAGAGGTATTCAAGAAAAGAATTGTTGGGGAAAAGGGATTCGGGAAAATGGTCCTTCGGGAATACAGGCGGGAATGGTTTTTGCCCAATCAATTTAGAATCTGCTGTTTAGTTTAGAGCCCTTAGGCAATTTTCTTTAGGTATGAACAAAATTAATTCCTGATAAATTGGTTAAAAAACTCGGCTTTGGCATACAGCGGTTGCATAACCTTGTATTAAACCTATCTGTTTTATCATGTTTTAAACTCTGTACAGCTTGTGTGTTTTATTTTCTACTTGGCATTTAAAAATATAATTTCGTATTTAGATTTTAGATGGCCAGCATTGAATTTTGGATGGAATTTAGCAGACGTTTTGAGAAAGTCTAAGGAAGAAGAAATGCGTAAACAGGAGGAGTTAAGGATATTGCAAGAAAGGGCAGAGGAGAGACTTGAATCTTTAAAAATTACTGAATTGAGACCAGATGATGACGATGATCATGACAGTAAGGTTGATGAGGAGAGTGATTCTGACAGTGACAACCGTTTAGAAATTGGAACCTGGTCAAATGAAATGGCCGAAGGAGGGAATGGTCCGAATACATTAGTCAGATATGGGTCTCCAACAAGCTGTTATCCCAATGGTGTTTGGTATGATGACTTATCTGATATTTCAGATTTTAATTCTGAGTCAGAATCGGAAGATTCTGGATATGAATGGGGCGGCCTCAGGATAGAATTTACAGGTGAGCATCAGGCAGAAGCGTTAGATGATGAAAATACTGAAGATGAATCATTCAAACTGATTGAAGACGTACATGCGTGGCAGCCTAATGATGATTGCACAGAAACTGAAGAGCTTCGAAAAGCGTTTCATGAAGCATGTGCAAGAAATACAGAACATATTCTTACTAGCGGCATTTTGGTGAAAGATGATCAAATATTTCAGAAAAAAAGTTCAGAAGTTACAAACGAAATAGGTGTCACAGGACTTGATCTGGACAGTTTTGATACCAGTCAATTATTTATTAAATCAGCTACCTTAGATCGAGTTGCTGATGTCCCAGTTGGACATTTTATTAACGAGTATGAGATTAGCGATGAAGACTTAAACTTTAGCTTTGATCTACAACCAGATTTAACTAGTCATCCTGGACCTAGCCCTAATGTTTTGTTGCAAGCCTTGACTATGTCCAATGCTAATGATGGCATAAATTTAGAACGTTTAGAAACTATAGGCGATTCATTTTTAAAATATGCAATTACGAATTATCTATACTGTAAGTATGATAATGTCCATGAGGGTAAATTAAGCCATTTGCGGTCAAAGCAAGTCAGTAACTACAACCTTTATAGACTTGGAAATAAGAAAGGTATAGGCGAATTTATGATAGCAACAAAGTTTGATCCACATGATAATTGGCTTCCACCATGTTTTTGCGTTCCAAAACAGTTGGAAGATGCCTTAATCGATGCTCAATTTCCAGCTAATTGCTGGACTGTTGCTGATATGGCTGCTACCAGGAACATGACTATTGATGAAATTTGTTCCATGGTTAGAAAGCGTGGTGGAAATAGCTTAACCAACGTTATTCCTTATAATTTAGTTACTCAACATAGCATTCCTGATAAAAGTATAGCTGATTGTGTAGAAGCTTTAATTGGATCATATCTTATTGACTGTGGTCCTAGAGGAGCATTGCTTTTTATGGCCTGGTTAGGTATTACAGTATTACCTAAAAAGGAAGATGGGACTTATGGAGAAGTAAGTTTATTGAATGTTAGTATTATTTTTGAATTATAATGAAATTTTACCTTTTCAGATCCAAGTACCCAAATCTCCTCTGTTACGTCTTATTCCCAATGCTGATCAAGAGCTTGAAAGACTATTAGATGGATATGATAAATTTGAAAGACTGATAGGTTATAAGTTTAGGGATCGGTCTTATCTCCTTCAAGCAATGACTCATGCATCTTATAGCCCTAATCGACTTACAGACTGCTATCAAAGATTGGAATTTTTGGGTGACGCGGTCCTAGATTATCTTATAACTAGACATTTATATCAAGATCCGAGAATGCATTCTCCAGGCTCATTAACTGATTTACGTTCAGCTTTAGTCAACAATACCATTTTTGCTTCGCTAGCTGTAAGACACGATTTTCACAAGTATTTTAGGCACCTTTCACCAGGACTGAACGAAGTAGTTGAAAGGTTTATAAGGTTACAAGAAGAAGGCGGTCACTCCATTTTAGATGAACTCTATTTGGTTCCTGAAACAGAATGCGAAGAGGTAAAACAAATAGTTGTTGTTATTTGCTATTATTAGAAATATATTAATTTTTCTTATTTTTGAAAATTGTCCAGGCCCATTTAGAGTAAAATATTTTAGCCTCCGATGGCATAGCAAAAATTTTAAGCCAATATATCAAAAACCAGTAATAGTTTTAGCATTTCTTTTTGCTTTGTTATTTAAAGACAAAGAGTAAAATAATATCTAGAAGAATAGTATCTATTGCTCCCTGAGCCCGTTTTTCTCTTTTAGTATCATACTTCTTACGTTTCTTAATATTTAAAAAAAAGGAAACCCAAGAATTATTACTCATATTATATCTCCATTTATGCGTGGAAATTTAACTATTTTTTTATAAAGGCAAATTCGTGAATTACCAGAACAATAAACACGATTGTTTTTTCGTGGGATCGCAGAAAGGTGTAACATCACATCCGCTAATACGTAATTTAACCAAAACTAGAAGCTTCTAGATAAAAAATATCGAAATATACGAAAATGTTCAGAAAACTGGTGTACCAGTGGTAGGAACTAAATAAATACCGTCATAGTAAGTCATAGAGTAATTTATATTAGACAAAAACCAAGTTAAAAGATTATCTTTTAAAATTATTTTAAGTAATTGGAAAAAATTGATAATAAATTGTATGGTAACAGCTTTTATTTTGCACTAAAACTGTTTGGCCTATGACTATAATTTCTGAGCATCCCTCCCCTCCTCGTAAGAAGAGTCATGGGAAAGTGATAACTTTTAGTATGTTTAACCTCTAACCAAAGTTCCAGAGAAAAAATGTTTGTTTTTTCATTTTCCATCTACAATAATTATTATATGTTTGGCCTAGAATAACAGATAATATATGTACATATAATCGGTTTAAAACGTGCGTCGACGTTGTCCAAGATCTAGACTCCATTTCCTTCTATCCTCCCATTTACCATCATCTAAGTTTGTTACACTCATTGATTGCTTGGTGAACTCTTTCCAGGTTCTTTTTAGGCGCCTTGTTTTTTGGATGGTATGGTATCCAATTCATTATTTGTTTAAGAACTCTGTTCATACGTTGTACATGTCCATACCAGATAAGTTGCTTCTTTTTGATGTCAGTTATAATTGTGTCCTGAAGTCCTGTTTGTTTTCGGATATTGTCATTTCTAACTCTCTCGCCTCTTGTTATTCTGACTAATCACTGAGAACAGTGCATTCATTTTGGTTGCTTCTACTATTCTTTTATGTTTGGCCCTCATTTTCCAAGTTTCTGATCCGTATAATAAACTACTTTTAATTAGAGTGTTATATACACGGTGGCGCACCGAAAACTTTCCACCCCGAATCTCTCCGAGATTTTGTAAAAAAATAAAAAACGCTCGCACCTCGATGTTCTATTTTAGGGGGACAAAATAATTTCGTATTTAAAAACCTCTACGCGATGGTGACAGCTACCCTTAAAATTTTAAATAGGAATTGGGGTTGAGTGATACTTCATTTTAAAAGTCTTCATGTGGTTTATAATGGCGAAGTTTTAACTTGTTGCTTTCAGTTTCTGTGATATCACAGCTTGTCAATATTTTTAAAAAGGAATGTTGTTTTTATTTATCAATTTATTATTTGTAAGAGTAAGCTGTTTAGCGAGCTCACTCAAAAGACCTTTTAAATAAATTATTAGTTCAACATTTTTAAAAGAGCTAGACTACTGCAAAAAGTATAGAAAACTGACCTTATTTTTAAATTATTAAATATGAAAATGTCAAATATTTTCTAATCCTGATTTTTTTTTATGAGTTTAAAAATAGTGATTCTAATGGCTAAATAAAAAGAGTTTCGGATACTTAAATTAAATGACCATTAAAACTGTTCTAGTATTTATATTTAATTTATTTCTAATCAATTAAATGTTGAAAATGCCCTCCTTCAACTTTCATACAAAAGTAGAGACACGATTCGAAATGCTCGGGCACATTATGTAAGACATCAAGTAAAGTTTGTTGACACTCGTGCACTATTCGTTGTCGCAAATCTTTCAAAGAATTGGGCTGTATAGCATAAATTTAGCATAAATTTTAAATGATCCCACAAAAAAATTAAGAGGTGACAAATCAGGAGATTTGGAAGGCCATTCAGTTGGATTTCCCCGTCCAATTCATTTTCGTTTAAAATTTTTATCTAAAAATTGCCGTACAGCATGTAATGCGGTGTGGCTCTGTAATTAAATTTTCTGGCCAATGGCGCTCATCTTCCAAAATGGCAGTAACTAAAGCTGGCTCAATAGTAGTTTCCAGTAACTCAAGGTACATTTCCCCGGTTAAATTTCTAGGTAAAAAATATGGCATAATAATGTGGTTGCCGAAAATTCCAGCCCATACATTTAATTTTTCGGGATATTGAATATGTACTTTCCTAAATAATCTAGGGTTGAAATCCGACCAATATCTGCAATTATGTCTGTTCGCAGTACCATTAAGGAAAAAGCTGCATTCATCAGAAAAACAAACAAAAAAATTCTGGGTTGACAATGATATTTTGACTCATAGTTTTGCAAAACTGTGAACGGCGGTCATTATCATCCTCGTTAAGTTCCTGTACTTGTTTAATTTGGGATGAAACCTATGTTTTTTTTTTAAATCCTGTGAACACTGCTACGTGATACAAAACTGATATTTCACTCACTTTTCTTGTACTGAGTGTGGGATTGATTGTCATATAACCCAAAACTGCAACTTTTACAGCTTCATTTAGGACTGGATTTATTACATTTGTGGGTTTGTTTGAAACTGATCCTGTTTCACGAAATTTTGCCTCTAAGTTTATGACGTATGTATGTGATAAGTGTGCATCTGGATATAATTCATTGTAGGACAATGCAGTTGCTCTAGCACAATCGTTAGTTCTAAAGGAAATTGAAATAATTTCAACTCTCTCTTGAAGCGTATAAGTCATTACAAATGAAATATTTGGCATAACGAAAATATGGCAAAACTTAAAATTCCCATACAGTCAATTTAACCAATACCAAAAGTAGACTAATAACTAGAAATATTTTGTAGAGCATGATAACATTCCAATATAAGCTAGTATTATAATAATATTTGATATTTGTTTGGGTATCAAGGCCAGTAAGCATAAATGTATGAGTATTGAGTACATTAAATAAAAATTGACAAATTTGTTTAACATTGGATTTCTTATAACAAATCAGAAGGGCTTTAAAAGGGCTTTTTTATAAAAAAAATCAGGATTTACTTCATTAAGTAACACAGATAACAGAATGAAATAATAAGAATTTAAATCGGAAGAATGTGTTCATATTTTCTTAAGTTTAAAGTAGCTTTTTAAAGATTTTGACATGTTGTCATATTAAAGAGGATGAAAATAGCAACTTAAAACTTAGGTATTATAATCAGGATAAAATTACCTTTAAAATAAGGTATTACTCGATCCCTATTTCCATTTAAAATTTTAAGGCTAAATGTCACCCCCGTGTAGGGGTTGAGGGTAAAGGTTTATAAATACGAGATTATTTGGCCCCCTAAAAACAAAAATCGACGGATGCGAGCGCTTTTTGATTTTTTACGAAATCTCGAAGAAATTCGGAGTGGCACGTTTTCGGTGCGCCACCATATATATTGTATTTCCTACGCTTCGTTATATTTCTACTCTAAAGAATTCCGCTCTGGTAGTTAATTGCTTTCGGTGCCTGTATCACTTTCGTTCTTATTTGATCGTCGTCTGAACCCGTTTTATCCAATGTAGCCACTAGGTTTTTATATTTTTCACAGGCTTCTGTTTCTTGTAGGTTTTCTAACTCTATAATAATCTTTCTTTGCTTATGCATAAGCCTATTTTTTTCCAATATTAATAGTTAGTCCCCAATATTTGTAGGTTTCTTTTAGTTTCCGTACCATATATTTCTATTCTAGGTCTTCTTTATCCTCTGCTATCAACTGCCTGGTCTTCTGCGAACTGTAGACTAGATCAGTTAGAGGTATTCATATTCCTTAATATTTTTGTTTTGATTTTAGAAAGGCCTCTTTAACATACATGCAAAAAGTGTTGGCCATATACAGTATCCCTGACGAAGCCCCTTTGTCACGTAGAAGTGTTTAGATAGTATATTTGCCATTTTTATTCTCGAGGTGGAATTTTGATAAACGTTTTTTATAGCATTTATAGGAGTTTGATTACTGGAAATGCATTGAAATACCTCCCATAGCTTAGTAGTGGGTATATTATAATAGGCTTTTGAGAGACCAATGAATAAACTAGGTGTTTCTTAGTTAACTGCATGACTTTTTCTCTATTATCTGCTTTATACAGAATACTTTGGCCGTACATGATCTTCCGGTTCTAAATCCATTGTTGTTTTTCTTCTATAAATTCTATTTCTATTCAATCTCTCAATATCTTTCCGTACAATCTGGTTATTGTACTGGTAACTGATATCCCCCTATAATGATGATAGTTGGCTTTATTGGCTCTTTTTTAGATGGAGGATATGTATACCACTTTCCTAGGAACTAGGAAAACTATATTGGCTAGGAACTTCTTGTCCATTCAGACATTTGTTAAAAAATTGTGTTAAAGATGTTATAATGTTCTTTGTTAGTTTGTTAAAAGCTAACATTCAGTAGCAGTAGAATAACATTCTTAGTTTTATTATCGATTAATGGCTAAAGATTTAATGGACACAACTATCACAAACCTTCAAACAGGGAAGAACTCCTTGGGATAAATATTGACATTTAAGCCAACTTTCTGGAATTTTTGAAATTTCCGTTAAAATAAAATTATCATCTGGGATTTTTCTTCCTTATTGTTGTTTTAAGGGCTTTTATCATCTTTTACTAGAGGTATAACATTAGTTTTTTAATATTCAGTATAGGATAGTACTTTTGAAGTTGAACAGCAAACACCATATTATTACAACAAAAACATCTCAATTTTTAGGTCGAAGATGTAGAGGTTCCAAAAGCTTTAGGAGACGTGTTTGAATCAGTAGCAGGTGCAATATTTCTTGATTCTGGTATGTCTTTGGATTCAGTATGGAAAGTATATTACCGTATAATGAAGGCTGAAATAGAACAGTTTTCAAATAGGGTACCTAAATCTCCAATAAGAGAGCTTCTTGAACTTGAACCAGAGACTGCAAAGTTTGGTAGACCAGAAAAGCTAGCTGATGGCAGAAGGGTGAGAGTAACGGTAGAAGTTTTTGGTAAAGGGATATTTAAGGGCATTGGCCGAAACTATAGGATTGCAAAATGTACAGCTGCTAAATGCGCATTAAAACATTTAAAAAAACGAGGCCTTCTACGGCAACCAAGAACTGAGCTTTAAGGTAAATATTTAGATTTAAAGTAGGGTAACAAATTGATTTGATATTCAAAGTTTTTTTTGCTTTTTTTATCAACTGTATATTTTGGGTTCTGAAAATCTTTAGGTCCATCTTTAAAGAATTTTTCTTACTAAAATACTTATAATTAGCCTTAAGAGTTACACCGTTAAATGTTTTTTTAGAACATTCTTTGTACTATGAGTAATAATTGTTGATATAAAACGCACAATTTTAGTACAACTAATGCTAGAAGAAAAAATGCATTTTAAATAATTAAAATGTGTATACTCTATTTCAGAAGTGTGTAGAGCAATAAAACCTCATTAGGTATGCAAAAGTGGTACCTGGTGATCCACCAATATTTTATGCCACTACCTTAGTTGGGTATTGGTTTCAATGTAAAATTCTTTCTTTTCGTTGATTGCAGGTAGTGCCACCCGGTTTTGGGTCAATTTATGAGTTTTGCCCATTGTTACCCACTGATAAACATTGAAAACGGTTCGCCAAAGGCGTGCAACTGGGACTTGTTTTTTACCTTATAATTAATGTACTTAAATGCTATTTTATTTTAGAAAGTTACTTTTGTTTAAATGGAATAATATATTTTTTTCACAAATTTATTGAACATAATATGTAGAGTAAAACAGTTGAAAATGTCACTTTTGGATCTGGCACTTTTTGAACAGTGTATAACAATTTTAAATTATAATAGATTGTAGTCTTCTTCGTCATCTGACGAACTGTCATCACCTCTTGACATTATAATTAAAGGATCGACTGTCTGATCGATGAGGTTGTCAAGATCCCACATTTTGTCCTCTTGCTTAATTACATGCTGGACTGCTTTTCGCCAATTCTCTGGTGTCGCTTCCGTAATGGCTTGATCAAACAGTAGCTTAACATCTTTCATTTTAAAAGTCGTGTTTTGTCTTGCTACAAATCCTTTTACCTGCGCCCATATCAGTTCTATAGGATTTAGTTCGCAATGATATGGCGGTAAGCGCAGTACAGTTATATTATATTTTTCGGCTATATCTTCCACGGCGTATTTCATGAAACGAGTTTTGTGTAAGTTTGCTGTTGCCAGCAGTTCTTTTTTTATCAAATTTGCTTCAAACGCAATACCTTTTGCAGTCAGCCAATCGATAATTTCTTGCTTTCTCCAACTTGAAGTTGGCGTCTTCTCTATTCGCCGTGAATGATAGCTTGCGTTATCCATAACCACCATCGAATTAGCCGGAAGAAATTTTATCATTTCACCAAAATAGTCCTCGAAAACGTCTGAGTTCATGTCTTCATGGTAATCTCCTGTGCGAGTCGACTCAAAGGTTAGCAGACCTTCTTTTAAAAATCCCTCTTCGCTTCCAATATGTGTGATTATAAGTCTTTTTCCTTTTCCCGAAGGTACTTTAATACCCGTAGACAGGCCTTCTATGAAAGCTTGGCGAGCACTGGTTATATTTTTGTCTTGCCACATTTTTTAGACTATATAACCTTCGTTAATCCACGTCTCATCAAGATAAAAAACTTTCTTTTGCTCCCTGCGGTACTGCTTGATACTTCTCAAGTATTGTAGTCTCCAACAAACAATTTCGTCGCTCTCCAGTAAAAGTGCTTTGCGGTTATGCTTTTCCCAGGCAAAATTCATATTTTTTAAAGTTTTCCATAAAAATTTTCTACTTATCAACGGAATACTGTCATCTCGGCCAAGCTCCATTAAAATTTTGTCTAGGGTGGGTATTTCCTTTTTAAAATAAAAAGAGTGAACTTTTCTTCGAATTATACATTTAGCATTTTCATCAAGGACTTTTGTAGGTCGTCCTGGCTTTTGCTTGGGAGATTCCACTTGACCTGCTACTTTTCTTTCCCGCAACAATTTGAAAATGGTGGACTTTCCAATTCCACTCAGTCGAGAACATTTTTCAACAATTTCTTGCACAGTAAAACTAGGGTAATCATGTTTTATGCAATCATGTACATTTAAAATAATAACTTTTTCACTCAGCGATAGTGGAGAATTTTTAGTACATCTTTTCGTTGGACTGAATACCTCCATTTTTTAAATATTGGGATAATAATATTGTGATTACACTACAGCGTAGCAGTGGCTCTAACGTTTAAAATATGATTTAAAAGTATTTATTTAGTATTTAATCTCTTTCAAAATAAAGGCATATAATCCGTGAAAATTAAATTCATAAATATTATAAGTACCTGCGCCTATGAACTACCACGAAATGTAGCCAAACAGAACGGAATTCCCCAGTTTATTGCTCTATACACTTCTGAAATAGAGTATAGTTGTTAATTAGTAGAATATCAATAAATCCAATTTTTATTCCTATAAGTGACTACTAAGTCAGCACATCAAAAGCAATTTGAAGCTTCATTCTAAATTTTTCACCATTATAGAAATAAGGTTTTCTGAACCTAATTAATTTTGTGGTTGGGTCGGCTTGGCTTTGTTTAGTTCACTGACCTATTGTCCTTTAATATTGAGCTATTTACGTAACTTTTAACAAAAAAAAATACTTTAAAACACGTCCATATTTATTATTTAAAGTTCTTAATAGAAATTAAGTTAATAATGTGGGTGGAAAATATCCTAATGGTATATTGCTGCTATCCGTTATTTGTTGAAATAATATGTATATGTCTTATTTAATGATTACAACATATATTATAATTACTATTTCCATATTATATACTCATGTGCTTGAACATAGTTTGCAATACTATGTTCAAGCACATATAGCAAATAAGCAATTGAAAGCAAAAGAAAATTCTACCGAATATACAGATATGATCATTCTAACTTCGCCTATAGGAATTATATATCGCGGTAGGTCTGGCAACGTTGTGACAACATACTCGAAGCAGCGGACCCCGCCGAAGCACGAAACCGAAACCTTTCAGTATTCTTAAGGCGTTCAAACGGGGATGCCCTGCTCTGTGGCAAATTAAAAAAAAAATTGTTTCGTTTAAGCCTTTGCTGCTGCCTGTCCTAACAGCAAAAAATAAACTAAAAACCGACTGCAATAATGTTGTAAATGTAAATTATAACTAAATATTGGACAGGAAATAAAATGTTGTAAATGTAAATTATAACTAAATATTGGACAGGAAATAAAAAAATTAATTTAAAATAAAGCAAAAAATTAAGTTAATTTGATAATATTAAATTAAAATTATCTTATGTCAGGTTCAAAAAGGCCAGCATGTTTAGCAGTGCAGTACGTCAATCGATCATAAAACGACCTTCTCGTGTTCGACAACATTTCAATGGAGATACTATTAAATGCTTGCCTAATTTTAACACAAAGCTTTTCTAAATTAGTAGCCCGTTCATTTTCGTGCCTATAAATTTGTTCTTTTAGGTATCCCCAAAGAAAAAAATCATTAGGGGCTAAATCGGGGCTTCTGGCGGGCCATTTAATAATACCGTTTCCACTGATTGTTCGATTAGGGAAAGATGTTTCGAGAAATTGACGTACCACTAATGTGTTATGAGCGGGACAACCATCCTGTTGAAACCAAACTTGTTCTAAATTAGTATTGAGCCCTCGAATAGCAGGAAGAACTTCATCCCTCAAAAGATTAAGGTATTTGTTGGCATTAAGGTTTCCGTCGATAAAAAAAAGGGCCTATAATTGAATCACCTGAAATGCCAGCCGTGTGCATTCATGGCAAAATTCCATCCGTCTCTCATGGTCCTGTGGGAAAATTTCTTGGGTTTTTTGCAACTTATAGCACTTGTACTTATTTCTTTTTAAAATTCAATACCCGTTTCTTTGGCAATGGTTGTACTATTGCAAGGAAAGTTGAATTCAGCAACAGCACAAACATAAACCTCTCGAAGCTCCCTTTCTTCGCCTAGCGGTTTAACAACAGGTGGTTGCTCATTTGCGTAGCATTTCCTGCAATTTTGCAAGCACCCAAAGGTCTCAAACCTATGGATCATTGCAAAAATTGTGCTGCGTATGGGAATGGGCCGATTTTCGAACGTGAATGCAAATCTGCCTGATATTTAATCGACAGAACTGCGGGCATAATACCACTTAATAATTTGCTTTTTTTCCTTAAGAGAACACATTTTAACAAGAAAATAGCGAGCGGTTTTAAATTTAATCTTTGCTGATTAAGCAAGAAGCTAGGAATAAAAATAACGTTAAACGTTTAAAATGCAATCTCATATTGGCGGTGCAGTGTGCTGGGGATAAGAATTGTCTCGTTTTTCGATGAACGAGCGGAGAGCCGTGCGGCAGAAATATCAGTGTTGCCAAACGTATTAATTTGGAAACGGCATGTATTGTGCCCTCTGTCTGTCTCATGCGGACTCCATATGTCCCCTCTCGCTTACGCTCATAGACTATTTCCTATAGGCGAGGTTTGAATGATTATATCTGTATATATTCCGGTAGTTTTTATCGAAAAGCTATTATTTTTTGAATATGCTTTTCTTATTAAGTATGTAAATAAAATATAATGTAAATTGTAAATAAAATATAACTTGCGTGTAAAATACTTAGATCACGACAAAATGTCACTCATTTTGTTTTAGGAAATTTGCAAATTTCTTTACATAAAATGTGCCATATCATTTTTCAGTAGACTTTAATAGTTAATGCCGATTAACTATTAAAACACCTGATGTAGGTGATTGCGTAAATTGTTTCTTCACGACTCATTACTTCATCATGAAATTGACTTTTAAAAAAATTAACACTATTACGAGAAGTGTCCGTGAGTAATGATTAACGCATCTATACTCTATTTCAGAAGTGTGTGGAGCAATAAAACCTCATTAGGTATGCAAAAGTGGTACCTGGTGATCCACCAATATTTTATGCCACTTAGTTGGGTATTAGTTTCAATGTAAAATTCTTTCTTTTCGTTGATTGCAGGTAGTGCCACCCGGTTTTGGGTCAATTTATGAATTTTGCCCATTGTTACCCACTGATAAACATTGAAAACGGTTCGCCAAAGGCGTGCAACTGGGACTTGTTTTTTACCTTATAATTAATGTACTTAAATGCTATTTTATTTTAGAAAGTTACTTTTGTTTAAATGGAATAATATATTTTTTTCACAAATTTATTGAACATAATATGTAGAGTAAAACAGTTGAAAATGTCACTTTTGGATCTGTCACTTTTTGAACAGTGTTTAACAATTTTAAATTATAATAGATTGTAGTCTTCTTCGTCATCTGACGTCATCCTCGAAAACGTCTGAGTTCATGTCTTCATGGTAATCTCCTGTGCGAGTCGACTCAAAGGTTAGCAGACCTTCTTTTAAAAATCCCTCTTCGCTTCCAATATGTGTGATTATAAGTCTTTTTCCTTTTCCCGAAGGTACTTTAATACCCGTAGACAGGCCTTCTATGAAAGCTTGGCGAGCACTGGTTATATTTTTGTCTTGCCACATTTTTTGGACTATATAACCTTCGTTAATCCACGTCTCATCAAGATAAAAAACTTTCTTTTGCTCCCTGCGGTACTGCTTGATACTTCTCAAGTATTGTCGTCTCCAACAAACAATTTCGTCGCTCTCCAGTAAAAGTGCTTTGCGGTTATGCTTTTCCCAGGAAAAATCCATATTTTTTAAAGTTTTCTACTTATCAACGGAATACTGTCATCTCGGCCAAGCTTCATTAAAATTTTGTCTAGGGTGGGTATTTCCTTTTTAAAATAAAAAGAGTGAACTTTTCTTCGAATTATACATTTAGCATTTTCATCAAGGACTTTTGTAGGTCGTCCTGGCTTTTGCTTGGGAGATTCCACTTGACCTGCTACTTTTCTTTACCGCAACAATTTGAAAATGGTGGACTTTCCAATTCCACTCATTCGAGAACATTTTTCAACAATTTCTTGCACAGTAAAACTAGGGTAATCGTGTTTTATGCAATCATGTACATTTAAAATAATAACTTTTTCACTCAGCGATAGTGGAGAATTTTTAGTACATCTTTTCGTTGGACTGAATACCTCCATTTTTTAAATATTGGGATAATAATATTGTGATTACACTACAGCGTAGCAGTGACTACTAACGTTTAAAATATGATTTAAAAGTATTTATAGTCTGTATATATTACCTGACCCCATTTTTGCATGTTACAAAGCGTTAAAAGATAGGTACCTATACAAAAGGATTAAAAGTATTTATTTAGTATTTAATCTCTTTCAAAATAAAGGCATTTAATCCGTGAAAATTAAATTCATAAATATTATAAGTACCTGCGCCTATGAACTGTCACGAAATGTAGCCAAACAGAACGGAATTCCCCAGTTTATTGCTCTATACACTTCTGAAATAGAGTATAAACGCACGGCAGCCAATTAGTCTTGCACCGCTGGTTTCCTTGTTCTCACAGCAAGTAGATTTAATGTCAATTGCTTTTCCCAGATTTTAAGATCCTATTAAAACCGCTCTAGACGTGGAATTATAACCACTTTTATAAACGTCATCCTATTATTTTGCTATAATTAGACAAACTTGGACCACACCAAAGCGTAAAAAAAATAAAAATCTGAAGTCTTCTGAACAAGATACTTTAAAATAAACACATTAATATTATAAGCAATATAAATTTCTTAACCAACACTTAAACAATTTTCTGTTTGCTCTTCTACTTCAGCATTCTATGTTATTATCTTCACCCATATTTTTTGTAATAACAATTTAAGTTTGACGGCATCGGGACAAGTAAAGACCGCTGCATCAAAGATACTCACATTTAATTATGGGTCATGCAAAATCTTAATCATACTTCTGAAACGGGTTTTATGCTTAAAATATTAATATGTTTTCGCAAAGTTGTATCTTTGAAATAGGAATTAATCGGTTCTCTACAAAGGTACTACTTGACCCTGGATAAATGTCTCAGAGAATTTCCTGAAAGACGTTTTAACTTCATTATATCTTAATCTTTAAAAATATATAGAGTGTTTCGTTAAGAAAACTTTAATTTGGAGAAACACGTTCTTAAGATTTTCTGGTGCTTTCAAATATTTTATCAATTTTACCACAGCAGCATAAACCTGATGTACCGAAGTTTCGACGAATACTTTTAACATAATTTAATCTTATTACAAGTAATAGTCGAAACTAAATTTAACATATTTTTAACCAGAAGGAGGAGACAATTTACGCTCTCACTTTAGATTTTGGGCTATTTTTTTACTTAGAAAATATATTAATAAAAATAAGATATAATGTTTTAGTTAGCTCTAATATTTTAACAAATCGCATTTTACACAACATTACTAGCAAAAAGTTAAACACATTCTATATATTTTAAAAGTGTGATAATTTAAGCAATATAAATGTGAAATTTAAATATGGTAAAAAAATTCAACTTGATTGTAAGTAAGTACAAATGTCAACGATAAACTTGTTGTTTCATTATTACATTTTTTAAATGTAGCAAAGCGTTTATAGACTTGGGAATTATTTTCTCTTTATTATACTTTTAATTTTTTCACACGGCATATCTACAAATTTGATTGACAAGAGGAGAAATACAAAAACAAATCGTTAGTAAATGTAATTTATTTCTATTAAACTGAATTTTGAAAGTTTTTTTTTTAAACAATGACAGTTTTTTATTATTTGTATAAATATATTGAATAACAAATTATTGTTATTGCTTCTTATCAAACTTATTTATATTTTCTGCGTATAAAACTATCTGTATAATATTTATAATTTTCTTTATCTGTGATTTAATATTTTGTTGTTCATGTTGAACAAACATGGGATGAGTTAATATACATATGTAAAAAGATTTTACAAAATCGTTTTAAACATTCCTTACAACATAATGAAGCAATTTTTTCCTTTAGAAATAACAAAGACTGCATTGGCAGGCTTAGTGCGGGTATACACGATCCGGTTTCAACGGATGCGGTAGAAACGGATGCGTTTATATTTATATATGCGTATGCGGGATATACGCGATAAACATTCGTTGAAAACAGATATGCACTAGAAAAATTCCAAAATTTAATTGCTTCGCGACTTTCATAAAAAAATAATGTCTTTATTGCTAAGAGAGTCAGTATAACGTAAACATTGAAGGCATCCATTTTTTGAAAGTGGTGTAGAAAAAAAATCGACAAATTTTATACAAAGATTCGGCAGTATAATGATAAGTCTTTTAATTATTATAGAATGTCTAAAAAATCATTTGGCGAATTGTTAACTGTCTTAAAACAAGAGACCGTCAAACGGGGTGAATCGGGACGAATGTTAGATATTTATGTTATATTTTTTTTATACAACTGCCGAACAAAGTTAAAATTTAGCAGAAAGTGACCGTAGTCCATACAACAGCAGAAATATGTATTCGATTATTTTTTAATTTCCATGGATTATAAAAAAAATAAATAAATATAGGGTGTTTGACCCCGTTTTGGGGCGAATCGGGACGCGCCGTTTTAGGCAATGTAAAATGCATGTCGCCCCGTGTATGAGGTGAATCGGAACCAAAAATTAAAAAAAAATATATATTTTTCATATATTTTTAAGTATAAAAACAAAAAAAATACTACAGTAAAATACAAAAACAGTCTTTATTTTACAGTTTTCAGTTACAAACTTTAAAAAAACACATTAAAAAAAATATTTTCAGAATTAATATAATGATATTAGATGGCATAAGATTTTAACTTCAATTGTAAAGGAAATTTGTATCCTCTTCGTCGCAATTCGGTTGGTTTAGGTAGTTTTTTATTAATTTGTTCCGGCGTAATCATGCAAATAGCTTCCACTGTTGGAAAAATAAAACAATTTTTTATTTTTCGGTTTGATCTGAGAAATTTAACTTCAAAACTTTTACCAAAGAGTCCCTTAATTTGCCCTATAAAATATTTTTCCACTTTATTTGTCTTAAACTTAACCTCGACAAAATCGTCAGTGGCAATGCTATTTTCCATTGGATGCTGTACATCAAAGCACTCGTCCAGTTCCATTGCTTCAGATTCTGCTATATCTGACTCAAGTTCGAAAATGTCGTCCTCTTGAGAGTCTTGAGGCACGGTTGTCTTGCTTGTTGACGATTGCGGTTGCGCTTCTAAAAAATCTGTGGTAGAAATGCTTTTGCCTGGCTCGACTGTAACTTTCTTTTTCCTTGCTACAGTAGGCTTGCATGCATTCCTGCTTTCGTTAAGCACTTCTACTACAGATTCCGTCCAGTCATTAGGATCATCTTCTTCGAGGTTTCTTTCTGGTGGCAACCTTTTCAAAACTTGATTTCTATCGATGGGAATGATTCCCGTGCCACGAAAACCGCTTTTAATATTTTGTGTTAGAGTTGCTTCTAGTTTGCTTATAGCTTGCCTTAGTAGGCTTGGAAAATACTCCTTCGGCAAAGAACCCTTGAATTGTTTTTTCCAACCTTCTAGAGTTGACCTCCAAGCCTTTTTCATCGGGCCAAAAACGGACACGTCAAGTGGCTGTGTTAAATGGGTTGAATTTGGCGGCAAAAAAGAAAACCGAATATTATTTTCTTCGCATAATTCAATCACCCTATGCGACAAATGACTACACAAATTATCGCCAATGACAACCCTTGGTGCCGGACGCCTCTTCAAGAAAGGTAGAGCTATGAAAATGAACCAGTCTTCAAACAATGGCTAGTCGAACCAGCCACTTTTATTTCGTCCATACCGCGCACCTAGTGGCCCATTTGTCAAACAGTATCGTATAGATGCTCGCTTTTATAAACAACAAATAGGGGTAATAGATGGCCATCACCACTTACTGCAAACATCACTGATGTCGATTGTTTTGTTGAATCGATGATCCGTTCTGGATGCCTTGTTTTTCTTTTTTCGATGAGCTTTTTCCGTCCGGGATCATCCACAAAGCATGTTTCATCATAATTAATGACAGACTCAGGTTCAACGTTTTGCAAGTTGGTTTGGAGATTATCGAAGTACTTATTTACTGTTTCCCGAGTCACGGCTGCACGAGACCGTTTGATATTCTCGCATAGTCTCTCAGTCAGAAGTTCTTTATGTCGGACACAAAACAAATTCGCCCAATCACCACCTGGCATATTATTTTTAAATTTCGCCACTCTTACCCTTTTGCTATCAAGATATCCCTTTACAATGTATCGAATAGTAGTTTTCTCGATTGGGTATGCCCACTCTCCCGCCAGTACTATTAAATGGACCAGCCTGGATTCCTCAGCTCCTGTCAAAATTGTTTGACCACCTTGTTTCTTTGGCTTCTGCTTCGCATGACGCTGTAATGTCGATTTTGGGATGTTATATAACTCCTTTGCGTCTCGAAGAGTTATCTGGCCTCTTTTGAACTGTCTCAAAGCCTTTTTCCAGTTGTTCTTGACTATAATTCTGATAGGCCTTAGTCCCAGGGGTTTTGTTTGTATTTCCGGACCATTGTCCCGATTCACCCCTGAAAGCGAGTTTTTATGTTTAAAAATTAATAATAAAAAAACCAGGCAAAATAATTTAACAAAAGTCCACTCAACATCTAGAAAATACACACAGGTATACTATATTAACAACCCAATGCTCAAATCTCCCAATAAATACCTTTTCCAAACAAAGTTAGCAGCAGATTGAAAAAACGTTAAATTTAGCTCTAATATGTGGACACCTGTATGCACTGGAATCTTAAAAAAATTTCAAACTATCCCGATTGACCCCCTGGTCCCGATTCACCCCGTTTGACGATATTTAATGTAATAATTTGAGTGAAAATGACTAAAAACGCGCGTTACAACCGAAACGTGTATCGCCTTCTATTTAAACCTATGTGTTGTACCAATGCGGTACTGCTGCGTTTCTACCGCATCCGTTGAAACCGGATCGTGTATACTCGCACTTGAGGTGTAAGGAAAAAAATGTTTGTTTAGCTTATCTCTCTCTCTCTCTCTATATATATAAAATATATATATATATATATATATATATATATATATATAAAATATATATATATATATATATATATATATATATATATATATATATATATATATATATATATATATATATATTTATTTTTTTTATATTTTTTTTTCATTATCTTTATTATCATGTTGTATACATATACACATCACAATAGTATTTCTAATAAAAATAAGTAAGGTAAAAATTATTTGTAATTTTCGTATTTATGAAGTCAAAATGTCAACTTTTTCTCAAAAAAAAGTGGTTTATTCCCTATAACTAAATAAATAAAAAAAGTCTTTTTATGTAAATTTTATTTACATAAAACGATTTATTTTACTTGTTACTTGTTATTACCACTTGTTATTACTTGTTGTTACCAATTACTAGTAATTGGTACTAGAAACAATCAAATGTTAATAGTAACACGTTTCAAAACTATAGCTTCTAGTTGATTTGTACAATAATTAGATTTGTTCTAAAGTAGGTATCTACAAATAACCAACCAATAGTTTTGTTGAAGGAATGTTAATATAATTTTGTAAACATCTTTTAATTACGCTAATATGATGACCGGCTGTAATGTTATTACTTTTATTATTACTGTGTTAAACGTGTGTTAGGTCATTGAAATAAAAGTACTTAATAAAAAGATATATACCTACGTTACATATTCAGTTAGGTACGGCATCACTATTTAAATTAATAAATAATAATATTAGAAAATACTATCTTAAATGTGCATTTGTTAAAAACGTTAAGACAATAGACTTTTTCACGTATGTGAGACAATAATTATGAACTCGAAAGTTGTTATTTTATCTAATATAAATCCAATAAGTTCTAAATATGTTACTTTGCTTGAGGTCTAAACGACCTTCGGATAGATTTTTTTATATAACTTCTGGCTATATTATAGATATTTATTAATTTTATTGTACCTCTAGTAAATTATTAAACAAGCTCAGCAAATTTCTTTTTTGGCTACCCAATTCATGCATTAACATGCAATAATCAATATGTGACTGTGACTGTGTTGATGTGAATATGTGACAAACGCGTATAACCGTAAATCGAAATATACACGACTGGCCAATTTCTTTCTTTGGTAGGAAAATATCCATGCAGATATGCATGCATGTTTGTAGAAGTGAAGTAGGAGAAAGCTATTGTTTTTTTATTATATATTTTTTATTAAAGGATATCCTATTTAGGATAGGCCAATTATTCTGCTACATATGGTATTCCTGTTGCTCAAGTGGGATGATTGTATGTACCCATGGAACATTTTGTGGTCGTGCAAATCATCCCACAAAGTTCTTCCCGGAATGCCATATGTTGTACTTGCCAAATATACTGACATGCCACCTTGAATCGTAATTTTCGTATTTTGTAATGCTTTTGTGCTACATGTTTGTCTAAGTCTTCACATCTTACACTGCAACAACCAAAATTACATTAATTAAACAACCTTACGTGAAAAGTATATTGTCTAAAGAAGTTGACGTAAAGCAGTGCTTAGGAAGTGTTCAATTTTAGGTATCCTCTAGCTTTTTAAAATTATTTCCAAATCTTAAAGTCTTTAATTACTCTTTTTCTAAGATCCTTGGATTTCTACACACAGTATTATTTAGTTTATAGTATTTGAGGAAGTATGAGTGTTGTGTATATAGGTTATAACATTATTTTGTTAAGTATGTGATACGCAATGTTCAAAATTTGATGGTTTTGATTTCTTTACAGTTAAAACAAGGTTTTGAACTCTAAAGCGCATTTTAATGCAGGTTTATTTCATCTCTGTATATAACTTTTATTCATAAATAATTTTACTATTACCTATGAAGATTTTTTGAAATGTTATTACGATTTTATATCCTTAATAAGGAAATAAGATCGGGTTTTTAACGAAAAGTAATTTGATACTTTATGTATCAATCAAGATATCAATTTTACTTGTACCGCCGTTTAAACAGAACTTTTTTATCTTTTGTACAATACATGACTAAATTACAATAGCTATATAATATACTGATTTACTTGTGTAATGTCATTAAAACTATAAGAAAAAATTTTGGTTTGTTTTTGGGTTTCTGTAGTGTGATCATACCTACTATCTTTTGGCTGCAATATAAAATATTTATTACAGCTATAAAATATTTATGTGATTTCTGAATATATGAATTTTGATTTTGAGTATGAATATGTAGTTTATTTTTATTTGAAACCTTCTCGATTCCTAAATACCTTTTTAAAATGCAAATTTAAAAAAAATTAGACTTTCTTAATAAAAACAATACATTTAAAAATTTTAGTAATTTAGCTTTTTTAATTCTTATTACGTTTTACAAAATAAAAAAAAATGAATAGCTTCTTGACGTCCACCTCCACGTCATCCTTCACCCAGTCAACACGTGGCTCTTCTCGTCCTTTCCTATCCTACGGATTCCTTTCCTTGAACCCTTCCTACCCGTTGCCGTTAGTATAACGTGCATTTCAGAATTAAACTTTGTGAAAGTTTCTATCCCACTTCCACGTTATCCTTCATCCCATCAACACGTAGTTGTTTGTACTTCCTATCCTTTAAATCCCTTTCCCATAGACCCTTCCCTATCCCTTGCCGGGGTAGCTGATCCTATTCACGCCGGTAACCAGGCCGGATGCATCGTGGGGGAGGCGACATCGTGCATTGAAAAGTTTCGACTGTGATTGATGATTTAATATAGTGAAAGTGTCGATTCGGGGAACAGGGTACATACCCGACGGTTTTCCCGAATCTCCAAATCGTGCTGGAAAATTGCCTTGTAGCAGAGCCATCAATTAAACAGAACAAGAACAACAAGCTTCTTGACGTGGCAGACTAGGTTACGTTAGGTATAAAGGGATCTGATATTGATATGATAGAGTTGCTCAAAGAGAACCTCAAATGAATATATTACCCAAGTTTTATCAAAATTCTTTAAGAGTCTTAGGAGTTATAGGCACACAATTTTGTTAACATTTACGTATTGAATAATTTTGTACGAAACAAACCTTCGTTTGTCCAGGTTTACAACCATCTTAAATCGATTCAGATGTTTATTATTCATGTCAGGAGAAAGTTTATCCAAAAAAAATTATTTAAAAAAACTTAAAACTTGAAAACCTGTATATTTTTTAGTAATATTCATATACTTTCTGTTTATTTACAGTTCAGCCATCAACCATAGAATAACATATTAACAGTTAAAGAAAAAGTTCTAAAGTATCATCATCTACATAATCCATTTAGGAAAATATTCAAAAGGTATATTGGAAAGTTTATAAAGCTCAAAATGTAATTTTTTTATGAAGATTCAAAAAACAACTAACATTGTTTTAACAGAAACAAAAAAAAATCTCACTAGAAAACATGAAAATTCCTATTATTGGCGTTTCTTTACCGTTGATTGTGCACCTACAAAGACTTTTCATTCTCGTTCTTGTTCCCGGGCAATTCTGCAATAGCCTTTAAATGATAGTGCATTTATATTATAAAAGTGCTGGTTATAGTTTTGTAAAGATAGGATTAACAGAGGGAGAGCGAAGGTATATGTTGCGGATTTTTGTAAATTTTTGTATTTTTTTTTTGTAAATAGTTTCAACGAAATCATCGTTATCCCATAAGCAATTGCCATGTCTATAGCTTCGACACTGAGACGGGAAGTGTGGCTATCCAAAAGCAATAAAACCGGTGAATTTGCGGATGCATTCGCTTGCTGTATGAAATGTAACATACATTTCATGAGTTCTGTGGCAGTCATTCATCCAGATTTGTTGGCGGTACCAGTCGCATCAGGTGCTGCGTTTTCCATAATTTTTGTTTTCATATTTTCCGTGTAAGCATATAAAATGGCGGAACCGATTCACTGTATCTCTTTCGGCTGATGTCGGTACTGATGACGGTGCTGTTGGACACTCTGTTTCATCATTATTCCAAATACGGTGTGGCTCGAATGTGTTTTGATCGACAACTGAACCTAGATTGGTAAAAAACCTCTTACCAAGAAAGACGCTTTTAAATTTTCTTCCGAAAAAGCTTTTGCTCGATATGCGCTCTTCGATGAATGTCCCCATAAAGGCACAAGGTAATTCACTCCAAGTTTTTTGTCTACTCGTATGACAAAATTCTCAATTAATTTCTGCTTAAGCCTAAGTAAATGTCGCTTGCTTTTAATAGATATTTAGTTGAATTTGCTTATCGCTGAAGATCTACAACAAAAGAAAAATTAAAATTAAAGGAAAATAAGTTAACCGGTTTACCACTAGATTTGCTACTAACTGTCGAAAAAATCAGCCAATTTGTCATCGGAGGGAGTTGATGGATCCAAGTTCGAATCGTTCAATTTTGAGATGTAGCGAGACCATTTCGATTTATCTATATTGTACGCTCGTGGGATGTACCATATTCTTTCTTGTTTATTGAAATTTCCTTAATCCCAGCCACTATTGCAGTTATATCAGTCATTGGTTTGCTTTATCAAACCTTGTCGCTGCATGCTTTATGAGGACTGCCGTACTGGGGCTGCCAGGCTTTATCGTATGGCATTTATATTTATTTTGCATTTATTGTTTAAATTTGTATAAGAATGGCGGCAACGGCTTTGAAATTTGTCCAGCTAATTGAAAAATATCCGTATTTATACAACAATAATGTCTCTGAATATGCAGGAAAAGATATAACTGAAAAGGCTTGGAGCGAGATGACACTTGAATTGAAGAAAATTGACGGATGAGAAGAATTTCTTTACTTAGCATTATTCAGTAATACAGTTCTTCCACTGCCGTGGTAAAGCAACATTAAGCAGTAAAAAGTAATTTGCCAGATATTTACGTAAGCCATTAGGGGTGTTGACAAATGTCATGCTTGGTATCAAAATGGGTGCAATCAAATGGATGTGGAATATCTAAAGTATAGAGTGGCTTTGAAATATGTTTGTTTTCAGTCTTCTGGCGAAATACGCATGTTCCGGAGAAGCGAAACCGTTGACAAACGCGTGGAAACATTGTTGAATTTTAGTTGCAATAGAGAGAATTTATAACATAGCAAGAATGAGAGATATCCCAAGTGCAAATTTAAATTAATATTTTAAACCGCCTAGACGCTCAAGGCCAGCAAGATCGAACGAAAATATTGAACGTGTGCGCCGGTCCGTGAACGGAGATCTCCGACAATCATTAAGACACGTGGAGCATCTCTAACTTGGCATAAGTCAACTGTCTATCGCAAGGATTTGCGTTTTTACCCCTACAAGATTGTTGTTATACAACAATTAAACCACAAGATCCCGCTAATCGATTAGAGTTCTGCAGAACAATGGGAGAGCATTTTAATGGTAAAAACAATATATTATAATGGTTTTCTGATGAATCGAATTTTCACTCACATTAGCGGACATGTAAATAAAAGGAACTGCCGATACTGCGCAGAGCAGAACACGCAAAATCTTTATGAGGCGCCATAACGCCCAGACGATAACACACTTTCCTTAAATTATCGTCTGGCCTGTTATGTCATACCAAGGAATCATTGGCCCTTATTTTTTTTAAAGAGAATCGTGGCCAAGCTCAAACTGTAACATCTGGGCGCTACTGACACATGATTAGGACATTTTTAACTCCTGTAATATAGAACCATGGTGGCTGCAATAGAAACAGGTGTTAGCAGGTGTTAGGCTGCAGTAGAAACAGCAAGATGCAGCGACTTCTCGAATGATATGTCTTGAATGATTTCTTGGATGCTCTTCATCAGTTATTCCCAGAAGTCTCGATTTGACACCAGCAGATTGTTTTATGGAGATCCTTTAAGGGTAAAGTATGCACTTCGCCGCCACAACATTTGAGAGAATTGAAGCAAAAAATAACAGATTAAATCAACGCCATTCCTCGAGCAATATTTATAATTAATATAATTTTCTTTAGAGAGTGATCGAAAACCTCAGTTCGAGATTAAAATGGTGGTCCTTTACCGGATTCTCTTTTCCATAAATAAAAATAATGTTAAAGCTTTCGTTTAGTAATAAATTTCTTTCTAAAAATATAAGTATAAGTATTATTGTTGAATATTTACGGCACGATATAGCTTCCAGTAGTACTTTAGTATATTAAACAAAATTTTTGTGTGAGCTTAGAAAACACACACTCAATGCTTTTATGTCGGCGACTTATTCTATAATTATTAATTCTTTTAACATTACGTTACCAAGCATAGCAATTGCACTCATGTCTACGTTAAACAGTGTATCCCGAAACAAAACCAATCAGATAAAAAAAGTTTATGGTAGGAGTGACTCCAGAACTATTTTTTTTTAATTCATTTATTGACCTTGTGCTGAGCACATTTAGTCACGAAAAGCCTCTATAATTCGTTAGTACTTAAACTAAATCGGACATCAAAAACGACCATGCCAAGACTGGGACTCGAACCCAGAGCCACACGACTGCTAGGCAGGTATATACCCACCGCGCTGCCGGGGCCGGCTGACTCAAGAACTAAAGGATACCATCTACAGCAATTCCTTCTGTCCAAAGAATGTTGCATTTAAAAGGTTTAACTTCTCACTTGGACGGAATTTTTTAGATGGACCGAAAAATCTGAACCAGAATCTGAAATAGAGGGAGTTGCCCGCATACACCCGACTTCCAATCTCAAAATGATGTCCCTTAACATCCGAAGTTTGACAAAAAAATTGGATGAGTTGGAAATCCAGATTGAAAACGAAAATTTTGATATAATATGTCTATCAGAACATTGGCTGCCTCAACAAGCAGTAGAAAGTTACTCTCTGCCTGGATTCCATCTATCCAACAGTTTCAGCCGTACTGAAGCAGGAGGAGGTCGAGTCCTTATCTACACCAGAGAACCGTTTCTTGTAAAGATGATCCCAACTATAGACAACATGTCAATAGAGACACACTTTGAAGTCGTTGCGACTGAGATTGAAGCCAGGTTGTAGTTTTGAGTGTCTACAGATCTCCATCAGGTAAATTGGACGTGTTCTTTCAGAGTCTTAATACAGTTCCAAATCTCTTATTCCATAGGCGCAAACGTACCTTTATTTATGGTGATTTTAATATAGATCTACTAGCGGAAACTAAAATAAAACAAGCGAGACACTCGTATTATACAAACGAAATAGTCATAACAAATCCAAAACCATCTGGAACATCATTAAAGAAACAAAAAATAATGATCCTAGTAATTCGAAATGTAATGTAACTCCCGATGAGTTTAACAAATTCTTTGTGAATATAGCTGACTCAATTACAAATACACTGCAAAAATCTAATGACCCTGTACAATTTACAGCAAAATATGTACATAACAATTCAACAGTATTTCTCTCACCTGTTACCGAAATAGAAGTCATTGATCTATTAAAAAGTTTAAGTGATAGTTCTGCTCAAGACATCTTTGGTTTGAGCAATAAAATATTGAAACAACTTGCAAATGGTTTGGCCCTACCACTATCTCTAATAATAAACAAATGTTTTTCATCTGGTACATTTCCACAAAAGCTTAAAATAAGTAAAGTTGTTCCTATATTTAAAAAGGGTAATATGGATGATCCAGAAAATCATCGACCCATATCAATAATACCGATATTATCCAAGCCCATTGAGCTCTGTCTAAACCAACGTCTCATATCTTTTTTTGATAAACATAATTTACTTTCACCAGCGCAGTTTGGCTTTCGAAAAGGAAGATCCACTGCTGATGCACTCAGGGTAATGGTAGACTACCTGGTTGATGCATTTGAGGGGGGCAAGACAGTAAGTGCAATTTTCTGCGACCTCTCAAAAGCGTTCGACTGTGTCTCGCATAATATTTTGTCGAGTAAGTTGGATTTTTATGGTATCCGGGGTATTTGCCTGGAACTTATCCAGTCCTACCTTTGTGAGCGTCAGCAGATGGTGACTTGTGGAGGAAGAACATCCTCCATACTTCCAATAACAACAGGGGTGCCTCAGGGATCAATCTTGGGTCCTCTTCTGTTTTTACTTTATGTAAATGAATTACCCGCCCACTTCTCAGAGGTGATATCTGTACAATAGGCGGATGACACAACTCTTCTCAGTCGGCATTCAGATCTGATTTCCCTACAGAATGAAACTAGTGTAAATCTTCACAAGTTAAAAGTATGGTTTGCTGACAATAATCTATGCTTGAATCTAAATAAAACAGAGGTGGTTAATTTCTCTTTAAGGGAAAGACATCAGAGAATAGACGCGATCAAATTTTTGGGTGTTTATCTAGATAATAAATTATCATGGAAGAGCCATATAATAGATCTGGCAATAAAACTCTCGTCGGTTCTTTTTCTGTTGCGCAGAATTGTTCACTTGGCGCCTCCAGTAGTATGTAGAACGGCGTATATGGGACTTTTTCAATCAAAGTTGTCATATGGACTGTTTGAATTTTGGGGTAACTCGGCTGACTGGCAGAGAGCATTTAAGTTGCAAAAATCGGCACTCAGAATTCTAGAAAACAAAAAACTAATAGATAGTTGTAGACCTTTATTCAAAAATTTAAAAATCATGACAATGCCTGGCCTATACATTCACCAATGTCTGATGTTTGCTAGAACACACTCTTTTAGATTTAGCACAGTAAATAGTAGGCACTTATTTGACACCAGACATGGGGGAAATCTCTTACTTCCACAGCACCGGCTTAGTCTGACCCATAAGGGCTATATGACTAATGCCATAAAACTTTTTAATGCAATACCCGAAACCACAAAATAACTACATTTAAATAGATTTAAGCAAGTAACGAAAAACCTGATTTTGGAGATCTGTTCATACTCATTGGACGAATTCTACAATAGTCTTTAACCTAGTCTATCAAAATTCATCGAATATTATACTTTTATCCCTGTATAACAAATGTTTCATACATACTTGGGATTTCTGATGCGAACCAAAATTGTATTTTGTTTTATATTGTGAACAAAATGTAAGTTTTTTTTTTATTTGCTATGTTATGTAGGTAAAACTCTGATAGATTAATGTCTCCCTTTATGCACTGTATTATTGGCGTTTGATAGTCTATACTTTTTGAAGATGCTAAGCTGTTGGATATATATGAGCAAATAAAGAAGTATTATTATTATTAATATTTTTATCCAAATTTCTTACTGCATATGGTCTCAATAAATATTTCCTCAAAGGAAATGCGTTATCCCCCACAAAGTAGTAAAGAAAACCATTTCCTGTTTCAGTTGGGATGTTTCACCTTCGCTTTCCAACCATTGTCCATACTAGGAACACGCTCCTGTGACGTCCTGCAAAATCTATATTCTATATTATATATGTTGGTAAAATATCCAACAGCATTACAACGTTTAAGCAAGTTGGCTGAACTTGTATTTGGAAATTTAAGTATCTTGATATGCTTGCCATTGATAGAACCCAAGCAATTTGAGAGATTCCAAAGTTCATAATACTTGCTCGCTATTTCAATCCATTCATCAGTGGACCTGGCATGTATTTAACTTTCAACGCATTCCATATCACTTTGGTTGTTGTTGATATCACTCTTAACACTGTACATTCTCCTCGGGCAAAGTAATGTGCTCGAAACGAACAGCCAACCCAAGGATCTGAAGATAAAAAGTAGTGATTCTATTTAGGGTCCTGCAGTAGTACATCAGGTTTCCATATTATGATTGTGTTCCACTGAACCCGTTGTTTATGTATTTAGTTTTTCCAGATAACAGATCGAGATACTATTGTACCGAATTGTACGAAATTTACCAACTCCTTTAGAACTAATAGTAAATGAACCTGCGCCTCCAGAAGAACCTTCAGCTATGGATGCCAACAAGAATGCAGTGGAAAAACATTTTCCTCCAGATATTTCTCAGACGTCAAAAACTGTGTGAAAACTTGAAATAGTGTCTCACGACTCCCCAAAATGACATGTTTTCAAAATCATCACGTACTCAAAACAACATTGTACGTTCATGCAAAAAAGAAAATGTCTGTTGAAAGTCCACTAACGGAGAACTGGTTAAAAATTAGCAGGATAAAAATTGGCCAAAAAACTTCAAAAATTTTCAAAATATGATCGCTGGAAGGACAGTTTTACCACTGGTTAGCAATGAATGCTATTTAAAAAGTTGCATTGAAAGACAAGTTTGACACTCAAAATCGTATAGTATTGGGATCTTAGCAAATAAAATTTAATTTTACAGCCTTAATTGCTTAATTTGGCCAACTTTTCTACCGATCTGATTGATTAAATGAGCAATGTCAAATTAGTTGCAGCGGCTTACGTTGCCAAGCGAGAGGGCGCCATCAGATCTGTCATAAAAATGTCTGTCAGTTTACATGCAACCACTCTTAATTTTTGTGTTCTGTGTCTTAACCTAGTTAACCTAAAAACATTTACATTGTTTACAAATTGAGCAATTTTTAAAAGCAAAAATGAAAATAAACAAATTTAAATAACAAACATGGAAACAAGCAATCGCTTTATTCAAATTCTTCCATAAAACTAATTTATTCAATGGCGTTTACTTAATGTCATCCTACTTCCATAGAAAAAAGACAAAATGGACTTCCTTAAGGAAAACCAGCAAATTGTTTTCCATTGGAATCCTATTCATATCATTCGGAAATTTTGGTAAAATCCTAAATTATATTTTGATTATTTTAGGCCTACGGATGGATTTAATTAAAGTTTCAGGTCATTTATTGGCCCATCTGAAAAATTTTGGCTTATTTACTTATCTTTAACTTACAATCACCAACTGGATACAAGTTATGCTGCTGATGTGTGCATGGGACCCATGTATTGGTTGGTTGATAATTTCACTAGTACTGTTGGAACTGTATGTAGGCAATGCTATCCAGATCTATTTATTTCTTAACAATGAAAAAAACATTTTTAGATTCTTATATTCGGTGTTTCCAGCCTCACCGCTTCAGTTGTGCTTATTGCTTATTACATTGGTATACCTTACTGGTGGAATAAAAATATGTACATCTGTGTATGCCTTGTAATTTTTGGACACTGGATTCTTCTTAATATCATCTTTAATTATGTGATGGCCTGTAAAGTATCACCTGGATATCCTCCTGAAGTAAGATTAGGCTAAATTACTAAAAAGAGGCTTTTGTTTGCAGAGTTTTAGTGACTTTTCTAAAAAAAATTCCAAGCTGATTATCACTCCTGCATTGAACAAAAAGTCCCTTATTCCCAACCGATATACGTTTCAAACTATTTAAATAATCTAAGCATTTACTTTCTTCTCTGAATCCTAAAATTCCTGCTTTTAAGAATAAAAATTGATTTTGCTTTTAAGATTAAAAAACAAGTAATAATTAATGCTTACCCCTAATACAGCATCTAGAGAGGAGTTTGTTTTGCTTAAATATAATAAATGGGTGAAAATTATGAATTTTTGGTGACATTAATTAGAAATTGTTTAATCAAATTGAAATTTTTTTTAGGGCAAAATATTTACCGAAGCAGTCAGTATATGCAAAAAATGCATAGCTCCGAAACCACCAAGGACCCATCATTGTTCTGTATGTAATCGGTGTATTCTAAAGATGGACCATCACTGTCGTATCCTTTTTATTGCGTTATCTGTATTTTTTTACAATTTTTTATTGGTTTTTATGTATTTTTTTTTACCTAACTTTGAATTTAACTTCCTTATTTTTATACAGGGTGTTCAGAAGCAGGGCCGTATCTGGACCAAAATTTTGGGGGGGGTTAGGCCAGTGACATTTGAGATATTAGGGATAAAAAAAACTTTAATTTATAAATAGGTTTTACTAAAAGAAGATACCAGTTTAAACTAAAAAACACATTTAACAACGTTAAAATGTTAAAAATAGTAATTATAATAACAACTGAATATTTCTTTGCTTTTCCCTCGCAAAACGATTTAACCTCTGCGGTATCAATTATAATATTTCTATGCACGCTTAAAAGGCCAATAGTCCTGTTAGCCGCTCCTGACCAGTTGAATTGCGCAAATAGTATTTTAAACGCCTTAGCGATGAAAATGATCGTTCTGATGAAACTGTAGATACAGGTAACGTAGCCAGAATTTGCAACAGAGTATGAATATTGGGAAACAAAGATGGATTACATGCTGATAATGCATCAAGAGCATTTTTTGGCCTTTCTGCTTGAGGCAGCTTAATCCATTTTTGTTTCCACAACTGTAGTTCTGCAGATAACATATCAAGGTCCAAAAATTCCTCATATCGTAACAAGTCTTCCATTTTTACTATGTGTGCTTCGCACATATTTGGTACTAGACAATATAACAATGAAAGTGATTTTTCGTGATTTGCAATTCTTGCAGATCAGTTCTTCTATAAATTCATCAAAAAAAGGAATTGCAACTGTGATTCGAAAATATTCCACTGCAGTAGCTACCATGGCATTAGAACGATTCTGCTGTCGTGAAACTATTCTAGGTATTTTTATGCATTCTTCATCATCTATAGACTTTATAATAGCTTCAGATTTTTTACAAATATTTTTGAATTCTTGATCTATATTCAGTCTCATATTCCTGACCTGACTAATAACAGTATTCACATGCTCAACAGCGCTAAATAGATCAAAATCCACAGTCTGGAGAATTCTGCATAACGGTAGAATAAAAGCAAATAAAGTGGACGCTGTTAACATACTGATAATAAACTCACTGGTCATAATAGCTCGAAGGAACTGCAAAGCTTTTGAAGGAGTTTCGATGTCTCTTACTTGTTTTAGTTCTTCTAATGTTTTAATAATGGGTTTAAAAACTTCAGTAAACCTAATTAGTCCATCATGATTTTCCACCCACCGAGTTTCACACATGGATGTTAACTTACTCCATTTACTATTTGGAACATGTTCTTTAATTTTATTTTTTAATATCTCAGTGCGCATAGCTGATATTTTTATAAAATTTGCAATAGATTTTATTGTTGCAATACAATTTCTGATGAACCTTACAGGAAGGGGCAAGAGCTAAATTTAAAGAATGAGCACTACAGTGCACATATATTGCTGCTGGATATTTTTCTCTAATTATAGCCTGAACACCTTTAAAACTTTAAAAAGTAAATTAAAAAAAAAAGAGTTATAGTTAACAGTCGTTTCAATTTTATTTTACGTTATAAGATTTTCGGGGGGGAGGTTTGAACCCCCAAAACCCCCCCCTAAATACGGCCCTGTTCAGAAGGTAGGTGCAATCCTTAAAGGGATGATTGCAATTCTATAGTCGCCTCGCCGAACAGATGAGTGCTCACGCCCGCTTTATGCGTAAAGGGGGTAAAACTTTTGGCCTGAGATCCTTATATTTTTAGTCGAGTGGAATGGGTTATTATTTCAGTTCATAATTTTGCAGTTAATTCTGAGTGATTTGGGAACAATTATTTTGAAATAAAGTATGGCTAAACTTCCTTGCAATACTACGTCACTCCCAGAAAGCGACCTCATAAACATTTTACTGCTGCGGAAAAGCAAATTATTATACATATATATTAAAAATGTGAAAAACGTAACCCTACGATTACCTAAGCTTTACTTTTAGGTAATCGTATTACAAGGGATCGGAAAAATTCTTTGCTATATTTTTATCTATAATTATCAATTTAATCAACTACCTATTTATCTGATGCCGAAATATAAACGTATTTTAAGTCAACAATAACTTTTTGTCTGCCACCATTACTCTTTAATTTTATTTAATAAATTATCTTTCTGGCTTAATAAAAAGAATTATTACTCCTTAATAAACCATTACTTATTGTAAATATTTATTAGTATACTTACTTATATAAAAAAATATTTAGTCAGACCAAAATACAAGCAAACTCTGCTAGTCTAACCCGGCCGAAAACCGGTGGATCGAAATACGAGTTATTCACAAACTTTTATTACTTTATCTGTTCGCCGCGACGACTATAATTTCGAACATTTTAAGCCAAACATGTATAGAAATCAAAATTCATTTTTAATTTTTTTATTGCATTTTCCCAATAAATACCCAAATTTTACACTTAATCAGTAATACAAGCAAGGTACAATTGATATCTAAGTTTGAAAGTTAATTTTGTTTTGTCTAATGTTTATTTAATCAAATACCATAAATTCCAAGCATCTGTGTTATTTAAGACAAAAAAATAGAGACATTGAAATGTGAAAAATTCGGAATTCTAGAGTAAAAATAAAATACTTTGTTCGATGCTTAAATAAAATTTATTAAAATTGCTTTTATTATTCACAGCTTGTTAAAAATCCGCCTAAATGTCGGACTAATTCTTAGAATTAGAACCTCTATTGTGGGACAGTTTATGTAAACTAAAGTTTACCTAAGCTGGTAGCATTTTGTACCTGTTCTGCACTCTAGAGTGAGGAGACTCACTTAATAAAAAAAAAGCGTATTTTTAGTCTCTAGTTGCTAGACATCTGTTCTCGTGATTCGAGTTCCTTCACGTTTTATTGGACACTATTGTAAAATGGCATTTGCCAATCAAGAGTACGCAAAGATTGTCTTCGCGTGGACCAGCTGACGGTAATGGAGTTTGGCGCGGCGCTTCTATCCAGATCGGAGATTACCAAACTTTAAGGGTGTTTCAAAACTCCTTTCGTAGGCTTAGCGAAGTACTGGAAGCTTTCACCACAGATCCTGAAAGGTATCCATCAAAAAAATAACTGGAGACCTTGGCCTTTCTAGATAAGAAGGCGACTATGCGCAAAGATGGAAAGTATCCCTTTTATGCTACAGGATGCAGGGCTTACAAGAAGAAGACCCTGCAAGAAGAATCTAGTTTTGCCACTTTTTGTTGAACATGGATATCGAAGACCCGTTGTTTTTAAAAAAGTATTCTGTGGACAGAGTCCAAATTTTCGACGGAGGGTATTACCAATTTCCACAATCTTTCAATCAGCAGATCTGTCAACGTGGGACCTTTCCTTGGCTCCCCGATCGCCTTAACTCCTCTGGATTTTTTCGTCTTGAGCCGGGCAAAGAAGCTTGTATAACAACCGAGATAAAAACGAAAGAAGAGTTGGTGAGCAGAAATTACCAACATCGAAATAAATGTTTTAAACAAAATGGTATTTTATTAAACATTAAAACTTGAAATTACCCTACAATAAGATGCTCCACAATGAAGGCTCTAATTCTGAGAAATGGCAAGACATTGACATGAATGATAATTGAAAGGGCAGTGACTAGGCGTATTTTTAAAAAAGTTTGAACGATGAAAGCCATTTAACGTTTTATTCAAGCATCAAACAAAGTATTTTATTTCAGCCTAAAAAGGAATTTAGAATTATATGTTCGAGTTAAAAATGTTCAAAATTGGCTCAGCTGTCATCCCCTTAAAGAATTGCACCTATCTTCTGGACATCCTGTATAATTCACATAAATTTGTTGAATTGACATGGAAGATCTTTTGAAATTAGAATTTCAAAGATTGTTAATATTCTTGATAGTTTGTAATTTTAAAAGTTTTTTCTTAACATTTATTTTTAGCTTGGATAAATAACTGTGTGGGTTTTTATAACCATCGGTACTTTTACATGTATATGATCTACACAGTAGTGGGAGTATTTTTTGTAATTTTAGCTGGCTGGGAGATTGCATATAATGAACTATTTGGAAATGACATAGAACTTGAAGGCCACTCAGTCAAACTTAATAGCACCGGTGCCTATGTCCCTGTAGTAAGTTTTTGTTACTAGGCACATGATATGACCCAGTAATTTGTATTTTAAAAGAATTATTTCCAAAACAACTGAATATTGAATAATTAACCCCGTTTTTTTTGTAACACTTTAATTTAAAAACAGAAAAATAATTACAAGTTCAAATTGCAACTAATTTTTATTTAATTAAAAATTTACAATATACAGGGTGTCCCAACTCTATTTACACACGATTTTTTTCCGCCCCTGTATATGATGTGAAGAAAAAGTTAAGATAAAAAATGTTTGGAAATACTAATTCTGTTGACAGTATAGTGTACAGACTGTATCAAAAACAATTTTTTCATTGTCAAGTAAGTTTTTTTTTAATGGAACGCCCTGTATATTTTACCAAATTTTTACTCTTATATTGATGGTTTTCGAAATAAGTATCTTTGGAAATAAAATAATAAATAAATAATTAAAAGGTAATTAATTAAATTTTATTAAATAAATTATTTAAAATAACTAATAATTAGAATGGTATAACGGTATTTTTGTATTAAAATGCCTTCACTTTTAACCGCTAATGATTATGTCGACATGGTGTTGATATACGGCGAATGTCAGAAAAATTCTCGAGATGCAAGACGGCTGTATCAAGACGGTTTTCTAGAACGCCCAACGCCACCGCACAAAACATTCGAGAATGTGGAAAGAAAAATGCGAACTGGTTATTGTCCGAAAACTTCAAATCATGCTCGACCCATAAGAAATGTAGCGAATCCACATACGTGGCATCTCAGAAGGAATGAATACACCCAGAAATTCAGTGCAGCGAATTCTGGCGAACCACGGATACCTTCCTTTCAACATTCATTTGGTTCAACACTTATAGCCAAACGACTACCAAAGAAGATTAACATTTTTAGCCTTAGTACCAACTCAATTACCTGATGACCCAAATTTTCTAAGAAAATATTTGTGGATCGACGTTTCACGGTGAATAGACATGGTGAATTTAAGCTTTTTAATATTTAAAGTGTAAGTTTTGTGTGCGCAAGCCGGGGTTTTTTTAACCGGATTAAGAGGAAATTGAGCTATGGCCTCTAAGTCAGCCACAAGTGTAAAGGAATTAAATAGCCAGGTTGATCAACTATCAACTGAGTTTAATGTTGGTTTGAGCATGCTCCGAGAACAATTCTCGCAATTTAAAGACGCTGAAATTTCAAAGGCGCGAAGCAAGGACGATGAACGCTTTAGCCTGCTTGAGGCCCAGATTGACAAATTCCAAAGGAGGATCAATGCATCTCTGCAAAGTCTAACTTACATAAAACATCTATGTATAAAAGAGCCTTTTCGTATAATGCAATCACCTTATATAACTCCATACCTGATAATTTTAAAATATTTAATATTAATAAAATTAAATACAAAATGCGTTTGTTTTTATTCAATTAACAAACTCACCATGAATAAGAAAGGATTTCTTTTTTTTTATTAAAGATAAAAACACACTTAAAATGAGCATGTTGAAAGAAAGAAAGAAAGAAAATGTGCTATATTACGTAAGAATAATCTTGTGTACAAGCATCCTACAAGCTAAAAAACAAAACACAAATACAATTTCAAAAATTGACAAAACAATGAACAAAATTAAACACAAGAAGACAAAACCTTTTGAACATACTTAAATTAAAGATAACTAAATAAAACAATCAATTACTAAATAAAGGTAAACTTGTTGACAAAACTAGAGAAGAATGTCCAAGGTTAAAACCGATCATTAAAAAAGTCATCCAGGTTATAATATGCCTTAGCCAATAAAAGCGACTTTAATTCTCTTTTAAATTTCTTAACATCCGATATATGTCTAACACACAGAGGAACATGATTGTAAATTTTTTTACTTATGTAAATATAATGAGTTTTTGGTAAGGGAAGACGTAGGAATAGGTAGGGGAACATCATTTACACGACGAGTCAAATGGCCAGTGTCAGAGGGTAGTTTGGGAATTTTGTGAATAAGAGCAGCTGTTTCTAAGATAAAGAGTGAAAAAAGAGTTAGGATTTTTTCAGAAATGAAGAGGGGTTTGCAAGAATCTCTTAACTTAGCAGAACACAGGTATCTAACTGCTTTTTTTTGAATAACAAAGATAATGTTAAGTAGCCCCTTATTGGTTAAACCCCAAAAAGGCAAGCCATACCGAATATGAGATTCAATAAGTGAAAAGTACACTGAACGTGCAATCACCCCTCCCAGCTCTTGTTTTGCCATTCTTACTGCGAAACATCCAGAAGATAATTTCCCAGCTAAATGTAAAATATGATCTTCAAACCGAAGGCGACCATCAATGGTAATTCCTAGGAACTTGCAGCACTCTTTATTCTGTAAGAGGGAATTTTCGTCAAACATCAGACCCTGAACATCGCACTTAAACCACATAATAGACGTCTTTCTTACATTAAACACGAGCCTGTTGGAAGCACAACATCCTGATAAAATCTGAAGGTCTTCAAGGATACAAGTCTTAATATAATCAGAATTTTTATGGCTCCATAGTATGGTGGTATCATCAGCAAACTGAACCACCTTGCCCTGCAGTTTCAATGAACTCAAGTCATCCACATACAGTAAAAATAACAGTGGTCCCAACACTGAACCCTGGGGAACGCCGCATTTTAGGGATCTAGAAGCAGACAAACGCCCAGACACTGAAACCTTCTGAGTACGATTTGATAGATAGGACTCAAGCCATCGCTTTTTTCAATTAAGTATTACCATTGAGGTAATACTTAATTGAAAAAATGAGAAAATAACCAAGAAAAGCATATTTAACTAATATATTTGTAGAATTTATAAACAGCTATTGGCATTGTATGCTTAACTGGATCGAGAGAACGAGATAAAACTATTATATTACGGTCTTTTGTACCGCACAGTTTGTGTTGTTGTGTATAATAATTCTTTAAGTAACTTTCTTTTTCTACAATGTGTGCGTACATTTAAAGAGCTATTCGCTAATAAGTTGCATGATATTGTTTTATTTTCACTTTAGAGGGATTAGGTAGGCTAAGTAAGAGTAGCCACATGGCTAGACTTCGCCTCTCTTATATCCCTATAGAAATGTATGATACTCACAACTATAAATTATTTGTTTGTTAATAAAAGACGTTTATTATTATTATTATTATTATTATTTCACGATAATAGAATCGTAAATCGTTATAACAGTCATTCGTCAATAGAAAACCCACATTGGGTCTGAGAAACCCACTTCCAAAATATTTGGGGAATAAATGTGTGGGTTGGACTTTTTAATGGTCGAATAATTGGACCATATTATGAGGGCACCTTGACTGGCCAAAGGTATTTAAGGTTTTTAATCGAGACCTACCAATGGTGCTGGAAGAAGTTTCTTTAGCACAACGACGTATGTGCTCCACCTCATAACTTGCAGATTGTAGCAAATTTCCTTGACAATAAATTTCGAAGATGCTGGATCGGAAATAGAGGTTCTGTCAAATGGCCAGCCCGGTCACCTGACTTAACACCCCTTGATTTTTTTCTTGTGGGGATATTTAAAGAGACAAGTTTATACTAAGAAATCTTGAAAACCTAAGAAATTTGGAGGATTTAAAAAACAAAATTACACGTGCTTGTAGAACCGGAATTGAAGAAGTAAAGATGCGCCGATACCACTGAGCTAATAAACAGGTACGAACTCTGTCAAACCAGAATACAGAACGGTCAACAGTGAATATTTACTATAAGTTTTTTTTAATTATTCTATTCAAAAATGCTTACTTGACAATGAAAACTTTGTTTTTGAGACACTGTACATTTACTACTTATTATACTGTTAACAAAATTAGTATTTACAAAGAAACACGTTTTATCTTAACTTTTTTTTCATATCATATACAGGTGCAAAAAAAAATCATGTGTGTATATAGAATTGGGACACCCTGTCTACTGGTTTTTAAAACATTTTTTTTTTAGACTGGTGCTGAACTGTTAGACCCAGTCTTTTTAGAAGAGCATGAACTTTTTGAACAACCTAGTCAATCTAGAAGAAGATGTATTATGTATATGGCATTATTAAATGTTGGTTAGTAACTACTAAGCATGTATTTGGATTAAAATTAAAATAAGTAGTATAACATATACGTTTTAGGAGTGTTTATTGCGTTAGGTGCTTTGGCAACATGGCATGGCTTATTAATCACCCGCAATGAAACAAGCATCGAAGTTCACATAAATAAGTCTGAAACCATTAGACTGAATGCAATAGGAAAAACATATATTAATCCTTATAACCTAGGATATAGGAATAATTGGAGACATTTTTTTGGAGCACAAACCCGAAGGTAGGTTTTTTCGTTGGCACTTCGTTTGTCAATCTCTAGGAATGCTTTAAATTAACATTGGACACTGTGAATGATGCCGAATATCATCAAAAATAAATAAAATAAATAAACATACATTTCCTAAACTTTTTCTTTACAAAATAAAATTATATTTCATTTTCATATTTATTTAATTTTTTTTTAATTATAATGTAAGTAAAACTTTTTTTAACGAAATCTGCTAAAGGTAAACTTACGTTGATAATTATATATAACGCTGAGATGGATATATCTTTAATATTATGATATATTTTCATAGACACATATTTTTTAATTAATGTTATGGTATGTTGTATGGAAAACAAATTAAGAAAAAAATTAGTGTTTATAGTGTCCAGAAAGTAAAACATTAAATTTCAAATTTTACCATTTTGTGGATCACGCAAAAAACATCTCAATAAAGTGGGATCTATGTTGACATAAAAAGTGGTTAAATCTGACAGAGGTACCTTATTATCAAATATAAAATTTCATTTTCAGGAATATGTGGATGCAACTGCTATTGCCCTCAGTATTCCAGCCATTTGGAGATGGCCTCACTTGGCCTTCAAATCCAGACTTACCAGTTTTTAAAAGAAAAAACTATAATTTATTTGACAGTATTGAAAATTACGTACATTCCAAAAAACCAAATATCTTTAAGAAATGTAAGCCTAGATAAAAACAGCTGTTTATATAAGGAAGGAAATACAAAAATTGTTAAATATAATAGTTTTTTTTCTTGTTTATAAACCTATTTTTTAGACGTTCAATCAAAAGTAAAATTTGTTGATTGTTTCTGAAAAACCGTGGTTTACCTAATACTATATAAAGAATCTGTTGAGACATTAATATTTAATGGCTGATGACTTTAATATCAACTACACTGATGAAACCTTGCCACGTAGTTCTCTTTTAAGTATTTTAAATTCTTATGACTTGAAAATGCACGTTCTTTCTCCCACACGAATAACTTCTTCATCTGCAACTACAATTGACTATTTCTGTACAAATTTTGATGACGTTTTATACACAGTACTCCCATCTGGTATTTCCGACCATGAAGCTATTCTTGCTAAAATGCCATATAATACTGTATTATCTTCATCTCATTATATGGGAAGAATTTTCAGCAGGAGAAATTTCAATGCTTTTCTACTGCTACAGCTTCGGTAACTTGGAATGCACTTGAAACGGCTTCTGACCCACTTACTTTATTTTTTCAAGTTCTGTGTGATAAGATCAATCAGTGCTTTCCTAAAATTAGGCTTAAAACTAAGAAACGAAAACCATGGGTTACAAGAGGCCTTAGAATTTCAGCTAAAAACCTCTGTTTTTTGACTAAATGGTGCAAATATACCACACATGAAAATATCCTTGTATATCATCAGAAATACCGTAGTCTGTACAGAAAGACAATTAAAGCAGCAAAATCTAATTATTATAGGGATCGCTTAAATATGTCATCAAATAGGCAAAGAGAGTGTTGGTCGATTATTAATGATTTTAGACATTGCCATAGAAAAGTATCTGAACCGGGGTTAAGACCTGACATTTTAAACGACTATTATTGTGATATATCTAATATCTTGCTCAAGGGCATTCGTAGTAACATTGATCCCTTACACTATCTTCAACAAGTGTCGGTTGAGCATTCATTTTTCTTTCATCCTGTCGGTCTTACCGAAGTAAAAAATGAAATCAAACGCCTAAAAAACCATAAATAAGCTGGTGCTGATGGAATATATTCGAGGTTGTTACTCTTTTTGCCTGATTCAGCCTTAAATGATTTAGTTTCTGCCATAAACAATTCGTTACATATTGGCATTTTTCCTTCATATTTAAAAGAGGCAGTGGTTATCCCTGTTCATAAGGGTGGAGATTTGGATCAGCCATGTAATTTTCGTCCCATTTCTATTTTGTCTACCCTCTCTAAGTCGAAAACTTGCAAAAAGCAGAATTTTGTCCTTTTTACATTATAATGGCATTTTGTCTGCAAATCAGTTTGGTTTTTAAGCCGGTAAAGGGACTCATGATGCTGTTTTTAGCTTTTTAGAGAGCGTCTATGTGTCCTTGAATTCTGGAGAGTCATCGGCGGCAGTGTTTTGTGATCTATCCAAAGCATTTGACTGTGTGGATCATGGAATACTGTTATCTAAGCTCGATAAATATGGTTTTAGGGGCGTAGCGTTGCGATGGCTAGAGTCCTATCTATCAAATCGTACTCAGAAGGTTACTGTTTGTGTCTGGGCGTTTGTCTGCTTCTAGATCCCTAAAATGCGGCGTTCCCCAGGGTTCAGTGTTGGGACCACTGTTATTTTTACTGTTTGTGGATGACTTGAGTTCATTGAAACTGCAGGGCAAGGTGGTTCAGCTTGCTGATGATACCACCATACTATGGAGCCATAAAAATTCTGATTATATTAAGACTTGTATCCTTGAAGACCTTCAGATTCTATCAGGGTGGTGTGCTTCCAACAGGCTCGTGTTTAATGTAAGAAAGACGTCTATTATGAGGTTTAAGTGCGATGTTCAGAGTCTGATGTTTGACGAAAATTCCCTCTTGCAGAATAAAGAGTGCTGCAAGTTCCTAGGAATTACCATTGATGGTCGCCTTCGGTTTGAAGATCATATTTTACATTTAGCTGGGAAATTATCTTCTGGATGTTTTGCAGTAAGAATGGCAAAACAAGAGCTGGGAGGGATGGTTGCACGTTCTTCAGTGTACTTTTCACTTATTGAATCTCATATTCGGTATGGCTTGCCTTTTTGGGGTTTAACCAATAAGGGGCTACTTAACATTATCTTTGTTATTCAAAAAAAAGCAGTTAGATACCTGTGTTCTGCTAAGTTAAGAGATTCTTGCAAACCCCTCTTCATTTCTGAAAAAATCCCAACTCTTTTTGCACTCTTTATCTTAGAAACAGCTGCTCTTATTCACAAAATTCCCAAACTACCCTCTGACACTGGCCATTTGACTCGTCGTGTAAATGATGTTCCCCTACCTATTCCTACGTCTTCCCTTACCAAAAACTCATTCATTTACATAAGTAAAAAAATTTACAATCATGTTCCTCTCTGTGTTAGACATATATCGGATGTTAAGAAATAAATCTTTAATTCAAGTATGTTCAAAAAGTTTTGTCTTCTTGTGTTTAATTTTGTTCATTGTTTTGTCAATTTTTGAAATTTTATTTTTGTTTTGTTTTTTTTTTTAGCTTGTAGGATGCTTGTACACAAGATTATTCTTACGTAATATAGCACATTTTTTTTCTTTCTTTCTTTCTTTCTTAAAGGAGCCTCAAATGATTTATCATCAGTAACATATTTCTTTAATATTTACTAAAGTATGACTTACAACTGCTTAGAATCCACCTCAAAAAAGAGTCCACCTCTTTTTTATCTGTTGGTTAGGTAAAGACATGTCCAGGAAGCCTTAGAAATATTTTAAACTTATATTTACATCTGTTATTGTATACAACTTATCCCAATTACGATTTTTAACAAAACTATACAAAAGTAAAAAATTTCCCTTAAAATAATTATATACATACTTTTTTGATATATAATGGGCATACTTCTCTCTTAACAACACATACAACGGGAGAAAAACAGCGCAAGATGGTACGGATCCTTCTCAACTAGTGAGAGTCAATTTGTCTATACATAAATCTCGTCTAAAATACACGACAGATAGAATAACATACATTTTTTTAAGCTCTACTTTAAGAAATGTACACTTCACATTACAATCTTTGGTATTTATCACATACTAGGTGCGAGTAAAACACCACCCCATCGAGTATCCGTATTTCTGTCCCTTCACAGTATATATCGATCATCAAACAGTTCTCCTGAGTAGATGCCATCACACAACACAGGTCTCATATATCTTGAAGGCGATGTGTGTTCTTGAAGAGGTATACATCAACCTTAAATAGTTTTTAAATTCTTAAGTGTATCTTTTATTTTGTTAAAGTAGATAAATAAATAAATCTGGCCTTTATTAGGTAACACTAAAAAAAATATCGATAGGGAGAATTCTAGTAAATTTTGCTATTTTACTTAATCATTCCATTACATGAGAAAATGGGTTTCCTTTAGCAAAACACAATTATAGTAGTATAGGTCCCTCATGAGACCCTTAAAAACACCAAAATTAGCCTTAAGATTAACAAAGATAATCATAACAAAAATTACAGTGCGGTGATAATAGGAACATGGCACACATTAAATTAAAAATAATTAAGAATATTAAACAAAAAAGACATAAATTGTCGTTTAAAACTGCAGGAGACATAAATACACGTAATAGATAAACGATCACAGCAGCCAATGTTCATTAGTTTGTCTGATTCAAAAGAAGCACTGTTTTAAGCGTATGCTTAAACCTTATAACAATAACACTTCTAAACTCTACTGGCAAATTGGTTCAAAAGAGAAATTGATGTAAAAGCAAAAGATTTTTGAAAAAATTTACTTCTTAATTTAGGAAGATTGCACAAATATTTATGCCTGGTACTAAAACTGTGAAGTGTTAAAAGTAAAAAATACTATTTAATTGAGTATTATATTTAAGATTTATTAATAATCTGATGCAGGTGAAGTCTCCAGCGGTTTTCCATACTTAGCCATCGAAGTGAACCCAATTTTAGAAATATGTGGTCGCGTTTATTTAGGCCAAAAATAAATCTACAACATGCATTTTGCATTACTTGAACTTTATTTCGTTCACGGAAACTAAGGCAACGATAATATTTAAAGTCGCAATTGTTGAATCTTCAATCAAAGACTCAGACAATACGTTTCTTAAGTTCAAATTATGATAATGACGATTACAATATAACAACTTGTATACTAGAAAAATTGAAAACTAATCTATTAAGGAAAAAGTAGTAGATTTTCTTAACTCGGCTAACCAAGTTCATATTTTCAATAAATTTTTATATATTTCACGGGTTTTAAATAAATCATTAATTTATTTAATGAATAGTCTTTTCGTAATCTCACTTACTTTAAAAAATCTTTGTATTGCTTCTGCTTATGTCATTAATTTGACGAAGACGAATCAATTAATAGCAATATTAATCAATATTAATCTCAATTATTATCGGTAAATTGCCGTACTTTCCATTATAATTGCAAACAACACTTTATTAATGGTCCATTAGTAGAATAATATAGAAGGTTAAAATTGGTTATTTAAACGGCAGATTTATTTAACCAGTTAATAAACAACTATTAACCAGTTAGTATACAGTAACATGTTTAGTAGTGGTTACTCCTTAGAACTGCAAATTAACGTCTCAAGACTGTCATCAGCTCGTTGTCGAATACTACATTGCTCCCTACTTTCCGAATATATTTTATACTTGTTTTATTGTATTTGTAAAACTTTATAAACATGTTGCCTTATCTATCTCATTTTTATTCAATGAATTACGACTTATTGCATCCATCCACACGAGTGAGTTTTTCCTTTTGTGAAACTTTCCTTGAGCTGTTATACCATCATATCTTTAAATATTGAATTTTTCTTCATTTGACATCTTGAGAATTTTTTTTAGAGTAAACGTGGTGACTGTGACTAACAATGAAAGTATCTCATTCCGCTGACAATCTTGTATCACATGACTTCCACTTTGTTATTTAATATTTCGTTGCTCAACAATCTACTCTTGAGAAAGAAGTATTCTTTCATCTCCTATACCTCTTTACCTTGATAAAACGGCGTCTGATCAGTTTTAAGAGCGATTTCGCATCAAATGAGATAGTTACTGTGCTTTTAAAACTTTTCCTGCATTTATTTTTAAAAAGATTAATTTTGTTTCAACTATTTGCAGAGGGGACTAAGCTAAGGGCAGGAACTGAGTGAAGTCAATGGCTGCATTGATAATTCGATAAAGAAAGCACATAATAATTAAAACTTTCCTTGCTTCCAAAGAGGATAAATCTAAACTTTTAATCTAGTCATATCTCTCTCCGATAAATAGGCTTAAATTTCACAAATTTATTTTGATCTATTTTAATCTGATAGATTAAGATGCATATGAAAGCGACCCAACAATAGCAGTATTCCAGAATACTAGAAAAGAATAACATTTTAGCACCCCATCTTTAATCTAAAAAAATTGACTATATTTTTAGTCACTTTCTAATCTAGAGAATAATGCTCATTGTATCCAGAGTTAGGTGTCGTTAACACTGTACTCTTTTTTTTCCTTGAAGATTCTTTCAAACAAGAAAACCTGAATAGATTCGGTTACCGTGAATCGTGGCAGAATCATCCTGTAGGTATAAATTCGTCATGTTCATTGCTAATTGTGTTTATTATCCAATTTTGTCTGTCGTTGCAAGAATCTTCTGAAGCCTATAGTACAGCCAGTTCGTCACACAGTCCACGTCTCCGTAAAAATATTACGATTCACTATCTAGCAAACCCCTTTTAAGTTGGTAGTGGCAGTTATTGCCACAGAACTAAGCCATCTGCTGTGTATGACTTACAGATTTATGTAATAATTTGGTTTGGAAAAGACCCCCTTTGTTCTCTTCCAAAAAGAGTCACTTTTTTTGGTCGGGCTCCTGAGGCGTCTTACTGGCCACAATTCCTCCGCTTCTTTAAATATTTTATTTAAAAAACTTTCGTTTGAATTTTAAAAGGTTTAGGGATTTATAGGAATTTCATACTCATTAAAAGACTTAAAGGTACCTACTGAAGACATATATTTGGTAACTAAATAATATTGTTCCGTGTCCTTTCCTTTTTCTTACTTGTACCGACATGTATGAGACATTTTGCTTAAGAACGAGAGGAACTGCACCCAGATATGTGCATGTATCAATAATATTTAAGTAATAATGTTTAGGGTAGTTTTTCCTGTTTTTTTTTCTATAATTGTACACCGCATTTAGACCTCAATGAAACCATTTTGCTTATCTATTGAGAGAGCTGAATGACGAGTTACCTTCAGCTCATCATCACGCTCAGCGAATCAAATAGCGACTCTGTCGCCAAGGAAAAATCTCTTCAAATCGGTTACAAGACTAGTAATGTAGTAAACTTGTTCTCCTACTCCCAATTTGGAGATTGCCTCTGATTTATATGGGTGTAGTAGAAGCTCGCTCTCGTTAAAGAGGATAGCTACTACCCTGAGATAGAAGCCTCAGGCTTTACCGATTGTAGGGTACTATTCATAGGAGATATATGCTTGCTGTATTCGACCGTTCTATCCACCCTACATTTAAAGGGAACTCAGGGGTGGTTCTGTTGATCTCCCAGGAGTATACGCATGTCGGTTAGAGTGACTTCATCCCTTATGTATCCAGCAATTCTTTAGATTAAAAGCAAAAGGGGGTTAGGTTTATAGGTCGATAATCTTTGGTTTTTGATAGCTTTAAAAATTAATAAAATATTTAACCATTTCTATCCAATCCGAATAAAAGAACAAATTTCAGGTTCTTATCCGAAAATCTGTGAACCACTGCCAAAAAAACATTATTTTAGCCTTTTTGGTTAGCTTTGACGTTTCGTGTGCTATTTCATAAATCTTCAGGGTTCTATTACAGTGCGTTTTGGCCCAATAAATTAACTATTTGGTCGTAAAACCATAAGTCGATACATTCACTAACTTGTAATTTGATAAAAACAATAAAGAGTAATGACAAGTAGTAAAACAACCAATTTAAAAAGACGTTTACGACAAACGAATTATATTATTATTTACTCAGGTTCTAGTGGCAGTAGTATAGTCCAACCTCCCTGGTTTCTAGAAACACACACTTCTTTTTCATGAGGATGTTCTTAACTTCAGAAACACTTTGAACATCTTCACCAGATACGGCAACTCGGGTATTTATAGAAGGACTGGAAGAACTTAGCGGCGAACTTAACAACAGAAGAAGTTTGTCTAATTATGTTGGGACATATATAGTCGATGGTATAATTACGAAACCACAGAGATATGACCATCTTTTAATTAATGAAAATTTCTTATATACGAGTGACTTAATAACAGGTTTGTAAGGTAGGGCTAATAGAGTGGCCAGTAAGGTCTCCCGATTTTAACGCGAATGATTTCTTGTAGGGTCATCTAAAACGGGTTATTTATAAGACCGCTCCGGAAAACATCGAGGATCTTAAGTGTCGTATAACCACTGTGAAAACCAAAATGAGTGACAGCAAAAATGTTCGTCAAGAGGTTGAAGCTTGTCTCTACCACTGTACAGCGAATCCTGGAAGGAGTTTCTTCTTCTAATAAAATTTTAAAAATATTTATCCCTAGATGCCAAAAACCTCCTGTTTTAATCCTTACCCTTTCATACGCTAATCCATGTGGATGCGATTAGCCACTTCTTCCTATTCTTTGTAGAAATTACATGGTTTGATTTTATCAATTTCATTCTCTGGTTGATGTGCCAATTTTTTTATTGGAGTTCTAAGTTTGTGTTTCTTGATCAACTACCTTTCTGTATTTAGATTCTTCTTAATTTTTTCTACATGCTACTACTTTTTTACATACATTCATTACCATTTCTTTGATTTTTCTTTTCGTGAGTCCCGACTTTCTTCTTTTTAATCAAGCGTGTTGTTGCTTATTTTGCTTGAGTCAGCAAGGCATCGGGGTTCATTTTTAATAAGTAACTAATATATCATTTTGTTGACTCAAATATGAAAAATTAAAAGAAAAAAAAATATTAACTTAAAGGCTTCAGTCAATAGGGCAGAGGCGAACTCGAAAATGGAGGAAAGGGTTTTGAGAGTTTTGAGGGAAAGGCAGTAGATAGTATGCCTATAGCAAGTAGATATACCGATTGGCGAATCATTCACTACACATATAAAGTTCCTAACAGGCGCGATGTTGCAACGCCGCCGCCGCGACAGTGTGTGCTCTAAGAAAGTAAAAGTCTCAAAATTTGCCACATTTAAAATGGTTTTAGCATAAGGAATCGGTCTATTTTTAAAATTTACTGCGAATAAATCCCTGCATTGTACTGTCGAATTAACTCCATAAAACCATTTAATCAATTGAACTTTTTCGGAAGGGGTATAAACAGCCATAATTATAAATATTTAAAATAGCGCCTTAAAACTTAATAGTGCAGTATGCAATCACACAGCAAAATGAGGTCTGCTGATTGTGCCGTTCCGAAAATAGCACATCAGACGATGGGAATCCGGCGCGGCGCGCCGCTTATTAACCAGAAAGTAAGCAAGAAGCGGGTTGCCAATTATAATGCCTATGTGCAGTCTTCTATTCGCCAACCTGTATAAGTGAGCGAGTGTAATGCGTCTAGAGTATAATTGTCAAAATATTGTAACGATGTTGTAACTATCTTAACTGTTGCGAATATCCTGCTTCGTCATTCACACCACGCGACATCTCTGGAGACACGTAGAAAGTTAGCAAATCTTCCAGAACAACGAACACCTAACTAATATATAAGTAGCCCTCGCCGCTAGGAGGCCAGTTTAAGTCTAAATATGTGCGCAACTTTGTAATCGAAATAAATACAATGTAGATAAATGTTTTTAGTAGTGTGTAAGTGTGTAACTAATAAATCAGTTGACTCTTCTTGGGCCTCTAATGTTTCAATTCACAACTAAAAAAACGCTGCAATATGCTTAGATAAACAGCCCTAAATACAGTTCAGACCAACTTTGGGCAACTATTAGTGCATCACTCACAACCAAGAGGCTAGGTATAAACGAAGCTGGATCGCTTCTAATTGGTCAACACGCTATAATTTTCCGAGCCAATGCCATTCCGAGCGTGTACATTTGTTTCCGTCTGTCCTTTTAATTGTTAATGAAATAGTTAATTTTAGTACAAGCCCAAACATAATATTGTCAACGGTCAGGTGAGAAGAAGCAGTTATGTTAAAACAAATTGATGAAAAAAAATCATGGAATATATTAAATATATAGTTTGTTATATTCAAGGCGAATAATGCAAAAAAAATTTCATGCTAGTGTTTATTAATTAAGCAAAATACCAGCATAGAATTGCAATCATATTTTATTGTCGTTTTTATCAATCCATATTTAATCAGAAAAACATAGCAATTACCATTAATTTTCTTTAAATTTATTATGTTTCTTCACACTTTGGAACAGACCAATTAATTACATGTGTAAGTCTTGACAATGGCACTCGCGCCTTTGTGTTACCAAGGCAAAAACCTAATGGCAGCATTAGCATAAAACTGAGAAAAGTTCTCATCACCTATAGCATAAGAATGAATGTATGCATATGGCCACGTGGTCTAGGTTTTTCAAATCACATGAGGTGATGCGTTAATATCTAATTGGTGAATCTTACTAATAAGTATATTTCAAATTTTCCTATGCAATATTGCATTGTGTATTTTTACATGTTGTTTTATTGTTAAATTATATGAAAATGGAGTTTTCATATTGAATATTTTAATTTTTTTGTAGTATATTCGCTTATATGCTAAAACAATTTTTTTGCTATAACAAAAATGTATGAATATATGTAAAAACTAAATTTTCTACCATTTTTCAATTACGCAAAGTTTATAAATAATTTATTATAAGAATGTATATAAAAAGTGTTTTAATAATTTTAATAAGATTAGCATATTTTCAGATTACACTGCAATTTGCGAAAAATTTGACATTGACCACTGGGTGAATGGCTGCTAATGAAGATTCCGAGTTTTTCAATCATTCATCAAATTGATAGTGTATTTCAAAAATTTGGATACAGTAAAAAAATAATTACAAAAGGTTTAGATAATTGATTTTCTTATTAACTTTTCTTTGCTGTACTTCAAGTTTATAGTTGATATTTTCAATAAAAAATTAATACTAATACGCTCACAATTTATACTCACAGATAGAAAAAATGTAATGACTGTTTTTATCATATTTCTCCATTTGTCACAAGATCCTAAATAGAAAATAAAAATGTTCAACCGAACGAAATTTATAAAAAAAATGACAAATAATTAATAATAAAAAAAAACCTGTAAAGCTGAACACCTGCAAATATACCTCCAAAGTTTGATGTCGGTGCAAATTAATTTTTACATGTAAACTATTATATTAATTGACTTATTAAAAAAATCACTTTTTTTGTACATCATTGTACAGATAAGCTGGGCTGTGTTTTATAAAAACTTATTAAGATGTTAATTATACAATACATACGCGTTCGGACTATTTCTGTTAGATCGAAGAAAATAAATCTATCGTTGACTATGTACCAATGATTATTTGCAGAACGGCTGATATTTCAGCTGTAAACATTCAAAATAAAAAAAATATATGCAGATTGGACAAATTCCAACCATTTGTCAAATCTGTGTTGGACGGTATAGAAACAAATGCAATGCATTAGAGGTGTGGCATTGCAATGGCTGGAATCCTATCTGTCTAATCGTACCCAAAGAGTTACAGTATCTGGATGTTTATCCGATTCCAGATCCCTTAAAACTGGAGTACCTCAGGGTTCAGTGTTAGGACCACTATTATTTTTGCTCTATGTAAATGATTTGGGTTCATTAAAACTGCAGGGCAAAGTAGTTCAGTTTGCTGATGATACCACCATTTTATGAAATCATAGAGATTCTGATAATGTTAGAGCCCAGGTTTTTAAGGATCTTAAGATTTTATCGGAGTGGTGTACTGCAAACAGGCTTGTATTTAATGTGGGCAAAACCTTTATTATGGGATTTAAGTGTGACGTTTAGGGCCTTATGTTTAGTGAAAACTCCCCCTTGCAAAACAAAGAAAGCTGTAAGTTCCTTGGTATTACCATTGATGGTCGCCTTCGCTTCGAAGATCATATCCTAAATCTTGCATCAAAATTATCCTGTGGATGCTTTGCAGTAAGAATGGCGGGGCATGAGCTGGGAGGGGTAGTTGCACGTTTAGTGTACTTTTCTCTTATTGAGTCCCACCTTCGTTATGGCTTGCCTTTTTGGGGTTTAAGCAACAAGGGATTATTAAACATAATTTTTGTGATTCAAAAAAAGGCAGTTAGATACCTATGTTCCGCTAGGTTAAGAGATTCTTGTAAACCTCTCTTTATATCTCGAAAAATAACTCTTTTTTCTCTTTTTATCTTAGAAACAGCCACTCTTATTCATAAATGTCCTAAACCTCTCTCTAACACTGGTCATATGACTCGCCAGGTTAACGATTTTCCCTTACCAATCCCTACATCCTCCCTCACCAAGAACTCACTTATATACCTTAGCAAAAAAATTTACAACCATGTTCCTCCATGTATCAGACAAATTTTAGAAGTTAAGAGATTCAAAAGGGAATTAAAATCACTTTTATTATCCAGGGCATATTATAGCCTTGACGATTTTTTAAATGATACCTTTTAACCTGTGCTCTGACATCATTTTAGTGTTTTAGTTTTGTTTCCTGTTATTTTAGTTTTTTTTCCTGTAATTTTTTAGTTTTAAGGATGCTTGTACACAAGATTTTGTTGTCTTACGTAATATAGCACATTTTCTTTCTTTCTTTCTTTCTTTCATTACACTTTACAGGGAAATTAAGATTTACAATCACATTCTTCCATCGCAAATCTTATCAAGACATTGAATCGCAAGCCCTATTTATAATTGGCTATATATTTTGTTTAATTTTACAGTAGTGACAACTTTTGAAAAAAAGTAACAACATAACTCTAATCATTTCTATCAGAATAAACTTCTAATATAACAATATTTATTGACTATTGTTAAAAAAAAGCATTCAATTCAAATATTCTGTTTGAAAAAATTATGACATTAAGCTTTTAATATATATACATTAAGCTTGTAAATTACAAATAGCGAAGCAGAAGCTCACACCTAGCTAGATTAATCATATAAATCAAAGGTAATTAGGCTAATTCCAAAAGATTTTAAAAATATATCTCAAATAGTTTAATCAACAAAATATTGATCTGATTGCTTTAACTCTACAGACTAACATTGTCTAGGTATTTTTTGAATTATTTGATTACCAAATTTTAACATGTTTATAATATAATATATAACATTTCCATATAGTTTGTAATAATATCAGCCAGTTACACATCCCAAAAAAAAATCTGCCTTGCGCTTACCCGACGAACAGAGATCAGTAATGTGGCTAATTTTTTTTTTAATAAAGGATTTGAAAAGCATCTTAAATCAGGATGAATTTTATTACATAATAAAATAACGCAATAGCTAAAACTCTTCTTAGATAATTTTATTAGTTCACTCGGTGGAACAAGTTTAGGTATAGGAATAAGGTGTGAAGATTCCTACGAATATGGGAAAGTTGACACTCATCTGTACCAATGGCATCTGATTTTATCAAACATAAAGCTGACGTTACTTACCTTTGGTATTGCCAATTGAATTTCGGTGTTCCCTAAGTGGCTCGGAATAGAGTTTTTAGGCTTGCAGTATATGTTAAGCTCACCCACAAGTGTAGCACCTTCGAGTTATTTTTAGAGTCACCTTTACGTAATGTATCATAAAGATAGGAATTCTTTTCTCTTTCAACTGTCGCACTTGGTTTTGATATTGCCTGTAGTAAAAGGGAAGCACTTTCGCCAATGTAGGTTCATTGACAATTTGAGTCAAGCTGTAAACCTGAAATATAGAAATGAACCTTTGCGCATTTATAGATTGCGGGTTATAGATGTTTGTATAGAAGTCACCAAGACAAAGACGATTGTTAGAGATTAACAGATATCTGCAAATATTAGATTTAAACTAAGTCAAAAATTAATTCTATTGGTAAAACCTGCTGATCTATAAAATATCATATAAAAAGTTTAGACTTTTGTTATGAGGGGTTACTACCAATTTAAACAATATTTGTCAAAAACTTTTATTCAGCATCTTATATAAATTATAAATATTATATTTTATAAAATTATAAATACAAAACAATTTGTTGTTACGCTACATAAATTGGTCTACATTTCCCTCTCTTCAAAGATTTAGAATGCAATTGGAATTCCCATGCTTCGTGGTCTTGCTAATTTGATGGCTCTGCTATAAGGCAATTCGCCAGCATGGTCTGATGATTCGGTAAAACCGTCAGGTATGTGCTCTGTTCTTCCACAAATCTTAATTCTTAACTGCATTCCAACAATGCATCCGGCCGGGCTACCGGCGTGAATAGGTTCAGCTACCCCCAGCTAGGGATAGGAAGAAGTCTAGAAAAGAGTTCTAAAGAATGAGAAAGGACAAAGAATAGCCACGTGTTGACTGGGTGAAGGATGACGACGCGAAAGTGAGTGTAATAACTCGTAGGTTAAGTTTTTACTAAAAGTTTATAGGATATCTAACATACCGACACCACAATTTTGTTTCTTAGGTACCAAAGTATCTATGTAATGATTTACATCAGAAATTAATAGGCTTAAAGAGAAAAAGACAATGCTTCATCGATTTCCCGACTTCCCACTTACGCTTGCATCTAAGAGCGGAAATGTAGTATGCCGGACTGCACTTAGTAGAGAGGGAGGGTCGAAGAAACGCTCAGTCAAGTCATTCTCTTTTAGCCTGTCCAAGCGAGGAGTGGTTAAAACCAAAAGTAAATACCGCTTCATACAAGCGATATTTGGCATTTACCGAGAGACGTCAAATCACGTCACCGGTTTAACCGCCAGTAATCCTGCTTAGGAGAAAAGTTATAGCGGTTGACAGCTGATAAACAAAAAAATCGAATCGAAAACGGATTGTATAAACAAATAAAAACTACTATAATATAATATATATTTGCCAAAATATACAAAAATGTATTAGGCCCAATATTTTTTAAGAACTGTGGGTTTTGTTCTCCATCCAAGCTTCATCTCCAACTCCATCCAAAAGAATAATGAAGTTTTAAGAACAACATCCATGTACACAATACTGCGCCAAAGCATATACATGTAAACAAATAACCGATCCACCGCAATATTTAAAACATCCAATCTAAGCGATTGCCTTAACCGTGACGTCATTTGACATTTTTGACAGTAACCGTTGGTTCTTACCAGACTAACGCTTGGACAGGGTATTTCTAACTTGTTACTTAGATTTGGTATTATAAATTAACACCAAAGTCTATATATTTCAACGGATTTGAGATATATTGACTTTGTTAATACATTGATTTTCGCACCCAAAAACTTTATTGGCCGGGCCGGTATACACAGTGGCCATCCGAAAACCAAACAGAGGCAGTTTTAGGCAATCCAGGTCATTTACGAAAATGTTCGGGCCCGTCTATTTTGATTTTGAGGGAAACACATTTTTGCCAGTCTAGCGAGGATGAGACTGGTTCAAGTGATTTTGACAGCAGTGTTACAATAAATTGTTCTTAACAATACCAAAATATTTAAAGTACCTAGTTCAAATATACAGGGTGTTTCAAAATTCACTACATATATTTTAAGGGCGTATTCCTGAGGTCAAAATAAGATTTTTTTTTCCTATAAACATGGGTTCAAAATGCACCCCCTTCAAGCTACAGCCATCGCAAGAAGTGTAAAAAAAATCGATTTTTTAAAACTGTGTCTACAGTTTTTCATCAAATTTAACGAAATTTGGAATACCCCCGTTATTTTAGGCGGTCTATTTAATCTTTATCTTAGAAAAGGCGTAAAACTAATTTTAAGGCGTAAACTGAAAGGCTGCACACTTTTAACAGCCAAAATTTTATGTGTACATACATTTTTTTTTTAAATTAAGCTACACCAAAAAATAGACCATACAAATAGACCATACAAATAAAAATAAAAAATACAAATACAAAAAAAAATACAAAAATTAAAATTTTTGTATGGTCTAGTTTTAGTTTTTGAGAAAATCGCCGGTACATAAAAGGATAGCAATATCGTAAATTAAAAATCAAAGAAAAAATTTAGGAAGTAGGCTGTGTTTCGCAATTGTTGACATTTTTGTTTTTGAGGTTTTTGTAGTAGGCTGTGAGTATTTGTTTTAGACATTTTTTAACTTGCTTGACATTTGGTGTAAAATAAATTTACTGTCATTGTTGACTTTGCTTAATTCCAGTAGTTTACTTCCCGTTTTAGATTTAAAGTGTAGTTTTTATTCCCATGTTTTATTTCTAAACGCTAACACTGCTAAAATGGAAAATGAACGTTATTCATTCGAACATCTTGCAGACATCCATTTTGTTTATGGTATTGCTGATGTTAACGCGTATGAAGCTCAAAGATTGTATCAGTTAAGGTTTCCTAATCGCCGACTCCCGAATGTACGAACATTTTCAGAGTCACATCGGCATCTTAGGGAATACGGTAGTTTTCGGACCCCCAGGAGCAATGCAGGCAGACCGCACAAAAACAAGCACGAAACCCAGTGACAGAGGAGCAAATTTTGAATGCCATAGACGACGATCCTGGCCTAAGCACCTGACAAATAGCTCGGAATTTGGATGTTTCTCATGTAACTGTCTGGCGGGTTTTGCACGAAAATAGCTTGTATCCATACCATATTCAAAGAGTTCAAGCTTTGCTACCTCAAGATTTCCCAAGGCGCTTACAGTTTGCAAGGTGGTTACTTCAGAGATAATAATTTTTTATCAAGTATTCTATTCACAGACGAAGCTCATTTTTCGCGGGAAGGAGTGGTGAATTTTCACAATGTGCATGTTTGGGCAGCAGAGAATCCGCAAGAAATTAGGCAATCTCACCACCAGGAGCACTTTAGCCTTAATGTATGGACAGGTTTAGTGGGAGATGAGTTAATTGGTCCTTTCTTTTTTCCTAGAATTTTATTTGGCGACACTTATTTAGACTTTCTACAGCACCATTTAAATGTTTTACTAGACAATGTACCTTTAAACGTGCGAGCAAACATGTGGTTTATGCATGACGGTGCCCCCTCCTCATTTCCGTATAACAGTGCGTGACTATTTGAACTTTGTGTTTCCTGAGAGATGGATTGGTAGAGCAGGCCCAATACCATGGCCTCCACGCTTCCCGGACTGCAATCCTCTGGATTTTTTTTTCTGGGGATATGTAAAAAGCCTCGTCTATAATACTGGTCAAGTGCCTTCGCTCGAGGTCCTAAGGCAAAGAATTATTGATGCCTTTGAAACAATAAGAAATACCGGAATTTTAGAGCGAGTAAGACAATCTATGAGAAGACGAATGGAGGCTTGTATTGCAGCGGGGGGTGCGCATTTCGAGCACTTTTTATTACAAAAAATATTTGTTTCTCAGAAGTTTATTGTTTATTTAAAAAATAATTAATCATTATGTTAATAAATGTTAAATAATTGTTTAACCAATTTTTGTATTTTTATAAACCGTCATTCTTTAATGTAAATAATTGTTCATCAATTTATTGAAAAAAACCTCAATAACAAAGTTTCAACAATAGCAAAACCAGTCTACCTATTTATTGTTAAATGTCGTGCCGCTTAAAAAATGTCCTAAAACAAATAGTCACAGCCTACTACTTAATATTATCTGTTTAAATTTTAATTATTACGTTATTGGTAGCCTTTTATTAATCGGTGATTTTCTCAAAAACTATTCGTATTATCAAAAAAATGCAGGAGACATAAAATTTAGATTTTTGTATAGCCCATATTCTGGTGTAGCTTAATTTTTAAAAAAATGTATGCGTACATAAAATTTTAGCCGTCAACAGTGTGCACCCCCCAGTTTACCCATTAAAATTAGTTTTACGCCTTTTCTAAGATAAAAAGTAAATAGACCGCCTAAAATAACGGGGGTATTCCAAATTTCGTTAAATTTGATGCAAAACTGTAGACACAGTTTTAAAAAATCGATTTTTTTTACACTTCTTGCGATGGCTGTAGCTTGAAGGGGGTGCATTTTAGGACCCATGTTTATAGGAAAAAAAGTCTTATTTTGACCTCAGGAATACGCCCTTAAAATATATGTAGTGAATTTTGAAACACCCTGTATAGATATGGTTTCATTATATACTCATTACTATTTTTAAAACTTTTCTGTTTTTAATAAAAATAATATTTATTATTGTAACTAATAACATTACGTACCTGTAACTTTTTTTTCAAGCTATTTATCTTTTATTGCCGTAAAAAGCGTGACACAATAATGTATTATACCTAATTTAGTATAACACATTATTGTGCATATTGGTGAAGTTTTTTTGTCCAAATTAACCTTTTTTTTAATTTACCTTCTCAAAAATAAAAGAATGGCGTATGTTGCCAATAAAGTGGCGATATTTATTTTCCGCCTCACTTATGCCCCGGACACGCAGATGTCGATTTCGGCGTATTGACCTGCTTTACCCCCGTTTAAAACAAAATTGACGTCCAAAAAATACCTCTGTTTCGTTTTCATTGGAACGCTCTGTATATATTTCTTAAATTAATGTTTCGTTTATTTTTTCTTTAGCATATCTTCTGCTACTCTCGTTATTCGTTAGCTGTATTGATAATTTAATATCTACAAAAAAAGCTGTACATTTCTGATTTGACCCATAAAGTGGCGGCAAATTGCTATCGATTATTGATTATTTTTCTATGTAATGAAACTCGTTTTGCCTAATTAGTGTTGGATATAATTATGATTAATGTAAAATAACAGTCGGTTTCAAAACCTATTTTTTTTTAATTACGCTATATTTAGTGACTTTTAACGAATTATTTGTTGTGCTATACGCAGATGGCTTAGTCAGAAAAATTTGTAAATGAATGCAGTCGGCACTCCATATTATACATAAATAGTGTGTGGAATATTATCGTAAAAAATCCCCAAAAAGACTGAGATGGCGCTATTCACCAAAAGGAGAAAAATCACATCCCTTCTGGTACCCAAACTATCAGACACCTCACTATGTTAGGCATTGGAAGTAAAGTACCTTGATGTGACTCCCGATAGTAAACTATGTAAATTGGAAGTCACATTACAAAGAGATTACAGAAAGCATATATTAGGAGCGATGTAGATGCACAATTGGCCTTGGGTTTCTTCCCAAGGGTGGATATGTGGATCTTTGCTAACGAACGGCGCTATTGTCTGATACCTCAAATTGGATCAGGCCACAGTTCATCCGGAGCCGGATAGCGAGCGGCTTTCACATTTGCAACAGGAGCTAACATAAGGGTAGATCGGGCCGTCACTAAGATCTAGCAAGCCGCATGTCGGCGGTACTCTATTGCCATAGTGGCCGTCTTGGTTATTGTTGAATTTGTTTTGATCCATTATTTTTTTAAACGTGATTTATGAAGAACCTACAAAAGGATTAAATTTTTAAAAACATTATATGCAGTAAATGCAAATATTGAAAAGGCATGAATTTAGACCATTACTAGAGGATGAATAATCAATCCGATTTCAGAACAAAATATTGATTTAATCACCAACAAATTGTTCACGACGAACTTCTGAGCAGTCTGCGACTACTCTGGCAGTTTTTCAATGAATATAATGGAGTTTGCTCAGCTTGATACAAACATTCACGTTCTATTTCATCTATGGAACATAACGGGATATTAAAACTTTTCCTAATTCCTAAATAGATCAACCTAATTTTGCAAAAACATTGCAAAACTTATTTGGAAGGATTGCCTTACTGAAGTCCTTCCATGTATCAAGAGAGCAACAGATGACAAATTGCATGGAATTGAAAACTTGCTATGTTGGTCAATTAAAAACGCATTTATGAACATTATACCTAAAAGTTTGGAAAAATTGCTAAAATATAGAAGTACAGCGGTAGTTACGGATTGTTGAGAAGAATATATTTTTTATGAATAGCTAGTACTCTTTGGATCTCTAGATTATCCACTGGATGAGTCAAACATGGCAGCAAGTATTAAAGACTAAAAAGATGAGAGATCTTGGACAATAAAACTTGTGCTTCGCGTAAGTCTTAATTTTTATGAAATAGAAAAAATAACGTTTTAATTTATTAAAATTGTATTATATTGATAACCGCCATTATTTAATATTATTTTTTCATTAATAAATTAATAATATTTTATCTTTAAATAAATGACGCAGATATAAATCTTGCAGAACCTTAGGTTCAATATTGACATTGTAAAAATAGTTTACTATCGGATATTTTACTAGCAACTTAAAAATCGAATAAATGAGGCGCTGTGATTCTCATTTATTTTGGATAAAATCTGATCTCTTAACTTGGTTTCAGTCGATACATGAACGATAACATTTTCATACCGCATCGGATTTTTCGGGAATTAATCCTGAAGTAAAACTAATTTTATTTTTTTAAGCATTCTTACATACAGTTATATACTCAACAATTTTATTTTTAACTAGAAATCATTTTTACAAGCCATAGATATTATGACAAACATTTTTTTTATATAAATTTTTCTTTTTCATAGGACGAACTATCGTCTCCTTGAGCGAATAATTCGAGTTTCCAGAACTGCAAATAAGGTCTTGTCAATTAAAATGCACATATTCCATAATTTTCAATCTTTAAATTTATTTTAAAAAGTAAAACAGTAGAAAGGAATTTGGGTGGAAGTCTGGTTTGTGTGATGCAAGGAGATGATAACCACCAATAATTTGTTTTTACGTCAAGAGTACGTGAAAATTAACTTTTTATTCCAAATAAAGTTCTTTGCAGTAAAACTGGTTCATCACCTTGTAGTACGTTTGGTTTTACCTAACACCTATAATCTGGTCTCACCGATATTGGGAAAAAACACTTAGATCAAATAAGTAGAAAATTAAAAAGAGGATTCAGCAAAAAAAAACAATAATGACCCTATAGCTACAATCGTTTAAATGCTCCAGCAGTTGAAAGGTTCTCTCTACATTGCATTTGTCCTCCCCTTGGCTGTAATACTCTGTAATAAATGCGAAACTTATCTGTTAATTCTAAAAAATTTAAAAACCAGGTGAGTACAAATATATCTCAAAAGTAAAGGTGTAAAATAACTCAAGATTACGAAAGCTAATTAAAGATGCTAATATTCGCAAAAAATTAACATCTGTAGATAGAACATGCAAAGTTTGTAAATAACGTAAGGTTGCGCAACATTAAAAAAAATGCTGTTTGGAAATCAGTTGTAGAGATTATAACTGAAATTCCAAATTTACATTTTATTCTTTCCGGGTCTATTAGAAGAGAAAATTTAAAGAAATTCATTTATTATTACCATTGTCCTTGATGATTATACATTCAAATTTAAAATCCGACATTTTATTATCAACTTTCTCGCGCCATATACGTGATTATTTTCATGTTAAACAGTCGTTCTGGTTCTCTATCTATTCACTGATATGGAATTTTTTGAATAATTAAATAGCACAAGAAAAACGTTGGCGTTTTAATTTAAGTATATATATTAATAATGTTTTGTATTGAAAAAAATAAAAAAATACATATCGTCAGTGATGAAATGTATTTTAATTAACATTATCATGAAATATGTTTTAATTAACAGCAAATAGTTGAATAACTTACATGAAAGAAACTAAAGGAAAGCACAAATTCCGAACTATAAAGTGGAAATTTGCAGTAATTCTGAGTCAGAGTTATATTTGAATATATATACATACACTATCGGACAAAAGTAGAGAAACTTCTAAAAATTCTTTGATTTACGGAAACCATGTATTTAAATTAAATATTTACTACAAATATTGTAGTTCTCAACAACAGTTATATACCCTGTATAACGTATATTCCTTGTATAATATTGCTTACTGTTAATTCCCGTAATTGCATAGTCAGTATATTAATATCTTATAAATATGAGTGAAACCAATTATATGCAGCTCATTTGTTAGTAGTACTTGCTGTCAATCTGAATAAAGGTTTTTTAAAAATATCGTTTCCTTTTTTGAGAAGAAAACTGGCGCAGTCGGTAGGATACACCAAGCGGGTTGATTAAAAAGTTTCATCGCGAAAATTTACAATTCGCTTTCGTTTCAACGATTAATGGTGTATACCCAAAAACAAAATTCGAGATTCGGTAGTGCATTGGCAAAGGGCTCACGACCAGGGAAGAAACTGTCCTATTGGTGCGAGGTGAAGAACAAACATCGTCCGACCCTCATAACTAACCTCCAGGGAAGAGACAAGCATCGCTCGTCCTATTGGAATGAAGATAATTCTATTGCTGTCGTAAGTACATTGATTTTTGTTTATTTGTTATTTTGACGAGGAAGATTTGATATTTTATAGTATTGAAAGATTTACTTGATTTATTTTATTTGATCGATTTATTGATTTGATTTATTTGTAGAATTCAAGTAGAATTCAATTTTATTTTCTTGTCGTATTTGAACGTCTTTACGTTACTTATTTTATTTTTGTGTTACCATTAAAATAGCAAAATGCCAGAACCAAATTATGCGTTAATTAGGTTCCAAGCCGATAACATCCCCCCATTCGATGGTAACCCCAGGCAAATTAACCGCTTTATTTCCGCCTGTGAAAATTTTATTAAAAACCATCAAGACACAACAAATGTTAATGCAACTATTAATTCTTGCTTATTCGATACCATTCTAACAAAATTGACTGGTAGAGCTGCTGATTTGGTAGCATCCCGAGTAGAATTAACTACATGGGAACATGTTAAACAATCCATAATTAATACGTTTGCAGACCAACGATCGATAGATTGTATAGTCCAAGATATTATTTCTTGTAAACCACGAAAAGAAGAGTCACCCCAACAGTTTGGTATAAGGCTCCAGGATATACGTAGTTTACTATTCTCGAAAATTAACGTTAGTAATGACGAAAACAACCTTAAAGTTCTTAAAATTAAAGAGTATTCTAACTTAGTTTTAAAAACTTTCATTAATGGTCTTAACTACCATATGCAACTAGTAGTACGCCTAAAAGACCCCAAAACACTCGAAGAAGCTATGTGCTTAGCTCAAGAAGAAGAAAACTTCATGAGTTATTCAAAAAGAAATTCTGAGTATAAACCCTCTCAACAACATCAAACATTTCCACAACAACGACAAAATCCACAACATCACAACACCAATCAAAACACATTTAGACAACACCAATTTAATAACCATCATCGCTATTTTGCTACACCAAATCCATTTAGACATAATAGATTTACACAAAACCAAAATGTTTTTCAACAACCCAAGCCATTTCATCCTGGTTATCCAGTAAGGCCGCCTCAACCCCAATACTACACAAATCATAATCCTAATTTTAACCGCAGTTATAATAATAACTTTAACCAAAACAATAAACGCCCTGCAACATCCTCAGTTGTCAGGCCTTACACCCAAAGAGTTGAGCCGATGGACACATCGTCCGGCAACACCGTTATTCATGCTCACCCTATTCAAACCCAACAGAAATCTGAATATCAAATTGAAGATGTTCATCCCAATGTTCGTAACCAATCACACGAACCACAATTTAAGCAACCTCAAATTATGCTAGAAAATCCTAATAATAATCAGTTCAACTACCCTTCAAGTTCTAGTCAATCTAATAACTACGACCCCGATCAAGGTTATGATGAAGTCGATTATTACCCGCAAGGAAATAGTAATTATGATAATTATTATTATGATCAATCTTTGAACGGACCCGAAGAATCTCTGTTGTACGATGATAGTTACAACCCCATAAATAATTTCCCCTCAGACAGAAATTTTCAAGAGGTTCAAAATCCCAACGACATGACGTAATTCCCCTAAATACACACCCTAATACCGACTTACCCATTATATATCTACCGGAAATTAATGCAAAATTTCTTATAGATACTGGTAGCGGTAAAAGCTTCATTAACCCCGCATTAGCTTATAAAATTTACCCTGACTATATAGCTTATGAACCATTTTCTGTAAAAACAGCCCACGCAATATCCAACCATAATGAAACCATAAACATACCTATATTCGCCTCATTTAATTCAAACGAAAAGCATAAATTTTATCTTTTTGACTTTTCCTCGAGATTTGACGGATTATTAGGTATAGATTTTCTCACACAAATAAAAGCTAACATAAACTTAAAAGACTCTACATTACAATCTCAGAATGTAACTTTACCTTTATATTTCCCAAAACCCAGTTCACCAGAACTCGAGTTAACAGACTGTCCACCATGCAAATTAATAATTCCCGCGAGAACATCTCAACGTGTAAAAATTCCAGTGAATTACACTACTGGAGTAGGCATTATTAATTACAAGAATTTTGGCCCAGCCGAAATGCCTCAAGCCTTAGTAAGCATAACTGATTCTTATGCATTTACTACTGTTACAAATTCTTCTGAGAATGACATTAAATTAACATTGTTAAAACGCGTAGAAGTTGAAATCTTAGATGAACCAGATTTTCATTTTATTGAAAAAATGGAAACTGATTGTGAATTAACCGAGCATATGGATAATTTACAAAAACAAAACTTAAAAAACTTAAGGCTTAGCCATTGTAACTCTGAAGAGTACAAAGCCATTAGAACCTTATGTCACGAGTACAGAGATATTTTCTACTGTGAAAATACTCCCTTGACATTCACCAACCAAATCAAACACACAATTAACTTAAAAGAAGATTCTCCTATTTTCACCAAAACTTACAGATACCCCCATGTACATAAAGCTGAAGTCAACTCCCAAATTTCTAAAATGTTAAAAAACGGAATTATTCAAGAATCCTTCTCCCCATGGAGTAGTCCAATTTGGATAGTCCCAAAAAAAATGGATGCGTCCGGTAAACGTAAATGGCGTATAGTCATCGACTATAGACGACTTAACGAAAAGACTATCGACGAAAAATTCCCGTTACCCAACATATCCGACATTTTAGACAAACTCGGAAAATCACAATACTTCACGACTTTAGACCTTGCCAACGGATTCCACCAAATTGAGATGGATCCAAACGACATCCAAAAAACCGCCTTTTCAACAGACACAGGACATTACGAATTTAAACGAATGCCCTTCGGTTTAAAAAACGCACCCTCGACCTTTCAACGCGTAATGAATAACGTCCTTCGCGGATTCCAGAACGAAATATGCCTTGTATATCTTGATGATATCATCATTTTTTCTACATCCCTACAAGAGCATATCGACAGATTAAAATCTGTTTTTGAAAGACTAAGACTTGCCAACTTCAAAATTCAATTAGACAAAAGCGAATTTTTGCGCAAAGAAGTTGCATACCTTGGACATCAAATTACTAGTGACGGAATTAAACCTAACCCCGACAAAATAAACGCAGTCAAAAATTTCCCCTTGCCCAAAACATCAAAAGACATTAAGTCATTTTTAGGTCTAGCCGGATACTATAGACGCTTTATTAAAGACTTCGCGAAAATCTGTAAACCCCTGACCGCCTGTCTAAAGAAAAATGCAAAAGTAACACATTCGCCAAACTTCATAAACTCGTTTAACCATCTAAAAGAGCTGTTAATAAATGCACCCATTCTAAGATACCCAGACTTTACAAAACCGTTTATCTTGACTACAGACGCCTCTAACGTAGCTTTAGGCGCCGTACTATCACAAGGAATTGTACCCCAAGACCTTCCAGTCGGATACGCGTCGAGAACTTTAAATGAAACCGAACAACGCTACAGTACCATCGAGAAAGAACTCCTAGGTATAGTATGGGCTTGTAAATATTTTCGACCTTACTTATACGGTCAAAAGTTTACCATATATACAGACCATAGACCTTTAGTTTGGTTAGCAAATCTCAGAGAGCCTAACAGTAAATTAATGCGTTGGAAATGTAAACTAGACGAATACAATTTCGACATAATTTATAAAAAAGGACTCTTAAATACAAACGCGGATGCACTCTCTCGCATACAAGTAAACGCAATTGAAACTGAGTCTATAATAAATAGCCCAGGCGACATAGACTTTGACATTGCACAATTCTTCGACAACATAAATCAATTTGACCCAAACTCACTGGACCCTGAATTAGTACAGAATACTATAACTAATTTAGAAAAGCCAAAATCACCCAAAATCAAGATTTTGTCTAACATTCAAATTCGTCCGCCAAATCCCATAAATACTGACCCAACACAACAACAAAACAATGACCCACTATTGCAACCTGATACCCAAGATAATTTAATTGCGAATGACGAAATGATACACACCGTACACACGACAAATTCGGACCAGAATTACACGACAATGACCTTATTGGATGAGATTATTAATAATAAGTTAAATCAATTTATTGTTAAACAATCGCCCTATCCAACTTACATTAAAATTGACCATGAAATATTTGATGGGAATAAAATTGTACATGCAACTCTTCCAACAAATATGACACAGATTGTTAATTTCTTAAAAGAACATTTAAATCACTCTCCTTCCTATATATATTTCTACTCTAAAGAGTTAAGAAAATATTTCCATCAAGCCTTAGTTAACCATTTCCGAAACTTTAGGTTAATAGAATGCACTAAGTTGGTTAACAATGTAAAAGAGGACGAAAGAACCCTCATGATTAAATATAGGCACGAAGGAAAGACCAATCACAGAGGAATCGACGAAACACTTAAATTTTTAAAAGCCAATTACTATTGGAAATCACAAAAGAAAGACGTCATCAACTATATCAATCGATGTGTATATTGCCAAAGAGCAAAATATAATCGAAAACCCCCAGATCAACCATTAGTCTTAACTGAAACACCAAGTAAACCCTTTGAAATTGCCCATGTAGATACATTTATCATAGGGAATACTAAGTTTCTCACCTTTATAGATAAATTTTCTAAATTCGCACAAGCTCTTCCATACAATGGAAACGCAATATCCTGCTGCGAACAACTTGTTAAAATTTTCTCTTTTCTAGGTGTACCGAAACTTATAGTATCAGACAATGGATCTGAATTTAAGAACGAAGTTGTTAAAGAACTTCTTAAAGCCCATAACATCGGAATTCACTTTACAACCCCTAGTCATCACGAATCTAATTCACCTATTGAGCGCTTACACTCCACGCTAATCGAACATATTCGTTTATTGCGTCAAGCTGATCCTAACGCCGATGTTGTAAAACTAATGCCTTACGCGATTATAGCTTATAATAGTACAATCCATTCGAGTACTAACTTTACCCCTTTTGAGCTAGTTCACGGTCATACCGATAACAGAGACCCTACGAATTTAATAGCATCGCATGTATATACAGAATATATACACAATCATAAAAATAAAACGCAGATTTTATACGACGAAATCGCAAAAGAATCTACCGCGCTCAAACAACGAATTATCGATAGAGTTAATCAATCGAAAACTACAAAAGTCCCCAAAATAGGTTCTACAATCTATAAGAAATCAGATAAAAGATCTGGTAAAATCAAAGATAGGTACTTAGGCCCCTTTACAGTTACTCAAATTTTAGAAAATAGCAAATTAGAGATAGAAAACCCTAGAAATAACAAGAAGGAAATAATCCATGTCAATGAGACTAAATCAGTCTCTCTTCTTCCAGATGGACCTGGACCGTCTACGGAACCATCAACGTCAAGTTCCACGACTTAAACGGAAATCCAGGAATGTTGCCTTTCAAATTAGGAACGGCACAGTTAGTTACAAATCATTGGTCATTTGTACAAACTATAGATTTACAACCAATAATCAATGAATTCCTATCTCTTAAAAACCACACTAAAACCCTATCATTTAACTTAAAAAACAGTACTACTTATCACGCCGAGTACTTTAATTCATTAACACCCCTTCATACGATGGAAAGAAATATTGATATTTTAATAAATCAAATATTTCCTTATGTTTCTCCTAATAATAGACGGAAAAGAGGTTTGTTTAACCCCTTGGGTTCTTTTATTAAAAGTATCACTGGAAACTTAGACCAAACTGATGCTGAGAACATATATCAAAATATAAGATTATTACAATCAAATCAAAATAAACTAAAAGTTGATGCGATTAACCGTATTTCGCTCCTAGACAAAACTATTGAAAATTTTAAGCATATCATCGCTAACATTACTCATAACGAACATATACTAAAATCTAGGATCCTTCAAATAGAGGAATCAATTAAGCGACACGATATTCATAATGTTCAACTGCATGAATATTTAAGAATATTCGTCATAACTAGTCAAATCACATCAATCTACCAATCAATTTACAACACCCTAAATAAAATCGAAGTTGCCTTGACATTTTCAAAAACAAACATCTTGTTTAATTCGATTATTAATCCAGATGAATTGCTACTTAAAATTAAGGAATTAAATAAACACCTTAATGAAAATGATAAACTACCCCTTAGTGATAACGTAGAAAATATATTGACCTTAGAAAAACTAATCCAAGTCAAAAGCCTCACTAAAGACTTTCAAATAACTTTCATTCTTGAGCTTCCACTGGTTAGTGAAATTACATTTCAATACTATAAGTTATTAACGTTACCAGTGCCAAGTAATGAGTCTTTTCTTGTCAATTTACCATTTAAACAATATCTTGCGCTGAGCAGCACGAGTTATTTCTACCAAGACGAGAAATGTCCAGAAGTCCAAGATAATCAATTTCTATGCAAGAACACTCATAGCAGAGTTATTGAGGACCACCCGCCATGTGCCGTTGAGCTCCTTACCCTAAGGTCAACCACTACCACCTGCCATCCATTTGCGATTCACCTGCACGATGTACACGCCGTACAAATCGTTAACGGTAATTGGGCAATTACCACCCCTACGAGCACAGTCGCCCAAGTCAAATGTGGCAACTCCGAGTCAAGCCAACTCCTCCAAGGTTCCTACTTGATGGAAATCCCGCAAAACTGCATGGTTCAAATAAAGTCAATGGTTTTTGAATCATACGAGCCAACAGAATTAGTCTACGAGAAAGTTAGTCTTCCTACCTTCAACTGGACTAAAGATGTACAAGAAAAGCCGCCTGTATTCAACCCACCTTCTATTGATTTGAAATTAGTAAATCTTAAAGCCACCGATGAAATCCAACAAGAACTAAGAAGCCAAGCTAGAAGCCTTGAAGACATTACGTCACCCATTTCCTTAACTAGGACTAGTGTATGGACTATTTTCATTTACATTCTCATTGTACTAGTTATTTTATATCTAACAGTGAAAAAGTTTCGCTCAGTGCGTAAATTAAGACCTATCGAGAAAACTAATACCCCAAAAGACACTATTTTTGAAAGTGTTATGGTCTAGTTATACTTAGTTTATATTTTATATCCTTTTATATTTTTATATTGGTTTGTTTTACCCTATTTTTAGATTTTAAGATTAATGTTTTATTTTACGTTTTATGTTTAGACCTTTAAGTATTTTTACTGTACCCTATTTTACGAAAACATACCCTTTAAGATATGCTTTCGTCTAGCATGGGAGGAGTTATATACCCTGTATAACGTATATTCCTTGTATAATATTGCTTACTGTTAATTCCCGTAATTGCATAGTCAGTATATTAATATCTTATAAATATGAGTGAAACCAATTATATGCAGCTCATTTGTTAGTAGTACTTGCTGTCAATCTGAATAAAGGTTTTTTAAAAATATCGTTTCCTTTTTTGAGAAGAAAACTCAACTGCGTTTTTTTACCGCATTTTACATGCCTCTTATCAGTTGTTTATTTACAATAAAAGAATTCAAATATTTTCGGATGGACATAAGTAGAGAAACCTAAATATCAATCGTCCAAATTTAGTATTTAGTTCGCTTTACGTGAGTTCTGTTGATAGTTTTGCATAGTTTTTTTAATCAACATGCCTCGCGGAAGATATTTGTCTGAAGACCTTCGTAGAAAAATAGTTGATGCACACAAGAGTGGTATACGACAAGTGGACATTAGTAAAACGCTTAATTTGCATAAGTCCGTTGTTAGCAAGACAATTTCTAATTTTAAAACACGAAATTCAACAAAAAGCATTAAAAAAAGTGGCCGCCCAAGAAAAACAACCAAACACATGGAAATGATGATAAAAAGAATTGCCCAGTCTGATCCTCACAAATCAGCAAATAAAATTTTAAGTGAATTACCTGGTGTTAATGTTAGTTCTAAGACCATACAAAGACGACTGAGGGAAGGAGGATTATTTAGTAGAAGAGCCGCTAAAAAGCCGTTTATTAGCAAGAAGAATCAGAAGGCCCGACTCAACTTTGCACAAAAATATTTGCATTGGACAACCAACGACTGGAAAAAAGTTCTTTTTACTGATGAAAGTAAGTTCAATTTGTTTGGGTCCGATGGAATCTCATGGGTACATCGACCACAAGGCAAAAGATTCGATCCAAGATATACACAGCCTACGGTAAAGCATGGTGGTGGCTCCTGCATGGTATGGGGTTGCTTCTCTGGGTTCGGTACAGGACCATTACACATCATTGAGGGTATCATGGATCGATTTGTGTATTTAGACATCCTACAAAATGTAATGCTACCCTTTGCTGAGGATAATTTACCTTTGACTTGGATATTCCTACAAGATAACGACCCCAAACATAAATCAAAGGTTGTCAAAGATTGGTTTTTATCGGAAAATATTAGGGTTATGGACTTTCCTGCGCAAAGTCCCGATCTTAACCCGATTGAAAACCTCTGGGAGGAACTAGACCGGCGTGTAAGGCAACATCAGATCAGTAATAAAAATGATCTTATAAAAGTTTTACAAGATTCCTGGAATTCTATTGGAGAGGAAACCATTATGAAACTGTTGGAATCCATGCCAAATCGATGCCGCGAGGTGATTGCCAATAAGGGATACTCTACTTACTATTAATTTTTCTAAGATAGAAATAAGAAATAACTTGTACTTTTGGAATAAAATTTAGTTTCTCTACTTTTGTCTCATAAATATTTTGTTTAATTAAATTAAATCTTAGGATTTTCTTCTACAATTTATTTTACTTTATACAAATTAAGTCTTAACAATTATTGTTGATTTTCATTATGTGTAGAACTGCATTAGTTTTGAAGTATTCAAATAAAACGCAAATTTAAAAAGTTTCTCTACTTTTGTCCGATAGTGTATATTATCAAAATGGTCTAGGGAATAAAGTTATTAAAAGACAATTAAATGAAATTTAAAAATATTGAAATTGAACATATCTTGAATTTATTTTGGAAACACTGCTGAACTTTAATTTATGAAAAAGATAAAAATTTATCGTAGTATACCGAGGAATTAATCATGTGTGGCAATTTAAAGAAGTTAAATATTGAAAAATCGAAATAACAAAATTTAAAGAAAAGTTAATAGACAAAAGAAGTTCTTGTTAATAAAGTGTATGAACATCCCTATCCTATTGTTAATGTAACAGCTCGACATCTGTTTGGCATGTACCTCATTAAATTGTCAATGTCGTTTTTTTAGATTTAACATAACTTAAACATGATTGTCAGGGCGAGTTGGGTTGGTTAAGTCAGGAGATTGCGCAGGCCATGGCAATATCTAAATATCGTGCTGCTCTAAAATTCTAGCGATGCCACACAGACAGCTCCGCACGGAGCTATTACATCTCTCCGTGCGGAGCTATTTACATCTGTGGTGTGGGTATTCCAGGGTGGTATAAATATCTGCGACGTCGCAAACGCTGTAAATTCTACCAAGGGCACTATAAGAACGTTGTGGCAGAGACTTGAAGCAATTAGTAATATGAGAGAAAGATATACTAGTACGGGGATCTGTCCGCTAAGATCCTTTACTGGATCTACTCGTCTATTGTCAAACCTCTTTGCACATACGGGCCTATCGTTTCGCGTGGCCCTTTACGGAGAAAGCAAAAATTCGAGCTCAACTGGATAGTGTGCAACGCCTTGCATGCCATAGCATAACGGTTTCCATGCGAACGGCCCCAACTAGAGAGATTGAGGCTTTTCGCACCTGGACCTTGTGATGCAATTCGAGGCAATAAGAAGTTCGCATAGGCTATATATCTATGTCCTTGGTGATCTACGGGTTGGTGAAACTAGTCATGCAAAAATCTGGTCACAGGTCGGACAGGGATGTTCTATCCTTCTGATGGGCAGTGACTATATGGCACCTGAGACAGTGGATTGCAACGGTTTTGTGACCCATATCGTAAGCAGAGAGTAGTAACAGGACTCCAATACTAGGCCTACATTGCTAAAGCATATGCGAACGAGATATTCAGATAGTGATAAGTTTTTTGACCGAACTCTGGCATTTAGGACGCCATCTGTATTTCGGACAATCCGGAATGCCGGAGGTGTTGGGCAGAATTTTGATGAAATTGCAAACTACGTTACTGGAAAGTGCTAGCTCTCACCCACGCTAGATTCAAATATCTGGGTAACCTTTAGTTTATCCATCTATTAAACCAGAATGTCTTGTTGGTTTTTCCAACGCCTGGGGTAATCCTCGGTGGGGTGAGACGGGTCCATTAGAAGACCTATATGCATAAAAGCCTCTTTGGCTGCGCACTGCCTTGCAAATTAATACTGGTCCAACAAGAGCAACACAATCTATATACAGTGCTTTCATTTTAAATCGAACATTCCTCAATAACTTTAACAATAAAAAACAAACTTTAACATACCAAAGTATGACGTCGATAAAATATTCATTATTACCAGACATTTTAACTCACTATTCGCTACTAAGTCAACCGATTTAATTATTTTTGACACTGTTGAATAGACATTTTAATGCTGCTTACAATGATGTGTCGCACGATGGGGGTTCTATTTGACATATCAAAATGAGGTTAGCTTGGGGCGAGGAGGTGATTAACAGAACTTTGTTTTAATGGTGGTTCGTGAAATTAAAGTACTGTATAATAAGTTTATTTGCCTTCCAGCATTACGAAACCCTGATATTACTGCCAACTAGCTACGAAGCGAGTTTCAAAATATTCATGGCGTTAATGTCACTGCTCGAAAATTAAGGAATCGGTCACACGGAAACCACCCTTATGGCAGATTCCGTTAGACCTCCATTACTATTCCGTGGAAATCGCGTTAGCAGATTAGGATGGGCCGAAGAACAGCAGCATTGGCAAGAGAGGGAATGGACATGCATTCCTTTTATCGATGAATCAAAGTTTGAATTATGACCTGATCCAAGAAGGCTAAAGGTGTGGCGAACACCAGGCAACACATCTCGAAGTGTTGCCTTGAATGGTTGAAAAACCATTGATTGACAGGTACCATAGCGGAACTTTGATGGCTTAAACTCGAGTTTTGATAAGTTTTCGCACTAATTTGGTGTTTTATTGAAGGGTTTCAAACGAATATCAAGATCAAAATCTGAAACCCATTATTCTTCCACGCGCTACAGAATTTGGTGACAAATTTGTACTTATGCACTAGAAACTTTTTGGAGTAGCACAATGTTCAGGTATTCCCTCAGCGCAATCCCTGAACTAAATTCTATTGAGCACATTTGAAAAGGATATGTTAAAAAGGCGTGTTTTTAAATAAATGAATAGTTACAGACAAGGGAAGTTCCTAAACTGTATGCAAGAACAATTACTATAAATTGAGTAAAACCACATAACCACAATTTAATTAGGAGCATGCCAAATAGATTGAGCTGTTATTAAAAAGAGCGGTGGTAATACACTTTATTAACAAAGACTTTGTTACTATTACCTTTTCTCTAAATATTGTTATTTCAAATTTTTGATATTTTACTTCTTTATATTGTCATACATTAATTATCCCTTGATACACTACAATGAATTTTTGTGGTTTAGATAAAAATAATATTCAGCAGTGCTCCCAGAATGAATTAAGGTGTGTTTAATTTCAATATTTTCTGCGGTAGAGCACAATGGTAGTCTTGGACCTGGCAGAAATGGCAGTCCAGATTTATGGAACAAAATAATACAGCAAATTAGCGATAAGTAGAATTCCTATTAAAAGATAATAGAGAACCTCATAGAGAGATCATGTATCAGCTGAAAACGACTGTGAAACTGCGCCACAGAAAGAAGAATATTCTAAATAATATTCAAATATATGCCCCCTACATCTACATCATCTTCATCATCCTGATCTACATCATCAGGACGACATTCACAACTATGATCACTCTCCCAGACACTCTTAAAAGTCCCAAATAATAATAGCAAAGTGATTTTAATACCAAAATCGGAGAAACAAAAGCCGACTCACACTTAAGATAAGTCATCGACAGTATGGAATATGAACAAGAAATGGACGTGGAGAGATGCTAATCAAATTTTGCTGAGAGAATCAGCTATCAATCGCTAACTCTAACTTTCAACAGCATCAGGAAATTGTACACATGGAGATCTTCTCTAAGTTTGGATTGTGGTAGTGATCATAACGCACTGGTTATAGAATTTTTTTCAAGCTGCTTAAGTAATAACCCATCATTTAAACACAACATCGAGGGAGCTTTGTCAACTATCACACAAGAAATAGCAAAGCGGATGAATGCTTAGGACCCGCTAAAATCATAGAACGATAGGCGATAATACTGTGAGAATCTAGCAACGCGAACCTATGATATTAAAATTCGAAGTAAAAGCCGCTCTACCTTAACTTAACAGTCACAAATCTCCTGGATCTGACAACATCGTCGCTGAAATACTGAAGATCAAAGGCACTGATCTACATCAGATCTGCAAAAAAGTATAGGAAAACGATAAATAGCCTAAAAAATGGATGGAATCCCTCAACATGAAAAAGAGAGCGAAAGATAAATGCAGCAATTACAAAACCATCGCTTTGATTAGCCATGCCAGTAAAGTTTTTTTGCAAATTATACAGGAATGATTAGAGAACTATCTTCTACCTCACATCCCCTGGAATAATCAAAGTTTATGTCGTGGAACGCAAGATCAACTTATGAACCCACGACAAATTGTACAAAAAGCTTACGAGTAAAACGTATCAGCTAGGCTTTGTTTCCTTATCTACAACAGAGCCTTTGACACCGTACAATAGGGACAACTATGGAGCATCCTGAGTGATATGAGAATCCCGAAACATCTCATGAAAGCCCTGTACGACACAAATAGAGTACACGTACAAATAGAGGGAAAACTCTCAACAGATTTTAGCGTTGAAAGAGTCAGACAACATTCTTTATCCAATTCTCTTCAACATATACTGAGAATGGATTATTCGAAAGGCTCTCGAAAAAAAGTGTTAAACTTATGATATGCGGATGACACGTTCTGGCACAGAATGAATAGGAACTGTTTAAAATACTTTAACGAATAGAAGCTATTACTTTGGAATCAGTCGTGCGACTAAACAGGACTAAATGCTGCCTGTTGATTTTGGATAGACTTCAGATAATCCCAATGCCACTTCGACTCATCCAAGAAACCAATGACACTCATTTATTTTGGTGCAAAAATAACTAACAAAGAAGGCTCCGAACCAGAAATCAGTAGAAGGATTGAAATGGAGAGGCAGATCTCCTATAAGATTGACAGACCAAATCAAGGAGCATGGAGAAGGTTTGTACCATAAATAGTCACGACGCTCGAAATCGAGCAACGACTGCACAGAGATTTCTTATCCTTTTTATTTTAAAGACTGTCAATATAATATTGGAGTATTAATAGCGATTTTACTCTTTTGTTATTATTTAGATTGCCACTGCTTCATATCGTGAAACATTATATTATGTTTACAGAAAATTGCCGGCCAATCAAAAGAACCATCTAGATGTTTCAATAAATAAGTGGTTTTTAGTTATAAAGAAACAGGTTTAATGTTCAATAATAAAAATAAAACAGGTATTTGTTCATTATGGACGGCCAATGTTTATTTACTAAAAGAAGTTAATTAAAAAAAAGCTAACTAATGATCACTAGGAAAAGCATTACGCCACTGATTGCATGGCTAAGAGAGTTTTAGTTTTTTTTTTTAAATAAAACTTTAAGAAACTTGACAATTCTTCTCTAACGAAATATTATACTAGGTCATCTCAGAATATGTATGCAACCTCCCGAATTTAGATAGCTTACAAAAAAAAGAAAGATTTAATAATTAATATAATGATAATGATAATTTTTTTTAAAATTTACAGCCTCTTTATTTTTAGGTTTAGATTATCATACGAAAATTTCATAAAATTATTATACAAAGTATTGTAAAAGCTATTTAAAAAACATGATTCTTAGAGGCGCGTTTTAGAGGCTTATAAATCCCTAGGAATAATCCTAAATAAAACATTATCTTTCTTTTCTTGCAAGCACTCCAAATCCGTAAAGTTGCCCATACTTTTTGGGATATCTGTTATAATAAATACGCCAATTTAAAATATATACAACTTAAAACAAAAACTATCTTCTTAAAATTGTTTAAAGTCGCCAGATAATTATTAAAATTGTGTTAATTAAAAAAGTAGATAGTAGTTTGCACTTACACATCGTTTTTATCTTTTTCTCGTTCCTGTTTAAAGAGATAACTCGAAAAAAATTGGGACTAAAGCAATCCTCGTTCACTTTGTATACAGGGTGTTCATTTGAAAAATTCCTGCCACGGATTTATCGAAAACCACTGTTGAAAAAAAACCGCCGAAATACGTCAAAAGGTTTGCCAAGGGGGACAACTTTCTAACATAAATATACTTCACCCCCTTTCATCCTCTGCCCCCCAGGGTCATCCCCTCAAAAATTCATTTCCTTAAAAAAATGAGTTTTTTTCGAGTTTAGTATTTATTCGGGGTCAATTTAAAATCGACTAGTTAATAATTACGAATACAGCATTGGAAACAAATGCTTTGACGTATGTAAATATCTGTTACCGAGTCTGTCACATTTTTCTTAATATCTATTTAGAGAGTGATGAAGCTAAATGAAGCATTGATTTGCATTGTACATTGTACTACTTATAAATAAAAAAATGTAACCAGTAATAGACAAATGTTTTATAATTTTTCTAACGATATACAACAAATAATGAATACATAATACACAAATAACGAAAAATGCAAATAAATTAACGCATTTTATAAATTTAATTTAAAACAGGTGTTCAAGCAGGTTTCCGTGATTTTCTAGACATAAGTATGATCTTCTTACAGTAGCAGTTAAAACATCACGCAATATCTCTGGCGTAATACTTTAAAAAGCGGCCATCACACATTCTCGTAACTCCTGCTCAGTTCCAAAAGAATGTTGATATACTTGGTTTTTAATAAATCCCCAAAGGAAGAAGTCCAAAGGGGTTAAGTCCGGGAATCGCGCTGGCCAAGACACTTCACTGGAGGTTCCAATCCACTTTTCAGGAAAATGCTTCGAAAGGTACTGTCGAACTTGCCCAGAATTATGTGCAGGAGCCCCGTCTTGTTGAAACCAACAGCTATTGACTTGTGACAGAGGTAAATAATCTAAGCAGTCTTCTAAATCATTTTGCAATAAATTAAGATATTGTTCTGCTGTTAATGAATAGTGGTAAATAAATGGACCTAGTATTTTGGTTCCTAAAATTCCACACCACATATTAAACCCAAAACGTTGTTGATGTCTAGATATTTTCTTAACACGCGGATTTTGTTGGACCCGGTAATGACTATTGCGGCGGTTAAAGATACCATTATTAGTGACCATACTTTCGTCGGACCATATTATTTTTGATGGAAAATTAAAATCCTCTTTACAGGCACGTGTATACCACTCACAAAAATGCCGACGTTGTTCGAAATCCCCAGGTTTAAGTCCTTGGCAAATTCTAAATTTGTAGGGGTGATATCTGTTTTTACGTAAAATAAACTGAGCTGTAGATTTGGTCACTCCTACATTTTTTTGCCTGGTTGATATCTCGGGGTTTTCAATAACTGCTTGTAAAACATTATTTTGAGTTTCTTCAAGGGATTCCTTTTTTCGAGATAAAACAGGCTTTTTAAACGAACCATATTCTTTTAAATTTCGAGCCAACTCTAAGAAAATGGATTTACATGGTTGCTTTCCATCTCGAAATTTATTAAGATACATTGATGCTGTATTTACAGTATTTTTGTAGCACAAAATGTAGCACGACAGCATGTCAAACTTCTCTTCATGACTATAATGACCACCAGGCATATTTGAAGATAATAACACAATTTTAGCAATAATAACAATAATTACTCAACAAACAATACCTCGACAATCACGGTAACAACAACGGCAATTAATATTTAATAAAAAATATGTGACAGGATAAAAGGTATTTACGTCAAAGTGTCAAAGCATTTGTTTCCAAAGCCTACTTAATAATATGTTTAAAAAAAAAGAAAAATTGTATTTTTCCTTTTAACTAACAAAAAAAATGTGACATGTGGTACATCGTTGAATTTGTAATAAAAAATGGAATCAGATACAGGGTGTACTTTCTTTTCGCGCCGTATAAAAAAATAAAGTTGATGGTGGTTTCTCGGAAACGAAACGTCGGATATAAAATTTAAAAGCGCCATCACGTACTACTTCAAAAGTGTCAATGAGAAAGTGTCAAAGGTTTTTTGATATCTTTTAAAATAAAGCCAGGAAAAAATAAAATCGATATTGGCAAATTTCCGTTTTTTCCAAATATCTCAGCAGGCCATGGAAATTTTTGAAGTTTCTTAACGGCATGTAAATACGCTTCAAAGTGCACAACTCTTTCCTAATTTAACCGAAGCTATATCTCCAACAGGTACCGAGATCCCCATGCTTAGGATTATTATCTTGGACACCCTGTATACAGTGACCGCCTAAAGTTCCGCATAAATTCGATAAAAATTAGAGACATATTTCACATAAATTTTTGTATACAGGGTGGACCAAAAAAAGATGTGACGTCATGGGTCATTTTTTTAAATGGAATGCTATATTTTTTATTGTATTTATGAAATATAGGCGAAATTCCATGCAAGTTTCGTATAAAACACCTTATTTCAAAACTCAGCTGTTTCCAAAATATTTACATTTAACCAACAAGAAAGCAAGTAAGTACGTCTATTTACAAATTAAGATAAAATGTTATCAAAAAAAATGTTGTGAAAACTCTTATTAATGTATCAAACTGATCCCCATTTACATTTGTCTTGGCAGAAAGCAAGACGGCTTACAAACTCATGTAAAACACTATCAATTATTTCGGGTGATATATACGTCTAATTTCATATCTAATTCTATTTTTCAAATCTTCTACGTTGTTTGGCTTCTCAATATAAACTTTACTTTTCAGGTACCCCCATAGAAAATAGTCGTAGGGATTTAGGTCTGGTGACCTGGCCGGCCACTCTATTGGCTCTCTTCGTCCTATCCATCTTCCTGGGAACACTGTATCCAAGTAATTACGGACATCTCGAAAGAAATGTGGCGGTATTCTGTTAAGCGTTGTCCTGTTAAGTTTTCTTCGAAAAAGTTTGGCTCTATTACTTTATTTTCCACGATACCAGCCCAAACATTAATAGATTTACGGTAGTGTGTATGAGCCTCAGTTGCCCAGTGTGGATTTGACACTGACCAGTACCGACAATTTTGCCGATTTACGACACCGTTTAAACAAAAAGTTGCTTTATCCGAAAACAAAACTCGTAACACAAACTGACGTTTATTATTGCAAATGTTCATCATTTGCTCGGAAAATTGGTTTCTTCGATCAGGATCGTCCTCATTTAATTCCTGTACTAGTCTAATTTTATAAGGGTGGTATTCATTTGCTTTTAAGATGCTTATAGGTCACAAGATGTCTTACTGACGTTCCGGCTATATTATCAACTGAAATTTGTGAAGTTGCATTGTTTGAATTTTCTTCGACGGAGAGAAGAACGTTTAATTTTGTTTCTTCAGAAATTTTTGGACGACCTGATTTTGGCAAATCCCTAACATATCCTGAAGTTATGAATTTGTGCTCTATTCTAACTGTTGACTGAGAAATAGGATGGTTTGGGTATTTGGCATTAAACAGTTCACTTACTTCTTTTTGCGTGCGCACTCAATCCCCGTACCCTAGCATCATCAAAATTTCAATTCGTTGGGTTTCCGTTAAATTAGCCATAATTTATTCTGGTAAAAACTATTAATTTTCGAACTGATAGTGACATTCGAAAATGGAGATTCTTTACAAGTGCAACCATGAAAATAGAAACAATTGACAGTGTTTATAACATTATTTTTATCCTCGATTTTACCTTAATTTGTAAATAGACGTAGGTACTTATTTGTTTTCTTTTTATTTAAATGTAAATATTTCGGAAACAGTTGAGTTTTGAGGTAAGGTGTGTTATACGAAACTTGCTTGGAATTTTGCCTATTTTTAATAAATGCAATAAAAAGTATAGCATTCTGTTTAAAAAAATGACCAATGACGTCATATCTTTTTTTTGTTCCACCCTGTATACAAAAAAAGTATGTGAAATAATGCGCAACTTAAAATAAAAATCGACGGGTCTGAGCATTTCTCAAAAAATCAGGTCTCTAATTTTTATCGAATTTATGCGGAACTTTAGGAGGTCACTGTATATGTAATAGTGATGCTAATTAAAGAATAGAAACTGCAAATAAGGCAAATTGAAGATTTGGCAACTCAATTTCGATAATTTATAGTTTTTGAGGTATTTGCAATTTATCTTATGATTGTGATGAAAATTCTTGATGAAATCAAGTCAATATTAATGAATGATTACTGAACCTCCGCATAGAAAAAAAAACTTATTGATGCCATTTTTTACATAAATAACATTTAAAATAACTAACAGGCCAATTTAGTTATTTAACCAAACTAATATTTTATATAAAATGTAATAATAGTTATAGACATCTACTTCCGGTTATATAGCCAAAATTTACAAATTATATAAGAACAACGAATTTTATACAAAACTACAGGTCAACCAATTTAGTATGGCCTCTAGGATTTGAATGCGCTGTAGGCAAATCCTTGTGAGCTCATTTATACTGGTGCTTTCCTAGTCTTCACATGGTTTACATCGGAAGAGTTAAAATAGAGATAAATAGTGAACAGTCAATAATTTGGTAGAACCACATTTATCTGATCAGGTAACTTTTCCTGTGTTTAATAACTCTTTAGCATTGTACACGCTATATTATAGTAATGTATAACACCCTTTACCTTATTGTTACTACCTATTTCCATCATATTAATCTCTTATTTTTGTAGCTGAACTTTTCTAACATATCCAGGTAGTTTTTAAGAACGTACTTAAAATGTTATTCCAATTCTTCTTATTTTAATTAGTACCTAAAATAGGTCATTATTTAGAAATTTTTTTGGAGGAATTTTTCAAAATGTTTAAACCCAAATTAATTTTACAGGTGTTAGAATGTGTAGCTGCAGCAACATACCTGTCCCTGGGAACTATTCGAATAATTAAAAAGAAGGCAAAGCAAAGCGGAGACGAGATACTTAACAATAATTTATACTGCCAAAAAAACAAACAAAAACAGATACATCTTCAAGTCTTCTTGACGAGGCACATCTAGGAATTTTGCAAAGAATAATTATTAGTTATCACGGAAGCGAAAAGATAATTCCCATATTAAGAACATTCCACAAAAATTCCTAGAAGATACTAGCTAAAAGAGACGTAAAAAGACTCTGCACAAAGAAATTCATAAAGTTAGTTTTCACTGAAGAAAATTTAGAATTAATCGAAGTATACTAATGAAACATCAACCCATCAGATTTCTTAGAATTGTATTTCGAGGAAAATGCGCCCATATGGAGAAGAAAATAGGATTATAATTTACTTGAAGAAGACGTATATTCACGTCTTATTATACGTCTTATTATAGTTCATGCAGGTGTATGTGGTTAAAATCTACTAGCACAAGTCGACACTACCACCATGAGATGAATTATAAAAATTATAGAAAGTAAGTGAGGGAAGACCTATACAAATTTAAAATCTGTCGCGGTTATTGACAACGCCCCATACCACAATATACAAATAGTCACCAACTTCCTTATCAAGGAATGCAGGAACGCAAATGGCTCGGAATGGGAGGAATAATGGAATAATAACTAAGAGAGTATAATAAAGTCGTAACATTATCATATAATAAAAGTCAAGAAAAGATGAACTTTTTAATGCAAAACGTTACGAGGTATTATGGTTACTTCTATATCATCCTTTAATTAGTCTGAATTAAAAGAATATGTAGCCAAGAAAAACGCAAATTTTAATTTCAGTGAGATTATAGCAATATTGTGACAAGCTTGACCGTTGAAAACGAAAATACCTTTGTTAATTTTTAAATTTCTATGTATATGTGATATTATTTTCTTTAAACAAAAATTAATAAAGTTGAATGCGAATACATTGTTAAGTTTTATTCTTAAATATTTTTAGTGTCCTAATGGGAACCAATGCAAATCACATTATTTATAAGCCATACATAATTATTACATTTTTATTTACCATTACAATAATAAAAATAATAGTCGTAAATTCTTAAGCTTTTTTTAAAATCGAGATTCATTTATGCCTCATGTAAATGTAGCACATGACCGCAACCTATTACTTTTACTCTTTCGTTTGCGCATCTCAGAGGTCCAAATGGTTAGACAGTATTTAAATTTAAAAACAAAAAACCCTTGAGAATATAAATAAAATAATATTTTTGATAAATTTGAAAACTTTATAGTCAACGAATCATAATTTGATGTAATTAAAATATTTAAAAAAATATAAAAAATGTGTAACAACAGTTAAACAGTTAACAGCAGAAAAAATAACGAAACGAATGAGATTCGATATTCATAACCATCAAAACCCGAATTTTACCAACCAAGTAATATAAATAATTACTATTTCAAAATGTTGCGTCACTACCCAGATCGTTTGTTTAAAACGCCGCAATTTTGACTTCAATGCGAGGAGTGACGCACAATTCTAAAACCGTGAAGTATTCGTTATTACCTTTAAAATTATGTATTACAAGCTATTTTCATTTGAAGCAGATAAACAGTGAGTCAGAAAATGAGATTATGATGGTGAATAGAATAAAATGAGATTCGATCGTGTTTTCAGACAAATCTCGATTTTGCTTGTGGGCCCACGACGGTCGAAGAAGAGTTAGGTGGCGAAGAGAAGTGGAAGGAGATTTTTTGGAATTTGCTATTTAATAGGAAACAGTTCTTACAGGAGAAGTGATGACTCATGGTGAAATCAGCATAGGTAGAACTCTTTTTAGTATTTCTCCAAGGCAACCAACATTCACGAGTACAAGATAACGCTTAGTCTCATACTGCAGCGGTTCCCATATGTCGTATGCCCATTCGCTTACCTTTTGCTGAACGAAAACATACTTGAAAACCTTCCAATTAACTTACAACAGCTTTGTGAACCTCTTCAAATTCCTGAGATAACACACCTCCTCAGGTAGCTTATCTCAGAAAGTCATCAAGGTCTAGGGAATTCTATTCGCTAGACCTCTCATTCGTAGATTGTCCAGGCTAACTACAGAATTTATTCGTAAATAGCGTCGATGTATGAATTTTAAATTTAGTTCTATAATTTTTATGTCAAGCTTAAATAGTTTTTCTGCCGTGATAAGCCACACCCCAATTTATTTATTGATAGTTACGCTTCACTTAAATAATAGAGGATCTCCTAATTTTGGATTTTCTCTCCAAGTAGGTACAGGCGATTTTTTAAAATATTTACTCATTAATTTCACCTTTAAATTTTTTAGATAAACAAATAAGTATGTACAAATATAGAACCTATGTTTCCTTTTGATTCATTGGTAATAAGAATTTTTGTCCAAAATTTAAGAAATATCTGAAGAAATTTTGATAGAAAATGAGATGTAAGGTAAGTGAAACTCTTAATAAAATACTTCTATCCTCAGTATCAGACAATATTCTAAATAATACTGAAAGGATAATTGGCGTGACGTCAGTAATTGGTACTAAGAACGAATAGCAATCCAACACAGGAGTAATCCAGAAGATAAAGTACTTCTAAATATTTTTATCTCAATAAAAAATTGATCAATTTAATTAAAATATTTACAGTGACCGGCAAGGGGTTGGGACTTTTCTAGAAGTTGTAAAAAGTAAACCTGGAAATTTTTACATACTAGCTGACAGCCAGAAATTAAATAAAGATGCAGTAGCCTTAGAGCTAAAAATTTACACAGAGATAAAAAGTTCAAATAATTCGGATTTAAAAAAAAAACCTGCGGTATGTTTTCAGTGGGCCACTTGTATAATAAAAGGAAGCACTCTCAGAAGACCTTTTTTTCGAACGTTGTGTTTATCTTTCGTTTGGAATAGATATTATTTTTATGCCAAATGGGTCCTGTTACTATCTGGAAATATCCATTTGCTATTTAGAAAAACTCCACATGTGGAAGCTAGAAAGGAAATAAACCTTGATAACCGTTTAGAACTATCAAAACAATTCACATGTCAATAAAAAGTAAGAAAAAAACAATAACTGGAGTATATTTTAATCTTGTCCCCCTAACAATAAAATTTGCTTAAAATTGCTTGCCGTACCTTTCTGCTGTACCATTTCTGGGTGGTTTTATTTTAAGATAGTGCTCATTCTTAATTTTGAAAATGTAACTTTTATATTAAAAGATTCCAGTGACTATCGACATTTTCAGCTCCAAATAGAATAAACTTGCAGTGAATCTTTAGAGTCATCTGAGAATTTACATGAAGATAATAAGTAAAAATAATCAAAATATATTGGTCCTATATACATTAAAAGCCATGGAGAAAGATACAAAAATAAAAAGTATTATTTATTATTTCGCTAGTTATTATTAACATAAACCAGAACTTAGTAATTGAACTAAATATTAATAAATAAAACGTTTGAGGACCAATTTTAATAGTGCAACATTTTAGAGTAATACCTATGACACTGTTTTAATTTTATTTATATTTTATTTTTTAGAAAGAAATATCTAAATAAATCTACACAACTTTATTTTATATGCTGTAAAGATTCCGTTGCAAATTTCCATACTATGCATGGTTTTTTCTTTAATTCTTAAATTAAGATGATCTTAATAAATAATGAAAGCTTTAAATATTAAAATATAATATTAAAAACTTTTCACTTTTTTGTATTAAAAAAATGTATCAAATAATAATCGTTCTTACAAATTATTTTTTTGTTATTTTATTTAAATAATAAAAAAATTGTAATAATTAAATACAAAACTATTTGCAGGATGTCCAGATAATAGGTGCAATCCTTTAGGGGTATGATAGTTAACCTAGTTTCGACGATTTTAAGTCAAACATGTCTAGTTCGAAATCCAATTTAAAATTTTTTATTGCAACTTTGCATTTTTTATATTATTTTTACACTTAATCGGTAATACAGTGTACAATCCTATACCTTTTTAAAAATATCTAGGAATATTTTTAAAAAGGTTTGAACGAAGGTTTGAACATCTAACAAAGTATTTTATTTCAATTTTTTTTTTACAATTATTTTTCACCTTTCAATGCTTCTTCTTTTTCTCTCAGTTAACACAGATTTTGATCTTGATAAAAACACTTGATTTGGAACTCATGGTATTTGGTTAAATAAACGTTAGACAAAACAAATTAAATAAGCTTAGATATCAATTGTAACTTGCCCTTTATTACCGATTAAGTGTGAAATTTGGATATTTACTGGAAAAAATGCAAAAGTTGCAATAAAAAAAAACGGATCGACTTATTGCATAGGATACACACTGTATATAGTGTGGTGACTTTAACTGGAATAAATTAAGTTAAAACTAATCAAATTTTATCTCGCAAAATTCCTGAGACCCGTCGATTTTTGTTTATTTTTTTTCACATTTCAAGATAGTTTTTGTATTTTTTCACCTACAGGGCGGGTCCAAATTAATCCAAACTTTTTTTTTCAAATGGAAAGCCACTTTTTTTAAACTCTCATTGAAAAGAGCCCTTTTTCCTGATTAAATTGCCCTATTTAGTTTTGTGATTATCTAAAGGGGAAATACAAAAAAAAATAAAAACCATTAAATTATTAAAGGTCTCGAAATATTTTGTGTTGGTAAATTTTTGGCGTGTTTGTTTATTTTATTGGTATCGAGACATTTCCTGACATTGTTGTAGTGTCACTGTTAAATTGAATTTCAACCAGTTGTTAAATAAGTTAACTTATATTGAAAAAATGCGAATTATCCGAATCCCACAAGATTGAAATCTTAATGATGATTGATTATGAGGACAGAAGTCGTACTCAGCTAGAGGTTGTCCACTTATTCAGGCAGAAATATCCAGATTTGCCACCTATTAACCAAGGTACGGTTAGTAAAATCGAAAGCAGATTTCGAGAAGCACGTGAGGGATGTTTCAAGACAAAGGTCTTCTAAAATCGATGAAAGCACCCAATTAAATGTATTGTTAGCGGTGGAAGAAAATCCGGTAACTGCAGCGAGAAGAGTAGCTCGCAAAAACTCTATTCATCATAAATCTGTGCTAAAAATTTAAAAAAGTGCAAACAAACGACTTTATAAAATGCAACCCGTTCAAGAGTTATTGGAAGACGATCCAGATCGCAGAGTTCAGTTCTGTGAATTAATGATGAACGCCATTGATGAAAATCGCATATCTTCGGAGTGAATCCTTTTTTCTGATGAGGCTACATTCACCCTAAATGGCCATGTTAATAAGCAGAACTGTCGCTACTGGTCTGACGAGAACCCACACTGGGTAAGGGAAACTGGGGAAATATATCTAGAATTTCTGGAACATGAACTAGTTCCAGTCTTACGTGCCTTATATCTGAGTCAGTTCGATCCAGATTTGTATGATGAAAGAATCTGGATGTAACAAGATGGTGCTCCCCCACATTATGCCCGTAATGTACGCCAGTATTTAGATGACAATTTTCCAAACAGATGGATTGGTAGAAGGGGTGCAATCGAGTGGCCGGCACGTTCTCCCGATCTCACCCCACTTGATTTTTTTCTGTGGGGACATTTGAAAAGTCAAATTTATATGAGCAAACCAGGAAACCTAGACGAACTCAAAGAACGTATTAGGCAAGAAATCCGACAAATATCTCCAGAAGTGTTAGAAAATGTCAGAAACGAATTTTATTATCGTCTTGGGCTTTGCCAACAAGTAAATAGTGCTTATTTTGAGCATCTTATACATTAAACGCAACTTTTAATAATTTCATGGTTTTTATTTTTTTTTTCGTATTTCTCCTTTAGATAATCACAAAAGTAAATAGGGCAATTTAATCAAAAAAAAGGGCTCTTTTCAATGAGAGTTTAAAAAAAGTGGCTTTCCATTTGAAAAAAAAAGATGGGGTTAATTTGGATCGACCCCCCCTGTATAGTATATATATTTATAATATATATACTATTATATATACTATATTAGTATAATATATACATATATATATATATATATTATTAATATTTTTCTTTGCATAGGAGCACAAGAAAGGGTCGACAGCCAAAAGCGGCATTAACCCATTGGCGTTACATTTTTTGGTAAAGACGTGAAGACGTGATTGGTTTCATTTGTCGAGTTGATTTAATAAAGTAAAAGTTAGGCAAGCATCAAATTAATAGAAAGTTATTATTTTCTTATTAAGAGCCGGTTTCATATTGTGGTATTAGGTATTCTAGGAACTCAAGTAATAAATATAGTACTAAACGTACATGATGCACTTGTGCGTTAGAAGTATAGTTTCTACCTGTGCCAATTTGACAGGAATCGGGGAATCAATAGTTTACAAAATTTGTCAGTGAAAGTAAAGATGAAAACAATGTGAACTTGCCTGATATTTTAAGAAGACTCCTGGTAGAAAAGCTTTAGTAGTTTAATGAATTAGACCTGTCGTTTCCTTTGTTGACTCCCCTTGTTACCAGTTATCATCTTGGCTTAACAACGTTCTTAGAAATGTCTCAAACTTCAAAGCGCCATATTCTGTAACAAATTCAGTGAATTTTGCCAAAAGTATTCAGAATGTTCACGTTCGAGAGACAGCCCAGCTTATATCGCTAGACGTGAAAAACTTATTTCCAAGCATTCCACCCGCTGATGTCTGGTCTTAGTCAAAGATCTTCTCAGGGGGAAACTTGATTCACTCTTGGTGGAAAATCTACTTTTGCTCCTTTCTACTGTGTTAGATCAAATTTTTTTCCAATTTAACAACCGTTTTTTCAAACAAAAAGAAGGACTAGCAATGGGCTCTTGTTTATCGCCATTTCTTAGTGAAGTATTTCTTAGCAACTTAGAAACAAAAATAATGAGCAGTCATTTTAAAAATAACATCATCTTTTATAAACGGTATGTGGATGATATATGTTTGATTTGGAATAAAACTGAGGTAGAGCTTACAAACTTCCATAATTATGTCAACTCTCTTCACTCTAAAATTGAGTTCACAATCGAACGGGAACAGAACAACACCTTACCATTCTTAGATTTATTATTTAAGAGGGAAAGAAATAAGATATCCTTTGAAATATTTCGTAAACAAGCAACAACAGATAATATTATACAATATAATTCAACATCACCGTCCTCACATAAATTTGCTGCTTTCCATTCTTTATTTTACAGACTTTTTAACATCCCACTTTCTGGTGAAGCTTTTAAAAATGAATTCCTTACCATTAAACAACTAGCAGTCAGTAACTTTTTCCCTCTTAAACCTATATATAAAATGTATTTTCAGTATGTGAACAAGTATAAATTATCATTTAATTTTATCAGACAACAAACAAACTATATCAAAACTTTTAGGTCGTTTACTTATTTTGGACCAATTTCGTCACAATTATCCCGCTTTTTTTCTCCCTTTGGCATAACCCCAGCTTTTAAGATCAATAATACATTAAAAAGACATCTAATTAAAACTAAAGATAAACTACCCCCCCTATGTTCTCCAGGAGTTTATGAGATTAGGTGTAAAGAGTGCCCTGCAGTGTACGTCGGCCAGTCTGGTAGGAAGATTTCTACTAGGATTAGTGAACACAAGGCCCAATATAATAAATTTAAAAATACCGAAATCACAGTGACCAGATCAGCTTTTGCTAATCACCTCCTCGACTCCAAACATAATTTTCCTGACAGCCAAAATATAAAAATACTGCATCAATGCAACAAAAGTAAGAAACTAGACTTGTTGGAAACAATGGAGATTAGTAAAGCTTTTAAAAGCCCAGATCTGTCCTGTGTTAATGAAAGGTTTGATTTTGATGGCCACCTAGTTTTTAATAACCTTAAGTAGTTCTAGACTCTTAAATGAGGTTAGATTTCTAAAATGTATAAAGTGATTTGATTGTTTAGTTGAGTTCTTTGTACATAGATAGTGCCACTTTATTGTAAGCTTTGTTTATTTATATGTCAGGTGTTTTGTGTATGTTATGGTAAGTTTTTGTTAAATTCTCCTTTTTTCGGGTTACATAATTTTAATTATTGTTTAGGTCTGATGATGCTCTAGTCGAGCGAAACATGTAACCTTCGTAATTTTATTAAATGTATTTGTGATGCTGTAGATTTCGTGTTTTTTACCTTTTATAAAAGTGTTGGAGAATAGACTATTTAACGCAAATTAAAAAAAAATAACCGAAGGGAAGAGGAAAACATTTTTTATTTAGATGAAACCTGGGTTAACGAAGAATACACCCTGAGCAGGACCAAGATGTCAAAAGCTCTCGCCAGGCTTTTCTAGAAGGGTTATCGACTAGCTTGAAAGTTCCTCCCAGTAAAGGTAGCAGATTAATAAATACACATATTGGTAGCGCTAAAGATTTTTAGATGGTGGTTTATTGGAATTCGAATCTAAGTCAGTTAAACATTACCGTAAGGAAGTAAACAGTAAAGATCATTTTTGTAATGCTAGGGGGAAATAAAAAATTGGCTCAATGATGAAAAAATATCTTTTGATAATGATGCCGTAAAAGTAGAGCTTTTGATAATAGTAAGAGATAATAAGGCAACATATTAACGGCATGTTAATAAAATGGCCAAAGAATATAATATTCTTCTGTTCTTCGTATGCCACCTCATCATTGCGAATTAATTTTTCATACCTCCTCCTAGTACCTTTAAAGTCAAAGATGTAAGAGAACTTTTGAAAGCAGCGGTGGACAACGTTACCAAAGAAAACTCGAGCAATGCTGTAAACTACGAGTACGTTGATAAAGAAGAACAAAATATGAGACACCTTTTTTAATTTTGTTGAAGAAACCATAGAACCTACAGTCATACACGCTTGATTTTTACATCTGGGGCCGTGCAAAAGAACTTGTGTATTTCGAACATATAAATACAAGGGAACAATTGATGACGCTTTTGAAATAATGAGACGGGACCTAACATTACAGTATACCAAAAGAGAAATAAGAAAGCGATGTTACGCGTGTATTAGAAATAATAACCATCAATTTAAGCAAGACTTATAAATAAACGATTTGAAGTAAAAAATATGTTTTTTTTTAATCAACCTGTAAAGGAAAGGGTCATGAAAACGAAAGGGCACAATAGGTTTAGCTGTTTTAGAACGGTGAAAGAGACAGCACAACAGATTTAGCTATGTTAGAAAGAGGCATAAGTACCTGCCCAATTAGGTTGCTTTCAAGAAATTGGTTCACGCGTCCTTGACGACAAACTTATTTGTTTTTCGTAAGTTACCTAATTATTTTTGTTACATGTGGCACATCGTTAGAAAGATTATTAACTAGAGAAGTTTTTTAGCGCATTTTAAAACCCCACAACTTTTTTTTATTATTATTTTTTCCATTGTAACATGTTGAACATTGTTGACGTAACATTTTTTTTCTATTGATTTGAGGAAGTTTGTTACTCCAAGTTTGTAGTTTCTCTTTAAATATTTTTCTCAGTTATTACCTAAATCTGAATGAGACAACATTAGTCTTTAAAATAAAATTAATTGTGCGTAATTTTGGGCAAAAAAAAATTTAGGGTTAAAGTAAAAAAACGGGGAAAATCTTATAAAAAAAGGAAAAAATATATTACTCCTTAAATTTGAGGAAAAAAACTATGCGTTTTAAATAGCCAGTAACCTCACCTATTCACCATTTCCGTTTGGCTACTCACCTTCCAAACACCCTGTATACATATATTTTTTTCTAATGTAATGTTAATGTGATAAACTAATTAAAATAGTCAATAAAATATTTTAAAAAAAAAGTTCATAAGTAATTTTTAACTACTTTAATTGATATTGAACCAACTTTAAATATCCATCAACCTGAGGGGCGCTATTTTATCATAATGTAAATTAAAAAGTGTTTTTTATCACTATATGAAAATATGTATGGATAATCTGGTTACATTTACTAAGGTAAATGCAATAATGCGTGCAAAATAACGTCAAACCAATTTCTAAAATATTAAAGTCATATTATTAATAAAATCTAAATCTATTGTTAGTATAGAAAACCAAGTTTTATTTATAATTCTAATCATTCCACTTTCTAATATTGCACAATTTTGTAAGTTGCTTCTTTTTAATAAAGCGAAATAAAGAATATTTGTGACTTTCTTTAAATAAGTATTATGTTTATCTTTGGCTTTTTATATAACTTTTAGATTTTTAGGATTCTTTTTTGTAATTTATTAAATAACTACCAACCATACTTTAGCCTGTATTTTTTATCTAAGAGAAAAAATTCAAATCTATAACTTTATCAAATATATAAATTTATCCTAATACAAAATTATTTAACATAATAAAAAAAAGTGTAAAACCCATACCTACCTGGCAAAAACTAACCTTAAACTGACTGCACGACACTGGCCACCGGCTTATATTAATAAACCCTTAACCAAAGTTTACAAAATAGAATACTAATAAATAAGAATAATAGTATTCTATTCTGTAAACTTTGCCTTAACCACAGCTGTATATAGCTCCGTGCGAAGCTATATACATCTGTGCCTTAACCATTGTGCCGAATTTTAGAACTCTATTGTATTTGAGACGATACAGGACGTGTCGATTTAATTTTGGTCCAACCAAATCAAAATCAAAAGTTTACCTGTTCTTATAACTTTCTCCCACATAGAAAAAAAGAAAGACTCATCCTTTATTTATAGTACTTTTTCATAAATAAGGAGGCACATTGCTGCTACAGTAAAAAGAATAGGGTATATATATGTTTGGCTTAAAATGTTTAAAATTAGGTCAGCTATCAGTCCTTTACAGGATTGCACCTATGTACCTTTCTGGACACCCTGTATGTATGTATAATCATTTTTCAAATTTTTAAGAAGCCATATTTTAATTAATTTCAAAAATATTAAATGAAGATAAAATTATACAGGGTGAGTTTTTAAGTTAATTCATAGGGACTTCAAAAACTATAGCAGACAGAAAAAATATTAAATGCGGAAAAAAGTTTGGAACTCGAAACCAAATATGTTTCCCAAATTTCGATAGCTGTCAATAGATATTGCAAAAAAACTAATTTACGATTTTTTTTTTAAATTCCCTTGCTTTGTAAACGTTAGTTGTTTTGAAACAAAAAGTTTTTTTTTATGAAATAAAATAAGGTTGTTTTTATGTTTAAATACCCATCATATTTATTTTTAATTCTATTAAATAAAGAATTTTATTTCGTATCTGTTCATATGTTACGTGTTAGGGTTATTTCCATAAATAAAGTATTTATGACCGATTTTGTTTTTTTTTTAATTATATGTCATTAAAATTGAAATAAAAATAAATACAGCCATACTGTTAAATTTAAAAAAACATAACTTTGACAGGTATATTAAAAAAAGTAATAAAATTTTATTAAAAATACAACTTCTTTATATCAACTTTATTCGCCTAAGACTAACTTACAAAAGCGAATTTTAAAAATTCACATTAAATAATTTTTTTTGAGATAGCTATTGTCAAATTTTGAAAACTGAAAATTGGTTTTGCCTTTTAAATTATTATTTATATGTATTATTATATTATTTATCCAATTTAAATTATTTTTTATCTGCTATGGTTTTCAAGATCCCTCTAAAAATATTTACAGTTGCATGTATGTAAAAAATAAATCAATACATTTTTAATGTTGAGAATTGTTATCGATTAAATAGAAATAAAGAGTAGGAATTTAAGTTAGATAAAAAAACACTTATGTTATTTACTCACATCTTCTTTTTAATTCTTTCATCTAAGTGGTTTATAATATTAGCGTATCAATTATTTCTTAGGCTTTGAGAATCATTACTGTATTACTGGTATACCTATCCTAGTATATTATAATAAACACTATAATTCATAATCAAACCTTTAGATCTTGCTAGATGACTTTTTATAAAACTAAGTTGCGCTACACGACAAAAAGAAACAACATACACAATATACATAGATTTACATTCAACTCACAACACAGTCTCATAACTTTTGCACGATATCAAATTTTTGCTTGAAATCCATAGCTTCTTTCTTAGGGTCGAATTTTTTCTTCGCCGCTAACTTAGCACGAAGTTCAGCGGCAGTCATGCTGAGATTCAAGGTACTATTCATTTCCCTCTCCTTCTTAATTGATGGAATGTGGTTGGAATAATTATCATCTTGTTTGCCATTGGAGCTATTATCTGCATTTTGCTTTGCTTCACTGTTAATACTTAATATAATGGAGTCATCCTCAGGGTCGATTACGATTAATTTCGTTTCATTCGCATTTTGCTTAATAAGTTCGACGACTTGTTTATGTGTCTTGTCCCCAATACTTTCTCCGTTGACTTCCAAAATTCTATCGCCCTGTCGAAGGCCAGCCAGTTCCGCTGGAGATCCTTCATCGACCTTGCCTATATACTGGCCTGATTTACCCTTTTCTGCATGTAAATTAAATCCATACCCATCAAAACTAGCCACTTTCTTTATGTGACATAACCGCGCACCTTTATTATGTCCATTAAGTTTTTCACCTGACATATTTATGCAGTTTTAAAGCAGAGAAAATCAGACGAAACAGATATTTACAAAGGTCAAACGTCACACTGGTGAAACCATCGCTATACTGATGCAACCAGTCACTTTTAAAAACAGGTAAAACTACTGTCCACTCGCGGAGAAGCAGGTGTTATTTGTGATTCGTATTTTTCAGTTATTTGGATGGCATAAAACACGTAATAGTACCGTGAATTTTCGAAGCTACACGTTCACTGCGCCAAAGACAAAAAGCCTACTTTTTGTTTGGTTCATTGGTTCCCTGGTAGTGGTTAGTGGCGGTTGGCGGTGTTAACGCGTAATGCTGGTACTTGATTGTTCTGGTATCCCCCACCAACATATACGGAACCACTCTTCCGTCAGTGACGTTGGACTTTGCCTTGCTTCAATGATAAATTATTTATACATTACTTAATACCTATACCTGATTCCCGCTTGTTATTTTTGATTTTTGCATGTAGAAGGTTTTTATAGATACACGCAGAGCTAATTATATATAAAATACATGCATATATGTATAAAGTAAACATTTTCCGATTTTATTTATAAATATACCAGGTAGCCCAGAATTTAGTTTTCAGACTGAGATGAGGATATAAAAATGAGAAATAGGCACTTCAGTAACATAATAAACAAGACCATCCTTAAACTTGAAATAATTTTTTAAATTATTTTAATATATACTTTGAGACAAATTTAAATAACGATAGTAATACTGATGTTTTTTTGGGTGATATAAATATTAATCTACTTAATAAGGATGGTGCTGATGTAAATATGTATATTTCCATAATGTTTTCGCATGGATTTATACCATACTGTGTCAGGACATTACAAGGGAAGCAAGCAAAACCTGCCTTGATCATATCTTTTTACGAGACAAAAACATATAAGAAAGTAAATTCCTATATCATTGAACATCATTGAACGTGATATAACTGACCATTTGCCTCTTATGCTTTATATTATGTCAGATGACTCAATTCTGAATTTTCCATCATCTAGGTCTCAAACAAAACTTAAAGATATAGCTATGAACAAATTACAAAAACTTTCATCTGATATAAATTGGATGCTACATTAAATTTTAGTCAAACAGAAGAAGCTTTAAATCATTTATTAAGCAATATTAATATATTAATAAAAAAGGCTGAATATTCTAAACATATAGTAAATGATTATTTATTTATTTATTTATTTAAGTATACGGGTCTCCTACAGATAGACTAAGCAATCCAATAACAGGAAAGCACAAAATATCTTAGGAATTTAAATACAAGTAAGCGCTTTGGCAAACATTACATTTTCATGAAACCTAACAAATATACCAAGTAATATAAGCCTAACTAACTTATTTAATAGTATCTCTTATAAACAATAAAGAAGTATATATACATATGAATATTGACAATAGGAAAAATAGGACAATATTTATCGTTCCTTGCGAAATTAGGTAAAATTTCTTAAGTATCGCTTAAATGAAGCCATACTGGAGAAAAATATATCATTATTTAAATTAGTTTCTTGAAAATTATTAAAGCTACGGGCACATCTGAACAATGGAGAGTTAGACAAATAGTTTGAAGAATATCTTGAGATGCTAAATGTCGACCTTTTACGCAAAATATAAGGATTAACGTTGATATGTAAATTTTCGAGACAGAGAGGGCAGTCTATTAGATTATTAATAATTTTATAAATCAAAATTGTTTCTACGACTCTCTAAGGGCTTCATACCATAAAATTTTAAGTTATCATAGTAAGTGAAAAAATGTCTTTGTCTATTAAAGCGGAAATTTACTATATTTACAAACTTGCGTTGTACCCTTTCAATCTGATCAATATATTTGTGATACATCGGATTCCAAGCTACTGTTGCATATTCTATAGTAGGTCTAACGAATGCATTATATAATAATAATAATGATGATTGATTACTAAAACCCTTTGTAATTCGAGATATAAAACCGAGATTTTTTTAGAGCTTTCTGAACAGTGTTTTCTATATGAAAGTCGAAGAGCAGTCTGGAATCCAACGTCACACACAAATCCTTAATAAATTTTACATACTTCAAGATAGTGCCCCAGATAGACATCACATTTGTTTTGTGTCTGAGATGGTTTTCTGCTAAAAAGTATAGAATAAAATTTTTCTGGATTAATAAATAATTTATTTAGGATACAGTATTATTCAAAATTTGCAAGATCAGATTGTAGGGCATGGAAATCTGATACCTTCTTAATTGTTGTAAAGATTTTTAGGTCATCTGCATATGCAAGATATTTACAGATAGAGAAACATTGACCAATGTCGTTTAAAAAGATTGAGAACAAAATCGGTCCCAAATGAGAACCTTGCGGTACTCCTGAAGTTACGGTTGTACAGGAAGACTTTACTCCATTTATGACAACGTACTAATAGCGATTCTAGTACGTACTTAATAGGGAGTTTGAGTAAGGCCCCGTGCACACCGAAATTCTCCAACTTCACGAAAAGTGTAGGATGATGTACCTTATCAAAAGCCTTGGAAAAGTCGGTGTACACGGCACAAGTTTCCAGAGCCCTATCCATACTTTCGTTTATACTCTGAATAAATGGTATCAGAATAAATGGTAAGTTGGTTTTTACCGATCTTTTTTGGAAAAAGCCATGTTGGTTTACATCAATAGCTTCTTTGACCTTAAGGAATAATTTTTTTAACAGCAAAGATTCAAATAGTTTACCAAAGTGGCTTAGTAGGGAAATAGGCCTGTAATTCCGTACAGAAGTTTTTTCTCCAGACTTAAATACTGGACTTCAAAAAAAATGAAGGAAATCCGTCTGGGCTAGGTCCATTTTTAAGATCCATAGATATAAGTGCGGATTTAACGTCATTTTTATCAATATTGTTACCTACAAAACATTCTTGACATTGAGTAGGCTCAATTAAAGTTGGTGTATCAGAAGGTTCAAATATTCCACTAAAATAATTAGAAAAAAGTTCACTAAAGTCAACACAATTCGAAGCTTCCTGATCATAATAAGCTAAAGCCTTGGATTACAAATGGAATAATCCATTAAGTCCAGTAAGCATAGAGAGATGCTTAAAAAAGTCCTTAAAATAAATGCCTGTCCTATTAAATTAAATGAATATAAAAACTATAGAAACCATCTTAACAAAATTATAGCATGCACAAAAAATAACTATTATAAGAACAAATTTAATCAAAACAAACAAAACGTAAAAAAAATTATAATTTGGTTAAAGAGGCAACAAATGAACAACAAACACAGACGGGAATAACTTGCATAAAAGATGAGAACAATAAAAAGATATTTGAAAAGAAAAAAATAGCTGATTTTGCCATCAATTTTTTTCCAACCATAGGTAAGCAAATGTCAGAAAAAATTAAAGACCCTGATAATGTTTTGCGATTTGCAGATAGTCCATCTTATTCAATGTTCTTAAAGCCCACCAACGCTAATGAAATTATAAATTATATAAGAAGCTTGAAAAATGGTTGCTCCCCTGGTTGGAAAAGTTCCTATACAATTTAAGACCTCAGTTGTAACACTAATATTTAAAAGTGGGGACAAAGAAGATATAAGTAATTATAGGTCAATAAGTGTGATCTCTATCTAACCTGGCAAAAATATTTGAGAAATGTCTTAAGGCTAGGTTGGTCGAGTATTTGGATTTAAATGGGTTATTATCGAACAATCAATTTGGTTTTAGGTCGGGGTTAAGTACATCACATGCGGTTTACGAATTAGTGTCAAATAATGTCTCACTTAGGTAAGGGTGAAAAGTGTATTGTTTTGTTTTTGGACCTGGCGAAGGCATTCGATACTGTATCACATCCTCTGCTGCTAAGTTTTGGGGAGGCATGGGGTTAGGGGTGCTGTATTGAATGTCTTCTCTAAATATCTGAAAGATAGGATACAGTATGTCAGGGTGACAGATACCCTAAGTGAAGCCAAAACAGTTCAACATGGCGTTCCACAAGGTACCGTGCTTGGACCTATCCTTTTCAATGTACATTATCTCTGTAAACTTGAATTTGACGGAAAACTCATTGCATATGCTGATGACACTATGGTTATATTATAAGATTATAACAACTTTTTAAATACTTTTAAATTAACCTTAAATATTAAAAAATCCCCTTATATAACTTTTTCCATAACAATGGCAAATAGACCTATATTTGATCAAATTAAGCTTGAAAATATAAATGAAGCTCTGCAAGAGGTATCCCATATAAAATACTTGGGCATTGTGGAAGATTGCTCATTCATAAGTTCTATATTTTACGCAGCATTTTGAGCTTTAAATTAATTCTTATGATTTATAAGGCACTAGTGGATCCTCTTCTGAGATATGGCATTATTGTGTGGGGTGGAATGTATAGCCCCCACCTAAATCAATTAAAAGTAGCTCAGAATTATTCTTAATAATAATTCATATTTAATTAATGAAATAAACCTCGATTATACTGCTCAAATCAATTCTAATCTAATCTAATGAAATAAATGACGTAAAAATGTTATACCGGGTGGTGCGTCGCCGAGCGGAACATAGGAAAACCCATGTAAATTTTAAGGGGGTCAATTATTGACTTCCCTGTACATTTTATAGAAAAAATGTAAGATAACTTTTTTGAAGAGACCAATCTAGCAAATCCTTGTGCAAAGTTTCAAAAAATTTTAATAAGCGAATCTTGAATTATTCATTTAAATGTAATTGCAAAATTAGCAAATTTCAGTAAGTAGTAAGGTTCAGGTAAAACCAAACAGGCACCAGTAAAATGAATATTGTCACTATTGTCACTGCGGGAAACAGTTTTAGAGCAGTATCTGAAATGTTTTCAGTTTATTTCACCAAGCCCATTCCGTCCATTTCAACTATTAAACATATTGTCAATAAGTTCGAGTCCAAAGGTACCGTAATAAATAATTGTAAATGTTCAACGCAGGATATCGAAAATAGAGCTGAAGAAAGAGAGAACAGAGATGTTAATATTCTACTGAGTGTGGAGGAAAACAAGGTGGTTAGTATGAGGGTTCTCGAGCAAGAGGTAAATAAACATCATACAACGGTATTGCGCACTTTAAAAAAACACAAATATTATTCGTATAAATTCGAAAAACATCCGGAGCCGCAGGAAGGAGATAAAGAGCGAAGAATGGCATTTTGTTTTGAAATGATGGAAAGAGTAAATAATGATAGGATTTTTTTAAGAAATATTTGTTTTACCGAATGTTTTACCGGAAATCAGCTTGCACACTTCATCAAAGAAAAACTGGGAACGGCGGACTTTATCCGATGTTTCCCAATGCTAAAAACCAAGGACATTGCACATTCCGACTTCAAAATTGGTGTGCAGAACTTAAATCCCTTAAAGCGGCTGAAGGATATTAGTATGTGGCCACCGGGCACTCTCATAAATTCATGTTTGGAAACCTCTAAAGCACCAGTCCAAATAAATAGTACCACCTCGTCCAAATCTAAGCCTTCCCAGTCTAAGTCTAAGCCTCCTTCTCCAGACAGCCATAACCTGCCACATCGCTCAGTTCCATCAACATCTGCTACAATATCCAGAGAGTTTCAATCTTTGAAAATTAGTTCTGATAGGGAGGCCATTGCTGCCTCTAAATCCCTTGCAACAGAATTATTAGAGGTTGATTTTGTCATCGATAATAATTCAGTGGCGAATAAAGCAGCAAATATGGACTCGTTGACTCCACCAATAGTGCGACTATCAAGAGACTCAGATGCGACTGGTCGCTATTTATTGGCCAGACTGAGAGACCCTTCCATCTTAAAACCTCTTAGGCTATTCCTTGCCTATCTGCATGATCAACCCTCCAGTGTGTGTTTTGAAGGACATACCAACACCAGCATCCGATTGGCACTTGCATCAGAGGGACTTCCTGGTGACGTGGACTCTTTGAGGAGGCTCTACTTTCAGTACCATGATGCCTATGGTATTGGTCCAACTGAAGTTGAAGCAGATCTGTCAGCCTTCAGGCCCTTCTTCTCATCAGAAAAGCTGCTACGCCTTCAAAAAATCAGAGAGAGTCATAGCAATTATTATTCTGGTGGATCCCCCGCCAGGAATAAAAATTTTTAAGTGACTTGACGCGAACAGAGGATCAAGCACCCTCTGAAATACTGGACAATGGCAAGCTTAGTATTTTCTCTCTAAATATTCAGTCCTTAAGACATAAAACTAATGATTTATTTCTTTTACTAGAAGAGCTTCATTTTCCAGATATCGTTGCCATAACTGAAGATTGGTTGCATGTTGGTGAGCCTGTGATGGTGGATAATTACACTACAGTTGCCAGATTTGATAGAATAAATCTAACTCATGGAGGTACTGTGATATTATCTACTAACAACGACTTTTCAATGGTAACCAAGTTCGATAATTTAGTTTCTGAAAAAATATTTGAATTTTCCATTGTCTACAATAATAATTTTTATCTTTACGTTGTTTGTATTTACAGAACACCTGATGCTGACGTAAATGTTTTTTTCCAAAAATTACTAAGCTTGCTTGAGTTTCTGCCGTTAAAAAGCAAACTCATTTTATGTGGCGACCTAAACATTGATTTTTCCAGTATGTGTGCGGCTCAAGAATCTCTTCAGTCCATTTTCGACTCTTTCGGCTTAATCATGCAAATTAAATCACCTGCCAGAATAACTAAAACCAGCTCTTGTACAATAGATTATGTCGTATCTTCCTTTGAGCCAGATTTCGTCGATTGTACTATCTTAAGCTCAGGTTTCTCAGACCATGAAGCAGTGTTAACAAAGTTTTCCATAACTAAATCTAAAAGTAAAAATGTTCCACGCAAATTAGGCCGTATTTTCTCGGATAAAATTTTTTTACATTTTAGGCACCTTTGTCAATCAACTGACTGGAATATTCTCTCTGACGACGTTGATTCAGAATTCTCTAGATTTGTAAAAACGCTATCTAGTCTTTCTCACAAATCCTTTCCTAACATAACCCCTGGTCTACCCAAGGCTTGCGTACATCTGCTAAGAACATGCGCTTATTATCTCATCTTAAGAAATTTTCAGACAGCGCTTTTTTTCATGAATACGTAAGACTTTACAAAAAGATTTATCAGAGAACTTTAAAAGCCGCCAAGGATATTTACTATAATAGGAGACTGGCTAAATCTAAAAATGTGACTAAGGAACCATGGTCGATTTTTAATGCTTTGAGAAATAAGCCTTCTTTGTCGAACACTATCTCTACTTCATCTGAGAACCTTAATGATTATTTTGTAAATGTGGCAAATAATTTAATGAGTACCATAACTCCTTCCCATGATCCACTTTCATATCTTCCCATTGCAAATGAGAATTTCCACATTTTTTCTTTACGCCTGTAGTGTTACCAGAGCTTTGCAGTTCAATTAGGGAAATCAAAAACAAAGGCTCTTCTGGAATTGATGGACTTACTCTCAAAATGTTTTCAAATCTGCCCGAATGTACATTAGGTCATCTTATTACTCTAATTAATCAAAAGTCTTTTCAAAAAGGTGTTTTTCCTAACTGCCTTAAGTTGGCGATAATAACTTCACTACATAAAGGAGGAGACAAAGATCAGTCTTCCAACTATCGCCCTATCGCTCTTCTTCCCACACTTTCAAAAATTATTGAAAGATTGGTTAAAAAAAGACTTCTCATAATTTTTGCTCAAATATAAAATACTTACTTCCCATCAATTTGGATTTTTAAATAACAAATGCACAAATGATGCTATGTTTTCTCTTGTTAATAATGTATACTCTAGCTTAAACAACCAACACCCTACAGCAACAATTTTTTGTGATTTTTCTAAAGCCTTTGATTGTGTTAATCGTGACATCTTATTAAAAAAGTTGCAATATTACGGGTTCAGAGGAGCGCCTTTTGAATGGTTTAAGTCGTATCTCAGATAACAGAAGTATAACAGAAGTCAAGCTGTGAGAATTGATTCGACTATGTCTTCTTGCAAGCCAATACAAAGTGGAGTGCCTCAAGGTTCCGTACTTGGCCCTATTTTGTTTCTTATCTTTATCAATGACATTGCTAATCTAAATATAAACGGAAAAGTCTGTCTATTTGCTGATGATACTAAATTTACCTGGAGTAATCCGGATATTTCTACACTTCATAGAACCGTAGCAAGTGATTTAACTACTATCAAATCATGGTGCGACTCTAATCTCCTTTGTCTCAACATTTCCAAAACAAAAATGTTGTCCTATAAAAATACCTTGCAATCTTTTGTACTTGGTAACCCAACAATTGACGAAGTTGATTCTGTAAAGTTTTTAGGGCTAACTGTTGACAACTCGTTAAAACGGGACACACATATTGACTCTTTATCAAGAAAATTAAGTTCCGCTTGTTTTGCGTTAAGATTAATTTCTAAGGAGCTTAGCCTGTCTACTTCTAGAACAGTTTATTTTGCGCTTTTTGAATCGCACCTTCGATACGCCCTTCCATTCTGGGGTACATGTAGTGCAACTCAATTTGATCGTATTTTTAGACTACAAAAAAAAGCTTTACGTTATATACTGAGACTTAAATACAGAATTCATTGCCAGCATTTCTTCAAAAAATTTCAAATATTAACTCTTCCATCTTTATTCATATTTGAGTCCGTTTGTCTAATACGCAAACACGGTTCAGCATCTGATAGGCCTTCCCATAATTATCCACTTAGAAACACGGAACATGATCTATACCTGCCTACCCCACATTCAGAGTTGGTCAAAAGTTCCATATTATATAATGCAAAAAAAATGCACAATCATCTGCCATTGGAAATTAAATCCATCACATCTTTTTTTGCATTTCGTAAGGCATTAAAAGCATTCTTACTGGAGAGAGCTTTTTACACAGTTAACGATTTTGTTTTTTGTAATCATTGATTTTAAATTTCGCACTAGCTGATTATGTATTTTTACTACTTGTACATGTTTAGGCATACTGCTTTGTGTAGCTATTTTAGAATTTTTTTTTAATTTTTTACTTTTTTAAAAAAATTTTAAATTTTTTTTTAACATAGAGAGATTTTTTAATGATTTTTTTTTGACATTGTATACATTAAATTGTATATTTTATAATAATATTTTTGACTACTTACAATTTTTAAATTGTATTAATCTGTATATATTGTAGATATTCTATTCTATTTATTTATTTATTTTGTTTTGTTTTTCTTTTCCTTAATTGTGTTTTGTTTGTATTTTTGTGTCTTTTTTGTTTTACAGCTTTGTCTACAAAATGTAACAATTTCTTAACAATAAAGCATTAATTGATACCCTCAACAATGAACCAAATGTTCAGAATTGCCGGTATTGGAGCCAAGAAAATGAACATCGCTTTGTTCATACTCGGACACAATATCCCCAAAAAAGAAATGTATTTGTGGGAATTATCGGACACCATATCATTGGATCCTTTTTTATGAACCTAACAGCTGAAACCTATTTGGACTTATTTCAAAATCAAATTGGACCCGCCTTGAAAGAAGTTGTTCAGGAAGATCAAATGATCTGGTACCAAATGGATGGTTGCCCGGCCCATAATGCCCGTATGGGTAGAGAGTGCCTGGAAAATGCTTTTAACGGCAATATTATTGGTCCACGGTACCGGATACTTTGGCCAGCCAGGTCACCTGATCTTTCACCGAATGACTTCTTTTTGTGGGGTCATTTAAAAAGTGTCATTTATAAAAGTGTAAAATTTGAGAATCTAAACCAGTTACAAAACGCTATTTCGTTAGAATGTAATAAAATTTCCCAATATCAACTTAGTAACGTTAGAAATGACTTTTATGATCGGTTCTGTTCTCTCTTTTTTCGGATCTATTTTCGATCTTCTGAGTTAAACATTTACAATTATTTATTGCAATATCTTTGGACTCGAATTTACTAACAATAGGTTTAATGGTTGAAATGGAGCAGATAGGCTTGATGGGAAAATAAATTGAAAATAGTTCAGATACTGCTATTGGTTTAATTAAATTCTAAGTATGATAAAATTATTTTTTTAATAAGCGATAATAATAATTGTTATTGGTTTAACTTCATCGTTATATTAAATAAAAGTTTAGATAATAAAGTAATGTTAACGTGTCTTACTTTGAATGTATGGTTGTGAGATTGATAAAACGAAAACAAAAACATTTCTTGTATTCGGCTGTACGTCAGATTTGACAAAGCCTTATAACAAATTGTTTGTTGGTGGCTGGTGTCTGGTTTTACCTGAACCGAAAATTTGGTAATTTTGCAATTACATTTAATTGAATAATTCAGTTAAATGTAATTCGCTTATTAAAATTTTTTTAAACTTTGCACCAGCCTTTGCCAGATTATTCTCTTCAAAAAGTTATCTTAAATTTTTTCTGTAAAATGTACAGGAAAGCCAATAATTGACCCCCCTTAAAATTTACATGGAATTTCCTATGTTCCGCTCGGCGACGCACCACCATGGTATATCCTTGCTGTGTTTAATTTTGTGCATGGTAATAAAGAATTAAAATCAAATGATGTTTGAGTGGTTGGAAAGATTTTTATGTACTTGACATGCGCACTCCAAGATATAGATGTTAATTATAGTTAGGATTTTTTCTTTTTTAAAAGTACCATGGCAAGTTTCTCTGAAGGAAAGTCTAAACATCGTACGTACAATGCGCTTTTGATTTATTAGCACTCTCCCAATACTGGAGGAATTACCCCAAATAAAAGCTTTTAAGTGTATATGCATCCACATAGTCTTGAAGCTGCAAGATGGCATAATTGCTGCGGGACAATCTATTGCAAACAGATTCCACCTGAGGATCCCACGGTAGATGTCTATCAATTACAATTCCCAAGAACTTGGCGTAGTGTTGTTGAATGAGGCTACTTGATGACTGCTCTCTAAGGAGTAAGGTCCGGTCCTGAATAGCTCGGATCGGAGTGAAAACAATGAAATTGGTTTTCAAACTATTCAAACAAAGACCATTTTTCTGGCTTGCGCACCCCGCAATATCAGCTATACACTTGGTTGCTTTTGAGTGGATAGACTGATAGTCAGTACCCGAGACAACTGCTGATGTATCGTCGGCAAAAAGTGTTATGTAGCTGTCATTAACCAGGAGAGGCAAGTCATTAATAAAAAGTAAAAACAAAATGGGCCTAAGAACACTACCCTGTGGAACCTCAGTGACGACAGTTGCCCAATCAGATATGGTCACCTGACCACTAACTTTAAATCTAACAGCCTGGGTTCTACCTGTCAAATATGATTCAAGCCATTTATAAGCTGGACCTCTTATACCATAATGAAAAATCTTATTTAATAGTAAAGCGTGATTAATGGTATCAAATGCTTTAATCAAAAAAAAGATCAAAAAAGATACCAACAGATTTTAATTTTAATTCAAAATTATTCAATATATTTGTATAAAGAGATATTATAGCATCTGATGTAGAGAGTCCAGACCTGAATCCAAACTGATGACATGACAGTATAGCAAAAGAATCTAAAAACACAATAATACTTCTTTTAAAATTAATTATTATTAATTGAAGGACTAATTAATTTAAAGGACTAGGTACTTTAACTCTGAATTAAGGGATTTCTCTGCAGACAACAGAGCGGTCTTTATGGACTAGGAAGTTCACAACTTTTTTGAGCTTAATTGTGCAGTAATATATCGGTCTGTATGAGCAGGTTTTCTCTACATTAATTGGCTCAGCGTTAGATCTAGTTTTCTATTTGGAAGGGCAAGAAAATCCTGAAGAGAATGGTATCCATATGGCCAAATGATAAAATTATCATCAACAGACTGTTTCCAGATTTTTGGCTTTAACTGGAATTTATCGATAGCTTTCATTTTCAGTTTTAAGCATTTCATAAAGACTGAAAGGTACGAGTATAAACACTATAATCTGAAACAACAAAACGAACATTATCAAACATGTATATCATATATTACATGTATTATGTATCGAACGTGTATTATGGGCATACCTTGCTCTAGTCATTGTCATTGTGTAATGATCTGTAAAAAAATGTCCTTCCAGAGATGATATCTATATCAAAATAAAAAAGAAATATTTATAAAACCCAATATATAGATGAGCATAAGTTATTTTAGCTTAATTAAAACTTTCCGAAATAGGTTTCATAAATATTGTTTTTAGATAATAATTAATAATATTATTTAATTTTTATTAATATTGCCTTTCTGAATCTGTAGAACCTAAATTGTGTCGTCCCGAATACAAAATGTTGCTTTAGATTCTTTGGTAATAATTTTACTTTTAACAAAGGACTAGAACCTACTATTTTGATAACATTTTAATATGAAATAGGTTTTGTTGGTCCTTAAGCAATTTAAGACCCAACAATTTTCAGAAAATTTTTTGAATTAGTTGAAATTGAAGATTTCAAAAATTTTTGGAAGAATCGTATTTTGTACTAAAAAATCAAAAAAACTTTTTACTAAATTACGTAATTTTTGAGACATTGCTACCAAGGCATTGCATATTTGGCAATGTTGCCATATTTGATAAAATTCTATATGGTTTAGGTAAGAGTTGGCAGTTATTAACGTAGGTCAATGACAAATTTTCACTTCGAATTTCTTGTATTATATATTGCTCCAAGGTCGTATTACTAATATAAAAATGTTTAATTAATTACTCTGTTTTAACACGCAAGACCTGCTATTTTTTTAAATTACAATAGGTAACGATTTGATATGTATAAATTTAAGTGTATGGACTGGTGTGTCGAATTCAAGCCAACTCCTAAAACTTTAAACAAAATAGACCCTCTGATCTGAAACCTTCATGTACTTAAAAAATAGCTAAGGAATGAAACCTAAGAAAACAGCTTCACAATCTGGCAACACTATAGTTATTAGTTTGATTCTCCTAAATAGGGTTTGCAACAATTTGACAGTTAATTATAAACGTTAACGTTCCAAAACTAAATAAAACAAGTATAGTAATAATTTTTGGTTTTATATTGGACCCAACTCCAACAACACACGTCAACAAAAGTAAAAATATAATTAATAAAATAAATGATATATGCTAGTATAACAAATCTATGGAAAGAATCCTGAATCTGTAGATCAAATTAAAGAAGAACAATAACGGAATTGCATAAGATACATGGAGGATCCCATTATTAAGTAGGTATCAGAAACGCGATAGTGAAGTATTATTTTGTAATAAATAATGTGTGAATTAAACTTTTATTTCTCAGTTAGTTTAAATTTACCAATGAAAAAAACATAATGGGTTTTTTACAATAGATATTTAATCCTAATTACGATTTAGATATTAAATACTAATAAATTTGTTAACTAATAAAGTGAGCAAAGTAACACGACAAAACAGTATTTTGATTAGGGATTTGGGAGAGGTCTCTACTACGAAAAATAGCAAAACAAACTGCAGCAAATTTAGAACACAAGTTATCTCTGTGACAGTTCCAGTTTAAAGTAGCATCAATGTGAAATCCGATTAATAAAAACCGTATTTAAACAATTAGAGATCTATTACTAAGGTAAGACTAACTAAACAGCACCCAATCCTTTAAAACCATAACTTGCATTTTAAAAGTCGGAGTGATCATTTTAAAAGTGATCTATCCAAAAAAATCCTTACTTAACTCTATAAAAAGAACAACATTATATCTCCTTTTGTAAGCAAAGGAATGACGTGTATTATGTATTTACCCTCTCTAGATTACTCTCCACAAAATATATAAAAGTGTATTAAATGTATGCTACGGGGTATATTTTACAAAGGCAAACATAATTTCCAAAAAATAATTTGGCTTTCAAGAGGTTTGCAGCAATGAGGTGGGTTTATCGGAACTGACTTACTTTATGAATATTATTATTTAAATTACCTCTTTCTTGATTTGTCAAAGGAGTTAGACAATAACAAATAGATATCACTTGTGTATAGTTCGTGTAACCTATATATTTGAATACAAATACTTGATCGCGAATCAATAGAGATTGAATGCATAATTGTGCGTTAAATCGGAAAAAAACTTGGACTCATACATAGTTTTAGATTTAAACTTGGAAAACCAACTTAATACTCTTCTGTTGTAAAATATTCATATATATACATTTTATGTGGCCTTTTGGAATACGTCGATTAGCATTGTCACTTGCGCATTTTTTTGCATTTTTTGCAAAAAAATGTTCTATACAGGGTACCTCAAGTAGAAACTATGGCATCAACATTAATTTTTTTTAATGAAACACCCTGTTTATCATGACATTTTATAATTCTACGACATATTCTGAATACATTTTGTATAGCATACCATATGCCTAAAGTCAGCGATTTGTCAAATTTGAAGTAATAGACTAATGAAACATGCGACATTATTAATTAATTTATACAGTATTTATTAAAACTTATGTTCAATTTTTGTCCATTTACTTTAATGCATTTTTGAAGTCGGTAAATAACTTCCAATTGCACATTTTCTATCTTTTGCGGATCGATTAGTCTAAGTTCTTGTCGAATTCTTTGTTTTAAATCATCAACATTATTTGGTCTATTTACATAAACTTTGGACATCAAATAGCCTCATAAGAAAAAATCTGTAATCTACGGAAAAGTACCGAACCCAAAATGAGACCACATGGTGCTAAAAGCAACCCTAGGCTGGGACGTGATAAGAATACTAATGAGCCTTCGAACTATGGTGGGAATCTACCCACATCTGTTATCCAACTGTTTGGACAAACTTTAGATCTGGTAGAATGTATTTTAAAAAGGAAAAGCCCAGTAGTCTGGAATATATATTTGTTGTGAGCACTCGTGTCTTATTCATAAAATTTTGGTCGTTTACAGTTCAGGTGTGGGATAATAATTCGCGTGCTTTTCGGTCGCGCCACATTTATTTTTTTAAATTAATTGATCGTGCATTGGACATTTTTGTATATACGTTTATTAGTTATTAGTTTGTTCGTTGCTTTGTAATTTAGTGAGTTCCTTAAGTTGTAGTGTATCTATAAAAAAGGCTTAACAGTGGGAAAGAGATCCCACAGTAGCTCTGATTCTACTAGCTCATCAGATAGTGAGTATGAGAGTTACCGTTATATGAAATCGAGGCGTGATTCAAGAAAACGTTCAGTGGAATCAGGAAAACGCGATGATTCTAGGAGACGTCGAGAATCACGTGTTATAGAAACTCCTGAGCCGGAAACAACGGAACAACATTTCCAACGTTTGGAGAAAATGAAAATTTGGCTCAACGAAAGGACGAATTTGACCTAATGTGAAGGCGGATTGTATTCCAGAGTTTTCCCCGAAAAGACAAATCTGACTACTCAACAGTGGTTAAATAAGGTCGACCAATTTAAAGATGTCAACCAGTGGGACAAGATTAATGCCGTGAGTCTACAAACGATGCTAAATAAAAAGAAAGATCCAAATGAAAGCATGACATCATATTATTTTTAAAAAAACTGCTAAGAACATGCGACGTTTATGGAAAAAGAGCTGTGTCATGTTTAATACATGGGCTCTGTGATACTAACGTACAAAATGGAGCCAGAGCGGGCCGCTACCAAACGCCGGAAGATCCATACGAAGAATATTTTTTTGTCAGTTCTTCATGAACAGCCGACAGCAAAACACTCAGTAAGAAATTATGTAAGCAAACCTGAACATCATCAAAATGCTTCCGACCTTCGAGCAATCATAAAAGATAAACGATCAGTTCATAACACTAACTTCCAGTTGAAATGCTTTAACTGCGGTCAACGTGGCCATTTAGCAGCAAAGTGCATGAAGCCAGTTTTGGAATGCAAGACAATTTTTTGACGAACATGAAAAATGTGATATTTCTTGGAGTGAGTTGAAGATAAGTATGGCACAACATTTTGGTAAGTCCATTCCATTTGCATGTTTACTTCGTGAGGCCGCTAATTATGAAGCTCAACCTAGTCAAAATTTGGGGGATTATTGCTTTCAAAAGCTTACGAAGTTAAGAGCATTGCAATTGACAATTCCTGACGAATTTTTAATAGATGCGGTAATTGGTTGGAAGTATCAGAGTTCACATTTGAAATAGAGTATAGAGCTGGCACACGAATGGCTCACGTCGATGCGTTAAGTCGAAATCCAATAAATGTAGAAGGACACCAGGTAGATATAACAGAAGCCGAATGGATAGTAGCAGCACAACTTGAAGATCCTCACATCAACCGTATAAGAAAAATTTTAGAATTACGTCAAGAAAATCGAGAAACGAAGCAGTATTTCGAGGAATATAGGCTAAAAGATAATAAATTATATAAGAACTTAAAAGATGGGAAACTAATCTACGGAAAAGTACCGGGCCCAAAATGAGACCACATGGTGCTAAAAGCAACCCTAGTCTGGGACGTGATAAGAATACTAATGAGCCTTCGAACTATGGTGGGAATCTACCCACATCTGTTATCCAACTGTTTGGACAAACTTTAGATCTGGTAGAATGTATTTTAAAAAGGAAAAGCCCAGTAGTCTGGAACATATATTTGTTGTGAGCACTCGTGTCTTATTTATAAAATTTTGGTCGTTTACAAATCTTTTTGTGGGTGGCTTTTTTCCTAACTAGCCTTTATAATGTTGAAAACAATTATTCCAACCAGATTTTAACTTAATTATTTTAAACCATTACAGCAGATTACAATACATGCACTTAGAAAATAGCACGCGCCTGATTTGTCATATGGTCTATAATAGTTGTATATGACAAACTCCCAATGCAGACTCACGCAGATTAAACTTAGTATAACTGATTGGTTTTACAGAACGTAAATTATACTGATTAATATTAATATTAACATATTCATAAATTCAGGTTCTTAGGTTGTCCTAAACAGAAAAAAGGACAACAAAATAATGAAAGAAAAAGATTCCATGTTCCTACGTTATTACGATTTATAAATAAGTACCAATTAGCACTTTTGTAATATTAAAAAAAAAAGGTAAATTACTAAGAACTAAACACATAATCACATAAATACTAATTGATTATTCATACAAACTCGTTTGATTACAATAACATATTCTATGGTGAGTTCATTCATTTTGTCAGAAAATGTAATAAATCTACAGTATGATACATAGTAAAGTTTTGCATATATACATACAAAATTGAATTCTATATGAAAGGATATTAAGTTTCTGACTGATTAGCATAGATGCCTAAAACAGGTAATATTTTTATTTTTTAAGGAATTTTTAACAGCATGTTGTCAAAACAGTATTATTAGTACAGTACCGTTATAGAGATTTCCATTTCCAAATATTTATCAAATTTTCAAGTGGTTTCCATTAAATGAATCAGCATTATGCATCACACCCACAAGAATTCATGTTCATTTATGAAATTCATCATCAAAGAACTCTGCTATGGAGTAATAGGCTTTACCAACCAGTAACTGTTTTAGAACTATTTTAAATATCTTTAACGATTTGAGATTTTTATAGATTGAGAGAGATGTTTAAATATGTTAAGACTTTTAAAAATTACCAGCGAAGATGGATATTTAAAAATGGTGGTAGTGCTTTTAAATATGGATAAACATGGGCAGGTTAACATTCTGTTCTGAAGAAATAAGTAGCGAGCGGCGGGAATCCCGTAGATTGGCCTTTTCCCAAAAATTACCGTGTAACGGATGGTACAGAATTTAAATGACAAACAACACTTGAAGCATATAAGAACTTATGTTTCCCTAGATGCAATGCCAAATCGAAGATCAGATTCAAAGAAAAAACAATAAACCAGTTTGCCAATCTGTGAGCCATAAGCTCCTGAACTTCAATCCTACCTGCAAAATCCTACGTACAAACTTAGAGGACAGCTGATTTATGTGAGTATGAGACTTTTTCGTCTATGTAAATTTCCAGAAACTTTCTGTCTGATATAATCTGAATTAGACTACCTAATTTGTCTTGCTAGAGTTCAGCGCTAATGAGTGGTACCATGATTTTACATTATGGAGATTCTCCAATATTACTTGATGCAGAAAAGTTCGGTCCTCAGCCTGCCACAGTATACTAGTATCAGCAGCCAAAACGGTAAACACTTCGCTTATTGGAAGATTGGGAAGGTCATTTATATAAAGAAATAACCAACACTGGCTTCTGTGGAACACCCCAACACCCACACGCTAACGTCGGCCAAACAGAAATCAAGGAAAATAATCTGGCCTAAAGCCAAGACAATTAAACTTCCGCGAAATCTGTGATTAACACATTCAAATGCCTCTGATAAATCACAAAAAACTACGGTAAATATCATTTATTTGAGAATACAAGTTATACAACAATAATAAGATGATAAATTGCGTCATCAGTACTAGTGCTCTCATGAATTTAAAATTAGAACTTGGCGTTTCCACCAACTTTTGTATCATTTTAGATCAGTACATTATATAGATAAAGAAGTGGATCTGCTGATGGCCTTAGAAAATTGCCTATATTGTTAAGAGTGTCGGAAGATATAAGAGGAGATGAAGCTTTATTAACAAAATACGAAATAGTCATTAAAGGTTGTAGAAGACCTAATTTTCCTAATGATATGGAATGAGCGCAGATTTCTTGAAGAAAAAACAAACTTTCTCAGATTGTTTTTTTTTTACTTACTTTTTGTAAGTGGGAAAGCTTTATTAATTACTTGATTTTACTGTAAAGAAGTATAAAAATGGTAGAATTTGCCATAATTCGCTCTGCTGAATATTCTGCGATTACGAATCCTAGATTTAACTTGTTGTCCAGAAATTTTCATTTAGAAAGTGATAAGCAATTAAAAAGGCGAATTCTTGCAGAATATAATCATATTTCAGTAATGGTTAAAAAGAGTTCCGTTGTAGAAAATATTGATTGATTAAAAACATACAACCCCCATGTACAGACTGTGATACAAGACTTTCCAGAAGATACATAATCATTTATAAAATAGTGAGAGCTAAATAAAGGGAGTTAAAAAGAGGGAGATGAAAAACTGATTTTTATTATTAGTTTAAAAATATTAGAAGAAGTACTATCTGAGGTTACGAAATGTATAGTTTTTTACTACCAGCGCATTTAAAATTCAATTAGCTCTATTTTAGGAAGTACAACAATGGTGAGTACAGAAAGTGTGAAGTATACAAGTGTACGAATCTTGCTAATGCAATATAACTAGTCTTTCATGAAAGCCAAAAAGGAATTTTCGTTTTATGGAAATTTCAATATACCTTGATATTCTGACTTAATTATAGCTGATTCTGTCTAATAAAAATTGTTGATAAAATGACATCGTTGACGTTTTATTTTCTATTTGAGCAGGAAAGAATCCACAGTTTTTGCACCGAATTAAGAGATTATAGCCATTCAAATGGGTATCAAAAAGTTATTCTGGTATCAAGGTTTTAATCTTTCGAATTTAGGGTATTAACCCAGAAATAGAACATAACAAACAAATATTCCCCAATGAAGGAAAAAAATATATTGCTCTTAGCACTTGCCTTTTAAAATGATTAAAATATTTTATTATATCTTAGGAAAGTCACCTCTGAGCGTGTATGATTTATAGTAAAATATTTTATTTTAATTACTACAAAGTTGTTTTTATAATATACAATATACAATGCTATACAGGGTGATTCATTAAGAATCGGCAAACTCTGAACTGAAGATACTACACACCAAAATATGGCGATTGAGTTTAACATATCTTATACAAATGTTGCAGGTTTACGAGATACAGGGTATTTAAAGTTGGGATTTTAATTTAATTTGAAATTTCTTAATAATTTTGTGATTTTAAGCATTATGAATTTAGCATTTTTTATACAGGGCGTTAGTTACACCCTGTTACTTAGGTAAATTACAAAAATCACTCTGTATGTGTGATTTTTGTATTTGGAGTTCTGGTTAATACTGAACTAATCTGGGACTGAACATAAATAAAGAGATTACATGTAAAAACCAAATTGTTAAAATGCAAATGATTGCTTAACTTTTGTATAAACGATTGTTAGTACAATCGCTTATTCATTCTAATTACTTGCCCAATTAAGTTTCAAGGTCATGATTTCAGCGAAAACGTTACAATGGAAACAAAAGATAAGCTTTGATAGCTGAGAAGCTCTGCTAATTATTATTAATTAATATGTATTGACATATTTGTATTATGTATTGATTTTGCCTCCGTTAAAATACATCATATGTATTAGTTGTTAGTGTTTTTCTTTGCTGCGGATCAATTCTTATATGTTATTAAGCATGGGGTTTCCCCTATTAAGTCTCACCATTTCTGCCTTGGATTCTTATAACAACTTCCTTCGGGAGACCTATATGCACAACAGTCCTCTTGGTTACCCAATTTATTCCACGCACTAGAAAAATTGAGCTATATTTATTCTTCCTGTTCATACATAAAATGAAATATGTACATATATAAAAATGTACATATATAAAATAAAATATTTAAATATGGGATTTATGGCCTCCGCAGCGCGGCATTTTGGTTGCCGCACGGCAGGCAAGTCGTGGGGTCTTGGGTTCGAATCCCAGCTGTGGCATGGTCGTTGCGAGTGTGTCTGATTTAGTATATAAATGTAATTCTTTAAGGATTATAATTTCGTGACTAAAACACTTATTAGGTCGACAAAGTTATCTGAAGCCGCTCCTTTAGGATAGAGTAATTTCGGAAATTTAAAGAATTTAAATTTAATAAAGTCTCATAAACACATAGCACGTGTAGCACAAAACAAGTAATAAATATGCCTACGCCTCTGTTTGTCGTAGAGGACCGCGTCCTAAAAACCCTGACGATGACGTAAACCACGTGCGCCTGGAACACATCTGGGTTGGGGCCAATCACTTTAAAAATTGGCTCGGCGCGAAACGGCCATGATTTTCTGGTGTAGTAACCGAGCCACTCAGATATCATGTGGATCGCGTGCCGCACCTCTACTGTGCTATGTTGTCATATTGGTTTTATTTTAATAGATATGCGAAAATAGTTGTCTTATGCCATTGTCATTTATTATGAACTGTGATATTACAGATCATTACCCGATTATCCTAAATCTTCCTCTGAATGAGAAAATTATTGTTGAAAATGATAAGATGCAAACGAGAATGTACCTAGATTATAATAACTTAAAAAATGGATTAAAGATGGAAAACTGGCAGTCAACAATATATCTCGCAGATAATGTAGAAACGGTAACTAAAACAACAAATAATTTCATACATATTTTTAAGACTAAAATTACCAAGCCTACCAAAATAATTAAAATTAGTAATAGGAAGAATGGGAAAAATAAATGGATAACGAAGGGTGTATTAAAAAAACACAAGATAAAAATACATTATATCAACAAAGTAAAAAGGAACCAAGCAATGAGGAGATTAAGGAAAGGTATAGGAATTGCAAAAATTAAATAAATAAGCTCATAAAAAAGCGAAAAAGGGGTATATGCAAAGAGCAGTGCCATTACAGAAAATACAAATCAAAGAAAAGCTTTACGGGATTGTGTTGATGATATTTGTTATTATAAAAAATTGAATCGAAAAAGTATTCAAAAAATAAAGACAACAAATGGTGAGATCTTAAAAAATACAAAAATTATAGCAAATCATTTTAGTGAAATTGGAAAAATGCTGGCAGATCAAATAAAGGGAGTGCCAAAAACAAGCAACGAACAAACATTTTTAATGATGAAATTAAGGCCAAAATTCTAAAATAAATTCGAAATGTGATAGCATAGCCTCTAGCCCACATAACAAACAATTCTTTCGAGTCTGGTATATTTCCCCAATCTTTACAAATTGGCGTAATTATACTATTGCATAAAACGGGCTCAGAAGAAGACGTTAATAACTATGGACCCATCTCGTTACTTTTGAATATCGCAAAAATATATGAAAAAATCTTTAAAAAAAGACGGTAATATCTTTCTTAGCAAAGTACTCTAAAAAATATTAACAAAAAATGCTATTCTCCAATTAACGAATTACCTATATGACAACTTGGATAAATCAAAGCCATCACTATGCATATTTGCTGATCTCTCAAAGGCATTCGATACTCTTAACCATGATGTTTTGTTGAAGAGACTTTATTCTTAGGGCATTAGGGGTATGGCTTATAAACTAATTAAAAGCTACTTAAGCAATATAAAGCAACTTGTCAAAATAAATGATGTAAAAATGCACTGTACTTGGACCTTTATTGTTTATTCTATATGTCAACGACTTACTTAAAATGAGTAGTTTACTCTGGTGATTCATGGCACTCTGTAAAAGTTAAGGCTGAGAAAGATTTTAGAAACATTGTGAATTGGCTTTAAATAAGCAAACTGTCTTTAAATATATCTAAAACAAAACACTTAACATTTATATCGTATGCAAGCAATTTGCCAAAAATAGGACTATTTACGATAGACACAGACATTTTAGTACCAGAAGCAGAAACAATGAAATATTTGGGCGTAACATTAGACAGACACTTAAAATGGGATATACACGCATCTGAAGTGACAAATAAAATAAGCAGTCTAGTATCTAAATTTAAACGACTTAAAGAATTTTTGGATTTAGAATACTTGAAAACAGTATATTTTGCTTTAGTACAATCACACTTAACCTATGGACTTAGCGGATGGGGTGGAATAAGAAACTGTCATATGCGTTGTCTTGAAGTTGTCCAGAAATGGATATTAAAAATTATATATGATAAAAATAAAGGAGACATCTCTGTTGAAAATGTAGTTCATTCCTATGCAACTCGAGCTCAGAATCAGAATGCATTAGTACCCCGAAGTAGAAAAACTATTGATCAGCGATACAGTAAGCATTACATTTCATAAATCTTCAACTTTGTTCCCTAAAATATTAGAGATATAGATACTACCGAACAAGATATATGATCCAAATTCCGAAAAAAAGACATTAAATACTGAACTCGTCAAAATCTAAATTACCTGTAGCGACGACCCAAGTCCAAGAACCAATTGTGATTATTATTCTTTATTTTCATCTACGTTTATTATTATTATTATTATGTGTAGGTGTCATAAGTTATCACGTACAAGTAGTATACTACTACTTCTGTGATTATTATTTATTTACTGGTAAATTGAATTAATTATTTTGTAATTTTTTTTCATTATTGTAAATAAACTGATTTATTTATTATTATTATTATTATTATTATTTATTGGTTTAATCCAAATCATTGCCAATAAAATATTATAAGTTTTTTTTTAAACTAGGAATAGGAACATATTGAGGTTACGTTTAAATCAAATCGCGTGATTACAAGTTAATTTCTCCAGACAAAATTCTTTTTGCCATACATTTTCCCATATTTATAACGAAAAATTTTAATAATATTGATACTAAATTAATTTTGATTTTTAAGTGGAAACAAACACGACATCCCTGTTCTTTCAATTTTAGGAGGGAGGAGTTAGGGCCACAATATTGACCACTCTGTATACATAATATATTTGCTTACTCTTGCTGCATATGTTAATATTATTAACGTTGCTTTATTTTATCTTCTGCTGTATTACCCTATTTAAGTTTATAGATTTCAAAGTAACGGCCTTACGCCTTAATCTTCGTTGTCCCATTCTTGCCTACTTATTGTAAAATAAAATATTGTTTTTAAAACGTGCTTTGCACATTTCTTGGTTTTTCTTACTGTCGTCCGTCGTTGTTTCTTGGTCTAAGTTCTTTATCACGTGTTGTCCTGGCCGGGGTGTTAGGTCCTGTGGGTCCCCTGGTCCTCCGGGTGGTCCTGGTGATGCCTGCCGGGCTGGGTGTCTTCTTTGAGGTGGATTCCTCCGCCTAGAGGAGTTGGTATCTGGGCCGTCGATGGATGGCCCTTTTTCGTCTTGAATATAGATATAGATTTTTTCAAGACCAACGAATTTATCTTAAAAACGATTGTAAGGATGCCTAAATAATAATAAGCCTTTGTTTTCAACAGGCGTATTGCCCAATAACAGGAAATTGATATACAGTATATTATCATATTATACATAGAAAAAAATAAAAACAAAATAAAAAAATAAAAAAAGCCTAATACTTAATAATCACAAAAAATTAAATAACAAAATAAATACTAGTTCGTGATTGCGATATTAATTTCAGTTCTAATAATACCAATCAATTACTGCACCAACAATCACATGGACAAGGGAAACATTTATATTGCAAAAATTACAAATTTTGTTAAACAAAGAGTACATTGCCTATAGGGGTGATCTAAACAAAATGTTAGAGCGAGGCGTTGGTAGAAAGAAGGCTTAACGATGTCTGTTATTAAGTCTGGGGATCAAGAAAAAAGACTAGAAAGAAGCGCAGATCTATCAATCAGCCCATTAAGTATACCATGTAAACATTTTATTAGGAAGAAATTTCTTCTTAACTGAAATGATGGTACTAGATTAAAACGGTCCTAAATTTTAAGATGGTTACACCCTCTAGCTGGATATATATCAAGCCTATAGGCCAAATACTACAGCCATACTCTAATTTTTACCTAACAAAAAACAATAGTTTAAATATAGCTTCGGGAATAAAGCTTTCAAATTTTCTAATTATAAATCCTAACTTTTTCGAAGCTGAACTCACAATATTGCTAATATGGGGTGTAAAACTAAATTCAGAGTCAAAGGTCGGCAATTTGATTAAGTCTGTTCAAAATAGTTTTGTTAATGGAGTAGTCGTAGATGATAGGGGATCCTGATCTAGAACCATACTACATTTAGCAGCATTACAATCTCAATACACCAAACTTCCATTCAAACAGTTCTGAAGAGACAGGCAATCCATAAAAGTATTGATCTTAAAATATAGCTTTAGGTCGTCAGCGTAAGCCAGCTTACGACATTTGATTAAGGTAGTTAGGTCATTGATAAACAATATGAACAAAGGGTGACCTAGATTGGAATCCTGAGGCACACCCGAAGTGGCAGCAATTTTTTCTGATTAAAAGCCTTCAAACTGAACAAACTGGTATCTATTGAGGAAATATGAGCGAAACAAATTAATTAACCTATCTGAGAGCCCATACTGATTTAATGTTTTCAGCAGGATATAATGATCTGTTTTGACCGAATAGATGAGAGATGCGTTTTGAAAATCGGTATAAATAACATCAACTTGAGTATGTGTATCGAGTGACTGACAGATATGGGCTAATAGACACGACAAGTTTGTCAAACAGATGATCGCCCACTAGAAAACTCATGCTGATCAATACAGGTAAGATCCTTGACATGGTTAAATAAAGACTTGTGCAAGATAATTTCAAATAATTTTAACAAATTGCGATGTACTGAGATTGGTCTGTAATTGCTTACTTGATTAGACTCCCCAGACTTTTCTTCCATAGACTGAGGAATTGCTCTATAGACAGTATTAAGTTAAAAATGCTGGTAAGTAGAGCAGCCAGGACACCAATGCAATCACAGTGGCTTGTGGATCTCTAACAGTATTATCTGGAAGCCTCATTATTCCGGGTATCCTAGAATGACCGTTTTTATCAGCGATAATTAAAAGGATTTTAATTATCGCTGAAGGCCCAGAAATGAAATAGATCATTACAAATATTTCTCTCAGAAGTTATTACATATGTTTTATAATCAATACGTATTTGTTTTTTTATTAGGCGTTGAAGAAAATGGAACTGATTTTAATAAATAGCCGGTTCTTGTGAGTAATAAACTGGAAATCTTCGTTGTCGCTTCTACTTAAGTGGAACGCAAGAGCTGAATATACCATTCAGGATTTTATTCAGAGCTGCACATGCGTCGTTAACGTCTAGTGACGAATGCGCAAATGACTAGTCAGCTTCAAAAATTATGTTTTACAGTAGATGATAATCAGCCTTTCTAAAGTTGAATTCCGCAAGCGAGTCTTTGTTAACCACAAAGTTTTGATTCCCCTGACACTAAAAAGGAAGAGTAATTTCAAGTGAGGGATGATGCAAGTTTTTTGCATTAAATGGCACATCGCTACGAGCAACAGTACAAATGAAATTCGACAATACAAGATCTAAAAGTTGGTTGCTATGATTAAATATTTGATTGTACTGAGCAAGATTAAAGGAGTTAGCAAAATTGTTTAAAGCAATGGTCTTTAGTCCACCGAGATGCATGAAGGGAAGGGACTCAGCATGAAAATTCGGTATGTTAAAATCGCCCACTATTATGACATTGTTTTGAAAAAGGTAGAGGTAAATTAACCCAGAAACTGATCAAAACTGTCAAATGTCATCATTGACGAGACATACAATACAAAAAAATATAATTCCTGAAACTTAAAACTAATTTTGCAAGAAACAAGATCAATTATAGGTGCAATGTTATTACAAAGTAAGTTAAATTAACTTTTAATAAAACTTTCAGACATAATGTCTCCAGATACTCCGATAACAACACCACTATCTCGTGTAGCGCTAACAGCGTCGAATTTACGGTTCGACCTATAAACATTATAATTATTAGGGAAAAGTTCGGTACTGGAAACGTCTGCTCTTAACCATATCTCAGTTATACACACAATATTGAAATCACGGACAGTCACAGCAAGCAGATAAGTTTGTCACGAAGGTTATGATAAAAACAGTTCAACTTAGTAGCATCGCAGTCAGGCAGAAACGGCGAATCTAGTTTTTGCAACAATTTTATGTGAGCGACTTATATAAGTTATATACCTTATGCACAGATTGTTATCGCCATTCTCCCTACGTCGCTTTCTGCTTCGAAGTCACTACGCTCCTGTGCGTCATATCCGTCTCAGTGTAGGTTTTCGCCAATTTAGCGGGTTTCATTTTGTTCTTAAGAACGAGTTTTACCTCATCTGTACTACCACGGACAACCTAAATAGCCTTATAACATTACGGTTCGGCTTGCCAATTCTGGTAGCTGGTAGCCACCATCACGTTGATAGTACTTTCGCAGAAATTGGTTAGAAAATCCTTAGCCTGGGTAGTTTTACTCATTTTGCAGGTTGAGACTGAAGATCAGAACATTAGTAATTTCTGTTGACGATCGTGCAGCTCAACCAGAATATCCGAAGCTCTCGGCGTATCGGTGGGTTGATCTCGTAGTCCAGTTGTTCTAGGAGTACTTCTGTGCCTTATCCTTAAGGTGTGGGCTGAACGGTGTCCATTAGAGGTCTCTGAAAATCATAGTATTACGCGTATACCAGGGTACGTTCGCGGCTGTCCTTAGTAGTGTCAGCTATGGGCGATGTGGCTCATTATATACGCAGCAGAACTCTGTTCCAGGACATTCGAGACGTCGTGCGGTGTGCCACTTGTGTCATTCTGGAATAACGGAGAATCAGTTGGTTTCTCGGTGTTTACAATATAAATTCGGGTTCAGTTCGAACTCCAAAATTAGAACTGATCCATGAAATAGATATTTATTTGGACTGGATCGGTTAGAAACTGATCCGCAAAATTTATTAGATCTGCCACACGAACTTAATAAATATACCTGAACTGCTAATGCATATGGCCGCACCATACCCAAAACTGACCTCTGCCTGGTGGCCGTCATTTTTATAGTGGTTGTGTCCTTTTGATGTTGGTCACTCTGAGCATTTTTAGTGTTGCCCACAAAAAATATATTAAATAACGGTAATGAAGTTGACAATGCTCAATTAATTGTGAGATTAGCGGATTGCCTAGTTTTTGGCGATTTGTAGACGACACGCTTCGGAATATTGTCTGCATTAGGCGATATAGCTTACCTTATTTAATATGTGGATAAAGTATCAGCATCCTTATTGAAACGTATTTGGTTCACTGTTTCTCAAAACTAAATTATTGTGAATTGTCTGTCATCTCTATTTTGATTTTTATAGATGGTTGTACATACCTATTAATGTGGAAATACTGTACCTAGAAGTGAAAGTTGTAAAGTAAAAATAGAAAGGAAATAAAAGTATTTTGAACTAAATTAACTCTTAATTGAATTAACTGATCTAACAATTAATTGAACTAATTACTCAATTGAAGAGGGTCTGTTAGTTGAGTGCGCACTGACCTATCCAGCCAGTGTAGTTTGTGAATCATTTTCTTATCTGAATATGCGACAATCTAACATTATTCCAAACAATCATAGTCTATTTCTGGATCTGATTTTTAACAGTATTGACGAGTGCCATAAAATAACTGTTCAACAAGCTTTAGACAATCTTCTTCCTAACAACTTTCACCACTTAGCAACAATTTGCGATATTAGGGTTAGTGATAGGATTGAAAGGTTGGATTATAGTACAACTTATTTTGATTTTAAAAATGCTGATTTTGTAAGTTTGAATGATTATTTTTCTTTAGTGGACTGGATTAGTATTTTTGATGATTCAGACATCGATAATTCAGTGAATAACTTTTATGAAGTAGTTTTATATGCAATCTCACTCTATGTACCAAAAAAATATATATAAACCTTCCAGGTTTCCTCGTTGGTTTTCCCCAGAATTAAGGAATCTTATTCTATCAAAAAAGACTGCTCATGCTAAATTCAAAAGTACTAACTTAGCTAAAGATTATATCCTGTTTGCTAACCTACGTACTCAATGTAAAGTTCATACTGAGCAATGCTATAGATCTTACATTGCTACCTTAAATGAGTCAATTCAATCTGCCACCACACAATTTTGGATCATATTAACTCCCTTAATAAAAGTCATGGTATCCCAAATGCTATGCATTTAAATGATATTTCAGCAGATTCCGGGGAGGATATTGCAAACTTATTTTCTACCTATTTTTCTAGTGTATCACTCTGATGAGGTTTATCTCAGTAACTTAATTTAATTTTAACTTAATTTTACTTAACTTAAACTTAATTTTCCAGTAGCAAATTCTGTCGACATGCCTTTTATCCAGTTCACCCTGTCTGAGGTTTTTGAATCTATATTTGGTCTTAAGGACAAACTGAGTTATGGTCCTGATAATGTTCCTACCTATTTCCTAAAAAGATGTGTTTATAGTTTGTCTAGACCTTTGTGTACATTATTTAATTTGTCTTTAAAATTACAAACTTTCCCTGAGAAATGGCGTGACAGCCTTATAATTCCTGTATTCAAAAATGGTGACAGGGATGATATAAAAAATTACAGGCCTATTGTTATGTTATCTGCTATCCCTAAGCTTCTTGAGCTTATCCTGAATAAATATCTTACTTGGCATTGTAGAGGTCTCTTGATCAACGAGCAACATAGGTTTAGGCAGGGTAAATCTACTTCTACAAACCTTGTATTATATCTTGACTTCATTGTCAGGGCTTTCGAGAGGGGTCATCAGGTCGACTCCATCTATACTGATTTCTCAAAGGCCTTTGACACAGTCATCCACTCATTGCTCATTTTTAAATTAAGATGCTATGGTTTCCCTAAGTGGTTTCTTTCTTGGCTAAATAGTTACCTACATAAAAGGATACAATTAGTTAATGTAAGGGGTTCACTGGAGAGGCAGCTTATCCTCGCTATAGGATATGCTGACGATATAGTCATCCTTACACAAGGGGGTAGTCAGGCTCATATATTCGAAAAAATGCAAAGAGCCCTAACTACTGTCGAGCACTGGTGTGAGGAAGAACAACTAAGGGTAAATCCCACAAAAACTACTCTGGTTTCCTTTACCAAAAGAAGGAAACTAGAGCCCATTAGAAACATAAAATTTTATGGAAAAAATCTGCGACTTGAAGACGAGGTCAAATATCTAGGTGTAACCCTGGATAAAAAACTCAGCTTCAAGAAACATGTAATCCAGGCTACAAATAAAGCCACGAAAACTCTTATGTACTGTAAGAGAATGTTCGGTAGATCATGGGGACTGTCACCAAAAATGGTACATTGGATGTACACGACAATGGTTAGACCCATCATTACATACGCAGCACCTATATGGTGGCATGCGGCAGAAAAGAGGACTGTAATACAGATACTCAACAAAACACAACGAATAGCATGTCTGGGCATAACAGAAGCGATGTCAACAACGCCGACTGCTGCCCTAGAGAACCTGATAGGACTAAGCCCGCTACACTTAGTGGTACGGGCTGAAGCTATAACGGGGGCGAAAAGACTGCTGTCAAATGGCGCCACAATCCTATCGAAAGATGGGCACAATGCCTTATTTGACAAGATACAGGACCTTGGGCGCCTGGCCCTAAGAACAGACAGAACCAAGGTCACATACCTAGACAAACCTTTTGTCATCAAAGAGAAAAGGGGACCACTGGACGCAGAAGTGAACAGGCTCAGGCAAAGAGGTTACTCAGTATGGCACACAGCAACCAAACGATCCAAGATCGGGGTAGTGTGGGCATGGTGGAGAACGAACAACAGGGCAGACAACTTATGCTAAACCTGGGCCTCGAAACAACAAATTTACAGGCAAGCATAATAGGAATACAAACCTGTGTCCAACTGATGAGAGAAGGGCTGCCAAGAGGCAAAACCTTCGCAATTTTCACAGGAGACCAGGCTGCAACACTTGCACTACAACAGTTCGAGACTAAGTCAAGGACTGTGCAAAGCTGCTGGGAGGATCTCAGGAAACTCGCCGAAGCGCAAAATAGGCCAGAGATAATCCTAGCAGAGAATATGGGCAACAATAAGGCTGCAAGAAGGGCTATCCAACTTGCAACCCAGGGAGCCAGCAACAGCCTGGTAGGCCCTGAACCAACATGTTGTGTCAGTGATAAGACCTGGAAGAGGGAAATCGGCAACTGGCTAACAAACCAGAACGAATTCTACTGGGAGCAGCTGCCAAAGATGGAACAATCCAAACAACTTATAGGCAGCCCACCCTTCAAGAAGGGTGAGAACATACTGGGCCTCTCCAGACAACAACTGCGAAGGGTCGCAGGGCTACTTACAGACCATGCACCCAGCAGGAAACACTTGCATACGCTAGGGAAATCAGTTACCTCGCTATGTAGGGGATGCAATGAGGAGGACGAAACAACTCTTCACATACTGTGCTTCTGTGAGGCATTTAATCAAACCAGGGCAACATTCCTGGGGGAAGAGAAACCCTCACCAGAGGGTATAAGAAATCTACCACTGGGCACAATCCTGGACTTCCTTGAAACTACAGAATTGAACCTGTGGGACTAAACATATGGGACACAATAGGACTGCTTCTTAGTAGACCGCAGTGTAAGGAGCCACAAGGCACCACCCAGCGGTGGAGTTTTAGTGGGTATAGGATGAAACAGACTCGACACTGAGTCCCACACTACTGGGGGCGGCGCCGCGTCGCCGAATCGAAATTCATCTCGATCATCGAGATTCACATCTTTATGAAATCCGCGTCGCGAAATTCATAAAGAATTTCTCCACCGACCCAAAAAAAAAAAAAAAAAAAAAAAAAAGGGGTTCACTTTCAATTCCTATTTTGGTTACTTCAAGGGTGCCTCAGGGGTCACTTTTGGGGCCTCTACTCTTTAATTTATTCATTAAAGATATTTTTAGTATTATCAAATTTTGCAAATTCCTTTCATTTGCAGACGACCTGAAGCTATTTTTACATATTTTAAACTTTCTGATTGCCTGATGATTTTTCTTATTTTGATTATTTTAATGGTATGTTTTTAGTTGCTTTATATTCTTTTTTGAAGTTTTTGGTTAAGTTATTGGAAGTTTTATCTTATTTGTATATCTTGGGCTGCTACATATTTATATACATTTAGATGGATATATTATTGATTTATAGAAAATCTGGATATTTATTAGATTAAGTTCATTATACAATATCTTATTAATATATTTCTTGATGGCAGAATTTATATACATTTAGGGTTAGGATATAATTTATTTTGTAATTTTGTTAGAATGGGGACATCCCGTAAATAAATAAATACATTTGTTAAGTAAACACAAGCAAACATGTAAATAAAGATCATCACTTTCATGGTATTAGGATTTATAAGATTCAAGTTTCTCAGAATAATAAAACAAATATTTTAAAATGCATGCATCTATCCCAAGTTTATTGAAACTTTGTCTCATTTTAGGTGAGGATTACTTTCTTTCATAAATTTTTACGAAATTCTTAAAGAAAAAGAAAAATCTCAGATCTAACGCAACTATCTTAATTCTTAACTAAATGTAAATTTTTATTTATAGATTTTTTTATTTATCTCGTAAAAATTAACAACTCTATATATTATTCTATCATAAACCCAGATAGACAATTCACAATAATACGGTTTTGAGAAACAGTGAACCAAATACGTTTAAATCAGCGTGGTGATACATTATCCACGTATTAAATAAGGAGGAAGCTATATCGCCTGTTGCAGACGATATACCCAAGCGTCGTTTACAAATCGCCAAAAACTAGGCAATCCGCTATACTCACACGTCAAACATCAGCGTCGTCAACTTCATTACCGTTATTTAAAATATATTTTTTGTTGGCAACACTAAAAATGTTCAGAGTGACCAACATCAATAGGACACAACCACTATAAAAATGGCGGCCACCAGGCAGTGGTCATTTTTGGGTATCGTGGCCATATGCATAGGCAGTCCAGGTATATTTGAGGCGTTAAGAATCATAATGGCCTAACCCCAAAATTAAATAAATGTGTAATTTAAAAATTAAAATCAGTAGCTTTTTCCATGATGGTTTTTAAAAAAGTTTGTGAACTTCTAATAATATTTTTGATTTAATGCGTTTTAAATTTAGTTAGTTATTAAAAATGTATAGCCATTTTATTATTTTTTTATGAAAAAAAATGATTTTGATCGGGGTTAGGCCACTATGTTATTTTTATAAACGGAACTAGAATTTTGGCCTAAGTTCTGAAATCTCTAAAAGTTAAATGAAAAAGCAGATTATAATGCAAAAAGGTATATTTTTAATACAGATAGTACATGAAAAAATTAGGAAAGTCTATTCAAGGAGCCCTACACAGCCACATCATCTCTATTTTTTCCCAGTTCGTCAATCGCTGAGGCAGATGTAGTTTAAGTTATGGTAAAAGCCATGAAAAATTGGTGGAACATATGGAAGAAGTTCCATAAGGTTATCTTTTTTCTTTTTTTCTATTGGACACCCTAATGGATACAGCAGATCCAAATTTTCAACTGGATCACAAGGATTGCGTTTGGCTACTGAAACTGTATTAAATGGGACCATCCTTGAGTTTGGCTATTTAAAATGAAATTGGTGTTTTGTGTCATTCGAAAATTTAATCCATTGCATTTTTAGCCACTCTACCTTAGAGCCATCTGTACTGCTTTTTCTAATAGTAATAGCGCCCTCCAGTTTCTTCGTGGAAAAAAAATGTTTTTTTTCCATTTCAATTACTCGAAATGGCTTTCTCTTCGTCTTCCAGTGCTCCGGTATAAACACATCTTTATGAAATTTTTTTTCTTTTTCTACAACGCCAAAATCTTGATCACACGGAAGGTATGAATGAGTGACCTGATATTAAAAACTTGTGATTTATTTCAGTGATAGAGAATTGCGCTGAATTTGTTATATAGTCGCAAATGAGTGCCATCTTAATATTGCGATTCTGGCCGCCACATTGATCGCTATACATGATAAGTTTTTTTTCTGACACAAAATTTTTGCAATAGTGGATAAGGCAAGAGCCAATCTCTTGAGGCCCTCTTGAAGCGACGGATTAATTGCAAACGTACATAACTGCGGTATTATGGGCTAAATCATAGACTCCTAAAAGAAAAAGAAATATTAAACACTAAACTTCTAATATTTTTAGTTTTATCATTAATATTAGAAAAAACTAACTTACCCAAGCAATATGTCCATAGTTGACGCTTATAATATGTAATTCCTGTGGACAATACTGGGGTGGGCAAAGTTTTCATTAAGTCAAATGCAATAGCAACGGTCTCGTTTTCTTTTACTAATACTTCTTCTCCATCTTTTTTCATTTCATTTCTTGCCAGTTCTGCTTTTCGAAGATGTAGCTCCTCTTGTATTTCTAAGTTCTTTTTTTCTTCGTTATTACTTATTTTAATTTTATTATTGAATTCATTGCATCTGCGACAGCTATCTGTTATTGGGGCATGAAAATGGAGGTTGAAGTGAGTATTGAAAATATTTCTAAAAACATGATTGCTGACAGGTGACGCGTACTGCTCTTTATAGAGATTGTATAATACTTGAATATTTAAATAAGGAGCCAAATATTTTCGTTGTCCACTCTTAGCTCTAGAATAATGTGACTCAAAAACTGGAAACCTTTCTATAAAGGTCTTAACGTCTTGAACCTTCGAATCGGGCGTTCTCCTGGCAGAGGGATGTTTTCCCCGCTTATCTATCGGAATCCCTCCGACTGACCCTCTGACTTTTTGAGAAGAACCCTTGACAATCTGCCATCCGAAATCTGCAAAACTTGCTTAAAAAATTCTTTACAGACCTCACATCAATTCCATTTTCATTATTTGGCAAATTATAAACCCTTGTTATATTTCGCCCGCTATTTGCATTATCAGTGTATACCCTGATTTTTTTTATAACATTTACTTGTTCAAATATATACGACGACTGCAAGTCAAAATTTGCCAAACTATACAAATTTTCAAAGAGTTTCTTAGATTGATCGACCTTTTATTAGAGCACTTATTAATGCATTTACAAACAGGATTAATAAATGTTTTTGCATTAACTTTTTGCCCCTTTACATTAATATAATCCTTGCCTGATGCTCTTCTTAGCTTTCGTTTATTTGATTTCCAATTTTCTTCCGTGCGTACTCTCTTCCTTGTCCTTTTTTCTACTAAAGCCCCACCTTGTTCTGCACTGTCATCCTCAGCTTGCGTTTGAGACTCAGAATCCGAATCACTACTTGAAGGCTGATAATCTGACTCTTCATCTGTAGCATAGGGATCAGAATAATCAGAAGAAGTATCTGAAATGAACCAATAAAGCATTATTAAAAAGATTTATGTTGAGTTTAAACAACTTTATTTATTGCTTATTACTTATACTTAATTCCTAATACGAAAAGCTTTTTCTAATACGCAAGCAACTTTAAGAGGATAACAGTCATTTTTGGTATTTATACACAATAATTCAGTACATAAAACAATATAACCTTGGATATTTATTTACTAACACAACCCAATTTTTTTCAAAAAAACAACAACTTTTACTGAAAAAAAGAACAGCCACGTTTTAATCTAAACGTAAGTAAACAAATGATAGTCCTAACATAACAGTGGCCTAACCCCCGATAGGCCAGTATAATATTTCAAAATAAAAAAATAATTTAAATATTAAAGTGAAACATGTGGCGACATCTATACGTACAAAGTTTGAAATGGGTTAGGCCACTTTTCTGCCGATTCTTTGGATATTTGGGAATTGTTTTATGGGTTTATCTAAATATCAACTTTTTGTGGGTTAGGCCACGATAATTCTTAATGTCTCATTTATTAAGTTCGTGAGCAGAGCGTACAAAATGCATGCGTGCGCATTGCCATATTTCACCTCTAGGCACTTTATGCGTAATGATCGATTCCCAAACCTGTATAAGTGTTCTTGAAATATCTCTGGAAAAACATATGGAGATTCGAGAATCGATGTCCTTATCTATAACTTAATAAATAGATGGACAATGAGATTTTACAAGGTTCATAACATAAAAATCTATTCTTCTTGGTTTTATTTCATTAATTGTATTCATTTGTATGCTTTCTCCTGAAAAACATTTGTGTTTTGGTTGATTGGGTAGTTTTCAAAATAATGTATGAATATTTATTAGAGTATTAGTATTACACTTTATAAATTTGTAAAATACTTTGTAAATTCAATTTGTTCTATTGTTTACCAATTAACAAATAATCTTTTGTCAAATCAACGCAACGGATTTGGCGTGATTGAGTGACCTTATATCCAAAAAAAAAACTTTTTACATATCATCCTCCAATGGACGCATTGTTGCCATTCCTTTTTGGGTGACGTTTGTGGTTAGGTAGTTAAGTTTGTTTACCTTTTTAGTAAATCGTGACTTGTTACTTGTTCTTTAATAAAAAAATTGTATATTTCCAAAAATATTTTTCTGAATTTATAGATAATTGGAGGTGAGTAAATCTCTACCAAATATAAACTTATGAAGTGGCTATAGTTGCTTTTTGAAATCTTAATAATTTTTAGCTTCTGATGGGTATAGATTCAATTAGCACCCATACTCAGGTACCCAATCTGTAGTGAGTTTAACTATAGATAATATGTTTTACCTTATATAAGAAATTTATCCTTATATGTTGTAATATTGAAGTGGACAGTCCTATCTATAGACTGATTTAATCAAATAGATCTACTGTTTGCTTCCATTGCAAGATTCAGGGTATGAAAATTCATAAAAAATCTTTTTGTTTTCACATTAAATTGAATTGAGCTACTTCCATTATCAATAACATATAAAAATTAACTTGGTGTAATATTTATGTAAATGAACTGCAATATTTTATGTTGAACCTTTCCAAACAACCTTATACACATAAATTCAAAAGTTTTGCATCACCCCAAATTTCAGATTTTTTTTTAATTGGCAAAAATAGATGGCAAAACAACTAAAATGGTAAAAGAAAACTTCATTACTCTTAAGAATTTTTTTTTAAATATAGGGTGATTTTTTAATACAAATTAAAATTAACAAATTGATAGTTTTTCTTAATAAAGTTGCTGGAAAACATTTTTAATACTGTGTATTTGCACCTCTAGCATTTATGCAAGGTTGGAGTTGCCTCACCATAATGCCTCTTCTATTCTTCCCAAGCAGCATGAACAAGTTCTTGTATAATTTTAGGTGCGCTTCTGCATGTTCTTCCACTGCCGTGGAAAACATACCGCAGTCATGCTGGAGATAGTGCGGGTCCAAACAATTGATGGCTTCTGATACCACATACTCATTTACAGTTCTGGTATGGTGAGGTTGGTCATTATCATCCATAAAAACAAAATCCTCACCAACAGCTCCGGTTGATAGTCTGATGTAAAGGTCTAGAATCTCCCTCATGTATTTGTCACCAGTCATTGTGTCTTGAATATAAATTAATTTCGTGGAACCATTAGATTCACCTTACTTTACTAACCCAGAACAAAGCTTTTCCTCCTGAAAATGTCGCAGGTACAGGATGGTCCGGAAATTACTATCTATTATCTCTCAAAATTTTTAATCATCTGTCATGTAGAATAAAGAGAGCTTAGACTTTTCCAACTTTTAAGTAAGCTCTTAGGACCATGTTAGCTGACTGTCCTTTTTACTTGTTGACAAAGTTCTTTAACTATAGATTTATCGACTACATTTAGTTAAATTTGTTTCCTTTCATATCATGTAATTTTATACTATTTTTATTAGCATTGTAGTTTTTTATTGACAATTCCTATACATTGTTATGATGTCGATAGAAATAAATGATTTGATTTGATATGCCGGAGTGTGCATGAGAGAGCTGGACAGCTTTTGTTGGCTCCCTCTATATGATATTCCAATCCGATGACTATCCTGCACCAAATTCTTGTTTTGTCAAAAAAACAGGATATTCCAAAATTCTGCAGGTAAAACCATGTGCTCTTGAGCACTGTAGTTGACAGTTTGTACTCAGGTTGTAGTAGGTGTACTTTTAATTGTTGATGACACTCAAATCTGTTGCCAGTATTTTTTTTTTTATTTATTTATTTACAGAATCCATTTACAAAAGTGTTACATAGCATACCTATACAAACATATATATTCAGATACAAAACCATCTATAAATCAATGAAAGGTGTAGATGACTTAATTAATTAAAGCCCCTATGAAATAATATTCTTTAACTGCCCCTTAAAAGATGCAATCCTAGAGTCAAAAAAGCTTATCTGTCCTGACAGACCATTAGCACTTCGAGCCATTCGTGTAATTGGCTCATTAATACCATAATTGGTACGGTGGAATGGGACTGAAAATATTTCTGATTGTCTATTCAATCTGGAAGGCACCCTAAGTTTAGAAAGAGACAATAACTCGGGACAATCTATAGTAGCATTTAAAACCTTATGCATAATAATAAATCCTTTATTAAATCCATAAAACATGTAGTTACAACAATACACATTTTTTATTACCTATGTGAGGTGTGGCTTTTGTCAGTAAAAAAAATTCTAACTTAATTAAGTATACAATTAAAATATTTATAAAATTTAAAGCATTCAGTCACTTATCCATTCATACATCCATTCATGTCATGATTTATCAAAATATTAAATTTAAATATAAATAAAAAGGCAAAACGCGAGTACACACAAATTAAATAACAAGAAAATATAGCATTCATTCACAAATTAACTCATGCACTAATACACAATACTAGATGAGAGTTTCATTTAAATTTTCAGCCATATACTCATGAAGAGAATAAAAGGCCTTTTCTTGCAGATATATTTTTAGATCTTTCTTTATCTCTTTATCTGATTTTTCTCTGAAGTTTATTGGGAGTTTATTCCAGACATCTAAGATACTATGTACCACATTTTTCTTAACAAATGTAAAATTTGGTTTACAAGTCTTGAAATTGTTTTTGAACCTAGTATTATGCGGATGTTGCCCTTTCAGATTCTCAAAAAAGATTTTATTGTCAAGCATAAACGAAACACATTCATAGATATAAATACAATAAAATGTTAGGATGTTATGATTAATAAAATATGGTTTACAGGATTCCTGATAGGGTAAATTGAATATAGTTCTCAAGCACCTTTTTTGCAAGATAAGAACTCTTTCAGAGTCCCCCGAATTCCCCCAAAGAATTATACCATATCTGACTCTGGACTGTATATAGGCATGATATGCTGAAAGGGAAGCCACTGTACCCACCTCCTGTGTTATTAGTCTCAAAGCGAAGCAATATCTGGACATATTTGCTGCCACCAACTCAACATGGGCACCCCAATCCAATCTTTCATCCATCATTACTCCAAGGAAGTTAGCTGACTGCTGTGTTCTTATCTCTGTCCTTCCAATTTGCACTAGAGAGCTTTCACTAGGCCGTTGTTTAAAGTTTAATATTTGCGTTTTGTTGACATTCAGCAGAAGATTATTTATGCTAAACCAGTCTTCTAGCAATCCAACAGTTTGGGCCACTTGATTTGCACACTCCTGATCTGTATTTTTCCTGCATATAAGACTTGTGTCATCAGCAAGCATAACCATATCATCATAGACATTGGTGACATCATTGGTGTAGATTATATACAGCAATGGTCCCAGAACGGACCCCTGAGGCACACCTTTTTTTATTTCTTTGTAACCAGACTTGAACTGTCTACCATCACTCATTCTGTCAACTACACACTGCCTACGGTTTGACAAATAGGACTCTAGAAGTTTAAGGGCAACTTCTCTGATTCCATAGGCTTCTAGTTTTTTAAGCAGTATTGAATGGTCAACACTGTCAAAAGCCTTGGATAGGTCAAGAAAAATTGCCATTGTAGCTTTTCAATCATTCATTGATTTAATAATTTTCTGCAGTGCTTGATCTGCTTGATCTGCCTTTTCTAAACCCGTTCTGTAATTCTGTCAGTATTTGATGTTTCTCAAGATAAGTTTCAAGCCTGGTGTATATAATTTTTTCAAAAACCTTGTTTATATTGGGGAGCAGTTTTTTAATTAAAGACCATGTAGCCTTCCCTTTATTCTCAGATTCAGCAATATATTTAAAGTTAGTAATTTTTTTAGCCTCTCTAATTACTTTTTTTAAGACCATACAATATTTTTTATAGTAATTTTTGCTAACATGTCCAGAAATCATTTGATGAAATAAATTGTGTTTCTTTTTTAATGAGATCTTGATACCTTGTGTTAACCAGGATCTATTCTTTGAGCTTTTTGATTTTATTTTTTTTATTGGAAATATTTGGTTGAGCTTAGTATCCAAAATACCCGCCAGCTTATTAAAAGCTTTTTCAGCATCCGCCTCCCCCAGCACATCATCCCACACACAGCCAGTCATTTCAGAACATAAAGCCTGTAATTTAGATTTTGAAAATATTCTCCCCATTTTCCATGCACCAACTTCTTTGTCGGTGTTTAGACTTGTATTAATTAAGATCTGTATTGCATGGGGATCAGAAAGGGCTGTTTCCAATACTTCAGCATTGCTAAAATCTAAAAAGTTAATGAAAAAATTATCTATACATGATATTTTATTTAATAGATTTGGTCTTGTTGTATCAAATATTGTTTGATTAAAATTATAAGAGTGTAAAAGATCCAAAAATTTCTGCTTTTCCATCCCACTCTCATTTAGGTTTTTTTCTGGCGATAAATTGACATTAAAATCACCTGTTATAACCATCCTAAAATTCTTGAAAGCTGAACATAAACTCTGACACAATTCCTCAAAGACATCAAGAAAAACATTAAAGTCACCAAGACATATATACACACAGAATCAATAATTTTTGATTTTTATTTAAAATTCCACATACTTCAATTTGTAAGCATCTCACTATAATATTTTTCCTTCCCATCTTGGACAAGAATGCAAACACCTCCATGCTGAATGTGTATTCTCGTATAACAAGTAAGCAGTTGGTACCCATCAATGTGGATGAAATTCTCCTCCCCTGGCCTGAGCCAGTGCTTGCTCAGGCATAAAATTTCATAATTTTTGTTAATATAATACATAAAACATAAGTTGAGTAATGTTCTTCGTGACTCTAATGTGGGTAAGTTCAGGTTATCCCTGACTGACTGATTAATACTTCTGTCTCCTGTAACCACATCTAAAAGCAGCCACCCTTAAAAATATATTTTGAGTTTTTTCAATCTCCTCAATGTAGCAGTTATATGACGGGGACCACACAATTGAGCCATACTCCAAGATAGGCCTAAGAAGAGAGCAATAAAGTAATCTAAAAGTAAACAAAGACACCACAATGCCTCCACAATGTAGAGATCAATACTTTAACTGCCAAAGCACACCTTGGAGTGATAGTATTGCCATAGTTGGGTTTTTTTGTATGGTTAAATGAACATTCTGTTGTTGATTAGTTACACACCTACCACTTCTCTTATCATAAGGAGAATTATTCTGGAGATAATGATTCTAAGTGAGAAACACATCATTTTTACAATCCTCAACTCTATTAGTGGTAAACACATACTTAAAATAAAATCTAGAAAGAAAGAAAGAAAGAAAATGTGCTATATTACGTAAGAATAATCTTGTGTACAAGCATCCTACAAGCTAAAAAAACAAAACACAAATACAATTTCAAAAATTGACAAAACAATGAACAAAATTAAACACAAAAAGACAAAACTTTTTGAACATACTTAAATTAAAGATAACTAAATAAAACAATCAATTACTAAATAAAGGTAAACTTGTTGACAAAACTAGAGAAGAAAAAAGGAAAAAAAGAAAACTTTCCAACATGTCCAAGGTTAAAACCTATCATTAAAAAAGTCATCCAGGTTATAATATGCCTTAGACAATAAAAGCGACTTTAATTCTCTTTTAAATTTCTTAATATCCGATATATGTCTAACACACAGAGGAACATGATTGTAAATTTTTTTACTTATGTAAATTAATGAGTTTTTGGTAAGGGAAGACGTAGGAATAGGTAGGGGAACATCATTTACACGACGAGTCAAATGGCCAGTGTCAGAGGGTAGTTTGGGAATTTTGTGAATAAGAGCAGCTGTTTCTAAGATAAAGAGTGAAAAAAGAGTTAGGATTTTTTCAGAAATGAAGAGGGGTTTGCAAGAATCTCTTAACTTAGCAGAACACAGGTATCTAACTGCTTTTTTTTGAATAACAAAGATAATGTTAAGTAGCCCCTTATTGGTTAAACCCCAAAAAGGCAAGCCATACCGAATATGAGATTCAATAAGTGAAAAGTACACTGAACGTGCAACCACCCCTCCCAGCTCTTGTTTTGCCATTCTTACTGCGAAACATCCAAATGATAATTTCCCAGCCAAATGTAAAATATGATCTTCAAACCGAAGGCGACCATCAATGGTAATTCCTAGGAACTTGCAGCACTCTTTATTCTGCAAGAGGGAATTTTCGTCAAACATCACACCCTGAAACTCGCACTTAAACCCCATAATAGACGTCTTTCTTACATTAAACACGAGCCTGTTGGAAGCACACCACCCTGATAAAATCTGAAGGTCTTCAAGGATACAAGTCTTAATATAGTCAGAATTTTTATGGCTCCATAGTATGGTGGTATCATCAGCAAACTGAACCACCTTGCCCTGCAGTTTCAATGAACTCAAGTCATCCACATACAGTAAAAATAACAGTGGTCCCCCAACACTGAACCCTGGGGAACGCCGCATTTTAGGGATCTAGAAGCAGACAAACGCCCAGACACTGAAACCTTCTGAGTACGATTTGATAGATAGGACTCAAGCCATCGCAATGCTACGCCTCTAAAACCATATTTATCGAGCTTAGATAACAGTATTCCATGATCCACACAGTCAAATGCTTTGGATAGATCACAAAACACTGCCGCCGATGACTCTCCAGAATTCAAGGACACATAGACGCTCTCCAAAAAGCTAAAAACAGCATCATGAGTCCCTTTACCGGCTTGAAATCCAAACTGATTTGCAGACAAAATGCCATTATGATGTAAAAAGGACAAAATTCTGCTTTTTGCAAGTTTTTCAACTATCTTAGAGAGGGTAGACAAAATGAAAATGGGACGGAAATTACAAGGCTGATCCAACTCTCCACCCTTATGAAGAGGGATAACTACTGCCTCTTTTAAACATGAAGGAAAAATGCCATTATGTAAAGAATTGTTTATGGCAGAAACTAAAGCATTTAAGGCTGAATCAGGCAAAAAGAGTAACAACCTCGAAGATATCCCATCAGCTCCAGATGATTTATGGTTTTTTAGGCGTTTGATTTCATTTTTTACTTCGGTAAGTTCGACAGGATGAAAGAAAAATGAATGCTCAACCGACACTTGTTCTAATAAAACACAATTTTATAGTTTGTTCAACAATATGAAATTCTTCAAACTCAGTGTCTTCTAGGAATTCACTGATGTAGTATATTAGCATTTTTAATGAGATTTTTTATTAAACATATTTTAATTTTTAAACGATTCAGGAAGGCGGTTCCAGATTTTGATAGTCAGATGTGTACAGTTTGTATTAATGGATGCAAAATTTGGCCTTTCAGGAATAAGAAAATTTTTATGTTTAGTGTTGTGCTCATGCGTTACAGTGTACTGCTGGAAGAAAGAAAAGTTATTTTTAATAAACAGTATAAACTAATAAATATACAGGGTGTACAACAAAATAAACTAATAAATATACATTTTATCTGGGACATGGGAACATGGAGATTTCGTAAACGGGAAGAGATATAGTTTCGGTTGAATGAGGAAAAAGTTGTGCTGTTTCAAACCTAATCCGATGCGATATTAAGATCCACGATATCTACAGGGGTTTTCAAAATATCGTGCTAAATCTAAAAATTAAGTTTTTAGAAAACCTACAATATCAACGCCATCTTAAATCCGATTTTAATAAAATTTGGTAGTTTTGGGTTATCTACTATAACCAATTGTTTTACGCTACCGATATTTTTCTAGGCATTTTAGATTTTTTGCAACCTTAGTCACCTTTGTTATTTCTTATGGACGCCATATTGGATTTATACGTCATTAAATAGCACGTAAAAAGAAAGACGTAATCTTGATATGGTGAAAAACATTAGTTAGAAAACACAGTTTATTCAAAAAACAATTGTTTTACTTGACTGTGAAACAAATGTTGGGATTGCTGTCATGGCGATACCATCGCTTTGTCAATACTTTTAACCTTTTAAAATACTTGTGATATTTTTAAAGGTATTGATCATTGTAATAGGTTAGACATTTTGAATCATTATGTTTTGGTTTATTTCACAAGATTTATACAGGGTGTTTCAGAACTATGGGATCAAACTTCTGGGGGTTGTTCAGTGCAACAGAAGAATCCATTTGAGTATAGGAACCCATATCCGGAAATGCGTCACTACGCCACTACGGCCCTAAGACGCGTTAAAATTTATAAAAAACATTAATTACCTAAATAGGATCTGCTGCATTTATTTTTACCTGTTGTACATGATACCATAACAACAATTGTTTAAAATCAACGCTTATCAATGTCAATTCTCAATGTCATGTTTAAAAATTTTATAGCTTACAATTTTTAAACATTTATTGCTAATGGAAAACTTTACCAATCAAGAATTGGCGGATATGCATTTGGCATACGGAGCAACAAACTGCAATGCATGAGCAGCATCGCGGTTGTATCATGAACGTTATCCTCAACGACAGCATCCTGGATACAAAAAGTTTATTGCGGTCCATCGGCGGCTCGCTGAGACAGGCATGTTTAACTCGAAAAACTCATCCATTATCCCAAAGATGCTGGTCATACACTTTTATAAAAGGTAAAAAACACGAAATCTACAGCATCACAAAAAAAAATTATTTGTGATGCTGTAGATTTCGTGTTTTTTACCTTTTATAAAAGGCATGTTTAAGACCAAGATGCATGATACTGGTGTTCGAACCGTAAGAACGGTCGAATTTGAAGAAGAGGTGCTTCAGCGAGTTGCCGATTAACCATCAAATAGCACACGTGACGTCGCTAAGAATATGAATATGAGTAACGCTTCTGTCTGGCGGGTACTACACGAGCAACAACTCCATCCTTACCACTTCCAGAAAGTTCAAGGTATGACTGCAGCCGATTATCATCCTAGAGTTCAACTTTGTCGATGGCCCCTGGATCACATCATTGCACAACCAAGTTTTTTACGATATGTTTTGTGGACCGATGAAGCCTCTTTCACAATAGACGGTATTTTTAATAGTAGGAATAGCCTTGTTTGGGACGAAGAAAATCCTTATGCAATTTTTCGAAGAAAACAGCAGAATCGTTGGTCTGTCAATGTATGGGCAGGCATTGTTGATGATTATTTAATTGGGCCATACCTGCTACCGGAACGGTCAACAGGAACTATTTATCTGCGTTTCTTGGAGGAAGTTCTCCCAGAACTCCTTGAAAATGTTCCACTAAACGTTAGACAGCAAATGTGGTTTCAGCATGATGGAGCGCCGGCTTATTTTGCTGTACAAATATGCGAGTATTTGGCTCAGCGGTTTGGGCACCGTTGGATTGCCAGAGGTGGAGCAGTTTCTTGGCCTCCTAGGTCACCCGATTTAACGTCGCTCGATTTTTTCTTGTGGGGACATGTAAAGTCTTTAGTCTACGAAACTCCAGTAGAATCAGAGCTAGACTTAATTGGACGAATAACAGCAGCATTTGAAATCATTCAAAACGAGGATCAAATTTTTAGTGTAGTCCGCCGAAATCATGTGCGGCGTTTAAATCGGTGTATTGAGGTTGGGGGAAGACAATTTGAACAATTGTTGTGATGGTATCATATACAAAAGGTAAAAATAAATGCATCAGATCCTATTTAGGTAATTAATATTTTTTCTAAATTTAAACGCGTCTTAGGGGCGTAGTGACACATTTCCGGACATGGGTTCCTATACTAAAATGGATTCTACTGTTGCACTGAACAACCCCTAGAAGTTTGATCCCAGGGTTCTGAAACACCCTGTATTAATCAAGTGTTTTAAAATACGTAAACAATTTCGTTTTTTTGATAAACTCTCTTTACTCAACAATAAGTTTAAGATGGAGAGATTTACAAATAGAGAAAAAGTAGATTTATATGATTGCTTCATATTGTGCCGCAGAAATGTGCAATGAGCGCTTTTTAGATGAACGACAACCAGGTTGAGTGACTTTCAGTAGATTGAGAGATAATTTATTGAAGGGTGGTTCATTTAACAAGCCCAACATAAATAGAAATAGCGACGAAAATGTAGTACTTCAAAGCGTCCTCGAGAATTCGCGCACATGGCTTCGGCAAATCGAGGCTAATGAAGGAAGTATCTAAAATTACTGCCCAACGAGTTTTAAAAAGTACCGCCCATATCATAAGGACATTAGTCAGGGACTTCGAGAAGAAGACTTAGACAGATGGTCAGTATTTTGAAACTGATTCCTCAGAAAATGCCAGGAATCTCCTAGATTCCCTTTAAAAGTGTTGTGGTTGGACAAAAGCAAGTTTACAAATTGTGGTGTCTTTAATAGACATAATAATATTTATTAGGCCGATGAAAATCTAGTTAGAAACCGCGAAGTTCATTATCAAACAAGATGGGGATTTAATGTTTGGATAGGTATTTTAAATGGACATGTTTTATTTAACATTTTTATTGACAACCTAACAGGACCAAGATTACAAGGCAATTGTTGAAAATTATGTAGATCCCAGTTTAGAAGAGTTGCCTCTTCATGACATAGCCAACATGTGGTTCCAACAAGATGGCGCCGCTGCACCCAATTCTGCAATTATTTCTAATTACCTAAATAAACAATATGGAAATAACTGAATAGGAAATCGAGGTCCTATTGTGTGGCCTGCCTGCTCACCTGATTTGACGCTCCTTGTATTTCTGTGTATGGGGATACCGAAAAGATTAAGTGTATTTCACTAATCATACTACAGTGGAAGAACTTGAAGTAGTCGTCCGACAAGCAATTCAAGAAATACCACAACAAATTGCCAAAAATGCTTGTTTGGCTATGATTGAGAGGTGTACATTGTGTATTAACAAAAATTGAGATCTTTTTGAACACTTTATTAACTAATTTTATTTTGGTTAATTGTAATTTGTTTAATTTCATGTATGTTAAGTTAGAAATAATTGTTGTCATTTCAACAAATAATTTTTTTATATTTCATTATCATATTAATAAAATGACTTTCTTGTTTGAATAAAAAAAAACAAAAATAATGGATTAGCAGTCTTTGTTTTCACAGCCAACTAAGGCAGAAAATTTTTTTTTTAATAAATTTATGTTTTCCGCCATATGATGAGGTTGAAAAGGTCTTATTATGTGCTATTCAATGACGTATAAATCTAATATGACGTTCATAAGAGATAACAAAGGTGACTATGTTAACGTCAACCGATTGGTCATAGTTCTTCTAATCCAAAACTATCAAATTTTATTAAAATCGGATTCAAGATGGCGACGATATTGCAGACTTTCTAAAACCCTAACTTTTAGATTTAGCCCCATATTTTAAAGACCCCTGTAGATATCGTGGATCTTAATATCTCATCTGATTGGGCTTGGACTAGCACAAGTTTTTCCCCATTTAACCGAAACTATATCTCTTGCCGTTTACGAAATCCCCATGTATACCATTTTATCTGGGACACCCTGTATAGGCTATAAAGTGTCAATATATTGTTTGCAATAATAGGTTGTCTACATGTTGCTAATGCTTTTATTTTGAAAATAAAGCTAAGACAACTTTTGTATAAAATGAATGAATAAAAATTCTGCTGCTTATTACATTATTTTCCCAAAACGCTAACCCATATCTCAGCCTGGACTGCACGAAAGCATTATACGGAATTATAACACTCAATGCGAAGCCAAATCTTATAAATACCCAGAACCTCTTGTCAATAGTAACTTTCAAGAAAGGGCTTTCCACCGCACCTCTCCAACATACTCCTCACCATTATTCGAATTGTAGATTAAATTTGTATTATAAGCAAACAGTATTATTTACTTGGTAGTGATGTTTACAATGTAATTTTCGTACAAGAGAGAGCAGAGGACGCAGAATAGACCCTTGTGGTACACCCTGTATAATGTTTTTTTGGTGCGAGAGTACCCACTTCCCCTGAGAGTTTATTTCAGTGACTCTCAGTTGCCTATTAGTTAAATATGATTTAAATAGTTGTAATGCTGTTGCCCTTATGCATGTTTTACCATTTTACTAAGAGGCAGGCTATTATCAACGCTGTTAAAAGCCTTTGACAGGTACAAACACAAATCCGCTGTAAGCCGCGTACTATTAAAATATGCTATCATAGTTTTAAGAGCCTGGTAAATCGCTGACATTGTTGCTCTGTTAATATGTGGTTTACTTCCAATAAGTCTATTAAGCGATTGAAGAGTAATGAGATTGAGACATTTCCAATATCCTTACTGTCTGTAGTGTTCAATCTTCTTTCTATCTTTTTTTTGTGAATTGGTAAGACCTGGCTTTCTTTTAAGGGCTTTGTTATACACCCTACTTGAAAAGCTATTATAACTAACGATATGTGTGAAAAGTTTATTTATTAATAATGCAGAAGTTTTTAATATTTTAACTGGGATTTCATCACTACCCATTTTTTTGTTTTTTAAGATAAGTATACTTGTATTGTATACTTCTAAGACTTGTATACTTCTTGTCAATAACTGGTTTTAGAAACATAATATTGTTTGTTAGAGATAGATCAGCTTGTTTATTTTGATTTATTACAGGACAAGAACTAATAAAGTAGTCATTAAAATTATTCAAAGTGGACTTTTCATCATTGCTAGGAAATGAATTAAAGATAATAGGTTTAGTGTTGTTTTTATTTGTTATTTGCTTTATTAGAGCCCGATTCTCTCAGTTATTTTTGCCACAGCAATTGTCTACTTGTTTTACAAGTTTAATCACTCTATCTTTAATAAGTTTTATAAGAATCGTTTGTCACCATACCTGTCAATCATATTTCATATAAATATCTCTTTGTTTTACTGGAAATTTCGATACCATCATCATGGATTACCATGCACTTATGGGAAAGTTAAGCCACATAGCTTCTTGAAGAATATTATTAAATTTTGTGCATGATTTTGATCCTGTTGGCATCAAGACTAAAAAGATTCTTTTTTGTGTAGATGTGGAACTAGCTTCAGCTGTAAGAGTATTTAGTTTTATAAATTGAGCAAAGTGATAAAGATATTGGGTAATTTTAAAAGTAGATTAAATGAGCCAACTTTATAAAGCATTAGTCAAAGTTGAGGTTATAAAAATAAGTAATATTTAATTTTAGAAAAGATGTCCTATTAAATGCTTTTGCTGTTTAATGTTTGTCTTTGATCAGTAAAATGGCTAGTCAATGTTGCAAAGCTAAAAAAATCTAAAGAATATCTATTTTTAAGGCGTGGCAATCGAAAATCTGATCCAAGAGTAGGATTTTAGTGACTTCTTCGTGATAAGGGCCAATATCTCGAAAACCATCGACTTTTTACTAAAGTCTGTTTATGTTTTTCTGGGTGTTTATGGGTTGCTCCATCAGCCCCATTAGTATTATCGTTGACTTTCCGGACTCCCTGTATACTATTTATACTCTTACAACATAGGTCATTCGTAGATACTAAAAAACGAAAATTAAAAAGCCTTTATTGAGTGTGATTGGTTTCGCCATAATGCAGCTCCTAGGGTCATGGCGGTGCTAATCTATTGATCCTATCCTTGTTTCCTGCATATAGTGTATAAAAGGTACGAAATCTGTTTTCTAGTTTTTTGGAGTCAGTGGTTCCTATTTTATGCAGTTTATTTCTATATGGAAGAAATTTGGGTACAGTTTCTTCCTTCTTTGACGAACTACATTTTCACACCTTTGTATCCATGATTTAAATTGCTGAAAGGAGACTTACCAGCCGCGAATATACCAGCTGTTCCGCGACTTTCGTGCATCATCTTGTTCGCCTCTTAAGCGCCTCTCACACGATCAGTATTACTGACAGTCTTGAAGACTGACAGTATTTCGTCAGTATTTTTCACGCGACCTCACACGATCAGTATCAGTCATCAGTCTGCTCGAATCGTCTCTTGAAGTGTGTTCAGTCACCTCCTCCTGCTTGAATCCTTTCCTGCTTGAAGCAGTTAAGCGTTTAGGCGTGTTCGTTCGCGTCATTTATCTGTTAGTTATTTTGCTATGGATTGTAAAAAGAAAGCTTGCGCTGCTATTATAATTTTACATTTAACAAGTGCTAAACGTAATAAGCAAAAGAGACGTTGGATTAAGCAATGGATTAGTCAACGTGAAAAATATACCCATCTGAATTTATTACATTTTATTAAAGACAAAGACCCCGAGGATTACATTGCTTCTTAGAGTATTGATTTGTTTTTTTACATCGTCAATGATCGCATTTGGTTAGGACTGCACAAAAAATTTAAGCAGAGCTTCATATCCTCTTCTTTTCTTATCTCTGTCACAGTATTCTGATATACTTGAATTCCACAATTCGGGCATAGACCTATATAGGTCTATAAATTGCGTTAAAATATATTTTTTTCCTTTTTGTTCTGCTTCACACAAATCAGGTGAAGCTATCGAGCTCAGAGCGGTCGTTTCCTGAGTTTCTTCCATTGTGCACGGTACTCAACTTATCTCTGCCTCTGTCTCTGCACGGTGCACGATGAAATTCAGACTGACGACTGTTGGAATGATTGACAGTCTCGCCCTCTCACGGTCAGTATTTTCATCAATCTTTTAGCTCCGCCCCCAATGACTGACGTGTTTTCAGGATCCCGAAAATCACATCAGTCATTCATTCACGACTGACAGTCTATCAGTACTTGCCCTGACACGATCCGTATTACTGACAGTATTTTGAAATAATCTCAGTAATACTGACTGTGTGAGGGGCGCTTTAGACCCGAAGGTGCGACAAAGATGGAGCGAGTGACACCTTGCGACATCTCGAGGCACACGTGGAAGGTTAGCGAATGGAAAACAATGGTCCACCTAATATATAGGCAGCCCTCGCTGCTGGGAGTGGACTAAGTCCGAATATTGGCGCGACTTTTAAGTCGATATAAATAGAGTAAAAATAATATAAATAAGTGCTTATATTATCTTAGCTCATTGTGTTTAGTGTCATACAAGTGTGTAATAAATCAGTTGACTATTTTTGTGCATCCAGTGTTTTAATTCACACCTAAAACAACCTAAATTGTGCCTATTGCCTAGATCAGATTTAATTCACTTTTTAACAGACAAAATCTTATTTTTTCATATTTTACCTTATCAGATTTTAACTTAACTGTAGTCTGGACCAGTGTTACTCAAACTTTTTTCGTGACGGAACCCTTTTAAAAAACTAAATTTTTAACGGAACCCTAAACTCTAAACTACAAGCAAAAGCAGTTATATGTAAATTGTTTATTAATAATCATACAAAAAAAGATAGATACAGGTCCACTTTGATACATGCATTCATTTATTATGACTGCTGGCGGAGCCCTACCGGACGTTTCGCGGAGCACCGGGCCTCCACACATTCAGGTTTTAAAAATCATTTATTAGTCATTTATTTAAAAATCATTTATTAATAACAGATGGCCAAAAACTAAATTTGCGGTCAAAGAAAAATAGTAAGGAAAGATGTTTTATTAAAAAGCTCACATAATTCTTATCAAGTTTCAGAAAAGATATATGAACTGAACATAGTCTTTGTATAAATCTGAAAGTGAGTGCAAATAAATTAACAATAGAATTTTCGCATTTTAGAGTGATTTAATTAATAAATTCGTTGCCGTTTTCTTAATTATTGAAGCATCAAATTATTTACTTAGATCATATTTAATTTTACTTTATTTAAATTTACTAGTATAGTATTTTAACATATTTTTCTCTTTTTGAGCAGTAAATTCTAATACCCTGTTATCTTGTTAATGAAGTGTAATTAATATAAAAATGTATACAGAACTGGAGTACTAGAGTAGTCATATTACATTCACTTTTAAATTATGGGAACTGAGAAGATCCTTTAATTAAGTCATTTTTTTGTAGTTAATATTACTGTTGCCATTTATTATTCTAATTCAGAAAGTCAAACATCTAAGGGTTATAATTCATTTTAGAAGAAATGAATAAAACGAAGCCCATCGAAAATGATTTCCCTATTTCGGGCTTATTACCCAAGAATGAAACCGGCGCTGCTTCATTTTTAACGAAATATCCTACATATGATGGTAGAGGTATTGTAATTGCAATTTTGGATTCAGGAGTCGATCCTGGAGCTCCTGGATTACAGGTAAATAAGACCTAATTTTTAATTAGTACTTGTTTATTAATAGTTTTATTTACAGAAAACCTCAGATGGAAAAATAAAAGTAATAGAGAGGTTTGACTGCAGTGGTTGTGGCGATGTTGATACCAAAACCATAGTAGAGCCTGATGATGAGGGCTACATTACTGGTCTTACTGGGAGGAAGATGAGAGTAAGTGAATTATAGGTTGTTTGTAATAAAGCTACATATCTATAGTAGAAATCATAATTTATCACCTATGAATAGATATGCTTTGGAAATTTTGTTTTTTAACTGTTATTGTACTCTTGAAGATATCAGAGAAAAACCAGAAAAGATATACAGATATATCTTTTCTGGTTTTTCTTATGAACTGTATTTGAACTTAACTGGTATTTTGTTCTAGTCAGCATGATATTACAGATACTCTGTAATAGACCAATATCTTATAATTGTAATTAATATTTTCACCATAAGCGTCCGTTATAATATAAATCGCCGCTTTTATCTTAGATTCCAAATAACTGGAATAATCCATCTGGAACGTTCAGAATAGGAGTTAAAAATGCATTTGATTTGTATCCTGAAAGGCTTAGGGATCGTGTCAAAGGAGAATACAAGAAAAAGAACTGGAAAGAAGGCCAAAGAAATGTCCTAAGCAATTTGTGGCGTGATTTATCGCAACTAGAAGATAAACAAAAAAAGACCCTTAATGAAACTGAAAAATTATTGAAAGAAGATTGTGAAGCTAAAGTTGAATTTTTAAATAACTTAGACAAGAAATATTGCGATAATGGTCCCGTATTTGATTGCATACTTTATAATGATGGCTCAAAATGGATGTGCTGTGTTAATGTTAGTAGTGAAAATGATCTCTCAAAATGCCCCCTACTAGGAGAATACAGTGTCACTCATGAGTATCTACCTCTTACGAAAATAGATAATTTAAATTTTAGCTTTAATGTGCATGATGATGGAAATGTCCTTGAGCTTGTAGGAGTTTGTTGTAAGTATACTCACATTTTATAGACTTAATTTTTAGAATTATTGGGTATGTAGATAAGTGAAACGAACAGAATATGCTATCCTAGAAATAGATGGTGATAGAGAAAACCGGTGTTTTAGGATATTTGAAGTCTTAAATATTTTATTATATTCTCTAAAAATATTTATTAATCTAAATTTAGATATTAATAATAATTTTAGCTAGTTTCATTGTAAAGTCAATTTTTCTTTGAAGATAATGGATAAAAATATAACTATTTTTGCTAACAATCTGTATTTTGAAATGTTATAAAAAATATCTATAAAACATTCTAAGTTATACAATATAGGTACATCTGACGCACAATACAATTTTTTTTAGAGAAATGTGGGTGTGTCACATGTTCTTATTACTTAAATCAAATATATTAAAGTGACGTTCATTCTGAGGAACATGTAGCAATTGAGAATATTGACTAAAAATCACAATGTTTATTAGTATAAGTTAAACATAAAACTATTATTAATTTCTATAAAAGCCATTTTGTCACTTTTTTTAAGGCATGTGTACAATCATCAAAAAAATATCTCATTTTATTTATTCTGTGACTTCTGGTATTTAACAATCTATTATTTTAAAAACCTTTGATTTAATAAACAAGAAAATATTGCAATAATATTTTACTCAGTAAGTGTATTTCCCTCTTCCATATAGCTCTATAAAACTGTAAGTCATATATTAATAATGTTAATCAAACACCTATTAAGTTATTCAAATAAAGTTAATAAAAATAGAACCAATTGGCTATATACTTTAATTTTAGCATAAGGTAATAACGGTAATATACAGTGACCGCCTAAAGTTCCGCATAAATTCGATAAAAATTAGAAACATGATTTTTTGAGAAACCGCTCGGACCCGTCAATTTTTATTTTAAGTTGCGCATTATTTCACATAAACTTTTGTATACAGGGTGGAACAAAAAAAAAGATATGACGTCATCGGTCATTTTTTTAAACGGAATGCTATATTTTTTATTGCATTTATGAAATATAGGCGAAATTGCAAGCAAGTTTCGTATAACACACCTTATCTCAAAACTCAACTGTTTCCGAAATATTTACATTTAAATAATAAGAAAACAAATAAGTACGTCTATTTACAAATTAAGGTAAAATCGAGGATATAAATAATCTTATAAACACTACCAATTGCTTCTATTTCCATGGTTGCACTTGTAAAGAATCTCCATTTTCGAATGTCACTGTCAGTTCGAAAATTAATAGTTTTTATCAGAATAAATGATGGCTAATTTAACGAAAACCCAACGAATTGAAATTTTGATGATGCTGGAGTACAAACCATCCTATTTCTCAGTCAACAGTTAGTAGAATAGAGCACAAATTAATAACTTCAGGTCATGTTAGGGGCATGTCGGTACTGGTCAGTGTCAAATCCACACTGGGCAACTGAGGCTCACCGTCTATTAACTTTTACACATCTATTACACATCTATTAACTTTTACACATCTAGATGGATAGCACGAAGAGGGCCAATAGAGTGGCCGGCCTGGTCACCAGACCTAAATCCCTGCGACTATTTTTTATGGGGGTACCTGAAAAGTAAAGTTTATATTGAGAAGCCAAACAACGTAGAAGATTTTAAAAATAGAATTTGATATAAAATTAGACGTATATCGCCCGAAATAATTGACAGGGTTTTACATGAGTTTGTAAACCGTCTTGCTCTCTGCCAAGAAGTAAATGGGGATCAGTTTGAACACTTGATACATTAATAAGAGTATTCACAGTTTATAACATTTTATCCTCCATTTTATCTTAATTTGTAAATAGACGTACTTACGTGCTTTCTTGTTAGTTAAATGTAAATATTTCTGAAACAGTTGAGTTGAGTTGAAACAAAGAGTGTTATACGAAACTTGCTTGGAATGTCGCCTATATTTCATAAATGCAATAAAAAATATAGCGTTCCATTAAAAAAAATAACCGATGACCGTCATATCTTTTTTTTTGTTTCACACTGTATACAAAAATTTATGTGAAATAATGCGCAACTTAAAATAAAAATCGACGGGTCCGAGCGTTTTCTCAAAAAATCATGTCTCTAATTTTTATCGAATTTATGCGGTACTTTAGGCGGTCACTGTATCGAAAATATACAAAATTATTCAGTCTGCTCAAATGTAAATCTGATGTAGTTTTTAATAGTGAAATTCATAGACAGAGTTATATGATTGTGGTCCAATACCAGCAGCTTTTGCTGATAAAGAATAAAATAAATTATGTTTAATCAGTTATTATTTGTATGACTTATACACAATCGTTTATTGTAAAAAAAAGGTAACAAGATAACAAGTTCAGCAAAGTATTGCACAAACATGAACATTCGTATTTCAAAATTCGTTTTTGTTTTGTTTTAAATCTTATTCTTGATGCCCTCTATGAGGCTGATACTTTCAATGTCTTCATTTTTGTATGAATATGCTTGTCTTTAACAAGAATGTATTACGCAAATGTATTACAAATTCAATAGAACTGCAGAGTTTAGCAAATATCTAAAGAACTTTCCGATTATAGATTATTTTCATTAAGAGTATTCTCTCAGCAAAGTTAAACAAAAAAACAACGTAATGGTTAATTTATTTCCCACAACTGAAAAGTCTACATGACCAACATGGTATCAATCGTCTATGGATAAAAATTTAAACCAATCTGCAGTAGTTCCCTTGAGTTCAAGTGTTGTAGATATGATAGTCTCAACATTAGTAGAGATAATAAATTGCTTAAAAATAAAGAATTAAATTCCATCAATTTTGCAAAAGAAAAAATAAACCTGGACTCTTAGGTTTTCGGCAAGTATCCGTTTTACCACTCACCATAAAAAAGTGGAAAATCTGTTATTCTATTAACCAGTTTTAAAACCAAAATCTATTAATAAGCAAGCGCCTCATCCCAATGAAAAATTATTTACTTGACGACAATAACCTATTTCTAACAATTTTCGATACCCAAGTTAAATTAAGCCATTTTGTCATAAAGTTCAATAGCTTCATAAACGTCTAAGCAATAGGTAAAAATTGCATACGGCTGTAAAGTCAAAAATTGAAAATTGTTACAAGACGAGTTCACTTAAATTTAACATTTAAATTGAAGTATCTGAACAAGCGATTGAATTTAGTTTATTTATCTATGTACATAAAGAGTGAGCTAATAATATACTTGTAAATATTTTTTATTTACTAATTTTTATTTTTTATATCCCTTTTTTTAGCAAGCCATGGGACTCATGTAGCGTCAATAGCTTCATCTTACTTCCCAGATTTGCCCGAGCAAAATGGTTTAGCTCCGGGCGCTCAGGTCATATCTCTTACTATCGGAGATGGTAGGCTTGGTTCCATGGAAACTGGTACTGCCCTAATAAGAGCCATGATCAAAATTATAGAACTTAAAAAAAAGATGAACATACATGTTATAAATATGAGTTATGGCGAACACGCCCATTGGGTTGACACGGGGTAAGATTTTTAAAACGGACTTTACTTTTTGCACCTTAGTATGTAAGAAACACAATTAGATTTTATAAAAATCGAAAAATTCAGATTAATTGTTCACAGAGTGACTGAAAATAAGTCGATTTAGTTGTCCCAATATTTTCAGTTACAGTTTTTGACTGACGTAAACTAATTAAATCCAGCACTCAGTAATTTATAAAGCGCGCAACTACCGAGTGGTCACTTAAGCAAGGTAAGCGGCTGTTTCTCAGAAACTAATAATCGTAGGACCTTAAAAAAAACGTTATAAAAATGCCCCAAAAAAATGCTGGAAAATATTTTCAAGTTCATTGGTCAGCCGCTAGAGGGAGAGGTCAGCCATTAGAGGACGCACTAGTTAAGTATTTTGATAGTTAAAACACTTCCGGTTATGCCGGAAATAGATATCAACTGACACCCATTAGTAGATTTTACTATTAAGTAAAATGCCACTATTAAGTAAAATCTTGCATCTGTATAGGTAGGGCAGAAAGTAGGAAAAAAATTTTTTTTGTAATAACTAATAATAAATTGAAACGTCAAAACGATCATTTTGATCAAAATGCCTTTTACTAATGACGAGGCTGTTGATTTGTTAGCTGTATATTTTAAATGTTTTCAAAAGGCAGCAATCGCTCAAAAGGAGTGTGCGATGTGCTATCCAAATCGCAGACATTATGGCTGATGTATTTTTTTGCGCTTAGTGCAACCCTTGTGGGCTACTGAAAGTATTCATCCACCTATATCCTACGGTAATTACATTACGTACATTCTAGACGTAATACCAGCAGTATTAATTGGTAGAACCGAAGAAAATCTAGTCAATATTCTCGCATAGGATTCTCACCCCTTTCAAAACATATATTACATATATTATATCTAAATATTTTAGTTTATCAGATACGATCGTTTCGTATTGATGCAAATTTGTTTTACTTTCAAACTACTTCCTTATCGTTTTGCACCAAGCCTTAACGGATATAGATTTCGATGGGCGACTTGATTATTGCCAGTAGTTTCTGGGCATGATTAACGAAAACCCTTAATTTCTGTCCAGAATTCTTTGGATAGACGAGGCTACTGAGAAGCAAAGGTACCCCACAATTGCCATAATATGCACTATTGGTCTGACGAAAGTACTCATTGGATACAAGAAGTTCAGCATGAAGGACGCTACAGTGTACGTAAACGTACGCTACAACGTACCTAAGGCACTAATGGGTAACGTTTTCCTATAGTTCCTCAAAAACACATTGCCAATTTTATTGGAAGATGTAAATCTTGGATCCTAGAAGATATTTCTGCAACTTGATGGCTGTCCAGCATTTTGCAATAAATGTGCGAGATAGGTGTTCTGAATGCAATATACACAGATCGATGGATATATAGGAAGAGGAAGTCTGTTGCCCTGGCCAGCCAGTTTAGATTTTTACCTATGGGGAAGAGTAGAATATCTTGTTTTTTAGTCTAGCCTAGGGAAAATTCAAAATGCCAATCATTGCTTGCCTAGAGATGAAATTGAATATGCTATTTTATCTACGAGGGAAAGAGTGCAGCTACGTGTTGAACATAATGGCGACCATTTTGATTATATAAGAAAACACTAAAGCAATTTTTTAACAATCGGCTTTTTTTAAACAACCAATTACTTTTGAAAGAATTCGTGGATGATTTTTTTTACTATGAAAATACTTTACCACGAGTTGTGATACTTTGAGTCTTCTTAACTAGGCTGAGGAAATGGGAATTTACGACGATTTTTGTGATTTTTATTTTCTAATAGTCACATTGTTTTTAATAACTTTTAGTTAATAAGTATATACTATAACTTTTATATTAGTAATGATGTTCGATTGCGGGTTTCACCAGCCTGTTCAGCTTTGTTCCCTGCTTTTTATAACATAAAAATAAATATATTGTTGCATTTGAGATTTTTTAAATAACTTGCATAGATTAATACTTCTTAGATAGGAAGCCTCCATAAGCGCCAATAGAACACTGAACCGCCGACTGAATGTGGCGCCCTCTAAATGTCGAGGAGTAGTACTAACCGGAAGCGAAAATAGGTTTGTGGCGGCATAATAGCGGGAAACTTAAACTTTTATTATGGCGCCAAATTTAAATTTCGCTTTACGCTACCGTTAACTTAAAATAAGTGAAAAATGCTTAGTTTTTTCGGAAATTGCAGTAGGCATATTGAAAAAGTGTTAAACTGGGACTTTTTTGTCTATATTAAAAAGTCCTCCATTTATCAATCAGAAATTGAACAAAAAATATTTACAAAATGTAATGCTATAGTATAAAAAGAGATTATAGCAAAAAATTTACTTATTTTATTATACTTTTTATTAGTTATACAATAGAAATTAATAGTTATATACGTCCAAATTCCACAATGTATAACTTAATTTAATTGGTAATTTTGTTGTATAAAAAACAAAGTTTGTAAAGTAGAATTTATACAGAGCGTTACAGAACGTTATAGAAAAAAAAATAAGATGAGTTCTGATGTGTATTGAGCTTCGCTGAGTAATTTGTTTTGGTCTCCAATGTCTAGAAATAGAAAGCATATTTTGAACTATTAATTTTTAAAATTAAGAAAAGAAAATCTTTTTGCCACATTGTCCATGTGAGATCCTACTGCATTATTTAAGACCTGGGTGCAGTTTTTAACCTTCATTTTATTTATTTTTGAAGGTAGTACATGACAATCCGTTAGCTTGGTGCACATTCTGTTGTCGGTTGTTGCTCTATGTGGTTAAAAGTGGTCAATTCTTCATAATCGTGATCTGCAAAAACATATAATGGAATGTTCTATACATCTTTAAGTCAAATAAAAAGATGTCATTTGGCCACACAACAGTGGTATCAGTTTAAGAGATAGATTAAGTTAAATGTAATATTTTTTTACTATCATAAAGGTGAATGAATAATTAAAGAGTTTAGTTTAACCCAAGCAGTTTTTCATTTAAAATTAAGGTTAAAGCTTACCACCCCCGGTCAGGCCACTTGTTACGGATACCATTCTAACTTACCTTGTATTAGGCCTGAAAGGTTAACTGAAGGTATGACATCTGGTTTAAGGTCCCTTCTTGAATTGAGCATAAATGAATCGGAAGTAAAATAATTTTGACTCACATAGAATTTCAAATAGAGTTGTCTACTGCTGAGATTTTTATGGTTTCGAGGCTGAATAATCTAAACAAAAGTATTAAACATATTGGGCCTCTTAATAAAACCAGATGTGTTTTGCTGTCCTGCAATACCTTTTTTCAATTCAAAGCTTTTACTATTTATTTATTAGTTCATATTAATTCACTACTTTTTAGAAATTTTCCAGTATTTAGAAATTTTCTGTCAGTACACCTAAATAAAAAAAGAAACCACAGAACACTATAGTCAACTAAACACCTGCAAAATGTGAGAACAAATCAATTTTGTTAAGATTTTTTTCGCAAAATTTGATAAGCGAAAGTTAGTTTTTTGGCAGAAGTTAAAAGAAAGCGTTTGCAAAATTCTAGAAGGTAAAGAGCTATGAAAAATGGTCGCATTTTATATTATATTCCATATTAGACGCTTGACAATCCGTGCATCCTCGAGGTGGTAGTTTCGCTTTCTTACCGCCATCTATATGTCGAGGAGTAGAAGCTTTTTTGGTATTCTCTCAATCGCTCAACCTTTCAAGGCCCTGATAATTTGTCGAATAGTCCACGCTCCCTAGCGGATTTTAGCAACAGCTAACAGTAATATTTTTTCGATATGAAAATACAGCAATACCACCCAGAGTCGACTTTCAGAAATTTTTCTCATTCAAGATAAAAAAATCTCCCCATTACTTTATTTTACAAGTGACATAAATTCTAGTTAAAAAGTTTTTTTGTGTGGGAATGTATGTACATTAGATTATTACCACAATATTTTGGGATGCCCGTTATTACAAGTTTTTCGTAAAAAAATTAATCTTAAGTTTTAATGTAGCTGTAACACCCTCTAGCGGCTGACAAATTACACTTCACTAACAATTTTTTTTAAGGTTCTACGATTATTAGTATCTGAGATACAGCCGCTCGCAGGGTGGAACTGGTAAGGTGAACTCTAAATTAACTGCTGAACTTTAAAAACAAAATAAGAGTAAACTAGTAAATAGATGATTCAAATCATATACTACATAAATTTTCATAATTATGGTATTTTCATGTATAATCTACTTAGTGCTTAAATTAGTTTTTTAAGCATTTTCTAGAGAAGTGCGTGACATAGAATTACAAAACAAAAATTATTAATAATTATTGATATCCGCGTGAAAGATTGGTTGAATAAATTTACTCTTATTTTTACTTATTTCGTAACAAATAGTAATGTAATAGGTAGTTGAAAAATTTAAAGCTCCTCGATAAAAGTATGTAACTGCTTTAAAATTATGACTGTTTACTTTTAAGAGTAAATTTCCTTTATTGTTGCTATTGTATGCTGTGCAATGAAATGATTTTTTCCACATACGTCAGTGTCTCTATTATTTATTGTTAAGCTTTGTTCTCGTTGGCCCTGTTTTACTTATGCAGAATCTTTATTAATTTTTACTATAGCATTAAACTTTAGAATTACATGAGATTTTTTCATACTTTATTCATATATGGCTTTATGTTATTTAATTTCTTATTAACTTTCTACCTTACATTTTCGTTAATTTTACTTCTTTTTTTTATATAGCTATGTATTTTAGGAGAGTGGGAAATTTGGTAAATGAAATAGTAAATAAATATGGAATTATATGGGTCTCATCGGCTGGTAATAGTGGTCCCGCCTTAGGAACTATTAGCACACCTTCGGATATTGCCGACGAACCTATTATTAGTGTTGGCGCTTACGTATCATCAGAAATGATGGTAGCTGAATATGCTATGAGAGAGAAACTTCCAGGTATTCGAATTTTTATAGAGCATGGTTAGTTTATTAATTCACTTTATAATTCCAAAATTATTTTTCTAAGCTTGGAATCTTATAATGTTGGACGGCTGAAACTTTTGGTGTAGATCTCAAACAAACCCAGATTGTACTATTCTGAAGCGTCAATATTGGTAAAATGTTCGTTTTTATTAGAGATAGAAAGAAATAAATTAAAATCGACACAGATACGGTTATCAAATGAAATGTTATTTAAAAAAATGCCTAATAGTACTTCTTTAATTTCAGGCCTATGATGTGTGTCTAAAAACACAATTTTCCGTAGAATCTCAAGGTCTTGAAAATTTACTAAAAAAATAATTACACCATCAAATTATACGGCAAAATATATTAGATTATGTGCCTAAATTATAAGTCAAAAACCTTGTAACTTAAGAGTTTCATACTGTCAAACTGTTGCTATTGAAACATTAGATTGCGAGAATCTCTCTATCTTTAATAGAAACGGAGATATCCCATAAAAATATTGGAATATGGATTTTACATCATACTTAAGAAGCACATAGCAACTTATTTACTTAAAAACAATTTTTTAAACAATTTAAGCTAGAAGACTAGAAAGACGAGAAGGTATATTTAGAACAACTATTTGTATGAATGAAGGTACGATTGTGATGCAATTTTCTTGGCCGGATATACAGGGTAATTTATAAACCATTAAGATCGCCATAACTATAAGGAATATTTCAATTGTTTAAGCATTTAGTTAAACGGGGTTTGTCCAATAGTTCCAAAATTTCATATATTTAAGATATTTTATTATTTGTCAGTAATTTTTTCCTATTTTTTCACATCTTTTTTTAACTCGTTAGCTCTGATGTGATTAGTTAAAAAAAAAGAGGCATCAATAAATTCAGCATTTGCGCTGATCATTTCAATTTATGAGAATGCTACAAATCTATAATATTAACTATAATATTGGCGATTAATAAGCCGTTATTAATCTCCAAATTAAATAGCTATTTTCTATTTTATTATGTTGTACACATTTAGTTTTAATTTACTTTAGATCTTATTCCTTTTAGATCTTATTGGTTTGAATAAAATTTGATTTACCCTGTATATTGTTAGGCCCTTGGGAGATAAAATATGGAAGGTTGTGATAATTCGTTCTGTGGGACAGCAAAACCATTTTTGTATTAAGGTCTAAGGATTTTTTCTTTTGGTAGGTTCTACTTATACATGGTCTTCAAGAGGTCCTACTATCGACGGGGGAGTTGGGGTTCACGTCTGTGCTCCAGGGGGAGCAATTACATCAGTACCCAATTTTACTCTGCGATACTCACAACTTATGAATGGTACATCAATGGCTTCACCAAACTGTGCAGGGGCAATTTGCTTATTACTCTCTGGTATGGTACAGCAAGAGTTACCTTTCTCACCATATTTAGTCAGACGAGCTTTAGAAAATACTGCTAGTTTTATTGAAGGTCTAGAAATACCTGCTCAAGGAGCTGGGTTGATTCAAGTAGAAAAAGCATTCGAATATTTGGTTAACTATCATAATACGCAAGAAAGAGATGTTAGGTTTCAAGTGCAATGTGGTTCAAGCAATAGTAAGGGAATTTATTTAAGAACTAAGTTGAATACGACAAAACATACATATAAAGTAAGCATAGAACCAAAATTCTTGAATGAGGATGAGGTTCTACCTGAAAAAAAGATTAATTTTAATATAAAACTCGTTATGACATCACCAAGTAGTTTTGTACAGTTTCCAAAGTATTTAGATTTATCAAATATGGCTAGAATGTTTGCCGTAAAAATTGATACGTCTGATCTAAGTGAAGGCTTATATAGCACCTTCATCAATGTTTGTGATTCAACTTGTATTGCCAAAGGCCCTATTTTCAAAATTCCCATCACAGTTATTCAACCAAAAGAAATAACCGAATCTAAATTCAAAGTAGTTTATAACGATGTTGCATTTAAACCAAATACGATTAAGAGACATTATTATGCGGTACCACCCTGCGCTTCTTGGGCCGTTCTTACCCTAACTTCAGTGGAAGATACTGGTCGTTTTATAGTGCATACAATGCAGTGTCTGCCAAGACAACATTGTAAAGCCTTAGAAACCATGAAAAATATACCTGTTACCTCTAAAAATGAGACGAGTATTAGTTTTCAAGTAAAAGAAGATAATGTTTTGGAGCTTGTTATAGCCAAGTACTGGGCCAGCACTGGAGACATGAAACTAAACTATAGTTTGGCATTCTTTGGGATCAAGCCTAATCAACCAATGATAAATATGTATTCCTCTAATGGAATACATATGGTTGAGGTTAGGACCTTGCAAGGGGAAGAAGTAAATCCTGTGATAACCCTCAAGAATTCAGTTCAAGTTTTAAAGTAATTATATTTATTATTAGAATATATATTTCTAAGCTTAACTTTTTTTGATTAGAAACTGTGGTTCATTAAGCATATTTTTCGGATATATATCTTGACAATGGGTAGTTTTCCAGAGTGAGGCATTTTTTCAATTAGTTGCTAGGAACAACAAAAGAATATTTTTATAAAAACCTACACAGAGAATCGTTAAGTAAATAAATACATACCCCGAAATTTCCTAACTTTTGTAAAAGGTTATTTTATGTCGGACATAAAATAAATATCAAGTTGATATTTTAAAAGTTGCGTTTTACTTAATGGGTCTTATGGGTTAATCAGTCAAATTTAGACACACTAAAAAATCTCATTACTTTGCTATACAGAGTCTCCTCCTAAATTACCCATTGCGGATATACACCTGTTTACTACCTGTTTTTAATTGCGCCCCTTAAAATTATAAAATCATTCTAATATATATTATTTTAGGCCATCGGAAAATAAGTTATCTCCCTTAACAAAACGTGATGTGATACCCCCTAGTAGGCAAATCTACGAACTAGTATTAAGTTACAATTTCAGTATTACGAAAGCCTGTGAGGTGTCACCAAATCTGCCTTTACTTAGTGACATGTTGTATGAGTCTGAATATGAATCGCAATTTTGGATGATCTTTGATTGTAATAAGCAACTTTTGGGAAGTGGAGACGCTTATCCTTCCAAGGCAAGTGAACATTTTTAATCACTGATTTTACAGTAATAGTTTTATTTAACCATACGCATTCGTGAGATCCAATTAGAGTTACTAATTTTCCCTAATAAATATCTTTTTCTTTCAAATACTGAATGTTAAGAAGTTATCCTCATTAAACAAATGTACTAAAAGGCGAAAAAAGAGTGATGAAATTAAATAAGTTTTCAGTAAGGGTTTAAATTATTATTTATTTAAACTACGAGTTTGCCAGTAGTAATTTTATTTAGTTTTATTTTTGAGAATAATAAAAATAAAGTACAGGGTGGCCAACTAAGAATGCGAAATACTGAATCTCGGAACGTACTCATCACGGAGCCTTGCGGTAAAAAATTTTATTACTAAAACGGCCAAGAAAAAAAACGGAAAATATTTTTAAGTTTATAAAATGGCCGCTAGGGGGCATACCTGCGATCTTAAATCTAAAAAAATAGTTTTTGTGATTTCGATATACTATTAACCTAACGACAAAATACTTGATCTTTCAAGTAGAGGACAATCTGAAACTTTTTTATTCGACAGTTTTTGCTGTACCTCTGAAAATAAAGTGGCAGGGGAGGTAGTCAAAGGTTTCTGTAAAAAACGCCCTGTATCTTAGAAATAGCTTTGTCGACTTTAAGACATTTGTGTTCTTTAAAAAAACAACCTTCATGGGATTTAACTGTTTTAGTATTCGAAGTTTTGTTAGTTTCACATGTTGCCACCAGAGGGCTTTTTTTTTGAATATTCCTACAGAAATGTTGTTGTCGCCCAAACAGGCTCGCGAAAACCGCATCTCGATATTTTGTTCCTAACCTAAAATTTAGGCCAAAGAAAATTTTGTACGAAAATCCTATATTTATTTTTTGTTGGCAATTATCAGTAGGCCATTTAAGGAAACCATGGAAACAAAAAAAAAAACAAATATTTAATCAAAACATAAATATATCTTAAATTGTCAATAGTTTTGCTTACTTTTGTATAATTTTTGTCGTAATAATACGTTTTACGAACGATGAAGCTGTGGATTTGCTGGTGGTTTATTTTGTTATATGTTTGTTATATCTTTACGCGACTCAAGATCCAAATCGGTGCCCTTGCGATGTGAGAGTTTTTCCCCGACTACTGGTTAACTGACGAGCCAATCGTAGTTTTGTCTCCATTTCAACGGCAACGAATTGGAAGAACCGAAGAAAATATTAACTACGTACTAGGATACAGTAAAGGAAATCCTCATGTTAGCATAAGAGGGATTTGAGTTTGGCATATCGCGAACAAAGGTTAAAAATATTTTTAAAGATTATAGGTATGTTTAAATAACCGTCAATTACTGACTTATTTAAATATATCTAATATTTATGTTAATTTTTACTAGTAATTTTAATTAATTTTAGAATACATCTATATTATGTCGTTTTGCATCAGGCGTTGAAAGAAGAAAACTTTGATCGGAAGTTAATTAAGACTATATATTTGGATATTGGGTATGATTCGTGAAAATATAGAGCCATAAATCCACCTTTAATAGCGACAGTAGAGTCATACTTTGTGCATTTTTACGTTGGAGCTTAAATGTGTGGTGTGGTATACTGGGAGGCAGAATTATTGGGCCATACTTATTCGAACAATCCCTAAATGGCAACTTCTATCTTAACTTTTTGACCAATCAATTGCCGTTGTTGCTGGAAGATGTGCCATTGAAATTGCGGCAAAACATGTTTTTGCAGTTAGACGATTGCCCCGCACATTTTGCTAGTGCTGTGCGAGACCACATTAATGCAACAGCGGTGGATTGAAAGAGGAATATTCTCTCTTTAAGGGGTCTCTTTCTATCGCCTCCACGATCACCAGATTTAACGTGTGCTAAATCTGGTGATCGTGGTGTTAAAGGATATCGTATTTCAGAGTAAACCTACAACCAGAGAAGTTATGAAAAACCGGATTGTAATATACCCAGGAATATACCCAGAGCCGAAATTAAAGCTGCAGTTCTGTCTACCCATGAGAGGCTTCAAGAATGTATAGAGCATAATGGTCAACACTTTGAACATCTACGGAGGCATTAAAAACCTCTTTCTTTTAAATCGGTTCTTTTCAGGGCCAGAAATTAATATAAAAGAAAATTTGAGACAAATTAATCTACTACTTTATTTTCAGAGATACAGCAAAAACTGTCGAACAAAATAGTTTCAGATTGTCCTTTACTTTAAAGATCAATTATTTTTTTGTTAGGTTAATATATCGAAATTCAAGAAAACTTTACTTTTTTAGATTCAAGATCGCAGCTACGCCCCCTATGGGTCAAACTTAAAAATATTTTCCAGGTTTTTCTCTTGGCCGTTTTAATCATAATTATTTTTTACCGCAAGCCTCTGCAAGGAGTACATTCGGAGATATAGTACCGCGCATTCTTAATTGGCCACCGTGTATTTTTTTCTAAATATGCGTTGTACTTATCTTTGTTTGCTAGAAGATGTTACATGTATCAGAAGGGACGTCTCTGCTTAAAATATTCAATTGGAGAGGGCAAAGGGTGGTAATTATAGGTCGTTTTAAAAGTTCTAATTGGCTTTGTAATAGTTTTTATACTTTCATAACGATTGTTAAAGTACTAAGCATAAATCTTATAATTCTAATACTTTTTACCTTTCGTGTTAAATTGTTAGCTAGGATGGCAATTTGTTGAAAACAATTCGCGCTCAATTTTTGGTAGCAAATAAAATTACGTTTATTAACGAATATCAAAATAAGTATTTACATTTAATTTCTACAGAAAAATTCTTTTATAAAAAGAAGAAGGCAAGTCCCTTTTTGGTAAATGACTCTCACATAAATAATTAATTATTTTTTTTTACTCATCAAGTACTTCACGGGTTGAAGTGACATAAACCTGGAACGCAGACATTAAACATGTCGTCAACAAAACTCAAATGTTACTAACAGCCACTGGAGCTGTACGGAGGGTACGAATAACTGCTCTCCTTGCAGTATATTGATTGGATACCATAAGTCTAAGTTATGGTCCATAAGTAATCCAGGGCATCCCACTATTCATACTTCAGAGACTTAGAAAGTGAACAATAAATTTGCAGTGTAGTATAAAGATGAATCAAAGATGGATAGTAGATCGGATAGTGGATCAGATATTGGAATATATAGTTTGAATCCGGGAAGAAGTTTTTTTTTATTTATGTAATTATTTATTTGTCATTTCCACTTACTCCTATTGTAGGCCTTTGTATTTTCGTTTTTTTTTTAATTTCTTGATTGCCTTGCCCTGTTTTTTTTTGGGTATCACTTTTGATATCTGATTTTGATATCTATATTCATATGTGTACCGCTCTTTTTGTCTTGTTGGCGTCACCTCTACGTAATAGTCGTCCTTTTAGAGATATTCGGTTCTTCAGCTATCTAGGTTTATCAATTTAAATAACATTCTCTCGTTTTTCACCTATTGTTACTGCCGGTAAACGATGCATTTTAAATATTTGTTGTTTTATATTAAGTATCTTAATTACCAATTGCCTTTTAGCTACTTTGTTTAACAGAGCAAAATAAACTGCATACCAAATAATGGATAAACTCTTTATTTTTTTTTATTTCACCTCTCATGTTTCGGTAGAAAATATCTGTCAGAGAAGGTTAGTCATTTATTTAATATCTTAACATTTAGTAATTATCAAATCTATATTGAATATTATCGGTGTAATGACAATCAATCCATAGTCGATTTAAACCATTTCATTTTGTATTATATATTTAAGAGATAGTTCATGACTTTTACATATCTGGCCGCTACAAAATGTATAATGAATATTTGATGATATATTTATAATATTTGTTCTAATATATCTGGAAAGACGTTTAATTTGTCATTTTTATTTCTCTTTATAGTTTTAAGTTTTAGTAGAAATAAACTTGTAGCCGCATGTGAGCATATATATGTATATGTCGTATAATTAGAAAAATAATAAAACTTTAAATATATATTAAAATTTTATATAGCTTCTTATTTAAAAATGGCAAATACTTGATGCAGTGAATCTTACGTTATGGTTTATTCTTTTTATAATTTTTAACGAAGGAAATTATTATTTCGAAAATACCAAGTAGGTAATGCTATGTGTTTGTTTATTTGTTTGTTTTGTTTTAGTTAATTGGATCAATTAAGATATACACCGGCTAAATCTCAGATGCTTTTGCCCTAATATCTCAAAACAAACACATATTTAAAGATTCTTATTGAATATATTAGAATTTTATATATGTACCTAATTCTAAGCGTATTGTTAAATCTTTTAATGTAAATCTAACAGTTGTCTATTTGCGCTGATGTGTATATGCAGCGATTGAACACACATATGCTTCATCGAACACCGTTAGTGTCGCTTTAAGAATCACAATTTTAAAAAAAGAAGCTGGCAATTCATTAGAGGTCAGGCATAATGACGCAATTTTGTTCAATACTAGCTATTATCTAAGGACTTATTAGACCACCCAGAATAATCTAAAGAAATTATCAATACCAATTTTTAATAAAACAAAGCCTTTTCGTGCTGTATTTCCTCTCATTTGTGTTAACCATATTTATTAGATTTTGTATAGGGTAAATAGTTTATAAAGTAAACCAGTGGCCTATCTTAATTGATCCCTAGGTTTATACAACTACAAAAAACTATTGTGGACTTTTCAGTATACTGTTAAATTAGAGAAAGGTGACTATGTGATACGACTTCAAGTAAGACACGACAAAAAGGCTTATCTAGAAAAAATACAGGAGGCGCCTTTGTTACTTCAGCAAAAATTATCAACTAACATCATTATGGACATATATCTATCATATTCCCAGGCCCTCATTGGTGGCAAAAAAGCCGGAGTTATACAGGATTCTAACCCTTACTACGTACAACCTTTGTATATTGCACCCTTAAATGCAGATAAGTAGGTATTTCAAAGAATTTTGTTAATACTAGCCATCCAAATAAATAAAATTATATTTTTTAATATTTTTTCTTCGCAGTTTCTCTTACGCCTAACTTTAAAATAATAAATAAAATACAAAACTATACATATTTTACAGAAAATAATTTAAAGGTTCTGCGGGAGCCGTCATTACTTACCGTTCGATTACCGGCAGTTTAAAATTAAAACCAAGCGAACAGAAGAAATTTAGAAGATTTATTATTTAAAGCTACCCTACTTATAATATACCCCATAAAAGTTTTTTTCTCAAACTATAAACTAAGTTAAAGTTTAAAAGGTAAAAATTGCGATTAATTTTGTGCACATATAGTTGATTGATAAGTAGTTAATCTATCATATTTGTAAGTCGAAGGTTTAAGAAGATTGTTTATATCCAATAATCAAATTTTGTTTCTGTTTTCTTCATTTGATAATAAATTCAATGAAACCCTTATTTTTATTTTAAAATTATAAACTTTCGGCACTGCTTTTTTGCATCTTGTAGACTTAGAACTTATTTACGTATTTCCTCTTATTCAAATAAACTGATTAGGAGTAATAAAATAAATTGTTAATAATTCTTTATTTATAATATATTGATATGATAAGACTGCTCAATTTTTTGACATTATAAATATTATACCCGATTATTGTTTTTTGTTCTACAATATCATATTAATGCATAATTTTTTTAGGTTTTCGATAAAATCTAATAATCCAGCACATTACCTTACTGGCACCATTACCTACGGAAAAGACGATTTCTGTAAAAAAGTTGACATTTATCCTATAAAGTACTTCCTTCCAGTGCATAATTTATTGGGAGCAAATAGCTCGAAGAAAAACACGGATAACGGTTTACCTGAGAGACCAAAAATAGAGGAATATAGAGATTGTTTGCGGGATTTTGAAATTAACTGGTTGCCTAAATTTGGTTAGTATTTTTCAAGAGTATGTAGTTGCTATGTAAGGTTTGCCTATCCTAACAATAATTTTAGCTTTATATCTCGTTGGAAAAATCTCTGTCTTCCTTATAATAATTATACCTACATTAAGGTTAACCATGTCTTTTCTACATCCGAGAATAGTGTAATATGTAATATAAATATGATTAGATCTGCTTAAAACGCTAATTTTGATATCTACTTTCAAAAAATAGGAGGAGTTACAGAAGCTTACGTATGAATCTTAGTTTTTATGAAAATATATGATCTAATCAGACGTAAGTTTCACACCATACCTAATTGGCTCTCGATTTATTTAACATCATCTTACCCTCTTTTTCATTTTTAATTTTTTTTTGTTGTCACTAACTTGTTTCTTAGTATCTCTCCAGACGAATATGTTTCTTTAGTGTAAGATCTACTTACCAATATTTATAACATTAGATTGAATACATATTAATAATTTAGGAACTTTACTCCGAAATGTGTTCCATTTCTTAAACAAAATGCAGGTGTATGTTTTAAACTATCACCTGTACTTGCAGAAATTCTATATTTTCTTCTAATTTAGATAATTAAAAATGACCTCCTTTTTTATTATATTTTTTTTTATCAAACTGTACGTGTGTTTTTTGAAGGTGGTAGACAATGGTACAGTGAAAACATCTTGTCGAACTTGCATTGTCTTATTTATTTAATGTAACACGACGTTTCGGTTGGTAAGTATCTCCAACCGTTATCAAGTGTAAACTGACAGCAAACTACTATTCTATAGGCTTATATACTAGATGTGTGCAGCGATGTGGAAAGGAAAGTCATCCGTGAAGAGAGTTGGGGACGGGGAGGACACGCCTCTCTCTAGATCCTACACTGTCCTGAGAGTAGAGGCTTCCAGATGTTAGGTATATCGACGCTTGGCTGGCTGAAGATCCTCTGATTCTGTGAAATGAAAGCTGCCTCTACGAACTTCCTCTTCCGCCAGTGCTGTTCCTTGTGCAGAATCTTGGCTTCTGACCAATGGATATTGTGTCCATTATGCCACGCGTGCTCTGCTATTCCGGATTTGGAAACCTCTCCTCTTTGGGTCCAGCTGCGATGTTCCTTCGCTCTGATTTCTAGGGGGCGCTTCGTTTCACCTATGTATGAGTCACCGCACTCACATGGGATCCGGTAGATGCAATTTTTGGTATCCAACATGCCATCTAGTTTGGTCTTTGATACCACGCTTCTGATAGTGGTGCTAGATCTAAAGGCAGTTCTAATATTGTACTTGCTGGCATTGCGTCGGATTTGTTCCGATGTACCCCTAATGTAAGGTATGGGTAGAAGTCTGGTTGTCGTGGTGGCCTCGTCGCTGATTTGATTTGGACGCGTCCTTTGGATGGTCCTACTTATTAGCTTCTTTGGATATCCATTCTGTTGTAGGTCTTTGTAGATGGCATCCACTTCAGTCTTGAGATCCTCGTCGTTTCTACGGATGGTTCGAGCTCTATTGTATGTAGAGGGATCTTATGATGCCTACTTTGGTGGTTGCAGGATGGTTGGACTCATAGTGCAGATACTGGCCCGTGTGTGTTGGTTTTTTATAAACTGAAGTTCGTAGATTTCCGCCGACCTTTTTAACGAGGACATCTAGGAAAGGTAGAGCTGAGTCCTTCTCTGTCTCCATCGTGAACTTGATTATTGGTCTGAAACTGTTGAGGTGAAGCAGAAACTCCTGAAGTGCTTTTTCCTCTTTGTCCCAGATGATGAAGGTGTCGTCCACATATCGAAGCCAGAGCTTGGGTTTGCAATGGGAGGCATCTATTGCATGTTCCTCGAACCATTCCATGAAGATGTTTGCTATTACTGGGGAAAGAGATGAACCCATCGGAAGTCCTTCGTCTTGGGCGTAGAATCTATCCTTGACCTGAAAGTAAGAATTACGAGATTTTTTTGGAGATCTGTCTTCATAAACACACGACAAAAAGTCCGTTGGGTACACGAAGAGTTTTGAAACAATTTCAAAACAAAACTGTTCGAATTTTCCGTTCAAACGGACAGTTCTTGTTTTATTTTTGTCTTATCCGCTTGGTTAAAACCCGGCATAAGGTTTACGTAACACGTTCACAATACTTCCACCAAATAAAATTTCCCTGCACACCGCCTACCACTTTTTAAACAACACATCCAAGCTTTCAATTGTACTTAGGTCCGAGGATATGTGAATCATAAATTTCTTTTCTAGTGGGTAGTGTTTACGTCAGAGGTCGCTACCGGGAGAATTTATAGGTTTTGTTTGAAATGTTCGATCTTTTTACCATCCAGTACTTTAATTCCGTTTTCTAGAACTTTAACCGGTTAACAAATAGATTTATATTTTCGATATTTGAATTCTACTGTATTATTTTAATTTACCGAGATATTTTAAAACCACTTATACAAATATTTCTTTTCTAAACATTAATTTATTAATCATATTTTATGTTTATATTATAGATAAAGAAACCGGCGAAAAAGTATATGAAGAACTCGCCAAAACGTATCCCAACCATCTACCTCTTCATTTGTCATTTCTGCAATTAATCGACCCGTTAGATAGAAAAGTTCTACCAACCCTTAAAAGAAAACTTACGCAAAATGCAGGAGACGTTAGAAAAGTCATAAATATATGTGAAAAGGTACTAGAGAATGTCAACGAAGAGTCTATTTTAGAGTTTCTTGCCACCAAAACTGATTTAAGACCTGATGCCGTTAAACACAAAACGTAAGAATTAATTTTTTTTTATATACAGGGTGTTCGAAAAATAGACGAAGAGACAAGATATTTCAATGGGTGATTCCTTGTAAAAAAATATGAGAAAAAGTTTCTATAAACATGGGTCCGGAAATGCACAGTTTTCAAGGTACAGGGTGATAAATTTTTTTAAAAACATAATTTTTTTATTAATATTAAAAAATAATTTAATCGATTCTTTTGAAATTTAGCAGTATTACTTGTTGTATTAAGAGGCTAATTTAGCCCTAATTAGATTAAAATTATAGGGTCCAGTGGCGTCCCGGGGGACCTCTTAGCAAATATTATTGGCAAAAAAATGTACGCCATTGCGTTTTTTTCATTTCTGCATGAAGGTTTAACATTGACAAGCCTCAGTTCTCCTAGAAAATAATTAGTTACCTAATTTTCTTGTTGAAATTTCTCTAAAAAGTTTTTATCTTGGTTTTTGCGATGGAAAATTACAGTTTTGGGGAAATGATAGACGTGCATGTAATGTATGCACCTGCTTACAGTAATTGTTATGCAGCGAGACGCCTGTATGCAGAAGCGTTTCCCTAACGGCAACTTCCAGATAGTAAAATCTTTGAAAGCGTAGACCGTAGATTGCGGGAAAGAGGTAAATTTTCTTATTTATTTTTCGTGAAGTTTTTGAACGTTCGTTCGTTTTTGAACGAACTCATGTATGGAGTGACGAAAATCCCCATGCTTACGTACAATGTCGCCACCAAGAGCAATTTTCTTTAAATGTGTGGATGATGACAATTTAATTGGACCTTTCTTTTTACCCTTAAGATTAAACGGCGAATCTTACTTAGAATTTCTTCAAAAAGAATTGGCCGTACTGCTGAAAGTTCCTCTAAATGTACGTAATCAAACAACTTTTATGCACGATGGAGCTTCTCCTCATTTTAGTATAGCGGGTAGAACTCATCTCAATAACACTTTTGGGGAAAATTGAGTTGGAATAGGTGGACCAATTCAATGGCCACCTCGCTCCCCTGACTTAAATCCAATAGATTTTTATTTATGGGGACACCCTAAAAGTCTGGTTTATGCTAGTCCCATACAAACAGTAAAAGAGTTAAGAAATAAAATTGTAAATGCTTGCGAAGAAGTGAGAAATAGACCTCAAATTTTAGCTCGAGTGCGTCGTTTAATGTTTCGTCGAGTACAGAAATGGATGGTGGACATTTCCAACATTTGTTGTTGCAATAAAAAGCTCCTAGAAATGTTTTTGATTTTTTGTTTTTTAAGGCACCTGTGATTTTTTTACCAAAAATGAATAAACCAATTTTGTCCAGTGGCATGCAATAAAACGGTATTTTTTTTTGTCCAAAACGAAGTGAGATACGAAAAAAATACAAGAGGCGAAAAAGTTGTATTTTGAAATGTTTAATCAAACAACAAATATTAAAGTTGAAAGAAAGGCAATGGTGTACATTTTTTTGCCAATAATATTTGCTAAGATGTCCCCCGGGACGCCACTGGACCTTATAATTTTAATCTTATTAGGGCTAAATTAGCCTCTTAATACAACAAGTAATACTGCCAAATTTCAAAAAAGTCGAGTAAATATTTTTTTTAATATTAATAAAAAAATAATATTTTTAAAAACAATTGATAACCCTGTCTCTTGAAAACTATGCATTTCCGGACCCATGTTTATAGAAATTTTTTCTCATATTTTTTTACAAGGAATCACCCATTGAAATATCTCCGTCTATTTTTCGAACACCCTGTATAATTTAATACTGATACCTATCATGTGGTTGTGGTTAAAAATACAGGGTTACTGGTAATTCGATACATTCCTTTGGAGATGTGATAGGGGAGGGGGTAAGAAGTAAATTGAACCCTAATATGTATTATGCAAAAGTTGATAGTTTTCGACATATTTAATTTTTTCTGTTTTTCTTCAAGATGTAGACCTTAGTGGTTTAAAAGGCAGTTTCCAGAAAATCCGCTGTATATTTTTTTAACTTTTTAGGCAAAATACATGCTCAACACAATAGTGTTACGTTTGTAATGGCAAAAGTCCCGCAAATAGTTGTAACCATACGTAAATTCTCGATGCAAAGTGTAATTTTTTTTTCTTAAATAAAATACTACACTTTCTAGTGGATATTTTTTGAAAAAAAATTATGCTACATTCTTCAAAATTTACGTAAAACTTTCTTATTATCTAAGCTAACTCATAGGCTATAAATGCTACCAAAAATTTTAACAGAATTTTGTATTTTTATTATTAATAGTAAGAACGCACTTGAAAAATGCCAAGTGGTATTTACTTCTATGGTATTTAAGTACTATAGCAACAATTTGTTTTTTTAATTTTATTGTTAAAAATTTGATGTGTAGATAGTCTGACAGCAATAATTGTTGTGGAAAGTAGTTAAATTACGAGTTTCGAGTTTATTTTTCTCGTGTTTTCAAAGAAGGTATTCTATTGGTTTCTGCGCTATGGCCACGTTTACTAACGCTGAATATGCAGATATTATGTTTGTTTATGGGTTTTGCAATGGTAATGCCGCGGAGTCTCGCCGAGAATACCAACGTCGCTTTCCGAACCGCCGCATTCCAAATGTCCGTGTTTTCGCTTCGACCTACCGAGCTATCGCTGAAACTAGATCCGTAAAACCAAGGAGAGGTGACGCTGGCGCTCCTCGCGTATATCGAGCAGAAGATGAGGAGGAAATATTAAGACATTTTGAAGACGATCCAACCACATCCACTAATGCCGTAGCGCAGCAAACAGGATCATCGCAATGGAAAGTTTGGTCCACGATTCGGCAAATGGGAAGCCATCCTTACCATTATACGCCTGTCCAAGGATTGGAAGAAGGAGACCCGATAAGAAGGGTAGAATTCTGCAGATTTATTATAAATTCTGATGCAGACAATAGAACTTTTTTAACCGACATTTTGTGGACGGACGAGTCAAAGTTTAGTCATGAGGGCATTACAAATTTTCATAACCTTCATTTTTGGGCCGAAGAAAATCCCCGTTTAACAAGAGAAACCAGTTTTCAAAGAAAGTTTTCTGTAAATGTGTGGATGGGACTTATTGGCCGGGATGTAATAGGACCACATTTTTTCCCAGACCATTTAAACGGGGATATTTATGAAAATTTTTTACGACATGACCTACAAGATCTTTTTGACGATATTCCTCTCGCCGTTAGAGGACGAATGATATTTCAACATGACGGCTGTCCAGCTCATTTTCGGCGGTCAGTTCGGCAGTTCCTGGATGAACGTTTCCCGAATCGTTGGATTGGTAGGTCAGGTCCAATAGCTTGACCAGCACGAAGCCCTGACTTAACCCCGCTTGATTATAGCATATGGGGTCAAATGAAAGCACTGGTTTATGCAACCCCAATAATTACCCGGGAAGATCTTATCTAAAGAATAACCAACGCTGCCCAGCAGATCAGGAATACCATAACAACTAGAACAACAAAGACTGAAATGAGAAGGCGCTGCCGAGCCTGTATTCGCAATAGAGGCTCTCATTTTGAACAAGATTTGTGAAGGTAATGATAAATGCGTTACTTTACAATTTATAATAAAAATACAAAACCATGTCACCTAACTTTTAAGCATTTGTATCCTGTGAGGTAGCTTAGGTAATAAGGAAGTTTTAAGGAAATTTTGAAGAATGTAGCATAATTTTTTTTCAAAAAATATCCACTAGAAAGTGTAGTATTTTATTTAAGAAAAAAAAATTACACTTTGCATCGAGAATTTACGTATGGTTACAACTATTTGCGGGACTTTTGCCATTACAAACGTAACAATATTGTGTTGAGCATGTATTTTGCCTAAAAAGTTTAAAAAATATACAGCGGATTTTCTGGAAACTGCCTTTTAAACCACTAAGGTCTACATCTTGAAGAAAAACAGAAAAAATTAAATATGTCGAAAACTATCAACTTTTGCATAATACATATTAGGGCTCAATTTACTTCTTACCCCCTCCCCTATCACATCTCCAAAGGAATGTATCGAATTACCAGTAACCCTGTATATATTTCCTTGGAAAAGATTGATGTCCGATTTTTTGATCTGATTTCTTATGTATTTTTAAGGCATATGGAGCAGCAAAAGAATGTATATTTAGAGAGCTTGATAAGGAAAGGTATAGCCTTATGTAAGCTTCATGTTTTAAATGAAGCTCCTGAGAATATAATGGACGAAATTTCCACTGTTTGGAAATCAATGGTTAAATTTGTTGATCCTAATGATTTAAAGGTAAGACTCACGAAGAAGGTTTTTTTGAATCATATTTACCATTAATATTTTTCAATAATTTGCGATATTAATGGACAATAATTTATTTTTGTTAATGGCGGCTCATAACTAATTTTATTGAAGTCACATTAATTTATAATATTACTTTATTTTCTACTACATATATACAGGGTGTCCCGAAATTACATCGCAATATTTTACCAGCCGCATCTTTGTCTAAAAATAAGACAAAAAGTCCATATACAGTATGGTTCAAAATTGCATCGTTTTTAAGTTACAGGGTGTTTTATGAATCATGTTAAAGATAGTTTTTTGTTAATATATCCGAAACGCCTAGTTGTAATCTTTTGAAATTTTCAACATTTACTATTGGTTTTATTAAAAACTGATATTGCAACCATTTTTGCCAAAATGTATACAGGGTCGTATAAAATAAGTGGTCGGTAAAGTTTAAATTGTTAAAACTTTTTTTCTAACAACTCCGTAATAATTTTGGTATTGGAATTGAAAAGAACAAAGATTTTTACATAAAAAAGGTGCTCTTGTCTAATTTCGATAGGAGCTTCCGTTTTCGAAAAAATCAATTAATAATAAACCATGAATTGTTTTTGAAGGTGGTAGACAATGGTACAGTGAAAACATCTTGTCGAACTTGCATTGTCTTCAACTTGCATGGTCTCAACACGTGTATAGTGTTACATTAAATAAATAAGACAATGCAAGTTCGACAAGATGTTTTCAAATCATGAATTGATATTTCAAAAAATAACTACAAATAACATCTTGTAAAATAATAGTTGGCTGTGTTTGTTGACGATTAGTATATTTGTTAAATTTTGTTTAACGTTTTGTTGACATTTCACATTTTTTAAATTTGCTTTGGCAGTAAAGTAAATTAGTTCTTTTTTGTGATTCATTTTTCAAAAAATATGGATAGATTTACAAATCAAGAGTTAGCTGACATGTATTTTGTTTGTGGTTTGTGTAATGGCAGTTCTTTAACGGCTGTCCGTGAGTATCGCCGAAGATTTCCCCTAAGACATGTTCCAGATCGTCAAGTTTTTATAAAGACTCACCGAAATTTATGCAATAACGGAAGTTTTCAGAGAGCTCGTGGGCCTTGTCCACAAGAAGATTATAATTTAGACAATGTTTTTGAAGAAAATCCGGGGGCAAGTATAAGAAATGTGTCAAGAGCCACACATATCCCTCGCTCTATAGTAAGTAATTAAAAAAATTACTTATTGTTAAGTAATTTTTTTAATTACTTACGATAGTAATACGATAGTAATTTAATTTTTATTAGATTGGAAGAATGCTAAGATCCCAAGGGTTACATCCGTTTCATTACCAGCGGGTCCAAGATTTAGAGCCAGACGATTTTCCGTTGAGGATCCAATTTTGTCAATGAGAATTAATAATCCAAACTTAATTCCTTCTATTTTATGGACGGACGAAGCCACTTTCACACGAAATGGTTCATTTAACATGCATAATATGCATTTTTGGGCAGATCAAAATCCAAGAGCCATAAGGCGTAGTAATTTTCAAAGATGGTTTTCGGTAAATTTGTGGGCGGGATTAATCGGGGACCAACTTATTGGCCCGATAGAATTACCCAATCGGCTAACTTCGGAGAATTATCTTCATATGCTGGAAAATAATCTTGTGGAGCTTCTGGAAGAAGTTCCTCTTATCTTAAGCCAAAACATGATTTTTCAACAAGACCGCCTGCTCATTTTGGTCGCAATGTGCGTGAGTGGATGAATACCCATTTTCCTGAACGTTGGATTGGTCGAGGTGGTCCTATAAATTAGCCTCCTCGATCTCCAGATCTAACTTCGTTAGATTATTATTTATGGAGACATTTAAATGAGTTGGTATATGACGTGGAGATAAATACCCGTAAACAACTGATGCAAAGGATTAATTGGGCTGTTAATGAAATAAAGAGAAATCCATGTTTTGTTTTAAGGGCTACTCGCGCAATAACGCGTAGGGCAAGATTGTGTCTTCAGCAAAATGGAAACCACTTTGAACATTTGTTGTAATTTGTGCTTTTTTGTTTGGTGTTTTTATGTTTTTTTTACGTAATAAATGAATTGTTCCTTTTTTTTACCTATTCAATTACATTAAAAAAAAACAATTGAACTCGAAAAACAATTTTTGATCTTAAATAAAGTATTTGTGATAGTCTTAGGTCATGTTTATCCCCAACGGATTTTTAAGATGCTTTTTAATTTTATTAACTGTTACCAAAATAACTTACGCGTTCTCTTTGCAAAACATTTACATCTAGTTTTTCGAAAACGGAAGCTCCTATCGAAATTAGACCAGAGCACCTTTTTTATGTAAAAATGTTTGTTCTTTTCAATTCTAATACCAAAATTATCACGGAGTTGCTAGAAAAAAAGTTTTAACAATTTAAACTTTACCGACCACTTATTTTACACGACCCTGTATACATTTTGGCAAAAATGGTTGCAATATCAGTTTTTAATAAAACCAATAGTAAATGTTGAAAATTTCAAAAGATTACAACTAGGCGTTCTGGACATATTAACAAAAAACCATCTTTAACATGATTCATAAAACACCCTGTAACTTAAAAACGATGCACTTTTGAACCATACTGTATATGGACTTTTTGTCTTATTTTTAGACAAAGATGCGGCTGGCAAAATATTGCGATGTAATTTCGGGACACCCTGTATATATGGTAATAGGTATTTTCTTATAGGCTTTTCACAAACTCTCAGTTCATAAGTTGTTAAGTTATTCGTACAAGTAATATATTTTTAAGTATTTATTGTCAGATATACATATGTATCAATTTAGTACTCCCGCACTCTCTAAAATCTTTTGCAAATTGGAAATAATAAATTTCATATTTCTCAGATATTTAAACTTAAGGAGTAACGTCTCCCTGTTTTTTAAATAGTGTGCGTCCTTTTACATTAAATGGTGTTTTATTTGTAGTCTTGAATGTTCTTAAATGTTGTTTTAACTTGTGAAAATGTTTTTCCCACTATATAGAACTCGTGTGCATAACTGACAAGCACTGATGATGGCCCATACGGCGAAAGCGCTCTGCTAATAATAAATATTTTGCTCTAAATATATCTGATTGTTTTGTACTATCTTTCGAGCAACATAGCCACTTTCCTCTATTCCGATACCATCTTACCGATGAACTTCTGGTTTTTGTATGTGTATGGGAAGGTCCTCTGAGAACTGGTTCAGTTGATTATACCTTAATATTAAAAATTTGGCAACATAATAGGGTCTTTGGGCGATACACAATTAAATTTTTTTTAAGGTTTTGGCTTTTCCGATTATGCCGGCAGTACATGTTTACTTAATTGCAACATCCTTATTATTACATTTTTAAATTATACGTGAAAATGTAAATACGTTACCTAATATCTAAATCGAAATATTTATGTATAATATCCTATACCTAGGACAAATTATTTTTCAGTCATTTCAAATTTTATGTAAACAGTGATGTTTACAGGTCATCGTTTTTTTCGTCGTTAATTTGATATAGAAGAGGCTCGAATACTTTGAGTGTTAGCAGCACTTTTGTTGAGAGTTTTTTACATCTATATAGTTGTGTTATCATATAGGTAGTTTTTTTTAGTGAAGAACAGTTCAGCGAAAGAAATGTCAAGGCCCAAGCATTCTGGATGAATAATAAGTTGCTAATAAGCAGAAGCCCATGTCAACAAGTTTTTCTTCTTCTTCTTCTTCTCGGCTCCTGTTTATTCACTTCTGGATGTAGAGGTGTCTTCCAAATCTTTCCATGCTCTTCTATCCCTAGCAGTCGGGATCCACATTTTTCTTGCAACATTTTGGATATCGGCTCGCCGTCCTCTCCAGGGTCTACCAATGCTCCGCTTGGTCTTTCTTGGACGCCAGATGAATATCATATGTATCCTGTATCTTTGTTTTTTTTATCCTATATTCTGTAACATGTATCTTTGGTCATCCAACATTGCTATATGTCCACTATCTCCATTTCAGTTGTGCCACAAGGCTTAATATATCCGTCACTTCAGTTCTTCTACGAAGTTCTTCTCGTTGCGAACTTAATCCTTTAAAGTGATTCCTACCATAGCCCTTTCCATTGCTCGTTGGGTGGTTTGCGGCCTGTTTAAAATTTACGGATAATTGTCATTGTCTCAAGTCCATATGTGAGCTGAATGAAACTGCCCAGGAAAGGCCTATTCTTCTTATGACTTCAGAAGATTGATATTTTTTGCTGAAGCTGAATTTGGTGATCTGAGTAAATATATTCTGAAATAACTTCAGGGGCTGGTCGTTAACAGTTACCCGGATGTCTTCTGTACTCATGATCGTTGTGTTGTTTAAATTCATATTAAGTCTAATTTGTAGCGATGTTCGCTGAAATTCCCGAAGCATGACGCAAATCGTAAATGGTCAACAAGAGACAACTTCAAAAATCTCCTACTTTGTCACTGCTCTATGCCTCAAATAAACGGAGATGATATATTGTTTCTATTTCATTATTGTTTTGATGCTACCGATCTTTTACCTTGTTTAAAATAGGTACGCGGATCATTAGCATGAATATAAAGAGTGTTACTTGTCCTGTATAGTTAGAAGTGTTAGAATAAAGTTTATGACAGGTTTTTTTATTAAATTGATTTTAGTACATACATTTGTGTGTGCACCTTGTGCTTATTGTATTTTCTTTTTTTTTAGGTGTTAACCTCGCACGCATTATATTTTGCAACCTGGCATGCGTTTGTTAAAAAACAATATGGACGGGTATTAAAATATCTGTTTAAACTTCAAGAAGATAAGCCCAGTGAAGATGTAGACAAAAAAATTATAGAATTTTGTGAAATGCTTCAATGGAAACATGTGGTTGACTATCTTGAAAGAAATCTTCCTTCTAGATATCCAAACTCGTATAGACCTTTTTAATAATACAGAATATAAAATGTATAGTAATCCTGATTGAAAAATTAGGAAATACATTGAACAATAAACCACATTTTTTATATAACATTTTAAAATAACAAAAATCGATTTATAACAATAGTAAGGATAAAAATATCACGGATATAAATTAATTTAAACGCATAAGTATTAATAAAAACTGCTACAAATCGACCAAAGTAGCTTTTATGATGCGCAATAGCACGACAGTGGAAAGCTCATTTAAAACAGTTCATTCGTAGTGCTTAGAGCATTTATCATAGTGTTTCAGATTCGTTCGGTTCATGTTTTTTTCTAAAAAAGAACTGTTGTACAAGTTTAAATATATTTAAAAATGCATATTTTATTCTAAAATCGAAGAATACAACTGCTTAAAACCCTCCATTTTATACGCATACGTGTATTATACGTTAATCAATGGCTCTTTTTTCTGCGCATCTCGGAAGCCAAGATACTTTGGTTAATTTGTAGCTTCATAAAACAAGTATTGGAATCGCGAAAAATTGCAAGCAACGTTGCGCCGTTTTCTTCTATAAAATTTATCGTAGATGAATTTCTCCTCGCGTCACTTTTTTATTGGGCTTTTGTAAATTAAAACTTTATTTCCGTAAAAATGATCTTTATCTTATTTTAATAATTTAACCATGTGCCTGTAAAAATATTTATCTTCTTATCGGTAATTTTGTATAGGCATTTTGGATGGGGAGAAGTCTCCAGTCCAGTAGCGTGACATCGTATAGAAAATAAATTCCTTCTCTAGGCGTATCATCTTGTAAAATTAAAAATATAAAATATTTTAGCAAGAGCAAATGCTGCCTTGTTATTATTTTTAGGCGACGAATTATCCAATTTAGCACATTAGGATCCTCAAGTTTTGGGTTTTTTTTTTATTTTTCTTATTAAATTTACATTTTTGGCATTTATGAAAAATTACCGTTTCCGATTCTCTCAGTTGAAATTCAAGAAAGTCAGGTCACTGTCAATATAATAAAGACAGGACATAGATTTCAATATAATAAAAAAATATTAATTTTTATTCTTATTGAATTCTTTTATAGAAGTATACGGAGACATGTAAATTACAACATATATATTACGTGCAAGTAGCCAAAGGCAGTGATTTCTAATGATCCTTAACTTTCACAAGACCTTTAGCCACGAGTTACATATGTTGTTTATATTTTCATTATGCTGATCTTAAATATTGTGGATTTTTTGCCCTAATGTTAATGTTATTATTTTGCCCCATTGATAGAACAAAATCCTTTAATAAAACCTTGTAAGAGAATCTTCCAGAAATGATTTGTAACTTATCGCCTAGCAAGATTAACCATTATGATGCTTGGAAAATTGTGGTTGCTTTATGAACATGTTTTATTATAATTAAATTACGATTTTATTACTAATGTATTATATTATGATTTTTACATTGGTATTAATTTGTGTTTGATTTTTTTAAAATTAGCTATTTAAAAATACATTTATTGTACATCTTTTGAAATATTTTAAGAATCAATATTTTGCTTATAGATAGATTAGCAAAAAGGAAATGTGACTTAGATTTATGCTCAAATTTATAGTATATAATACTAACCAAATAATAATCTTACGCAAATATGTTGAAGAAGGTAGGACTCTATTTTTCGTTTATTAACCACATGGCTACATTGAAATTTAATGCAGTGTGTAATAATTGTTTCACTTTTAACTGAATATTATAAAGTTAAATTTGAAACACTTAATTTTTGGCATAGGGTAAGAAAGAATAATAATATGTTACGGATAATTTTTAATAGATCTATTTAGGCATACTGTAACCCTCAGCTTCTTTCTACATTTTGCAGCTTTAGTTTTTTCTTAAGCTTAAATAATATAATCGCCGTTATCTAATTAGATAATATTCATTGTATTTATTAAAACTGTTTTATCAATTTTTAAAAAAGCAATATTTATGCAAACCTTACTTAAGTTTCACAGTTTTTGTAAGTGTAAAATATGAAAAATATAAAAATAGTATCGTACTTTTTACGTTGTTGTTTTATTTAACAATTTAAAAAGAAAAACATAAAATTTGTTTTCGCTTTTTTTTTTGTATTCAATGTGATCAAAAAACTAAACATAATTATCAAACTTTTAAATTTTGACGTTTGTGTGACCATTTATGAATAAAACATTCTTCGCATTAGTTTTAATGTATTTGGTTTTCGGAAACATCTTTTTACAGTATGCTGCATAATAAATAATAATTGGAATCCAAGATTTAGTCTTATGGCTAACTATATGGTAAGATGTACAAATATTTTCTAGACCTTGCCTATGTAATTTAGTTTTTAAGCGGATTTATTTATAGTGTGAAGCAAAAAACAGTTCCCTGCATCCCCAAAAACTACGTAAATGTACATACATCGGAGGTAGCTTTATAGGGTAATTTCAGAGAAGGTATTACAAGCATATAATAAAGATTATTTTATAGATATATTTCTCAGGTTTTCAGTGTAAGTTTTCAAATTTCCATCCTGTATCTACACTACAATGATTAGTTTTCGAGGATGGCGAAGTTTCAGAGAAAAAAATAGTTTCTTCTTAAACTTATTATTAACCTGCTATAAAAAAGCTGGAAACCCTGTATAATTAATACTAAATTGACCTAGCCTTTCGAAATTACTATCGTTTTTTAAATTTTTGAATATATATTATTAATTTTATCGAATTTTAAACTGATACAACTTTTTTATGGCTTATTAATAACAATAATAAAGATCTTTATTTGTACATTATAAATGTTTATAAAATTTAAAAAAATAATAAAATTTAAATAACCAATAATAGCAAGCAATATTAGCAAAATAAACCTAATATATAATGTAGAAAAAGAGTTTTAGTTTGGTTGGTACAGCACCAGCCATCTGTTTAGCTAACCTATTGTACAGGACGTTTCTCTTTAAGGGTGAAAAATCGGTTGATAAAAGTGGTCGACAAATATTGAATATATTTTTAAATCCCTGACTCGACCGCTAGCCCAAAGATTATTTTATGCCCAGGTCGAAGGACTTCCAACGAACTCACCGTTGTCTTCAGTCATGGCCAACATACATGGAGTGGTTCGAGAGGCACGCTATTAAATTAGGACAGCTCAGTTCGAGAATGGTGACTGGTGTCATCAGCAAACAATGAATTTAACTGTAAATTCCAACATTGTCAATAGCCATTTAGGTAAATATTAAATTAGGACAGCGACAGAGTCCGGATCCAAGTTGTGGCTTGGATACGATTGATTACTTACGACAACGGCGATACAGAGCTAGCAAACTTTCTGTGGCACATCAATATTATAATGTAAGACCAAGCATCAAGTTCACGATGAAGTTAGAAACTAAGTCAGCACTGCTCTTCTTAGATGTTCCTGTAAAGAGCAACGTTAAACGGCTAAGGATATCAGTATAGTCCAAACCAATACACACAGGACAATACCGACCTACAACTCCAATCATCCTGGTTCAACAAAAGTGGGAATCATTAAAACCCTGTATAGGAGAGCAGCGATAATATGAAATAACAATGTTGACCTCAACAGGGAAGTAGAAAACATCCTCAAAGAATTTCAGCAGAACGCGTATCCAAGCAAACTAATAAAGAAAACTATTAGAAAATCAGCAGAAATAACATGGAAACTGCCACAGCAACTAGAGGATCTTACGGGATTTTTAACGATTCCGTACATCAAAGGAAGTGTGGAGAAAATTAGGAGAACGTCAAGACTGCTTACACTTCGACAACTTACCTAGAATGCCTACTGGATACCAAGAACTGCGTACCAAACCCTTTGTAAATGTGGAGTCATCCATAGGCGAGACAAAGCGACCACTGGAAGTCAGAACAAAAAAACACCGAAAATGGGCCCGAACACCAGAGGTTTCCAGATCAGGAATAGCATTACAGAGTTGGTCCAATCACAATATACATTGAAATATATTTGAACAGAAGCAAAGATTTTCTGCAACATTGGAAGCAACTTCTCACATAAAACCAAGGTACTTTAGCTAGCCCAGTGTTTGACAGCTCAGCTTTGCCCAGTTTTGCCCAGACAATGGTTCGACAAGTTTAAAAATTAGACTTTATCCCCATAAAAGTTATAAAAAAATATTACTTCGATAATTGCACCATAATTCTGCGTATTTTTGCTCTTAAATATCGAACCAGGATAAAATGATTTTTCTCTAAAAACTTTAAATGGAATGATATTATTATTATATCATATTCAAAAAATAAAATGAATTTAAAATAAAAAATGTCAAGATTTAATTCAACATCTTTATTAGTTTCGTCGTATCAGCGTCATCAGCTGTCTCCACACTGGCGTCATCAGCAAACAATGAATGTAACTTAATTCTAACATTGCCAATAGCCATTTAGGTAAATAATGAATATACAGTGCTTTCATTTCAAAACAATCCACCCTTAATAACTTTCTTAAAAAAAAAAAAAAAAAAAAAAACACGTCAAATTAGATATACAGGGGGACGTTTAATTATGCATTTACTGAAGTTCTGTCAATCACCTCCTCACCTCCAGCTAACCTCACTTTAATATGTCAAATGGGAACCCCCATCGTGTGATACATCATAGTAAGGATCGTAAAATTCTCTATTCAACGGTACCAAAGAAAATGAAATCGGTAAATGTGTTACAAAAAACAATTTTATTAAAAATAAAAAACTATTTGCTTAGTTAGCGAAAATGTCTAGAAATAATGAATATTTTATTTACACCAAACTTTGGTATGTCAAATGGCTACCCCATTATTTTAAAGGACATTCACTATGCTATCAATGGTTGTAAAAAAAAATAAAATTGACCATTGATTGACCAAAAAGCAATTAAAGTGTAAATCGGTAGGGTAGAGAAACAAATTTAATTAGTTTAACAAATTTATTTTATTAAATGTTCAAAATGCGCGCCGTTATTGGCAAGACAATAAAAACGCCTATTTTCAAACACCTTACGAACATTGGCAAGGGTCTGCCCGCTAATTTCTCTGCATTCTTGAATTATTCTATTTTTTAAATTCTCAATACTCTCAGGTGGGGTTTTATAAACTTTGCTTTTTAAGTAGCCCCAAAGAAAAAAGTCTAGTGGGGTTGGGTCCGGAGACCGCGCAGGCCATTCGATTGCACCACGTCTGCCAATCCACTTTTCTCGAAAATTTTCATCAAGCCACTCTCGAACTACCAAAGTGTAGTGCGCGGGAGCTCCATCTTGCTGAAAATGTATATTAGTTTCACTCAATAATATAGCACCATGTTGAACTACTTGATTTTCCATAGATTGGATGATGGAAGGGTATATTGCATTTTCTAAAAGGTTTAAATAAATTTCGCCAGTCAAATTTTCTTCCAAAAAAAAATGGCCCGATTATTTCATTCCCATAAATTTTTACCCAAACATTAATTTTTTGGGGATATTGGGTATGGCCTTCCCGAAAAACATGCGGATTTTCATTATCCCAGTATCTACAGTTATGTCTGTCCACCAGGCCATTTAAAAAAAAGGTAGTTTCGTCACTGAGGCAAATGTTCTTCAATAAATGGGGATCGTCGACAATTCGCTGGCACATCACTTCACAAAATTGAATTCTCCTATCAAAATCATCTTCTCCGAGTTCATGAAGAATATGAATTTTATAAGTTTTTTTGGAGTTTTTAATGGAAAGCTATGTTTATTTGGAAAGTTACTTAAATGATCTTTTAAACTCCGTAACGCTTGCTCGCCTAAAGATTTTACATAGCTCAATCATAAACCCAAGGGATTTGATCAATTCTCTACAAGAAGTCTCGCGATCTCTTTCAAAGAATAATTTACCGTTCCCCACCTACCTTCAATACGCTGCTCAGTATCTTGATGTAATAGAATTGCAAGTCTTTCAAACTGAAAACAAAATAGTATTTGTGCTTAACATTCCATTACTTGAACCTGAAACCTATACCCTATACCGAAACTTTCCTATCCCAATTTTGGATAGTCGAACAGGTCTCTCTCATGTAATCCCAACAATAAATAAATAGATTGCGCGTGATGACGATTCTCTACTATACATTTCACCTCCAAGCCTGGATAACTGCAAACTGGTTCAAATCAATAGCTACATTTGTTTCAACCTCCTACAATATCCCCTAGATAGCGATGCAATATGTGAAGCACAGCTACTGAGGCAGAGTACCCAGTTACCGATCACTTGTCAAACTTCCATGTTCCCGAACTGAAGCCCCTTAAGCTCAGCAACCTCAATGCTGACGACCTTAATGTGGCTCAACATAAGCTAAATCAGTACTCCGAGCAACTGGAGAAGCTAATCCAAGAGCCCTTTATAACCAAGCATGTCCACTGGTTTACTATCCTGACAATAATTTTGGTAGTAACCCTCATCGTTTTGTACATATTCTGCAAGTGTCGACGTCGCAAGCCCCTTAGACTAAGCCTTCCTGCAACCGATGACTCACCACCACGACCAAAACCTGGAACCGATCTACTAAAAAGACTGGTCCCCAAGAGACGAACCAGCATCCATCCAGAAGACCCGATCCAGGAAGAAACCATCCAGTTAAGCTCAATTTAAAAGTTGTTACATAGCATCAACTTTTTTATTTGATGGGGAGCTGTTATATTGGATCTTCCCATGCATGTGGGCGACCTTTCTCATGGGAACCGCTAAATCAGCATCCTTGAATCGGATCACACCATATTATGGAATCTACAAGATAAAGACGAGTTCTCACGTAGTCAGCAGTTAGATTTAGTATAAATAGGTTAAAATTTTATTGTAAAACACAGATTAATTATAGGCAGAAACTATGCCAGTTTAAATTTTGATATTTATATATGTTAGCTTCTACGATTTGTTGTAGATAATTTCAACACAAATAACACACAAATTGTTCTAAAAACCTCGATTTATTCATTAAAAATATGCGAAATACAGCCTTTTATGTCGCGACCGAAATCAGACTGCCTTTTCTTTTTAAAAATTGCCGCGTTAACAAAATCTTTAGCGTCCGCACTTTTACTGTTTATATTGGGAACGATGAGATAAGGTGGTTTTAAATAACATAAGCTAACACGGCCTTCCTGACATTGGGCGTCCTCGACCTTCTAACTTCCTGACCTATTTTGTTTATGTGTAAACAATTTAAAACAAAACAACAACAAAAAAAAAAATATAGCCCAAAAGAATTTTTGGGGATCTTGTTATAAAGATCTTATAAGCCCAAAATACAATGGGGACCATAGTGAAAAATTATGAAATAGCCTAAACATTTATTTTTAGGGAACTGTTGAGAAACTTAGCCTAAAACTCATATGCACATTTTTAGAGCAGATAAAGCCCAACATGTAATGGGGAACTTAAGCCTAAAGATTCTTTTAGGGAACCTAAATGTCTAAAAATCACTTTACCAACAGCCTAAAAATCAGTTTAGGGAACAGCCTAAACTCTTTTTTTTAGGGAACAAAATGCCCAAAATCTATTGGGGAACATAGCCTAAAAATTGGTTTGGGGAACAGTCCAAAAACCTTTTTAGGGACCTTAAAGCCCACAATTTTAAATGGGGAACTTCTTTATCACAATAGCCACAGCCTATGTGCACTCATCTGGCCATGCGCGCAATTGCTCGTGCGCTGCTACCGTGGTTCTGCCTTGCTTTCCTGCTCGTCTCAAGACATATCTCTCATTGTGCAGGCAATTAATGACTTCGAACGGGCCCTGATATTAGGGTTTTAATTTGCCACCATATGCCAACTGACTATTTTCTATAGCAACTTTATCTCCTCGAGAGTATGGCACTGCTTTAACACGCTTCTTATTAAAACTTTCTGCTGACTTCTCAGTAATTTTCTTTAATCGATCATTTACATTACTGTTAATGGTTTTAATAACGAGAGCTTTTTGCTGTGAAGATGATACATCAGTTAACAGTTGGTTTGTAGCATTCAGACATCGATTTTCACCATACATTAGCACCCATGGTGCATAGCCCGTCGATTTATTTATTGTTACATTAAAATCATCCTCAATATCAGGCAAGATTTTACTCCATTTCTTCTCATCTTTTTCATTTAAAACGGCACGCATAGCGTTAAATAGCGTGCGCATTACACGCTCTACTTGCCCATTTCCACGTGGAACTCCTGTTGCAATTAAATGTAACTCCACTGCCCATTCTTCTAAAAAGTCTTTAAATTTGCCAGACAGAAAAGCAGTACCTCGATCTGCTATTATACGTTTTGGTGCTCCTAACTCATGAAACACTTTACTTAGGGCTTTGATGCCACATTCTGTTGTTTTCTGCTTTATCGGACAAAAACGGACAAATTTCGTGAACGCATCTATTATCACTAATATCTGGGTGCACCGATTTGATTTTACTAATGGCCCAGCATGGTCGATATGCCATGTATCCATTTTGGTCGACGGCTTGGATTTTTGCTGAGACATGCCACTTTTTTTACCACTCGAGGATTTTCCCAAAACACAAGATCTACAGTTGGCCAGGTATTTCCGCACTGTTCTGCCCATGCGCGGCCATGCCAAATCTTCCCGTAACTTTAACAACATTTTGTCAGCACCTATATGAGATGATTCATCATGAACCATGGTATAAGCGCATTATATCCAGTCGCGCCGCGATTGGAACGAAACACCGATCAATTCCATCACTCGGACTGCATAAAAATACCAAACCGTCCTTCACTGAGTAGCCCGACAAACTTTGCGTTTTGTCTACTATAGCCTGACAAAATGCGTCTTCTTTTTGATAATCCCCGATTGTTTTATTTGCCTTATTTGGAACCGTACTGCGCGCCACTGAAACTCTATTTATCGAAACCGCATTTCGACTAAGATAGTCCACATGAGCCATTCTACAGCCTTGCCGATATTCGATTTCAAAATTAAAGTCTTGTAACTTGATTCACCACCTGGCCACACGAAAGTGTTATTCTTTTTTTAAAGCCGTAGCGCGTACAGTCAGTATAAATTGTAAAATTTATACCATACAAATACGCACGAAAATACTGGGTTGCTTCTACAATAGCCAGAGTCTCTAAGTCATAGGAGTGGTAACGCGATTCACAATCAGTAGTGCGTCTACTGTAATAGGCTACCGGATACAAAATATTATCCAAGTCTTTTTACATTAATACAGCACCTAACCCTATGGAACTCGCGTCCGTGTGTAATTCCGTATAGAAGTCATAATTAAAAATATTTAAAATTGGGTATTCTGTTAGTCGTTTTATTAAGTCTAAACGAACATTTTCGCACTCACTTGTCCACTTAAAAGGTTGTCCTTTACGCAACAGTGCGGAAATTGGTGCAGGTAAACTGGCAAATCCTTTTACAAAACGTCTGAAATATCCAGCCAACCCTAAGAACTGCCTAACACCCTTTAAATCGACAGGAGCAATAGTCTGTGCAAGCGCATCAACTTTTCGGTTACTTGGCTTTACAGTACCGCCTTCAATGATAACGCCTAGATATTCGACAGACGTTTTAAAAAAACTGTATTTTTCCAAGTTCAGCACAAATCCCGATTTTGATAAGGCGTCAACAACCAGTCGTAAGTTATTAAAACCTTCCTCAATAGTGCGCGCTGGGCATAAAACATCGTCAATGTAAACAAATGCGATATCATCTTTTAATAGTTCTACAGCCTTATCAATTGCTTTCTGATAAGTAGGCGGCGAAGTAACAAAACCAAAAGGCATGCGGTTATACTCATACAATCCATCCGGGGTCGCAAAAGCAGTAATGTGTTTGGATTTTTCTTCAACTTCAATTTGGTAAAACCCCGACTTCATGTCAAGAGTGCAAAAATATTTGGCCTTACTAAGTGCATCTATTTGGTCTTGTATGCGAGGCAATGGGTAATTATTCCGCACTACTTGTTTATTTACCTCTCTGTAATCCACACATAGTCTCGTATCTCCATTCCTTTTTTTAACTAGTACAATCGGGCTAGCGTAAACAGATTCACTAACACGAATTATTCCAGTATCAAGTTGTTCCTGTATGATTTGCTTGACTTGCAACCTCTCTCCGTACGATAGATGCCGCGGCTTATAAGCAACCGGCTGTGGGTCACGTAATGTTATTATTAATAACATGTCTGCCCCAGTGTCTACCAAATAGGAAATCGAAGTTATAGTGCTGTCATTTGTAAGTGTAGCTAAAGGTGGAGACTGCACAAACCGAGTATTTTGTGACAGCATTACTCGTTTTGGAAACCCATTTTTCTTGTAACAAGTGTCTTCTGAGTGTCCTTTCTTTTGGCAATATGTACATGTGTTTAACATTACAGTTTTTGTCTGATCTCTTGATGGATAGTTTGTATTTGCTCCAGAAGGGCCAGGAAGAGGCTTTTCCATGTTGGACACTGTACCTTGTTTACAGTCTATCTGTTTATGTCCAAATCGATGACATTGTCGACACTTTCCGTAAAGAGCGGGGTGATCTTCACGAGAATTGTTTGGCCGTTTTCGTGACTCTCTCACTCGATTTACCTCGCTTAGTTTTGCAGCATCGCAGACAGCTAACAACTTTAACAGATCCGCATCGCACTCGGGACTCTGCAAGCAAATTCGATTTTTCACCTCAGCACTTTGAATATCATGCTCTACTAAACTCAGCACTATCCTCCAAGGAAAATCAGCATAAAACCGTCTAATGGCTGACAACTTAGCATTTCCATACTCAACTAGCGAGTCAAAATTGTTGCTCATAATTGCTAGACAGGCACGTAATTGAGTAGCTGGCGTGCCTTGTTCTGGAAATGCTACCTCAAAATCTCGCCTAAAAGATGCCCAATCTCTAACAATTGGCTTCCAATGACGATAAAATCGAGCTGCACGACCTCGAAGAGCGTGACCAGCTTTCAAAACAGTTACCGTATCAGAAATTCGCAACTCGGCTTGAATTCTGCTTACGTCATCCATTCACTCGACCATTGTGAACGGCGTGTCATCAGGATCAAAAATAGTTAAGCAAATTTGCGATGATGCCGCTGCTGCCATAACTTCGGGACCGGGACCAACCACAGCAACAGATTGCACATGCGGTTGTTCCACAGACGACTGTAGCGCCGCTTCAGCTTGCGTAGCTTGGGCGTTGGCCATGGTGGATAAAATTTGCATGATTTGACTTTGAAAATTACTGTTACTTTCTTGCTGCATTTTAAACATCAACATCATCTGATTGTTCATTGATGCACTATCACTACCACCGATAATGGCTGAGCTACTCGTACCCGCACGGTCACTCTCACAACTTTCGCGTTGTTCCTGGTCAGCCATTTTTAAACACGCACAAAAAAAAAATCACTTTTTAGGTCCTTTTCTCCTGTGATCGGCTTCACTAGGAGCTATCCCACTTCTGATGTTAGGTTTTACGATTTGTTGTAGATAATTTCAACACAAATAACACACAAATTGTTCTAAAAACCTCGATTTATTCATTAAAAATATGCGAAATACAGCCTTTTATGTCGCGACCGAAATCAGACTGCCTTTTCTTTTTAAAAATTGCCGCGTTAACAAAATCTTCAGCGTCCGCACTTGTACTGTTTATATTGGGAACGATGAGATAAGGTGGTTTTAAATAACATAAGCTAACATATATATATATATTTTTTAAAGTGGTTCTTGAGTTGTGTGAGATAACATATATACTTGTTCATCCTCCTCTTTACTCACGTAAGACATTAAAATAACTGATAAAGTGTAGAAGAACTGATTCTTTTGCAAAAGTTTATAATTTGTTTTTCTATTTTCCACCTTTCCGATTTTATTAAATAAACAAATATTTAAGTAGAATCGATATAACAAAAGATATGCGTACGACTTCTTTAGAAAATCCTTCTATAAATTCCTTAATAAAGTTTTTTCTTAATATCGTCATGAATCGGAATTGAAAAATATCAATTCGACAATAAATGTCGATAGAATACACAAGCTACAGTAAAAATTATATTCAATAAAATAACTGTAATTAAGCCTTTAATTGTGCTAATTTGTAATGTTGTCACCGCTCAAGAAACAAAAAACACTAATTGTTTGGACAAATAATTAGAACTCAACTATATGTGCTTGAGACCGTTACCCGATCTCGAAAATAGTAATGTTATATTATGCACATATTGGGTGTATTGCTTGATAAATGAAAATGTAGAGGTTTATAGAATTTTCAACCAGAATTGATTAATAATAATATAGAAATAACTGGATTAATGTTAGTATTTTAACCAGTGTGAATGCAAATCTGTAAGTATTTTTTAGTAATTTTTCTATTATCGTTTACTTTTTTACTATTGGAAACTATTTAATGGCACTCTATATGTTTCAATAGGTTGAAATATATAGACTTTTATAGTAATATGCATTAGTTTTAGGAATATACAAACCAATTCCAAAATGAATAACTTATATTGGTTACTGCAGATTTTTATATGCTTAGCATCACAGGTTTTCACACAGAACCTGAATTATTCAAGAAGTGGGGATCAATCCACATTTATTAATACTGTGAGATTCCCATATTCGATGTTTTTTGATCCTTTTATGGGGGTAAGTAAGTAAATATGTTATACCTACATATATTTCATCTTCATTGACAAATATATCTAGTTACTCATAAAATTACTACTAAGACTACTGATATTGGTAAATTAAGACAATAATATTTTTAGCTTATCATTGCATTCGATATAAAACTGTCTCCGTCATCTATAGATGCAGATTTTTCATGGAATATTGAAGCCAACTATTTTTTGCCTCAAAATATATCTGAATACTCATTTCCTCCGATTATTGAATCAGATTCCAACGAAAGAGGTTTATTCGACCGAAATGTACTATATCGTATGTTAGAAAGTAAACTTGATTCGTAAGTATTCTTCATGGAATATTGAAACTACGGTATTGCATTTTTAAGCTAAGTTAAATTAAACTTAGAAGCAAAGAATATTTTTCTTAACTAGGTTAAACAGTATACTTCTCACTTCAAGAAGAAAAATAGCCACACTGTAATAACCAAAATATAATTTAAAAAAAAAATCCTAGAAAGTGAGAAGTGAAAAATCTGAAAACTAAACAATTGAATCAATGAAAATCGTTTGAAGTTAGAAGAAATTTTTAAAGATAGAAAGGGAGAAATAATATGATTTATTGCTGTCTCTTATAACTTCAGCAGGCCCCAGCTACACCAACTTACTATCAAGTGACTCAAATGACAAGCCTACTACTGGTAATATCGTATACGTGTACGTTTCTAAGTTGTCACTGCGTATGTCATAATTGTAAATAGTAGATGTTAGGAGTGGATTTCAACCTCTAAAACCCTCGACCTTCCAACCTTAACGAAATCATTTATTAAATTATTATTATCTTAATAAAAATTATAATATTAAATTGATGACTTCACTACCAAATAAAATAAAAAAAGTTGAAGAAGTAGTCCATTCTTGCTGTGGAGTTAATAGATCAACGGGTAACTAAAAGTATTTCGGTCATCCTCCACTAAATTTATTTAAAAACTATTAATCCGACATGTTTCGGACATATAACATGTCCATCTTTTATTTATTTATTTAGTGACCCTGACCATATAGGGATACAACAGGCTACAAGCCCAAAAAAGTATCCACAAACTTATCTTAACTAAGTCAAATATACTATTTTATTAAGAATAATATAAAGACTAAATGGTTAAGTACATAAATCAAAATAATTTGAATATAAAAGACTTAAAAAAAAGTAATTTTTTAATGTTAAATTTCTACATTAGCCTCATAAACTTTAAAAGACAATATTTCGTTTTAAAGTATTTTTAACAGTACATAATACCTTATACCTAATACTTATACGTAACTAAGTACATGTTAAAAACGTCTAATGAACGGCAGTACAAATTATAACTTTTTATTATTCTACATAATGGAGAGTTCTGACCATGATTTGTTTTCCTGAATGGAATAAAAAATAATTTGCTCGATCTGATGTTGACTTGAGGAATGTTAAATTTAAAAAGTGACAAAATAGGAGGAGTTTTCAGCTGACAATTCATTACTTTATAACAGGTATCTAAATAGGGCATCAGCCACGAACTTATAAATATGAAACATCTTGTCGAACTTGCCTTTAGATCTAGCACCACTATCAGAAGCGTGGTATCAAAGACCAAACCAGATGGCCTGTTGGATACCAAAAATTGCGTCTACCAGATCCCATGTGAGTGCGGTGACTCATACATAGGTGAAACGAAGCGCTCCCTAGAAGTCAGAGCGAAGGAACATCGCAGCTGGACCCAAAGAGAGAGGTTTCCAAATCCGGAATAGCAGAGCACGCGTGGCATAATGGACACAATATCCATTGGTCAGAAGCCAAGATTCTGCACAAGGAACAGCACTGGCGGAAGAGGAAGTTCGTAGAGGCAGTTTTCATTTCACACAATCAGGGGATCTTCAGCCAGCCAAGCGTCGATGTACCCAACATCTGGAAGCCTCTACTCTCAGGACAGTGTAGGATCTAGAGAGAGGCGTGTCCTCCCCCCAACTCTTTTCACGGATTACTTTCCTTTCCACATCGCTGCACACATCTAGTATATAAGCCTATAGAATAGTAGTTTGCTGTCAGTTTACACTTGATAACGGTTGGAGATACTTACCAACCGAAACGTCGTGTTACATTAAATAAATAAGACAATGCAAGTTCGACAAGATGTTTTCACTGTACCATTGTCTACCACCTTCAAAAACAACTTATAAATATATAGTATATTTATAAGTTCGTGGTATCAACACTTTATTTGTGCATTTAATCTCAGACGTGGCAACGCCGCCACTTACGGTGGGAGTCAAAATGTAAACGCGTTCAAGGAATTTCAGTTGCAATGGAGCCATTTACCGAAGAGCAACGCGCTTTTGGGTACGTGCATTTTACCAAAACAATAAATTAATCGTGACAGCACGCCGTCTATATCGCGCTCATTACAAATTACATGATATTTAATTATCACCTAGCCCTGATGTTATTAGAAAATGGATCAGAATGTTTGAAGCTACTGGATCCACAGTGAAAATTCATATTCATTCATTCATCCAGGCCGCCCACGAATCGTAAGAAGTGCAGGAAACATCGAACGAGTACGTCAATCAGTCAGAGAGAATACAACCTTATCTGTACGGAAGCGAAGTCAGACGACTACTCTCAAAAGATCATCTTTACATAACATTTTGACCAAAGACTTGCATCTGCATGCATATAATAATGGTCCGTTTTCACGTTCTCACGTTCATGCCACTTGCGCAAACTAGATTTGCACATGCAAATTTGCGCAAATAAAACTTTGGTGTATTCGATTTCGTTCATTTTAAATTGCACAAGTAGTTATAACAGTTGTATTCCGATGTGTAGTGACCAGTGATTAGGGTGTGAGTTTGTGAGCATAGAAACATAAAAATAAAGTAAAGCTATGAATCGGGAAGACGAAGTACTTGCAGTAGCTGCCGTTTTAATAATCAAGAAGTTGAGAGAGCCAAAAAAGCGGAGACCAAATAAATCTTGGATTGAAAAGAAAGCAACTTACTCTCATATTAATTTAATTCGAGATTTAGTTAATCAGCCAGACGATTTTCGTAATTACCTGCGCATGGACGAGACGACCTATCGAAATTTATTACATTTAGTTACACCAATAATACAAAAAACTGATACTGTTAGAAAAGTTCTATCACGCCACATGAAAGATTAACGGCGACTTTTAACTTAACGACGGTTTTTGGTAACTGGTAGAACCTATGAGGATCTCAAGTTTTCTACGTGTATTTCTAAATCCGCCCTCAGCAAGATAATTCCTGAGACGTGCGATGCCATTTACACAGTATTAAAACAAACTATTTAAAGGTATGTAAAACTTATTATTAACATATTATTATTATATCTACTGTACGCTAAAATTAGTAAAATTCGCTAAAAATTGTGCAGCAGTTTGCGATTTACTGTCTTCGTCTTGTTCAGGAGGAGGTAATTCAGAATTTCTTGGAGCTTTAGGTTGCTGACGATAATTAAATCCTGTTTGTGGGTGTGGAGAAATTTGATTTTGATGATAATCTAGTTGATAAGGCGTTTGATTCTGATGAGACACTGGTTGTGGAATTTGTTGCTGATGATGCCATGTCACTGGTGAAGGTGGCTGATATGATGATGCAGGTTGCATATGATGATGCAGGTTGCATTTGGTGAAAATATTATCTTGACACCTGTGACTGTTGTTGCAGTTGTGTATTTATGGCACAGTGGCGATTTAGAGTTCCTAACTGAGCCTCATAAAAAACATCATTGGGTAAATAATTTCTCAGCGTGAATGCGTTGCTCATGAGAAAGTTCTTTTAATTTTGATGCCCATGCCAATCCAATATGATTGAACTTATATCAATATATATTATTATCAATATTTGAAGGCACTGCAAAACGTTTCTGAATGGTATCCAAAACGTCATCATATTTTTGGTTGCGCCTTTTTGCTGCTCTTGATGATGACGCTTGTGATGCTGGACGAGGTGTACTTGGTTCAGAATATTCAGATACTGGCATGGGCGTGTGTGGTTCGGATAGATGATCATCAATAAAGTCCTGTTGAGTTTCATTAGTTTCATGTATTTTAGAAACCTAAAACCAAAAAAAGTACAGATTACCTATATGTATATTATAATAATTATTATACTAGCTTGTAACTTGTTTTATTACGCTATAGTTAGAAGCACGCAACATTATAAATAATATTATGCTCTTTTTTGTAGTTTCCTAAAATTACAGCGCCCCCTGGAAGTGGCTCATATTACTTTAATTATAAAAAAACTTTTAGTATTGTTTTGATGGGCATTGCAAATGCTAACTATGAATTCATATACTGCGATATAGGAACAAACGGCAGAATATCTGACGGAGGAGTGATTGAAAATTCTAAATTTATTAAAGGTTTAATCGGGAATAAACTAAATTTACCGGCTTTAGAAGTAGTTGTACCAGATCAACCTCCTTTAAATTATGTTTTTGTGGGAGACGAAGCTTTTGCAATGAGACCCGACTTTTTGAAACCATATAATCAAAGAGAGCTTAACAATGAAAAAAGAATATTCAACTACCGTTTATCTAGAGCTAGACGCATTATAGAAAACACCTTTGGAATTTTGGCTAACCGTTTTAGAATATTCCATACATTTATTAATTTGAAACTGGATAATATCGACAAAGTTGTTCTGGCATGTTGTGCTCTTAGGAGAAATTCGGCTAACTCATATACACCTAATGACGTATTTGACTTTGAAGATATTTCAACTGGTACCACTACCCCTGGACTGCGGACACAACCTGAGAATTTATTAAATCTCGCGGGCAGTCACAGTCGCCACCACAGTGCCGAAGCAAAAGATGTGAGGACAACTTTTAAAAACTATTTTAATAGTAGTTATGGTAGTGTATCGTGGCAACATTAAATGATATTTAATCAAAATAATAACGCAAATTAACTAGGTATAGGTATAAGTACATATTATATAGGTAAATACGGCAGCCCTATATACTTATACGAGTATACTATAACTAGCAATAAATTGTAAATGTTCTTAAAAAAAAACGGTTAAAAAAGTTAATAAACAAATGTGTTTTTACCTGAGTTTCATTTTCTTCGTCCATATTTGATAAAGTGCCTCTTGGAGTTTCCTGGTCCTGTAGGAAGCTCAATAACTCGTAGTACCATCAATGTGGAACATATATTTCTTCTGTTCCGTCACCGGACCTCTCAGATTCAAGAACCTTTTTTAGTTCTTTTCTATATGTGGTTCTCATTGAATTCATTTTGTTAACTACCGTATCCCTGGTTACCTTTCTATCAACCGTTTGCATTTTTTCAACAAGAATTTCATATGCCTGTGATTTTGCATTTCTATCACTGTATTCTTTTGATTTTACTTTCCAAAGACATGGAAACGATTTATAAAGCTCAATAAACTCCCGCATAAACTCTCTCTCTTTAGTTGACATCATAAATTTACCCAAAATATCCGAAAACCCCAGCGAAAACACAGAGCAAAAACAATACCGAACATTTAAACCCGGCGGAAACCTGTCAAAACAAGAAAACGGCGTCCAAGTGCATGCGCGCGATCGAAAACTGTGTTTAAAAAGTTGGAGTGTCGTTTATACGCTCATGCATTTGCGCCAACCACATGCAAAATATCTGATCGCGCTAGATTCACTCAAGTCAAGCTTTTTGGCTTGTGCAAGTGAACGATTTTGGTTTTCATGCAACAGTTTACTTGCGCAAATTGGGCATGCACAAGTCATTTGGCGCAAATTGCATGAGCGTGAAAACGGGCCATAAGATACAGTTAGTGCAGGAATTAAAACCGAGGGATTACAATACACGGTTAGAATTTGTCAATGAAATGATGGAACGATTCGTCGATTTCAATAACAGTGATGAGGCTAATTTTCATGTAAATGGCCACGTAAATAAGCAAAATTGCAGGTACTGTACTGGTCTGACGTTAATCCTCGCAGAAAACACGAACGTTCACTGCATAGCCCCAAAGTGGTCGTATGGGCTGCTATGTCTGCTGATGGCATAATTGGGCCGTATTTTTTTGAAGATCAAAATGGACGGGCACTTACGTTAATACCGAGCGGTATTGTGCAATGTTACAAGATTTTCTTGCACTATCTCTCCGACAGTTTCAAGGTTTTAACTTTGAAACCTGGTTTCAGCAGGATGGTGCGATATGCCATACGTCAAATCGGGCAATTGAAGCTGTTCAACAATTATTCCCCAATAAAGTCATTTCAAGAAGAGGCAATATTAACTGGCCTCCTAGGAGCCCGGACCTGTCGCCACTTGATTATTTCTTATGGGGTTACCTCAAAAGTAAGGTCTACGAGAATAATCCAGCTGATACAAATCAATTAAAGCAAAATATCCAGGAGAAAATAAGATTAATATCAAGGAAAATATATCAATAATCTTCGTTCTCGATTTGAATAGTGCATATAGTGTAACGGACACCATTTAGACAACATTGTTTTTGGTTCATAAATTTCCATTGACTGTACATTAATTTGCCATAAATAAATGATCATAGAAATTTGGTGTATTTGGTTTATGCAAACATCACATTGCTGATACCGTTTTTGGACATCTTGTATAAAAACGAAACATCAGTTATCAAACACCCGTCGAAAAGTGAAATCACGCCAAAATGCTCTCAAATTGAATTGACATCTTGATATGAACCGAAGCGGGTTTTAAAAGAAAGAAATCTTAAAAAATTGTTTTGGATGCTCTCCAATCGATTAATGTAAATTCCATACCTAGGGTTCCATATAATGCTTCCAAAGGTCAATTTCCCAAGAATAAATGTATTAAATAAACATTTAATAGCTCGAGAACTAGAAAACATTTCACATTTACGAAAAAATATAACCCAACAATCTAGAAGAGTCTGTTACTATTAGATCAATATGTATGTCAAACATCAGTTTAGAGTCCAATGTAATTCCCAAATCGCGTACGTAGTTCACTTTAGGTAAGCAAATATCATTAAATTTATATTGATAATTTATTTTATTTTTATTTCTTGAAAAGGTTCTACTTTGACATTTTTGAATGTTAAGAAAGAGACTATTTTATCACAGTAGGCTCGTAGTCGATCCAGATCACTTTGGATTTCAAGGCAGTCGGCGATGTTAAATATCGTACGGTAGATTTTAAGATCATCGGTGTATAATAGAAATTTAGTGTAACGTAAACAAGATTTTATATTATTAATGTATATAATAAAAAAAGGGGTCCTAAATGGAAGCTCTGTGGAATATCAGATGATGGAATAAAAGACTCAGAACAAAATCCTTGAAGTGAGACGTACATGGATCTTTTTTTAATATAAGATTCCACCCATCTCACTCACAGACATCGATGCTGCCACCCGCACCGATGTCTGCGAGTCGAGCCAGGAGAATATTATGGCTAATCTTGTCAAATGCTTTACTGAAGTCAGTGTAGATGGCATAGACCTGAGACCGGTTATCCATATGCCTATGAAGATACTCTGTGAAAACAAAAAGGCTAGTGTCAATAGATCTTCCCTTGTAAAATCCATGATGCTCTACACCAAACATAAGAAATCAATCATAACAAATTAAGGGGTTCTGCCAATACATCTTATATTTCTAGTGCCTCAGACAAGGTTAAAAGGTTAAAACGAATTAAGATACATGAGAATAGGACAAAACTTGGATTTACAAAAACTTTAAGCTACATAATTAAGACAATAGGTCAATAATAATACTAATAAATATAATAAAAATAACATAATACTAGACAAAACAACAGTTTCCACAAATTTAGTGGAGGATCATCGAAATACTTTTAGTTACCCATTAATAAAATTTTAGTAATGGTTTCTAATTCGGCCTACATTCTTGGATGGATCCTACCGACAGTTCTATATTGATGACATCTATTCGACATAATATGAAATGCATAAATCAGGAGAAAATACGAATGGTGGGTGAAGGCTTTAGTTTCTCAGGAGTTGTTTCCGTGAGCATACAACGCATTTGAGTTTCTTGACTTGGTCCATAGTTATCCATAAACTAATGTTAACAATCTTCATATTCATACCAGATATTTGATTTTAGTAGGGCACTGAAATGGACCTGCTGACTCCTTCAGTGACTTGCCTTAGATCCAGAATGAATTTTATACATACAGGGTGACATTTTAAAAAATGGCCATATATTAGGAACATCATCCTGTATTTTATATTCGTTTATTTTCTATGTTTTTTTTTTGCTGAAAAAAGCGTTGGTTATAAATATGGGCATTTTATTTATGACCGAATTTACTTGTACCATTATTATTATTTTAAGCACCGCTGATTTTCGATTCAGTTTAAACGAAAAGCAGCACTTCTTATCTTTATCAATGGTGTACAACATAGCTGAAGTTGTAGAGATTACTTTCATTGAACGCTCATCGTTTTACTGAAAGGCATCTAAGTCAAAATGTTAGCCCGGAGTATGTTCGCTAACTAGTAGCCATATTTGAAGAAACTGGTTCTGTCACAAATAAAAAGAAAGATCAAGCGAGATTAGTCGAAAACGGTGCAAATTGAAATTCTGCACAGAAAAAAAACAACATGTTTTCAAATAGAGTAATTAGATAGTCTTATTTATATTTATACATATTAAAATTACCGATTCTTATTTGGAGCCTCCTTAAAAGAAATATTTTAAAATGATTAATAAAATTTATTCATATCCAAATCCGGTCTAAAACTAAGACTCGCATTATTTTGGTTTGAACTTTGTTTTTTAGTGCAAAATAACATATATTTTTACTTTGGATTTAATCTACTCTCAAAATAAAAACATTCATTTACAATTAAAATTACATATCCTTTTTAGAACGCATACTGTGTTCAATTTGAACATTTGAATTGCTCATTTTGAGAATATATACAGGCAATCTCTGAACTGCAGCTACTACACACCAAAATATGGCGATTGAGCTTAACATGCCTTATACAAATGTTGCAGGTTTACGAACTAGAGGCTATTTAAAGTTGGAACTTTAATTTGAAATTTCTTAATAATTTTGTGATTTTAAGCAGTATCGTCTTGAAAATTGGCGACTTTATGTGTTTTGACATGAAAATTACGAATTTTGTGATAAGTTTAGCATTATTTCTACAAGGCGTTAGTTACATCCTGTTACTTAGGTAAATTACAACATATCTTTCTTGCCTAATCAGTTATGCTAAAACAACTAAAAAATCTAAAAGGCAGTTCGATTTTGAATAAAAAATGTACTCTTGTTTAACTCTATCAGTTTGTAAGTTATTTGCATTTTAAACATTCAGCGTAAAGAATCCTAAGCCACCGTTATTACATTGACTTTTTTTCAAGTAGGCTTATCAGTTTTTCGTGTAAAGAAATTATATGACAATTTTACTGTTACTAAGTAACAGTGTATTATTATTTGTAGTAAAAATTCTAAAATAGGAAAATGCCACGTCATAATGAATATTCCAACAGTCAAATGCGTCATATGATTTGCGTTTTTGCTCAGTCAAATTATAGTGGACTTGATGAAGCCAGAAGGTATTTAGAATTATATCCAAATCGAAGACAACCCAATCACAAACTGTTCAGACGTATCAGGGTGTTTTCGTCCTAAAATCTTAAATGGTGCTTCAAAAAATATCAACGTCGATGATGAAGAAGAGGCTTTAGCTCGTCTTTCGGAAAATCCAGATCTCCGTACTCGTCGGTTAAGTACGGCAACAGGAATAAGCGAATCGTCTATCTGGAGAATTTTAAAGAAAGAGAATCTCCGTCCATATCACTATACTCCTATCTAAAATTTGCTACCTCAAGATTTACCAGTTCGCCTACAGTTTGATCAATTTATGCCAGATAAACAATTCGAAAGCCAGGAGTTTCTTAATAACCTTCTTTTCACCGATGAGGCGACGTTTACGAGACGAGGTGTTTTTAATTGGAAAAACAATCATTTGTGGGACTCCGAAAATCCACATGCTGTAAAGAAACGACATTTTCAGCATAAATAAGGTAAATATTTGGTGTGGTGTAATATCTGGTTTTTTTTATTGGTCCTTTTGATTGGTTCCTTCCTCCTAATCTGAACGGGCTCCTCTATTTAAATTTCCTTGAACAGCTAAATCCACTACTAGAAGATGTACCACTAAGGCGGAATATTTGGTTTATGCAAAACGGGCGCCGCTACATTTTTCTCTGCCAGTACGGCGATACCTGAATGAACATTTTCCTTGCCGGTGGATTGAGCGTGGCAGTGAATTTGTTTGGCTACCTAGAAGTCCTAATGAGAAGTCTAGAAGACTTAAACCCTCTAGACTCCTCAATATGGTCACACATGAAGGACATAGTTTACAAAAATACTATTATTTTCCATCGAAGAATTATGACAGAAAATTCAAGAAGCTGCTAATATTATCAAAAATAATCGACAAATATCATTTAATATTCAAAAATCTTTAGGAGACACGTTACAAAGTGTATTGATGTGGAAGGCAGGCATTTTGAGCATTTACTTTAAAGTTTTCTTTTAATATTATTATTGATTGTTATTTGTTGTCTTTACTGTTGTTACCCAGCATAGTAGTAATTTAAAAGAATAAATTCCTATTAAGCCAATGTAATAACGGTGGCTTAGGATTTTTTACGCTAAATGTTTAAAATGCAAATAACTTAAAAACTGATAGAGTTACATGAAATAAACAAGAGTACCTTTTTTATTCAAAATTCAACTGCCTTTTAGATTTTCTAGTCATTTTAGCTATAACTGATTAGGCAAAAAAGATTTGTAAGTAATAAGTAACTTTAGTAACAGGGCGTAACTAACGCCCTGTATAAATAATGCTAAATTCACCACAAAATTCGTAATTTTTATGTGAAAACACATAAAGTCGCAAATTCTCAATCGTCATACAAAATATGATGTGTGTATATTTACAGTTCAGAGATTGCCCATTCTTAATAAACCACCCTGTATATAATCTAAATATAAAATGTTTTAAATTCAGAAATACTAATTCCTAGAAAGTCCATCTACGATGTACCCCGATTTTCACACGATCTGTTCATTCATTATGGGTCAGGCGGAAGATATTGCAAAAATGAAACACCATTTTGCAATTTATTTCCTTCAAAATTGCACGTTTTTTTGATTGTCTGGTGGTGTCTATCTGGTTAGTGTTTATACAATTACAAAAAGATCGTCGTGATAATGGGAATTGGAGGTAATTTGGAAGAATGGGGATATTGCGATGGCATTATCCAAACCTTTAAAGATAAGTATTTACACCATTATTTTATAAAACTATTGTTTCAAACACCAAGTGTTGATAGGTCTCAGTTGACACTAAAACCGACATTTTTTATTTGAATAAACCCTACTTGACTTAAACATGTTTCTGCAAAATGTTATAGAGGTTCTACAGTCATAAACTGATAAACAGTGTAAACTTTATAATACATTTTTGCGATGGATAGTTAGACAATAGTTTAAAACTTATCGATCAAGAAAACTATTTCGGTTCTTTACAAGCTTTTAATTTCCAATGTATAGAGGACATTATTTTTTAGATATACAATTAAAGAAAGAGTGCTACGTTATATTTAGTTATTTTTGTATATCAAAAAATGAGTTTTTGACTTAACCTTTGTTATAATTCTTTTCACTTTAGTCGGTCATTACTCTCGAAAATTGTGTGAAAAGTTTTTTTCTTTTCAATATACCTACATATTTCAACATTTTAGAACATTTGTAAATGAAAGAAAATAATCTCAAAATCCAAGACATAAATATTAAAGGCCTCTGAAAATATACTGTACATATATTTGTATAAGTATTCGTATTATTATATTTACATAGAATAACACATTTATTTTATTAAGCCGGCAAATTGATAAAAGTCGCTTATGGCAACATGTTTATCATGTTTTGTTTTACTTACTTCTACTGTTCATATTTTCTCTTAGGGTGTGCTAAATACATGTTTTTTTAAAGTTTCTAGTTCTTATTCATATTGTATAGGATATATTAATCTATATTTTGTAATGAAGTTGAGAGCAAGAGGTTTTCCTGAGAAAATTTGTAATAGAAAAGAAAATTTTAAATAAGTTAATTATTAATGAAATATTATATTTTTTTATATAACCGATTTCTATATATAAAGGTTCAGCATGATATTTTTTTAATAAACGTTACGTTTTATCTACCTGTTGTTTTTTATAGTTGCTAGCAAAACCTATTATAATTATTATATACTTTTTTACACATCTTAAAAAATTGTTTTTTATAATATTAGCTATGCAATATTTTATTTATTGCATTTTTAATATTTGGGAAATCGTATATAAGTATAACCTTATTATTTTCGTATTTTCAATTTTAATAAAAATAAGTTTGTTTAGATCATACACAATGTTATTTTGTTAAAATTAGGTATACGCAAAAACATCGGTCACGTTGCTCAGATATTAGTTTAACAGCTTCTCTTTAAACTTGTTAAATTTTAGTTCTAAAAGCGTCAGCGTATGAAGCCATACATTTTAAAACTATATGACTATATAATTAAATATAAAACAAAACCTACTTATACAGATGATTTTTGAACGAAAATTAAAATGCTTAATTTGAGTATATTATACTCTTAGAAATACAAATTGTAGGCTTAGATTTAAAATACTGTATTTTATTGTAAATAAGTCGTAACTTCGCTTTGAAAGATTGTTTTTTTATTTAATACATACCAAAATTTCTGAATTAACTACACCTTAAATTAGATATACAGGGGGACGTTTAATTATGGATTTACTGAAGTTCTGTCAATCACCTCCTCACCTCCAGCTAACCTCACTTTAATATGTCAAATGGGAACCCCCATCGTATGATACATCATAGTAAGGAGCGTAAAATTCTGAAAAAAATGAAATCGGTAAATGTGTAAGCAAATAGTTAGCGAAAATGTCTAGAAATAATGAATATTTTATTTACGCCAAACTTTGGTATGTCAAATGGCTACCCCATGGTGTGATACATTATTTTAAAGGGCATTCGTTATGCTATCAATTGTTGTGAAAAAAAATAAAATTGATTGACCAAGAAGCAATTAAAGTGTAAATCGGTAGGGTAGAAAAACAAATTTAATTAGTTTAACAAATTTATTTTATTAAATGTTCAAAATGCGCGCCGTTATTAGCAAGACAATAAAAAAGCCTATTTTCAAACTCCTTACGAACATTGGCAAGGGTCTGTCCGCTAATTTCTCTGCATTCTTGATATATTCTATTTTTTAAATTCTCAATACTCTCAGGTGGGGTTTTATAAACTTTGCTTTTTAAGTAGCCCCAAAAAAAAAGTCTAGTGGGGTTAGGTCCGGAGACGCGCAGGCCATTCGATTACACTAAGTCTGCCAATCCACTTTTCTCAAAAATTTTGATCAAGCCACTCTCGAACTACCAAAGTGTAGTGCGCGGGAGCTCCATCCTGCTGAAAATGTATATTATTTTCATTCGATAATATAGCACCATGTTGATCTACTTGATTTTCCATAGATTGGATGATGGAAGGTTATATTGCATTTTCTAAAAGGTTTAAATAATTTCGCCAGTCAAATTTTCTTCCAAAAAAAATGGCCCGATTATTTCATTCCCATAAATTCCTGCCCAAACATTAATTTTTTGGGGATATTGGGTATGGCCTTCCCGAAAAACATGCGGATTTTCATTATCCCAGTATCTACAGTTATGTCTGTTCACCAGGCCATTTAAAAAAAAGGTCGATTCATCACCGAAGCAAATGTTCTTCAATAAATGGGGATCGTTGCCAATTCGCTGGCACATCACTTCACAAAATTGAATTCTCCTATCAAAATCATCTTCTCCGAGTTCATGAAGAATATGAATTTTATAAGGAAAGAACTGATTTTTTTTTTAAACTTTATGTACGGAACCAGTGCAAATATTTGTTAGTTTTGCGGCCTTTGGTATAGACAAAGTTGGATCCATAGCAAATTGTCCTAGTACTTCAAGTTGGCATGCTTTATCAACAACTCTATTTTCATATTTTTTTTTATTGCAAATCGATCCTGTCTCTTCAAATTTTCGTATCAATTCTAATACGTATTTATGGCTCACGTTTTTATCTTGATACCTTTCATTAAATGCTCTCGCGGTTCTGCGAGCACACCGATCTTGAGCTCCATAAAGGAAAATTATTTCTATTCTTTCGGCTAGCGTATACACCATTTTATTAACTCACTGTTTTAACTAAAATTGAAAAATTGCACGCGTCAAACTGACAGTTTTAACAATAATAAATCGCCTGCTTTTTAAACGCCTTAAAAATGTAAGGTATTGCAGTATTTTTTTGTAATTGAGAATTTTATGGACCTAGTATCTTTTTGGTTCTCGAGGATTTTTCGATATATCTAACTCTGAATTCTCGTAAATTTGACCAGGTTAAGTCTTCACTTGTCGGCAAATAAAATATCTGATCGATAATATATATACAGTATATAATTTATATACAGTACTGACAAACTATTACAACAACGTTCAAGACTATAGAAACTATTAGCATTTCAATGTTGTTCGAGGTAGATTTTTTGCTAAAAAAGCTTAATTGAAAAAGTTTAGTAAATATTGTCTGCATCAACAAAAAAACTCGCCAGCAAACATTACACAATGATTTGAAAGATATCAAATATAAACGATCCAAATAATTCACTACCACTTTACGCATCTATGTTGAGTAATTTTTAAAATCTATAAATACCCTTTTATTTTGATTATTAGATAGATCATAATAATTATATCAAATGTGTATAAATAAACCAATTAGTTTCAGCAAAAATTACACAGGCCACAACTGCTTTTTGCGAATTATTTGCGAAATGTCTTGTTTTACCACAAAAGACACGGATATTTTTGGAGATATATTACATATTATATTAAGGTAGGTCTTTGATAAATACAATGTATATGTACAGTGCATCGGTAAAGTCGCGGATAAATTCAATAAAAATTAAATAAACCGTTTCTGAAAAAATGCCTGAATCCATCGATTAATATTGGGTTTAGGGTTTTTCTATATGGTACAAATGAATAGTGGTTACATGAGCAATTTTGAAGGAAAAATTATAATAAAATGTAAAATTAAAGAAATACCTATCTAAATTAAAAGTTGGTATTTCGGCTTTTTAGTTGTTGTTGTCAGTGTCAAAAAGTGAATGTATGTTGGTGCAACTATTTGAAGTATTTTATTTTTTACATTCGCAAGTGGGGTTAAATTCTTTTCGAGAGGCGAAAGCAATATCATCTGCGTCTTATTAGTAACTACACTTTATTACCTACTGTTATTGTATGAAATATGAGAAAATTAACCGAACGTGAAAGAATCGAAATCTTGTTCATGATTGGTTTCGGAGATTGGGTTCAGTTGTTTAATGCAACTCATCCTGATCAGTCGCCTATTAGCCAAAGCATGGTAAGCAGAGTTGAAGCAAAGTTTCGTGAATTTGGGCATGTTTGGGATACTCAAAAAGCTGGTTGGGGTTCAATAGCTGAAGAAGATGAGCTCAACGTTCTGGTAGCGGTCCAAGATAATCCCAAAGCCACAATCACAGGCACGGCTTCTAATTTATCGCAATCTACTGTGCATAAAGTATTGAAAAAAGCAAAGTTCTACCCTTATAAAATATTCCTACTTCAAGAGCTATCGGAAGATGATTTTGATTGCCGAAATGAATTTTGTAAGAAAATGCAGCAATTATGTAATGATAACAATAATTTTGTAAAAAAGGATAATATTTTCTGATGAAGCAACGTTTACTCTAAACTGCCATGTGAACAGATATAATTGTCGATACTGGGCGACCGAAAACCCTCACTGGTTCACAGAATGTCATACACTGAACTCTCACAAAGTCAATGTGTAGTGCGGTATGGTGGAAGGAAGAGTTTTAGGACCTTACTTTTTTGATGACACTCTCACTGGTGAGAGGTATTTGGATTTTCTTCAAAATGGTCTTATCCCCGCTCTGATAACTTTGTATCCGGATTTGGAAGAACCCGACATGCACCAACGTGATTTTTTTTTCAGCAAGATGGAGCCCGGCCACACTATGCTCCACCCGTTTGCAATTATCTAGATGAAGTTTTTCCAAATCCTTGGTTAGGTAGACGAGGGTTCATTGAATGGCCACCCAGATCGCCAGATTTAACTCCCCTCGATTACTTTTTATGGGGATACTTAACAAGTAAAGTGTATGTCACTAAACCAGCGAGTTTAGAAGATTTAAAAGAACAAATACTCCAGGAAATTATAAATATTACTCCAGATGTCATTGACAACATTCAAAAAGAATTTGTAAATCGCTCTTGGTTATTGTCAGCTTGTTAACGGTGCTCAATTCGAACATTTAATTTAGTTAGGTATTTCTTTAAGTGGTGTAAAAAATGGTGGTTTCCATTTGAAAAACATATTGATGACGTCATATCTTTTTTTTAAGTCACCCTATATATATAATTTCCACGTAGAAAAACCCTAAACCAAATATTAAATTCGACGGGTTTGGGCATTTTCTTCAGAAACGGTCCATTTAATTTTTATTGAATTTATCCGCTACTTTACGGATACACTGTATACTGATACAGAGTGCGTCAACAAGGCGTACGGTAAAGATAGCGTCTTAACTATACGACATAGAGCAAAAAGTTCTATAGCAAAGGTGTAAGGTTGCCGAAAATCTAAAAACTAAAAATACTTTTACCTATACAGGGTCACAAAAAGTTATCATAAAATATGTATGTATTTAATTTAAAAGCACGCTCCGTACATTATTTCAGAAAATGATTAGACTTGAAGAGAGCCTTACTTTGATACAACATTTTTAACTATGCAGAGTTATTATGCCAGGTAATTTTTTTTTTGCAAATTTTTGTCTTTTAGAGGGTTCGTTTAAAAAACGGTAACTAACTACAGATTCATCCTCGACTTACAAAATTTGTTTTACAGTTAATTTAAGATAGCTGTTAAAGGCTGACAGTGACGTTTTATGACTGCCAGTATGTATTATATTATAGATGTTTGTTAAAATGTAAATTCAAATTTTGAGAAACAAAATTAAATACGTAACATACCGTACGAATAAATAGCTTATTTTGGTAATGTTGATCAAGATTTCTTAAAAAAAAATAGAAACATTGTTAATGTGCAGTTAATTGCCAAACACTATAATTGTTAATCGTTTTAATCCCGTTCATTCGAATTTGTCCTTTATATTTTAAAACACCTGTGGTTGGGAATGTCTTCTATTAGGATAAAGTTGACCATAAATTCTAGACGGTAAAAGAGTACTTTTCAGCAGCCGCCAGGGCATATATCATATCAATAAGCTTCTCACGTAGAAAATTCATCACGGATCATTAAAATTAAAAATCTTAACTAATTTTATAAATATTTAAAATAGATCGATTATCGGCAAAAAATACAAGATCAATTTAGAGGAGAAAAACAGATTTAGTCGTAAAAATGGCTATTAAAACGATTGACAAATTATAGTCTTTGGCAATTAATTGCACATTAACAATGTTTTAATTATTTTCTTAATACAAATTTTCAAAATGCCGTTTTTTATGCCTTACACAGAACTCAAGATATCTTAAAAAATAAATGGATTACATATAGGAGATATTTTAAAAAAATTTAAGTTAAAAATTTTATGATTCCTTTTTTGTGACTCACCCTGTATAGATAAATATATTTATAAATTGTAGAGTTTTGGCAACCCTACAACTTAGATATAACTTTTTGCTCTATGTCGTATAGTCTATACGCTATCTTTGCGGTACGCCTTGTTGATACACCCTGTATATTTTTCGTATATCTATTAATACCACTTAATATATAATTCTTCATTTTTAGTCCTACATCGTCGGAAGACAAAAATATTTCCCAAAAGTATATAAAAGCTGAAAATTACGGAAAGAAGAATACTCACTGTGATAAATATATTAAGAAGTGTCCTGTAAATATTTTTGGCACCTTAAGTGTATTAGAAGAACTTTTAGATAATAAACTGTTCGAGTAATACGAGTTTAATATTTTTTCTTGCCAAGATACTAAATATATTATTTAAAAAAAAAAGTTCTCAGGCAATACATCATTACAACAAATTTTAACAAATTCCTAGCCTAAGTCATTAGCAATAGATTTTTATTTTAAACTGGGGTATTTTGCAATATGAATAATTAAGAACAATCTCGTAATATTCTTCTTCTTCCGCTGCTACCCATTAATAAATGTTTGCTATTACTTATTCTAACCATTTTTCCCAATGTCTGGTGGTGTGAATTAATTCTCCTGTAGTTCCTATTCCTGTTCAATAATTTTTCCTTCTATTAATAGAGCAAATAATACTTTTCGTTGCGTAACACATGTCCCAGGTACACTGTTTTTGTATCTTTTTTTGTGCCCAGCAATTTGCGTTCTCTTCCTATACTCAAAATTGTCTCGTTGATTGATCTTGCTGTCCCATGGACTTTTAACGTTCTTCGATGTTTCCAGATCATTCACTGTACTGACCTTCAATGGCCTTCCATACCATACAACAGTATGGACCATATGTAACATTTTGTGAATCTTATTCACAAAATTCAGATTGAGTTTAAACTCAGAGTTCATAAAGGCGTTTTTGAATTTCACGAATGAGCCTCTAGCTTTTTTTAGCTGATATTTGATTTCTACGTCTGAAGACCAGTCTTAACATAACGTCCATAACGAAGTCCCCAGATAGCTAAACTATTTTACTCGTTCTATGTCTTCATTATCGTATGAGAGTTTCGCATTCTTGAACTCATCTATCACTCTCATTTGATTACTAGGAATTTCGTTTTTTTATGTTGATGTTAATTCCCATGTCGGCCGTGCATTCCAGGACTGTGTCATGCATGTCTGCATATCGTATATTTGTTGATCCATCTGTCATTTATTTTGAAGCATAATTTTATGTATGTCAAGACGCCTCAGGATTTGAACAAGTTATGATGTTATACTCTAGCAAATGCTTTAAATGTATGAAACACATCACTACATATTTTCTCTGATCGTAACAGTTTTGAACCAACACGTTGGTTGCGATCAGTGCCTCTTTCTCGAGACCTCTTCTAAATCCGAATTGCGAGAATTCAACAACGCTTTCGCATTTTGTGGAAATTCTGTAGTGAATGACCTTCAGAAACACTTTCAGAGTGTGATTCATCAATCTGTGATCTTCACATCTGGTTGCGTTGTTCTTTTTTAGAAGTGGGATAAAAGTTTGGTTGAAAAGCCTTTGTAGTCTCCTAATACTCGTTTTCTAGTAATTTGAGCAATTCAACAAGCACTAAATCTAGTAAAACCGATTTCTCATCTTTCGAGCTTTTTATTGCTCTAGTAAGTTTTCCTGTTGAAATTGGGGCACGAATCCGGTAGGCACACTTGAGAGGGCGAATGGCCGTTACACAGATACTTTCAATAAGGCATTAGAGCTTCGAATGTGTATCGAATGATGTCTTCGAAATGTCATAAGGTGACCTTTGATACGTGACCGTGACCTTAGAGAGAGTGGAATGGGCTGTGAATTCTTTCACACGTATTCGTCAACGGGGCCAGATGGCATTTATCCGGCACTGTTGTCAAGAGGAAATGCTATCCTCTAGGGAGAATCAACTATTACGGCATTGCAAAAATAGTTCGGGATATCGAAAAGTTATTGGAAACCAAGGAAGAGCGTCTTTAAGGGGCCGTATCTTCGTAGGAAGAGCCAGAGTTTTTTTGGGAAATTTTCATATTATTTTGTAATTTTTTACCTGGATCGGCAATTTTCCGCATTTTTCTGGACACCCTGTATATCTAGATTGGTGAGACTTATATAGGGGGCTGTGGTATCGTCACTAGACCAAATCTCTACCTACAGGAAAGAAAACTTTAAGGCGGGCAACCTTACTGGTCATCTGTTAATCCTGAGGGGAATCTTGGATATACTCGGTATGTCTCAGGCGAGCAATCATATAAATCCGGTAAACTGTTTCGATAGGAAATACAGGGTTCTCTTCTACGGGAAGAATGGTGAGCATACCCAAGGTGGTTACGGGATGGATCGCCAAAAAAAAATGCTCCAAGGACTTAGAGCACACAACTCCATAACACTGAGCAAGGATACAACAATATTCTAACTATACACGATATTGAAGACTATAGATATCCTATCCGGAAAAGGACACAGGGAAACACAGGACACGGGTTAAGATATTCTCGGATAGACCATCGATTCTTAGAGCCCTGAGCGGCTGTACAGATTACTAACTACTGCAATGCCACAACAGGCTCAATGACCTGCCCGAAATTAGATTAGTCTGGTCTGGGTACTAGGAAATGAGGGGCACGCCGGAAATGAGATGGCGGATATCTACGCAAAAAAGGGGGCTGATACGATTTTTAATGGACCCAGCCCATCTTTTGGGTTTAGCAAAGGTTTCCTTAAAAGAGAGCTTGCGAAATGGATACTGTCAAGACCAATGGATTGGTTCACTACAAAAAGTTTCTGAGCTTTGACGCTAGGAGGGCGGACCCAGCTCTAAGACTGGATAGGAATATCCTAAGGACGCTGGTAGGGGCGCTCACAGGCCCACTACACCTGCAACGGCCACCTATACGGAATAGGCCTATGCGACAGAGACATCTGCGGTGAGAAAGATTGTAAACACAATTGTTGACACTTGATTGCAAATTGTAGATCACTGGACCACAGGATTCTACACACATGCAGGGTGTCCGGAAAGTCAACGATAATACTGAAGGGGCTGATGAAGCAACTCATAAGCACCCAGAAAAACATAAAATGACCTTAGTAAAAAATCGATGGTTTTCAAGATATTGGCACTTTAGTGGAAGTCACCAAAATCCTACTCTTGGATCAGATTTTCGATTGTCACGCCTTAAAAATAGATATTTTTTAGAATCTCTTTTTAGCTATGGAACTTGATTTTACTGATCAACGATAAACATTAAACTAAACGGCCAAAAAATTTAATAAGAAATCTATTCTAAAATAAAGTATTACTTATTTTTATTTTTTAAACTTTGAATTTGACTGCTCATACTGGACCGAAAAATTGTACGGCAACCCGGCTAATACCTTAAAAAGTTTGCTCATTTAATTTAATTTTAAAATTACCCAATATGTTTTAAAAAAAAGCTTTACTGTTATTGTGATAGAGTGAAATATAAACCTTATCTACCTTATGAAAAAAATAAAATAAATTTATAATTATATTATGTTCAAAAAATATTTTTATTTAACTTAAACAAAAAAAATTTAAAAATCAAATAATATGTTCGAACTGTCTACCACCAACGCGAATGCAGGCGTGGCATCTTTTAATAAATGACCTATTGATCCATCTTGCATTCCTGGCAGCGTTAAGATCTTGGGCTGCATCATTTATTCGCTGCCGTAATTCAGCAATATTATTTATTGGTCTTGCATAAACCTTTTCTTTTATGCAACCCCAGTAAGAAAAATCGAGGGGGTTTAGGTCTGGGAGGGCATAAAATTGGACCAAGTCGGCCGGCCGATCCATCTGTTGGGGTATGTTTGGTTTAAATACCGACGAACTTCATGGGCATAATGTGCCGGGCAACCATCATTTTGGAACCACATTATTCGGCGACTGGCCAAAGAAACATCTTCTAAAAGAATTGGTAGATTGTTTCGACAAAAATCTAAATAAGCCTGCCAGTTCAAATTTTCTGGTAATTCGAATGGGCCAATTACACGTCCGTTCAAGATACCGGTCCACAAGTTTACTTAATTAAATAAACTTAAATTAAATAAACTTAATTATTTAAATCGGTACCTTTCTTCTCGAATAGAGTGGGGATTTTCCAACGCATAAGTATGCAAATTGTGCATGTTCATAAAGCCATCCTTTTTGAATGTACTCTCATCCGACCACAATATATTATTTAAAAAATTCGGATCCTCTTGATTTTTTTGCAACATTCTGCGGCAAAATTGTAGGCGTGGTTCGTAGTCTCGAGGCAGTAGGCTTTGCACTCGTTGAACATGATAAGGGTGATATTGAAATCGCCTAGTGATGTCGTTTACTACCGATTTCGGTATCCCTGTTCTTCTTTCGATTGCTCATGCCAAAATAGTCGGATCATTTTCAATTTCTTCTAAAACTTGATCAACATAATCAATACGAGGTCTTCCCTCTCGAACAGGAGCAGGTATTCTGCCTTCGGAATATGAGCGAATAAATATATATTTTTTAATTTTTAAGTTAAATAAAAACATTTTAAACATAACTTAAAAATTTGTTTAATTTTTTTACAATGATATCATAAGGTGAATTAGGGTTATTTTTTACTATAACACAATAATAGTAAACTGTTAACAAAAAAATTTAGGTAATTTTAAAAATAGATTAAATGAGCCAAATTTTTAAGGTATTAGCCGGGTTGCCGTACAATTTATATTATTTTTATTATTTATTTATAAATATATATTTTTTAATTTTTAAGTTAAATAAAAACATTTTAAACATTACTTAAAAATTTGTTTAATTTTTTTACAATGATATCATAAGGTGAATTAGGGTTATTTTTTACTATAACACAATAATAGTAAACTGTTAACAAAAAAATTTAGGTAATTTTAAAAATAGATTAAATGAGCCAAATTTTTAAGGTATTAGCCGGGTTGCCGTACAATTTTTCGGTCCAGTATAAGCGGTCAAATTCAAAGTTTAAAAAATAAAAATAAGTAATAAAAAAGTAAGTAAAAAAAAGTAAGTTATACTTTATTTTAGAATAGATTTCTTATTAAATTTTTTGGCCGTTTAGTTTAATGTTTGTCTTTGATCAGTAAAATGGCTATTCAGTGTTCCATAGCTAAAAAGAGATTCTAAAAAATATCTATTTTTAAGGCGTGACAATCGAAAATCTGATCCAAGAGTAGGATTTTGGTGACTTTCACTAAAATGCCAATATCTCGAAAACCATCGATTTTTTACTAAGGTCATTTTATGTTTTTCTGGGTGCTTATGAGTTGCTCCATCAGCCCCTTCAGTATTATCATTGACTTTTCGGACACCCTGTATACGCTGAGTAAAGAGGATCTGATCCCTCGGCCAGATTCTAATGCAGTACATTACATTACATATAGTAAAGAGGAATACTTCTTAGATTCAATTTAAAAAAAATGTAATATCTTACTAATTAAGAGGTGAGTTTTAGGTAAATTAAGTGTTACATGGAACCAATTTGAAAACCAATTTTATGATTTTTTTTAATCAAACCTCTATTAAACGGTAGTTTTTAACAATAAAACTTAAATTAGTTTATCAAAAAATATTTAAATAAAAATTAACAGTAGTGATCAAAAGCCAAATTCTGCAAATTTTACTTGATTTTTGTTTTATCTTACTAAAGCATTGCTGGGTCTAACCAGGTTTCATTGTTTTTTGTCGAGATTTAGTATAAAAATATATCCAACATTGCAATCTGTATGTATTAAATAAATAAATAAATAAAAATTGTCAGATGATGCAAAGATAAGATTTAACTCAGAGATGAAATATTAAGGAAAAGGTTTGTGTTATAAAATTGCTTATAAAATCAGCTGTTTTAAGATCAATAACGCCAAAATTATTTAATTATTAAATTTGGTGGTGTGATCGAACCATACAAAAATTAAAAATTAACGGCGGAAATGAAAACTAATATGAGTCAAACAATGTTTATTGATTTCAAATTTAAATGAGGGCAAGTAGCTCAATAATACACGTATAGAATACTTGCAAATACTTGAATAATGATAAAAATTATCCATAATCTGAAACGAATATATGTTTAAAATGCATATTATAGACCTTTATAATATAAACACAATTTCTTAATACTACTTACAATAGAAAGGAATTAAAAATCGGCCCAATATGATATAAATTTACAAATAAAAAAAGCACGCTAATATTCTACAGTTCACAAAAAGTTATTTACTTGCCAATCATATGATAGTGTACATATGAATATATTTTGGCAAAATAACTAACCTCGATTCAATATCATTATCAAAAGCAATAATAGGCATTAGGAGCCGGTCTATAATGATAACAAAGCAACTATATAATGGAGGAGAGTTAGTAAAAGCTCCAATCTTAAATCAATTAACAAATAGACTGGACAATGCAATTATTCATTTTCCTCCTCCACCTAAGGAAGCAGATACTGAACTAAAATAGAAAAACATCTCTACGAGTATTTTGACCGGAAAATGAGTTTAATCCTACAAATGCCTTACATTACTTAATTGATTAAGGTCAGGTCAATGACAAAATATATATTTCAGTTTTTTTTTAAATCATATGCACTTAACATAGAAAAGTTTACAGGATCCTGCTGCAGCATAATGGACTAGGAAGCGGAGGTTAGACGTTTAAGTGCAATTATTAACTAGAGTGTAGTATTTTTGTTTTAGAACGAGACATTCGTATTATTTATATTATCATTAAAACAAATAATACTGCCCTAAAATCTTTTAATTCTTTCAGCCCTACAGAAGGATTACATACTGTTGCAAAATCCCGTATTTAAATTATTCTGTATAAATTTTTTTTTTGGAAATCAATAAGGAGGTGTTCTTCATATCATGTTACAAAATACAAAACAATATCAAACACTTTTGTCCTAGTTATAAGACTACTCTAACTCTTTAAGAGAAACGCATGACGATAAATGGAAACAACAATAAATAAATCACAATAAGCCTTGCAAAATCTGTACGTTAGAAATTGAGTGAAAAAAACTCAAAGAAATGATTAATATTACAATAAAAATATTAACCAAAACTGTTATTCTGCTATGAATGATAAAGTATTATTTTATTACACTTAATATAGTTTTTTAGAATTTAACCTAATAGAATTCTAATGACAGAAATTACAGGCATCTAATCTAAAAGGAAATGGCCTTGCAATAATAATAAAATAATTACCAACTTTTTGCTCTACGATTATTAACAAATTTTATTCTTAAATGAAATATGTAAACACTAAACTTAAACAATAATTAATAAAACACTGATATTGGCGTTTCAATCCTACGAAAATAAATATACAATTCTGAAACCTAATTCTAATTTCAACGGTCTTTTAGATTTAAAGCAGGTAGTCAAAAAATTAAGTGACTAGCTGTATAAAAATTTGAATACTCTTAACTGATCGAAAATTTGATAAAATAAAACAGTTGTTAACCTGCGCCCAACATATCTTGTTCTAACCTGCTCGAAAACAATCCATGTTATCCAAGATGTTTACGTATTATGTAAAAATCAATCGAAAATTTACAATAAGTGGATCATAAAACTGTAAATTTCTTGAATTCATTACAAATTAATAAAGACAAAATCGCTGGTTGGAACAATTAATATAACGTAGCTTTCTACATTTCAAACTTGCCGATCAGTTTAAGACGAAGTATAAGACTATTAAATTGTGAGCTACTTCTCGATTTCGTTTTCGGTTGCCCCATAACTAAAACGAAATTCGGAAAGGCAATACTACTTATATGCATGATAGAATAGAGGGAAGGAAATAAGAACGAAAACGTGTGCTTTTTCTCGTAACATTAATAACGTATAGATAAAAATTACTGTGTGTTTTTTTCTGCGTTTTAACTATGACAAATTCTCTGTGATAAACTTATCCTTTTTATCTTAATAGCTGTACATTAAATAAGAAATGATCAATAAAAAAATTATTAATTTCTATTTATTTTTAAAATCAGTGTAATATTTCAAAAATTTACAAGATTTCAGGTCCTTCCCTCCTATACTATTACACCCCCATTATACAGGAAGTTACTAAAGAATGTTACAAAAATTACATGGTAGCTTTATAATATTTTTTTGTAACACTGTTCGTGTGCCGAAGCATTTTTAATAACTAGAATTATGCAATTGTATATGAAATCATTTAATATGTATGTCGGAAAATGCTAAATGACATCACATAAATAACAGGATAAGGAATAATTCTAAGCTATTCAAGTAATTAATAAACCAAAATCTCGAGAGCCGCATTCTACTCTTGTACCTTTAAATTTCAGTGCATCTATAACTTGAATACCCAATTGTGCTTTTATTAATATACCAAGTGTTTTTCAGGTGTTCCCCTTCCTATATAATTGTTTACAATTTATCATAATAAAAATGTTATATTTAGAAACTAAGATAGATTTTAATGCTTTCGCTGCGCATGTTCCATGCTCATATTATAAACCACGCAAATTAAACTCATTGTACAAACCGTCAAAATATAGATATTTTGTTTCATTCCCCTAGATATATATAGATGAAAGCCCAATGAGTAAAACATTCTATAATAAATACTTCTTGCATCAAAATAAATTACAAACAAATGATTGAAATGAAGAAGCATGAAATTACTTCAATTCTTATCAAAATAGATATATAAACAGTAATTCAATATATTCACTACATGCGAGAATTCTTTATTGTGTCAACGTTTTACTTATTATCTGCAATTAATATTTCGAAATTTTTTGATGGTAAGTAATACAGCCCTCTAGCGTCTTTTTTTTTGTGACATACAGAATATATATATGGAATTAACAAGCTTTAGTTTACGCCATTTTGAATAGGTTTTTTTTTTGGCACTTTTAAATGTTCCATAACTATCTGTCTGCTTTTGGTAGTGTACGTGAATATCAGTTTATGCGCCCGAAAGCATTTGAGTGCAATTTCTTATTAAACAATGTATGTGTTGAATCTTCAACTGAGTTTTAAGGACGGTTTTGAACCACCATTTAGTAAATGTATTTTAAGAATAGCAGCACATTAATATTAAAGAACGAGAGTTAACTGTGCATAGCAAAAATGGGGCAACTGGTACGAATGTATGGACCGTATAAGCATACGGTTCGTCATACAAAAATACAAGAGCAGGTCGAGAAAAATTAAACCGCAACTCTCGAGATTTTAGTAATTATCATTAACACGGTTTTAACATTTTTAAATTTTGAAATGGCCACATGGAACTCTGAGTGGTGTAACATATATACCAATGAAAAGAAAATGAATAATGAAACCATAGAACCATATATTTTCCCAAAAAAAAAAAAACATAAATAGTGGGAATATTATTAATTATGGTGTATTTTTTGGTGCCTTTCGAGACTCGTTCGTAAGTTATATAATAAGCAATCATTCATTATAGCTTAGGCGACATTATTGCTAACGTGGTTATTAGCAAAGATAGGACTTACATTAAGTTCAGAAAGTGGTACAATTTTTCCCCTGATTAACATTTTGAAAGCTGAACAAGAATTTACTATTTACAACTTTCTATACAAAACATGTATAAAACGAGACAGAAAAAATGCCCTATAAAATGCTATACCAGAATAACGCAATTTATACATAATTAAAAAAAAGATATGCAAAGTTGCATAATTTTTTATAAATGCAGTTTATACATTTCTGAAAATAACAAATATTGGGGCACTAACTTAAACAGTTTGTTTGATTTTGGTATTTAACCGAAATTACAAAATATTTCAACATAAGAAAAAACAATTGTTCCGATATGTGCTAAAGTATAAAAGGCAATTAAAAATGATTGTATTGTATAGAATCAAAAATTCGACTTTTTGTGTCAGATAACGACAATGTTTATGTTTTCAATATGTTAATTATGAGGACCTGATTTCAATACTGCTTGTAAGTCAGAAGAAAGAAGTTAACAATAGTGCCGAATTGATATGAAACACCCTGTAAATACATAAAATAAAAATCAATTTACGTCACAGAGCGGAAAATCAAAATTGCGAAGATTCTACAATGATTTATTGTAGTTAAATTAAATTAATATTTGTTGTATTTATTTCATTCCTTTCCGCGTTTCCTGAATTCGTCACAGAGAGGCGGTTATGCTTAAGTTACTCTAGCTATCTAAAGCAATTTTTATATTACCATCTCCAAAATGTGCATACTGAAGGTAAAGAGGAATTAACTTGTTAAATGCAGATTTACCACAGCCTAATTGTGTTGCACTTCATTTGTTAAGAAAAACATTTAGCTGACAACTACTTTTAGACACGGTAAGAGGCAACACGAAAATTGTTATGTTTGGATCAGAAATTTCCAGCCCTTATTGGCAACAATGGAATGTTAATTTAGACAATTCCTTAAGATTTTTTAGTTTCGTATGTTCATTTAGCTATTCATGTCTTGTGAATCTTTGGTTTTCTTTGAAACTAGGAACTTTTAAATTTGTTAGTAGCATGACTTTTAGTCAGAATTAATATTTTCTATTTTGTAATATATATTATTAAAAACATACCTTACTAAAAATATCTTTAATATGTTTTAATAACATTTAACCACTTTAACATAACAATTTTGTTAACGGCGCATTCTCACAATCGAGTATGTGGCTCGTGACGTGCATTTCTTTTTATTTTATATAGTTTCATACATGGTTTGATGTAAATAAAATAATCAATACTTCTGTAAATGAAGTGAAAAAGAAACATACTAAAAGTGATTTATGCCTGGTAATTTAAAATATATATACGTTTATTATGATAAACATTTTATGAATGATTAAATTAACTTGTGACACGTTAAGAATTTATTGTTTTGTACAGGTAACTTTTGATAATGCATGTATTTAGAATATTTAATTTGCATTATGACTGTATGACGTCCAAGGGACTAAAAGTCTATAAGTAAAATATGTGCCTGACCAATCGTTCGAAAAAAGGGATATTCACATTATGTTTTACTATAGTAATAATATTGTAAATATTATAATTTAAGCCATTACACAGGACTTTTTACATCGAAAAATCACTAAATCAAAAAGTTGACACGTGTAATTGTTTTATTAGTGCATTAAATTATCGTGTTCATACTAAGAAAAAATCTTTAATATTCTAAATAATCTACTTCATTGGTATGGTTACATCGAGTTCATAATTTGTAAATAGATTAAAAATATTAAAAATGTGCAGACCAATTTCACATTTGCCATTTCTTGTTAAAAATAAACCTGACATAACCTCAATTTTTTTCTAATAAGTTTTTTATAATGTAAACAGTTATAACCGTCCGCAAGCCCCAGCATTAAAATTGCTATCATTATTGACGTCTACATTTTGACCTCAAATTCAGACTAATGTATTTATTTGGGCTGCCTTTTTTGACTTAGCCGATATTATAATACGTAAAACATTCTATCTATCTGGTTTTTAATCAACGTAAATATTTTTTTGTTAGCAAGTAATCAAGGGAGTAAGGCAACTGCCACATGTGTAGGATTAGATAAATATTTAAGAGTGACACACGTAGAGCAGAAAACGCAAATCAGCTCTCGTCGTTTTCAAATAATGAGACTATCCTATTTTATAAATAATAATTAGTCCGCATTAAATGCGGAGTCTTCATTTATGGTCTTAAGAATACATTTAAATTTCACAGAACATTCACTTAAAAATGCTTTATATAAAAGAATAATAATTTGAATTTTAAAAAGTTGAGATTAAGTCCAATTTTTCAAAGTTAGATATATGTGAAACAAGTCAGCCAGGTCATCATTTTGATAAAGCATTCTAAACTCCCACAAAAGTAAATGGAATACTTAACAGGTACACAATATGTAACAAAAATATTGAGGACCTGATATAATGCTTCATCAAAACGACAAATATTTCTTCATTTACTCTTTGTTTTGCTGATTTTCCTTGCTGGCAGCAATATCAAGTCCCAATTCGGACAATACTTTAAGTGCTTCTAAGGCTGCTTTCTCGTGGGATGCCTCAGTAGTTGAACCTTCTCCATGGCATACCTGGGGTGGATTAGTACCAAGTGATACCAATGTTAGATACATTTCATGGTTGGCTTTTGGAAAGTCCGAAAAATGAACCTAAAATAGTAGGATTGGAAATAATGTTACAAAATATGGAAGCATAATACTAATTATTTAATTATATTCAGTTAATGTTCGCGGCTTCGCTATAGTATGTATGTTGTATAAAGTTTTTAATCGAGATGTATAATAAATAAATTAGCTTTTAATAGGATCTCGGTGACCGTAAAAATCACGGAAAAAACTCGAAAACTAGGAATTTTTCTAAAACCGTTAAAATTAAAAATCAAAAAATATCCGACGAACTTCGAAAATCTTACAAATATTTTTGAGAAATAAGTTATGGTCAGAATATAGACAACCCGATATATATTTTATGCTTACTATGTTTACTTCGTATTCTGTTATTTCGCTTTAGTTAACAGATTTACTTTTTAAATTCGATTTTGTTCTTGAATTAATTATTCTTAGTTATACCAAATAACTACACTTTTTGTGTCCATTAAATAGATTAGTCGTCTTCGAGCCACCATTATTAACTGTATTTTTTCAAATAAAATAAAACGTAATTATTTTCAACCGTCATATACAAAATATTTGGTCAAACGATTTCATGGAAAAAAAATAAAGAAAAGGTCTAAATCGGCTGGACTACTGGCCGTATGGATAAGTAAAGTCAAAATGTTAATCATAAGAAATAATAACTTCATCTAAAATTTTACCTGAATGTTCATCAGTTGAGCCAAATACATTAGTTGATCCTTGGACCTGACTCCCGGTGGAGGATTTTTTAAAGGAGCGGGCTGGACCACTTGCTTAAGAGGTTCTATGTTATCCGTTTTTGGCTTGGCGAATCCACTATTTTGTTCACTAACTAACAATACCCCAGGTACCAACTGTCTGCCCCCACTACCCCCAATATTTTGTGTTGGTTGGGTCTCATGTTTCTCCTCTACAAAAGTAACTTTTCGACTTTTGTCATTTTGTGTATCTTGTTGATTATCTTTCTCAATTTTCTGTTGAGGGGATTTAGGAGTAGGGGTAGAGCTGTAACCCAGTTCTGTTAGTAAGGCTTCTGCAGCATTACGCTTGGCTACCTAGAAATTTAAAAGTTATAATATATTCTTGGCAGTGAGAAGAAGGAAATACTTTTTTGTTCGGTCCAACACCAGTACAAGAGTGACCATTAACGGACGCTTCAATAACAAATTCCCGACGTCTTGGCGCTCCGCGTTCTTCCAACACTGTATAAACGGGTTCCCTTTCTTTATTTGCTTGTTGAATTTGAATAAGACGGGATATCGGGTTAATCTCCTCTGTAGCCTCTGTTGGTTTATCAACGTTAACCTATAATTATCCAGTTTTAGCGTCTGAATATACCCGACACATTTTTTTGGAAGGAATAACATTAACTTATTTATTACGAACCCTTCATTCTATTTTCTTAAGCAGTACTTAGTATTAAAAACAACTTACAAAACCATTATCAGACCTAACAAACAATAGTTACATTAAAATTTACAACTATAAAAAATACATTAGGTACCTTTAAAAGCCTTAACCAGTCACTGTTACATTATTTTGTAGTATTCTGAATGCTGCAGTATTTATTATTAAAGTAGAGTACTCACAGCTTTTAAAGGTACATAATTTTTTACATATTTTCAATGTAACGCGTGCTTGTTTTCAACATTCGGATAGATCATGGATTTGTTAAATTACCTATGCCTTTATTAAAACAGAAACATGGAAACCGACACTTATCTCTTTTCAATCTTTCAATAAACTTCAAAACAAGACACAATTACCGTAGAAATAATTTTAAGTTCGTAAAAAAAAAATTAAATGTTTACTGTTTTAAATTATTAAATTATTTACTGTAAAATTTGCTAAATTTACCTTGATCAGATTTCTAGTTTTCTTCTTATTGGTTACCCGTTTTCTCTTTAACTGAGTTATGTTACACATATTTGGTATCGGTGGCAATTTTGATAGTTCCTCTAACATTTTTTCAGCAGCCCGCTTTTTAGAGACCTTTTTTCCATTGCCCTCTCCCTCAGCCAAAAAATTGCCAACTCTGCACTGAGTGACAAAAACTTTCATATGTGGAGGACCCTAGTAAAGAAAAAAAAACTGTAACGAATTTACCACTAAATAATACGAGCCTAAAATTTAGTTAAAAATTAGTATTTAATTTGATCTGTCTTACACTTCTTCAAAATTAATCGTTTAAAACCCGATAAAACCAAGATTTTTCAATTGTAGGTAAAAACTTTTCGAAAACTCGAGAAAAAAAACAAAATTAATATTTTGTTTTTAATATTATTAAAAACAATATTAATAATATTTTGATAAAAGCAATCTGTCATTAAATGGAACGGAAAAATCACTTTTTGCCTTAATACAAGTAATTTCATTTTACCTGAAAAAACATATCTTATTACCCAATTATTAAAGACTATACATAGCGCCTAAAATAAGGTTTGCACTACTGTTAACTTTTCTTATTTTTAATAATATTTTGGTTGACAAAAAGCGAATTCGACACACTTTTTTCGTGTTTAACTTAGTAAACACAAAACCAATCACTTCGCCCTTAAGCAATTAAAAAAAAACTTTTTATTTACTTTTAGTACTCCATCCACAATGCACACACCACAATGAAGCCTTTTTTATGTATGAGGAATATACAGGGTGTTAAGTTAACTCATTTATTTTAACTGATTGTAGAACTTGTCAAAAGGATTGATATACCAAAAATCACCTATAAAAAATGTGCATAAGAGAGATAGATGGTAAAACATTTTGTGTTATATTATAGTTTTCAGTACGAATCTTTGGTTCGATCAGTTGTATCAGTCTTTTAATAGTGCGCATGTTATTTGTCTGATTGTTTTGTGCGGAAGAATGGCCCAGGTTTACGACAATGGTGGACATAATACTAACCTTACCCATGGAGAGTGCCAATAAAGCCGCAGCATGCAGGTTGTATACGGAAACGTTTCCTTTAAGAAATCAGGTGGCTAGTGGACTTCGTGATACAGGATATTTATAAAAACAAGAAGTCCACGCTAGAAGAGCTGCTCAACCTGAAATGTTACAAATTGTGGAAGACATTTTAGGTATGGTCGAAGATGGCCCAACAGTAAGTACTAGAGCCATAGCCCCTCAAGTTGAAGTTTCGCATAAATGATTCGACACAAATGATGATTTTACGAAATTAATTTTGTGTACAGAGAAGGCCACATTTACCCGAGATGGAGTGCAAAATTTAAATAAAAAGATTAAATTATGAACATAAATTTTTATTAATTGTTTTCGGGTGTAAATGGCATGCTTATTGGAATCGACTTTTTTGCAACTCGTCTGACCGGTGAAATTTATTTCTATTTTCTTCTACAAAATCTGCCACGATTATTAGAAGATGTTCCTCTAAATGTGAGACAGAATATGTGGTTAAATGGATAAATAATTTTTTCCGGAGTTTCCGGATAAATAGATAAGGCGTAATGGAACCATTTCTTGGATCTTCTCCTCGTTCCCCAGATTTAACAACTTACGATTTTTTTTCTGTGGTGCTATTTGAAAGAATTGGTGTATCATGATGGAGCAGTAAATATTCCGGAAGAATTTCAAGAACGCATTGAAATTTCTTGTGATTTAATTCGTAGACACCAGGATTTTATTTTCGAAGCTTGTACAAATAGTTTTGGATTCGTCGAGCAAGATTGTGTGCTAATCGAATAAATGGGGACAATTTAAAAATAATTTTCAATCATGTGAAGTAACTCTCTTATTATACTACTTTTATATAGGTGAATTTTGGTATATTAACTTTTTTGACAGGTTCTACAAGGCGTTAAAATAAATGACTCAACTTTGAAAACACTCTGTATATTATATTATATTATTGTTCCTATGCTGTATTATAAATAATATTTATGTTAGAATTAGAATTTATGAATAGCTGTGTTGCTTCTAAAATATTTTTACAAAAGGGAAAATTGGGTTTTGGATTTCAAGCAATTATTTTATTTAAATAGGCAAAGCGCTTTTACTCCTTAACTCCATGTTCAATGCTCCCTAAAGAGTGTGAGAAGCGATTGAAATTGAATTACAATTTACTGACTGATAATCTTACAGGAACATTTCACTGGCACAAAAGTTATGTTTAAATAATAACTATTAATAAATATTCGCTAAAAAAAGAGCTTTTCAAAATATTCAAAATAGTTTATTGCATGCTTTTCAGAAAAGTGTTTTATTAGACATGTGACTTAACAGAGTACAATCAAAAGTTTACTGAATGAAATATGTCAGATCAAAGACGAAAGATTATTACTTTATTGTAGATCAAAATATGAAAATTTGCGTCTTGGCATATTTTGAACTACTAGATCTAGACAAGGTGAACTTTACAATTTAGCACACCAACGGTTTAAGTGGTTTAAATTTAAACATTATTAAAAATAAATGCACAGAAATACATCAATATATTATCTACAAATACCGACCTATTCAAGTGTTGGAGCTTGGTAACACTGAAAGAAGAATTTATTTTTTGGAAAGCAAATTTTCTAGAGCGTCGAATTTAGACTTTTCAACGAAATGAAAATTTATTTCTTAAAGATTTTAAAAACCCACAAATATTCGATATGGTTTGCAACAAATGGATCAGTTCGTTAGCCTCCAAGATTACCTGACTTGACCCCGTTAGACCTTTACTTTCGGAGTTATTTGAACCATGAAGCATTGGTTTACAAAAATTGTTCGAGGTATTAGGCCAATTGATTGTAAAATCGTTTAAAAAATACCTTATCGTGTGCTGAAATGCACAGGAAGGTACTTATAATCAAGTCATAATATTTTCAATGTAATAAATAATTATTTAACAGAAAATAATTACACAGAAAGTTCGGGTAAGTTATTAACGTCCCAAATAATTTTGGTATTTTTTAATTTTTAAGATTTTCCCATTAAAATCAAATATCTCTTTTGCATTTACATTATCGTATCTTCAAGATTAAGGAAGTGAACAACAATCCAGAGTACATTTCAGGCAACATTGAAATCAGTTATTTTTTGAAACGCCTTATTAATTTATACCATTTGCGGGTTACACAGTAGTAGAACAATTTTGAAACTAGGTTACTTACCTTTTCACTAAGGACTTCAAAAGTAACATTCATATTTCTCTTGAGGGCTATTTCGTATACCAAAGAAATAGGAGATTTAAGTTCCGAGTTAACGTCATTTGGGCTTGATTGCGATTCAGTGATATGACCGTTTTCACACGGATTATCAGTGGTATCGATACCTCCCAGCTGCTTAATATGATCGATGGCTTTAGAAGCCGCATCGTGCCTTGCTGCCTGAACCGTGGCACCATGCCCTAGCAGATAAAACCACTTAAGCAACTTAAAATTACATTACAGTTAAAAGACAAAATTATTGAATTTAACTATTTATGGGGATTTGTTTGCATCAAAAATACATTTGGCTATATATAGCAGATTTCAATAAGAATCGTAAATACATACAAAATCACAATCCCTGTTTAAATTATGCCTTCTGACTATGTACATTATTTCTTATGTTCATGTGTTCCAGTACAATGAAAACGTCTTAACCCGTAACTCGAAGCTCAAATTTAAGTCCTTGAAGTTATACTATTGAATATTATGTGCAAATAATGTCTCCTTAAAAACAAATGTGTACCGGCCCAAGAATTATTTTTAATTTTCACATTCAAAGCCTGTGTTCGATGGGTTAACTAAGAAACACGATGCATGCTTACACGAACTCTGCCTAGCTTTAGAAAATTAACTTTCTTTTACTGTATTTATATTAATATGAAGCATGTTGGTCTGTCACGTACAAAGCTTTCCAATGGAGTCAGAGAATAGTTAAGCTACTGGAATAACTATAAAAACTCATTTCTTGTTATTATTCCCTATGTTTGGTGTGAGCAACTAAACTAGCTTACTGTATGAGATGAACGTGTCAGATATAAGAAAAATTCAAAATTACTAAAATTGAACTTTTTTAATCCGAATAAACCATGAGAAATAGAACACAGCATCGCCAGACCTTGTAACGCTTGACTCACCCACATTCTAAAAACTCTTATATTGTCAAATATACATGGTTAAGAATCTTCACTTTAAAATTTCAAAAAAACATCTAGTTATTTCTAATTTTAATATCGATTAAAATTATACATGTGAAGATTGGTAAGGTTTATCGCGTATGCTTTTTTTTGTCAAGTAAGCTATTACCTAAAATATGCATAGATTTAATATTCTGCTTTAGTTGTACTCTAGAAATTGAAGCGTTCTATAGTAAATATATGTTAGAACTAAAATAATTATTTTAAAATGTGCTTTGTTATAGTTTTATTATAAGCAACTCCTGCATAAAAAGTGAGTAACAGAAATTCATAAGTGGATAAGGTTTATTAATACTTAAAAACGTCAAATTGTATCTAAAAAAGGCTTGGAGGGTTCAATTTTTAGCTCTCGCTTAGCCTATGGTTGTACTCAAAAAATTGTTGTTCAAGATTATTTTAGTTATTTCAGAGAGTTGAAAAAAAATTGTAAAGCATAGAGCAACACCAACATTAGATGACATACAAAAAACAATATATTTTTCTTGCTTCAAAGTATTAATAATAATGTTGAAATAGGCTTTGTTAGATTGTAAAAGAGTTTTGAGAATGATGGCCAGTATCATTAGCTAAAAATGTAATACAATGTCATTAAAATTAAAGTAACATACACATTTTTCAATATCTGTGGATCTCAATAAATATTTACACAGTAATATTATTATAAAATAAGTAATAGTATTATAGTTATTTGGGTAACATAGGAATTTTATAAATATTGTCTTTAAATTTTATGCACCACAGATAAAAATATTCCCACATCCTCACCTGTGCTATATGCCATTGTTACAGGCTAAAGGATAAACAAGCCGAACGTTAAATGTTCATAAAACAGTTATACAAATAACAGTAACGTTTCGCTTCTTAAATGAAAATGTCTTTAGGCCAAGTACATAATGATCATCTAGAGTATATCTAATTATAGCAAAATGTAAGTATCGCTTTATGACATTTTTACTATGATTTTTAAAAGAATCTCAAAAGAGTTACATATAGTCTTAGGAATTTTCTTAAACATTTACTATTAATAATAAGCAATAGAATGTTTATATATTTTATGTTGCACTGTTTTTTACACGTTTTCTCCGTGATTTAATACCCTTCAAGATGAACATGATATTTTTACATATAATGTTGTAGGTAAAAAATTAAATCCCGAAAAAATAAAAACCTTAAATAAATTCTGACTTGTTAAACAGATTTTCAAAAAAATTACCATATTTAGTACTAGTCTTAGTAGTACCTGGGTACTCGCGGTCTCCGACGCGCAGCCGTACGATGTATGGATCGCTTTGGTTGTGATGAGGCGGACCTTGTCGGTACTGGCCGTAATATCGATTATCGTAGGGATAGCCGCTCCTCACATTCCGCCGTGAATCAAATCCATACCTAGGCTGTGCCTGCGGATAATTGAAACTGTATCTTGGAAAAAAGGCTGGTTGGTTCACAATATAACCCTAAAATAATAACGCAAAACTGAAAAGAAACAAAAAAATAAAAATGCATTCACCCAACGGCACATGCCCTCAATTTGAACAATTCAACTCAATGATAATATTACAAAACATATCCACACTCAAAACTCCAAACGTGGCAAATCTATTATTATTATCTATAGTATGTTATTTTGTTGATTTGTTTTCACCCTCAGAAAAAGTAGCATTTATTCTTCTTTACATATGCTATATGAAAAATAAGTTGATGTTAAAATGATAAACTTCTAACCAACACATCTTTACAATTAATCATTTATCCTTTATATACAAGGATAAATGATTTAGAATAATTTACCTTCAAACATAACTTAGTATTTGATATTTAAGTATAAATGAAATTATGACTTTGTATACAAAAAAAATAAGTTTTTTTGCTGAGGGTAAGAAACATATTTTCGTAAACAGAATGATCTTTTTTTAAGCTGGTTATTATTTGTTGCCAGAAAGTTCATCATCATTTTTTACGAGATAGGCACCATAATTTCTCAATTGGCCTGATATAAATAAGAAAAATAGATCTGGTTATCATAATTTGTCCATTCCAATTAAATCACAAGTTCAATACATTCATTAAAACAGTTATATACAATTTTTATACACACTTTTAATAACTAAATGGTATTGACAAATTCAAACCCTGATCGTTATTATTTTCTTTATTTTTCAGCGATAAAAAAGACAGATAAAATATTTTACTATCAATGGGTAATTCTTGACCCGCACAAAAAGATTTTTTCGCTTCGGTATAATGAAATATGACGAAAAACAAAGAAAAACACAAAGTCACGGTCTCACAACATGTAATAAAACGGGCTACACGTGTTTCGCTCTAGTTAGAGCATCATCGGGCCTAAAATAAAAATATTACTCAAACAAAAAACCAAAAACTTACATAAAACAAAAAACCATCCACACACTTCACAGTACATAAATAAACAATAATTTTAAGGTTATAATTGTACAAAGCAAAAAATAAAAAATGAAAAAGTGGAACGCAACAACATAGACTCAACGAGAATCGAACCCGGTACAACAAGGTTAGAAGTATAAGTGTAAAACCTATCGGCTATACGGACCTAATGCTAAAAAAACTTAACACGTTAGCGCCAATGTAAATTGAAGAAAGTGACTACAAGGAAAATGTTAAACGATACTTAGCTAAATTAAATTGATAAAAATTAAATTAGGTTCAAAAGTAAACACGTCATTCACACACACGAGAACAGGACTCTTTTTAGCTTGTGTAATTTCGATTTTTTCCAGAAGGTCAAGCTTCTTACCTTTAGGGCATTCATGAAACATTTCAGCTCCCACCCCCGGAGAAAAATTATGAGTAGAGGCCAGCAAATGGTTCGCAAACGCTAATTTGGTATCACAATGGCCAATGTATACTGCGTTGCAATCGTCATATTTAAAAGAGTAAACTCCCGATTTAGAGAGGATGTTTGCTTTGTCCACTGTATTGACCAATTGGTTCTTTAAATCTTGCTAAATTTACGGAGATTGAACCAAAAAAGGACAAGGATCTAAAGGAACTTATTGAGTGATTATTATGAACAGTATTGTAGGTCAATTTATATTTATTTAAAAATTTGTAATAAATTTTGTCTATTAAATGAAGGGGGAATCCGTTGTTGAGAGCAATATGTTTTATAATATTCAATTCTTTAGCGAAAGCTTCTTTTGACAAGGGGATATTAAACAATCTATAGAAAAATGAATTAAAGGAGGCATATTTATATGAGTAGGGAGAATTTGAAGAGTACTGAATTACATTATCGGTAGTAGTGAGCTTACGATATATTTCAAAAATAAGTTTATTGTTGCTTATACAGGGTGTCATTGAAATGGTGTAAAAAAATTCGGGGGGTGATAGTACTCCTAAAAATTTTAAAAAAAGTTCCTATAACTATAGGGCGGAAAATGCATATTAAGGGAGTTAGGGGCACTGAAAGGGTAAATTTAAAAAACGGTTTTTTGAAATTGTAGGCTTAAAAAACGAGATAAAATTTCGAAAAAAAATCCTCTGCCATAAATTTTGACCCAAAATCAAATGGTGATACTGAAAAATAATTTGGAAAATCGGAAAGGGTAGTTTTTGCAAGGGTAGAGGGTTAATTCGTGAATAACTTTTTTTAGGTTATTTTTTTCGCAACGTGGGTTCATTTTTTAAAAACTACATACTTTTTCCTACAAAAAAGGTACTCTTGTTGCACATCGCCCAGAACGATGGTTTTCGAGAAAATTGAAGGCAAAAAGTTTGCTCTGATGGGTTGCTAACTGGTTAAACAACATAAACCTATGAAAGTTATGGGGTTTCAAAAGTAAACACGTAGTTATTAAATAATTAATTGAAAAATCTAAATTTTATGATTTTTAAAACATCTTATTGCTTTAAAAAACGAAATAAACCAATTACCAAAATTCCTTATTAAATGCATACTTATTTGATTCATTAGCCTAGTTTACACCGCGAGTACCAAATATTCAATACGCGGACTAAAACCTCTACATATTCTCAAACCTATTAAGTCACAATTTGGAATAATTTACGTGTAAACTTGTCAACTCGCGCACGTTGAGTTTGAGAATAGGGGATTGGGTCCGCGTATTGAATATTTGGTACTCGCGGTGTAAACTAGGCTAATAAATCAAAGTATGCATTTAATAAGGAATTTTGGTAATTGGTTTATTTCGTTTTTTTAAAGCAATAATTATTTAATAACTACTTGTTTACTTTTCAAACCCCATAACTTTCATAAGTTTATGTTGTTTAACCAGTTAGCAGCCCATCAGAGCAAACTTTTTGCCTTCAATTTTCTCGAAAACCATCGTTCTGGGCGATGTGCAACAAGAGTACCTTTTTTGTAGGAAAAAGTATGTAGTTTTTAAAAAATGAACCCACGTTGCGAAAAAAATAACCTAAAAAAAGTTATTCACGAATTAACCCTCTACCCTTGCAAAAACTACCCTTTCCGATTTTCCAAATTATTTTTCAGTATCACCATTTGATTTTGGGTCAAAATTTATGGCAGAGGATTTTTTTTCGAAATTTTATCTCGTTTTTTAAGCCTACAATTTCAAAAAACCGTTTTTTAAATTTACCCTTTCAGTGCCCCTAACTCCCTTAATATGCATTTTCCGCCCTATAGTTATAGGAACTTTTTTTAAAATTTTTAGGAGTACTATCACCCCCCGAATTTTTTTACACCATTTCAATGACACCCTGTATATAATATTGCCTGAAAGAAGAAGAAAGAAAGAAAATGTGCTATATTACGTAAGACAACAAAATCTTGTGTACAAGCATCCTAAAAACTAAAAAATTCCAAATTCACTTTAAATTTCAAACAAACATAACTTCTAAAACACTTTACCATAAAATTTACACACATTACCAAAATTAATCATAACAAAACAGATTGAGAAAAAAAAGCATCTTTTTGATAAATTTCATTAAAAAATAAGTAAAGCTGTCAATAAAACAGAATTTAGAAGAAGTAAATTACATTATTTAACAGGAAACAAAACTAAAACACTAAAATGATGTCAGAGCACAGGTTAAAAGGTATCATTAAAAAAATCGTCAAGGCTATAATATGCCCTGGATAATAAAAGTGATTTTAATTCCTTTTTGAATCTCTTAACTTCTAAAATTTGTCTGATACATAGAGGAACATGGTTGTAAATCTTTTTGCTAAGGTATATAAGTGAGTTCTTGGTGAGGGAGGATGTAGGGATTGGTAAGGGAAAATCGTTAACCTGGCGACCTGTATATTATTTCTTAACTAGAAGGTCAAGAAAAGACAAACAACCATCTTTTTCTTCTTCGATTGTGAATGACATGTTAGAGTGTAAGGAATTTACGAAACTAAGAAAATTTGGTAGGTCTTCCTCCCTGCCATTCCAGATTATAAAAATGTCATCCACCAATTCCTTACACCCTAACATTTCATTCACATCCGACTCAGGCCGACTTTGTGTTTTTCTTTGTTTTTCGTCAATTTTGTATGTTGGTCTCTTAGAGAATAATGGATGAGATTTTTGGATAATGAAATATATAATAAATAGATATAACTCTTTTATACCTTAATAACTTTTTACAGGCATATTAAAAAATATTATGCCTAAAGTGAAAATGTAATTTTTAATATTTTTTATTGGAATAGAACGACTATTTAAAAACAACAACACAGACAAGGAATTATATAATCTAAAGGGAACTACACAAAGTCTCTTTCTCAAAAGTATTTATTAATTCTAACAGTAAATTATACGTGTTTCGCTCATATTAAGAGCATCACAGACCTAAAAATTAAAAACAAAGAAACTAAATACAATAACAACCTTAAAGTTAGATAAAATTGGTACCTTAAAAATCGACTACAAACAGTACATGCTTTACGGTGACCTTATACACATTTTATCTAACTTTAAAGTTATTATTGTATTTAGTTTCTAGGTTTTTAATTTTTAGGTCTAATGATGCTCTAAATATGAGTAAAACACGTGTAACCTACTGTTAGAATTAATAAATACTTTTGAGATCGAGACTTTGTGTAGTTCCCTTGAGATTACTGAATCAAAGTCTCTTTGCGAAAATGGACGACTTCTTTCAATAAGAAATTATGTTTTGAGTATGAAATTTTTAATTCGATCGTACGACTAATAAAAGAATTGACTTAATATATTATTTTAGTGATCCGGTTTAATTATTTTAATTTTGTAGTTGCAGTTAGCAGTTGGATATAGGGTCAAATAAGACTCTTAAGGCTCTTTTTATAATGCCAACGTTTCTGCCCACTCATATAAGATCTGACGGTGCAAACAGAGTGGAATATTAAGAACTTAAGAAGATTGGAGTTTTATTTTATCCCATATCCAACTGAAAGCTAGAAAATTAAAATATTAAAAAATCCTTATTTGTCACCAGTGCAATAAATTGTACGTACATGAATTTTGACTGCTAGGTTTAGGAATTATAGCGCCTACCTTACGAGCTATGTATTTTTTACTAATGTATGTGAACATTATTAATTTTACACAGGTAGGCATATAAGATAAGTATTAGAAGGTCAAAAGAACTTTAACTAACTACCAATCTAAAGATTGGCACATCTAATGCAATTAAAATATTTAATCATTCACACTCAATTGATCTGAAGTTCATCCAAATAAATATATAAAAACTGTAAAGAAAAGTTGGATAAAACTAGTTTTACCTGATGTGGCGGCGCTCCACCCTCAACGACGTAAATTGCCCTTTCCCCTCTTTTCATAGCAAGTGCATTTAGTTCAACTGTTGGGGTCACCATCCCTAATGTATGTTGCCGAATACCAGGCCTGTTAATGATGGTCTTTGGTGGTGGATGCTTTAAATAACAGTTGTAGTATTAATGTAAAAAAAAATCGAAATTAAATAATGTAAAAAAAGTTAATAGGTATAGTGAAATACGTTTAACACTATAAATAAAGTTTTACTACTAAGAGGCGAACTACGAAAAAACATTATAGGGCCAATATAATTAATAATACCTTACAGAATTTAAGATATTCTGTAATAATAATTTTAATATAATAATATTTACTTTTCTATACAGTGACATTCAAAATCTTCAAAAAGTTTTTCTAGAGTAAAGGGAATTTAACAATATTCATTCAATATTTTCGGGAAATTATTGTTATAATTGTTTTCAATCCTGCTGATACGTATGATAATGTAAAATGGGATTTTATTTGGCATCCCCAATATATAAAAACTAAAATGACATTTTGAATCCCATGTAAGCCATTATAGAAACCTTACCTTAAATTCTGTCTTGGTCAATGCTTTAGCCGCTGCGGAATGCTGCGCCTTCTTAATACTGGGCCCTTCGGCTTCATATTCTTCCTTCCCGAGCTTTAAAGTTACTGTGAAGATTTTTTTATGTGCCGGTCCTTGTTCTCCGGTCAAACGGTACTGGTGTTGGATCTTATTGTATTTTGCTAAATAACAAAATTAAAGTTTTCTACAATCAGACGTTATTACTTAGTAGTTTTGTGTTTTATTTAAAAGTGAGAAACATTTTAAAGTTTCATGATTGAACGCCTAGGTCCAGCGATAGAGAGAGAAAGGGATAAAGATGTTAAGCTCAACCAAAATTCTTGAGAAAATAAGTCGAATAAGTTATTGTAATAAATCCAAAAATACACAATTCAAAAAGCTGCCTATGAATTCCCTCTAGTATAAAACTTGATTGTCAAACTAAAGGCAAATGCTATGGTTTCACTGGTTGAGGTTTATAAATGACATTTTAAACTGTTTGTCAGTAGCCTCCTTGCTATTATATAAATTACGAAAAATAGAAAATAATCAATATTCTTTTCAACACTTCTAACGCTTAGAGGTTTTTACCCTTCATTTTTATAGAGAAAGTGCTAAAGCTTTAACATAATTTTAATTTTTCCCGGCATCTATGTTTTTCAGAAAATTTTGGAAAAACGTCCATTGGTCGATGTTGCAATAAAATGAGAAACGTTTAAATTTATTGTTGCCTGTAAAGGAAGAATGAAAATTATGCTTTCGGGCATTATTTATTAATCAAACACTACAAAATTTATTATATATTATAAAGTAATGGTTCGCGACTAGCATTAAAAAAGAGTTAATTAGCACGTTGATATAATAAACTATAAATTAAAAAAATACTTGCCTAATTCATTAACCAAGCACATTGGAGTTTTTTCTTTAATGTTTGCCAAAGGAAGGTTTTGTCCCGAACTGTTGGAGTTTGGACTCTGCTGACTCATTTGTTGTTCCTGATTATGATTGCTTGAAGACAGCTGTTGATGATCTGGCTCTAAATTATTTAAATTATTTGGTTATACGTACTAAATATAATAAACATATACATTTTTATTAAGATAGTGTTTTATAAACACACCCACTATAATTATTATCTAGACATGTTTTTAAAACTATGTTAGCATGACCAAAGTGAGCTGAACAACCTAACACAAGTCTCAAAAACTAATTTTTTATAGATAAATGAACTTTTACTTATATATGATACCTTATTCCCACCTTAGGTGTTATTCATCTAATACAGGGTGTTACAAAATTTGGTGCAAATATTTTAAGAGCGTATTGTTTGAGTCAAAATAGGATTTTTTTTCCTATAAACATGTATCCTAAAATGCCCCTCCTCAGAGGTACAGCCCACGCAAATTGCATGAAGAAAATGGATTAGTTGGAACCGTGACTACAGTTATGCGTCAAATCTCCTGAAAATTTGCAAGGCCCCTTTTTTTTAATGCTCTTTTTATTTTTGATCTAAAAAATGGTATGAATCCAATTTTAGGGGAGGATTCAAGGGGATTACCTTTCCGATGTCCTCTATCTTATGTTTCTGATAAGAAATTGAAAAATCTAGCAATACCATCTAGTTAGCCATGAAAAAATTTAAAACTTTTGTTCCTGCATTTTTTCGATTCAATTAACAGTTTTCGAGAAAATCTGGTAAACGAAAAGGAAACATTATTAAACCCAATTAAACTATCAAATTAGAAAAAAGAAAATCGGCCATGATTACTTCACTTTGAAGCACTCACTTTTTTTTCTGTACAGACTTTGACAGAAAAAAAAGTGTGTTTACAGACAATTGTAGATTTTTTCATAGCTAACTAGATGATGTTTAAGATTTTCAAATTTCTTATCAGAAACATAAGATATCGCCCATCACAAGGGTAAATCCACCATTTTCGGGACGGAAAATGTCAAGGGCACGAAAAAAAAACGGAAACTTGCAAATTTTTAAAAGATTTGACGCATAACTGTAGTCGGTGCTCCAAATAATCGACTTTCCTTAAGCAATTTGCACAGGCTGTAGCTCTAAGGGGGTGTATTTTAGAACACATGTTTATAGGAAAAAAAATCTTATTTTGACTAAACAATATGCCCTTAAAATATTTGCACCAAATTTTGTAACACCCTGTATATGTTTCACATAGATTTAAAAGTTTTGCATCACCCTAAATTTCGAAAATTTATTTTTTATCGGAAAAAATAGATTAGAAACTAATTAATTGATTACTTTTAATTAAGAAAGCTAAATTTCTTGTGAAAGTAATTGTTTTTAAAATATTACTTTTATAAAATAGTACTTTTATTAATAAATATATAGTTTTTTTAATAATAAAAGTACTGGAAAACTTTTTAATAGCATGTATTTCCACTACTAGGGTTTATGCAAGCTTGGAGGCGCCTGCCCGTACTGTCTATAAGATTGGAGATATGCTGTTGAGGAATATTGTGCCATACTTCCGAAACAGCATGCAACAAGTTTTTGTATCGTCCTAGGTGGCTTTCTGCGTGCTGCCACTTCCCTGGAAAGCACGTTCCAAGCATTTTATATGGGATTCATGTCTGGTGATAGTGTAGGCCAGTCCACGATTGATGTCTTCCTGTTCCAGATCTGGTACGGTGAGGTCGGGCGTTATCATCCATGAAATCGAAAGCCTCACCAACAGCTACTCGCCATAACCTGACGTAGGGGTTCCTCATGTATCTGTCACCAGTCATTGTGCCTTGAATATAAATTAATTCTGTGCATCCATTCGACATGATACCAGCCTTCCTCCTGCAAAAGCTGGTATGAAGTGTTCATGACCAAGCTGGGCAGCTCTTGTTGGCTCCCTCCATACCCGTATACGGTGACTATCATGCACCAAAGAAATACTTGTTTCGGAAGGAAAAAACACCGAGTTTTAAAGTTCTACGTGTAAAGCCATGTGCTCTTGCCTACTGTAGTCGACGAAATTTGCCTTCAGTTTGTAGTCGGTCCTCTTAATGGCCAGCCACACCTTAAACCTGTTGCCAGTATTCGTCTCCGGAATGTAGAGATACTTGAAGTCCCAAAGCAGCAGGCATATCTCTATGAAGTGCTGGTATTTCCATAGTTGGGTGTCTCAGATGGTTAAGTGAATATACCGGTTCTTTTACTGATTAGTTACAAGTCTTCTACCGCTTCTCGGTCTATAATGAAGAGAATTATTCGAGATACCGGTTCCAAGTATGAGACATCTCACTTTGCCAATCCTTAACTATATTAGCCACAAACCTTTGAGAGTGAGTCTTCAAGTGACGACACTATTCTTGCATGATCAATTTCACGTATGACGACAAGTCATGCATCTTCCCATGTTAACTCATAAAATATAACTGTCTTGACATTAATAATCAAACCAATAATAATAATAACTTACAAATTTTTTTTTTCCATTTTTGTCTACAAATATGCGACATTTTCGAAAGATAAACATTTATAAGTAAGCACATAAAATAATTCCGGACGCTAAAGAATTTCTTCCTATAAAAACAGCGCGATGCAAAGCTGTTGAATCTATGTGTATTTTATAAAACATCTTTTAAGAGATTGGCGAGAGATCTCTTTAATAAAACTAACAAATACTTTCACTAAGAAATCTGAAGATACAAACCACACAAGAAAAAATTAATTCACTCATAAAGATTAAAGGATCCTTTACTCTTTATGAATACTCTTTTGAAAAAACCCTGTTCATCAAAATTTAACACTTTAGACGAGTGTAAAAACGCTCAGAATAAGAAAGAAAAAAAGGGAAATAAACAAAAATATAGTTTAAAATAATTCATACATTATTACCATTCTGTTGCTGTGTGTTTTGGGTTTGGTGTGAGGGCATAGCTTCATAGTGATAGACTTGAGGTTGCAAAGGCTTAGGTTGCGGTTGTGGTTGTTGCGGAATCGACGTGGGGGTAATCAAGGTGGGTCCAGAACCAGGCGGCATTGAAACTAGGACACCTTGAACACCTACAGAAATTTACCTTTAAATTTAATTAGAAAAACCACACATATAATATTTATATGTGACATACACATGATAGTTATATTTTTTCTATAAATCAGTTTTTTCACACCAATCAATATTGATAATGAAACGTTTTTAAAAGGAGGAATATGATTATTACTTGTTTCAGGATATTTAGATAATTTGCGTATTGACTTGCTAAAATATGCAAACCACAGTTAAAAAAATTATAGCACTGAAATTTATCATGATTACACTAAACTTATTGCAATGAATGAACCTTTTTAGGTATGTCACAGTATCTTTAACCCGTTTTCCTTGTTATGTTAAAAAGTGTTTCCATGATGTTTAAAAAGACTAAAGCAATTTCCAGCAAAAACTCTTGGATAATATAACAAATTTTATATAACATTGTCTAATAAAAATTGCTTTTGGATAAGAAGCAATTTTTATTTTTGATCTTAAAGATAAAATAAAGTTTTTTTTAGTTCTTAGATACATCACATCTATAAAATATTAATCATCAACATTTGATATTGTATTTCAGTAGATTATCAAGCATTAACAACATACCTGTTGCAGGCATGCTCATCATAATTGGTGGTCGCTGATTAGGAGGAGGGCCCATTTGTTGCATTCCGATGCTGAAACAAAAAGTATACTTTAGTTCTTATGCCAATAACAAAATTTTATTTGCCTACCCTGTTAGGGCATGTAGGCATGTAGTTTTTGAAATAAGAAAGCTTAGTGAGTTACTTATTATATTGGGTATTACGTCACTTATAGCAAAAATCAATTTAGAAATTTTTATCTCACACGCTCAACAATTATTGAAAAGAAGAAGAAAATAGACTTATTCATGTATTTAAAAGAAATATGAACTTAAATCTGTAACGATACCGTTCGATATGCTTAATTTAATTTAAGTTCAATAAGTTTTAAATACAATAATTTACTTGAGGTATAATAGATTTTTTTATATACCTAAGAGCTGAGGTTCAATCTATTAATCTCTGAGCTCGTTTCTTCTTTTCAATATCCTACCTAACTTTGTTATGAATATTATAATTAAAAAACGATAAAATACAACAAGAAGACCTACTTTTTTTAAAAATACCTAATTTGAACCAACGTTTCGGTAGTTATATCTACTACCGTTATCAAGGTAATTAAAGTAAAATTAAATTAAATTAAGAATAAAATATACTTATCTTTCAAATTTTTAGTAATCCAGTCTCATCAAAATTTCTTCCTAATTCGCAAATACTTTATATACTTTTTTATATGATTTGACGGTTTATTAATAGTTTGACAAACTATTTTGAAAGATAACAAAATTTTCAAAGGTTACTTTTTTAAAAATTAAAGGGGTGTGATCTTAATGTAAATTAATCATAGAAAATACATGAATATCAAATATTTTAAATCATTAATTAATTTTGAGAATACCCTGATCTACCTCTCTCTTTAATTTTTAAAAAAAGTAGGTCTTCTTGTTGTATTTTATCGTTTTTTAATTATAATATTCATAACAAAGTGAGGTAGGATATTGAAAAGAAGAAACGAGCTCAGAGATTAATAGATTGAACCTCAGCTCCTAGGTATATAAAAAAATCTATTATACCTCAAGTAAATTATTGTATTTAAAACTTATTGAACTTAAATTAAATTAAGCATATCGAACGGTATCGTTACAGATTTAAGTTCATATTTCTTTTAAATACGTGAATAAGTCTATTTTCTTCTTCTTTTCAATAATTGTTGAGCGTGTGAGATAAAAATTTCTAAATTGATTTTTGCTATAAGTGACGTAATACCCAATATAATAAGTAACTTATTATGAATTCGTCACAACAATACAGATTTTAAGAAAGCTTAGCTTTAGCAAAATAAGGAATATTAAGATAAGAACCATAAGGTCTCAAACTACAAGGAGATTGTAAATACTGTTATAATGTTGACCACCTTGGGCGTAAAACTAATAAAAAAATTGACAAAAAAATCATTAAACAAAGTTAGAAGATCTAAAGGCTCGAGAATGTTTATTTTAGGAAGACAACTTACTTCTAAATTTTTAATCATTAAGCAACTCTATAGGATATTAATTATGTATCTAAGTTGAACCATCAAGGTCATGGCTAATTTCAAGATAGAAAATTAATGTAAACATGTTAACTTTTATGTCATGCTCAAACGGAAACTCACAAGTATGTCAGGATCACTTTTCTTCCATTGGTAAAAAAACTGATTAAAAAATTAAAATATATGAAGATCAGATATCTAAATAGCAGGTTAAGATAGAGAAGCTCAATCTGAAACTAATGACATATAAATACAAACAGTTCAGTGACAATGAAACCCACACTTCTATATTGGTGTGTCATAAATGGTGTCAGACTTACATCCCAAAAATGCAAGCCTTTCTCTAACTAATCCCACATTTAATGAGAGTGAATCAACTCCAGTCAGATTGAGATCATCCGCTCATCTATTGAGCTTCAAGAAGCCCATAGGTCTTTGTTGTGTGTTTTTAGTATGTTAGAGTGCGTTTTCAATATGATGTTTTGTGTCAAAATGTGTGTTTTGATACCCCTAATGTAACAACGTAAAATTCATGCCAGGATAGTCAAACACTTTTAAAATTTGAATTAATATATTTGCATCTTTGTTATTAAAATAGGCAGTCAAGCAGAATTTATAGAACAAAGCATTCCTGTGCTGACATGAGATATATCTAGGTATGATGTCTGTCAGGCAAAGGATTATGTTTAGTGTGTATGTATTTATTTTTAAATTGAAACATCCACTGCCCACATATATCTGCGATAAGATAACAGTGTTCAGAGAGATTTACAATTACTGCACCAGACATAATACAAACTTTGTCCTTGATAGATGCAATACAAGTCAGATGTTGAGTTCTGTACTCAGCAAGGGACTTATTGAATTTAACAAGTTGCCAGCTGAAATCAAAATCTGTGATAATTTAAACCAGTTTAGGAGGCTATTGAGAAAATGTATCAGTGTGTAAATGTCTTATTTTATTTTTATCCAGGTTAACATCTTATTCTTAGTTTTAGTTTTCTTTTTATTTATAGATTTTTAAACAGTTTTTAATTATTTTTAAGATTTATTTGTACATACTTTGTTTTACAATTTTAATTGTAATTTTAGTTACTTTTTTTATTTTATTTAAATTTCTTATTTTTGCAATTGCATTTTTTTTATTGATTTAAATTTTTAAGTACACTGTGTAATAAAGAATACATTTTAGAGTGAAATGCATAACTCTTAACCAAATAATAATAATGTTCATTTACAATAATTTTAATTCCATGTACAGCCAAATACATAAATACAAATATAAATACATAAATAAACATAAATACACCTTGAAGAGGTAAAGCTTGTTAGGGCAAAAAGATTGTCATTTTCATTTGTGGAGAAAAGTCTTCCTGCCCTTCCCAACCCGCTATACTTTTTAAGGGAATGATGATAAGGTGTAGAATAAATTTTATAAAACATTTACATAATACTACTTTTTATAATAAAAATCTATTTTATAGGGTTTTGCAAGTATATTGCATGTTGTCTAACAATATTAAGAGTGTACAGAGTATTGCTGTGTTTGGGAGCACTGTAGTATTTCTAAAAAGAAAGGGCTTTTATTGTTTTAACTTTTCAGAATAAAATATATTGGTTTTTTGCTATATATTATTTATTTTATCCTACTTATTATAAAATATTTTGTTTTTCAATATTATACTTAATATTCATTTTAAATATAATTAACATTTCACAATAAAATTATATACAGGGTGTTCCGTTGATCATGTTACAAACTTCTAGGGCAGATAGAAAACGTCAAAAGAAAAACAAAAGTTCATATAAACATGGGTCCGGAAAAGCTTCCTCAGGGAGCTAGAGCTCTTTGAAAATAACCGTTAAAAACTAGTTTTTTTTTTAATAGCTCCGGAACTACTTTAGCTACCGCAACCAATTTTGGGAGGTAAATTATTGTTAGTACGTTTATTCTTTTGAACCTACTAAATAAAAAAAATATTTACCAGGGGCTTCAGAATCAGGGGTGTATTTGGTAAATTTAGGCCCATTTCTTTAAGACTTTAATTTCTGCCCGTTTGGGCATTAGATTATGATGTTCCTATGCTTTTTACATATCATGTGGAAATTGACTAAAACCTAGGATACAGCACCTGAATTAATCAAAAGAAAAAAATTAAGTCAAAAGAAAAACAAAAGTTCATATAAACATGGGTCCGGAAAAGCTTCCTCAGGGAGCTTTTCCGGACACCAAATACACCCCTGATTCTGAAGCCCCTGGTAAATATTTTTTTTATTTAGTAGGTTCAAAAGAATAAACGTACTAACAATAATTTACCTCCCAAAATTGGTTGCGGTAGCTAAAGTAGTTCCGGAGCTATTAAAAAAAAAACTAGTTTTTAACGGTTATTTTCAAAGAGCTCTAGCTCCCTGAGGAAGCTTTTCCGGACCCATGTTTATATGAACTTTTGTTTTTCTTTTGACGTTTTCTATCTGCCCTAGAAGTTTGTAACATGATCAACGGAACACCCTGTATATAATTTTATTGTGAAATGTTAATTATATTTAAAATGAATATTAAGTATAATATTGAAAAACAAAATATTTTATAATAAGTAGGATAAAATAAATAATATATAGCAAAAAACCAATATATTTTATTCTGAAAAGTTAAAACAATAAAAGCCCTTTCTTTTTAGAAATACTACAGTGCTCCCAAACACAGCAATACTCTGTACACTCTTAATATTGTTAGACAACATGCAATATACTTGCAAAACCCTATAAAATAGATTTTTATTATAAAAAGTAGTATTATGTAAATGTTTTATAAAATTTATTCTACACCTTATCATCATTCCCTTAAAAAGTATAGCGGGTTGGGAAGGGCAGGAAGACTTTTCTCCACAAATGAAAATGACAATCTTTTTGCCCTAACAAGCTTTACCTCTTCAAGGTGTATTTATGTTTGTTTATGTATTTATATTTGTATTTATGTATTTGGCTGTACATGGAATTAAAATTATTGTAAATGAACATTATTATTATTTGGTTAAGAGTTATGCATTTCACTCTAAAATGTATTCTTTATTACACAGTGTACTTAAAAATTTAAATCAATAAAAAAAATGCAATTGCAAAAATAAGAAATTTAAATAAAATAAAAAAAGTAACTAAAATTACAATTAAAATTGTAAAACAAAGTATGTACAAATAAATCTTAAAAATAATTAAAAACTGTTTAAAAATCTATAAATAAAAAGAAAACTAAAACTAAGAATAAGATGTTAACCTGGATAAAAATAAAATAAGACATTTACACACTGATACATTTTCTCAATAGCCTCCTAAACTGGTTTAAATTATCACAGATTTTGATTTCAGCTGGCAACTTGTTAAATTCAATAAGTCCCTTGCTGAGTACAGAACTCAACATCTGACTTGTATTGCATCTATCAAGGACAAAGTTTGTATTATGTCTGGTGCAGTAATTGTAAATCTCTCTGAACACTGTTATCTTATCGCAGATATATGTGGGCAGTGGATGTTTCAATTTAAAAATAAATACATACACACTAAACATAATCCTTTGCCTGACAGACATCATACCTAGATATATCTCATGTCAGCACAGGAATGCTTTGTTCTATAAATTCTGCTTGACTGCCTATTTTAATAACAAAGATGCAAATATATTAATTCAAATTTTAAAAGTGTTTGACTATCCTGGCATGAATTTTACGTTGTTACATTAGGGGTATTAAAACACACATTTTGACACAAAACATCATATTGAAAACGCACTCTAACATACTAAAAACACACAACAAAGACCTATGGGCTTCTTGAAGCTCAATAGATGAGCGGATGATCTCAATCTGACTGGAGTTGATTCACTCTCATTAAATGTGGGATTAGTTAGAGAAAGGCTTGCATTTTTGGGATGTAAGTCTGACACCATTTATGACACACCAATATAGAAGTGTGGGTTTCATTGTCACTGAACTGTTTGTATTTATATGTCATTAGTTTCAGATTGAGCTTCTCTATCTTAACCTGCTATTTAGATATCTGATCTTAATATTCATTTTAAATATAATTAACATTTCACAATAAAATTATATACAGGGTGTTCCGTTGATCATGTTACAAACTTCTAGGGCAGATAGAAAACGTCAAAAGAAAAACAAAAGTTCATATAAACATGGGTCCGGAAAAGCTTCCTCAGGGAGCTAGAGCTCTTTGAAAATAACTGTTAAAAACTAGTTTTTTTTTTAATATCTCCGGAACTACTTTAGCTACCGCAACCAATTTTGGGAGGTAAATTATTGTTAGTACGTTTATTCTTTTGAACCTACTAAATAAAAAAAATATTTACCAGGGGCTTCAGAATCAGGGGTGTATTTGGTAAATTTAGGCCCATTTCTTTAAGACTTTAATTTCTGCCCGTTTGGGCATTAGATTATGATGTTCCTATGCTTTTTACATATCATGTGGAAATTGACTAAAACCTAGGATACAGAACCTGAATTAATCAAAAGAAAAAAATTAAGTCAAAAGAAAAACAAAAGTTCATATAAACATGGGTCCGGAAAAGCTTCCTCAGGGAGCTAGAGCTCTTTGAAAATAACCGTTAAAAACTAGTTTTTTTTTAATAGCTCCGGAACTACTTTAGCTACCGCAACCAATTTTGGGAGGTAAATTATTGTTAGTACGTTTATTCTTTTGAACCTACTAAATAAAAAAAATATTTACCAGGGGCTTCAGAATCAGGAGGGTAAATTTAGGCCCATTTCTTTAAGACTTTAATTTCTGCCCGTTTGGGCATTACATTACGATGATTAAAAAAAAAAAAAAAAAAAAAAAAAAAAAAAAAAAAAAAACACGTCAAATTAGATATACAGGGGGACGTTTAATTATGCATTTACTGAAGTTCTGTCAATCACCACCTCACCTCTAGCTAACCTCACTTTAATATGTCAAATGGGAACCCCCATCGTGTGATACATCATAGTAAGCAGCGTAAAATTCTCTATTCAACGGTACCAAAAAAAAAATGAAATCGGTAAATGTGTAAGCAAATAGTTAGCGAAAATGTCTAGAAATAATGAATATTTTATTTACGCCAAACTTTGGTATTTTAAATGAATACTTTTAGTGTGATACCTACATCATTTTAAAATTCTTACATTTTTTATAATAGATCATCAAAAAAAAATACAAGCAATTTAGAAGTTAAAATGTGTGGTAACAAACAGTACATTTAGTTCAAGCAAATTATTTATTTTTTTAAGTAAAGAATGTGTACCGTTATTTGCGAGAAAAAAGAGTGTCTTCAAATTTTTTGCAAAAATCTTTGCAGTCTTATAACTTTGTATGTGTATTTATTTCACTTATTTTCATATTTTTTGTGAAACCTACCTAATAGGTACAAAAAAAACACTGCAATACCTTACATTTTTAAGGCGTTTAAAAAGCAGGCGATTTATTATTGTTAAAACTGTCAGTTTAACGCGTGCAATTTTTCAATTTTAGTTAAAACAGTGAGTTACTAAAATGGTGTATATGCTAGCCGAAAGAATAGAAATAATTTTCCTTTATGGAGCTCAAGATCGGTGTGCTCGCAGAATATTTCCACTGGTTCCGTACATAAAGTTTAAAAAAAAAATAAGTTCTTTCCTTATAAAATTCATATTCTTCATGAACTCAGAGAAGATAATTTTGATAGGAGAATTCAATTTTGTGAAGTGATGTGCCAGCGAATTGACGACGATCCCCATTTATTGAAGAACATTTGCTTCAGCGACGAATCGACCTTTTTTTTAAATGGGCTGGTGAACAGACATAACTGTAGATACTGGGATAATGAAAATCCGCATGTTTTTCGGAAAGGCCATACCCAATATCCCCAAAAAATTAATGTTTGGGCAGGAATTTATGGGAATGAAATAATTGGGCCATTTTTTTTGGAAGAAAATTTGACTGGCGAAATTTATTTAAACCTTTTAGAAAATGCAATATACCCTTCCATCATCCAATCTATGGAAAATCAAGTAGATCAACATGGTGCTATATTATTGAATGAAAATAATATACATTTTCAGCAGGATGGAGCTCCCGCGCACTACACTTTGGTAGTTCGAGAGTGGCTTGATGAAAATTTTCGAGAAAAGTGGATTGGCAGACGTGGTGCAATCGAATGGCCTGCGCGGTCTCCGGACCTAACCGCACTAGACTTTTTTCTTTGGGGCTACTTAAAAAGCAAAGTTTATAAAACCCCACCTGAGAGTATTGAGAATTTAAAAAATAGAATATTTCAAGAATGCAGAGAAATTAGCGGGCAGACCCTTGCCAATGTTCATAAGGAGTTTGAAAATAGGCTTTTTTATTGTCTTGCTAATAACGGCGCGCATTTTGAACATTTAATAAAATAAATTTGTTAAACTAATTAAACTTGTTTTTCTACCCTACCGATTTACACTTTAATTGCTTCTTGGTCAATCAATTTTATTTTTTTTTACAACCATTGATAGCATAATGAATGCCCTTTAAAATAATGTATCACACCATGGGGTAGCCATTTGACATACCAAAGTTTGGCGTAAATGAAATATTAATTATTTCTAGACATTTTCGCTAACTATTTGCTTATACATTTACCGATTAAATTTTTTTTTTTGGTACCGTTGAATAGAGAATTTTACACTGCTTACTATGATGTATCACACGATGGGAGTTTCCATTTGACATATTAAAGTGAGGTTAGCTGGAGGTGAGGTGGTGATTGACAGAACTTCAGTAAATGCATAATTAAAAGTCCCCCTGTATATCTAATTTGACGTGTTTTTTTTTTTTTTTTTTTTTTTAAGTTATTAAGGGTGGATCATTTTGAAATGAAAGCACTGTATATAATTTTATTGTGCTCTGTATTTTACCATATTGTTGGTGCATGTGTGCATCATTTTATGAAGGTTGTAAGCAATATGTGTTTATCATCAATACCATTAATTTTACACTATTAGAGAAATGTTAAATCTAGCAGGGCACCTTATCTTCTTACAATAATATATTCCACACAACTATGTCCTACAGATAATTTATTAAAAAAAAAAAACAAAAAGATTTCCTACTAGTCTGCTTTATTTTAGAAAAGTTTTTAATGTGGTTTCACTGCAATACTTTGTCTACCTGTATACATGTCCAAAATCCACAAAACCAGCCATATACACCAAACTAGAATTAATGTTAACAAACACCTTGAGACACCAGTTCACAAAAAAGAAATTAAGATCACATTCATACCCAACTTCAAAATTGTAGAACTAGCTACCATCTGATATAAAACATTTAAAAAACTTAAAGAAATGTGTTTGTAGAACCTATATCTTTGACAAAATATTTATAGTTATGTACTTGTCAATATTTATTTATGTAGTTCTGTTTTTTGGAAAACATTTTTTGGAAATTATCAGGTAGTTGTTGTCACAAGTATAATTTTTAACTTAATAATTTTTTCTTGTTATTTTTATTATTGTTTTGTTAATAAGTGATCTATCTCTTTCAGGTTATGTTTTCTTGAGTAATTATTTATATATTGTTTATATATGCACATACAGGTTTTAAGTTAGTTGCCTAAGTGCATTATATTTATTTCTAAGTATGTTAAAATAGATAATACTATTATTTTGTATGAAAATTTGTAACCTATATGTAATATATTAATGTCTAATTAAATTTGAAACCTTTCATATATATGCAATTGATTTATATTTTCTTATATATAGGAATGGATTAGATTTTTCTCAAAATGATAATAATGATGACACTTAAATATTCAGTTAGTGGGTAGGTACCAAGATACAACAAATGTATTCCATATCTCTGATAATATGTATAAAACTAAGTTGTATTTTTAATAAACAAGTGTAATATTTTAAAAAGGCAGTTGCTCTAATACTATCATATATTTCTTTAAATAACACAAAATTTTGATGTTGACAACCTCTACAAATTAAAATTTACCTACCGAGGGTTTCTTTGCATTCCATTTTGATTCATATGATGTTCTTGTAGCATAATTAATAATAATAGTATAAAAAGTAAATAGGAATATATAAACTGATTTCCTACAGGTTTTGAAACTACTTGGGAGGGTGCTTTTAAACTTTAAATACTAATAATGACGCTTGACAAACCGTTATATAAATAAATAAACGTGAAAACTACGCAAAAGTATATTACTATTCGGCAAATGGATGTTTTTCTTTGAAAACACCACCACTATTCTCGATTTTCGTTGGCAAACAATAAAGAAAATTTTTAAACTAACATGCGGCCATGTTAAAAGCAAGAAGACTAGAAAGAGTAGACATAGACAGTTGACAGAATGACAACGATAACTCGCGCCTAGAAATTAAAAGGCGATTTACTTTTGACACCTATAGCGACTGAACATGCGCTATTATATGTCCATAATGACCAATTTTAAGAAATCAACAGTAAATAGACAGTTTTCAAACGATGTTTATATCCACTAAAATTTGTTTAGCTACTGACCGCGTGTGTGGAAAATTAAACTGGCGGGTTTTAGAAGTCTAAGAAGAAAACAGTCGGTTATATGATTAAGGTGAAATGGATACCGCTTATCTAAAGGGAACCAAGCGCCAAAACGACTAAATTGAGCAAATGGCACCAAGCGACCTGTTTATCTTGTACCCGTATTTTGCTAAATACCCATATAAAAATAACACCCGTGGCGCCATCTATGAGCAGATGAACCAAACGCCATTCAACTAAACACAATTTCCTTGTTTATCTAAACCGATCCAAGCGACTGGTTCTGTTTAGATAATCTATAGACATCGTTATGCGGCGTTTGCAGTGTTCCCACCTCTACCGATTTTTCGGTAGATCTACCGATTTAGCCTCTTACTTTACGATATACCGAATTACCATAGTTTTATACCGATTTTTTACTTTAAACAGAGACAATATTTAGAGTAAAAAACAACCTTTGTCTCTGCTTTAAATAATTTTTTTAAAATTGTTATGTATTGTCATAATGCACCTCACCACCCAAAATATTTTTTTTGTAAGGTTCTCGATTAAAAAAAAGGAATATTAAAGCATAATGTCGAAATAATATGGCGCCATCTCTTAGTTTTTACGATACTCAGTCGTATTAAATAGTGCGCTGTTATATGAGATCGGCAAGAGATTGGCTATGACTGGGTGCATCCCCGGAGAGGAAAATTGTCTTGGTCCTTGGTCTGTTTTCTGTGCCGCAAATTACGAATAACATGATTTCACGTTGTTAAATTCGATATTAGATATAATAAGGTTATTTTCTTCTATTTTATAAAGTGAGGATTATTATTGCTATTTCACGTTGTTTATTTGATTTTAATATTACACACTTTTTTTTATTTTATAGAAACTTTTGTGTGAGTATTAATAGTGCAATAGGTTTTTCTTATTACAGGTAGGTAGTGTTTTTAAAGTGGCAAAAGTTGGGTTTGAAAAATTGCATTTGGTACTTAAACAAATGTAATTTTTCACATCTTGTAAATTCTAAATTTCATAACTGCCCCGTCAACAACTAAGTTATATTTTTTAATTTTTAGTTATTCAAAAAATAAGTTATATTTTCAATTTTTGGACTATGTCTTGCCTTATTTTAATCAACCTAATTGTGAAATACAGTCAGAATCTCCTAAATTACATACTTTATATAAAAAAATTACTAATCTGCTTCAAACCTTTTTTGATTGTTTCCTTCAAGGAGAATATATAATTAAAATCCAAATAGAAGATATCGATTTTAAAAACCTACGAAATTTTCAACCTGTAGAAAATATGTACTTTGGACCCGTACGATATTAAATTTAACTATATTAAATTTTAATTTACCGGCCATCGAAATCAAAGATTTTAGACTACGTGGATTGATTTATAGAAGCCTGTAGCCAAATAACCCTAAGATTTCCTTTAAGGAAAAACATTTTTTAAAAACCAATTCTTGACCCTGAAAAAGTAAAACAAGGTACCATACCATCCATTAATGATGTTGCTTTATCTTTTCCTCATCTAAATTTTTAAAAGAAAGAAATTTCCAAAATTTAGATAGAGTGGAGATTGCTTAGAAACACTAAAGAAATACAAAGCTTTAGTAGCAATGTTGAGTAATTCTGGCTGTTAAGGAAATAAAATCAGGAGATGTTCAGGTATTTAAAACCCTTTCCAATTTTGTAGCAAACCTTTTATGTTTGCCTCATTCTTCTGCAAATTGTGAGAGAGTATTCTCTACATATAATTTATCAAAAACAAAGCAGAGGAATCGCCTTGAAACAAAAACGATTTAAGGTCGGCTATATACCAAACAATTGATTGACAAAGATATATGCCATACTTTTCCTATTAAAAATAACCTTATTTCAAAAATGACAGATTTCAATTTAAACGGAAAAACTCCTACGAGGATTAAATTAAAAGCTTATTTTTTTATATCATATAATATAATATGTTCTCAATTGCATTTATAAAATCTACCGATTTTTTACGAAGCCCTTTACCGAATTCGTTAGGGTCGAGGGTGGCAACACTGGGCGTTTGGTTCTTCCCGTATTTCTAACCTCAAAGTTATTTTTCTGTTGTGTGCAGTGTTGCCAACTGAGCGGAATTTCCGCTAGATTTGGCGTAATTACATTTGCATTGGCGGAAAAAAATTGCTTATTGCGGCTAGCGGATTTTTTAGCGGAAAACTGAGGTTTACTTGGGGGAAAAAACATAATTTAGCGTATTAACTGCAACTGTCCTTTTAAACAATAAATTAGAATAATTTTATTGTTTTTACAAATCGATTTATTAGTAATAGGCAACATCGCCTTTGCTTGCTTTGTCGACTGATATATTCGAACTCCTATTGGCTGCATAATTCAGATCTCGGGGATTCCCTTGTTCTCGGGGATTCTCTTTAGTTCGTAACTTGCCTTATTGGGAAATAAGAAACATAATTTATCAGGTCAGAGTTACGTTATTAGGTTACATATAAGAAAATCTCATCCATTTTTCACAAAGAGACCGACGTATACAACAGACGAAAAACAATGAAAAACACAAAGTCACGGTCTCACAACATTTACTTAAAGCTACACGTGTTTCGCTCTATTCAGAGCATCATCAGGCCTAAAACAATAATAATTAGTCTTGAAAGAAAAAAGAGGACATTAAAAAGACTAAAACCTTAAAAAGCCACTGACGTTGGCAAAACAGTAAATAAACATACATTTAAGGTTAGGATGACTATACAGTTATTTAGAACCAAAAAAATAAAAAATAAAAAATTACACCTATTGGGAATCGAACCCGCAACAACAAGCTTACAAGCCAGAGACTATAACCTATGGGCTACCGGAACACTGAGGAGAAGTTCAAAACATTTGATGTTAAGCCAAGGCATTCTAACACAATATTAAACTTATTTCAGTTGGAAGAGATTATGTAAAAATAAAATTGATTAAATAAGATTATTAAAAATAAGGTTGGGTTCAAAATTAAATACGTCATTAACACAGACAAGAACAGGACTCTTCTTGGCTTTAGTAATTTCCATCCTCTCCAGAAGGTCAAGCTTTTTCCCTTTAGGGCATTCATGAAGTATTTCAGCTCCGACCTCTGGAGAAAAGTGATGTGTGGAAGCTAACAGGTGATTCGCAAACGCTGACTTTGTATCACGGACGTCTGTATTTTTAAATTTCTCAAACAACGCTACATGTTCTTTAACGCGTGTAGAAATTTTTCTTCCAGATTGGCCAATATATACAGCGTCACAATCCCCACATTTCAAAGAGTAAACCCCTGATTTCGAAAAGACATTTGCCTTGTCTATCACGCTCACTAACTGTTTTTTTAAATTATTCGCGGTTTTGAAAGCGATTTTGATATTAGAGGTCTTAAAAAATTTAGCCAAATTTAATGAAATTGAGCCGAAAAAGGATAAAGATCTAAAGGACTTTTTGTCGTCTTTCGCATGAAGAAGGTTGTAAGTCAACCTATATTTATTTAAGAACTTAAAGTATAATTTGTTAATTAAGTAAAGTGGAAATCCATTATTAAAAGCAATATGTTTTATAATATTAAGCTCTTTAGCAAACGCTTCCTTTGACAGGGCGATGTTAAAAAGTCTGTAAAAGAAAGAATTGAAGGAGGCAAATTTGTATGGATAGGGAGAAATAGACGCATATTGAATGACATTATCAGTAGTTGTGGGTTTACGATATATTTCAAATATTAGTTTATTATTGAGTCTTTCTATAAGGAGGTCTAGGAATGCCATTCCTGCCCACAACTAGGAATGCCATTCCTAGACCTCCTTATAGAAAGACTCAATAATAAACTAATATTTGAAATATATCGTAAACCCACAACTACTGATAATGTCATTCAATATGCGTCTATTTCTCCCTATCCATACAAATTTGCCTCCTTCAATTCTTTCTTTTACAGACTTTTTAACATCGCCCTGTCAAAGGAAGCGTTTGCTAAAGAGCTTAATATTATAAAACATATTGCTTTTAATAATGGATTTCCACTTTACTTAATTAACAAATTATACTTTAAGTTCTTAAATAAATATAGGTTGACTTACAACCTTCTTCATGCGAAAGACGACAAAAAGTCCTTTAGATCTTTATCCTTTTTCGGCTCAATTTCATTAAATTTAGCTAAATTTTTTAAGACCTCTAATATCAAAATCGCTTTCAAAACCGCGAATAATTTAAAAAAACAGTTAGTGAGCGTGATAGACAAGGCAAATGTCTTTTCGAAATCAGGGGTTTACTCTTTGAAATGTGGGGATTGTGACGCTGTATATATTGGCCAATCTGGAAGAAAAATTTCTACACGCGTTAAAGAACATGTAGCGTTGTTTGAGAAATTTAAAAATACAGACGTCCGTGATACAAAGTCAGCGTTTGCGAATCACCTGTTAGCTTCCACACATCACTTTTCTCCAGAGGTCGGAGCTGAAATACTTCATGAATGCCCTAAAGGGAAAAAGCTTGACCTTCTGGAGAGGATGGAAATTACTAAAGCCAAGAAGAGTCCTGTTCTTGTCTGTGTTAATGACGTATTTAATTTTGAACCCAACCTTATTTTTAATAATCTTATTTAATCAATTTTATTTTTACATAATCTCTTCCAACTGAAATAAGTTTAATATTGTGTTAGAATGCCTTGGCTTAACATCAAATGTTTTGAACTTCTCCTCAGTGTTCCGGTAGCCCATAGGTTATAGTCTCTGGCTTGTAAGCTTGTTGTTGCGGGTTCGATTCCCAATAGGTGTAATTTTTTATTTTTTATTTTTTTGGTTCTAAATAACTGTATAGTCATCCTAACCTTAAATGTATGTTTATTTACTGTTTTGCCAACGTCAGTGGCTTTTTAAGGTTTTAGTCTTTTTAATGTCCTCTTTTTTCTTTCAAGACTAATTATTATTGTTTTAGGCCTGATGATGCTCTGAATAGAGCGAAACACGTGTAGCTTTAAGTAAATGTTGTGAGACCGTGACTTTGTGTTTTTCATTGTTTTTCGTCTGTTATTAGGTTACGCTGTTTAGTTCTTTGCAATTTTGTTGTTATTGTTTTACATTGTTCGTTTTCTGCTTAAAAACAGAATAACTGGTAAGTTTCATTGTTATTGTTATTGTTTCAAGCGTTAGGTACATTATGGGTGAAATGCGAAATCTGGAAACACTGCGTCTTAGCCGGATAATTCTAGTAAATATTGTCTTGGTTTGGGTTATGATGACATAAGAGTGGAATTGTCGTTTTTTTTAAATATTAATTTTATTATATTCTTAAAATTATTTAAAAAATACCGAATTAAGCAATTAAAATACTATAAAGATATTGCGTTTTATTCACATAGTGCATTTTATCCATAACATACATATTTAAATTTTTATTATTTAATTCTCTATTAAAAAAATATTTCTATAGTTACCAATGGATTTACTTTTTAGAAATGGCCAAAAAACCTAAGGCAAAATATTTCCAACATTTTCGCGAGGAATGGTTAAGTTTTCCTCAATTTCGAAATTGGTTAGTGCAGGTTGCAGGCCATCCAACCCGTGCAAGGTGCAAATATTGTAAATCTGATTTTTCTGCAAAGCTATCCGATATAAAAAAAACATTTGGCATCCCTTAAACATGTCAAGACAGCTGAACCATTTGCACCGAGTAGATCTGGGGTCCAATCAAAAATAAATTTTGCCGGTATGAATAAGGATAACCCTTCAGCGACTGCAGAGGCAAAATTATCGTTATTTGTTTGTGTGCATTCGTCTATATTACCCATAGACCATCTTGGCGAGTTATGTAAAAATACATTCCAGGATGTGTCCGCCAAAAATTTAAAAATACACAGAACAAAATGCAGCGGGATCATAAGAAATGTATTTTACCCCCATTTTCAAAAAGATTTGTTAAAATCTGTAATTACTGGTTTTTGTAAATATAGTTTGTTATTGGATGAATCCAATGACATAAGTGTTACAAAACTACTAGGAATGGCAATCATTTATTATGATAATCAATTGGGTAAAAGAATATCAACATTTTTAGTACTTGTTTTTGAAGGTGGTAGACAATGGTACAGTGAAAACATCTTGTCGAACTTGCATTGTCTTATTTATTTAATGTAACACGACGTTTCGTTTGCAGTAGTATCTGTAAGTATCTCCAACCGTTATCAAGTGTAAACTGACAGCAAACTACTATTCTATAGGCTTATATACTAGATGTGTGCAGCGGTGTGGAAGGGAAAGTCATCCGTGAAAAGAGTTGCGGGGGGAGGACACGCCTCTCTCTAGATCCTACACTGTCCTGAGAGTAGAGGCTTCCAGATGTTGGGTATATCGACGCTTGGCTGGCTGAAGATTCTCTGATTCTGTGAGATGAAAGCTGCCTCTACGAACTTCCTCTTCCGCAAGTGCTGTTCTTTGTGCAGAATCTTCGCTTCTGACCAATGGATATTGTGTCCATTATACCACGCGTGCTCTGCTATTCCGGATTTGGAAACCTCTCCTCTTTGGGTCCAGCTGCGATGTTCCTTCGCTCTGATTTCTAGGGGGCGCTTCGTTTCACCTATGTATGAGTCACCGCACTCACATGGGATCCGGTAGGCGCAATTTTTGGTATCCAACATGCCATCTGGTTTGGTCTTTGATACCACGCTTCTGATAGTGGTGCTAGATCTAAAGGCAGTTCTAATATTGTACTTGCTGGCAATGCGTCGGATTTGTTCCGATGTACCCCTAATGTAAGGTATGGGTAGAAGTCTGGTTGTCGTGGTGGCCTCGTCTCTGATTTGATTTGGACGCGTCCTTTGGATGGTCCTACTTATTAGCTTCTTTGGATATCCATTCTGTTGTAGGTCTTTGTAGATGGTATCCACTTCAGTCTTGAGATCCTCGTCGTTTCTACAGATGGTTCGAGCTCTATTGTAGAGGGATCTTATGATGCCTACTTTGGTGGTTGCAGGATGGTTGGACTCATAGTGCAGATACTGGCCCGTGTGTGTTGGTTTTCTATAAACTGAAGTTCGTAACCTTTCAAAACTCCAAAACCTTAAATCCGGACGAACCAACAGGACTCAACCAGCACCAACCTCTAACCTCCCCGCCACCATCATTAATGTGTCAAAAAGAACCCTTACCGATGCTGAACAAAAGGTGTTAAACAGAGGACTAAACTTCGCCATATCCTCAAAACCATCCTTTATAGACATAGTGTCTTCAGTAGAATCAATCCACCTACCACATCCTGAGGCCGATGAATTTCGACACGAGGTAAGGGTTGCTCTAGACTCACTTAAAAAACAGAAACCTTCGCAGAACATCAGCAAAGAAGAGGAAACAGCTCTCAGGAATCTCAGAAGTGAAAAGAACATCAAAATTCTTCCTGCAGATAAGGGCAATGCAACTGTGATTATGGACCTGGAAACCTACGAAAACAAGGTTGAGGAAGTTTTGAACAAAGGCGAATACAGGCTACTATCTAAGGATCCGACGACAACCATAGAAGGTCGAATTTATAGAGCACTTAAAAAGTACTCCTCAACTTTGTCGGATGCGGTACGCTTTAGGCTGACACCACATTATAGCAAACCTCCACACCTATACGGACCACCCAAGATTCATAAGGAGCAAATGCCTCTGCGGCCCATCACGAGCTCTAGAAATTCGCCGACATCAGAACTCTCGAAATTCCTTTTGGAGATCATTAGACCGATCCAGGGAAATGCAGCGTCTTTCGTGCGAAACTCTGCCCACTTTGTAGACCTTCTTGGAGGGATCGAAGTCGAGACCAACGACAGATTGGTGAGTTTTGATGTCGAAAGTCTCTACACCAATGTACCCATAGGAGAGTCTCTTAACATCATCCGAGACAAACTAAGCAAGCATGCAGCTTTCTCAACTCGGACCACACTGCCTCTGGACGGGGTGATGGAACTTTTGGAGATCTGTCTTCGTAATTCTTACTTTCAGGTCAAGGATAGATTCTACGCCCAAGACGAAGGACTTCCGATGGGTTCATCTCTTTCCCCAGTAATAGCAAACATCTTCATGGAATGGTTCGAGGAACATGCAATAGATGCCTCCCATTGCAAACCCAAGCTCTGGCTTCGATATGTGGACGACACCTTTATCATCTGGGACAAAGAGGAAAAAGCACTTCAGGAGTTTCTGCTTCACCTTAACAGCTTCAGATGGAGACAGAGAAGGACTCAGTTTTACCTTTCCTAGATGTCCTCGTTAAAAAGGTCGACGGAAATCTACGAACTTCAGTTTATAGAAAACCAACACACACGGGCCAGTATCTGCACTATGAGTCCAACCATCCTGCAACCACCAAAGTAGGCATCATAAGATCCCTCTACAATAGAGCTCGAACCATCTGTAGAAACGACGAGGATCTCAAGACTGAAGTGGATACCATCTACAAAGACCTACAACAGAATGGATATCCAAAGAAGCTAATAAGTAGGACCATCCAAAGGACGCGTCCAAATCAAATCAGAGACGAGGCCACCACGACAACCAGACTTCTACCCATACCTTACATTAGGGGTACATCGGAACAAATCCGACGCATTGCCAGCAAGTACAATATTAGAACTACCTTTAGATCTAGCACCACTATCAGAAGCGTGGTATCAAAGACCAAACCAGATGGCATGTTGGATACCAAAAATTGCGTCTACCGGATCCCATGTGAGTGCGGTGACTCATACATAGGTGAAACGAAGCGCCCCCTAGAAATCAGAGCGAAGAAACATCGCAGCTGGACCCAAAGAGGAGAGGTTTCCAAATCCGGAATAGCAGAGCACGCGTGGTATAATGGACACAATATCCATTGGTCAGAAGCGAAGATTCTGCACAAAGAACAGCACTTGCGGAAGAGGAAGTTCGTAGAGGCAGCTTTCATCTCACAGAATCAGAGAATCTTCAGCCAGCCAAGCGTCGATATACCCAACATCTGGAAGCCTCTACTCTCAGGACAGTGTAGGATCTAGAGAGAGGCGTGTCCTCCCCCCGCAACTCTTTTCACGGATGACTTTCCCTTCCACACCGCTGCACACATCTAGTATATAAGCCTATAGAATAGTAGTTTGCTGTCAGTTTACACTTGATAACGGTTGGAGATACTTACAGATACTACTGCAAACGAAACGTCGTGTTACATTAAATAAATAAGACAATGCAAGTTCGATAAGATGTTTTCATTTTTAGCACTTGTTGAGTTAGAGCATTGTAATGCCGAAAGTATTGCAACCGCCGTTAAACAAACTTTAAAAACTTTTAACCTTTCTCTAAATAATCTTGTGGGAATTGGTACCGATAATGCCAGTGTTATGACAGGTATTAACGACAGTGTCTACACTCATTTAAAATCGGAAATTCCAAATTTACTTTTAATTAGATGTGTCTGCCATTCTCTACAATTAGCTGTATCTCAAGGAGCTAAGGAAACATTCCCAAGAAATTTGGAATTTATGATTTCTGAAACGTACAATTGGTTTAGTAAGTCAGCAAATCGTCAAAATAATTACAAGCATCTTTTTAATGCAATAAATGATGGAACAGATCCAAAAAAAATTATACGCGCGTGCTCCACAAGATGGTTAAGTATTGAAGTTGCTGTAGACAGAATCTTAAATCAATATATTGAGTTAAAAACCCATTTTGAAATAACGCATCTTTCTGAAAAATGCTATACCGCTGAGATTTTGTACTCAATGTTTAAAGACGTAACAAATTTGGCATATCTTTTATTTTTAAAACCTGTACTAAATGAAGTGCAAAAAGTTAATAAAATGTTTGAATCTAATAATGTAGATCCGAGTTTATTGTTACATGATTTAAAAATGTTAATTTAGAGTATTGGAAATAAAATGTTTGTTCCCAATTGGGAAACTCAAAATACAGACGGCGATAATATATTTGAAATTTTAATAAATCCCAAACCCTATTTGGGTTACCAATTTGAAACAAAAATTAGCGAATTATTAAACCAACAAAAAGTTACGCCTGCAGAAGAAAAGGTGATAAGAGAGCGGTGCCGTAATTTTTTAGTAGAGTTATTTAAGCAACTTAAGAATCGTCTTCCTGAAAATGTTAAACATTTAGAAAAAATTTCATTAATTTATGTATAAATATTTTAAAGCAAAACAAAGAAATCGAGCCACTGATTTTATTATTAAAAAATATGCAAATTGCTGATAATGAAATAGAAAAAATTATTTTGCAATATAACAATATAACTTTTATTAAATGGGAAAATATAACCCACACCATTAACTTCTGTACTGAGGTCGTAAAATATCCGGATGCAAGTGGGGAAAATCCCTTTATGGAACTTTCCAATTTTGCATTGGGAATTTTAGTACTGCCATTTTCTAATGCAGATGTGAAAAGAATTTTTAGTTCCCTCAATATAGTGAAAAACAAATACCGAAATAAAATGAGTACCAATATGGTAAATGCAATACTTTCGGTAAGATATGGACTCAAAAGGTATAACAAATGTTGTAATGATTATGATGTGCCTCTTGATATTGTCAATCAAATTGTGCCTATTTGAAAAAAGTGCTATAATGACGACGATACCACAGACTTTTAATATTTTGATTGAGTAATCTTTTTTTAACATAGGTATATACATACCTTTATTTGTCATTTTTGAATCTTTAAATTTTTTTTCTCTTCTTTTAGTTTTTAAAATTATTTAGAAATAACTTTTTTTCATTATTTTTAACAATTCTATTTCTTGTTTTATGGAACTTCACAGAATAATGTAGTTTAGTTTATTAAATTTTAGTTCCTATTTTTTCGTTGTTGAATATTTTTCTTTTGTTTTGAATAATAAAAACTTTAATACATAAGCTTAAGGATCTTTATTTATTTCCCCTTAAAACAGTTAAAAAAAATAACAAACTTATAAATCAGTGTAAAGTTTTATGTTATTTTATTAAAAAAAAATACCCCATATCCTTGTTTACATCTTTTCACCAATTTTTGTTTCAGAAACAAAATTAAAATAACTATATAAATGTAGACTTACAAACTTAGTAATTTAGCGGAAAAATATGCAATTTAGCGGAAAAATATGCAATTTAGCGGTTTTTAAGCATCAAACTAGCGGATTTCATTTTTCTATAGTTGGCAACACTGGTTGTGTGGTTTATATATTATTTTGTTCAGTGTAAGTGCTGCAGTTTTTTTGTTGGTGGTTGATGGTTTTAGAATTTTTTTTATCAAAATGTTGAAAAGAAATCTTACCAGGTGTGAAAAGTTGGTGGAATTAGCCCGCAGTAGTTTTCAAGTAAGTAATAAGTAAATTTAAAAGTTTAATTAAGTAGTATTTAAATTTAATATAGTACTAGTTATTTGTAACTTTTTTATAGAAAGTTGAAGTTTTACCAGTCAATAGTATTGACATTTTGGACTACAATGACATTAGCAATAGCAGGAGTTTGAAAGAAAATATTTCACCTAAAACAAAACTGAGATAAGTCAAATTGCAGAGAAAAACGTAAGTAAAGAAATAATTTAGTTCTTAAGGTCGCTACATAAACACGACAGATAAAATATTATAATATAAAATAAAAGTAAAATATTTGTACGTTTAGTTTCTTAATTTCACTTTTAATATTTTTTACCTTAGGTTTCGAAAACTATTAAAAATATACCATGATAATGTCTTCCTGATTTGTTTAGGAGTTTTTGGGAACTCATCCAATTTTGTCGTTTTAAATGTGCAATAAAGTTAGCTTTATTTAGAAAGACGATCCTATAACATTATTTTTACTATAGATTATTGATCATAATATTTTAAATTAATGCTTTCTTGTAGGAAACTAGTGATTTGTCTGGCAACAAATTTAATGTTGCTACCAATAATGATACTATTTGCAATGATACACACTTGATAAACCAAGATGGTATGCCAGACAAGAATTATGAGGTATCAAGTTATCTTATTAATGCAAATAACTTAGATACCTCCTATGAAATTTATTGTGGTCAATCTTCTAACGTGGCTATTCTTCAAGATACTGAAAATTACATAGATATAAGTTTTGAAGTTTTACATTTTAAGTAGTAAGATAAAGTGTAGTTAAAAGCGTAAAAACTTATTTCGATTTTAATGTTCTCTTGCAGGAATCTGAAAACATTAATGAAGCATCTGATCAAACTGATCAAGAGATTCCACAGCCTGAAAGACAGATTATTACTACCTCTTCATATTCAGAAGAGGATTACCCTTTAGTGGTAATAAGCAAAAAGGAAAAGCTACGAAGTGTTAAGGAAAATGGTGAAAGGAGGCCAAAGAAAGGAAAAAAGAGAAAATATCCAGAGCAAACTTTTAAACTACGAAAAAAATTAAAGGACTCTAACTTGCCACATTATTCAGTAACAGGAATAAGACGAGTCGAATCAAAAACTTTTATAGATTTTGAATGCAACTGCAAAATGAAATGTCAGGAAAAAGTTGACCAACAAAAACGAGCTGAACTTTTTAAAAATTTTTGGGATTTAGGATCTTATGATGTTCAAACAGCATTTTTAGCAGCAACAGTTCAAGTTAATGAAATAAAAAGAAAACGAGTTCCTAACAGTCTGAAAAGAGGTTACACAAGAGTTTATAAATTAGGAAATGAGAATGTATGTCGAGAAATGTTCATTAAAACATATTAAATCTCAACAAAAAGAATTCATACTGCAGTAAAAAAATTAAATAATGATTCTATTAAAGATAAAAGGGGCAAGAAATCAGGAGGTTTAAATAAAATATCCGAAATTACTAAGGATGCTGTTCTTGGTCACATAGCTATGTTCCTAACCTACATATCGCATTACACTAGGGAAAAATCAGATGCAAAGTACTTAAACCCTGATCTTTCAGTTCCAAGAATGCATTCACTACTACTACATACTATGCACTCTGAAAATAATCCTTTTGTTAGTTTAAGTACCTACAAAAAAATATTTTATGAACATTTCAATTTAAGAAGAAAGCCTCCAATAAAAGATACTTGCAATGTATCTGATAGCCAGCAAGTAAAACTACAAAACCAGAAAAGTGAGACTTTGAAACAAGAAATAAATCTCGAACACATTGCTCATTGAAATAAAGCTAAAGAAGCACGTGAGGCAATGAAGGTAGTTTTCGCTACAGCAAATGCGACCCATGACGTTATTAATTACGACATGCAAAAAGTACTAAGCTTAGCGAAGCTGCCGACAAATGCAACATACTACAAACGACAGCTCTCTGTGTACAATGAAGGAATACATAGTGCGTCAACAAATTTGCCTTAGTGTTTTATCTGGAAAGAAGGAATCGCTGGTCGAGGAGCACAAGAGGTTGGATCATGCATAAAATACTTTATTGAAAATTATCTAGATCCAAATATTGAAGAACTCATTATGTGGTCCGATTCATGCGGTGGGCAGAATCGTAATATTAAAAAAAATCTTTTAAAGGCTGTCCTTAGTGGACATAACAGTCTTAAAAAAAATATATTTTAAATACCTAATCCCTGGACACAGCTTTTTAGCAAATGATACTGATTTTGGAGAAATCGAACGAGCTATGAAGCACCAATTACGTGTCTATACCTTAGATGATTTTAAATAAATTATTTTATCAAGCAAGAAAAATACTAAGTTTATTGTAACTGAAATGGACACCCGCCACTTTTTCGCTAGTGGGGATATTGAGAAGGCTATTTCAAACAGAAAGGTATTTGAACAAGGTTGATTGGCTAAATGCTAGAATAATCAAAATCGAAAAAGAAAATCCTTATAGCATCTTTTTTAAACACTCGCACGTCGAAGTCGATTACAGGGAGCTAAAAATAGACAAAAGATCTAAAGGTATTAAACTCAAAACTTTAAATGGAGATTTTAGAGCAAAACTAAAAACATTATATCCAGAGGGAAAACCGATTTCCGAAAAAAAGGCAGCTGATATCCAAAGCCGCATGGATTTAGTTCCCGAAGCGTGTAAGAACTTTTATAACACCAAACTGCAAACAGCAAATTTTGAAGAAGACTTGGAAGGATTTGGACCTGAAATTGAAGAAAATTAATTTTTTTTTAATATAAATAAAAAAAGTTTTAAAACAAAAAATTCTGCTAAAGCTCTAATTAAAATTTTTGTCTATAATTTTGCTTTTTATTTTACCTATAATCATAATTTGTATCATACAATATGGAACCAACAGACAACTATAACAGATTATTTAATTTTCAGTTTTTCAAAAAGGAACCAAAGACCAAAAATTACATTTTTGACCTTCATCCTATGAAATTTTTATAAAATTCAATAATCCTCTTTATTTTATTATATAGAATATTTTTTTTAAAGATTTTTGCAAAATTTTTACAATAAAATTTCCGGGATAGCTTGAAATATACAAATTTAATTTTCTCCAAACGAGGAAATGTCGCTTGGTGCTCTTTAGATAAGGGTATCCAAATATGACGGTCAACGTTAAATAAATATTAAGTATTATTAAAACTTTGGATAAAAGTTTTTCAGGCCAACTAGACCTTCAAACAATTCCGATACACAAGGTGTCCCGTATCGTTATGTTCAAATTTTAGGGGCATACAGTACGCTTCATTTTAAGTAAAAAAAAAAACTTGTAGGTCCATTTTTATTCGTCTCAAAGTTACTCGCCCATGAATGTTATTAGAGGGTAATACTAAAAATAAATTCCTAAAGTAAATAACATCTACTATTTTTTTTCGGAGATCACAATAAATACCAACGAAATTATTTTATGATAAACGAGGGAGTTATTCCCGGTTTCTTAGTAAGTGACGGTATCTTTATCAAAATGCCCTACCGATTTTCTTCTCAAGAGTAGGCAGACATGCATTTTGTATATGGCTACTGTAACAGCAGTGCTCGTCAAGCAGTTATCAAATATGAACATCGGTTTCCAAATAGGCGCATTCCTATTTGCAGAACATTTCTGGAAGTACACAGACATTTCGGGAATGCGGACTGCGTGATTATTATTTCGATCGAGGAGTGAACTTGCCAGCAGACTTGAATCAACGAGTATTAGATACTGTTGCAAGAGATCCAAGTATCAGTGTACGTCGAATCTCTACACAAGTCGGAGTACCGCGAATGACTGTTTGGCAAATTTTAAAACGTGAAGTTCATATGTATCATTATCGTAAGATACAAAGTTTGCTAGAGGAAGATCACTATCCTCATCTTGTTTATTCTAACAGGATATTAAGACAGTCCCGTCTTAATTTTCATTTTTGCAGAACAGTCCTAAGGACAAATAAAGCGACATTTACAAGGTGTGATATTACAAATCTGAGAAACCTGCGTAGGTGGGAGTCATAAAATCCAAAAGCTGTACGTTCTTGTAATTTTCAACATGAATTTTCTGTTTTGGGCTGCTTAAAGGTACGCGCACATACATCGGCATCGGACGCACGGCACGGAACGGAAAAATATACTCCCAATGAGATTAAATAGAGCAGCGCACATATGTGCGGACGGTAGGCACGGAATTTTAAAAATCCCGCGAGAATCTTCCAAGTTGAATTAAAGTCCGGCCGATGCGTTCCGTGCGTGCCGATACCGACGTATGTGCGATGCGGATCGGAGATTACCGCGGCATCGTCGTTATTAGACAATTCTTTGCTCGCAAATCATTAGTTAGCACTGTCTATAATAATAATGAGTTTTTACGAAAATTTAATTGTGCATGTTCAAAGTTATAAATAACTCTACGATTAAAGTGATAGGTATTATAGTAACCATCACAGAAAGTACGAAATTTGGAGAGAAATAGCAAAGAAAGTTGGAGAAACAAGTAAGTATATTAAAAATTATTTTGTTTAGTTAAGAAAGCGAATAAAAAAGATATTCTATGACCATTTTAAAATAATATTGCGTCTTCCACGTCGTACTTCTTGTAACTGCCAATCGACTGCGCCTTCTGGGGAAGTGAAATAATTTTTGAATTGTTCTCTGACTTGCAAAGCTTGTTGGGCATTATTGCCCCCAATACCAGGTAGTGGACGAAATACTTGCGATGCAACACAATCTTTCTTTTGGTCATCTTCACTCCAATAGCAAGTGTCTCCCTTAAATAATTATGAAGTATACACGTTGCTTTGATAACAACATTCACATGCTCTGGGGACATACTTATCGTTCTCTCATATATTCTAAATTTTTTAACTAATAACCCAAATGCATTTTCACTTACTCGACGAGCTCTACTAAGTCTATAGTTAAAAATCCGATTTTCTTCATTATTGGCCGTTTGATGTCCTAGGTATGGTCTCATAAGGTTTACTGACAAAGGAAATGCTTCATCACCTACTATTACGTGAGGCAAAAGTATATTGGTTTCTGGTAGAGCTTTATCGGGAGGTATTTGTAATTGGTTGCTTCGTAGTAACTTTGCGAGTGCCGATGAAGAAAATATGGCACCATCTGAATTTTTTCCATAAGAGCCGACATCAATAAAAATAAATTTGTAGTCAGCTGATACTAGGGCTAACAGCACAACGCTAAACGATTTTTTGTAGGAAAAGTATAGCGAACCGGTATTCGGTGGAGCTTGAATGACTACGTGTTTTCCGTCAATCGCTCCAATTAGATTTGAAAAATTCCAACGTTGCCAAAATTTTTTTTCAGTTTCCTTCCTCATTTGTTCTGATGGTTGCGGCATTTATCTAGGCTGCAATTGATCCCATATAGCTTCACATGTTTTATAAACAATTTTTCGGACAGTGCTTTCTCCCATGCGAAACGTATAAGCCATCGATTTAAAAGAATTGCCAGTCGCTAAGAACCTGAAAAAAATGTATTAAAAGCATTTTTTCTTTTAGGTGACGTCTGTAAAGAAACATGGAGAAAACTACGGGATAATTATAGGAAGGCAAAACAGTTGAGGAAAACTAAAAGTGGTCAAAGTGCAAAAAAGATTAAACCAATAAAATTCGAAAAAGAATTGGCATTTTTAAACTCCCATTTGCAACAACCACAAGAATTGCAAACAAGTAATTTGTTGGTACCTAGTTCAGATGACGACTCTGATGCTGATGGTTCTAGCCAGCAATTGACAATTCTTCCAAAACAATGGCCAGCTCCTCACCGCTCGAAGACATACTCGCAACTGAGCACCGACTTTTCCCGCGTTTCCGATAGATTCCGACGAGATATGTGCGATACCCTGATAAAAAATCCGTCGAGTACCGGCCGTCTCCTCCGTGCCGTCCGTGCGATGCCGTTGTATGTGCGCTTACCTTTAATCGATGACTTGTTGATTGGTCCTGTTCTGCTTCCTGAAAGGTTGAATACAGACAGTTACCTTCAATTTTTTATGGAAGAACTGCATGCACTTTTAGAGGAGGTCCCATCAAATATTCGTCTACACATGTGGGGCTCCACCGCAGTTCGGGATGACTGTCCGAAACTGGGTTACAGCCAACTATCCAAGATGGATTGATCGAGGTGGTCCTGTTGCCTGGCCACTTAGATCACCCGATCACAATCTCTTTGATTTTTATTTATGGGGGTACATGAAAGATTTGGTCTATGCGCAAGTTTCAAATACAAGAGTTATTGGACCGTATTCAGCAAGCTCCTGAACAAATAAGACAAAACAGGGGTCAAATACGGATAACTATGTCATCTGTTGGCTTACGGGCACAAGCCTGCAATCAACAAAAAGGTGGACAATTTGAAAATATACATCGATTAACCTTTTTTTTAATAAATTTTTTATTTACTTTACAAATTAATTTTTACTGTTATCTTTTAATAACATTATTGGGCGTGAAACTTTGAAATAAATAAAAATAAACCTACGAGTTTTGCGTTTTTTTTACTTAAAATGAATCGTACTTTATGCCCCAAAAATTTCAACATAACGATACGGGACACCCTGTATATGCACGTTCTCGTGCCCTCTCAAATAGAAACAAATAGTTACGGAACTAAAACAGCCTCAGGAAATTGGTGAAAGCACCTAGGCATTAGATATAAAAATGAAAACCAATATCACCAAATTCCGGGATATAACGACAAAATAACGGGTAAATTTAAGGTGCTATTTTCAAAATGTTGGAGGGGTAAGAACAAAAATTAAAGAACTGAGGGATGCATTAATTCTTAGCGGATATGATATAGTAATTTTGGGAGAAACATGACTGAATGAGTTGTTTCTTCGGGTCAGGTAAGCGTTTTTGGAGTTACTGGTATAGAAGGAACCATGATATTGCAGCTAGTAAGAAAGCAAGAGGCAGGTAGTGTTCTTATTGCGGTATCCAATAAACTGGTGTCAAAGAATATTGTCATTACATGCAGTGAAGTGGAACAATTATTTGTGCAATATCCCTCCAGCTTTTCCTCATTTCAAGTATGAACTTCTTTGCGTTTTAATTCAGGAAATTATGGAACGTGATCCTCTTGGAGAACTGATTGTATAAGGGGACTACAACATACCGGATGCTAGGTTCTAAAGATGATCAAGGAGTGGGTGTACGTTGTCCTGTTAACTCTCCTGACCATATTCTTGCAAAACAATTAGCATTTAAATATGTTTCAGGTAAATCATTTACCAAATAGTAGGAGTGTTTTTCTGGACCTTTTGTTTTGCCATTCATCTGGTATCGGGGTGAAAATTGCTCGGGACTTACTATTGCTTGTATGTCTACATCAGGCAGCCTATATCTTTATTTTATTAGTTGAAAAACAGGCATTGCGTGTCGATGAGTTCTACCTTGATTTTAGAAATGCAGACTATGCTACTATTCAGTAGCGAAGCGTGAACTTTTGTTTCGGGTAGACAAACAATCAAAATCGTTAATTAGAAAAAAATGTGTATTCAATATTATTCACTTTAATGAAATAGAGAATGAAAGCGCATGAAATATTAACTTAAAGAGAAAAATTATGTAGTGATATAAAAAAAAATAATAATTACTACTTTTAAAAACACAGCATAAAGAAACGTTTCTTTATGCTGTGACTTCGATAGACAAAACCTCGAATGTCTTTCCCGCAAGTAAATTTCGCAGACGTAATAGGCTGAATGCTGATGCGGCCAGACCTCTGTAGCCTGCTTGATGCGTATTTGGTTCAATTAGATGCTCCAAATTTCGGAAGACAAATATCAATGTGTCTTCCTGGGGCTCGTATACATTAATTGGGTGTCAGCCCTGTATTTTTATCTTAATCGGTCGGATTAATCATGCTTAAGGCGCGTACAGACATACACACGCATGCGGTGAGCAGCCACGAATACACATACGTGTGCAAGTGTGGACGGCGCTTTCGTAGCTTCTCGCCACATGCGTTGCTTCTCGCGAATAACTTGAGCAGACATGCCGTGAGCCAGAGTGGTGTCGGTTTTTTGGCGCGCATCAAAGAAACATACGTGTGCGTTCGCGCTCAGTTTAGACGGATAGCGTTGGGTTTTGCTGCACTCGCGAGACAAGTTCAGATTTATTGAGTTTTATTGATTTATGTGAAAAATGGAGTGGTCAAATGAGCAGTGTTTGTAATTAATAGATTTGTATGATGAAAACCCTATATTATGGGATCCAAAAAATACGTTTTACTATTCAAAAACAATAAAAGAAGATGCATGGGAGTTGATTTCAAAAAATCTTAATATGGACTGTGTCTTTTTTCTTTATTGCGGGGCCTATTTAATTTAGAAGGCGTTCAAAGTCTTCTACTGACATACGTGTAAAATTTTGAAATTGTCCAGTATTGGGTTCTAATGCCAAATCTACTAATAAATCGGACTTCAATTGTAGGGTTCTTCTTTTAAATAAATGCGTCATCCACCACCGCCTATTTTTTCTTTATTTTTTCTTTTTTAATGAACTTATAACCACAAACGCGGCACTAACTATAAGCAGCGCCTCAGACATTTTTTCACGAATGGATGGAGCGCCTTGAGCACGCGTGCATATGCGGTGAATTTTATTTTTAATGAATGCTTTGAGCGCGAATGGTTTGAGTATTAATAATAGTAAGGATAGCGACTACGTTCTCTGTTATTTTTTTTAAATTTTAATTCCACAATTACATGAAATAATTACGTGATAAATTAATGACAAATAACTGGATAATTTTGGGTAGACAGTGTCTACCTTGTCTACTCGTACGCTTCGCCACTGCTGCTATTAACAATTTGATAGCTTCTTGTGACTGGAATAACTGGCTTCTTTATGATGACGTAAACATGGCTCTGGCTAAATTTTATGAAATATTGAATGCTAAAATTTCTGGCTTTGTGCCAGTCATATACATAAAAAGTTTGTCATTTCCCAATTTTGTCATTTTGGTTTGATTCCGACCTTGGAGGAGGCTTGTTTTTTGAAAGAAAATTGGAAACAAAAAATTGATGATGTCTAAGAATTTTTTTTAATCTAAAAACTTCTTGTAAGGTTAAATCCGAGGAATGTTATAATTTATATGTAAACGGTCTGGAAAGTACGCTTGGTGGCAACCCTAAATTCTTTTGGAAACATGTAAATATGAAAAGTTATTTAAATAGATTACCTAACTCCCTAAATTTTGATAATATGGCAGGAAATTCCAATAAAGAAATTGTGAACTTATTTGCCAGGCATTTTTCAGGTGTTTGTAAAGGTTCCCGACTACCAAGTTTCAGATCATAGGTATGTATATCATTTTGCTTCATAACCTATCATTATCAGAAGTATTTAACAAAATTCAAAAACTGCCCAATAAAACTACCCTAGGACATAATAATATTCCAAATATAATTCTTCAAAATTGCTTATTTACCAGGACTTAACCTTTGCATATCATATTTAATAAATCAATAAATTCTGGTATATTTCCAGAATCATGGAATCATAGTTACATTATACCAGTCTTTAAGTCTGGGGAAGCGGATGATGTAAGATGATGTAATACAGGGGTATGTATTCAGTCCGCACTTAATAAATTGTTTGACAGTTTGGTGGCGGATCAGTTAGCTGTATCTTGCAGAGGACTTGTGAGTGATTAGCAGTTTTGCAGAAACCGTTCTACTACAGATAACCTACATGCCTTAGAGCAGGACTTATAGGTAGACGCGAGCTACACCCATTTTGCTAAGGCCTTTGATAGGGTAAACTTTAGGGTACTTTTAGATAAGTTAAGGGCTTTTGGTTGCTTAGAGAACCTTTTGGTCTGGTTGGAGAGCTTTCTTAAGGGTAGAAGACAAGCTACAAAAATCAATAACTGGATTTCCAATTCCTTCCCTGTAATATTTGGGGTACTTCAGGATTCTCATTGTGCTCCCCTGTTATTTATATTGGTCCTCAACGATCTTCCCGAGTTACTAAGTTATTCAATTGTCGTACTGTTTACTGATGACTGTAACATTTTCAAAACTATTCGAATTGATTCTGATGCAGTGACGCTTCAATCATATTTAAATTCTCTGTGGTTGTGGACTCAAGAAAATAATTTGCTTTTGTGGAAAAATGCTGTTTTATTAGTTTCTATCGCAACAAAGCTAGGCCAACTCAAAACACTCTTAATAAAACTAATTTATCATACTCCTCTTCTGTAAGGGATTTAATTGATAAAAGATTATCTTTTAATGAGCATGTTTAAATTTAATCAGCAATTTCTTTTAAGGGTATGAAGATGTTGGGTCTAGTGATAAGTAATTGTGGTGATTTCTCTCCATCTGTCATAAAAAGACTACTAGTGGAGTGTTGCGAATGAAAAAAAAAGCCTTAAGAAATGTTGCTGGTGTTGGGAATTGGGGATTCTCACGAAAAACCTATTCAAAAAATATAATATTCTCACTCTTCCCGCCCTCTATGTGCTACACATATTAATTTATGTTGAAATATTTTAACAGTTTTGCGGCCATCACCATGACCAAGATATTCAAGAAGATAACACAAGATTAAATTGCCAATTCATATAAAGAAAACGGTAACCGTACGGTCACTTGCGAAGAGGAGAGAAATGCATTCGGTGAAATTCTTGTTTAATTTACTTAACCATAAAATTGACTGCCCATCCCTTTTGCACAGGATTTGCTTTCATATACCACGCCCAGGATCTAGACAGTGTCCAGCTTTTAACTTGGACACAGCCAGGTCCAACATTCTGTACCAAAGTCCTATTCACTTTATGTGTCAAAACTTCAACACTATTGCTGATTCCTGTGACATTCACCATAACAATTTGGCACTTATTTTGAGTCACCTGCGTATCGTCGGTGGGGGAGGCTAGGTTATTTAGTTTTTAGTTATTTAGTTTTTAGTTTGAATACATTTATTTACTCAATTTTTTTCTGCTCTTTTGATTTAAATTAATTCTTGATTCTTATCCTAATTTAGTGTTGATTTTTTATTATTTATTTTCTCAAACTCACTACTTTTTTTTATTATATAGCAATTCTTTTATAGTTTAGTTGCATGAATCTAATACAGTTCATGCATTCGTACTTGTACATTTATATATTTAATCGATTCTCCTGTCACTGGGTATATGTAACCTGTTGCAAATAAAGTTTATTATTATTATTATTATTATAATGATACCTGACTGATATTTCTCGGTCAAAACAGCCAGTTAATGATATTTTTGGATTATATCATTGACAAAGTCGACCGATTTTTTCGATTTTAATAAATATATAATGTAATATATAATGTAAATTGGTTAATCACCTGTCATAACTGTCAATTTTCAGTTCCAATGACAGACTGACTCTTTCGATTATATTAAGTAGACTATAGCTATGTAGACTAATCTTTGCGCTTCCCAAATGAGGTGACGCGTACGCAAAATTTAGCGATAACTGGGTTCGCAGTTATGGGCATCTCGGCTCTGGTGGTCAGAATTGTACCTTGCCCTGATTAGCTACTCTGCACGTGGCAATTTTTTTTACGCAACACACTGGCCCAAAATGGTACTACGAAGGGATCTGCGGATATTTTTCTTAAAGTTCTGCAAATTGTAACGTTCCGAAAAGACGTGCTTTGGGAAGATTCCATAGTCTTGCACTTCTCCATAAAAAGAAGTCCCGATAAAGCGACGTCTGCAGATGGACTCGATATTTATGAATCGCTTTTATGTATAGCTGGAAGAACTAGAATTTACATGCTAGGTGGATTGATATGGACCAGTTCGTTTACCGTAATGGTATCGATAAAACAGAGGCAGGCCCGCCACCTTCCTTCTATGTGCCAAACTGTCCAAGCTTATAGTTATCTCTGGATATTATTTATTTATTTTATTTTATTTATTTTTAGCAATACAGCCCAACAGTATAAACCATTTACATAGCCAAAGGTTACAATAATGTTTTAACAATTTTTAAGATATAATAAAGACATACATAAATTAAAACTAAAATATTCTTCGCGACATCATAGTATAAACTATATTTTAACAATTTATAGCAAAAATCTTAAGTTTCCTATATAAAAATAAGCTATTAAAATAAACTATTAATTATAAACCCCAAACAAAATAAATACCCATAATGCCTAAATCTCAAAGAGAGAGAAAAAAACATAAATAATACAAACAGCAAAGTTAATTGGATAATCCCAAAAACGCTCTTACAACTTCAGCACCAGAGCATACAAATAAATCACAATATTGTGAGACTCTATTAGCGTTATTGCACATTAAATACAGGGGTGAATATAAGAGTATATTCGTATTTGCCTTGGCACAGTAAAAGGTTTTAGTATTCCTAGAATTTAATATATAATTAATTATATATTATATATTAATATATATACAGGGTGTTCCGTTAATAATGTTACAAACTTCTAGGGCAGATAGAAAACGTCAAAAGAAAAACAAAAGTTCATATAAACATGGGTCCGGAAAAGCTTCCTCAGGGAGCTAGAGCTCTTTGAAAATAACCTTTAAAAACTAGTTTTTTTTTAATAGCTCCGGAAATACTTTAGCTACCGCAACCAATTTTGGGAGGTAAATTATTGTTAGTACGTTTATTCCTTTGAACCTACTAAATAAAAAAAATATTTACCAGGGGCTTCAGAATCAGGGGTGTATTTGGTAAATTTAGGCCCATTTATTTAAGACTTTAATTTCTGCCCGTTTGGGCATTAGATTATGATGTTCCTATGCTTTTTACATAAAAAAGGTGCTCCTAGTTAAAGTCAAAACATACAAAAAAAATTAAAAGACAAAAAAGATATACTTTTAATTTATTCAAAGAGCAAAAAAACTCCACAAAAGTCATGGAGCGAATTTTTCTAGTCAAAAATATTGGCTCAGGTATCGCTCGGGACGCCACTGAACCTAATAAATTTAATTAAACTAGGACTTAATCAAGAACTTATAGTATCAAGTAGCTTGAGCAAGTTACTAAAGCAAGTAACTAAAAAATTATGTATTTCTATTTAGTTGTGTCTACACACATTTTAGTAATTTGGTTTAGTTCTCGTTTTTAAATATGGCGGCTACAGATATTCGTGCCTCTGTGAAGAAATGTGTTTTGGATATATGTGGTGAACTATCAGATATAATTAGTGACGAAATTAACAAAAATTATGAAAAGCGTTGTTGGGTACGAAATTGGCTGGGTCGGAGAGATACTCATGGTGCTTCTTCTACTTTGCTGGGAGAACTTGCTAATGAAGATCTTTTGAAATATAGAAATTGTATGAGGATGACCAAAGAACGATTTGACAATTTGCTAAATAAAATTTCCTCTAAAATTACTAAAAGTGATACCATAATGAGGGCTGCTATTCCACCCAGGATAAAATTAGAGATCACATTGGCTTATTTAGCGACAGGAAACAGTTACAGAACTTTGCAGAGATTATTTCGTGTGTCAAGGCCTGCAATTTCCAACTTTATACCTGAGGTATGCGATGCCATTTATAAAGCTCTTCAGGAATATATAAAGGTAAGTGGACTTAAAAAAAAGGAAACAATCATTCTTTAAAATTTTTAAATATGGTTATATTTTTACATACATACAATATATGAGCAACTTAACTTATATGTTGGTGAACGCTTGGCTTATGATATCTGCTTGAGAATAATTTTCGGCGGCATTATATTCATAATGGATTGAGCCATCACTCGTGGTGTTGTCATATTCATTCGGAGATTGTAGAGGTGGAGAGGTGTAAGATGGAACAGTAGTGTGGGTGGTTTCTGATGAAGAAGAATAATTATTATTAGCCCGCAAGTCATGAGGTTTAAACTTGGTAAGAATAGACTGGATTTGTTCTTGTGCTTGTATTGCTGAAATCGGTTGTAGCGCCATCAGCTGTGCAGCCACACTCTGACCAAAAATTACATATTTATTTACAGTTGTGGCAGGCTCCTGTGTTACTGTTTCGCTATTTTTTTTAAGGTCCTTAACAACTAAAGACACTTGCTTCAATTTTGATAACGACCTAGGTTTTTTGCAGGGTTAGTCGTTTCGTTAAAGGTCAATGTTTCCTGTTCTTTATTTTTGTGTTCACCAACTTCTTGCTCTTTGATTCTGATTCCTGAAATAAAAAAATATGTATTTATTATTATTATTATTATTATTATTATTATTATTATTATTATTATTATTATTATTATTATTATTATTATTATTATTATTATTATTATTATTATTATTATTATTATTATTATTATTATTATTATTATTATTATTATTATTATTATTATTATTATTATTATTATTATTATTATTATTATTATTATTATTATTATTATTATTATTATTGATTGTAATATTTTTATTCTGTATATTTTAGGTTCCTGCGTCTGAAGAAGAATGAAAAGTAATTGAAAATGGATTTCGACAAAGATGGAATTTTCCAAATTGTTACGGTGCAATTGACGGAAAACATTTTGCCATCCATGCACCAGCACACTGTGGAAGTGAATTTTTTAATTATAAAGGCACTAACAGCATTGTGTTGCTAGCTGTAGTAGACGATAATTGTTTCCGTTATATAAATGTTGGATGCTCTGGCAGTCAGACGGGGGAGTGTTCCAACAATCTTCTTTGTCTCAAGCGCTAGAGAATGGTTTATTACCAGCGGGCGGATTCATCGTAGGTGATTCCCGCATTCCCGCTGAAGGAATATTTGATGAAACCTTTTTCAAAAATGGTGCGTTTCAAAAGAGCAAAAAGTGTTCAATTACCGCTTCTTCACGTGCAAGAAGAATCGTTTGGTTTTGGGATTATGGTTAGTAGGTTTCGCATTTTTGAAAAGCCCATAGCATGTTTACCAGAAACTGTTGACAAAATTATCAAAACTTGTTGCGCATTACACAACTATTTGAGGATTACTTCAAGCAATAATTACACCCCGAGTGGATCTTTAGATGAAGAAGACCTAGACAGAGGTCAAATGCGATTTGGTTCTTGGAGATCTTAATGTCAGATTTTCCCCAATGGAGAAAGTACATAGCAATCACTCTGCAAAATCTTCAAGGAATATGAGGGATCAACTGTGTCAGTATTTTATGGGTGAAGGTGCTGTACCATGGCATGAGAGAATGATTTTTTGAATTATTTAAATATGTATTTAATGTGAATATACTTACGTTACCAAAATTATCTTGGGTAGGTCTCTTATTTTCTTCCAAAACACGTAGAAACGCATCAATTTCCTTGAACCACTTTATACTGGGGACATAAATATCTGCAAATCCTGCTCCTGACTTCATAGAATCTTTTATCTTTCTTTTCTCTTGTGAATAAGTTGATCTTAAGGCCCTTATTCTATTTTTGATTTCTCCTGCTCCAAACCCTTCGATATGCTGCATCACGGGCTTGTTTATTTTTATAATTCGCAGACCTTGTGTCCCATAAACATGGTCTATCACGATACTCGTGTACGAATTTTAATGTAGTCTCTTCACTCCAACGAGACGTCATCGTGTTCCAAAAAAAATCACACAAAACAATCCCAGTAAACTCCTACGAACAGGTCGACCTAATACACTTCGCTAAACTAGTCTGTCTACACGTGTTTATTTGGAATTTAGTTGCTGTAAAAAAAGAGTGGGGGAGCTTACTTGCGCAAGTAAATAGAGAGGTGTTCTATTTACTTTACTAAATAGTTAACTAAATGGCCTACTTGCGCAAGTACTAAATCCAGTGGTTTACATGCTGCAAGTAGCTAAATTTAGCTGCTTGATTTAGTAACCTGCTTTAGCTACTTTACACGTGTAAAGCCCGCATTAAAATTACTCAGAGAATAGTCTGTTAAATTTATTGTACATACTTAACACCCTGTATAAGATCTAAAAGATAAGCCACTAATGTTTTAATTAAGTATTTAAGTATTAAGTGTCATCCCAATAGGATTAAATGCTATGCTGTCAAATACAAAATGACATGATATTTTTCCATCGCGATCCTCGATCGTTGCTCGGCCCGACTTATCGCGCTCTGTGTATCTGGCCCTTCATAGTTTTGGCAATTTAGCAACTCCGAAATTTACAGGTTTCTTCTTTCCCACAGTTTACTCTAAATTGTTTGCAGCCATCATTTTAATTGCAACGGTTACAAGAAGATGGAGCAACATAATTGTAACGCAGTCGGCTGATCTCTGGGTCATTTATCATGGTAAGCGATGGTGTTTTTTGTTAATATAGAAAAACTAGTCGGGTTCGTTTTGATGCATATCTAGATCTGCGAATAGGGAGCGTTGTGCCGATGACTATAGATTTTCTTGGGCGAAGTTATCGACGAAACCGCACTTAAACTTAGCCACTTTATTTTAATATATCCGTTTGTGTACGTGTGATCAACTGTGATCCTTACTTAATAGTTGACTAGATTTTTTTCGCTATTTTACCGACAGAGGGACCTTACACCTTTCCGTTTTTGCGCAAGTAAGCTCTTGAAACTTTGTTTTCATATTTCGAAGAGTGCCGTTTGGCGGCGATAATTAAAGGCAAAATACTTTTTTGAGCAACTACTTATTTACTTAATCTATTTCTCCCGCGTTCTCTAAAATTGGCAGTTATGGCGGCGACCAGCGTCGTTGCTCTAGATCGGGGAAACAACACCACTTGCACAATCAATCTACATGGTAAGTCCGATTTGTTTTTACCGCCATACCAACCCACTACTCTTCTTGCTCTTTAAGCTATGTGAAAAAAAGAGATAAAAATAAACACACCTAACATAACCCAATCTCAATGTTGAACTAAATATTTCAGAGATATTTATTTACACTTATTATCCATCTTTTCATCAATAACAGAAAATGTTACATTTTTTATTTAAGGTAAAAGTTGTGGTCAAAACAGCCATTCCAGATTTGTCTTGATAATATAAATATAATAAACTTATATTGTCTAGCATTTCAGATATTATGTTCCTAATTAATATTCCTTTAATTAATCAGTGATTGTCATTAGATCATCTTAATCTAATATAGGTATTCCTGTTTCTTTCAAACAAGGACAGAAGAATCCTGGTGGCCAAAAGCAGCAATTTAGTAGGAAAACAGCACAATTTACTATAGATTACAGCGAAAAGTTAAAACTTAACATAATAATGTAAAGGCTTTAAGAGATCCATCCACAAATGGTTAAATGTCATAATAAAGAAGATCTTAACTTTGGTAAAGTGGAAACTGGAAAATTCTTCTAACAATTTACCAAAATGAAGCCACTAAGGTTTAGAATTATTTGATATACTGAAGATGTTGAAAGCAGTTAATCTAACTATCTCATAATCTTTCAGATCTAAAGAAACACAAACCTTACACATGGAAATTATTTGAAACAATTACATGGAGTTCTTTTCAAAATACTTTATTAAAGCGCCTTTCATAAACATCTAGTAGAGTTAATATAGACTGCAATTTATGAAATTGAATGAGTTCAGATCATCTACATACAGTGGCTTAAGAGATGTCCGCTCCCCAGGAGAGCAATCTTATTTCATTTCAGTTTTTGATTTTTTTTCAATGACATTTCCACAAGTATTGGCAATAAGTTTCTACTGTTTGCCAAAGACACAAATGTTTTTCATCTTAATCAATCAATATATGCTTTATTGTCATAAAAGTAAATTTGTTGACAAAGCTGTAAAAAAGAAAAACATATACACAAACATGTAAAAAGGTTATTTAGCATGCTATGGTCCATCATCCTAAAGGCATTCTGCTTCCATGAATATGGTTTACCTATACCGGTAAAACCAACAACATCCCCATTCTTCAGAAATACTCCTTCAAGACTCTGAACCAAAACATACAAAGCTAATGTAATGTCAAGAGTATCAATATGTATAACACAAACAGATATTATTCACTCCCGAAATATACAATTTTATTAAATGTAAAACTGTAAAAAAAAAAAAATTAATCACAGAAATAAATTGGTGTAAAAAATATACCTAAAGTCCTGCAAGAAAAAGGTAAAAATGACTAAAATCTATCCGACAAAAATTCAGTTATTTCATAATAGCCCTTTGCAACTAAGAGTTTTTTAACATGTTTTCTAAAAAGTTTCCAGCTACCTATACCTTTCAAATCTGGAGGAAGATGATTAAAGAGTTTTTTCCCATCAAATATAAAAGTTCTTTTGATCAGTGAACTTGTAGGCATAGGCAAGAGCACATCATTAGCTCGTCGACTGCTATATTCATGCCTATTAGTTGTGTTCACATTTCTAAATTTCTTATGAATGAGGCAAACAGATTCTATAAGGCAGAAAGGGTTAGGATTTTATGAGTGATAAATAGCTGTTTGCAAGAAGACTCTCTCATACTCACATTACACAGACATCGGATCGCTCTCTTTTGCAAAACAAAAACACTATTAAGTAAGTAATGTGTGCATGCCCCCAGAAACACAAACCATACCTTAAATGGGACTCAATTAAAGAAAAATAAACATTTCTTGCCATGTCAAAGTCAACCTCTCCTGTGACCACTTTAAGAGCATAACATTTTGCTGATATTTTTCTACACAATTGCGTGATATGGCACTCAAATCTAAAACCTAAAAATTTATTTTCGTCTAAGTTGCTTAGAATGTGATTCTCCAAAAACACATTATTTAAATTGCATTTAAAATTCATAACACTAGTTTTTGAAATAGTTAAACACAGTTTGTTGGAATCACACCATTTCTTGATTTCAACAATATCTCTGTTAACTGTGGTATTTAGATTTATCGCACTCATGTCATGCTATAAAATTGTTGAATCATCCGCAAACTGAATGAATTTACCTGAGATCCTAAGATTGGCCATGTCATTAATATAAATGAGGAATAGAAGTGGCCCAAGAACTGAACCCTGAGGAACACCATGAGTCACAAGCTGCTCCCACAAACTGACAAACTGACCCCCACAACACTGCTGCAGAAATATCACCACTGTTCAAGCTCAAAAATAAGGACAGAATGAAAAGATTGCATCTGATGTTTCCTTGGCACTTTGAAACCCAAATTGCTCCTATCTTATAATTTGCTTTTCAGCTAAATATGACATAAGTCGCTTTTTTAACCAATTTCTCGATGATTTTTGAGAGGGTGGAAAGCAGTGCTATTGGTCTGTAAGAAGAGGGTGATTCTGAAGCTCCCCCCTTAAACAAAGGCATGAGTCTGGCTACTTTAAGACTTTAATTGGGAAATTGGCCATTATTGAAAGAATGATTAATTGCAGATACAAGTGAAGTGCTTAAGAATCATTAGGACTGCAGCTGAACGCAGATCTTGATAGGGTTTATAAATGTTGTGAAGTTAACAGACTGACACTTTAACCTTTAGTAATGTAAGATGTCATTTTGTTTGCTCAAAGACAAGATTGGCTTTTGTTACATAGTTAATGATACTACACTGTTGTGACTCTGTTCGTGACTTGGGGGTCTGTATTGGTAAAGAACCTTTAATAGGTCATGTCAGGGGTGCCTCAGGGATCACATTTGAGGCCTCTTCTCTTTAATTTATTTATTAACGATATTTTTAGTATTATGAAATTTTGCCAATTCCAATTATTTGCAGATGATCTGAAGCTATTTTTACATATTTTAAACTTCTTTGATTGCATGATGATACAATCAGACATAGATTCTCTATATAATTGGTCTGTCTCTAATGGCTTGCATCTTAATAAGTGTTTTATCATTTCTTTTACTAAATCTAGAAAAATTGTCCCATTTGACTACCACATAAATGGTAATATACTTTCAAAAGTATCACTAATTAAAGATTTGGGGGTGTTGTTTGACAGTTCCCTGACTTTCATACCCCATATAGATAGTTTGTCTAGTAAAGCCCTTCATACTCTTAGTTTTATAATTAGAAATACTTGAGACTTTTCAGTAGCTGCCTTCAGAATTTTATATCTTGCACTTATTCATAGTGTCATGTCTTATTCTTCCATAATCTGGTTCCATTATTATGCTAACCATATTTACAGTCTTGATAAGGTCCAAAATAAATTTCTCAGGACTTGTGCCTGGCGATTAAGTGTATGAGATGAGTCTTTATTGCAACTTAAGTCAAGGCTAAATATGACTTCTCTTGAGGACTATCAAACCAGGTGTTATATGATATTTCTTCACAAGTTGATTAATAATGCTATTGATTGTCCTGCATTTTTATCGCGGATAAACTTTAGGTGCAATACCAGATTCCTTAGAGAGACATCCCCTTTTCTGGTTGAATGTCACCACACAAATTATGGTAAATTTTCTCCAATTAATTGACTCCATATGTTGGGACATAGATTTAATCAGACTTTTGACTTAGTGGATTCAAAACTCAAAAGGTGCCTGAGTGAGTTTGCTTGTTGAGTACTATGTGATAAGTATCAAATAAATTTCATTGCTTTTACCTTTTTTATTTTGATTATTTTTCTTAAGGGTATGTTTTTAGTTGTTTTACATTTTTTTACTCAATTGGGAAAAACTATATATTGTTGTATTCATTTTTTTTGGCCAAGGTTAGTTTGTGCTTACATTTTTCTGGAAGTTTTGTCTTATTTGTATATCTGGGGCTGTTACATATTAATATACATTTCTATAGATATATTGTTGATGTATAGAAAATATCGATATTTAATACTCAGATTAAGTTCATTTTATACCTTATTAATATATTTGTTGATGGCAGAATAATTATATACATTTAGAGTTAGGATATAATTTATTTTGTAATTTTGTTAGGATGGGGACTTCCCGTTAAAAAAAAATAAATAAATACTCATATAGATACTAGCAGAAGATCTTCTTTAAAGACCATAGGCTTCAGTATAAGATCAACAGAACTATTTTCAAATAGTTCATGCAGAACAATTTTGTTTAACTCTACTAAAATAATGCCTACTGTATGCATCTTTATTATGGTTTCGTAATTATGCAGTGCATATTAACAGGCTACAAATATGTTAGGTTTAGAATGGATGGTGTATACCCTGCAAGGGGATTGAGTCAGTAGTTATTGTTTTTATGGTTTAATGCACATCTATCAATTTGCTGTTTGTGGGAGTGTAGTGCTTTTATTTCAAATATGCAACAATCAAATTGATGCTTCCGATTTCTTATCAGCTTTGACTTTTGTTGTTCCCTGAATCCATACAAGACACCCCAATGTATTTTATCCAAACACTTATGACACCAATTTGGCCAAGAAAGAGCCCATATACAGGGTGGTCCATTTAACTTGAGACATCACAATATATGGTTTGATGTTGATCTGTTTGGCATGACTTTGAATAATCCTAAATCTGTCCTTTCAGAGAGAATTGAATTGTGAGTTATTTAAGCATTTAAAGTACTACCTACTATTAGTTTTATATTGTACTATTAATTAGTTTGACCTTGTAATTTATTACATTACTGAATTTATTGTATTATCTGTAAATATTTTAATAATTGTCTTATTATTAGGATTTTTTTTCCTGTTGGACAATAAAATTTTGAATTTGAATACACACACCATAAATTTTGAGGTCTTACCAAACCTGTTTTACAAGACCTGTTCCATCCATCTACAGTGTAACATCCTCAGCAAATTTCTCTAATTTGTCACTGTGCAAATATCTTTTATTAAAAAATGTCATTGTTCTCCAACATAGCTGTTTCAGTGTTTTGTCTGTTACTTTTAACCTAATTGTATATAAAAGGTCTCTATTGGATGCCTTGGAGAATGGTAATGCAGTAGGTTGTTGTTTCACTGATTTTTCCAAGGCATTTTTAACATCAACAGCAAATATTTTTCATATTTTGTTTGTTGCTGTTACTGTTGAGTGCCTAAGGGAAGTCATTTTGCATCTTTTCTTTTCAATCTTCCTATTGATGATATTGACTTATATTTTTTTTTTAATCTTCCTCCTATATTATGTTAATTTAGATGTCCTTTACTAGAGCACATTATAGCAGGTGCAGGTAGACATAAGTGGGTTAGGATGACTTTCATTGAATGTCATACAAGGGACAAATTTATTGGCAATTAATATCCTTTATATTTTTTTCGTCAGAAGTCACATGAAATCAACGCTTGGTTTGGTTTCAACAATGGTTTCTTTACCATAATGAGCTAAGATATATATAGCTTTTAAGAATTTAATTTGCCCCAATAGATTATTGATTGGAGGTACTGAAGCTAAAATCGTTACAGAAACATAGAGATAATTTTTAAAAGTCAATGTCTACAAGCTGATTCATGATGTGACAATTCCAGAGTACAGATCTTTTATTTGTTGTTAATTTCTATGTAAGGTGGACATGTAAATCTGCCTGAAGCATCATTGATCATTATCACTGCATATGATATTGAACTACATATGTTTAATGCTATGAACTGATCCCACATGAGCATCTGTCATGTTTTAGGTAATATTTTCTCTCTTTCAGTCTTTCTCCATTACAGTTTTGCTCTACCTTGCTTTTTAATCCTTTATATTGTGATCCTTAAAATTTACATGTGTCACAGAGACAACTATATATGGTTTTGTCTACATTCAAAGTGAGTTTAAAGGTATTCAGCAAAATTTTTATTTTCATTTGATTGTTACCCATCAAAAATCTGACCTCTGACTCCATAATTGTTAAAACATCAATAAGAAAAACATAAGGCAGCATGTCAAAAGTCTTAGGTTAAGAAGACCAGTCATCACTTATTCCCGCTCAAAAAATCCTGTTCTGTTAGAGTAGTGTAGGTTCTGCTAATGTCATAATGGCATTCAAATTAATTTTTGGTCAGAAGGTCATTAGCATTAGCAGACAAAAAATCTACAGAGCTACACTCCACCCTATTCTGCAAATATGTTCTAACTCATTGGAGACTATACCAAGTGACTTTAAGTCCTTCAGACCAGAGAGCCTTATCGGTTTCTCTAAGTCCGTTGGGCTCTGGTAACCCCCGGTGGGGCATGTCGGGTCCATCAGGAGACCTATATGCACAACTGCCTTGGTAGCCCACTGTTTCGACAATTTCAATTCATTTCATTGGAGACCATGTTTCCTGAACCCATAAGCCCAAGTGACCACAGAAGTATTCCATGAGCAACACAATTGAATGCTATGGTTAGATTATACCTAATACACTGATAAAGTAAGTTTATCATTGTTCAGTTTCAGCAAGGGGCAAATTGGTTTGAACTTCCATTAATTCAGCAGAGCATTCAATGATTTTTGAGAAGGTTTAAAGCAATACAGTTGCTCTATAGCTAGAACTAGATTTTGCCTCTCTTCCATAAAGTAAATGAATGCCTGTTAATTACAGACACACCAACACAACAGTATCAGGTAGATTAAGAAATACCAGTACACTAAGTTCATCTGATTTTGCTTTTTTATTTCTTTATAGCAGATCTAAGGGCGAGGGAGATGTAGGTAAAAAGAAAAATAAGAATCTGGTTCAGCCTTAAAAAACTGTTAAAAATTAGTGATATTTTAATTCCCTAGGGGGTTCAGTGTCTATCTTAACAAAATTACTATATTGACAATTATTTCATCTTCCTCTCTTTGTATATAACCTCAAGTAAGTGTTTTGGGCCCTTTTCTATTTATATTGTATATGAATGATATTGGGCTTTTTGTAAATTGTGAATTTATAAACCTTTTTGCTGATGACACATTTTTGGCATGTAGTGATACAAGTCTTAACAGAGCAGTAGATAAAATAAATGGGGTATTGTCACAGATATCATTATATTTAAATATTAATAAGTTAAAGTTAAATGTGGCGAAAACTAAAGCAATAATATTTACATCTAAGTATAAATATCAGAAAATTGTGGATATTAGTCCTCAATTATTAATTAACAATGAACAAATTGAATTTGTAACATGTATGAAATATTTGGGTCTGCAACTTGATAATTTGCTTAACTTTAAAACTCATTGTGATTACATTGAAAAGAAAATTGCAAAAAAAATGTTCTTTTTTAGTAGAATATCAACAAGTCTATCTTATCAATCTAAATTAATGGTTTATAATACTATCATTCAACCACATTTTGACTTTTGTGCCTCAGTGCAGTATTTATTTAATATAAACCAGACTAACAGACTTCAGAAACTTCAGAATCGGGGCATGAGGGTGATATTAAATGCACACCGCTTTACACCAATATCCTTTATGCTCAACAATCTAAATTGGTTTTCTGTTGAGAGAAGGTTTTGCTTTCTTTCTATGATTTTTATATATATGATTGTAAATAATTTAGCGCCACCTTATTTCAAACAGTTCATTACTTTTAATAGAAATTCCATGATTACCCTACAAGAAATAGTGATGATATTTTTATTCCAATAGCAAATTTTGGAAGTACCATGAATTCTTTGTTTTTTAAGGGTTTTCAAAAATATAATAGTCTTCCTCGAGAAATAAAGGAATCACAATCTCTTGATCGGTTTAAAACTGTTCTAAAGAATTATATGAATAATATAAATTAGTTTGAATAATATAAATTAATTTGGAAATTGGCGAATTAGGGCAATAAACTAATGTGGTTGGTGGAAATTCATTTATTCGTTTGTTTTTCTTTCAAGAGGGTGAAATTGTGCTTATTATTATTTTTTGTTTGTTTGTTTTTTTTTTGTTACCTAGTTAAGTTACTTATTTAGTATAGTTTTGTTTTTATGTATATTAGATGTACCTACTTAATAAAGATATATTTCATTTCATTTTCATTTCATTTCATTTCATATATTGTCTGAACCTTTGTTCAAATAACTTTTCCTTGGTAATCTCAATTTAACTCTGTATAAGCCTATATATTTGCTAAAATAATGAATAAAGGTAAGCTTAGGTATAATATTTATGAGTATATTGCAATGATCTTTGCTCCAGAAATCCTAATCTTCTGATGAACCAATTGGTAATTCTAGTTTTCCCTTAATCATCTAATCATTTTGTAGTCGAAGTTGTTGATTCGTCGGGCTTAGAGATCAATAAATAAAAGTCCAACTAGCTTCCTATTATATTGAGGAAGACAAGTTGCTAGTTATTGAGTTATAAGTAAGAAATGAATATATATGATAGACCATTTTACATATTTATACCTGTAATATATAAGCACTTTTCATTAGGCTTATACACATGTTTTTTATACTGTTTGGTGCTATATGAAACCACGCATTAACTCGTCCTTAATTGTATTTTTTATGTCTTTTCATTTCAGGAGCTACTGTGGTATCGTGGAGAGTCAACAATCAAGAGCAGCTCTTTGTCAGGTAATATACATATTTAACTGTTCATCACTATTGAACTAAAAATAGGAGACAACATCCTGTTTCACTATGAGGAAACATAATGCATAATGTGACAAATTTAGCCAGCAAAGAGCCTGTATATATGGGCAGTTGATTAAATTATGTTAACGTAAACTTTCCAACAGTCTCCCTCTACTTGTTTATTAAACATAATTCTGGTTTCCCGACATGTTTCGAACACAGCGGTATCTATCATCAAAGGATAAAAAGTTTACAATTGGTACAAGTTACGGGTGTAACTTTTTTCATATTTCTCGTGGGTCCAGGGTTTATGTCAAAAAAAAAAGAAAAAAAAATGCCTCTGTTTCGTTTTCGATGCACTACCCTGTATAATAAAACTCTTTTCTTAATGACTGTTATTTTCTTTGTTTAATATATGTTTCCTTATTACAGTAAACAAGCAGTTTTTGACGGTAAAAAAGCTATTAGAGGTGGTATCCCGTTTGTATTCCGTAAGTATTAAACATTTGATAATGATTAATTAAAAAAATCGATAATATTGCAATTTGGTCTACCCTTAAATTTGCATGTGAATTCTAACTGTTATAAATTTAAGGGTATTCGTAATAATAATTAGGATAATAATAATTTTGCTACTCAAAAACCTTTCAGAGACCAAAGAGAAAACCATTCTAACCCAACCCAATATGGATGTTAAACAAGATATCAAACGGCATAATTAAATTGCCGGATTTACAATGTGAATATTTTTGACACCGACTTTGATTTCAATGGTTCATCTAGTTAAAGATAATAATTTAATAAGCAGCTTTGCTGGGATATTACAATACCACTTGAAGTTGAAAGATAGGATTCTACAAGTTCAATAAATGATAAAAATTGTGAAAATATGACAGAAATAGTAGGAAATAAATAAAAAGTGAGAGCAGCATCTAAAATCTTAGGAGGATTTAAAGAAGAGTTATTGCAAGCTCTACAACGATGTATTAAAATGTTAATAAAACTGAGCATTGAACTAGAAAATCAAAAAATTAGTAATTCAATGTTAAGTTTGTATATTCGCATCTTAATATGCATCAGTAATGATATATACAGGGTGCCTCCGATTAAGTCGGCACTATTGGTATCTTTGTTAATATTTAAGATACAGGGTCGATTAAATTAGCAAACTAGTAGGATTTTTTCTGTTGATTAAAAAGGTGAAAACAGAAAAAAAATTGAACATCGCGTTTTTGAGAAAATGTGAAAAATGTACTTTTGTTAAATGGAATCCCCTGTATATTTTCACATAAATCAAAAGATAATAATTTTCTTAATAAAAAAAGTTTATTTACACTAATAGCCTAAGCCTAAAAATAACAAAGTTATAGCGATATTAATAATTTTGTCAAATTTAGGCAAGTTGGCTTTGAAATAAATAACATCAAGTAAAACTACTAATTTACAATAAATGAGCAAAAACATCGCCATCTTGTTCAATAAATTTCTGAGCACACTTAAGCATACGTCTTGTAGCTTTTAAGATTGATCTTCTATCTATTGATCAAATTATTTGCCTAATATGTGTTTGAAGTTCTGTATTTTTTTTATACACTTCATTTTTTATGTAACCCCAAAAATAAAAATCTAGAGGGGTTAGGTCTGGTGACCTAGGTGGCCAACGAATCGGGCCACGTGTCGCAATCCATTTATCGTCAACCAGTCTATTAAATAATATTCTTACATCATTTAGTTGATGGGGAGGTGCTCCATCCTGTTGAAAATAGATTTGTTGCCGTCTCTCCAAGTTAACATTATCCAAATAATCTTCCAGCGTTCCAGATAATATGAGATCAACATATCTCCTTCCAGTCACAGTGCCATCATAAAACACAGGTCCTATTACTTGGCTTCCTATTAAGCCGCACCAAACGTTTATACTAAATTGATTTTGAGGATTTCTGGGATCAATAAGGAAAAGATTTTCTTGGGACCAATAGTGTACATTTTTACGGTTAAGCATACCTTTGTTTGAAAAATTAGCTTCGTCGCTCCAAATTATACGGTTTAAAATATTATCACTAGCTTCATATGCATTACGTAACCACTTGCAAAAAGCAAGTCTTCTTTCGTTATCGCCAGGCAACAATGTTTGTACTGGTCGATACTTATATGGCACAAATTTGTGTTTCCTTAAGACCCGCCAAATTGTTACAAAGCTCACACCGTAAGCTCTTGCTAAATCTCTATAGTTGAATTTTCCATATGAGCTTCAAAATATGCCAAAATAGACATTTCAACATCCTCGCTTACTATAAATTCGTTCCTTCTTCTAGTTCTTTTAAACAGGTTTTTGTTACTTCTAAATTTTCTGTAGAGAATTAAAAAGTATCTACGGTTTGGCAAGTTACAAGTCTGGAATCTCTGGCGGTACTCTTCTTCTTCTTTTCTCGAAAACGCGTCGTTCAATTTTTTTTCTGTTTTCACCATTTTAATTAACAGAAAAAATCCTACTAGTTTGCTAATTTAACCGACCCTGTATCTTAAATATTAACAAAGATACCAATAGTGCCGACTTAATCGGAGGCACCCTGTATATGTGAAAAAATTACATAATATTTATATTTGAAATTAGGTTTATCAAAGTCTTCAAAGGGTTACAACTTTAAATTATCTCAAGATTGTTAAGTCCTATTACATTTATTTTTAATGAAACGTTTGATACGGACATTTTATAAAACCCGCAAGAGATTGCAACATTTAAAAAAATCAAATCTCTACTTAAATTAATACAAATAAATGGTTTTGGATTATGCTCTAAACTAGTCTTTTCTGAAGACAATTCCAAGAAGTCCTGGAGACAAAACTTCGGCTATTTTTAGTATCTGCTATCTATTTTTATTTATAAATGATACCTGTTTAACCCTGGACTAATATATATAGTAACATTTTGTGTATTAAAAAAAAACTTTTTTGCAGCTCAATTTGGTGCCTGGTCGTTTGGACCTCAGCATGGTTTTGCTAGGATTATTCAATGGCATCTTGAAAAAGCACCCGAAAAGCTACCAACTGGGGATGTAGAAGCAGTTTTTTCACTCATGGACTCTGAGTTTTCTAGGTCCATGTGGAATTATCCGTAAGTTTAACTTTAAAATTAACAACAACAAAAATTAAATAATTTATCTCACTAGTTTTAGTGACCTAAGATTAGTAAGTAATAGCTGCTAGAGCAATTTAAACAAATATCGTACTCGTAGCCGGATTATTATTTCCAGTTTTATTGTAGAAGTTAAAGTTCATAATAAAAACGTATTAGGCTTGGCTAGCTTATTGTTTATAGTAATAATTCTTTATTTTTACTCTTGTAGATTTCGCCTTACTTACAGACTGATTTTGAGGGAAAAAGAACTACATTTTAACATTGCTGTTTACAATCCCAGTAAAGACTTGACCTTCAGCTTTAATATGCTTCTGCACACGTACTTTAAAGTTCCTGACGTGAGAAGGTGCCAAATCACTGGATTGCAAGGATGTACTTTTATTGACAAGACGAGGGACGCTACAATCTATCAAGAGGCCAGAGATGTAGTTACCATTAATGATTGGACAGACAGAATTTATCAAAATACTCCTCAGGAGCACATCATAACCAATGTAGTGTCTGGAAGAAAAATGCGTATCCAAAAGTATAATTTTCCAGACACTGTTATTTGGAACCCCTGGCTGGACCACGCAAAGGACATGCCAGATTTTGGTGATGATGAATATCCGAATATGGTGTGTGTTGAAGCTGGACATGTGTCCAGTCCTGTGATTCTGCTGCCTGGTACAGCTTTTGAAGCAAGTCAGATATTGCAGGTTATGTAAGCGTCGATATTTTTCAGTTGCCGTCCAAGTATGTTTCACATAACTCACTGATTATGCGTTTAAAAAGTTTAATGTATCTTGGAGCAAAAGTGTATTTTTATTTATAGGCTGTTCTTTTAAAGGGCCATTTACAATTTAGTAATTCACTTGAAGATTTTCTGAAATGAAGAAACTTTGTGGAACAAACTTTGTTAAAGTTTGGATCTTTAAGTGATTAAGTGTTTTATTTGAAATTATAATATTATTTATTTATCATTTTTCTTAGGCATATTTAAAGAAAAATACTATTTGGAGAACTGCATTTACATTTTTACATAAAAAATGACGACCTAGTTTATGATAATTTATGTTAAGCTGTTATTCTATAATTTGAGCTATATATTTTTTACACTGTGTTTTGGTCAAAGATGACAATGTTTTAGTCAAGTCATTAATAATGACTTGATATAATCTTTGAGCAGTTTTGGTCATTATTAAAGCTCTTGCATTTTAGTTCCTAATTGGTGAGAAAAGTAGGATTTTCATATTTATTTATATTTTAGCTATTTAGTATATTTTTACTAAGTTATAACCTCTTGAATACATCAGTCCGTCTTATTCATATATCAATAATTTAAACGTCTGATTTGTTATTCAGAACATGTCATTGAAATTGCTTGGTTATTGGCTTTTCAATTTTATTTTCTTAAAAATATCTAGCAAGCAACATCTTACACTTTCATGTTTGGTTGTATATTACATTACAAGACGAAAAGCTCCTATTATACGATAGATAATATAAGGGTCGTGCATTAACACGCTCAAGGAAAAATATTAATCTGTCGGCCAGTGACAAATAATGAATAAAAAAAAAAGATATTTAGTCAGTGCAATTAGGTAAATCGGTAAAACAAATAGTCCATTTCAGTTTTGATTCAGGAAATTTGTTAATTTGTGCATACTAAATGTATCGGCTGGGAAAAAATATAAGGTAACACTTTTCAGACTTCACACTTCACTTCACAAACGCTCTGTGGTAAATTTAGAAGACCAACCTTAATTTTCAAAGAAATAAACTTCCGATGTTTAGGTCTTATTTGATACTCGCGTCTCGTATTATGGTTCCAGACTTGATATTTTTAATGAATGTAGTAGATTATCTAAATTCTTTAAAATATGCTCTGCAAAAAAAGTTTATCCGGATCTAACTTGGATTAAAGATAATAATTCTACTAATGCCCTCTAGTGACATGATCGACGCCAAATATTTTTTCCTGTCGGTTTATTAAAAACATTTAGAAAAAGTTTTTTATTTGTTGCAAATAAATATAACGATAAATTTTTAATCATATACTTTAATATGAAATAATATTTTGTCTGAATGCTGGTATATACATTTTATTTACATCTATTACACATGTGGGCAAATATTTATAAAATCTCCGATCCATTTAAAGGAAAAAACGTGCATATATAAATTTCTTGTTAGAAGTCTGAAATGAAAAAAACATTTTAAATTATTTATTTAATACATAGATTCTGACGTTTTAGTAATACAATAAATATTTTAAAATAACTTTTATTAGATAATTTTCAAATATTACATAACCTGTTTATATGCAAATATATAGCTACGAAAAAATTACAGCTTCTGAACGGATATCCTAGCTATTTTTATTTTATTTTTTTTATATTTTTCAATTACATTATTGTTTTTCATTAATAGCGACTAATTAATTATTTTTGTACAACGCCTCAATTAAACTAACTTAACGAAAATAAGCATTATATCCCAAATATAAAACGTAAAAATAAAATTTGTATTTAGTATTCGTGATGTAATCATGTTGCGAAAACTTCCGAAAACATTCCAATTACTGTAGGAAATGGATAGTACTTTAAGCAATATTATAATCGAAATTAAAAGCAATATAAATAGATTAGATGTGTGTAAGTAAATCTTGTTTTACTTTTTTCGGTACAAAAGGTACCATTGCTCAATATTCTGAAAGTTTCGCCTTAATCTTGTATACGACTGGTAGGCAATAAATTTTTGTGCAATAGTACGTTTTTAAGATTAGGTTGTTAGATTGTTTGCTTTCATTTCAATTCAAATAGAATTATAACTAGAATGTAATAATAATAATAATAAAAAGAATTACAGATTGTTTTATTTTATTATAACTTGCAAATCTTTTTAATGCCCTATTACAAAACCAACAGATATTATTTTGTCTAGTCTATGCATCTACTTTAGATGCAGGTGCGATGATGAAAGTGTAAAAAAACGTTTCTTTAAGCTTGTTACTAAACGGGTGATCGTTCTGGGTTCTACATAAGAAGTATCTTACAAGTTCCGTACAAGTCATGCATTTAGCTATATATTTGAATTGTCGGTTTTATCGGTATAATTTTTGTCCTTAAATTCCCTCAAATTTTAAAACTATAAATTTTTTTAGTTTTCCAAGTAAAGAAGTATGTCTACTTTAAAAAGACTTAGGTGGATGTAAACAGAAACGTGGTAATTCCATTCCGTACGCAGATGACAAATATTCTAGTATCAAAAAATAAAGCAGAAAAACGTCTAAACATCTTGTAAAACAATTTGCCTACTATTGAACACGTTGAAGTTCCTGGTAAATCAATCTTAATATGGAATGGAATTAGTAACAAAAAACTCACCAACTGAGGGTAGTCTTGGAATATCTACTGTGAACGCACTTGTTGACATTTTCTTGGGTATTTATATGGATACGAAATCTCCATATGGATGGAATACGATGACGAATGACTTCGTATTCGATGGAATACGGTGGAGTGACTTCGTATTCCATCCATGCTGCATAGAATTCGATTCTTAATAACAGAAATATGGTTTCTATGAAAATTTCAAAGCATATATTTTTGGTTATTCCGGTTCGCAATGGCATTTAGCACCAACGTTTTTTCAGGAGTTGGTGCAAATAGAGATTTTTATTACGGAGCTACCGAAGACAATGCTACTGTCCACTCCGCTTCGGGAGTTGACGTAGAACGGTCACATTCTTTAAAAATCCCCAGTTCCGAAAAAAAACAGGATACAAAACAGCAAGATCTCTGACTACTTTAAACTAATCAAAAAAAGAAAATAAGTTTAATAACGTTAAAAGAAACTTGTCTTCAAGAAAGAAAGCTTGAAAAGCAAGAAAAAATTCTCAGAAACAGAAGAAATTAGAGACTAAAAGTAAACAGTCAAAAGTTTCTTCTGATCTGAATTTGAAGATTTAAACCAAGATGTAAAACTTGACATCTGGAACTTAGAAAATATGTCGTGTTACTTAAAACCAAATGATTACGATGATTAGTTAATGTTTTGTAGGAATGTAGTTTCTGATAGAGGAAATAGTTTCGCTTCATTTTATTTTTACTATAAGTAAAAAATTATATATAACAAAAATGCTATTTCGTATTTGCCTTCTTTCCTATATAAGTAGTTACGCTAAACTTAGCAAAGGCCTATTCTCCTTCATCCGCCGATAAAAACTGTAATTCAGACAAGTTGTGTAGGTGGCCAACATTTGTCAAGTTAGAGATATATAAACCCAGCGTCAAGAGGGGTTACAAATCTGGCACAAAGACGACTCCACCATGGCTCGCGCTTGACCACGAAGAGCTAGCGAAATCGATGCGGTAAATTTCTTCCGCTGGGATCTTCAAAGCGGAGGCATCCAAAAGCACCAACAAGGAATGAAGTAAAGAAGGGCTCTAAAAAGGAAATAATTATATACATTCAGAGCCAAGCAGCCTTAAAGACCATCCAAGTGCCAAGAACCAGAGTAGAGAACCAAAATGCTGGACGAGCTAAGCAGAAGGTAATTATAGTTCGAATATGCTAAGGCTCCCGATATATTGCAGTCTACTGAGCGGAACTAAAAGACTTATGAGTTCTCAAGACTTGGATAAGCTCTTCAACCGACGGGTTTGAACCCTTCTATGAAATTAGAAAAAGGTAATTTTCGCGCGTCCTAGACAAATGGACATGAAATAAAAGTATGCGAACTTGGCAAGGAATCAAGTGCAGGCGAGCCAAGGATTAATTTGTAACCCTCTAAATCTGATTCTCTTAATCTAATCTGATTACAGTCATCACAGGTCACTGGAGACGCAACCGGCACCTGCATCTATCGGGAGTGGTGCAAAGCTCATTGCGCGATGGAAGAAGCGTCTTACCACCTTATAAGAGAGGTGTGGAAGGTAAGCTAGGCTGAGGGGATACATTTTGGGATCCCTATCTTTAACAAAGTAGGAATTGGGTAACCTTAGCTGGGATCGTCTGCTTTCTTTTCTTAGAACTGAAAGGGGCCAGAGGAGTACCCCCGGTCACCTCGATCTAGTGATGGCGAAAAGAGACTTTCAGGTTTACTCGTTTGACACAGCTGTCCCTACCACTACTAGTATTACTAGTATGTATTTGATACTATTTTACCTACTAACCAGGTTTGAAGGAGTAACTAGATTTTTGTTTCATGCTTTGGTCCCCAATTATATAGTGGTAAATTCTGCGATTTTTAAGCTACGGATAGGTAAGATCTTATGGTAAGGTTTACCATGTAATATTAACTCTTTTTGTTAGTCTCTTTTTATTTTGCTTCACTTCTAGTACTAGCTCTGTCAAATTAGTTACCTAAATTTTAACATTTTTATGACAAATATAATTAACATAGCAGTTACTGTTTTAACGTTATATTTAAAAATAAATTATTTGAAAAAAATTAAAAATTACAGTACAAAAATATCACCATACTTCTTCATAAAAAATATCATCCCTCAGTAAAGCACTGCTTCTCTTTGATGTTTGGGGCGAGCTTTATAGTTTAATAACTGAAAATAAAAAAAATAATAATTATAATCCTCTATTATTGTAATACACGGGCTTAAAATCTACTGTGTACAAGTACACAGGATGTTACAAATCAGTGTGTTAATCCATTAACCATATATTTTATCTCAGTATCTTACGCCTTCTTTATGTTACTTTTCTATCAATATACCCGGTGATAAAAAATAGAGCTATTATGAAAAGTGTACGGTAGGGTGTACTTTGACCACAGACTTTTTCTGATGGTACATGTGTCTCGCTGGTTTTACACCAGAAAAGAGACTATTTTCCAAAATGTTTGTTATTAATCGAAATCAGAAAAGAGATTTCTGATTATGCGTTTGATTCTGTTCAATATTATGAATGACGTTCATTTATTATGAAAACCGAAAGATCTCCTCTCTCTGAAAATCCGTACTTGTTACAATATAAGCAGATATTCATAATATTCAGCAAGTTTAAAATTTTTTGGAATATTATTTCATGTTCTATGTTAAGATCTGATATCCGTGAAGGGGTGAATTTGTGATTAAATTTGTCAAAATGCAAATGAAGCTACTATTTCCAAAATGCATAAATAATTTGATGTTGGTCCCCAAAGTCATCTGAATGGATATTAAATATGTATTCAGATAAGTATAATATTTCTAATTTATTAAAAATAAATATCAGTACTAAATATCACTTTTCTGATGTAACTTTGAAGGTATATTTTTTGAAAAATCGGATCTATCGAAAAAGTTATCGAATTTCGTATCAATAGTACGAATATACTTACTATAAAGCATTTCCGCCTCTCCCACCTGCATTGGCACTAGCTTGTGCCTGTGACTGAGATATTGTGGCTGAAAATGGTCCAAAACCAAAAGAGGCTGATTGCGACTGAGCCTGTGATTGCGCCTGCGCTCCGGAACCACCATAGCCACCTCCACCAGCTTGAGCTAAAAAAATGTACATTTTCCATAAACAACAGTTCAATTATATTCTATTTGGTTATATTTTATGCATTCTTAATAAAATTTTGTATTTATAACATATAGATTAGAATTCTTTTAAAAAAAGTTTGAGTATAGTAAACGAGATATTACTCGATGTACTTTAGGTTTCTCAGGAAATAAACCTGTAACGAACTAAAAAATGAATTGCCTTAGGTCTAAAAGTATGTACATTTTACCTTGAGCTTGTGCTTGCGCTTGTGCTTGAGCGCCACCACCACCGAATCCGCCTCCATAGTGGTGTACTGGTGGGGGAGGTGGTGGTGGGGGAGCGTAGCCTCCTCCATGACCTCCTCCATATCCTCCACCATATCCTCCACCGTAACCTCCCCCATATCCTCCACCATACCCTCCTCCATTGCCACCGTCATACCCATGCCCGCCTAGTAAGATGCCTCCGAGAAGTCCTTTATGCTTCTTCAAAAGGTGACGAGCCTGTCGCGAGTGTACTAAAATAAACAAAAATATAAGAATTAGGAAACTTAATTATTATGGGACAAATTGGGCGAATCTTAAATTTTAATGATACTGATATGTAACTGTTATCAAAATATTATATATCGAAAGCATTCCAAACTATTTTGAAACATTAACATTGTAGTGGATTTTTTAAAACTTTTGTATTTATTATATTGAATTAGCCTTATATAGATGAAATATTACCAATATTTTTGTAAAGAAAAACCGCATTCTCCATCACATCTCTTAAGCTAAAAGAAAGGTCTGTAGGTAAATAAAATAAATTTAAATAAAATAGAGGCATCAACATAAAGAGGTGTTTAAATACGTCAAAACCTAAAAAATTATTTTGCATTAATAGTTTATCAATTAACCAACAAATAAACAAAAAAAAAATCTACTTTGCATAACAATCACACGATATTTTGTTACATCAGTTCCAAAACAAAATATTCAGCTTTTTCCAAAAATATCTTCCGATCTGCGTTGTTGGGTCAGTTGATTTATTGAAAAATTTACCATAAATATTTCGTGTATACTATTAATTAGATATCATTAAAAAGGTATCTCGCAGCTTATTAGGAGATTGTATTCAATGGTGTCAAATGAGTTTTTGCAAAAACAAGCACAATTGATTTAAAAAACAATGCAGAAATCCCATGTTAACTAATGAGTACAGATTTCATTTGGAGCATAATTAATAACTTTTCAGTCTGAAGACGGATGACATGAGAGCTTTTTGGATTACGTAGTTCAAGAAAGCCAGTCTTTTGGAGATCTTAATTATTAGGAAAAGGATATCTTAAAATAGCCAATGAACATAAATAAATTTCGTAAACCACATATATATTGTCCCATTCACTGGAAGAATGCCGGAATTTATAATATGGTAATGTAAGGCGTAGCCAAAATGATCGTAATCGCCACTTGTCAGAAAAATCAAGTTATGGATTGGTGAGAGTTTTCCATTTAAATTCCACCGAACATATTTGGGTTAGTTGAGAAGCGTTTGGTGGATCATCACCCTTTAAGAGTCCTGCAATATGTCAAGGAATTTCTCGTGGAAGAATGACAAAACATGGCGCAAGAAGTAATTTTATTGTCATTGAAACAATAAACTTCACAGTTATCACATTTGTTTACTAGAGAGATCTTGACTAAAATGAAAACGAAAAACGACTTTTTACGAAAATTCGGATAGGTGGCCTCTTTTTTGTTTTACGGCGGATATCATGGATTATTTATGTGGTAAACAGTAACAAACTATTAGATGTATTGCCGCCTCATTTAAACAGATAAGTTTGCACATTCTGCAGTTCGCGTACGCATGTTCCCAATGAGATGATCTAGCGAATCCTAAAGTATGTCAACCCAGAAAGTTGCGGAAGCTGTTGTTTATTGGAGGGCTTCTATACATCATTTTCCACACATCTTCGATGAGAAAAGACGCGGGCTATGGGAGAATAATGACCATGACATCTTGGAGGAATTGAAACTTAAAGTATGGGACCAGGCCTATCTTAATGTAATCCAACATTAAAGGAATCCTGAGGTATGGCATCCTAGGCTAACTGTAGAAAATCACGCCGCTATTGTACCCTCATTGAGGAGTTCGCAAGCATTTCTACCCTTCTATTCATCATATCCTAGATGTTTTTGATGGGAGAACAAACAAGTTGGAAGGAACTGGAATGTAAACGGTGTTGTTAAATCAAATGGCTCTAAAACTTCGTTAGTTTATCTTTGGGCATATAATTGGACTTGGATAAACACCCAAGGAGTTCTACTACCTAGGCTGATTCCACCCCGAATCGTTCCTCTAGTAAGAGCTGCTCGTTCAACCTCAAATTCCAAAAAGCACCTTTCATCTCTTAGACACCTGAGTCGTTCACTCCTGCTTTACTCATCGACATCTAAGAAAATCCTTGGCATATTCATTTTTCTTCAATCAAACACTTTATGCCTTACTTAAAACTTATTAACAATTCCTGCGATCTTGTAAACCATACTACCTTTATACATAAACAAACTTAATTTGAATTTGATTAAAATTGTAAGTATATTTTTTATTAAAAACCATGATTTTAGTTAAAGATTGACCGTTAAATACAAAAATGCTTCAATGTACTTACTTTCATCGGAAGATGCATCAGATAGTGGAAGAGAGCACACTTCCCCAATAACCACAGCACAAACCAAAATTTTCATTAACATCTCGGAACAACCAAAAACTAACACACTAACAGCACGATTTTTTCAGAGATTTTTAAAAACTAGCGCTTTCAAATCAATAAATATATTATTTATATATACTTAAGTATCTGGTCCCCACCAATGTATCCGGTCTTGATGATCTTGAATTATTCTTATTTTCACGATCTGAAGGTTTTTCGATAGGATAAGTTCACCGTCCGTCTGCGCTTCATATTTGCGTATTTTCCATAAATTCTGTAAACTTAGCGGAAGTAAAAATTGTGTAGGTTTAAGTACGTCATATGTACTTTTTGTTCATTATTTGTCTATTACCCATAACGTCACGCCTACTAAATTAAGTATAGCCTTCTCTGGGTTTATTCTTAATTAGCAGTTATGTTTTCAGTACACATTTATTAAATCGTTTGTTTTCTATAAAATAATTTTAGAATATCATTTTTTATCTTGTCTTATAACATTAAATGTGATTAAAAAATGTAATATAAACAAGGCTATTCCATGGAAAAAATTATGTTTCTTAAATATTATATTTAACATTTTTTGGCCTTATTTTTTTTAACAAACTGGCTCTAAAGCATTGCAAACCTCAAGGGTGGATTCCTACTAGATGACTGCCCCATGGGGTGAAAATTCAATATGCGTTGATATTTGCGAATAACTCCTATTTTTGTTGAGTCAGGATTACCAAGCTTTACCCTTGGGTTACACCAAAGCTTGTAAATTGGAAAATAAAGAATGAAATACGAACCACATTTAATTTTTTCTTGATCCTATTAGAGGCTATTGCACACATTTAATGGACCTGCTGTGCCCTGCTAAGTAATTGCTTTAGAAAAGCTAATAAGGCATCCTATATTTATCTTTTGATGTAAAAATAATATTTATGATATTTAAATGAAAACGTGGTCCGGAGCATGTTCCTTCTAACACCAATGGCATTCCGGATTATCCATACTACTGGATATACTATCAAAGGGTCGGTTGAAAAACCAGGCAAAAAAAACAGCGCAAAATAATTCACTAGACCTATTTTGCGATCGCACTAGTGGTTTTAGATTTAAAAAAAAACTTGTAGGCCTAAAAATGTCTATAAAGTCTTTCTTAGTTTCAATGTTCCATAATATAATTGCAGTCTTTTGACTTTTCATATTTCATGTAAATTTGCATTTTAAATCTAACTTTATAAATTCACAAAGGTACCGCAAAAACTCCTTCAATAATTTAATTACGATGGAATTTCCAAGTTTTAAAAAAATATTGGAGATCAGCAGCGAGATCACCGGAATTCCGAAAATACCGTTCTATTGTCTAATTTTATCGCTGATCAATTCTTTAAATGGTTAAAAAAATGTAATTTGAGACGATTTTATGGTTTTCTTTGTTAAAGATGTTTCAAAAAACTCTGTATATTGTAAATTGTAGTTAACTGAAGAACAAACTAATATTAAACTTTATATACAGTGCGTCCCAAAAATTATTTCTAAATTCGTTTAAAATTAAGCGATATGTTTTATTTTGCATTATTATTAAAGGTCACATCTCATCTGTGAGAATTTTTATAAACAGAGCAAGATTCCATTCATTCGTGTTTTTTTAATGTTGGCTGGTTCGTAGAAACTGTATGACAGTTGTACGCCAAACAGATATTGTCAAGTGTACGAGCAAAGTTACGGTTTTTACAATGGTGAAGTTAACGAATCGAGAAATAAGTGAAATTCTATGCGTGGTTGGGTTTGGTGAATGAAGACCTACTCAAAGAGAAATTGCTCAATTGTTCAATAAAATCCATCCTAATCGTCCTCCGATATATCAAAAGGTGGTGAGTATTCGGTCAAGTTAGAGATCTGCCGAAATCTGGTCGTCCTGCTCAAATTGAAACTAGACAACTTGACGTAATGGTTTCTTTGGAAGAAAATCCATGCACTCCTCTGTCGCAGATTGGGGCTAGTTTACACATGGTGATATCTGAAGTTCACCGAATAGTTAAAAAGTATAAATATCACCCATATTATTCCAGTGCAAGAGTTATTTGATGACGATTTCGATAGGCGAAAAGAGTTTTGTGAACGCTTGCAAAACATGTGCAATCTAAATAATAATTTAGTTACAAATATAATTTTTTCCGTCACGCTTCTGTTTGAATGGTTATGTAAACAGACCAAATTATCGATATTGGCAAAATCCGCATTGTATGATAGAGGTGAACACCCAGTATCCTCAAAAACTAAATGTGTGGTGTGGAATAGGGCGCGGAAAAGTACAAGGTCTATTTTTCTTGGAATAGACTTTGACAGTACAAGTGTATATCGATTTTCTCCAATTTGAATTAGTTTTAGCATTACTAGCTTTATTTCCAAATCCAGTGAACCCAGAATATTCTAATAAAGAACTAATTTTCCAACAAGATGGAGCTCCTCCGCACTATGCTGCCACTGTGCGTATATTTTTGGATAAAACCTTTTCCAATCCTCGAATTGGAAGGAGAGGACCCATCGCATCGCCTGACCTAACACCACTGGAATTTTTTTTTGTGGATACCTCAAGTCGAAGGTATTTTTTAATAGCCCAAATAATGTAGTCGACTTAAAAGAGAGGATTCGCACGAGATTTCGATTCGCGAGAACTGCGCGCTGTAACTCGGGAAATGATTGAAAATGTGCAACGAGAGTTAATTGATCGCTTTGGATATTGTCAAGCCGTGAATGGCAACCCTTTTGACCATTTACTTAAATTTTTGTTCTTTTTTATATGTTACATAAATTGTGTTTTTTTCAATAACTGACTTTAGGTATAGGACATGGTGCATGAAACATAGAATTCCACGCGAAATTTAAAAATTAAATAAAAAATGATGCTTTCATTAAAAAAAATGAAGTTGATGGTCAACATTTATTTTTGAGCAACCCTGTATCTTTACTACACCTACAAATCCATAGTATATACATATACTTATTTGTTTATTTATTTTTTTAAGGAAATGCTTATGCTAAGACACTCAAAAGCCACGACCTACTCAAACACAATTTAAGAGACAAATTATTTTGAACTAACTATTAGATTATGTGTAATAAAAATTTTTAGTGCATAAAAAAACGGCAATTATTATTATGATATTCAATACGAGTAGATTGTCATTTAATTTCTGGCTAGTTTTATGGTTTTCCATGTTTCCTTTGAGTTACTAAAAATAGACTAGTCAGAACATATCCACAGTCATCAGGATTCCGCGCGAAGCCAATGAAAGCGATCTTGTAAATATTTAATCATATTTTTTTCAAACAATTTATTTGGGACATATAATCCCTGAATCAACAAAAGCGTAAACATTTCAAACACTTGTTTCATGTTATTTTTATTGCGTTTTTCTTGATGAAATGAGTTATTTTTTAACATTTAAGCTATCAAAATCAGGAGTTATATGTGGAAGTAACTGAATGTTTTTAGGTGCTATAATTTACTTTAAAGAAGGTATTGCCAATTATATTTGTTTATTTTCACTTTGAACGTTGTCACGTGTCTCCCCCAGGAAGATGATTGTGGTAAGCCATACAGCCTAAGTGTTATAACTTCGTCTCTGCAATATTTATATTTACGAGAGCATAGCATTTATTTTCTTAATTTCGACCTATACAACATTCTGCAGTGGAGTGGGGTTCTTCATATACCTATAAACTCATTAATGATAACGTCCCATAAGCTAGGTGTAAAAAACGAGAAACCTTTTAGAAATCTTCTAGAATTGCTAATATAAAATGAGTATTAAATAAATTGAAAATTGTCTGAATTGGTGTTAAACAAGTTGTACAAAACGCCGTATTTTATGCTTAAAGTCAGTTGTCAGAAGGAATTGATATACCAGAAATCACCAATATAAAAGTTGCATAATAAAAGAGAATTTTCTGATTATTTTGTGCGAAAACATGGCCTATGTTTACGAAAATAATGAACTAGTGAAAATAATACTTGCCTAGAGAGAGTGTCAACAAAATGCAACCGCAGCATGCAGGTTGTATGCGGAAAGGTTTTCTTTAAGAAATCATGCGGCACCACGTATGTTTGTAAATTTAGTTATTAGACTTGGTGACATAGGGTATTTAAAAAAATAACGAAGAGGCCACGCTGGCAGTGGCGAAGCGTACAAGTAGACAAGGTAGACACTGTCTACCCAAAATTATCCAGTTATTTGTCATTAATTTATCACGTAATTATTTCATGTAATTGTAAAAATTAAAATAAAAAAAAAATTAACACAGAACGTAGTCACTATCCTTACTATTATTATATAGTATCTAAGCATGATTAATCCGAAGGCGCGCCCCGCCTGCCGCACCGAGTAAGATAAAAATACAGGGCTGACACCCAATTAATGTATACGAGCCCCAGGAAGACACATTGATATTTGTCTTCCGAAATTTGGAGCATTTAATCGAACCAAATACGCATCAAGCAGGCTACAGAGGTCCGGCCGCTTCAGCATTCAGCCTATTACGTATGCAAAATTTACTCGCGGGAAAGACATTCGAGCTTTTGTCTATCGAAGTCGACCAGCTATTTTATTATGCTGTTGATGGTTATTGTTTATGAACACGCTTGATCTGGTCGCCCGCAATACATCTACAGTTTTGTTTTGTTTTGATGAATCTGCATTTGGCATTTGGTGTGAGCGTGTGCTATAGTAATTTAATAATTAGTATTTTTATGTGTATAGAAAAGGTTTTTTTAGTGGATATTTTAGTGGTTATTTATGAACGACTGTTCGATGTTGGCAATTGTATTTTAGTTGTGTTTTTATTTGTCTTTAATTAATTTTAAAATAATGGATATTATGGATTTATAAGTTATGGTTATACCTATGTTGTGTTTTTATAAATAGTATTTATTTTTATCTAACTAACTTTTTATGCTAGTAGTAATAATTTTTTTCTTTTTTATATCACTACATAATTTTTCTTTTAAGTTAATATTTCATGCGCTTTCATTCTCTATTTCATTAAAGTGAATACACATTTTTTTCTATTTAACGATTTTTATTGTTTGTCTACCCGAAAAAAAAATCACGCTTCGCCATTGACGCTGGAAGAGCTGCTCAACCTGAAAAGTTACAAATTAAGGAAGACATTTAAGAAATGGCCGAAGATGACTCAATAATAAGTACTAGAGCCATAGCAGCTTAAATTGAATCGTAAAGTGTGGAGGACAATAGATAACAACAGTATTACCCTTATCATTATGAATGGGTACAAGTTACCTCCTGAAGATCGTGCTAGAAGAGTTATATTTTGTCAGTGGCTTTTGGAATAGTTCAGCAGAAATTAATATCTTACGAAATTTATTTTGTGCGCAGATGAGGCTCTATTTACACGAGATGGAGTGCAAAATTTCCACAAAAATCATGTTTGGGCAGTAAGAAATCCGCATGCTGTACAAAGATCGAACTTCCAACATAGATTTTTATTAAATGTGTGGGCTGGCATGGTAAATGGTATGCTAATTGGATCCTACTTTTTTCCATCTCGACTGACAAGTGAAATTTATTTAAAAAAGTAAAAATTCTTTACGAACGCTTGAATTGGAGAGTAAGCTGGCGAATGCGTTACGAAAAGTGTGATTGGGCGAGGCGAACGGTAGTTGAAAAGGAGATATGAGTTAGTATTAGTTTAATTTTGAAGAACTTTTGTAAAAACGGGAACCATATTTTACTTAATAAAGATTTAAAAAAAAATTAATTCTTTGAAGTAACTCTCTTATTATGCAACTTTTATATATATACTTTTTGGTATATTAACTTCTTTTGACGAGTTCTACAAGGTATTTAAATAAATGACTTAACTTTGAACACACCCTGTATATACACCGTACGATAATAACATCCGCATATGTGGATATTATTCACCCCGACCTTTGGAGATATACAATTTTAAGGTTTAGATTCTAAATTTGTATAATTAAGGTTACAAACCATCAACATAAAAACCGAGATAAATTATGAAATTTTATTATTTTTTGAAGAATAGAATTATTTTATTGTGAGAACATTTTTTATTTTTTTATGTTTTAGAGTATCCTCTCCTATTAACCAACTAGTGTTTATTGGATCTAACTTGATAACACAAATTCAAAAATAATAAAATTGATTCTTATTTCCGATTATTGTGGTAAAAACTACTTCATTATAAATGTAAATGGCCCATTAGCAATATTAAATGAGCTATCTATATGCGGGTAAACAATTGTAGGCCTAACATATTTCAGTCGCTGTTAGTCTTTGCAACCGCATGTGATGATTATAAAGTGGTGGCTAAAGTTAACTGGGCCATTATCAAGAGAAAAGTACGGAAATACTGCATAATTTTATAATAACCCTCAGCACAACCGCAATCCTAGATCAAAATGAAAATATTAAATATTTTAAGGGTGGTTCTAAAAAGCATAAGGTAGATAAATATTAGTTATAAGTAGCTAGATATACATGGTAGAGCATCGAAAGTAGTCCAGCAGGGTTTTCGCCTTTGAAACATTTTCTTAAAAATTTCTTAAAAACTTCGTTTTTTAAATTTGAATTACGGCTTGCCAAGAAACTGAATTAAATTTTGTTGACTAGTACCTATATATCATCTTATTAATTGCTGAAAGTGTCCACCGTTCGCTTCCATACAATAGTACAGCAAATGTTTAAAGTGTTTCTGGACATTGTATCAGGTGTAATTTGATGATATTCATTAGTAATGCGGTCAATATTCTGCCGTAAATGTTTTCGTAGTGATTTAGGCTGGGAGGGCTTAATTTTCCATTTCATATGTTCCCTCAAAAAGAAATCAAGGTGAGACAAATCGGGTGAGCCCGCGGGCCCTTCGATAGCATTCCTTCTCTCAATTTAGTTCAAAAACTGCCGAGCAGGTAATAGGCAAATGCATAATAGGAAAGAGTTTCTTGCTGAAATATCATATTTTGTTTATGGTAGCGTTAGTAGTATTCTCTAGTCTATGTAAGTATCTTCATTTAAAATTCTCCGTACGAAGAATTATAGAATTGTGCAAATAAAAACGGAAAATACTAAGCCCAAAGGTTCAATTTCCGGGGATGTTGTGTAGGATTTACTCATACTAAATCTTTGGATTCTTATCTGACCAGTTAACTTCATAGAAAATGCAGGTTATACACCTTTAGTCACTTAGTCAAATTTGAAATAAAGTCTTATTTGCAGCCATTTGTAGTATTTGGAATATTGTTAGAAGTAAACAGTGAATTTCGAATCTTAATAAAACTAAAGTTTGCTTAAACCGCGCACTCTGTATTTTGAAATTCCATACTTAGATTAATAGGAACTTATTTTGACTCCAGAAACATCCCCTTACAATATTTATTAAGCACCTTTTCGGGTAGGCTGATAATTGTATTCCACTACGGGAACACTAATATCGCTAAATGGATACCCTTTTTACTAACAGTCAGCGCTAGAAAAACATTCTTTTTTAAGAAGAAACGCGCATCTAGAGAATCCAAGATCACCTGCTCTCACGCCTCTCCTATCTATCCATGTCATTACAAGGCTCTTTAAATATCACTCTTTAGAATCCCACTGCCTATTGACGTTTTTGTATTCTTTTTCAAGGGTTAATCAATACGGCGGATATTCTATTCTTCTCAATAGATTAGTTTCACCTAAAAGTTATGACGGCTGGCTCAAATATCATTATTTCATTAGTTGAGGCGATAAATAATTCGGTCTCCATTTAAACGCGCCAATACATGTCTTTATGCCACTAACAATAAAATTCAGAAGGTAAAAAACGCTTGTTGTAGACTCCCATACGGATTAAAAAAGAAGATATAACTGAGTGCAAATGGTTAAATATGGAAATGCAGTGGAAAACTCTTCACTCAGCAACTTTTGTACATCAGCTTCTGTCAGCCAATTCCTTTTTATTTCTGAAAAGTAAATTCTGTCCTAAGAATAATGTATATAATGTTAACATAAGACAAAAAAATTAATTTACTATTCCGCAATATAACACCACCATGTTTTAAAGATCTTTCATATACAATTCGATTAAACTTTACAATTACTTACCACCGAAATTAAAAAAATTAACCTCTGTAAATTTAAGTATAAGGTATGTGAAACATTACTCTGTAATAAAATTCGATAATAACAAAAGAATGTATACTGTTAGGTGCTGCTGTTTAGGTTGAATTAAATGAATTGTAAGGCAATGGGCAGCCAAAGGGGCTGTCATGCACATAGGTCTCATAATGGAATCGTTGGGCCTCACCGACGGTTACCAGAAGCCAATAGTGTTGGAAAAACCAATAAAACACTCTGATTTGAAAGTATTTGGCTATATCGATTATAGATAGGTTCGCAGCGTACCGGTCGTTTCGCAGATCCCAGTTTAGCAAGGGAGTCCACTTCCTGGTTTTCAGCACAGCCTAGTGGCCAGGCATCCAGACAAGCTGAGCCCTGCAGCCCACCAGTTCCTCCTCGTCCCTTATGCCTTATGGGATGCATTATGAGCTTGAAGCTCACCCCTTCGTCCAAAATATCCTTAACGGTCGCCCTGCTGTTCGAGTAGATTGATACGTCAGTATTTATTTAGGATTTTTTGTCCGCATTTCAATACAGTGAAGACTTCAGACCTGGAAGACAGTAGCGTGCTCCCAGAGAGTAAGCCTTGCGGGTATGTGGGGCTCCACCACAGTATCCCGCACTAGCTCTGTTATTTATTCTGTGGCCATTTGTATACTAGATGGCCTCCCCTTTAGCAATGTAGGCCCATTGGATTCCTGCCACTCCTCTCTGCCTATAATATGAGTCACAAATCCCTTACAATTCACTGTCTCAGGTGCCATATAGTCACTAATCATCAGAAGGAGAGGCCTGTGATCAGATTTTTGCATGACCAGTTTCACTAGCGTGTAGTTCACCAAGAGCATATAGCCTATGGGCAGTTCTCATTACCTCAAATTGCACCACAAGGTCCAGGAGCGGAAGGCTCAGCAATGTAAGCGATGTAGTTGGAGCTGTTCGCATGGAACCCGTAATGCTTAGGCATGCAAGGTGTTGGATTCCAGTCCTCTATCCAATTTAAAGAATATTTTATTTTCTCCGTATAGGGCCATTAAACGATAGCCCCTTTATGTGAGAAGAGGTTTAACAATAGATGAGTAGATCCCTGAATGATCTAAGGTGACTGACCCTAGGAGCGACCGAAAGCCCTGCTGCTGAGACCCAAAGCGCGCAATCTTAATTTTGGTCTTTTTAGTTATGTGTCTGCACGATAGTTTTGGGGTTGATCCTTAGGCCCTCCTAGATGCACAATTTGTCCGCTATATGCAGGTACCTCAAACCTCAACATTGGGCCCTGTATTATGGCGGCGTCTTTCCCCGGCCAAAAGATAGAAAAGAAGTCAGCGTAGGCCTGCGTGTATAGGTCAACCCACCGAGCCTTGATATACGCGTGCGGGACAGATTAATGCGAAAACAGTGTTGTTAAATGCCCCTTCGATAACTATAAGCGAACCCAGGCAGTCCTTTCCACGGCCTTTGTCACTAGGTGGTGTAGAACCAAATCCGTGGATTTTTCCGTCAGGCATAGGCTTATGCAGTGGTCTTTTGATCGTTAAAAGATCATTGCATACCTTAATCGATCAGTCAACCTCTCCATCATCTTCAGTCGATTTTTCCTGGTATAGATATAAAGGCAACTCTCACCTCTCGTGATAACTTGGGAACGTAGCCCTGAGTAAGGGAAGTCTTGAATACTTTGACGATATATGAAGTAAGTACATCTAACCCATTTTGCAGGAGGTATATAGATATAAACTCATCTTTGCCCGAAGATTTGAATGGGCGGAATGATATGATTTTAAATGCTGGTTAGGTTGTTAGGTGTTCCTTTGAATTCATTTGAATAAAATTGAATAAAAATAATAAATATTTAATATCTATTTCAATGCAAATTATTTATTTTAAAGATTAAACAAATTAAGAATAAACAAATTATTTTTATTTATTCTTTTTTTTGCTCGAATTAATAATGGTTGTATTTTAGAGAAGCTTTCTTATTATTATACTTTTTGCTAAGTGAACTAAAACTCAGGATTTAGATTTTAATACTGCTGAGGGTTTGGGCTCTATTAGGCTATCCACAAAGCGACAAAAAGTAAAAGCCTTTTGTGCATAAACATTATACTTTACAGTTATAAAAAGCGTAGTGAAAAAAATGCCTATAATATGCAATGGTCTTTTTGCTTCAGACTAAAAAGAAGTAGAACCAATTAATGATATCTATCTATCTAGTCTTTTTGTTATTGTAATTTAAACCTAATGTTGACTTAATGGAGATGCCGGAAAACTACGGGTTAAGTAAGAATAGTCTACGGCTAGACGTTGCCTGGTGGGTTTCACGAATCTATCTAAAAAAGATGTATTTCTTTTATTGCTTTACAATTATTATTTATATTTCTAAAAAATTTCATTTGCTCAATAAAGGCATTATCTATCTAGCTATCTATCGATCTATATTATGGGAATATATACTTGTTCTCTACCGAAAGTAAGATTCTCTTTATGGACCATTTACGCCCAACATTTATATTTTTTACTAACGCCTGTTGAGTGTAGACACCAATATATTGATATTTGTTATACTCTATCGATCAATCGCGCCGCGCCCTTTTCAACTTGAAATGATTTGGACTTATATATTTATGATCGCCTTACTCATCAAAACCACACGCTAAATACTGGCTTAACATTAGCTTAATCAGGATTTCCAAACTTTATTATGACCTTTTTTCATACTGAACCCAATTCTAGTCAACCTAATTAGAACCTAAATTTTTTTCCGTTAGAATGTGACTTTTATGTGTATGCACCAAATATAGTAAAACCTGCTTGTGGTCTCATCTAGAATGCAAAAAAATAACTGCCACAACGGGGTGCAACTCTAACAATTTTCAGTCATGGCAACGAAAAAGATATTTAGAAAGACGATTCTTAAGTATTAGTACCCGTATTTATACTTTTCTTCTTTTCCTAAATGTGTTGGAACTACATAAATCATCACAATTAGTACGGATTCTCATATAAAAGTATAATACATTATTAAAGTATAATCAGCTTAGCCTAAATTAACATAAATAAAACAAAAACCAAAAATTTTAAATAAAAATTTATTTTATAACTCTTGGATTAAAAAAATAAAAGTAGAGTTAAATTAGGCTATTACAATAAAAAACACTTTATGTGGAAAATTTTCTTCTGCTTGACGGTTAGCCGTTTCGACCTGGGTAAAACAAAAATGCTATTGTTCTTCCCAACAAAGCAGAAAAATAGTATACTAGCTAGGGGAGAAAATAAAGAATGCTTCTATCCCATGTTTGTCAATCTCAGTTTCGTCTTGGACATCGAATTATATGTAAATAATTAAGAATTCTTTTGTTTTTCTCCCAAGGTGAGTAATCAAATATTTTTCACTCAAAGTCTTGTTCTATTTCATCACAGTATTTTTCACAGAACTTTACATCATCATTATTTTGTCTATGGTGGCTCTGCACTATTTCTAATAAAGATTCCATAAACGTTAAGGTACATGACAGAGTGCCCTCACCGATCCTTTTAAAAGATTTGCCTAAAAGTAATAAAACATTTCAAATTGAGCAGTTTTAAGAAAATAAGTAATGTTACTTATTAAATATATACAGACAACAATTTAAATAAGTTCGAAAGTAAGCTAATATTTTTTAACTGAAATAGTTCTCACTTTACGTCTCAAAATTATTACGAGTGGCAAAATTACAATTATAATAATTTAGAGTTGTGATCTTAATTATGCTTTTTCTTCTGAAAAAAATATCCTAAATGTCAATCGAGAAGTTTATGTGTGAATTATTTTACTGAAGTAATAAAACCTGGTTTTATTTGTCTTCACCAAAGTTCAAGTTTCTCAGGATCATATTATACGAGGGCGGGTCAATAAGTCCATGACTTTTTAACAGAGAACTGTCAGTTGACGCCTGTCAAAATTTGAACAAGCTGCGTCATTTAGTTTGTGTTTGAGAGCTGTTGATAGCAGACTACCACTCGGTTTGAGAAGAAAATGGAAAAAGTGAATTTCGTGTGCTCATTAAGCATTATTTTTTACGGAAAAAAACCATCACTCAAGCCAAGGCTAAGCTTGATAAATATTATGGGGACTCTGCAACATCCATTTCCATGGTAAAGAAGTGGTTTACTGAATTTCGATGTGGCCGTACAAGCACGGAAGATGCCGAACGTTCTGGACGCCCAGTCGAGGTCTCTACATTCAAAACAATCGAAAAAATTCACGATATGGTTTTAGCCAATCGGAGATTGAAAGTGAGAGAGATTCAGTAGTTTTAATTTTGAATGATCATTTGGGTATGAGAAAGCTTTCCGCAGGATGGGTGCCGCGTTTGCTCACAATCGACCACAAACGCAACCGTGTGACAATTTCCCAGGAGTGTTTGGCGTTATTCAACCGCAATATAGACGAATTTTTGCGTCGTTTCGTCACCATGGACGAAACGTGGATCCACCACAATACGCCGGAGACCTAACAGCAGTCAAAACAGTGGATTTCTCGGGGTGAATCGGCGCCCAAGAAGGCAAAGGTGGGTTTGTCAGCCAATAAAGTCATGGCAACCGTTTTTTGGGATGCACGCGGTATAATCCACATTGACTATCTTCAAAAGGGGAAAACAATCAATGGAGAATATTATACCAACTTATTGGATAGATTCAATGAGGAACTGAAAGAAAAAAGACCACATTTGGCCAAAAAAAAAGTTCTTTTCCACCAGGACAATGCAAGGATCCACACATGTGCAGTTTCCATGGCAAAAATCCATGAATTAGGTTACGAAATACTTCCTCATCCGCCCTATTCTCCAGATTTAGCCCCCATTGACTATTTCCTATTCCCAAACTTAAAGAAATGGCTCGGCGGAAAGAGATTTGACTCCAACGACGAAATCATCTCTCAAACAAATGCCTATTTTGATGACCTCGACAAATCATATTTTTCCGAAGGGATAAAAAAATTGGAGAAACGTTGGACTAAGTGTATAGAACTCAAAGGAGACTATGTTGAAAAATAAAATAACTTTTTATATAAAAACCTGTCTTTTATCCAAAAAGTCACGGACTTATTGACCCGCCCTCGTATAATTATCGGATGAACTTTGGATCTCGTATTTAGTTTAATTTCTATTTCGAAATTCGAAATTCACTAGTATTTTTTAATGCAACTTCCTCTATGGCATCTTAGTTTTTTAGTAAATAATTTTTGATTAGAGACCCGCGGTTGGAAAGAAAGAAAGAAAGAAAATGTGCTATATTACGTAAGAATAATCTTGTGTACAAGCATCCTACAAGCTAAAAAAAACAAAACAAAAATACAATTTCAAAAATTGACAAAACAATGAACAAAATTAACACAAGAAGACAAAACTTTTTGAATATACTTGAATTAAAGATAACTAAATAAAGTAATCTATTATTAAATAAAGGTAAACTTGTTGACAAAACTAGAGAAGAAAAAAGGAAAAAAAAACTTTTCAACATGTCCAAGGTTAAAACCTATCATTAAGTCATCCAGGTTATAATATGCCTTAGCCAATAAAAGCGTCTTTAATTCTCTTTTAAATTTCTTAACATCCGATATATGTCTAACACAAAGAGGAACATGATTGTAAATTTTTTTACTTATGTAAATTAATGAGTTTTTGGTAAGGGAAGACGTAGGAATAGGTAGGGGAACATTATTTACACGACGAGTCAAATGGCCAGTGTCAGAGGGTAGTTTGGGAATTTTGTGAATAAGAGCAGCTAAGAGCATATAAGGGCAAAGATAAAGAGTGAAAAAAGAGTTAGGATTTTTTCAGAAATGAAGAGGGGTTTGCAAGAATCTCTTAACTTAGCAGAACACAGGTATCTAACTGCTTTTTTTTAATAACAAAGACAATGTTAAGTAGCCCCTTATTGGTTAAACCCCAAAAAGGCAAGCCATACCGAATATGAGATTCAATAAGTTAAAAGTACACTGAACGTGCAACCACCCGTCCCAGCTCTTGTTTTGCCATTCTTACTGCAAAACATCCAGAAGATAATTTCCCAGCTAAATGTAAAATATGATCTTCAAACCGAAGGCGACCATCAATGGTAATTCCTAGGAACTTGCAGCACTCTTTATTCTGCAAGAGGGAATTTTCGTCAAACATCAGACCCTGAACATCGCACTTAAACCCCATAATAGACGTCTTTCTTACATTAAACACGAGCCTGTTGAAAGCACACCACCCTGATAAAATCTGAAGGTCTTCAAGGATACAAGTCTTAATATAATCAGAATTTTTATGGCTCCATAGTATGGTGGTATCATCAGCAAACTGAACCACCTTGCCTTGCAGTTTCAATGAACTCAAGTCATCCACATACAGTAAAAATAACAGTGGTCCCAACACTGAACCCTGGGGAACGCCGCATTTTAGGGCTCTAGAAGCAGACAAACGCCCTGACACTTGTAACCTTCTGAGTACGATTTGATAGATAGGACTCAAGCCATCGCAACGCTACGCCCCTAAAACCATATTTATCGAGCTTAGATAACAGTATTCCATGATCCACACAGTCAAATGCTTTGGATAGATCACAAAACACTGCCGCCGATGACTCTCCAGAATTCAAGGACACATAGACGCTCTCCAAAAAGCTAAAAACAGCATCATGAGTCCCTTTACCGGCTTGAAATCCAAACTGATTTGCAGACAAAATGCCATTATGATGTAAAAAGGACAAAATTCTGCTTTTTGCAAGTTTTTCAACTATCTATGGGACGGAAATTACAAGGCTGATCCAAATCTCCACCCTTATGAAGAGGGATAACCACTGCCTCTTTTAAACATTAAGGAAAAATGCCAATATGTACAGAATTGTTTATGGCAGAAACTAAAGCATTTAAGGCTGAATCAGGCAAAAAGAGTAACAACCTCGAAGATATCCCATCAGCTTCAGATGATTTATGGTTTTTTAGGCATTTGATTTCATTTTTTATTTCGGTAAGATCGACAGGATGAAAGAAAAGTGAATGCTCAACTGACACTTGTTGAAGATAGTGTAAGGGATCAATCTTACTACGAATGCCCTTGAGCAAGATATTAGGTATATCACAATAGTAGTCGTAAAAATGTCAGGTCTTAACTCCGGTTCAGATACTTTTCTATGGCAATGTCATTAATTATTAAAATCATTAATAATCGACCAACACTCTCTTTGCCTATTTGATGACATATTTAAGCGATCCCTATAATAATTAGATTTTGCTGCTTTAATTGTCTTTCTGTACAGATTACGGTATTTCTGATGATATACAAGGATATTTTCATTTGTGGTATATTTGCACAATTTAGTCAAAAAACGGAGGTTTTTAGCTGAAATTCCTCCTGAAGGCCTCTTGTAACCCATGGTTTTCGTTTCTTAGTTTTAAGCCTCATTTTAGGAAAGCACTGATTGATCTTATCACACAGAACTTGAAAAAATAAAGTAAGTGGGTCAGAAGCCGTTTCAAGTGCATTCCAATTTACCAAAGCTGTAGCAGCAGTAACAGCATTGAAATTTCTCCTGCTGAAAGTTCTACCCATATAATGAGATGAAGATAATACAGTATTATATGGCATTTTAGCAAGAATAGCTTCATGGTCGGAAATACCAGATGGGAGTACTGTGCATAAAACGTCATCAAAATTTGTACAGAAATAGTCAATTGTAGTTGCAGATGAAGAAGTTATTCGTGTGGGAGAAAGAACGTGCATTTTCAAGTCGTAAGAATTTAAAATACTTAAAAGAGAAGTACGTGGCAAGGTTTCATCAGTGTAGTTGATATTAAAGTCACCAGTCAATATAACCTTAGAGTGTAGGGACAACTGGGGTAAAAGAGAATCAAGTTTGTCCAGAAACATAGCAATATCTCCTGTAGGTAGCCTATAAACACAAAGAATATATAAATTAAAACGCTTACAAAAAGAAAGAGAGAATTCAAAAACATTCTCTAACAGAAGATTATCATACTTATCAATATTACAAAAAATCGTTTCAATTGTTTGGCTAGCCAAGATCATGGTTCCTCCATGTATAGATTGTTGACGACAAAAATTTGATATAGGAACATAATCAGATATTAAAAAACATTCACTAGGCCTCAACCAGTGCTCAGTCAGAAGTACAATATCAGGAAAATTTCACATCAGATGAAGAACAAATTCCATTTAACATTACTATTAAAATATCTTCTTTCGTAAAGTCCTTAACTAAATTTGATGCTATCCTCCTAATCACTTCACTGCTTGAACTGCCCGTCTTTAGGAAACACTGGACCTTGTAGTAAGCTTCACACTTTAAACGTAGATGTTTTAGGAACACTCCGCTACAATTTCCACCAACAAAGAGAAGCCGAGGCCGACTATCATCAGGTGTATTTGGCCTAGTTGGTAGCTGTGTTAGAAAATTAATAACAACAGACTTAGATATCTGTAACTGTTCCTTCAATGCACAAATTTCGGAATAACAGGTATCTTTTTCAACTTCCGACACCTTTACGGAGTCTAACATTTTCTTATTTAAGTTAGTTAAGTCATTTACGTCTTTTTGTAGCAAGTTTATTTCAGTCTTATAGGTTGAAGACTCATTTTCTAACGTTTTTATCGTTATAATTAAATTTTTATTTAGGATATTTCGCTCGCTAATTTGTGAATTGAACTTAAGACTTGCCCTTTCACTCACTTCTAGTAATGCCAATAATTCACCTTCTTTAATTTTTAAGTTTTCCAATTCAACTTTAAGTTATTCATTCCGTTTATGCAGATTTTCTAGGGATGAGGAAAACTTCTTTTCGACCTCCGATACTTTATCTTCAAAAACCATGCTGTTTTACATTACTGTCCTGATATTTAACGATTTCATTTTTATCTACCGACCGAGGAGGATGTAACTTCGTAATCGCCTAATAATATATACAGATTAGAGAATTGAATATTGCGTATTGTCTAAAATAATGGCAAACCAGCTTCCTCTCATCGATGAACGGCCTCCTCATCGTTCATCGATGGTCGTCAGCAAATACCTATAGTATTTGCTGTTTTTATTTTTTACAAAATAACCGTAATAATATCATGTATCAATAACATGCCTCATTTTGATGTGTGACTGCATGGTGCACTGTTGAATTTTAAAGCGTATTATTTTTTGTCAACTTACCATGGCTTTTTATGCTCCTTTAGAAAGAGTTAAAATTATTAAATGGTTTTATAGCGGTTAATCGGCCCTACAATGTAGGGATTTGTTTTTAACTACACTTGAAAATAGATAAATTCTATGCGACCAACAATTTTAAATGTGGTTTACAGTTTTGAATCCTTTTGTCACACTAAAATGCCACAATAAATTGCAAGAGCCTTTTATTAAAAGGGTCTAGGAGCAAGAACAACAGAAAGAAATGGTTTGTACTGCCCTGAAGAAGTGGATTGAATACGATCAAGTAAGTGTTGAAAAGGAACTGGGTACGGACCATAAAACTGTTGCGAGTATTTGGAAAAAACATAGGTACAAATGTCCCAAATATTCCAAAACGCCAGAGATATTTCCCGAAGATTAGTGGCGAAGAATGAAATTTCGTGAAACTATGATAGAAAAAGCAAATGAAAATGAATTTTTGTTACAAAATTTTCTATTTTTAGACGAATGTTCTTTTCGAGGAATGGGAAACGTAATCCTTCCGTTGATCGATATTGGTCTCGTTCTTCAATCCAAGAAACCAAGTTCTTCCTACCATTTAAATCCTTTCTGATTTAGACCTGGGTTCGCTCTATTTTCAACAAGATGGCTGTCCTGATCATACTGCGGTTATGGTAAAGGAATTCTTTTTTGTTTACACCTTTGTTTACGCCTTTTATTTAAAAAATTAATTCTTGTTAAATCTATGCTAAGAGTTTTAATTAATTTTTTTTTCATTTTATAGAGTTTTATAATGTCAAATTCTCTACTTTTATACTTTGCGACATTTTATTGCAAGTAGTACAGTTACCCTCAAAGTCAGATGCTTACTAAAGTCATACTGTACTGAAAACAACGACGTAGCAGGCGAGTGATATTTTGCCTTCAAGTATCTCTCTACGCGTAATGATCGATTCTCCAATCTGTATATATAAATGGAAATGTCTGTCCGGAGTGTCACCATCATGCCTAAACTGCACTACGGATTAATACAGAAATATGAACTTGTGTTTTTACCCGAGGAAGGTTATAAGCATGGTTTTAATCCCGGATTCATCGTTGATTCTGCAGTAAAATTACGATAATGTTAAATAACAGATTCATATGATCGTTCTCGCACCACCTTTGCTTTGCGGCGTCATTCGGTACTACTTACACAAAGCCGCAGGTTTAGTCTAGTACGAGAGCCTAAAAATGGAACCAGAAAGCTAGAAGGAGTCAATTGGAATCTAAATAAATTAATTAATCATAATTTCATTAAAAAAGGAAACCAATATGAAAAGAATTAATTTTAAGGGAGCGTAAAGGGACCATCGCATCCCACCCGAACCTGTTGGCAAGCTTCATTTATAGTTTGGGGTAATATTGATATAATAATAATAATTAATAAATATTGGGGAAAGTCTTTTTTTCTATCTTTTACAATTAGTTTTATATATCCCTTTTTCGGAACTATTTCGGTATTTAAGGTTTGCCTTGTGTATTTTATTAAACCTTAAGTTTTACATACTTTTTCAGTAGGAGTGTTTTTTTGCACATCGAGGTACGTGTGCTATTTCATCTAATAAAATTTTTAATTTTTTTGGAGAATAAGTAATATGATGGAATTTGTCATTCCTGTCATCTCTCAAAAATAGACATACGTGTTCACAATATGTTTTTTGGAAATTCTTATTTGGATGTGATAAAGTTCATTTTACTAAAAATTTATATTACAAACATAACTCTGGCAGAAAAGATCATTATTATTAAACAGTAAATATAAAAACTAATTATATATGTATATATTCTGCTAAGCCCGGAAGCAACACAACTATAAGAATAATTTAGGCTTTGGTTCACATGAATATTCGCCACATGCTATGAAACCATAAGGTAATATCATATTAAATTAAGGCCGAAGTCTGTTAATTTAATATAATAGTAGGTTATTTATCTATTTAAAAAATGAACTCTCTTAGAACTAAATTTAAAAATTGCTATTAACCTGATGGTGCAAGTCGACCTCTCAGAGTGACTGTCTGTTTGGAAAGACTAGATATAAATCGTTTTAGTAGGTTTTGTAAATCCTCCTGACTAATGGGTTGTAATTTTGATAGAAATATAAGGAGATATTCAATTAAATACGATTCTTCCTACAATAATGTTATTAATGACTATTTCCATTGACGATAATAAAAAAATAATACTTACCAATGTAAATTTTTTAAAACAATCTTCAGGCTGCTTATATAAAATAACTATATTTTCGAAATGTTCCAGCTTAATAATCGGCTCTTTAAGTTCTTCGAGCCATTCAAAAAGCAGATTTGCAAGAATCTTTAAATCTGTTTCATGTGACAACCTTAACCAGCCAATTGTGGTAAAATTTAATTCATTTTGATACTGTCGAATTTTGCGTCGGGATTCACTATTTGAATTTACAGAGTCACCCACAAGTGCATTAATAACATCATGTACATGGTACACCACCTGCTCATCCTCAACATGTTCTTGATTGAACATTTTTTGTGTTTCCAATTCCTGAAAACATCTGGTCTCTAATAAATTTTCTTCACTGAGTTCATCCCCATCTAACGTACTAATTTCTGATAGTGAATCACTTATATGGTCATTATTAATCGATGTATTAGGGCTGGAAGGTGTGGGTGTTTCCGATAAACAGTTGGAAAACACAGCTAAAATTATTCAGTTAAAATATAATAATATATTTAAACAAAATCAACATTTTTTGTCTTTCTAGAGTACCTAGAGTTAGTAGCCTAGATATATTTCTTATCTATCTATATCTATCTTAACTTATAGATTTCTTATTAAATACAAAAATATAGCAATTTTTTTTAGTCAAAGGATGCATAAAAGCGATTTCAAACGCCTAATGTACTGCACTATATCTTTAACTAATGAGCATATACTAAATATAATGAAAATTGCATTTTCAAAAAGTGCTCAGGAAAATATAGTCCAGAAATTAACTAAAAATAGAGGTATTATAAGCTGCGCCTCCTGGCGCAATAAAATTGGTGGCAAACTGTCTTATAATGCAACATAAATTTCTTCTTTCAAATTGAGCCTTATGAGGTTGGGTGTACTCGATAAAGCCGAGTTATGTTACTAAGTGGAGCATTGACCTAAATAATCAGTAAACAGCTTTGGCAGCTTTGTTTTTTCATTAGAGTAGCAACATGAAAAAAGCAGATGTTCCCAAAAGAGGCTTTCTAAAATAATATTAATCGATCTTTAAAACGATAGATTTGAAGTCAAATTTTGTCAATCAAGCTTCATAATAGAAGGCAATATGAAGATTAACTGTGTCATCAGATATGGTTTACTCTTAAAATACAAGGCAAAACTATATGCTTAGGTTCATTATATCGCCCTCCTAGGGAAAATCTGTCTGTTTGATCGATTTAGAAAATACTTTAGTTGAATTCCTTCCATGATTTGATTGTTTATAATTTTTGTATCAGATTTTAATAATTTGCTTTCAAAAGTACATAAAAATTGTGAAAGAGCCTACAAAAAAAAGTGACATTATTATAGTTTCTTGACATTATAATCACTTCTTCACCTGACTTTTAATGGTTGCGGAGGTCTTATAGTGGGATAACATTTTTGGTCACTGTAGTTAAAACAAACACAAGGATGTGTAAAGAGTCTATTTTGGTCAAACTTTAAACCTACACAGACTTTGCCAATTTTATTTATGATAACGTTGTAAGCGACCTTGTTAATGTTAATTTCGACCTATTATATTCTCTTGATGATATTAATAATATCGAAAAGAATTTTAATGATAAAATTACATATTTAATTACATTGTCACCTTTAAAATATCATATCACAAACTCGTTTGCACCCTGGATTACGCCCAACATTAAATATATGATGTGCCTTAGATCTAAGGCTCTTACTGAATACAAAAAGTTAAACATTATCGACAGTTGGGATAATTATAAAACATTAATAAATTTTATAACAGCGGCGATCTATATTGAAAAAAAGGTCTCATTAGCTTAAAAATGATCCCAAAAGCTTGGGAAACTTTGAAATTATTAAACAGTAATTCGAAGCTAGTAACTGATGGCAGAGACTCAGAGTGATAAAAATAGATAATCCTAATAATTTTAGCGAATATTTAAAAAAAAATTATCCTTCTACCCAGTCTCTTCTAAATGACTCTTAAATTGATGTATCCTGACATAATTCTTTAAATAATTTACCGTAATCCTTTGCATCCTCGAATGTTGGAGTGAAAAGAGCTCAATTGAGCTTAAATCTAATACTACCGGGATCTTTTCCCCACCTTTAACGGACTTTTATTGTAAATCAGTACAGGAAAATTTAATGTATAAACGTTAAAGTACAAATGCATGAACTCTATTAGGTCCATGCAACTTAATTATAAAAGAATTACTATCTAAAAAAATAATGAGTTTGAGAAAATAATAATAAATCAACACTAATTTAAGATAAGAATCAAGAATTAAAATAGAAAAACATAAAAAAATTAGTAAATAAATGTATTCAAATTGAAAACTAAATAACCTATAGTGAAGAAATAGTCCATACTTGCAGTGGAGTCGTAGGTTAAGGTAAAATGAAAATCCTTCAGTCTCCCTCCACATATTTAGTTACCTTAAAATTTCCTACATGTTTCGGACACAGTGGTGTCCATCATCAGGGGGTAAAAGGTTTAAAATTGGTTTAAAACAGGCACACGCCCCAGGGTTTGATTGCATATCAAAAACCCTCTATTTATTACTATTGTTTTCAATTTTAATTTTTTATTTATTTACATTCTGTTGTTCATTCATTTGTTGACCAAACAAATAAAAATAAAAAATTAAAATTGAAAACAATAGTAATAAATAGAGGGTTTTTGATATGTAATCAAACCCTGGGGCGTGTGTCTGTTACCAATTTTAAACCTTTTACCCCCTGATGATGGACACCACTGTGTCTGAAACATGTAGGGAATTTTAAGTTATCTAAATATTTAATAAATAAGTGGAGGGAGACTGAACGATTTTCATTTTACCTTAAATAACCTATCCTCCCCTACTGACCATACGCAGGTGACTCAAAATAAGTGCCAGATTGTCATGGTGAATATTACAAGGATCAGCAATAGTGTTAAAGTTTTAACACATAGAGTGAATAGGACTCTGGTACAGAATGTTGGACCTGGCTGTATCCAAGTTAAAAGCTGGACACTGTCTAGATCCTGGGCGCAGTATATGAAAGCAAATCCTTTGCAAAAGGGATGGGTAGTCAATTTCATGGTTAAGTAAATTAAACAAGAATTTCACCGACTGCATTTCAGCAGGTTATGGTCAAAACCCCTTGGAGAATAGACTCCATCATCCTTAAATGCCAAACATTTAAGGAACCGCCGTTGGACTGATTCCAATAGGTGAATGTGCTGGTTGTAAATGGGAGACCAAATGAAGGAGCTGCAGTGCAGCCTAGATTTAACAAATGGATAGTAGGGAGTTTTGGCAGTGGCAGTGTTCGAAAAAAGTTTGCAATTTCTAATAATAAAGCTCAGCATCCGAGTAGCTCTAGATACAGTATCTTCGATGTGAGTGACAAAAGAAAATTCTTGGTCAAAGGTGACTCCAAGATCCTTAAAACAGGTAGACTTTGCCAGAGACTGTCCATTGACTGAGTAATTAAAGACAACTGGACTTTTGATTCGAAAGTAGCTGGCCACATTACATTTGTAAACGTTAAGGTTAAGCCTGTTTAAAGTGCACCAATGGTCTGCAGTGTTGATGTTCTCTTGCAGTTGATCACAATCAGCTATAGAGTCAACCCTATGGAAAAGCTTTAGGTCATCAGCATACGCTAACCGAGAGCAACTGAGGGTGGAGATCAAGTCATTAGCGAAAGCATTAATGTTAATAAAACTTAAGTATTTTGGTTTTAGCGAGAGCGTCTTTAACTTGGTAAAAAACTTTCTCTCTTATAGGAAACAGAGAGTGATTTTTGATGAAGTACTCTCACAGGATGTTCAGATTGAACTGAGTGTTCTCGGCCTCCTTGGGCATTCTTGGCCCTTTGCTGGATTTCATGTATACCGCTGATTTTTTGGCTTTCTGAAACATTTCCTCATTTAGCGGAAACCCAGATTAATCAACATTTGTCACTGTCATGTCACTGCTAATTATTAAATCCCATAAAGACACAACTTTTTGGAAACTTTGGTGCTGAGCTCTCACTTTCTATTAATCTTCACATACTTCTGCAAGAATCTGGGTGTTATTTTTAATACGAGCTTAAGATTTAAAAAACATGTTTTAATGATTATTAAAAAAATATATAAATTAAGGGCTCTTTATATAAACGCAACTTCACTTTTCACATCGGGAATATTTTTGCCTCTCTACATTAGTAGATGTCCTTTAGTTTATTTGCTAGGTCTTCGCATGAAATAATTAAATTCACATTTAAATACCTAGTAAGTAACGTTCGTCTTGGTGGGTGCACAAATTTCCAAACCAAAGCCATTTATTTAATAGTCGTCCTTAATTTGGACCAGTCATAGTCCTGAAAGCGCTAGGCAGATATAGTACATTCTTTCTTTCACTGAATACGTGGTTGACCTTCCTGATGATTAATTATTTTTCCTCTTTCGATATTTAGGATTTTACATTTCATTATGCTGGTGATTTTAAGAAGGTCGTTAATCTTTTTTTGTTTCCAACATGTATTTTTCTATCGTCCATATATCAGAGATAGGAAATCTTATAAGAAATATTTTTAATAGCTCTAATGTTAAATCTATATCCAGTGCGATTAAGCATGGTGGAAAGAGGATTCAAAGCAAGACGGAACTAAAGCGAACTGAGGGAATCTACCTGAAATATTCCTCGTCGTATACGAATCTCATCTATGCTAACGGTTTGGTTCTGAATATTAACATAAAGTGAAATACGCCAATATGTCACAACGCCAAGAGTCACTTGCAGGAATAAGATGAGCGTTGGATTTATGTTGTATAACTGTAATAATATAAGACATAAACAAGTCAAGAGTGTGGAATAGTATCAAACGCAATAAAACAATGTAATTTACAAAAGCTGTTAATATGTCTAAATCGCTCTGTCTAAGCCTGCGTAAGAATTACAGAATTACAGATAATAAGTTGTTCTTTGCGCCCCTAATGATTTCTTTTCTAGCCTTACTGTTCATCTACCAAAACGTTATCTTCATGTTGATATATGCAGTTGGTAAGTATTATTTTATAAACCTGTTGTTCGACCAATGCCACATGTAAGCAGTCAAATTTCTTGAACCAAATTTCTTAATCCATAAGTTATAGTAGCCGTAATGACCTCAGTAACTTAGACCTGACTAACATCATGCAATTGTATCTGCAATTAGGATGTTTAGATGCCCTTATTTTGCTCTTATTCATCTGCAGTTCTATCATGATCTGTTGAGTTCGATCACAAGCTCGTCCAGTAATCAGTTGTTTTTCCTGTATCTTTTCGTTGCCGTTTGCAGGCAAGTAAGACTACTGCCTATAAAATTATTTCTGGTTGACATCCACATTTGGATTTATTGTTTGCGGGCAGTACACTTAGTGTACCGGGACAAGCGTTTAGATTTTGCCTTGTTTTAGTTGGTCTAATTATACATCTAGGTGCTGCTGATGGTCGGAATGGTTGGGATTGGTACCTATTTTTTTGAAAAATTTTCCAACATGCGTTTTTAAACGTTTAGAAGGATGTTCTGTTTTTCTGAATACTGTTAGTCTACCTATTTTCGTTCTCATATGATTTATTGTTTTTTCCAGCTGCTGTTGCCAGGATGGTTTTATATTATAATATTACTTATTAAAAAATATATTATTTGTGTTTCTGTTGGTGCTAAGTCTACGATTACTTCTGCTAGTCTGCGATACGTTGCTTAGTGAAGTGGTGCTGCAAAGTGCTCGATGACCGCACGTGAAGAGCATATCTATTTGCTGTTGTATGCTTTCCTAGGTTTGTAATCTTATAATACATAATACATATAGCATCATGAATTGCGTCGCCCTAAAAACACCAATAGCCGATTAAGGAGAATTTGTGTTGGATTCCTCAGAGATTAGAAGTGGTTGTTATAATAATTATTATTATTATCACCAGATGTTATCAAAGGATATTTAGCTATGGATGATGTTAAATATCAATAAAAAGCAAAGCAAATTTAATTAAAGGTATTAGATAATGAAATTCACAAAAATTTGACAAAATCTAATAGAAATGGCCCTCTCAAGGAAATCCAGTTTTAGCAACAACAGAAGACGATTTTGATATCGCCTCTACCAATAATCCATTTTGCAGTTTATTTCTTACCGGTGCCGCTGAAAGGCTCCGCCAAATGACACCTTTGATGATAAAAAAACTGCAAAATAGCTTTTTGGTGGAAAAAAATTATAAGAAGATACAGCTGATAAACTTTATAAACCTAAAGAGAACATCTTCTGGAAGTCGAATTGTTGACAACAAAGTAGACTTTTTGTAAATATTTTTTAATTACTAAAATTTCGTCACCTCACTCATCAAATCACAAAAAAATCTAATAGCCAGTTCTCTTAAAGTATAGGTTGTTTCAGATTACGTATATTAAGAGGAAATATTTATTATTAAGTCTGTAGCCTATAAAAATAAAAATGATATGAAATAAAATAATTATAAAATATCTTATATCATATCATTATATTAAAATAATAATAATACAGGGTGTCTCACGACGAATAGACGCGATCGATTTCTCGGAAACTAATTTTTCAAAAATGTTGAAAATTTGGCAACATGGCACAGTCGATGGGGGCTACACAACTAAAATATATTGACAGTTGTGACGTTTCCGGTTATACCGGAAGTAGGTGTCAACTTCGTTATTTTAAATGGAACACCCTGTATACTTTTACATTTTTGGCTTTTACGTAAAATTCTAAGTATATTTTGTATATAATGTCCTATACCTAAGTGTAACCGTTTTTGACATATTTTTAATTTCATGTGAAAAACTATGTTTATAAGCCCTAACATAATTACCGATTATTTTCTTTTAGTAGCCTTTATTTATTGGTTAGTTTTGGTTTTATTTTAGAGGAACGACCACTTTAAAAGACTATTTTAAAATTTGGCTAAAAAAAAGACACAGGGTGGTCAAAAACTAGCATTAAAAATTAAAATGAAAAAATTATTAAAAGTCAATTTTTTTTAATGGAAACCCCCTATTTTTATAATTTTTTCATAAAGATAATTAAAAATAAGGTTAACTTTGTATAAGGTTATCTAGTCTAAAAATTGATAGTTTCCGAAATATTGGCAGTTTAAATTTGGTCTAATATTAAAAGCCGTATAGTAACACGGCTCAAGGATTGTTGATTAGTTGGGCATGACGGTTGTCATAGTAACCGCTAGAAGCGGCAGTAAGATGATGGATTATAACAGAAATGTACACTTTTTAATTAAATTACACTTTTACGAAGAAAACTTAAATAGCAAGTAACTTATAAATTTAATGCATATAATCCATTGTCTTACTGCCGCTTCTAGCGGGTACTATGACAACCGTCATGCCCAACTAATCAACAATCCTTGAGCCGTGTTACTATACGGCTTTTAATATTAGACCAAATTTAAACTGCCAATATTTCGGAAACTATCAATTTTTAGACTAGATAACCTTATACAAAGTTAACCTTATTTTTAATTATCTTTATGAAAAAATTATAAAAATAGGGGGTTTCCATTTAAAAAAATTGACTTTTAATGATTTTTTCATTTTAATTTTTAATGCTAGTTTTTGACCACCCTGTATCTTTTTTTTAGCCAAATTTTAAAATAGTCTTTTAAAGTGGTCCTTCCTCTAAAATAAAACCAAAACTAACCAATAAATAAAGGCTACTAAAAGGGAGTAATCGGTAATTATGTTAGGGCTTATAAACATAGTTTTTCACATGAAATTAAAAATATGTCAAAAACGGTTACACTTAGGTATAGGACATTATACACAAAATATACTTAGAATTTGACGTAAAAGCCAAAAATGTAAAAATATACAGGGTGTTCCATTTAAAATAACGAAGTTGACACCTACTTCCGGTATAACCGGAAACGTCACAACTGTCAATATATTTTAGTTGTGTAGCCCCCATTGACTGTGTCATGTTGCCAAATTTTCAAAATTTTTGAAAAATTAGTTTCCGAGATATCGATCGCGTCTATTCGTCGTGAGACACCCTGTATAATGATAAAAAATTATAGGATATATATACAAATTTATATCCAATTTAAAAATTAAAGTGTACAATTCGTTATGGTGTTTTCTTGTTATGAGTACAGAATTATTTTAATGCATGCAATATCATCTATATTTTATAAATCTGAACAAGTTTTAATTTTATGTTAATATGTTAGTTTCGTGTAATTCGTGAAGTTGATATGTTGTAATATTCATTACGAGGTAAAAGACAATTCGCTACTATTCCAATTGCTATACTTACTATAGGATATTGATTTGCTTGAAAAACAACGCGTATTACCGCTTTGCAGATACACAATTATAACCAAAGGTTTTAATGTACAAAGATAACTTTAAATGAAGACATATATTACTTTTGTTATAGTCGAATGCGATAAACAAAATTTACAGACGAAAAACAGATTCATTGAAATTGATGTACCACTATAAAAATTAACATATTTTGGATGCTGTAATGCACAACGAAATGGTATGCCCTTAAAATCAATTTACCACTTCTTTCTGTTGGACTGATAAACGAGTAAAAGTAGGGTTCGTACGACATGAAAAATAGTGTGAGACTATGCTCTGACAAACTTTTCCTCATTTCCTCGGTTGAATTTAAAGATGAGCAACAAGTTTGTGTTAAATATATGATGATAGGCACTCATCATACATACAGGGAATGTACATAGAATTTATATCTACTCTTAGCTGCCTAAAATCCTAAAACCTCATATGTGGTCAAATGTGGTCTTCGGAAATGATATGCAAAGGACCGCAGTATCATACTAATATCTATGTATTACTACTAGTTTTGTAGACGAAATCCAATCAGCAAAATGATAATTGTTTTATTGTCATTAATATGGCTTATATCCCCAGTTAGTTTCTTTTAGTTTCTCGACGAGATTTTTTAGCCTTATAAAAATTAAAAATATTATGGAACATCTAGACATATTTTTATCACAGTATTGTTCTGTAAACTTACTATTCTTAGAGTTGACTAAAGGAATGAAACAATTACATTAAGCATTCAGGCCAATGACATTTTGCTTTTTTCAAATATGAAAATACTATTTACTAAAAACTCTTAAACCAAATTGTTAGTTGATGGCGAAATAACTTAAAATTTAAATGCTGATATGCAAAAACTTACAAACAAATTAAAAAGTGATCTAAATAATATTGTAAAGAAATTCGGGAACACACTTTTATTGTCAACGTCAAAAGCACTAACCTAACTCGCCTTGACTGTCGTTTAATTGTTTCCAAGGTAAAAACTGACTAAACAATTAAAACTGAATGAATTGTCACGAAGCGCGTCCTTTTTAAAACCCGATGGAACAGTTTCGAAATATTTAGAATTATCTTCATTGTTTTTGCCAAAAGAGACCAATAATTTTAGGAGAATACTGACAGTCAAAGCAAGCAAGTATACAAATTCTAGAAAATTAGAACTACAGGGATTTACAATAATATAACCTAAATAACCTAAATTGGGGCCAAAATGGAGCTCTCGAACAAGATGAACTACTTGAAAACTAAACACTATAGATAAAAATAATAAACCAAACGTAAGTAGAACTCTAAAGAAACCCTACGAATCAACTTTAACTACAGAATACTAATAAAAGTAGTACAAAAACTAGGAGAATAATTAACGTATTTACATTTTCATAATACTGCTCCCCTCTCAAGTCTGAACGTCCCGATCAAACATGGGACCACCTGAGTCATGATAGGGCGCTAACCGGACAATGTTTACAATTTTCATCTTTGTTGTCGGATGTCGCTGGATACGGTACACCACGTCGTTGATTCTGGTGACCACATTGAATGGACTTCCCAATCCTTCTGGAGCTTTGGTGACTTGCCTTTCTTCCTCCGTGGATTGTATAAACAGACTTTATCCCCAGGATTAAAACCGGTAGAATTTGGCTTTATGTCATAACGTGATTTCATTCTGTTACTTTCTAGATGAAGTTTATCCCGTGCTTGTTCGTGAACAATTTGTAAACGCTCTTGTAAATGGTCGACGTACTCCTCAAGGGTTTCAGACTTATGGGGTCTTCCAGTAATAATGTCCAAAGGTAAACGAAGTTCATCACCGTAGACAACTTTTGCCGGGCTTTTTCCAGTTGACTTGTGGATAGAAGAACGATATGCCAATAGGAATGGTTGTATACAGGTATCTCAGTCGGTTTGCTTAGAGTTTATCACCATCCTCAAATAGGTTTCAAATGTGCGGTTAAATCTTTCAACCATTCTATCAGACTGAGGGTCTAGTGGGGTTGTACGGGTCTTATTGATTCCCAGCAACTGGCATACTTGTTGGAATATTTCTGACTCAAAGTTCCTTCCTTGGTCTAAATGTATCTCTCTGGGTACACCAAATCGACAAATTCAGTTCTGGAACAGCACTTCAGCTACTGTCGTTGCTTTTTGGTTTGGAATCGGATAAACCTCGGGCCATTTACTAAAGTAATCCATAGCAACAAGAGCATATCGGTTTCTGGAGCTACTAGTAGGAAAGGGTCCTGCTACGTCTATGGCAATTCGTTTAAAGGGTGCACCAACAAGATACTGCATCATCTTTTCTTTTGTCCGGGTTCTTTGGCTCTTGCTTGACGAACACTGCTCACACTGTCGGCACCAGCGTTCAACATCTTGATGACTGTTTAGCTAGTAAAACCATTTTCTAACTTTTGCCAAGGTCTTACTAACTCCAAAATGTCCTCCGCCGACACCGCCATGAACAGCTTCAAGAACTTCCGGAATCCGTTTTCGAGGAAGGACTGTCAGATATGTCTTTTCTTTTCCATCTACGCTCCCCCAGACTCTTTTTTATCAATCCATTTTTTATAACCAATGAATTCCATTGAGACTAATAAGCTTTTAGTTGTGGAGATTTGTCAGAAATATCTTTCCATTCTGGTTTTGAAATTTCTCGAGATTTCAGTTCGTAAATAAGACCAAATACTGGGTCATCACACTGATCTTGGATTAAACTAGCTACATACCATTCATTAGAACTGTAAAGGCCAATACGATTACAAGTAAATATCTCTGGATGCTGTTTTGATTCCTTTTTAAAACAATGTTGACATGTTTCAATACAGGGTCTTCTAGATAAAGCATCGGCATTTTGGTGATATTCGCCTTTCCTATGTTCTATTGTAAAGTCATACTCTTGTAATCTTTGAAGCCACCTTGCTATTTGTCCTTCGGGGCTTTTAAACTGAAACAGCCATTTCAACGAATCATGGTCAGCTCTAAGGATAAATTGTTGACCATACAAATATTTATGGAAATGTTCAATAGCTTTTACTGCTGCCAATAGCTCTCGTCTGGTGACATAATAGTTTATTTCTGGTTTTGGTAACGTTTTACTGAAATAAGCTATCACTTGCTCGCCATCTTCATATTTTTATGATAGAACGGCCCCAATTCCAACATTACTTGCATTGGTATCCAAAATAAAAGTTTGTCTAGGAATCGGATATGTTAAAATTGGAGATGTGCATAGGGCTCTTTTTAACCGTTGAAATGCTTCTTCACAGTCTGTTGACCAACTAAATACCATTTTGTCCTCCGTGAGCTTATGTAGAGGCTTTGCAAGATTAGCGAAATTTCTTACAAATCTTCTGTAATAGGTACAAAGTCCCAGAAAGCTTCTTAACTGGTGTTTGTCAGTGGGTCGTGGTCAATTTTCGATTGCCTTTACTTTATCTGGATCAGTCTTGACACCTTTTTCTGATATTACATGGCCAAGGTATCGAACTTCTTTTTGAAATAAGCAATATTTTTTAGGACATAGCTTTAGGTTAGCCTCTCGGAGTTTAACATATATCTTCAAATGTTCTTCCCAGTATGATGACGTCATCCAGATAAACTAAGCATGATTCCCAAGTCATGTAAAACTGTTTCCATAAGTCTCTCAAAGCTAGCTGGAGCATTGCAGAGTCCAAAGGGCATGACTGTAAACTGCCAAAGTCCTGTTCCAGTCGAGAATGCGGTCTTTTCCTTATCTTCTGGGTGCATCTTTACCTGCCAGTATCCACTCTTTAGATCAAGTGTTGAAAACCATTGTGAACCTGATGTGTGTCCAGGGTGTCGTCAATTCTAGGTAGGGGATAACTGTCTTTCTTGGTAATGTCATTCAGTCGCCGATAGTCTACATAAAATCTAGTGGATTCATCTTTTTCCTTCACTAGCACAACTGAAGATGTCCAAGAACTCTGAGAACGTTCTATCACTCCTTGTGTCCTTATTTCTTGAAGCATTGAGGAAACTTCTCCTCGTTCAGCTATCGGAATTCTTCGAGGTGCTTGTTTAATCGGAGCATTGCCTCCAGTGTTAATTCGATGCTGCACCAAATCAGTTCTTCCCAGGTCATTATCGTGCAAGAAAAACACATCTTGATTTTCTTCAAGAAGACGTCGCAATTTACTACACTGGTCTATGGTTAAATTGGCAGAAGATTCTTCAAATAGGTTTTGTAAACATACAGGAAAAGGTCTGTTTGAATAACAACTTCTATCAGCATTTTTCATGACTGCCACTACTTCAGAGCATACGCCAATGTTCTCTCCTTGTTTCAGGTGTTGATCATATCCGTTTAAATTTTATCATTCGAACCAAAACAGTAGAATTCTTCTGCGTAGATAACGTCTTGGCTGGAAAAATTCCTTGACCATATAGTTTGCAGTTTTCCATAGGCTCAATCAAAACAATTTCTCCCTCTTTTCCTCCAATTGTAGCATTAACCAGCACCTCTGAATTTGGTGGTATGGTAATATCCTTGAATAACTTAACGACTCTGGTATTTACTTTATTTTCACATAGGTGGTGCATAAAAATCTCTTCATTTATTGTCGTCAATATCCGGTTATATACATCCATTTTAAACTGCTGAGCATTCATAACATCTAATCCTAATACGACATCATCCATGATTTCTGCCACTAGAACTGGCTGTTGGAATGTTATTAAGCCAATGGTGACTGTAGCGTCATGCAATCCAAGAATCGGGATCCTTTTTCCATCCGCATACTCCAGAATTAAATTGGGTGGTGCTGAAAGCCTACAGTGTGCTACGATGTTCGGCTTCACGATAATATGACTTGATCCTGTATCCACTACCATCTCACATTCACGGCTGCATATTTTTCCCGGTACTACCAAGCTCTCTCCAGGATGTGGCATTAAATTCCAGCATTGCAATGGTCTTTTAGGTTTCCTCGCTAATAATGATTCAATCTTCTTTAGGCGGTCTTCGAGATCACTTTTCGAAGTTCTGATTTGTCTTATTCGTGTCTGCCTTCTGGTTGCTTCAAAAGCTGCCTCATACTCTAGTCCATGGGCCAAAGCTTCTAAAATATATTTATGATGAGCCATTCTTAGAGCGTAGTTAGTATCTGGATCTCGAACTCCGCCAATAAAACAATTTATAGAAATTTGTTCTCGGAACTCTGTTGGGCTGAAGGGTAAGCCAGATTTACTAATCGAGCAACATCGGCCTCAAACTGTTGGAGTCCTTCCTCGGGTTGTTGTCTTCTAGATTTCAATTGAGCCTGGTAAACTTGTTGTAGATGGGGTTCACCGTATCTCATCTCTAAGGTAGGCACCAGTACGTAGAAATTCAGCTGATCCTCAGATGGCACCATTCTTAATATTTCTGTAGCTTCTCCTCTAAGACTTAGCTTAAGATTGATTGCCTTTTCTTCGTTATCCCCGCGATTTCCTTTAGCAGCGGCTTCAAAGTTAGTCATTAATTGTTTCTAATTCTTCTCCAGATCATCTTTAAGTTGTGACAAACTGCTCCTTTTTAAGATTATCTTTTAAATTCAGTAAGTCATCTTTCATGGTTCGAATCAGGTGTTCATTTTCTTTCTTTGGGTCAGATTTAATTGTCTTAAGTAAATCTTCCTGTTCCTTGTCTCGCTCTTCTTGTTCTTTCCTCTGTTTACGGTCTCGTTCTTCTTGTTTGCGGTCTCGTTCTTCTTGCTTGCGGTCTCCTTCTTCTTGTTCTTCCTTATGTTTACGGTCTCGTTCTTCATGTTCTTCCTTCTGTTTACGGTCTCGTTCTTCTTGTTCTTTCCTCTGTTAACGCTCTCGTTCTTCTTGTTCTACTTTTTGCTCATAAAACTTTCTTAATAGCAGCTCCATCAATTTCTCGGTCTCCATCTTGGCCTGACTTCTTGTTAAAGGCATCCAATAAAATGAGCTTCCAAATATCCTTTACTTCTGACACCAATTGTAACGAAATTCGGGAACACACTTTTATTGTACGTCAAAAACACTAACCTAACTCGCCTTGACTGTCGTTTAATTGTTTCCAAGGTAAAAACTGACTAAACAATTAAAACTGAATTAATTGTCACGAAGCGCGTCCTTTTTAAAACCCGGTGGAACAGTTTCTAAATATTTAGAATTATCTTCATTGTTTTTGCCGAAAGAGATCAATAATTTTAGGAGAATACTGACAGTCAAAGCAAGCAACTATACAAATTCTAGAAAATTAGAACTACAGGGATTTACAATAATATAACCTAAATAACCTAAATTAGAGCCAAAATGGGGCTCTCGAACAAGATTTGTTTTGCTCGAACAAGAGTGTTTAGTTTTTAAGTAGTTCTACTTAAAAACTAAACACTATAGATAAAAATAATAAACCAAACGTAAGTAGAACCCTAAAGAAACCCTACGAATCAACTTTAACTACAGAATACTAATAAAAATAGTATAAAAACTAGGAGAATAATTAACGTATTTACGTTTTCATAATAATATGATACACACTGAATTTTCGAAACGTAATAGAACCAACAACAAGGGAAAATAAGTAATAAGTTTTATGTTAAAGACATGATTAACGTAGTACCAGAAATTGAAGCTAATGATAATGAAACCTATAGCTCATACCGATTAAACTTTGATGCCTGTTATGTGTGATAATTTAGTTGCTAACGATGCATATATAGAGGCTGGGGAATTGAAGAGTACGAATTGTCCAAAATAATGTCAGCCCTGCTTTCTCTCGTCGATGAGCGGCTGCCTACGGTGGTCTGATAGGTACTTTTCCTTTTTTTGTTTTTTATAGAATAACAACCTAACTTAACCGAACAACTTCATTTTTCTGTATAACTGCACACTGCACTGTTGCATTTTAAAGCGCTATATTTTTTTTCTCAACTTATTATATTTGTTTATACTCCTTTCGAAAGAGTTCAATTGTTAAATGATTTTATGAAGGCAATTTATCAGTATTGCCTCCTATAATTTTAAATGTGGTTTCGAATTTGGTTATAACCTTTTATCTTCAAGATTATCATATTTATGTAATTCTTGTATTGAAAGGGTCCAGAAGCAAAAAGGCTTGGAAGAAGTGGTTAGAAAATTTCCATTCTATTTTCAGATGAATCTTTTCCATTACATGGGACACACTATCCTTCTATTGTTTGATATCGGTCTTAGGAAAATTGACATAGAAGTTTTTAATTCCGTTGTTAGTATTCTCAAACATTGAATGTATGGGCTGGTATTTTGAGTTATCAAATGAAATATTTTTTTGACGGTATTTAAAATGCCCAAAAATATCTTGAGTTGCTGCGAAAACCAAGTTCTCTAATTTAGACTTGAAATCGGTCTATTTTCAAGAAGACGGTTGTTCTTCTCATAATGCGGTTATGGTAAAAGAATTTTTAATAAACAACAAATTTAGAGAAGTTGAGAAAGGAAATAGTTAAAAGTGCCAATTCTATTTTACCAGAAACTCTTTTGGAAGTATAAACTGGCTTTAATGATAGGTTAACTTATTGTTTAGCCAAACAAGGAGGTCTGCTTGAGCCTTTTAGTTAAAGAATTAATTTTTGTTAAGTTTATTTTTAATTTTATTTTTGTATAGTGTTTAAATATTTTGCGAAATTTTATTGCAAGTAATACAGTTATCCCCATCAAAGTCAGATGCTTACTAACGTTGTACTGAAAAACAACGATGTACCAGAGCGTACGAAATGCATGCGTGCGCGTTGCCACATTTTGCGTCTAATCACCTCTCTATGTATAATGCTCGATTCCCAATCCTGTATATTCGATGCGGTCGACCGACTATATAAATTTAAATTTGCCGCGCCTGATTTTGTTGATGACAAATTTCTGTGTTTGAGAAATTCGATTTATTTGAATAAATTTGTGTAAATTTATTTAAGCAAGTTTTTTAACCTTTAAAGCCGCAACTTGCAATCGAAAATTGTTCTTTTCCAAACTTTTTTAACATAAATATACGGTAATAGGACGTTTCAGTTTTACATCACAGTGTTTTGACTTATAAGTTTAATAAATAGTGAGCTTGAAATCCGTCCAAATTCCAACTAAGAAATAAAGGATAAATATGTACTATTTAGTTGTGGTTTTCATATAAACAGAAATGAACAGAATGTAGTTGTAATATTTATTTCTTTGTAATATCATAAAAATTTGAGACTTTTTTTGACAGGCGCAAACTATTCAATGACAATACTATTCCACTTTAATAAAATATGAAGCATTTCTTTTTCATAAAATTTGATATTGAAGATACTCTATAAGGAAGCCAACATTTAAAGTTAAACGAATGTAGAATAATGTATATTAGAAAAAAAGGCAACAACATCGCAAGGCTGCTCGATCGCATTGTTAATTCCACCGACACAAGTAATCTTTACCAGCGACAGCGTCAAAAAATATTGCCATGATAAATATTTATTATTAAGAGATTATGCTTTAAATTATAAACAATATTGTCGTTTATGAACTCCTTATGTGTTTTTTTAACGCACTTCATAAGTAAAAGTACTTATCTAATAAGAAGCATTTTTATGGAAATTAAATGTTTTATAATTATTATAGATTTCTTAATAAGTTTTTATGATTCTATGTTTATGACGACGGCTGTCCCTTGATATAATATGACAATATAGGTATTTACTTGTGAAAAGATCGGCGTAAATCGCCTTTTTCCCATGGTGTGGCACAAACGGCACAAGTTTTTACTATCGTAACAGTTCACAAAAACACTGAAATGACTCGACCGTTTTCCTTTTTCAACCAAAAATTAAAAAAAAAACACAGAACTTCATAAATCACGAATGTAAACACAAAGCCGTTTGTCAAGATGACTTTTTGCAAGTTCAGTTTTTGTCTGCGGTGTTGCCATTTCAAATGTTTTAGAAGTGGTTTTAGGAATAAGAATCTTAATAATTTGTTTTTGTTTTGAAGATGTTATTTTTGCACTTAGAATAACATATATCTATTTCTAATTTTTATTTTTAATCCAAAATTTAACATTAATAAGTTAAATTAACATGTGTTGTGTTATGTGTTGATAATTTATGGCTGAAAATTTCCTCTTTTAAAAATGCGTGTAAACTTGACAACAGAGAATCAATAAATATGTTTGTAAACAAAACACCCCCCTTGCTCCTGTGCACATGTTGAACTCAAACAAAGTTGTTGTTTACTAATTCTAGCCTTTTAATGTTCTAAGGTGCAAAAAAATATAGATTGGCACATCTTAAAGCATAGCAACATTAAAGCATTGTTCTTCTCTGCAACTGCCGATACCGAAACTACCAAGTAGAGAAGATGATTTGAACTTACTTTCCAATGTCGGACTTGTGATACTTGCTATGGAATATGTACTGTTTTGCCTTTTACATACATTAGAAAGTTTCTCCGTTAAATAGTTTTTCGTTAGAGAAACATCGTATTCTCTGTCATCCATATCATCATTACATGCACACAACTTTAAGATCCGCTCACAAATGACATAGACTATCTTTGGAAGATCCTTGAAACGTCGTGCTTCATACCCATGTAGCACAATTCGCTGTCGCTTAAGGTATTTTCGTAAGGTGAATGCAGTCATATGTTTATCCTTTGCTGCAGTTTCCCTAAAAAAAATGTGCCACAATAAATTAAGTATAACTGTTCTAGTACAGTCAGTTCTGTAGCATAGAAAAGTGCCGGTTATCAAGTAAATTGTTAGCCCAGATCATTCCAAGCATTGTCCTGTCTAGAGCTCTACCTAAGATTATCTAAAAAGCAAATCCCTCCTCTCCTGACTGACTAAGAGTCAAGAAATTTGAAAAAACTGGATGGATCGAAGGAAAGATGGATCCGACAGGCTGATCAATATCCAGTCAATATTCCTTTCTGACTCTTGGGTGATAAGAGTCAGAGAGGGATATTGACTAGAATTCTAGTCTCCTAGCAAACTACTGTAAATTAAATTCAAATGATCCGTAACGCGCTAAGCCCGATTTACACGGCCATAGATGAAGATGTAGGGAGTATAACTACGTGCAGGGGGGTATGCAGAAATTTTCTACAATTCTTTCTGTGTAACTAAACAGTCTAGGCTGGAAGAATAACACTAAAGGCCCTTTGCTGGTATACAACATACCAGGCTGGGCTTCTTCCAAGTTCTCGTGTAGGTGTAAACTGTAAAGGAACTTGTTGAACGTTCGTTTAGTCACTAATATTACTACTAACACACTAGGAGTTCAACATAAGGAAACATCTATTTTTAAATGTTAGCTAATATCCATGAGTAGTGCGAACTATTAATCTGGTCTGAAACCAATATATTGACTGGGCTAAAGCAGTAACGAGAGAATAACTAGAAACAAGGTCCACATATAACATCATATCAATTTTTTTTGGCGGCCTTAACCTAGGTTAAGCGACCATCAGCGTAATGTATTGCGAATAAATTTAGGTAAATCAAAAAGTAAAATAACCTTGACAGAACAAATTATGAATTATTAACCTTCATTGAAAATTAAAGTTATCTAATCTATGTCATCTAGTATCAAAATAAAAAAAATATTAAATTTAAAATTTTTAAAAATTCTGAAAAAGGAATAGAAATTATAGGTTTAAAAAAATCTATTAAAATTTTCCGCTACATCAAATTGATTTGATTGAAATATTATTCAGTTCTCCTTTCAAATTATTTTTTAGCAAATATAAATACCGATTTATAATAAAATGTCTGTCCACAAAATATCTAACCAAATACTAAATCTACAATTTTTTCTCTCGATTGAAAATCGGTCTCTAGGCATTATCTGGTAATACCATTCATTACATGTTTAACGTAGTTCATCATCCTCTGTCCTGAGACTTTATTAAATTAGGAATTTAAAAGCCTTGTATCTTGACGTGAGTTGAATAATGACATAAAATGCCGAATTTGCAAAATTTGTATTGGATTGGACTCGTTTTACGCCATTGTCAATCCATCAGGTAACATATTAGAAGAAATATATATTTTTTTAATTAACTCCGCTACGCGCAAGTGGGAAGTCGAGGAATTGGTGAAGTATGGCGTTCTCTCTTTAAGTAAACGCTTTGCCTATAATTTTCTGTTACACGTTAATGCTTGGTCGGCACCTAGGAAGAAAATTTGCCCGTCGTCTATAAAGGAAGAAAATGAAAAGAATGCTGCATCCATCATTAATACGAGATTCCAAAAAAACAGTAATTTTTAATTAATTTTTTTCGTTAATATTTAAGGAAAACTTACTTTATATAAAACGTTATGGTTTGTGGAAGAATAAATTGTGCAAAATGTCTAACGCAAAGAATTTGTCCTCGCGTTTGAACAGACCCAGGTCGTTTTAACCTAACGTATCTAATGGCATCATTGGCGCTAACCTTCAACGAATAGACCAAGTAACAGGCAATAAGTACTCCTGTTCTTCCTAGACCTACAATACAAAAGTACATTAGACATATCTAAGTTAGAAGCAAAGTTGGTGACCAAAAAGTAATATTTTAGACTGAGACTAAGGTATCTGCGGGTAATAAGGCCTAGTTAAAGAAAAATATTCAGAAAATAAACAGCACATCTAATTAGTTTTGAATTTTTATTAGTAATATGTCCAGCAAGGTCAAACAACTGATTTATAAACCTAAAAGTAAAACATTTTCTACTAATTATAAAATAAAACAAAAAATTTGGTATTTGAGATCAAACTTCAATACGGCTTCCGAAAGCTTAGATCCACCGGCGATCTTCTGGCTTACGTCACACACTTGTGGACGGAGGCCATGGAGAAGCACGGCGAGTCCCGCTCAGTCGCTCGTGACATTTCCAAGGCATTTGACAGAGTGTGGCATGAGGGACTACTAACCAAGCTCTCCTCAATCGGCATACAAAACTCGTTATTGAATTGGATCAAAAGTTTTCTTGAACAACGAACAATCCAAGTAGCCGTCGATGGACACCTCTCCGACAAATTTAACATTAACGCTGGAGTCCCTCAAGGATGCATTCTATCCCCCACCCTTTTCTTGATATATATCAATGATTTGCTAGGAACCACTGTCAATCCAATCTACAGCTTTGCGGACGATAGCACACTTATTTCCACATTTAAGTCCGCCAAACCAACGACAGCCGCAACTTCTCAGAATCTTAGGCAGCAACAAGTAGCTTCAACCAACAACGATATTAGAGCAATCTTGGAGTGGGGCGATAACAATCTGGTCAATTTTAACGCTAAAAAAACGCAGGCTGCAGTATTTACGATGAAGACTAACCTTGGTGGCCCGGAGCTGGTTATGGCAGGGAAAACATTGCCAATGAAATCATCTTTACATCTTCTAGGAGTCGAGGTCACCAACAGTGTGTCCTGGCATGACCACGTTGCAGAGATCGCCAGGGCAGCTTCCAAAAAACTCGGAGTGCTCTTCAAAACGAAAAAACTGTATACACCAGAACAGCTGCTGACTCTTTATAAGGCTCAAATACGCCCTTCCCTCGAGTATTACTCGCATGTCTGGAGCTCTGCACCCAAGCATAGTTTAAAGCTGCTAGATTCTATACAGAAGAGAGCTATTCGTCTTATCGACAAACCAGAACTGACAGATAGTCTGGATAGTCTGGAGCACAGGAGAAAGATGGCTGATCTCTGTTTATTTTACCTTTATTATCACGGTAAGTGCTCCTCTGAGCTGGCAGGCCTGATCCCACCCAGGGTTGTTCCGGCAAGAAGGACGCGTCTAGCAGTTGCGGCTCATCAACATCGAGTCTACCTGCCTACCCCAAGGGCGTCGCTGTATCGGGACTCATTCATCTGGAGAACATCTTCTTTGTGGAACGGGCTTCCACCTCACATATTTCCCGACGCATACAACCTACAGCGATTTAAGATAAATGCCCACAAATATCTTCGCGCAAGCACCACTCCAAGAGTGACATAGGACTTTCCTCTTGTGCTTGTGTTTACCATTAAAAAAAAAAAAAAAAAACTTAAACACATTATCATTGATAACAAAAATAGATGTCTATGGTGTGAGCTAGGATTTTAACAACAAGCGGGTCACTCAAAAGTATCAGTGTCTTCTTGTGTCAACCCGACACACTCTTCATGATACCATTTACCACATTCTGTGCACTGCCGCATATCAGCCATTTTATCTTCCATACACGCATGACAATACCAACTTGCCTTCACCTGCTTCGAATTAGCGCTTTTTCCAGTTTTAAGCCATGCACTGCTTTCTTTACTTTCCTTAAAGAGATCTTTAGTAACCAAAGTTCCCCTGTAATTTATTGCTTTTTTTCGAATTGGGCGTGTCTTTTCAGTTTCATTTATTGGCGTTGGCAAGAGTTTATGGAAAGAAGTGTCTAAAGTAGTTTCACCCACTTCATCATTATCATCATCTTTGCCTTCAGAAGGATCGGACGAATAGACCAGTGAATAAAAATGTTTTTTCCCATCTCCAATATTTTTCGAGGAAGATGAATGGGCTTCGTTAGAAAACTTGATGGGCGTCCTTTCAGCTGCTTGTCTAGATGTTGACGGTTGCTGACATTTGGTTGTCTCATTTAACTTGTTTTTAAGTTTTGCAAGAGGCACCTCATCCTCATCAGACCATTTAGCTTCTTTTTGGATATGACGACCTTCAGATGTTCGTTGCACTTTTCTTGAAGTTGATGCTTTGGAAGAGGGATTGGGCGCATTCTCATTGGCTACAGCCTCGATTGCTGGTTGAGCTACAGCTGACAATATAGATGGCAAATGCTGTCTCCGGAATCGCCTGAGAATTAATAGGAAATAAACCAGTAGCCCTAAAGCTATATTGCTGTATACTGATATTGCTGTGAGCCATGCATTTGGACCAAACGTTAGAGAAAATAACATTAAATCATGTTTTTGTTATCTTTTTGTCTGGATTTTGGTCCAAAAATGATAAGAGTTGCGTCCCAATGATGTTCGAACGAGCGGTATAGGGACTTATCGAGGGGTTGTAATTCATGAGTCCTTGCTGGTAGGTTATCATTTAATTCTGCCTTTAAACTTTTACCTTTGAAAATAACCATTGGTGGTATAGGACAACCCAATGCGTTCACACACCCACCAATAGTGACACTCTCAGCATGTTCCGATGATTGTAAATGGACTCTTTTAGCCCCTTTTTGTGCCAGTACCGTTTGTTGGTGGTGCACCGTCAGCCTGCAACTTTTTTCATCCATATTGTATATTCGCTCGGGGTGGTTTTTTAGGTCCAGCTGATCGTAAAGTTTACTGATTTTAGCAAAATGGTCATCCACTATAAACTTATTTAACTTTTGTGCCCTCGCGGGGTTCATAAATTGTGCTTTTCGCTTGGAAATAATTGGGTTTCTCTTCATGAAAGCAGATAGCCAATCCTTGCCTGCCAGTTTTAGGTTAATATTAAAATTGTGCTTTATGTTGTTCATTTCGCAAAATTTGTAAACCAGACGACGAAGGATTCGTGGTCTTATCGGCAAACCTATTTCAGCGAATCTAATTATTCTGCTTACCAGCTCAGATTCTTGGTCTTTGGACAGTATGGCTTTACAACCGAGGGTTTTCTTTATATTGCCACTGTTAAGATGATTTCGAATCGCTCGTCGAGGGATATTATATCTTTCTGCTGCCGCATATGTGCTCAAAATATTTCTCTCTACTGCGCGAACTGCTGCTACTAGCTGTTCCTCTGACCAAAGTGCCCTTTTTCTTTTCGGAGGCATCGTAAAGGTCTGAAAAAATTGTTGGTTTGGACAAATACACATTTTTCAGAATAGCTATAAATTCTAATAATGAACGGAATGTGATAAAAGATGCATATCTTTTCATTACCACATTTTATTACGATATAAACAAAGGGAGGGTAATAAGGCCTATAGTGGAATTTTATAGGCCTTATTATCCGCCACGTATCAAATTTTACAAAAAAGTATAAAAAGTATTTTGCCCCAAATATCTGAGTCAAACCTGAAGTGTTCACACAGATGCATGAAACAAAGAAACTGTCAGTGCTAACGACAAACGAATTTAACCAAATGTACCAAAAAAAACTTTTTTTCAACGCTTTTTTACTATTGTTACAAGGCGCACTCACTCGACGAGAGATGTTATTGCACTGACGAGACCATGTGGAAATTCATTTAGCGCGGCCGGTGTTCAATCCAAGGTCATCTAAAGAGCCCTCGGTAACCAGTGGTGTGGCCCGTAAAACAACTTGAAAGCATCATTTTTGTTATTAGGCTTTATTACACGCCAGGCCTTATTACCCGCAGGTACCTTAGACATCTTGGCAATTTATATTGTCATCCTCAGGATTCAATACATTCCAATGTCTTTAGTAACATTTCATGTAGAAGTCGTGAATGTGTTGCATCCTAAGCATAACGTTGAAAAAAACAAAAAAACACACATCTGTGTTTTATTTTTTACTGACCTACATCCATACTACTCTCCCCCTGAAATATTTAAGTCATTTTATTTAAATTATCATCTTATTATTTATTAGTTCACTTATAAAATCCTAATACTTATTATGTCGTTTCTATATATACAACTACGAAATTTTATACTTGGCAGTAAAAATTAAAGGTAACACCATCTAGAAGGTTCTTAATTATCATCTTTATGAGAATAAAATCAAGAATTTTAATATCTTTGAAAATGCCAATATCGTTAGTAAAGTAACAAATAAAGTGTTTTAACCAACAACACTTAATATAAATATGGCAATGGCTATAAATATATTTCTACTTACCAGCATGACAATGAATGGCAACTTTTCCTTCAGTAATAGCAAAGTCAATCACTTTAATCATATTAAGCAAGTTATCCAAAGTGGCATCTCCATAATCTTTCCAAGAAAAATTATAGTAGTAAACTGAAAAATAATTAGGTGTGGGATACTACTAACTAAATGTTTTTTGCTAAATTCTTGTAATGATTTTTAGACATTTTGGTTAAATTAAACAAGATATTAAGAGGTCAGTTACTAGACAAGACACTGAGATGCCAATGATTTACGAGCCTTAAAAAATCCACCAGCTTAATTACCCGCTTTGGCCAATTGTTACTATTGACTTAATATTTACCTAGTCTCGTCCTCAATATTTTACTAAGCTAACCAAAAGTTTTGTTTGCAAGGAATGTCACAAAGAATTGGATTGTCCTGTAAAAGTAAATCCATACGACCTGTAAGCTAAATTTTACCAAATTCTGCATATATCTATGTTTTGGCTAGTTTTTCTCAATTTCAGTCTACAAAAAAATCGTTTTGCTTTTCATTCCCCTTTGTCCCCATTGTCTTCTCTCTTTCTTTCGTGTTGCGTAAAAAAGACTGTTATGGTCTAAGTTACGGTTACGGTTGTCAACCATTAGTTTGTTTTTTGGTATTTGATCTAAATCAGTTAAGAAGCTTATAAATGCAAGAATTCCATGGGTTCTAAGTAGGCAGAACTTTCGATAATTGCTAGAAAGGTGAAAAGAAATATTGTCATTCTTATTCGTTAATGGGGAAGCTGGTCAGAGGAAGGTAGACAAAATTGGGGAGGGGCTCTAAATAACGACAGAGTGAGAAGAGGAGCGCTGGAGATTTCTTGCATTTAATAATCGGCATAGTACTTTTTTTTGGATAAATTTAAACGTTGAAGAGATAAAAATTATTGGAATTGCTACTGAATAAGAAAAAGCCCTTACCAGGGGAGTGATACTAAGTACAAGCTAAGTATTTCTCTAATGCCAATTGAATATCCAAAGATAGATTCATGACGTTCTGTTTTCATTTATGAAACATTTAAGGTATGGATAATGTTAAATTCTAAAAAGACAACGACCGGTCTCATACTGCAGCGGTTACGTTGTTTAAGATAATTAATGAATCGCGCGTTCGCTCAATCTTTCAATCCCGTCATGTCTGAGATATTATGGGTAGAAGAAGGACAGGGATGCTTCTAAGTCCTTCAATAAACTGTTGACAATAGTTTTGACAGCAACAACATCTGCGTAATTCTCTACAGGTTGCTTGCGACGACATACAAGATTTCTCATCAGAAGCATACAATGACAAATCGCCGTAAATAAACGTTTCGCTGCGAACCCTAAATAAATAGTTTATTCTATAGCGAAAAAAGTGCAAGCGACATATTAAATTTAAAATTTTAATTGTGGATAGACTATGGATGCGTATAATATAGGCGACAACATTCCACCGGCAAACTATTCGGTGGAAAATAAAATGGAATATTTTCTATAAATAAAAGGAATAATAATAAACATTGTACAAAAAAATACATTTTAAGGAAAATGTCCTTTAAAAAGATTTATTTGAACATTACACACTTAGACATTCATGAACTTAGACACTCGATAGTGTGAATATCGGATAGCGGAAACAGCACTATTTTATGCATTGACCACCGTATACCGTGAACAAAGGATCCCCCGTTAATGGAAACAAATGTAATTGGATCGCCACTAACGTAGGCGAAAGCACAGTCTAACAAACAACAGTTGAAAACAAATAAAACAAATTTGAAATAACAGTTGAAATCTATATACTTTGGCGAAAGCAGCCGGTGCTTCCCCGATATGCTGTTTTTGGCGTTCTTCGAATCGATAGGCGCCGTGAATCTATTGTGTGTTAAGCATAGCAGGTTGTTATCGTTTGTTTACGTTGTCTGTTAGTGTGGTTTTGAAGTTTAGTGGTTATAAAGTTTAGTGATTTTTATTAGTGTGACTTAAATTGTGTTGGTGTTAGATCATTTATAAATTAAACAAAATGTCGCTTAAAAAACCAAAGTGTTTAACCCTCTATGAAAAATCTCATGTAATTCAAGACTTAAATAATGGACAAGGTGTTACATATTTAGCGAAAAAGTATGGTGTGGCAAAATCTACAATTTGCAAAATAAAAAAGAAAAAGGAACTGAATTCTAGTGCTGTTAGAAACACGTATGTTGGACCAGGTAAAAGACAAACCTTAAAGGGTTCCCAGTTTTCAAGAATGGAAAAAAGACTGTACAAGTGGTTTCTTGACCAACGGAATAAACATTTAATGGTAAGTGGCGACATGATTAAAGAAAAAGCAAAATCCATTTATTCACAGCTCAATGAAAGGGATAAATCATTTACCGCTAGTGAGGGATGGTTACAAAGATTCAAAAAAAGATTTGAAATCCATTTTTTAAAATTTTCTGGGGAAAAACTGTCATCTTAACCAGAGCTTGTAGACCCATTTAAAATGGCTCTAAAAAATAAAACAGCAGAGCTTGGAATCTCATTGGATCAAGTTTACAATGCTGATGAGACAGGACTTTACTGGAAATTATTAAGGAAATTATAAATTGGAGAAACAAAGAATAACATTTTTGGCTTGCACTAATGCTACTGGGCTCCATAAAATTAAACCATTGGTGATTGGTAAAGCGGCAAAACCAAGATCGTTTAAAAAATTCGAGTGTTCTGTTGACTATGAACATTCTAAATCAGCTTGGATGACTGCCGCAATTTTTAAAAAATGGTTTTATTATTGGTTTGTAGTTTAAGTTTTCTTTATCTAGAGTTTCGTTTTATGATTAGTACAACCCTATTAATTTTTTTAAAGGTTTAGAGGTTCTTAAAAAATAAAGGTCTGCCATTGAAAGCTCTACTTCTTCTGGATAATGCACCATCGCATCCCACCGAGGAATAATTAAAAAGTGAAGATGATTTAGAAGTGAAGACAAATTATAACCATGTACCTGCCACCTAATGTCACCCCACTCATACAGCCTATGGATCAAAATGTTATTAGGCTAACAAAATTGTACTACAGAAAAGGTCTTCTATCATCCATAGTGGCCAACAATACGAATGTCTAAAAAACCTTGGATTGGACTCTCTTGGATGCCTTAAAAAACCTGACAATAAAAGATGCAGTGATCAATTTAATGTCTGGAATCATCTTGATTCTCAAGTTGTTGGAAAAACATTTTAAATGTGGTGCCCTCTACACATGATGTAGACAGTGATGATGAAAATGTACCTCTTTCTCTCCTAAAACACCAATGGGACAGCACTGCTCAGAAACCCATATCTGAATCTTTCGGTCTTTTACATACATTGACACCTCAGGTAAATTTTGTCATCTTATATTTGAATATTAAGTCTTTTTTTTAGGGAACTTTCGAAGATTCTGACATTGTAGAGTGGAATCAGTGTGACAATAATTTTGCAGAGGACGACATTGAAGAAGGTCAATCGGATGAAGCAGAAGTATTCAATGAGGTTGAGCAAGAACCCTCAAATAAAATTTCATTAGATAGGGCAATTAATGCCTTTAATATCGCGATTCTGTGGGCAGCAGAGGAAAATGAAATTGACATAAATGACCTTGTAGTTTTAAAAAAATTAAGAGAGAAAGCTGTGATGTTAAAAGTAAAACAACCTAAAAAACAAATAAAAATTTCAGAATTCTTTAAGAAAAACTAATTTCTTAAAGTTTGAAATTTGTTGTATCTTTTTTTCTTTACAGTAAATAATATTTTTAAGTAAGAATATGAACTTTATGTTATGTTAATTACGTTTTGTTTCTGTTACTTTTGGTAATTATAAATGTTTAGTACACATAAAGTGTAACCTTCGTTAACGTGAATAAATCGATAATGTGAACAGCCTTTGTTTTTTTGAGTTCACGGTATTGAGTGTCTACGTACTTATAGAAAAAATAAGGATTAATACCGCCCTCGTTAAGGAGTACTTACAATGGTGAAATGACTATGTGAATATGCCCTCCTGAAAACAAAAGAACACGAGTCCGAAGATAATTTTCTAAATTTTCACATAAAAAGCCGGAAACCTTCCTGGACCATGTTTGATGAGCGTATAGGGAAAAGTAGACATCAAGGAATTCCGTCCAAGTTAAAATTTAATGTTTTACAATACTTTTCTTTTTGTATAATTACTTAATGAAATTACAATTACAATGGCATAAATTCTTTTAATGATAGACCCCTGAACCCCATCATTCAAGCAATAGCCCCAGAGATTAAATAATTACGATGGTTACCGCTGGTTTAACTTCCTTCAGTCATTTTTCGAACTTGGGAATAATGGCAGTATCATAAGCAATGTAAGATAATTTTAATAATACGCAGACATTATGTAATAGCATTTATAAAAATAGAATTGGGCTTAAACATAATTAAAAACGTACTTAACTTAATTATAAAACTTACTATTCTGCTCCATAAAGACATTAGGATCATAGGAAAATTCAGAATCCTCCAAAGGTTGTCCACAACTGGAGTGTTCTTTGCGGCATTGCAGATTAATTATTGATTTGATTCCTAAGCTAAATTTATTTTATTAATATATAAGGCCAATAGAAGCAGTGTACTAATAAAAATCTACCTTTTAAATTGTTGTATCACGTTTTTTTGTATTATTATCATTGTACTCGGCCTAGCCATTGCGAGTATGTTATCAGTAATCCTATAAGAAACATATTAGAATACTAAATTATATCTGAATAATAAAATAATAAAAAACCATACCAGTGAGAATAAATTCCTTGTATAGCAAGACTATCGGGTGTCCAGTTTTCCGGATTTTCATATTTGCAATTTAAACCACCACAAAAGATGCTACATTGAATTCCATGGGGAGTTACTCTACGTATATGGTCGGAAAACTTATTATAATTAGCTTGGATGGTATCACCGCCACTGTGAATTTTTAATTCTGCTAAATTCATTGCATTAAAAAATGTGTTAGAACTACCATATGAAAAAATCTTTGGAAAACTTTACTATGCCCAGTCTAAAATTGTACTAATGAAAACTAAAAATAGCCAGCTATAAAAACAACCCTACTAAAGCGGCATCGTGGTTTATTCAATTTGGCGCATGATCCTATTTGTTCGATAAATCTTTAATGACAAAAGCTCGCTTTTCTTACAAAAATTCGTTTATGTATACATATGTATATATTAACCCTAATACGAAGTGGGGGTAAAGAACTGTTGCAGTAAGTAGTAAGGAACATTTAGCATAAATCAGGAGATATTTGAGAATTATTTTTGCCTTATTTGCATAATTTATACAAGTTATTCATCATAATTTTTATGCTAGTGTGGTTTATATATACTTGATAAGTCACGCAAATAATTTTATGTCACTCAGACATACAAGCTTAGTAATTGACACATGGAGGGTAGTTCGATCAAATAGGAAGTATTTTCATCACCAATTATGTGTAAGCATTGATTTGATCAAGTATTTAGTATACCCCTATGCTTTTAAAGCAACTCAGAACTTATCTGGGTCAATAGAATTTATTAATAGTTTTGAATTATTATACTGAAAGCCTAGAAAAATACATCACCCCACTTAAACAGTATATTTAAAACAAAAAATGCCTATCTGTTTGTTAGGTAAGGCTTTTAAATTGTTTTTTTTTTTAATTTATGGTTACTCCATTCGTGAACTATATCAGATTAAGAACATAACATTGACTTTGAGTGATGTTTTTTAAAAGTTTACTCATATTATGAAGTCAGTCTCTTTCGGACTAAATCGTATTCCTTTACTTATGCTTACAAACTTTGCTTATAATAGAGTCATTTGAACCTACATTGGAAAAGAAGTTTTATTTACGTAATTCGTAATATTATATCATATGTGCGTTATGACTTTTCCCTATATATCTTCCAAATTTATTATAGAGTTATACTATATACAAAGAGTTATATTATTCGTATATTCGATCATGTGTTTAGTATGCCTCTATTGTTTGGCCCCCTAAACATGTTATATTGACATATCCCCTAATGTCATATTGACTTACTGGAAGGAGTTCAATGTAAGTTTGTTAGGTTACTAGATTTTTTTACTTAGACTGTCTTCTAGTTATGTCTTCTGAACTTCTGAGAAGTTAAAATAGGATTGGAAGTTTGGTAAAGTATGAATTTCAGGAAAATGAGTTGGGATTTATACTTTTTACTATTTATATAGACGTGGTCCTAAAATTGAATTTAAGTAACAATAACTTGGTCAGTTGTCAACGAATTTGTAAATAAGAAAAAAAAGATGACATTTTGGTTCGATGAGATGTCACTGACCATCATATATTTAAAAAACAATAGATTTTGAATATAATACCTTAAATATAACTACAATAAATGAAATTTATTCTATTGAATCTTAAAGTGATTTTCAATATTTGGATGTTAAGGTAGCTTTTTAGAACCTTTACCTACTTTAGTTAAAAAATTTGGATTTTTACTGTCTAAATTAAAGTCTCTTAAAGGAATACTAAATATTAAACATTGAAACCTTCTTGACTATACTATGATAGTATACAGATCACTAATGGTACAAAAAAAGTACAATAACTAATGTATCGTGGTAGATCATACTATTGGTGTAGTTCTCAAATAGTTTCTTTGATGTATAGCAGTATTGTTATCTCCCGGACTAGCTGTTATTGCTCTTGCCAATCTTCTCAGTTGCAACTGCATGCTACGATCATTGGGCTCCTATTCTTTTTTTTAATTTAATTTGTAGCATCTGGGTGCTGATGTTGGATAAAAGGATTTCTATCTTATTTCGAGATAGAAAAGGTTAATTAGGCTTCCAGTAAATTCCAGTTATCTTTAGGCGGAGTCCGATCTCGAGCCCCAGTCTTCGCAGAGAAAACAAAGCTTCGACGAGTCGGGCGGAGGACTGAGCGGTATCAGTTCTTTGGTTTCAACTTAGATAACTTGACCTATTGTGGTGTTAATTAAATTTGACGGCTACTATAATATTACGCCTTTCCACGGCCGCTTTTCCCATGGTCTCAGGGGAAATTCTCTTATTAGGGTGTTGTCCACACTTCAGACGTTTTCCTTGAACTTTGAGTGTTTTTTAACTGTATACTTTTGAATAGTATGAAGTTTGCAGTCAGAGTGCAGAATCATTCCTTACAAAGACTAAAGAGAGGTGCATTAGTTAACATCTTCAAATACTTATTCTGAAACACTTAAAGCTTTTTGATGTTCGTCTTTGTGGTATTCCAGAAAATGTCGAGGCGTAACGCAGCTTCGGATGCAAAACCTGATGTTTGTAATGTATTACTCAAAGAGAGCTTACTGCTCCTGCAAAGAAAAGGAGTAGAGCGCATGAATGGTTCCATTGCACGAATTTGTCTGTTTTTGGATGTGCGTTGTGAGGTTGTTCTTCTTGTCAAAATATACTCGTACCTTTACCTACTAATTAATTATTTATTAACCTTATTCTTTTAAGGGACAAGCGTGCTCGAAATTGTCAAATTTAGGATGTTGCGGTCATGTTTTTTTGTTATTAGTATGGCCTTTGCTTTATTACTATTTATTTTGATTTTCCAGTTTTTTGACTACTCTATAATGTTGTCTAGATGACTCTGTATGTAAGCTGATAATTGATAAATATCAGCGTACATATAAATTTTTGCAGCTAACAAAAGACAAGTATCGTCCGCGAATAACGCGACTTCGGAGTAATGTGTGTTCCCTGCTTGATATATGTTGAATAAAACCGGTGCGAGCAGGGAGCCTTGAGGTACTCCTGCTCTCATCCTGTTATGGGAGGTTATAGTCCCGTTTATTTTGAAAATAAATTATCTGTGTGTTAGAAAGCCTTTAGTAAATTTGATAAACTTGCCGCTACCCCAAAATTTCTGTAACTTGTAGATCAAATATCTGGGTAATACCTCCAGTTTACCCAGCGAGACTAAGTCTTTTAAACTATAGCGCCCCATTGGGTTTTTTCTTTAAGGCTATTAGCCTCAGGTAACTCTCGGTGGGGTATCACTGGTTCACAGGACCTATATCATTAATAACAGCCTCTTTGGCTGCCCACGGCCTTAAAAATTCAACTCAATTAATTTCTTTCTTCATTAGGTCAAAATATTTGTTACACGCGCTCCCTAAATAAGAAAGCGCTGAACAAACATCAGAAAAAAGTAAAAATATCTTTAATTGTTATGTACTTATAGGTGGCCATTATCCCTTGTAATTATCACTTGTAAGTAAAAAATAAATACAGGGATATACAGGGTGGTTTATTATTAATACTGCATAATAAAAAGATTATTTATTTTACGTAGAATACAATTTTTCTCATATGCAAATAAAATTATTGATACAACTTAAATTAAATTATTTGTGAGATACAAGATCAATCATTCATTGTCTCTTAATCCTAAACGTGTTAATAAATAATGAAAGTATTGTCAGCAAAGAGAGTAAAATCGCCAGAGATATTGAGCTTTGCCAAATCATTAATATAAAGTTATAACGGAATTCATTACAACAGAAGATCAGTTATTACAGACTTTCAATGACCATCAAGGTGGGACTTAAACTAAGCCTGGACCGTACCTCGAAAACCATATCTCTCGAGATTGAGATCCATATAATCTAATGCGTTGCATAGATCAGACAATACTCCCGCCGAAATTGTGTCCAAATTTCTTTAAACTCAATGCAAGATCCTCCGACGTATTGATTGGGAAACCAAGTCAAAAATCTATTAGGTCAAAAAAGCGTTTAGAATTATAATGCTACTAGGTATAATATGATTTTTTTAAATATTCAAAATTTTAATCTGAATCTGACGATAATTTAAAGATTTTTAGCTAGTATTATCAATTTCTTTGTAAGTGAATAGTGATAGACCCCTCTGGTAAAAATAAATCTATTGAGTAATCTATAAAATTTCCATTACCTATATTGACCATTTATTTCATTGTTTTCATTTAATCATGTGATAATTACTGTATATTATGGTTTTATCTGGAAAATTTATTTTTCCCAAGAATTGAGTTTGGTCATGTTCCATATGATACTACATAATATCTGGTAATTGTGTGATTTCTAATAGCACAAGATTGAATAAAACTAATAGACATTTTACGAAACAGGTATAAAATAATTTTAACAATCTTTCAGATCTCGCTAACGGATTAATTAAGGAGTTAATGGTAGATATCTCTTGATAACTAATTAATCTGTTATATTAAAATTACACTATTAAAACCATAATCAAACGAAGCATAATATTGAGAAGTATATTTAGAATAGACATTTGTGAAATAAACTACACCCGGCCTTACATCGTGAAATAGATTATTCAACAGCTACTACGCTTAAATAGAACTCCCGGAATGGAAAAAAAATCGAAAGGGAGGAAAGATTTTTAAAACATCTAAAACATTGTTATCAACTTCACACATCTTCGACACTATACGATATCGTTTCCTAAAAACAAGGACCTAAACTCGATTACCATTATCACGAATTTCGGATTTTTTTCAGCTCACTTTTTTAAGAACGATATAAAAAAGAAAAAGTTTTATACTTACTTTTTTATTGTTAAGAATATAAATTTACGAAAGGTTTTAAAAGTTATTCAATCATCAATCATGTTGTTAGTTGGATCAATATTGTTTAGTTAGTAATTTACTAGTGAAAGTGTCCATATCTGCCTCACTTAGTTTGGGACAGTTACTTCTTGTAAAAGAAAAAAATTGTAATGGTTGAAAGAATTGGAAGAAATTTTTAATCAAAAACAAATACCTTCCAGCATTTTGCAAGATGTTAAAGTCAAAGCATATGATATCAGCAACCTTTGCTAAGCATTTAAACTAGAATTAAAAATTCCTTTACAATAAGGTATTATTTGATCTCTTCCTGACGATTAAATGATATTACGGGTAATTTCAGCAGAATGGGAAAAAAAGAACATAGAAATACTTTGGATCAAGTTGAGGTGAAACAGTCCAAGTCAAATATCTAGAAAAAAAGCGTCTTTACCACAACATTCTAATCCAAGACGTGACAACCTCATCAAAAATTTACCAGACAAGCGTAAGGTCATAGCCGTATGAAAATAAGGTGAAATATATTTTCAACAAAGGAAAATACAGGTTATGTTGCGGCAAATGTCAAAAATCTAAGTTTTACACACCTCTCAAGAGTTAATATTTTTATCTATTTGGGCAAAGCACATCTCTATTACCTACCTAAAATTCATAAAGAACAGATGCCTTTATGATTTATAACTCTTTTTAATCTCCGGAGATTCGCTTACATTCGAGTTGTCCAAATTTCTTCTAAATTTCATCCAATCAAACCACGAGAGCCATTTGTTCTTGTGGATTTACTTTAACCAATTAAACGAAAAAACGACTAACATCACAAGCTTGATGTTCTCTAGGGTACATATCATTAACTCCTCTCCTTATTTTGCTCTATGGTCTGAAGGCAATATTCAGTACAGGGAGCAGCACTGGAAACATTTTAAGAAACAATCCATATCTCTAATTCTATGGTTGGAACCTTTGGTGACACACAGTTTTACTACTCACCTGGTTAGTGGTAAAACTGTCTCGTGTATTGAAACAATCAAACTCCCTACATATGGCGACGATTACTAATTGTGAAAGTTTGGTAAAAGTTGGTAAAAGTTTACCCTGTCATTAAGTTCTTATTAGTATCCACATGAACTTATTTGTTGTTATCTTTATGAAGAAGGTCATATTTTTTTTGGCCATTAATATAAAGCTCGAAGCCTTTCAACATTCTTGTATTCTTTCAAAGTTACAAGATGAGTTGTTGGAAGGTTTAGAGAAGTAAACCGTATTTACACAGATTTCTGAAACACTTTCGATAGATTTTGGAGAACAATATCCTTATCAAAAAGCTCTTTATAAAGATATTCGGACAACAAATTGATTTACTTAGTAGGTCTTTGGACCTTGCCTGATAAAAATAAAAATAGTATCTCTTGTGGCATTTCTAAATGATCCACGAGGTCGATAAACTATTCTCTCAATTATGTATGACTTGAAAAGCAAGCTATGATGGCAGGTTTAGGTGTATGGTTTGACCGTGCGCTTACTGTTTTAAATACAATAGTAGTAATAGTAGTTATAATAGTAGTAGTTATAACTACTACCAGTTAAGGTATAGATAGATATATTTAATTAAAAATGAACCGGAATTTGGATTAGAGGCAACAGTAACTTGTTATTACTATTACTTATAACTCCACGAAAGAAATATTTTAATATTTTTTTTTATTATTTTGCAAATATAGACTATGTTTAAAAAAATTGCATAATACTAAAGAAATTCGATAGATTTCCTGTCACAAGCGCCCTATGTTTTTTATTTTTACTAACTCAACATAAAAGGAGATAATTATTATGAAATAAATCGTATTGATTTCAGAACTTTGTATCGTATGCGCCGTAGCAGCATGTGAAAGTTTAGCTATTGTATATTTTGGAAGTGGAGAATTGATCGCTAAAATAAAAGATAAACAAAATAAAATAATGTTTAATTCGAGAAGAATAACGAATGAATGAATATTGAATTCAAGAAGGTAGAAGGTATCTTTTGAAAACCTACATTCACTGGCGAACAGCTTTTATCGAAATTTATCTGGTAAATATGGAAATATTGTCACAGTTATGTAAACCATGAATGCTACAGGGGATGCCATATTTCATATTAATTAATAAAGGAGTTTTATAAATGGATTTTATGAAAAGTCCTTTTTTGGAGGTCGACGATTTGTAGGAGTAATATACAACTGTTCTTATATAATAGATTAATACATAATTATTTTAGTTTAGTTAGAACACTTTAATAAGCGTGAGATAATGCAATTCTTTTGACATGCCACACACATTTAAGTACAATTTCGTGTGGGACAAATCATTATATTCACATCCTATAATTACCAACCGCACTCATAAAACTCAACCTTTTTATTTAATGTATTCTTTTACAGTCGTTTACACAAGGCTTTTTATGAAAATTCGATCAACACCTTCCCCCGACCAATCCTAACTGATTTATTTACAATACAATATTCATAAAAAGTTGCTGGTTTCAGGCAGGCGGTCTTCGAACTTTCATTGTTCTTGTTTTAAATTTAGCACGACGTTTTAGTGGAAGTATCTCCAACGGTTATCAAGAGTAAACTAACAACAATAGCTATTCTACAGGCTTATATACTAAAGGTGTGTGTAGAGGTGTATGACGCCTCCTCATGCTCAGGCATGTGCTTTTCTGCTTCAGAGCAGAAAAGAACTTCAGAAAAAAATCAGGAGAATTTCCGGAAAATTTAACATCACGACTGCCGTCACTTCGAAGACAACTAAACGTGGTTTAGTATCGAAGACTAAGCCAGAATTCCTATTAAACACCAAGAACTGTGTTCACTAAATCCCGTTTGAATGTGGAGAGTCATACAAAGACAATGGAAGTTCGAAAATTGTTTACTTCTTTATCAATGTCTACCACTTCCAAAAACAAATCATATTTGTTAGTTAAAAAGTTATGACTGGTATTTTTAATTCTAGTATATATATATACGGTTTCTAAGTCAGGCATGGAAGTTTATTTGACTAGTAGAAATAGTATTGATTATGTATGTCAGGCAGGATGCAGGTGGATAGCGACGTGAATGCTGTAGTACACAGTGGGACCTATTTGCTTAAGTGTTTGTTTGCAGTGGGCACCGCTGCATGGTAAACAGTGTGGTTGATGGATTACAGGCCACTGCACTGGACATTAACCAAATTTCACTCTAACGTTTATGGCCGAATCTCAAGGTATTATGCCGCCTGCATTGATGAGAAAAATGGCCTCGGGCTTAATAGACGTCTTTTACGAAGCCTCCAGAGAACGAAGCGAATTTTTAGAGTATACAGTCTGTAAATAGGCACGATATCTTACAAGTCCGGCAGTTGCGTCTGGATCAATCCTTTCTCCTATTATGCCCCATAAAATACCTTACACGTAGGTACTTTACTGAACAACGAAAATAAGAAACCAATAACCAAATATTCAGTACGAAAGCCCATGCAGAGGCGGCTAATGCGGTTGGTGGCAGGGCAACCTTCGGACCCAAACCGAACTTAAGGCTGGAAACCGTAGACAAACTGACCCAAAAAATTGACAAATTAGGATTAATGAATGAAAAATTTATTCTTGGGCAAAAACTTTCAGAACAATTAGCCCAATATCATTTGCTTTAAAGACACTCAAAAAACTGCTAGACATACAAACAGACAAATTCATCAACATCTTCTACTTTAGTGTCCTTAAGTAGAAGATGTTGATGAATATATAATATTATATATATATATTATATATAATATATATATAATATTATATATATATATATATATATATATATATATATATATATATATATATATATATATATATATATATATTATATATATATATATATATATATAAATAATAAATTCATCAACATCTTCTACTTTAGTGTCCTTAACGTTTAACGTAGAGAAGACTCGAGGACACAAAGAACAGATGCTGGCCGCCTTTCTGTATAAGGCACGTTTGACAACAAAGGTAATTAGAGGCCTTAGAACTGTTCACACTTCGAAGTTGTATATTCAAGCAGAGAAGCGTGAAACGATAGCGACCGTAGGATTCGCAGGGATCTGATCTGATACACAGATGGATAAAAGAGGGACGAAGGTGCGAGAACTGCGAGAGGGGAAGTTTTGGAGAAAAGCCATGGATTCACTAAGGATCTTGCATCAGCCTTTCAGTCATAAAGCTTTGCAATACCGAATGTCAGAAAAGGCTAGGGGAATCTACAATAACAAGCAGCATAATAACAGGGAAGCAGTTCATAAGTCGCTCGCGAAGTCCAGCGTTACAGCGAAGCTATCCCAGCTTCGCTGTTATTACTACAGCATTATATTACTAGTTACTTGAAGAAGAGGATGTAGGTAAACTTTGTTTGCTGCACAGACTTAGGGCTTTAGGTCAAGTTGACCTTTTATACAGGGTGTCCAAGATAAGAATCCTAAGCATGGGGATCTCGGTACCTGTTGGAGATACAGCTTCGGTTAAATTCGGAAAAAGTTGTGCACTTTGAAGCGTATTTACATGCCGTTGAGAAACTTCAAAAATTTCCATGGCCTGCTGAGATATTTGGAAAAAACGGAAATTTGCCAATATCGATTTTATTTTTTACTGGCTTTATTTTAAAAGATATCAAAAAACTATTGACATTTTCTTATTGACACTTTTGAAGTAGTACGTGATGGCGCTTTTAAATTTTATATCCGACGTTTCGTTTCCGAGAAACCACCATCAACTTTATTTTTTTATATGGCGCGAAAAGAAAGTACACCCTGTATCTGATTCCATTTTTTATTACAAATTCAACGATGTATCACATGTCACCTTTTTTTTTGTTAGTTAAAAGGAAAAATACAATTTTTCTTTTTTTTTAAACATATTATTAAGTAGGCTTTGGAAACAAATGCTTTGACACTTTGACGTAAATACCTTTTACCCTGTCACATATTTTTTATTAAATATTAATTGCCGTTGTTGTTACCGTGATTGTCGAGGTGTTGTTTGTTGAGTAATTATTGTTATTATTATTTACTGTTGTCGTAATTATTGCTAAAATTGTGTTATTATCTTCAAATATGCCTGGTGGTCATTATAGTCATGAAGAGAAGTTTGACATGCTGTCGTGCTACATTTTGTGCTACAAAAATACTGTAAATACAGCAGCAAAGTATCTTAATAAATTTCCAGATAGAAAGCAACCATGTAAATCCATTTTCTTAGAGTTGGCTCGAAATTTAAAAGAATATGGTTCATTTAAAAAGCCTGTTTTATCTCGAAAAAAGGAATCTCTTGAAGAAACTCAAAATAATGTTTTACAAGCAGTTATTGAAAACCCCGAGATATCAACCAGGCAAATTGAAAAAAATGTAGGAGTGGCCAAATCTACAGCTCAGTTTATTTTACGTAAAAACAGATATAACCCCTACAGATTTAGAATTTGCCAAGGACTTAAACCTGGGGATTTCGAACGACGTCGGCATTTTTGTGAGTGGTATACACGTGCCTGTGAAGAGGATTTTAATTTTCCATCAAAAATAATATGGTCCGACGAAAGTATGGTCACTAATAATGGTATCTTTAACCGCCGCAATAGTCATTACTGGGTCCAACAAAATCCGCGTGTTAAGAAAATATCTAGACATCAACAACGTTTTGGGTTTAATATGTGGTGTGGAATTTTAGGAACCAAAATACTAGGTCCATTTATTTACCATTATTCATTAACAGCAGAACGATATCTTAATTTATTGCAAAATGATTTAGAAGACTGCTTAGATGATTTACCTCTGGCACAAGTCAATAGCTGTTGGTTTCAACAAGACGGGACTCCTGCACATAATTCTGGGCAAGTTCGACAGTACCTTTCGCAGCGTTTTCCTGAAAAGTGGATTGGAACCTCTAGTGAAGTGTCTTGGCCAGCGCGATCCCCGGACTTAACCCCTTGGACTTCTTCCTTTGGGGAATTATTAAAAACCGAGTCTATCAACATTCTTTTGGAACTGAGCAGGAATTATGAGAATGTGTGACGGCCGCTTTTCAAAGTATTACGCCAGAGATATTGCGTGATGTTTTAACTGCTACTGTAAGAAGATCATACTTATGTCTAGAAAATAACGGAAACCTGTTTGAACACCTGTTTTAAATTAAATTTATAAAATGCGTTAATTTATTTGCTTTTTTCGTTATTTTTAAAATATATTCATTATTTGTTGCATATCGTTAGATAATCGTTAGATATCGTTAGAAAAATCATTTGTCTATTACTGGTTACATTTTTTTATTTATAAGTAGTACAATGTACAATGCAAATCAATGCTTCATTTAGCTTCATCACTCTCTAAATAGATATTAAAAAAAATGTGACAGACTCGGTAACAGGTATTTACATACGTCAAAGCATTTGTTTCCAAAGCTTACTTAAAAAATATGCTAAAAAAATAGAAAATTTGCATTTTTCCTTTCAACTAACAAAAAAAATGTGACATGTGATACATCATTGAATTTGTAATAAAAAATGGAATCAGATACAGGATGTACTTTCTTTTCGCGCCATATAAAAAAATAAAGTTGATGATGGTTTCTCGAAAACGAAACGTCGGATATAAAATTTAAAAGCGCCATCATGTACTACATCAAAAGTGTCAATGAGAAAGTGTCAATAGTTTTTTGATATCTTTTAAAACAAAGCCAGGAAAAAATAAAATTGATATTGGCAAATTTCCGTTTTTTCCAAATATCTCAGCAGGCCATGTAAATTTTTGAAGTTTCTCAACGGCATGTAAATACACTTCAAAGTGCACAACTTTTTCCTAAATTAACCGAAGCTGTATCTCCTACAGGTACCGAGATCCCCATGCTTAGGATCCTTATCTTGGACACCCTGTATATAACTGGTATAAAGTTTCAATAGGTAAGATACATGCTATAAAGTATCTTCAACGTACAATTATATCTTATGAACCCAAAGTTCTTATAGACTCACACATTTTTCTCCCTATTAATCTAATATCCTGCAGATTTTATTGTTAATCATATCACAAGAGGATTTCTCGAATTTTATAATTGGTCTCGAACAAAAAACTGATATTAAATATGACTAAATATTTTTGTCGGAATTTGAAATTCCACCATTTTTGGTTAACAGCATGACCAAAGTCTATATATTTCTTTGGTATGATGGGATTCCAGTTGAGGCGTTACCAATTATTCATGACCTTGGGCTGCAAATTGACAGCAAGTTGTCCTTTTCAGATTATATTTAAGGTATGGTTAGGTCAGGTTTACTAATGCCCTATATCCATCTCTGTAGCTTCTCGTTGCGTTGGGAGAAACTCATTAAAATATATTTATTTTAGCTGTATTGTTGATTTGTGTGAATTTTTTCAGGTTAATAACAAAAGTGGAATTACCAAAAGGAGAGTCGACATTTTTTTATGTTAATAAATTAATAAATACAGGCAATAAATTATATTCGCGATACCGGTGTCCTTTCTTTCTTGCACATACATAAATACATATTTATGACAACAATTCCATTTTCACTACTTAATTTTCTCACTAGCATTTTATTATTTTTATAAATAGTGTTTAAGCAGATAACTAAAAAGCTGTGGGGAGACATAAAATAATAATATATTTTTAAGAGAAGATTGAAATACCATATATATATATATATATATATATATATATATTTTTTTTTTTTTAAACGGAAACTATCAACATAAACAGCAATTCCGAGGATTAGACGTGGAAAAAAGTAAATAACAACCTGAATTTTTTCCGCATTATTTTCATTAACACAGATATCCTGGGCGAACTGTATTTCTTGTTATACCTGCTTAGTTGTTTATAGTTGCTTATAGTTTAAGGACAATAAAGAATTTATTTTGCCGTCAGCGTCAGTTACATTTGTGACAGTCTTGGAATAGTGAAAATTTATTTGTTGAATTGAAAATTTTACTTCCAAAATGGTTTACACAATAGCCAAAAGAGTGGAAATTATTCTAATTTATGGTGCCCAAAACCAATGTGCTCGGCAAACTGCCGTCACGTTTACCGGTATGTTTTGGACCTTGTTAATAAGTTTACTGAAACTGGATCTGTTGCAAATAAAAAACGTGATCATCGGCGAATTTTGAATGAAGCCGCTCAAGTTGAAATTTTGGGTCATTTTGGAATAAATCCTAATACTTCATTACGTAGAATTGTTGCTGCCACTGGTATTTCATTAGGCTCTGTTCACACAGTTACCAAACTTCATAAATTTCATCCATTCGAAATGAAAATATTGCAAAAGTTAAATGAAGACGATTTCGATAGGCGAGTTGAGTTTTGCGAAAAAATAACTGGAGCTATTAATGATAATACTATTCATGTAAAGAATATCTGCTTCAGCGATGAATTCACATTTTATTTAAATGGATTTGTTAATAAGCATAACTGTAGATATTGGAGCAATGAAAATCCTCATGCATTTGTAGAAGGGCATACCCAGTACCCTCAAAAAATTAATGTATGGGCAGGCATTTTAGGAAATAAAGTGATTGGGCCATTATTTATTAACGGAAATTTAAATGGAGACATTTATTTGGATATGTTGGAAAATACCATCAATCCGCTTATCACTGAATCCATTGAAAATTGTTCTTCCCGTCCGGCAATGGATAGACGACGAGTTTCCAAATAAATGGATATGGCGAAGGGGGCCTATAGAATGGCCTGCTAGATCTCCTGATATAACGCCGTTAGACTTTTTTCTATGGGGTCATTTAAAATATATTGTGTTTACTCCCCAACCTGAAAGTTTAGATGAACTTCGTTAACGCATCATCGACAGTTGCCATGATATCCCATAACATGTTTTTGAAAATGTCCGTCAGGGATTTGAACATCGCCTATATCATTGTTTGACCAAAAACGGGCAAAATTTTGACCACAACATTGAAATAATAACTGATATTTTCATGTTTTTATTTCTATCTGAACAAATTAACAACAAAGTTAATATTAAATTATTAATTAATAAACAAAGATTTTTCTAATTTTCTCGAAAACGAATTGACTGATTTAAAAAATCAAACGTCAAAATAAAAAACTTCGAAAGACCTTTTAAACAAGCTATTACTCGATACCCCTTGCCATTTAAAATTTTTAAGGGGATGACCCTGGGGGGCAGAGAGAGAAAGAGGGCCAAGTAATTTTAGGTTAGAAAGTTGTCCCCTTTTGACAAACCTTTTGACGTATTTCGGCGTTTTTTTTTAAACAGTGGTTTTCGATAAATCCGGGCTGGGAAGTTTTCAAATGAACACCCTGTATAAGGAGAGGAGCATAGTTCATAAGATTATTTATTTTGATGAGTTTGGAAAAACAATAATTAATTTTAATATCAAAGCATGACAGATCTTTTCATACATATTTATGTATTAAGAATAACAAATGGTATATTAGCGTAATATTTAAATCTAATGCTCATTTAAAAACAAAGGCAAATGGAAGATGTCAATCATTTCTCTAACCTATGTTAGTAAATGTTATATTAGCAATATTTCGATAAGTATTTTCTGATAATGATGTTTTTGTTTCCTTTCTAAGAACTTTAAATAATAAGAAATAATAAATTGAATTAAATATAAAATAGAAATAATACCCTATTTCATTTATTATTAAAAAACAAAATTACTATGAAACAATTTTAATAAGAACGTAATTGCTCTAATAATCTATTTCTATCTTCTTAATATTGCGTCCCCCAAAAAATCTTAAATATCATTAAAACTAGCCTATTCTAATTCATAAAATATACATAGTGTACAAAGATACAATTTATGTTACAATTTATGCTGTTAAATGGCAATTATAACTATAGCCTGTTTAAATAATAATCTTTATATATTGCTCTACTTCTTCACCAGCTTTTTCTTCTTCTGTAGGTACATCCTTTCTTTTTTGGAAATACGGATTCTTCTTAGGGTCTAAATTTAAGCTGTATAAATTGATCGCTTCTTTACAGTTGACATTATACCACCAGTCACAAGCGAATTCCTTTTGATTAAAAAGTGTTCCATTGGTACACAAAAATGATGATCCCTGTTCACCCTCTCTTCCGTCATGACAAACATGATATGCCTGTAAAAAATAAATTTTCGATATGATTATTTGGTCTATATCTTTATCTTCTAAGATTAAAAAAATAGTTGATAGGTTTAAGTAAGTTTGGTAACAATATGAATTACTTTGTAATGGTTAATCAAGGAGTTAAATTTTTTGATTATACTCTCCTTATAACGGGGTGTTCAATAAGGATGATATATTTAAGAAATATCAGAATAGACATTTTTGAAATGTCTTTGCTGTTTGTGTTCAGTATATATACATTAATAAATCATCATTTATCTTCTAATTGTGCTCTCATCTGTAAAATTTTAAATAAAGTGGAAATTGCATTTACACTTTACACGTACAAATCCACTAGAAAAACGATGAAAAAATTTAATAAGTTCTGACAGCTGGGCATATTTTGTGACTTAAGTACCATAAACACGTTAATTGTTTAGCAAATGAGCTCAAGGCGAACATGGAAAAATCTCGGATTTGGTTCACACTCATCCCTTATTACGTAATAATATATTTTTTTATTATCATTCATCTTCTAACTGTGCTTGCAAATAGTTGCATTGTGATTGTACATATACATATCCACTATAGAAAAATCAAAGAAAAAATACAAGAAATTTTGACAACTAAGCGAATTTTGTGACTTGAGCACCATAAACGCTGTTTGTTTAAAAAAATGGGCTTATGAAAACTTGGAAAAAATCTCCATTTTGGTTGATATGCATCGCTTATCGCGTGATAATTCTTTGATCATCATTTATCTTGCAACTGTGCTTGCAACTAGTTAAATTGTAAACAAGGTGGAAATTGCATTTATACTCTACATATACAAATCCACTAGAGAAAAACCAACAAAGAAATACAAGAAATTGGACACATTTTGTACTTGAACACAATAAACGTGTTTGTTTAGCAAACTTGAAATAATCTTGGTTTTTTTATGTCGGGTATGTCATTTTTGGACTGAAGATAGTCAATATGAGATTTTGAAGAAGAAGCCCCTGCATTTACAAAGACAAATTCAACTCAGCCCTTTATACTAAATTTTAGGTTTTAATCGTAATAACTATTAAAAGGTTATAGCAAGCAAATGGGAAGAATCAATAATTTAATCATCTCTGAATTTAAAATAAAAAAGTACCACAACCTTCCACGATTAACTGCTTCTTTTGCACCTCATTTTTGAAATACCAACACGGATGGCATAATGTTTTGTTACTTAGCAACTTGGTGGTATATTACACCAGGGTGGGTTAAAGTCTTCAACCTTAAAGGAAAGCACTCCTTTTGATAGGTGCAGTTGTTGTGTAATATTTGTTTGAGTGTTTTCTGAAAATTGAGAATTTTGAATAGCGAGCTACTATTATATCGCAAACTATTTGTTTTAAAAGGAAATTCATCTACGCAAAAGTTAGGTTTAGAAAAACTGCAACCACTGACGATAATATTGCTAAGTTTAGCAAATAGTAATACACAACCAACAAATGTTGGTCACATATTAAATTATTTATTTACCCATAAGGAAGTTTTCCGCGCGTTGTGTTTGCTCACGTTAGGCAAACAAAGTTTTCGAATGAATATTGCCGGTGCTCTGTCGAGGCAGTTTAGGCGCAATTAATTAGAGGTTTGGGCTGATTAATTAACGCAGATGAAACTTGAATATATAGCCGAAAAAAAAATTAAGTCAGGCAACGATTGTTTTTTTAACTAGAAAACTTCACCTTTTACTTTACCTTCAAATAGGAAAAACTATTACAGAAACACACTACGTATAATTACTGGGGAAGCTGAAGACAGAAATTAAGGAAAAACGGCAACATTTGCAGAAAAAAAAAGAGAATTCGGTTTTTTTAAGAAAATGCTCGGTCTCACACTTTAACGCTTGCTATGGCTGGTAGTTTCCAAATAATAAAAAAGTGGACTGTATAAATAAGAAAACGAAATTTTAAATTAAGAGATGATTACTGCTGACAAGCCTCTTAAAAACTCTTCACATATTATTTTCACTACTTGGCGGTCTGCGGCTGTAGTGGGAATAATAGCAACGTTGCTACGTTGTAAAATGAATAATAATGTAAATTAAATTAATACGATGAAAAAAAAATTGCAAAAATCCATGAATTATAGTTTAAACTTCCTGACTAACCTTCTGACTTACCATATGTAGCCCCAAGGAACTTTTTTTTTCTAATCTAAGAATTGTGCTCAAGGGATAGAACTTTTCTTAATTTCGTAAACTTTTATTTTGCAGAGAAAGACGCCAAGTACTGTTTGGATGGGTTAAAATTATTGAAATATGGTTGAATAGATGGAACCATCATTGGGAGAAATATACAGACTTACAAGAAGGCTATGTAGAAAAATAAACACAAATTTAAAGAAAAAAATGATCTGAAAATCTTTCTTTCAAACAAAGATTATTTACTTGGAAATTTGTCAGACCACCGTCGTATACCTAGAAAAGCGATAATTTAAATAAAAAGCGTAAAGTGAAGGGATCGGAATGCACAATTTAACTTAATGCATTAAATTTGTTTCGCAGAAAAGTGCACTTCATATTTTAGTATGTATAATATAAACTGTCTAATCAAAATGTCAGTATGTTTAGCTCGCTATTACAAATTTCCAAAGAAAAAAAAAAAATTGGCGACGTTTTTTTTTCTGTCTTAGTAGTGAACACAACTTTGGACACCATTTCGCCACCGCTGAAATGTTAACAAAAAACCAAATTTGATGCGCACTAGTTTCATAAATCACCAAAAAGTGAAAAATTACTAAGAACGCAAGTGAATTGGTTGAAGCAAAAATATTCTGCTTAATTTTTTGCTTGAAGAAAATTGCGGCGGCTTAAAAAATTACGGTTAAAAAATACAGAGGCAACGGATTGCACAAATTTGACTAGCGGTTATGTCATATCAAGTTCCCCGGGGAGGGCCGGGGTAGAATAGCCCTCCGGTATGCTCTGCCTGTCGTAAAAGGCGACTAAAAGAGCAACCCCTTTGGTGGTCGATGTTGTCCACTTGCATCGCCCGGTTCAATACCACCACATAGGACTTAGGCGGCATGAAGTGGTTCCATGGAACTCACGTTTCGCCGCCATGTCGATGTGTCCGGTTCCAAAAGGGAAATGGAGAAGAAAAGTAAATGCATGATGGCGCCCTCACGACCAAAACTTTCCGGAGGTAAACTCGCCTCCCATTCGGATCTCCGGGCGGAGGCTGGTCGGGGGGGGGGGGGGGGGGTCCATCAGGCGGATCAAAAAGCCTAAAAATCAATTTCTGCAACATCAGAGGCCTAAACACCAATATTAATGCAGTACACCAACAATTGCAATCAAATAGGCCTCACATTCTCGCATTGGCAGAAACAAAGGTGAAACCTTCAACAACAAATGTTCACCTCATTTATCCTGGATACGATCTACACACCCGATTTCGACTAAACTTTGGATTGGCAGTATTTGTCAAGAACGATTTGAGTTGCCAGCGGGAGGAAACGCTTGAACCTGCCGACTTCGACGTCATGAGGCTCAAAATAATAGCCAGTGGTGCCACGAAATTTATTTGCTGTATCTACAGACCACCAAGCGACACCCAATATAGACGGCTCTTTTTGAACCTGGTTGATTGCATTAACCATCTGCAAATTGACTACCCAAGCGCAGAAATCATCGTCATTTTAGTGGGTGATTTTAACGTTCACAATATCAATTGGCTGCGCTTCTGCAACAAGAACGACGATGAAGGACGAGAAGCTGAGCTATTTGCCATCATATGCGGGCTTACGCAGCTTGTGGAGGAACCTACCAGAATCCCCGATCGAGACGGCGAGTTCGCGAGTCTCCTAGATCTGGTCTTGGCTTCAGACCCTGACTCGTACACAGTATCAGTGCATGCCCCCCTAGGAACATCGGACCACAAATTGATAACAGTCTCTTGCCAGTTGGAGGTTAAAACGCAGAATCCTCCGATGCCGCGGAAGGTATGGCACTATAAATCAGCAGAGTGGAACCATCTTCGGGAATGTTATCGCTCATTCCCTTGAAAAGAAGTCTGCTTTAGAACCAATAACATCTCAGAATGTGCAAACCAAATTACAGAGACGATTCTGGCAGGAATGGAAGCTTATATCCCTTTTTCTACTAAATGCGGATCAAAAAACAAGCAATGGTTCAACCTGAATTGCAAAAAGGCAGTAAACACTAAAAACACAGCATATCGCAAATGGCGTCAACATCCTTCCATCGAAAATCGGAGGAACTTTTTAGCCTCCAGAAATAGCTGCAAGCGAATTATTGATGAATGCAAAGAGAGTCACAACAACATGATCAAAAACAAACTGCTAAACGGCCCAAATGGAACAAGATCTTTCTGGTCGGTATCGAAAGCCGTTAGTCAAGGATTTGCTAAGTCGGCCTTGCCACCCCTAACAGCAGATGATGGTTCTATCGCGGTAACAGCAAGGAAAAAAGCCAACTTACTGGGTAAACTCTTCGCGTCCAATTCTATTCTGCACTCGCAAGGCAAAACACCGCCATATTTGCCAAGAGTGAATTCATCGATGGGAGAAATTTCGTTTCCCCAACGAACTATAAATAAGATTCTTAAAAGCGTAGACACCAACAAAGCTTCTGGACCCGATGGAATTCCAGCCCTAATACTAAAACGTTGTGCAGACGAATTGACTCCTCCCTTATGTAGACTGTTCACGGCATCGTATAAGCAGGGCCAATTTCCAACAAGCTGGAAAACTGCTCGAGTGCAAGCTGTACCCAAAAAGGGTAAGAAGACGATGCCCTCCAATTACCGCCCGATTGCACTAGTTCCAGTAATATCGAAGATTATGGAGAAAGCAGTCAACCAACAACTGTTAAGATATCTGGAATCATCTAGACTAATCAGCGATCATCAATACGGCTTCCGAAAGCTTACTCTCTTACTCCACCGGCGATCTTCTGGTCTACGTCACACACTTGTGGACGGAGGCCATGGAGAAGCACGGCGAGTCACGCTTAGTCGCTCTTGACATTTCCACGGCATTTGACAGAGTGAGGGACTACTAACCAAGCTCTCCTCAATCGGCATACAAAACTCATTATTGAATTGGATCAAAAGTTTTCTTGAACAACGAACAATCCAAGTAGCCGTCGATGGATACCTCTCCGACAAATTTAACATTAACGCTGGAGTCCCTCAAGGATGCATTCTATCCCCCACCATTTTCTTGGTATATATCAACGATTTGCTAGGAACCACTGTCAATCCAATCTACAGCCTTGCGGACGATAGCACTTTTTCCACATTTAATTTTTTAAAAGTCCGCCAAACCAACGACAGCCGCAAGTTCTCAGAATCTTAGGCAGCAACAAGTAGCTTCAACCAACAACGATATTAGAGCAATCTTGGAGTGGGACGATAACAATTTGGTCAATTTTAACGCTAAAAAAACGAAGGCTGCACTATTTACGATGAAGACTAACCTTGGTGGCCCGGAGCTGGTTATGGCAGGGAAAACATTGCCAATGAAATCATCTTTACATCTTCTAGGAGTCGAGGTCACCAACAGTGTGTCCTGGCATGACCACGTTGCCGAGGTCGCCAGGGCGGCTTCCAAAAAACTCGGAGTGCTTTTCAAAACGAAAAAACTGTATACACCAGAACAGTTGCTGACTCTTTATAAGGCTCAAATACGCCCTTCCCTCGAGTATTGCTCGCATGTCTGGAGCTCTGCACCCAAGCATAGTTTAAATCTGCTGGATTCTATACAGAAGAGAGCTATTCGTCTTATCGACAAACCAGAACTGACAAAGAGTCTGGATAGTCTAGAGCACAGGAGAAAGGTGGCTGATCTCTGTTTATTCTACCGTTATTATCACGGTAAGTGCTCCTCTGAGCTGGCAGGCCTGATTCCACCCAGGGCTGTTCCGGCAAGAAGGACGCGTCTAGCAGTTGCGGCTTATCAACATCGAGTCCACCTGCCTACCCCAAGGACGTCGCTGTATCGGGACTCATTCATCTGGAGAACATCTTCTTTGTGGAACGGGCTTCCACCTCACATATTTCCCGATGCATACAACCTACAGCGATTCAAGATAAATGCCTACAAATATCTTCGCGCAAGCACCACTCCAAGAGTGACATAGGACTTGACTGTGTTTACCATTAAAAAAAATTAACTGTTTTTAGAACAAATTTGATGGGACTTATGATTTATAGTTGATTTATGGTTTAAATCGAGTTAATACAAGAAAATACTAGTCCTAAATTGTAAGCTTGCTTTATTACTAAATTTTTTTACTTACTTGTGGAAACTTGTCTTACATGGTATATACATCTATCTTCCACAAAAGTTCGGTTCTAAAGATGCATCTGAATATGAAAAATGAAAGGCAGAGTTTTTGCAAATTTCATAAAGAAAACTAAACTCCAAAAATAAGTTGAAATTTAACAAGGAATGGCAAGAGAAAACTATTCTTCGCACAGGTGTATTTTGTACACCTAAACGTTAAGTAAAAATAAATGCACGGATACGTCAAGTATTTTTTTGTTAATAATTTACTTTAACTTTTGACCTTATTTTATTAAATGTGATGAGGCATACTGCTCCCGCCAAATAGATAAAGAAAATTTATTGACATATGGTTTCTGGTATGATTGCCAACAAGCAAATTGGAAAAAAAAATGTTTTTTCCACCTGCGAACAATGGATAGTTTTAACAACTAATTTTATTTTATTAATAAGACAACTTTGTTTTCTTTATATAAACACAAGTAGAAACATATGTCATAATTAAAATCCTTATGATAATCTAAGAAAATTTATAGACTCTTTATCAAAAATAAGTCAGGGAAAATTATAAAGATTTCAACTTTTCTTCCTTCTTGCATACACCTGGACCTTTGGACTGTGCAGTTCGGACAATACGTTCACGTACAGTGCCTCTCGATGCAGCCTGAATCTGTACTGCACTGGAGGTTTTCTTTTTTTTGTTCCATTCTTAACTTATTAGCTCTCTTCATATAACTTAGTTTGAACTTGTGCATTTAGCTTTCTCTTTATGGCTATTTTTTTAAGATTTTCTGAAATGCACGGTGACGCTTCTCTTTCGATTTATCTGGCATCATCCGGCCTAGCTCAAGGCCTGAATAGGTTCAGTTACCACCGAAAAGGGTCTAGGAAAAGGATACGACGGATAGAAAAGGACAAAGAACTACCACATATTCACTGGCTGAAGGATGACGCAGACATCGGCTTTAACTTTGCTACATTAAAATAATATTAGTGGTTTTACTATTATTGCATATTGACTTTAAAAAAGACGAAATATATAAATTTTTGGCTACAGCAATGAGAAATAATTAATTTCTGCCTATATTTTTTTGTCTAACATAATTTGAGATGACACGGTTAGAATCCCTGAATAAAAATGATTTTCTTCACCTCATCTCTTTTTTTTAAGTCAATTAATGAAATATACAGGGTGATTTTTAAGTTGATACTTTTTTTTAACTGTGTATAGAACTCGGTAAAATAAACATTTTTTTCAAATAACTTTATTCAAAAAACCGAAAAATAAAAAAATTGCATTGCCAAAATGTTATAAAATGAGTCCAATACGGTCCTCTCTAATTTAAATAAGTTGTTCAAAGTTGTCACCATTAACTTCAACACAACGATTTGCTCGACGTAACCACTGTTCTGTAACGGCACGCAATAGAGAAATCGGTTTTTGTCTAACTGTTGCCGCAGCCTGCTCAATACGTGCTATTAGTTCTTCTTGTGTGTCGATAGGCGTCTTGAAAACTAAACTTTTCATATACCTTCACAAAAAAAGTCACATGGATTCAGTTCATTTAGGTCTGGCGACCTTGGTGGCCATGTAACTGGTCCATTTCGGCCAATCCACCGATTTGGGTAACTTATATCCAAAAATTCGCTCACTTCTCGTCTAAAATGGGCAGGTGCTCCATCCTGCAGGAGCCACATAGCTTGTCTGATATTCAGTGGCACGTCTTCTAACAGAACAGGCAGATTATTTTGCAAAAAGTCCAAATAAACATCGCCCGTCAAACGGTCTGGTAAGATGAATGGTTCAACAAGTAACCCATTCACAATTCCTGCCCACACATTAGCAGAAAAGCGGTGTTGAAAATTGGTTCTGCGAATTGCATGGGGATTATCAACAGACCAAACATGCGTATTTCGAAAATTATTAATTCCGTTTCGGGTAAATGTTGCCTCGTCCATGGCTAAAATTTTGTTCGAAAAATGTTGATCATTTTCATGTTGTTGTAGGAACCATTCACAAAACTGAACTCTGCGGGGGAAGTCTTCAGGCAGTAGCGCTTGGACACCTTGAACGTGAAAGGGATTAAATTGATTCTCGCGCAATGCTATCCATACTTTTGTTTGACTTAATCCGACCTGCCCTGCAATAACTCGAGTACTTGTTGTTGGATCTTCTTCGATGAGATTTAAAATTTGTTCTTCCCTATGAACATTTTCAGGTTTCCTTCCTCTTCCTGCATGCCCTCCACGATGTTCCCGTAAATCGCCAGCATCCCTAGCTCGTTGAATAAGATTTATGAAACTTCTGTGTGTAGGATGATTCCGTAAAGGAAAGCGGTCTGCGTATAATACCGAAGCAGCAGCAGCACTTTGAAGACATTCTCCATAAATAAGCAACATATCAACAAGTTCATTGTTTTCATAACGATGTGCCATTTTTAGGATTTGCAAATTTAAAATTAACAACAATAAACCAAAAGTGTCTAAGACTAACTGGTCGGTACAATGCGTCATCGATAATACAAAAATTCGAGCAAAAACTAAACATAAACAGAGGATGAAAAACAAGGATTAAAAATTGGCTCACACTACTTATGGAACGTTACAGGTTCTCAGTTTCGGGGCACAGAAGTCTGCTTCTCCCACAATCCATTTGGCATTATCCGTCATGGTTACTAGCATAGGGGTAGAAAGAGGTGAATATGTCTGGAAACGGATGTGGGAGGAAATGATAAAGAAGAACCCTGTGTTGACTAGCTGAAAGATAAGAGGTGACGCAGAAATCAATTTACTTTCCTAATTGAGTTTAAAAAAGAAAAAAAGTCGGTTTAGGGTATTATAGTAACGAGGAAATATATCACAGAGCCTTTTAGCAACAAGCTTTGTTTTTTCAAATGTTAAAACATATCAAATATTACATAGTTATATTTCAAATATAACTATGTAATACAGTATTTTTTAGTAATAATTTCTTGTAATTTGATTGTAATATTTTCTTGTTTTTTTAATCTTTGTGGAAATCTAGAAAAACTAATATCTTACAAATCAGGGCCATAGAAGTTATTATGGCTCCAACTTATATATAGGGAGTTTTCTTAGAATTCGCCAAGTTATCTGATGTATTTTTAACGTTTGTTTCATTTTGACGTTGTTCCTATTTAAGAAAACAAAGTTAGTTGTCAAAACTGTTTAATTTTAGCAAGTGGAAAAAAGGGACTGAAAAGGATCAAATTCTTCTTATTAACATAGTTTATCTATATAAACTATAGTTTAGTCAAGTTTTCGAATATATGGAAAAGTGTCTATTCTTTAAGTCAATTGAGAATTTGTCACATGATAATAATTAATAAATAAATATTAATGTCTTTATTATACCAAAATGTATATTGGCGAAGTCTAATCTAGGGCTAATCAACTTATGAGCAATTATGATAACAAATCGATAATATGACATCCGTGAAAATTATAAAATTTCTCTTGAGTTGGTAAAAAGTAATGATAAACAAAAAAAATATCACATTGTCTGTAACATGAGCAAATACGATTTTGATTTTTATCTGAAAGCCAGCAATGGACATGCGCGTAAGCGAATTCGGAAGTTTATTATGCATTCAAACAGGATTAAAAAGAAAGCATCTGTGAAATAACGGTGCACGAAATCGAGGAACCGATCATTTATTTATACACCTTAAATTGAGATCGTATAAATTAGGCTAATAAAAGTATTAATATTTGTAATTAATAATACTATTATTTGCGGAAACATGCATTTAAAATCTTAAGTCATCCTCAAAAATGACACTAAGGTTTTTAAAGTTATTAACTAGTTTTAACCAAGTGCCTTCCACAATCAGATGTAAATTATCAAAGACAAATTTTTTCTTGTTTTTCAAAGAGAAATTACAGAATAATTTATAGGATTTAATTTTTAGTTATTGCTTGAGGAGAATGTGAAAATACAAATTTTTACAACAATTACAATTACAATTACCCTGCAATATATCATCAGCTTTAAAAAAATAATAAATTTGCGTCATCATCCGCAAACCCTAAATACTGCAATATTTATTAACTTTAAACATGCGTGCTACATATATTAAAAATAAAATCGGACCTAAGACGGATCCTTGAGGTACACCAGAAATTTAAAGAAATAAAAAAGTTTAATGACTTAATATTGAATTTTGCTATAAACAGGCTGTAATATACAGGGTGTTTCAAAAGTCATGGTGCAAACTGAAAGGGGGTGTAGAGGAGCCTATTTGGAATCACAATAACCCCCTATGTTGTTATCCGATTTTTGATGGTTTAGAAGTTATAGCTGTTTTTCACTTTTTTTCTATAATTTACTTCTGGCTTAAAAAAATATTTTTTTTAATTTTTTAAAAAAAATATTTTTTTTAATGTCTGGGGATTTATTTTTTAATTATATTTTTTTAGTATTTTTTTAAAAAATATCAAGTCTTTTTAATAAAAGTGTATCATAAAAAAAAATGTGTATTATCGCTGCAGAAAATCATGTTTAATTTTTTTGTGGTTTCTTTAAAAACAAATTTTACCGTTTTAATGAGGCACCACAGTACAGAAAGGCGCTGCAAGAATTTAAACCAATGTTTTAATAATTCTTACAACTTATAGCCTTTCAACAGAAATGTTTAACTTAAAGGTCTTTATCTGTTTAATATAAGTTAAGTAAATTTTTAGAAAAATGGAACGTAAAAGAAATAACAGCTAAAATAAAACTAGAATAAATCATTGGCATTTATTTAAAAAAGATGTTCAAAATGGCCGCCGCCGGCTCTTATACACAAACGACATTGTTCTATAAAATTTCTTTTTAAGTTTCTAAATGCTCGAGCATTGTTTCGTAAACTTGTTGCTGCATCTCGCAGTTTTTGACGAACCTGATTTTCAGTATTATTTTCCGTTTGGTATACAAGTTCTTTAAAGTATCCCCATAAAAAATAGTCAAGAGGATTAAGGTCCGGTGAGCGCGGCGGCCACGATACCACTCCTCCTATCCAACGATCTGGGTAAGCATCATTTACATAGTCTCTGACTATTCGTGCACTATGCGCTGGGTCTTGCAGACAGTGTCGAAGCATTTCTCTGCAAAATGCTACTCTAGGCGCGTAGTCACGGGGTAAGAGGGCTTGAACACGTTGCACGTGGTATGGATGCTGGTTGTTCCTGCGTAACATGCGATGTATCGTAGCTATAGCTAATCCAGTAGCTCTAGAAATTCTACGAATACTTGTAGAAGGGTTCGCCTCTATCAAAGCAAGCACCTCTTCATCATCCAACCGCGGTCTGCCTATTTGTTGTACATCACCAGGTATTTCTCCCCGCAAATATGAGTTATGTACTCGTATGAACACTTTGTGATCGGGAAAGCGTTCACCATCCGGATAACGATCACGATACTCTTTTGCAGCAAGGCGAGCGTTCAATCCATAAATGTAATGCATTTCAGCATATTCCCGTGGGGTATACCGATCCGGCATCTCGATGCAGATTAATTATCACTTTAATGGTATAATAGGCCAGAAAACAGAAAAAAAATCGATTAACACGTTAGCTAAAGACAAACAGAAAACAATACAGAAAATACCAACAATAGTCGGTTTGGCTATTTAAAATAGTCCATGTGAGAATACCATTTTTGTTTGTGGCTCTTGATAGCATTCTGGATTCCAATTTGAAGGTCAAGCGCACTTAAATAGAACCAAATTTGTGGTATGCAAGCAAAAAATGTGGTATGATTTTATTTCTATTACGTTTCATTTTTCTAAAAATTGTCTTAACATACATTGATCAAATAATAAACACTATAAGGTAAATGTTTTTATTGAAAGACTAGAAATAGTAGGAAGTTTTTAAACATTGGTTTAAAATGCTGTAGGTCTTTGTGTACTGTGTAGTGCTTCATTAAAGTTAAAATTATAACAAAAAAATATATTTAAAAAATAAAGCCCCAGACATAGAAAAAAATTATTTTTTTTATCCAGAAGTAAATTATAGAAAATACTGAAAAACAGCTATAACTTCTAAACCATCAAAAATCGGATAACAACATAGGGGGTTATTGTGATTCCAAATAGCCTCCCCTACCCCCCCTTTCAGTTTGGACCATGACTTTTGAAACACCCTGTATAAAGTATCGAAAGCTTTTGAGAAGTCAAGCAATACGAGCATAGTAGTGTCACCCCTATTTAAAATCACAATGATTTTTGAATAACTTTTTACGGAATGTTACTTTTTCGAAAAATTCGAAAGTCGGACTCTTTCCCTGCAAAATTATTTGTGAAAAATATAATAATTTGTGGTAAGTTACTATTCATAAGTAAGTTTTAATAAATACAGTCACTAACACAGGTATAATATTTAAGATCTAAAACTACATTTGAAATGTATAACAGTGGCTAAACGAAACGAAAACTGGAGATCGGAATTACATTGATTATCAAAAAAATATTTAACTGTTTCTGCAGTGCTATCAAAGAACTATACACTAATGAAAAATAATCATTATTTTTATCAGAATCTTCAAGGATTACAGGCATAAAACAGTCAGAACAAATTTTGAGGCTAAAGATATTTACATTTTTCCATAGTTTACTATTTGTGCTCTTGTGTTGAAGTTCCAAATATGCTTTTTTTACTTCATAATTCTAGTAGAATTTGTGTCTCCCATAGAATACAAGGCTTAGAAATTCTTGAGGTACTTAATATAGCGTGTGTGTAAAATAATGAACTAATATTGTATAGAAAAATAAAGTTTTTTTTAATCAGACAAACTTTCAATAGAGTAAATATTATTAAAGAGATGATGTAGGAGTTCTAAGAGATGTTGATTTTGAGAGATAGTTATCTCTTCATTTCTATGTGGCAAAAATGTGGCCTGGTGATGTAATACTTAAAATAATTTCTTAGTAACTAGTTTCACATGAAGCATATGTTTATAAGCAATTTGACTAAGTAATTATTGACAGATCTGCCTATTTCAGAAAAGAAAGTCTAAATCAAAACTGGACAGTTGGAAAAAGTTTTGACAGTATTTAATGTTGTAGAAGGACATTTTTTTTTGGCATTGGGCCAGTTGAGCCATGCAGTCAATCACATTATTGTATTTTCATTTTTTTTTAACTCAAAGTTAAATCGAACTTTCATAAATGTTCATGCCAAGTCTGGGATACTTAATCTGACAGATTTCCAATCGATTTAAAAGAAAAACAAAATTAATTCGATTGATGTTTGGAATTGAATTGTATAGTAGGAAAAAGCTGAAGTAACATATTTATTAAATAATGCTTATTGTAAAGAATTTGCTAAGTAAAACATTTATAAAAAACGTTTATACACAATCACCTTTAATACATGGTATTCAGATTTCACAATATAACATGTATTTTAGCTTACCTGGCATCCAGTTTCCACATTTGCATACATTCCTGGTAAAGCTGGTACATGCTTACAAGAAAATGAAGTATGTGGCACAGTATGATAAATTGGATAGTCATGCCCTGGAATACCAGGAATCTTGGAAAAATCTTGTTTATCTTTTTTCTCTTCCTTTCTGTAAGCTTCTTGGCCTACCAAGTAATTTTGGTACCCGTTACCTTGAATTCCGTAATCTTCATATCCAGCATCCTAGGTTTAAAATAATTACAATTGCACAAATAATATTAACTACACAATTCACTTTAATGATATCATTTACTTACAATGGTTATTCCGCTAACTGCAAATGCAGCCGCCGTAACTATTACAAGACTTTTAATAAAATACATTTTTTGGGTTATCTAAAAACCGTTGCTGAAATATTTTGTATTACTATCTGAACTGATCTACTTTAAATGGTAAGTATAACACGAATGTACTCATAATATAGAATTGCAGTCCATTCAGTATGAGACCACTTTCGCTCCCTGCCGGCGAAAAAAATTAGATGTGTTGTAATACCTATACATAATATATAATTTTAAACAGCGAACATGCATTTGGGTAAATAAACAAATATCTACATGGGTGAAAAAAAAGATCTATAAATATGTTAAGAAATTGTCTTTTTAAGAATTTATATTAAATTGTAACTGATTTCTTATCCAAAAAGCTTAAGGGCATAATCTCCTCCTCTCAGCATGGTTTTAGCAAGAACCGTTCAATAACAACCTACTTACAATACAGAGGGTGGCGCATCAAAAACGATATACAGGTAATAACGGACAGTCCATAAGCTTTTTTGGATTTTATTTACGACGCGTATTAATCACAAAATCACCTTTATACCTATAAGCCCCTAAGAGAGGATTAAATTCATTTCATATGGCATTTAAACTTTTAAAGATAATTGAAAGTGATTATTTTGTTACAGATTCTAGAAGTCTAGACTTTCAAAAAATTATCGTCGCAATGATACATTTGCAAAGAATTTCCTTAAGTCTTAGCTTAATAAATGCTGGAATGTCTCAAGATTTTGTTTTTTAAGTGGTCTCAAAAAAAAAGTCTAGAGGTTGTAAATCGTTCACTAATTCATATCTATCATTTTGTTTTTGAGTTATGCTGTTAATGCAGGATCAATGGTCTCTTGTAGTAGCTTTAAAAACATTTTAATTTTTATGGGTATTGGGTGTGTACCTCACGATATACTCTAGGATTAGTATCGGACCAATATCGGCAGTTATAACGATTTATCACGCCATTTAAGAGAGAACAGCTCTCGTCAAAAAAACATACAAATTTTGCATCGTTGAGTTAATAATTTGTTCACACATTTCACAAACTTGTGATCGCCGATCGAAATTGTTTTCGATCGGTTATTGTACAAGATGTACAAGATGTATTTTTAAATAAAAATAATAAATAAAAACGACTTTTATTAACCTTTATGTTACAAAAAAATAAAATACAATGGAAACAAAAAAAAATTGTGTAAACTTAAAGGGCGGAGTCTAGCAAGCTGCTATTTTCACTCAAACCATTTAAGGTTCACCTAAGATAAAATATTTAAATACGCGCTATTCTTGACATATATTGTAACTATTTTTCAACAAAACAAAAAAAATACCCTGTCGCTAATTATATATTTTGTGGTGGAATTCTTATTTTTAAAATTTTTTATTATAATTAAAAATACAGAGTGACATGATGTACTTAGACTATAGGTATAAAGAATGAGCTTAAAACTACGATTACATACTCGTATATTTATAATATATAAAAGCTGATCTAGCAAAATAGAAGTGACTGATGAATAAGTGTGTATACTGGGCGTTTTTTGACTATATGACTCCTCCGTCCTTAAGAAGCAAACATAACGGAGTGGCTGGTTTGCTTTAGGTCTTGAAGTTCTTCTCCAGAAGGTGTAGTTTCAATGGATGTCATCTTCTTATTGCTTCGGAGTTTTAATAAGTATGGCATCTTGGATTTGTAGAATAGTAGTAGAATCATTATAATAATGCAAAGTATAATAGTTATTATGAACATTATCATGAAATTTGTTGAATTGTCTGGGTAAACTTCATTTATTGGATTAAAGTAGCTACCAAGATCCTTTAATCGGTATACTTCATTAAAGTCGATAGAACTTATGTTGATTTTTGGTTGATGTTGTGGTAGAATGTTAGAATTTACTTTAAGTTCTGGTAGAATCAACGGTTTTCCATGTTTTATTCTTATATCATTGGTGAACTTTCTTGATCCGATGGAAACTTCGCACTGGTGTGGAATTGTTATTAAAGTTGGTGTATATGGTAAAGTTAGAATAGCGGTTAAACTTAGGTTTACCCGGATAAACTGCACAATACCCAGAAAACATGGGTAAAGTCCAAAATATTAATAAAATTGTACACGTTTCGGGCTTTACCCGAGTAAACCGCGTTCTATCCGCCTTGGCGTGGTTAATGTTAAAAAATAACGCCATAAATATTTGGAGAAATTGATTTAATTAAAAAAACAGATTTTACAAATCAAAGGTTACACTAAAACTGTATCCTAACAAAGTAAAAGATAATATAATCTATTTGTTCAAACAAGACAAGCTGCTGTGACATTTCGAGTTACAAAGATTTCCAATAGCTTTACATTTACATTTATTGGTCATGCATTTAGTTTTACAATTGCATCGTTTATAACCTTGACCTCCTAAAAGTGACTGTTCATTTGCAAGTTGTCTTGGATTTTTCTTTTCCGGTGATACACTTTTTATCTCAATAAGCTTCTCACTGCACACAGAAAATTGGTTCCTGGAAAACATTTCTTTTATAGTTCCTCTCTTGTTCGCTAGCTTATACAAATCGTCGTCAGTTTTCTCGATAACTGTCATGAGAATGTTTCTAAAATCACCCCTTCCTCGATCAACGTCTGGAATTTTTACTCTCATCATATCTCCAACAGAATATGGGGGAAACTTTGAATTAGATAAAGCTTTCATCTTCTTTGCTTGATTTTCTAAATTTCTTTTTGCGTCTAGTATGTTTGACTGTATATTCCTTTGGTACAAGCAAAGTCCACACCTTATATTCCCTGATGTATTTAAATTGTCATACTCTACACACTTGCTCTGATTTTCTGAAGTTTCTGTATTACTAGCGTTTTCTCGATAATTATTGTTGCCATTTTCCATATTACCACCTTCAGTAATAATATCTTCTTGCAAATTGTCTGGTTCTGGGTCACTATCAATAGACTAGTTTATATTTATTTCTTGTTGCGGCTGTTCACCTAAACCAAATTCCCTTACCACTTTCTCGAGCTCTTCTTCGGTTCGTAAATTTTCAATAGCTTCTTTTGGAAAAGCTGATGTGGATAGGCCGACTTTAATATCACGCCCAAACATGGTGGCATAAGGAGCTTGTTTTATCCCATCATGGTATGCCCTATTTTTCATTAACTGAACAAATCTTAGACCTTCTGACCATCGCGTGCAGTTTTCATCGTCCATCCACGTCATAAGCATGTTCTGTATATCTTGATTTGCCCTTTCCACGATGCCTTGTAATGCCTTAATGGACGTATTTGAACAAACTTAGTTAAGTGGTCCTGATACACCATAATAAATTTGTATTCTCTATCCGGATGGGATTGCATGTCAATTAGATCCACTTGACAACGGCTGTTCATCTCCGAAAAACCATTGGTTTAACCACAAGTCCTTTTTTGGCAGATTTCAGTTTCTTTTGGCACCCTTCACACAAGCGCGGATATAACTCAATAACATCTTGAGTTATATTCTTGTACTTTTTTTTACATTCGCTTTCCATACGGTGCTTACCGCCATGTCCTATAGCTAAATGTGCATCATGCAAAATGTCAAACATTTCGTCGTTTGTCACGTAATATTTAATGCTAGATTCACCTGACGATACACGAGCAATAAGCTTTTCAACGCCTCTAACAGAACATATGTCAAACCTCTTTAACCGCCGATATTGTAGCGTAGTCTTAGTTTTAGAGTTTTTTGCCAACTTGACTGATTCTAACATTTCTTGGTATTGTTCATTATTAAAATAAAAACTATTTGCACTTTTCGTAGACACCAACTCGTTAAAAACTTCATAAAAACGCTGTGCTAAACGCGCACGTCCACTCTCTTCGGTTGCCATTTTAGAACTGAACTGAACGTGGTGAAAGGTGATGCAACATAATTCCTACATCCAACTTTACCCACGCAAAAGCGGATAGAACGCGGTTTACCCGGGTAAAATCCGAAATATGTGTAATTTCAATATTATTTCGGACTTTACCCATGTTTTCTGGGTATTATGTAGTTTATCCGGGTAAACCTAAATTTAACCGTTATTCTAACTTTACCCGTAACATATATATTGATAAATATTTCTCTGAGCCACATTTTATTAAGATTTGGACTACTTGTTCTGGAATGACCAGGATTTCATCTTGAGTAACTTGTTCTATTATAGGTTCTCTAAGATGCAGGCTAGTTATTTGACAAGATGTTGCAGGTAAATTTTCCAATAATTGCGTGGTGCAATCATCTTCCTTATAGAAAGTTTCTTGACAATAGTATGTTCCTTCAACCTCAGGGCAGCTATCCTTTTCATATTGGAAACAGCTTTTGGTTTGTGCCACATAAGGGTATTTAGGAATAATAAGGCTATGGTTTTGAGGAGTAGGGTAAATATGATAGGAAGTATATCCTTCAGGTTTCAATAAAGGCATTTGTATTGAAAATATTATCCTATTCTTTGAAAATAAAACTTGAGGTCTCCTGATGGACCCGTCATGCCCCACCGGGGTTTACCAGAGCCTTACGGCCTTAGAGAAACCGATAAGGCTCTCTGGTCTGAAGGACTTAAAGTCACTTGGTACACTGAAAGTGTTACCCAAGTATTTGAACCTGGCACGCGTGAGTGCCCAGCACTCCCCGACTACATGGTCAACGGTTTCATCCTCCTCACAGCACCATCGGCATTCCGGGTTGTCCGCAATACCGATGGTATGGAGATGGCTTCTTAAGTGCCAGTGACCGGTTAAAAGACCTGTCACTAGCCGAATTTCACGTCTTTTTAGGCGTAGTAGATTTTTGGTGAGACAGACAGAGGGCCCACCTATACGCTTTGGCCTGTCTCATACCAGGGGACTCAGTCCATCTTCGGTGGGTCCACTTGTCCAGCAGACCCTTCATTGACGCGACCCACCTTTGTCAACCGCATTTGGCGATACCAACTATGGGTTCCGGCCCCATCGGCACATTCGCGGATCCAAGTCTGGCAAGAGAGTCCGCTTCCTCATTACCTGCATGGCCTGCGTGGCCAGGTATGCAGACGAGCTGGACCCTGCAGCCAACCTGTACCAGTTTTTTCAGGACTTTTATGCACTCTAGTACAAGCTTGGAGCTTACCTTTGCGGCCTTGATAGCCTTAATGGCAGCTCTGCTGTCCGAGCATATTGATACGACTGTATTGCGGTGTCCGCAGCTTAGGATTTTCTGTCCGCATTTTAATACAGCGAATACTTCGGCCTGGAAGACAGTGGCGTGCTCCCCCCAGTGAGTGTGCCCTACTGGTATGTGGGATCCCACCACAAAGCCCTGATCCAGCTCTGTGATTCATTCTGGAGCCATCTGTGTACCAGATGGTCCCCCTATTTAGCAATGCAGGTCTGTTGGAATGCTGCCACTCCTCTCTGCCTGCAATGTGCGTCACGAATCCCTCGCAGTCCACAGTCACTGGAGCCATGCAGTCACTGCCCATCAGAAGGAGAGGACATTCCTGTATGGCCCATGACCAAATTTTTGCGTGACCGGTCTCGCCAGCACGTAGTTCGCCGAGGACGTATAGCCTGTACGCAGTCCTCATTGCCTCGAATTGCACAACGAGGTCCAGAGGCGGAAGGCTCAGCTGTTATGCTGAGACATGCAAGACGTTGGACTCTGTCCAGTTGAGCATGAATTTTCGCTTTCTCCGTACATGGCCACCAAACGATAGCCCCGTATGTGAGAAGAGTTCTCACAATGTGCGAGTAGATCCAGTGGAGGATCTTAGGAGACAGACCCCAGGTATTGCCGAAAGCCCGCCTGCAGACCCATAGCGCGCAGGTGGCCTTCTTCATTCTGGTATCTGCATGATCGTGCGAGGAGAGTTTGGGAACTTGATTCCCAGAAATCGAACTGTCCTGGAGTAATGACAATCTAAATTAATTTCTGAAAGCAACCCTTTAAGCATGAGATATTCGTATGTATCACTTATTGAAGTGTTAATAAATTCCCAAACAGATTCAATTCCTTTTTGAAGTTTTTGATTAAATTTAATTATAGAAATACTTTTATAAAAATGCTCAATATGTTTTGATAGTGAAATTTGTATACTTAAATCTTGAATAATATTTTTCTGATTTTGTTGGAAAATAATTATAGCTTTATCAATTCATTTACCATCTTCTGAATCTAAAGTTCCAAAAAGCCATTTTTGTGCTCGTCCTACAATATTTAAAAGACCTCTTTTAGCTCTTTGATGAGGTTTAAGATTATTTAGTTTATTTTTATTTATATTAATTAAATATTCTGTTCTAGAAAATAAGCCTTCTGCTAGACCTTGATAAGATAATATATATTTGTTAGTAGCATTATTTATTAAAATCTTAGAATTTAAAACGTTATATGAGTTAATTAGTTTTTCTACTTGTTTTTGTATGATATCTAAATCTACGTAATGTAAAAATATATGTTTGTTATATATGATCCTAACATTTCCTAATTTAATCGGAAGTATAGGATTTTTAATACTTGTGAGTTGGGCATCTTCACTGCTGATTATAGGAAGTAGAATGGCCAACATCAGAGTTGTCTTCATTGGGGTCATAATTTTCCTGTAAAGGAATATTTCCTTTAGTTTTAGGTCTCCTTGTAGATGCTTTATGGTATACTCCTTTTTTTGTTAATAATTTTATTGATGTTTGATCATTTAATTCTGTTCTTTCAAATTTTGGTAATGCTTTACTTCGAAATTTGGTTTTAATATAAGTTGGTGTATTGATTTCATGTTCAAGGGGTTGTTCACGTTTTTCATTTCTTTTGTCTATAATATTTTTCTTAATTTCTTGATTGGATTCAGATATTTTAGCATAGATCTTTTTGCAATTTTCCTTATGATTTTGTATATAGTCTGAGATTATTATATGATCATTAAGATCAAATGGGTTAGTGTTATTTATATGTCCTTTAATTATTTCAAACGGAGTAACATTATGAATGGAATTATTATATCCTAATAAAGCTTGTTTTATTAATTGTTCTGGAGTAAATTTGTTTGTGTCTTTAAGACAACGATAATGTTCTATTAATGTTGAATGAAAACGTTCCACTGGAGAATTAGAGTTACTGTTCTTTGCTGTTGTATAATGGAGTTCGATTTTGTAAAGTGAACAGAAATCTTCAAGCTCTTTATTTTTAAATTCAGTGTCTTTATCACATGTTATTTTTAAGGGTATTCCATGATGTGAAACAAAACTTAATAAATTTTCTATTATTGTTGTTCTTATAACACTAATCAAAGGATAAGCTTGTGCATATCGAGAAAAAACATCAATTATAGTAAGAAAGCTTTGATTATCAATTTTAAAAGTATCTATATGAATTTGTTCAAATGGTTTTGATGTAGTTGGCGTTAAATTAAATTTTATTATGGGAGGATTTCTACAGCATCATCCTTTTCTGACATACGTCACATGTATTAACGTATCTTTCTATATCAGATAACATATTGGGCCAAAAAAATCTATGACAAAGGGCTTTTTTCATTTCAGTTATGCCTCTATGGCAAGTTTTAGTGGTATGATATAATGTGAGTTTCATCTTTTGTTCATCCACTGTTTCAATATGTTGTAGCATTGTTAAACATTGTACAAATTTATATGCTGTATTGACAAAATAATTTTGTAAAGTTACTCTGAAGAGTTTACTAAATTCCTCATCTCTAAAGAATAAAGCATAAAAATTTTTTGAATTAATATATTCTTTTAAGAATTTTATAATGTAGCAAAATTTGAGGCATCTGTTATGAGTTCGAATGGTTTTTCAAAATTTGAAAACAATTTAAGAATTCTTTATTTTGTCATTGGCTTGGTTAATTTAGGAAAATCCTTAATGAATTTCCTATAATAACCTAAAATTCCTAAAAATGATTTTATTTGTTTTTGAGTTTTAGGAATTGGAAATTTTTGGATTGCATCGATTTTCTTAGGGTTCGGTTTGATTCCCTCAGGTGTTACTACATGTCCTAAAAAGTCAACTTCTTTTCTTAAAAATTCACTTTTATCAAGTTGAATTTTTAGATGAGCATCTCTTTTCTTAAATACGAGTTTTAAATTTTTGGATGTGTTCTTGTAGACTTGTACTAAATATAATTAAATCATCAATATAAATCATGCATATTTGACGTAAATCTTTAAAAATTTCATCCATTGCACGTTAAAATGTGGCGGGTGCATTCTTCAATCCAAATGTATTCAACATGACCGTTTTCTGCTGTAAACGCTGTCTTGGGTATTGATTCTTTTGCCATTTCTATTTGGTGGAATCCGCTTGTAACATCCAATGTCGTAAAATATTGAGATCTTCCTAATTTATCCAGAATATCATTTATATTGGGAATAGGCCATCTATAGTCAATAGTTTTATCATTAATTGTTCTATAATCAATGACTAGTCTCCATTTCTGTTAATTAGAAGCTTTCTAGAAGGTTTTTAAATCTTCGCAGGTTAATATTTCTGTTCTATTACCTACTAAAACTTCAACTCTACCAATTAATTTTTCTTGAAAAGATTCAAAGATGTGTTTCAATTATTCATCGCCATTTAAAGGACGATAACTATTATAAACACTATCACATCTGGAAATAAATTTGTTTAGGGTATTAACATCACCATCATATGGTTTAATGTTATCTAATTTTAATTTAAATAAATCCCAGTTTACTTTGGATTTTTCTAAGGCTACTTGGGTTGTCATTTTACAATTTTGAAATGACATAATTAAATTTGATATATCGTTATCTGAGTCAGTATCTGACATAAATCTATTTAAATCTTAAAAACGTAATTGTGATCAATTCACTTGATTTAACTTTACTAACTTATTGAAAAATTAATGCGACCAATTCGCAGAAAAAATAGTTATTTGTGCGATACAAATACTAATCAATTTACATTCAATATGTAAGAACTTAATAAATTATGCTTATTAAAAACTTAAACAGAGGGTGAAATAAGGGCAAAAAGGAAGTGGCACTTACCTTTCTCGATTCTTCTATTACTGTGCCCATACACCACGTCTAGACTACACAGTTTTTCTATTTGGACTGTGTCTGAAGGGGTTGAGACTCCACGTTGAATGGTTTCTTATCCACGATGGAAAGCACGTATCAACGGACACAATCCTACCGACTGCGCCAATTATATATTTTGTGGTGGAATTCTTATTTTTTTTATAATTAAAAATACAGAGTGACATGATGTACTTAGACTACAGGTATAAACAATGAGCTTAAAACTACGATTACATATATTTATAATATATAAAAGCTGATCTAGCAAAATAGAGGTGACTGATGAATAAGTGTATATACTGGGCGTTTTTGACTATATAACTCGCTTCATGACTGTAGCCATGAAGGCACCCTGCGCTCACTGCAGGTCATCACCCAGCACTTCCTTGCATGTTCACACTTGTCTCTCCATTAGAAACTGTGTAGATTTGAATTTAGATTTATTTATATTGAGAAATTTAAAATTGTCTGGTATGAGATTGTATATGCTGATGGCGTTAAAAATAAAAGATCTCCGAAACATGGCATTTATGTTGTGGTACAGTAAAAGCATGGCGTGATCTAACGTTAACATTATGAATTGCTGTGCGTGGTAAAAATTTGGATTTAAGAAGTTGAGATGCTTCCGCTTCAGTAAGCAATTTATGAACAAAATTTAAAAGATGGTGTGTTCTTCGGTTTTCCATATTCAGCCAGTTGCATTCAGAGATCAAATGAGAGACATGGCCACCTTTACGTATTCCTGCAAAACCCTACAGCATGCATTTTGTACTTTTTGAATTTTATATTTATCCTCCGCAGTTAGACAAGGCCCGTACAGAAAGTCACAATAATTAAAATGCGATAAAACAAGGCAACAACAATCACACAACATCTTTTTTAATGGAAAGTTTCACAGTTGTCGGTTGTTATAAATTAATTTAAGAGCATAAAATCCCTTTTTTATAATCCTTCGTACATGTTCATGAAATCTTAGATCCTGATCCACTATTAATCCCAAATTTTTTGCACAAGAAGGATAAACTTGTGGCGCCAATGTGCAGATTTAACGACTTTTTTACTATGTCCTTTTTGGTTTTACTACTAAAACATAATAACTTTGTCTTAAAGTAGATCTGAGTATCATCAGCATAGGCAGGTGTACTATAAAACAAAGGAGCAGCAATAACGTCTATTGTGTAAATAATAAATAAGAGCGGGGATAAAATAGCACCCTGAGGTACACCAGATTTAATTGAAATATTATTTGATGCCGAGTCAATCCTAATTTTTTCCATCCAGTTGCTAGAAATTTCAAGTACATACTTTCGTTGCACCCTACTCTTCTCATGTCGTTCGGTAAAGAAGTTCGCCGTTATTAGTACATTGATTTTTTCAAAAAAGTAGATATTACAAAGAACAAGATGTCGTCCTAAGAATAATAAATCAATTTCACAAGTATTTTAAAATTTATTTCCATATTTTAACATTTTCGAGAAAGCTTTCTACAAAAGGCACCTCGTGGAACCTTCCTTAATAGGGGCTAATTTGGTTTTCAGAAATGGGTATCATCAGCGCAATATGCAATTCTTGGATTTAATAAAAAAATTATAAAATATTAATAAATATAGACGAAAGTAAACATACTGCTTGCTTTTTGATCAAAAAAGAGCTTTTGACCATATATACAGGGTGTTCATTTGAAAACTTCCCACCACGGATTTATCGAAAACCACTGTTAAAAAAACGCCGAAATACGTCAAAAGGTTTGTCAAGGGGGACAACTTTCTAACCTAAAATTACTTCACCCCCTGTTACCCTCTGCCCCCCAGGGTCATCCCCTTAAAAATTTTAAATGCCAAGGGGTATCGAGTAATAGCTTGTTTAAAAGGTCTTTCGAAGTCTTTTATTTTGACGTTTGATTTTTTTAAATCGGTCGATTCGTTTTCGAGAAAATTAGAAAAATCTTTGTTTATCTTAATTTGTTCAGATAGAACACAAAAACATGAAAATGTCAGTTTTTATTTCAATAAGTGTTCAAAATGTTGCCCGTTTTTGGCCAAACAATGATATAGGCGATGTTCAAATTCTTGACGGACATTTTCAAAAACATGTTGTGGGATATCATGGCAGCGGTGGATGATGCGTTGACGAAGTTCATCCAAACTTTCAGGTTGGGGAGTAAACACAATAGATTTCAAATGACCCCATAGAAAAAAGTCTAACGGCGTTATATCAGGAGATCTAGCAGGCCATTCTATAGGCCCCCTTCGCCCTATCCATTTATCTGGAAACTCGTCGTCTAGCCATTGCCGAATGGGAAGAACATAGTGAGGAGGAACGCCGCCTTGCTGGAAATATATTTCAGGCTCATCAAGTATAGGGTTTCCATCATCATCGATTAGGTTTTCAATAGATTCAGTGATAAGCGGATTGATGGTATTTTCCAACATATCAAAATAAATGTCTCCACTTAAATTTCCATTAATAAATAATGGTCCAAACACTTTATTTCCTAAAATGCCTGCCCATACATTAATTTTTTGAGGGTACTGGGTATGGCCTATCGAAATCGTCTTCGGTTAACTCTTGCAATATTTTCACTTTGAATAGATGAAATTCATAAAGTTTGGTAACTGTGTGAACAGAGCCTAATGAAATAACAGTGGCAGTAACAATTTTGCGTAACGAAGTATTAGGATTTATTCTAATATGGCCCAAAACTTCAACTTGAGCGGCTACATACAAAATTCGCCGATGATCACGTTTTTTATTTGCAACAGATCCAGTTTCAGTAAACTTAGTAACAAGGTCCAAGACATATCTATGCGAAGTTATCTTCTCCGGAGGTCTGGCGTTAAACGTGACGGAAGTTTGCCGAGCACATTGATTTTGGGCACCATAAATTAGAATAATTTCCACTCTTTCGGCTAGTGTGTAAACCATTTTGGAAATAAAATCTTCAATTCAACAAATAAATGTTCACTATTCCAAGTCTATCACAAATGTAACTGACGGCAAAATAAATTCTTTATTTTCCTGAGCAACTATAAATAACGAAGCAGACATAACAATAAATACAGTTCGCCCAGGATATCTGTGTTGATGAAAAGAATGCGGAAAAAAATTCAGGTTATTTAGTTTTTTCCACGTCTAATCTTCGGAATTGCTGTTTATGTTGGTAGTTTCCGTTTTAAATTATAAAAAAATTGTAGATTTGGCAAACCCTAACGGGCAACATTTTGAACACCTATTGAAATAAAAACTGATATTTTCATGTTTTTGTTTTCTATCTAAACAAATTAAGATAAACAAAGATTTTTCTAATTTTCCCGAAAACGAATCGACCGATTTAAAAAAATCAAACGTCAAAATAAAAGACTTCGAAAGACCTTTTAAACAAGCTATTACTCGATACCCCTTGCCATTTAAAATTTTTAAGGGGATGACCCTGGGGGGCAGAGGGTGAAAGGGGGTGAAGTAATTTTAGGTTAGAAAGTTGTCCCCCTTGACAAACCTTTTGACGTATTTCGGCGTTTTTTTTTTTTAAACAGTTGTTTTCAATAAATCTTGGTGGGAAGTTTTCAAATAAACACCCTGTATATTTACTTATCTCTCGAACATTATGGGATACAAGGACATTCCCCAAAGTAGCTGAGGGATTTTTTAAGCAACCGCGCACCGAGGGTAGTAATAAACAAAAACAATGTAAGATTTCTTTCAGACTATTTAGTTGTGTCGAGTGGACTTTCTCAGGGTAGCTTGCTGAGACCACTCTTATTCATAATTTTTGTAAATTGTGTTTTTTCTATTGGCTCTGAAAACTGTTTTTTGTCGCTGTTAGCAGATGACACTTCTGTAGTATTATCGGGAGTGGATTCTGAGTAAAAATTCAAGTCTGGTTAACAACATCAAAAAAGTACTGTACTAGAAATGGTCTATTACTCAATCAAGAAAAACCCCAGTAGATTTTATTTTCCTTAAAAAATAAGAGTATTTTGGTCAGATTTGGTGAAAAATCCATTGCGCAGACACATGTCACAACATTTTTTCCTGGTTTAAGGAGATTTCCTCTTATTGCCTTGTATTATGGCAGCTTCGAAGTAGGTAAATATTAATTTTTTTACTACTATATTACTACTCCTACATCCACTCATGTCTTAACTACGCTATTTTGGCTTAGGGTAACTGTGAGCTAATGAAATTCTAATTCAGCAGAGGAAGATTAATTCCACACGCTCTCTAAACTTAGAATATTATCAGGAGATTGTGTACTCAGCTGAACATATTGACATTGTCTTTACTTTTTATTCTAAAAAGCGTACATTTTATTTAGACTGATTTTCACTTTTTTGCATCTTAATCATACAAAACAGTGGTCCACTCGGTGTGGCAAATAGTCCTCTAGTATTACCCATTAAACTCTACAATGAATTAGCAACAAGAATGAACCAGATTTCAAACCTGAATAAATTTAAATTAAAGGTGAAAAAGATGCTCTGTAATAATGCTTTTTATGCAAGTTAATATATTTATGTACTGTAAATCATTTAGAATTAAATATATTAATCTATTTATTTATTAACATTAAAAAAACAATTTGTTAAAATTGGGGAACTACTTAGAAACTGACGTGAGGTGATATTTGGAAATAGAATAGCTTAGAAAAGTACCTTAAAGCTGGCTAATTTTGACTTGTTTTCCCGGTTTATTAGAACCCAAAATAAATAGAGTAATTTCCTCTTTTGATTCAATTTAAATTGAACTAGAAATGATGCTGTAGTTCAAATCAAAAAACATCATGCGATGTGGTTAAAAAAATCAGCGGAGACAGTAGCCGATTTCTTATATAACAAAATTTAAAAAAAATACTCAGTTCTAAATATTTTTGCTTTAAGTGGGACGATTCCACCATGGTAACTTCAACCTTTTAGCGGAGACGAAATTTATCATTCAAATTTTTAAGACTAAAAATATTTGCCAACTATTCTCGTTAGAAAAACCGGTTTAACGGAAGTTATTGTATCAAAAGGCAATAAAATTTGTCATAAACTTACCAAAGAAAATTAAGTTTTAACTAATTAAAGCCAATGATTTCTAAAATTACTTTAAATGTTGTAATAAAATAACATTATTATTCATATATTACAACATAATATATTATCTTATGTCATATTATTGGGAGTAAAAGTCCGCTGTTTTGAAGAATCAGAAAAGCGTTCTAAATAAGGTCAAGGTTCTAAATTTATAACAGTTCAGCAATTAACATTTAGTACTTAAAAAATGTTTACGATTTTGTAGAACATACTACATATACACTCTTATGCAAAAGTTTTTAATGATTAAGGAAGTTAGTAGGCATCCTTGTAAGTAGCAATAGAACAATTTTAAATTTTCTTCTGAAGATTCTAATATTATATAAAGAGGAGGATGGTAAGAGTTTTGTGACCCAGATCTTAGGCAGAAAGGAGTGATAGGACTCCGATGAGCCTATATTGGTAAACGGGGGGACTATCTGATATAGAGATGGCTCTAGAATAAACAACAGAGCTGGTGCAGGATCCTGTTGTGGGATCTCATACACCAGCAGGGTATACTCGCTGGGGGAGTACGCTGGTACGTATTCGAATCCTGCTACGTCTTTCTTCCTGCGATATGGATCACAAAACTCTTACAATTCACTGAACCGGTTTGCATGGCCAGTCTATATAATACCGTTATTTTATCAAATTTAGTGCCAGAGCCAAAAATAATTGTATTATCAACAAAAAGACTAACAAAACTATTTTTTGAATTTTATGAATTTAATCATTATAAATATCATTTACATAGGTACATTGTAAATAAAAGCGGACCAAGTACACCTACGGAACACTCAGTTTTTAATAGCCCACCCAGGTTTTTAATAGCTCTATATTTAAACTATCATCACTTATACTTTCATTTTTTGGAATAAACAAAATTATTTTCAGTTCATTTAAATCAATTCTCTTAATGTTCTGAAGGTTTGCTTGTTTATCGTCTAAGGGTTAATTTGTATTATCATCAATCCAGTTTACACTTTCAATACCATCTATTACATATTTTGGGCTATCTAAATAAAAGTTATTAAAGTTATTCTTCTCATGATATGTTCCAAAATTGACCTCTAAAAAATTAGATATTTGCTTTTTATGTCCCAATAAAGCTTTAGGATCTCCACATTTTCTTAGAATGTCTCTAACAACCATCAATTCTGGCTTTATAAAAATATTTTCGTGCTATAACTTATTTTTGAAGTTACCGTATTTCTTTTCTGTTTATATTCTGTCCAGTCCTCAACTTGTTTGGTTAGACAAAACTTCTTATATGCAAGGTCTTTAACCTTTTGAACTTTTTGCACCTCATCTGTTACCCAATGATACTTTTTTCATTTATTTTGTTTAACTGGCCCAATTTTATCAAGAGCACTTTGTATATTTGTATAAAATCTTTGTACATCAAGTTAACGTGTACTTAAAGGATAATAAAAAAATAGGTTCAAAGAAAGAAAGAAAAGGTAAGAAATTTACTTGTCGGTCTAATTTTTTCTGCTTTCCGACTTATGGAATATCTTCACAGGTATGCTTTTATCGTTTAATCTTTAGTACTAATTTTCTTTTTAAAAACTATATTGACTCCGATTATTATTATTATATTTGACTCCTCGAACTGGTTATATCACATAGATAGCTCTGATTACACAAATCCGTTGTTGGCTCCTGCTCGTAATCTCTTATGTATTTTTATTTGTTTTTTTACCCTCTCGGTGCATGCAGTTCTTCTGGATTCAATTTTTCTTTCGCTAATATTATGGTGGCTTTCGCACCACAATGCTTCGCATACGCAAATAACATATCAGATAGTTTTAAGTTTCTTCAGATTGTCTCTTGTTTTTTCTTTGGATTTGTTTATCTGCAATTAAGGTGCCTCCCATTTTGATTTCTACTTTTGCGTTAAGGCTGTCCCTGCTAAATTTTAGTCAGCTATGAAGCTACTAACATTTTCTTGTTTGCATTTATCAAGCTACAAAGCTACAAATATTTTTCTGGCTTTTTTCCATGTTTTATAAACATATTTTTTTTCATTAGCCATGTCCCGAAGCCAAGTCTTACGAAGTTTTTCGGCTTTTATAGTTCAATACGATCAAAGCCTTAACGATCAACTTTACAAGCTTACCATGTACCATGTACACTAGCAAATTAGAAACTATCTGAATCAGCGTGCAGACCAATTAGCAATTTTTCGACGCGACAACGTTGCAATTGCAACGCAACGTTGCATTGTTACGTTGTCTTAACCGTAGAGTCAACCATGTTTTACACCAATTTGAAAGAGATTTTTTTGGTTGTCTCAACGTTACGCAGTGACTACCCGTTAACTTTCTAAACGCTTTTGCAACGTTTTTAGAGTTACTGATTTTTGGGCGGATGGACGCCATAACGACAAGAAAACTAATTACTTTTTTAACAATATACTAATATATAACTCCAGTAGGCAGCTACTCCAAAAATACAACCTTTTTAATCTATCTTTTGAACAGTTCTTATTATTATTTGTTTTGTATGTAGTTTAATATAGTGAATTATACGGGTAAAATACCAGTTTTAAAATATTTATAAGCACTTAATTTATAAACGGAACATAGTTTAGTGTGAAAAGACGTTATTTTAGCCCTAAATAACACGCGCGCCCTGAATTTATAGCGGATTTCGAAAAAAAATAATAATAATTTTTTTATTGGTTACATGAGAAACCCGCTGTTGTTGTCCCTGGTTGGCCTGAAGCAAGAGGAAGAACGGATGGACCTAACCTAAATTGTAAGTTGTTTGCAGTTTGTTGCGCGTATGCAGCAACTTTTACAAGCTTTAATAAACAAAAACTTTAACTTTTACAAAAAAATTCATAAGCTCTTCGAAAAATATAAACTCAGAATGTAATGTTAACATTACATTATATATAAAAATAAAAATATAGAATAAGTAGGTTATGTTGAATTGAATATTTTTTCTTCCTCTTATTCTCTCTACCTTTATTTTTCATGTTCTTTCTAAAACTCTTAACATGTCAAAAAGCTCCCTCTACACCGAAAAATGCTTAACACAGACGATCAGGCAATGTAATACCCATTCGCTAACGATGAGGTAACGTTGGTCTTACTGGGTTTTTGAGTCGAAAAATTGTACACGTCTGCACGTCGTTCTTTTAAGTGTAAATTACTACTGCTACCATCTATAGTAAAAAATACGATGTAAAAATAGCAGAGTTTTACAACAGTTGCGTAAAGCAACAGTAGGTCACTGCAAATTGTTACTTGAGAGGATTTCTTAAGAAGTAGAAATTATGTATCTATGCTAAATCTAAAGTCTACACGAGGTATCTTTCACTCTTTTTAGTTAAAAATTATTCTCTCTGAAAGGTGCATACGAAATATATAAGCCAAGTTATAAACTTCAGCTATATGGTTTATAATCAAATATGCCACAAATGATTATATCTTATTGTTGTAGGGTAATTTTAATAAATTGAAATATTTAAAAAGCAAATAATTAAGCATAACCAGACAATAGCGTGAATCAGACTTTTAAGAGAAAGGTCTTCGAAATGCGTGCCCCAAATTTACGTTCAAAAAGTATTTTCGCTTGCAATTACAAAATATCACATCGGTAGCAAATACCATCACCATAACCAACGGTATATTTTTAACCAAAAACTTACAATTTACTGAGAAAATGGGTGGTTATGAATAATTTTTCTTCAAACTTCATTTGTTCTATTTACAAAAAATTTTAGTTAGAATCCGTTGTTTACATTTCCCCGCGCTTTTTTAGCGCACTTAACTTGATCTGTGGTAATAATAATATCGGTTCGTTGTCATTTATAAGAACTAGTACTAGTACCTATATGTATACGCTCGAAGGAACGTTCCGGTGGTGTAGTCTCGGCCTTATTATTTCCATGACTTATGGCCACGACTCTGGCTTCTCACAACACCAAATAAAAAGGTACATTACGTAGTAGGATATACACATACCTTGGTCTTAATATCCAAGGAACCAAGGAAGGTTAACACAACAGTGAATTGGAACACAACAGTGAAATGCAATAGCCCTAAACATCGTGAACAGATGGCTAGGAAAGGATACCGCGGGAGTTGGAAAATTTGGAGATAAACTCAGACAAGAGATTTTTCCCTAGTCGGATTTTTTTTCCATACTCGATAGTGCAAGAAAAAACTGCGAAAACAGTTAGATTCTTATGGCAGACAACCAGGTACCAGGTACAGCTCTCGGATCGTAGCTTGGCCTCTGCAAAAATTGATGTGCAGTGGATACATCCCACCCACTTTCATCACATGAAAAACTCGACAAATAAAAGAAGATAATATCTAAGCCCTTGCATTAAATCACCATCTGCTTTAGACCCTGAACTAAGTACCAGAGAGCCGTACAGACTTAACTAACCTAAATATTTACTTCTATGATAAAATACCTGTACAAAATAGTACAGAGTTGCGGAGGCTGAGGTGTATTAGGGATTATGTATTATGAACTGTATGTTGAATGTAATCAAGATGTAATCAAGATGAAATGTAATCAAGAATAATAAACATGGCTGGTTTTAGAATTACAAATACCGTTGCTCGACTACTTTTAAAATATTGCTATTACTGAACATAAACATAACGTGTTTAGACTACCATGTTAGGTAATGTTAGATATAATCAACTTTTTAATTAGTTTTGGTCATTTGGGGTGGCGACTGAATTATCTCATTTATTTTTTGAAAGGATATAATATTACAATTCGATGGTTAATTTGGGTTAGCTCGGTGGCAATTTGACATTGGTTTTGGAACATAAAATGAAGTCTGACCTCGGGGCGACATATATACCGGGTGGTGGCTTTAATTTTAGCCAATTTAAAGCCAATAATTGGCCCCCTTAAAATTTACATGGGATTTCCTATGTTCCGCTCGACGACGCACCACTCGGTATAGTTATTCCTTTTTAAAGAAATTTCTTGCTGGTTACTAGATTTTATATTTGTTAGAGAAATCAATCAAGACGAATGTTTAGAATAAACCTAAGAATAAAAAATTAACCTAATGAGATTTTTTGTTTAGTTATTTTAATGTTACCGTCCGTCATCAAAAGAGGTAGGTAGGGATGATTTTTATGGTTTCCAGTGAAAAAAACGCTTTTAGAGATAAAATTATGTTTTTTTTCATAATAACCCCATTATTTTAATTTTTACCTCACGGATAGGCTCTAAATAACAAATTATTCGATTTGTAAAAAGTCCTGATATTGCGGATAATTATTGATAACATATTGCAGCCTTTTTACTGTTTGTTTCGGAGTGAATTAAAACACTTGGATGCACAAAAACTCTCAACTGATTTATTAAACATGAACACACTAAACATAATCATTCAAGGCTGCTATAAACATTTATTTATTTTCTATTTTTCTGTATTTATTTCGATTTTAAAACTCGCGGGAATATTCCAACTTGAACTGGCCTCCTAGCGGCGAGGCCTCCTTATACTAGCTAGATCGTGGTTTCGGCAATTTCGCTAGCTTTCCACGTGTCTCTAGAGATGGCGCACGGCGTACCGCCGCTTGCGTCACCGTAATGATTTCCGAGAGGGCCAGAAATAGTCTTAATAGATTTTTCTTGAGCATGACTTATATTGTCATAATTTTAACAAGTAGGCTTTGAAATATCTAAAAACAGTGAAATAAAGGCAATCAATTGCCATGGCAACGTTTCAAATCCTGTGCAAACTTATCAACAAATTTAAATATTACTTGACTTTGCATATTGTGCAAAATATTAATGTATGTTTAAGTGGTGATATTTTTTAAATTAGTGCTTTAAATAAAATGGACTTAATGGAAAAAATTTAGTAGAGGTAAGTATATTTTTTTAACATCAATAAATTCAGTTTAAATAGATTCATATTATTTTATTGCTTGCTAATGATAGGTGATGTAGAGAAAAACTCCAAGAAAAAATATGTTTGCAACTCCAAAGAAGATTCTGTTGCAAAGCGTGCAATTGCAACTAGCAGTTTTTTAATTATTAACGAAATGAATACTAGGGTTTCGACTTAATGCTTTTGTAAAGAAAAATGTTTCCTCCAGGTAAAACCCTCTAGATTATTTTTTGTTGTTTATGGCTAATGATTAAGTAAACAGCTATTTATTAAAATTTCGCTTCAACCCGACTTAGGTTAATTCTATAAAATTTTCTTATAATAAACCTTTTGTGGCGAAAAACTTGGGAGCTTATTTTATCAAAAATATTTAATACAAGAAACGAAAATTTTAAGATTTGAATCAATTTTTTTTCATGGTGGCAAAATTTAATTATTGTTTGAATTTCGCCGATGTGTCGATTTCCAATTGATGTCTATTTTATGTAAAAAATAGCAAAAGCAAAGTAAGCCACATCACATTTTGGTACATTGTTATTTTCATTCATTTAAGAAGAAACGGCTGGCTGCAAAGATAACAAAAACAAGAATTCTGGTACAAAATAAGGAATGGATGTAAAAAAGCTTAAATACACCATGTGTTGAGTTGCCTGTTAAAATTCCTGTTGGACGATCAAAATCAAAATTCACAGATCTGACATATGTAGGAAGATACAAAAGGATTAAAACTTTACAAACTAACAAAACCAGTGAGTTTTTATTTGCTGCTAAAAGCGACTTAGATTTTCTGAAAACTCGTCAGCAGCAAATTTTGTCAAGTCAACAAGTTTGTTAAGCAATACTTCCTTTAATAATCATTCTTCCCAGTTATCTTCCGATAAAGCACATGCTTTAGTGGTTAATACAAATTTGGCAAAACATCAATATCAACTATTTAATAACAAGGCTATTAAAAATAAAGCAAATTCGTATCCATCCTATAACTCTCGAAAGGTACGTTTTCGGTAGGACTGCTGGCCGTCGCGTCTGGCAGCCAGGGCAGGCAGCCGACTGCCAGCCGCTACGCTTCATTGTTTTCACTGTAACTTTCTAGCAGTGGGTATTTATCTTTAAAACCACGCGGTTTATTCCAAAAATGAGTGCTAACAATAATAAAAAAAGTCTATTATCACTGGTTTTAATGGAAGAAGAGGAGGAAGAAGAATATCTGTTAGATTTTCTTACTTTTAAACGGACAAAAATTTCCGATTTATATTTATCAAGACCCGAAGAGGGATATTATAAATTATTGGTAAAATCCCATTTGAAAGGCAATGAAAAGAAATTCAGGGAATTTTTTCGTCTAAACGAAGATCAATTTGAATTTGTTTTAAGCCTTATAAAGCGTCTTACCAAGATCTTACCAAATCAGCTACACATTTTGTCCAAACTATGATATCGCTAGAGGAAAAGTGGGCAGTAACACTAAGGTAAGTGCGAATTTCAATAAAAGTTATATTACAAATTAGTTAAAGTGTACATGTCAGAATCAGAGGTATTGTAGTAATCGTTTGTCATTTGTAAATCGTTTACAATTTGCAAAATAGTCAATTTGGCTTTGGCAATTTTTTGTTCAGGCATTTTTTTCACAGTCATTGCAATGCTACGCATAAATACGTCAACTTCGTCTTCCTCTTTTTCGGTGTCCTTGACAATCCTTTCCAAAAGCTTCAGTCTTTGCTGAGACCTCTTATCCATATTGTCCAACACTTGACTCTTTTGTTTTTTCGAAATCCCTGATCTGCTACTACTTGGAGTTGCTTCTCGAGATCTTCCAGAATAAGTTTTCTTCCGATATTTTTTAACGGCAGGTTCTGATTCTGATAAATGAGATGAATCTGATAATGTCATGGGCGAATTTGCTTTAAGAAGAAACTGATTATCATGAGAATCATCTTCATGGTCACTTGTGTGTGCCTCGTTTTCAGTGTTAGTAATAGAACTGTAAATAACTTAAGTTAAATCTAAAAATATCTTTATATTTTACCACTTACGGTCTCTCGTAGGTTACGGTATTCAAAAATCCCAAATATTTATATAAATGCCATTTTGGTTGCTTAGTAAGAGTACAGCTGCCAGTAGGCATTTTCCGCTTGTGCTTCAAATAATTGTCTCTTATATTCTTCCAACGACTTTTGCATAATTCACCTTCAATACAAAGAATGGATCAATTTTACTAGACACAATATTGTTACATGGTTTATAATATATGTATATACAGGGTATGTATGTCAGCAACAGCTAAAATAACACCTATACGATACAAGCTAAAGTAAAGTTGACAAAACTAAAAATACTTTATCTCTAAAGTATCTACTGTATATCTAAAAGTATTTTTAATTTGCAAATTTTTATCAATCAACTTTTTTCTTGAACTTTTTCTTCTACCTGTTACCGTTTAGACGCTTTTAAGCCATACGCCTTGCTGACACACCCTGCATAAGCATAATCACATAACTTCCCAAAATCATTTTTCAGCACAATTTTTTTTTCAGGTACTTGGCAACCGGAGAGACATTTCGATCACTGTCATTTTTATTTCGAATTTTCTACAGTTATATTAGCATTATAGTACAAGAAACCCTAGATGTACTTTGCAAGAGATTAAGGCCAATTTTTTTAAAACCACCAACATGTTTTGATTTAGAAGAAAAATCAATAGAGTTTTTGAAAAAATTGAATTTTCCTAATTGCGCTGCCGCTATTGATGGAAAACACATTTGTATGTTTTGCCCAAATAAAACTGGTTCGTTGTATTTTAATTATAAAGAATATTTTTCTATTGTGCTACTAGCAATGGTCGATGATAACTACAAATTTCTTTTTGTTGATATTGGATCCTATGGGAAAGAAGGAGATAGTAGTATTTTTACAAAATCTGAAATGGGAAATCTTGTATATTCTGGTCGATTATATCCTGCTAATAAAGCACTTCCAGGAACTAACAAATTGTTGCCCTATGTAGTTATAGGAGATGAAGCCTTTCGCCTACTATAAGCATTTGCTGAAACCATTTAGTAAACATTCTGCGAGGTCTGACCATAATAAAACAGTTTTTAATTATAGGCTATGTAGAGCTCGACGAGTAACTGAAAATGCTTTTGGGTTAATGTGTCAAGTTTTTAGAGTATTTTATACGCCCATAGCCGTCAAGGCAGAAACTTGTGATAAACTAGTAATGGCAACTTGTGCTTTGCATAATTTATTACGAGATGCTTATCTAGAAAATAATAGACAGCCCTATTATGAATATGATCCAATAGAAACTTTACCTAAAAACTTTCATAATTTGACTGGATTTGGTGGTTATGCGAATGCGGAAGGTTTTGATGTTAGAGACCAGTTCAAAAATTATTTTATGGAGCAAGGAGCACTTGAATGGCAAAATGCTAGAGTTTTGCGAACAAGTAGTTAAGCAGTTAACTTGAATTTATTATTTTTTTGTTAGTTAATTATAAACGGTGCAATTTTATTTTTGTCAAAGAATAATAAATTATTAAACAAGCTTATTTATTTTAAGTGTTTTAGTGTTTAAGTTCAAGACTATGCAGCATATAAATAAGTAGTTATTATATTATTATTGATGTGTACTTACGATCTTTTCTTATAGCATCACTAATGTTCTTCCAAATATTCTCTTGAATATCTATATTCCTAAAATCCTTATTTCCGTGGTCATATAGTTGTGGATATTTACTAACCTCTTCAATCGACATCTCGTCTTCTTCATTGGATAATGTTTTACTGATTTTGTATTAAAAGCAACAACTAATTATTATTTATTATTTATTAAAAATCAAAATACAAAAAACACGAAGTAATTCTTGGCGGACGCGTCTAGACTGGTGTCAAAGCAGTCAAGATGCGGCAGTCTACTGCCGAATATCGAGACGCAACGGCCGAGTCGTTTAACTAAAAACTCTTGCATTGGTTTTCATTAGATGTGTGCATAACTGCCAGCCGCGACTGCCAGACGCGACGGCCAGCAGTCCAACCGAAAACGTACCTTTAGAGAATCAAAAAGTCTTGGTACCCTTCGGAGATCACTGCTATTAAATACACCGTAATCAGATTATTAACTGCTTTCGACCTTGCTCTCATTAATTATTCTTTTAAAAATAAATTAACTTTAAAATTGGAACTGCGATTGAAGTTCGGGGCGCCAAAAAGAATATAAACAAAGTTTTACGGAAATTACATAAACAGCCGTCCTCGATGTTTATTGTAGGCTAATAAAGAAGCATTTTTTTAAAAAACCATCCACACATCAAAAAATTAAAAGGAACACATGAATAAAAATATACAAAAGCTAGTTGAGACAAAAACTAAAATAAAAACAAATATTTTTTTAAAGAGTGAAAGATAGCATGCAGGGAGAATTAAATAGCAATTGGGATACTCCGTAAGACGGAGAGCAAAACAAGTAAAGATGGGACCTGCCGATACGTGTTTCTGCTTTTTAGCTTCTTCAGGTTAGGGCAACCAGAAAACTAAAGGAAAAAGTAAAGAAAAAAAACATAAGGGATCGCGGACAGGAGCAAACAACCAATTTATGTAATCAGCTCTATTAACTCCGGTTTTGGAGGAAAAATACAGTATTCACACTAAGGAAGCATAACCTACCTGTGTGATACAACCTTGACCCGAGTCGATATAATTTCAAAGTTTTCAAACAATTTTTTGTTTGTTAACATATCAACATTACATTCAGTGATTAGAGTGTATCTTTAAAATTAGTTACCATTTACCATTAAAGAATTGGTCATGGGGATGAAAAATATGTTACTAAAGAGCAAAAAGAAAGACTTCAAAAGAAATTTGAAACTGGTTTAGCCTTAATTATTGATCATTTAAAACAAAGTGCCAGTAACAATGATAACACTGCATGAAAGTTTCTTCAAAATTTCCATCATCAGAAATAACCAGATAAAAATTTATTATTTCTCTTAATTGCGATTCTTTAAGTTCTTGCTAGTGACAAACACTAGTTAATTTAAAATCTATTATTTGGAAACAGCCTAAATCTTTGTATAACTTTATCCGTGGATAGAATACCAGTTAGCATTCACCAAATACTCATTCAAATTTCCGAAATTATCCAGTACCTAAAGCTTGTTCAGTCCCAATGGTCAGTTATCTGAGAATGCGCAAGAAAAGAGTTTCAAAAGTACCGTACATATTTGTCATTAATGAAAAATGAGTCGTGCTCAACCAACATAGAGGGTTTCCACAATTTAGTTAAGCCGAATTTACACGTATCAAGTAGCTTAAGCAAGTTACTAAAGCAAGTAACTAAAAAATTATGTATTTCTATTTAGTTGTATCTACACACATTTTAGTAATTTGGTTTAGTTCTCGTTTTTAAATATGGCGGCAACAGATATTCGTGCCTCTGTGAAGAAATGTGTTTTGGATATACGTGGTGAAATATCAGATATAATTATTGACGAAATTAACAAAAATCATGAAAAGCGTTGTTGGGTACGAAATTGGCTGGGTCGGAGAGAAACTCATGGTGCTTCTTCTACTTTGCTGAGAGAACTTGCTAATGAAGATCTTTTGGAATATAGAAATTGTATGAGGATGACCAAAGAACGATTTGACAATTTGCTAAATAAAATTTCCTCTAACATTACTAAAAGTGATACCATAATGAGGGCTGCTATTCCACCCAGGATAAAATTAGAGATCACATTGGCTTATTTAGCGACAGGAAACAGTTACTTTGCAGATATTATTTCGTGTGTCAAGGCCTTCAATTTCCAACTTTATACCTAAGGTATGCGATGCCATTTATGAAGCTTTTCAGGAATATATAAAGGTAAGTGGACTTAAAAAGAGGAAACCACCATTCTTTAAAATTTTTAAAATATGTTTATATTTTTACATACATACAATATATGAGCAACTTAACTTATATGTTGGTGAACGCTTGGCTTATGATATCTGCTTGAGAATAATTTTCAGCGGCATTATATTCATAATGGATTGAGCCATCACTCGTGGTGTTGTCATATTCATTCGGAGATTGTAGAGGTGGAGAGGTGTAAGATGGAACAGTAGTGTGGGTGGTTTCTGATGAAGAAGAATAATTATTATTAGCCCGCAAGTCATGAAGTTTAAACTTGGTAAGAATAGACTGGATTTGTTCTTGTGCTTGTATTGCTGAAATCGGTTGTAGCGCCATCAGCTGTGCAGCCACACTCTGACCAAAAATTACATATTTATTTACATTTGTGGCAGGCTCCTGTGTTACTGTTTCGCTATTTTTTTTAAGGTCCTTAACAACTAAAGACACTTGCTTCAATTTTGATAACGACTTAGGTTTTTTTGCAGGGTTAGTCGTTTCGTTAAATATCAATGTTTCCTGTTCTTTATTTCTGTGTTCACCAACTTCTTGCTCACATTCTGATTCCTGAAATAAAAAAATATGTATTTATTATTATTATTATTATTATTATAGATTTTTGCCTTGCGGCAATCACACTCCCGTTTTATGGGGAACATTCACTTATATCTAAGATATCAAAAGGATTAAGCTCTGAGGGGACCCTTTCCAGGTTATCGGGCCCTGGATGGTGTTCGGTCTTCTGTACCCATGAACTTTCTGACGACCCGTGCTGTCCCCAGTAGCACCGCTTTTTGCATGTTTTTGTAGTGGTGCTCACTTAGTCCCAGTTGTTTGAGGTTCTCTACAAGGGTTTTTGGTATAAGTCCAGTTGACGAGATTATTATCGGAATTGTTTGAACATGCTCCATCTCCCATTTCCGTCTGATTTGCCCTTCAAGATCTCGATATTTGATGATCTTTTCGTTGTATTTTCCTTGGAGGTTATTGTTATTAGGTATAGCAACGTCAATCAGCGTGGTTCTCCTTAGTCGCTTATCCACCAGGATAAGATCTGGTCTATTGTTGACAGTTCTTTGGTCGGTAAGAACAGTTCGGTCCCAGTACAATTTATACTCGCCATTTTCAAGAACTGGCTCTGGAGTATAACTATAATATGGAACTTTGTCCGTCCTCAAGAGGTTCAGTTTAACTGCAAGTTCTTGGTGCAGTATTTTTCCCACGCAGTCATGACGTGCCTTATACTCAGTTTGGGCAAACGTTTGACATCCTCCCGTTATGTCTTGGATGGATTCTGTCACTTGGTATCCATATCGAGATTTGTCACTCTGTACTGAAGGATCCGAAATAATGCACTTCAAGTAGTTTCTAGTTGGAATAACTTGGTCTTGTATGGCCAACAGGAAACCTTCCGTTTCGGGAAACAGTTGTCCTGAAGTCAACCAGTAGTTCGACGCGTTGGTGTCGACATGTTCCTGGCTAACCTCGTTGACGTGTCTCCCGTGCAGTGGTTTTTGTGCCCATGATCGATGTTTTTCTTCTTCAGTGACGTGGTGACTTTCGATTTCGCGATTCTTCAGTTTCAGAGGTGTAGAGTCATCGACCTCGCATATAGCATGGTGCAGAGCGGACGATCTAGTCTTTTCATGAAAGAAATTTCTCAGAAATGAAATTTGTTAAATAATAATAATAATAATAATAATAATAATTTACAATTATTATTATTATTATTATTATTATTATTATTATTATTATTATTATTATTATTATTATTATTATTATTATTATTATTATTATTATTATTATTATTATTATTATTATTATTATTATTATTATTATTATTATCGATTGTAATATTTTAGGTTCCTGCGTCTGAAGAAGAATGGAAAGTAATTGAAAATGGATCTCGACAAAGATGGAATTTTCCAAATTGTTACGGTGCAATTGACGGAAAACATTTTGCCATCCATGCACCAGCATACTGTGGAAGTGAATTTTTTAATTATAAAGACACACACATTGTGTTGCTAGCTGTAGTAGACGTCAGACGGGGGAGCGTTCCAACAATCTTCTTTATCTCATGCGCTAGAAAATGGTTTATTACCAGCGGGCGGATTCATCGTAGGTGATTCCCGCATTCCCGCTGAAGGAACATTTGATGAAACCTTTTTCAAAAGTGGTGCTTTCAAAAGAGCAAAAAGTGTTTAATTACCGCCTTTCACGTGCAAGAAGAATCGTTGAGAATGGTTTTGGGATTATGGTTAGTAGGTTTCGCATTTTTGAAAAGCCCATAGCATGTTTACCAGCGATTTGGTTCTTGGAGAGATCTTAATGTCAGATTTTCCCCAATGGAGAAAGTACACAAAGGGAAACGAACCTGATTGCTCTGCAAAATCTGCAAGGAATATGAGGGATCAACTGTGTCAGTATTTTATGGGTGAATGTGCTGTACCATGGCAGGAGAGAATGATTTTTTGAATTATTTAAATATGTATTTAATGTGAATATACTTACGTTACCAAAATTATCTTGGGTAGGTCTCTTATTTTCTTCCAAAACACGTAGAAACGCATCAATTTCCTTGAACCACTTTATACTGGGGACATAAATATCTGCAAATCCTGCTCCTGACTTCATAGAATCTTTTATCTTTCTTTTCTCTTGTGAAGAAGTTGATCTTAAGGCCCTTATTTTATTTTTGATTTCTCCTGCTCCAAACCTTTCGATTCCCATAGTTTCCTCAATCTCTTTGTATGCTGCATCACGGGCTTGTTTATTTTTATAATTCGCAGACCTTGTGCCCCATAAACATGGTCCATCACGATAATCGTGTACAAATTTTAATGTTGTCTCTTCACTCCAACGAGACGTGATCGTGTTCCAAAAAAAAAATCACACAAAACAATCCCAGTAAACTCTTACGAACAGGTCGGCCTAATACACTTCGCCAAACTAGTCTGTCTACACGTGTTTATTTGGAATTTAGTTGCTGTAAAAAAAGAGTGGGGGAGCTTACTTGCGCAAGTAAATAGAGAGGTGTTCTATTTACTTTACTAAATTGTTAACTAAATGGCCTACTTGCGCAAGTACTAAATCCAGTGGTTTACATGCTGCAAGTAGCTAAATTTAGCTGCTTGATTTAGTAACCTGCTTTAGCTACTTTACACGTGTAAAGCCCGCATTAGATTAATCCTCTGATTAAGGAACAATTAAATCGTACAAGAAAAGCAGCTTGTTCCTGAAGCTATGTCTCTACTTAAATCGTTTATACCCAATCCTTCTTGTGCAGTGGGTCTGAAGCGAAGTAATTTTTTGTTTCATGTTGTTTTAAGCTAAGACTTTATGATATTTTTAAAATAAATAATTAATATTTTATTAAATATAAAAATTATTTTTTTTAAATTTTAAGTTAGCAAAAAAATATATAATTTTTACAATGAAAAAAAAAATTTTGAAAATAAGGCACAAATGATTGATTTGTTTAATATAATATAATCAGTGGTTTGGTTCAAATATAACATACAAATTTTGCCACTAGACAAACAGTTGTTGGATCTTTTAATAGCGTTTATTATATTGTAACGATTTAATAGCATATAAGGAGCTGCGGCGCCCCTGGGAGTCACCTATCAGTTCAGTGCAGTACAGTTGGAAATATTACCGCGAGATTTTTTACAAAAACTGACACCAGGGCCTACATCTTTAAAAAAAAACATAAGTACATATATTCGAAAAGAAAAAAAATATAAAAATACAATACTTAATCCTTAATAAGTTTGATATACTTAGTAAATCGTATTAAATATTGAGGTATATGGCTTGTATTATTTATTTAATTCTCAGTAAAAGTTAAAGTTTTTTACACCTTTTCTTATAGTTTTGTAATGACACAATGGTTTCTAGAGTTTGGTTATAGACACTAATCACACTATATTTTGGCATTTTTTAGTCCAAACTAATGAATTTCTAACAAATTCTTATTCCGTAAATCATATCGATGGCAATCTCTAATTAGTAGTAATTTTTCTTCAAAATGGGTTTTTATGTTATATAGCTGCATACACTTCACAAATTTAATTTGTTCATAGATTTTTGCAATCTTTGAATTTTATTCAGTTAATATTTTGGAGCATTTCCCCAACACACTATAAGCGTTGATTGAGAATATGGAGAATATAGAATCAACGCTATAAGATATCTCAAATAGGGTTCAATGAAACTGTTATACAATAATTTTTTTGTCTTTTTGAGAACATCTTTTTAGTGTCCCAAGCATAGGAGATATTTTGTTGCTAATTTTCTGTATATGATTATTCCAACTCCGTTTATGTTAATGTTTAAACTTAGGGATTTATAGTCTGTCACTTCTTTAAGTTTATTTCTGTTTATTATCACATTTTGACTTATTTTTATGACGCATGACCATATATACAGTCTTTGTAGTATTTATACTAAGCTTATTATAACAAAGCCATCCGTAGTTCTCAAGCTCTGAAAATAAAGTACTGCGTCATCGGCAAACATGAAGTATCTAGCTTTTAAGCTGGCATACTTCAGGCTCTGTACATAAAGTAAATAGACCAAAGGAACAAGCACTGATCCCTGTGCCACGTCTTTCAAATCCTCCATAATGACCATTAACAGTTGTAAAGTGTTTCCTGCCGACAGAATATGTCTTGAGCAATATTTCACATATGTCCCGGATTCCTATTTTAGTAGTTTTACATTAACAGTTCTATATCGGCATTGTCGAAGGCCTTTTGAAGTCCACAAATACAGCCACTACATATTTTTGTTTGTCTATTTTGTTTTCTTGTAAGATACTGCTCTTTTTTTGGAAACCATATTGTTGCCTAATGTATGCTTAGTTCATTGATTACTCTCCATGTTTTTTTGCAGTCTTCACTTGCTTCCTTAAGTTTGTTTTTAGCATATTTTTGTTGCGATTGCCTCCGCATATTATTTATTTTATTCTTTATAGTTTTAAATTCTTTTTCAGATTTAATTTTGTAAGTTTATTTTTTGATCATAGATCTTTAGAGATCACAATAATCTCAGCCACTTTTTTTAAAGTGATTTTATTATCCCTCCCAGCTATTTTTTCTTGAACCATTTGTATCCATCTATATTCATCTAATTTAGTTTTTTGTAGTGTGCTTCAACTTTTTCACTTTTTTAGTTAGATATATCTTATATATTAGATATATATTCAGTCAATTTTATTAGGCACTGTATATTTTATTTGCAATAACCTGATTTAATATTCTTTTACTTGTTTGTGTAGCGTATTCAGCATTTACCTTATTTTTGATTTGAAAATCATTTATGAATATAATATTTTTATACTCATTAACTATAGGCAAATCTAGAAGTAAGTTTATATTGAAATCACCAATGATCACACATGGATTTTTCTCCTTTTCCATCAGTTTGTCTATTTCGTTGAGGAATGTAGGAACGTGACTACTAGGTGGTCTGTATATTAGTGTATATATTGTGTATAGTGCATTTAGGGTTGTCTAAAGTTATTGCTAGAATATTGCAGTCTTCTAGGTTAATAGTGGATATATCTTTTATTGTAAAGTTAATATTATTCTTTACATAAATACTAGTGCCCCTTATGTCTCTACAATTATGTATAGCGGAAAATTTTCTAATGTTAGAAAATTACGTTTCATTTTGTTCTCCAGTTTATTTCTTAGGCTTCGTATGTTAATATATAGTTGATTTAAATTATCGAAGAGAAGTTTTTCAGGCATTTTTAGTGTATTTTGTTCAATTAATTGTCTTTTATTATTCCTATAGACCCTTAAGGCATTTAATTGTCAAAGGCTAATTAGTATCAATTTGCTTCAAGTAAATTTTGTCATTAACACAAAAAGCGCTTTTTAGATTATGATTTTTTTGTATTCTCTGGTCTTTTTAAACAATACCTCGTTAAATCCTTATTAAAGTATATATTACTTCTGCTACTCAGTCTACATTCGTTTGTTTTGATGCCTTAATTCAACCTGAACCACTTCAAAACTTTATGTTTAATTTCTTCACCTTTAAGTTTCAACACAATTAGTCCAGAGTACAATTATCAAGGTTATTCGTATATAATATATAAATAGTTGTAAGCAATATATTCATATATAAATAGTTGTAAGCAAATACAGTTAAAATAAATATTTTTAGTCGTCGTGAGTAATCGTGTTTTGTAGTGGTTAAATAAATTAGTTGACTATTTTCGATTGTTTCAATTCACACCTAACAACGGGAAAAACGCTTCATTGGTGTCAGATGTAGAGTGTGAGTTGCACCTCAGTCAACTGGATATTAGTGAAAATAAATAATAGTGGACTAAAATAAATCAAACTCAAATGTGTGAAAATGCCAAAGCTGGTGGATTTAAAAGTTGCTGAGCTGAAGGAAAGGGAATGCGACACGACGGGATAAAGCGGCCTTGCAGGAGCGGCTTCCATTAAAAATTCCAATAAATATTCGGTCTAATGGAATGTTGGATATGGATATCGGTCAAATGTTGCAAGGCCTGGAAGCCAAATTGCTAAAGAATTCCACCAATGTGGAATATAAATTTGGAATTGGAAGGAAAATTCTGCAAAGATGGAAGAAGGTTAGAAAAATGATTTTCTGGAATGAATGTACTGCTTTATATTTACAATTTTAACTTTTCCATTTTATATTAGCATTTAATTTTAAAATTATATTTACAATTTTAAACTTTTTTATCTTTACCATTTTTATTCCAGGTTAGTTTTTATAACCTTTTAATGTCTGGTTTTTCGTGCTTTTCAAGGTTTTTGTATTTTTTTTCTCCTTGCAGGTTTATGTATTTTCTAGTTTATTTTATATTCTTTTTCGATACCAGTTTTTTGTATGTAGCTATTGTGCTAAATAATTGATATTATTATTATTATTATTATTATTATTATTATTATTATTATTATTATTATTATTATTATTATTATTATTATTATTATTATTATTATTATTATTATTATTATTATTATTATTATTATTATTATTATTATTATTATTATTATTATTTATGGCAGAAAATTCTGCCACACTAAGAGATGATTATGCCAGGTTGGAAGAAGAGATCTTAGAAAACAAGATTAAATTAAAATAAAAAATACTTTTAATAAAGGAAGTTTCAGGAAGTTCGAAACAAAATTGCAATATTGGACGTCAACACTATCAGTGAGCTACGCTGTAGACCGTTAGCAGTGGACAATAAGAAGAAAGTTTCTAGCTATACGGAATCTGCTAAGCTGCTACATCCTGGAATATTTATCAGCGTCAGTTTAAAGTGGCTGCAAAAAAATGTTTGGTCATCCAGGGAGTCTAATATAGTCTATATATAATATAGTCTAATATACGCAGCTGAAAAATCGGTGACAAAAATCAGGGAAGTTTTTGTAAGAATTTGAAGCCGATTTGCATATTTGGTTCGACTGGCAAATCCAAATGTCCAGGAAAGGATCATGGAACATGGCATACCTCTATAGACTCCTCGATGGTGAAATGAGGCCTTACTGCTTGCACATCTACCTAAGCTAGGAGATGTACTAACACGACCATTTGAATTCAAAGCTGCCAAGAACCCGAACATGGGACAAGCTGGTATATGGCAAATGATTCCAGGAGAGAAAGTTAAAGCGCCGGAAATGTGGCAAGGCAGGTCACATAAGAAGGCACTGTCCACAAAGAACTAGCTCCACTCCCGTCAATCCGGAAAACTCAAAAAGGTCGACGCGAACGGGCGATCATCGACCTGTAAAGCCCCAGTAAAAGTAAAGCTGTCCAGGTCTCTTGGCTGCAACACTATAGCAACAATGCCTTCACCGACGCGTGTGCGGGTGGATACATGTGTGACAAAGACAATTATGAGATCTTACATAGTAAAATCGGCAGCTAAGGTTCGACAATCAGAATGGCGTCTACGAACACCGACGGAGGATCGAGCGAATGTCCATGCTGAAACAAACCTCGAAAAGCTACATTTGAACATCCTGATAGTGGCTGAGATCATCGGGATGGACGTAATGGACACTAAGGGCTTCGATCCAAGATCCAAGAGTCCTGAAAATGGACGATGAGGAAGTTGTTTTGCATCTTGAGAAGGATTACAGTATCCGAGTCCTACTTCTCGAAGAAGCTTTGATACCAGAATATAGCCTAGAGATCGTTCTGGAGTCTTGCTTTAATAGCAAGTCCATGAACTGTGAAGTAGTGATGTTCGAACGTGGAATGCATGACGATTATCCTGTGTTGTTAAAAAGGACACGAAGTTAGGACACTACTCTGCAGTTTCAGAAATACTTAGAAAGAAGTTGTCAAGTATTTTTTCAATGTCAAGTCATATTAGGCCTAAAGGAACTTCCTAATTATAGAAGTTGGACTCTTAAGGCAGATAATGACACGACCAAGAAAAAAGAAGACAAATCGTTGTGCTTAAATGCGGATTTTGAAGCCGCTAAAGGAATTCATGCCCATCAGGGTGTCAGGAGAACATCTTGGAGTACTTGGGAAAAGTGAGGGAAATATTTTACTGGGCCAATAGCAATGCAGACATAAGAGAATAGTGCAAATGCGTTGTATATGCGGCAAGTAATGGGCCGCAAACAAAGCAGAAGGCTTTGATGCGTCAGTACAACGTGGGAAGTCCCATTAAAAGAATTGCTATTGACGTTGCTGGTCCGTTTCCCGAATCAGAAGTAGGGAATAAGTACATCGTGGCCATGATGGACTATTTCAGCAAATAGGTTAAGGCATACTCTCTACTAAACCAGGAAGCCTCTACTATCTCCGACATCTTAATAAAAGAATGGATCTGCCTATTTGGAGTACCTTTGCATCTACGTTCAGACCAACGATGAAATTTTGAATCCAGCTTGTTCCAGAACGTCTGTAATACGCTTGGCATTAAAAAAACGAGAATTACTGAGTCAGGTGGCATGGTGGAACGAATTAATAAACCCATTTTTATTTAAGATGCCAACGATCGAATGAAAGATGCATATAATATTAATGCCAAGAACCAGAGGTACAACAACGGTGACTTGGTTTGCCTCTATGACCCTAAGAGACGGAAGGGTCTGTCACCGGACCTTCAACATCCTGGGATATGCTATATAAAGTTTTGGAAGCCATATACCTACGATGTTCTTTACAGAATACATAAGCCGCCGAGGGGTAAAGCTCGAACCATTCACTTTAACCGACACCGATTAAGAGACTGGTAAAAAGATCTTCTACCTGGTTATTAATTAATTTGCAGCATATTAGAAGCCGTATTCAGGTCTATAGATGTGCAAGTTCTGGTATGCTATTATACTCTCCGACGTCGGTAATTTTCTCTGGAGTAATTTTCTCTGGAGAAAACCGTTGCTATTTCTCCAAGGGGTCTAGTTGCAAGAAAGAAACCTTCAGCCGATATCGATACCCACCATCTTTGGAATCATTTCGGGACGAAATAAGCTTAGGGAGGGGCAGTGTAACGATATTGTAGATACCGAGAAACCAGCTGATTCTCCGTTATCCCGGAATGCGCAGAAGTGGCACACCGCAGGACGTCTCGAAGGTCAGCGAATCTTCCGAAATGGTCAGCGAACTATATAAGGAGCGGATGGGAGTTAGTTGTCAGTTCAGTAAGTTCAAAATATTGGCGCAAGATTATAATTAGACATAAATAGTTTTTAAGAAATCTTTCTAGTATTTTTATAAAACATATTATATGTTAGGTGTTTTGTGTATGTTATGGTCTGATGATGCTCTAGTCGAGCGAAACATGTAACCTTTGTAATTTTATTAAATGTATTTGTGATGCTGTTGATTTTGGGTTTTTACATTTTATAAAAGTGTATGATCAGCATCTTTGGGATAATGGATGAATTTTTCGAGTTTAATCTTTCTAGTAGTCGTGAGTGAACCCTATAGAAAATTAACTATTTTTTAACCATTTATTCAAAAAAATAATAATTTCTGAATTTTTTCCCATAATTTACTAGATATAAGTAATTATTATAAAGAAAGGCAATATTCAAACTTACGCAGTACCTTTGATCTACTGTGCAGAGGCTAAAGTAGAAGTCGTTACAATATGTATTACGAATTAAGGCCCTATCGAAAATCAATGAAATCCATTTATATAATTAATCAAAAATACCTACTTTTTAAAAAGCCGTAAATATACGTTTTTATTATTATCAAGGTTTTAAAAAAAATGTTTCCACGTCCCAAGTTTAATTTCATAATATATCTAAGAATTTACTTTTGCGTAATTTACTAGTACATTTTACTTATGGGTTTTGCCCAGACAAATTCGGCTGTTTTCTCTTTATGCACTGTATCGTCCGTTAAGGATTAGATGGGTTAAATACAAATGCGCCTGCGTGATGTATATAATTGAATATCATTTTTTAATCGGTATTCGTGGCTCCCTGATAATTTCATACAGCGGTTACAGTGAAGCAGTACGGTAACATTGTGTATAAAATTTGTATTAATTGAAAAAAAAATGTTTTGTGATGTAGTATTATTCTAAGAACTTACACACAACTTAAACAACATGTTTTTAGTAAATTCTAACAGCAATCATCCATTTATTTCGAAGAAATAAACTCATTTGTTACAACACTATGAAAACACATAACTGGTAGTATCCTAAAGATACTTTAAATTATTGAAAAATAAAACGTAGTGCTAGCAAAAATTGCGGAGGTGCATTTTTAATGTCAAGTGTTGCCTCCATATGCCCGAATGGTTGCTTGCATTTTTCTTGGCATGCCTAAAATCAAGTGACGAATGGCTTCTTGCGAAATATGGCAACTTTTCTCTAAAAGAGCGTACTGTTATTCTTTTAAGGCTCATAGTTTTCGCCCTAGAATGTCCCAAACATGTTCAATTGGGTTCGCATCTGGACTTAACGCTGGCCGCTCCAACACACGCATATCGACATCGTTTAAGTACTCTTGAGGTAATTCTCGCGGTGTGGGGTCTGCGTTATAATGCATCAAAATACAATTGTTTTCAATAAAATTAACATAAGGAACAACAATCTTCTAGAATTTTATTAATGTACCTGACAGCAGTTAAATGACATAATGGAATGACTTACCACTAGGACTAAAGGTACATTCTGCAAAACGTTTGTTATGGTCTTTGTCATACCCTTTTACGACGATCCGGACACCGTAAGAAAAATCTTGAGTCATCAGTAAACAAAATGCGCACCTATTTATTTTCGTTCCAAGTGTTCATAATTCCTGGCAAACTGAAGTCGCGTATGACATCTAAGAAGCTCTGGAGCTGTCGCGAGTCTATGACTAGCAAGATTGGCTTCACTTAGTTTTCGTCTCACGGACCGTTTGCTTCCATTGGTATTCAGGACGTGAGGAAGTCGATTTCTGATTTTTATGGCTGTAGCATGACGATCTCGGAGACTTTGTAAGATGACAAAGGGATCATCGTGAACGTTAGTCCTTTGTTGTGAGCCAGTTACAGGTAGTCAAGTGAAACCTTCACTTTCCAAAAAGCGTGTATAAATACGGTACATTACTTCTGCCGTGTTGAATCAATGCAACCATAGCAGCCGCTGTTTCACGACTAACATTTAAAACTAACTTTAAGAAAAATATCCACCGACACCTTCGTAGTACTGGAGCTACTCGTGATACTTAACTACAGTTGAGTTTGCCCTTTTGTGCCAGTGTATTCCGTAAAAAAAGATAAAAATTTTTTGCTCAAATACATGTATAAATATTAAATAACATATTAAGCGATTATTAAGGAGAACATCAATTTATTATTTAAACAAACATGCTGTTCTTTTAAATCAAATATTTATTATTGTATATTCTGTAAAAGCAATAAATAAAATCTTGAGACTTTACTTTACTGTGAGTTAAGAATTAATAGGCTTTTATACAGGGTTTTTTATTATAAATTGTGGTGAAATATAATTTCACCACAATTAAAATATATTGGTTGAAAATACAGTGCATTTTTTTTTATCTCGGGTCATAGGGTTTTACGTGTAATATTTTCAACCCCATGTTAGAACCTGTTCTATTTAATCGATAGGATTGAAACTTGGAACAAGTAAAGTTTAAGTTAACAGACTTTAAAAAATCCCCTTATTTTGCAAAAAAATTTGCGAGAAACCTATTTAAAATACGTTTTTCTGATGAAAAAGTTTGCTTTTGCTGCACCTCGTAACCTTCATTACCTTTACACTTCAAAGCAGGTAGACAAATATCTGACAGTGACACAAAATAATTTTTAAATTACTCCATTGAAATTGTTCAAAAACTCTTTAAAATGTCGATTTACACTACGGAGGAACGTATTGAGATGGTTTTAAACTACATTAGAGGAATGTCGGCCCAAGAAGTGGTAGACAATTTTGCCGTGTCTTATCCTAACCGTCCCGTCCCGTCTAGATCAACTGTACAACGGTTTCATGAAAAATTTATTACGATTGGATGCATCGCCAGTTCTCACTTAAAACGAAAAAGAACCGAAACTGTAGTAGACGAAGAATTTAAAATGGAGGTATGCTTGGCCGTTGAAGAAAATTCAACAAATAGTCTTACTTAGTTTGCTGAAGTTACCGGAAAAAGTAGGAGTAGTTGCTATAAGGCAATCAGAAAAGAAAAATACAAATGTTTTAAAGTTAGAAATGTTCAAGAACTCTTGCCTAATGATTATTTTCTTAGAATGCAGTTTTGTGAACAGTGGATGGAACGAATTAACAACGACCCCACAATTACAAACAAAATACTATTTTCAGACGAAAGTACTTTCTGTACAAATGGTACAGTCAACAAACAAAATACTCGAATATGGGCGCGAGAAAATCCTCACGTCATCCAGGAAACGCATACCCAAACAAGACAGAAACTTAACGTTTGGGCAGGAATTCTTGGAGATCAAATAATTGGACCATTTTTCATAGAGGATAGCCTGAATACTGCAAAATATTTAGAATTACTTCAGGTGCAGGCCATTCCCGCATTAGGAAACGCTGTCCAAAATGGCAGGATAATTTTTCAACATGATGGAGCCCCCGCTCATAGTGCAGCGACTGTTACCGAGTTTTTGAATGCCACGTTCCCAGGACGCTGGATTGAACGTTTTGGGCCATCTAAATGGCCGGCGCGAAGCCCCGATCTTTCGCCTTTAGATAACTTTTATTGGGGCTATCTATCATCGAAAGTGTTTGATATTGTTAGAGGCAGACCCAACAATATCGAAGAACTTCGTAATAGAATTATCGAGGCTTCGCGTACCGTTACTCCCCGGCAGCTCCTAAATGTTAAAAGACATTTCTACAACTGTCTGGGCTTTTGTTTGGCTCAATTTGGAGGTCACTTTGAATAATTTATTTGAAAGGTTTTATCTGTTTATTGTTGATTTTTGAAAATATATTTTTGAGATTTTGAGGAAATTATTTTGTGTCACTGTCAGATATTTGTCAACCTGCTTTGAAATGTAAAGGTAATGAAGGTTACGAGGTGCAGAAAAAGCAAACTTTTTCATCAGAAAAACGTATTTTAAATAGGTTTCTCGCAAATTTTTTTGCAAAATAATGGTATTTTTTAAAGTCTGTTAACTTAAACTTCACTTGTTCCAAGTTTTAATCCTATCGATTAAATAGAACAGGTTCTGACATGGGGTTGAAAATATTACACGTAAAACCCTATGACCCGAGATAAAAAAAAATGCACTGTATATTCTCGGTCATAGCCAAATAAAAACATATATATATATTTTATTTTATATCTGAATAAAATAATTAAAATAAGAAATAAGTATGTGTATAATAAGAAATATGTAATATGTTTTATTGCCTTTGAAGTATTACAAAAAGCAGAAGTGAAACGAGCCAGTATCAATCGAGGTGTGCAATATTTTGCCGAAGTACTTGCAACCATCCAGTTAGTACTTTCAACAATAATTTACTTTATTCTAACAGCAGGTTTGGAAATAGGAGACTTATTTGAAGTAAGTATTTTGAATGATGTAAAAAATATGCCTTAAACCAAGGCCATTTTAAAAATTTAATTACGAAAAATACTTTTTGTATTTCGAGTAAAGGATTTATTTATGTCAGGCAAAGTGGTTTTAAGTAAACTTGATGTTGAAGAAATGGTTTTATCAGCTCCTTTATTGTGATAGTATTCATAGTAGTGTTAGGTACCACATATTACAATTTCTTTCGTATAAGTTTTTGTAGTTTTGTAGTATATGGCTTTTACAAATGATACTACCATTTTGTGATATTCTGATCAATTAGGACCTTACATTGTTGAAGCTTTGGTGTGATGCTAAGCTCTTGCCGGTTAACATTACTAAAACTAATCATTAAATTTTAAATACATGTAGTACCAATAATATAATTGATAATATATAGGGAATAATTGTGAAGAAACATAATGAAAAATTGTTTGTGTATTTTCATCGATAACAAGTTAAGATCTAGAGCTCTAAGAGAAACTGAATATTAATAATTTGTGCGTTAAAGTATCATCAGGATGTTATTTTGTGCGCACTGTAAAGTGTAAGGTTGGAAATGTTATGGCAAGAAATGCATTTTTCTCCTTGGTTGAGTCAGATTTAATAACTTATTAAACGCATGTTCTAAAGTAAAAACTTTTGAAGTCTTGCAGTAGTCTAACAGAACCAGGGTAGTGAGTACGTTTAATCTCATCTGTGGCTTTAATTATATAATCAGGTATATTCAAAAGAGCTGCGGCACAGCCAAAGCTTACTCAAAAACCACATTGACACATAGAACAAATATTATGCTTAAGTTTTCAGATATTCTTACACTTACACTTACACTTATTATTTTTTCAATAAAACTGCAAACCTATTTGCAAGAATACTTATATAGGTCGTAGGTCTCAAATAGTATGATATAAAATATTGATCCTTTGTTCTTTGTTCTCTGAAAGAGTGCTTTGAAAATGGAATAAGACGTGAAAATTGTCAACATTCTGGAAATACAGAAATATAAGATCATTATAAAAACAAAGGTAAAAACACAAAGTCACGGTCTCATTAAATCTATTTAATTTTTTTAAAGCTACACGTGTTTCGCTCCTATCGGAGCATCATCAGGCCTAAAAAATACATTAAGATATTTTTCACAAAACAAAAAGAACGCTTATAAAACTCATTACCTAGACCTACACAGATCACATTACAACTAACAACAAAAGAAAAGCTAGGTTAAGTTAACAATTCCCACCATAGATAAAAATATATGCCTAAAAAAATAAAAAAGTAAAAATGTAAAATGTCACCAGTGGGGAACGATCCAGCAACCTTTAGATTCACAGGCGTGCGTCTAACCCATAGACCACCAAGTAACATGATCAAAAATGGGAAGCAATCCGAACTACACTAATATGTGTGAATATAAGTAAACAATCTTAACAATAAAAACTAAAAATATCTAAAATCGAAAAAGAAAAAAGAAGAAAAGACTATTTAAGAGAGGTTGTTATAAATAAGGTGAGGTTCAAATGTGAAAATATCGTTCACACACACAAGGACAGGGCTCTTCTTAGCTTTAGTTATTTTCATTTTTTCTAACAAGTCCAGTTGTCCATCCTGTTGGATGATACGTTTCTATAAGATCATTATGCATGGTAAGACTATTGAACAACACGGGTACAACATTTCAAGATTAACTGACTCAGGACCAGTAGCCATTACTTTAATTTGAAATAGATCTCTTTCTAAATCTGATACTAACCCATATAACCGTTATAAAATAATAAACGATTCAATTCAAATAGTTGAACAAAATCGCATTTGCTTTCGTGTGAATCAAACTGTTAAAATTGTGGATCAGATGGTATACAATTTGTAGAGCATTGTAAAAAGCAGTTATCTATGCGATAAAGGTCATTAAAGAACTATTTACTATTCAGTTACTTCACAGCTTCGTACCGTCAAAGTGTATATAAAACATAGTGGAGTCAACTTTTTTCAATTCTTTTTGAATTCTTTTTTTTTTTTTTATGATAAACACAAGCACAAGAGGAAAGTCCTATGTCACTCTTAGAGTGGTGCTTGCGCGAAGATATTTGTGGGCATTCATCTTGAATCGCTGCAGGTTGTATGCGTCGGGAAATATGTGAGGTGGAAGCCCGTTCCACAAAGAAGATGTTCTCCAGATGAATGAGTCCTGATACAGCGACGTCCTTGGGGTAGGCAGGTGGACTCGATGTTGATGAGCCGCAACTGCTAGACGCGTCCTTCTTGCCAGAATAGCCCTGGGTGGAATCAGGCCTGCCAGCTTAGAGGAGCATTTACCGTGATAATAACGGTAGAATAAACAGAGATCAGCCATCTTTCTTCTGTGCTCCAGACTATCCAGACTCTTTATCAGTTCTAGATTATCGATAAGACGAATAGCTCTCTTCTGTATAGAATCTAGCAGCTTTAAACTATGCATAGGTGCAGAGCTCCAGACATGCGAGCAATACTCGAGAAAAGGGCGTATTTGAGCCTCATAAAGAGTCAGCAGCTGTTCTGGTGTATACAGTTTGTTCGTTTTGAAAAGCACTCCGAGTTTTTTGGAAGCTGCCCTGGCGATCTCGGCAACGTGGTCATGCCAGGACACACTGTTGGTGACTTCGACTCCTAGAAGATGTAAAGATGATTTCATTGGCAATGTTTTCCCTGCCATAACCAGCTCCGGGCCACCAAGGTTAGTCTTCATCGTAAATACTGCAGCCTGCATTTTTTTAGCGTTAAAATTGACCAGGTTGTTACTGCCCCACTCCAAGATTGCTCTAATATCGTTGTTGGTTGAAGCTACTTGTTGCTGCCTAAGATTCTGAGAACTTGCGGCTGTCGTTTGTCGGTTTGGCGGACTTAAATGTGGAAATAAGTGTGCTATCGTCCGCAAAGCTGTAGATTGGATTGACAGTGGTTCCTAGCAAATCGTTGATATATATCAAGAAAAGGGTGGGGGATAGAATGCATCCTTGAGGGACTCCAGCGTTAATGTTAAATTTGTCGGAAAGGTGTCCATCGACGGCTACTTGAATTGTTCGTTGTTCAAGAAAACTGTTGATCCAATTCAATAATGAGTTTTGTATGCCAATTGAGGAGAGCTTGGTTAGTAGTCCCTCATGCTACACTCTGTCAAATGCCTTGGAAATGTCAAGAGCGACTGAGCGGGACTCGCCGTGCTTCTCCATGGCCTCCGTTCACAAGTGTGTGACGTAAGCCAGAAGATCGCCGGTAGATCTAAACTTTCGGAAGCCGTATTGATGATCGCTGATTAGTCCAGATGATTCCAGATATCTTAACAGTTGTTGGTTGACTGCTTTCTCCATAATCTTCGATATTACTGGAACTATTGCAATCGGGCGGTAATTGAAGGGCATCGTCTTCTTACCCTTTTTGGGTACAGCTTGCACTCGAGCAGTTTTCCAGCTTGTTGGAAATGAGCCCTGCTTATACGATGCCGTGAACAGTCTACATAAGGGAAGAGTCAATTTGTCTGCACAACGTTTTAGTACTAGGGCTGAAATTCCATCGGGTCCAGAAGCTTTGTTGGTGTCTACGCTTTTAAGAATTTTATTTATAATTCGTTGGGGAAACGAAATTTCTCCCATCGATGAATTCACCCTTGGCAAATATGGCGGTGTTTTGCCTTGCGAGTGCAGAGTAGAATTGGACGCGAAGAGTTTACCCAGTAAGTTGGCTTTTTCCCTTGCTGTTACCGCGATAGAACCATCATCTGCTGTTAGGGGTGGCAAGGCCGACTTAGCAAATCCTTGACTAACGGCTTTCGATACCGACCAGAAAGATCTTGTTCCATTTGGGCAGTTTAGCAGTTTGTTTTTGATCCTGTTGTTGTGACTCTCTTTGCATTTATCAATAATTCGCTTGCAGCTATTTCTGGATGATAAAAAGTTCCTCCGATTTGCGGTGGAAGGATGTTGACGCCATTTGCGATATGCTGCGTTTTTAGTGTTTACTGCCTTTTTGCAATTCAGGTTGAACCATTGCTTGTTGTTTGATCCGCATTTAGTAGAAAAAGGGATATAAGGTTTTAGACATTATATTCAATAATTTTTTTCTAATGTGTAGAAGAAAAATTGTGGAATAAAAAACAAATTCAAACCCCAAAGTTCCGGCCTTCCACATATCTATACTAAACAGAATTCCTGCAAGCAGTCATAGTTAAAATAAGACACTCATACAATGGAATATTGCCCACAGAATTGTTGAACAAGCCGAACCCTTCACTAAAAAACCTGCAATTCAACTGAACAACTTAAAAAGAGAAGAAGATTGCTCAAAACCGAGACTGCGTATTGCGTTTCTCCTTTCAGGCGCAAGTTGAGAAATCATCGAAGCGTTGTCGTTTTCTTTAACAGCACAACAAAAAAATAGGCTTATCGTGTATAATTCAATTGCGGTACGGATTCTATGCTTTTGTTGTGTCTTAATTAGTTGCAAGAAATTAATCGGTTATAAAATATCATAAAATTAAATGTTCACAATAAGAATAAAAATATCAGAAAATTAGATATACATATCATATTATAAATATAATGCATTACATAATAATTTTCTTTACAATTTTGTCATTTTGTTTTATTATAAATTTCTGCCTGTTAATTAAAAGGTAAAAAATAATTTTTTGGAAATTGTTCATTTTAATTTAGTTGGCAGCAGTTAATGTTTGGGAATAATTTAGTTTAGTCCGACATTTGTTTTATTTCCGATGAACGTTTTGCTCCAAACGAAATGAAAATGAAATTATCACCTCCCCATTTTCGTTGTTTAATCTAATTTTGCCCTTTATTTGTCAATTATTGTAGCCAGTTTTAGATAAATATTAGTAATTGTTAATTATATTATTTTAATTGAAAGTATCAAATAAGCGCATATTTTCTTTTAAAAGAATATCTAAAGGAAAAAACGAAATTGGGTACCTATGTACTAAACTTAGATGTATTTAATATATCCAGTAGGAAATTTAATATTTAAATATTTTGAAAAATAGAAATAATCTGTTTCCAGTATGAAAAGTTTTACATTACTTAGTTTAATGTGCTAGAATAAGTTTAAAAAATTCATCATAAAAATGTATTTGCTGTACTATACTATAAAAAAATTTAACAAACATTTGTAGCTTGAAGCTTTAGACATCCGGAACAGCTAATAGTATAGCAATAAAACTGCCTGAAGCCAAAAGAGGCAGAAAAACATAAGTCTCATAGAATATCTAGAAACTCGTCTCCCACTGATTCCCACTGATGAATAAAATGAAATCAATTAAAATCAAAGTGTATCAATCTGTGACTAAGCATATATTTACAAGCAAAAGTTACAGCACTAATGAGACATATGATAGCAGTGTACGATCTGCTCCCAAAAATAGTATTTTACTATAGAAATCAAAGAATACAAGAAATCAAAGACACATGCATTTCGTGCGCTCTGTTACTTGCCTGCTATGTCGTTGTTTTTCAGTACGACGTTAATAAGCAAAAGACTTTCATAGGGGTAAGTGCATTACTTGTAATTAATTTGTGCAAAATATAACGCAAAAATTTAGGCCTCTGTAAAATACTCTTCTGATGCGGGCTTTACATACACGATTGTACAACCCACATAAAATCAAAATCTCCAAAATTTTTATTATGCGTTGTATTGCATAATGAAAATTAAAGCGTTATTCTAATAAAACTGAATAATTAACTCTGATCAAAGTAGAAAAATTTAAACACTATATAAAAATAAAATTAAAACTCAATAATAACAATCAAAATAAACTTAAGAAAAATTAATTCTTTAAATAAATGGTTCAAACAGCCCTCCCTATTTGACTAAACAATAAAATAACTGATCATAAAAGCTATTTCGTACTTCCAAAAGAGTTTTGTGGTGAAATGGAATTGGCATATTCAATAATTTTCTTTCGCAACTCCTAAACTTGTCGGTACCTACTAAATTCATGTTTGTAAATGGTTTCCTTAAGATAACCCCAAAAAGTCATTTGGAAACAAATCTGGAATTTTAGGAGGCTATTTTATTATCGCCAGTTCCACTAATAAGACGGTATTTTGTAAAAAATAAGAACACCAAATACCTATTAGACGATCGGAGGCGGCTGCTTATCGACGAGAGGAAGTGCGTTATCTTCAATTCCTCAACCTGTATTCTTTAAACATCATAACCGAAAGTCTGTCAGTAAGGCGCTGATGATTTCTGGTAATAGCTTAAAATGAAGCAGCAGTGCAAGATCTTTAACAATCTGGATAGAAAAATATTATTCAATATATAATCATGGGTCACATTATATTTTATTTGTTGAAATTGTTGAAAATTATTTAGATTAGCCTGCAGCCGCAAATATTTTATATTGAATAAATTTGTTAACTTAACAGGTTAACTTCTGCCCAAAAAAAAAATTGAATCAAATTTAACCAAACAGTTCCTGACTTTTGCGAGAAGAATACTATAGTTTACTCTGCCAAACGCATGCATGACCTCAAGGGCATCTTTTAACAAAATCAATCTGTTTAGAATATTTTATTTTTATTTTAGACTATTTATAATTTTTAGACTATTTTAGAATGTTACTAATGAGTACACCTAGCTAATGGCGGTGGATTTGGCCGATATTAATCGTTAAATTAATGTTGCTGCTAGTTTTGTACCTCTCATATCCTAATCAATTTTCTACTAACTAGCTATCCAGTAGTTTAAGTATTTCAGACGCAAAGACTTGTCATGTTTATACAAAGTTCACCTACATTTTTCTATAGCATAAATGATCAGAATCAGCAAATATTAATATAAAAGGCAATCAACTGCTTCAAAAAGCTCAAAGATTTCAATGTGGTTAAGCGGCATGAGAAATGGTGATTGGATATTAGAACCATAAAAGATGAAAAATAGGCTAGAAATGTTTTAAAAGACAAGTTAGTAGTAAGCAATCTTATGTGCTTACTAGTATAACGTGCGTTAAACCACTTTGGAAAAATTAAAAGTTCTTCCCCAAAATAATTTGTCAAAGTTTTTAAGCTTTGAAATGCATTCTGATTTTTCAGGGCAAACTCTGCATTGCGGGGTCAACATAATCCAAAATGAAAAAGTTTATAAAATGGGGAAGAAAACATTTTGAATAATATAAATGCAATATTTTTACGTAATAACATACTGTTTGTTTAAAAATTAGACGTTAAAGATTCATAACAATTGTTACACATAATAACAGAGTGATCTTTACAAACATGCTTTTTACAAGAGATCTAAACACATTGATCAGATGTGTTGGTATCCTTCGAACGTGGACAGATATTGCATCGTTTTCTTGCAGTTTTAGAAAGCTGAAGACGAGATCTTTTTGAGGTTGAGGGCTCAACTTCACAGCGGATCATGCTCAGCCTTACGGAGGATGTAATTTGAGGATTCAGGGCACGCCTTGACATGTGACCTTTGACCAGATTTTCGCCCATTTCACGAATAAATAATCTTCGACCATGCTTTTGATTTACTTGATTGAAGATGACCATACCATTTACAGTTGTGATGTTCATCATAAGGTAGAAAGGTACCATGGGCCATCTTCGCGTCCCTCTTTGAACGGTGCATGTAGCGCAAAGCGTATCCAATGTATCAATCCCTCCTTTCGTCATATTATAAAATAATATCTCTTCAGGTTTATTCTTCTTTTCTGGATCAAGATTTATTGTACAATCATGAAATGTGCTCAATAATAGAACAGCTTTTCCCTTTTTGGGAACGTATGAAACAAGTTTGTCATTGTTTCTGAATCCTTCCAAAGTTGTTTGAGGAGCACGTGCCCTTGTTTGGTAAGAATTCATGTGGTATATCTATTTTATTCTTCTTAAGCGTTCCCACAAGTGTAATTTGTTTCTGAAGTAGTTCTTCCAATGGTGCTGAAGTATATCAATTGTCAGTTGTTAAATTTCTTCCCGTGTTGTAAATTAGTTTTGTCAGATTCTTAACCACATTATATGCTAAATTTTTTGCTCCGTCATTCTTGTCTTTTCCACAATATACTTTTCCTCATAGAAAATAAAATGTTTTGGAGCAATTTATTCCAAATACTTTAATGCTATACTTGGCCGGTTTATTTGGTATATATTGCATGAAGCTACATCGGCTTCTAAAAGAACACAGAATTTCATTGATGGTGGCATACTCACTGATAGTATAGGCATTCTCACAATTTTTCACGAATGGATCCCATATTTTTGAAATAGCAGCTAACTTGGTATTTTTCTGTGCCCATATGCTCTTATTATCGAATCTCATATTTGCAAGGAGAAAAACAAATCGTCTTTGAGACATAGTTGCATGAAAAAAAGGTGGTCCATAAGTAGGATTTTACAAGTCATGAAGTGATAGGCGAGCTGATCTGAATACTCCCATCACGTACAAAAGTGTAAATAACGCAAAAATCTCTTCTTTATCAGTAACATGTTCATATGTTTGCAATTTTTTGTTTCCCGTAAATTTTACTTTCAATCTTCATACCGGGTGGTGCGTCGCCGAGCGGAACATAGGAAATCCCATGTAAATTTTAAGAGGGTCAATTATTGGCTTCTTTGGCAAACCCTCGTGCAAAGTTTCAAAAAATTTTAATGAGCGAATTTTGAATTATTCAATTAAATGTAATTGCAAAATTACCAAATTTTCGGTTCAGGTAAAACCAGACACCAGCCACCAGCAAACAATTTGTTATAAGGCTTTGTCAAATCTCACGTACAGCCGAATAAAAGAAATGTTTTTTTTTCGTTTTATCAATCTCACAACCATACATTCAAAGTAAGACACGTTAACATTACTTTATTACTTTTTTATCTAAACTTTTATTTAATATAACGATGAAGTTAAGCCAATAACAATTATTATTATCGATTATTAAAAAAATAATTTTATCATACTTAGAATTTAATTAAACCAATAGCAGTATCTGAAATATTTTCAATTTATTTTCCCATCAAGCCTATCTGGTTCATTTCAACCATTAAACCTATTGTTAGTAAATTCGAGTCATATATATATAGTTTACATAATACATATATATATAGTTTACATAATACATACGACCTCTATATTATTTATGTATATAGAACACCTGCCGCTGACTTACAGAGTTTCCTTCAAAAACTACTAAGCTTGCTAGAATCCTTGCCCTTAAAAGGTAAATTAATTTTGTGTGGCGATCTTAATATTGATTTTTCCAGTGTGTGTGCTGCTCAAGAAACTCTTCACTCTATTTTCGTCACAATGGATATAGTAATGCATATTAACTTTCCTACCAGAATAACTAGAAATAGTTCTAGTACCATTGACTATGTCGTGTCATCTTTTGCTCCTGAATTGTACGGTTTTTAATTCCGGATTTTCTGATCATGAAGCTGCAATTTTCCATAAATTCTAAAGGCAAAAACACGTTACGTAAATTAGGCCGTGTTTTTGGCAAAAATAATTTTTTACAATTCAAGAACTTATGCCAAACGCTGATTGGGATTTTCTTTCTGACGATATAGATAGTGAATTTTCTAGTTTTATAAAGTCTTTATCAAGTATTGCAGATAAGTCGTTTTCTCTTAGACCTATCAAAATTAAACATCATAAGCCATGGACCACTAAAGGCTTACGTGTTTCTGCAAAAAACAGCGCTCATTATCACACCTGAAACAATTTACAGACAGCGTATTTTGTCATAACTATGTCAAGCTTTATAGAAAAATGTACCATAAGACTATAAAAGCTGCAAAAGATATTAATTATAATAAAAGGATGATCGAATCAAGTAATGTTGCCAAAGAAACATGGTCTATTGTAAATGAATTAAGAAATAAACCTTCTTCATCTAGCACTATCCCTACTTCACCTGAGGACCTTAATCACTACTTTGTTAATGTAGCTAAAAATCTAATGGCTACCATAACACCTTCTCACGATCCTCGTTCATATCTCCCAAATGAAAATTTACACAGCTTCTTTTTTACTCCCATTGTATCAACAGAGCTTCAAACTACAATAAATGAAATAAAAAACAAATCATCATCTGGTACAGATGGGCTCACTCTCATAATATTTTCCAATCTGCCAAATTGCACCTTAATCCATCTAACAAACTTAATTAACAAGTCATTCCAAAATGGAGTCTTTCCTACCTGCCTTAAGACTACAATAATTATTTCTTTGCATAAGGGAGGAGACAAACAACAAGCTTCAAACTATCGTCCAATCGCAATCCTTCTCACTTTATCAAAGATCATTGAACGATTGGTTAAAAAAAGGCTCTTATCGTTTCTGTTTAAATATAAAATTCTTACTCCTCACCAATTTGGATTCTTGAGTAACAAGTGCACAAATGATGCTATGTTTTCTCTCTTTAATAGTGTTTACACCAGTATAAATAATAATCATTCAACAGCAACCATGTTTTTGTGATTTCTCCAAGGCTTTTGATTGTGTAAACCATAACATCTTAATTGACAAATTGAATCACTATGGGTTCAGAGGAACGCCCCTTGAGTGGTTTAATCGTATCCAGTTACAGAAATCAGCTTGTAAAGGTTGATAGGACGAAGTCTTCTTGCAAACCAATAGAATGTGGGGTACCTCAAGGTTCAGTCCTGGGCCCTATTTTGTTTTTGATCTTTATAAATGACATGGCCAATCTTAACATCAGTGGCAAAATCTGCATAATACGAGCTTTACATGGAGTAATCTGGATGCTAGGGCACTACATGCTACTATTTCTAATGACTTAATTACCATTAAATCGTGGTGCGATTAATGCTAATCTTCTGTGCCTAAATATCTCAAAAACTAAAGTCTTATCATATAAAACTACTATTCAACCCTTTGTACTTACAACACCAGTTTGGACGTCGTTGAATCTGTGAAGTTCTTGGGACTTATAGTTGACTACTCCCTAAAATGGGACTTGCATATTGATGCCTTATATAAAAAATTAAGTTCAGCATGTTTTACCTTAAGATCAGTTTCCAGGGAATTAAGTTTTCAAACATCAAGAACAGTTTATTATGCCCTTTTTTGAGTCACATCTACGTTACGCCCTTCCATTCTGGGGCACATGCAGTGTGACTCAATTTGAGCGCATCTTTAAACTCCAAAAGAGAGCAGTTCGGTATCTGCTTGGACTTAATAGCAGAGCTCACTGTCAAGAAATCTTCAAAAAATATAAGATACTTACTCTTCACCAGGTACATTGTTTTTGTACAGTTTTGCATATATTTATTTTGTTAGTATATTTATTTTTATTTTTTTTTTTTGTGTGTTTTGTTTTGTTTTTATATGTTTTTTTTATTAGCTTTGTTACAAAATTTTGTAATTTTTTGACAATAAAGCATATGATTGATTGATTGATTGACCGATCATAAAATTCATTTCTAACATTATCAAGTTGATATTGGGAAATTTTATTACATTCTAACGAAATAGCATTTTGTAACTGGTTTAGATTCTCAAATTTTACACTTTTATAAATGACACTTTTTAAATGACCCCACAAAAAGAAGTCATTCGGTGAAAGATCAGGTGACCTGGCCGGCCAAAGTATCCGGTACCGTGGACCAATAATATTGCCGTTAAAAGCATTTTCCAAGCACTCTCTAACCATACGGGCATTATGGGCCGGGCAACCATCCATTTGGTACCAGATCATTTAATCTTCCCGAACAACTCAACTTCTTCCAAGGCGGGTTCAATTTGATTTTGAAATAAGTCCAAATAGGTTTCAGCTGTTAGGTTATAGTCCATAAAAAAGGGTCCAATGATATGGTGTCCGATAATTCCCACGAATACCTTTGTTTTTTGGGGATATTGTGTCCGAGTATGAACAAAGCGATGTTCATTTTCTTGGCTCCAATACCGGCAATTCTGAACATTTGGTTCATTGTTGAGGGTAAATGTACATTCATCGGTAAACCAAATATTTCTTAAAAAATTCCTATCATTATTTGCTCTTTCCATCATTTTAAAACAAAATGCCATTCTTTGCTCTTCATCTCCTTCCTGCAGCTCTTGATGTTTTTCGAATTTATACGAATAATATTTGTATTTTTTTTAAACTGCACAATACCGCTGTATGATGTTTATTTACCTCTTGCCCAAGAACCCTTGTACTAACCATCTTGTTTTCCTCCATCTCTGTTCTCTCTTTCTTCGGCTCTATTTTCGATATCCTGAGTTGAACATTTACAATTATTTATTACGGTACCTTTGGACTCGAACTTGACACTACGTTTAATAGTTGAAATGGACGGAATGGGCTTGGTGGGGAAATAAACTGAAAACATTTCAGATACTGCTCTAAAACTGTTTCCCGACAATGTCAATTCACGTCAGTGACAATATTCATTTTACTGGTGCCGAAAATTTGCTAATTTTGCAATTACATTTTATTTAATAATTCAAGATTCGCTCATTAAAATTTTTTGAAACTTTGCACAAGGGTTTGCCAGATTGGTCTCTTCAAAAAGTTATCTTAAATTTTTTCTATAAAATGTACAGGGAAGCCAATAATTGACCCCCTTAAAATTTACATGGGTTTTCCTATGTTCCGCTCGGCGACGCACCACCCGGTATTTGTCTATTTTACAATGAACTCTATTATGCCAATATCAAAGAAAAGGGAAAAAGTATCAGCTGGTTTTTTAACGCTTTTTGCAATGGCTTTTGGACCTGGTAAGTAAACAACAATATTTTCACTTTTGGTTCTTGAGCTTTTTGGAACTTGTTTAGACCATTTTGTTTAATTATCCTTACCTATATTTTAAGGGAATCATCGAAAGTCATATTTAAAAATCTTGATTTTCGAATATACATTTGAATATGTGGTAACCCTTCATCTTTTAATCAGAGAGTGATTGGGATACAAGAAAGGCTCTTACAGAAAACTATTGGAAGAAATGCTATTTATTTAACTAAAACCTATTTAAAAATATTTCAATTATTTTGTGTAAAAATTACATTTTCATTTGTTTGCAATTTTTGCCAGCAAAAATTAGGTCTGTTTTTTCTAAAACTAAAATATTTTTCAACGAATATCAACACCAAACATTTCTAAAGAAATACAGGTAGAGAATCTAGGTTTAGAATGCGCACAAAATTGGTAGGTTCCCTGATCTGTCCTATTGAAGCAATCAGTCCTAGATTTCCACAAATATTTTGACCAGACCCTCATAATCAACTATCAAGAAATCATACCCTAAATAGGAAAATAAACGAATCGGAGTTACTGTTGGGGCCTTGTTGGTTCTCAATCAAATCCAATTAAAATAAAACCTATGCTTTATTAAATCCAGGATAGCACGAGTTCGAAAAACCATTTGATGTCAGTTTTGAGTTGTTCCATTGCCCCTATTATATTTTAACATCTCATAATTTATGTCTGCTGTTTAGGAACGATATTCTGTATGGAAAAGCTTAGTGACATTCTTAATTTTAAAGTAATTATCAATTTTCTTTACTCGACATATTTTTTTCTTTATACGATATTTCCCTTACGCCGCCAATGGAAACACGAACCCAAACCAATTAACAGGGCCTCTGTCTACATACATAGAACGTTTACTTTTCACGATACAGTGACGTTAATATACGTACACAGCTGCGCCCTATAGTTTATGGCCTATAGTTCAACTAGAAACATGCACTCAGTTCAATATATTACGTCTAGATGGCGTCAGTGGTAGTCATTACATTTTATTATTCCACATCCCTAGATAAGGAGTTACTTTTGTTCACATCTCACAAAGCTATTTTGCAATTTGAAGTTCGATTTCTGATGATAACGATAAAAAAGTGCTTTATATGTTTACGTTATAGAAAGCTATTTTGATAAATTATGTCTTGCGGACTTTTTTTTAAATTAAGGCTTCTTGATTTCTAAAATATTATTTCACAAAATATATGATATGTTGAATTTGGTTTATTTGATTATTTTTTTTATTATTATGATTAAGCCAACATTTCGCAAAATTTATTTGCTTCTTCAGGGTACTAAAATATTAGACAATATTTTAGAATATATAAATCAGTAAGCTTCGGAAACACAATGTTATTCCCCAATGTATCCTGCCTCTACGTTAGAAGAAACCAATCTCAATTTCAAATGTTCTGAAAGTTGCCAAGGTAATTCCTATATACAAGAACAAAGGCTCCAGAAATGAACCAACATACTACGGCTATAGGTCTAATATAAATACTTTATATTTTCTCTAAATTTTATGAAAAAATACTTAACAACCAAATTAAGCAGCACTTTAAAGCATATATGCAATTTATTTAGAATCAGTTTGGCTTTAGCAATAGTGGGTCGACCGCTTGGGGGTTGGTTAAGTTTAATACAGATACTTTTGCCTTATTTTTTGATCTGCCAAAGGCATTTGACTATATCTCCTCTCATATTCTTTTGCAGAAACTAAAATTCTATCATCTTCATCCTTCATCAGATTGTTTTAAGCTCATTCAATTCTAATTGAGCGATAGGTTATAATATGTGCCATACGGTGGTCAGAAATCATTAACAGGCATCTATTTTATGATGTCCCGCAGGATGTCCATCCCAATGTTAATATTAAACTAAATTTTACGCTTATAGGCGAGAATTCCCTGTTAAAGATTCTGAATAGTATATTTACTGGGGCAATTGGCGATGATGGTATATTAGTAAGAAATATTAAACTTTACTTGCCATACTGCATTCCACTCTTATTAAATATAATAAATTCCTGTATTTTAGAAAGTTTTTTCCATTTTCATGGAAAAAAGGAATCGTGAAACCACTAGCTAAAAATACGAATCCTAAAGGACTAAAGGAACTAAGACCGATCAGTATTCTTACGGTAGTTTCTAAACTTCTTGAAAAATATATTAATAAATAATTGTACGAATTTCAAAACACGTCAAATTTTATCCCATCGTGTCAGTCAGAATTCGATCTGGTTACAGCACCTCTACTTGTTCAATTAATCTTGTAAATGATGTTGGTCACAGTGAAGATAAGAAACTAATAACTTGCCCTTAACATTTCTCGATTTGAGCAAAGCATTCGATACGATTAGCCACAATACGCTTTTAGCCAAGCTTCATTACTATGGACTTTCAGATAATTCTGTAAAATTTTTCGAACAATATTTAATAGATAGATTCTTTTGTGTGTAAATTGTAAGAGATTTTGAATTTGTACCAATTGCCACAGGTGTGCCTCAAGGCTCAATTTTGGGCCCTCTGTTTTTTTCCATATATGTTGCAGATATGAGCAATTCTATTGAGAACTCGACAATTTAACAATATGCTGATGATTCTCAAATATACACTTCATTTTCTTTAGATTATGTAAATGAAAATATTGACAAATTTCACACGGACTTAAATAATTTGAAAAAATTTTCCGATGATCATAATTTAAAACTGAACTCCTCTAAATCCTGTACGCTATTTTTTAATGCTAAATATCAGATTGAAAGAATTAGGCAATTATTTGTTCCACAAATAGATTAGATCAGTTTCAGAGGTGAAAAATTTGGGTTTACTTTTTGATGATGCGCTAACATTTGAAGCACATATTTACAATAAATTAAAAATTGCTTATATAAGATTGAAAAAACTTAATTATTTCAAAAAATGGCTACCATCCAAAATAAAGTATCAATTATGTGACAGTTTAATATTATATCGCTATTCGATTACGGTGATGTGGTTTATGGTTCATCTTTGACGATGCAATTAGCACACCAAATACAAAACAGCCGTATGCATTTTTCTTACAATATTCCATTTAGAGAACATATTACACCTCATTTAAATAATAAAAATATCCTTAATATGAGTTACCGTAGAAAACTTCATTTTTATGCTTTTTTACATAGAATCTTAAAAACTGGATATCCTGTAAAATTAATATATTTACTGTTAGCTTCCCTTGTTTTGTCTCGGGCACGCCTTTTGACCTTTTTTTCTGCCATTTGCTGTTCCATTAGAAATCTTATTGACTTTATCTTAACGTACAATTTTCTAAAACAATGTGCGTACATTACTTCCAATCTAAACTATACAATCATATATGACATTTAAATTCACCAAAAACAACATATTAAAAAATATATAATGAATAATAAGAATTGTAATTCACTATTCTTTATACAAAGACCAATTTATTACAAACAAAAGAAAAAAACACCATCTAACAATACTATATAAATACAACACTAAAACTAAAACTCTCTATAGCATTACACTCTGTGACTACTTAATATAGTTCTGTAGGCCGGAGATACAACACTATGTCCAATTTTGGCCGAAATTGAGTTAAGCACATAGTTTTATGGCATTTTTTGTACTTTATTTGGAGGCATAAGACACTATCGTTTATTTTTTATATTAACCCAATTCCATAGAAACTTTTAACACCATGTAACTTTTTTATACGAGGTAAAGAACACCAAAAGAAATAATGTTGTATGCCTCAAACTTAATATCCAGAAGTGCATATTTTACTTCGGGGTAAACAACGCCAAGTCCACTTGGTGTTAGGTTAGGTTATATTTAGGCCCTAACCTGAACATAGAAAAATTGTATAAAAACTATTTGAAATGGTGTGAGGATAAAGGTCTTGAAAAGAAACTAGCTGCAAAGAAATGGATCTACTATGATATTTTCAATAAAGATTTTAATTTGCCATTTAAGTCACGAGAAGTAGATACGTGTGATACTTGCGACCAATTCGTTACAAAAATCAATTCCACAACATCAGACTTAGAAAAAGCAGATATTTTGAAAATACAGTTTGATAATCATCAAAAAGAATCAACTACCCGCTATGCGCTTAAACATGAGGATATCGAAATCTCAAGAAATAACCCAACACATAAAGTTTTAACCGTTGACTTACAAAAGTGCCTACCGACGCAAGTATTAACCTGTGGTACCAGCTTTTATAAAAAAAAGCTTTGGACCTTAAATTTTACTATTTATGACGCAACGACGGGACAAGCTCACAATATGATGTGGGATGAAAGCAAACCTGGTCGAGGGGGAAATGAGATTGCATCAGCTTTGATTAAGTGGGTATCTTCTAATATTAAGGACAATAATAACGAAGAACTGACTATTTGGTCAGATAACTGTTATGGACAAAACAAAAATATGGCAATTATTGCTGCTCTGTTCTGAATTTTAGTCAAATACCCTCAACTCAAGGTTATAAATCAAAAATTTCTCTTAAAAGGCCATACACACATGGAAGCAGATACCGTCCACGCTTTGATTAAAAGAAAAAGGAAACACTTAACACACTTAGAAATTATGACTCCTTGGGATTGGTAACAATTTATAAGGCAGGTTCATAGTAAGTATGTTATACATAACATGGAAATACAAGACATCCTAAACTTTAAGGAGCTATACGAAAATCCGAAAATATCTCCATTTATTTGTCGAAAAGTCGACAGTGAAAAACAGTCTGTACTAATTTTAAATGCTGTTCAACTACAGGTAAGACAGAAAGAGATTAGAATGTTGTATTTTAAAACAGAATTTGATGGAAATTTTAAAATGGTCAACCTGAAGAGATATGTAAGGAGTCCAAACATTACTCTGCCAGATAAACTTAATGTGCTTAGGGAGACAGGAACACCAATCACCGAGCAGAAGTATCAAGACTTATTAGCACTACTGCCATATACAAGTTCCTATTGTCACGATTTTTATACAAACCTGAGACATGGCAGCAGTAATCATGATTACCCTGAGAGTGATGAATGTGACTAAGAAATACTTAATGTATTATTTTTATAACTAATAACTTAATACAAAATAAGTTACAATTTAACAGCTTTTTTCTTTCCTAATTTGTGAATTTTATCACTTACTTTTCACAACATTCAACATTATGGTGTTAACTCCTTTCTTACTTTCATATTTTTTTTTAGAGGCATATAAAACCATGTCCATCAAAATCCTTTTTTTTAATATTTTTTATTGTAAATGTATGTATTCAATAAAATCATCAATGATAATAAAAAAGAATATAATTAAAGTATTAAGTGCTATTCTACCTTTAATAAAGTATTATTTTTTTATTGTTTTGTTAATTACCACAACTTATTATATCGTGACATAGTGTTGTATACCTCCGGCCTACAGAGTTGTATTCTTTCCCGCATTAACCATTTGAATTGCGTAACTTCTAAGCGATTTAAATTGTATATTATAACATGTTCTAAATATGTCTGTCTCTATTTTTCAGTTAATGAGGGTTTTTCGATTTTATTTTTTTTTTAATTTTTTTTTATGGTAAACACAAGCACAAGAGGAGTGTCCTATGTCACTCTTGGAGTGGTGCTTGCGCGAAGATATTTTTGGGCATTTATCTTGAATTGCTGTAGGTTGTCTGCGTCGGGAAATATGTGAGGTTCCACAAAGAAGATGTTCTCCAGATGAATGAGTCCCGATACAGCGACGTCCTTGGGGTAGGCAGGTAGACTCGATGTTGATGAGCCGCAACTGCTAGACGCGTCCTTCTTGTCGGAACAGCCCTGGGTGGAATCAGGCCTGCCAGCTCAGAGGAGCACTTACCGTGATAATAACGGTAGAATAAATAGAGATCGGCCACCTTTCTCCTGTGCTCCACACTATCCAGACTCTTTATCAGTTCTGGTTTGTCGATAAGACGGATAGCTCTCTTCTGTATAGAATCCAGCAGGTTTAAACTATGCTTGGGTGCAGAGCTCCAGACATGCGAGCAATACTCGAGGGAAGGGCGTATTTGAGCCTTATAAAGAGTCAGCAGCTGTTCTGGTGTATACAGTTTTTTCGTTCTGAAAAGCACTCCGAGTTTTTGGGAAGCCGCCCTGGCGACCTCGGCAACGTGGTCATGCTTGGTGACCTCGACTGCTAGAAGATGTAAAGATGATTTCATTACCAATGTTTTTCCTGCCATAACCAGCTCCGGGCCACCAAGGTTAGTCTTCATCGTAAATACTGATTATACTTATCATTCAACAACAGCCTGATTTTATGTCAATTTGCTTAAACAACTTTACTGTCTTAAAATGAGAGCTCTGTAGAGCAGACTTGTGCCGTGTGGTAATGGCTTTTAATACCCTTTTTGGGCTATTACTATTAAAGGAATTAAGATGAAGTTGCAGGTAGAGCCCCATACCACCAAGCCATAATTTAATACAGATTTCACTAGAGCTTTATATACATAAATTGCATAAAATCTAGGTAGCCACCATCTAATTAGCATAAATCTATAAAAAATTATTCTAATTATGTTGCATATTCAATATGATTACCCAATTTCAGATATGGATCAAAATACAGACGAATGTATTAATTTTGTTTGACATTTATTTGACATGCTTGGCTATTTTTGGGTAAGTCAACTTGCAAGCATCCAAATTCCAACCTTATCTAAACCAGTCCCTGCCTTTCTATACATCAAATCCTATGCCATCCTGAAACACAAGGACTGTATCATCTACTTAGACTACAGACCATATCTCTATGTTATGAAGAAGAAACAAATTTCAATTTTCCATTTCGTGTTTTTAATTTAAACTTTTTAAATGATTACTAAGGTTTTTTTTCTATTTTTAACAGAATTAGCTCTAAAGCCTCCTTAAATCATGAAAAGTGCAATTTTTAACACCATGTGTTAAAAAAAAATTGATAGCAGTAAATGATTGTTGTGTTGTTAACAATTACCCGCCTGATATACTGTAGATGTTAAGTAACTACATACATATATATGTACAGGGCCATTTTTTATATTTGCGAGCCCATATACAGGGGTTAATATTAGTGATAGAGAAAAACTTTTTATACAAAAGTTGCATACTTTTTTCCGTATTATCTTTTAGAGTTTTAAAAAAAAACAAAAGCGCATAGCAAAGAAAAACTATATATTTTCTGCCAAATCGAAAGACCTTTTTTCCCTGATTTTAAAAATTTATAGGTTGGTAATATTTGGATGAGCCGTTTTTAAGTTATTTAAGTTTAAAATTTTTATGAATTAAAATCGTGATCGCCGATCATGGAGTGCCGAGACGTTCCGCTACTTCAACGTGACATATTAATTGTTATTATATTAATTTAATTCAAATTAAAGTTCTTATCCTTGGAAAATCACGACTAATTTAACTTAATTGATATTTTGACAACTTATTTTAGATACAGCTACCTCCAGCCCTGACTCTCCGTTCAATCGTCGCCATCCTCGTCTACTAGTCATAAATTTATTTAAATATTTTTCTTATTAATAAGTAGTTTGTATGCTATACGGGGTGTCCCGTATCGTTGTATTCGGGTTTTGTCGCAGCGTGCTGGATTTGATTCTGGGTCGGGTGGTCCTGGGGATTGTGGTACCGTTTTCATTTGTTTCCGGGCTGCAGGGTGTTAGGGTTTTAATTAAATAATTGCCCTTTTTTTTCCTAAATGGTTATGCTCAAATTTTCTGACAATATACTACATTTAATTTTAAGTCAAAAATCCTTAAAGTTGTACTTCTATTTTTGTGTCTTTGAGCTGCAGGGCGTTTAAAAAAAAAACAATTATTAAAATTATTAAAAAAAGAAATATACCATGTGATACATTAAAATTCTTGCAGTTTTATGTAGAATCCGAAAATGTAATGTAAATACAACATTTCTATTTGGAATAGGAGGGACGTTGCTAGTTTTACATAGAAGCGGCAACTCTGCATGTTTAAAGACATTTTTATTGGGTGTCCCCTAATGACCATACAACGTAGCCAAATTTTTTATTTTTTTTAAATGTAAAGTTTTACAACAATCACAAATTTGTGATTGAGGCTTCGGCGCTCTGTAGCTCGGGGGCGGGTGGGGGTGGGGCTGCGGCTTTTGGGCTCGTTTGGCTTGGGGTTGGGTCTGGTGTGCTCTGGCGGAGTTTGGGTGCGGTGGTGCGGTACACCTTGTACATCTGTATATATTGTAGCCTTTTAAGAATAGTTGTATAACAAACTAATTTTTTTTCCCAACTTTTTTTGAGGACAGTACTGCATACAAGTTGTTAAATGAACTTAGGCATGATCCCTCTATTGTAAAACAGTATGTGTATATAATGTTTGAATAAATTGAGTTTAAGTTTGAAATTTAATTGACTTGACTTTAATTGACACTTTATTTAATTTAATTTAATTAAAGTTTCTGTTAAAGTTCTCTAAAAACAAAAAACTACTTAAAGTTTTTTTTTCTTAATAACCAATTTTCTTATGAGTTGGGTTGGTCTAAATTAAAACGACACATATGTCACGTTGACTTATGCAGAACGTCTCGGCACTGCATGATCAACTTGGCGAACACGATTTTAATTTATAAAAATTTTAAACTTGAATAATTTAAAAACAGCCCTTCTAAATATAAACAATATATATATTTTTGAAATCAGAGAAAAAAGGTCTTTAGATCTAACAGAAAATATATAGGGCTTTTTATTTAATAAAATCAACTTGCTATTGTTTTATTAAGTTTGCAATGCGTTTTTGTTTTTTTTTTACAAATCTAAAAGATAATACGGAAAAAAGTATGCAACTTTTCTATAAAAAATTTTTCTCTATCACTTACATTACCCCTGTTTATGGGCACGCAAATATAAAAAATGACCCTGTATATAAATGTATGTGTTTATTAGCCTTTAGGTTAAAATCCTGTTTTTACAACTAAGAATTTCCATTTTAAGTTCCTATTTGCGTTCCTAATGTGTATTTCTAATACTACTACTAAAGTTTTTTTATTTTGTTGTGCAGGTTATGTGTACTTTTTTAAAAGGTATTTAAATAAAATTTTTTTTTAAACAATTGAACTTTTTTTACCCTACCTATACAACTCAAATTTTTATAAAACATAAATGTTAGAGTGCTTTGAAAAAACAGTCAATATGGAAAAAAGTCATAATTAGTTTAAAATTAAATAAGTAAATCAAGTAACATGATGGAAAAAAGTGGGGCCTAACGTTTGATAAAAAGAAAATAAGTCAAATTAGGAAAATACATATTCAATCTGTATTTTTCGAATATGACTTCTTTTCTTACCAAACGTTGGGCCTCAGTTATTTCCCATTTTTTACAAGACTTATTTTATTTTAATCAAATTATGACCTATCCTGTTTTTCCCAGACGCCCTAGAATTTATTATTACACAGATTTATGACGAAATTCTCTAAAATGTATTTTAAATTTTTGAACAATTTGTTTATTTTTTTTATACAAATACATGTATATTGATTATTTTTAAATTTTTATGAATATAAATACAAAACATTGTAATAAAAAACTCCAGTTCTTATGTTAATTTAATATACAAACCTAAAATAAGTAACCTACACTATATTTAAATTTATAAAACAATATATAGTATTATTATACACAATTTGTAATAAAATTTTATAGTTGAAATCAAAGAAAATAAAATATATTGAAAAAACGACTTGCACTAACGTGTGTATTTAAAATGCACAAATTGTGTTTTTTTCCTTTACATACCATGTTAAAAAAACACTAGGAGTTTGCTTATTTACTGAACAATTATATTAAATAAATATAAAATATTGTCGAATTTAAGTACACAAATAGTGTACTATATATACAATAAAATAAATCAAATTGATACACAATGTGTTGATTACACTGCACAACAAATCGAAGGTTATTTTATGTTGACTGAAATATTTTTATTGTTGTTTACTAATTCGAGGCATCTGATTTCGAATCTGTCGTCAGTTTTACTCTAACAGCTCGAGTTGTTTAGATATAGCTACGTTCTTCTCATTTATCTTTATTTTTGGTTTTTTATCTATTATAGTCGCGTTTTAGATAAATTATTGTAATTTTCATCATGACTTCGCTAAGAAGGGTCTGCATTAACGATCCGAATTGTTTTTGTTATATTTGTGGTGAATATGTTTTTCAAAAATTTCGATTGAATATGTCAGACTTTGTGAAACGAGCGTATTTAGAGTGTTTTGGTTTTCCTTTGGAAACAGATAACAAGTGCTGGGTGCCCAATATTGTGTGCAAAATTTGTGTTGAAGAATTACGTTTATGGGCCACTAAGAAGAGACTCTCTTTTAAATTCCAATCCCCAATGATTTGGCGTAAACCTTTAAATCATCACGATGACTGCTATTTTTGCGTTGTTAATATAAAAGGAATCAACAAGACGAACCGCTCCAAATGGATTTACCCCACATCAACATCAGCTGTGAGGCCTGTAAGGAGCTCAAAAGATACATCTTTACCATTACCATCTACATCTACAGAAAGTTCTGATGAATTGAATGAACTGAGTAGCATGAGCGATGACGAGTTTGTTCCAGAAAATCTCTTTGAACCAAAACCATTCTATCAAAGTGCACTTGATGATTTAATTAGAGACCTTGGACTATCCAAAACTTCGTCTGAATTATTGGCCTCCAGATTAAAAGAGAGAAATCTTTTAACTAAAGAAACTAAAGTTTCTTATTACCGCACTCGAGAAAAAGACTTACTTCCCTTTTTCCCTGAGGAGGATAATTTTGTATTTTGTACTAATATTTCTGGTTTAATGACTGCCATGGGCTTGCAGAAATATGAACCAATCGATTGGCGTTTATTTATTGACTCGTCAAAACGGAGTTGGAAGTGTGTACTATTGCACAACGGAAATAAACTAGGCTTCATACCAATAGCACATTCAACTAAAGTTAAGAAAGAATACCCCACAATAGCACTGGTCATGAACAAAATCAAATATAACAATCATAAATGGGTGATTTGCGTTAATCTTAAGATGGTGAACTTCCTTTTAGGACAACAAGGAGGCTACACTAAATATCCTTGTTTTATGTGTTTATGGGATAGTAGAGCAAAATCAGAACATTGGTCAAAAAAAGAATGGCCCTCTAGGGAAGCACTACTTCCAGGTAGTCTTAATGTTATAAATGAACCTCTAGTGCCACGAGATCATATCATATTGCCACCCCTGCACATTAAACTAGGTTTAATGAAGCAATATGTTAAGGCATTAAATAAAGATGGTGAATGTTTCAAATATATTTCAAGGAAATTTCCAAGTCTAAGTTCAGAAAAACTCAAGGCAGGTATATTTGATGGTCCACAAATTCGCAAGTTGGTAAACGATCCTAATTTCACCAGCTCAATGAAGAATGCATGGGATTCCTTTGTTTGGGTTATCCAAAATTTCTTAGGTAATAGGAAGGGTGATGATTAGATTGCGCACGTCGAAGAGATGTTGTCACACTTCCAGCGACTTGGATGTAACATGAGCATCAAAGTGCACTTCCTACACAGCCATTTACACCATTTTCCTGAAAATCTCGGTGACATCAGTGAAGAACAGGGTGAACGATTCCACCAAGATCTTCGAACCATGGAGGAACGATTTCAGGGTCACTGGGATGCACATATGTTGGCCGATTTTTGCTGGAGTATTCAGAGTAGCAGTTCATTCAAAACTAGTAGAAAATCATATAAAAGAAAATTCCTGAGTGTATAGTTCTTGTAATTAAAAATGTTTGTACGTTGAGTGTATGTTTAATTCCAAAAAAATACTCCCTCCTTTTAACTCAAAAACTAGAGCTGACACATATAAACTGATGACATTATTTAATATCAGCATTAAAAATAAGCCTAATCATAAAAATATTCCATGCAACATACATGCTGTTGGGCGGTGTTATAGAACCAAAGTTGTTTAAACAGAATAGCATAGAGAAATTCTACACAAATTGATTCTGTACCATTTCCAGAATCAAATTGTATGTAAAATCTATACAATTGTTGAATTTTTATTCACCTATTTTTAAGAGTGTATTATTATATTATAAATAGTAATGGGCCCAACACTATATCCTGTGGCATACTATACTCTACCAGGCAGGATTGGCTGAGCCACCAAGAAACGATTCGAATAAACATTTGTAGTTTCCTCTAATGCCCATATTCTCCAACCTCACAGAAAAATACTGTGCGATAGTGCGATACAATGGCGAAAGCTTTGGCAAGGTGCAAAAAAACTAAGAGCACTTTTCTTCTTTCCAACATTTAGAACTCAGCAACCATGTTCTATCGAAAACCATACTGTAAATTTGCTATCAAGCTATTCGCATTAAGAAAATCAGTAACACGCAACTTAATACATTTTTCCAGAATCTTGCTTATATTACTCGTAAGAGCTATTGGACGATATCCCAACATCTCTACTTTATCTTGATTTGAGTACAACATATGATAAATGGTATAAAGTTGCGGGTTTTTGCTTTTTACTTTGTAGATCGATAGTTTCCAATTTAGTACATTCATACTCTATACCGCAATTTGATTTGTCCGTTCCCGCTGGGAGTAGCATTCAGTCCTACTAATAATTTGGTAATATTTTTTTGCAGCCTTTCCGAATTAAGACCCCTGGTGTATTGTGACATCTCTTTTGTATTTTTTTTCGACGGTTTTCGTTTGAAATCTTCGTTCTCATAAAACTGGCTGTCCAAAGAACCACACATTCTCTCTAATTCATCGCGATCTTGATTTTCAGTACTTATTTATAGCCACAACCTGAGTAACCAGCTGCAATCTCAGCGGGTTACTGAGCTTGCAGCTCCGTAGATTAAAGAGTGGCCGATTTTCCAATTTCTAGCAGAACTCTGAAATGTAAGATATCAACCAAAGTTAGTAATGTTGAGTTATTTACCTTAGGCAATGCTGGTTTTGATTCTTCGTTCTTATTTCAACATTTATTCCAGAAAGCTTCATTGTTTTGGTTTTGGCGATTTAGATTTTGTTCTTCTGCCCAAAATTTAGTTCGATCACTTGTTCATTCATTTTTTTTAGTCGGATTCTACTTACTCCATATGTATCATTTGGTTGCCTATCTCAAGTTCAACCCTTTTAGTATATGCGCATAATAATTTCATTGATGGACGTGATTTACTTTGTCCTGTCATCGGCATAATGTCTGGATGAACACTGGCTGATTTTCCTGCTCAGTACTTTCAACAGATAGAGTTGTCATCGATGAAGTGCGACTTTCTCTGCTCTAAATATCTTACAAATATAACAAAAGATTTACTGAAATTTTACAATTTAGTGATAAAAATATAATAATATCACCCAAATGGCTAAGGCTTCAAAACAAAAGTTAAATATAAATAAACATATAAAGAGGAATCGCACGGACAACGAATATATGAAAATAACTTCCTTGAACACATTGGCAATACCATTCTTAAACTATAAAACTATAATAAAATTCTTAAAACTTAACTTTTGGAATAATTGTTTGATCAACATGAGATTTAAAGCGCACTTAGGTTTACATTAACGGTTAAATTTTCCAGATTTTAGAGTTTTTCTGCTCTAAAAGTGGCCCCTGCCGAATCAGAAATACGTGGAGTGCAATGGCAGCCAAAAGCACTGCACCAACAGTTTTAAACAGAAAGAATGAGCCAAGATCGCATTAATGTGCCAAGATGACTCTAAGCATGTCGAAAAAAATGTTTAAATTTATTGCAACATTAAATCTATTACATTTAAAATTTTCCTACAACTTCATTTTAAAATAAAACATTCTAAAAAAGTGGTGCTTGTTTTCAATTTGTGTTTTCTTATTGGTGTTTTATTTATAATTTATAATTAAAACCGTTTTGATTTAAAAAATGTAGAAGGATGCATTAAGGCATTCTATCATAAAGCTTATAATATGGTTCCCTACTGACCCCTTAGATTTTCACGGGTTCCGGGGCGATAATGGCCATCTCAAAATTTTAAGTTGCAATTATTTTGTCACCGATTCGACCATTAGCATTAAGTAAGTATAACTCCTTGTAAAAGTCTTTAAAATTTACCAGCACCTTTGGAAGATACAACTGACATAACTAATAATCTTAATAAAATTCCAGCAAGTAACTCCGATGATGCAATGCAATAACAGACATTCCAGGAACCACTAGTAGAATACCCACAAATTCAAGAAGTCCAATATCCAGAAATAGTCAAAAGAAGCTTCCAGCTAAGCCATGCTCTAAATCCCTGAAGAAGTCATGCAATCCTCACGCAAAGCGTAATGTTGGTAGTGACTGGAGGCTACATCTCATTATCGGAAGGTTAAGGTGAAAATTGGGGACACGAATGCTTCGATGCCGCTGATGAAGTTGAAAAGCTACCAGGTAGTATTGCATCTAATATGTATATACCTGGAGATTTTAGCATAGTGAAATATGACAAGAGGTGGGCTGGAGTGTTCAGCTTGTCTGAGTGCTTGGCCACTCAGGCTATGCTGGAAATGAGAAAGTTCCCTTGCTAGACTGGGATTTGCGAAACTGCCTGAACTCATAATCGGTATAGCTAAATCTATAGCAGTTGCATCAATGAAGAATCTGCTGGACATGTGGACCCTCCGACGATTGAAGAAAGCACCTGGAAGAGACAGGCACACATAGATGGGCCCTCTGCCTCTCTCACCAGAAATTTACTGCCCTTAAAAAGGCGTGAAATTTGGGTAGTTACAGGTGTTTTGAAACCCATTGGAAGGAAGATGAAAGTGCAGACCACGTTATCGGGGTGTCCAGCACTCACGCGTACTAGGTTCAAATACTTGGTTAACACCTAAGTATAGTGTACCGAACGACTTAAAGCCTTCAAAACAGAGAGCCTCATTGGTTTTTCCAAGGCTGTTGGTGTCTGGTAACCATCGATGGAGCACCACGAGTCCATTAGGAGACCTTTGTGCATAACAGCTTCCATGGCTGCCCACTGCACTGAAATTCTACATTCTGCAATACATTACAAAATAATTGCTGGGATTCAATTTTAAGTTATTGCTCGACGAGATTGCAGCATCATCATGATGTATTTTAATACTCTTTAAAAGAACCCTTGGCGTATCATCCGCAAAGTCTGGAATATTTAATCCAAATACTGAAATATTAAAGAACCTTAAAAGTGTCTGCTACATACATTAAAAGTAAGATAGGAACTAAGACGGGTTTTTGAAGTACAACAGAAGGTATATAGCTTGCTTTTCGAAGACCACAAGCTGCTTATTTTTAAAATGAAAGATCTAAATAAATTTAATTAATTAATATCGAATCCATAATATATCAGATTTGCTTAAATCAGACTGTGCTGTTTTCGAAAGCAGAACTAACCTTGCGGAATCCTGTTATTTGTAAAAAAATAAATCTGGATGAATAAACTTTCCGAACTTTTCTAAAATTTTTCGAATTACTGGAATACCTTATACAGGGTGTTCATTTGAAAACTTCCCACCACGGATTTATCGAAAACCACTGTTAAAAAAAAAAAAAACGCCGAAATACGTCAAAAGGTTTGTCAAGGAGGACAACTTTCTAACCTAAAATTACTTCATCTCCTTTTACCCTGTGCCCCCCAGGGTCATCCTCTTAAAAATTTTAAATGACAAGGGGGATCGATCTAATAGCTTGTTTAAAAGGTCTTTCAAAGTCTTTTATTTTGACGTTGACCCTATAGAAAAAAGTCTAACGGTGTTATATCAGGAGATCTAGCAGGCCATTCTATAGGCCTTCTTTACCCTATCCATTTATCTGGAAACTCGTCGCCTAGCCATTGCCGAACAGGAAGAACATAGTGAGCAGGAGCGCCGTCTTGCTGGAAATATATTTCAGACGACGAGTTTCCAGATAAATGAATAGGGCGAAGTGGGCCTATAGAATGGCCTACTAGATCTCCCGATATAACGCCGTTAGACTTTTTTCTATGGGGTCATTTGAAATCTATTATGTTTACTCCCTAACCTGAAAGTTTGCATGAACTTCATCAACGCATCATCGACAGCTGCCATGATATCCCACAACATGTTTTTGAAAATTTCCGTCAGGAATTTAAACATCGCCTATATCATTGTTTGGCCAAAAACGGGCAACATTTTGAACACTTATTGAAATAAAAACTGATATTTTCATCTTTTTGTTTTCTATCTGAAGAAATTAAGATAAACCAAGATTTTTCTAATTTTCTCGAAAACGAATCGACCGATTTAAAAAATTAAACGTCAAAATAAAAGACTTCGAAAAACCTTTTAAACAAGCTATTACTCGATACCCCTTGCCATTTAAAATTTTTAAGGGGATGACCCTGGGGGGCAGAGGAGAAAAGGAGGTGAAGTAATATTAGGTTAGAAAATTGTCTCCCTTGACAAACCTTTTGTAAAAGTATTTACCAATTTTGTCAATAGAATTAAGGTAGGTATATAAAACAGACAAATTTTAAGATTAAGGTTATTTATAGAATAAGTTTCGTCTCCTTAAATTAACTTCTTTGCAAAATGTTAGGTGAGTTGCTACGAACCAAGAAAGTTACTTATAGCTTTCCATAGCCATCCATACTATTGTTCCTAGTTTGTTGAAGTTCCAAATATGCATAATAGTTTTATGCCACTGCCTTATTATCAAATAAATAGAAAACGTATACACCAGCACCTAATCACATATCTCAAACAATTTTGGAAATTTTAATTATTTAATATCTTTTCCATTTTAACACCACTAATCTGTGTAACAAAACATTTTAAGATGAGAATTATTATATGTTTTATACCAAATCATGTTCTTAATTAGCTAAAATAATCCATTTGGAATTTATCTCAATAACAAAAGTACAAAATGATAAATAAGACTGTGCACAATAGAAAATAACTATTTCGGAACACGGACGTGTTTTGCAACAAGGGTGAGAAAACTAACAAAATTGATGAATAAATCAAAAAGTCGCCACTATGGTGTAAGTAATTCGCGGTAGGAGTTCTACACACTCACAATGATCCAGGGTCACATTGAACAAGACCAAAGCCTGTATTTAGGCCTACAATTATTTAGTAATTTACACACAGTTCGATAAATACAATTACGAATGCTATTCCGGACCATTCGCTTGGAAAACATCACATTACATTGACAATGGATTATTCAGCTCCACCATATTTTTTATTTTATATCTTCGGGCGTTTTGTAATGATTACTTTCTAGGGTAAAGTACGGTTGGGGTGTTTTTCTTAACGGTGAATGCTACTTCAATAAATAATGTAAGTGTAAAGATGTTTATAGGGAAACACCGCTAAGAGTTCTTGATGTTAAATCACGTTAAGCCTTTCGGTTTTTGAGCACCTTCGAATAAGGGTTGTTGAATTTTAGTTAAGTGGTTCAACTATAATCACTCATTTAATATTGTTTTATGTGGATTCTTAGTTCTTATTATAACTTTAATATTTGTAATTATTGTTTTGCATGTATTATTTATAATACAGCAGCATAATAGAGAAAAATGAGGTTGTAACTTTTTGTTTAATTTTATAGAAAATTTCAATTAATACTTAGTAACCATTTGTCCATAAAAGGTAGTTGATGGAATAAATAATACCAACGATATAATCAAATTTGACCTTTATCTTCAAACCATAGAAAAAGATCACAGCTCATATAGTCCCATTAGGTTATGGTCGTTTTTAAAAATGTTTAGAGAGGATTGATAAGTACTTAATAGCGGTGACTTTAAGAGACAAAACCAGCAGGCATAGTTCATACCCAAAAGGCGATTCACCAAGACTTCCTTGCATTATCATTGGTGCATTAGCACTCTTTTTCAACGTTAAGGGAGCTGGGAGATTTCGACAAAGCAAAAACTAAGGTGATGCTCTACACATGAGAAACACGCCAATTTCCTTAATCAGTTAGGTCTTGATAGAGCAGAGGACTCTCCGCTCAACTCTAGATTGCCGGACTCATAAGTAAAGTGGCGCGTATCTATAAGGGAGATGCCTGTCGCCACAGACGAAGTTCACACTTTTCAGAGACAGGAGGAAAATTGTAGAATTTAAGGCACCTTCCTGCTTGCCTCAAAAACAACAACAAATAAGCCAAGAGATAAGATATATATATTTGGCGTATACAGGGTGTAAATAAATAGATGCGAAAAAATTCAGAGGCTGATTCTTGGGTAATTTTTAAGAAAAAATCTTGATGTGAACGTATAACCTAAAGAGGCTTAGGTAAATTGAAAAAAACTTTATATGAACCTATGTCCTAAAACTCCTAACTTTTGAGATACCGGGTGGTAAAGATTGAAGAAAAATATAATTATGTTTTTTTTACAATACCTGTGAAACTCCTGTAAAACTTTTAACCTGTGAAACTTTTAACCTTTTTTGTTTTTTACTTAACCTTTCAAATAATATTTTAATCTATTAATCTGTTTTAACCTGTTAAATATTTGCTGATGATTGTTGGCTGATTGTCAGTTCTTGCCTCCTTTAAAGTAGAAACTTTTTTGTGCAATTATGATCCTTTTTGATCAAAATGGCAAATTATTCAAATGCAGAAATGACCGATAAGTATTTTGTTTATGGTCTTGCTGACGGAATTTCATTGCAAGCATCCAAAATATATGCTGAAATGTACCCTCAACGAATGGCACCCCATCATACATTATTTGCACGCCTTCATCAAATACTACGAGAAACTGGAAATTTTTAACCAAGAAAGCATGATTGTGGTCGCCAACGCAATATTAAAACACCAGAATTAGAATAAGCAGTACTTAATGTATTTGATAAACCACCTGACACCAGTACTAGACAAAATTGGTCTGCAGCTATAGGTCATTCATATGACGGTATGGACTATTTTAAAGGATTAGTTATAATCACGTACAACAAGTTCAGGCTCTATTACCACGAGATTTTCCTAGGCGTCTTGAATTTTCTCGTTGGATGTTAGAAGTCATTGAGCAAAACCCTTAAGTTTTTAAGGCAGATTCTGTTTACCAACGAAGCTAATTTTTCCAGAGAGGCAATCATTAACTACCATAATAATCACATTTGGGCAGATGAAAATCCCCAATGCCATACTATGCCATAGTTGAAGCTCATCACCAACAAAAATTTTGTTTAAATGTATAGGTTGGAATCATCGGAGAACACCTTATTGGCCCACATTTTCTACCACAGAGATTGAATGGGGAAACATACACTCGTTTTCTCCAAGACATACTTTCAGGACTTCTTGAGGCGGTACCCCTAGATGTTAGGAGAGTAATCTGGTTTATGCGCGATGGGTCTCCTGCCCATTTTAGTTTATTAGCACGTCATTATTTAGACGAAACATATCTAAATCATTGGATAGGCCGAGGCGGTCCTCAGTTTTGGCTAGCTTGGTCACCCGATATGAATCCACTGGATTTTACCACATAGGGTTATTTAAAAACTTTGGTGTACAGGATTCCGGTACTGGATATTGATGACTTGAGAAATCGATCATTAATTCATGTGCCGTAATTCAAAATTCTCCCGGAATTTTTTATCGGATTCGTTAACAAATGCGGAGACGTATAGATACTTGCATAATGGCAGAGGATGGTCAATTTCAAAATTTTTTATGATTATTTAATTTCTTTTTCTTTCATTTGATTTAAAACAAAAATTAGAATCACATCTAAACATTAATAATAAACACGTAATACATTTAGGTAGATGGATTTAATTTTTTTTAATCGAATAGGCAACTTTGGACAAAACAAAGTCTGCTTAAAAATAAATCAGAATTACAAAAACTTTTTTTTTTAAATGGCGTAGCATATTTTTTATCAAAAATATTTAGTTTAAACCTAACACGAACGTCACTGATATAAATAAAAAAATTAGCGAGCCTCATAAAATGCCTTTTGATGCATACTAAATTTCATTAAAATATCTACAGGGGTTTTACAGGTATTATAAAAAAATATATATATTTTTCTTCAATCTCTACCACCCGGTATCTCAAAAGTTACGCCTTTTAGGTTATACGTTCACAACAAGTTTTTTTTCTTAAAAATTACCCAAGAATCAGCCCCTGAATTTTTTCGCATCTATTTATTTACACCTTATATAACAGCAAACTGACGTCGAGCAAACATATTATCAAGGCTGTAAATAAGGCCACTGGCATTATGTGGCAGTTACTAAAATAGATCTATACTGCTGTTGTCAGGCGTGTAAAGTGAAATACGGCTCATTAGTATCACGGTAAAAAAACTTTAGAAACTGGCCAGACTGCAAAAAGTGGTTATTCTTTGCATAACAGGAGAAATAAGATCAACCCCTGGTGCGTTTCTGAACGTCTTGCTAGGACTTGCAGAGTTTCCCTGTGGATTTAACGGGAGACTCTGATATCATACATAACCATGAAAGACAGCGAAGTCTAGAATCATCGCCAATTGGAGCGTGTTCACAATTCTATAACCAAGGTGGCACAAAGGCAGTTGCTAATGCTGCTTCTAAGGAAGTTAAGGCACCATTTTTTCGGCGGGTTGTGCTTTGATTTACGAATAACCAGGTAGGGAAGAATGACCCGAAATACAAATCCAGTTCCAAAGGCGTTTACAAATCCGGTAGACGGATGCTGCAGAATGGCCCGCACAGGACTATTAGAAGCCGGCGTGTACTGGGGCGACATCGATGTGGAAGAGACTTTTCCTCTAGGAAAGCAGTATTCGCCATTCTAGAAGTAGCAACAAGGGGCTAAGAAATCTTGAAGAGAAAATAATTATATACTTTGACCGCGGCCTTAAGGCCCAACTAAGCGTCGAAAACTTAAACTGCTGTTAGAGACGTGTAGGGATGCGTCGGTCGACTTAGGAAGAAGGAACTCAATTCAATAATGCTGGATCCCAGGCTTCTGTCGAATGGAAGGGAATAAGAAAGCATATATATTCCCAAGACTCGGATCAGCTCTTCACCAACCCATAGGGCCTGAACCCTTTTTCGAAATGAGTACAAGGCCAATCTGTTACTTCCTAGATGAATGGGCATAGGAGAAATCTATGTTAAATTGGATAAGGAGTTACAAGTAAAAACAAAACTAAGACTCATACTAGACCTCTCTAGAGCCAAGGCTGCTGTCTTCACATAAAGCAGTTATAGCGGTTTAGATTGGCAACATCGCATGTCACTGTAGACCTAATCTGGGCAAGGCATCTGCTGTGTGGTGCACGTTCTCTATCCTTCTTCCACCATAATGGGGACTATGGTGGAAGAATGGGCTTATCATTTTATAGAAGACTGCGAAAGGTGGGAGAGGATGAGGTGCGGCATTTTAGGATTTCTGTTCCTAGCAGACGAAGATATGAGTAGTCTACGCTGGGAGGGTCTGAGAGGCTCTCTTTTTTATTGGAAGGATGCCTAGAAAAGATGAATAATGGTGGTCAGAAGTAGTGATGGAGGTTAGCGATGTAACTTTGTAGGTGTGGTGAAAGTAGTTCCTTAAATCCTAAATGGGTGAGGGGATTAAATAACAACTTTTGCTTTTAAATCATGTAAGTTTCAAGACAATGTCAAAGACAATCAACAAGCGACTTAAGATGTCTTCAAAGAAAGAAATCCCAAGGGCTTAAGTCAAGGATTGTGTTGGCTATTTAACTGGCCGTCTTTGACCTATCTATCTGTCTGGAAAATGCTTAGCTAGCCACTATCTAACTATACGAAAGTAGTGAGGTGGAAAGTTCATGTTGTTGTTTACCACCCCTAGAGTGTTGATGTAATTTTACTGAAAATATAAGCATAAAATATCTTCTTCTATATTATAGACATTATAGTTTTGAAGAATGTAGGTCTTTTCTAGGAGAGGCAAAGTCTTTTAAATGTTTTCCTAAGGGCTCAAAACTTAAGAGTGGTATGTTCTTAAATTGACACCTCTTATATATTCTGTTTCCTTTTACACATTTCTACAAATTAATTAGAAAAAACAGATTTTCAAAACTTTTTTTTTACTTTTCTTTCTGTTGTTCATCAAAAACAATCCAGCAAGTCTCGTAATATAAATAAAAGTAAAATAAGATGCCAATTATGTAAATAAAATCTTAACTTTACAAACATATAATTAAAATCTATACTCGTCAAGTTATAAATTACTCTTTATTCTTGAACGTGTTAACATTAGTCAAATAATTAACGCGCCTAAAATAATAACCACCTTATTAGAATAAAAGCTCTTCAGAAATCTCATTACTGATCACAATCTTGTTTTATTATTTTTAATCTCCCTGAAAACAAATGATACTTGTGGAGGTAATTTGAATACAAATTATTTTAGTAGTACCTCTATCCATTACCTCAACAAATGAACGAATCAATCATTACTTAAATTATTCCAAATACACTTTTTGCAGAAAAATAGCCATAAATGCTTCTAAATTATTATTAGGAACTGAAGAAACAGAATGTAAGGACCGGTTTAAATCATTTACTATTAAATATTTTTAAAAAATGCTTCAAAATTAATTAGAAGTTTCTTATATTTATTATTTTATATCTTAATTTTAGGTGTTTTAATATTTTCCAAAAAAATTAATAACAAAAACAAGCTTTTTAAAAGTATGTAATTGTTAATGTACTTTCATATTATACTAGACTCTCACCGTTAATTTTCAGACAGCTTTTCAATTTAATTACAGGACATCTCGAAATTAAAAAAAAAAAGATGTAATTATGTTTCCATGCATTTTAAAGTAATGTTTCACATATTTTAGGCATTTTCATTAAGTCACGGTTTAAGGTAACTAAATGCATTTTATGCCTATTCTGACCATGTAAAATTATTTTAAGTTTCTTGGCCATTCTGTCGATGCAGTTCGAATCATAGTTTATTTCGTCCAGACCTTTTAATTTATTTAAATTTCAGGTATTTGGATGATATATATTTTTCGGCACCATACTTAGTTCTCTACTTTTTTATTCCTTTTAAGCCCAATATGTCTCAGTATCCATAAGAGCGAGATATATACTCCAATAACCACAGGGCTCGATGTATAGTATGTACCAACTCGGCGCTTGGATGGGGGGGAGGGGTGGCTCTGACTAATGATCGTAAATAAAGTAGAGAGGTCAGAGCTCTGCAAAATCATACAAATGGGCTCGTTGTGAACAGCCACAATCGACAGCCTACCAAAATTTTAACCTTAAGGCCCAATGAGCACTCCATTATGTTCACTCCTTTATCTCGACATGTGGGTTTCTGTCGTGACAAACATTTTGTTCCCTAGCTACAGGGGAGAGCAATATAGATAAGAGTAAAGTAAAAAAAGAGACCTTGGAACAACCATCCGAACAAATACCCTCCACCTCCATGAAAGAGGGTACACTTGAAAGGCAAGAATGAACCAAAAACTTGCGTTTGCTTTTCCCCCTTTCAGTAAATGTGGAGCGTTAGATCATTTAAGGTAGGGACTTAGTAGAGTTGGAGTTGGGAAATACCTGCGCTTGATTCATAAGCAATAAAGGCCTAGAGGAACAGAAGAAAAGAGAGAAGGAAAACCATATCACCCACCAAAGAGAGGATGGAAAAATCTATAAGAACACAGGGGAAGCCAATTCATTTCAGGGTCTCAAAGAACTAAAAAAAAAATACAAAAATTGGAAAAACCGGCGTAAGAGAATTAAGGCAGCGAGATGACAGGGCAAGCCGCCTGCTATGTCATATTTTGGCTAACGACTACCCTGAAGCAACACTTAATTCCGAGTAACTGACAGCCGTCGAGCAGGCTTTAGTTTAAAAGTCAACAGATTAAACCGAACCATTAGTCGTTGGATTTACAAAATGCTTGGAACGCGAAACGCTGAGACCGCTGTGGGACAATACATCACTCACATCAGAACCACTAGTAGCACCAAAAATCAAGGGAAGACATCACCCTTATTACTAGAGAGTAATCGATGAATTGCTTTATAGGATAATGGCTTGTCCTATATAGAATATGCTCATGGATATGTCATCATAACTAGAAGCAAGTTTGAAAGCACATTATATGACCTCATATCATAAGGTAAGCACTACGAGAAGGACACTTGTTTAAGTACAGATATTAGATGTGTATGACAAAAACTATAAGAAAATGCTCAACAGTGGGGTTAGAAGTCATACTATATCTTAAACCGCTACATGTTTTAGTAGAGGAAGCCACCAAAAGGGGTATATTCCGACTTTCTTATCTTTGATAAGAATGGTAAATAAGGGCTTCATTCATCAGAGAGCAGGGATATCTTTGAGAAGTTTAGGTTTATTCTTAACTAAAAGTATGTACAAAGTGGTCTTTAGCAAAGTTTAAACACTAACTAAACTATACAATTGACTATAAGCGATTCGATCTTCATCCCTATTAAAAATGGTTTCTTGGAGGGATGGAGAGAGGCAATTACTCATGGCTGTGATTTACATTACATAGCTATAGTGACTCTAACCATTGTTTTTAACAAAAAATGACCAGCATGCATTTCTTGGTACATCACATTTAAAAAAAAATTAAAACAAGCACACTTTCGTTACCATACCATATGATCTTATGGTTAGGCAAACAAAAGGCTGTAATTGGGATTTTAAAGACTTAGAATGGTCTATCAAAATTCTGCCAAGTTAAGAAATCTTTAGGGAAACCCAAGAGATAAAATTAAAACTAATTAAAAACTCAGGGATGCATGAGATTAAAAAGTCAGGAGTAAGAGTAAAAAGTCAAGCTTGGGTGAACATATTATAATTACTGGCTACTTTGTGGGAAAGGCCAACTTAAAATTACTTAAACCAGTTAATAACAATCGAAAATTGGATCCAAACGAAAGGTTCGCAAAATTTGAAAATCTAATAAATTCTTCTCAATAAAGATAAAGGTCCAATACCTTATAGTCAATTGTATAGCTTTGTTAGTGTTTAAACTTTGTTTAGCCATGCTTCATTTTTTTTTTTCGCTCTATTAGTTACATCTTTAGTTTATAAGGTCACTTGTAAGTAGTTTTAGTTTAGTTTTACTCTTTTTCCGCAGATGGTAACATCGTTCGCGACACACGTGTCAAGAATACAATGAAAAGTTACGGCTAGTGATAAAACTGTTTTGTGATTTGAGTGTCACACGAAAGGCTTCAACCATAGAACTATCAAAAATGGATTATCAGTTTGAGAAAAACTTCCTCATAAAAATCGGTAGCAGGAAATACCATTAAATGGTACACAGATGGTTAAAGGACCATTAAAGGAAGTGAGGGTAAGTAAACAGAGTTGTTAGGTAAACATCGCCAGGACATCCCGATTTTCACAGTCAAGCAACCATATCAGCACTGAGCTCATAGGTCATAGCTAAGATGGCACGGGACTGCCTAGGGGCAATTTAATGAGATAGGAAAGAAAACAACATTACTTTAATATGGCTTCCTGGCTACACAGAAGGTAATAGAGAAGCCGGAGACAATGGAGAAATATCTCAGAGAACGCCTCTGCAAAGAGGTCACTCCTGGGGATAAAACAGTCAAAGATATTTCTTCGAATTATTAATCCAAACAATATTTACAAACGCAAATATTAATTTTTGTATATTCTATTCGTGTTTCCTAAATTTGGTTTATATGTAAATTAAATAAGGTCTATTTTTTTAGGATTTTTGTACGAAGAACCTTATGCCTTTACGCCGACGTTTTTTTATAATCACGGCATACCACTTTAACCACACATCTTTGTTATATATTTTTTCTGTCCATAATAAATGAAAATTTATATTTTAACTGTGCTAAAAATAGCAAACTTCTTAAAGGTCTCATAAGCCTTGCCATAGTACCATGATTTGACACTTTTAACCGTCGACTTTCGCATACCTTTATGTTTTCGTTTTGTAGTTTTGAACATCTTTCGTATATTTGTGTTAGAGGAAATGGCGGTACTTTCGAAGAAAGCTTTTAAAACACTATTGATTATACAGACACTTCAATGAAAGGTAGAAGTAGTCTACCAGGTATAATGTTGCACTTAAGGGCTGAAACCAACGCCCATCTTTCTTATAGGGTGTAAATTTGGTTAATTTATCTTTTTTAAGGGTTCCAGGCAATTTATAGCATGCCGCTGTTGTTTTAAATTGGTTGTCATATGTTGTTTTTACCGGGGCGTCCGCCTCTCTTTTAGAGCACTAAAATCACTCTCGTGAATGGTTTTCTCGCGTAGGCTGTAATTTCGGAAGCCGATGATTTTATCGTTATGACGGTAGAAACTTGTACCGGTGCTTAATTCTTTGATCAGGCATCGGATAGGTGTAAATACATTTATCGGTGCTCTTTGAGAGCTGTGACCATTTAAATGCTTAAGGCTATTGCCCGAAAAAAAAACTGTTTCATAAGATTTTTTCTTTCTTCTTCTTCTTCACTATTATTCGACGACATATACAGGGTGGTATCTATTTTAGGATAATTGCAGTTACTGAAAAAAAGGAAAAAGGCTTTTGATTATATTTAAATTATTTGCTTTAATTCTAAGTTTCACTATAAGTAAAAAGTACTTATTTATCGTACATCCTGCGATGACGACTTTAACATCTAATATAGTTTCCAAGATTCAACTTAATAAATTTTTGAACGGCCTGGACGTAGAAGTTCTTTGTTTGACTTGCCCTGGTACTCTAAAATGACTCTTAATTTTTCAATTGCCTTTTACCTGAAGAACGAACTCATTGCGCTTTAAATGAGCCACATTCAATTTATTTAAGCACAAGTTATATATTGTAAGGTAATTCAGGAATACACTCCTTTCTGAAACACGCTTACTCCAGGAATACTCTTTCATGTCAGGAACACATTTTTTATTGACAACCTGTCAAAGCTTTAACCTGACTCGCTTTCACTATTTCCAAGGTAAAAAACTGATTAAATTGAATTAAATGATACGAAACGCGATTCTTTTTAAAGACCCGTAGAACAATTTAGAAATATTTAGAATGTTCTATTTTATTTTGCTGATAAAATTATAGAGACCAATAATTTTAGTCAGAGTCAAAGAAAGTAAATATACAAATTCTAGAAAATTTAAATTACAAGGATTTACAATAATATAACCTAAATAACCTGAATTGGGCTCAAATGGAGCCCTTAAACAAGATGAACTACTAAAAACTAGACACTATAGGTAAAGATAATAAACTAAACGTGAGTAGAACCCTAAATTAAGTTAATTAACTAACTTAAACTACAAAATATGTACAAAAATTATAAAAATATTTAATGTACAAGGTGTCCAAAAAGGGTATCAGCAATGTGATGTTTGCATAAACCAAATACACCATATTTCTATGATCATTTATTTATGGCAAATTAATGTACAGTCAATGGAAATTTATGAACCAAAAACAATGTTATCTAAATGGTGTCCGTTGCGCTGTATGCACTCTTCAAATCGAGAACGAAAATTATTGATAACCCGTCCATACATTTCCCTTGATATTAATCTTATTTGCTCCTGGATATTTTTTTCTTTAATTGATTTGTATCAGCTGGATTTTTCTCATAGACCTTACTTTTGAGGTAACCCCATAAGAAATAATCAAGTGGCGACAGGTCCTGGTTCCTAGGAGACCAGTTAATATTGCCTCTTCTTGAAATGACTTTATTGGGGAATAATTGTTAAACAGCTTCAATTGCCCGATTTGACGTATTGCATGTCGCATCATCCTGCTGAAACCAGGGTTCTAAGTTTCTAAGTTTCTTCTAAAACCTTGAAACTGTCGGAGAGTTAGTGCAAGAAAATCTTGTAACATTGCACAATACCGCTCGGTATTAACGGTAAGTACCCGTCCATTTTGATCTTCAAAAAAATACAGCCCAATTATGCCATCAGCAGACATAGCAGCCCATACGCCCACTTTGGGGCTATGCAGTGGACGTTCGTGTTTTCTGCGAGGATTAACGTCAGACCAATACCTGCAATTTTGCTTATTTACGTGGCAATTTACATGAAAATTAGCCTCATCACCGAATAAAATGTTATTGAAATTGACGAATCGTTCCATCATTTCATTGACAAATTCTAACCGTATATTGTATTCCCTCGGTTTTAATTCTTGCATCAGTGTTGCAGTGTGTATACAGTTAGCTGTATCTTATATGCATGCAGATGCAAGTCTTTGATCAAAATGTTATGTAAAGATGATCTTTTGAGAGTAGTCGTCTCACTTCGCTTCCGTACAGATAAGGATCGATTCTCTCTGACTGATTGACGTACTCGTTCGATGTTTTCTGCACTTCTTACGATTCGTGGGCGGCCTGGATTAATTTTTACTGTGGATCCAGTAGCTTCAAACATTCTGATCCATTTTCTAATAACATCAGGGCTAGGTGATAATTGAATATCATGTAATTGGTAATGAGCGCGATATAGACGGCGTGCTTTCACGATTGAATTATTGTTTTGGTAAAATGCACGTACACAAAAAGCGCGTTGCTCTCCGGTAAACAGCTCCATTGCAACTGAAATTCCTTGAACCCTTTACATTTTGACTCCCAGCGTAAGTGGCGGCGTTGCCACGTCTGAGATTAAATGCACAAATAAAGTGCTGATACCCTATTTGGACAGCTTGTATTTACATTTTTATAACACTGCCCTCTCAACACTGATCTCCAGGCTACTTGAGCTATGCCGGACGATGTTTACAATTTTCATCTGTACTGTCCGACGTCACTGGATCTGTTACACCACGTCGTTGAATTTGGTGATCACATGAAATGGACTTTCCCAATCCTTCTGGAGCTTTGGCCCTTCATCCTCCGTGAATTATATAACCAAACTCCGTCTCCAGGATTAAAACCGATGAAATTTGCCTTTATATCAGAATTTGATTGCATTTTATTACTTTTTAGGTGAACTTTAGCCCTTGTCTCTTTATTTCACATTCATCTTCAGTTCACACCATTTGCAAATGCTCTTGTGGATGGACGGTCGACATACTCTCAAGGGTTTCAGCCTTGTCGGGTCTCCCAGCAATATGTCCAATAAACGAAGTTCATTACCGAAGACAACTTTTGCCGGGCATTTTTCAGTAGATTCGTGGACAGAAGAATAATATGCCAATAAGAATGGTTGTATGCAGGTATCCCAGTTGGTTTGCTTAGAGTTTGTTACAATTCTCTTATATGTTTAAAAAGTGCGATTACATATTTTAAGCATTCCATCAGACTGAGAGTATAGGAGGGTTGCATGAGTCTTATTGATTTCCAGCAACTGGCATATTTGTTGGAATACTTGTAACTCAAAGTGCCTTATTTGGTCTGAATCAAGGAGGCTGGATATAAGGAGGCTGATCTCTGCATTTCCCAAATGAGGTTACGCGCACGCAAAGTTGAATGATAACTGGGTTCGCCGAGTAGCCAGTATATACGTATGAATAAATTGTTATAATTCTCCATGTAATTTTCGAAAATTATATTATATATCAAAAAGTGTTTCGCCTAAATTACGTTTTTTTTCATTTGTACAGGATGAGCATAGATTTCGAAAGTGGCGAGAGGTATTTGATTACATTTAAAAATGTAAATATGTATGCGAATTGCACTTTCCTAAAAAATATGTTGTCAGGATATATCGTAAAGTAATTGATCCTAATGGAAGTATAAAATACTTACTAGACACGAAGGCAACTTTACAAAGAATGCCATGTCCATTCTTTGAAAATGCCGAATTTCGTATTATCATTAACATTTTCAAAAAGTGAGTCCAGCTAATTAGAGTGAGGTACACTTCTGACTAACAGCGCCGATGTGGCAACTTTCTGAAACTAGTTTTGTCCTTGTCTCTAGTCTCCTTGGTCTGAATGTATCTCTTTGCGGACACCAAATTGGCATATTTGAAACAGCAGTTCAGCTGCTGTGTGCTTCTTGGTTTGGAATGGGATAAACCTCAGGCCACTTACTAAAATAGTCGATAACAACAAGAGCATATTGATTTCCAATGTTGCTAGTAAGAAACGGTCATGCTGCGTCTATGGAAATTCGTTCAAAGGGTGCACCAACAAGATACTGCATCATTTTCCTTCTGGTCTGCATTCTTGGGCCTTTGCTTGATAAACATTGCTCATACTATCGGCACTATCCTTTAACATTTTCATGACTATTCAGCCAGTTAAACCGTTCTCTCACTTTTACCAAGTTCTTACTAACTCCAAAATGTCCGCTGCCAACACCGCCATGTACAGTTTTAAGAACTTCTAGAATCCGTTTTCAAGGAAGAACTGTCCCATATGTCTTTTCTTATCCATCTACATTCTCCCAGATAATTTTTAACAATCCATCTTCTATAATTAATGAATTCCATTGAGACCAGTAAGTTTTTAGTTCTGGAGTTTGTCAAAAATATCTTTTCATTCTGGCTTTGAAATTTCTCGAGACTTCAATTCATAAATATGGCTAAATACTGGTTCGCCACACTAATCCTGGATTAAGCTAGCTGCGTCCCACTTTTCAGGACCGTTAGGGCCAATACGTTCTACAAGCCAATACATTCCTTTTTAAGACATGTATCAATGCAAGGTCTTCTAGTTAAAGCATCGGCGTTTTGGGGATATTTGCCTTTCCTATATTTTATTATAAAGTGATACTCTTGTAGTCGTTGAAGCCACCTTGCTATTTGTCCTTCAGGGCTTATATACTGAAACTGTTATTTCAGAGAAGCATGAGGACTAGGACTGACAGTATGAATCGGTGACCATATAAATATTTATGGATATGTTCAATAGCTTTTGTACTGTTAGTAGCTCTCGTCTAGTCTAATACAATAGTTTTTTTGGCTTTGATAGCGTTTTACTGAAATAAGCTATCACTTGCTCACCATATTCATATTTTTGAGAAAGGTCTCCAATTCCAACATTCAAAATCATCATCTGTATTCAAAATAAAGCTTTGTCCAGGAATTGGATACGTTTAAATTGGAGATTTGTACAGTGCTCTTTTTAGTCCTTGAAACGCTTCTCTACAGTCTGCTGATAAACTAAATACAATTTTGTCGTCTGTGAGCTTAAATAGAGGTTTTTTACAAATCTTCTGTAATATGTACAAATGCCGAGAAAGCTTCTTAAGTGGTGTTTGTCAGTGGGTCGTGGCCAAATTTTGATTGCTTCCACTTTATATAATTAGTCTCAACACCATTCTCTGATATTACCTGGCTAAAGTATTGAACTTCTTTTTGAAATAAGCAACATTTTATAGAAGTTTCAGTTTGGCCTCTCGGAGCTTAACAACTATCTTTTGAATATGGTTTAAATGATTTTTAAATGTTTTTTCCCAGTAAGATAACATAATCCAAATAAACCAAGCACGATTCCCAGTAATACCACGTAACACAGTTTCCATAAGTTCTTCAAAGGTAGCTGGAATATTACAGAGCCTAAAGGCTGAATGTATAGTGTTAAAGTTTTCTTCGAGAATGTGGTCTTTTCATTATCTTCTGCATGCATTTTTACCTGCCACTATCCACTCTTTAAATCGAGCGTTGAAAACCATATTCATTTCGTTGAAGTTGTGAATCTGATACCGTATCCAGGGTGTTGTCAATTGTTAGGGGATTGACACAAATCGTAGGGGATAACTATCTTTCTTAGTAATGGTAATTTCATTCAGTTGCCGATAGTCTACTCAAAATCTGGTAGATCCGTCCTTTTTTTATCACTGGAAATGTCCAAAAGATGTCTCTGGGATAGAACCATCCCTCCTTGTGTCCTTATTTCTTGAATCATCAAGGAAACTTCACCTTGTTTAGCTATTGGAATCCTTCAAAATGCTTATTTTATCGGAGCATACTCTCCAGTGTTAATTAGATGCTGCACCAAATCTACCTTTTACCAAAAATATTCATTCACAGTTTTCCATGGGCTTAAGCAAAATAGTTTCTCCATCCTTTCCTCCAGTTATGGCATTAATTACCACCTCTGAATTAGCTGCTATGATAATATTCTGATATAACTTAACGACACGGGCATTTTCAATAACTTTATGACTTACATCCATCCTGCAGTAAGCTACGACTATGTATGACTAAATCCTGTATTTACCATCACATCACACTCACGGCCGCATATTTTTTCCCGGTATTACAAAGATCTTTCCAGGACGTGGCAGTTAGTTTATTATTATTCTTAGCTGTATGCTACGTGTACCTTGTAGCATACAGCCAGCTCGCATCCGATGAAACTTTCCTGGTTTCTTGGACTGTCAAAGGGTTGAGACATCAAGCTTCTTAGGGCGGCCTCAAGGTCACTTTCCGAAGTTCTGATTTGCCTTATTCGGGTCTGCCTTCTAGTTACTTGAATAGAAATTTGATTCCAAAACTCCGTTGGGGCGGAAGGATAAGCCAGATTTACTAATCGAGCAACATCGGCCTCAAACTGTAGGAGACCTTCCTCGGAATGTTTCCTCCTAGATTTAAATTGCACCTGGTATACTTGTTGTAGATGGGATTCACTGTATCACATCTCTAAGGTTCACACCAATATCTTGAATTTACGCTTATCATTAGATGGTACCATTCCTAGTATTTCAGTAACTTCTTTCTTTTGATTGCCTTTTTTTCATTATTCCAGCGATATTCTCTAGCAGCGGTCCCGAACTGCTTCTCTGCCGTCGGTTTTTGGTGACTTCACTTTCATCATTATTTGCATTTTAGAATCGGCATAGAGCCCTCTTTACACGCTTTACTCTCATCTTTAGTTCTTGCATTTTTTTTGTACTTGCTACAATTCTTCTTTAACTGTAATTTCAAAGACATTAATTGTTTCTGTTTCATCTCCAGATCTTCTCTAAGTTGTAATTCAACGAGATTTACCTCTTGCTTTCTATCTCATTTATCCTGCGCCCTTTTAAGACTATCTTTTAAATTCAGTATTTCTTTCATGGTCTTTATAAGGTGTTCTTGTTTTCTGTCTAGTTCTTAATTTTTTTTCTTTAGGTCATCTTTTATGATTTTAATCAGGTCTTTATTTTCTTTCTTCAGATCGGATTTAATGGTCTTTAATAAACCTTTCTGTTTATTGTCTTATTCTTTTTGCTCTTCTCTCTGTTTGCGATCTAGTTCCTCTTGTTCTTTTCTCTATTTACAGTCTCGTTCCTCTTGTTTAACTCTTTGCTCGTCAAACTTCTTTAATAGCAGCTGCAATAATTTCTCGGTCTCCATCTTGGCCTGACTTCTTATTAAAGGCATCTACTAAAATGGGCTTACAAATATTCTTTACTTCTAACACTAATTGTAACGTAATTTACGAACATACGAATTTTTTCGGGATACTCTTTTATGTCAAGAACTTTCAGGAATACTCTTTTATGTCAAAAACTTCAGGAATACTCGTACTCTTTTATATCAAGAACAAATAAAAGGGTGTTTTTAAAACTTTAACGTTACTTGCGTTGACTGCCGTTTAATTGGTTCCAAGGTAAACAACAAAACTGATTAAAGTGTCACGCAACAAGGTCCCTTTTAAAGACCCATGAAACAATTTAGAATTGTATAGTATTTTGTATATTATTTTTGCTACTGTAGACCATTAATTATAAGAGAATACTAACAGTCAAAGTAAGCAAGTATACAAATTCTAGAAAATGTAAACCACAAGGATTTACAATAATATGTATAACCTAAATAATATAAGTTGGAGCCCAAATGGGACCCTCAAACAAGATGAACTACTTAAAAATAGACACCGTAATCGAAAATAATAAACTTTACTTACGTTTAGTTAGTAAAACCCTAAATGAACTTAACTAAGCAACTGAAACTTCAAAATATGAGCAAAACAGTACAAAAAACTATGAAAATATTTAACATATTTACATTTTCATAACAACAGTGACGCTATGATACTAAATTTTTGGTTTTTTACTTATTCGCTTTTAATTTTAAATAAATCCAAAGGTGTAAAAATGATTTCATCTGATGAAGATTAGTTGTTTTCCATTAGCTAAAATTTTATCTATTTAACGAACTATTTATACAGGGTCTGGTAGCGAAGTACCATGTATCAGCAATGAATATTCTAGGAGTCAACAGCTTTGAATTTTTGGCTTATTTATTAACCAATTAAAAAACTGCGCTCTTAAAGGCTAAATACCCCGAACCAGCTCTAAACTGATGCAAGAGTGCAGGGAGGCACATCAGAAAAAGTTGTGTAAGAGAAGGTAAGTGCGATTAATAGTGCGAGATGGGTTTCGAGACACAACGGACCTAAGTGTAATAAGCGAATAGACGAATTCGCAAGTCATATTCGCATTTATATTATTTCCCTTTGATAGATTGGTCGAGCCTTGACTCGGACTGAGTACCAGATAACTAGACATAGAAAAACTAGATAAGGAGCAACAATAGCGAAGGCCGGCAGGCAAAAGAACTGCTACCAAAAAGTTTGGCTGCTGATTGTGGACTCAACAGGCACCTGTATCTCTTATGTGTGGTCTCATTCTGTAGAGCTCACAGAAACTGCCTATCATTTCATATTTAAGTGTAAAAGATGGGCTAGGATGAGAGATAAGCTGAGGAAAGAACCTATCGGTGATCTCTTCCTGCCATGTAAAGAATTAAAAACCCTATTAAGTGGGAAGGCTCTCCTTTATTATCACCAGTGCTTTACCTTCTTAACCCTTTTACACCCTTATCTCCTTTATTAGGGTCATCTGGCCAGGATAAGAGAGTACGGTCAGCATGATCAACGAGGGTTCCTAAAGTTGGCGGAAAGGGACTTTTAGGCCTACTCGCTGGATAGTGCTTGTTTACTATTACTACTAATGCCATATTTTTCCTCGCGATAGATGTATGTATAGTTTTTCATTTTTAGTTTATTTGATTGTCGCGTAAATAATGCCTTTTAAAGAAATTTATTTAATAACACTTAAAACAATCTCATATTTCAATAAGTACGAATGAAAATACGAATTAAAAAACGCAACTGCAAAAAAAAACAGTTATAATTATTGAAAATTATATTCATTATTATTATATTAGTGAATTAAGGATTTGCGTATGAATTAAATTAAGAGTTATAGAAAGTTGTATATAAACCCGATATCAGACTGTTTAATTTCCATTATTGAAGCAAGTGATGTAGAAAATGCAAGAAATCAAGGCAATTAAGGCGTGCATTTTTTAGTAAAGATGCAGAAATAAATATTCAAATGTATAAAATAGTATAATACAATTTAAATTTATTAAAACAGTATCACCTTTAATAATTAATTTTACTAACTTTGGAAATTGTGGTATAAGCACTGGGAAAAGTTCCCTATTATTGCATGTTTAAAAGGAAAAATAATTAATTTGACAGCACGGTCATAGAGGTGATTAAGGAATATAGGGAGAAATCGATGAACAAACTTTGAGGAGATCATCAGGTATGAAGAAAAATATAGGAGGTTACATAGTATAAGAGCAAACATTTTTACAAATTTTTAAATTGACGGCATTTGCCTGCCATGTACGAACCACAGAGTAATGAAAAAAAAAATTGAATTACTGTATGTAATTTTATAAGTTGTTACAATATGTTAAGTATATAGTACATCCAAATTTTTAAGCACCCGGACTATTCCACTCAGATCAAAGAAATGATATTGTGGGCTATAAACCCTAAATTTACTTATGCTTTATTATTAAGAGAAATCTTAAAGCGCTAATTTTTATCCCTTCTATGGAATATTGTACATGAATTATGAAGAGAATTTGACGTAGAGGTGAACATCGGATTCTATATTTTTGTAAATAAAAAACATTACACATAAACATATTGTGTTCTACCTAAAAACTTAAAACTAAAAGTTTTATTGATATAAGTACAGGTGAACAAAAGAAAAATACCTACATAGATATTTGCATATATACACGAACACAACATCGAGAAGGTGTCCAAAAACAATACAAAAGAGACCAAAGTAAATATTGGGAGTGTCAATTCGACTCAAGGGCTTCCTATCATGATGGGAGGTCACTTACAATAAACACTTTAAAAGGCTGCTACCAGCTATTGAGTAGTTGTGAGTTATTTGATTTCTTCTTTCTCTTTGTTTGTCTTTTATCAACGCACACCGTTTATAACGTCCCAAGATATTTGTTACATTATTATATAGACGAGAAAAATTTTCTGGTCTGGTCACGTCTAGCCTGCGGTTTATTTAAGTTAGTATATCTTTAACATGCTTTAAAAATAATGAAAGTTTTATGAAAATACTTTTTAAAAAAGTCTGTTTACTCCTAATGCAATTAAAAAGGACGAAAAATATTAGAACCGTGTTGGTTGTTGAATTTTGCCTCGCATTGACTTTTAGTTACTATTTTTAGTTTTATCACTGATAATGTTGGCGAAATTTAGTTTGCTGAAAAAAATTGATATTTTAAAAAGTTCGTAATATATTTATTGTCTCGCATCTGAACTTTGCAAATTATATCGGGTTTATAATTCATTTTTATACTTTATGGCTAATTATTTTACATGATTTTTCGTTTCATCGAAATCAAACCGCACATTTAATAAATATTAATAGAATTTTGAAAATGTTTTTAAGTGAGACTAAAAGGATTCAAGATTTTGAAAATTAAAAAGATCTTTAATAAATAGAATTTTAGCTCATTCGATAGTAACGGTAGAAATCACGTCTAAATGTTAAAAAATAATTCGACACTCAATTTTTTTTCTTTTTTATACCAGATATATTATTTGTTACATTTTTGTAACTTTTAAATAAAAACCTGTTATTCTCCAATTAATTAATCGATTTCGATAAATTGAAGGTCTTTTAAAGGTTTTAGTGTTTTTTTGCTAAAATTCATTATTTTCTAGACTAATATTTGTCAATTTGAGTCCGATCATGCTCTAGCCAGAGCGAAACATATGTGACTGTATCTTTTCTTTATTTTTGTCAATTTCGACCAAATATATTATATGCATCTTTTATCTTTAAAATATAGTTCTCAACAAACTTGGCAAAGGATGGCAAAAAATTCTCCACGATGTCTCTAAATTATCTTTCAAAATGTTAAGTATGGCTTTGTGTCCATTACTGCTGATCAAGTGACTTTAATTGCTGCTACTATAACGACATCATCTTCAGAGTTGATTGTACATAACTTTTTCTTGGTCATTGAATCTTTTATTACGTGCAAGAATTTTCTCTAAAATATAGAATCAACATATTTAATTATACTTCCAAAATAATTTAATAGTCTCAGCTTCAAAACCTAAATAATCAAAGTCCCTGTTATTTTATTTATTTTATTTTATTTTAATTACACCACTCCACAGAAAAAATTCCAATTATTGAGTGGGGGAAAAATACAATATTATACAAATTACAATCTAAAACTAGAGAAAAAAAAGAATACATTATTAATAGCAATAGTTTCCTACAATATTATACAATACTTGAATAAAAAATAATTTTGTTTATGTCTACTATCTAGGAAAAGCGTACTCTTTTAATTTCGGACAAACTGCAGTTGAATATGTTACATTGATCCTGAACAGAATTAAAAGTGCCACATGCTCTACGCATTGGAGAATATTTACAAACATTCGTTCTAGGTCTAGATAGGTAAAATGTGTCAGAATTTCTAGATGATATGCGGGGCACATGAAGATTTACATGTCGTAATAAGTCTGGCGAATCAATTTTATTATTAAGAAGTTTAAATAAAAATTTCAGATCAGCAGATTTTCGCCTCTCCTCAAGACTACTAAAGGAGTACCTTTCCAGTAGGCGTTGATGTGAAAAACCAATTTCTGGGTACACTCCGTCACATTTATATGAAAGGAACGTTAAGAATTTACGCTGAACATTTTCTAGTTCATGTATATGATTCATATAAAATGGTGACCACACAGAAGAAGCATATTCCAGTATTGATCTCACATAAGAAAAATACAAAATTTTAAGACTAAAGATATTATTAAAGCTATGTGCGTTCCTAATGACAAAACCCAGCATTCTGTAGCTCCGATTAACAATGTCCTGAATGTGTGGCTGAAAGAAAAGAGTGCTGTCGAATGTCACCCCCAAATCCTTGAACTCCGTTGATCTCGGGACAGTCTCACTGTCCATAGTATAGTCATACATAATCAGGTTTTTCTTCAAAGAGTAAGAAACAACTTTATACTTGGCAGCATTAAGAGGAAGATTGTTATTTTTGCACCATGCATTGAGGAGATTAATATTATTTTACAATTCCATACAATCTAAGATACTATTGATGCCATAATACAATTTTGTATCATCCGCATATAACAAACTATTTGCAGTGAGCTGTTCCGATATACTATTGATAAATGTGTTGAAGAAGAGCGGCCCCAATATGGAGCCCTGTGGAACTCCAGACGTTGCAACTATCTGAGCCGAACTACGGCCATAACATTCCACGTGCTGAAGACGACCCGTAAGATAAGAGCTAAAAAAGTGTATTAGGTGAGAAGAAAAACCGTAGTTTTGGTCAAGATTATTTAGAAGAATACCATGATCCAGACGGTCAAAAGCTTTCGAGAAGTCTGTATAAATAACGTCAACCTGTGACCTGGCATTTATTGACTCAGATATATGTTCTGTAAGACAAACTAAGTTTGTGGTGGTAGATCTACCTTTCATAAATCCATGTTAACGATGATCTATAAGACCCCTCATTGAAGGAAATAAGGCCGAATGAAGAACACGTTCAAAACATTTAGAAAAGTTGTTGATTATTGTAATTGGCCGATAGTTCTTGATGAGATTTTTATCATTTTTTTTGTGTACTGGAATTATATTTGATGACTTCCAGAGGTTCGGGAAACATTCTTGTTTTAGAGCCAGATTAAAGAGAACTGTTAACGGTTTAGCAAAAATACAAGCACAATCATATAAGAGAAAAGCTGGTATTTTATCAGGGCCAACTATTGATTTTGGCATGATAGTCTTTAAGGCCAGTAAAACATCATTTTCAGTGAAATCAGACAAAATTATGGACTGTACATAAGGCTTTTGAGTTATATCAACATTATTTTGCGGCGATTCACCAGTAGTGTAAGAACTCTGGAAGTAATCGGCAAATGCATTGGCAATACCCTGAGGGCTACTTAACAGCTCTCTTCTCTAATCAAACATAGATTGTGGTAACTATTTTCTTTTGAGTTCTGAATGAACTTCCAAAAATTATGAGGTTTTAATTTTAACTCATCTTCAAGCCCTCTACAATATTGCTTATAGGACAGATCAATATCTCTTTTAATCTTAGAACGTAATTCTTTAAATCTGGCTAAATCTTGAAGATGACCAAAACGTTTAAATTTTTTCCACTTGTTATGTTTTTCTTTTAGGGATTTCATTATCTCTGCGGTAAACCATGGCGGATAGGTTCGTGTTCGTTTTACAGTTTTTGGAACAAGCTCATTAAGACAGGAATAAATATTTTGATAAAAGAGCTCCAGGGCATTATTGACATCCCCAGCGACTCCCAAATCACTCCAATCAATTCCGAGGAAGCTATCATATAAAACACTAAGATCAGCTCTCTTAAAATTAAAGAAAATATTTTCTACTTTACAAGTATTATATTTCTTGCTCTTGACGTCATTAATTCTTATGAGTAAAGATGGATGAACTGCTTCCTCCTCCACCAAAGAATCAGAGCAACCCTCCACTGTGCAAAGCTCAGAATCAGACGAGATGACAAGATCCAATTATTACTCTTCTCTTCGTCAGATTCACTATCAAAAGTAACTTTAGATAACCTTGGAAATGCAACAAAAGTATATAGCTTCTTGATATCTATTCTGCATGTATCACATCTGGTTAAGTAATAGTTTCCAATCGGATTTTAAAAAAACACGTACCGTTCCACTTTTCAGAAACTTTTGAGATTCCTCAGTAAATACTGTTATGTTGCTATTTGCAATATTTTTCTTGCGAAAAAAAAGTTAAATGTGGTTCGAATTATTTTGTCTTCAAGATTGTCATAAATGCTATACTAAAGTGCAAGAACCTTCTATTCGATTCTAGGTGCAAGAACGACTGAAATAGTTTGTAGTACCCCAAAAGTGGATTCAACACGATCAAGTAGAAGTGTTGACGAATTGTTTTTGCCAAATACTGGTTATAGTTTTATGGTAATACTGGTTATTATTTATTATTTTATTTATATACAAATGTGTCAAATATCCTAAAATTCAAAAGATATTTCCCGAAGACTTGCTACTAGTCTGAATTGAAAAATGGAAAGAATGGAATTTTGTGAAACCACGATGGAACCGATATTGGTATCAGGAAAATGAGCAACTAAATTTCCAATTCCCTACTCAGTATCCTTAAAAATTGAATGTTTAGGCTAGTAATTTGCCTGACCATATTATAGAGCCATTTTTTATTAATAGCAATTTACGCCCAAGAATACCTTGATTTGCGGCAAAACCAAGTTCTTCCTAGTCCTATGGTTGAAACCTTTGGTGTGATACTCAAATTAGGAGACAGTTTTACTACAAACCAAAATTTTTCCTGGCGTTCAAATTCTTCTTGACTTAGATCTGGGGTCGGTCTATTTTTAACAAGACAGCTGTCCTGCTCATAAGTGGTTATGGTAAAAGAATTTTTAACAAAAACTTTTCCTAACCGTCTTATTAGTGGGGCTGCCGATTTTAAATGGCCTTCTTGATCGCCAGATTTGTCCTGAAAGACTCTTATTTTTGCGGTTATCATAAGTAGACCATAAACAAACACGAATTTAGTAGGCCAACAAGTTTAGAGAAGTTGCGAGAGGAAATTGTTGATTGTGCTATTTTTAAGAATTTTCATTTTATTTTTGTATAGGATTTAAATTTTTGTACTTTTATTAGAATATATATTTTATTTTTAGTAGAGTAGTAAATTTTCAATAAAAATTAAATAATTTAATGCAATACACAGCACAATAAACATTTTGAGAGGACGATTCTACGTGAGCTGATATATGTGAAGCCTGCATTAGAAAAATATTTTAAGAATATCTAAAATTTCGCGTCATATTTTGCAAACTTTTATTGCAAGTAATACACTTACCCCCCTAAAGTCAGATGCTTACTAACGTCCTATTGAAAAACAATGACGTAGCAGGTGAGTAGCAGAACGCACGGAATGCATGGGTGCGCGTTGCCATAAGCACCTCTCTATGCGTAATAATCGAGTCCCCAACCTGTATATGGAAAAAAATATACGAAATGTTTAAGTCTAAAAAAGTTAGCAATCTGCTGCAATGCGCATTGTATCATTTCAACTATTATTCCTATAGTAACGTGGCTCGGGCATTTTTTTGAGCGGATCTAGAATTCATGAAGTTTACTTGTGAAGTATAATACTCTTGCAAATTTTTAAGAGGCGTAAAACATAAAAAAATCTATTCATTATTTATGGTATAAAAATTATAAATAAATTGATTAGTCGTAAATTTTAAATGATCATCAAAAGTTTATTCAATTCTCTTTAATATGTCAGTTTATCAAAAGAAATCGATTAATTGGCTGGGGAATAACGGGCTTTTGTTTAAAAAGCTAGAAAATTAAATTAAACATATTTTAATTTTTATTTTTTTGATAGAAAGAAACCAATTTTTCATTGTCACGATTCTGATGATTGATTTCAAGAATTCTGACTCTATGTAATATTTTAATTTAATTTTTGGATGCTCGATTAACCGTAAAAGCAATGATAAATCTCTATTTATTTTCTTCTTCTCGTCGCGTCACAATTCTTCATGGATCCTTAGCTGCATTTGTGACTCGTGTTTATCTATCCCTGTCCAATAACTTCCAGTCCCCTCCTCCCAAGATTTTAAATCTCTATTGATATATTTATTTATAAGTACTATATATTCTATTATAGACCAAGCAATGCTCATTTTGCTAATAATAATTTTTCTGTTAATACATCATTCGTGTTTTTGGTATTGTTTTAATTTTCTACCGGAAGGAGGCAAAACATCCGTAAACATGTCTTTTGATTACCGGTGGCACAAGAGTAGAAAAGTTGAATCTCCTCGAAAAGTTGCCAATTGCTAAAGCCAAGAAAAGCCCAATTTGAACTATGATATTTTTACCTTCGACCTGGTTCTTTTTAAAGTAATTTTACTTAGTCTCTCAGCCTCTGTCTACTCCATTTATAGACCAAGCAGCCTATCAAGATAACGCTTCTTGAACACAGTTTGGTGACATATATCTAGGTTTAAGTTTTAGAGTCTAAGCTTGAGACGGATCTTTGTTTCTCACTATGTTTACATATCACTCACTATATTATATCATTTTGGATGAAGAGTTGATGCCTGTAATATAAGAGGTCTGAACACGAACTTACACGCCGTGCAGCTGCAAGCAAACAGACCTCATTTTAGCTCCAGCAAAGACGAAAGTAAACTCGGATATAATCAAGGTTAATATGTTGTAACCTGGATACGACCTCCACACCTGATTTATCTACAACTTGAAGCAACTCTGCAAGGAAAAATATAATGAGAAAGTGAAGAACAACGTTCTTAATTGATCAAATGGATCAAGATCGTTCTGAGCAAAAGCATGGTTCCATTGCCATGACCGCAATAGAAAAGGCAGACTTTTTGGGTCAGATGCTCGCATCAAACTCTACTATAGACCCACAAGGCAAAACACCACCGTCTTTGACAAGAAACGCATCTTTAATGTCAGAGATAGATCCGTCACAGAGACTTTGAAAAAGTTCTCAAAGGCTTAAGGACTAACAAGGCCATCGGCCCTGATGGAATACTGGCAGTAGTATTAAAAAAGTTTACGGTCGTGCTGACACCACCGTTGTGTAAACAGCTTTCTCCTTCATACAGAAGAGGTCTCTTCCCTGGAGACTGAAAACTTGCGCGGATTTACCCGATACTTAAAAATGGATATTTCAAAGGCTTTCAATAGAGTCTGGCATGAAAACCTCTTAAACACTATATTCTTATGGTATTCAGCCAACCATCGTTGTTTGGCTTGGAAGCTAACTTGACAAACGATCCATCCGGGTTGTCGTTAATGTTTAAAATTAACGCTGGTGTCCCTCAGAGATGCATCTTGTCCCCTACCCTCTTTCTGTTATACAGTGTGGTGACTTTAACTGGAATAAATCCAGTTAAAGCCAATCAAATGTTATCTCGCAAAATTCCTGAGACCCGTCGATTTTTGTTTATTTTTGTTCACATTTCAAGATAGTTTTTGTATTTTTTCACCTACAGGGGGGGTCCAAATTAACCCAAACTTTTTTTTTCAAATGGAAAGCCACTTTTTTTAAACTCTCATTGAAAAGAGCCCTTTTTCCTGATTAAATTGCCCTATTTACTTTTGTGATTATTTAAAGGAGAAATACGAAAAAAAAACCCATTAAATTATTAAGTCTCGAAATATTTTGTGTTGGTAAATTTTTGGCGTGTTTGTTTATTTTATTGGTATCGAGACATTTCCTGACATTGTTGTAGTGTTACTGTTAAAGTGAATTTCAACCAGTTGTTCAATAAGTTAACTTATACTGAAAAAATGCCTTATTTATCCGAATCCCACAAGATTGAAATCTTAATGATGATTGGTTATGGAGACAGAAGTCGTACTCAGCTAGAGGTTGTCCACTTATTCAGGCAGAAATATCCAGATTTGCTACCTATTAACCAAGGTACGGTTAGTAAAATCGAAAGCAGATTTGGGCACGTGAGGGATGTTTCAAGACAAAGCTCTTTTAAAATCGATGAAAACACCCAATTAAATGTTTTGTTAGCGATGGAAGAAAATCCGGTAACTGCAGCCAGAAGAGTAGCTCGCGAAAACTCTATTCATCATAAATCTGTGCTAAAAATTTTAAAAAGTGCAAACAAACGACCTTATAAAATGCAACCTGTTCAAGAGTTATTGGAAGACGATCCAGATCGCAGAGTTCAGTTCTGTGAATTAATGATGAACGCCATTGACGAAAATCGCATATCTTCGGAGTGGATCCTTTTTTCTGATGAGGCTACATTCACCTTAAATGGCCATGTTAATAAGCAGAACTGTCACTACTGGTCTGACGAGAACCCACACTGGGTAAGGGAAACTAATACACAATATCCCCAGAAAACTAATGTTTGGGCTGGCATAATTGGCAGGCAAGTTATAGGGCCCATATTCTTCAATGATACTTTAACTGGGGAAAAATATCTAGAATTTCTTGAACATGAACTAGTTCCCGTGTTAGGTGCCTTATATCCGAGTCAGTTCGATCCAGATTTGTATGATGAAAGAATTAGGATGCAACAAGATGGTGCTCCCCTACATTATGCCCGTAATGTGCGCCAGTATTTAGATGACAATTTTTCAAACAGATGGATTGGTAGAAAGGGTGCAATCGAGTGGCCGGCACATTCTCCCGATCTCACCCCACTTGATTTTTTTCTGTGAGGACATTTGAAAAGTCAAATTTATATGAGCAAGCCAGGAAACCTAGACTCAAAGAACGTATTAGGCAAGATATCCGACAAATATCTCCAGAAGTGTTAGAAAATGTCAGAAACGAATTTTATTATCGTCTTGGGCTTTGCCAACAAGTAAATGGTGCTCATTTTGAGCGTCTTATACATTAAACGCAACTTTTAATAATTTACCTAATGGTTTTTATTTTTTTTTCGTATTTCTCCTTTAGATAATCACAAAAGTAAATAGGGCAATTTAATCAAGAAAAAGGTCTCTTTTCAAAGAGAGTTTAGAAAAAGTGGTTTTCCATTTGAAAAAAAAAGTTTGGGTTAATTTGGACCCCCCCTGTAGGTGAAAAAATACAAAAACTATCTTGAAATGTGAAAAAAATAAACAAAAATCGACGGGTCTCAGAAATTTTGCGAGATAAATTTTGATTAGTTTTAACTGAATTTATTCCAGGTAAAGTCACCACACTGTATATATCAACGATCTTCTCGACAAGACATCCATTTAAATATTCCTTTAAGTCGCCCAACCAAATAAGTACAGATCCAGTGCCATAGGGGTCGCCAGGTAACAATGATTAAGGCCGAACTTAACCTCATTTTGGAGTGGGTTGAATGCAGTCTAATTGAGTGTAACGCAGCTAAGACTCACGTCTTTTTCGAATTTTACAACTTTCAGAAGTTTAGAAAAAATATCCACAGATATTTTCATAGCACTAGCACTGATTTGCAACCAAAAAAAGAAAACATAAATAGATCTTAAAATATAACTTTCACTTTTTACTGCTTCCCATATGCATTTTTGGGTTTTATTAATTTTAGTTATTGAACTACCTGGAATATATACGTACAATCGAGTTACTTTGATTTGAAAACACACATTTCTTTCTAACTCTGTCATATATAATTAAATATGCTGCTGAACGACAATTAAATACCGGACATGAAAGAATAAACCACCGAAGAATCATAATCTAAGTACGGCAAAATTTTAAAGTTTTTCTGGAAAAAAAATGTTTTACGGTAGATCAGCATATTTCGATATAACAAGAATTGTTTACACTGAAAACCAATTAAACAATTTAAATATTTAAAACAAAGAAATAATTTATATATGAAGCCAATGCTTTGCATTTAAATAATTGCCAGTTTACATTTTGCCATTATTATTACCAGCTTTTATTGGTTATTATTACAAATGAATAAATCTGTTCATTTTTTTTTTACTTTATATAGAGTTTCAGTGGTATATTATGAATATTTTCATCAGTTGATTCGCATTGAACCAACATAAAAGAGGAGATTTAAAAATGTCACAATAGATTTTAATTATCTGATTTATGTCAATAAAATACTTGTTTCACAAATATGCTGGGCTAATTCTTTTTTATCAATTAAGCATTCTGTGAGTGATCACATAATTAATTTATTAATAATAACTGGTTTTAGGTAACAAGGTTTAGTTTTGTCAAATGATTTCGTCATTTTATTAGATGTCCAACACCCTTTTTAATAGAACCCATTTTACAGACTACTACAAGAACCCTCAAAAATTAATCCAAATGAAACCCCAACAAAACAGAATTTGCAGAAGTTTTGGGCAGATATTTGGAAAAAAAGGGAAAAGCACGAGGATGAGGTGTATTGGATTAAATTGACTAAAAGTAGCGTCCTTATTAAGTAGTGTAGATGGAGTTCGCAGGTTTAGGACCAAGATGTCTAAACCCTCTTTTTTTAAAAAGGTGTCGACGTTTCGACGTTTGTTTACGTCTTTTTCAAGGCTGTATACTATGAAGAAGCTTTTTTGTCCATTGCATATATACTAATGGCAACAGAAAAATATATGTAGATGGGTATATATGTGATTATACTTTGAACGTTCGGTGTAATCATGTGGACAAATACAGACATCCAAGCACTAGATAGATTCATACTATGCCAATGCAACTCACCAAGAGAACGACTGTACTTACGTAGAAAAAAAGCGGAAAGAGAAGTTACACGCCTTGAAAATTTTTTCCCAATGAAATTCAAAATCTACGTAAATATTTTACAAGTGTAAACTTACTGTTCTACTGGCATCTGGTCTTCCTGGACACCGATCTATCGACGCTGAATCTGGCAAAACTATTACCCGAAACAGAAAAAGGAAAGACCACTGGCAACAAAAAATAATAGATGACAGGTTTCTTCGCAATATCCACCAGGAAGATGCAGATCTAGAATCATTCAGTCATCATTTCAGTTTAACCTGACCCAAGAGCACCCTTATTTGAGAGACTGAGGGCGCGCTCCATGCATTACAGGACCAAGTTGTTCTAATATAATATAATTAAAAATACATTTTTAAATGCAAAATAGAAAACACTAAATGTAGACTTTGCAAAACTGAATTGGAATCAGTCCAGTATATAACATCAGTATGGAACCAGCTGGCATCAACTGTCTACCTTAGCCAATATAACGATCTAGGCAAATCCCTCAATTCTTCACCAACTAGGGCTTAAAAATGATAAGAGGATCAGAATCATAGGAGCAGAACACTACTTCTTGTAGACATTGATATAAGTCAAACGCATTGCTCAGCCAAATGTATAATTATTATAAATGAATGAGTGAGTTTTAATGGATATCATACACCCAAAAAAAAAGTTTCGAACGAAGGAAACTTTGGAATTAAATTTAACTATAAAATTAAAAAGTTTAGGCCTGGCCCAGGATTTGAACCCGCTTCTGTATGTACTGTGTAAACAATTACGTCACTAAGCTAAGGAGTCCTTTATTTTAACGGAAATCTAAAACCAGTTCCCAAATCCTCGGTTTTTAAAATTCTCTTGTTTTAGATGTGAAATATAAGTACCTCATATGCTTGCTATGCTATACAATGTGGCCCAAATTGGGTGTACAATTGTACATGTACCCATACTTGGAAACTATAAGAGATAGAAAATTGGTTAAATAAAGAAAGTTGTAGGGCATTTAGTTACCAATTAAGTGCCGCTTTCAGAACGATTTCATCTTTTTCCGATTTTGAAATATTTGGAAAAAATGAAAAAGTTGCATTTTTGAAAAAGGGCTGTAGAAGAACAAATACGGAATGAAGTGTGGTTTCAACAAGACGGGTGTCCCGCACATAATACTCGGGACGTTCAAAACTTGTTAACGCAAGCATTTAACAATAAACTTATCGCAAACCGCGGTGCTGTAAATTGGCCAGCTAGGTCTCCAGATATTACACCTCTGGATTTTTATCTTTGGGGATATGTTACAAATGAAGTTTACTAGTTTGAACCTACTGCCACTCTCGAACAACTAGAGGACAGGGTAGACTCTTAAATAATATAAATAAAAACACCCTGCGCAAGGTAACTAGAAGTGTTTTAAAGAAATGTGAAAAATGTTTTAACAAACATGGCCGTCATTTTGAATAGTTTCATTTAATATTTAATAAAATATTATAAAAATAAAATAAATAATTACAAGTAATTAATTATTTTATTTAGAAATTACGAAAAAGTATAAGTTAGCAAATTACTAAATTAATAATAATTGTATGTACGACAAAATGCCAATAAAAACCATGGCCAACTCAGTGAAAAATAAACTATTTAATTTTTTGACGTAAACATAAAATATTTTCATAAAGTGATATACACTGTTTTAAAGGGACAAAAAAGATCTTTTTAATTTAGCAAAAAAACAAAATGGCCGCCATAAGAAAAAAAGAAGTTGAGGATGGAATCTCAGAACCGAAACGTCGAAAACAAAAACTCAGAATTCAGGTATACATTGTCCTTAGAAAGTTGTCCTAATAATGTTTTTACATCAGATTTTAAAAATACGTTGAAACAAAAAAAATACAGGCCTTTTTCAAAACTGCAACTTTTTGATTTTTTCCAAATATTTCAAAATCGGAAAAAGATAAAATCGTTCTGAAAGCGGCATTTAATTGGTAACTAAATGCCCTACAACTTTTCCCATTTAACCAATTTCCTATCTCTTATAGTTTCCAAGTATGGGTACACGTACACCCAATTTGGGCCACACTGTATATATAATACTCAAAAGGATTCACAAACAAAAGCGAACAAGCAGATTTATGTTTTTAACTCTAATACCTACAAAAATACAAATTCGTTAAAGTATTTTATAAGCTTCAACAAAACGAATTATAACATCCGGAGTATTATAATTAAATTTTTGGGAAATGTGGCCACACAGCAATTACTATGCAAAACACAAAACACATAATACTATGTCAGCCGTGTGAATTGACATTTTAATTAGCTACAAATTGGCAGATATGATTTAATAAAATCCAGTGGATTTTCTTTTTATGCGGGGTTATTGGATTTGCTGGAACTCACCGCTCACTTGATAATTCATATCAGACTATATATAGTTTTTATGCTGTTATTTTAAGTTTTGAAAACTTTAAAAAGATAACAATAATTCAAAAATATTGGAATAATAAAGTTCCGATTTACTAAGCTTCCAGATACTTTTTTAAATTTTTCTTCTATATAGATAGGCCTATACTGCCCAACTATGGAGAAAGGCAGTAACTGCCAAAAAATGTAAAAATCGTTTTTTTTGCATTGCTGGAAAGATATGCAAATTTTACATCCTAAACCAATGCAAAAAAGCAGTAAAATCATTTACTTAATAAGAAAAATATGAAAAATACTTACTGCCTTTTAAATAAGTAAAGCATTTACAACAGAAGAAAGCAGTAAATATATAATACAAAGCAAATAGGCAGTATCTTTTTGTAAAAAAATAGTTGCTGCTTTCTTGTGTTGGATTAAGTGACTTTTGTGACAACAGAAAAAAGTAGTAAGTGTATAATACAACACAAGTAGGTAGTTTTGTTCAGTTTGTAACCTTACTATTTAGTGTCTGCGGCCCTTGCAAAAATAATATCTCGTGTTCAATCATACTTGCACAGTAACAACGAGCGTTGATTAGTTTTTTTAGTTAGTAAGTAGTTGTAAATTCACAGTGAAAATGGACAAATAAAAGGTAAGTGTAAAAGAGATAATTATTTATTTATGTGGATTTGAAGAAGTAAAATAAATAAAAAATTTTTTTAATAAAATTTTGCTCAAAAATGATTTATAGCAAAGGTACAGAGTGTCAAAGTTACAAATAATAATTGTTTTTTTTTGTCATAGCTTTTAAAATATTTAATCGATCTTAACCAAATTTCGCACACAAGTTAATATAATTAATGCTATTTTAGCTTGACAAGAACAGAATTGATTCTACAAATAGCGATAAATAAAAATTCCAGTAATATGGGGGAAGAAATATGTCATGAGGAGCCTGACAATATTATCGAAGAAGCGTCTCAACATAGCTTTATAATTTTGCAGAATGAAAGTACTGACATAGGTAAAAATCTTGTAAAAATGTTTTTAATTAAGTAAATTATGTCCGCTAAAAGCACTAAAAAATAGGTTTAAATTATGGGTATGTATTCTTACAAAAAATTGTCAGTAAATACTATGCAGACGGAACTGGTAGGATTAGATGCAGACGAAATTGAGGAATCCTATAATAACAGAGATGAAATGTGGATACAAAATTTGGGAAATATATTTGAAAACGGAGTTATTAATTTTGAAGAGAACCTTGGTAAGTAGTGTATAAGAAATATTAACACTTTTCAATTACACTGTTCAGCTGCATATTTAAAAATGGATGTAACATTTTTTTATTTTTAAATTCGATGTAAAAATAACTGTTCAAACTGTTTTTTTATTTAACTAATCTTTTTACAGTACCTGCAACGATTGAAGATCATTCATATTTGGCACTGGGGAATGATTTTCAAGAAATTCAGGAACCCATTCTCCAGAATAATTTGACTCAATTGGAAAATGTACTTTATGAACGTACTGACGGTAATAATGAGAATTCGGACATAATACCCGACTTGCAAGTTGTGGAAAATCCAGAAGAAATTCAATCGCATGACTCTTTACAAGATGTATTTCAAGATGAGCAAGATATTGGAATTACTCAAACAGAAAATGAAGAAGACTCTAGCAGTCCAGATGAAAATATTCCTTTGGCTAATTTAAAAGAAATACAGAGAAAGAGAAATATGAAAAAGAAGAAAAATAAAATATCACGGAAAGAAAGGTCTAGACTTAAAAATATAACAAAACATCCACTTAGAGAAGCCTGCAAAGATTCATGCAGCAAAAAGTGCAAGAAATTAATAAAAGAAGAACAAAGACAATCAATTCATGACAGTTTTTGGTCTTTAACATGGTATGATCAAAGAAAGTTTATCCTTAATTCATGTAGCCGAGTGTCAGTTAAAAAGAGAAATATAACTGCTGGATATTCTCAACGAAATTTAACTTTTTCTTACAAATTAACTGAAGACAGTGGAATGTCAATGGATGTATGTAAGATTTTTTATTTAACAACACTGGGATACCATCCAAAAAATGACAGAGTTATTTTTAATGTTTTGCACAAAACTGAACTAGGATCAATATTACCAAATAAAGACCGCAGGAGACATAATCCTCCAGCCAATAAAATGAGTTGCGAAGTTGCGAAGTTATGAATCTTCATGCGCACTAAAGTGAAAATTTAAACCCAGAGTGCTCAGTTTGCAAGAAATGGTCAGATTACATAAATAAGGCAAAATCGCCAGAAATCTATATAAAGCACATGCAAACACTGACTATGATTGTAAAACAGTTTGCGTTTCAGCAGATTTAGAAAAAATCATCATGCTTCCAAGGATGGAAAGTTTTGTTTACTCAAAGGTTAGTAGCTTACAACGAAACTTTTGCACTCCTTGGTTCAAAAAAATCCAATGCCAAAAAAGTATTACCATTTGCAGTTACTTGGCATGAAGCCATACGGGGAAGAGGGAAAGAGGAGTTGATAAGTTTCAGTTCATACTTCGATATAGAGACGCTGAAATTTTATATTTTGGCTCGATAACTGCTCTTCCCAAAATAAAAATTGCGTAATAATGACATTTCTTGTTTACATTTTCAATTCTTTAAGAGTGGCAGCGCAGACTATTGATGTTTTTTATTTTGAGGCCGGTCATACGCTTATGTCAGCCGACTTCCTACACCATCAAATTGAACTATCACTTAAGCGTCAAAAAAAACTTGTGACTTTAATTATTTCGTCACCGCTATTCAAAAAGCAAACGGAGGAAAAATTGAAACAAAAGAAATGATGATAACTGATTTTTATGAGTTTAAAGACTTGTCATCAGTTAATAAGAGAAACATGAGAACTAACAAAGAAAAGATATTGCTATCGGATATTGTCCATGTAAAAGCAACACGAGGATCTTTTGACTTGATGGTCAAATGTGATCTAGAAAGTGAAAACTTTAAAACACTTAATTTCCTTCGGAGTGATGTATATAAAATAAAAATAATTTCTGACCCTCTTCAGTTTACTATTCCATGTGGAATTAGTGAGGAAAAAAAACTATTATAAAAAATTTGTTGAGTCTAATGACCGAAAATCGAAAAGAATTCTGGCTTAATTTACCTGTGTTTACCGCTCCACAAAAAACAAAATATTTTAAAAAAATGTAACAAAAAAAGAGAGACTTAATAAATAAAAATGTTCAAAGTTTACCTGTGTTATTTTTCATTATTACCCAACACTTATTGCTTTATGGTTGCCTCAGAAGGATATTTAATACAATAGAGAAAAGCAGTAGTTGGCTTAATTAATTACTGTAGAACTAAAAAACGTTTTTGCTTATTGAAAATACATTTCTGATATTGTCTTTAATATAAGGACACATTTTTGTTTAAAGTTTGCTTTAAAAAAAGCTTGGCAAATGATCTTAAAGTTTTTGCCCTTTTCCCACAAATTTGCTGATTAGCAGATACTGCCTTTTTCCATAGTTGGGCAGTATATCAGTCATATAAAGTAGTTTATTATCTCGCTGACTATCGCCTGCAACTAAAGCCTTACTCAGGAAGCTTTTTCGCAGCGCATAATGTGTGGCAGTTCTATTTGAAATTTAACAATTGGGGTGGCATGCAGTGAAAAAGTGACTCACTCCGTGGCAAAAACATGGAAGTTCTAGTTCCCTCAACATTTAACAGAGTTCCTCTAATATGCGTTTTTCCAACTGTTCTGTTTTGCTAGACATTCGTATTGAAACTTTTCTAATTGACGTTCGTATATTACAACTTGTATTACCTTAGTAATAAGGCAAAACAAAACTTCTTTTTAGGGTATTAATACAAATAAAATCCTACAGATCTAATACAGTTTATAGAAAGCCAATAAATATAGAAATCTTTACATCATAAAAATAGATAAACATTTGTTTTATGATTTATTTATTAGCTATAACAATCTTTTTCGCAACTAAAATTTAACTGGTTAATAACGGAGCGTTTTATATCTCGCAGACCCTTTTCCTCAGTAAACGATAGCCCGACTGATAAAAATTGAAAATCTATCTGTGTCAAAAATATCAGCCTTCTAATTTTATGTATTTGTAAGAGCTTACACACTATGAAAGAAATATACATATTGGAGAAACTGGTACAAGGTTATTTATAGGAATTCAATAACGATTCAACGATCAATTAGATTCTTGGAGTAAGGAGTATCATAGGTCCCTTACTACTGTAATCTGGAAAGAGCAAACAGAGCAATTGGGCAATTTGTAACTAATTTTGAATAATTAAATAAATTTGTTTTTATTTTTAGTATTTCTTTCTTGGATATGAATGGCACAGTGTGGTGTGGTTGTAATATACTCATCATTTAAATGCCGGCACATCCATCTTAATTGATGATACCAAAACATGCTTTATTTGGAGGATCCTGCTTCCAGAATATAATTTGAAAGCTTTTACTCGTTCTTCACCTCTTTGTTCTTCTTTAAAGATCAAATGCCGATAGAACCAGTAGCACCTTCATTGCTGGTGTTCTTTGAACTACTTATAGCTGCCTGACTTTGTGGTTTGTGTAACCTTCCTTACTCTAGCAAATTAAATAGTGATTATAACTTGATAACGTAAATATGATTCCTATTTTATCTACCATAGGTTGATTTTTAACCATAGTCTCTAATTTTTATCACTTTATGTTTTGGATCTACACATGACAGATTTTGCTTTGAAGGTTGCTTTGTAGATGTGTTATTACCAGGTCAGTTTGTGATCAATGTATTTAGATCATTTAAAGAATTCGTATTATATTTAGTTTTAGGCTTGTAAGTGGTTCAATATAATTTTTCTTGTGAAAAAAATAGTACTGACAAGGTTACCATATGTTAATTAGGTTGAGTCTTTCTGAATCAACGTTCATATGTTTATCTCTCTCTCTAATATAACAGATAACAAGTGTTTGGGAATATGCTTTAGGTTAACTTATTTATAACAGTTTTGAGTTTTATGCTCCCAATGCAACACTGAAGTCAACTGTATAATATACTAAATAAATATATTGTTTTAATAATATGTGTTTCTTCATAACTTAGTTATTAAAAATAGGCCTTGTACTTTTACAAACCTATAAGCTGTTAAGGTTATTAGTAAGCTACATAATTTTTCATCTAATATTATTTGAGAAAACACACAATTTGCAACATAATAGGTGAACATTTAGACGTCATTGAACGAAAATATCAATAGAAATCTTATTATTATGTTAGTTAATGTAAACACTTATGAAATCCCTCTCCTTTAAATTTGGGGTTAACCATATTATATCCTTATAAATGCCTTATGAAAATATATACAACAATACACACCAACTAAAACGACCAGGTAAAACGACCTGGATATTACGATTAAAATAATGATTACAGATGCACGAATTATATTTTAATTTAATTTTTTAGGGTTTGCAAAAAAAACAGTACACAGATGTTGAGGATTTCTAAGATGTTGTTTTTTACAGGTCATAAAGATGATTCACTTCTAGAAATAATATTTAGTGATTAGACGTTTTAGCCACAAAAAACAAAAGTTTTATTCGTTCTTTTATTTGCAATGCTTACCTTGATTTTAGAATTTGTTAACAACTGTCACTTTTGTGTACCAAAAGTAGTTAGACCACCAAGCTCTTCACAAGTTTGAATAGGCCAATAATAGAAAAATGACATTATTGACGTTGTGCCTCTTCTTTTCCTTATGCTTCTATCCCTTAATGAATATTTTCGAACATTTCGGACCATTTTCCCTATCTCTGGTAATAAAAACTAATTCTCTAGTGGTTGTCTTTCCACTCTCTAGTCTAGATTCTTTATTCTTGTCCAGTGTTTGATATTTTGGACCCACGACATCCCATCTCTTTCTGCCTAAGCCCGTTATGCCTTCTTTCGCCTCTACCAACTATAAAATAAAATCTACTAACCTCTGTATATGTATGTTTTAAAATTTATTAAACCTTAAAGTGCCGGAGCATTTCTGCTCATGATTTTAGAGTATAGGCTCCCATTTCAGTATGATAAGATTAAGTACTAGCAATTTGTTTAATGAACTTGTATAATATATGTGTTTGCTCATGCAAACCACCTTTTGCCTATGATATGATAATCATTACTCCTGCTTATGATGTCCCTTTGCTCACTTAACTAATTTAATCACATTGCATTAACTATGTACTGTATGACAAAAAGAATGCATCATATATTTAAGTAGTGTTTTTAAAATAAATCGCACAATTGTTTGTGTGGTAAATAATAATAAATGATTAGATTTTCATTGCAAAAATTGAATTTTTATTCGGGCGTGATATTACCCCAGATAACCTCTAGCCCCTCGTGCAGCGGCTCTTCATTGAAGGCAGCTTTGCATCCCTTTTACCCATTAAATCTCAGACGGACGAACGATCGGACCACAGCAAAAGGAAGAATTATTTAAGCTGTGATCGGACGATCGCGTGGGCCGGGGGAGGATTAATAATGGCGTATTGCAGAAACCCTAATGTAGCTACTGCGGTATTGAGTCAGGTAGAAACTTATTGTAACGAAATTCGAGAACACACTTTTATTGTCAACGTCAAAAACACTAACCTAACTCGCCTTTACTGTCGTTTAATTGTTTCCAAGGTAAAAACTGACTAAACAATTAAAACTGAATGAATTGTCACGAAGCGCGTCCTTTTTAAAACTCGATGGAACAGTTTCGAAATATTTAGAATTATCTTCATTGTTTTTGCCCAAAGAGACCAATAATTTTAGGAGAATACTGACAGTCAAATCAAGCAAGTATATAAATTCTAGAAAATTAGAACTACAGGGATTTACAATAATATAACCTAAATAACCTAAATTGGGGCCAAAATGGGGCTCTCGAACAAGATGAACTACTTAAAAACTAAACACTATAGATAAATATAATAAACCAAGCGTAAGTAGAACCCTAAAGAAACCCTACGAATCAACTTTAACTACAGAATACTAATAATATTTATTGTACAAAAACTAGGAGAATAATTAACGTATTTACATTTTCATAATATTATTATCGCATGTAATTTTATCTACCTGTTAAATGTACTGTATAATAAACGGTTCGGGAGCCGTTCTGAAACTTAAAGAAGGAGTTCTACTACTTAGACTAGTTTCACCTTAAACCATTACTTATAGGATATGATTTTTACTCAACAGGAAAGCCCAAAAAGCTTCGTTCACTACTTCCACAATCTTAGGTTGCACCTCTGCTAAAAGAGGAGAAAAGCCAGCCGAGTTCGCCATTCAGCCCAACTAATTAACCAAGTCAGAGGATGTCCCCTCGGTGAGAACCCTGCTAAGATACGCGAAAAATTCCATTGCAGATTAACGAGAGAGCAGGGTATTTGCAAAGTATGTGCTCCAATATTTCATCTTCGCGGTTGCACGTCCTGTCTAGTGGACTCGTGCTTAGTTTTAATTTGAATAACTATTTAATTAACGGTGACTAGTAAGATACTTATTACCAAGCGTAGATTCTTTCTTATCAGCGACAATTTTCGAATTGCCTCCGATTTGTTTGGATAGCTGAAAAGCTTCTTAGACAAATTGCAGCCATGGTATCATTCCACCAGACCCCCTCTTACCTAGGGAATGGGCGACCCGCTTACCTTTACTATGGGTGATTTTGCTAAGTTTCACTCAGTTTTTGGCAGAGGTTTCCACAAGGGTATGGTGGCTGCATTAGATCTGATGTGAGGCATGGTCTAGACAGAGTAAGAACTACTTATACACTGTTTTGTTTCTTACGTTACGGTCGATTAGTGTTTTTGTTCTGCCGCCAGGGCTACGCCACATATTTATGTTTTACGAACATTTGGTCCTATACTTCCTAATATGTGCACTATGCAAGTCTCTGACATGCACACCACAGCGAGTTTGGGGCTTTCCGCCAGAATTGAGCTATCTGCAGGCCAATCCCCACACCCATATTGATTCCACGGGAGCAAAAATAAGTCATTGGAGAAAAGGTCTACGACCTTTGATATTGACCCATGCCATGCTTTGAACACGGTCTAGTTAAAATACGATTCTATTCCATTCTCTATCCCAAACTATACCCATATAAATATACCATCGCTAAGCTCTAAGAATAACCCATTCTTATTTGCTGTATTTGCTAAAAATTCATTTGCATATGCTCGTATCGCTTTCCCTTCCTACAAAAAAAACGATGGGTTATTGTGAAGATTCTTCATTAGCTTTCTTTTGTCGAAGTATAGGTTCTCAAAATCAGAGAAAGTGAGAAGAATGTATTCGCGCTTTATATTTTTGTACAATCTATTGTGTCTCGTTTAACACTATAAAATAGTCCTAAAAAATTCAATACTTATAAGCCAACATAATGTTTGTGTTATATAAACGTAGTTAATAAAATTTAGTGTCAGACTTTTCTTAAGGATCGAAAAAAAGTGAAATTTTATTCCCTATATAGGGTGGTCACTTTCAACATGCTTATCACTGGGATATTATCAACGGTGACAGTTAGAGCACGGATCAAATTTTAAAAAGGCCAAGTAATTTCTCACATGTTTAAGATATGATCTAGAAAGTCCAGATTTAAATATAAAAAGGTGAATAGAGTTTCAAGATGTACAAGGTAGAAGAAGAAGCTTCAGAAGAGAAAAAAATTTATAGAATAAATACTAGATTCTATCAATAAGGTCAGTACAACTTATTGCCCAGATTGAAAGGCAGTTTATTAGGATATTTTGAAAACAATTTTTTTAATTTATATAATTATTCATGCTCATTGCTTACTGAATGAGTATTTAAGGGCAAGAACATTCGTTGTAATCCACCAGTTGCCATATATATTGATACTTCAAAAGCCGTGGTTGGAAAATTAAGTGTCTGTATAACACAGACACAATAAAAAGAAAATATGAATGAGGTAATTACACTAAGAAGCACTTCCTCTGTTATCTTAAAGTCACGGGAAATTCGATCCTTAGCCTTAACCTAGTGATTTCACCTCGCTCAAGGTAAAAGCATGAAAATACTTGATTTGCACATTTGTAAAACTAAGCCCTATAGTTTATTCCAGAAGGAGTTATAAGTAACTGAATCCAAAGCCCGTATAAAATTAATTAATGCGGCTACCAGGGTTTTAGTTAAAGCTTACACATTATCTATACACTGGTTTTTATTTCAAAAACTGATTAGCACTCCAGGTATAATGCGAGAATCTTCTGACCATATCTTGATTATATCCAAAACTAGCGAAAAGTTGGATTCTGGATTATGCATCTTCTTTTATAAACCATTGTTTGACTTTTTATAGTGTTTTCAAAAATTAATAAGTAATCATGTCAAAACTCGAAGTCTCGTTATGATTATATTTACTCAAATGTTAAAATTAATTCTTCAGTACATGTGGGAGAGTTAAGTAGAGTAGGATAGAAGTGCTATGGAAAAGTGTAGAATGAGGACGTTTGAATCTGCTTTTGCAATATTTTATTTTAATAATTACAGTACAAAAATATGGCATGTTGTATACGTCATTGTGTCAATGTCTGGAAAATATAGCTTAAACTTTATCGATGTTGCGTCGAAGTTCAGAAATAAACGTTAAGGCTTATAAAATTTTGGAAATAATGGCCTGCGTTATTTAAGTAGTCTAAAACTTTGACGGCATGCAAAGAAGTCAACAGGCGCTTATAGGATGGCAACTGTTTTTCATCTTATTTCCAACAGCATATAAAATTCAAAACGCATGCAATATATGGGAGATACGAGCGGAATATAAAATGATGTTTTCTATTTGAAATTACATATTTTCGCCAATATTTTATAAGGAAAACTTTGCAAATATATTGGGTTGACTAAACGCGTCCATATAAATATTTTTTGTATGAAGCTGCAAGAACTTCTCACACTAATTTACCTAACCATTCTATAGACTTCCTTAGGATTTAACTGCGTAATCCGTTGTTAAAGCGATTATGTTCTTAACTTAAATCATTCATACAGGTCATTGAAAAGATAATGAGGATTTTGGCATTCTTAGGTGGTTTTAGAGAACACAAAGTGGATTAACTGTCTATATTTGCTAATTTGTTTACATAAGTCGGTCAAATAAGAAATTTTACTATGTTTAGAAAACTTAGTTTTAGGGTCAAAATACCAAATAGCTTTCTTCTCTCTCTGAGAGCACTTACAAAATATGACTTTAATCATCCGAAAGCAGATAAATTCTTATTGGAAAAGGAGCAAAGCAGGTCATGAACAGAAAATTACGAAAGCAGTAAAATATTTTCTCACCTATTTTTACTTAACGTTATATACTGGCGACAACTTTTTATTAACTCTCTAAATTTAGCTGAAGAACAACGAATAAGGGCACTTATCATACGCAATATTATACACTTTTTTTTATCCGCAGAATTATTAAAACAGGTAAATCAACCAATACTTAAAACGGCCTTTTATTTAATATACTTTACAAACACCTGACAACCCTAAATACTTAACAAATTTATTATACTTAGAGAAAAAATATTAATAACAAAGCTTAAAATTAGTATAAGTTAAAAATTACATCTGATATTATTAAAAGGCGCACAACTAGACTTATTTACAGTAAAACAATTACACTTATACGCTGAGATAGTCTCGGACTGGACACTGGACACTTTTTGAATGTTAAATCTGACCAACATACTGCTATGAAAATGTAAATACGCTAAATATTTTCATAGTTTTTGTATTGTTTTGCTCATATTTTGTAGTTAAGTTTATTTAGGGTTTTTTTTAGTATTTCATCTTGTTTGAGGGCCCCAATTTAGGTTATTTATATTATTGTACATCCTTGTGGCTTAAATTTTCTAGAATTTGCATGCTTTAACTGTTAGTATTTTCCTTAAATTATTGCTCTCCATCAGCAAAAACAATTTCGTGACATTTTGGTGTTTGTTTGTTGTTTACCTTGGAAACAATTAAACGACGGTTAACGGTAAAGTTTTAAGGTTGTCAATAGAAAGTGTTTCTGAAAATAATAAGAGTATTCCTGGAGTGTGTTCCAGAAAAGGTGTGTTCTTGAATTACGTTACAACTAGTGTCTGACGTAATATTTGAAAGCCCATTTTAGTAGACAATTAAATACGACCTAAGAGAGAAGAAAACCAGAACACCTTATAAAGGCCATGTCAGAAGACTTATGGAATATAAAAGATGATCTTAAAAAAGGAGCAGAACGAACGAGACAGACAATAAGAGGAACAAGATTTACAACTTAGAGAAGATCTGTATATGAATCAGAAACAATTAATGCCAAATTTCGAAGCAGCAATTGAAGAAGAATTGGCGCAAGTACAAAAAATGCAAGAACTAGAAATTAAAGAGTAAAGTGTGTCTCTCGTTATCCCGATCCTGGAATGCAAACAATGATGGAAGTGAAGCCACCAAAATTCGACGACAAAAAAAAATTCAATGGCAAAATTCGATAACTGAATACGAAGAAAAAGGCAATCAATCTTAAGTCATGCCTAAGAGGAGAAGCTACAGAAATACTAAGAATGGTGCCATCTGAAGATTTTCTTAATTTTGACGTACTGCTACATACCTTAGAGCTAACATACGGTCAAGCCCATCTACAATAAGTATACCAGGTCCAATTAAAATCTAGACAACAATTCAAGGAAGGTCTCCAACAGTTTGAGACTGATGTTGCTCGATTAGTAAATCCGGCTTACCATTCCGCCCCAACGGAGTTTTGAGAACAAATTTCTTTAAATTGTTTGAATGACAAGGTTTAAGATCCAGATACTATCCATGCTCAAAGGTTAGCTCACTATAAGTATTTCGAAAACTTGGTTTCATGGACGGAGTCATCTATATATCGAGATACATATTTTGTTTTATAAAATTTTAATTTTTCCTACCAGTGGCTCAATTTATTCCCTGTATGAACATATTTGTGCATCGACTGCAAGTAAATTAAAAGATCAGGTTTGTTTTAAAATAAATGAGTATTTAACAAATATTTTTTACCTATATTCTTGGGTAAAACAATTAATTTTGACTAGTATACGCGCATACTGCACCAATACACACAGCACCACCGATAGGCATTTACAAGAGTATCTGAGACAAAAACAAATAGATAAATTATAACAATAGAAAATCCAAAACTTACAAAAGAAAAATCAATCTAACTAAAGCCAGACATTTTGAGTGACCACAGGGATTTCCCAGCCACCCTTCAACAAAAGGCACAAAAAGACTTCATAGCCCCAAACCAATAGAAGATGCACCTAAACGAGAGGAAAACCAAGTCCACTATACTTTAAAATGCTGTCTGATAAAAAAAAAGAGATGAACGTCCACAACTTCAGGCTACAACAAACAAGAACATGAAGCCCTACTATTACCAAATTCATCAAGAACCCAAATCGATCGTGTAGATATATCAAGAACCTCACCCCCAAACAAAGAACCAATCCAGATCCTGGAACTACTGAACCAGATGTTTGCAAGAATCACTTTTACAGCGAAAGTAAAAAAAGCTAGTGTGACACAAAGTAAAGGAAGCAGAAGACTTAAAAATACTATCCCATACGCTCAATTATTTTTTTCTGCTTTTTAATAGTTGAGTGTATGAGATAGTATTTTCTAAATTAATAAATATGAAAATAATAAACTAATAACCAACAAAATAGGTAAATAATTAATAATATATAAATCAAAATTTAAGTTTTAGAAACAATAAACTGCTATAAGCCCTAATTAAAGCCCGATAATATATATCGATTATAGCACCGACAATTACATTTATTGGAAAAACATTTATATCGCACAAATGAGAAACCTTAATAAATATGAAGCACATGAGATATAAAGGTAATTTTAAAAACATATTGAAGTGATGCATGGTAAGAAGAAGTTTTGTGGATATCTAGTATCAAGTCTAAGGACCAAGACAAAAATTTACGAGAGGAGAACAGGACTGTCCATTAAAAAATTAATTAACCATAATATGAAAACGTAACAAAAAAAATACTTTTTCTCAGACCGCACTGTATGTAGATTAAAAGAGCCTAATAGTTGTCGGTAGTCAAAACCCCTAAGTACTTAGCAAACCTGCGCTGTACAGGCTCAATCAAATCAATATGGCACTGGTAAATTGGATACCACACGATGTAGCCATATTCTAACTTTGATCTAACAAAGCAGCTATGAAGCAGTTTAGACATAGATCTCTATGGTTGATATGTTAACACTACTAAAATGTGGTATAAAGATAAATTCTAAATCAAGGATGATACCAAGATCAGTAATATGATTAAATCTGATCAAGATGGTATTATTGATAGGTAGTTGTAAGTAATGAGGATCTTTGATCTTGAATAACTAACTACACTACACTTCGCCATATTAAATCCCAGCTTGTTATTAACACACCAACTCTACCAAGTCTCGAAGAAATCCAGACAATTCTGAAGAAATAAGCAGATAACATTGTCTCAATCAATAACACTGCCTATGTAAAAGAATAGCTTTAAGTCATCAGTAAAAGCCAGTCTATGGCACTTGAGTGGGCTAAACAAATCATTGATCAAAATAAATAACTAGGTTTGAATTTTGTGGTACACGCGAAATAGTATTAAAAAAATTGGATCTAAAGCCCTTTACTCTAGAAGCTGCGATCTAGATACGAATGAAACAAATTAATTAGCCTGGATAAAAAGCCAAACCAACTTAATTTATTTAACAAATTATAGTAATTAATGGTACTAAAAGCTTTTTCAAAACAAAGAAAACACAAAAACATACTTAAAAATTAAATAAATAACTTAAATAACTAATATTAACATCAATTAATTACTTAAAGGTAACTATTGACGTTTCTAAAAGCGTCATTTATTCTAGGATAACTAGATTTACGTTTTCCAAAAAATTAATAATCGATGCTCCGTTATGAAGCAACTCTGTATTTTTTAAAATTATGAAGCAAAGTTAATTCAATTATGATATATAAATTTATATATAATATAGAAACAATGCACCTGACAAGAAAAAAAAATTTGAATTCTTTTCTATTCTGAAATAAATTTGATCTCTTTTACTTTTAGTCAGTGAACAAATATTTACGGCGTCGCATTTTTAGGGAATTAATTTTGAAATAAAACGACTTTGCTCAAAAAGGAATGAGGATTTATAAAGTATTTTTTATTTTAAGATAAAGCAATTTAGTAATCATTTTTTCTTTAAAAATATTCAATTTAAAACCCTTTACGGATGCCACTGGTAGAGACAATACATATTTTTCTATACAACAAAATGCATATTAATGTATATGACATGCCCTAAATTTCATAAAGATATCTATAATAACAATAATCCATGCTGCATCGCGCAATAAATCAAATAGACGATTCCACTCCTCTAAAACTTAAGAGCGAGGACGCGCGCAGCTACCATCATACGGACCAGGAAAAACTCCGCATCTGAATGGATAAGCCCCTTCATAAGCGGCATCCTAATGAGATCAGCCAAAATCATGTCGACACTGCTTCGTCGAACTATTGATTGGTATCAGGCAAGATGTTTCCAGAAACCGAGGGCTTTCTTCTCGCCATCCAAGATCAGGTTATACCAACAAGAAATTATCTCAAGCACATCGTCAGAGATCCGTCCGTACAAAACGACAAATGCTGGTATGGATGCCAAACATCAGAGACAATCCAACACATAACAGGAGGATGTCAGGCCTTTGCAGCGACAGAATACATAGAATGGCACGACTCAGCTGGGAAAATTTTACGTAAAATTTTAAAATTAAAGAGCTGGCAATGAAGTTGGAACTTATTACAACAGAGAAGGTTCCGTATTATAAATATACTCCAGAACCCGTAGTGGAAAATGACCGATATAAGTTATATTGGGACCGCAGTGTACTTACCGATCAACATGTAAGGCATAATAGACCAGATCTTATTTTAATAGATAAAATTTCCAGGAAAACAACTCTAATTGACGTAGCCATACCGAACAACAATAATCTGCAAGAGAAACACACTGAGAAAATCGCCAAATACAGAGATCTCGAAATTCAAATCGGAAGGCAATGGAGAATGGATAATGGTCAGACTATCCCAATTGTTATATCAACAACGGGTGTAATACCAAAGAGTCTACTGGAATACCTTAAACAACTAGGAACTGGTGAACATCTATATAAGCACATGCAAAAGGCAGTACTACTGACAACTGCTCACAGCACCCGAAAATTCCTAGGAGATACCTCTACATTTCAGGTCACTTAAGGGCACCGAAAAGGCCCCCACAGACCACAGAGCTTAATCCTTTTGATATCGGAGGTATCTGGGATAAGTAAATGACCCCCTCCCCCCCCCCCCAACCCCTTAGAGGAAGTGCGAGCCTTAACTGGCTGTAATAATAATAATAATAATAATAAAAATAATAATAATAATAATAATAATAATAATAATAATAATAATAATAATAATAATAATAATAATAATAATAATAATAATACCACGTTATTCTTAACCCACAGGAAATGCCAGCGTTCCTAACGCAAGGAGTAACCTATCTACTGCCTAAAGACCAGAACAACACACAAGATCCGTCTAAGTACCGACCGGTAACGTGCCTACCTACTTTGTATAAAATTATCACTTCATGTTTAACACAGCGCATTTATCAACACTGTGAGAAAAACAACATCATATCCGCACAACAAAAAGGATGCGCTAAAGGGTCTATGGGCTGTAAAGAACAACTTATTATCGACTCTGTCATCAACAACCAGGCATATCACAACAAGAGAAATATTTTTACTGCCTACGTCGACTATAAGAAAGCCTTCGACTCAGTACCACACGAATGGCTTATAAACATATTAAAAGTGTATAAAGTTGATGGTAATACTTTGTCTTTTCTAGAGAGCGCTATGACAAGGTGGAGAACAACGATCCAGCTCGAAGTACAGGGTAAAAGCACAGTAAGTACAAACAACATTCCAATTCGAACAGGAATCTTCCAAGGGGACTCACTGAGCCCATTATGGTTCTGCCTTGCTATGAATCCTCTTTCGAACCGTCTTAACTCTACCAACTATGGGTTTAGCATCCGAGATAATAACACCGAGATTGCAAAGTTAAATCACTTACTGTATATGGATGATTTAAAAATAATGGCTGCAACTAGGAACCAACTAAACCAAATGCTGCATATAGTAGAAGAGTTCTCCAATGACATCGGCATGCAATTTGGACTAGATAAATGCCGTTCTCTCAATATAATCCGAGGAAAAATTCAGCCAGGAGAATATCAGATGCAGAATGTCCAGACCATCGAGGCCATGGGCGAACACGAAATTTACAAATACTTGGGGATGAAACAATCACAAACGATTGAACAACAAACAATGAAATGCGAACTGACTAACGAGTTTGTGAAAAGGGTAAGACAAGTTTTGAGAACCAATCTCAACAGCAAAAATATGTTTAAGGCACTTAACTCCTACGCATGTTCAGCTCTTAGTTATTCTTTTGGGGTAATTAATTGGAGTAGGACAGACATAGAAAGGCTACAAAGAAAAGTGAGGACCCTACTTACTAAAACGCACAACCACCACCCTCGAAGTGCCACTGAAAGAACAATGCTTCCCCGCCACCTTGGAGGAAGAGGATTAATAGATCTGGGTAAACAACTTGAAAAACAAATCACTAACTTAAGATCCTATTTTTACAGGCAAGGAGAAAATTCCACGCTGCATCGTGCAATAAATCAAATAGACGATTCCACTCCTCTACAACTTAAGAGCGAGGAAGCGTGCAGCTACCATCATACGGACCAGGAAAAACTCCGCATCTGGATGGAGAAGCCCCTTCATGGGCGGCATCCTAATGAGATCAGCCAAAATCATGTCGACACTGCTTCGTCGAACTATTGGTTGGTATCAGGCAAGATGTTTCCAGAAACCGAGGGCTTTCTACTCGCCATCCAAGATCAGGTTATACCAACAAGAAATTATCTCAAGCACATCGTCAGAGATCCGTCCGTACAAAACGACAAATGCCGGTATGGATGCCAAACATCAGAGACAATCCAGCACATTATAGGAGGATGTCAGGCCTTTGCAGCGACAGAATACAAAGAACGGCACGACTCAGTTGGGAAAATTTTACATCAAGAGTTGGCAATGAAGTTGGAACTTATTACAACAGAGAAGATTCCGTATTATAAATATACTCCAGAACCCGTAGTGGAAAATGACCGATATAAGTTATATTGGGACCGCAGTGTACTTACCGATCAACATGTAAGGCATAATAGACCAGATCTTATTTTAATAGATAAAATTTCCAGGAAAACAACTCTAATTGACGTAGCCATACCGAACAACAATAATCTGCAAGAAAAACACACTGAGAAAATCGCCAAATACAGAGATCTAGAAATTCAAATCGGAAGGCAATGGAGAATGGATAATGTTCAGACCATCCCAATTGTTATATCGACAACGGGTGTAATACCGAAAAGTCTACTGGAATACCTTAAACAACTAGGAACAGGCGAACATCTATATAAGCACATGCAAAAGGCAGTACTACTGGCAACTGCTCGCAGCACCCGGAAATTTCTAGGGGATAACTCTACATTTCAGGTCACTTAAGGACACCGAAAAGGCCCCCACAGACCACAGAGCTTAATCCTTTTGATATCGCAGGTATCTGGGATAAGTAAATGATCCCCCCCCCCCCCTTAGAGGGAGTGCAAGCCTTAACTGGCTGTAAATAATAATAATGATAATAATAATAATAATAATATTTTAGGATGGACTTAAACGGATATCGAATATTTGCAAAGAAAGACTAGCAACACTCCTAACAAAAGCCAATCCACGCAGTGCCGTAAAATAAACTACAGTACTTCGACATATGGGAGGAAGAGGAATGGCCGACATAGAGAAGCAGTTGACCTAGCAAATTAGTAACTTGCAATACTTTTTCTTAAGAAGGCTGAAACCTCAGACAGTATGTGAGGCAGACGACTCAATATCACTTAGACTACAGGAGCTGGAGCTAGTCATACACGATAGCACCGAGCAATAGAAAGTGAAAGCTTGGATGGAAAAACCACTACATAGAAGGCATGTTCAACTACTGGTTGACTTCGGGACAGCTTTTCCCTGAAACTAATGGATTTTTTGTTACTATTCAAGATCAAATAATACCAACAAGAATTTATTTAAGTTTGTCGTAGGTGATCTGACGGTACAAAGTGACAGATGTGGGTATGGATACGAGACAACGGATTATGCATGTCACTGGTGGATGTCAAACTTTTGCACCAACGGAATATAAAGAATGGCATGATCTGACTGCAAAGATACTGCCTCAAGAGCTTGCAGAAAAACTAAACCTCTTATCAGCAGCCAAAGTACCATATTACAACTATAAGTCGGAACCGATTCTTGAAAATAAGCAACACAAATTGTATTGGGATTGCACTGTACTTACAGACCAACGAGTAAGTAACAATAGGCCTGACCTAATACTAATTGATAAAATTTCTAGGAGGGCATCCCTTATTGCGAAACATAATGAGAATATTGTTAAGTACAGGGATCTAGAACACCAGACATGAAGACAATGGGAAATGAGAGAAGTGCGGAGAAACGTTAAATGTATCATATATTTTTAGTCTAAGTTTATTATTTGCTTGTAAAGGTAAAAAACAGAGTCCGATAACACGGAAAGGAATCTATCAGAGTTTCATCCGTCTGATATCTGGGATAAGTGAATTTTTCATCCCTTTACCAGGAGGGAGTGCGATTGCCGTTTGACATGAAATCTGATTACAATAGTAATGTGAAAGATCGACTATTTAAGAGGAAGCAAATCGCAAATCGAGAAACAAATGTTAAGATCAACAGTGGCTTAATGAAAATTTGTTTATCCAAAACCACCTCCTTGTACATACTCCGACAGCAAGAAATAGAAATGCTAAAGCTTGGTTTAAAACGATAGTATAGGTACACTGGGTTTACGATAACGGGTAAGCAAATATTCAATGTGAGTGATACCGTCATCACCAGCAGCATTAGATTATATATTTCCAATTATCTTGTCCATAAGAGAAAACACAAATATAATCATTTATCAAATTAGAATCACACAAATCAGGGTGCAATTCTGAATAACCACTAATTCAGGCGCTCTAATGTTCAGATGATGCAGGCCCTTTCAAAGCCTCCTGCCAGTTTTATCACTTTTCTCTTCTTATTGAAGCAAGGGCAACATTAAGCCTATCTGACTCTGTCTATCTGAGGTTTTTCGTCAACCACGGTGTCGGTTTTTTACTAACTTCTCTAAATGGTGCATGTATATTGAAAATAAAGTTAATAATGTTTTCTTTTACCATATTATTCATTAATATAAAATATATTATTCTAAGGAATACGCAATAAGTTGTCTTAAAAGTTTCCAAAATGATAATGATTGCAGCTACCAATTAAATAAATAAATAAAAAAAGATAAATTTTTGCTTTGATTTTTTTACTTCAATACACAAAGTAATATTTTAAATAAAAATATGATCTCATTTAAACTTACAAAAAAGGAATCCAGGCAAGTCGCCGATGTATTTGTTACTCCGGTAAGTTTACTAAATAGGCTGGTCATATCCATAGAAATGCAATAATTTAAATAATGAATTTATTTTAAGCATGTCAATATTAAGGTCACTTATAATTATTTGAATTATAATGAATAATATTGAGTTTGATTGATTGACTAATATAATTATATTTTGTCTTGTACCGTATATATACGCCGCTATTGAAACCATAGTTGATTACTTTCATTCTAACAATTAAGATATTTAAAAAAATCATAAAGGATTTAAAAAAACAAATGAAAAAACTTTGTTCCGATACTAACATAATGATAACTATTTCTTATTTAATTTGATGACGGCACAATAAAGCCTCTATTGATATTGCGTTAAGAACCAGTCGATACAAACAGATAACCAGACGGACAAATGGCGGCTTATTCCTTTGTTAGCGCCTTTTTATTAATTCCAAGATCTATTGCGATTGTACCACATAATCGAAATTTTATTTCGTCTTCGTGCAACATTTTATTTAACTATTTTGCATTTTAATAAAATGGCGATTTTTTACATTTTTGTTTACAATCTCAAAATGTTCAAGGTAGAAAGAAGCGCGATGGGATTATGTGAAAGTTTTACGTAATATAGTTTCAAAGAAAGAAAGCTAGCACGGAGAGCTAAATGGTAAAAATAATATGTTTCTTGGAATATTTCCTAGGTAGGAAAGCAGAAAATGTATCTGCTTTACTTCTACCTTTACCGGCCGAAACGGTGTCATCTTTTTGGCTTTTTCAGGGCTACCAGAAAATCGAAGAATGACTCTGTAATTCTTCGGTTAGAGAAGAGAAAAAGAGAGATAAAAAAAGGGATTACGAATAAGAGCGAATAACCAATTTGTGTAATCAGCTATAGTACCTTCGGATTTAGAGGAAAAAAACAGCATCCACACTAGGAAGCATTATTATACTATAAGTGTGGTACAACCTTAATCCAAGTCAATATACTTTCACAGAATATATTATAACGCAATTGTTTGCAATAAAAATAAAATTATATATGTCAAAATCTGAACAGAAAAATAAATATTATCGGTTCTAAAATAACTTCGACCGGTAAACTCATACCATAAGGTCGCACTTTTGGTTCTATAATCCCATCAAGTAGTAGGTAATTATCCTAAGTTAAAAAAAAAAGATTTAACACGATCTTCGAATTGGACTCTTATGTATAGGTTTAAATATTCTAGATATATGCAATGATATCAAATATAGATGAGATTGTCATGTTTTACATCAAACACTTGGCTAAACACTCCTAACTTCTGCGAGTTGTATGTGGCTTGAAGAAGTGTCCTTTTCTGTAGTATTGCTTGGAATGAGAGTCTTGACTTGAGTCAAATGAATACTGTAGTACTTTTACCAAGCATGTTATGGTATCTCTAATATTAGGATAATTCTAATTCTCCTATTCTAGTCTATTTACGATACTCCTTCGTTCTCATTTCTAAGGGTTATCTTTCTATATTCACAAGAGATCTGATACATGCAGTTTTTGCTGTGATAATTTTGGTTTATATTGTTTATTGGTTTAAGAGATATACTATAAATGATAATAAATTAATGCAATACATCAAACGATAAAGTAATTCTATTATTATATGTTATATCATAACAATTAATCCAAGCCCTTTATTCTGGGATTTATTGCAATCGCATCAATTATGCGTTAATTAGATTAATTAAATAATGTATTTAAACCAGCAAAGCTACTACTGTAATTTTCACTGTTTGTTAGTTCAATATACAAAGTTCGTAAACTAACTAACACAAGATCTATGCTCTAACTTTTAAATTTTCCCCCTCTCAACTTTGAATCAATATTTTGAGTGTGGACAGGTTACATATCCTTGGGAAACTGTGGGCTGGTACGACTGCAGATGCTTCTCCTTCTAATAACACTGGACTATATGACACTTGCGATAATTGACCTATATCGCAAAAAAAGAGTAATAGAAGAAGTACTTACAGTGGCATTTACAACATCATCAGCCAGAATATTGTTAAACCCTAATAATTTGCTCAGCTAGAGCGTTTATTGTTTTTTCAAGGGCTCAGAGCCATTACCCATTAACAAGGCTTGATAACCTTAAAGAGGCCCTGAGGATGGAAGCAAAGGACGGTACCCGACCCAAACCGACGGGTTTATCAGATGACTTATGTACAACATAAGAGCCCATGAGATTAGATGGTTGCCACAGCCACACAAATCAATTCGATTTAATATTAGCTTAATGTTGCTTATTGATTTAATGTCGTTGCTTTGCTGGTCGTTTTAGTGTTAACCCAATTTTCAGTATAAACATATGTATTGATTCAATGTATTTTTTTAGTATTGTCAGATAGGTTTTTCGTTCAAAACAATGTTAAAGTTTCTGTTACTCTCATACCGACAATACTATTCTACTAGTTCAACCTAGTGGAACAAAATACTATAAACAAACTAAATATCTTTCTTATTTATAGGAGCACAAATATAAATATTAGGATAAATAATCATTTGGAATTCTAACATAACAACAACCTCAAAAAACTGAACCTCGTAAAATCAGTAACTTTTTAAAATAACAAAATCAACTACATAAGACTTTACCCTTAAGCAAGTGATGTAATAATAAATATCTAATAATAATAAATCGTCTTTTATTTAAATTAAAATTCTTACCATAAATGCCGAAATATTACAAATGTAAATAAAAACAGCGAAGTCTAGTTAATATTCTACTCATTACTAATTGTAATAAATATGTTAATTGTGATGTGTCATCTAATTTAGATTCAAATCGAATAATAAAAAATTTGTAAAATTTTATATTATTAGGTATTTTGTTAGATACCAACTTGTATTTAACAGATTCTAATAATAAGACAATTATTGAAATATCGACAGATAATACAAGAAATTCAGTAACGTAACAAATAACAATATTAAACTCACTGACTGGTGCAATATAAAACTACTATTAGTAAGAGTAGGTAATACATTAAATACTTGTCATGCCAAACAGATCAATAACAATCCGTAACTGAACATTATTGAACCAGTTGCATGCCCTATATTGGAGTCTTTCTTTGCCAAATTGGTGCCATAAGTGTCAAGATAAAATACACTATGTCTTCTTGCATGGATGTAAAGAACAGCAAAATTTAAAGCTGATAAGAGATGTAAAACATCAATTTGATTGTTGCATATTTTAAATAAAAACACCAAACACCTACAAACAGAAGATTGCTGAAGAAACAGTGCATCAAACCTTAAAAGTAATAACTATTGACTGAAACCCTTCTCAGGGTATACACCATCCAACCTATAACTAATATATTAATAGAATTTTCATTGAACTGATTCGAGGCTGTGAATATACAATGCATAATTAGGAAACCATAATAGAGAAGCATATAGAAGACGTCTTACTAGAGAGTTAAATATCATTTTCCTACTGAAACTATTAGAAAATAGTTGATCTTATAATGAAACCTAGGGCCTTTAAACAAGATCTTATGAGTATTAAAGCTTTTTATCAACACAGACCCCCAGGAACGAACTTAATAGATATACCTGGACTGCCAATTCAATGAAGAGTAAATGACCACTAGTAGGTGGCCGCCATTTTCCGTGATCGTGTGCTTTCGATGTTGGTAACTCTGACAAATTTCAGGTGTGCCAATTATAGGGAAATAAAACAATTAAAGTTTTTGGGAGGTTATATTTAAAAAAACAAAATAAAAAGTTACATTTAGTTAAGAATAGGCGCGATAAGATAGTTGCGTTACTAGATCTGAGTATTTTTCTTGTACTTCTTTAAAAATCTCGTTAAAATTTATGAAAAAATTAATCCTCACATAAAATGAGACAAAGTTTCAATTAACTTGGGATAGATGCAAGCACTTTAAAATATTTGTGTTATTATTCTGATAAATTTGAAACTCTATAATTTATATAAACTCTATATATTATTCTATGATAAACAACACAGACAGACAAGTTACAATAATTCGGTTTTGAGAAACAGTGAACCAAATACGTTCAAATAAGATGCTGATATATTATCCATGTATTAAATAAGGAGGAAGCTATATCTCCTGATGCAGTCCATATGCCCAAGCGTATCGTTTACAAATCGCCAAAAACTAGGCTCAAAATAATCGCTAAAAATCTATACTCACAATTGACAATGTTATTTAGAATTAGTCATATCGACTGATCGTGTCGAGATTTTAGTGCCTCATTTTGGAATCCCAATGATGGTTTAAAAACAATGTCAATAAAAAAAATAAATTTAGTTCGTGGCAGGTCACACGTCAAACGTCAGCGTCGTCAACTTCATTACTGTTATTTAATATGTTTTTTGTTGGCAACACTAAAAATGTTCAGAGTGACCAACATCAAAAGAACATAACCACTATAAAAATGGCGGCCACCAGGCAGTGGTCATTTTTGAGTATAAGAGCCATATGCATTAGCAGTCCAAGTATATTTATTAAGTTCGTGCCCCCAGGTCATGAACAGAGTTGCAATTTGGAAGTGTGGTATCATTTATTACTCTCAATCTCATCATTGATCAAGGGAGTCTGTTATCTTCACATCATTCATAAACCCTATCAGGATCAGCTTGCAGCTCTATGCAGTCATAACGGCTCTTAACAAGACAAAAAACCTTAATGTCAATCGCAAACAGTAGAAACTCACTGCCGATACTCGTGGACTCGTAGTTTGATGATCTAAGCCCATTGAAGTTCACAAATTGAGGTCTTTCTACTCAACTACGAAATGAAAAACTCTACTAGATGTTCATGAAAACCTAGGTTATAAAGTTTTTTTGAGAAGAATTTCAGGGTCCAATTTATCGAAGGCTTTAGCAAAACTATTATGGGGAAAACTCTAAATTATTTAAATAAAATTACCCAATGTGCAATTTTATTTAAATAATTGATATCTTTTTTTAGGTAGTCGCTAAAGTATTTTAGTAGTTTTACTATTGTAACCGCTAAGTTTTTTGAAAACTTCGTGTAGAATTCTCTGGTTTTATATGATGAGTCGTTCTAAACTGCTTCATCAAATACTATAAAAGTCTAGAAAAATTTCCCGTAGAGTTGATTAAGGTGACTGGAAATTTTGAAATCTGTCTTATTTTCTTTCGGTAGAAAAGTAACTTCGTGATCAGCATCTTGGTTTCGTCAAAAGGAGCATGTTTTACTTGCTAACATCAAATTTATATTTCAGGGATTGTTTATCATCTTTTCAGATATTGAAACATGACATTGAGGCATGGCAGTGCACTAAGTTTGTTAATTCTTCTCTAAAGGATCGGGTTGAGAAGATATTAAATCAGAAGGAAATGCTAAAGAGAATTTTACCTATATGGTCTTATAACGAAAGTGTAATTAACGTACTGCTCCCACATTTAAACTTCAAAAATCCATTATTTGCATTGGAAGTTTAAAAACATATTTTTCAATAAAAAATGTTATAAATCTGAAGGTCTTCAAAATCATTTTATAATATAGCCAGCAGAGTTTCCAGTAATTGGTTTTAATATAGTAATTTTAAGCCGAAGAAATTAGCCAGTAGTCTCGAAATGAATTTGATTTTATTTCAGAGGGACCTTGTTGACAAACTCGAAATTTGGTCCTTGACTTTTTTTTTGGAACATTAATTCAAATTTGTATAAAAAAAAATAGGTCTAGAGTATTCCAGTCTAAAATGAATAGTTAGAAATAAATGCTAAATATAAAGCAAAAAAAAACTCGTTCCATTAATCTAAAACAAAAATATCTATATAATTGAATTTTTAAAATTACAAAAAACAAGACCAAAAAATAAATAAAAATATTAGAGGGTTGGTATGTAAAAAACGACTTAAGAAGTACGAGTATTTAATTACATCAAAAAATGCTTTTCTAATTAAATTTTAGCACATTAAAGCATAAAGAAGAAATTATACCATGGAACTCGTCCTAAGATCACACTCGGCAACAATGGATTTCATAATGTTTATCAACAGAATATTGCAGGGTTTCTTATTATAACACCTGCCAAGATGTTGTTATTCTTCATTAAACATGCATTTACTCTAAGTTTCGTTGTATAGTGTGCCTTGTAGAACTTGTTACCTTTATAAACATATTGTTTTTTATTTAGCCTAATTCTTAACTAAACTTGAAAAAAAAAAGTATTTTGTATGTTTAGAATCAGTCATAGGTATATGTTTATAATACTGTCGTAATACTTCTTGATAAAGAGCATCAGAGATACTTAGGTTTGATGGAAATAATTTATTTAAAATAATATCTTAAGTATAGGAACATTTTTGTTTTTGTGCATTTTGTAATAGATCGTGGAGTTAAGAAGATATCAGGTTATTCAATGAAGAGCTCTTAACTGCATTTTTATATAGTTTGTTAAAACTTAGTAATAAAATAAACAATTCTTATGACTTAAGTGTCAACTATACAGGTTATTACAGATACAGAGCTCATTGCTATTGACATGGTAACTATATCTATATAGAAAAATGTAAATGGTAACGGCTCCGCACTAAGGTGTATAAATCTATTTTTTTATAGCAAGAATACCCCTGCAAGGTTAATATTGTTGTGTCTATTGGTTGATTTCATATTATGTAGTAATATCGTATCACAGCAATTTAATTAGCTCATTTCTTAAAAATTATTTCATTTCATTTAAAATTCATAAATATAAAGAAATGTAACTAATAATCAGGTTTAAATTTAACAATAATAATAATTATTTAGTTGGCAACGTTTTAAAGTTTTAACTTAATAATCCCTAACTCGTTTATACATATTTTTTCTATACCCTTAACTAATGGCAGCACTGAAATGGGCATCACATCTAAATATGTATTGTAATCTTACTTTTTTGGCAAAGGTAGAACTTTAAAGTTTTTATATTTTTTACGAAATACAGAATCCAAAAAACAAGTGTTTATGATATGTTCCAGATAGGGTAATATAAGTGGCTAACATAAGCAAATCAATTCAACATTTGATTTTATTTCGGGTAAATATTCTCTTCTCATCTATTAATGAAAATTTAAACTCTGTGTCAAAATTGGCAACAAGATTAGTACAGTACAATACAGGGTATTTCAGAACTATGGGATCAAACTTCTAGGGGTTGTTCAGTGCAACAGTAGAATCCATTTGAGTATAGCAACCCATGTCCGGAAATGTGTCACTACGCCACTACGGCCCTAAGATGCGTCTAAATTAAAAAAAAAATAATTACCTAAATAGGATCTGATGCATTTATCTTTACCTTTTGTATATGATCACAACAACTGTTCAAAATGTGTTCCTCCAACCTCAATACACCGATTTAAATGCCGCACATGATTTCGGCGGACTACAATTTCAAATACTGCTGTTATTCGTCCAATTAAGTCTAGCTCTGATTCTACTAGAGTTTCATAGACTAAAGACTTTACATGTCCTTACAAGAAAAAATCGAGCGTCGTTAAATCGGGTGACCTAGGAGGCCAAGAAACTGCTCCACTTCTGGCAATCCAACAGTGCCCAAACCGCTGAGCCAAATACTCACGTATTTCTACAGCAAAGTGAGCCGGCGCTCCATCATGCTGAAACCACATTTGCTGTCCAACGTTTAGTGGAACATTTTCAAGGAGTTCTGGGAGAACTTCCTCCAAGAAACGCAGATAAATAGGTCCTGTTAACCATTCCAGTAGAAAGGTATGGCCCAATTAAATAATCATCAACATTGCCTGCCCATACGTTGACAGACCAACCATTCTGATGTTTTCTTGGAAAAACTGCTTAAGGATTTTCTTCGTCCCAAACATGGCTATTCCTACTATTAAAAATACCGTCTCTTGTAAAAGAGGCTTCATCGGTCCACAAAACATATCGTAAAAAATTTGGTTATGCAATGATGTGATCCAGAAGCCATCGACAAAATTGAACTCTAGGATGATAATCAGCTGCAGTCATACCTTGAACTTTCTGAAAGGGGTTGCTCGTGTAGTACCCGCCAGACAGAAGCGTTACTCGTGTTCAATTCTTAGCGACGTCACGTGTGCTATTTGATGGTTCATCGGCAACTCGCTGAAGCACCTCTTCTTCAAATTTGACCGTTCTTACGGTTCGAGCAACACTAGTATCAAGTATCTTGGTCTTAAATGCTTGTCTCAGCGAGCCGCCGATGAACCGCAATAAACTTTTTGTATCCAGGATGCTGTCGTTCGGGATAACGTTCATGATACAACCGCGATGCTGCTCGTGCATTGCAGTTTGTTGCTCCGTATGCCAAATGCATATCCGCCAATTCTTGATTGGTAAAGTTTTCCATTAGCAATAAATGTTTAAAAATTGTAAGCTATAAAATTTTTAAACATGACATTGAGAATTGACATTGATAAGCCTTGATTTTAAACAATTGTTGTTATGGTATCATGTACAAAAGTAAAAAATAAATGGAGCAGATCCTATTTAGGTAATAAATTTTTTTTTATAAATTTTAACGCGTCTAAGGCCGTAACGGGGTAGTGACGCATTTCCGGACATGGGTTCCTATACTCAAATGGATTCATCTGTTGCACTGAACAACCCCCAGAAGTTTGATCCCATAGTTCTGAAACACCCTGTATAAGTATTTATATGTATAAGTATACTGAATAATTTTAAAAAAATTATCCGATTCATTAGGCTTATTTAAATTATCTGGTATCAATGTACATTTTTTTGCTTGATATGTCAAGGGTTTTAATAGTCTACCATAGTTGTTTATTATTTATATTTTAAATAGGATAATCTTAATAACATTGTTTTTTAGCTTCTTTAACTGTTTTTTACTGTTTGTTTAGATGTGAATTAAAACATTTGATACACAAAAAGAGTCAACTCATTTATGCGAGTAATAATTAAAACAGAATTACTACTCATATACACACTAAATACAATGACTTATAACTACTAGAAATATCCATTTAGACTGTATTTATTTTCTACTAATTAATTCGGTTTAAAAGTTTGGTTTAATATTCATATTTGAACTGGCTCCTAACAACGAGGGCTACTTCTACATATATTAGGTATACTATATATATTAGGTTCTTCTACGTGTATCCCGAGATGTCGCGAAGTGTGTCTGCTGCTCGCTACATTCTTCTCGCACATTCGGGTTTAGGCTCGAGAACATCAAGTATAATCGCAGCTGTTAAGACCGTCACAATATTACCCATCAATTTTAAGTTTTGTTCATTTAAAATTCTTTAGAGTTTTGGTTTTTAAAGAAATGATAAATCTAATATTCTCCGTCAACTAACGATATTGCCTACTACTATATCTTTGTAAAGTATCATGAATCTGCAAATTAAGGTTAGTAAAATAAAAAAGTTTATTATTTAAATTTTGAATGCCTTCAAAAGGACTAATTTGTATAATGAAAATAAATAAGCTAACATCCGTGTCTTTTTGAAGAGCGAGATCTGCATATTTCCGATTTTTGAGACTAATTGATATGTATAAATTCACAATATGTCAAAAAATTTGTAGTATAATTACATTAAAACCATTTTTAGTTATGCGCTTTGGGGAATCAACTACCTACTTAAAACTAAAATAGTTAATTACATAAATAAAATGTTCAGTTCTGTTGTTTCAGTATTTTAATATCACATCTCCCTCACATATGATATTATCACATATTTGTTCAGGGTGGCCAGATAAGAATGCAAAGTGCTGTATTTTGGAAACTATTCGTCGTAGAGACTTGCGGTAAAAAATGATAATAAAGAATTATAACTAAAGTGGCCAAAAGAATAACTTGGAAAATATTTTTAGATTTCCAAGATGGTCGCCAGGGGGCGTAACCGCCATATTAAACTTTTTTAGTGATTTTTCACTGAAATCTACCTAGTAAATATTACGAAAAAATGTAATACACTTTGTAACGTATCTATTTAAATAAAGTGGTGGGAGGTAATTCAATGTTTTTTTTAAATAAACAGCTGTAACTCCTAAACGACTGAACGAATTTTAACAAACTTGGTCTCGTTAGAAAAAGCATTGATTGCTCCATCAAATCCGTTTTATTTGTGATCTGTCTAGTTCCTAGTAATGCCGCTAAAGCGCGTTTTTTGATCTATTAACAGAAAATTGCAAAATTCTCTAAAAAATTAAATGCAATAATGTGACTTTTTTTTGCATCAAAATATAGTGAAATGATAGCGTAATAAGCCAGGGAAACCCGTATCTCGATATCTTATTCGTAGTCTGAAATATCGAAGATAGAATATTTCGTTATCTTATAATTTTAATAAGACGCTATTACACCGATATTTATTGTTATTTATTTGTCTTTTTTCAAGGTTCAATGATAAAATGTCTTAATTTAATAATTTTTAAATAATTAAAATATTCTTTGTTCAAAAAAAAACGCATAGGGGTGTAATAATCAATGCATATAAAATGCAAGTGTGGCAGAATATTGAAGAGTAGGCCATGGAGGAAAAAAGCAAATATAAATATATAAATATATATTAAAATTATAAATATGTAACAAAATGATAAACCAGGCTGTTTTTACCAATTTTAAGTGGACAAGTCCTGTATGGTCTCAAATACAATAGATCGTAAAATTCGGAACAATGGTTTCGAGTTAATTTTTATGACAAATGGGTTGCCAGTGTCGTCCTGACTATGGATATTGATTTTAATTTTTAAGTTAAATAATTATCTGTTATGAAAAATTTATAAATAATGTTGGATTTTATCTATTATCTGTTAGATAAAGATTTTTAGAAAAAGTATAATTGGTAGGTATAACCTATATTTATTAAATTATAACAAGATTATAATTAATTATAAATATAACAAGAAACATTTCTTAAAAGCGGAAAAGCCTCATTATAAAACTATGACAAATAAAATGAAATATAAAAATTTGATTAATACCGCAATGATTGTTTTTTAAATGTTTAAAAAATTGTTGTAAAATTTAATTTTTTTAATACCAACCAATAAAAAATGCAACTCTCCAAACATATCTTTATAAGAAATCATTTATAGAAAGGTACATAAATATAAGGATCTTTTAATTTATTAACCATATTTACATATATTACAATAAAAATATTTACGAAATATACAAAAAAAAAACAATTTATAAATCAAACATTTCATTACTCTCATCGCTTTCATCCGAATCAGACATTCTCACTGTTATAACTAAGGGTTCGACAGTTTCTTCTAGAAGATTATCGCGGGTCCACATCTTTTCTTCTTCTTTTATAGCATGATTCACAGCATTGCTCCAGTTTTCGTGGGTAACGTTATCCACTGCTGCTTTCAGAAGTTCTCTCACATCTTTCAATTTAAAGGTTTTATTATTTCTAGCCACAAATCCTTTTACTTGAGCCCAAATTAACTCTATAGGATTTAATTCACAATGGTAAGGTGGCAAATGAAGTACAGTTATATTGTGTTGTTTTGCCATTTCGTCAACAACGTGTCTTTTATATTTTGATTTATTTTCTGTAACTATTGTCAGAAGCTCTGCTTTTACCGCGTCATCTCCAAAAGGTATTTCTTTTTCGGTAAGCCAGTTTTTTATTTCCCCTTTTCGCCAGCAGGATGATGGTAATTTTTCTATTAATCTTGAATGGTAGCTGGCATTGTCCATAACAATAATAGAATTTTCGGTAATTGACTTGATCATTTCGGAAAAATAATCTTCAAAAACATCAGCGTTCATTTCTTCATGGTAATCCTTAGTTGACTTCGATTCGAATTCAAACAGACCGCCATTTAAAAATCCTTTATAGCTCCCAATGTGTGTAATTATTAATTTGTGGCCCTTACCAGAAGGAGACTTCAAGCCAGTCGATAAACATTCTAAAAAGCCTGACGGGAGCTTCCAACATTTTTATCCTGCCAGCACTTGCTCACGGTGTGTCCTTCGTTAAGCCAGGTTTCATCCAAATAATAAATGTTTCTTCCTTCCTTTCGATACTCGTTTGCCTTAAATACTTTCTTCTCCAACAGACTATTTCTTCTTTATCTATTAAAATAGATTTTCTATTTTGCTTTTGCCAAGAAAAATGTAATTCGTGTAAAATTTTCCATAATTTTTTTCTTCCCATTTCTGGTACATTTTCGTCTTCTTTTATAAGTGTCAAAATTTTGTCGATAGTTGGGATTTCATTCTTAAAATAAAATGAATGTACTGTCCTCCTGATGATATGCTTTGCTGTCTCATCAACTGCTATCGGCTTCCTACCGGCAGTTTTCTTTACACTCTTCTTAGGCAAGTTCTCACGGTTTTCACTTTTTCTGTCACTAAGAAGTCTGTAAATTGTTGCTTTACTTATGCCTGTCATATTGGCATATGTAAAAACTAGATTTCTAACAGTACTTAGAGGCATTTGATGCACAAGTGCATCATGTACGTTTAGTACTATAGTCCTTGCTTTAAAATCTTAAACACCTTTACACACTACGGGGCTAAACTTTGACATTCTTACAACAAATGCGCAACAATACTGAAAAATAAATTAAGTTTTTAGGATATATCTACATTATATACCATAAAATATAACTACCTGTTTGCATTTAAGATTGCACAATTTAGGTACCTATAATACTTATACCTCCATATTTACCTACCTAGACAATATCTAGTTATAAGGGTTAAAAAGAACTTGTTCATTAGGTACTTAAGTAATTTAAAGAATATATGGCTAAAATTGGCTTATTTCTTGCACTATTAAATAAACCCAACCAATGAAAACATTCAGGTCTTAATGTACTTGAAAAGTGGGACGCCAATGGTTTACGACCGTTTTATGGCTATCGACCCTTTCGTGTGCTCCTACGGATTAAGAAATGGACTACAGTCAAATTTGTGTTGGTTGCACACATAAGTAAAACGTTAAAACTATTAAAATGCCTTTTACAAATGATGAAGCTGTCGATATGATTGCGGTATATTTTGAATGTCTTCAAAATGCGGCATTGGCTCAAAGGGTATACGGAGCTCGATATCCAAATCGGCGTTTACGCGATGCGAGAATTTTTCCGCGTTTAGTGCGAAATTTGCGTAATACTGGCAGCTTTCGACCTGAGTTGCGAAGACACTCGGCTAGAACAAGGGAAAACAATATTATTAATGTCTTAGCATACGTGGAATTCAATCCCATCTCCTTAGTATGAGTGCAATATCTCGCGCGTTGGATATATCACGTACTACTATTCTAAACATTTTAAAGGATCACAGGTAAATATTTTTATGTCACAAAAAATACTACTTTACATATTTCGCAATGTGTTTTTTTTTTTAATTTTTAGAGTGCGCCCATATGGTTTTACCGTTGATTGATAATATGGGATATTCAATCAACGGTTTTACATCAAGCCTTGAATCACGGAGACTTTGACGGACGGTTAGATTATTGTCATTGGATGTTGGGCAGCATTAGGGAAAATAGAGATTTTTCATCCGAAATTCTTTTGACAGATGAGGCCACTTTTAGGAGTGATGGAAACATTAATTTGCATAATATGCATTATTGGTGTGACAACAATCCTCACTGGTTGCGGGAGGTCCAACATCAAGGCCATTGGAGTCTCAATGTGTGGTGTGGCATTCTGGGCGAAACTAATATAGGTCCCTATTTCTTTGATTAACGACTAAATGGTGCCGTATTTCTTGATTTTCTGGTCAACCCATTGCCTCTTTTATTAGAAGATACACCCCTACAATTACGACAAAATATGTTTTTGCAACTAGACGGTTGCCCAGCACATTTCTCAAAAAATGTGCGAGAACATGTGGATTTAAGATTTCAACAGAGGTGGATTGGGCGAGGGAGTCTATTTTCTTGGCCACCCCAATCCTCAGACCTCACCTGTTTGGACTTCTATCTATGAGGTCGGTTGAAAGATATTGTTTACCAAATTTAACCAACAACTAGAGACGACATGAAAATACGAAGAAGCCATTTAAGCCTGTCTAGAGGAGAAATTGAAGCTGCTGTAATGTCCACGAATAAGCGGCTCCAACAATGCATTAAGTTTGATGGAAGACAGTTCGAACATTTAAGGAGGCATTAGTTTTATTTAAAAATCGGTCATTTTTGTTATTATGCCCATATGCGTTTTTTTTTTATACTTTTTAAACAAAGAATATTTGAAAATGATTAAATTAACACATTTTATCATTGAACCTTGAAAAAAGACGAATAAATAACAATAAATATCGGTGCAATAGCGTCTTATTAAAATTATATAACTAAATATTCTTTCTTCGATATTTCAGGCTAAGAATAAGATATCGAGATACGGTTTTCACTGGCCTATTTAGCTATCGTTTCACCACATTTTTACGAAAAAAAGTCATATTATTGCATTTAATTTTTTAGAGAATTTTGCAATTTTCTGTTATTAGATCAAAAAAACGAGCTCTAGCGGCATTACTAAGAACTAGATATGTCACAGATAATACGGATTTGATGGAGCAATCAATGTTTTTCTCCAACGAAACTAAGTTTGTTAAAATCGATTTAGTCGTTTACAGTTTATTTTAATAGATACGTCATTAAGTGCTAAACAAAAGTAATGCTGAGCTTTAAAAAACATATATTTGTTCGTAACATTTACTGGGTAGATGTCAGTGAAAAATCATATAAAAAGTCGAAGATGGAGGGTACGCCTCTTGGCGACCATCTTGGAAATCTGAAAATATTTTCCGCGATATTCTTTTGGCCACTTTAGTTAAAAAAAATTTTACCGCAAGTCTCTACGACGAATAGTTTCCAAAATACAGCACTTTGCATTCTTATCTGGCCACCCTGTACAAAATCGGACATAATATTAGCAAATTTCTATAGAAAATTTTCAAAATTGGTTATTGGAGGCCTATTATGTATTACTTGGTATATGGTTTTTTTTATTGATTTCAAATTTTATTTATTTTATTTTTTAGCTTTTCTGCTTTATTTTATAAAAATTCCAACATCACCGTGCGTACCCCTACCCTTCGTTATAAAACTAAAATCGTCAATTTTAATATGTTGATTAGATGTGTAATCAGCGAGCCAAGTTTCGAAATTCCCACCACATCATATCTTTTCTGTAAAATGAATGTTTACATTTATTAAAATTATATACTAATGATCTCACATTAAAAAACATTAAGTACACAAAATTATATACCTAAAAATCATCATAAATTACGGATTTTGTAATAAAAAAAATGGTTTAAAACGAAAACGCACAGAAAAATAAAAATCTAAAAATACACAAAAACATCAAAAAAATAGCCTCTTATGTTTATACTACTCCCGTATTTTTTAATAAATTAATGTTTTTTAATGTTGTGGTTTTAATATCATGAATTACATTATCAATTTAAATATAAATATTACCAAATTTTCTCCACTCATTAGTAACTTTTGACTGTTCCTTAGCATATCGATAGCAATAAATTATGATATCGCTTCCTTACAGATATTTATTTTTATTTCAGCGATACGTTTTTCAGAGAAGTAACCCATATTGCGATCGATAGTAGTCAATAGTAAAGTTGTTTATTTTTAAAAAACAGTGTTCAATTTATCCTTCAAACTTTTATTATCCCACTTTATTATCCACGAAATAAAATAAATTAAATCTTAGCTTCTTACTTTTAAACTTCTGTTTTAAGATATCAACGTGCTTCATGTCTTCGTAATTTTACTACTTCAATTTTACCTTTAAAACTTAATAATTTCGCCACTTTAAACAACTTAATCTTACTAATTACTGAGAGAACTTTGAAATCGATAATATTTTTTTAATAGTAGCAATGGCATTTTAATTCAAATTAAATACTATATGTAGTAATTTCTATTTTACTAAACATACAGTGTATATTTAGAGATACACATACAGTGTGCAGTGTAGAATTAGGAAAACTGGAACTTTATATGTAAAGTGATTTCTAATAAGAATTCGTAAATTAAAACGTCTAAAAATATTTTTTTAAGAAAAGAGGTTTGATCAAATTAGCCATAAAACGTTGTTGCCCAAAAATGAATAATATTACTCCTTGAAGGCATATTTTAGTTACCAATACAAAAAAAACTTTATTAGAACATTTTACAGGCGCAGATTACCGCAATCTGGACAATAATATAATCTATAATTATAAAAAAAATAATGCTATTGTATCTACGAATTGTCTTAATTCTAGAAAAAAGAATGGTTAACGGCTTTTGTCGACTTAAAATTAGATATTCTAAAATCTATATTTGAACTCAAAAATCTAAACACAATGATAAACAACCTAATTAACCTTATCGTAAATAAATAAGACCCGTTTTCATTCCATAATTTATTTAAATAAAATAACAAATAGAGCAGCAATCTATGATATAAATACAATATGAAGGTTTCATTTAAATAAACAATTAAGATATAAGATAATGTAAATACCATGGGAAAGAAAATATTATGATATAATATTTTCTTCCATTAATTTTATATTATTAAATTAAAATGCTTTTATGTAGTTACAAATCCTATCCCATAACGAGACAGACTTATATTTTCATACATAAACATAACCTTATCGTTATAAAATCTTTATTTACAAATATCTTTAAAAAAACTAATATTGGAAATTTTAATCTGTCGATGACTAATTTTATGTTTAAAGCTAGCAGATTCTAGTAGATTCGGGTGGTGCGTCGCCGAGCGGAACATAGGAAATCTCATGTAAATTTTAAGGGGGTCAATTATTGGCTTCCCTGTACATTTTACAGAAAAAATGTAAGATAACTTTTTGAAGAGACCAATCTGGCAAACCCTCGTGCAAAGTTTCAAAAAACTTTAATAAGTGAATCTTGAATTATTCAATTAATTGTAATTGCAAAATTACCAAATTTTCGGTTCAGGTAAAACTAGACACCAGCCACCAGCAAACAATTTGTTATAAGGCCTTGTCAAATCTGACGTACAGCCGAATACAAGAAATTATTTTTTTTTCGTTTTATCAATCTCACAACCATATCTAAACTTTTACTTAATATAACGATGAAGTTAAACCAATAAAAATTATTATTGTCGATTATTAAAAAAATAATTTTATCATATTTAGAATTTAATTAAACCAATAGCAGTATCTAAAATATTTTCAATTTATTTTCTCATCAAGCCTATCTGGTCCATTTCAAGCATTAAACCTATTGTCAGTAAATTCGAGTCCAAATACATTGCAATAAATAATTGTAAATGTTTAACTCGAAGATCGAAAATAGTTCCGAAAAAAAAAACAGAACTCGTAATATTTTACTAAGTGTGAAAAAATAAAATAAAATACAATAACTTTTTTTAAAATAATAGAGAATTAAAACATCAATTAATCAAATGTTCAAACAACCCCCCATTAACAGCTAAACAATATCCTAACCGATCATAAAATTAATTTCTAACGTTACTAAGTTGATATTGGGAAATTTTATTACATTTTAATGAAATAGCGTTTTGTAACTGGTTTAGATTATCAAATTTTACACTTTTATAAATGACCCGACAAAAAGAAGTCATTTGGTGAAAGATCAGGTGACCAGGGCCCTATAACACAAACACTACAATTGTTACAAGTTTACAAGTTACAATTAATTTACCGTACCTACAAGTCGTGATGAATTCAGTAACAAATCAGAAACAATCACAATTGTAGGACTACGCGTACATATGTATAATAGACTTGTTAAAACGAGTTTAAGCTGTTTAGGATTAAAAGTTATGGGTTGTTTGTTAGTTTGTTCGTTCGTATAAGCGATACGGTGAGAAGGCTGATTTCGGTTAGAAAAATGTCGTCTAAACAAATTATTTTCAAAAGAAAAATGCAGTTTTTGACAAAAATTAAAGAAAACAAGGAAATTCTATTTGGTGCTTTCTCAGATAGACTTAAAAAGCAAGACAAAGTCGAGAAATGGAAGGAAATATCCCAAGTAGCCCAAAGTATATGCTTAGTTTCAGTAGAGAAGGATTGGACCTACGTAAGAGATACTGTCTGGCAAAATTTGAAGAAATCTGCAATGGTGAGTCTTTCGTTATTGAGCAATCAACATAATTTATTTACAAGTAATTTTGACATTAGGTACTAAACCCATTATAAATAAAATATGCCATATTATACTATTTCGAATTTTAGCTTAAAATAGACAAAGCGAAAAAACAGGGACTGGTGGGAAAGACATGTTAACGGAAATAGATAAGATGATTTTGGATATTGTTGGAAAGGAATCTCCAATTATTTGTGGACTTGGAGTCTCTGAGTCGTTCGAGGTAGCCCAGACTCAGTCAACAGAAACGCCTGTACCAAATGAGACTGTCCACCCAAACGGACATGAATGTGACCATCTACTTCAAGGAAAGCCAGTAAATCATTCGTTATTATCAACTCGTATAGACTAGTATATGGGTTTTATGTGTCTTTTGAAATAAAAAGTACAGCAAAATGCAAAATTCTATAACAAATCCATTTCCAATCCATCCATCTATCCATTTCTAATTTCCACTTTTCAATTGTAAGAAAAGTTGTCGAAAGCACGAGTGAAAATGACGATAAAAATGAAAAGCTGAAACTACAAATTGAACATATAAAATTACAAAACCAAGCTGGAAATATTAAAATTAAAAAAGGACCTCGGGTTACCGTTTTCTGAATTTACCTCGCAGTTCCAAAATAACTTCCAATCAGAAAACGGCAAGACTTATTTATCTTTATAATAATTTATCTAGTACCTATAGTTTAGATATGGTTTCAATCCTTAAGTATAGAAATGAAACAGGTTTTTAATCAATTTTAGAGCACCCTATATACATATTTTACTACTAGAGTCTGTTGTTTCTGTTAAAATAATTAATCAGTTCGCCTAATCTAGCTTGCGCTCCAACAGGGGGATTGTCATTGAGATGTTCATAATTTTCTTCATTGTCTGATAACTCTTCACCATCGTCTACCATGAAATCATCCGCGTCCCCATCACCTTTTGAAATATTGCATAAAATGGCACAGCATTTGAAAACATTTGCAGCAAATACAAGACTCACGCGTAGGTAGTTCAAACAAGGAAATTTTTCTTTTAAAGTCCCAAACGCATTTTCTATTACTTTTCTTGTTCGTTTGTGAGCTCTGTTGAAATCCTGTTGGGCTTGATTTAGTGGATTTTCATATGTTGGTGGAATCAACCATTGTTTTAGCGGATAAGCTGAGTCTCCCAGAATCACCGAATTAGGATGGGGTCTCCAACCATTTTCCATTCTTCGAAATAAATTACTGTTACGAAGTACTCTTGTGTCATGAACGCTACCGGGCCAGTTAGCACTAACATAATAAAATTTTAGGTCAGGACTACAAACAGCCATGCAATTAATTGAATGTTTACCATGGCGATCGACAAAGGCTGGCTCGTCTATAGTCGGGGCATCTATATTTATCAGTGTTCCATCGACAGCACCACATACTTCGGGAAAAACGGCGATGCCATGAAATCTTTGAATAATATCCAATCATTTTTGAAACTCCATGCATATCGCAATCGCCATGATACTGACCTCGATTTCCTAGCCAATGTAGAGCAATTAATATCTTCTGCTGTGGAGTCAATCCATACCACCGAATTGTGTTATTATTTAGCGCGGCTCCAATATCCCGAACAAGACTTTGACATTGCTGTCTGCTAAGACGGAATCTTTCCTTAAACTCGCCATCGCTAAGAAAATTAAAGTCTGTTCTTATGTTGAATCGGTATTCCCTGTGGGGGGCACCTTCATTGTCACTTTTCGACTCACTTGACCACATACCGAGAACGAAAACTAATGTTCACAGTGAGAAAGTTGATATTAAAATACTGCGTTTACCGAATTTACGCACTGATATAAATGGGTAGAATATTATTTACAATTGTGGGAAATACTTTAACACAAATATACAAGTGCTGAAGTTGTGTTACAGAATATACGTCTACATATGTAAAAAATCTTCCGTAATTACTAGAGCCGCACAGGTAATTACAAGATTGTTCTGTTACGGAAAATTACAAGTGTAGAAAATATTTTTACAATTGTATAACTTGTAGTGGTTGTGTTACAGAGCCCTGGCTGGCCAAAGTATACGGTACCGTCACCAATAATTGCCAGATTGGTCTCTGGAAAAAAGATCTTATATTTTTTCTATAAAATGTACAGAGAAGCCAATAATTGACCCCCTTAAAATTTATATGGCTTTTCCTAGGTTCCGCTCGGCGACGCACCACCCGGTATATTATAGCGATGCTTTTCGAGGAATACCTAGAAATCAAGTTAATTGCCTGTTAAATATAAATAGGAAAATATCCCACAACTTGGAATCACTAAAAATTCGGCAGAATAAAACCATTTTTGGGCAAAAAAAATGCTTTTGTTGATTTGCATGGGACGTGATCATGAAAATAGAAATCGAAACTCTTATTCCACAAATAGAATACAAAAAGCATACATCTCATAAACAGTGTATGCGCAGAATTGGTAAGACCTCAAGCTTCTCCCCCAAGGTAGTTATGTGCATCTATAGAGCTATCATTGATATGCTAACGTATAGCGCTATTTTATGAAGCCATAAAGTAACTCAGATCAAAACTCGACTTAAATGTAGACCCTGTTCAAGGAATAGTAGGTCTGAACAAAACTGAAGCACTGAAAACAACACAAGTAGAGCATTCTCCAAAGCTTTAGTTGGTAAGGTTTTCATGGCTCATACCTCTGTGATGCCGTGTCTGATGCCCCTAGATATTTATGTCAAGAAGGTCGTCTTATTCACGGTGAATCGCTGCCCCTCTGTTGGAATCGATATGAATGGGGGGATTGGCCTCTAACGAGGTTGCTTTTGGCAATTAGCTACAAACTCATTTCCTTTGCTGGTTAAAGTGAACTCAAAATCTTAGTATTCAAAAAACGGTGTTGGTTTTTACTGACTGTAGAATGACAGTACTTGCGCTATCTAGACCATACCTTACATCAGAACTACTCCACCGCTCCTGTATATTGACTTCAACCAAAAACCCAATCTGTTTTTGAACAAGCTGGACCAAGGGATACAACCATAGTTAAGATAATCATGCCGCTGATTTCCTAGCCAAAGAATCACCACTCTTAAATCACTAGTGGTAACGCTTAATATAACAGATATTTGTATTGGTCACTGTCACTAAATTGCTATTTGTTTACCATAAATTGCTAATAAATTAAGTACGAGCCTATACTATGTAGGGCACCCGAAGATGAGATAATGGGCATGTACCTTGCGACTATCCTGCCCTCTCGTCAATATGCGGCAGAATTCTTCGTGTATTCCATTCAACCTCTAGAGAGATTGGGGAATACCCCTCTTGGCGATTTTGTCTTCCTCATAGATTCGTTGGACTGAATTACGAGCTGATGGTGGCACCTCCCCTTTCCATCTCTTAACAGACGTGCACAATGACCCTACTAAGGCCTTAGTGTAGGGGTGTTTACATCACCCTCAATGTATGTTACAGAGAGGTACAGAAATACCTCTCTGTAACATACTGATAAAATACTGAAAAATTGTAGAAACACATGGTCATCCATATAATTGATGACTTAATAAATCATATTTACGAAACTATTGAAACCAACAAACGCTATTTTTAGATTTTGTTAAAGTTTTTTGCTCAGTACCGCAAGATAAAATAGACAGCTATGAGACAAAAGGTCTAAGTTGGAATATAATCAAAAATTACCTTACTGAAAGAAATCAATGTATGAGAGAATAAAAGATCAATAAAGTACTCTACTTGCGCTTTACATAAACGAACTTTTTTTTTGAACACGTCTATAGTAAACTTATATCATACGCGGATGATACTGTTTTATAAGTACAGGGTGATGACTATGAAAGGAACAACTTTAGATTTCGCAAATGTTCGTCAGTGACTAGAAAATGATCAGTTAACGATAATAACGATAAATATTTATACCAACTAATTTTTATATTTACCAATTTAGCATATGTTTATCCATATTTAAGAATATAGAGACCAAAAATATCTGAGAATAATGAATATTTTGTCGGTCTCAAACTTATTTAAAATGGCTACCCTAAGTGTGATACATCATTTTAAAGAGCATGCATGCAATAAGAGAAAAAAATAAAATCAGTTGACGTATAAGCGAATACTAAGCAAAAATGTGTGGCAATAAAAGACATTTTATCAACTTAAACTTTGGTAGGTCAAATGGTTGCCTCATAGTGTCACACATTATTTTAAATGACAAACAATTTTCCACCTTATTTTATTGAGTCTAAATATTTTTGGTGGATGACATTGGTGTTGGGATACTAAACCAAAATAATTTATTTTTTCAACAAGATGGATCTCCCCCGCACTACGGTTTTTTTTACAGTTCGAGAGTAGCCTAATGAACTGTTTTCCGGGATGTGGATTGGCAGGCGTGGTGCAATTGAATAGCCGCACACGGTCGTCAGATTTAACACCACTAGATTTTTTCCTTTGGTGGTATTTGAAAAGAAAAGTTTATATTTTATGTATACCTGGCCTAACAAGGCGTTAAATATGGCATTTGTCAGGATCCTAAAAACTGTAATTTAACTGTATTTATTTACAACTATATTTGAATTTCGCTCCAATATTCCGAACCTTACTTTACTGAACTGACAACGGACTACTGTCGGCGTGCAGCCCCTTATATACTCGGCAGAAAGCTGTCCCTAAGCTTGGTGAATCCGAGTGGCATCGAAAAACTCGGTGTTTAGAACACGTTAGCAATGTCATCTGAATGCGACTTCAAGGATCTATTATTAACTTCAGCAGTCATATGAAAAACTTTAAATGGTTTTGTCAGTTAACTACACTTTGCGATGACTTCTAATTCAAATTTATTAATAATATCTTATATTAACTTTTGATGAACACAGTTGCATTTTAAGACATTCATTTTAGAATATAGAATATTAATTTACTTAATTATACCATGATCAAAATTATTTCTATAGCCAGCTTTTAATTTCCTGTCCTATTGTAAGAATCCTGAGTTTTTTCACCGTTACTGTTATTGTAAAGTAACAACATTTATTTTTTTATTTAAAAAAAAATATCCTGACTTGATAAGCCTATGTTAATTAGGACATAACTTACATAATATTATCTAGCTGTAAAAAAATAACGTTACCCTAATTTCGTAAAAAAGTACATACCCTCTTTGTTCTCAAGCAATTTTTTGTAATTTACCTTTTTCCTTAATCTAATTACGATCAACATAGCGCATGCTGCGAATTTGAATAAGAATTTTATTAAAATTTATAGGATATGAAAATTTTAGTGTAAAAGATACTTTTATATTAAAAAAATAAAAATAAAGTTTTGTCTTCTTAAAGGTTTAAACTATTTTAAATGAAAGAAGAATATTAATTAATCTTTCCTTACGAAGTCTACACCTCTAGCCATGTTGATTTCTTCCTCTCAAATAGACTAGTATAATGAAGTGATCTTTTGTCATAAAGTTTTTTTTTTAAATTTGTTGTTTATTTTAATATAGATTGTTGTATTATATTGTAAGATTTGTGTTTGGTGAGGGGAATTTCAAGTCTTGTATTAATATTTTTCTGTTTTCTTAATAGCAAAAAAGATAAGACTATGAATAAATACATTCACCTATTTATACAGGGTGTCCCGGAAAATGTGGGAAATCTCTCGGATCCAGGTAGAAAATAAATAAATAATATAGATATTTTGGTATAATTTAATAAAATTTTTACATGATTAACACTACTAAGGACCTCTTAAAACGGAGTCCTTAAAACACATTTACCTCGTTTATTTTACCAGGGGCGGACTAAAAACTTTAAAGTCATAAATATGGATACCTTGAACCTTAAACTAAACAAAAGGTACTCTTGTTCATTATCGATAAAATGAACCGTTTTGGAAATAAAAATAATTAAGGCATCACTGTTTCATTTTAATTAAAAAGAACCATTATATTTTTTTTAGCGATGCGACAATTATTCAAACAACAGAGAAGTTTCATTTTAACTTGTTTAATCTGAAAAAGTACATGTTTTTAAAAAATGCAGTGTGGTTATTAAAAAAACAACCTGAAAAAGAATGTAAACGAAAATGTTTTGCATATTTTTATCGACAATTTTTGTTTTTCTAAAAGCACCAATATTGCAAACGTTTCTATGGTACATAATAAACAAATACCTATCTTTCAAAACTTGCCATCCTTCACATTGTTAATACATTGATCCTTTATTTCGATAATAATTGATTGATTTTGCATTTCTTGGTGAATTTAATTTAAATTAAGTCGAAATATGGAATTCGCGTTTATTGAGTATGCAGATTTTCAAATCGCACTATTACAAATCAAAAGACATTTCAACGAATTTCCGTCTACGAGAAACTGGTAGGCCATTCCATTTATTAAGGTAATATTATTGTCTTTCTTTACTGTAATTTTAGGACGTTTTAAGAAAAAAAGTACTGATGCTGGTCAGAGAAGAAGAGTGCGTACGGTACAATTAAAAAAAAATATTTTGAAAAAATATTTTTTTCAACGAGCACTCGAAAATTAGCTGATCAGCTTAAGACACTAAAAACAATAATATATAAAGTACTTTAAGAACAGCTGTTATACCCATATCATCTACAAAAAGTACATAAACTAACTCCTAAAGATTTTCCTCGTAGAATGCAGTTCGCGAACTAGCTATTAGATCAGCAGTGAACTAATCTAAACTTCATTATCATTATTATTTTTACCGTTAAAGCAGGGTTACCAAAAAATGGTATTATATTTATATAACTCGCATGTATGAGCTGATGAAAATCCTTATTCCGCTGTTGTTTCTCATTATCAGCATCAGTTCCAATCAATTAATATCTGAGCAGGAATCATTTGCAATTTTTTCATTGGGCCATTTGTATTACCGTCACGATTTAATGGAGATTTTTACCTATGGGATCACCTCAAAACCTTAGTGTATTCAACTCTTATTGATACTCGGGAGGAACCTTTACAGAGAATTAGGATTTATTGTGATGTGATAAGGAATAATCCAGGGTTGTTGCGGTGAGTACAGCAGCCCACGATTCGTCGTACGCGCGAGTGTATCAGACGTCAAGTCAAGTCCAAGTTGAACCTACTTATGAAGCTTTTATTAACTGTTTCGAATTATCAGCGTCTTTATTTATCACATTGTTTTTTCAGGTTGTTTTTTCGTTTCAAGAAAAACATAGGTAAATATGTACTTTTTTAGATTAAACAACTGGAAATGGAACTTCTCTGTTGTTTGAATCATGTTTCTTTTTAATAAAAATACCACCAACAACATTTTGTTTTTTTTTTTAGTTTAGTAACTTTTTTAGGCTTGGCATAAATTAATTTTTTATTTAAAATATGCATTAAGCAAACGAAGAATAAATGCTAAATTTATGGCTAAAATTAAAAAAAAAACTTTAAGTTTATCACTGCGTATTTTGGTTGTCTTTGAGTTTCGGACTAGGAAAATTTTACTTCGCTTAATTTTAATCTGATGTTTAATTATTTACTATTTTATTCATGGGACACCCTGTATAAATATAATTGTAGTTAAGTGTATAAATGATTATTGCTACTACCTTAAAGAATATTCCTTCTTTAGTCATAATGAGAGAGCAAACAGCTACCTTTTCCCTTGGGAAACTCGATACCCAGAATAAAAATCACAGCATACCATTTAATGATAACCTTAAAATATCCATAATAAAAAATTTAGGGATAATATAAAAGCCTCTAGAATTTACGCCAACACTTTTACAATAGTATGTCTAACATGTTGAAAAAACACGACTTCGCCCAAATCGGAATGAAGGTGTACACGGAATACCTTTTCAGTTACATCTTGACTCTAAATATGTGGAAATCGATCACGAAATTCGACATGCAGAAAGTGACATTACACGGAACTACATTCTGGTCCCTTCTAGAACTTTTCTGATTTCTTCGGAGGCCATCTTATCTTTTAGCCAGTCAAACTTGGAGGCCAAAGAGGCTGTTGTGCCCCACCGAGGATTACCAGAGCCAATAGTTTTGGAAAAGTGAAGAAGGTGCTCTGGTCTGACGAATTCCATATCGCTGGGCAAGTGAGTGGTGCCCAGATATTTAAACTCAGCGCGCTGGGTACTTCCCGATTACGTACAATTTATTCCTGCTGCTAACATCAGCGGTACTCCGAATTGTCCGCAATAGCTAGGCTGCGGAGATGAGGTCTTAAGTACTACTTTCCAGTTAATAGATTCATCATTAGGCAAATTTAGTCTCTTCAGGCATGGTAATTTTCTGCTGAGACAAGGTCAAGTGTCATGCCAGATACCTTGCTATGCCGAATTTAGGTTCGGAGCCTACCAGTAGTTTATCGGAGTTCAGCCTAGTAAGGAGCAGACTTTCTCGTTACCAGCATTATCTGAATGGCCAGGAATATAGATAGGCTGAACTCTACAACCACTTTTTCACCAGTTTCCATCTTGTTTTACATTTGTTTAGTTATCGCTCTTATTGGTTTTCATAGTGTCCATGGTTATTGAGAGGATTGGTTCTGGTCCAATGGATTAGCTACTAAACGCCCTCTTAGTCAGTATATCAGGTATATATTTTTCAGAGTTACCAATGTGCTCTTTTATCCAATTGATAGATATATAATTCTCCGAGCAGATCATATTTACCATATGTATGCACTTTTTAAACAACGCATTTGTTTTGTTTCTGCTTTGCTTATTGCTTTGATATATGTTCTAAACATAATGTTTTTATTAATCACACTGTTTTCTTTTTTCGTTTTTTTTTCTAATTTGGATTTTCCCTAATATTACACGGTATATTTCGGCTGGGAAAATAAAACATACTTTCACTGTTTTTTTTCTGACATAAAAACTTCTGAACGTTTTCTGTTAGACCTATTTGTGTACACTTGAATATGGCATAATTCAAGTTAATTAATAGACACGTTTTGGTGATTATAATTAATTTTTTAAAAGTAAGAGAGAAAATAGCAGTTTTTCATTGGAAGTACGAGGACATAAATATGAATAACTGCATTCAGGTTAACGTTCAGTGTGTCGCACTTTCTGTCTCTCTCGCGCTCATGTCACCCAGTATTACGCAGAGTCAGCCCTCTTTACCGAGGTTCTGTTGTATTGTTGTTATTTTTGTGAGTGCACTAAATCATGCTCATTTTATAAGCGGGGCGCAGGTGAGCGAAGCTGCTGACAGCTTTTGCTTCCCTCACTAGGACCAGTGAATGTCCTGAGAATTCTATAGTTCGCGAATGTACTATTAATTACGGCTATCAATTGAGAAATAAGCAAAATAATGAAAGACGCTTCTGGTTACACTTCTACACATCAATATAAAGTTTTTTTAAAGCGTCTCAAGGGAACAAAAATTAATATCCCAGAGAAACCGGATATCGTCATATTTTATTGAGAGTATTTAGTTTTTATTATAGTTTTTTAAGATATGCTAAGAAACAGTCAATTATTACTAATGTGTGTAGAAAATTCAGCAAGACAATCAGTAGTTGTAGTAGTAGTTGTTGAGATAACTTAGGCAAACCTAATGAATTGAATAAATACATTTTTAAGTATTTTTAATATTGAAAAGCCTTCCAAAGAGTTACTTATATTCTACATCATTAATCGTGTTGCGTGTTGCCAATTTTAAAACAGTCTTCAATCTACCCGAAATTTGAGTTTAATTATGGTTTTAATTTAATTATTTAATTATTGGGAACAATAATTTGATATGATTATCTTTTAAATCGGTTGAGAAATAAGCCCATAAAAAGTCACATAAATAGATTCATTTAATTACTAAAAATAGCTTGATTTCTTGAATAGGAGGTTGCGCTTTGACGCGTTCTTTAATTATTTTTCAATTGAAATAGTACATGACATCTTGTGAAGCGCAATTATTATTTGTTATTTAAATAAATTTGCTAATATTTGAAATATTTGAATACCACGCATACGTACTTTCATTCAGACAAGAAGGTGGTCATTTAGAACAATACATGTAAAAAGCTTAAAATTTCAATAATTTATAAACCTAATGTTTTTTTTTGTGTTTGTTTACCGTTTGTGTATACTTATATTATGTTAGGTAAATCTTAAATAAAATATGTAGTAATAAGTTATTAAAAAACATATTGCATTTAAAAATTTGTTCTTTTATTGTCAAATAGTAAAATGTCGTTTGACAAAATATAATGTGTTATGTCAGTTGAAAACAAAATAGGCAGGCGTGTCATTACAAAGCTTCTTGTTATGGAATAAATCTGCGCTATTTTTATTGACCTTAATTATTAAATTCGTTCATTTTTGTGACTCAGTTTTTTCTTCTTATGGGCTTATTTCTTAACCGATTTAAATAATAATCATATCAAATTATTGGAAATAAGAAATTGCATTTTAAAAGTGGTTGTTCCCAATAATGTGCAATTTAAAAAGTAAATGCCAAAATTAATAGTTTAGACATTTTAAATAGGCGTGTATAAACGACTTAAGTCATAAAATGCAATGAAAGCTATTTTTCCGTGATTACTTGATCAAAAATTTAAATTTTTAACGCAGTTATGGCACACTATTTTAAAAATTGAAAAAATGATTTTTTCTATGAGTATAAGACAAAAAGTAGCCAATAGAGTATCATTGTTTCCAGAATATTATAAATAAATAAATAAAATAAATAAATAACGCCTTTATTCAAGTATTTCTTCGCACATATAATGCAAAAACATATGAAAATGTACACTCACATCATATGCACAAGAATAGCGCAACTGGCGAAGTTTAGCCTCCTGGCCATTCTTCCACTCAACCAATTCTCCAGATATTAAGTTCACCATCTTGTACTTGCAGTACATATATACATACAATACATCTGTCACTAAAAAAGTTCTAAAAATCTACTGCACATCTAATAAATACCTCTTGTACTTAGACCTTAAATAACCAGTATTGCATACCTTAAATTGAAGAGGTAAGTTATTATATAAGTTAACACAATTATAACTGAAGCTCTTTTTAAAAAAAGAAGTTCTATGTTGTGGCATTGTTAAATAATTTTTATCTCGCAAAAAGCGATTATGCACAGCCTCCCTATAAATTAGTTTTTTAAATAAATATACTGGTTGTTGACACATATTTAGTTTTCTAGAAAATAGAGAACTTTTTTCTCCAGAGGTCGGAGCTGAAATACTTCATGAATGCCCTAAAGCGAAAAAGCTTGACCTTCTGGAGAGGATGGAAATTACTAAAGCCAAGAAGAGTCCTGTTCTTGTCTGTGTTAACGACGTATTTAATTTTGAACCCAACCTTATTTTTAATAATCTTATTTAATCAATTTTATATTTACATAATCTCTTCCAACTGAGATAAGTTTAATATTGTGTTAGAATGCCTTGGCTTAACAACAAATGTTTTGAACTTCTCAGTATTCCGGTAGCCCATATGTTATAGTTTCTGGCTTGTAAGCTTGTTGTCGCGGTTTCGATTCCCAATAGGTGTGATATTATTTTACAATTTTTTATTTTTTATTTTTTGGTTCTAAATAACTGTATAGTCATCCTAACCTTAAATGTATGTTTATTTACTGTTTTGCCAACGTTAGTGGCTTTTTAAGGTTTTAGTCTTTTTAATGTCCTCTTGTTTTTATTCAATACTAATTATTATTGTTTTAGGCCTGATGATGCTCTGAATAGAGTGAAACACGTATAGCTTTAAGTAAATGTTGTGAGACCGTGACTTTGTGTTTTTCATTGTTTTTCGTCTGTTGTATACGTCGGTCTCTTTGTGAAAAATTGATGAGATTTTCTTATTTGAAAATGCTAGTCAAGCTCAGCTCATCCGCCACTATCTGAAGAATCTTATTGCACGGAGGAATCTGCTGTTAAAAATATGGTTTCTTCAACAATGCTTACATTTCGGTTTGACCCCGAAATTCATTAACCTAAGGTGTAAATCCAAAACCAGAGCTTCTCAAAATGCTTTGGACGTCGCCAGAAGCACTTGGTTGAAGGAGGAAGTTAAGTGCCACTATAAAACTTTAAACAAGGTGAACTCTTTACTTAAGTATTTGTATTTTACACTTAATCTAGTTTTAACTCATTTGGAATTTAGTGTTTTAGATAGCTCGTTCAGAGATAGGGTAGTAGTTTATTCTAGAGACTCTTTTAGCAGGTTGAGCAATAAGTTAAGTCGTCTTAAAGCCGCCCATAATAAGTTAAAGTCTTTTAATTTTACAAAAACGTTTTGCAAACGACTGATATAAAAAATAAGAATAAATTTCTTAAATTCTAGTTTTGGCTCAGATAATCTTAATGATACCAATTTTTTGAACAAAAAACATTTAACTTCTTTAAAAAATAAAATCAAAAGTAACGATTTAATATTATCAAAAGCAGACAAGGGTAATTGTTTGGTTATTCTAAAGAGGAATGATTACATTCAGAAAGTGTTGGATTTCTTGGATTCAGAGGACTTTGTTACAGTCAATAGAGACCCCACCAACTCGTATTTTACTAAAGTTAAGCAAATGCTGGACAAGTGCAGTTTAACTCTTGAGTTCTTTAACACTAATTAAGAAAAGCTGTATCCTATGAATCCCAGAACTCCAATTCTCTACGGTCTTCCAAAAATTCACAAAAACAATGTTCCCATAAGACCAGTGGTTTCTTTTATCAATTCCCCCTGCTACCATTTATCAGCTTGGTTAAACACAGTTTTGAGGGAGGTGACTAAGTTTAGGAGTGTTTATTCAACTAAAAATTCAGTGGATTTGTCAAATAGTCTGAAAAATCTTTACATACCTGACGGATCTATATTTATTTCTTTGGATGTAAAAAATCTTTTTCCTAGCATTCCCCCTACAGAATGTATAGATCTGGTAAGAACTCTATTATTAAAATCTTCCCTTAGTCGAGTTATAGTTGATAACCTCTTGGACTTGCTCAGCCTTGTTGTTAATCAAAATTTCTTTCAATTCAATAATAAAATTTTCAAACAAGTCTCTGGATTGGCTATGGGTTTATGCCTTTCCCCACTGTTAAGTGAAATTTTTATGAGCAACCTAGAAGAGAGGATTGTTAAGGGTAGGTTTGGGGAGTTTCTCATTGAATATAAGAGGTACGTTGACGATATTTTCATTGTCTGGAATGGCCAGAAAGAAGATTTGACAAATTTTCTTCGTTTTGTGAATTCTTTGCACCCAAAGATTTCTTTTACCATTGAGGAAAAACAAAATGGTAAACTGCCATTCCTAGACCTTCTTATACAGGGTGAGTTTTTTAAAGTGTTACAATGCGATATGTCAAAAACGGCTGCAAATTTTTTTTTGACATTTTGGTGACATTTCAAGTATACCGGGGGGCACTTTTTGTGATATTTTTGACATTTGTCCCTTCACCCCCCTAAGAGGGGGGGAGGGTCACTTCCTTATTTTAAATGGAATGATGTATTTTTTATTCTTAAATACGAATCTACATAAAATATGAAGTCTGTTTACAAAAAATTTTTAAAATTGCTCTGCTGGTTACGGAATTATGATCAAAAATGTTTTGATTAAATTTAAAAATAATTCGAATATTTTACCATAATAACAGCCGGTTGCCATGGAAATCCTACTGTTTATTTTACTAGCATGGATGGAAATGAAAATTCTAGTAACAGTAGGATTTCCATGGCAACATAACAAGCAGTGTCACATAAAAATTTTGACGTGTTATTAACAAGTATATTGTGTTTAAAAAGAAAAAAATGGAAGCGAATTTCAGTGTAGAAGTAGATATGTTGTTAATTTTGGGGGAGTGCAGAAAAAATTATAGGGAGGCTGCAGTAGTGTGGGCCGAGAGGTTTCCGGATATTCCAAAATCTCATACGGCCTTTAAGAGACTGGAGACCAGAAGTCGTATGACTGGTAGTCTAAAAAGTAAACGACGAAATCGGATTAAAACGCAAACAGATGAAAATAAGGCAGTTACTGTATTAGGAGCAGTAGCTATTGATCCTCAAATCAGTACCAGGCGGCTTGCTTTAGATGCTGGAATTAGTCAATCATCAATTATAACAATTCTGCACCGGTACAAGTTTCATCCTTACCACATTACACTTCATCAAGAGCTTTACGGACATGATTTTGAGAATCGCATTAATTTTTGCACTTGGATTTCAACAAAAATGCGTGAAAATAACAATTTTTTAAGAGACGTTATTTTTTCTGATGAGGCTTCTTTTAATAATTGCGGGCAGGTAAGATTTAACTTATTTAAATTAGAACATATTCAAGTTTTGGTTTTTTATTTTTCTAAAAGGTAAACAGGCACAACATGCATTACTGGGCAGCAAATAATCCTCACTGGATGAGAACTATACCAAATCAACATCCCTGGTCTGTGAACGTATGGTGTGGTATTTTCGAGGATAGAGTTATTGATCCGCATTTTTTCCAAGGTCATTTAAATGGACAGGTCTACACAGATTTTTTAAGAAATCAGTTACCTCGTCTACTAAACCAAAATTTAAATCCTAACGTATGGTTTCAGCAGGACGGAGCTCCACCCCATTATGCCATATAGGCCCGTACTTATTTAAATGAGATTTTTGAAAACAGGTGGATTGGTCGAGGTGGTCCTGTCAACTGGCCTGCTCGTTCGCCAGATTTGACCCCTCTTGACTTTTTTTTATGGGGATTTATAAAAGACAAAGTAATGGCTAGTGCACCTACAACTCCAGAGGACATGAAGAATAGGATTCGTTTTGTTTGTTCATTAGTGACACCAGCAATGTTACAGCGGGTACGAAACTCATGTGAAGAAAGGATAAGAAAGTGTTTGGAAGTCGAAGGCGGTCACTTCGAACAGCTCCTTAGGCATAATACATAGACGATAAATAGTTAAAAAGTAGGAAATAATTTGTTTTTATTGTAGTAGAATATTCGAATTATTTTTAAATTTAATCAAAACATTTTTGATTATAATTCCGTAACCAGCAGAGCAATTTTAACAATTTTTTGTAAACAGACTTCATATTTTATGTAGATTCGTATTTAAGAATAAAAAACACATCATTCCATTTAAAATAAGGAAGTGACTCTCCCCCCCTCTTAGGGGGGTGAAGGGACAAATGTCAAAAATATTACAAAAAATGCCCCCCGGTATACTTGAAATGTCACCAAAATGTCAAAAAAAAATTTGCAGCCGTTTTTGACATATCGCATTGTAACACTTTAAAAAACTCACCCTGTAGAAAGACTCAATAATAAACTAATATTTGAAATATATCGTAAATCCACAACTAGTGATAATGTCATTCAATATGCGTCTATTTCTCCCTATCCATACAAATTTGCCTCCTTCAATTCTTTCTTTTACAGACTTTTTAACATCGTCCTGTCAAAGGAAGCGTTTGCTAAAGAGCTTAATATTATAAAACATATTGCTTTTAATAATGGATTCCCACTTTACTTAATTAACAAATTATACTTTAAGTTCTTAAATAAATATAGGTTGACTTACAACCTTCTTCATGAGAAAGACGACAAAAAGTCCTTTAGATCTTTGTCCTTTTTCGGCTCAATTTCATTAAATTTAGCTAAATTTTTTAAGACCTCTAATATCAAAATCGCTTTCAAAACCGCGAATAATTTAAAAAAACAGTTAGTGAGCGTGATAGACAAGGCAAATGTCTTTTCGAAATCAGGGGTTTACTCTTTGAAATGTGGGGATTGTGACGCTGTATATATTGGCCAATCTGGAAGAAAAATTTCTATACGCGTTAAAGAACATGTAGCGTTGTTTGAGAAATTTAAAAATACAGACGTCCGTGATACAAAGTCAGCGTTTGCGAATCACCTGTTAGCTTCCACACATCACTTTTCTCCAGAGGTCGGAGCTGAAATACTTCATGAATGCCCTAAAGGGAAAAAGCTTGACCTTCTGGAGAGGATGGAAATTACTAAAGCCAAGAAGAGTCCTGTTCTTGTCTGTGTTAACGACGTATTTAATTTTGAACCCAACCTTATTTTTAATAATCTTATTTAATCAATTTTATATTTACATAATCTCTTCCAACTGAGATAAGTTTAATATTGTGTTAGAATGCCTTGGCTTAACAACAAATGTTTTAAACTTCTCAGTATTCCGGTAGCCCATAGGTTATAGTCTCTGGCTTGTAAGGTTGTTGTCGCGGTTTCGATTCCCAATAGGTGTGATATTATTTTACAATTTTTTATTTTTTGGTTCTAAATAACTGTATAGTCATCCTAACCTTAAATGTATGTTTATTTACTGTTTTGCCAACGTTAGTGGCTTTTTAAGGTTTTAGTCTTTTTAATGTCCTCTTGTTTTTATTCAATACTAATTATTATTGTTTTAGGCCTGATGATGCTCTGAATAGAGTGAAACACGTATAGCTTTAAGTAAATGTTGTGAGACCGTGACTTTGTGTTTTTCATCTGTAGAAAATAGAGTCAAGGTAGAATTATAACAGTTATCACACCCAACTCTTTTATATTTTCTGAGACATGATCAAATTTTCTTAATTTATAAACAAATCTACAGCATGTATTCTGAACGTATTGTATCCGTTTTTTATTTACTACATGTAAGAATGGATAATATACTATAAAACAATACGAATAAATAGACATAATAAGTGACTCACACAATTTTTTTCTGGTTTTAAAATTTAAAAGGTGTCTGCTAGCATATAAAAAAACTTCATTCTCACATAACTTCTTTTTAGTAAAGATTTTAAATGTTGTTCAGAATTAAGCTGTACATCTATACACAAACCCAAATTTTTACCGCAGTTAGCAAAAGTCAACCGAGTATTTTCAATCTGAATATTAAGTCGATTCATGAGTATGCCCCTTTTCTTTTCAGAACAAAACAGTAACATTGTAGTTTTTGCAGGATTAATTGTCAGATTATGTTCCGTTGAGTATCTCAAAATATTATATAAATCTGAATTTAAAATCTCAGCAGCATTATCAGGACAGTCTGGATTAAACTGAAATAATAATTGTATATCATCCGTATATGCTTGCATGTGCGTTGACACAATAGAAAACATATCTGCAGTATAAATAGCATACAACAAAGGGCCAAGTATGGAGCCTTGTGGCACTCCCGAAATAATGTTTCTACTCTGCGATGTCTCACCACCTATCCTAACTATCTGCCTTCGACCTGTTAAATATGACCTAAAGAACAGTATTTCGACCTTCCTAAAACCATAATATGATAGCTTGGCACACATCAACTCATGATCAATAACATCAAAGGCTTTAGAGTATAGTCTATCAAAATCAATGTAGCAGCCATTTGCCTATCTTGAATTTTTACAATGTCGTCAATAATATTTAGAAGTGCAGCTGTTGTACTATGACTATGACTTTACGTACAAGGACGAAAATATTTCTTGCTACTAAAGCGTACTATAGTTTAGGTGAATTTTTTAATGATTAGCATTTAAGTATTTTTCAAAGTTTTATATAATTTTATTTTATTTTAAATTAGTTTCTTGTTTTTTATTCCTTTAATGTACAGTCTATTGGCTTTGTCTACAACTTCTATGTTTATATTGACAATAAAGCATTTTTGAGTTTGAGTTTGAGCTCTAAAGCCCGATTGATGCACAGGAAAAAAGCCATTTGTATTAAAGTAATCAGTGATCTGAACATGAACCACTCTTTCCAGAACTTTTGATATTACAGGAAGCAGACTAACATGCCTCAAATCTGTAAAACTGACAGGATCATGTTTTTTAGGTAGTGGGGTAACAAGAGATTCTTTCCAGCAATTTGGGAAATGACCATGTTCGAGACAACTATTGACAATATGAGTTATATGTAATATTATCACATGCAAACACAGTTTTGACCATCTAAAGTGTTATGCCATCAATACCTGCAGCATTTGACCCAATACTCTGTACATACTTAAACACATCAGAGGGATCGACCAATTTGAAAGTAAATTGTATGCCTTCCCTTATTTTATTAGTATTATAATATGCTACTTTATTATCACAGTTGTTTGATTTTTTAAAAACGCTGCAGAAATATGTATTTATCTCTTCCACATTTACCAATTCAGGAGGAATCTGAATAACTGTATTTGTAGGAACATAAACATTGAGGTCTCTTAAAGTTTGCCAAACTTTTCGTTGGGCCTTTTGGTCTCCAAATATTGCAAATAAGCCAACTTTTTCTTACGTATAGAATTCTTAGTAAGATTTCGAAGCATTTTATAATGTCCAAAATTTTCTGTAGAGTTGTTTAATTTACATTTGAGCCTTGCCTTGTCCCTTTCCCTCATTAAACCTCTTATTGCATAAGTCAACCATGGTGCATAAGGCTTAGTCACTCTAATGGACCTTACGGGAGCATGCTTATTAAATAAATACTTTATATTCAGAGTTGTTAAAGTTGAGTCAGATACTCAACTTTACTATCTATATCATGAAGGTAGAACAATTCATCCCACCATACTTCAGACTGAAGGTCAAGTAAAAATTCAGGTTCATCGAAATGCTTAAAATCCCTTATAGTCAAAAATTTTTCAGTTTTTATAATACATGTTATGTTTATATAGCAAAATGTCAATAGGTGATCACTTATCCCATTTGAATCTGATGTCCCACTCTGAGTTACAATATTTTTATCATTAATAAAAATTGGGTCTAGTAAAGTGGCTGTTGTATCAGTCAGACGACTTGGTTCATCAATTACCTGAGAAAAGTCATAGCTATCAAATAATTTGCTGACTGGGTTTTGAATATTCATCATATTGATGTTTAAATCACCAAAAACTAAAACGTACTCATCTACAGGCAAGATTTCAGGTAATATTCTATCCAAGATATTTACACATTCTAATACATTATTACCTACTCAATAGATAACACCTACTGCTATGGATAACTTCTGCTTTACTCTAATACGTATATCCAATAATGTTCAAAACCCTCTATTGATATTAAATTCATAAAGCTTAAACTCTCACATTTTATTGAGCTTTTTATGTAGAAGCCTACGCCTCCACCTCTACCTCTATTACGATCTTTTCTATAAAAATTGTATCCTGGAATACCAACAGCATCTGATGATGTATCACTTGTTAACCATGTTTCCGTTACACCAATTATGTCAAAGCTATTATTCTAAATTATATTAGTGAATTCGACAAAACCTGTAAACACTGATCTAAGATTCAAGTGTCCAAAGCTAAGCACATATTTTTCTATTTGCTTAAATACCATCTTGTATAAAGCATTAGTTTCGCTCTACTTGAATTCAAATCAAATCTTTATTATCCAAAATTGACACAATACAGTGTATGGAATTCGTCTATGTTCAAAGAAGCTAAAATTTCTAACATTATATACCTACTTGAAACTACACTATCACTAAACCTAGTTTACATACTCAAAGAAATTATTAAGCATATAAAACAGTAACAGAAACAAATATATACGTTACAGCTAGTTATTACTCCGAAAGGTAGGTCTTAATATCATAGTAACACTTCAAAACTAAAAAAGCTTTCAATTTCTTTTTAAATATTGACAAACTATTGCAATTTTTTATGTCATTTGGCAATTTATTAAATACTTTTGGACATATTTTCAGGATAAAATTTTTTGAAAGAGTTCATCTAGTACGCAACAAAGATAAATAATTTCTTAGTCTAGTTGGATAATTATGATAAAAACCATTTGTCACAAATACATTAAGATTCTTAAAAACAAATAAATACACTTGAGATATATACATACACGGAACAGTTAAAATCTCAAAGTGATTAAAAAGCGATCTACAGGAAGTTTTAGGGGGTACTCCCGCCATACCTCTAATAACTTGTTTTTGACCAATAAATACACGACACGCATACGCTGAAAAACCCCAGAATTGGATCCCATACAGAATCCTAGACTGGATTATGGCATAGTATATACAAACTAACTGGTTTTTATCCATTAAGGACCTAATATTGATATTATATTAAATAGTCTACTCTCTGACTAATGACCTCTAATAAATTTAGCCTACATGGACATTGCCTATCGAGGGCCAGATGAGATGTGCTCAGCTTTAGACCTGAACTTTTTTTATTAGACTTGCAATAATTTATACATTTTAGCTCATTTGACCCACAATCTTTATAAGAATGATTCTCTGCGGATCTAGAACAAACTTTTGACACTGAGCAGTTTTTTGGCTAGATGGCCAAAACCCATACAGTTAAAACATTGAAGGATATGAATATGATTAAACACCCATGCCCTTGACCAAGCTATATTAAGTTTTTCTTTCCTTAGTAACAAGTTATGAGTTTTTGGATCAACCTCTAGAATTAAATCTAAGTTTTTATATTTATTTTCACTTTTCACTTTCCAGCATGCTCTTGTATGGCATTCCAACAAACAATCTGATCCACTATGTCGGTGTCACTATCATCCATGGATATGTCTGTGGGTTTTATGTTGATAATCTTAAGCTGCGGTTTTCTTTTAACTGGTTGATCAATCTCGTACTTATTGCCTAATTCTTTTTCCATTCTATTCTTTAAACAATTAATTTCGTCTTCACTCTCACAAGCAATTACTACGGCTCCATCCCTAGTAAGTTGAAACCTTGACACACTAACCCCGACCGGAATAATTTTCTGTTGAATAAACTTTTTGGTTAATAAACTTTCTTGAGTTTGCTTAGATTTTATTACTATTACAGATTCTGATTTCTGACTTTTAAGTTTTTCTGCAAAAGTCACCTGAGTGGCACATGTTGTATGTTGTTTACCTTTTGATCTTTTAGTTCATTATATTTCTTACGAAATATATCCAATTCACTTTTTAACTTTACAGTCTCACTGCTAAGTGCCTCTCCTTTCTCCTGTAGTTGCTGTACTAGCATTTTTAACAAAAAAATTTCCATATCAGCTCCTTTTAGTTTGTTTACATCAGAATTGTAGGTTATGTTTTTGGCACAGCAAACAACTCTAATATTATCGATTATTCCACACTTTTTTCTTTGGAAACAACTTTGATGATAAATAGCTCCACAAACTACACAAATTACATTTCCATTTATTGCAGCAGCTTTTTTTTTTCACAGCATTTAAAGAAAACGTCGGGAGGTTCGGCGTCAACAACTACTTCGCCCGCCATTTTTAAATTCTCAATTCTTCAATTATTACGTATTTTCTATCGAAATACGTAATAACATATCAAGTGTCATATTTAAAATAAGAAAGTTAGTGTTACTTTCTGTTAAACCGGAACTGATGGAAAACAATAGTATATGTCAAAAGATGCTCTTATTCTGTGTCACCTGATATAGTGGTCGAAAAAACTGTGGAAAGTAAATAGAACAACGACTGTACTTGGACCTGCAACTTATTGCTACGTACACATAATTGAAATTTGGATTAGAGGGATTACTATATATTTGTCAAATAAAATTATTTTTGTTAACATCCATATTTTCAAATGATAAGGCTTTTACAAATTACAGTGAAAAATAAGGATGGAAGCTCTAACAGTCTTATAAAATATAATGTTGTAAACATATTGTTAATACTCTGTAACTGTAAGACTTCAAAACCCTTTTTTAGAAGCTTTTATTAAAGCTTGTGTTACTTAAAACTAAAGATCTTTATTTTGTTCTTCGCAAACTTGGAAACAAAATTAAAGTAAAATGAAATAGAGTTTTTTCTCGGCGATTAAAAAAATATTTTGAGAGGAGGAAACCAAATGTGAAACTGAAACCTTGGAATATATGCTTAAAGAAATTTGCGCCGATTACGATATGTGATGAGAAGTCTTCATTTCGGGCTAATAATGATTTATTAATAGGCAAACGCAAAATTTTGAGTATAGAGGATATAAAAGGCTTCTTTATGTTTCTACATTTTTGTGACTAAAATCCATATTTTGTCAGCTTGTCAGTTTTGAAATTTTTGTCATGTGTGAATCGAAGCCTTACTAACTAGCTTAGTCTTAGATACTGGCAGCTGATTTCTTTTATTGAAATACATTTAAACACAATGGTCTAAGATATAGGATATCATTTTGGGAATCAGATAGTCTTGTACGTAAATTCAGGTTTTACTCAGCAAAGCAATCTTTTACTCTCTGGGACCCATGTTTCGGATTATTGCTTTGTTAAAATACCCATTTCAATAGTATATTTTTTTCTGCAAATGATGGATGATTGATCACATTTACCCTGCAATTGAATGATTGGGCAGATCGAAAAAATCATTTATTATTCCATGTATTATTTGGAATATGCTTTACAGAAGAAACTTGGATCTTTTTTTGATCCTGGATGATGGTCTAATTACATATTTTCAGCCATCAGATTTAAATAATGCAAATTTTCTGTCATTATTTCATAAAACGATATTCCATTTTTCTTGAGACCCGTTAAGAATCTTCATCTTATGTAAAGCTTCTTTAAATATTAAAGAGCTTAGAGATTCCGTTCCTAATTTTCCTGAAAGATTTTCTGGGATTAAGTTTTGATATTTTGAAAATAGTTTTATCAAATTGAGAAGTGGTTTTTCGAGGTTTTCCTGACTTGGGTGCATTTCTTACATCACATTGGACTGAGAGGGAGAAATCTTTGGATCTGTCGACCAGAATTCCTTTCATACAATTTTAAAACTACGCTTAAACCTATATGTTATGGGCTTAATTTGGGAGCTTTTTTACTCGGTGTCATCAAAACTTTATTTTCTCGACAAGTTGAAAGTTTTAAATTTTAAAAAATAAATCATTTCTAGCAAATATTTAGTTATCTGATGATTACGCGTATGATATACAATTTGTCATAGTAAAATAATAGAACTATATGCGTAGCTGTGATTAATTTTAATAATTACAGATCATAAAAGCAATCAATAAAGATCCGATTGGGTAAATAATTACAAGAGAAAAGGCTAAAATTCAATCAAATTCTTCTTTTTAAAAATAGGGTGGAAAACGAGTCAAGCGATTTTAGAAATTATGTAAAAGTTGATGAAAAATCTTTTATTAAACTATTTAATTTCATTTAACAGAACACAAATTTCTTGCCACTGGAAAATCGTATGCTGATCTTTTGTCATTTGTTTAAGTTAATTATTAATAAACGAAGAAGCTCTTTGACTTTTCTTAGGCCCTAACAAAAAATTAAATAAAAAGTGTATCAAATACATTTAAATTATGCATAAATATCCCTTTATATAAGATAATTCTCCTATATTAATTATTAATAAATTACATTTAAAAGTTTCTTGTAGCTTTAACCTATAAGAAGGTGAGCGTTTTCCATTTAAATAGTATATAACTTTAAAAATGTGATATATAGTAGTGGAAAAAAGTGTAGAAAATTTTGAAATTGTCATCTGCAACTTATTGCTGCATATATACAGGGTGTTTGGCGGAGGGTTAGCCAAACTTGGTGGGCATATAGATAGGCTCAGATAGAAGATATTTTTTTAATAAACTTGTGTTCTAAAAGTCTCGGGTTTTTTTATATCATTGATTTTGTGTTATTTTCAGGATTTTCAAAAAATTATGCCTTTTGACATCTTTAAATTTTTTCAGCATATTTTTCACGTTTTTCTTACATTTGTATTTAGTCTGTAATGTATCCTGAATCTAAAAAAATCAATTTCAAGTACAAATAATACCGAAATAATTCGTTTTGAGCTCAAAAAGTTAAGACAAGTAGCAAAAAAAGTTATAAAAGGTAACTTTAACTTGACGCAAAAAAAAAACTAAAATCTATCAAGATGTTCAGGTGGTTTTAAAAACATCTCCAGTTAATACTCTTTTCAATGATATATGATGTGTAATACAAAGCCGACTAACTTGCCACAATTCATGACTTTAAAGGACAATAAAGTAAAAAAAAATATTTTTTAAATTTTATGTATTTATTTCAAAATTACACATTTTATTAAAACTGCGCTACCCTGGCTCTAATACATGCCCTACGTCGCCGTCGCATTTCCACTGTCGTAAGACGAAGCCGCATCTCTTTTCTGATAGTTTGAAAAGCGGCATCGATTCTTTGAATGGTCAAATGAGGAGATCGTGGAACATGCTATGGGATTGTTGTTGATTGACCTGATAACAATATGTGCTACATATTATTGTTGTCATTTGACATTTGTCGTGGTGTAACTTTTTAGCTTTCTTACGTACCCAAGTCGTTAATTTAGTATTGTATCGTTTCTGTAGTTGTTATTGTTGCTGTTAATTGAGTTTTTATATTGTTTTTGTGACTTTCCTTATTTTCGTATCATTATCGCCACGATGGCTGCATACACTACCGGAGAATACGCCGATATTGTCTTTGCTTATAGAAGAGCCAATGGTAATACGCAAGAGGCACAAAGAATTTATGAGGAGCAATACCCCAATAGGCGTGTGCCCCACCACAACACTTTTGCTAACACTTTTCGTCGATTAAGGGAAACAGGCAATCTAAATTTTCAAGAACCGAGGATCAATCGGAGGCAGTATGATGCTGTAGATGAAAACGTAATTCGCGCATTCGATGAGGATCTCACCACTAGTACAAGGAAAGTAGCTACAGATCTGAACATTTCTACATGGAAAGCATGGTCAGTTGTCAAGGCAGAAGGAAGGCATCCTTTCTATTACACCCCAATGCAAGGTAATTTCATACTACATCAAAAACTTAATTCCGCAATTTTTACTGGCATCGTGATACTCTATTCTAGGGCTTCTACAAGCCGGCTATGAGCGACGGGTACAATTTTGCCACTTTTTGCTTCACGCAGACGTTGAAAATTTTAGACGTTGGACACTTTTTAAAAAGCGTCTTATGGACAGATGAATCAACATTTACACGTGCGGGGATATTTAACTAACATAATTTACATTATTGGGAAAACAAAAACTTAAATGCGCATTTCACCAGAGCCAAGTCTTTCCAAACAAGATTCAGTGTTAATGTTTGGGCAGGTGTGATTGGGAGACACCTCATCGGTCCACACTACTTGCCGAGAAACCTCAACGGGGACAATTACTTACATTTTTTACAAAATGATCTCCCACAATTATTGGCTGATATACCCATATCTAATGAAGACGGGGCAATCGTCTTCCAGAATGACGGGTGTCCTGCACACTATCGGGTCGCCGTTAGAGAATTTCTGGACAAAAAGTATTCCCAATTCGTGGATCGGAAGAGCAGGTCCCATCGCATGGCCTCCACGGTCCCCTGATTTAAATCCTCTCGATTTTTACGTATGGGGACGTGTGAAAGAACTCGTGTACGAGGTGGAAATTGACAATCTAGACCACTTAATTCAAAGAATCAATGCCGCTTTTCTAACCGTCAGAGAAGAGATGCGACTTCGCCTTACGACAGTAGAAATGCAACGGCGATGTGGGGCATGTATAAGAGCCAGGGGAGCGCAGTTTCAACAAAATTTGTAATTTTAAAATAAATGCATAAAATAAAAAAAAACATTTTTTTACTTTATTTTCCTTTAAAGTCATGAATTGTGGCAAGTTAGTCGGCTTTGTGTTACACATCGTATATCATTGAAAAGAGTATTAACTGGAGATGTTTTTAAAACTACCTGAACATCTTGATAGATTTTAGTTTTTTTTTGCGTCAAGTTAAAGTTACCTTTCATAACTTTTTTGCTACTTGTATTAACTTTTTGAGCTCAAAACGAATTATTTCGGTATTAGTTGTACTTGATATTGATTTTTTTAGATTCAGGATACATTAAAGACTAAATACAAATGTAAAAAAAACGTGAAAAATATGCTGAAATATGCTGAAGATGTCAAAAGGCATAATTTTAGAACTAGCATAGATTTAGAACACAAGTTTATTAAGAAAATATCTTCTATCTGAGCCCATCTATATGCCCACCAAGTTTGGCTATAACCCTCCGCCAAACACCCTGTATAATTAGAATTTCGATAAAAGGAATTACTATATTTTTTGTTTATGGAAAATATATAAATTTATAGAATTATATATATTTTCCATGAAATTATATTGGTCAAAACTAGTTAAATTTTGATCCTTTCTTTCTCAATAGCCAGATATTTAATAGCATTTTATTGCAGGTATTCTAGTTTGGAAATGTTTATTCCAATTTTTCGATCAATCTAAAGAAAATTTTCATTTCATTTCAAGCATTGAATGGCTAATTTTAGCATATATATATATAATGAGACAAGTTTGTCTGCGAAGACTAGATCAGTTTATGTTTCAGTTTAATAGTGGTGGTTCAAAACCCCAAGCTAGAGCTTTATATGTATGTTTTGTTTATACTTCAGATAGTTGCTACACTGATTATCAACCACAAATTGCTAATTCCAAGAAAATAACCACAATACAATTTCTTGTTAAATTGTTAAGTTTATCAGTAGTATTCCTGCATTTTAGCAATATTTAACGCTTGTGAAATAACACAAAAGCTATACATGGATTTCTCACTACTATGTATATTTTTTAGTTTGAATATTTTATATATTATTGTTTTCATAGAAAACATCTTGTCGGACTTGCATTGTCTTATTTATTTAATGTAACACGACGTTTCGGTTGGTAAGTTGGTAAGTTACTATATCAGTTTACACTTGATAACGGTTGGAGATACTTACCAACCGAAACGTCGTGTTACATTAAATAAATAAGACAATGCAAGTCCGACAAGATGTTTTCACTGTACCATTGTCTACCACCTTCAAAAACAGATTGTTTTCATAGCTTGATGAAATAATAGAACCGTATGCGTGGCTATGATTCATTTTAACAATTACTAAACTTAAAAGCAATAACAGATCTGGTTGGGTGAAATATCAGAAGAGAGGAGGCTGAAATTAAACCATACTCTCTTTTTTAACTAATTGTTAAAAACGAGCCCAGCGATTTTAGAAATTACCTAAGAATAGAACTTTCATCAAACTATTTTATTTCATTTAACATAACACGTTTTTTGACACTAAAAAACCGGGTACTGATCCTTATCATACGTTTTGGTTAATTAATGATAAACTAAGTTTCAATTCACTTAAAGAAATCCTTTCATTTTTCTTAAGTCCTAAGTAAAAAATCAATAAAGAGTGTATCAATGCCATTTAAGTTATGCATAAATATCCCTATTATAGAATTGATCTATATTAATTATTCATAAGTTAAACTTAAATCGACTACAAAAAACTTTAATATATAAGAAGATGAGTCTCAAATTCATTTAAATTATGCACAAATTTTTCTATCAAATAGGAATGTAGTGGTCAAAACCATTATTAGTCATTTAATTTTGATCTTTTTTTTCCAATGAATGGCCAGATATTTATTAGTATTTAATTGTATGTACTCGATTCTGAAAATATATATTTAATTTAAGTATTTTTACCATAGGTATAACGAGGCAAATTTGTCTGCTAAGACGAGATCAGTTTACCTGTCAGTTTTAGCAGAGTTTTGGACCACCAAAACCCTGAGCTTTACCTCAGGTAGTTGCGCTACTGATTTTCAACCACAAACTGCTTATTTCAAAAAAATAACAATAACACAATTTCTTGTTAAATTTTTAAGTTTCTTAGTGGCGTTCGTGCACTTAAGCAATATTTAAGGCTCGCGAATTAATACAAATGTTATATATACATTAAGTTTGGCACTAATGTATATTTTTCAGTTTAATTATGTATTACTGTTTTCATAGCTTTTACTCGTGTAATTATAGAAAAGGAATTAAAAAAAAAACAATATAAATGTAGTACAATTATTTTAAATAATTTATTTTAAATAATGTAATGGGTTATTTACATGGTTGAATATCTACATATAATAATTATTTTACATTTTTTTCGTTATAAATTTAGCATTCTTAAATTTAGCAAGTATGGTTGTAACGATATATTTAAGTATATTTTTTTGTTCATAGAAAATATACATATTTATAGAAAATAAATTCAAACGTGCTATGATTTATATCAAGATTTAGACAATGTACGAACAAATATACCTAACAGCTGCCAAAATAAAATATATTAGCTGTCATTATATTAATAAAAATATCTAATTGAGGTACCCGCTAAATACATGTAAAACAATTCATAATAGGTCAATTTATACAACCATATCTGCAAATGAATGATATCTTGTTTAAAAAATTTTGTAATTTCATATATAGACAAAGATGTGAATTGGTAATTTTATTTTTTGGCAAATAATCTAAAAACATTGGTTAAAATGATGGGTATGGAAAGCTTTAGTAAAATTTACTAAAAAGCTCAATTGACGTTAACATAAATTTAGTTTATACTGAATTTAATTACACACGAAGAAGCCGTCGGGAGGGAGCAAACTTGAAAGTGGACGTTCTACAGATATGTCAATAAATATTTTAACAAATTAGGCATAATATTTATGATACTTAAATATAATATAGATAAAATAAATTGCCTGCTAATAAAATAATTGTAATCATTATAAAATTTTTTTATCAGCAACATAAAAACCGAATTCTCAAATAAATAAAATAATGACAAATATGACATTTTTTAGTGATAGGTGTTATTATTTATATATACTGATTTAGTATTATTAGTTGATATGAGAGGATAATTTTAGTTAAAACAGAGGGTCAAATAAACAATTCACATCATAATTTATCTTCCATACCGTAAAATCTAAAGCAGAATAGTTCTTTTAAATGAAAATTTTATTTGGTTTATTTGTTATATTATATGTGTGGTATATTTTTATTGATATAGACATTTAAATTAAAATGATTTTATAATTATGGTATTCATATATGTATAAAGTTGTTTCTTCTTACTAAAAGAGTTGCTTTGACTAATTTGCCATATATCTTAATTATATAACTTAGACTTATATACTTTTTATTTTGATTATAATGTCAAAATATTATAAGCAATGTTGAACAGATGTGAATTATTATTTATATTGTTGTAAATATTCCCGGTTTTAAATTATACATATATATACACACTTCTCTAGACTTGTAAATGTCAATGGATAACATTTTGCTAAAAAGATTAAAATTATATTAAAAAAAAATTCAATTTGATAACCTCTAACTTTCGATATAGTTTTAATTAATGTTATCACTGATATTTGCAGATATACAAGTTGTAAAAACTAAATTTGGTTTTAAGAAGAATCAGGACTCACGGTATGCGTCGGATCCGGAGCAGCACTAGGTCTTGATTGCAATAACGCCTGATAATAGTTTACTATTGGAAACATCGGCCAAGTTCTCGATTCTGTTGGGTCCTGTTGATCACTAGACACTACATCGATATCTTCTTCTGCAGTTTCTTCCCCCGAATCTGGAGCTAGTAGAGAAGCGACGTCAAATTGCCTTTTTCTAGTACTTCTTACGGACGCAGACGAAGGAAACACTGATGTTGAAGGTCCGGGTAAGACTGAAGGACTTACTGATAGAGGTGGAGGGCTTGGTGAATCTGCACCGTCTTCATCTACAGCTAAACCCATATGTTTCCGCACCTTCCTTTGAGCCTTTCGCCTTCTAAAATCTCCTTTTCGGAAGTCTTCAATGTTTGCGGGATGTATTGCCCAGTAGTGTCCTTTTCCATTTGCACTTCGTCCCGCTTTTATAAAACAGTCATTTAATGACAAATTATGGCGAATTGAGTTTTTCCAACCTGGGGCTCTGGTACGAAAATATGGGTAATTATCCAAAATATGCTGATAAATGTCGGAAAGCACTAATTTGCCTTCGGGCGAGCCCAAAATTGCCATAGCTATAAGTCCAATATAGCTATGCTGTGGCTTCGGTTCTTCGGGTTGTAAAGCCCGCGGAAATAGTGGATAGCACGTTAAAGGAGATGGAAACGCATTTAAAAGTGGATATCTTAATCTCTCTGCAACAGCATATTGGTAAAGCTGTAATCTATAATGATCTAAGGGCAAAAGAGCCCTCGGACCGTTAGGATCTAAGGCAAATGGCATGGGTAATCGTGGATTGGTGTTCGTTGAACTTTCGTTGCTACACATCCTTTAAACGACACTAATAACACTAAAACTGTTCACTAGTTCTATTTAGACACTAAAACAAACTCAAAATGTCACAAGTCCGTTTAAGGCCATGAAAAAAATCTCTGGGAGAGGGTAAACGAAACTGTTACTGTACTACTAAAGCACCCATCTGGGTATCTAAACATGTAACAAACACTAACTATTTGTCGACCAATATTTGATAACAGTTGATAGGCGGGGATTGTAGCGGCCAATAAGAGATCGTTTTGCCCTTCCGGTGCTGTAAAACCCCGCCTCGCCATGATGTCGATCTTCCAACTGCCTGCGTTCGCCCCTTAAAAAGAAAAATATAACTGGGGCCTACAAAATCTTTACTATTTGTATGTCTAAATCCATCGAATTTACATTTTACATTTGGTTAATACATATAGGTATTTCGGAGAACAATATCTACCCGCGGTGCTTCTTTTTTACAGTTTTCTTGGCTTAATTTTTTTTAAAGGATAATAGTTTTGATAGGGGTTATACATAGACAATAGAAAATATATATTAGCAGTTCATGCTTAAAAATTGTCGTTTTCTACAGATTTGCCTATAGCGAGGTAAAATTAGCATACATATATCAGGATTATGAATATTAAAAAATATTTTCCAAAACAGCAAAAATTCTTTTTGTGTGACACTGGTTTTTTCTTTACTTGACTATTACTGCGTTTTTTATTTTTCCACATTACTCAAAATAACTTTGTACGTAAAATTAATCATTTAAACTTACAAAAGTTATTGGGTACCACCTAAATTAACTGGTATACAAACCCTCAAACGTTAATAATTTTATTTATTCCTTTAATTAATGATCAACAAAACACTACAAAAAATAGGGACACATTGTAGTGTTTTGAAAAAATAGGGACAAGAAATAGGGACACAGAAACCGATTAATTTTCTTTTTGTCAATCCGTAATAGCATAGTAAGAAGGCTGTTGTTGAAAAGAAAATTTAATAGAGTTACTAGTTTATAAGGTTGAAGCTTAACATTTTTAATGGGTTATATACAAACTAATATTATATTCGGAATACCCGACTCTATTACGGATTTAATTTCATTTTTGTTTATTTTTTTTATATACATATGGCAACTTTTTTTTTTAATGTTATTCTTAGTTTTATCTTTTATGGATATGGCTAGGTTAGCTAGTTATTTTTCGGGGGCATGGCATTGGCGTGGGGTGCTGACGGAGGGTAATAGGAACAATCTTGTTTTTTGTAATGGATGATAATGGCGGAAATGGCCAGTTTGGTCTTAATACTCATCAATTATTGAAATCTAATAATAAGTTTTTATGTGGTCATCTCAATATTTGGTCCCTTAATACTGGATTCGATGAATTTGTAAATTATATAACTGATAATAATTTTGACATTTTGGAATTGACTGAGACCTGGTTAACAGCTTATACTGATAACTTGGCACATCAAATTGAGGGTTATAATTTCGTCAGGCAAGATCGATTAGGGCGTGGCGGTGGGGTCGGTTTTTATGTTAAAAAAATATGTTAATTTTGAAGTTTATCATATTCACAACCCGCCACAGAACTTCGAATTTTTAGGCATAAAAACTCAGATTTCTAGCAAAAATATTTTGTTTACCGTGATATATCGTCCTTCATCAGATATTAACAGTTTTCTTGATTCCATTGAGGATCTATTTACAAATATTGTTCCTTTATTTGACCATGTGATTTTTATGGGGGATATTAATATTAATTTACTAAAGAAGTGTAGACTTTCTGACAGATTTTTAGCGCTCTTAAATACATCTGATTTAAATCAAGTAATAACCGAGCCTACAAGATGGAATATATCTAACAATACAAGTACCCTATACTTGATGTCATTATTATAAATAAATATTTCCCAATAAATGGTGTCGGTTCGTTGTCTTTGCCACAAACCATTAGTGATCACAGCTTAGTATTCTGTTGTCTTGAGTTTCCTATAAAAGTAAAGAGGGACATTTTAAAATGAAATGTAGGAATTATAGTGTTATTAATATGGATTTATATGAGCATGACGATTTAAGACTTAATTGGGATAATATCTATTACGTAAATTCCGTTAACGATAAACTTGTGGCTTTTAACAACAATATACTTTGTTTAGTTGACAAACATGCGCCAATTAAGACTAAAACTATTAAAAATAAACCATTTACTCCATGGATAACGGACAATATTAAATTGCTTATGAAGCTACGAGATAAAGCACTGCGAAAATATAAAAAAATAAGACTTATTATTATAGGCAATTGCGAAACTATACAAAACATGCTATTCAGCGGGAAAAAATATCATATTTTAACACACTTTCTACAAAAAAAAAATCGTGATTTTTGGATAAATGCTAATAAACTACATCTAACTAAATCAAAGAATACCGATTTGCCTTGTAATTTTAGTAATCCAGAAGCCCTAAATAATTATTTTTCTCAATGCGTTAACCAAATTAACAATAATATATCACAAACCAAACTAAATTTTTACAATGAAAATAAATGGAATAATAGTATTCAAGAATTAAAGTCTTTTTGATGAAGAAAGGGTTAACAGTATAATTAAGACCATAAAATCAAATGCTATAGGAGCTGACGGACTTTATATAAATGATATCAAGGTTTGCCTACCTTTTTGTAAAAAACCACTTCTAAACATTTTAAATACTTGCATTCTTACAAATGTATATCCTGATATCTGGAAAAAAGCACTTTTAAGACCCATTTCAAAAATGTCTAATTCAAAAGAACTAAAAGACATAAGGCCTATAAGTATTTTATCAGTAGTTTATAAAATTCTAGAAAAGCATATTCACCAACAACTTTTGTTAACTCATTTGGTATACTTCCAGATATGCAATCGGGATTTAGGAGGAATTATAGTACAACTACTAGTCTGGTGGGAATGTTGATAATATAAGACTTAACGAAGAACATAAACAAAGCACTTTCATGGCGGTGCTTGATTTTAGCAAAGTATTTGATACTATAAATCACTTAATGCTCCTTGCAAAGTTGGGATATTTTGGTTGTTCCGAATCTACAGTTTCTTTTTTTGATTCCTATTTAAAAAATAGATTACATTAGGTGTTCTTAAAAACCAACAATGGAAGTTTGGAGCACTCAAGGTATCTTGATTTGGAAGTTGGTGTTCCTCAGGGCTTCATATTGGGACCTCTTTTATTTTCGATTTATAACTATTATAACTGTATTGAACATTGTAAATTACAACAATATGCTGATGATTTACAGATATACATGCCATTAAATTTTTCAAATTTTAATATTTCTGAGCAAAAAATTAAATCGGATATACTAAACATAGTTAATGATTCCAATGAGCATAACTTAAAAATTAACCCTGCTAAATCTAACATCATTTTATATGGCTGTAAGTCAGGAATTCTGAGACACTTATATGAAAGTATAAATATTGAGGTTAATGGAGAAAAAATGCCAGTTGTCAATAAAGTGAAAATATTAGGATTGACTTTAGGTTCTAACTTTTGTTTTGAGACACACATTAAGAACAAATTAAATATAGGCTATATGCGTCTTAGAAATCTGTACAGATTTAAAAATGTCTTAAAGAGTAAAACCAAATATTATCTCTGCAATAGCCTTATTCTATCCTTACTCGATTACGGTGATATCGTATATTCTAATTCTATAACATCTGAGCTTTCTAGATCTATACAAAAATTCCAAAATAGCTGTATAAGATTTTCTTATAGCGCTGCCTATCGGGAGCATATCACACCTTATTTAAACATAAATTCTATTTTAAATATGGAAAGGAGAAGAAAATAACACATACATGCCTTTATATATAAAATAATAAAGTCGGGTCAACCCTCTTATTTAAATAAATTATTTACTACTCTCTCGCATTTACACAATACTCGTAATGTTGGAAATTTTAGGATACCTCAACATAGAACAAGTAACTTCCACAAGTCATTTTCGGTTGTCGGAGTTACAATGTGGAATAACTTGCCAAATAATTAATAAAGATTTGTCACTTAATAAATTTTACATCAAGATTAAGCAAATTCATCTCGACTCCCAACGAGATGCCTAGTAGTATGACTAGTAGTATAAACTGCCAAATTAACTAAGACCGAAGATAAGCTGGCCTGTTCAATTTTTCTTTTGTGGTTCTCTTTTGTCTATTCTTGTTGCCTTCCGTCGCATGCCAGCCAAATTGCTTTGCCATTTTTAGTTTTAGTTTTGTTCTTTTTTAGGTTAATTTGGATTTTTTTTTAATGTTTATTTATAATGTTTTCAAGGCCTGTTTCACGCAAATTGCGCTATTGGTTTTATATAATCGCGAAGCAGTTCCTTTTACCAAAAATTGTCAATTTTTTTTCTCATGTAGCTAGCAATTATATTTATAACTATTTTTTTGGTAATAAACTTTTTTGACTTTGACTTTGACATTTACATTTTCTTTAAGCGCTTCATTTTCTTAAAACAATGGATGTTCGGTATTGGTCCAAACTAAGTCGAAATGTCCATAGATGAATAACGGACATTTTATGGATAATAATTTTACGCTCCAATGGACTTCAAAATAACTTTGTCCAATGCATTTTCATTAGCCTTTTAAAAGATGCTTTAAAAAGTTATAATAATAATATTATATATAATATTATATTATACAGTGCTTTCATTTCAAAACAATTCACCCTTAATAACTTTCTTCTTAAAAAAAAAAAAAAAAAAAAAAAAAAAAAAAAAAACACGTCAAATAAGATATACAGGGGGACGTTTAATTATGCATTTACTGAAGTTTTGTCAATAACGTCCTCACCTCCAGCTAACCTCACTTTAATATCTCAAATGGGAACCCGCCATCGTGTGATACATCATGGTAAGGAGCGTAAAATTCTCTATTTAACGGTACAAAAAAAAAATGAAATCGGTAAATGTGTAAGCAAATAGATAGCGAAAAAAGTCTAGAAATAATGAATATTTTATTTACGCCAAACTGTGGTATTTTAAATGAATACTTTTAGTGTGGTACCTACATCATTTTAAAATTCCTACATTTTTTATAATAGATCATCAAAAAAAAAACAAGCAATTTAAAAGTTAAAATGTGTGGTAACAAACAGTACATTTAGTTCAAGCAAATTATTTATTTTTTTTAAGTAAAGAATGTATACCGTTATTTGCGAGAAAAAAGAGTGTCTTCAAATTTTTTGCAATTATTAAGGGTGGATCGTTTTGAAATGAAAGCACTGTATAATAATATTATATGAGTTAAATAATACTTAAGTCCAGTTGAGAAAGTTGTTAAGAAGAAAATTGTTGACAAGGCATTGCGGACTCTTATTTTTATAGATACATTAGTCCATCTCTGATCGAGAAATATTGCTTAAATATATAGGACATTAAACAAATAAAAATAAAAATCCATCTTCAGTCGAAAGTCTAACGACGCGTTATTGTATAGCATTTTTCTGTTAATATTCCTCTCATTATAATGTGTATGAGTAAATATCAAATACCTATTCAAATTTAAGATAATAGGCCTTAACATTTTTATAGTCTAGATATAATTATCAATATAATATAAATTATCATCGTCTCTAGATATTTCTAAAAGTTTGGAAAATCATGTTTAAAATAACAAAAAAAATCTTTTTTTGTATTAACAGCAAAAATTGCAATATTAAAATAAATACTTATTTTGACACCACAATAATATATTTTATTCCAAAAAAAGTATTTAAGATATTCATGACGTAAATAAGATGTTTTTTCAAAGCATCTCTGTGCTATCTGAGTGACTGACTCTTAACCATTTTTTTGTTTCAGAATTATTTGGATATACAAAATACATTTTTTGAACATCTTGTATTATGGATGAGACAAAGTTTACCTCATCCATTAAATAACCTCATGTAGAAGGTTGCTGACATGCTTTTTTATATATCCCTTTGCATTATCGAATTATTTGTCATTATTACCAGTGGACATTATTGTTTAATTTTGTGACATTTGTCTCATCCTAGAGGATAAATTAACGGATGTCCGTTAAACCTTTATGCTTCCTAATAGAGAAAACCTTTGGATATCCATAGGACACATTTATGCTTTCTGCGATTTACAAGTATTCCTAAACTATAAGTAACTTATTATGCAATAATATTATTTTTCATTTAAAAAATTAGGATTTTTAATTGAAATTTCTATTATAATAAAATTTAACATACTTTGTTATGTTTTTAGTGAAAAAGTAAGGTAACTACAATGTTTATTTGTAAAATTATAATGCTCATAATAAGCATCAAATTTTATATCAGAACTCACATGGTATATTTTCTGTATGTTTCCTACTTGTAGGTTAGAACTGCAAACTTATAGGGGATTTATAAAATATTTAAGGTGAACAAACCAAAAAAATAACTATCTATGTTCTACGCCAATGTGTAAATTTCCGAATAAATTTGCTTGAGATTAAAATTTAGTTGTACTTAATAATGACAACATAAACACATTTCAAAATTTAATTAATATAATTGTAACTGCTAAAACTATTATTGTAGCTGCTAAATGCAACTTAAAGAATAATTGGATATAATATATATAATAGTTAATTACAAAAATAGATTTGGCATATATAAGGACTTCAATTCAGACAATATCATGTTGGAAACAAAATTTAAAAATTCCGTAAAAAATAAAATAAAAGTACTCAGAAATATTTTTTTTAAAGATAAATGGAGTAAGGCATGCTAAAACAATGGAAAACTACTTTTTAAAAAATAACTCCATTAATTGTAGTAGTATCTGAAAACTTTTTATTGAAGAAAAACTGACAAGTAATATACAGAAAGTCACCGAAGAGTTTTTCAAATATTAGTACTAATATTGCTAAGGAAGTACAATTACAAAATTTGGATGAATATACGATGTTCAATAAAGTTGCTGTGTTCATAGATCTACGCAAGGCATTTGATGTTGTGAATCACGACTTTCTACTAAGGAAATTAGAGAACATGGTTTTCGCGGTACGATAAAGAGGTTGTTAAAGTCTTATTTGAATAATCGTAGACAATACATAATAATAGATGAGACTTCTAGTTCAATTTTGTACAATAAGAGTGAAGTTTCATAGGAATCCGTATAAGGACTCTTGTTATATTCATTATTTAAGTAAAGCCTACAGTTGGCAAGTTTAAAGTGGGGAAATACCTTTACCATACTTGGTCATATTGCAAATGATGATCTCAATCTGTACTATAGATGGTTGTTACAAAATAATTTAAAGATTATTATGGATAAAACCAAATATTTGATATTTAAACAAAAAAATAAAACCATAGCAGATGTGAATATTTCAATTACAAATTATAAAAAACGGACAACGTCAAATATTTGGAGCTTATTTTAAACGAATATTTAAACTGGAAACCACATATTGTATTTACGAAAAGCAAAATTATATAGATATTAACGATGGGAAAATAGTTCAAAATAATATTAAAGAAAATAAAATAAATTGCTTTAAATATTATTTTATATCATAATGCATCAATTATGTAATCATTTAGGATCATACCGTCACAAACAAAAAATTATTGGTTTGATATATATATGACGTATGCGTTCATTGCGTATTTTTTATATTTTTTTGACCACTATATTTTATAATTTTTCTTTAAATCAATTTTACGATTAAACATAAAATTATTCTAAAAACTATTTTTTTTTATTATTAGATAGGAACGTTATTTTGTTGTATTTAATTCTTTCCCCCGGTTTTTAAAACTGGTATTAAAGAGTTCTGCTTTTTCATTTTTTTTTAATTATAAGTACCATTAACTTATTTTTACAATAATTATTATTCGTAATTATTAAGTATGTGGTTTTTTGCTGTATTTCATTTTACTTAAAGAGCTTATTTGTTTCTGTTACCATATTAAAAAAGGAAATTTGGATAAATAAACATACTAATAGAAATACCAAAATTGTAAGATAAAAGTGTTTTTATACAGAATATTGTTTACATAATATTCAGTAACCAATATTATAAAAATAAAAATAAAGCAGTATATATGACGTAAAATTTATTCTGAAAAAATATATGCTTTCAATAATATATCATGGAATCAATTTTAGTTATAGGTACGTTAGATAAAATTCGGAAATTTCTGAATATATACAGAAACTATATCAAGAAAAGCTTATATACCTTACAGTACAAAATTCTTAACGCTGTCAAAATAAAAATGCACTAATTTTACGGTATGGGCAACGTAAACTTTCTGAAATTTGCATATTTATTTTTCGTAGTGAATCATTGATCGATGTACAAATATAATTTATTTAACTTTTATTAATTTTATTCTATTAACAGCGATCGTTTAGTTTTTTTTTATGTCTTGTTTTGATTGATTCAACATCAAAATTTTGTATTGTTATAACGAAAAAGATTATTAAGTCCGAACAAACTCAACAGTTAAATATTGACTAAATTAATAATGGCGAATATTAATTATTAAATATGTAAACAGCATCATAAGCTGTCAAGAACTTTGTTTGTCAGTTGTATTTATTATTTGTGCGTTTAGTATGTTTAAGATAGGCAAAAGGGAGGGAGAATAAATATTATTGACTTTTGACTTATTTACGGCTTATTCACTGAAATGCCAAGTCATTTCTCATAAGTATTAATTTTTTAAGTTGTGTTTTTTCCCAATACCCTAATTTGTACTTATTTATGATGAATTATAGCTGTGTTAGTAAAATAATACCAGGCTATACTCTATTTCAGAAGTGTATAGAGCAATAAACTGGGGAATTCCGTTCTGTTTGGCTACATTTCGTGGTAGTTCATAGGCGCAGGTACTTATAATATTTATGAATTTAATTTTTACGGATTAAATGCCTTTATTTTGAAAGAGATTAAATACTAAATAAATACTTTTAATCCTTTTGTATAGGTACCTATCTTTTAACGCTTTGTAACATGCAAAAATGGGGTCAGGTACTATATACAGACTATAAATACTTTTAAATCATATTTTAAACGTTAGTAGTCACTGCTACGCTGTAGTGTAATCACAATATTATTATCCCAATATTTAAAAAATGGAGGTATTCAGTCCAACGAAAAGATGTACTAAAAATTCTCCACTATCGCTGAGTGAAAAAGTTATTATTTTAAATGTACATGATTGCATAAAACACGATTACCCTAGTTTTACTGTGCAAGAAATTGTTGAAAAATGTTCTCGAATGAGTGGAATTGGAAAGTCCACCATTTTCAAATTGTTGCGGGAAAGAAAAGTAGCAGGTCAAGTGGAATCTCCCAAGCAAAAGCCAGGAGGACCTACAAAAGTCCTTGATGAAAATGCTAAATGTATAATTCGAAGAATAGTTCACTCTTTTTATTTTAAAAAGGAAATACCCACCCTAGACAAAATTTTAATGGAGCTTGGCCGAGATGACAGTATTCCGTTGATAAGTAGAAAACTTTTATGGAAAACTTTAAAAAATATGGATTTTGCCTGGGAAAAGCATAACCGCAAACTGGAGGACACACTTTTACTGGAGAGCGACGAAATTGTTTGTTGGAGACGACAATACTTGAGAAGTATCAAGCAGTACCGCAGGTAGCAAAAGAAAGTTTTTTATCTTGATGAGACGTAGATTAACAAAGGTTATATAGTCCAAAAAATGTGGCAAGACAAAAATATAACCAGTGCTCGCCAAGCTTTCATAGAAGGCCTGTCTACGGGTATTAAAGTACCTTCGGGAAAAGGAAAAAGACTTATAATCACACATATTGGAAGCGAAGAGGGATTTTTAAAAGAAGGTCTGCTAACCTTTGAGTCGACTCGCACAGGAGATTACCATGAAGACATGAACTCAAACGTTTTCGAGGACTATTTTGGTGAAATGATAAAATTTCTTCTGGCTAATTCGGTGGTGGTTATGGATAACGCAAGCTATCATTCACGGCGAATAGAGAAGACGCCAACTTCAAGTTGGAAAAAGCAAGAAATTATCGATTGGCTGACTGCAAAAGGTATTGCGTTTGAAGCAAATTTGATAAAAAAAGAACTGCTGGCAATAGCAAACTTACACAAAACTCGTTTCATGAAATACGCCGTGGAAGATATAGCCCAAAAATATAATATAACTGTACTGCGCTTACCGTCATATCATTGCGAACTAAATCCTATAGAACTGATATGGGCGCAGGTAAAAGGATTTGTAGCAAGACAAAACACGACTTTTAAAATGAAAGATGTTAAGCTACTGTTTGATTAAGCCATTACGGAAGCGACACCAGAGAATTGGCGAAAAGCAGTCCAGCATGTAATTAAGCAAGAGGACAAAATGTGGGATCTTGACAACCTCATCGATCGATCGATGATAAATTATAATATTATCGATCGATCGATCGATAATATTATAATTTAAAATTGTTATACTATTCAAAAAGTGCCAGATCCAAAAGTGACATTTTCAACTGTTTTACTCTACATATTATGTTCAATAAATTTGTGAAAAAAATATATTATTCCATTTAAACAAAAGTAACTTTCTAAAATAAAATAGCATTTAAGTACATTAATTATAAGGTAAAAAACAAGTCCCAGTTGCACGCCTTTGGCGAACCGTTTTCAATGTTTATCAGTGGGTAACAATGGGCAAAACTCATAAATTGACCCAAAACCGGGTGGCACTACCTGCAATCAACGAAAAGAAAGAATTTTACATTGAAACTAATACCCAACTAAGGTAGTGGCATAAAATATTGGTGGATCACCAGGTACCACTTTTGCATACCTAATGAGGTTTTATTGCTCTACACACTTCTGAAATAGAGTATAAATGAAAAAATTAAAGTAAGGTATAAACCCAAGACAAAAGTAAGACTATTTGCGTATTTTAGTGCAATGCTCAATATTTGATTAACTTGAAGCAATATTAAAGAAAAAAAAAATGTTTTAAATAAACATATTTTTGTACACTTATTTTTTGCTTTACAGTTTCAATTAATTACAAAATGCACATTATAAAACCTTTATAGAACATGCTAGGCAATATAAAATCCAGTTAATTTTCAAATACTTGCATGGGACATCTGATATAAATACCTATTATACCATAACTTTAAGGTGCGCGGATTTATATACTAACTATTGATAATTATTGTTTATAATCCACTTTATAGTAATAATAATTATCACACATCATTTAATATTTATAAATTTAGCGCCCATAAACTAATGTCATTCTATTAATATCGGAAATACATTCATATAATATAGGTACTCTCTGTTTATTGATTTAATATACAAAATTTATAGATTGATACCATCATTTATTATTTTAATAACCGATTAACATATTAACCTGATGTTCACTGTTTTGATTTAACTTATAGGATTCATAACTTAACTACCTACAGAAATATGCGTGTTTATTATAATTAGTCGTTTAGTCGTTGTTTCTCATTGGTGCTAAGTTAATGTCAGCTTTTATAGGTTCAATGTAGTTTTTTATTAATATCACGTATCTTTTACTTTTGGTGTATGCAAAAAATAAATAGATTTTACTTATTATACTTAGCTGTTCTTATATTATATATGTATATTATATCTATAATGACAAAAAGTTCTAATGCTTCATGCGAAATTGCTGTATGAGGCTTTCATATAATATAACATATAGAGCGCATAGAGATTTTTAAAACAAAAACCCATTTTTTTAATATTTCTTATTTGTTACTAAGTTGAATTTTTTATTTTTTATTATTATCATGTGCAAATATACTGTATTTTTTAATAATATTAAAGATTTAAAAACTATTATGTAATTATTAAACAGGAGTACCAAAATAAATTCACATTTTCGAATTTTTTTATTCATTATAAAAGCTTTTAATGTTGTTTCGTCCCTACATAAATCTAAGCATGTTTTTTCATTATTTAATATGAAAACATAAAAAGTGAAAAAGTCATGAAATTCAAAACAAAATCGAATACACTGAACGACACTATTGATAAAGTAAATATGGCAAATTTCGACGTATACATAAACAGGGTAGGTAGTTCTATATAATAAATAAAAAAACACCCTGTCACTCTATTTATGATGCTGTTCCTAATATCAAAGTTGCATTGATTTATCCATGATTTTAACTTTAAAATATGCAGAATGTATTTTAATATTATGACGAAATTCAGGCACGTATTCCTTGTGTAATGTACCCATGTATACATATTACATCTTTATTCCTATATATTCCGATATGCTAAATTATTTTATTTTTATGTAATTTCCTTTGACGATTAGAATGTAGTTAGATGACCAAATTATATTTTAGGTTGCATTTTAGGCAAAAGATTCAAGTTAATTAAGTTGTTTCGTTATTTAATTCCAGAAATAAACAGTAAAGTTGTACAATACCCGTGAACCTATGAGTTACCTCTTGTACCTCAATTGTGATCGCTTTATTGTTAGGACCTATTAATAACTTAAGAATATATCATAATATAAAACTGCAGAATGAAACTCATAGCAATAATGTTGTATCAGTCGTAATAATTTAATTAACAATAAGTACATTATTAAAAGTAAATTATTTTCCATCGTCCATTACACTTACATAAAATCAAGCAAAAAATTTCCTATGAACATATGTACTAGATGTTTTAGGTTTTGAACTAGAATTGTAAAAAATTTGTTTTTTTTTTTGCTAAATTGATTATTTTTCTAAAAATGAATACGCAGGTTCTATGCATCTAGAGCTATTTTTCTATACACAATTTGAATTTTTATATTCGACTTTTCTTTTAATAAAAAATATTTTTGCATTTTTAATATAATATCTGATTTCTCGAACCTTTTTCACCCGATACACGGTTTTTGCAAGTATAAAAACCATTTTTTGTGAATAACCATTAACGCCTATAAATCTGATTATGGTAACAATCAAGTTTTGTTACTATGTAACAATTACTTTTGTTACCATTATTATTCTAATTAATAATTTATTGTATTTTTTAAGGAACTGAAAATTTGCAATTAAAAGACTTTCGTTCTTCCAAGAAGTTAAGGATATATGTTCAGGAACGTTTTTATTAAATTTCATCCAAGAACGTCATTGAATTTTGTTGAAATATTAAAAAACCTCTGTAGACAGATGTGCACTGTTTTTAGTATTAAGTTTTGTAGCTACTACACGGATCACTGTGGGTTTTTTTGGAATTCAATTATTTCTTTTGTTAAATCAATCTTTTAATGAAAACTATTTGATTCTTATTTTACGACTGCTATTCATAGGATTTAAAGCAGAATTTAGAACATAAATTGTTGATTACCGTTGGTTAATCAAATAAATAACATTAAATTAGTGAAGGAATTCATAAACATTTGATCGTCACGCTTGTACACTTGTGAGTGCCGTTCGTTGATTTAAGGTGCAAAATTATTTTTGTTAAATAGTGTCAATATTAATAATGAAATCAATTTAAATTGAAGGTTCTAGCAATTCTTACAATGGAAAAACCTTATTGGCATAAAGTGATTTCATATTACACAAAATTATCTAACATATTAAATTTAGACCTTTTTTTAGACGTACATTTCATTTCAAAGACGCTACACTGAAAGAAATCAGGGCGCGCTGAATTGGTTCAGCTCATAGCACATCTGCTTCTGTGTTTGCAAATCTTTATAATTGGATAAATGAGGTTAAATGTGGCCATTCATCCACAAAAGATGAACGTAGTTCAACAGGCCCTATAGAAAATTACTGTTCCCGCAAATATTCAAAAAATGTGGATTCTTTTAATTATTTCACTTAAAAGACACTGTAAAAAAAATTGGCAACATGGGTGTCGCGTTTGCTGATGACGGTGAAATTAGCCGACAAGGAGAACCACAATCTTTCGGGATGGATGCGGCATTATTTTCATAGATTTTTTGCGATATGGATAAACGATAATAGGGATGTATGGTATGCATAGTTATTGCATCGGTTAAGCGAGGAAATGAAAGAAAAACATCACGTTAGAGATGTGCGGATAGTATCTACTCCATACTTTAATATCTGATACATGCGAAGATTCGAAGTAATCGAATCCTTCGACCCCAACTACTCGTTACTCGAATACTTTTTTAAATCCCAAATTTCCATGTCACCGTATTATGCGTACTAAATATATTGTATAAGTAAAATATGGCAATATTGTTAATAAAATGAAATATACGGCCGCCGATCGGCCCAACAATAATTAATCAATAAGACCTATTTATATTTATCCGGCGTTGTCGCCAGTCGCCACGCACTTGCTTGATACTTCGATACTCGATACCTTGTTCTAGGTAAAAGTATTTGAATTCGTCCGTCGTGCCGGATTACTTTTTATTAGCTTAAGTATTAAATTATCATTTTGCAGCCCTAAATTTAATATAGGTATTCATATAAAGTCTTAATATTTGCCTGTATATTCTCTAACAACTAACAAGTATACAAGGAATGACTACTTTGTAACGAATACAAAGTATCTGATACTTATAATAGTTAAAATATTAGATATAAAGTATCTGTATCTACTCATTACTTATAAAAGTAATCGTTGCACATCACTACATCACGTTTAAAGAAAAAAATCGTCTGGCATCTTGACATTGCGCATATGCATATCTGTGTAGTTTTGGTGTCCAAAATTACAGAATTGAAATTCCAATTGTTACAAAATCCACCGTATTCACCAGATTTGGCTTCCATTATCTTTCCGAATTTGAAGAATTATACTTCCACCATATTTGGAAGAAAATTGAAGAAAATATTTAGAGCTGAGAGAAAAAAACACTGTTTCAAGAACTTACGGAACGATCTTCGAATTTTTCCCAAAATATTGTATCAATACCTGTACAGTTAAAGAGGAAATGCTATCCAAGCGTTTATATCAGTAAAACAACGATAACAAATACAAATCCCAGTTTGTTGAAAACTACTTGGTTAAGTAAACATAAGACTCCTTTAGTGGATTGGCCCACACAGCCTCTAGATCTTAATCCTATAGAAAATTTATGAGATTATGTCGTTAAGAAGATTTGCCATTTTCTGTGAAAACGGTGCAAGACTTGGCACCTAAAAGTTGGAAAGTAGTAAATATCAGTAGGTTGCTATCTACTTGTAGTTTTTATTCGGGTTCAAGTTCTCAACTTTTGACCAAAATATTAATTTTGTGCATTTTTCTGTTTGTTGTCTATTTTGTTTTCAAAATAAATCAAATTAGGTGGTATGTTATATTTAGTGTAGTAAGATAAATTTGTTATTTGTTACTTTATGCTTCCTGATTTCTTCAAACTAAATATCTTACATTAAAAAGTTTTTACTTTTCGATTTCCAGATAGTTCTTGATGTTGGCGATAATTACATAGATCAAAATGGCCTAGGGGACGAGGAAAAAAACGTTTTATTATTTGTTGGATATTCCTAGAAGATACCTTATCACATTCATCAATTAAGTTACTCTTGTTGATATTAAATAAATAGCAAGCAAACAACTTGATCGTGAAATACGGCCACGAGTTAATGGGGCAGCATGAATACTGGCGATATCGCAGATGTTATAATTCATTGTTGTGGGAAAAATACATACTGGTCCAACAAGAGCAACAGAACTTATACATGATAGGAATATGAAAGGTACCAAAGCGAACCCTTGCTCTCTTCGGCTGGAGTTTCGATATGTTTTTGAACTACTCTAGTTCCCATTGAAAAGGTGAACACAAATTCTGGAACCCACTGTTCGTCCTCGCGATACAGAATTTGGTAAAAATTTTGTACTTATTCAAGACAATTCACGTTTGCACATTGCAAGAAATGCTAGAAACTTTTTGACAGCATAATATTTAGGTATTACCAATGCCTGCGCAATCCCCTGACTTCAATACTATCCTGAGCACATTTGGCATATGTTGAAAAGACATAGGTGTTTGTCATGACGTGTGTGTGAAGAGGTGTTTTAAATCACGGAAAGACAAGGGAAGAACTGCTGAACTCTATGTGAAACAAATTGAGCAAAACGTCATTGACAATTTAGTTAGGAGCATTCCAAAAAAAACTGTCGAGCTGTAGTTAATAACAAGGGTGGTCATAAACTCTATTAAAAGGACTTTTTTAACTTTTGTCTCTATTAAATTTCGTATTTTCGAATTTTCGGTATTTTACTTCTGTAAATTGTCTTACAGTATTATTATTATTAATTCTCCGGTAAAAGGCAATGAACTTTTGTGTTTTTGATAAATATAATGTTCAACGGTGTTTCTAAAATATAATAACTCATGAAGTTCGTGTATTATTGGTTGAAATATTGGTGAACTATTTCTTAATATGATAATATGACACCGGACTTCCTAAAAATATACCGACAAACTTCAAGGCGTGGTAAGCGACATCAAAACAGATATTTTTTTTAAATAAACATATGGCCGCAAAGGAGCTGTTTGCGCTCTAAAGCAAAAAAACTGTTTTTGGTACTATTATTTTGCGCAATAACTGAATCCCTATTTACAGTGCAAAAAACATTTCTTCATCATTAACTTTCCGAACATTCCCAGCTTAGGATCGTGAAAAAAATTTTTTTTTTTTAACATGTTCATCAACTTGCATTGATTTAAAATTTGCATTAAAATTTCAAATAATTTCTCATTTAAAGAATGCATCTGGCTTACAATGAGGTTCTCTGCAATGGAAGAAACCTCATCATTAAAACCTTTTCTATTCATCGCCTTGGAGAGATTGAAACACTAAGACGTCCTGGCGGAGTATTACACTATGTAGAAGATAACCAATCTACAAGTGTTCGTGCAATTACGCACGTGATAGGATAATCTAGGGATTCGGTACATTGAGTCCTCCAGGAACAACTTTTCTACCCTTTTCATTTACAAATGTCCCTTCTTTAAATCTTGAAGATTATCCGCCTCGGTTACTTTTTGTCAATAGTTTTTGAATCGTAACGTGCCTGATTTTGAAAAAAAAATTATTTTCAGGTTGAAGCATGTGTCATGCGCGGTGGTTACTTCAATACCAGAAACAGGCATATTTAGCATAATGAAAATCCGGACGTTGTGGCCCCTAGAAGACACCAACAACAAATTTCTGTAAACATCTGGACTGGTATTTTTGGAGAAAACATAATTTTTTACTTATTGCCTGCCCGTTTGAATGCAGATATTTACCTTTTCTATAAAATACTTTGCCTTGATTATTGCGAAACATCCCCATAAACAAGTAGTTTCAACATGATGGGACACTCCACTTTTTGGTGCAAACGTGCGCCGGTATTTAGATCAGCGATTTTCCCAACGATGTATTCGAAGGGGAGGTCCCGTTGCCTGAACCCCGCGTTTTCCTGATCTCAACCCTCTAGACTTTTTTCTTTGTGATTATCTGAAAAGTTTGATATATCAAGCACACGTGTTCCTAATGAGGAAGATCTGCTAGCAAGGATAATGGCGGTACTCATATAGAAGCAATTCCTGGAATGTTCTTTAGTATTAGAAATGGGCTATTGCCTTATTGGTAGTAGAGAATCTAGGCCAGTAAGATTTCGAAACGACTTTACAAGGCCGGCTTTTTCTTTTGGGCTTATCTAAAATCAAAGGTAATGAAATAAAAAACAGAAAATTTAAGGTAAAATATTTATTAACGAGCAAGCTATTTTAAAAGTTCATATTTAAGACGAAGTTCAAATAATTATTTCTATCGTGAAGATCACTAATAACTCCTAAATCACAAATATTTAAGTAAATATTTCGGTTAATAGTAAGTGTGTTTTACCTTAAGATATTGCACCTTCCTAATATTTATTAAAGTCTGTAGCGCTAGACGCAAGAGGTTAAACTACACTCAATATATTCTTAAACAGTTCGTATATTTACAAAATTACACGTTAACAAATTATTAATTTTAGTCGAAGGTTGAATTATTTCTCTCACCTTATCAATAGGAATAACAAGTCTATATGCTAGTCCTAGTTATGCGTCACAATACAATGTGTCCTGAAAAACTTAAATCGCATTCCCCAATGTTACCTCATTAATACAACAATACTGTTGTTATGGGGGTATTAAGAAAACAATACTGAATTTTGTATTTGGACCAGAATTCTGGAAAAAAGCGTAAAAAGATTTAAGAATCTTGCTTGTTTATATATCTGTCCAAAAACTGTATTGAAAAAAATTCAAATTCTATCCAGAATATTAGGGAAGTTTTGCTGAGATATCGGTTTACAAACTTTAAAAATGATAATATTTAAAATTCTTCCCCATATATTTACTTTCTTTCATCCTCTCATCCAAAGGAGATTACTTAGGTCTCGTCACTGAAAAGGAGGGAACAATAGACTTAGGTTACACATTTCCATAAAATTAATTTCGGTTCGTAAAACCTTAGTCTGCGATAAGGGTCATCTTCTTCCAGCTTGTATAGTATTAATCTCGCATAGATGATACCTTCATTTTTTAATATATGCAAAACAGTCCCTATTTTAAATTGTATTTCCAATTTTGTATAAATTTTTTGACGATTTGAACATTAACAGTCTTCGACTTGTTTCTTAAATTCCCTCTCAGTTTAGACTGAAGACCTTATGAATTTATTATTGAGATTCTGTTTTATTTATAGCCAGTACAAATAAAAATGTCCATTCTTTGAGTTTTATATAAATGTACCAAATTGGTAATAAAATAAAGGTTTATGTCAAAGTTACTTTTTGATACATAAATATCATACAATAATTTGAGCTTAAACTAAATAATATGAACGATGCAAAATAGGAATAATTTAAAATACAAAATAAATAATTTAGAATTTATAAAAAATTGTTGTCGTAAAGAAGTACATGTTTTGCACAAAAGTCATGTAAGTAAGGTTGTCTTTCTCGCCAATAAACGCATTTATTATTTTGTTTAATATACAATACAGTTTTAAATTTAAAAATCATCTGCGTTTGGCTTAAGAGTAAAGCTGTGTGAAAAATTGTCAAGCTTTTGATTTTGTACAGTCAAAGTACAACAAACCGATGCGATCGGACTGTTGCGCAAACGATAAAACTTGAAAAACATGTAAATCCTATATTTTAACGAAGAATAGAATAAGTGGAAACTTATATATAACTGGAATAAAAATCATTGAATTAAATTTTTTGTTTGTTTGTTTTAATTTAAATCCAATAATTCTTAAATGCAATAATTTACTCAAGGTATAAGAGGTTTTCTTTTTAACACGCTTTTATCAGCTCGGGTAGTATTTGTGCTTTATTTTCACTGGTTTCTAAAAGTCTGATCAACTAGAAACTTTGCACACGTACCAAGGACGCATGACAATGCAATAATTTGATAACACCTTCCTATTATCCTTATTAGGACTGCCAGGATTAATTAATTCTACTTACACTCAAGTTTGGTTAACATTCAAAAACAATATGTAATCAATGGCAAATAGGTCTGTCTATATTTGCACGGACGGCCAGCAAAATGTTGATTAATTGTGTGTTAAATTTATATTTTCTATTTATCAAATTAGTATATTTTTTCAGTTAACATTCATTTTATTGATTTTAATTAAAAGAGTAAGAAAAGTTTAAACATGCCGCCGCCCCTGAAAGTATCTAGGTAATATAACATATTCTCAACAAGATAATAAATAATACTTTAAAAAAACTAAAAAAACATGCTTTTATTGCTAATCGAACTAAAAGTACAAAATAATATTTAATTACAAAGAGTTTTTATTATAGTAGTACAAGTTTGGACAATCAATTATAATTAATTTCCTCAAATAAAAATCATAATAAAATTTAAGTTATTAACAGAATAATTGAAATTAAAGTAAAAAGCGTGGGGTGCTCGATATATTAAATATGACAATTATTCTATTGGCAACTGTCTATGAGAGAAGAGTTATGAAAATAAAGTAAAATGCACCCCACACTTTTTACTTTGACTTGAATTATTGTGTTAATCAGTTAAATTTTATTATGATTTTTATTTGAGGAAATTAATTATGATTGATTGTCCGACCTTCTACTAATTAAAAATTATTTTCTACTTTTTAGTTCGATTAGCAATAAAAGCGTGTTCTTTTAGTTTTTTTAAACTATTATTTATTTAATAATAGATTTAAAAAAAAAATTAAAATAATTAATTTAAAAAAAGCGATGGAGATTACCTCGAAATATTTTGGTAGTACCTCCAGGATTTTCAATTAAATTTTTCTGGAATATCCAAGAAATGCTTTAGAAGATGTTGTGGTTATGTTATCTATTTTATTAAAATAATTTAGGATTTTGAGTTAAAAAATAAACTTATGTTTTTTTAAATGGAATACAATACACTTATTTTTAAAAATAAGCAAATGAGAGATAATTTTTGTAAAATATTTACCTATTATTTTAACTTATTAATAGTATAGTAACTTATTAATAGTAGACCGTGATAAAATGACAGATTCTTATAGAACATTCAATTGTAAAAAAAGCTATTTCTTATTTTTTATTTATTTAAAATTCTTTTCTTCTTAAAAACTGTATTCAAATATTTTATAAAAATTATTCAAAATTGTTTTCACTTTCTCTTACACAAATTTCGTAATGCGCTTTATCGAATTTAAAAGTATAATGGGACATGCATTCAAATTTTGTAAAGCTGTTAATTGCTTCCTGTAATTTTTTAAATAGCCCTTCAAAAAAGTCCAAAATGGAAAAATCGGAAGATCTTGCTGGCCACCTTATGGGACTATTGCATCCCACTCATTTTTTCGGAAACAAACCCTGTAGGAATGGTCGAATAATATTAGCTTTATGTCCTAGTACACCTTGCTTAATATAGATTGTTTAAATTTGCCAAAGGAACTCATTCTAAAAGTTCAGGAATTACTACTTGTAGTATGCTTAAATACCGGTCTGCCATTAGCACTCCCTCAAACATTCTGACAACAATTTACCCACCCAAAATGAAACATGCAACGCTAGACCACCTTCCTTGTCGTTAACTAATGTCTGCTATGAGGCCTATTAAAGATTCCATAGATACAGAAAAATACGCTTTATCTCTCCATAATATAAATCGGAGGAAATAATGTAATATGTAACACAAAAAATTAAGCGACGTTCAACGTTTCCAGGTTGTAACAATTTATTCCTTGTACGGATGAAATTCATGTGTTTTAAAAATGAAATGGGCCTTAGCGTTCTTGACCCCGACTTCAGACCCAATGACTACAAGATGTAGGTGGATTTGCAACTACAAATGCGAAAAAGCAAATTTTGAATAATTTTTTAGTCTTGGTTACGAAAAGGCGCCATGATTAATTACATTTTCTGTTATTCTTAAAAACCTGTCGGGAGAAGTTGGTCTTTTCTCGGGATAACTACAAAAAGTAATGCAACCCGTTAATAAGTAGGTATATAATGGATAAAAAAATTGTAGGTACCTGTTAAAATATAAGTATGTCGCCTAGAGGGAATTGTCATTACATATTATGTAGCAAACTAGCAAATAATTTTTTTAAATTTTTCCCAATTTCTTTGTGCTGCCCTTCTGAATCTGAATAAATGCAAATTGCATTGCACAATTGAAAAGCCACAGCTTTTTTTACAATTAATGGTTTTTGAATTTTCTGGCATACTGTCTGAGATACACGGAATAGAAAAATAGGTAATTATTTTACGAAAATTGTCTCTCATTTTGTCATTTTTGGATATATTTTTAAAAAGGAAAAAATAAAGCGGATTTTTCTATTTATAAATATACAGGATGTTCTATATAAAAAAAACAGAAGTTTATTTTTTATCTCAAAATCCTAAAGCCATTTTTACTTTTTAAATATGTTAAATAATAATTGAGATATAAGAGGAATATCAACATTTTTAAAATCAATTAGACACATTAGATTAAAAACTATGATAGCTATCAACTTTTTGACAATGACATATTTCGTTTCATAAAAAAGTAGCATACTCATGCGAAAATTAGCAAATTTTCAGTTTAGGTAAAACCAAACGGGCGCCAGTAAAATGAATATTGTCACTGATGTGAGGAAAAGTGTCAATAAATCAGTGACAGTCCATTTTTGAAAACAAGTATGAATTATTCAATCGACGAAAAAATAGCCATAATTAAGTGGCATTATGCGGGAAACAGTTTTAGAGCAGTATCTGAAATGTTTTCAGTTTATTTCCCCACCGAGCCCATTCCGTCCATTTCAACTATTAAACGTATTGTCAATAAGTTCGAGTCCAAAGGTACCGTAATAAATAATTGTAAATGTTCAACTCATGATATCGAAAATAGAGCCGAAGAAAGAGAGAACAGAGATCTTAATATTCTACTGAGTGTGGAGGAAAACAAGATGGTTAATACGAGGGTTCTTAGGCAAAAGGTAAGTAAACATCATACAACGGTATTGCGCACTTTAAAGAAACACAAATATTTTTCGTATAAATTCGAAAAGAGCGAAGAATGGAATTTTGTTTTGAAATGATGGAAAGAGCAAATAATGATTTTTGAAGAGCAAAGAATTTTTTAAGAAATATTTGTTTTACCGATAAATGTACATTTACCCTCAACAATGAACCAAATGTTCAGAATTGCTGGTATTGGAGCCAAGAAAATGAACATCGCTTTGTTCATACTCGGACAGAATATCGCCAAAAAACAAATGTATTCGTGGGAATTATCGGACACTATATCATTGGACCCTTTTTAATAGACTTTAACCTAACAGCTGAAACCTATTTGGACTTATTTCAAAATCAAATTGGATCCGCCTTGAAAGAAGTTGTTCAGGAAGATCAAATGATCTGGTACCAAATGGATGGTTGCCCGGCCCATAATGCCCGTATGGTTAGAGAGTGCTTGGGAAATGCTTCTAACGGCAATATTATTGGTCCACGGTACCGGATACTTTGGCCAGCCAGGTCATCTGATCTTTTCCGAATGCCTTCTTTTTGTGGGGTCATTTAAAAAGTGTCAAATTTGAGAATCTAAACCAGTTACAAAACGCTATTTCGTTAGAATGTAATAAAATTTCTCAACATCAACTTGGTAACGTTAGAAATGAATTTTATGATCGGTTAGGATATTGTTTAGCTGCTAATGAACATTTGATTAATTGATGTTTTTATGTAATTCTCCTTAATTTTTAAAAAAGTTACTGTATTTTATTTTTCCACAGTTAGTAAAATATTAAGAGTTCTGTTCTTTTTTTTCGGATCTATTTTCGATCTTCTGAGTTAAACATTTACAATTATTTATTGCAATGTCTTTGGACTCGAATGTACTAACAATAGGTTTAATGGTTGAAATGGACCAGATAGGCTTGATGGGAAAATAAATTGAAAATATTTCAGATACTACTATTGGTTTAATTAAATTCTAAGTATGATAAAATGAATTTTTTAATAATCGATAATAATAATTGTTATTGGTTTAACTTCATCGTTATATTAAATAAAAGTTTAGATAAAAAAGTAATGTTAACGTGTCTTACTTTGAATGTATGGTTGTGAGATTGATAAAACGAAAAAAAAAACATTTCTTGTATTCGGCTGTACGTCAGATTTGACAAAGCCTTATAACAAATTGTTTGCTGGTGGCTGGTGTCTGGTTTTACCTGAACCGAAAATTTGGTAATTTTGCAATTACATTTAATTGAATAATTCAAGATTTACATGGGATTTCCTATGTTCCCCTCGGCGACGCACCACCCGGTTTATAACTACAACGAATGACGTTTTCTTATATCATATATTTTTTGCTGATCTTTTGGAAATGAATATTTTTGTATTTGTATTAAAATTTATTTGACCAATTACTATATTGCTAGTATTCTGATAGAATTCTATATACATCTATGTGAAACACTAATTTGGCGACTATACTCGTAATTATTAAATTCTTTCAATAACTATTTAGTGGCAATTTAAATTTTCCAGTCTATATTTATTTTAACAACTGATTTTTTCTCCGCCTTTTTATATACGTATAAACGCCAAAAAGCAAAACGAAATTCGTAATAGCATTCTATAAAGCATATACAGGGATTTTTATTACTTTAAAGCCAACCGAAGGGTAGTAACATTTTAACGTGACCGCCCTTCTACGTTTTCTATAGCTAAGAATGTTAACAGGGCAGCATAAAACCACAGGAAACCATTTGTGAAACGTGAATGTAAAAGGGATTAGAATAGTTTTATATTCCGTAAGGGGTAACACGCAACACATAGCAATCATCACACGTTTCTAAAACTATTTTCAAATACAAAAAGGTAGGTATATAAATAAATTCGCGTGAGTTATAGGGTATAGTATTAAGTTTGATTTAGTTTTTTGTCCACGCCTATATGTATAGATTATTATGTTTATACATGCCTTTAGTGTTTGGAGTATATACTGTTATGGTACGAATTAAAAACATAACAGATTGATTATATAATATATATTAGTTCCAAAAGTAATAAGGCATAGAATAACAGTAGTTTTCTCAAGTAAAAATAATTCGATTTATGCGCAACTTGCAGAAAAATGGGCTTCTTTTTTAGTTTATATAAAAATGAATATTTTATTCTGCAATGTTGCTATTTCGAGATAATCGGCAGCTTCAGAGCCAGTAATTAATTTAATATTTATTGATAAAAAATTGTTTTTATGATAGCTGGCGTTCAAAATAAAAATGTTAAAAAATAATGACGTTACTTAGTCTAGATTAATTGCAATTTAGATAATTAAATAGTTTTGGACCCATCAGACGAAATACGTCAATATATTTAATTTAAATTAAAAAAGTATTCAATATCGATGTGGTTTGTCTGCAGCCGCTTCTCCCAGACCAGAATATTTGCCTTCCATGTGGTTTATCTCAGACTACTTTCTCTAAATCATAAAGAGATTTTTTACTTATTTATACTTTTGGAGTTAGAGCAATTTGTGAATGAATATAATTTTTCTTGCAATAAACATTTACTTAAAATGGTTCAGTCATAAACAGTCAAAACAAAATTATTGTGGATGATTACATGAGGTATTGCCAGAAACCTAACGCCTCATAGATCTATAGTTTGCAAAAAAATATCTACATATCGACTTACAGTTGAATCTACACCAAAACTTATGCCTGGTATGGCAAAAAAAACTACGTTAAAGGTAGACAGAGATCCTCCCAAATTTTGAGCAAAATTAAAAGAAGTAAATAAAGTATCCGTTCTACTACAGTAAGGGAAAGACTAATTGCTGCTAATTTACTTACTAGTTCTACTACTAAGAAGCCATTCTCATCAAAGAAAAAGTTAGGACTCGACTTTACTTTGCAAAATTTCATGTCGACTATATTACCGATGATTGAAGGACTCTGTTCAAATGTAATATATTCGGTAGTAATAGTGTGACTTACGTTAGGCATCCGAGTCAGCAAAGATTAAGCAAAAAGTAAATTTGTCCTACAGGTAAATATGGGGAAGGAAATATTCTTATATGGAAATAATGTTTAGCCCGTGGCATATGTAGGTAAAATGGATCGTTTTATGTCAAAAAAATCTTAAAAACTTATCTAATGATATATAAATATATAGATGAAATTATGTCGCTGACAGCAATATTTATTTCAAGAACATTATAATTTACCGAAAAACTAAATGTAATTTCTTAGCCATCGTAATCTCCAGAATGAAATGCTTTTGGCATTATCATGAAACTAAAATTAAAACTTGGAAGTAAGTGAACAATGACTTTATTATAAAGTTAACCGGATCCATAAAGAAACCAAGGCCGGATGTTTTAAGAACAAAAGAATACTATACAAAATGTTTAATTAATTTAGTTTTTGTTTCAGTTACGGGACAGTTTAACCACGAACCAAAACTATTAATTTTTACTCTCGACACGTGTTTCGCTAATGATGTTAGCATCTTCGGGAGAAGATTAAAACTGTTTTAAATCAAACCCAGTAACCTAAGTAATTTCTTGTACTAAAAAGATAATGATAATACGTAAATATAATTAAGCATAATGTATTGTTTAAAATTACATACTATGCATAAGTCAGACATTGGCCAATAAAAAAATTTTAAGTTGTTTTCTCTTGGCCCAATACTGTATGCATATTTTCTATAAAAGAAAAACATAAAAAATTACTACTAAGTTTATTACTAAAAATACCAATTACTCTTAACCGAGAAATAGTTAGTAGTATGCACTTGTTATTATAAAAACTAATTATACAATTTACCTTTTAAGTAAAAAACTTTTTAAACCATAATATAACCTATTGGTAGGCTATGCAACCCACTTAAATAATCCCATTGTTTTGTAGTATTAAATTTCATTTTATTAATTTTTTAAATTGCATTTTACCTAAATAGTAATAAATAAAAATGTATTAATCTAAATAATTATGAATGTATAGATAACAAGTTTTAAATAAATATTATGAACGAAAAACAAGACAGTGATGGCAATACCCATTTAAGTTATGCCTAATAAATATACCTCTTCTCAAAACAGACTATCTATACATGCACATCTATATTTGAAAAATAATTAATTAATTTGTTGTGTACGCATATACAGTCAACTCCGGCTATAGTGAACTTGAAAAATACATCAAAATAGGTTCACTACAGCCGGAATTCATTTTAAAAGAAAAACAGAATGGTGTTAATTTTATAATATGTATGTATATGTATTTTAATCATTAAATAAAATAAAGATTATAACTGACTTTTATTATATTTAAGGATAAACAGCACATACAGTTTTTATAACACATATACAATATGTACATAGCTACTAAGTCATAATCTACGTGTCTGTAACTACTTAGTACGTACTGAGAAATCTTGGTTTATATAAGTCTGTTTGAAAAACTTATGTTACTTATATATCCCTATAGGGTAGAAAAGCTATTCCAGACTTCTTCTGGAACTTCACGTGATTGCAAAAAAGTGCATATTTCCGTGATTTTCTGCGTCATTTCTCGAATTGATGGAATATTTATTTCAACATCCTAATTAGGTTCCTGATCGTTATCGTCATCATCACTTCCGACTTCTACATTTACTGCTAAAAAAAATAAAAGACAAAAGGTTAGTTTTATTTTAAAGCTAGTTTTATAGTACCTTTTGAAACTGACTGGATAATCTGCTCTTCTGTTATAGATTCGGTTGAAATAACATGGTCATCAATGGAAATGAATTTTTGCAAGTCAAAGTCATTTATCTTTTTTCTCATTTCCTCTTCAACGGATCTTTAAATGTCAGTATTTTCTTGATTACTATGTTGTTTTAACCATTCATTGAGGAGCAAGTCATCGTCTGAATCAAATTCATCTTCCACCTCAAAAAATCCTGCATGCTTAAAACAGTTTGCAATGGTTTTTGCACTTACTTCCTGCTAAGCTAGATGTATGAAGTTTACAGCATCTGAAAGACTCACTAAAAAATCTTGTCCATTATCAATTGGCTGTAACAATTTTATTATCATTATTTTTCCGTAATGACTCTTCAATGAATGAATTACTCCTTGATCCATAGGCTGCAGCTTTGAACTGGTATTAGGAGACATAAAGTCCAATTTAATTTGGTTTAGAGGAACTTCGGGATGTGCTGGACAATTATGACTGAAAGTAATATTTTCCTCTTGTTCTTCTGTAACTCTGCATCCCACTGGAGCAACTCTTCAGTAAACAAATTAAATGTCATCCATGCCTTACTGTTTGCTCTGTATTTAACTGACAACATTTTGTTTTTAAAACATCTAGGATTGGCGGATTTACCGATAATAAGCAGCTTTCTTTTTTCTGTTCCAGACATGTTTGCAGCGACTAGCACTGTTATTCTAACTTTAGAAAGTTTTCCGCCAGCACAGGTTTCTCCAACAAATTTTAAAGTTTTATCTGGGGTTAGTATATAGAAAAGTCTGGTCTCGTCAGCATTAAAAATGTCATTACTGCTGTAATTCTTACGAAGATCGGGCCAAACAGTAGTAAACCAGTTTTTAAAAAAGTAGTAAACCAGTTATTAACAACATCCATGTCAACTGATGCAGACTCACCAATAATTTTCCCTCCAGTAATACAGTGTCTCTTCTTAAAACGTTCAATCCAGCTTCTAGAACATTCAAAAGTTTTTCCTTCAATTTTCACTTAATGGAACGTTTTCCTTTCTTTGTTGTGTAAACCACTGTAAAAGTCCTTTATCAACCCCTTTATGAGCCGATTTTCTAAGTCTTTTAAACTTTGCATTAACTTTACCATATGCTGATAAAATCTCTTCCCTCTTTTTCCAAACTATTCAAACGGTTGATTTTGGCAAATTTAATTCACGACAAATATCACTCTGTTTAACACCAGTTTTCAATTTTTGAATAATGTCATATTTTTCTTTAAATGTTAAAGCTTTACGCTTTTGCTTCTCCATTTTGACTATCCAAGACTTAGCACCCAGCACAAAACAGCAAAACACTCGTATAAATAACTCACAGTAAGTAACGCGTGAAGTGAAATGCCACTGAAAACAAAACAACGGCGATCGTGCTAAATTTAATTCTCGGGGAATTACCGTGGGATTCCCCGAAAAGTTCACATAAGCGAAATATTTTTCTTGGTCTTGATAAAAGTTAGTTCACTTTACCCGAGAGTTCATTATAACCGGGTTATTATAGCGATATAAACGGAAAAAAATTACATTGTTCTTATGGTAGTTTTTTTGGGTATTTGAATAGGCGTTTACTATAACCTAATGTTCACTTTAAACGGGTTTGTTAAATCCGAAGTCCACTGTATAATCTTTATTACTAAATAATGCCTTAATATTCTTAATCGCCTTACGTTTTACGTTCTATGGATTAAAAATTTACTGGGTGATACATATAATCACGCAAAGTAAGTAAGGATACCCTATACAGGATATTTGGTAAATATGACGCAAAAATTTTAGGGGTTATTTGTTTCGAAATTATTTGAATAAATCCATGCCCATACACACAATAAGGCTATCCTTAAGGCAAAACGGCTCTAGGTAGATATAGTGGAACTTAACCACAAAAATAAACTTTTGGTCGTAAAAAGTAGTACCTAAGACCCATCTTATCATATGGTTCAATAGCTTGAGAAAGAAAGTTTACATCAGCCTCAGCAATCAGGCAACTACAAGAGGTCCAAAGGCCATGGGTACTTGCAGAAAGTAGATAACTTAGCCAAGTCACAAATTAATAGGGCTCTAGATATCTTAGAGAAGCTCTTTAGGGCTAAGACTAAAAAGTGAGTAAAGAGGCCATACTACATCTGGTAGCCTCAAACACCAGGATAAGGCAGGTCAAGAGGTTCATAGCTTTACCCCCCGAAAACTTTAAAAATCACAAACAATAACCTCGGCAGGCTCTGTCAGAAGGAGAAAGAAATTCTCAACATGTATGGTGTCTCTAATAAAGTTTTTTTTATGCTTTAGACAAGCAAATACACGCAGGAAGCAGTGTTACAAGTTACAAGTAGAAAGCTCTAACAGAGTTTGGAGGTGCTACAATAAATCTCTCTAGGTTGCAGTAGCATAGGACATTTCTTTTTAAAATGAACTCCATCCTTCACCCATCCTCCCCTAATTCAATCCAATCAAACAAATATTAATTAAGTTTTTTATTCCATATAGTAATGAACAAGATATAGAAAAAAAATGACTATTTATTTAAAATTTCACATATATCATAAATCTGTTATCATTATACATGTTTTTTTAGTTAATGATAAAAACATCCGCCTTAAATTTGAATGTTGCAGAAAAGTCTATATATCAACTAAAATATTGAAATATATAGACTTTGGTTGCACGTGTTTTATAATCACCACTGAAAAAGTTTATCAAAAACTTGAAAATAATAAGCAGAAGCACAGTCGGCAGTACCCTTCTACTTTTCTACCATATTGTTTTGACTTATTTGCGTAATATTTCGATTTATCTCACGTCGTATCATGATTCTTTGTTTGTATTTTAAATTTTATCTTTCTTATTATCTTTGATATATTCCTTTAGGAACTGTATAAAGAGAAGTAGTAGTGGATCATCGATCAGCGTTTTTACAAAGGCTTTAAAGAACTTGATCTCTTTCTCTAGATTTTGAAATGATTTTTTTTAGTGATTTTTTTGACTTTTTTTCTCGTAGTTAATATTTGTTTATTTTTCTCTATTAATTCACAAAAAGTTGTCAAAATGTAAAAAGATATTATCTCAACATAGCTTATAATCAATTTATTAGCTGGGTATCACACCCAAATAGTTACCACCTATGAGGGAATCTAATTTAATTACCTCTGAGCATGTATTGCTTCCATCATAAACCAATTACGCAACCCCTCACGGTGCTAAAACATAACCGCTCGGGCTTAATGAAAACTCCTTTGATCTTGCAGTTATAGTATAAATGAGTGGAAAACGTCGCCGGATACTGCGCGGTGTTAGCTAAAATAATGATTAAATAATATTACATAATGTAAACATAATATTACAAGTTAAATATAGACGATTTCAAAATCTCTAATGACTTTACATCACTCAAATTGAATTAGTTCAGTTTTGTTTTATATTTTATAAACAAAGTACGAAAACTTATTTTTACGAAAGATTTTTTTCCCTTTAGAAGAAAATTCCTTTCTTTGTACTCTTTTGTTGTTTTAGTTAATTTTTTAAGTTTTTATGTATATATTCAAATCTGTACACACACCAAAGCAGTTAATTACATTTAAAGTAACAATACAAAACAGACTTATTTGTAGCCTCCTTGAGTAAGAAAAACCCTTCTGCTTTAAGCTTACACAATAATAGTTGTGGTCCCAAAATTATTTCGAGAGAATACCTGAGTATCGCAATATTTATGCCAATCTTGACTCACTGAACTCGGCTAATGAGGTTAAACTTTAAAAAAAACTCAGGCACTCCAAGCATCACAAGCACATTAAGCACTAATTCATGATTAACTTTGTTAAAAACTTTTTTTTTATAGTTTTTTATAATAATAATAATAATAATAATAATAATAAACGTTTTATTATCATAAAAATTTATAAAAACTACTATAAAGCGAGGTCTAGCATAGCTATTCAACCTAACCACTCATTAAAATAAAACAAGTATAATATTATAATACAATGAGTTAACAGTACAGGCGACCTCCAGGGCTTCCTTATTTTTTCCAAAAATAAGCATTATGCATATAGTTGTCTAAAAAAGGTATATTTCAAAAATCTTGCTACGTTTCACCCTTTTCGAGATATTTACATTTAAAGTTTTCAATGCACTCATAAAAAATCAGATTCATAAACCATTTAAATTGCTTTATTACACTTCAAAAGAATGATAAAATACAAAAGATATTGTATTGTCTCAAAGAATTGTCTCAATACAATGTAAAATTCTATTACTGGAACGTCGCCGAATCCTAAAAAATAATTGCTTATTTCGAAATAACAGAAGCTTAAGCTTAATAAGCAGAAGTTTTACTTTTTAACATTTGCTTTCTTGTGTTTATTCTATTTTCATAAGCAATTAATGTAATGTATCCTTATATGCAAATATTTCTGGTCTTCATGCGGGCCAAGGTCTTCAACTTCCACTTCCTATCCAGTTAAAATTAATGTTAACATACTCTGTCAGGGGGCGAAATCTAGCCTTGCTAGAAAACCTACATCCAAGAGTTTCTGTACAGGTGTAAAATAATATGGATAAAGGTGTTCGCGATGAAAAATTTTTAATACTACTGACTTTCTAGCTCCAGTTGTTGCAGCCATATGCCTTATACCTAGTTCTATATATTTAGCAACCTGGATTAACACTTCTTCTTCTTGACCCACATAACGTCTATTTGGACGTCCAACATCCCTCTTTGGCGTGAATGAACCCGTTTCCCCTCAGGTAAATGTTTTTTAAAAAACTTAAAATCTAACAATTAATAATTCTCTAACAACTAAAATAACACGCATAACGTGAGCATGCTCTTAAACCGCTGTATTTTTTTTGGGCATATACGCAAACCATATCTCACATTTAAAATTAGAAAAAAATGATGTCTAGGCATTTCAAACTAAAGTGATAAATAAAAACTGAATACTGGAACTACAACTAACGCAATAACTAACAGAACTAACAATAAGAATGCAATCAAAGGTTTTTCTAAATTTTTTAACTACTCGTTAAAGTAACTGACATGAACATAAACGCTGACAGTGACAATTAGATTTATAATAATTGATCTTGTCAGGCACAGCTACTTAAAAAATATTTTAACGTGAAGTAGCTATATTGAAAACTTTAAATACAGGGTGATTATCAACCTACGCGCATAAACTTGGGAAATGATAGCTGATGAGTAATAATGAGTAATAATTAAAAAAAAGGTAGTAAAATATTTTTAGTTTTGGAGATATCCATATTTTTTTAAACAAAAAACGTGTATTCTTTAATGTGTTTAATTTAAACTAATTTAAAGCAACTGTTCGAAGTTGTTTCCATTATTTTCGATACAGACTTGAGCTCGTCCAATCCATGAAGACGTACATGCACGGGCGAAACCAGGCTGTAGGCGAATTGCGTCACTGGCAGCGTTTATGCGATGTCATAGCTCTTGCTCAGTATCAACTTCGTTTACGTACACCATTGTTTTCATATGACCCCACAAATAAAAGTCTAATGGATTAAGGTCAGGCGAGCGAGGGGGCCACCCAACTGGACCATCATAGCCTATCCATCGTCCGGGAAACACACGATCTAAATTGTTGCGCAAAAATTCTAAATACCGAGCACCAGTCAAACGATTTTCCAGAATAAAAGGTCCGATGAGCATCCCGTTCAGAATTCCAGCCCATACATTTACAGAAAAACGTTGTTGAAAGTATGTCCTCCGTGTAATATGCGGATTTTCCAAAGCCCAGTAATGAGTGTTATGAAAGTTGAAAATTCCATTGCGCGTTAAATTTGCCTCATCCGTAACTAAAATGTTTATGGTAAAGTTTGGGCTTAACCGCTGGTGATGTAACAACCACTCACAAAAGTGTACTCGAAGCCGCAAATCTCTTGGAAGTAGGGCTTGCACCCTCTGCACATGAAACGGGTGCAGAAACTCGTGTCTTAAAATTTGCCTTGTAGATCGTAGATTGCGATATTCCAAATCGCGCTGCAATTGTCCTAGTGCTAATTCCAGGTTATTCTTCGATAACTTCTAAAATATCCTCTAGATTTAGAATGTGCCTAGGTCTAATAGCTCCTCCATCTTGTCCAGGTCGCGGCCGCAAATTGCCAGTTTCTCTAATGAAAGAAAGCGCCACGTCTCGGGTGATATCTTCGGGGAAATCTTTGGGCATACAAATCAGCTGCTGCCACTGCGTTCTGATGCATTTCTCCGTAAACCAAAACCATGTCGACAAGTTCTTCGTTTGTAAAAGTATGCGCCATTACATTTGACGCTTTTATGTGTGAAAATAACGATCGAAAACGATCACAGCCACCAACAAACTAAGTACTGCTAAAGATTCCAAACAACAAATTCCAAACATTATGACTTGTTTACTATCAGTTATTAATAAACAAAATAAGTTCGTCTGATACACGTTCTGTTGACATTTGTTTAACTTTATTTCGGAAACCAAAAATATTTTACTACATTTTTTTCTCATTATTACTCATTATTGATCTTCATCATTTCCTATTTTTCTATTTCACCATTTCCCAAGTTTATGCGCATAGGTTGAAAATCACCCTGTATAAATATCTCAAAAAAGATTATCCATAGAGAGATTTTTGGAGTGTACCTTTTTTAAGCAATACTGTTTGCACAATGGATATTTTAAATCCAAAATTAAATTAGGACAAGTTTTAAAAAAGGTTAGTTTTAAGATTTTCTATATAAAAACCATAACAAAATTTTATTAAAAACAAAGAATAAATCCTAAATTTAGGGCGCAATTAAAAAAAATTACATTAAGTTTATCACCCTGGATCTTGGTTGTCTTTGCCTTTCGAACTAGGAAAATTTAACTTAACCTCAGTTTTTTCAAGCAATCTGTTAAATTATTTAGCAATATTTATGGACCAACCTGTATTCTGTTAGTAACTTAATCGCATGTTTTCTTCCGTTTTAGGTGTTTGACGAGCTGGAGACGAGGAAAAAAGAAATTGGCAAAAGAAAACTACACTATAACCACTGCAGGTATTGTTAAATCAAATGGGGTGGAAATCTGGGGTTAAGCATTAACTTTTTGGAATGGCCGTAAAGGCACTGCGTTCCGACGGAAAGTCCGATAAGCTCCATTAAAAGGGAGTTGCTAAATATATTTAGGTTATAACTTGCAAAAACGTGTTACAGTTAGAGTGAGTTATTGACGACATCGCTAAAAATAATGAATACATTGTTTTAAGATTACCACCATCTTATTGTGTATTCCAGCTTATTAGATTCGTTTCAAATAGGCTAAAAAAACAACTTTGAGAGAGCAGTTGCGCAACACATAGGAATGATCTTTAGATTAAGGCCACACCGTTATCATAATTAGGGTTAAGTTGTAACTAGGTTATTTTCAGATGGAGAACGGGCATTCTTTCTACGATGGAAGCAATAAACTTTGAAAAAACCTATATACAGGGTGTTTCGAGAGCAAAGGGAAATATTTTGGGAACATGTTCAGAAAGTTAAAATAAGATAAATTAAACCATATGTTTTAAGCCGATTCTTAACTGTTTCTGAAATAATCTGATTCTGAGTTTTTGAGATTCTGAAGTTTTTTTGTAAGATTTTTTATTTTAAAAGCAACACAAACAAATACTAGTAAAAAAAACAAAATTCCACAAATTTAAAATGTTTTCGAAAATACCCCCACCAACTTCAAGGCAAGCTGCAGCACGTTTGATAAGCGCTCGTGTTGCATGTTTAATTGTGTCGGGATGTTTTTAATATTTCAAGCATTCAAAATTTAATTGTGGAGTCCTTCTACGGTTTCTACTGGTGTTTCGTAAACTAGAGCTTTCATCTACCCCCAGAGGCAATAACCCAGTGGATTTAAGTCTGGTGACCTTGGTGGCCAAACTTGAGGTTCTCCTCTGCCGATACACCGATCAGAAAAACGATTGTCTAAAAATTACGCACTCGACGACTAAAATGAGGCGAGGCTCCATCGTGTTGAAAATACATTCGGTGTCAAACAATTAGCGGAACATCATCCAACATGTGTATTAAATTGTCTTCCAAAAAGCGTAAACATCCTTCTCCAGTAAGACGCTCATCTAATACAAAGAGACCAAACAACTGGTCGTTCAGCATTTCACACCACACGTTATTTCGTTTAAACGTGGCATGAGGATTTTCATCTGACCACCGATGTTCATTGTGACGGTTATTAATTCCATTGCGGAAAAAATAAGCTTCATCGCTAAATAAAATGTACTTATGTAGGCCTCGATTATATTGGATCCATTCGCAAAATTGAATACTTAAACCATAATCACACTCTTGAAGATGTTGAACCGGTTGAATATGGAAATACTTAAAACCGTTTTTCCTAAGTGTCTTCCGAACGTCTACATGTGATGCTAATCGAAGTTCTTTTGTAATCCGTCTCGTACTAACACCCCGGGTCCTCTTGAGCCATATTCAGAATATTTTCTTCATTTTCCACGTTTAGTCCCGCCTCTCGTTCAGAATTAATTCTTACGCTTGGAAAAATTCCTGTTTCCTGAGCATTTGCAAAAACTGTCTGAAGAACTTTTCGATTCGGTTAGTTCGACGTCGGTATTCATCAACAGCACGTAATGCGCTACCATTACAAAAACCATACACGAATATCATGTCAGCATACTTCTAATGGGTGAATGTGTGAGGCATGTAATGTGAAAGTGAAGCCAAATAATGATGAAATTCCTGCAACGTGAGTTAGAAATACAGAAAACGTAATTATTCCAAAAATTTACAAAAAAAACTTTAGAGCCGATTATTTCAGAAACGGTTAAGAATAGAATTAAAACATATGGGTTAATTTATCTTATTTTGACCTTCTGAATATGTTCCCAAAATATTGCTCTTTCCTCTCGAATAATAGATTATTTATATTCTCAGGAGCTGAGATTTAATCTATTAATCTCTAAGCTCATTTCTTCTTTTCAATATCCTACCTAACTTGATAAATAATATTTAAATTTAAATATTAATATTGAAATTTAATTTAGAAACGAGCTCAGAAATTAACAGATTAAACCTACGTTAGTTAGTCACAACAATACAGATTTTACTTGGAAAAATTGTATTGAAAACATAACCAAAACTGAAATTGAAAATACAGTGCTACCATCCATACCATAAAAAATAATTCGACCTGACAAAGATGATTAAAGCGTTTTCGAATAGTAAATATTGGAATATAGTCTTGTAATAATAAGGTATGAGTGAATAAAAAATACTACATATTATTTATCACTGAGATATACTAAAAATATACATGGAAACGATATATCAGTAAAAAATTTAACTAGATCAGAGCAATTTAGTCGTTACAATTATTATAAAAAAGAATAAGTTTTGTTATACTACTATAATTTTTAAGAAATATGGAATTTGCTAATGTTAGGTCTAATTAGACCATTTTCATTGGGACAAAAAAATTGTGTAATTGGCGCTTAATTGGTGTTAAAATGGTACACATATGTGGCATTTTGACTGCGTTGCTGCCTTAGCAGTGTTGGCAACTTAATTTTCTATACCTCTAAAAAATATATAATTCTTAATATAATAATTATTATAAGATTCAAAGTTAAAAACAATGCCATGAAACGAGGAAATCCCCACAATGACAACCCTGTCAGAGAAAGCTACTTAAATATTTTTATTCTAACAGTATTTAATGTAGAACACACAATAGTACACCCTGTCATGTAAGCCCTAACGAATATTATCTAATTTATCAAGATAATTCGGCAGAGGCAGTGTGCCTTTCAAAGGATTCACAAGCAGAAACAGGAAGGATTATCAGTACAGTAGAACGGCGGCCGTGCGACATCGATGAATTGTCTCCTTACTCTTTATAAAATACGTTTAACATGCCGTGGTTCCTATTAAATATGAAATTTGGTTGCGATAAAATAATACGGATAAAACGGCATTTTCTGCAAGATTTGCCACGAATGACGTGGCTAAACCGACCATTGTTAATTTAATTGTTTCCGTTTTTAGCATTGCGTGCGGATAGACTACCGCGCATAGCCCCTCCGACATTTCACTTACCCATTCTTATTCAGAGATTCTCAATATGTTTTACGAGTTATAATATGCCTGATTATTTACAATTTTCTGCTTTTTTTCTCGTTTTTGTTTATCATTTGAGAAGATTTTCCAGTTATCTATTACATAATAACTATGACTATTATTTTTTTAAACGAAATACATTTTTATAATAAATACTATAGTAAATTCATGCTTTAGTTAGGACAACACTGATAAATTCTATTTTTAAACTAAATCATAGACATGTAGGATGTATCGCTTGTTGGCTAAGCAATTACCGCTATTTTTAGTTATATATAAATCTGGAGGTCCAAGAAAACGATTGAGAACTTCTGGACCAATCTTATAAAGTTTTCTAACAATATAACAGTGCCCTTTTAGCGCTAAAAGGACTACACCATTTCCTGTAGTTCCGGTTAACGCTTTTAGTTGCTCACATTATCGGTTAGGTTAGATTTGGATAGACGAATCACAATTCAAATTTGTCATCGGTCTTTACTTGTCTTTGTCCAGAAGATAAAGTCGTTTAGCGGTAACGTTTATTATAGATAATGAAATTTGACTGCTATTATTTAGTGCTTGTAATTATAACTTTATTGAATTTTGGTGGCAAATCAGGGAAAATGTTGAAAGTAGAAAGTCAGACTCCCGATCCTGGATTTGTTTTCCAATGTACTAACTTCTACCGTGTAGTTGATGTATCTATAAATAATTACTTAAATTTTCTGTAAAATATGAAAGGTGAAAGTCTGCAAACGCAGCTTCCAGAAGTACTAGGATCCATTTTAAAAATAGAAGTCTTAAATATAAAATTAATCGTGGGATTCAACAAATGGATTAGTTTATTCTGTCAAATCTAATAAACAATGGATAGAAAGACAATTTTTTAATTTCATTTAACTATTTACTTGTTTATATCTAAATTTTAAAAGATAACTGGAGACATGACAGCGTCAAAGCCGGAATTGCCTGATGTATAGTTGCAAGATCCTGACAAGATAAATGGCTATTTTTCATCAATATTTAAGCAAAATGGAGCTGATCCGGGTTTCATAGATTTTTTTGAGTCAAATAGATGTGATTCCACTTTTCCCGCTTTTGACTTTTCGTTACCTACTGAGGCAGAGGCATTGACGAGTTAAAGTAAAATGCGCCGGGTATTGATGACATGACACTTTTTATGGCAAAGGTTAGCATTCCTATTCTATTGGATCATTTTACTCATATAATTAATGTATGCCTTGAGAAGGGATGTTTTCTCTTAACTTGGAAGACTGTTGTTATCTTTCCTTTACCTAAAGTAACTTTACCATCTCGAATTACCGATTTAAGACCTGTGATTCTCTTGCCTGTTTTGAGTAAGCTTCTTGAGAAAGTGGTGTACAGAAAAATGTTTTCTTTTACTGATAGTGCCAGTTTGCTGCCTTCCACTCAATCAGATTTTCATCCCGGTTTTAGTACGACAAGCCTTTTAATGAATTTAAATGATTCAATAATTTCAGTCATGCATAAAAATCTGGCTACTATACTAGTCTTACTCGATTATTCAAAAGCCTTCGATTGTGTTGATTATAATCTTATGTGTGCTAAATTAAAGTATTTTGAAATTTCGGATAGAGTGGTTTGCTTTTTTAAATCGTATTTATGTGGTAGGCCATCAGGTTGCACGTACACAGGTGGGAATATCAGCAATGGGCACTGTAAAATCTGGAGTCCCACAATCTTGCTCGATGCCGATGACACACAAGTGGTATACACCTTTAATCCTAAACATTGTAATGATGCAGAAACTGAAATAAACAGTAACTTATTCAACATTTGTCAGTATAGTAGAAAGCGTGGACTGAGGTGAAATACTGATAAAACCAAGGTCTTTCTCTTTACATCAAGCACCAACTCAGAACTTCTCAGGGGATACATTCATCTTGAGATGGAGGATCAGCAGCTTGTCTACTCGAACGCAGCTAAAAATTTGGGAATTGTATATGACACAAGGCTTAGGTTTGAGGATCATATTTCGATACTCAGTAAAAGGACATATGAAAGTTTAAAAGTTTTATACGCAAACAAACATATTTTGAACTCTAAAGTGCGAAAAAAATTATGTGAAACATATGTTTTATCAAAATTGACTTGCGGCTTAACTCTCTTTTACCCATGTCTTACTCAGCTTGAAAAAAATGAGGCCTCAAAGGATGCAAAATAACTGCTGTCGATTTATTTATGGACTTAAGAAATTTGACCATATTTCATCAAAGATACAACCGTTGAATTTGCTGAATGTCGAGAATTTGTTTAAGTATCTTCTTTTAATGTTTATTTATAACATTTTGGATACAAACTTGCCTTTATATCTACAAATTGCCTTCATATTTAGGGATGAGAGAAGCCTTGTCTGTCACAAGATTCAAAACATATGTTACGGAGGACTCAGCGTATTGGTTATAAAGGCAAATTTTCCAAAAAGCTTTATATTATAAAGGTGGGAGAATTTAAGATTACGCAATATCCAAAATAATGGCAACACCGCTTCCTGATTGCCTGACGTATTTGCTATTTTTATTATTTACAGAATAATAAGAATAATATGGGCATGTCTTATTTTGCTGTGTGACTGCATGCTGCACTGCTGAATTTTAACTTATTATGACTGTTTTTAGTCCTTTCGAAAGAGCTCAAATTATTAAATGGTCTTTTGGAGACAATTTGGTACAATGTAGGGATTTTTTTTCAATAACATTTGAAAATAGATCGATTCCTTGCAAAAAAAAAATTTTTAATGTATCTCGGCACATCAGACATTCTTTTGTCTTCAAGATTGTCAGGATCCAGGAGCAAAAACGACTGGAATAAATAGGGTACTACACCTAGAAGTAGATTTAACACGATCAAGTTGAAGTGCTGAAGAGGAGCCATAAAACTATTACCAGTATTTGGAAAAAACTTAAGCAGAAATGTTTGAAATATTCCAAAACTTAGGAGATATTTCCCGAAGACCAGTAACGAAGAAGTGAAAAAGCAAATGGAAATAAAACACAATCCTTTGGTTGTTCGATTTTGGTCTCGCGAGAATGGGTACAGAAGTTTTTAATTCCGTACTTTCCTCAAAAATTGAATGTTTGAGCTGGTATTTTGGGTAACAATATTATAGAACCATGATACTTAAAACTCCCAAAAATACCTTGAGTTGCTGCAAAACCAAGTAATTTCTGCCATTCAAATCCTGTTATTTTCAACAAGATGGCTCTCCTGCTCATACGTCTCATGCGGTTTTGGTAAAATAATTGTAAGTTATATATTTTATTGGGTATTATGTCACTTATAGTAAAAATCAATTTAGAAAATACTATCTTACAAGCTCACAAATTAAAAAGAAGAAGAAAATAGACTTATTCACGTATTTAAAAGAAATATGAACTTAAATCTTGAACGATACCTTTCGTTATACTTAATTTATTATTTATTATTATTATTTTATTTATTTATTTTTGAAACGCTTGGAATTTCACATAATATTGTCCTAAATTTTATTGCAAGTAATACAGTTCGCCTCATCAAAGTCAGACGCTTATCAATGTCGTACTGAAAAAAACGACGTAGTAACGAGTAAGGCGCATGAAATGCTTGTGTGCTTTGGCATATATCACCTTTAAGAACCTGTGTATGCATATTAATCGATTCCCCAACCTGTATATATAGATCATGTTAGTAAATAAGTTTTTCTATGTTTATTGTAGTTGATTTAGATTCGAAATAAGTACAAAAGCTATCAAATTTTCGGATTTTAGTCTTTATTCTACAGTACAAATAATATAAAGTCGTGGTGATGTAAGAAATGCACCTAGAAAAAGTAGACTGGTTGGTACAAAAAGTTTTTTAGTGAAAAACTAATGGTCCTGAGGTCACCCGAATCAACACAATGATAAAGCACTGGGTAATTCACAACGGCCAGCAGGTTGGTCCTGAAGTTTTTTACCGATCCAGCGTTTTCCCATTTCATGATATTACTTTCGGCCGATGAACGAAGTCCCATTATTGAATCTTCATAGTTTCAGATTTATCCTTTGACTATATTTTTTGACTATACTCCAATCAGTACAATTCTTGCTGCCAGGGTATTGCGAACTTGTTTTAATTTTGCGTGCAACATAGTCAATATGCAAAGGCAATTTCTCGATCGTGAAAGACATAGCAAAAGACATGTAAATTCTACCAAAACCACTATAGAAAGGTTGTGGCAGGAATTTGAAGAGATTTTTGATGTGAGAGAAAGACATAATGATTCAACAAGAGCAACAAAACCTATATATGATAGATTTATTCTTCTTTAGGCATTACGAAATCCCTATAATATAACCAACCAGTTAAGAACTGATATGCAGTAACTAAATGTTAACATTTTTATGGTGTTAGTGTCACTGCTCAAATAATAAAGAATAGATTACATGAAAACAATATTTACTCTAGACGTCCCGTTAGAGCTTCAGTACTATCCCGTGGAAATCACGCAAGGAAATCAATATGGGCCGAAGCATATCAGAATTGGCAAGAGGATGAATGGGCATGCATTATTTTTACAGATGAATCAAGGTCTTGTTTACGTCCTGATTAAAGAAGGCTTAAGTTGTGGCAAACATCTCGCATCTCATCTCGCTTGCAAACCATTTTAAAAATTGACAGATACCAAAGCGGAACACTGATGGTTTTGCTGCGGTTTTGATCTGTTTTCGGATTAATCTGATTCCCATCGAAGAGTTTTTAACAGCAAGCGAATATCGCGATCAAATTCTGGAACACATGGTTTATCCAAACGCTACAGATTTTTGTAAAAATGTACTTATGCACGACAATGACGTCCACACGTTGCAAAACCCTGTAGAAACTGTCTGGAGCAGCACACAAAGCTATGACCTGCGCAATTTCCTGACTTAAATCCTATCGAGTACGTTTGGGATATGTTAAATAGGTGCGTTTTAAATTAGGGAATAGTGTTCCAGACGAGGGAAGAGTTTCTGAACTGTATGCAAGAGCAATGGCTACAAATTGACCAGAACATCATAGACAATCTAATTAGGAGTATGCCAAATAGATATTGTGTTGTTATTAACAAGGATAGTCATTCCAATTTTATTATTTGGAATTTTTAATAATTTACTTCTTGTTATACATTATATATTTTAAATTATCATACATTATTAATTCCCCGATATACCATGATGAATTTTTATGTTTTTGGTCAATGAATGTTCAGCAGTGTTTTCAAAATAAGACTAGATCTGTTTAATTTCAATGCTTTCCAAATTTCATTTAATTTTTTTTTAATATCTTTATTCCCTAGTGTTAGATAAAAATGGACAAAAAAAGAAACAAACTCACTACCGTATATTTTCAAAGTTAAATCACTAAATTACTTAAAACTAAATAATATTAATTTAGTTATCGAAGTACGGTAAATTTGAAAAACACAGACCGCGTTTAATACGAGTGTGTCGAGGTATCCTTCCCTGGTGGGGCGATCTTCGTACAACCGCTTGCGGTCTGCATTTTTAAGGTGGGTATGCGCAGGTTTTTTTTGATCTTTTTCATTTTAAACAAAAGGAATTCTTATCTGAAATAAGTAAACCGAACATCGAATATTAGAATTTATTGAAAATAAAAGAAATTATATATCGGTTTCTAACACGGCCAATTCTAACACAGGCTTCGCTCTCGAAGCCTACTTATGTCGATCTGCTTACGAAACATTGCCTTCAGTAAATGTGATAGCTTCCTCATCGATGCTGTAAATAGAAAAGAAGAATAGAAAATGTAAATACAACAGTACCCCATTTTTAATCTTCAGTCGTTATACACATACATAAACACTTAAACATTAACAACAGTGCAAAGCGTCCATGCTTTCAACACTTAAACATTACCAACAGTGCAAAGCCTCCATGCTTTCAACACTTATAATTAATAATACTACAAAATGTTATTCAAATCAACATTTACATACAACATTTGTATTTCTATCACGTGCCATAAATGTTACATTTTAACATCAGTGTAAAGAATCGTTCCAAATAAAGAAATAAAATTCTGAAACGCAAGTCTGGTCTCATCAGCTTTCAACGTTTTTAAGGGTTGTAGCAAGCAATATTTCGAAAAGGCATCTAATAAAATAAGAATATGTTTGTGTCCTTCGGAGGTCTTTTTTAATGGTCCAAGACAGTCTGTATGCAAAACTTGCATTGGTGCAGTAGGTTTGTCTACATTTTTTATTAATTCTTGGAGGGTCCCAGATCTGGTTTTCTTTATAGCACAAATTAAGCAGTGTTTAATGTACTTTCTAACAAATGAACGTAGTTTTGGGAACCAAAAATGTTTTCTAATGGAGTCAATAGTTTTGTCCATTCCGATATGGCATTGTTCATCATGGAAAATACATAAGACGCCAAGTCTACTTTGCCACGGAACAAACGGTTTCATGCATGTTCCATCAGGAGTCGTGTACAACAGTTATCTATTTCGTGGCCAGTTTTAGCACAAAATGAGCAGGTAAGCACTTTCGTGTCTTTACTAGTTCCAGCAGGTGTAGTAATTTGATTACTTGGAACAGATAAGGTACAATGTCGTTGTACGTGTCCTATTTTTCCACAACGGTAACACTTAGGCTCGATTCACACTATGATTCCGATCACGGTTCGCTCTCGGTCCAGTCTCGGTCCGGTAAAATATTATATAATGAAAAACAATGATTCCGTTCATACTATCCGTACCACTCAAGTTTCGGTACAGTCACCGTCCAGCACCGATCCAGTTTGACGAATATTTTGCTGGAGCGTGATTGAACTTGTCGCGACTTGTATCTATAGTGTGGATGGATCTGCGTTCTCGGTTCAGTCTTTCGAAGTGTTTAACCTGTGAAGATAGTCCGCAGTTTTGCAAAGGCTGAAAAATTTTGGACATTTGAAAAAGGTAAGTAATTGTATACAATATTTATTATTATGATTTTTGAAATTTTATTCGAATGCAGAATAACTAAAAAATATTTAAAATATAAAATTATACAGAATATAAAATAAAAAAAAATTATATAATTAATTTTAGTTGAATGAGGAATTTATTAATTCTTATTTTTCAGATGAAATGCTTATTGAACTAGTGAAAAGTAAGCCAGGAATATATGACTTGCAGTCACATTACTACAGTGACAATAATTATAAAAAAGGCGTGTGACGAATTTGAGAAAACACTAGAATTAACTGGTAAGTCAAACAACAATCATTAGTAATATTAAAAAAAAATAGAATATATCTTGTCTACCACATAATACGCTCTGCTTGCCATGGCACTGCACCTATCGGAGAATTGAATTTTTTTTTTTAATTTCTCTAGTTTCAAATGCTTCAGTCTGTGCATTTCCGCCTTGTCTTCTTAAGTTTTGTATACAATTAGTATTAGTACAGGTTGAAACATTTTCATTATTTATAGTTCTGGTGTTCCTAATAATATTATGCAAAATACAAGTAGTCAAGACAAACAAAGTTGCATTTTCAGGGTTGGCTATGAATCTTCTCTGATAGATACGAAACGTTTGGGATAAAATACCAAAGTCACATTCAACTAATCTTCTTCCTCGACATAGACGATAATTGAAGATTCTCTTTTCGTTGTCTTCTACATTTTTCAAACCTGGATAAGGCTGCATTAAATATTGTTTCAATGGAAATGCTTCACCTCCCAAAAATAACATACGAAGCTAATATTTCTGTTCCTGGTAGTGGAGAGTCTTCGGGAATATTCATCGTCCCATTTTCTAATCCTTTTCCGAATGCAGAATTCGCGAATATTCCTCCGTCACTATTTTTACCATAGGATCCAATGTCTACGGCTATAAATTTACAATAAGCGTTCACCAAAGCCAACAACACAATCGAAAATGTTTTTTTATAGTTAAAATATAGAGTGATTCAAAATCCACTGTTGGCTGGAGCTTGTATAATGACATGCTTGCCATCTAATGCTCGTAAGCAATTGGGAAAATTCCACATTGTCCACATTTCATGCGCAATTTGTTGCCATTTTTCCAGAGAAGAAGCTGGAATATATTCTGCCAATAAGCTTTCATTAATTGCTGCACATACTTCAAGTACGATAGTTTGTACCGTTGACTGGCCCAGACTGTAGCTGAAAGCAATTGTTTTATAAGAATCTCCAGTAGCCAAAAATCTGAAAACCAATGAAAAAAAATTAAAGTTAGATCATAATTCAATTAGTATTAATTAGTAATGATAGCCATAAAATTAATTAATTGGTAAGAAATCTGCACTAAGTTTTATTATTGTATTTCTTATCTGGTATCTAAACAGGTGCCAAAAATCGTTGGGATTCTTTCAGATCTCAATACCGCAAATATTTGTCAAAATTAAAAACTAAAAGTGGCCAAGCAGCACGGAAAATTTCCAAATGGCGGCAATGTGGTCATATGCAATTCCTCAATGACTTTGTCAATATTGATAGGCCACGAACGTCATCAATTATTAACAAAAGCAGTGAAAGAATTGTTGAAGTAGAGAAAGAGGATTCACCAGGTGTGCAAACCAGCTCGGTTAGATGCATTGAAAATGAGGATGCTGAACCAACGAAAAATATTAGTAACACATTAACTAAGGCCACTCGGACAGCTTCAAAAGTGAAAAATAAACCAGGCCATACACAACAAGAAAATGCATCGTCTACTTTAATGAAGTACATTTTAGAAAAAAAAGATCAAGAACGGACCATACATCCAATAGATAATTTCTTTTCTTTAATGGCTTCTACTGTGAAAAACTTTACACCAATTGATCAGCATATGGTGAAGACAAAAATATTCACTATAGTTAGCCAAATCAAGGAAAAATACTTAACCTCAAGAGATACTCCGACTTTACAATTCTTGCCACCATCACCAACTATCATGGTCAACGACCATCTCCTGTTCCATCACCTGCTCCATCTGCATCGTCACCATCTTCATCGAATTTCTACGCCACAAACGTCGCTTCTTCACCCGATTTTTCAACACCATCCTCTCAATATTCATACATACATCAACAGGTAACTACTCCACTCGCATCCACATTCGGTGATTCCATGCCATAGCCGCCACGTTATCTCACACCATCGCCGCAAGACCAACAAGTTGAAAATCAATCGTCACAAAATTTATATCAGTCACAATCCTCACATAACAATAATAATAATAATAATAATAATAATAATAATTAACATATTTCTTCGCAGATTATTATATTTACTTCATTTATTAGTATTATGTTAATATTTGTTTGATTTTATTAGATACTTTTATAATAAAAATGATCACATACCTTAAACAAACGAGAAATTTTTTACGTGGAGAAATAGCTTCACGAAAAGTTGTATTTTTCTTCAAAATTTTATCTTGTATTTTTTGTAGGATCATTTCAAACGTTCCAGAATCCATTCGGCAGTACCATAAAAAATTTTCGTCATCGTTTATTAAATGACGATACAAAGTGTGGTATTCACCTTCGGTTTTTCTATTTATTAAACTTGGATGAATCCACATTCTTCGTCTCGAAATTTTCTTTATTCTTAATTTTTTATTTTGATTTTCCTCATCAAGCAGGATAGCCATAATAGCTAGATCTTCAAAATCAAAATTGAATGCAATTTTTTGGTGAAAAATTGTGTGAATCGAGCCTTAATGCTGTTAGATGACCTTCCAAAATTTTTTTGAAAAGATTCACGAGAATTTTTGCGAAAGCGTTTCCTTGATGGCTCCCCAGAGGCGGTTAAACTATTTGAGGTCAAAGGTTCCTCTGCTTGTGAAGGTTTGGTTATAGTGCCCAAAAAAGTCAACAATTCCGATATTTTTCGGAAGTTTAAATTAGTCGCTGTAGTCTGAACATCTCGCTCTTTTAGTTCGTGTATAATTAATTCTACGAGGTCAGCTTCCTCCCAATTAGCTCTTAAATTCCTTAACATAGCTGCCTTTTGGAAAACGTAAGCATCGTATGTGTTACAGGAGTTTGAGTTAAATTCTGCGGCTTCTAAAAGTCTTTCTAAAAGTCTTCTAAACGACCCAATTTCTTCTAGGAGGGAAAGCTTCAACAAAATCGCGCTAAAACGCTTCCCAACTTTTTATTTCTGGCGACCACATTTTAAACCATGTTTTTGAGACTCCCATTAAAAATCGACCCACCCTAACCAAAGTCTACTGGTTAGTCCATTTAAATTCGTTTTTAATTTCTGATATTTCAGACAACCATTTTCTTGCGTCAGTAGTTTCATCAATTTGATCAATTTGTTTTGGTGCTGTTTTTGCAGATTTTATGGCCTTTACCAATTGAGATAGTAATTCCTCCATTCTCACAGGTTTTCTTAAGAGATAAAACAAAAAACAATAAAATAAAATAAAAATAAAAATCTAATCTATTGCTACTAACGTTTTCCTAATTTTTTTTTTAGTCGAAAAAATTTAAGAAAAAAATACAATAAGCACCAACAATGTTATCAAACAAAATTAATTCCTTAGGATTGAATTTCAGAAACAAGATCGTAATTTTTGATAATAAGCATAATCACATTATGTCTGCTTTTGAGAAATATCTGTCGAATACAGATATTAAAGACTACATTTCCCATAAACTGCTTGTTATCTTAAATATTTTAATATTAACATTAGGTCATATTTATAATTTTAAGCCTAATTCTTCTCGTTTGAGTTTACAACAAAACACGTTGTACCAAATGCCAGCAAAATAAGAAAAATAAAAAATAAACAAAATGCTGCGTTTTAGTACTTACGTTATGTTCTCTTCAGTCAACGGGAAAAAAGTGGGCATAAAGTACAAATCCACTTATAATGTTAGATAAAAATGGATAAAAAAAGAAACAAACTCACTACAGTATATTTTCAAAGTTAAATCACTAAATTACTTAAAACTAAATAATATTAATTCACTTATCGAAGTACGGTAAATTTGATAAACACAGACCGCGTTTAATACGAGTGTGTCGAGGTATCCTTCACTAGTGGGGCGATCTTCGTACAACCGCTTGCGGTCTGCATTTTTAAGGTGGGTATGCGCAGGTTCTTTTTTTCCTTTTTTTCATTTTAAACAAAAGGAATTCTTATCTAAAATAAGTAAACCGAGCATCGAATATTAGAATTTATTGAAAATAAAAGAAATTATATTTCGGTTTCTAACACTAGACTATTTCCCTAGGCGTATTTCCTAAAATATGGCATCAGAAATGTAAACTAACCGCTCCATATTTCTATGGTAATTATACTATAACTATTCTTACTGACGTACTTACCCTTCCTAACCCATCACTGAAACGTAAAGTATTCGATAGCATGACTCACCTGATCGGATGTTTTTAGAATGACTTAATCAAATCGGAACATTCTTTAATATATTTCACCGGGCGAGATAACAAAAAGAGAATAGATAGATATATTCGATCGACTCGAAGCGATAAGACTTGCATAAATTAAGAATTATTATTTTATTCAAAAGTTATTGCTTGGGATATTTGTAAATATAATTGTTATTGGGAGATTGTGGCTTTATTCCTACATCGCTTAAACGCTCAGACTACATCAGAAGTGGTTGAAAAGAACCGGGCGTGTTGAGAAAAGGCTAATTTAGGGTGTTTCGTGCAAATTGAAAAATGAGACGTAATAGTAAAAGACATAGGCGACATCGGTCGAAGCAGTAAAACTGGTAAACAAGAACAAAAAAAGTCAAAAAGCAGATCAACTGTAAGTTACACACCTCCTCCTATTAAATCGTATTCCGCTGAGACCATTACCGTTTCTAGCGTTATACCAGATTTTGACCCCAAATTTAGGGATATAAATGACTGGATCGACATTATTCAATATAATAAAAATTTATATCATTGGTCTGATACGGCCGCACTACATTTCAAGCTTTAAGTAAATTAAAAGGGACTGGCAAAATTTGGTATGATAGTTTCATTGAAAAATATTTTATTGCTAACTTTTAAATCAAATCGAAATTGTTACAAGTTGTTAATGGACCTAGCTAATCATAAACCAAAAGAAAATCAATCGTTATATGATTTTTATTTCGAACATCTTTCAAAGATCAACCAACTAAAATAAATTTTTCGGAAACAGATAAAATACCTTTGATTACCGGAGCCATTAATGACAATAATATAAGCGCAGCAGTCGAAGCTTCTAATATGATAGATGTTAATGCTTTAGGCGCATATCTTAAAAATAAAACTAATGTTATAACAGCCAATAAAATGGTACAAAATAAATCTCAATTTCAGAACACTAAACATAAAATGAGTCGTGAAATTCATTCGACTAGCTCGACACCTCACATAGAAATTATAAACAAACAGTGCAAAACATGCGGAAAAAATGGTCATGATCGATCCGTTTGTCGGCATTGAAACCAGATTTGTAAGTATTGTAAGTTATTATTTAAACAACAATAAAATTAATAATTTAAAGCCTCACAATTTTTAAAAAAAATGTTAAATAAAATTTTAAACTCAAAAATGTTAACCTAATTAAAAATTCAAACAATATTTCAAAATTTTATAATTTTTTTTATAATTTGTCTTAACGGATTTAATTGCAAAGCATTTATAGACTTTGGTAGCGATTGCTTACTAATTAAATTATCTTTGGTTGAAAAACTCAAAATATTTTCACTAGAAACCCCTGTTGTGTTGTCAGGGTTTTTAGGAGTTGGCACCACTGTTAAATATTATATTGCAGCTCAAACGAAAATCGATGACGTAGGATTGGAAACAAAATACTATATTATTGAAAACTTGGAATTTAAATTCGATATCTTAATTGGTAGAAATTTTACTGAGAATATAAATATTATACAGTGCGAACGTAAAGGTTGGAATAAATTCATTTAAAATTCAGGGGTATGTTCAAAAAAAAAAACGCTCGGATATGTCGATTTTTATTTTTAACTGCGGGTTTTCTTACTATAATTTTATGTATACAGGGTGGCCCAAAAATAAGTTACGGTCATCAACGTAATTTTTTTAAATGTAAACACCTATTTTTTATTTTAGATTTAGGTTCTACATCAAATTCTTAGTACATTTCATGTACCATGTCCTATACCTAAACTCGACCGTTGACGATTGAACACAATAAAAGGCTATTTTTGGAAGAGTTATTTATATCAAGCAAGAATACATAAAAATATTTTAATTAATTTATTAAGTGTTGAAAATGGCTGCCACGAACCTCTTGGCAATATCCCAGTCGATGCTGAAATTCTTGAAAAATGTTATCGATAACAGAAGGTTCTATCAATCTTATTTCTTCCGTTATTCTAATTTTTAAGTCTTCAATGTTGTTTAGCCGATTAACATAAACTTTGGACTTAAGATACCCCCACAAAAAAAAATCTAAAGGAGTCAGATCCGGCGATCTGGCCGGCCATTCAATTGCACCCATCCGACCAATCCAACGTCCAGGGAAAACGGTATCCAGGTACTGGCGCACGGGACGAGTGTAATGGGCTGGAGCTCCATCTTGCTGATACCATAAGGAATTATCTAATATATCCGGGTCTTCTGGATCGGGGTATAAAGTGGCAAGGCATGGAACCAAGTCATTTTCTAAAAACTCTAAATACCTCTCACCATTCAAGTATCCTTCAAAGAAAAAGGGCCCTATAACCCTGTTTTCAATCACCCCCGCCCAAACATTTACTTTTTGAGGGACTTGGCTGTGGTACTCCATCATCCAGTGCGGATTTTCAGTAGCCCAATATCGGCAGTTTTGCCGGTTTACACTACCATGAAGACAAAACGTTGCCTCATCAGAAAATACAATTTTTTTTGAAAATTGCATGGCACAAGTCCATAAGTCTCTCACAAAATTCTAAACGCCTATCTGGGTCATCTTCATCTAGTTCATGAACCAATTGAACTTTGTAAGGGTGCCATTTATTTATACCCAAATACTTAACGACGGATGTCTGGGATATCTGATTTTCTAACGCAATATTGCAAGTCGTTTTATGGCAATCTTCTTCAACTGCCAGCAAAACATTTAGTTGCTTCTCTTCTAATATACTTGACCGACCTTTCGTATAATTATCCCTGACATGACCCAAATCCCGATATTTCTGTTCTATTTTACTGACAGTACTTTGAGATATACGTGGCCTATCAGGATACTTGGCATGATAAATTTCACAGACTTCCATCTGAGTGCGCATCCTGTTTCCATAACCAATCATCATCAAAATCTCTATTCGCTCTCGCTCACTAAGACGTACCATTTTTTGAAATTTTAATTTTATCTTTTGATAAACTTAACACAAGCAAAACTTTGTTTAGGCATCTAAATCAAACTAAATTCACTCAAAATTATTTGATCTCAACAAATTGTGACAAGTTAACAATCAAAAACACCAACCACAAATGTAAATAACCAAACAATAACTGATAGGTTGCTTGATATAAATAACTCTTCCAAAAATAGCCTTTTATTGTGTTCAATCGTCAACGGTCGAGTTTAGGTATAGGACATGGTACATGAAATGTACTTAGAATTTGATGTAGAACCTAAATCTAAAATAAAAAATAGGTGTTTACATTTAAAAAAATTACGTTGATGACCGTAACTTATTTTTGGGCCACCCTGTATACATAAAATTATAGTAAGAAAACCCGTAGTTAAAAATAAAAATCGACATGTCCGAGCGTTTTTTTTTTGAACATACCCCTGAATTTTAAATTAATTTATTCCAACCTTTACGTTCGCACTGTATAATATAAAATAAATATAACTCCTGTATTTTTAAATATAAAGGAGATATTCCTACATGGTTGTCTAACATTCACCATGGAGAAATATCTTCTGAAGAATAAAGATTGTTACAAAAAATGTTACAGAAGTTTTACATGTGTATGTTCTAAACATTTAATAATAATTAAGTAGGTTATTTTAGCTTAAGGCTCATTCGGTTACACCTTCAATAGAATTAACTTTTGAAAAACCAATAGTTCATAGAGCATCTCGAGGTGCAGAAAAAGATAAGGAAATTTATCGAAATATTATAAAAGAACTCTTAGATGCAAAAATTATTCAAAAACGGTAAAAATAGCAAATAACTAGCACGGAACACCGCATAACTCGACACTCACCCGCAGAGCTACTACTCGGTTATCTACTTAAAACTAACACTGACATTTACAATGTATGGGACGAAGAGATTATAGACGTCACAAAGATCTGGAAGCAAGCGGCCAAAAATCTCGAAGAAAACGGAGTCAGGCAAAACTTATCCTTTAATGAACATCGAACGCCAGCAAAATTTTATTCAGTGGGAGATGTCGTAGTCACAAAAGTAACAAGCTTTCCGGCAAACAATGAAAGTAAAAAGTTACTTCCCAAGTATAGAGGCCCTTTCAAAGTCATCGAGGTTTTACCTAACGACCGCTATCGAGTAAAGGAGGATTTTAACTCAGAACGATCCAGTAGACCTTACACCGCTGTGGTTGAATTAGAGCAAATGAAGCCTTTTACTCTTTAGGAAAAATAATGTCTCACGTAGGCAAAGATACTACTACTCTCGCTCCAAACAGTGGCACTTGAAGATCGAATCTCCTTTGGCAAAATAGTAGCCGTCTTAGGCGAAACAGCCACTCTCTTCGGAAAAATAGTAGCTCTCCCAGGCAAAATAGTAACTCTCTTAATCAGATTATAATATAAAAAAAAGGGAAGAAAAATGTTTTAATTCCAGGTACTCTTTATCTTTCGAGGACGAAAGAAGATCAGGATGGCCGTGACGTACTACCCTTTCTAACCCACCACTGAAACGTAAAGTATTCAACAGCATGACTCACCTGATCGGATGTTTTTAGAATGACTTAATCAAATCGGAACATTCTTTAATATATTTCGCCGGGCGAGATAACAAAAAGAGAATATATTCGTTCGACCCGAAGCGATAAGACTTGCATAAATTAAGAATTATTATTTTATTCAAAAGTTATTGTTTGGGATATTTGTAAATATAATTGTTATTGGGAGATTGTGGCTTTATTCCTACATCGCTTAAATGCTCAGACTACATTACATATTCGTAAAATGTATTCATGTACTTATTCAAACAGTTACAAGCCAAAAAAAAATTGTCAAAAGATGGCCGTTAAGATGACGAAATTCGATTTATTTTCCTTTAAATTTTGTTTTATGTTTCAGTTGATTTTAGTGACAGTACTTACAATAAAAGCATTTTTTAAATATTTCATTGGTGTTTTAAGCGAACAAAAACATAATATCAAAGGTTTAATGAAAAGCTAGAACTCAAATGTTTATATAGACAGATCAAAAGTAGTATTTTAACTCACAATTCGACAACTAGAAGAAATCACGCTGCCGGTCATCACCAACAATGTGACGGGTAAAAATTACTAAATATGGTATAAGAATATGAAAGCTAATATTTTTAAGAATGCAGGCTCGTCACCAAAAACTTAATGGTGATATTCAACGATGTTAAAATGGTGGTTAATGTTAACAGGACCATTAAATTCTAATCGTGGGTGGCTATTGCAATGGCAAAGTAATTCTTTATAGTGCAGGCCCGTTACCAAAAATGTGATGGCCATAATAAGTTATGGTTAAATGATATTTCCAATATCAGTGATCAATATAATAGAAAATAAGTGGTTAGGTAGTAAAGGTCTATTATTGGAGTCTTGATGGTTACACTACATGATTGTGGCTTAAGTCAACTTGGTCAGTACTCTTATCTTTAGGCCATTATATGTTTAAATAAGAAGATATGCCATTGCTTTGGATATATCAATAGCACTAAAACCTACGTTTAAGATAGTAAAATTTTGAGTTGCTCAGAAAAACGTGACTTTACATAAATAGCTATCTTCATCTTCATGCTTAAATCTTTAGGATATCTTAGATTGCTGATTCCGGAAACGTTCTCATATAAATATTTAATAACTGTTTAATAATACTAAATTAGAGTAATTGCAAATTCCGCTCCAAGAACTATTCAAAAATTGGTTAACTACAAGATGTCAAGCAGTCTTAGATACTAGAGGATATTTTACGAAATAATGAAACAGTGTGTGATGCATCTAATTCATATTGTTGCAGAAACAAGTATACTTATCATGCTTGAAAAGTTTCCCTATTTTTTCCATTTTTTATGCGAGATTTTTTTCTGAATATGATGTCAGCTTTTTCTTATAATTGTAGTACTTACACCTTGACCAAAATGTTCCAATCTATCTATCAAAGCACTTCAGTTAAGATAAAATCAATATTTTATTAATATAAAATTGTTAGCATAAATGAAAAAACAAAAGTCCACACATGAAACGTTCGATTAAAAGCTTAAAATGCGGTTGGCAAAAAATTTATGAACGGGAAACCTTTAAAATACAAATGACATACCATTTCAAGCATATCATATTACCAGATCTATGTATGGAAATATGTGCCTTCGAAACACGAAGACTTTAAGTTTATCCCTTTGGGGTTCTCTCCAGCATCCCTGGCCCCTAGGGATTGCACCCCCATGTTAACTAATAGTGGTAAATACCGTGTGATGAATATAATCATAAGCTAATTTGCCATTTCGCCCTCCGTTAGAGTTGTAATAAAACAATCAACATATGTAATGGTGATGCTTCCCCACTTTAAGTCTGCTGACTGTGGGGTGGAGTGGATGCGATGTTTAAAATTATCCCTCCGAAACGGTAGTTTGTGTTATTGAATTTTCAGCAAAGCGACTGGCTTCAGAATTTATGCAAAATGTTTACAAGTCAGCGAACAAACATGTTTTCAGGGGAAGTAAATATTGTAAACCTTGTTTGCATATTAAATAGGAGAGATATTTACTTTTATATAAGAGATTGTTTTATTTCACTTTCAAAAATAATGTGGAACCTACTTAAGGTACACTCAACATTTCTACTGAGCTCATCATCTATAAATTAGTTGTTCGAAAAAAGACAGATTTTAGTAAAAATAATAATAATAGCACAAATTTCCCTTTTATTCATTGAGTATTTATTCTTAACTGCCAGAAAGTAGTATAGAGTATCAAATTATACTTATAGTGTATAATAGTTATAATACTAATATATGTAATAACAAAAATAAATATAATTTTTTAGTACAAGCTAAATAATATTTAAGCCCTTGTGGTTTTTAATAATAAAACTATATATTTTAGATGCCTCATATTTAATATTATTTATACGTGCTTTGACTAAAAGCTCGGCTAACCCCCCTTCCTTATATTATATGTATACATAAGTTATATGACATTTTTCTTTTCGATGTAGCTAACTACAATGCATTTATCTGCGTTAATATTTGGTTTCTAGGGACCACTCGTATATTTTATGTAAATTTTGTTGGAGGTACAATGTATCCCATTTTGGATGTGCACAGTCTTATCCTATCTAAGCTCTCTCTTATTATAAATAGAATCTTTCGGTTATTTAATACCGTGAACAAAAATGACCTACCTTTTTCTATTTCTGAGATACAGAGTAAAAACTTGTTAGTTAAAATTTGTTGGATATTTTTCATATAATAACCTTGCTAACTTGGTTTTTTCCAAATAGTACACCCTGTATTTTCGGGTTACAAAAGTGGTTTATATAATTTGAGAAAAATTTAAGATATAAAGAGATGAAACTGTAAGAGCTTCCAAAATTTGAAACACAGCTGTGAATACTAGTCCACTCCAATCTAGTCTCTTTTGGCAATTCAGAGACTTTGAGTACATAAAGCATGACTCCAAAGCACAGCAAATAGGAGTTGTGCGTAGAACCTTGCAAAATAAGCATTTCTTAGCACTACCAGACTATTAAGGAACTAGAGATTTGTATTCAGTTTCGAGGAGACCCACTTAATGAGCAGATTTCTTTGTGCTTTTCGATTTAGGAATTTAATCTCAGCTACCAAATTATTTAAGCCATTAACATATCTCAGAGCAAAAATAACAATTTTATTTTGTTATTAATACAAAATTAACAATTTTTCTGAAGCCATCTACTGTGCCTCTAGGAGTCCTAACATAAAAACCTTAAGAGCATTACTAGTAACCGAGATATACAGTATCGGACAAAAATTAAGCGATGCTATAATATTCCTAAAAAACTTTGTGACTGTACCTCGTATAATTAGGAATAATTTTGTAAAATCAGTACATACCTTTGTTAATCGTATTTAAAAATTCTTTGCCTCTTGTCATGAATAGCAAGAGATTAGTAAATTGTTGAATGTTTTTCTGCATTTTTTCATGGACACAATTAAAGCGACTTGATCGATATTGTTCATACCATTAGTAGATAAACATCGGTTTTGGTCGGTATCAATTCTATATTTTGTTTAAAAATGCCTCGTAGTAAAATTTTTTCTTTTGATCTTTAAGAAAGAATTATTGCATCGTATAAGATGGGAACACCACAATACGTAATAAAACAAGAACTAAGGGTTTTAAAATCTGTTGTGTCGAGGACCATTCAGAACTATCGAATTAGAGGAAAAGTAGTTAACCGAAAACAGACGGGTAGACCAAAAAAAAACTTCAAAGAAACTGGATAGAAAAATTAAAAGGATCTCCCAGGCAAATTCTTTTCTATCAGCAAAGCAAATTCTAGCTGAAGCTGGGGGCTCTAATGTTTCCTCTCGAACGATACAGCGCAGACTAGTTGAAGCAGGCTTAAAAGCATGCAAACCTGCCAAAAAACAGCTTCTTAGTAAGAAGAATATTAAAGCACGTCTTCTGTTTGCAGAACAACATGCTCACTGGACACCAGAGCAATGGAAAAAACTACTTTTTAGTGATGAGTCAAAGTTTAATTTGTATAAAAGTGATGGTGTTCAATATGTTCGTCGTATTGCAGGTAAAAGACTTGACCCAAAGTATGTCCAAGGTACGGTAAAACATGGAGGTGGCAACGTGTTAATGTGGGGTTGTTTCTCTGGCTATGAAATGGGACCAATTTACCAAATTGACGGCATTATGGATAGGTTTAAGTATAAATATATCCTTGAACATGTCATGCTACCTTATGCGGAATGGAATATGCCACTACGTTTTGTTTTCCAACACGACAATGATCCAAAACATACAGCAAAATGTATAAAAGAATGGTTTAATGAAAATAAAATAGCCATTCTTAGATGGCCAGCCCAATCGCCCGATCTTATCCCGATCGAAAACCTGTGGGAAATTGTAGATAGGCAACTTAAAAGTAAAACTTATAAAAACGAAGAGTACATTTTTGAAGAAATCAAAAATATATGAAAAAATATTGATCAAGATATAATTGATAATTTAATTTTTTCCATGCCTCAAAGGTGCCTCCAGGTAATCGCAAATAAAGGCTTGTGGACTAAATATTAAGGGCGCAATTTGAAGTTTTCTTTTCTTTTTATTGTAAGCGTCGCTTAATTTTTGTCGTATAGAAATATTTAACTTTTCTTTTTATGATCTTGTTTATACGGAAGAATTTTGGTATGTTATGTAATAAATATATGTTTATTAATGAGTGATTTGTTTTATTGAGTTTTAATTGTTCTTGCGTTTTTGCTTTTTTAATAAAAGAAAAAAACTGTATCGTTGCTCTATTTTTGTCCGATACTGTAAATGCCATCAGCAAAAAAAAGTACAATTTACATTTGTATCAATGAGGGTAGAGTTATTGTTATGAATGGAAAATAGTACTGGACCAAGAACCGAGACGGTACACCAATCTTTATTTTCTACTTTGATAACCCTTCACCTCTATGTACTCCCCAAACAGTGACATACATCCTGCGTACGTAATTTTTATGTCATATTTAAGTCCATACATCCATTATTATAAAAATAACGTATTTAGTACGTACTTTTGGATGCGTAGTTCGTACGTACATTAATTACGTCTCGCGGAGGTACATACATGTATATTTAAATACTTGAAAATGCTTTAGCTCCTATGGATTACACAGGAATAAAAAAACATATAAATAGTTTTTGTTAATGCAGAAAACTACATGCAAGGAAAGATTTTTTTTTTGAAATATACGTATTTTTAAATACTCTTAAGTTTTATTTTAAATATTTCTAATTTTAATAGGGTTTCATTTACATGCTTCTTTGCTTTGATAGAAAAAGTCAACGAATTCGGTGTAAATTAGTATAGGTTTGTTTTTGGGATTTTTTTTAAATGGTAAACACAAGCACAAGAGGACAGTCCTATGTCACTCTTGGAGTAGTGCTTGCGCGAAGATATTTGTGGGCATTTATCTTGAATCGCTGTAGGTTGTATGCGTCGGGAAATATGTGAGGTGGAAGCCCATTCCACAAAGAAGATGTTCTCCAGATGAATGAGTCCCGATTCAGCGACGTCCTTGGGGTAGGCAGGTGGACTCGATGTTGATGACGCGTATAGACGCGTCCTTCTTGTCGGAACAGCCCTAGGTGGAATCAGGCCTGCCAGCTCAGAGGAGCACTTACCGTGATAATAACGGTGGAATAAACAGAGATCAGCCAACTTTCTCCTGTGCTCCAGGATGGTTGGTATTGATATAGTAATATTTGATTATATTCCTATATCAATTTTTTGTCGGCAACACTCCATACATGAAGAAACAGCTATTTTAGTTAAACAAACAATTGAAGCTTTTTTCTGTAAAATTAATATAAGTATGATAGCTTTCTGTTGGAGAAGGTTTTTTAATTCTCCCTTTGTTTTTGTAAGCGATTTAATTTATATGTTCTTTGCGTTTATAGACCACCCACAGGAGATATTGGTATGTTCCTGGACAAACTTGATTCTCTATTATCCCAATTGTCTCTACACTCCATAGTTATATTGGCTGGTAACTTTAATATTAACTTCACTGATGTAAGCTTGCTATCATATCATACATCCCTTTTAAGTATATTGGAATCTTATGACTTAAAGATGCATGTTCTTTCACCCACACGTATAACATTATCATCTGCAACTATTATTGGTTATTTGTGTACAAATTTAAATGATGTGTCATGTAGAGTACTCTCATCTGGTATTTACAATGAAAAATAGAAAACCATGGGTCACAGCAGGCCTCAGAACTTCAGCTAAAAACCTCCGTTTTTTGGCTAAGTTGTGCAAGTATACAACTAATGCAAACATTATTCTTTATTTTCAGAAATATCGTAGTCTATACAGAAAGACGATAAAAGCAGCAAAGGTTAAATATTATAGTGACCGCTTGAATGTGCCCTCAAATAGGCAGAGAGAATTTTGGTCAATTATAAATGACTTCAGGCATTCTCACAAGAGAGTTTTAGAACCAGAAGTAAGACCAAATAGTTTAAATGATTATTACTGTAATATTCCTCATTTATTGCTCAACGATGTGAATACTAATATTGATCCTTTACATTATATTCAACAAGTGTCAGTTCAAAATTCTTTTTTCTTTTATCCTGTTAGCCTTACTGACGTTAAAGATGCAATTAAAAGCTTAAAGAACCATAAGTCAGCTGGAGCTGATATAATATCATCAAAATTACTACTCCTTTTGCCTGGCTCAGCATTGAATACCTTAGCTTCTGCCATAAACAATTCCTTTCATAATGGCATCTTTCCAGCATGTTTGAAAGAGGCAGTGGTTCCCTCTTTATAAGGGTAGAGATTTGAGTGAGCCTTGTAATTTCCGTCCAATTTCTATATTATCTACCCTCTCCAAGATAGTTGAAAAACTTGCAAAAATCAGAATTTGGTCTTTTTTGCAACATAATTGCATTTTATCTGGAAATCAGTTTGGATTTCAAACGGGAAAAGAGACTCATGACGCTGTTTTCGGCTTTTTGGAATAGACACTCTCCTTAACACACCGTCCTTAAATTCTGGAGAGTCCGCGGCGGCAGTGTTTTGCGATTTATCCAAGGCATTTGATTGTGTAGACCATGGAATACTGCTGTAAGATCAATAATTATAGCTTTAGAGGTGTGGCATTGCAATGGTTGTAATCCTATCTGTCTAATCGTACCCAAAGAGTTACAGTATCTGAATGTTTATCCGATTCCAGATCCCTTAAATCTGGAGTACCTCAGGGTTCAGTGTTAGGACCACTATTATTTTTGCTCTATGTAAATGATTTGGGTTCATTAAAACTGCAGGGCAAAGTGGTTCAGTTTGCTGATGATACCACCATTTTATGGAATCATAGAGATTCTGATAATGTTAGAGCCCAGGTTTTTAAGGATCTTAAGATTTTATCGGAGTGGGGTGCTGCAAACAGGCTTGAATTTAATGTGGGCAAAACCTTTATTATGGGATTTAAGTGTGACGTTCAGGGCCTTATGTTTAGTGAAAACTCCCCCTTGCAAAACAAAGAAAGCTGTAAGTTCCTTAGTATTACCATTGATGGTCGCCTTCGCTTCGAAGATCATATCCTAAATCTTGCATCAAAATTATCCTCTGGATGCTTTGCAGTAAGAATGGCGGGGCATGAGATGGGAGGGGTAGTTGCACATTCAGTGTACTTTTCTTTTATTGAGTCCCATCTTCGTTATGGCTTGCCTTTTTGGGGTTTAAGCAACAAGGGATTATTAAACATAATTTTTGTGATTCAAAAAAAAGGCAGTTAGATACCTATGTTCCGCTGGGTTACGAGATTCTTGTAAACCTCTCTTTATATCTCAAAAAATCCTAACTCTTTTTTCTCTTTTTATCTTAGAAACATTCATAAATGTCCTAAACCTCCCTCTAACACTGGTCATATGACTCGCCAGGTTAACGATTTTCCCTTACCAATCCCTACATCCTCCCTCACCAAGAACTCACTTATATACCTTAGCAAAAAAAATTACAAAATTACATTACAACCATGTTCCTCTATGTATCAGACAAATTTTAGAAGTTAAGAAATTCAAAAAGAAATTAAAATCACTTTTATTATCCAGGGCATATTATAGCCTTGACGATTTTTTTAATGATACCTTTTGACCTGTGCTCTGACATCATTTTAGTGTTTCAGTTTTGTTTTCTATTAAATATTTTAATTTACTTCCTCTAAATTCTGTTTTATTGACAGCTTTACTTATTTTTTAATCAAATTTATCAAAAAGATGCTTTTTTTTTATTTTTTCAATCTGTTTTGTTATAATTAATTTTCGTAATGTATGTAAATTTTATGGTAAAATGCTTTAGATGTTATGTTTGTTTAAAATTTGAAATTTAAAGGGAATTTGGAATTTTTTAGTTTTTAAGATGCTTGTACACAAGATTTTGTTTTGTCTTACGTAATATAGCACATTTTCTTTCTTTCTTTCTTTCTTTCTTTCTTTCTTTCTTTCTTTCTTTCTTTCTTTCTTTCTTTCTTTCTTTCTTTCTTTCTTAGTCAACAACTGTCAAATCGAGATTCCCTCTTAAGGGACCAATATACCTAATGGACTAATATACCCTATAAATTTAGTTATTTTACATGTTGAACTAGTCGAAAACTAATTCGGTATAGGATTTTTGAAAGATCTAAAAATAGATAATGGCCTATTTGTCATAATAATATACCAAAATTATCAAGATCGGTCGCAAAAGCAACCCAGTGTTTTTGTTGTCTCCATTGACTGTCAAATAAGTAATTGGCAACATTAGGGAAATGACACTGTTGACAGTGTTTAAGACAAGTGACAGATGCGAGAACGAACGCCCTTTTTTCAGCCGGCTTGGCAATATTAGCGTCATGGCGTGGGTTGTCCCTTTGTAATAAAAGCTTAAACTCCTAAGAATTTAGGATTTATCAGAATTTGGCTAATAATAACATTTACTTATTACATTTCAATTTAATTTTACTGTTTACTTAGTTATAGGAACGATCTACTACGATCCAGCCCAATTCATGGTAAGTAAGAGCATATTTATTCATTTTAGTAGTAATGAAGATAATTTGCTTATTCTAAAATTAAATTTTAGGGTTCAGCACTACAAGGAGACTGTATTCCACAATAGTTGCGAAGAACAAATGATATTTTTTACAATCAATATATTTTCAGTTTTTATAAATGAGTTATTTTTTCTCCCAAATACATTTTACCACACAAAAAAGGAGTCACGTAAACATCTTAGATACGTCATTATATGTCCAATACATGACGTAAAATGTCTTAGAAGTACGTACATATGACGTAGAATCCTGCGGAAAGTGGACATCCTATATACGTCCATAGTACGTAATACGTCTTTTGGGGTACGTTCCGTGTACGTTCATTATGTCGTGGAGTACGTACAAAATACGTCTTTAGTACGTATCTGTGCTGTTTGGGCTGTACTGGACTCTTTGGTAGCTGTAATTCCGTTATCACAAAATTATAAGACCAAAGCTTGTTACAACCCTAAAAGTTCACCGTAGTTGACGAAGATCACAAAATAAGATTGTATTATAAAATTGCCCATTAAAAGCATCCATGACGTCAACTATTACATGCATGGAACCCAGTATTTTGCTTTTGATCTGACAGAGTTCTTCAGAAATTTTGAGATTATCTAAATTTGCTTTCTTGAATAGGAGAACTATAACTTGATTTGAAAAAAAAAAAATTTTAACACATATGGTAACGCATTCATAGTTTTTGTGTCTAATTAATTATCTAAAACTGCGTGCGTTAATGTACCTACCACAAATCTGCTAGGGCGGACAGTGCACATGAACAAAAAACAGACTTGTGTCTGAGATACACTGGTGTACTAGTGAAAACTGAACGACCGTCAATGTTTAGTTATTTTTGAATTCTATAAACAATATAGGTTTTTTCCAAGTTATTACACGGTAGTATACGTTTGGTAGTAAGCTTATTAGAACAAATATTATTTAACTATTGGGCATACCTAAGGAGCACGCAGATAAGACTGGTGAGTGGCCTGCATTATTGAGTAGCATGGTGCACCGATTTTTTTAACATTTATAAAGGATTGTCCAATTAACTCTTAACTACACTCAAAATTTTAATATAAATTATTAAAACACTCCGAATTTTTGCTAACGAAAACAGGGTCAAAAAAGGCAGCAAAGTATTAAATATTAATGTTCTATAAATATATTAAATGCCATTAAGGTACATCATGCTTGGGATACCAATAATATTTTTTTATTATTCACATACGGCCCCAAAAAGATTTCGAATCAGGATGATCATGTGCTCTTTTTACATAGTGCATAATTAAATTATACTTCCTTTCAGTGCTATTAGTTTTTAGTTATTATTTAAAGCCTTATTATATTTCACAAAATGTGCGCAGCATTGTAATGTCTCCTGGCCCCTCTTACATATATCTCGAAAACTGCATTTTTTTTTTGTATTTTTTCACTATTCAGAAGTAATCTGTTGACTGTAAGCTACTGTTAGGTCCTCAACTATGGATGATGGATACCTCTCCGACAAATTTAACATTAACGCTGGAGTCCCTCAAGGATGCATTCCATCCCCCACCCTTTTCTTGGTATATATCAACGATTTGCTAAGAACCACTGTCAATCCAATCTACAGCTTTGCGGACGATAGTATACCTATTTCCACATTTAAGTCCGCCAAACCAACGACAGCCGCAAGTTCTCAGAATCTTAGGCAGCAACAAGTAGCTTCAACCAACAACGATATTAGAGCAATCTTGGAGTGGGGCAATAACAATTTGGTCAATTTTAACGCTAAAAAAACGCAGGCTGCAGTATTTACGATGAAGACTAACCTTGCTGGCCCGAAGCTGGTTATGGCAAGGAAAACATTGCCAATGAAATCATCTTTACATCTTCTAGGAGTCGAGGTCACCAACAGTGTGTCCTGGCATAACCACGTTGCCGAGGTCGCCAGGGCGGCTTCCAAAAAACTCGGAGTTCTTTTCAAAACAAAAAAACTGTATACACCAGAATAGCTGCTGACTCTTTATAAGGCTCAAATACGCCCTTCCTTCGAGTATTGCTCGCATGTCTGAAGCTCTGCACCCAAGCATAGTTTAAACCTGCTGGATTCTATACAGAAGAGAGCTATTCGTCTTATCGACAAACCAGAACTGACAAAGAGTCTGGATAGTCTGGAGTACAGGAGGAAGGTGGCTGATCTCTGTTTACTCTAACGTTATTATCACGGTAAGTGCTCCTCTGAGCTGGCAGGCCTGATTCCACCCAGGGCTGTTCCGGCAAGAAGGACGCGTCTAGCAGTTGCGGCTCATCAACATCGAGTCCACCTGCCTACCACAAGGACGTCGCTGTATCGGGACTCATTCATCTGCAGAACATCTTCTTTGTGGAACGGGCTTCCACCTCACATATTTCCCGACGCATACAACCTACAGCGATTCAAGATAAATGCCCACAAATATCTTCGCGCAAGCACCACTCCAAGAGTGACATAGGACTTTCCTCTTGTGCTTGTGTTTACTATAAAAAAAAAACTAATCCTTGTTATACTCCCACTGCTACTTCTCTTTCTGGGAAACCAGCCCTGTAAGGTACACCTTCTGTTGTGATCTTTAAAGCAAAATATTGAGTGAGAGACATAATCGAAAGCCTTAGTCTAAAAATAATGAGCGAGTTAGAAATTATATTCTCACTTTTTAAATAAGACAATGGCAGTTTAGAATTACAAAGCAAGTTTAGAATGGAAAAGATTTTATCTTTACCTCATCGGATTTAACTTTTGTTTTTTTTTTTGAATACCGGTGAAGTATCACAGTTATATTTAAATTACTGATTTCGTAATATTGTTAATGAAAAAATGTTTTTATATCTGAGCCTTTCTTATTTTTCAGTAAGTTTACCTCATTAAATATTATCTCTCTAAAATAAAAGATGACATTTCGCAGTAATAGATTATTTATATTATTTAGCGGACGATTCTCACTTCAACCATTACATATATAATATCTTTTATATATCAAATATCCTCAGGAGTATATGGCTTTAGGAAGTACTGGATACTTAAATCAGAACATCCTGGAATGTAGCAGAATAAACTTTTTTTTAGCAGAAAAAATTTCGCTAACGATCTTAGCATCTTCGGGAGAAGATTAAAACTGATTTTTTTGCTATGTAATTGTGACTGATAATCACAAACATGTTTCTTAAAAAATCACTGTTTTCACTATTTCGCAGTTTTAACCTTCTCCCGAAGATGCTAACATCGTTAGCGAAATACATGTCGAGAGTAAAATAAAGAGTTTACGTTAGTGGTAAATCTGTTTTTTTTATATTAATTTTTGTTTAAACTCCAAACCATATGCTTTTATTTGTCTACAAAATTATAAACTTTTATTAACTACGTCTACAAACTTAAATAAATTCAATACTAACACGGTCAAACAAAAAAAACAAAATTAGATCTAGTTAACAACATCATGGGTAATAATAAAAATGCTGAAAAAGCTAAAAATACATAGAGCATCAGCGTTGCTGGCTTTAGCAGCAGCAGAATAGGACTCGGTTGTACATTACATCGATCTATAGACCAGTCAGACGGAAACCACCATTAAAATTGTTGTAATGTTCCAAATTAACTGGAGTGCCTTCCGTGCTTTTTCACTAAAGCTTCGCTAATATCCCCCTCGCTTTGAATGCTCGATTTTCGCCGAATAGAGGAGGTCGGAACGTAACCAACTTCCATTGTCACTTTTGTTACTCTTTTCAAGTTATTTAGGCTATTTTAAATTTAAGCTAAACTGGAAATATTTATTAGCTTTGATATTTTAAAGAAATTATTATATTAATTAGAATAATTATAGTTTAAGAACGGTATACTATATTATTTAAAATAATACTTGAAAACTCAAGCATTTCATAACAAAAATATATAATCTTTAACATTATATACGTACTTAAACACATTTTGTTAACTCTTGCTCAGTTAAATAGAAATTTGCAAAAAAAAACAATAATGTAATTTTTAATCTTCGTTTTCTTGAAGAACTTATTGAAATTGAGTAAGCTAGGCAAAATATCGAGTAGTACTAAATTTGCTTCAAATAAAAGTTGCTTGCACTATATCTAAAGTTTGATGCGCCTAAAAATCACTTTATTAATGAAATGCATTAGGATTGTAATATTTCCTGATTGAATATATCGGAAACTATTTTCAAATAAAATTTAGTTTTTCTACTCCAAATACTATACTCCTAATAGTAATATCACATAAATTTACCTCTTTGACACTTTAAGTTTAATTAAGAGAAAGTTTTTAGCAGTATCCTTAAATAATAATGGTGATAGGTTCTTTCAAGTAGCTTAAAAAATTCTTCAATAAATAACCATGAATTACTTAATTCCAGTGATCATTAGGTACTCTAAAAAAAGCCTGACTGGTGTTGTGAGTATATTGATTACTGTAAATCTGGTATTAAGATATATCATGAGATTTTAGATAGAAAATTGTCAAGAATGTAAATTAACTGGACAGTCTATTCTATATTGTAATCCTACTAATATTCGGATGACATCTTTGAAGTGAAAAGACCCTCATAGCTCTAGTTCCGAACCCTATGCAACCATTGCGTTTGGAATGTGGGATTGAGTGAAACAAAAATATGTAGGACCAATAATGACGATCTAATGACCTCCTTGATTTAACTGACCAATAAAGTCACTGTCGTGTGACTTGCTGGAAACCACTTAGCTTTGAACCTGACTTCAGATAAACATTTTTCCTGCAGCTGATTATGTATCATTATCAAAAATAGTAAAATAAACCATAGTGTTAACCAAAGGTTTGTAATCTAGGGGAAAAGTTTGGGTTTTAAAACTGACTCTTAGGGAACTACTACAGTACTCCAACTTGATGACTTCTTTACGGCAACTCTCTACTTGATTAGGATCCATTTGAGGGGTAGCTTTTGATAAAAGCTGTGTTATTATACCTCAACTGCTTGCTATCTTACTAGTTTTTGAATTTCTGGCCTTAATTTTGATAGCTTAAAAAGATGTTGGAATTTAAATACAGAAATAGCCGATGTGATGAAATCTAATGACTGTGAAGCCTGTGATGAATCTGAACTCTTATTTCCTTACTCCACGTTCGGTGGCGATTTCCGTGACAGGGCTTCACGATTTGCTGCTCACTTACGAAAACATGCAATAAATATTATAAAAAAAGCGTTGTAATCCTCGATCGTTAATAGTTTGTTTGAGTAAATAACGTTTTAATCAATAAAACTATGTTTGACAAAAGAAAATTTCGCCGTAGAAATCGGAACAGCATTTCTCTAAATTTAACGTGGTTCTGACATTTTATAACAATACTTAAAAGTCATATTTTATATCACAATGTGCAATTTTTCAGTACCGTTGTCATGTGGTGTGGCATCAAAGAAATATTACCTCCAATAATAAGGTAATAAGAAAAAAACCTACAAACTGTTACATTGCTGCAGTAAAAAATGACTTAACAATAGCATAACAGTGGGCTATTCCCCTATTTTGTCTTACTTTTTGTTATATAAATTTGATTCGTAGGACCATTCTCAAGAAAATTATATCTAGTGGCCAAAGTCATTTATTAACGTATAATTCTTAAAGATGATAAGTTCAGTTTAGGCAGCATCTAAAATTAGAGAACAAGATCGCTTCTACATTTTTGCCATTACTGCATTCACTCAACCTTTAAGAAAATATCAAAAATTAGTAACAGACTTTTCAACTTTAAAAAGGAATTAGAAAAAAATCGCAGTATAGTAGTATACGTGCAAATACTAATCAGAAATGTAAATGAATTCCTGCTGTGATTACTGCCGATGGAAATGCCGTCTCTGGTGGCTTAAATTTTGTTAATAGCTTTACTGACATCTCTGTAAACTCTGTTCTCAAAAGAACAGAGAACCTACGAAAATCAATATGCGTTGCAATTTACCAAAATTTACTTCCTTATCACCTCTTTCAATAACGATGAAACCCTTACTTACATTAAATCTGTTTCAATCAAAATGTCTTGTGGTACTGATGACATTCCATGTTTTTTACTATCAAAGTGTTCTGATGGTATTGTTACACTTTATACATATTTTATTAACTTAGTTAATTAAATAGGTTAAGTTGGAATATTTTCCACCTAAAAGTCGTTCATTATACTTCTCAAAAAAATGCAATACGTCCATGCTAGAAGGATTCCATTGTTCCATCTGTATTTTCCAAAATTTTTGAACAATCCTTTAAAAAAAAAACATGATGCATTTAATATCCTGTCTCGTCACGAATTTGCATTCAGAGCTAGACTTTCAACAATCGATGTAGTTAAATTTCTGTAAAATAAAACTAAATTTTAGATTAAAGTCTGTTCGTATATATTTTATTTTACCAAGGCCTTTGACACCCTAAACCACACCAATCTTTTGAATAAAATATCTTATTATAATAATAAAGGCCCAGGTTTAGAGGAGCTAAAATATAAGTCATTTAATAGAAATCAGACTATTAGACTAAGAAATGGATATCAAATAACATTCTCGGATTGGGCAAATATTGATACTGGAGTTCCACAAGAAAGTATTATGAGGCCAATTTCTTTCCCTTAATTATTAATCACCGGTCTCTTTTTGTTGATGACTGTTATATAATTCTATTTGCTGACGATATATCAGTTATACTGTCAGGTCAAGACTATAAAACCCTCCACTATTTGGCCAGTAAGTGCATTACTACTATTGCACCTTGGTGTCATAAAAATTGTCTTTGTTTAAATAGTCTAAAGATAAACTTCAAGGACTTTAGTCCCATCCGTGTTATATAGTATGACAACCTACTTTTAAGGGAAGGTACCTATAACTTATCAAATAAAACTCTAGCTAAGTTTTCAGATTTTATTAATAATATTTCCTCTATAAAGAGGAACATTTGTCATGAATGTAACAAGTTGGCTCAATAAAATTTTGCCCTAAAAACTTTTCGCTATGCAGCAGTTCATTCTATTCTTGCATATGATTTGCTTGCTTGGGGAAACTCTTGAAACTCTCGCGAAATTCATTATTTGTTTCGCGTTTGGGTTTCCATTTAGAGAATCGTGTCATGAAACATTTCCAAAGAAAGGAATTCCCTTTCTATTTTACAATGTGCTTCTGAAGTTTTCAAATATTCTAGCAATTTTTTAACACCAGTGCTTTAAGACGGCGTAATATTGTAAATGCTTAATAAGGCCCAATATTGACTTAGCAATAACAGATGATATATCAGGGATGTAATAAGAAGCCATCAATGATATAACACCAAGAAATTTTGTTTTGACAAACTGTAACTTCTATTATGAGTCACTTAGAGACTAATCAGCTAGAGAATCTATGCCATTTCGCAGTTTTATACTGTACTCTATTTCTCTGACCCTGACGTGTCTGATTTAAAATGGTTGTTAAGAAAATAGTAAGTGGCAATCAAGTAAGAGGCAAAAGGCATCCTAGGCAAATATAAAGTCTCACAGAATATAAAATTTAGTATACCTACGATCTCTTCTTTGACCTTTGGTAGATATAAAAGTTTTTTCGTCCTTACAACCTCCTCCCGCTTGTAGTGTACTGATGATTGTTCTGTTAGTTAGTTTAATACTTTTATTATCTAGTTGGAGTTTGGTTTTGTTCATGTGTTTGGTTAGTATTAGATTTAGTTATTAGAACGTGGCAATGTTGGATCGGCTGTAAATGACGAGCAGTGACAGAACCAACACGGTGTGTCAACAGGCCTTGATTTCGCTCTTGAATAAATGATATAATTTAAAAAGTAAAAACGAGTTACAGCGACCAAAGTAGCTTTCATTTCAAGAACCCAATGATCAAACATGGTGGCAGCGGTGTAGTGTCGTCGTGCAGTGGCGTAAAAAAAGCAAATTATTGCTTTTACAGTAGAGGGTCGCCGTGGGTTCTAACCTAACTTATAAATGTGTTTTAAGCTTCACAACACAACATAAGCTAGGGACGGGGATACATATCGAGATCAGCGAATACGCGATTACCAGTTCCAGTAGTGTAGAGTATCATTAAACGCAAAGTTAATTTTTTTGGTTAGATTAAAAAGTCATCATGCCCGGACAAAAAAATCAAGCAGGTGCAGAGGAAGGTGCAAATACATCCGGCCAGTTTCAAGGCCCCCAAGTGGTTAATGTTACAACTCTCATTAGTGTAAGCCCGCCAGACAAATTTCCTTTTTCTACTCCAGGTGCATGGACATCTTGGAGGTAAAGCTTTGAAAGATACATGTCAGTATCTGGACAACTAAGTAAACCAGAAGAGGAGAAAACTAACATTTTGGTGTATATAATGGGAGAAGAATCAGAGGAAATTATGATACAGTTTCCAAGGCAGCCAGAATCTTATGTGGAAGCATTACAGTGTTTTGAAAAATATTTCATTCCTCGTAGAAATATAATTTTTGAAAGATTTAAATTTAATTCTACAGTTCAAAAAACAGGTCAGCCAATAGAATCCTTTATAACAAATTTGCATTCACTAGCTGAACATTGCAACTATGGCACTCTAAAAGAAGAACCGACATATAATTGTAGTTGGGATGCTGGATTCTAAGACTTCTGAGCGTCTGCAGCTAAAATAACACTTGGATTTAAAAGAGTGCATTCTGATGGCTAAGCAAGCAGAATTACAATTACATCCCAGTCAAGGGAATTATCTAGTCGTCAAGTAAGTCGAGTGCAGTCTACTGAAAGTGAAAACTCAAAGGTTCCAGGTATTTCCAACCAAGGTAGGGAAAAAAACAACTTTCGAAGTGGCAATATTGGAAGTAGAGACAAGTGTGGGTTCTGTGATCTACGACCCCACTCTAGGGGTCAATGCCCAGCGGCAAAATCTACATGTAGGAAATGCCAAAAGCTAGGACATTGGGCAATAGTATGCAGAAGTACAAAATATAAGGTCAGACTTATCCACACTAATAATAATGTAAATCAAGAGTTAGATTTAGAACAACTTGAGTTAGAGTAAAATTCTGTAAATAATTTGGGGGATTCTAAAGAGGTCAATTATTTTTTGGGGCCAATTCAGATAGACCACATAGATACTAAAGAATGGGTAGCTTTAATTTTTGTCTCTATGATTAACAAAAATAGAGAAATTTTAATTGATTCGGGGGCTGACATTACATGTGTACCATCTCATTTATTTAAACAGTTTAAAAATAATTTAAAATTTTCTGATAAAGCTATTACCGGTCCGTCTGGAATTAAACTAAATGTTTTAGGTACATTATCAGTGAGATTGAGTTTTCAGCATCAGCACTTCGATACAAACATTTACATTATAGATAAATTGACCAAACCTATACTTGGTAGAACAGCTATAATAAAATTAAATTTATTTTCTCACATAAAAAGTCAAATTTTTTCAATTCAACAAGAGAATATGTCAGTATCTCTTAAAGACATCAAGAGAAGGTTTCCAGGAATCTTTAAGGATGTTGGTACCTTCAAAACTGAAATGCGCAATAAACTTACAGAGGGTATTCAGCCATATGTACAGTCTGTGCCTCGTGTTGTACCCATTCCATTATTAAATCCTCAAAAAAAAGAGCTAGAAAGACTTGAACAGCTTGGTATAATTGAAGCTATCGAGTCCAACAGACTGGGTGAGTCCTATTGTAGTGGTTCAAGAAAATTCTAAAATCAGACTATGTGTTGATTATACTAAATTGAACAAAGCAGTTCAACGTTCACACTTCCCAATAGGAAAAGTAGAAACCATTCTGGCACAATTAAAGGGATCTAAGTATTTCACTTAATTAGATACTAATTTAGGCTTTCATCAAATTAAACTTAGTCCTGAGTCTCAAATTTTGACCACTTTTATTACTCCTTTTGGGAGGTACTTCTTTAAAGAAGTTCCTTTCGGAATTAATTGTGCTCCAGAATATTTTTCCATACTATTAAATAAAATATTGTCAGGCGTAAAAAGGGTCATAAGTCATATCGATGATATACTAATTCTTGCTTCAACCTTGGAAGAACATAATAAAATTTTAGAGGAAGTGTTAAAACGTATCGAGGCGGAGGGACTAACCTTAAATGAACAAAAATGTGTTTTTGCAACACAGTCTTTAACATTTTTAGGTCATCAAATTTCAAGCAAAGGTGTCACAGTAGATTCAGATCGAATCATCGCGATTAAAAATTTTCCTGAGCCTAAAAATAGAAAAGAGGTTTTACAGTTTTTAGGTATGATTAATTTTTCTTGTAGATTTATTCCTAATCGGTCACAAATCCTAGAGCCACTGACATCTCTATTAAAAAAAATATACATTTTGTTTGGGATGCGGCTCAAATCCAATCTTTTGAAAAAATTAAAATATTGTTGCAGAATAGCCCAACTTCGGCGTATTTTGATCCGACTAAATCTATACTGATTTCGGCGGATGCTTCTTCTTATGGTTTAGGTGCATGTCTAATTCAATCTCAGGATGGCAAAAATGAGATTGTCGCCTATGCTTCGCGCTTACTCTCTGATACTGAGCGAAGATATGCGCAAATTGAGCGAGAAGGACTCGCACTGGCCTGGGCGGCTAATAAGTTTTCGGAATATGTCAGAGGAATACCTATTTTGTTTCAAACCGATCATCGACCATTAATTCAGGTTCTTCAAACTAAACCAATAATTGACGAATGAACACCTCGCTTACAACGTTTTAGAATTCGCTTGATGAGGTACAATTATAAAATTTATTATTCGCCGTGTAAAGATTTAGTCGTTGCTGATGCCTTATCGCGTAATTTTTCAGAAAATCAAGAAAAACCCATTAAAGATGAACTGGCAAGTGAAGTTGAAGCGCATGTTAGACTCATAGTCGGTTCAGTAGAAGTAAAACCCTATTTCCTAGACGAAATACGGACCGAGCAAGCAAAAGATGAGACGTTATTGAAAATCAAAGAGTTTTCAGAGATAGGGTGGCCTCAAAAAAATTTTTTGAACGATAATCTTTTGCAATATTATCCTTATAGGGGTGAAATTTCATTATTAGAAGGCTTTTTATTACGAAATCTGAGAATTATTATTCCTCCGTCTTTACAATTAAAATGCTTAAATTTTATTCATCAAGGTCACATGGGGTTAGTTAAATGTCGACAGAGAGCTAAATCTTCTGTTTGGTGGATTTGGCTTTCTACTCAAATAGAAAATTTGGTTAGGAATTGCCCTCAGTGTGTTGAAAATAGAATAAATATTAAAGAACCGTTTTTAAAAGATTCATTTCCAAATCGTCCTTGGCAGAAAATTGCGTTGGATTTATTTAAATGCGATTCCTGGTACTTAATAGTTACCGACTATTATTCGAGATTCTTTGAAATCTTTAGATTGACAAAAATGACTGAATCCGTTATCATTGAAAAATTGAAAGAATTATTTTCTAGATATGGTGTCAGTGAGACCATACGGTCTGATAACGGTCCTCAATTCCAGACAGAATTTAAAAAATTTGCTCGTGAATATGATTTTTGTCATATAACTAGTAGCCCTTACTTTGCACAATCCAATGGCTGTATCGAAGCTGCTGTTAAGATAGCAAAAAATTTAATAAAAAAAATAAAGACATTCATTTGGCTCTGTTGTCTTATCGCACTACCCCTCTTGAATGTGGATTTTCTCCAAGTGAGTTGTTATATGGTAGAAAATTGCGAACTCCACTACCGGTGTTGCCAAGCCTGTTGAATTCTATTTGTAAAAAGGAGGGTATTGCGAAGGACAAGACAGCTCAAGAGTTTAATAAAAGACACCGGAGTCGAAACTTACGTGCTTTTGCAGTTGGAGACTATGTCTGGGTAATAGATTTACGTACATATGGGAAAGTTATTAAGTTATTAGGCGAACCTCGTTCATATTTAATACAGACTAATAATTCAGGTGTGTATCGTCGAAATAGGTTTCATTTAATTCCTGCACCTTACTATACTGAACCCATATTTACTCCGACATGGGCAACTCCTACTAACCATAATATTAAGGATCAATGTCAAATTAGTAATAGATCTGTGCCTTCGGATATCGGTGAACTACAAACAAGTGTAGAAGTGAAGAATTCAAATTCTGAATTGAATCTAAATTCTAACAGTGGTGATAAAAGTTTTTGTAGTGAAACCTTGAATGAGACGCAGGTTCCAAATTCCTCTCTTAATAGACCTTCTTACATTCCCCCTAGTGTTTCCCCACCCTGAGCTAAGAGACTTGTAAAAAAACCGGCGAACCTTAATGATTACTTTCTTGATTAATAATGTTAAAGCTTGAAAGGGGAGATATTCTGTTAGTTAGTTTAATACTTTTATTATCTAGTTGAAGTTTGGTTTTGTTCATGTGTTTGGTTAGTATTAGATTTAGTTATTAGACGTGGCAATGTTGGATCGGCTGTAAATGACGGGCAGTGACAGAACCAACACGGTGTGTCAACAGACCTTGATTTCGCTCTTGAATAAATTATATAATTCAAAAAGTAAAAACGAGTTACAGCGACTAAAGTAGTTTTCAAGAACCCAATGATTAAACAATGATTGACTTGAAAGGCATTACAGAAATTAGTAACACAACAGATCTATAAACAAACTTCTGAAAAATTACCAGTAAACAATTAGTTACTATACGCTCTAAAAAATGTTTCTGAAAAATATATTATTAGTTATTGAAACTAATAATATATTTACTGCACTACACCGAGGTTTGAACAACTCTGTATACTATTTGATCTGAAGATAATCGTGAACATTAGTTAAAAATCAAAGCAATAAGAGCATAGGTTATTCAACTTATTTAAAAAAATGATAAAAAAGAAAAAGTTTTTTGTTCTTAAATTAGGTCCTATATTATCTCTATTTGGTCCACGCCAAGAAAAAATTACGCCGACAAATCTAATAATTGCTTTTACAAAGGAATATACTACTGCAAATCGAGAGATCATATTCCCCAAACCCAAAATATCTGCTTACAAAACGCCAAATGTGCTTCTCCTTGACGGCAACTTGAGTTTATCCAATTGCTGATGCTTTGTTGCCTTAAATGCCTCATTGTGGCCATTATTATCGACCCTAGTTTGAATGTAATCATATTTTATTTTCCACGCCCTTCGAATGGTAAGAATTTTGTGTCGAAGTTTCGGGTTATGTTTCTGTGTTACAACGTTTAATAATATATTTTATTTTAATAAGAATAATTAAATGTTAATAATTTATTTTATTGGTATTATTAAGAATCAAAGGTTAAAAATACCAATGATTTTAAGCATAATAAAAAAATTACATTTTTTTTAAATAAATTAAGAGGCATTTACTTAATTATGTTGATGTGAAATTGTGTTGATTAATATAATTACTACTACTGTACAGTGACCGCCTAAAGTTCCGCATAAATTCGATAAAAATTAGAGACATGATTTTTTGAGAAAACGCTCGGACCCGTCGATATTTATTTTAAGTTGCGCATTATTTCACATAAATTTTTGTATATAGGGTGGAACAAAAAAAAAGATATGACGTCATCGGTCATTTTTTTAAGTGGAATGCTATATTTTTTATTGCATTTATGAAATATAGGCGAAATTCCAAGCAAGTTTCGTATAACACACCTTATCTCAAAACTCAACTGTTTCAGAAATTGTATAATTTTTATCGAATTTATGCGGATTTTTGGGCGGTCACTGTATAATTACTTAAAAATAAGCTGGTTATGTAAAATTTATTATTTAATTTTTAGGCTTATGCATAATCAAAATACCAAATGGGTATGATGCCAGTTTCTCTTTTATTTATGAATTTATTTTTGTAAATAATTAAATAGTCCTATGTTTGGAGCATTTGGTGTCACTCAAATCACAAAACAGTTTTACCACTAACCAAAACTCTTTATTTTATTCTCGACACGTTTCACTAACGATGTTAGCATCTTCAGTTTTAATAAACTTGTTTTAATCTTTTGTGTTTCAGTAGAAACACATGTCGAAAATAAAATAAAGAGTTTTGGTTAGTCGTAAAACTGTGATTTAAATAATGAACTATAAAAAAGTAATAATACAAATCTTCGGTTTTTATAAATCGGCTTTTATATATCTGCTTACTCAATGCAGAATTTGTTAACTTATGTAGCACAGAAATAAAAATACGTTCTTTGATCGAAAAAATACGACAGAAGAATCGTAAAAGGTCTAGAAAAAAAAATAACTTCACTTATTGAGTTATTTTTGTATAAATACATTTAAAACAACTTTTAAACTAATATTTATGTTACTCTTAAGATATTATATATACCTCACAATATTTCATATACTTTTATTTTATTCAATATATTCTTTCATATTACATCATTGATGAAATAAGTTGATTTTACGTTTTATATGACCTTATACAGGGTGTTTCAGAACTATGGGATCAAACTTCTGGGGGTTGTTCAGTGCAACAGAAGAATCCATTTGAGTATAGGGACCCATGTCCGGAAATGCGTCACTACGCCACTACGGCCCTAAGACGCGTTAAAATTTATAAAAAACAGTAATTACCTAAATAGGATCTGCTGCATTTATTTTTACCTTTTGTACATGATACCATAACAACAATTGTTTAAAATCAACGCTTATCAATGTCAATTCTCAATGACACGTTTAAAAATTTTATAGCTTACAATTTTAAACATTTATTGCTAATGGAAAACTTTACCAATCAAGAATTGGCGGATATACATTTGGCATACGGAGCAACAAACTGCAATGCGCGAGCAGCATCGCGGTTGTATCATGAACGTTATCCCGAACGACAGCATCCTGGATACAAAAAGTTTATTGCGGTTCATCGGCGGCTCGCTGAGACAGGCATGTTTAAGACCAAGATGCATGATACTGGTGTTGCTCGAACCGTAAGAACGGTCGAATTTGAAGAAGAGGTGCTTCAGCGAGTTGCCGATGAACCATCAAATAGCACACGTGACGTCGTTAAGACTATAAATACGAGTAACGCTTCTGCCTGGCGGATACTACACGAGCAACAACTCTATCCTTACCACTTCCAGAAAGTTCAAGGTATGAATGCCCGATTATCATCATTATCATCCTAGAGTTCAATTTTGTCGATGGCTTCTGCATCACATCATTGCACAACCAAATTTTTTACGATATGTTTTGTGGACTGATGAAGCCTCTTTCACAAGAGACGGTATTTTTAATAGTAGGAATAGCCATGTTTGGGACGAAGAAAATCCTCATGCAATTTTTCCAAGAAAATATCAGAATCGTTGGTCTGTCAACGTATGGGCAGGCATTGCTGATGATTATTTAATTGGGCCATACCTTCTACCGGAACGGTTAACAGGACCTATTTATCTGCGTATCTTGGAGGAAGTTTACCCAGAACTCCTTGAAAATGTTCCACTAAACGTTAGACAGCAAATGTGGTTTCAGCATGATGGAGCGCCGGCTCACTTTGCTGTACAAGTACGCGAGTATTTGGCTCAGTGGTTTGGGCACTGTTGGATTACCAGAGGTGGAGCAGTTTCTCGGCCTCCTAGGTCACCCGATTTAACGTCGCTCGATTTTTTCTTATGGGGACATGTAAAGTCTTTAGTCTACGAAACTCCAGTAGAATCAGAGCTAGAATTAATTGGACGAATAACAGCAGCATTTGAAATCATTCAAAACGAGGATCAAAATTTTTAGTGTAGTCCGCCGAAATCATGTGCGGCGTTTAAATCGGTGTATTGAGGTTGGAGGAAGACATTTTGAACAATTGTTGTGATGGTATCATATACAAAAGGTAAAAATAAATGCATCAGATCCTATTTAGGTAATTAATATTTTTTCTAAATTTAAACGCGTCTTAGGGTCGTAGTGGCATAGTGGCACATTTCCGGACATGGGTTCCTATACTCAAATGGATTGTACTGTTGCACTGAACAACCCCTAGAAGTTTGATCCCATAGTTCTGAAATACCCTGTATAGAGAAATATTATTTCCTTGGTATTTTAATTTCTAGCAAGTGGATAGATATACTAGATATATGCCTAATAATTTGGTTTATAATTTATATGAGTAAGGAAACAAAATTTTCTTTGACTTTTTGATTGCCTGAAAAACAAAAAAGCAAAAATATGTGTCGGCACCTTCCTTTATCTGCTCCCTTACCCGCATAGTATTCTAGAATTTTATCCTTTTCTCATTTTACTACGCATGCTAACTTTCCTTTTTAAAATTATCTAGGGTCTCGTAAGTCAAGGTTCAAACTGAAGGTAAAAAGGAAGACTATTTTGATTAAAAAAAAATCTCATATAATGAGCTTCCCTTATTCACCGTTTTTGAGTAATCTAATCAGCACAAAGTTCATGAAATAATTTTCGTCATATTGCAAATACCAAGAAGCCTGCTACTTAGTTCTAAGAATTCACTGAGTTTGAAAGTTGCTATAAATAAATATATATCTGACAACTACCTTGTTCTATTCTCTATTAAGTGTAGTCTGAAAATAAATCTAACAGTAAGATTTTTTAGCAATACCTGTACTTATCGGGAAGCATCGTTCTCTTTAACTTAAGCATTTGACTATGATATTTCCGTGCATCATAATTCATGGGTATTTCGGCATCGAAGATATTTGCCAGTGGTGTATATACCCTAAAGCTCATTATCATATCTTTGTTTTATATTCGCATGGATTGATTGAAATAGTTTATCATCCCCAAACATTATCTAACGTAATGATTATATTATTTGCAAACAAGCATCCTTAAACTGCTAAGTTAATAGTTATATAAACGGTTTATAAGTGTTGTGGTGTCCATATAGCTCAGAATCATTTATGGTAATCTGTAAGGTTTCAAAAAAAACTTAGTATTGTCTTAAGTTTTAAAAACCGTTTAACAAGATGATTCGGTAATTAAGTATCTCCAACTGGTAACAAGCATAAACTAAAAGATAACTCTATTTCACAGGGCGTCATTCTAAGATTAAATTCACGACAAACGTGAATGTATTCCGTTATATTTTACAGTAACCTGATAGTAACGGTTGCCATATATTAGGGATGTTTGCACTTGGTTGGCTGAAGACTCTTGGATTCTTCGAGATATATGTTGCTTCTATAAACGTCCTTTTTCTTTTGTGTCGCTTCCTACTGAGAGTTTTGACTTTAATTCCGTGGATATTGTGGCCCTTTGACCAAGCATGCTTTGCTCTTGGATATTTTCCGGTTAATCTGTATACTTCTTTTCTAGTCTATTTGCGATGCTTCTTCTTTCTTACTGTCAAGTCGTTATACTTGCAGATGATGATTTTTACTATATACTTGTAATGTTATATATATTTTGCTTAATTTCATTCGTGCAACTTTTCCTTCAATGTATTTTTAAAGTTAAATATGAAAAGTTGATGTTTTTTGAAGAAAGAAGTTAGGAGGCAGGTTGGATCACACAGTATGCTTTCTTAGCATAGAAGCTGTATCTGTTCTCCAAATGATGCCTAATGTATTTTTTTTTGAAAACGAAATCTGATAGTGGTGGTGTGGCAGGACCATTCAAGAGATGGTCTTCATTGGTGAGACTTTAATTGATAACCAAAGCATTGCAGATATCTTTGCACACTACTTCCGGCCTGATGATATTATATATATGGTTGACCAACTATAGGTAGATATAAAATATAAGAATAAATCTTTTCTGGTAGGAACATTGTATAAACCCCCACAGGTTAGCTACACGTTTTTGAATAATATAGAAACCTTCTTGTCTAATATGTCTACTTCATATGACTACATAATCTTCATGGGCGATTTGAATATACATTTTTTTGTAAAATCTGTTGAAAGTGATTATATGGCATCATTGCTTGAGCTTTTTAACTTAAAACAACTTGTCTCTAATCCCACAAGGATTAGAAGAATTAGTACAACTTTAATTGATATAATATGTGTTGATAAGCACATAAATGTCATTAATTCAGGTACTTTAGATATGCTCAATTTTACGGATCATAGACTCGTATACTCAATAATTGATATTAATGTTCCTAATATAAGTAATAAGGCTATAATCTATAAGGATTTAAAAAACTTCGATAAGAGGCAGTTTGAGCTAGATGTACAGCATATAGATTATGACTCTATTTTGCAGCAAGTATTTTTAAATGATAAAGTGACTCTTTTCAGTAATAATCTTAACGAAATTATCAATAAGCATGCTCCCCTAAAACATTCAGTAAGTCTTATATTACCGATAATAAAGCAAATCATTAAAAAAGCTGCTTTTAGTAAGTAAGAAAAAACTGGTAAACTAAACATAAAGACTTTTACCTAGACATCAAGAACTATTTGTCTTTTGCTATTCGAAGTGAAAAAAAAGCATATATGTCATTTGAACACAAACATAAAAGGGATAAAAAAAAATTTGGCATAAGTTAAAAGATTGGAATATAAAGGATAATAAAAACAGTAAAATACCTACTCATCTGAAAGATGTCAATGAAAAAAGTGATAAGAGATAAGTGAATAAAGATGTCAATGAAATATCGCTTTTGCAGATGTATACCGGTTGGCTACACACATAGATAATTTACTACCGAATTTCTATCGGGATACAAGGCTGGAAAAGCCTAATACTGCTGAACTTGTTTTTAAAGACATCTCAGAATATGATATATACATGTCATTTAAAAGAATAAAATCAAAAAGTATGGATATTGACCAACTAAGTTATAATCTTGTTCTTTTTAGTATTGAGCTTATTGCTCCATTTCTGACAAAGGTGTTTAATTTATCTCTACACAAAGGGAAAATCATAAATATGGAAAACTTCTATTATCAAGCCCTTACCAAAGCAAAATAGAATTGAAAATCTTTCAGAGCTAAGACCAATTTCTCTTTTACCCATCTTTGCCAAGATGTTTGAACTAATAGTGTTGGATATGTTGCTTGAATTTGTAAATATGCATGAAATTATACCCTCAGTACAATCTGGTTTTCTGAAAAACCATAGAACAGCTACAGCCCTGACAAAAGTAGCTTCCGAGATATCAACCAATATGGACTCCTCTTGTATTTCTTACCTGTTACTATTAAATTTCAGTAAAGCCTTTGACATCATAAATCATGAGATGCTGTTGGCTAAAATGAGCTTCTTCGGTTTTTCAGAAGTGTTTGCAAATAGTTTCAAAGTTATTTTCAACTGAGGACACAGATTGTGGAGCTGGATGGAGCGAGATCTAAACCTGTTGTCACTGGTTATGGAGTGCCCTAGGGTAGTATCCTCGGGCCTTTGTTATTTAGCATCTACACTAGCGATCTTCCAGAGTAAATTCGGTTTTGTTCTGTAAATCTTTATGCAGATGACACACAGCTGCTATCCGGGTTTCCTCCTCATAATACATGTCAATGTATGCAGCAAATTAATGAGGACTTAAGCTCAATATTTAAATGGTCAAGACAGCATGGGATGATTTTGAATGCTGACAAGAGCAGATACTTACTCATAGGTTCTAATACATTAAAAAAACAATTTCTTCAATCTTATTTCACTGCTTTGCATGTAAATAATAGTGTCCTTCCTTGTTCAGCATCAGCAAAAAATCTTGGTGTAATTTTTGATGAGGTCCCAAACTTTCAGGTACATGTCAATAAAAAATTATGGTGCATGTACGCTTTACTTAAAAGTTTGTATCAATTTAAAAATATCAAATTATTGCTTGTGGAGGCTCTTGTTTGGTCACACCTAGATTACTGCAATGTTGTTTTTTACAATTACCTCACTCTTGAAATGGAGAACAAAATTTAGTTAGCTCAAAACGCCTCTATGAGATTTGTTTTCAACATACAAAAATTTGATCACATAATACCAACATATGTTGACAATAAAATAATAAAATATAAAAGGAGAGCAGCTTTACATGTTGGTCAGTTTAATTATAGAATTTACAAGTCGAGGTACCCTAAATATCTTTCAGATTATTTCACAGCAAGACAAGATTTACATAGTCACCACCTAAGAAACATTATAAGATTTCAAATACCAGTGCATAGAACCGAAGGTTTAAAAACTCATTTGCCTACCAGGATGTATTTTTGTTAAACTCTGAAGTATACAACTTAATAAGAACATGCTCACTTCTCACTTTAAAGAAAAAATATAAGGCTTTTTTGTTAGATTCACATATACCTTTATTGTAATGTAGGTAGCATGGAAGAACACATTATGTGAATGTTACCTTTTATGTAATATTTTGTTGTTGCATAATAAACGTTTATTTATTTAGTTATACAGTGCTTTCATTTCAAAACGATCCACCCTTAATAACTTTCTTATAAGCTAATAGTTAGCGAAAATGTCTAGAAATAATGAATATTTTATTTACGCCAAACTTTGGTATGTCAAATGGCTATATGGTGTGATACATTATTTTAAAGGGCATTCATTATGCTATCAATGGTTGTAAAAAAAATAAAATTGATTGACCAAGAAGCAATTAAAGTGTAAATCGGTAGGGTAGAAAAACAAATTTAATTAGTTTAACAAATTTATTTTATTAAATGTTCAAAATGCGCGCCGTTATTAGCAAGACAATAAAAAAGCCTATTTTCAAACTCCTTACGAACATTGGCAAGGGTCTGCCCGCTAATTTCTCTGCATTCTTGAAATATTCTACTTTTTAAATTCTCAATACTCTCAGGTGGGGTTTTATAAACTTGAAAAAAGTCTAGTGGAGTTAGGTCCGGAGACCGCGCAGGCCATTCGATTGCACCACGTCTGCCAATCCACTTTTCTCGAAAATTTTCGTCAAGCCACTCTCGAACTACCAAAGTGTAGTGCGTGGGAGCTCCATCTTGCTGAAAATGTATATTATTTTCATTCAATAATATAGCACCATGTTGATCTACTTGATTTTCCATAGATTGGATGATGGAATGGTATATTGCATTTTCTAAAAGGTTTAAAAAAATTTCGCCAGTCAAATTTTCTTCCAAAAAAAAAAATGGTTCGATTATTTCATTCCCATAAATCCCTGCCCAAACATTAATTTTTTGGGGATATTGGGTATGGCCTTCCTGAAAAACATGCGGATTTTCATTATCCCAGTATCTACAGTTATGTCTGTTCACCAGGCCATTTAAAAAAAAGGTCGATTCGTCACTGAAGCAAATGTTCTTCAATAAATGACGATCGCCGTCAATTCGCTGGCACATCAGTTCACAAAATTGAATTCTCCTATCAAAATCATCTTCTCCGAGTTCATGAAGAATATGAATTTTATAAGGAAAGAACTTTTTTTTTTAAACTTTATGTACGGAACCAGTGGAAATATTTGTTAGTTTTACGGCCTTTGGTATAGATAAAGTTGGATCCATAGCAAATTGTCCTAGTACTTCAACTTGGCATGCTTCATCGACAACTCTATTTTTATATTTTTTCTTATTGCAAATCGATCCCGTCTCTTCAAATTTTCGTATCAATTCTAATACGTATTCTAATACGGCTCACGTTTTTATCTTGATACCTTTCATTAAATGCTCTCGCGGTTCTGCGAGCACACCGATCTTGAGCTCCATAAAGGAAAATTATTTCTATTCTTTCGGCTAGCGTATACACCATTTATTAACTCACTGTTTTAACTAAAATTGAAAAATTGCACGCGTCAAACTGACAGTTTTAACAATAATAAATCGCCTGCTTTTTAAACGCCTTAAAAATGTAAGGTATTGCAGTGTTTTTTTGTACCTATTAGTTAGGTTTCGCAAAAAATATAAGTGAAATAAATACACATATAAAGTTATAAGACTGCAAAGATTTTTGCAAAAAATTTGGAGACACTCTTTTTTCTCGCAAATAACGGTACACACTCTTTACTTAAAAAAATAAATAATTTGCTTGAACTAAATGTACTGTTTGTCACCACACATTTTAACTTCTAAATTGCTTGTATTTTTTTTTGATGTTCTATTATAAAAAATGTAAGAATTTTAAAATGATGTAGGTACTACACTAAAAGTATTCATTTAAAATACCAAAGTTTGGCGTAAATAAAATATTCATTATTTCTAGACATTTTCGCTAACTATTTGCTTACACATTTACTGATTTAATTTTTTTTGGTACCGTTGAATAGAGAATTTTACGCTGCTTACTATGATGTATCACACGATGGGGGTTCCCATTTGACATATTAAAGTGAGGTTAGCTGGAGGTGAGGAGATGATTGACAGAACTTCAGTAAATGCATAATTAAACGTCCCCCTGTATATCTAATTTGACGTGTTTTTTTTTTTTTTTTTTAAGAAAGTTGTTCAGGGTGGATCGTTTTGAAATGAAAGCACTGTATATTTTGTCTAGCATAAAAAGCTTAAAGCCTAAAAAAAGCAACCGAATACCATCATACATTAATACCTGGGCCATTTTTTTGCTTGCTTTTCTTAAATATTTATTAAACCTTTCTTTTAAATAAGGGATCTTTTTAAACAACCTGAAGAAATTCTTAAAAAAGGTAAATGAAACAACATAATGAATTATCGATCAATCAGCATATCAAATAGTTTGGGTAAAGTATTTCAGAACATTATTTATAAATCGATCGACAGTTACGAACCTCTGCATTTTTTGTAACTGCGTTAAGGCGTTTGGCAAGGTCGACCATCTCAATGCTTATCCGGTAAATCACTAATGCATATATTGCTTTCTTACTTATCAGACTGAAGCCAAAGAGTCAAATCTGTCAAATTTTGTCTCATCTGTATTTTGCTACTACGAAAGTGCTTTAGGATAGTAATTTAGGCCATATCTATTTCCTAATTAGGGTTCCTAGAGTCTAAAAGTCTAACATAGGGTTGCTGTTTGCTGATGATTTTAGTTTTTTTCGGTCTGTTAACAGAGTGCTGCTTTAGGAAGATCTGAATTCGTCCCTGAACTTTAGTCAGACAATCAGAATTATTACATGGAAAATCTAACAGAGGTGTGACGAGGTTAAAAACTTTGTGGTTCTGTTTCAGCTTTAATTTAATAGTGATTATAACAACATTAATAAGGCTTATAAAATACTTTTTTTGCGTAAAATACGTTTGTTTTTCGAAACAGAGAAGACTTTAATATTATAAAAAAGGCATTTATTTATTTATCTATTTATAGTCTCCTATAAATCTAAGTTGACCATATTTTACCTGTGATTGCTCCAGTCATCCAGGTTATAATATGCCTTAGCCAATAAAAGCGATTTTAATTCTCTTTTAAATTTCTTAACATCCGATATATGTCTAACACACAGAGGAACATGATTGTAATTTTTTTTACCTATGTAAATTAATGAGTTTTTGGTAAGGGAAGACGTAGGAATAGGTAGGGGAACATCATTTACACGACGACTCAAATGTCCAGTGTCAGAGGGTAGTTTGGGAATTTTGTGAATAAGAGCAGCTGTTTCTAAGATAAAGAGTGAAAAAAGAGTTAAGATTTTTTCAGAAATGAAGAGGGGTTTGCAAGAATCTCTTAACTTAGCAAAACACAGGTATCTAACTGCTTTTTTTTGAATAACAAAGATAATGTTAAGTAGCCCCTTATTGGTTAAACCCCAAAAAGGCAAACCATACCAAATATGAGATTTAATAAGTGAAAAGTACACTGAACGTGCAACCACCCCTCCCAGCTCTTGTTTTGCCATTCTTTCTGCGAAACATCCAGAAGATAATTTCCCAGCTAAATGTAAAATATGATCTTCAAACCGAAGGCGACCATCAATGGTAATTCCTAGGAACTTGCAGCACTCTTTATTCTGCAAGAGGGAATTTTCGTCAAACATCAGACCCTGAACATCGCACTTAAACCCCATAATAGACGTCTTTCTTACATTAAACACGAGCCTGTTGGAAGCACACCACCCTGATAAAATCTGAAGGTCTTCAAGGATACAAGTCTTAATATAATCAGACTTTTTATGGCTCCATAGTATGGTGGTATCATCAGCAAACTGAACCACCTTGCCCTGCAGTTTCAATGAACTCAAGTCATCCACATACAGTAAAAATAACAGTGGTCCCAACACTGAACCCTGGGGACGCCGCATTTTAGGGATCTAGAAGCAGACAAACGCGCAGACACTGTAACCTTCTGAGTACGATTTGATAGATAGGACTCAAGCCATCGCAACGCTACGCCTCTAAAACCATATTTATCGAGCTTAGATAACAGTATTCCATGATCCACACAGTCAAATGCCTTGGATAGATCACAAAACACTGCCGCCGATGACTCTCCAGAATTCAAGGACACATAGACGCTCTCCAAAAAGCTAAAAACAGCATCATGAGTCCCTTTACCGGCTTGAAATCCAAACTGATTTGCAGACAAAATGCCATTATGATGTAAAAAGGACAAAATTCTGCTTTTTGCAAGTTTTTCAACTATCTTAGAGAGGGTAGACAAAATAGAAATGGGACGGAAATTACAAGGCTGATCCAAATCTCCACCCTTATGAAGAGGGATAACCACTGCCTCTTTTAAACATGAAGGAAAAATGCCATTATGTAAAGAATTGTTTATGGCAGAAACTAAAGCATTTAAGGCTGAATCAGGCAAAAAGAGTAACAACCTCGAAGATATCCCATCAGCTCCAGATGATTTATGGTTTTTTAGGCGTTTGATTTCATTTTTTACTTCGGTAAGTTCGACAGGATGAAAGAAAAATGAATGCTCAACCGACACTTGTTGAAGATAGTGTAAGGGATCAATGTTACTACGAATGCCCTTGAGCAAGATATTAGATATTAGGTATAGCAACAATAATAGTCGTTTAAAATGTCAGGTCTTAACTTCGGTTCCGATACTTTTCTATGGCAATGTCTAAAATCATTAATAATCGACCAACACTCTCTTTGCCTATTTGATGACGTATTTAAGCGATCCCTATAATAATTAGATTTTGCTGCTTTAATTGTCTTTCTGTACAGACTACGGTATTTCTGATGATATACAAGGATATTTTCATTTGTGGTATATTTGCACAATTTAGTCAAAAAACGGAGGTTTTTAGCAGAAATTCTAAGGCCTCTTGTAACCCATGGTTTTCGTTTCTTAGTTTAAAGCCTCATTTTAGGAAAGCACTGATTGATCTTATCACACAGAACTTGAAAAAATAAAGTAAGTGGGTCAGAAGCCGTTTCAAGTGCATTCCAATTTACCGAAGCTGTAGCAGCAGAAAAAGCATTGAAATTTCTCCTGCTGAAAATTCTTCCCATATAATGAGATGAAGATGATACAGTATTATGTGGCATTTTAGCAAGAATAGCTTCATGGTCGGAAATACCAGATGGGAGTACTGTGCATAAAACGTCATCAAAATTTGTACAGAAATAGTCAATTGTAGTTTCAGATGAAGAAGTTATTCGTGAGGGAGAAAGAACGTGCATTTTCAAGTCGTAAGAATTTAAAATACTTAAAAGAGAAGTACGTGGCAAGATTTAATCAGTGTAGTTGATATTAAAGTCACCAGCCAATATAACCTTAGAGTGTAGGGACAACTGGGATAAAATAGAATCAAGTTTGTCCAGAAACATAGCAATATCTCCTGTAGGTGGCCTATAAATACAAGGAATATATAAATTAAAACGCTTACAAAAAGAAAGAGAGAATTCAAAAACATTCTCTAACAGAAGATTATCATACTTATCAATATTACAAAAAATCGTTTCAATTGTTTGCCTAGCCAAGATCATGGTTCCTCCATGTATAGATTGTTGACAACAAAAATTTGATATAGGAAGATAATCAGATATTAAAAAACATTCACTAGGCCTCAACCAGTGCTCAGTCAGAAGTACAATATCAGGAAAATTACATGTGTCCAGCAAGAGATGAAGCTCATCCATCTTGTTTCTTAGGGATTGTATATTAAGAATAAAGATACTTAAATTTTTCGAAGAGCTAATTTCAATTTTACTAGTAGAATATGAACATGAATGAGATTCAACTTTCGTGGACATGTTTATAAAAAAGAAGAATCCAATTCACGATCAGTAACTAGTTCAGACTCATTAATTTGATGATTCAAAGACAATTTATTCGATGAAATATTAATTTTAAAATATTTGAAAATATGTGCATGTAATAATGATGCCAAGTCTGAACCAAAGTTACTAGCGTGATTAGACTCCAAAATCCCACACAGATTAATATTATTCTCATGAAAAGTACGATAAAGGGCCTTATTACTATTATAGATAACATTATGGTTTAAATAAGTATAAGGGCTTGTCATCACTAAAGTGTAAGTGAATAAATAAAGTATTACAGAAACTGCATTACTAATCCAAATCCAATATTAGCAAGAATCAGCTGATTAATGCCCATTAGAAACAAAACAACTCAAGCTCAGTTCTACCAACATTTAAAGGCGACTATTTTAATTACCCCTCTTTTTAGTTAGTTTTGTTATTTATTCACAGAGTATCATTAATAACTTTACAGGTTATTGCTTGCTGTTTGTAATTTAAGGGCTTGCAAACAATTAATAAATAAATAACAGAGAAATTTTATTTTTATTATGCATTTTATATTTAACACAGTTATTAATCCACGTGCGAGAATGTACCGCTGCATCGTTGCAATCAAAGTACATTCAGGGCTAGATAAATGGCTAAACCCATATAATCTGAGGGCCATTTTAACGATGATTTGAAGGGGAAATATAGAGCTTGATTGGGCATCAATTTTATCGTGTTTTGTTGGACTGTCCGTGCGAGAGATCATGAACTACCGTTATGTTTAGAAACATCGATACACCTCACGTTCGTGCCCTGAATCCACACAATAGTTTTATCTTCAACGCCAACTGTATCATAATGTTTTTATTGGTTTGATTGTATTTAGGGTCGTTGCTTTGTTCAGAACAATACGGTCGAACGTTTTGACAGCTTTCTGGTTTTAATGTGGGGTTTTAATAGTTCTATTCATTTATGTTCTTGAAATATGCTGTCATATAAAATCATGATTTTGCATCGGTTAGAAATTTTCAAATAATAAGGCGTTTTAATATAACTTATTAGTGGGAAGAAAAGAAGTTAAATTGAGCCGTCCCCCTATAAGTACAAAAAACTCATCCTTTCTATTCTAAAGTTAACTTAAGATTTGGCACTTTTTTGCCGTCACCTGGTATTTTCGTTAATGGTTTTAATATATTGTTTTCTGTTTTTGAAGGTGGTAGACAATGGTACAGTGGAAACATCTTGTCACTGTGTTAACACAGTGTTACATTAAATAAATAAGACAATGCAAGTTCGACAAGATGTTTCCATATTGTTTTCTGTAGGTAATAAAAATCAGTAATTGCTCTACGACATAATGATGTTTTTGAAACACAAATAAATGAATTAATTTAATAATTATTAAACTTTTATCAAAAAAATTTGCTTTTTAAACTTTTTATTAGTATTTTTTTGTTTCTTTTTACTGTCTTTTACTTATCACAATATATCAATGCCTCGTTATAAACTAAATATAGTTTTTTTAGTTAAAAGGAAAGTTGATCAGAAAATTGTCCCAAAAATATGCTCTCATTCAAGTCCTGCACTCCCTATAATTATTAAGGATATGTTGAATTAAACAAAAAATAATAATTACAATGGTCAATGTTAATTAAGAGTTTATATAATAATAAAATCATTTTAATTTATTAAACTGTCACATCGACCAATCAAAATTAAGATTTATCTTTTAGGTTTTAAAAAGAGATTATAAAAATGAGCTGTTGCTCATTTTAGGACTTCTTGAATACTTTTGGTGGGATTTAATTATCGTTCGTAGAAATAATCCAAGTTCCTAACCCATCATAGAAGGGCATAATTTTTGTAATAATTACACTATATATAGTAATAGTTACTATATATACAGGGTGGCCATTTAAAAATGAAACAAAGCCTATTTTGGGTCCCTCGAACATTTGCGAAAAAATCCTTAGACCCGTCAATTTTTAATTCAAAGGGGAAACATTTTTTTGCTAGTTTCGCCCCCCTGAGCAGGGGTGACAAGGGCCCCCAAAATTTTAAATAGAACGGGGGGTCGAGTTAGTTAGTTACAACATTGAGTGTGATAATGGTTTATTCACTTGCTGGAAGAGTTGAAATAATTTCTCTTTTCTTTGCGAACGATGAAAATGCTAATAGAACTGCCCAGCTCTTTAACACACTACAACACCCTAATTGACAGGTCCATCGCAAGTACATTTTGGAATTGGTTCAAAAATGTAGGGAAACTGGGTCTGTGGCTAATAAAAAGCACGAAATGGATAATCCAGTGGTGAATGAAGCTTCAGAAGTAGCTATTTTAGGCCATATTGTGCAAAATCCTACACTGAGCACAAGGGAGTTATCAACCGTGTCTGGTATTAAGAGAAGCAGCATTCAGAAGATTTAAAAAAAAACAAGTTTCATCCGTACAAAATGCATCTCGTACAAGAACTAAACAAAGACGATTTTGATAGGCGAGTACAATTTTGTGAAACTATATCTGAACAAGCCGCCAATGATCCACACTTTCTATTTAATGTATGTTTTTCTGACGAATGCTCCTTTTCCCTAAATGGTACTGTGAATCGATACAACTGTCGCTATTGGGCTGATTCAAATCCCAGAATATTTCGTGAGGTGCCTACACAACATCCTGAAAAATTAAATGTTGCATTTTTGGTAAACATATTGTAGGCCCCTTTTTTTACCTGGCAAACAGGAGAGATGTACCTGGCGTTATTAGAAAATACAATTCATCCAGCATTAGTGGAGATACTAGAAAATAACAACGAGTTCTTGGAAAATCGTCTAGTATTTCAGCAAAATGGGGCGCCACCCCACTATGCTGCAAGGGTTCGTCAATATTTGGACCAAACGTTTCTAGGACAATGGATTGGAAGAAGAGGAGCTATTGAATGGCCTCCTCATTCCCCGGACTTAAGCCCGTTAGATTTTTTTTTATGGGGCCATTTAAAAACTAAAATTTATGCTAGTCAGCCAACATCGCTAGACCATTTGCGACAAAGAATAATTGATGAATGTCGTCAAATCACCCCAGAAATTTTGCAAAATGTACGGGAAAGATTTGAACAAAACCTGTATTATTGTATGGAAGTCGAAGGCCAACATTTTGAACATTTACTTGATTGATTTTATCTTTAGGCCCTTTATTTAAAATTATACTTTTTAACATTTTTGTGTAACTTTTATTAGCCCCTGTATCGACTAGGCAAATAGTAACGATTTAAAACTTTAGGGTTATAATCCACATAAAAATACCTTCAAAATAAGGTATCACTCGACCCCCCGTTCCATTTAAAATTTTGGGGGCCCTTGTCACCCCCGCTAGGGCTTTGCCCTCAGGAGGGTGAAACTAGCAAAAAAATGTTTTCCCCTTGAATCAAAAATTGACGGGTCCGGGGATTTTTTCGCAAATGTTCTGAGGGACCCAAAATAGGTTCTGTTTCGTTTTCAAATGGCCACCCTGTATAGTATATATTACAAACAACGAAAGAACTTTTTGGCAAGAGATCCAAAAATACGCTGAGTTTCTTTATGACGTTCCCTTCAGTTTTCATAAGTCATCCCCATTTTTTTTTTAATAAGAATGGGCATCAAATGATACCTCAATTAAAAGTGCTTTTAATTCCCTATACCGTGCTGCTTAGTTTTTGGAAATCGATCTACTGGAGAATATGGAGCTTTGAAATACCAACAATACGTTTGATGAAAAATGTACAAATCGCTCTAATTTGACTTAAAAACTTACCATATGTTAAGTAAATGCTCAAACCTCTGTCCGCCAATCCCAGTTCTCATTGGTTATATGCAGGGTCGTTGACAATGATATTTTATTCGTTTCAATGACATTGTCTAATAAAGCCAAGTGAATATTGGCAAATTGAAGGGAAAAATTATTTACATTGAGATTTTAAAGATACACCAGCTCATTCTGTAAACTTTGCTTGTTAGGTGCTCTCACAAAGAAAACTCCAGGAGACTTCAGTCTTGGTTCAGTCATAATTTCGCAAAATTACAAGCAATTATCAAAATCGTCTTTATTTAGCTCTTATCCTAACCGAGTCTTATGAAGATGGAACCTTTTTTTATTTTTTGTTGGATACTTGTATGAGTCACGCCCGTGGCATCGGACAATTGAAGCCCTTGGCGTGAAAAGGATGCAAACCACAAAATCCTTATACCCGACTTTTTTATTTGAAATTACTCGGAAATAAAGGTACTAGCCACATACAGCATATTTTTATGATCGGTTAATAGATGGCGCTACTGTGCTAAAGTGTCGTTTTCACAAAATCTGCTGTGTGATGAAAATTTTCGGTTTAAGGTTACAAGCCGCCATCATGAGTAGCCCACGTGCCGGATGTTCTCGAGAGTTTAAAGAGTTTTCAAGTAATTCTAGTGAAAAAAATAGCGGTGGATGCAATTCTGACAATAGTGTAAAAGACAGAGACTACGTAGAAAGTGAAAATGAACCCAGTGCATCATCTTGTGAAGAGCAACAGGTATGTATTTGAGGTTATGTGGCTTAAACCCTTTTACTGAAAATCTTAGTTATCTTATTTTGAAACTTATTTGGCTTATTTTGTGGCATATACCTTTTTTCTGAAAATTGTAGCTATGTATTTTTGCCTTTATTTTTGTGTGTTTTCTTAAAATATCTGTAATAATGTTTATGGCAATTCCCTTACAGGAGTATGACATTTTTCACAGGTATAATATTATTTGTTTTGACATAACATTTACTTTGTTTGTTATCATCATCCCAATATGTTTGTCAGAGTACTAAAATAACCATATATAGCGGATTTTTTTGTTTACAGGAATCCAGAAAAAAACGCCGTGCTGAGCTTCCTACGCGCGAAAAAAAAACGTCGAAAGATCTGAATTAAGAAAAATACGTCGAAATGTTGGTTCGCCCTATATTAATAAAAAAAGGCAAAAATATTGAAGCTAGAGTCTTAGGTCCACCATGTGGTTGCAACAAAAACTGTAGGATGTTGCTTCAAGGTACAGAAAATAAAATTTTTGACGATTTTTGGAATATTGGCGATTGTGACAAGCAAAACGCGTATTTATTTCATACCATAAAGCAGTTGCCAAAAAAAAACGTTCATACCCCAAGAAAACAAAGAGAGCTGTCTCTTCTCGGAAGTTTAGTTTTCACTATTTTGTGAGGGTCAATGGCTTTGATGTAAAAATATGTAAAAGAGAATTTATTTCCATTCATGGTCTGACGTCTCAGAAGCGATTACAGCTTCTGCACAAACAAATGCTTAAAGGCATAACCATACCTAAACCAGATCACCGAGGGAAATTTCTAGTGCGTTCCGGTATTTTATTATGAGGAGGCCTGCCTGTCAGCTCCAGACCATATTAATATTATTCCAAAATACACAAGCCATTACAGTAGGAAAAAAAATCCTCATAAAACTTACATTAATCATGACCTCAATATATCTTCTTTATACTATGATTATTATAAGCCTTGGTGTATTGAAAAAAATATAATACCTATAAGTCAGGATAAATACAGAAGAATATTTTGTTCTGAGTTTAATATAGTATTTAAGCTACCAAGAAGCGATACCTGCAAGATATGCGATGAACTAGATGTAAACATTGAGAATTCTAAAGAAGATGAAGAATCTCTAAAGAAGTTAAAGACAGAAAAGGAGTTGCATTTAAGGCGCGCTGAAGCAATGCAAAATACTTTAAAAGGTGAAATAAAAATGGCTGCTTTAAAGGATACATACGTATTATCATTTGACCTTCAGCAAGCACTCCCTGTACCCTCTTTAACAACTGGTCCTGCTTTTTACTTAAGGAAGGCATGGGTATATAATCTTGGAGTCCATGACTGTGTGAATGATAAAGGCTATATGTACATGTGGTCTGAGAATACTGGTAAAAGAGGTAGCGATATAGATTTCCAGTATTCTCTTTAAACATTTCAAAGAACAAGAACACCTCCCCAAAAACCTTTTGGTATATACAGATAATTGCGGAGGTCAAAATAAAAACTGGGTCTTAATGAGCTTGTGGAAGCAGTTGGTTACAGAAGGTGTATTTGAATCCATAGAGCATAGATTCTTAGTAGTGGGGCATACTCATCTTCCGTCCGATAGGGACTTTGCTATCATAGAGAAATATAAAAAGAAGATAAAGGCAGTATATGAACCAGCAGATTGGTATGAGGCAGTTAGTAAGTGTAAGAGAACCAATCCGTTTAAAATTACTGTAATGAAGAGAGAAGACTTCTTTTCATTCAAATCTTTAGAAGGAAATATTACTAAAAAAAAGCTTACCGATGAAAAAGACAAAGTTGCCTTTAGCAAAATTTGTATCTTTAAGTTTGACAGCGTAAATCCCAACCTTTTAAAGATAAAACATTACTTAAATGAAAATTTAAAAAATGTAAATATTGGAAAAAAAGGTATTAGAAGGCAATGTTTAACAGAATGCTTAAAACAAAAATATATGAAGCCAATAAAAATAAACCCCAAAAAACTTATAATTATTTATTACTTTTGCTACCGTATATTATACCTGAAGTAAGCCATCATTTTTTTTTTGGAGATTGGCGCAAAAAAAACTGGTTAGTCAAGAAGGAGCATTACCGATGGATATAGAGCATTTGGATGAAGACTACCCATTAAGTGATAACAATTAATTTATTTTTCATTTAACTTTTATGTTTTTTCAGTTTACCTTTATTTTTTCATGTAAAAGGATACAAGCCACATTTTTTTGCAAATTAAATTCCAAAAAAAATAATCTTGTGATTTTTTTTAAAACCTTTTTATTGGTATAAGACTAGGTAAGGTGTTTTATCTTTTACAACCGAATTCAAATAAAAGGAATTTAATTTTGATTTTGTGGATTAAAAATGATTTTTCAGAGGCGATTTCTCAAAACCTACTGCATGTGGCATACAACGTTTTCACGCCAAGGCCTTCAATTGTCTTATACTTAACGTATTGCTACATCGCAATTTGCCCCAATATTGCTATCTCCGTAGGTCAATTAAACACAGGTCTTATAAGCTGCCTCTTATTGTAGAACTTGTTTAGTGAAATTTAACCAACAATTCGTAAACTATTTTTGTCAGTATGCTGTTGGTTAAACAGCTCTGCGACCCAATTTCCACATTCATTGTTTCTTCAAAAAAAGCTCAATAAATTCTACTGTTTCTGCAATTGAGTATACTTTATCTGACAAATAAAAAGTTCAACAATGTTCAAAAACTTCAATAATATCTATGCATTGAGAACAACTAACTGGCCTATTTAAATCTAAAGCATGAACCCAAAAATTGTTTACTCACTAAAATGAGCCTAATTTGCAATTTGCAATTACGCCTTTTAGGGTTGGGTATGGTTTTTGCGTCACAACGTTCTTTTCCGATGGATCACCTTGTATATTTATTATTCTTCCGGAATTGGATCTCCACAAATCACTGAAAGGCACCCCCACAAAGAATATATTTCAAATCTATTTTGACATTCTGGTTCCTTTTAAACTCGTTATAGAAAATCATCACTCGCTAAAGATAATAGCGATTCGGTGAATTTAACAAAAGAGCTCTGGATTGCAATCCTGATTCTAAGACTTTTCTACCAATTGTAGCACTTCAAGCAATTGCAACCTTTCTGGAAGTCCGATCGGAAGTGACTGACCAATTTTTACGAGTCTATTAGGCAATATATACCAATCTTAGTCAACTACAGATGAGAACTTCACGGGTCTCTTTATAGCATTTTATCGTTTTGCTTACCATGCCTCAAATAGTATTCAGCCTATTGGTTCTCTGTTTCTAGTTCTAGCTCTCTAATTGAAGTCGTTCCGTCAAAATTAAATAAGGCAAACAAAAATATTTAAACTAATTGTAAAATGAAACTAAAAAAACTTTGTGTGACCCAATGAAAAGTATTACTGAAAAGTCAATCCCAATTAAATTCATTCATGCGAAATTGGAATTAGCTGATCTTTATTAGTTACTCAGCCCTGACAAAGCAAGATAATTTCTCCGTCAACAATGTCATTTCTAAAAATTTACCGTTACTTTTTTAAAAAATATTATTAATTACCATCTCAGAAGATTAATTATTATAGTTACAAAATAGGATTGTCGAAATACACAAAAATTTGAATTTCTTACGCAATAGTTAACATTAACCATAACGCCTTACATACTTACATATTTTATTTTTGATCTATTCTATTTTAAAATATTAGTGCTTGTACGTCCTACTATATTAAATAAAGAAGACTTGATAATTTAAACTTAATATCTATATTTCGTTTTTAAATATAGATTGAATTTTAAAGATTTGATTTTAATATTACATAAATAATTCATTTTGGCATCTTTTTTATATATTCAAAGAAAATCAGAGGTTTAGATCTAGCTTACTTCTGCTAAGATTGATATTACTTCTGGAATACCCTAGTGTTGTCATTATGTCCCTGTATTCGTTTTGTTTATTTTCAATTGATTTGACACGCAAACGGGGAAAATTTTGAAGATGACCACTGAGAGATAAGATATTCCTTCAGGTCGACTTAATTTTTTTTGAATGAGGTTTATACAATAAAATAATTTTTAGTTGTCTACTTCAAGTTACATCGAAAACATTAAAGGTGGGTCGATCCACTCGATGTCTGAATACCCACTTTTAAGCATATTACTCACTGTATTACGTTATTGTTGGACCCATTCTGCTTAGATGCTTGGTTTTCTACATATAATTGCAACGTTAATGAGATAAAGAGGCTTACAAATTTGTTTTTTAAATTGCACCTGTTTAATATGGTTAAACGCAAAATATGTACTATTAAAACTAAAAAGGATTTAAATAGACATGTACATGGGATTGTAGATTGTTGGTTCTGATGGTTAGGTTAAAGATCCTGGAATAAAATTTTTTAGTTCATAATACTTTTCCATTGCACTAAATAGAATACTATAACGATATATACAAATCAAGATGCATCCTCGCTTGGATATAAGGCAAACACTTTTTTTGGAAAATAATAAGAAAGATAGTAAATAAATTTTGATATTTTTTGCAATTCCTACCTTCATTAAAAATAAAATTTGCATGAAGCAGATATAAAAATGTTTACCAAGAGACCATATATAAAAAAATAACAGCAACGCGTGTAAATGCCCAGCTTTATACTAAAACGGAAAGAAAAAAATATTTAATATACCTTTTGAAACATAATTAAATTTTAACGCCCAAAAAAAACTGTCGGAAATTTATTCATATCTAACTCTGCATTCTCAAAACACCTAAAACCGCCGCGCCGGGAAAAGGGAAATATAGCAAAGCGAAGCTTTCTCCCGAATCTTAAACCTGCGTCGTGTAAGGATGGGGGTAAACCTTGTCTTGGTGGGTGTAAATCGTTCTTTGAGGGATTGGGGCGAAAGAGAAAAAAGAACTCCCTCCATCCCTTGGGAATCTAGGCCTGTAATTAAGCCATGCCTGGGACTACGGCCATCGAAACGATTTTTGCGCTCACACAGATGGCAACGTGTCATTTGATAAAAATTATATATAAAATTCTTTTGAAATATTAAATACTAAATGGATGAGACGACTGGATGACACTAAATGGATGACACTGTAAATAATGTATAGTTATTTAATTAACATACATGCTATTTTTTATATTGAGTAGTATAAAAAGTAGCATTCTCACTATTAAGTAAATAAATAAATAAGGTCTTTATTCATACCACATAATGTTACAATATTAAAGAAATGGAAAATAAAGTGTCAATTTATTCTAAATATGCAGGCTGGCGAAGTATAACAAATGAATGCTATTTTACTTAACCAGCCATACTTGGGTATTTCGATTGCAGGAATGTGCGGATTTCTCCTAAAAATTGCGATACACATTTCTCATTTTTCCGACCCGTGAATATTCATATTTTATTTACTTGGGTATATAATAAATATTTTTTATTATGGTACATGCAAAAGATTATTGCGTTATAGGTAGCAGGTATTTTAATTAATTATACGATATTGTATTATATCGCAGCATTCTATTTTTCTTCTTGAGTTAGGTAAAATTTATATATTTTTATTATATTTGTATATGTATAGTTATCTTTTATGATTTATCAATTATTGAGTTTTTTTTCATTGGTTTTTTCTTAATCAATGTTTTTTTTCTACTACCACGTTTGAAGTTATACGTACATGATATTTAATGAACAGTGGTTTTCTATAAATCCGTGGTGGGAAGTTTTCAAATGAATACCATGTATAGGTTTCTGAGAGATGAGTAGTGTTTAGTTATTTAATTTATATTTTTCATGAACCATTTGTTTAAAGTTGCGAATTTTAATGTAAGGTCTATATTTACAGGTTTTCTAGAGTTTAAAAATTTAATACTTAAATATGACTTTGATATGGTATTTCTTACAGAGACATGGCTGTCTGATGGTGAGGTCTTTTCTATTTCTGGTTACCGGTTTGTTCCTAAGGATAGGGTAGGTAGAGGTGGAGGTGTGGCGGTCTATTTTAAGAGCACTTATTCCCCAGAAAGTGTTTCATTGGAGTTTACTGTTGCACATTTTTTACAATATTTGATTCCTAAATTAAAAATCAGAAATAAATATTACTGTTTTTGCGTCTTCTATCGACCTCCCACTTCTAATTTTAATTTATTAGTTAATGACTTTGAGAATATTTTTTCATCTATTTATCCTTTTTTTGAGCAGGTAATATGCCTGGGAGATTTTAATATTAATCTACTGAATGAAACAAATCCTTTGATATCCTTGTTTGACAATTTTAATCTAATCCAAATTATAAATCAACCTACTAAAATTAGTCGGAATAGTGTATCACTTCTAGATCCAATATTTGTAATGGATGAGTCTTTGGTCGGCGATTTACGGGCTTTGTCGGTAGAGAGGGTATCTGATCACGCCTTGGTTTATTGTTATTTAAAAATAGAAAAGGTGTCTATTAAGCTAAAGCTTATAACTTAATGACAAAATTTTCTTATTAAATGAATACCTCCTTTATATCTTCGATAGGCATGCCGATTGAAACAGCAAGGATTACTAAACCATGTGCTCTCACCAAATATTAAGGTTTTTATGCGACAAAGAGACGCAGCGCTTCGAGAATTCAAGAGAACCCAGAATGTACACGACTGGGAAAACTATAAAAGGTTGCGAAATCTTACGTTGTCTATGGTACGAAGGGAAAAAAATATATTTATCTGATATATGCGCTGAAAAAAATATTTAAAAAAAAAGGAGGACTCTTAAATTTTTTAATGTTTGTTCAATTAATGATTTGAATATTCCGGATAATTTACTTAATCCTAACGATATAAACTCATTTTTCAGTAAACTTTTGCAGAATAAGTCAGACTGTTCTTCTAAAATTAATTTTTACAATCAAAATATTTTTAATGACAATATTCAGTAGTTTAGCTAGTGTTGCTCAAATCAATAAAATACTAAATGGTATAAAAACAAATGCTTCGGGGGTAGATGGATTTAGTGCCAAATTACTTAAATATTGCAGTCCCTTCCTGAATGTTTACATTACACCATAGTCAATTGTTGTATAGAACAAAGTTATTTTTCTGATCAGTCGAAATGATCAATAGGTAAGCCACTTCCGAAAGTAAAAAATCCAACTAACTATGGTGATCTAAGAATAATTAGTATATTACCGGCTTTGTCAAAGGTTTTCGAAAGGGTTCTGTATAATCAGTTGATTGAGTACTGCGATGTGAATAAAAATAAAATTATCCCGGAGACTCAGTGTGGCTTTAGAAAGGATTTAAGTACTGATGTTGCCCTAATTGGATTTACTGACGACATAATAATGTCGATCGATAAAAAGCTGTCTACTTCTTTGATTCTGTTAGACTTTTCGAAGGCGTTTGACATGATCAACCACGAACTTTTATTGGCGAAAATGAAATTCTATGGACTTCTGGATGGTTCGGTGATGTTGATTAAATCATATCTTCATAACAGATTTCAAAAAATATTTTCAGATAATTCTTTTTTCGAAGAAGTTAGAATTTTATCAGGCGTACCTCAAGGGTCAATCCTGGCACTATTATTACTCATAATCTACACCTCAGATATACCTAAATCATTAAAGTACTGTGTAAACTGAGAGCTTTTGCCGATGATACCCAGGTTTATATGTTGATACCAAATGTTATGATTTTTGGACCTAATAATGATTTTCTTAATTTCTAATTTAAATATCTTATTAAATGATGTTTCTCTTCCCAAAACGCATCGTGCAAAAAAGGGCATTGTCTTGGATACTGAGTTGAGGTTTCGCGAATATGTTAAATTGTGAATTCAGAAGTTATTTTTATTCCTGAAAATTGTATGTAATAGTCGTCAGGTTCTTAGTTTTCATTTGAGGAAAATGCTTTGCGAGTCTCTGGTCCTATCCAACTTCAACTAGACATTGCAGATAAAAATCGTATTAAGAAAATTCAAAATACTTGCTCACGGCTAATATTTGGACTACGAAAATACGATCACATTTCATACACATTTAAAGAGCTTAACTGGTTGAAGATGGACAGGCGCAGAGTGTTACACTTAGGTAATTTTTTATTTAAAGTTTTGTTAAACCACTCCCTCCCTCCACTTTACGAAATAAATTTGTTCCTCGTTCAAACGTTCACACAAGAGTGATCCCTTTTCCTGAGAGGATGACACTTCCTCGTCATTTGACTGCAATGTTTTAACGTTCTTTTACGTACAATGCCATTAAATTCTACAATAACCTACCAACTGAATTGTCAACTTTAGATAAGAAGTCATTTAAATCAAAATTTAAATCAAGAAATATATTTTACATTTAACCTTCAACCCGTAATTTAAACCTTTAATTATTTATTTTATTTTTTGCAATTTTTTAAATTTTATATTTAGCTATTTAATATTTATTTAAATTATATATATATATATATATATATATATTGTTCTTTATTTGGGTAGTTAATGAATTTAATAGAGTTAATCTTTATATTGTAGCTTAAGTTTATGTTAGGCCGTTGAGTAGGGTTCACTAGAGTAGCTGTCTAAGCTAGACTGCGCCCTGCTTCTCGGGTACTTAATTATAAAATGGTATTATTGCTAACTACATCTGTAAATTTTGAATAAAAGACATTTATTATTATTATTATTATTATTATTATTATTATTATTATTATTATTATTATTATTATCTACAGCCAGTTAAGGCTCGCACTCCCTCTAAGGGGGGGGGATCATTTACTTATCCCAGATACCTGCGATATCAAAAGGATTAAGCTCTGTGGTCTGTGGGGGCCTTTTCGGTGTCCTTAAGTGACCTGAAATGTAGAGTTATCCCCTAGAAATTTCCGGGTGCTGCGAGCAGTTGCCAGTAGTACTGCCTTTTGCATGTGCTTATATAGATGTTCGCCTGTTCCTAGTTGTTTAAGGTATTCCAGTAGACTTTTCGGTATTACACCCGTTGTCGATATAACAATTGGGATGGTCTGAACATTATCCATATTCCATTGCCTTCCGATTTGAATTTCTAGATCTCTGTATTTGGCGATTTTCTCAGTGTGTTTCTCTTGCAGATTATTGTTGTTCGGTATGGCTACGTCAATTAGAGTTGTTTTCCTGGAAATTTTATCTATTAAAATAAGATCTGGTCTATTATGCCTTACATGTTGATCGGTAAGTACACTGCGGTCCCAATATAACTTATATCGGTCATTTTCCACTACGGGTTCTGGAGTATATTTATAATACGGAACCTTCTCTGTTGTAATAAGTTCCAACTTCATTGCCAACTCTTGATGTAAAATTTTCCCAACTGAGTCGTGCCGTTCTTTGTATTCTGTCGCTGCAAAGGCCTGACATCCTCCTATTATGTGCTGGATTGTCTCTGATGTTTGGCATCCATACCGGCATTTGTCGTTTTGTACGGACGGATCTCGGACGATGTGCTTGAGATAATTTCTTGTTGGTATAACCTGATCTTGGATGGCGAGTAGAAAGCCCTCGGTTTCTGGAAACATCTTGCCTGATACCAACCAATAGTTCGACGAAGCAGTGTCGACATGATTTTGGCTGATCTCATTAGGATGCCGCCCATGAAGGGGCTTCTCCATCCAGATCCGGAGTTTTTCCTGGTCCGTATGATGGTAGCTGCACGCTTCCTCGCTCTTAAGTTGTAGAGGAGTGGAATCGTCTATTTGATTTATTGCGCGATGCAGCGTGGAATTTTCTCCTTGCCTGTAAAAATAGGATCTTAAGTTAGTGATTTGTTTTTCAAGTTGTTTACCCAGATCTATTAATCCTCTTCCTCCAAGGTGGCGGGGAAGCATTGTTCTTTCAGTGGCACTTCGAGGGTGGTGGTTGTGCGTTTTAGTAAGTAGGGTCCTCACTTTTCTTTGTAGCCTTTCTATGTCTGTCCTACTCCAATTAATTACCCCAAAAGAATAACTAAGAGCTGAACATGCGTAGGAGTTAAGTGCCTTAAACATATTTTTGCTGTTGAGATTGGTTCTCAAAACTTGTCTTACCCTTTTCACAAACTCGTTAGTCAGTTCGCATTTCATTGTTTGTTGTTCAATCGTTTGTGATTGTTTCATCCCCAAGTATTTGTAAATTTCGTGTTCGCCCATGGCCTCGATGGTCTGGACATTCTGCATCTGATATTCTCCTGGCTGAATTTTTCCTCGGATTATATTGAGAGTACGGCATTTATCTAGTCCAAATTGCATGCCGATGTCATTGGAGAACTCTTCTACTATATGCAGCATTTGGTTTAGTTGGTTCCTAGTTGCAGCCATTATTTTTAAATCATCCATATACAGTAAGTGATTTAACTTTGCAATCTCGGTGTTATTATCTCGAATGCTAAACCCATAGTTGGTAGAGTTAAGACGGTTCCAAAGAGGATTCATAGCAAGGCAGAACCATAATGGGCTCAGTGAGTCCCCTTGGAAGATTCCTGTTCGAATTGGAATGTTGTTTGTACTTACTGTGCTTTTACCCTGTACTTCGAGCTGGATCGTTGTTCTCCAACTTGTCATAGCGCTCTCTAGAAAAGACAAAGTATTACCATCAACTTTATACACTTTTAATATGTTTATAAGCCATTCGTGTGGTACTGAGTCGAAGGCTTTCTTATAGTCGACGTAGGCAGTAAAAATATTTCTCTTGTTGTGATATGCCTGGTTGTTGATGACAGAGTCGATAATAAGTTGTTCTTTACAGCCCATAGACCCTTTAGCGCATCCTTTTTGTTGTGCGGATATGATGTTGTTTTTCTCACAGTGTTGGTAAATGCGCTGTGTTAAACATGAAGTGATAATTTTATACAAAGTAGGTAGGCACGTTACCGGTCGGTACTTAGACGGATCTTGTGTGTTGTTCTGGTCTTTAGGCAGTAGATAGGTTACTCCTTGCGTTAGGAACGCTGGCATTTCCTGTGGGTTAAGAATAACGTGGTTAATTAATTCTGAGAGTTTAGGATGCACACTCCGTAGTTTCTTTAGCCAAAAGTTATGAACTCCATCTGGGCCAGGTGATTTCCAATTATGCAGTTTTTGGATAATCTGGTTGACTTCCTCGATAGTGAATGGTCGATGTTCCATCTGGTTATATTTATTACTATTTTGTTTCTCTTCAGTAATTCAGCTTGCGTTGATATTGCATGTTGTTTGAGTTGCAAGTTGTTTGGCCCAAAAATCTTGAATTTGTTCTTTCGTGGGGTATTGCTTATCTGGGTGATCTGATTTTGAATTTAGCTCTCTATAAAATTGTTTTTCGGCCTTTTCAAAACGAAGATTGTCACGTTTTCGGTTATTACTGGTCTTGTATCTTCGTAGGCGCCCTGAAAATAAGGAAAGTTTCTGTTTTAGAGTATCCAGGCATTGTTGAGCTGTATTATTTTCTGGTTCATGCCGAGTGTGGATGTTGTTTCTCTGCAAAATTTCATCAACTTTCTGTTTTAGTCTATTTGTTCGTGTACCCCTCAGATATTCTGTTAGTTGGCCGATATCTTTTCGAAACCTCTGAATTTTTCGTTGAAGTCTGGTCTCCCATGGCGGTATCGGGAGCTCGGTTCTTGCAGAGTCATTGTGGATCCTTATCTTAATCTTCATGGTTTTAGCAACGGCAGTTGCTGCGCTATAAACTAAAAGGTGAAGAGATTGCATGTTATTAATATTTAAAAGATAAGGTGGAAGAATTTTGGTGTTTAAAAGTTATTATTATTATTATTATTATTATTATTATTATTATTCTTAAATGCAAAAACTAATATAAACTAATACAGGGTGTTTCGGAACTATGGGATCAAACTTCTAGGGGTTATTCAGTGCAACAGAAGAAAACATTTGACTATAGGAACCCATGTCTGGCAAAGTATCACACGACACTAAGGCCCTAAGACGCATTAAAATATCCCTTTTGTACATAATAGAATCACAATAATTGTTCAAAATTTTTTCCTCCGACCTGAATACACCGATTTAACTGTCGCACATGATTTCAGCGGAGTTGACTAAATTTGATACTCGTCTTTTAAATACTGCTACAATTCGTCCAATTAAGTCTTGTTCTATTTTTACTGAAGTTTAGTAGACGAAAGACTGTACATGTCCCCATGGGAAAAAATCTAGCGACGTTAAATCGGGTGACACTACTCCACCTCTGGCAATCTAACGGTGCCCAAACCGTTGAGCCAAATCTTCACCTGTACAGCAAAGTGAGCCGACGCTTCATAATGCTGAGACCACAGATGCTTTCGAACGTTTATTGAAAAGTTTATTTTCAAGAATTTCTGAAAGAACTTCCTTCAAGAAAAGCACGTAAATCGGTCGTTGTTAAGCGTTTCGGTAGAAGGTATGGCCAAATTAAACAATATCTTAACAGACCGACGTTGCTGATATTTTCTACGAAAAATTGCATGGGGATTTTCTTCGTCCCAAACATAGCTATCCCTACTATTAAAAATAGCATCTCTTGTGAAGAAGGCTTCATCGGTCACTAACAGCAAAATCTATTGAGAAAAAAATGTCGCACGAGTGCGGAACCAGGGTGAAATTTACAAACTATTGGTGAAATTAGTACAGGTTTGTAAAACCCATTGAGGCACCAAGGTGGCACTTTTTGTCCTGAGTGCACCCAGTTCCGCACGAGCTCTAGGAGGTCGTGCGGCTCTAGTTCCCATCCCGTAAGTAGAAAACATGGCATATTTAGGGAATTTGGTAAATAATTCCATGTAAGTAAAACTTAATTTTAAGGGAAGGCAACGTAAACAACAAACAAACCTCAACTAACAACTAAATACAAAAACCATTGGCAATGCAACAGTGCGGCTTTTTACCTGAACCGAACCAAGGTCGGTGCCGCCCTAGTGCCATTTTTTTTTTCCTATGGATTTCGCTCTAAGGCGATATGAAATGCAGCTACAAAAAACAATCTCTGTTATCGTTTTTAAAGATAACAACACACAAGCGCCTGTGAATTGTTAAGGATTTATACATTTCTAAGAGCTATAAATTTTTTTTTAATAAACATTATTAAACTATTATTAAACATTGACATTAACATTTTGAACAGTTGCTGGGACGATATCATGTACAAAAATTAAAGAAATGAAATGCATTAAATGCTATTTAGGCAATTCATCATCTTTCTAAATTTTAACACGTCTTAGGGCCGTTGTGCCGTAGTGACACTTTTTCGGACATGGGTCACTATACTCAAATATTTTCTACTGTTGCAGTGAATAACTCCTAGAAGTTTGATCCCATAGTTCTGAAACACCCTGTATAATATAATGGCGCAAATGTAATAATAATAAATGTCTATTGGTTATCCTTAAAAAAATGAGAGAATGAGAAAATAAAACTATTAGTTACTATAGGCGCAGAATGCAGCAATAGTCAAGCATATTAGATTTAAATAACTTTACAGATCACATACTTACAGGCACTTGATTTGTACATAATAAAAATATGTTTTTGGTTAATATTCAATTAATTAAGGTTATGCAATCGAAATTTATCCGGAAGTGAGTTGAATAACTTAATTGCGTTATAGGCAAAGGACCTAGTATAAAATGTTATACGAAAGCGAGGCATAGAATACTTTGTCTTATGTCTAATGTTTACAGAATGTATGGAACGACGTGTTTTAAAGACATTGCGCGAGATATTAAAATTGCGATCATGATTGGCTGGAACTTTATGGGTGAAATTGTTTAAATGATGTTTCAATCTGTTTTCCATACGAAGCCATTTTAAGTCAATAATTTTATGAGATATATGATCATGTTTTGTTAAGTCAAAAATTAAACGAGCACGGGTATTCTGCATGATCTGTATCATATTTCTATGAAGCACATCAAGGCAGCGATAGTATTTAAAATTACAGTAGTTAAAGACTGAAAGAACAAGCGAATCGGTTAATATTTTTCTAAGTTTAAAATTTAAAAAGTGCCTATTAGTAAAAAGGATTTTCAACCTAGAAAATGCCCTCCGCCTTAACTGCTCTACGTGCTCGCTAAATCGTCTCCGTGAATCAACACCTAGATTGCGAGTGAGATCGACAAATTGCCACTTAGTATTGTGTATGTAGATGTCCATGTTTGATTTTATCAGCTCAACCCCATTTTTATGTCCAAAGGCCATTAAGTTTGATTTTGTTAAATTTATAATATTTAAATTATGTTCATGAAATAACATATTAGTTAAGTTAATTCGCATATTAGTTTAAGCTGGTTATTTAAAGCGTCAGAGGCCTCAGCAAGTGAATCAGGTTTAAAAGATATATACAATTAAGTGTCATCAGCGTAAGCCATGACATGGAATTTTTCAAAGGCCGTTAGAATATCGGAAGTGTAAATTATAAAAAGTAATGGCCCCAATATCGACCCCTGTGGTACACCGGATAAAATATCTATCTTTATAGCAAATCTCTCCGACAAATATGACCGAATCTAAGAAGCTAACTCCAAAAATCCAAAGTATTATTTTATCAGATAAAAGCCAAGAATTTACATTCTGTATAGCTCTATGAACTACTCAGGCATTACAATATATTTGAACAAATCTTTAAATGTCAGCTTCTAAATTTAAACACTAAACATGTCCAATCTATCCAGACGATTCTTGAAACAGTTTACAGTAGGAACAGTTATGACATCTACGGGTAACGAATTCCAAACATCAAACACTCTATTAGGCAAAAACATTTGACCGGAGTAATGTTAGCAACGGAATACCAGCAACGGCGGTTGCCGGGTGGTCACGAGTCGCGCGCGATGTCGAAGCGGCGCTTATGAAAATTGATAGTTTATTTAACACATGCAAAACTTTAGATGCATTAAAACTTCCATTAGATGCATTTTCTCAACGCAAAAAACTCCTCTTTACTAATTTTATTATGTCGGCACAATTAAAAAAATTATGAAAAATTTTATCGGAAAAAAATTATTTTAAACTCGATATAAGTCGTTTAAAAAGCAAAAAAAAAACACCGTTGGTATGGTAGCAATTTGAGGATTTTTTTAGGGATGACAACTCAATATCTCTACTAACTTACTGGATATACCGTTTGAGAAAGTCAACCAATTTTAAAAAACTACTTTTTCTAAACTAATTTTTTTACTATGATAAAAGAAGAGTCCAAATTCGGTATATTCGACATTTGAAGGGTAAAAAAACACCGTTGCTAGGAGTAAAAAATTAAGATTTTTTTAAGAATGATAATACGGTATCTGTAGATACTTACTCTATATGTCTTTTCAAAAAGCCGACGTATTTTAAAAAACTAGAATTTTTTTAGTTTGATAAAAAAATAGACCAAATTCGGTATATTCGACATTTGAAGGGTAAAAAAACACCGTTGCTAGGGGTAAAAAATTAAGATTTTTTTTTGAATGATAATACGGTATCTGTAGATACTTACTATGTATATCTTTTCAAAAAGCCGACGTATTTTAAAAAACTAGAATTTTTTTAGTTTGATAAAAAAATAGACCAAATTCGGTATATTCGACATTTGAAGGGTAAAAAAACACCGTTGCTAGGGGTAAAAAATTAAGATTTTTTTTTGAATGATAATACGGTATCTGTAGATACTTACTATGTATGTCTTTTCAAAAAGCCGACGTATTTTAAAAAACTAGAATTTTTTTAGTTTGATAAAAAAATAGACCAAATTCGGTATATTCGACATTTGAAGGGTAAAAAAACACCGTTGCTAGGGGTAAAAAATTAGGATTTTTTTAAGAATGATAACACGGTATCTGTAGATACTTACTATGTATGTCTTTTCGAAAAGCCGACGTATTTTAAAAAACTAGATATTTTTTAGTTTGATAAAAAAATAGACCAAATTCGGTATATTCGACATTTGAAGGGTAAAAAAACACCGTTGCTAGGGGTAAAAAATTAAGATTTTTTATGAATGATAATACGGTATCTGTAGATACTTACTATGTATATCTTTTCAAAAAGCCGACGTATTTTAAAAAACTAGAATTTTTTTAGTTTGATAAAAGAATAGACCAAATTCGGTATTTTCGACAATTGGAGGGTAAAATAACACCGTTGCGTATAGGATTAATATTTTTAGGAATTCCAATTCAACATGTATAGTTATTAGAGTACTCTATAAGCTGTTTAAGAGGGTAAAGGAACACTTTTGCTGTGAGTGAAAATTAGGTTTTTTTAGGGCTGATATAAAATACCTTTGCTCCAGGTATAATTTTCTGAATATAAAATTAAATTTTCTGTTTTAAGTTCTTTTTTAAATCTTCCTTAAGTGTGTACGCAGTGGAAATTTTGTTGTCTAGAATTTTAATTTGGCCACATTGTTTTTTTGTGATTGAGACGCTTACGCCAAACACGCGGATCGTTCAGATCCTGCCAATAAGTTATTCCAAGCGTGTGTGCGAAAAAGAGACAGCTGATGCAATTGCGTAATGTTTAAGGTAAGGCAATGCGTTTGTTGTTACACTAAAGGATGCCGACGCATGTGTTCATTGGGTTTATTCTATAACGAACGCTTTATTATAACTTTTGTTTTTAATTTACGTAAATTTGTTTTATTTTCCTTTGTTTTACTATTTACTCTACTATTTTTTAGTTACTAATTATTAATTTAACATATTTTTATTTATTTTAATTTCTATTTGCTTCTCTTACAAATTCTTTTAATAAATTACACATGTCAGATACTTTTGGTAGTTTATTTAATAAAAAGAAAATGTTTTTAATATCTTATTACCTAGTGGTTCAATTAATGCCAATTAAGGCCAAATTCGTACAAAAAAAAGGAAATTTTTATATAATAAGTGTAATAATTGTAGAGGTTCTTTTGAGATCACAATAACACAATTTAAAGCTAAATAATGATTTTAGAATTAATATTGTTAAATTTATAGAGCGTCAGTACGCATATTACTTAAAAGAAAGAACTAAAAAAAGTTATAATGCTTATTTGTTTTTTGTAAAGTCGTATCGCATCAAAAAATACACATAGAACATACATATATGGTTATTGTGGCCATTATTATTGTGAAACTTTTAAACTTGTTTGTCATTTAAGAAATTACAAAGAAGAATGCTCGAATTATATTTCTAATGTGTTTAGTTCTAATTTTAATTTTAAACATGCTGATTATTTGACTGGGCAAGTAAGGAACTGAAAGAACTTTATTAGCGACTCATTTTAGGGATATATATGACTTCTTTATAAATAAAAATAAAAAATATTTTAAAACCTAATAATATTTTCAATTTGACAAGAAATTTGCAGGCAAATAAAAGTGATGGGGTCTATAAAAATATTACGGCGGAATTTTTATCACAACTTGATCGCAAATCTGATAATCGCTTTGATATTTTATGGGTACCATCATCTGGAGTATATTCAGTTTACTGGCAAACATCTTACTGTATATATTTTCAGCAAAAAACAAAATGACTTCTTAATATCCTCTATTCGGAAATCCAACCAGAAAGGTCATTTTACATTTAGATGCCACTTGTAGTATTGTCCAACATCATGTTTCAGATAGCAAAGCGATTTTTTTTGAAAACAGAATTTTGTATTATATGGTAGGAGTAAGAGTAGGGTTCGCTAAAGAGGGAAATGAATGCGTATCTCTAGTTTTTAAAATGATTTGATCCCAGCGAGATTATGTAACAATTCAAACTGGCTCAATAAATTTACATTTTTTTTTTGATAAATATAGCGGAAAATGGCCAATTTTTTATACGGTTTTAACTGATTTTTCTTTAGCAGAAATTCATGCAGTATTTTTATTATTTAACAAAATAAGTTTATTACAATATATTAATGATTTTTGGTTTAATTATAGGGTCAGAGTAAGAATATCAAATTTAGAATCTAATAATATTACAAAATACCCAAACCAATGCACGAAATCTTTAATATTTGCAACATTAAAAGCAGCCGCAACAGTTTTCCCTAACAAAACTTAAATATTATACTAAAATGTTTATTAAATATAATTAAGAAAATTTTCATAATGTGCACAACAAATCTGAATAGGAGTAACTGGACTATTGACATGTTTATTATACAGGGTGTCTCACGACGAATAGACGCGATCGATGTCTCGGAGACTAATTTTTCAAAAATTTTGAAAATTTGGCAACATCGCATAGTCGATGGGGGCCACACAACGAAAATATTTTGACAGTTGTGACGTTTCCGGTTATACCGGAAGTAGGTGTCAACTTCGTTATTTTTAATGGAATACCCTGTATATTTTTACATTTTTGGCTTCCACGTGAAATTCTAGGTATATTTTGTGTATAATGTCCTATACCTAAGTGTAACCGTTTTTGAGATATTTTTAATTTCATGTGAAAAACTATGTTTATAAGCCCTAACATAATTACCGATTACTCCCTTTTAGTAGTCTTCATTTATTGGTTAGTTTCGGTTTTATTTTAAAGCAAGAACCACTTTAAAAGACTATTTTAATATTTGGCTTAAAAAAAGGTATAGGGGGGTCAAAAACTAGCATTAAAAATTGAAATGAAAAATCATTAAAAAACACCTTTTTTAAATGAAAACCCCTTATTTTTATAATTTTTTCATAAAGATAATTAAAAATAAGGTTAACTTTATATAAGGTTATCTAGTCCAAAAATTTATAGTTTTTGAAGTATTGGCAGTTTAAATTTGGCCTAATGTTAAAAGCCGTATAATAGTAGTACACGGCTTAAGGATTGTTGATTCGTTGACCATGACGGTTGTCATAGTAACCGCTACAAGCAACAGTAAGATAATGAATTATAACAGAAATGTACACTTTTTAATTACTTATACATTTAATGCATAATTATAATCCATTGTCTTACTGCCGCTTCCAGCGGTTACTATGACAACCGTCATGATCAACTAATCAACACAACAATCCTTGAGCCGTGTATCTATACGGCTTTTAACATCAGACCAAATTAGGCCTTCATCGACTGTGCCCTGTTGCCAAATTTTCAAAATTTTTGAATAATTAGTTTCCGAAATATTGATCGCGTCTATTCGTCGTGAGACACCTTGTATAATAAACATGTCAATAGTCCAGTTACTCCTATTCAGATTTGTTGTGCACATTATGAAAATTTTCTTAATTATATTTAATGAACATTTTAGTATAATATTTAAGTTTTGTTAGGGAAAACTGTTGCGGCTGCTTTTAATGTTGCAAATATTAAAGATTTCGTGCATTGGTTTGGGTATTTTGTAATATTATTAGATTCTAAATTTGATATTCTTACTCTTACCTTTGCTGAACAAAAGCTGTTGGAATTTATTTTCTTTAATGCAAGCACCTATTGTTTTAAAATACTGATTTGGAAAAAAATTTAACAGAATCACAAGAAACAAAGCAAACAAAAAACTAAAAATTTTTTTAAAAATCCTTATTTTATTTTATATTTTTTTAAATATTTTATTTTAATCCGAGAAATGGTTAATTTACAAATGTGCAATGGCGGTGTTAGTAAATTAAATAATTTTTTTAATCCGACATTGTTATCGTATATTATTTAACATTACTTTTCTTACCTACCTCTTTGGTTATCTGTTCCTACTAGAGGTCGTTCCAGCAATGCAAGAGGAAAAAATTATTTCAACTATATAAAAAATTATCTCTTGCATAAAGAACTTCGAAAAAAACCCGTAGTGGATTCTGTAGAAATGTTAGAGAATATGTATTGTCCTGCCATAAGACTATAATGTTAGAAATAAATACAAAATCTTGCGCTGTAAATAAAAGAACAATTGAAATACCGGATGAAAAATGGTGCAAGTGAGTTCGAAGGAAAGATTTATACTATAAGGTATCAGGAAATAGAAAAATACTAAGCCTTAAACAGTTCTCAAATACACACATGAATTCTTCAATTGTCGAAAATACCAATTTGGTCTATTCTTTTATCAAACTAAAAAAATTCTAGTTTTTTAAAATACGTCGGCTTTTTGAAAAGACATACACAGTAAGTATCTACAGATACCGTATTATCATTTATAAAAAAATATTAATTTTTTACCCGTAGCAACGGTGTTTTTTTACCCTTCAAATGTCGAATATACCAAATTTGGTCTATTTTTTTATCAAACTAAAAAAATTCTAGTTTTTTAAAATACGTCGGCTTTTTGAAAAGACATACATAGTAAGTATCTACAGATACCGTGTTATCATTCTTAAAAAAATCTTAATTTTTTACCCCTAGCAACGGTGTTTTTTTACCCTTTAAATGTCGAACATACCGAATTTGGTATATTTTTTTATCAAACTAAAAAAATTCTAGTTTTTTAAAATACGTCGGCTTTTTGAAAAGACATACATAGTAAGTATCTACAGATACCGTATTATCATTCTTAAAAAAATCTTAATTTTTTACCCGTAGCAACGGTGTTTTTTACCCTTCAAACGTCGAAAATACCGAATTTGGTCTATTCTTTTATCAGACTAAAAAAATTCTAGTTTTTTAAAATACGTCGGCTTTTTCAAACGGCATATACAGGAAGTATCTATAGATACTCTATTATCGTTCTTAAAAAAATCATAATTTTTTACCCGTAGCAACGGTGTTTTTTTACCCTTCAAACGTCGAAAATACCGAATTTGGTCTATTCTTTTATCAAACTAAAAAAATTCTAGTTTTTTAAAATACGTCGGCTTTTTCAAACGACATATATAGTAAGTATCTATAGATACTCTATTATCATTCTTAAAAAAATCATAATTTTTTACCCGTAGCAACGGTGTTTTTTTACCCTTCAAATGTCGAAAATACCGAATTTGGTCTATTCTTTTATCATAGTAAAAAAATTATAGTTTTTTAAAATTGAGTTGTCATCCCTAAAAAAATCCTCAAATTGCGATCATAACAACGGTGTTTTTTTGCTTTTTAAACGACTTATATCAAGTTTAAAATAATTTTTTTCCGATAAAATTTTTCATAATTTTTTTAATTGTGCCGTAACATAACAAATTTAGTAAAGAGGAATTTTTTGCGTTGAAAAAATGCATCTAATGGAAGTTATAATGCATCTAAAGTTTTGCATGTGTTGAATAAACTATCAATTTTCATAAGCGTCGCTTCGACATCGCGCGCGACTCGTGACCACCCGGCAACCGCCGTTGCTGGTATTCCGTTGCTAACATTACTCCGGTAAACATTTGACGTGTTTTTGTTTTATACATCCGTTTTTTTAATTTTAAAGTGTGACCGCGAAGTCTAGTATCCCGATTTCTTTCAAATAGTTTATTTAGTCACAGCCCAAATAGTTATACAGGATTCTGAATGTAAAAATTAAATCACCACGAAGCTTTCGTTTATCAAAAGTTAGCAAGTTTGCATTTGAAAGTCTCTCGCTGTAGGTAGGTCTCGGCATACGCAAACCATACGTAGATCGTCTAGCGCGTCGCTGCAACAATTCAAGTAAATTTTTGTTGCACCTGCATATTCAATAATAGGCCGGACAATCGTGGTATACAACTTCATAAAGTTGTGAAATGGAATTTTAACAAAAGCCTTTTGTAGCAGATACAGCATAGAATTTGCACGTTTCACAATTGAGGCAATATGCTGGGACCAAGAGAGATCCTTAGTATGATAGCCAATGTTGAAGTGAAGTTTAATGTTATTTATTTGATAGGGTAGCTGGGGATTATTTTTTCCTAAATATAACACCACACACTTGTCCGCATTAAGAGAAAGTAACCATTCACTGCACCACGTCCAAATAGTGTCCAGATCGGTTTGTAATTGTTGATGAGAAGTTAGGGGAACTGCATATATTTTTGTGTCGTCAGCAAACTTTGATACGCAACATTTTAGTTCTGAAGGTAAATCACAGGTGTAAGCTATGAACAGGAGAGGGCCGAGGACGGAGCCTTGAGGGACTCCGCTGGATACTGGATAGAATTTTGACATGGTGCCCCCCACCCTCACACTAAACTTTCTATTTTTTAAAAAGTCTTCAATCCAATTTAACAATTCTCCTCTAATGCCAAGATGTTCTAGCTTATTTAACAATCGCTTCGTGAGAACTCTATCAAATGCCTTAGCAAAGTCGAGGTAGATGACATTTATTGGTTGGTTTTTGTCTAAGGCTGTTATCCACTGGTTAAGGCATTGAAGCAGGTTAGTAATCGTAGAGCGACCCCTTACAAATCCGTGTTGGATATTGGGTATTACATAATTTTCAGTAAAGAATGTTTGCACTTCATCTCGAACAATGGACTCTCCTGACTAATGACCGATGCGACTTTCCACTGTTCGGGTACAGAGTTTTTCATCATTGAGTATTTCATTACTTTTGCAAGAGGCGCAGAAGTATTTAAGTATTTAAGCTTGGATACTAAAAGATAATGGTTGATCGTATTAAAGGCCTTTGAGTAATCAAGCAGTGCAAGTACTGTAACGTTGCCCTGATCTGTTCTTTGAAAAATATCATTAGAGTTACTTTAGCAAGAGCTGTAGCTGTACTAAGCCTACCCCTAAATCCACACTGAGTATAAGGTAATAGTTTGTTATTGAAGAAATAATCGCGAATTTGTTTATACAGAACTTTTTCAGAAATTTTAGACGCTGCCGGCAAAATACTTATGATAAAATCTTTTTTCAGCTTGTGCAAAATTGAATTAACTTCCTTAGTGTATGTTAGCTTGAAGGAGAATTTATTAGTTGCATCAAAAAAATTAGAAGTATAATAATTTATTTTATTATTACAATTGTTATTTACAATCTGGAAAAAATGCGCAAAATAAGTCTTAATAGCATCAGGATTAGAAAAGTGATGGGGTAAATCCTTTTTTGTTGAATCCAAAGTATGGATATTTAAATTGCGAAGTATAGACCATGTATTACGACTATTATTTTGGGAAGCAATAAAATTTAAATATTTTTGCTTCACCCGTCTAATAATAGTAACTGTTAGATTTCTAAGGTCTTTATAAATATTTCAATTATTGCGACTTTTAGAGTTCTATTTTTATCTTTAATCAATATTCTCAGATTAGGTGTAGGGTAAGTCGAGGATAGATGGCGCAGAATGTGAGAATGTGAGTGTGGCGCAATGGTTTTACAGCGCCGCTGCTAACGTTAAAGGGGAGCGGCTGTGCTCTGAGGTACTTCAGTTCATATCAGGCATGCCACCGCACTGTTTGTGTTCATCGGTTAAATGTCTACTTAAATATCAATTTATACGTGATCCGTATAGTGCAAAAATATTTGTCAAAATTTCTTCTTTGTGCTAGTGAGCTTTAAATTTAACAATAATTTGATTCACAATATCGTGTCAGGTAAGTAAAAACATTTAAGTTTTGTTATATAACCTCAAAATAGCGCATATTTCAAAAGGTGTTTAGTTTTTGAGGTGCGCCATTTCTCCTCTCACAACGAGGATAGATGGTTCACTTATTTTTGAGGTGAGATAGCTCATTAATATTTATTTTTCTTTTCAGTGTGCCCACCAAATACAAGCGTACTGGAAGTTGTTCCAGGGCTAGTTGGACCGAACAGTAGTTAGCCGACGCCATTCAAGCCGTTAATGAAAATAGAATGGGAGTTAATGAGGCAGCTCGTAATTTTGGGGTACCGGCAACCACTCTACGAAGAAGAAAATTGGCAGACAATATAAAGAAAGGTCCTCTTGGACCCTCCTCCACGTTAGGCGAAGCTGCTGAAAAAAAGTTGGCCACACATATCCTAAAACTTAAAAAAAATGGATTTTCTCCTACTCGAACTGATGTGCGAAGTATGGCTTTTAGATTGGCCGAACAGCTGGGTATTAAACATAATTTTAATAAGGAATTGAGATTAGCTGGTTATCCGTGGCTGCAGTTATTTTTGCAGAGAAACCCAAGGCTGTCAGTGAGAAAAGCAGAAGGGGCTCCATTAATCGATCCTTGGGTATAAACAAAAAAGATGTTGAGATTTACTTTCAGTTGCTAGAAAATACCATGACCGAGAATGATCTTATGAATAAACCTGGACACATCTACAATATAGATGAGACGGGTTTACAACTTAATAATAGGCCGGGGCATGTTATTGTTAAAAAAGGATCTAAAAACATCGCAAGTATCAGCTCCGGTGAAAAGGAAGAAACCATTACGGTTATAGCCTGTTGTAATGCGGAAGGCGTTTTTCTTCCCCCAACCTGCGTCATGAAAGGAAAAAACAAAAAGCAAGAGTACGAGGATGGGATGCCTCCGGGATCCTTGGTTTATATTTCAGAAAGATCGGCGTATGTCAACAGTGACATAATTTTTCAGTGGCTCAAAGATCAGTTCGTTCCGAGAAAGCCGACAGGGACAGTTTGGTTACTGCTTGATGGTCATGCTTCACACTGAAATAACGTTGAGATGCTAGAATACTGTATTGAACACAACATCATACTGCTTTGCTTGCCAAGTCATACGACGCAATTTTTACAACCACTAGATAGATGTTTTTTTAGATCGTTAAAATTAAACTACTACTCAGCTTGCAGTTTATATATTCAAAATAATCCAGGACGAAAGCTCACTAGATTACAATTTAGAAAGTTACTTGCTGAAGGATGGAACAAGTCTGCAACTGTAAATAATGGAACTTCGGCATTCAAGGCTACGGGAATTATGCCATTTAATCCTTCTGCTATCCCAGATGACGCCTATTTGACTGAAAATAGTATCGTACTTGAGGCTCCCGATGCAGGTGAAAATAAAATTCCAGATGGTAGTTCTCAAAGTTTTACCAAAGCTAACTGATGATAATCAACAACCTTGCTGCAGTTGGCAGACTGAAGATGATTCTTTACCAGAAAAACAAAATGAATCGGTAACAGAAACTATTGCAAATACTCTTGTCAAAAGTACCCCTGGAAAAATGCTAGATATAATCTCACCCGTTCCAGTTGTTTCCGCTAACATTAATTCGGTTTGCAAAAGGAGCAAGCAGCTGGCGGAAATTTTAACTACAGAGACAAGAATTGGCGAAAAAAAGAACAAAACGTCTAAAAAAACACAGAAAGAAATAAAGACCAGTTTAATTAAAACCAGTTTTGAAGAAGCCAAAAGTGACCAAAAAGAAAATTGAGAAAGCTGCCAAAAGCGACTCATCCTCAGACAAAGTTATAGAGCCACCGACATTGGATGACTCTTCAGATGATATGGACGACGATGACCAAGCTTGCACCGGTTGTGGCGAAATATATTTCCAAACCACAAAATCTGACGACTGGGTTAATTGCTTGCGTTGCTCCAAATGGTTTCACGATTCCTGCTCGAGGTTTGTGAACTTTTGCCACGACTGTGGTGTGGTTCTACGCAAAGTGACATTTTGGCCAAAACACCTTTTTTTTTTTTTCGTTGCGCCATCTCACCTCAGCACCGTGGGGGAGATGGTTTTTGTAAACTATTTTTATTTTTTTTGTGAATTTATAAGTTTTATTTTTTAATGCATTTAATTGCTTAATACATGTTTCTAAACGCAATAAAGATTCGTTAAAAAAATGAACAGTAATTCTAATTCAACATATAGAAATGTTACCATGACATTTTAAAACCTGGGCCATCTATCCTCGAATTACCCTAAGGCATTCAGCTTTTGGTTTTGTGATTTTTACGTGTTTTTATAGGATCATGTTTATTAAATAGTTTGATATTCAGGTTATTTAACATATTCATTTTATTATCTATATTATTTTTATTTATTATGGAATACCAATCTAGTGATTGAAGATCATTAAGAAAACTTTGATGACAATGTATTAAAACAACGATAGCGTAACAATTTTGGCAAATATTTTTATTCCTATTTCTTAAAATATTAACCGATGATCAGAAATTAAATCGGCGTTTAAGGTACCGCAAGATCTTAAATCTAGTGATTTAGAAATAAATATTGGATCTACCAAGCTACTCAAGGTGGCTGTAATTATTGTTGGTTCATTAATTATTTGTGATAAATTATAGGTTCCCAAGCACGTCAAAACTGGATTTGGAATCTTAAAATACAATGCAATGAATATTCAATTGCTACAAATTTACTATAGTAAGTAATAGAGTATTTTGTTTTAAAGTAAGATGTAATACATAATAAAATACAAAAAAATAATTGGATATTTATTTCTAAAATATAGGGTCGCAGATATTTATTATTTTCAAAATTTTGTACATAAAACTTTAGTATCAGCGCTAATTACATTCATGTCTCGGTTTGTGGAGCTCATTGTGAGGAGGTAGAGAGACGTTATTATTATGGGAGATTACAATTTAACTAAATTGGTGATAATGCTGGTACTCTATTACATTGTAGTAGTTGTGCATTTTTAAATCTAGATCAAGTTAAGCAAGGCCAACACATGTCTTTACCGATGGTTTGTTATAATTAGCTTCAATATAAGATGAACTATTATTTTGTGAATACAAATTTGTAGGCAATCAATAATTGCTCGCTTTTCGGGATTGATACATTTTGGGTAACAATGGAATTGATTCTGCATGTCAAAATTTTTGTCAAACTGGCTTTATGATGCATTTGATATACCTTCTCTTCTTCTTCTCTAGCCTGTATCTATCCACTCCTGAATGTAGGCCTCTTCCAGTGCTTTCCATGTTTGCCTATCTAGGGCAGTTTGGATCCAGTTTCTTTTGTGGCTCTTGGGTGCCATTGCATGATTTTGTTAGTCCATCTAGATGGGTCTTGCCTTGCAACGTGACCTGCCCATCTCATTTTAGTTCGGCTACTCTTTTCATAACATCCGTTACCTTTGTCCTTCTTCGAATCTCATCGTTTCTAATATGGTCTCTTAAGCTAGTTCCCAGCATGGCGCGCTCCATGGCTCTCTGGGTTGTTCTGGGTCTTTCTGCGCTCCTCTTTGTCAGTGTCATCGTCTCGAGTCCATACGTTGTAACGGGTAATATGCAACCCTCGTAGACTTTCCGCTTGAGATTAATTGGGATGCTTTGGGATTTTAAAATGTATCCTAGTCTTCCGAATGCTGCTCAGCTAAGTCTTGTTCTCCGGGATATTTCGGCTGTTTGGTTTTGTTTTCCCAGTCTGACACCGTGGCCCAGGTATATGTATTCCTCGACGTTTTCGAGAGCGTGGCCTTCTATAGTTATTACTGTTTGTTCGTTGGTCATTATTTTGGTTTTGTTTAGATTCAACTTGAGTCCGACTTGTTTTGATATTTCTTGCAGTTCTTCCAACATATCTTTTAGCTCGTTGATGTCATCACTAATGACAACAATATTATCAGCAAATCGAAGGTGTATTAGTCGAGCTCCATCTACGTTGATACCTTTATTTCCCCATAGCAGCTTTTTAAACGAGCTTTCCAGTGCCATCGTGAAGAGCTTAGGGGATATTGGTATCTCCTTGGCGGACCCCCTTTTCTATCTTGATCTTATTTGTTGATGCTTCTTCGTTGATGGTCACTTGTAATGTTGCGTTATCGTAGATGTGTTTTATAAGTTTGGAGTATCTTGTGTCAATTCTTGCCTCATCCATTGCGTTCAGGACAGCCCAGGTCTCGACAGAATCGAACGCCTTGTGCTCGTAATCGACAAACGCCATGTGCAGAGTTATGTTATACTCGGATCATTTCTCTATTAGAGTACGGAGGGTTTGTAGATGGTCATTTGTACTAAATTCCTTCCTGAATCCTGCTTGCTCGACTGGTTGATAGTAGTCAAGTTTATTTGTCAGCCGGTTGGTCAAAACTTTTGTGAGAAGCTTGTACAAGTGTGAAAGAAGACTGATCGGTCGATAGTTTGCAATATTGGTGTTGTCCCCTTTTTTGAAGATTAAAACAACCTCGGCATTTTGCCAAGATTCCGGTATTTTCTCTTCGCTAATACATTTGTTTAAAAGGAGACAAAGGACATGCTCAAGCGCTGCTCCTCCCATTTTTAGCATCTCAGCGGTAACGCGGTCTTCTCCAGGTGCTTTCCTATTTTTAATTTGTTTCAGGGCCTTTCTTAGTTCGCTTCTGTTTACTTCTGGTATATCTTCGGATCCAACGTTCCGAATTTCTTGCCAGGCGATGTTTGGTTTAGGCAGAGTTGATGTATACAAGTCCTTGTAGAAGTCTTGAATGACATTTATTACACCTTGTCTATCTGTAACCGTTTCCCCATTTTTATTTTTTATTTTAAAAAGTGTTTTCCTTCCTCCAGACATATTTGACCTGAGTACTTTCATGTTTGAGTTTTCAATAGCTCTTTCTATTAGCTGATTATTATGAGATCTTTAGTCTTTTCGATATTCTTTGTTTATTGTTTTACATATCTCCCTGTATTCATTTAAGTCTCTGGCAGTTCTTTTCCCTTGGTCTATTAGCTTCAATGTGTTTGACCTTAGTTTGGATGGTTTTTTTACTTTGTACTTACAGCAAATTTTCTTTGTTGCTACCTGAATACTGCTCGTTATGGTTGTTGATAGCTCGTCCAGTTCCATTTTCTTCAGGTAATTTAAGTTGTGCAGTTTGGCTTCTAGAATAGTTTGGTATTCGTCTACCTCTGACATCAATGTTTCAGTGGTTGGATAGTTTCCTTTTTGAACCATCTTTTTCCTTTCAGCTTTAGTGTTGATTAGCAATCTTGTTCGGACCAATCGGTGGTCGCTGCCTGTATCGAAAGAGTTTAAGACAGACACATCTTGGCATATGTCTCGTCTGTTGGAAATTATATAGTCTAATTCATTTGTTATTTGTCCGCCCGGGCTTCTCCAAGTCCACTTTCTCTGGGGGGGTTTTTTGTAAAAGGTGTATAAACAGTATAGATTTTGATGTTGGAGGTATTCTAGTAGCATTTCTCCTCTGTCGTTTCGGTTTCCTATACTATATGATCCTATATTTGGTGGATCGTCTTCGTTTTTCCGGCCGATTTTCGCGTTAAAATCTCCCATAATGATTTGAAACTTGACGTTTTCCGACCTTTGAGCTGTCTTGATGTCTTCATAAAATTGTTCGACTTTTTGGTCTGGAGAGGAGCTGGTAGGGGCGTATACTTGGATTACTTGCATGGAGCATCTTTTATTGATCTTTAATATCATGTATATTACTCTGTTTGAAGCAGCCTCCGTTTTAGTGACTAGGTGTTTTAGTTTTTTGTTTATCATGATCACCACTTCACCAATATGTAAGTTTGTGTCAGCGTTCTTCTGATATAATAGGTGTCCAGACGTAAGGGTGGTCACACTCTCTCCTTGACGTCTAGTTTCACTTAGGCCAATTATATCCCATTTGATATGCTCTACTTCGTTTTCCAGGATCTCAAGGTGTTCCTTTGATCTCATAGTGCGGGTGTTATACGTAGCAATTTTGATTTCGATCTTTGAAGCGGGGTTGATGTTTGGGTTGATTTTGGGTTGTTTTTGCCTCCCCCAGAATCCATGAGGCGGCCTGACTTATCAGTACGAGATTCTGAGTTTTTCACTCTACTCGCCTGGGGTATATCTGTTTTAGAACTCAACATTGGAAGGGTTTTGGCATTAAAAGGCCACGCTTGCCTAGCGGGTTGGCCAGTTTTGGTTTCAGCCGCCCATTTTGGGTCAGACGCTGTTTTGGGTCGCTCCTCTGGAGTCAGACACCCACACCTGTTTGGTCCGCGGGAGGTATTTGATTTCCACCCATATCTGGAAGGCATTCCCCTATCCGCCACCTGGGGACGCGCCCTCTAGGGGTTACAGGTTCCCCTGAGGGATTTTTTGATATATACATGTTATATATATGTCGGTTACCAGTTGGTTCTTTATTATTTGGGAAACTTAGTGTTCAAAAAAAATACTCATTATTATTGCTTAATTTTCTGCTCTTAGAGCCAGATGTAAACAAAATAGAATTTGGACTCCAAGACCAACCACAACTTTTTTGGAAGCATATAGAAAGCATACAAATTACGTCAGTGTACTCTGGAGTTACGTATCAAAGCGATTATTCTTCCTCGGCTTTATAGTCTATAGCCGAACTTTTCGAAGTTCTTAAAAACGGTTTATTCTAATTAAGATTTTATTGAGTTTTAGATGGAGTTGACTCAGGTTTTTGATATAAAAAGTTCTTCGAAACAAAAATACAAATACTGAAACAGTCAGAGGAGCAGGCACCTTTTTACAGCAGAAATCTGGGTGACGACAATATGACTAATATTATTGTGGAACTAGTAGCAAAACGTAGAATTACACCTCTGCAAATGTAGATCTTATTTATTCGGATTTTATTACTAATATTCAAACAGTTTTAGATATAATGTGCACCTATAATGAAAATTAATACCAAAATGACTCGATAAATCGAGATGTTAAACAATTACAATAAAAAAGAGACAACGCTTATAAAATATTCTATAACAAAACAAGAAGCAGATGGGGAAAACTATAAAAAATATAGAAATGATGTTGTATCCATGACCAACTGTTCCTTCTAACGTAAGGCCTATAAATCTCCTCTAGGTAAGATTTTAAAAACTATTAGTTGTGACCAGTAAGAAAATATCTTGAAAAAAATATCTGTTATTTGAGGGATAATCAGGATTCAAAACTTAGCACTCTTGTGAATCAGCAATGCTATATGCTTGTGCAAATTGAAAAGAGAAAATATTGGTTTATTTGTGATGTTAAGAACATTCGAAACCATCAATCTTATATTCTTAAAAAAACATGGGACTTTATGAGATTGCTGATTATGTTTTAAGTTCGATTGATAGTTATCTGACGGATAGATTTTAAAGAACAAAAATAGGACCTAGAATGTCTCAAAAACGGAAAGTTTACTGGGTGTACCCAAGGAGGTCTCTTAGGACCCCTAATATTTATTGTCTATATAAATGACCTGAATAGTATATTAAAGAACTGTTCTATACACTTATTTGCAGATACCCTCATATCCGTCTCTGGAAAAGATTCCCGAGAAACTGTAAATTTATTAAATAGTGAGCTTAATGTGTTGTTTCGTTGGCTATGTAAAAATAAAACTACAAAAACTTAGGTAGTAGGTTCAGCGTAGACAAATTGTAAATATTTATTTGATTTAGGGTTATCTTTATTTATAAATGGTTTCCCTATAGAGTTTGTTAGTGAAAATAAATATTTGGGTAATCCTGGACTCGCCTGGACTTTTCAATACATGTAGATTATTTGTGTAAAGAAATAGAGAAAAAATTAGGGTTTTTTTAGTAGAATTTATTTTTTTAATTTATAAAACGATAATTTTACCTCACTTTACAAATTGCAGTTCATTTGATTTCTTGCAACAGAGAAGAAGTACATAAACTACAAATACAGCAAAACAAAACAATGTGTGTATTATTGAAAACCATATAGCATTTATGCAGATTACTCCAAATCATTGAATAAGGTACTTGTAAACAAGTTAGAATATTTATGTATTAGAAAAGCTGCTTTGAATTGGCTGGGGAGCTAGTTGGTAAGTTTTTGAGGTGTGCTAAAATTAGAAATTTTCTTTCCAGAGAATACAGTTCCCTAGTGTATTTCCCAAAGCGTCAGACTACGATTCGGTGTTTATAAGCTCATTAAAAATAATGTGGGTCAAAATTTGTCATCAATCATCTTATATTTGCAGGCAAGTTTTTTTTATACAGGGTGTCCCGGTTCATGTGAAAAATCTCTCGGATTCAGGTAGAACATCGAAAAATAATACCGAACGTTCCTATAAAAAAAATTCCTACAGGCGTTCTTTACGAAGATACAGCCTCCTAAAGGACGCTGTTGGAAATTGGTTCTTCATAAATTACTTTTAAACTACCCGGTAGAATTTAATAAAAATTTTAGGTGATGAACACTATTAGGGACCTCTTAAAATGACATCCTTAAAATACATTTACCTTGTTTACTTTACCAGGGGCGGATTAGGTTGTACACTGTAATGCGTATATATTTAACACCCTGTATGTTAAAGTCTAAAAAAAATAAATTTGGATACCCTAAACCCTAGGCTAAAAAAAAGGTACTCTTGTTCATTATCGATAAAATGAACCGTTTTGGAGAAAAAAAATAATAAACGAGCCAATGTTTTTTTTTTTTATTTTTTTTAAATGAGATAAGTACGCCAGTTATTCAAAGACCAGAAAATTTCGATGTAAGTCATTTAATTTTAAAAAAATACATGTTCCTAAAAATACAGTGGTGTCCGAAAAAATACTTTTACAAAATAATAAAAAATAACCTATGATGTGTGTATGTTTTTAAATTAGAAAAAACAACTTACAAAAAAATGCCAAAAACCAAATATGTAAACAAAAGTTAAATTCTTCAATACGAGCAATAAACAATTAATTATTAAAAACTTCATAAGTAGGTTCGACGTGGGCTCCGTGAACTCTAACATATTCGCGGGCACGACGAATCGAGGACTGCTGCACTCGCCACAATACCCCAAGATTGTTTTTTATATTATCACAATGAAATGTAATTCTTTGGAGCAGTTGTTCTCGGGTATCGACTGGGGTGGAATACACCAAGATTTTGAGGTGACCCCATAGATGAAAATTTAATAGCGTTAGATCGGGAGACCGACGAGGCCAAGCAACCATAAAGAAGGCCTGTAGGAATTTTTTTTATAGGAACGTTCGGTATTATTTTTCGATGTTCTACCTGGATCCGAGAGATTTCCCACATCAACCGGGACACCCTGTATAATAAATCTAATCTATTGCTGACTGAACTGTGAAAATGTTGTATTTTACTTATGTTCATGTTTGTCAGAGTTGATAGAAAACAAGTTTCTCGAATATTTCACCATGATTGTGACTTCAGCGCCGTCTAGTATTTAAACTAAGCAGCTTTCTACCAAGTTCAATAAGTTGGCTCGACCAGTTTAATTTTTTAGCGAATATAGTTGGTTGATTTGAACTTTGTATTCAATACCCTGTCGTTCTATTGCTGTAAAAATCTAAAATAAGCAATTGCCAAAAGTCTTACGTTCTCACTCTTGATTTAATTGTTTGTAATTATTTATTATTGTGACGTAGATTTTTTCCCTTATTAAATTATGTTAATAGCAGTGCGGTGTATAACCGGCCTAGCAGTCTTTTGGCCCTGGGTTCCAGTGCCAGTCTTGGCATGGTCATTTGTATCCAATGTAGTTTTAAAACATTAGTTAGTTTTTAAACGGCTGCATGAGCACAGGCAATAGCCAAAATAAAATAAAAAGAGACGATACTAATTTACAAAATTTCTGCAAATAGGATGATCCGTTTTTGAATTAATCAAGAAAAACAATCAAATTAAACAACTCTGTACAAAATTGTATATTTCACCCTGTATATTTGTATATATTATTGTTAAGAAAATGTAAAAAAAAGTTACATATTTTGTACTGTTTTGTTTTATTTTATAGTTTAGGTTTACTAGTTAAGTTTATTTAGGTATTCCTGACATACCCAAATTCCTTGGCACACCCAGTTCCTAAATTCTGTTACATAATATATTTTTATATAAATGAATTCCTAATTTCATTGATATTTCACACTTACTATGCCTCCTAAATTTTCATGTATTGGCCATAATTTCAGAAACCATTCTTTCTTTAAATATTGTTTCTACTTCCAAATGCCAAGAATATTTCTATTGTTTAAATTCTGTCAGTTATTTAATTTTTTTTATAATATAACAGATAATAGTTGTCATATTTGCAATCTGATAAATTGAACTTCGTCCATTGAAATGTTCAATTTTTGAGTATCTAAATGAATATTTAATTTTTTTATAACTAAGCATCTAGAGAATAATTAAAACCTAAAGAGAGTATAGAGCTGAGATTAAAGTAAATTTTTATTAATATTATATTTTTTTTAATAATGGTTCATTTAGCGAAACATATTAATCAGAAAAAAATAAAGCTATTAAAGAAACTTAATTTTTGACCTACCTTTCAAACGTAATTAGGAAAAAGAAATATGTCAAACCACGTTAGAACTTTATCTTTACAAATAAAAGGCTCTGTACATGTAAGCAATAAGTATTTCTTAAACGCTAATCAAATAGTTAAATACTCCTTGCATTATACAATAGCTTTGGAAGTAACCGGAAGTTTAGTTCCTTTCATTGAATTGAAAGGAAGTGAAACCGTTTTCTTGTACAGGATTCAACCCATCTCAAGAGGCTACCGCCCATACCAACCAAATGAGAAAGTATAGAATATTGTGGCTAGTATTGTAAAATAGGATTTTATCAAAAGCCTACCTAAAATCGGTGTAAATGAAATGAACCAAAATATATAAAAGGAAATTATATGTAAATTAAGCTGGTTTTAAGTGAACTATCAAAAAAGTATCGACGGTATTCAACAAAGTGTTTTTACTTCAACACTAAAAATATTTTTGAAAAAAAAAGTTAATAATCCTTGTTATACGTTTCTGATAAGGTGGTGGCTTAACTTGGTTTGCAGAAGCAGATTTTAATGTTAGTACCACAACTTTATAATTTTATTCTTGGAGAAAAAACCCAGACACAATTTATTAAACAATATTGTAATTGAAATATCAAAATTCCTACAACAATTTTTAAAAAGAGGCTCATCCAAGGACTTAATATTAAAAGAAGCATAAAAATAAGCTACAGGTATTAACATTTTATCATACAGGTTAGAAACATACCGAGTTATGATCGATAAAACATTGTACGAATACCATTGAAAATGCCAATTTTAGCCATTATCCAAATCTTGCTTTAAAATCCCATGATGCTGAATCCAAAAATGTAACAAATTTAAGACATGTAAATAATTTTAGATAAGCACATTTATAAGCCACGCTTATGACACGCTCGATCAAAGTCAACTACTTTGTCTTTTGGCAAAAAAGTTAGAGTTTAAGTGTCTTATTGAAACTTGACATTTTTAGATTCATGACAATTAAAAAAGCTTTTAAAGAAAAGTTTAAAAATCAATGTAATTTTACTTAAAAACTAACTGCGTAGTTATTGCAAGTGATTTCTGCATCGAAAACCTAAGTTGATCAGTTGAGTTTTTAAATTTTAGATTTGTTTCTTGTGTTCTTCTTGATATAGCAGTCATTTTCAGGGTCCAAGGCAATGCAGCAGTTGTATGTCATCTGCATATGACTACATACGAATCTGAAACACTATCATGTCAAATGTATATAATAAATATAATATACATTTGATAAAAGATTCAGTATAGAGTCATGTGGCATCTGACTCTATCACATGAGATCTAAAAAACATAATACTCACATAAACTTCTTTCATTCTAGATAGTGATTAAAAAAACTAAATAATAATATATAAATTAGTAGTAATATACATATTATCGCATACATTAACTGCAAGTCATCATTCAAAGATATTGCAGCCATTTGAGGTTCCAAGGGGTAAAAGCAATGTAACAGTTGTGTGTCATCTGCAAACAAAAATATGAAACGCACTATACGTATCAAATTTGTATAATACAATAGTGAATTCAGTATAGAACCTTGTAACCTAGAGTTGTGTATAAGGCCGACCATATTCATCTCATCCAACCTAAAACTGCAGTCAGGGCAATTTTGAAAATAAAATATATCCATAGTCCAAACCATCAAAAACCTGGAAATAATCTAGTGAAGTTTGAACTACAGCTAGGTCAAGAGATCCTATGATATTTTTTTTTCCGTAATTTACCAAGGCAGTTAATATCCTGTGCACAGCCCAAACATATTGCTGAATTGGTACTAAGTTATACACAGTCGAATAAATAACCATTTACTTCCGCGTGGATCACTATCCATTAATTAAGAAGAAATATTTATCTCAAATCATTTTATACTACTATTATTATACATTGTTAAGGATTCTTTGCTTTGAGCACTGGAACAAATCGAATAGAATAGACTTTCCCATCGAGTTTAACTGATCAAGATAATTATTTGTGAAATCAAATTTAAACGTTCTTTTGCTTGTGGAGAATCTCTTAACATGAAGAAAAGACGTCCTGTCTGAGTCTTTCCCTGATGATGCACCACTTGAAGAACGCTTTTGACTTCCGCTAGATAGAACTTTTGGTGGTTTATCTTCATAACTCCTACTTTCAATTTAAAGATAGGTTTTAGACCCATTAGGAAGAACTTACAAGATGCAAGATATTATGCAACAACAATGTTAATCTTAACAGGGAAATAAAAAACACCACCAAAGACTTACAGCAGAACTGGTATCCAAGCAAGCTAATAAAGACAACTATTAGAAAACCAGCAGAGATAACTAGGATTTAGCTAACTAACTAACTTTAACTAAGGATTTAGCCACAGCGACTGAAGGATCCTACAGGACTTATAATGATTTCATCCACTAAGAGAGTTTGGGAGAAAATCAAGAGAAATATCAAAAAATTCAACGTAAATACTGCCTTCACTTTGAAGACAACCATACGAGGTTTACTATCGAAGACCAAGCCAGAATGCCTACTGGACATTAATAACTGCGTATAGCAGACCCCTGGAGGGTTATAGATAAGCGAGACAAAACGATCACTGCTAGTTAGGACTAAAGAACATCGAAAGTGAACCCAAACAAAAGAGGCTTTCTGATCAGAAATACCAGAACAGGCTTGATCTATTGGCCACAACATATTGGACAGAAGCAAAGATTTTATGCAAGGAGCATTATTGGAAGGAAACAAGATTGCTGGAAGCTTACATTATGCAAAATCAAGGAATCTTCAGCCAGCCCAGTATTCATATTCAAAGCATCTGAAGATCCCGACTGTCAGCTTACTGCACGATCTAATGTACTTCATGCATGACTAGACACACCCCTCTAGTATATATATACAGGGTGTTCCGTTGATCATATTACAAACTTCTAGGGCAGATAGAAAACGTCAAAAGAGAAACAAAAGTTCATATAAACATGGGTCCCGAAAAGCTTCCTCAGGGAGCTAGAGCTCTTTGAAAATAACCTTTAAAAACTAGTTTTTTTTAATAGCTCCGGAACTACTTTAGCTACCGCAACCAATTTTGGGAGGTAAATTATTGTTAGTACGTTTATTCTTTTGAACCTACTAAATAAAAAAAAAATTTACCAGGGGCTTCAGAATCAGGGGGAAGAAGTCTTAAATCATCTCGACTAATCAGCGATCATCAATACGGCTTCCGAAAGCTTAGATCCACCGGCGATCTTCTGGCCTACGTTACACACTTGTGGACGGAGGCCATGGAGAAGCACGGCGAGTCCCGCTCAGTCGCTCTTGACATTTCCAAGGCATTTGACAGAGTGTGGCATGAGGGACTACTAACCAAGCTCTCCTCAATCGGCATACAAAACTCATTATTGAATTGGATCAAAAGTTTTCTCGAACAACGAACAATCAAAGTAGCCGTCGATGGATACCTCTCCGACAAATTTAACATTAACGCTGGAGTCCCTCAAGGATGCATTCTACCCCCCACCCTTTTCTTGGTATATATAAACGATTTGCTAGGAACCACTGTCAATCCAATCTACAGCTTTGCGGACGATAGCACACTTATTTCCACATTTAAGTACCAACGACAGCCGCAAGTTCTCAGAATCTTAGGCAGCAACAAGTAGCTTCAACCAACAATGATATTAGAGCAATCTTGGAGTGGGGCGATAACAATTTGGTCAATTTTAACGCTAAAAAAACGCAGGCTGCAGTATTTACGATGAAGACTAACCTTGGTGGCCCGGAGCTGGTTATGGCAGGGAAAACATTGCCAATGAAATCATCTTTACATCTTCTAGGAGTCGAGGTCACCAACAGTGTGTCCTGGCATGACCACGTTGCCGAGGTCGCCAGGGCGGCTTCCAAAAAACTCGGAGTGCTTTTCAAAACGAAAAAACTGTATACACCAGAACAGCTGCTGACTCTTTATAAGGCTCAAATACGCCCTTCCCTCGAGTATGGTTTGCATGTCTGGAGCTCTGCACCCCAGCATAGTTTAAACCTGCTGGATTCTATACAGAAGAGAGCTATTCGTCTTATCGACAAACCAGAACTGACAAGGAGTCTGGATAGTCTGGAGCGCAGGAGAAAGGTGGCTGATCTCTGTTTATTCTACCGTTATTATCACGGTAAGTGCTCTTCTGAGCTGGCAGGCCTGATTCCACCCAGGGCTGTTCCGGCAAGAAGGACGCGTCTAGCAGTTGCGGCTCATCAACATCGAATCTACCTGCCTACCCCAAGGACGTCGCTGTATCGGGACTCATTCATCTGGAGAACATCTTCTTTGTGGAACGGGCTTCCACCTCACATATTTCCCGACGCATACAACCTACAGCGATTTAAGATAAATGCCCAGAAATATCTTCGCGCAAGCACTACTCCAAGAGTGACATAGAACTTTCCTCTTATGCTTGTGTTTACCATAAAAAAAAAAAAAAATATTTGTTGAAATTTAGGAAGTTTTATACTTTATATAACCAAAACTAATTCATTATAAGTATTATTAAATTAATGTTAAAGTTAATATTATTATGAATAAAACAAGTAAAAATTAATTTTTTAAAGAATCGATAATAAATTTTTAAGTTAGGTTAAAGTATTTTTTTTTAAACCATACTTACCATTCTAAATTACCCTTTTCTTGATTAGAAAAAAAATCATTTGAAAGACTTATTAAACTTTTTTATTATCATTTATATATGCATAATTTATCAAATAATCTGAGGTAGAAATTAGTGTTTTCTCCAAGGGATGCCTGTGCAAGTTGCATCCTCTCGCGTGAACGTCCCGAGATGCCGTCTTCGCCTTTCGGCAGCCGCAGCACACCAAATATTCCACGTTAATAGACTACACATTTGCTTCTTGTGAAACTCCAACCTGACTTATATCACATCCATAAGGGCAGTCTCTCCTAAAGGCAGTTCTTACGGCCGTCAGGTAATCGCAATCTTGCCTGTAAGTATTGTCCTCTCGCTCAAAACGGCATACCCATCTGTGGGGGTTTCTTCCTATGTAAAAAAAATAATTACGATAAAAAATAACGTCATGTTCAATTCTGCTATTTTTAATTTTTAATTACTAACTAGAGTTTATTAAAAAAATGAGGATATATGTACAGTATGTCCACGGACAGACATCCCAATAGAAGAAATGGATCACAAATTTCGTTTAAAAAAATTCTCCTCATAAACTACATTTTCTCCGGATGCAGAACTTTTTATCAAGAATGACTTTTTGTCGAAAAACGAAACTTTTGGTCCATTTTTTCTTCTATTGGGATGTCTATCCGTGGACATACTGTATATATGTGATGTAGCATTTAACTCGAAATAGCGAATTCCAAGAATAATAAATTGAAGATAATCATCATTTTTATTATTTTTAAATGAAAGAAACAATTATATATTTTTTTGCAATGATTATACCAACAAAAGTACATTGTACAGGTTTAAATAATTTTAAAAATTTTTTAAAATTATTTTAGTAGTTAATTAAAAGTTATTAGTTTAAAGAGATTACTAAGTATTAAACAGATACCCACAATTAATTTAGTTAGATAATAAACTAAGTACATACTTTATGAAGTATTTATTAGAGTGTTAAAGTTTTGCTTATTATTTTCTGAGTTTAAAAAACTATTGAAAAAAAGACGGAATAACTTTTTTAGTGCTTACATATTTATCAGTTTTTTAACGTTTTTTTGCTGTTTTTAAGTTAACTTTAACAAATCCTAATTTACTTGAGAAATAATTTTTTAAATATTAATGAGAATTAATTTTTTATTAAGGATTTATTTATTTTTTGTTACAGAACAAAGAAGTTTTAATGTATCACCTTCCAGCTCTCTTCTTTACGTACTTCTATTAAAAAACAAGAAACATCTTAATTACTCTAGAAAAGCGATATCTTTTTGTTCACTACTAAAATTATTTTTTATTAGATTTTTTTTCTTTTTTCAGTAAAATTAGGTATAGTATATTGAAAAAAATAAATGATCTGAGAGGTCGATACAGAAATAACTTGAAGAAATAATTGAAATAACGAGGTGGGCGAATTTATCCGCAGCTTCTGAGGCCAAATATTTAAAAAAATTATAAACATAGGTCGACAAATTGCCCATATGGAAGCAGTCTTTAAATGGACATCCTAAAACGTACAGGGCTTGGGCAAAGTTTATTTAAAAATGTTGTGGCATGATTGCAACACGTTACAATAAAATTATGTGTGTGAAATTATAACTATTTTTTAAAAAAGAGTAAAATATTGTGACGGGGTTCAGCCAAGAAAATACCTTTATTCTGGAACACACTTTGTTTATTTACAACTGCTGAACAAACTACTTGCCTAGACACTACTATCAACTTCAAGTAGCTTTAATTTTCAGTATTTCGTAGCAGTATTTATAGAGGCTTAAAAATTCTAGAAATAATAAGACGACGATAATAAATAAGACGATTAAAGAACAAATTCAAGAAATAGTGGACATGAAACACTAACAATGCTAAACGTAAGTATAGCCCCTAACAAGCTAATTAACGAACTATAATGGCAAAAACGACAGTAAACAAAGAAAAATAAATAAAAATAAAGCTAACTAAATGGAGTACCGTAACAATATGTTATTCATGTATGAATTATATTGAGGTCATGAAATTTCCAAATTAGTTATATTCAAAACGGTGCATCCTATTTTATATTTGTTTTATTTTATATTTTTATTTATTTTTTTTAATTAATCATAAAAAATCGAACACAAAAATATCTCGGTACACTACCTTATTTTAGAACCTACAGAGTATACCAAAACACACACTTGAATTTTTATTTTATGTGCTCTCTAGATTCTGAAATAAAGTAGTGGCCCAAGATAAACACCTCGTACAAAAATTTACCATTTTGCCGTTTCAGAAATTAAGACAAAAAAACATCTACAAACATAGGTACCAACGAAACGAGCTACACTCTAAAATAGATTCAATCCAGTTTTTTAAATTTTCAAATATTATGTACTATTATAGCAACAAATAAGATAACGAAAACAGTTTGTTTTGATGAGTCTTATCGTTTAATCGCAAATTATAACGGGCTTCATTGAAAATGTATAAGCATATCTTATTTGGGCTTCATTAGGACATCTACCTACGAACTAAAAATATTTTTATGTATACCGGGTGTGTCACAAAACAGTTAATATAAAATATGATTTTTTTTTTAATGGTACGCCCTGTATATTATGGAACTAAAATGTGAGGCAAAAAGAGTACTTTACTTTGGTATAACTTTTTTAACATTTCCGTGCGGCGTTGCAACGTAATTAATTTTTTTATGTTATTTTTTGCCTTTTAGAGGGTTCGTTTAAAAAATCATAATTAACTTAAAATTTATTTTGCGCCTATGAAACTTATACCACAGTTAGTCTAGGGTACCTCCTCTAGGCTGACTATGATAATTTGTAATTTTTTAATACAGGGTGTTTTTAAAGAACTTTCAAACTTGCTGAAATTAAATACGCAATATCTCAAATTTTTCAAATGGAATACCCTGTATATTTGGATCTAATTAAGTTTGTCCCTCAAATACCTTAATTTTTTATTTAATATATCCTATAGCTAAACCAAGTACTTTTTGGGATATTTTAACTTTTCTGTAAAATACTATGCATAAAACGGGTATTCTTTAAGTTTTGATCAAGATTGCTTAAAAACATTGGTTTAAACGTCAAATTATAATTGTCAGATTATTAGTTTTATGACAGCAGTAGACAAGATCAATGTTTTTTCTTCAAAAACCATTTTAGAAATTATTATCAATGAATTAGTTAATCCATTTTTAATTTTTATTGTTCATTTTGTAATCAATATGAATTTTGCTCGTGAGGAATTTGTTGATATGATATTTGCCCTTGGAGCTGCTGAAAGAAATAGCCTTTTGGCATCTAGAATTTATGCGCAACTTTATCCTGAAAGGAGACATCCCCAAGCACAAGTGTTTCAAAAACTAAAAGAAAGATTTGAGAGAACAGGAAGTGTAATTTATGAAAAACATGAACGGGTGAAGCCAGTTACAAATGAGGAGTAGCTTTAAGTGTCGCTGAAGATCCTCATAAAAGCGTTAGGCAGCTTGCTAAAGAATTACCCTTTAGTGCAACATCAATATCTCGCATGCTTCGAAGCGAAAAATTCCATCCTTACCATATTCAATTGTTGCAGGAATTACTTCTGCAGGATTATGAAACAAGAATGGCTTTCTGTCAGTGGCCGCAAAATAAGATTCGTCAGCCTGAATTTTTAAATTTTGTGCTTTTTTCGGATGAAGCTACATTCCATAATAATGGCAGTGTTAATAAATATAATTTTCATTATTGCGACACCAGCAATCCATTCTTCACCCGAAAAATTCATCATCAACATAGATCATACTCCGGTCGCTTAATGTTTGGGCAGGAATTATAGAACATTACGTTATTGGACCGCACTAATGGACATCTGAAATGTATTTAAACTTTTTACAAAACGATTTTAATGTCCTTCTACAAACGTTGGTTGACCATGTTCGAGATAGGATTTGGTTTCAGCATGACGGCGCTCCAGCTCATTATAGCCATGCTGTTAGACATTTTTTAAATGAGCATTTGGATGGCCGGTGGATAGGGAGAGGTGGGCCGGTCTCTTGGCCCGCAAGGTCCCCAGATTTGACCAAACTGGATTTTTTCTTGTGGGGATATGTGAAAGATATAAGAAAAAGTAAACGCTTGCGTTTACCCTTTTTGAGAATGAGTCATTAACCTTTACCAACATAATTGGCGTGACTGTTTGAAAAATCTCCCGAATTTTCTTTTTCATATTTTTGTAGTTGCATAGTTCATAGTTGTTTGATAGACTTTTTCCTTCACATATCCCCACAAGAAAAAATCCAGTTTGGTCAAATCTGGGGACTTTGCGGGCCAAGAGACCGGCCCACCTCTCCCTATCCACCGGCCATCCAAATGCTCATTTAAAAAATGTCTAACAGCATGGCTATAATGAGCTGGAACGCCGTCATGCTGAAACCAAATCCTATCTCGAATATGGTCAACCAACGTTTGTAGAAGGACATTAAAATCGTTTTGTGAAAAGTTTAAATACATTTCAGATGTCCATTAGTGCGGTCCAATAACGTAATGTTCTATAATTCCTGCCCAAACATTAAGCGACCATCTATGTTGATGATGAATTTTTCGGGTGAAGAATGGATTGCTGGTGTCGTAATAATGAAAATTATGTTTATTAACACTGCCATTATTATGGAATGTAGCTTCATCCGAAAAAAGCACAAAATTTAAAAATTCAGGCTGACGAATCTTATTTTGCGGCCACTGACAGAAAGCCATTCTTGTTTCATAATCCTACAGAAGTAATTCCTGCAACAATTGAATATGGTAAGGATGGAATTTTTCGCTTCGAAGCATGCGAGATATTGATGTTGCACTAAAGGGTAATTCTTTAGCAAGCTGCCTAACGCTTTTATGAGGATCTTCAGCGACACTTAAAGCTACTGTCATACTGTTTTCCTCATTTGTAACTGGCTTCACCCGTTCATGTTTTTCATAAATTACACTTCCTGTTCTCTCAAATCTTTCTTTTAGTTTTTGAAACACTTGTGCTTGGGGATGTCTCCTTTCAGGATAAAGTTGCGCATAAATTCTAGATGCCAAAAGGCTATTTCTTTCAGCAGCTCCAAGGGCAAATATCATATTAACAAATTCCTCACGAGCAAAATTTATATTGATTACAAAATGAACAATAAAAATTAAAAATGGATTAACTAATTCATTGATAATAATTTCTAAAATGGTTTTTGAAGAAAAAACATTGATCTTGTCTACTGCTGTCATAAAACTAATAATCTGACAATTATAATTTGACGTTTAAACCAATGTTTTTAAGCAATCTTGATCAAAACTTAAAGAATACCCGTTTTATGCATAGTATTTTACAGAAAAGTTAAAATATCTCAAAAAGTACTTGGTTTAGCTATAGGATATATTAAATAAAAAATTAAGATATTTGAGGGACAAACTTAATTAGATCCAAATATACAGGGTATTCCATTTGAAAAATTTGAGATATTGCGTATTTAATTTCAGCAAGTTTGAAAGTTCTTTAAAAACACCCTGTATTAAAAAATTACAAATTATCATAGTCAGCCTAGAGGAGGTACCCTAGACTAACTGTGGTACAAGTTTCATAGGCGCAAAATAAATTTTAAGTTAATTATGATTTTTTAAACGAACCCTCTAAAAGGCAAAAAATAATATAAAAAAATTAATTACGTTGCAACGCTGCACGGAAATTTTTTAAAACGTTATTCCAAAGTAAAGAACTCTTTTTGCCTCACATTTTAGTACCATAATATACAGGGCGTACCATTTTAAAAAAATCATATTTTATAGTAACTTTTTTGTGACACACCCGGTATACATAAAAATATTTTTAGTTCGTAGGTTTTTGTCAACCCTACAACTTTGCTGTAGAACTTTTTGCTCTACCTCGTATAGTTAAGGCACTATCTTAGCCGTACACCTTGTTGGCACACCCTGTATATATATAATCAACTAGATATATTATATTATATATTTATATTATAGATATATTATATATCTAGTTGATTACGCTTGGAGATACTTCCCAACCAAAACGTCGTGCTAAATTAAAAATAAAGGCAAGTTCCAAATTAGATTTTAATAAACTTTTTTATAACCAACTTTACTTTTTAATAAATAAGTTAAATAGCAAAGTCAATTGGGCGTAAGTGGACACGTACAAAAAGTAAAGTAGTACAGAACAACAATACACATACTTATATCTAGATTACCCAAAGTCTTAGGAAGACTATTGAATCCCTGTTATGTGGAGAATACTCTCGATAATACCTCGCGGTACGTACGGTCGCATACGGTACACCACACATAATATATGTATCCTTCATCTACAATTCCCGTACATAATCGACAAATAATACTAAATTTTTTAAACCTTTATTTTTATATTTAAATGAGAAGAAAAACTACTTAAAATATAACACTTTTCATATACATAGATATTTAGTTTAAAGAGTATAGATTGCTTCATAGTTTTCTTAGGTATGTTTACTATTTCTTTTTTTTTATTTCTTAGGTAAAAAAGGTAGTATATATTTTAAATATTTAAAAAATGAGATTAATATTAAGCCCAAACTCTTAAATATAATACATATTTACTGTATAAAAGACCCTTATCGATTTTGTTAATACTTTCTTTATAAATTGAGTTATTCTGGAGTTTTCATTAAACAAGCAAAAAATATTCACTTATCGTGTTTCACTGTGGAGCTCATAACTTTAATATAGCCCCCTCGTTATTATAGGGCTTTGTTTTGTACCAAATAACTTACGAAAACAGCCTTTTCAGTTTCTTTATGCTTACAAACACAAGCGTAGGTACCTTATGAATATTAAAAGCCAACTTTTCCTGGTAATTTCGCTGCTGACGTTTAACTTTGAATTTTATTTCGCCTTTTTTTATGTTTATTTAGTTAATTTTTTTTAGTCTGTAATAAATATAAGCAAATAATTTAATATATAGAGGACATTGAAAATATATGCTATTTCATACACTACATTTTACAAGATCCTCTAATATTATTTCTGCTAGGGATCACTGGTGTGATACTCAAATAATGAGACAGTTTTACCACTAACCAAAATTCTTTATTTTTACACTTGACATTGTTTTAACCTTCGGGAGAAGATTAAAACTCATGGAATTTTAATGTCTCTATATTTGCTTTACTAAAAAGTTTGAAATGTTATAAGTTGGAGATCCTATAGTGGAGACAATTGGTATCAGTTGATTGCCAGGTTTATGGATTTCTGGTAAACAATTATTTTGGAATTGTTGGGTTGGAAAGTTGTAACTTGAATTTTTCTGAAGGTTTTTGCAGTCATTTAATGCTGTCTTAACCTGCGAGATCATTTTTGATAAAGAATTTTTAGAAATCTTTTTATATGGGCCATTTTCAATAAGATCATCAACTCATTAAAGATATTCTGCATTGTCTAAAATAACAACTTTTTCTCTCCCTTGTCACCTTTTAAATAGATACAATCTTTTTCTTTCAGTCGTTTAACAATATTAGAACCGGATGTGTTTGTAAGATTCCTTTTAATTTGGTTACGAATCGTTTTTCTAGCAAAACCTTTCGAAGATTCTAGCAAGTATTGAATTGATGATTCAGCACTTACTATAATCTCCTCCAGGTTGTTTTTGCAATTTGAAACTGCTGCAAAGTTAAGACTCTTTTTAAGTTCCTTCTCATTAAAAGACTGAGAGGACTGATTTTCAAGGATATTAATGAGTTTTTCCTTTTGACTTACCAACTTTTTTAGTTTTTTTGTTTTAATCTTCTGATTTTTTTCGTTTTAATCTTCTCCCGAACGTGCGAACATCGTTAGCGAAACACGTGTCGAGAAAATAAAGAGTTTTGGTTAGTGGTAAAACTGTCTCGTAATTTTAATAATATTGATTTTTTCATAAATCAAAAGTTATAATTTCCACTTGTAAAAAATCCCTACCGGACTAATATTTAGAGGGAAAATTAAAATGCAAATGTGTCCAGCCAGAGGTGGATTGCTTCGGCATGAGCTGGAGTGGCTTATGGACCGCCAATTTCAAAATACCAGTTTATATACAGGGTATTAAAAAAGTTCGGGCCGCTATTTCAGGGGCGTAACATACACGTTATTTTCAGATAAAAGTTTAAATTTTTTCTTTCTAAACTGCTTCCTTAGGAAGAGATAATATTTAAAAATGATGATTTTTGGTCATAATTCTTAAACTAACCGTCACAAAATCATGAAATTTAGCAAACGACAAAAAAAATGCATTAGGCGTAAATACCCATAAAAAATTCCAATACTAGAGGAGCAGAATTATTAAAATTTAAATTTATTATACCAAGATTAGTTCCAAACTAAATTTGAGACAAAAATTAACTATCGTGTGGTTTTCACTATGCTATTAATAAAATATCTGCTAATAATACAAAATAATACTATTAGATGCCAATCGAGTTTTTAAACATAGTTACTTAAAATACGTATTTATTTATAGAACTGTGATGCATATTAAAATAGATGTATATAAAAGTTAAGTTTTTTAACTTCTTACACTCAACATTTAATTGTTTTTTCTTTTCTTTTTATACCAACTTCAAAATATTGGTATATACTTTTTAAGTTATGATTAATCATATCTCTGACAGTCTGACATTATGAGCATGTTAAAAAAACTGAAAATCATGCTAGTTATAATGCATATGTTTTATTTCTTATTATTTTATTCTCCTTTCCCTTTCCTTATTAATATTTTTCATATGTTCTTTATCTTTTAATAAAAAAAAATAAATTAAAAACCTTAAGAGTATTTAAAGATTGAGTAACAAAGATTTTAATATTTAAACTAATATCAAACCATTTTTGATCCATTTTAATACCTTGTATATTTATTAACTATTTAATTCACTTAGCTATGTTTACTTTTTCCAAAATAGTCACATCAAAAGGTTCTAGAGAATAATTAAATGTGAAAAGTTTGGAAATTTATTTGGAAAATATATAAATAAATTACATCTGAGAATTGAGAATCAAAAACAAAAACATTCATCGTAGTATACCAGGCGATTCATAATGTATATCAACTTAAAGACGTAAAATATCTAAAATCCGAAATAACATAATTTAGAGATTAAAACAAATTTAAAGATATTAGAAAATTAAATTCAAATAAAAGAAAAAGTTTTTATTAATAGAGTGTATGACCACCCCTGTAGTTATAACAGAACAACATCTGTTGAGCAACGTACATATACATGACATACTATAATTAAATTGTCAATCTCGTTTTGCTCAATTTGTAGCCATTGCTCTTAAATACAGTTCAGCAACTCTTTCCTTGGTTGGAACATTATTCCTTAATTTAAAACACGACTTTTCAATATATCCCTAGCGTTCTCGATAGGATTTAAGTCAGGTGATTGCGCAGGTCATGACAATACTTGAATTTTTTGCTGCTCCAAAAACTTTGTAGAGGTTCTTGTAGTATGCGGACGTTTATTATCGAGTAAAACATTTCACCACTTGCTACAGAATAGATGAGCAATAGATTCTAGAACCCTGATTCTGGATTTTAATCCTGATATATATCTGTTATTAGAAAACCCTTTATTAGAAAGCAAATTGGTCCGAAAATCTATCGAAACTCCACCCCAAACCATCAAAGTTCCGCCTTGGTAACTATTAACTTCTTAAATGGTTGCCAAGCGAGACGCCTTGCCAAGTATTCGCCACACCCTCAGCCTTCTTGAGTGAGATCAGATACCTTGATTCATGGATATAAAGAATGCATGCTCATTCACGCTCTTGCGAATTCTGCTGTTTTTCGAATCATCCTAATCCCCTTGCTCAATTTCCACGGGATAGTACTGGAGCTTTAACGAGAAGTCTGGCGTAGAGACTCTTTCCATGTTACCTATTCCTTATTGTTTGAGCAGTGATACTAATGCCATGAACATTTTGAAGCTCACTTGCTAGCTGGTTGGCAGTTATCTCTGCCACACCTTCCCATAGTGCTCTTGGTAGAATTTATAGCTTCTATGACGTTGCGGATATAACTGTGTTTCAAGATCAGGATATTGCATTTGCATATTGACTATGTTATACGAATAATTAAAATAAATTAAAATGGCAGCAAAAATTGTACTCAATACATTTTTATGTTTACTAATGTAAATATGCCTTGAAAAATGTAAACTATTTATTTAGAATAACTTAATATCATAAACGTAATAAAGTATGTTTAAAGGAATCTCCAACAAATAATAACTACAATTTATATTGGAAATACATATACAGTGCTTTCATTTCAAAACGATCCACCCTTAATAACTAAAAAAAAAAAAAAAAAAAAAAAAGAAACACGTCAAATTAGATATACAGGGGGACGTTTAATTATGCATTTACTGAAGTTCTGTCAATCACCTCCTCACCTCCAGCTAACCTCACTTTAATATGTCAAATGGGAAATTAAAATTGTGTGATACATCATAGTAAGCAGCGTAAAATTCTCTATTCAACGGTACCAAAAAAAAAATCGGTAAATGTGTAAGCAAATAGTTAAGGCGAAGCGAAGTTAAGCAAAAATGTCTAGAAATAATGAATATTTAATTTACGCCAAACTTTGGTATTTTAAATGAATACTTTTAGTGTGGTACCTACATTATTTTAAAATTCTTACATTTTTTATAATAGATCATCAAAAAAAAAATAAATACAAGTTTAGAAAACATATTTAGAAGTTAAAATGTATGGTAACAAACTGTACATTTAGTTCAAGCAAATTATTTATTTTAAGTAAAGAATGTGTACCGTTATTTGCAAGAAAAAAAAATGTCTGCAAATTTTTTGCAAAAATCTTTGCAGTCTTATAACTTTGTATGTGTATTTATTTCACTTATATTTTTTGCGAAACTTACCTAATAGGTACAAAAAAAACACTGAAATACCTTACATTTTTAAGGCGTTTAAAAAGCAGGCGATTTATTATTGTTAAAACTGTCAGTTTGTCGCATGCAATTTTTCAATTTTAGTTAAAACAGTGAGTTAATAAAATGGTGTATACGCTAGCCGAAAGAATAGAAATAATTTTTCTTTATGGAGCTCAAGATCGGTGTGCTCGCAGAACCGCGAGAGCATTTAATGAAAGGTATCAAGATAAAAACGTGAGCCATAAATACGTATTAGAATTGATACGAAAATTTGAAGAGACGGGATCGATTTGCAATAAGAAAAAATATGAAAATAGAATTGTCAATGAAGCATGCCAAGTTGAAGTACTAGGACAATTTGCTATGGATCCAATTTTGTCTATACCAAAGGCCGCAAAACTAACAAATATTTCCACTGGTTCCGTACATAAGTTTTAAAAAAAAAAAGTTCTTTCCTTATAAAATTCATATTCTTCATGAACTCGGAGAAGATGATTTTGATAGGAGAATTCAATTTTGTGAAGGGATGTGCCAGCGAATTGACGACGATCCCCATTTATTGAAGAACATTTGCTTCAGTGACGAATCGACCTTTTTTTTAAATGGCCTGGTGAACAGACATAACTGTAGATGCTGGGATAATGAAAATCCGCATATTTTTCGGGAAGGCCATACCCAATATCCCCAAAAAATTAATGTTTGGGCAGGAATTTATGGGAATGAAATAATCAGGCCATTTTTTTTGGAAGAAAATTTGACTGGCGAAACTTATTTAAACCGTTGATTGAAGAGGCGATTCCCTTTTCAATCAACGTTTAAACCTTTTAGAAAATGCAATATACCCTTCCATCATCCAATCTATGGAAAATCAAGTAGATCAACATGGTGCTATATTATTGAATGAAAATAATATACATTTTCAGCAGGATGGAGCTCCCGCGCACTACACTTTGGTAGTTCGAGAGTGGCTTGATTAAAATTTTCGAGAAAAGTGGATTGGCAGACGTGGTGCAATCGAATGGCCTGCGCGGTCTCCGGACCTAACCCCACTAGACTTTTTTCTTTGGGGCTACTTAAAAAGCAAAGTTTATAAAACCCCACCTGAGAGTATTGAGAATTTAAAAAATAGAATATTTCAAGAATGCAGAGAAATTAGCGGGCAGACCCTTGCCAATGTTCGTAAGGAGTTTGAAAATATGCTTTTTTCTTGTCTTGCTAATAACGGCGCGAATTTGAACATTTAATGAAATAAATTTGTTAAAATAATTAAATTTGTTTTTCTACCCTACCGATTTACACTTTAATTGCTTCTTGGTCAATTAATTTTATTTTTTTTTACAACCATTGATAGCATAATGAATGCCCTTTAAAATAATGTATCACACCATGGGGTAGCCATTTGACATACCAAAGTTTGGCGTAAATAAAATATTCATTATTTCTAGACATTTTCGCTAACTATTTGCTTACACATTTACCGATTTCATTTTTTTTGATACCGTTGAATAGAGAATTTTACGCTGCTTACTATGATGGATCACACGATGAGGGTTCCCATTTGACATATTAAATATTAAAGTGAGGTTAGCTGGAGGCGAGGAGGTGATTGACAGAACTTCAGTAAATGCATAATTAAACGTCCCCCTGTATATCTAATTTGACGTGTTTTTTTTTTTTTTTAAGAAAGTTATTAAGGGTGGATCGTTTTGAAACGAAAGCACTGTATATTTTAGACCATTTAATTTTGTGTATGTATATGCAATATATATCAGCATATCAGCTTAATGGAATTAATTCGTTAAAAAATAAATAGAACGTGTTTGAAAAAAAGGTGGGATACGTCGATTAGTATTTTTAGTTAAACAATTCAATAAAATTTGTTATACAGGATATGTCATGGCAATACCAACGTTCTTATTTTAAATATAACACTCGATATTCGTCATTTTTTTAATTCCTTAAAACATTTCAGACTTATCTAGTGTACATATCTCCTATTTAGGCAATGTGAACCTAAACAGCAGTAAAGAAAACTATCCATAGTTTTTTAGCACATTAGCAAGTTGATAAATCCAAATAGGATATGATGTTTGAGTTTGAGGAACATTAACATACTTCTAGTCGTTCTAGCAGAAAAACAGCCCCAATGTTCGATGTTAGATTAGATTTGATGTAACATTCGATTATTAGCTTAGGAGCTAATGGCAGACATTCTTCATAGAAGAATGTATTTTTATGAAGAACTGATGACATAAGAAGTTTAAGTGCCAATGTTATCTAATTAGAATACGTTTTATTTTCTGATACACTCTTACTTAAAGTACAACTCTTACTTAAAGTAAACTCTTACATTTTACTGGTTACATTAATTGGTCTAAGGAAAATCCTTACACCTTGAAAAGGCAATTGTTGAAGATAATATTATCGATCCTTTTGATAGTAGTTTCAATGGCAATAATTATTTAGGCTTCAAAATAAAGTCATACCAAGCAAACTTTGACAAACTAATAACCTTAATTGAATATTTCCAACTCGGTCGATCCTAAAATGGTCAGCTTGATCTCCTGATCTGATGCATTACAACAAAACATGGGTACAAATGGTTTAAATATTTCAGAACTCAGAACACAGAAACAGAAGGAGATATTTCTTGAAGACCAGTAGCGAAGAATGGAATTTTGTGAAATCCTGAATAAAAAAGCCAATAAAAATATTTTTTTTTTGAAAATTTTATTTTTGAGATCTATCTTGTTTTCCATTACATAGGAAACATAATCTTTTCGTTGTTCGATATCGGTCACGGAAAAATGACCACCAAAGTTTTCAATTCCGTACTCAGTATTCTCAAAAATTCAATGTTTGAGCTGGTATTTTGGGCGACTATATTATAGGGCCATTTTTTCATTCCATTCAGAGTTTTTCATTCCATTCAGAGCCAAGTACGGTGCCGAATCATATAGCGGAATGTTTTGGCGGTGCTGAAACACAGAGTGGAATGTCGCATTTATATGGTGCTGAAACACAGAGTGGAATGTCAAAGCGGTGCCGAAATTCAGAGTATAATGTTAGCGAGACTACTCTGCAAATCTCGTTGCACATAAGGGTTATTTTTGAGGTTATGATTAAAATTATGCGTTTGTTTACCTACCTGCATGATTTTTATCGGTGTTACCGATTTTTACTTATAGTTGTAAACATTAGAGTGGGTCTTTGGTGTGATGAATAATCTTATTAAAGTTAACGATTTCATTTATCGTGCACCATTTAAAAAAGAAGATGAAGTTATGAACTGGCTAAAACTTTATGAGGAAGACAGTGGCACTTTATAAAGTTGAAAAGAAGTTTTACTTTTTACATTGTAGATGTCACTAAAAATGAATTAGATAAAATGTAATAGTTTTATTCAATTGTCTTTTAAATGGATCAAATGAGGTAATATTTTGTCAGCGGTTTTTGCGTGGTTAGTAAAAATAAGGTAGTTAGTTCAATTTGTGTCTATGGAAATGGCTATAGAACATTTTGTTTTTAAATATTACTTGGAAGTGTTCAATTTAGGTAATTTTATACAGTACTTACACGGTGTTTTTTTTTTAGAAAGACATTTTTATGTCATCATGGTGGGTTTCAGCGAGTAAGGAGAGAGGAATATAAAAAAGGGAGATCAAAAAATACGCAATGTTGTGCAGAATTAGTTATTACTATAAAAAAAATATCAGAGGATACTAAGAAGAAAGATGCATATGTTAAAGTAAGTATTATAGTTAATTTTATCACACGATTTAAGAATTTAATATTTTGTAGGCAGGATATCCTACAATTATTGAAATTAAAAACGAACACAACCATACTTTAAATACAGCAGAAGCTGCTTCATTTTTGTGCCCTAGAATGGAAATAAAATCGTATTTTGACTCTTATTTTAATGATGGAATGTCCATAAGACAAGCTATTAATTATCATGAATCAAAAATGGAGTTGCAGTTTGGCTTGAACAGTACAGAATTTGCCAATGCTCAGATTAATCACAATACCGCACTGTTCTTCATTGGTACACTGAATGGAGAAAAGTGAATTTGGGTCCTCGATTTGGTGCAGGCTCCATTGAGGTGTGTATGTATACAAATTTATTAATTAGATAAGAGCACAGCATTTTCTATCACTATAATATCTGCTAGATCATAAATTATAAATTTTAAAAACCTTTACACCATACCTACTATTTTCTATTTTTTTTTTTTAATTAATAGAGAACGTGAACTTTATATGAAGGATGGCATCCTTATCGAGTTTAATGAAAATCCGTATGCAATAATTATTGTAACTAATTTGATGCAAATGGCCCATAAGCTAGACTTTTCAAAAGATATAGTTTTTGCCGACAGCACCGCATCTTGCGATGCAGCTGGCCATTCTGTTACCTTTATTTTAACACCATGCGGAGTTGGAGCTGTACCCTTGGCTGTTTTAATTACTAAAGGCCAATCAGAGGCAGATTATGAAGCTGCATTTTTATTGCTCAAAAATAGTTTGCAACAAAGTTTTGGTGGGCAAGGGTACCCAGAAATATTTGTCACAGATGATAGTAGTGCAGAAAGAAATGCTTTGCATTTAGTTTGGCCTGAAAGCAAACTTCTCTTATGTAAGTTTCATATTTTGCAAGCAGTTTGGCGGTGGCTTTTTGAAAAAAAAATAAAGTAGAGGCAAATGACCGTCAAATACTCTACAAGAGTTTTAGAAATATTTTGATAGCAGAAAGTATTTAAGATGCTTCAAAATTTTATTCTATATGTACAGGAAAACTTTTTTCCGAAAATGATACTGATAAAACTACTTGCCTTATAATTAAAAAGTATCAAAACTGGATTAGGTATGTTGATTCTTACTAGGAGAGAAAAGAACAGTGGTGCTTGGCTTATCGCGATGCCACCACGCATGGATATCAGACAAACAACTTCGCAGAAATTAGTGTTCGACTTTTTAAAGATATCGTCCTTTCACGAAATAAAGCGTATAATGTTATAGCACTTATAGATTTTACTGTTACTTGCATGGAGGATTATTATTAAAAAAAAATTAGAAATTTCACAAATTCAAGAAATGCTGGGCCTAGATTATTACTAAAAAATTTACTGAATAAAACAAATAATTTAAAAAAGGAGGACATCGTGTACCTAGGTCAAAAGTTATACAAAGTTCCTAGCACGACCAAAAAAGGAGAATCTTATTTTGTTGATGGAAACTTTGGCGCTTGTACATGTTTTGTCGGAAAACTAGGGAAATTCTGCAAGCATCAGGCATTAGTATATTTTTATTTTGATGACCAAATAGTTAATGCTCCTGCCATAACAATGGAATCTCGTTACCTAATGGCAAAATTGGCTTTGCAGGAAATGTGCCTCCAATATCCTTTTATATGCCATTGCTAACATCTAATGAGTTTAAAACCAACACCGAAGAAGAACACAATTTAATATCTGATGGTTTAATGGAAAAGCCATTCTCAAATGAAATGGAAAGCGTACCTTCAACTTCAAGGAGTTAAAAAAAAATGGTCATGTAGATTCCAATGAAGACATTCAGGACATTTTTTCGCTTGTGGCAAAACACCATAAAGATTTTGGTACCTCGTCTTCAACAAAAAAAAAAGTTTTGCAGAGACTAAAATCTATTAAGACCAAGACATCATGGGAATCATTTCTTTCCACAGCTGGAAGTTCTTTGGCACTAAGACATCGATCTAATTTAAATATTAAAATCCAACCTACATCAGTAAGTAGAAGAAAAGTGGAAATCACGAGGGGTTCCAAAAGACTTCCTAGTGGCCGTCCTGCCAAAGGTGAACCTTCATCAAAAAAAAGAAAAAGAAATTTGGCAAAAAATGTGTCACAAAATCGTCTAAATGCGAAAAGTCATGGTATCAGCCATTAATAAGGTACCATTTATGCTACGAGAGATTGAAAGATTTGGTTAAACGCAGAATCTCCGTATTGGCACATGCCGATCATGTGATTAACCGAATCTCCCAATCTCTCTAGCACTAATGGCACCTTAGATTTTAATAAAAACTGTATGCCAAATAATAAATTATGTATTTATTAGACTATTAATATAACTTGGATTCGCCCGTTTTGTTTGTTTGTTTTATAATTAAATATTAATATATCATTTTAAACCTTATTGTAGCTTTTTGTATCTACTATCTACCATGATGCAAGCTTTTCTGCGGCCACTTTCTCTATATTTCGTCAAGTTTTTTTTAATTTTAATTTATATATGGTATCATAAATAGATAATAATAAATGCTTTTTTGACCAATTTCTACTGGATAATTATCATAATAGTACCTACATATTTTTTTTACATAATAAGAAGAAAAAAGAAAATAGTCCTGAGAAAAAAACTAATAAAACATAGCTTAAATTTGAAATTATACTAATCGGCTGTATTTTAACAACCTTTACAAGACGTTTATCAACAATCTCAACATTCCACTCTGAATTTTGGCACCGCTTTGACATTCCACTCTGTGTTTCAGCACCATATAAACGCGACATTCCACTCTGTGTTTCAGCACCGCCAAGACATTCCGCTATATGATTCGGCACCGTACTTGGGTTATTGCTTGGCGGCATCAAGATTTATTCAAATCAACCAATCAGAATAAAGACGGGTGCCGAATCCTATAGTGGAATGTTAATATGCGTCCCGCTCATAATGCGGTTATGGTAAAAGAAAAACAAATACTGTTCTTAACCGTCTTATTAGTTGGACTGATATTTGATATTTAATAGCCTTTTATTTTTTTAGATTTTTTCTTAATATATATTTTCGGGGTTTTCTTAAGGAGACCATTTTTAAACACGAATTTACTAGGTCATTAAATTTAGAGGAATTGCGAAAAAAAATTGTATACTGTATAAATAAGGTCTGTTTGAACCTTTTATTTACAGAATTAATTTTTGTTAAGTTTGTTTTTAAGAGTTTTTTTATTTTTTTAAAGTATTAAAATTGTATGCTTTTCATCATAATTTATATATTATTTTATTGGAATAATACTTTAACTGTCATTATGCAATACATAACATAATAATCTATGTAGGTTGTACAATAAAATATGTAAAGCCTACATAAAAAAATAATGCCCGAATTTTCGCGTTATATTTTACGAAACTTTTTTTGTACTTTATAAGGCACCTCTCTATGTGTAATGATCAATTTCTCAACCTGTAATTGTATAGTCTTATACAAAAATAAACTTTTCAGCTTAGCTAACCTAAGGAGGTAAACACTTGCTTAATGTTTTTTTTTAAGAGGTGATATTGCCAAAATGTTCCCCAGGAGTATTTACTTAACACTCATATACTAAATCAGATAATTTTCTTTTTTAATATTATTTTTGGAGAGCTTATTATAATAATAATAATAATAATAATAAGACGTTTATTAGCCACCAATACAAAAAAAAGCATAATTACAGAAGGTAATATGATTATATACATGGAATTGAAAATTAGAATATTAAACAAAGAGAGCATATTAAAAACAATAAGTTATATAAAGAATTTAGTTAACACAAGTAAGGCAACTAAAAAGCCATGCATTCAGACTTCCAGAAAAGAAGGAAACAACTTCCTGGATTCTGTTAAGGCTTATAATAGAAGAAGTGAGAGAAAAAAAACAATTCTTATAGACAAACTAAAAAAAAAAAACAAATAGGTAGGCATATACTTATGAGGGGAAAAAGCAATAGGGGGAAAAATGGATGAAACGGAATGAAAAAATTCTTCTTTTTTCTTCTTTTTTTTTAAACAGTTAATTTTTAAATAATACATGTTAATAGAATATTTTACGTTGCATTCAGTTAGTTAGCAGGTGCGTAGTATTTTAATAAAGAAAGGCATTCAAGAGAAATTAAGTTTGATTTAAAAGAAGAAGCTTGGTTTTTAATTTAAAAGTTTTTTCAGTGACAGTAAAATTAATTATTTTGAACTTATTAATCAAATTTGGTACGACATAAGAAAAGGATCGCTTAAAGAGTTCTTTGCTATGGCAAGGAATTGTTAAAAGATTTTTACGTCTTATATTAAGATTATGCACATCAGTACGATAGGTAAGATTTTCAAGTAAATAAGGCGGAGTTTTTGATTTAAGAATTTTGTAAGAAAAACATAAAATATGTAATATTCGTCTATTGGGCATATTAAGCCAACCTGCTTCTTTTAATTTATAAGAAATATGTTGCCGTCTTCTTATACCAAATATAAGTCTTAAGCAAGAGTTTTGAAGTTTTTGAATTCTACCTGAGTCGGAGTTATCGAGACATGGTCCATAAATTGTGTCGCAAAAATTTAACGGTGATAGTACTAAAGCATCACAGAGCAGTTTTTTGATACTTGAGCTTAAAAAATGTCTTTGACGATATATTATTTTTAAGGCAGAATATCCATTTTTTAGTTTAAGGGTAACATGTTCTTTGAATCTAAGTTTATAGTCCATTACTAGTCCAAGATTTTTTGCAGAGTTTTTAAAACTTATTATATTGTTATTAAGGTGTACATTTGAATTATTTAAAATATTAGTTCGATGATTGTCACTACAAAAAAGAATAGCTGCTGATTTAGTGGGGTTAATCTTTAGAAGTAATTTTTGAGTTTCTATATTTAAGGTATCTAAATCCTCATTTATATATTGATTAGCTTGGACAACATTAGTGTGATGAAATGAATAAAATAGCTGGGTGTCATCTGCATAGCAATGGTGCTTACAGTGTAAAATTTTTTTAGTAATTTGTGAAGTATAAAGAGTATAAAATAAAGGACCAAGAATGCTACCTTGAGGTACCCCAGAGGTAACATCCAGTGCATTTGATTTATTGTTATTAAGCACTACTCTTTGTTTTCGATTAAACAAGAAAGAAGACATCAATGCCAACGCAGACTCAGCAAAACCCATATATTCTAATATAGCCAGTAATATTCTGTGATTTACCATGTCAAAGGCTTTAGAAAAATCTAAGAGAACCAACACCGTAGCTTTATTTTTATCAAGTTCCTTAAAAATATCATCAGTCACTTTAGATAAAGAGGTTGCACAACTATACCCCTTACGAAACCCAGACTGGTATTTAGGAATTAAATTATTTACATTTAAATATTAAACTATTTGATACTCCATAACTTTTTCTAATATTTTTGATAGTACAGGAAGTACAGATATTGAGCGAACATCATTAAATTCAACAGGATTTTTTATTTTGGGCAAAGGAATAACATTGGTTTCTTTCCATTGATCGGGAAAGCAGTTTTGTTCTAAACATACGTTTATAATATGAGTGAGTGGTTTAATTATGGCAGGACAACAAAGCAAACGATTTTAAGTAATTTATTATTATATCTTGTGTCACCAAATTAAATTTAAATTCAGCCAAATAATTTAACCTATGTTTTTTAAAATACCCAACAAATTCTTCGTCAGGGTTATTATTGTTTTTGTTAATATTAGAGAAAAAAATATTAAGTTTATCTACATCTTGCATAAGAGGAGGAAGTTGTATATTTGATTTATTAGAAATATTTAGTTTATTAAGTTCTTGCCATGTTTCTTTGTTATTACATACTCTAAATCTGTGAGCCAAATATGCCTTTTTTTCCGCCCTAATTGAACTAGTTGCAAGATTTCTGTACTGTTTATAATTTTCCCAATCCTTGCGACTTTTGGTGTTTCTAAATTTACGTAAAGCCGAGTTGCGAAGTCTTTGTATAAATCTAATATTAGGAGTAATCCAGGGGCAATATGGTCTAGTTTTACCCTTTACGTTTTTTATAGGAGCATGTAGGTTAATTAATTCTAATAAAGATTGAGTAAAAAAAAAACTTTATTATTTAAATCAGCCATATTGTACATATTATGCCAGGGAATCGATTTAATATCAGACTGAAATAAACAAGTGTTGATATTTTGTAAATTTATATAAGTGAAATTATAAATTTGAGGCTTAGGTATATCAAAGTTTATATTGCAGTAAATTAGCATATGATCCGATATTTCAATATCCCTTATTCCACAATTCTCCACCGACTCTAAATTTGAGAAAAGTAAATCAATTAAAGACATAGTGGTGTTGGATATTCTGGTAGGGTCAGTTATAAGCTGTTGCAAACCATATAATTCAGTAATTTCACTTAATGATACCTTAAAATTCAAATCTAAAAAATTTATATTAAAGTCACCCAAAAGTAAACTAGACTCATAGTTAACATAAAAGTCGGTCATAATATTTTCAAGACGGGAATAGAATAGATGTATGTCGCTCTTGGGAGGACGATATATATTACCAATTAAAACTTTTTGATTATTTACTTTTAATTCGATCCAGACATGCTCAAGATAATCGCATGTTTCCTTAAGAACTTCACGATAGTCGATACATGATTTTACATAAACAGCTATACCACCTCCCCTGCTTAATCGATCTTGCCGTATGAGACTATAATTTTGCAATTCTATGACTTCGTTGTGTAACCAGGTCTCTGAAACCCCAATCAAATCATATCGATAACTATCTACATGTACTTGAAAAATATTAAAATTATTTAAGATGGACCTTGCGTTAATGTGTGCACATGAAAACATTATTTTAAACCAAAATAGAAAATTTTTTGTTAAACAATTAAGGTAAGTAAGTACAGGAAAGGGAGAAAAAAAAGGGAAAGAGAGTTAGAATAGGGAGTATATGCTTACAAAAAAAAAAAATAAAATAAAATTAAACCTAACAACTATCTATAATTATATACACATACATACATATACATATATTTTTCCCTTTTAATGAACACCGAGTTAAGTAAATTAAACACTTATTTATTTTATTTTTGTCGTGTTTGTACTATCCTACTCAATACAAAGAAATTTTAAGCAAAACAGAAAATTATACTACCTATAAATACGTTAAAAAATAAATCATTTGCATTTAATTATTTAACATTTTCAATTTTTTGGCTTTATTGTTATTATATGCATATATATTTAGTAATCATAGCGTAGAAATATCATTAAACAATATTAGTACCTAGCTCTCAATCATGAATATTATCTACAACTTATTGTTTACAAAATATTGCAATTCAGAAAAAAAAAACAAAAAAAAAGCCTTTAATTTATTTTTATATCAACTAGGCATGCAGAGAAATTTTTAAATTTTTATTATAATAATAGTATGCAAAAGCCAGTCGATCTTTAAATATAAGTTTAGTTTAGAGTATAAGAACGTCTGTATTTATTTTTTAGGAAGATATAAATAAACATTTTCATTATAATAGCAAAATACATGCACAACCTAATGACCAAAATATTAACGTATTTAATTAGAGAATTCATTAGAGTACCTGTTTTATTTATTATAGGTATAGGACACTAAACACGGGGTTCTATTAAAAAGAAAATGGTATTGCCACTGTTACAATCTGTAAAAAGAGTTTTTATTGAAAAAATGCCCGTCTAAAAATACCAATCAACTTATTTGAGCGTTTTTTCGCACAGGTTTATACTTTACCAAACTTACTCCATTTCACTGATACACATTTTTTACAATATAAATAATGGATTTACCATAAATACCTTTTAAATCGACTTTTACTCATATTTCATTTCAAAGTATATCAAAACCGCTGTAATACATATGAAAATATTATTAAACAAAATCCTCCCCAATATGGTTAAGGTTTTAGAATTTTCTCTTTTCCAGTTATGATGACGTAGGGCGGATTCTCTGGATCCCAATTATTAATTTGTAGCAGTAAGCGGATTTTGGTAAAGTCATCAGTGAAAAGCTAAAGCCACCCTTCTTTGAACAACGAGTTCAGCAAATAGAACAAAGTAAAGAATGTCAAAGGTGATATATATTTTAAGGAAGATTTAAGAGCTATTGTTTTTAAAATACTATCGACTTTTATATGATTAATAGAGTTTTGATTTTAAAAAATAATATTGAAATAGATTTTTGGGTTAATTTTGTCACTTGGTCTGACAACTACTTGTAATTGTGGTAATCTCGGGATATTTATTTCAGCCAAGTTACCAAATAGTTTATGGAAAACTATTTATAGTAAGTTCATAATAAACTTCTTGGTTTCCTTAAGAAAACCGTTTTTGCAAACTCCATAAACAGCTCATATTCGGAGCTTAAATAGTTTTCTACGCTTAGCAAAATTAATATATTTTAACGTTGTTTAAGATACGACTAGAGCAAGAAGTAAAATGAATAAAATGAATGAAAAAGAATGAACTTGAATAAAGGCTAAACAAAGGTAAGAACACAAAGTCACGGTCTCGTCAAATCCATATAATTTGTTCAAAGCTACACGTGTTTCGCTCCTATCGGAGCATCATCAAGAAGAAATTTGTTGCTTAAAATATGGTTTCTTCAACAGTGCTTATTTCATCGATTAACACCGAAATTTGTTAACTTAAGTTGCAACATATGAAATAACTCCTCTGACACAGCATTGGAAGTGGCCCGAAGAACTTGGCTGAGGGAGGAAGTCAAAAACCATTATAGAAGCTTGAATAAGGTGAATTCTGTACTAAAATACCTTTACTTTACGTTAAACTTATTCTTAACCCATTGGAAGTTTTGTACTTTATATTCAGCACATAGAGATGACGTTAAAATATTTTCTAAAAACTCCTTTGTTCGATTAAACCGCAAATTAAATCATCTTAAGACATCTCAAGTTCAATCTTTAAGACAAAATAATAATAATGTATACCGTAGGCAGCTAGGAAAATGTCACTTTTAATTTCATAAAAGGTACTTGAATTTAACAAATGTGGCTTTTATACCGGACGAGGAAAGTTTTTTGAATCTTAAAATATAACTTTTATAAGAAGACTGACTTGCGCACGCGGGAGGCTTTGGCTGTGGAGGCTGAGAATGTTTTGCAGACTACTGAAATTCATAATTAAAATATTTTGCGTGCTAAAATAATAAATTTTTTAAATTTTAATATTAACTTAAATTCTAATAAATCTAATTTTAATAATAAACATCTAACTTCTCTTAAAAATAAAATAAAGAATCACGATTTAATCCTTTCAAAAGCTGACAAGGGTGATTGCCTGATTATACTTAAGAGGGATAATTACATAGAGAAGCTTTTAGAGTTTTTGGGTTCCGGTGACTTTGTTAATAAAGTTAAAAAAAGGCCCTACTAGTTCCTTTTTCTCCAAGGTTAAACAAACCCTTGATAGGTGCAATCTGACTTTAGAATTTTTTCATACTAGGAAAGAAAAATTATCCTCTCCTCTACGGCCTTCCTAAAATCCATAAACCCAATCTCCCTATTAGGCCAGTAGTATCGTTTGTAAACTCACCTTGTCACAACTTGTCAGCTTGGTTAAATACCACACTCAGAGATGTAACTGGTTTCAGAAGTACTTATTACATACAAAAATCAGAGTTGACAATTTTTTTAAAAAATATCTGCATACCAGAGGGTTTAAAACTAATTTCTCTGGACGTTAAGAACTTATTTCCAAGCATTCCACCTGGTGATTGTCTTGATCTAGTCAGGTCCCTGTTTGCTTAAGTCACCGCTTGACAGATTTATTGTTGATGATCTTTTAACACTCCTCAAGCTAGTACTTGATCAGAATTTTTTCGTTTTTAACAACAGATTTTTTAGACAAGTTACTGGACTGGCAATGGAGTCTTGCCTCTTGCCTCTTCTGAGTGAGACTTTTATGCGCCATCTGGAGAAAAGGATTGTCAATGGGAAGTTCTCACTGTATATAGGACATCTGTGGATGATATTTTTGTGGTATGGAATGGAAATGATCTAGAATTGGCGGATTTCCTCATTTCTATAAACTCTCTTCACGCAAATATCTCGTTTACCATTAAAGAAGAAAGAGATGGAAGGTTGCCGTTTCTTGATGTGCTTGTTTCAAAAAATACCAACAAACTTGAATTTGAGATTTACCGCAAACCCACCACTACGGATAATGTCGTCCAATACTCCTCAAACTCCCCTTATTGCTACCCCCCTTCTAGAGAAGCTTTCCTTGATGAACTAAATGTAATTAAACATATTGCTTTTAATAATGGTTTTCCACTTGATATAATTAATCGCCTTTATTCTAAATTCTATAACAAATATAAACTCACTTACAACTTAATCCATCTTAATAATGAAAATAGTCACCTTTTTAGATCAATTTCATTTTTGGTAATATTTCTTTTCAGCTTGCAAAGTTTTTCAAGTCTACAAACCTCACAATTGCTTTTAAAACTAAAAACAGTTTAAAAAGGCAGCTAGTTAATACAATAGATAAAGCAGATTTCTTTTCAAAATCAGGGTTATATTCATTAAGATGTAATGACTGTAATGCCATTTACATAGGGCAATCAGGCAGAAACATTTCCACCAAAATAAAGGTGAAAACATACAAGTTTGGTGGACAGCTACAGGGATACTGACATGATTGAAACTAAATCGGCGTTTGCAAATCATTTATTGGCCTCCTCACATGGTTTTTCTTTAACTCGGGGAGCGGATATTTTGTATAAGTGCTCAAAATGCAAAAAACTGGACTTGTTGGAATAAATGGAAATAAATAAAGCTAAGAAGAGCCCTGTCCTTGTGTGTGTGAACGATATTTTCACGTTTGAACCTCACCCCATTTATCAAAGAATTTAAAAAGTCTTGTGCTTTTCGATTTTATATATTTTTGGTTTTTATTGTTAAGATTGTTTACTTATATTCACACCTATTAATATAGTTCGGATTCTTCCCCATATCTGATTAAGTTACTTGGTGGCCTGTGGGTTAGACGCGCGCCTATGAATCTAAAGGTTGCTGGATCGTTCCCCACTGGTGACATTTTACATTTTTACTTTTTTATTTTTTAAGCATACATTTGTATTTATGGTGGGAATTGTTAACTTAACCTAGCTTTCCTTTGTTGTTAGTTGTAATGTGATTTGTGTAGGTCTAGGTAATGCGTTTTATCATAATTTATAAGCGTTCTTTTTGTGAAAAATATCTTAATGTATTTTTTAGGCCTGATGATGCTCCGATAGGAGCGAAACACGTGTAGCTTTGAACAAATTATATGGATTTGATGAAACCGTGACTTTGAGTTCTTACCTTTGTTTTGTTTTTGTTTGGTCTCTTAGAGAAAAATGGATGATACGTTTCTATTTGAATAAAGGCTGACCGCCGACCCTATTGCCCTAATCCATTCCCGGTATAATAATAAAGAAGACTAACCTGGATTTTTAATACACTAAGGCATTTATTATATTTTTTAAATTATACTTCGTTTGTCCATTGTTTAGTTTCTAGGATATGCACCTAGCTTACTCTTCACTCCAGGTTTAATGGATATAATCCTGATAGAATAGACCTTCTACAAAATAAAAGGTTCGAATTAATAGTGTTATTAAAATATGTATTTAATTTTTATAACGACACTTTATGAACGACAAAAAGGAAAAAATTGTTCTGTTACTATTTAGTTATAAAAAACTTTAGACATGTAGTTCATTCTGAAAAAAACTGTCAGAAAGTAGCGTTAAAATATGGAGTATACTAAATGTGAGACCAAAAATGAGATTTAAGATACTACAGAATATTTTAAATTTCTAAGATATACAAATTTAAAATGTTCGCAAAAAACATTCGTTCAAATAAGTTATTGCAAAAATACATTTTAAAAAAACTGGTTACGCGTTGATAATAAGTACACAAAACTATATAATTTTAATATTGCATATAAAAATATTTTAATGCCATATTTTTGCAAACTGTATAAAAACACATTTTACTGCACGCTTCTTATGTCATTTTTATTTTACGGTCGAAATCTAATTCAAATACCTCGTTTGATGCGGGTCTGTGAAACCCTAAATATTAGCTATAGCCTGTTTACTTTGTATTATGAACGGATTTACAGTCTTTATCCTGTAAGTATCAGAAAGGTCTCTGATTAGATTTTGATTTTAATAGACTATTTTCACTCGCGAGATTGAAATCTTGATCTTCAATACAAGGTATTTTGGAAAATATTTGGCTATTTCTTTAAATAAACAATCTATATTATTATTATTGAGAATTTTAGGTTTATCAGTGCGATATATTTGACCATTTAATAGAAATAATAATAATAATAATAATAATAATACAACACACAACACACAAGATCCGTCTAAGTACCGACCGGTAACGTGCCTATCTACTTTGTATAAAATTATCACTTCATGTTTAACACAGCGCATTTATCAACACTGTGAGGAAAACAACATCATAGCCGCACAACAAAAAGGATGCGCTAAAGGTTCTATGGGCTGTAAAGAACAACTTATTATCGACTCTGTCATCAACAACCAGGCATATCACAACCAGAGAAATATTTTTACTGCCTACGTCGACTATAAGAAAGCCTTCGACTCAGTACCACACGAATGGCTTATAAACATATTAAAAGTGTATAAAGTTGATGGTAATACTTTGTCTTTTCTAGAGAGCGCTATGACAAGTTGGAGAACAACGATCCAGCTCGAAGTACAGGGTAAAAGCGCAGTAAGTACAAACAACATTCCAATTCGAACAGGAATCTTCCAAGGGGACTCACTGAACCCATTATGGTTCTGCCTTGCTATGAACCCTCTTTCGAACCGTCTTAACTCTATCAACTATGGGTTTAGCATCCGAGATAATAACACCGAGATTGCAAGTTAAATCACTTACTGTATATGGATGATTTAAAAATAATGGCTGCAACTAGGAACCAGCTAAACCAAATGCTGCATATAGTAGAAGAGTTCTCCAACGACATCGGCATGCAATTTGGACTAGATAAATGCCGTACTCTCAATATAATCCGAGGAAAAATTGAGCCAGGAGAATATCAGATGCAGAATTTCCAGACCATCGAGGCCATGGGCGAACACGAAATTTACAAATACTTGGGGATGAAACAATCACAAACGATTGAACAACAAACAATGGAATGCGAACTGACTAACGAGTTTGTGAAAAGGGTAAGACAAGTTTTGAGAACCAATCTCAACAGCAAAAATATGTTTAAGGCACTTAACTCCTACGCATGTTCAGCTCTTAGTTATTCTTTTGGGGTAATTAATTGGAGTAGGATAGACATAGAAAGGCTACAAAGAAAAGTGAGGACCCTACTTACTAAAACGCACAACCACCACCCTCGAAGTGCCACTGAAAGAACAAAGCTTCCCCGCCACCTTGGAGGAAGAGGATTAATAGATCTGGGTAAACAACTTGAAAAACAAATCACGCACTTAAGATCCTATTTTTACAGACAAGGAGAAAATTCCACGCTGCATCGTGCAATAAATCAAATAGACGATTCCACTCATCTACAACTTAAGAGCGAGGAAGCGCGCAGCTACCATCATACGGATCAGGAAAAACTCTGCATCTGGATGGAGAAGCCCCTTCATGGCCGGCATCCTAATGAGGTCAGCCAAAATCATGTCGACACTGCTTCGTCGAACTATTGGTTGGTATCAGGCAAGATGTTTCCTGAAACCGAGGGTTTTCTACTCGCCATCCAAGATCAGGTTATACCAACAAGAAATTATCTCAAGCACATCGTCAGAGATCCGTCCGTATAAAACGACAAATGCCGGTATGGATGCCAAACATCAGAGACAATCCAACACATAACAGGAGGATGTCAGGCCTTTGCAGCGACAGAATACAAAGAACAACACGACTCAGCTGGGAAAATTTTACATCAAGAGCTGGCAATGAAGTTGGAACTTATTACAACAGAGAAGGTTCCGTATTATAAATATACTCCAGAACCCGTAGTGGAAAATGACCGATATAAGTTATATTGGGACCGCAGTGTACTTACCGATCAACATGTAAGGCATAATAGACCAGATCCTATTTTAATAGATAAAATTTCCAGGAAAACAACTCTAATTGACATAGCCATACCGAACAACAATAATCTGCAAGAGAAACACACTGAGAAAATCGCCAAATACAGAGATCTAGAAATTCAAATTGCAAGGCAATGGAGAATGGATAATGTTCAGACCATCCCAATTGTTATATCGACAACGGGTGTAATACCAAAGAGTCTACTGGAATATCTTAAACAACTAGGAACTGGCGAACATCTATATAAGCACATGCAACAGGCAGTACTACTGGCAACTGCTCGCAGCACCCGAAAATTCCTAGGAGATAACTCTACATTTCAGGTCACTTAAGGGCACCGAAAAGGCCCCCCCACAGACCACAGAGCTTGGTCCTTTTGATGTCGGAGGTATCTGGGATGGGTGGGTGGTCCCCCCCCTTAGAGGGAGTGCGAGCCTTAACTGGCTGTAAATAATAATAATAATAATCGTCTTTTATTCAAAGAAAAACAACGGATTGAAAATATTACAAATGAAAAAAAGGCGAAGTCTAGCCTAAGGCTACTCAAACTTAATAAATAATAAATAAATTTCGGTAATCATTCATAATAATAATAAGAAAAATAATATAAAGATGAAATATTATAAAGAAATAATTGTTCTCACCAAAAAAATACTTATACCCTTCCCAACCCAACCCAACACGAGGGAGATATAAAAGTCATAACCTGCACCAAAACAATACTGTACACAAACAAATACCCTTTTATGCAATCATATACAACCATCATGCTACCTCTGAAGCTCACGATACTAGTGAGTTAAAAAATAGGAGCTCAACTGTTCTCTAAACAAATACAACCTAAATCCTTTCTTAAACTTAGTTAAACTATGAAGTAGTAAATCATTGTTTGGCAAGGAGTTATATGTTTTAATCGCATTATAAGTAAAAGACTTCTTGCATGTTCCTATATTATGTCGAGGTATATCATGGTATATTTCTGGTATTTATATCATGGACGCTCGAATTGGTTTTAAATTATTTTTTTTTAAAGTTTAGATATGAATTTTGAATAAGTAATTAAACCATGCATAAAAACACACAAATGTTGAGTTCTACGATTTGACATATTTAACCAATTCAAATCATTAATTTTATATGATACGTTATCTGATTTTCTTAAATTAAAAATTAGACAAATACATGTATTCTGCACCTTTTGAATACGATATTGTTCCGCTTGACGAAGACAAGAGCCATAAATAAAATCAGCATAGTTAAAGTGGGAAAGTATAAGAGTTTCACATAACATTGCCATTAACTTGGTACTTAAAAGGTTTCTATTGAAATATAGTTGTTTAAACGATATATAAGACCTTTGTAGAAGTTGCTTAACATGATCGGAAAAATTAAGCTGCCAATCAAACATAAGACCCAGATTACGAGCAGAATTACAAAATGGTAATATTTGGTCATCTTTTTTGATTTTAATATTATTTTTTAAATATTCGTTTTGGTTTCTTTTGCCAAACAGCATAAGTTTTGATTTTGATGGATTCAGTTGAAAGGCCGTGTTTTTAGAGAGATCTTATAGGTTGTTTAGTCCATGATTAATAGTTTCGTTACAAGTAACAAAGTCTTTTGAAGAGAAGTGATAGTTTTTTTTTTATTGACCTTATGCTAAGCACATTTAGTCACGAGTTCCAATTGGAACAACCTCTATAATTTTGTTAAAACTAAATCGGACATTCACAACCGACCATGCTAAATCTGGGACTCGAACCCAGGGCCACAGGACTTCTAGGCAAGCACATACCAATCGCGCTGCCGGGGCCGGCAAGAAGTGATAGTACATCTGGGTATCGTTAGCAAAAGCTTGTTTTTTTCCGACATGAAGAGAGCTTATAAGTTCAGACGTGTAAATAATAAAGAAAAGGGGACCAAGGATAGAGCCCTGAGGTACTCCTGATAGTATCCCTTACAGTACCGACATAAAAAAAATTGAGTTTGGGGTTTATATTTATTTCACGCCGATAAAGTTCAGGGTCAAAAGGTACGGAAAATTATTTAAAAAAATATCAATCAATCAATCAATCATATGCTTTATTTTCAAAAAATTACAAAATTTTGTAGACAAAGCTAATAAAAAAAAACATATAAAAACAAAACAAAACACACAAAATAAAAATAAAAATAAATATACAAACAAAATAAATACATGCAAAACTGTACAAAAACAATGTACCTGGTCAATATACATCATGATGTATAAAAATATTCGAAAGGGTTAAGGGAGGGATTTAGGGAGTACACAATTGTGTGTCTAGGGAGCCAACATTAGAAAAGCACAATTGTGAAACAAAATTTATTACTTTGTATGGAATGAAATAAAACAGTTTTTATCTTTGGTTAAACAAAGAAAAACATTACATTTTAGGCAACGCATTCTGGACCGACTTTTGCACCCTTTTAACCTGCATTTAATTGGGTTCTTCATTTCTTTATTCTTTGGCCAGTGTTCAAAACCATCAAAGCGTTTGTCTGCACAGGGCAAACTGGAAGGCATTTTTCTCTTTTTTATTTCATTTCCTTTAACGCTAGTCTCTTCCTCTATATTTTCTTGGCATTCTGTTTCCCCCAATACACGCTTCTTAGTACCGGCAATCAGATATTCCCCAAGATTAAGTCTAAATTCCAAAACATCCATAATATCTTTGCTTCGAAGGTTTTGACTATAACAATCCCTTCGATACTCCATCCAGCTGTTTACTATTGCTAAGTCGAACAAATATAGGATGGCTTTAAGAGTCCATTTCCGGGTTCGAAAGAAAGATCGATAGTATTCCATCATTTGGCGCTCCTCCTCACTATGTTCTTCCCGTTCGGCAATCCATTTATCTTGATATGACCGAAATAATACTTCTGTAGAGTATACCAATTAAAATACGATGTATTTGTATTTTACCGACATTATTAAAAATATTGGAGGAAGTAGTTGGAACTCAGGTTCACCTTTTTCGCAATCAATAGTCTTTTGCCTGTAAAGCAGTCCGGCTTTCGGAAAGAACATAGTTGTAAGACGGAAATGTCTTATGTTACTGATAAATTACTAGGGTCCTGGGATAAAAGTAAGCTAAGTTTTCTTATTCTACTATACTACTCAAAGGATTTTGATTCTTTAAAATAAATTATTAGACATTGAAGAAAATAAATATAATAGCACCTCAAGGAAACATCCTTGGCCCTCTATTTTTTATAATATACTCATCTCGGTTTCATTAATGTGTTGAATTTTGCCAATATAATTTATATTTTATATGCAGATGATACACAACCCTACTGCTCACTCCCGTTAGAAAATTTAACAAATGCAACTAACTTAATAACTGCCGATTTGATAAAACTAGTTAAATTCTTTGAAAAGCATAATTTAAAGATAAATAGCACCAAATTTTTAGTAACAATCTTTGGTCGCGAACATCAAAATTTGATAAACCGAACTACGAACATCATCATTGCCACATAGGTTATGGTAGTTGCTTGAAATCTAAATAAATATAAACGTAAACAAAAGGCTCAAAATTCTTGCGTGTGTGTGAGTGTTACGGTCATGGCATTGGTTCAAACCAAATAGCCAACATCTATAAAATTCCTGCTTATGTCTAACTTTTGGTATCCGAAAAGGAAATCGAATTTTTCAGAAGATTAAGGACGCAGGATGACGAACAGAAGGAATGCACATTTTGCTAGAATGTGTTACAAAATTATTAAATTAAATTTCCTAGTCACCTTTAAAAAAAAGTTCATTTAGAAATATTGTACACGAACGACGTCTGCGAAATACAAGCTCTCTTACTATTCTTTGCCATTAAAAATAATTTTTCAAAAGATCAACAAAGTTGCTTACGTGTTAAATTCTTTAAAAATCTACTCTTTACACAAAAACCTAGAAAATACTTAATTCAAATTCAATGAACTTCATTCAGGCTTTCATCATGCCTAATTATGCTTGCTCCGCCTCTCTGCTTTCATGCTCTGTCCGCATTAATTATGACTGGAAAAACATATATTTGAATGCAACATTGGGTATGTGTAGTTAAATTTATATAAACGGTGATATGGGTTTTATTACGTTTAATTATTTAATTGCTTGTTTTTCGGGTTAAGTTTATAGTATATTTTGTATTAGTATTTAGTCTATATTTTTAAAATTGGACAGAGGCCTAAGCAGTCTCTAGCCTTTTCTAGACGTCTGAAACGACGATGTCATTTATTTTTATTTGTGAAAAAAAGGTAATATACCAAAAAACACTTATATAAAAGTTGCATAATCAGAGAGTTACTCCACATTATGGAAAATTATTTTTAACAAATCTTTATTAAGTTAAATGGTTACCATTTTTAGAAAAATTGTTCAAAAATTTCCCCATTCGTTCGATTAACACACAATCTTGCTCGGCGAATCCACGACTCTTTACAAGCTTCGAAAATATAATCCTGTGTCCACGAATTAAATCACAAGAATTTTTAATACGCCTTTGAAATTCTTTCGGAGTATTTACTGCTCCATCCTGATACACCAATTCTTTCAAATAGCACCACAGGAAAAAACTCTCAAGGCGTTAAATCTGGGGAGGGAGGAGGCCAAAAAATGGGTCCATTGTGCCCTATCCGTCTATTCAGGAACTCATTATTTAGGTGTTCACGAACTTCTCGTCTAAAATGTGGTGGAGCACCGTCATGTAAAAACCAAACATTTGAATGAATCTCTATGAATAAATCAAAATCAATGTGAAAAATTAGGTCTTTTTACAGCATGCAGATTTTCTACTGCCCAAACAGGATTGTTGTGGAAATTTTTGCACTCCATCTCGTGTAGATGTGGCCTCGTCTCTACATAACATTAGTTTTCTAAAAAATCTTAATTTCTGCTAAAATGCGACTGGTACAATACAACTCTTCTAGGATGATCTTCAGGTTGCAACGCTTGTACCTGTTGATAATGGTAAGGATAATACTGTTCTTGTTGTATCGTCTTCCACACTTTACTATGAGAAACTTGTCTCAAGTACTCATTGTTGGGTCGTCTTCGACTATTTCTAAAATGTCTTCCTCAATTTGTAACATTTTAGGTTGAGCAGCTCTCCCAGCGTAGCCTCCTAGTCGTTCCTTTAAATACCCTGTGTCACGTAGCCTAATAACTAAATTTACAAACATACGTGGGGCCGGATGATTTCTTAAAGGAAACCTTTCGGCATACAAGCTGCGTGCTACGGCTGCATTTTTTTGATGAGTATTATGGCTCTGCGTATATTTCTACAAATAATTAGAAATGTAATATTAAAAGCCATTGCCGAGAATATCAAAAAAATTGTTTATTGACATACCTATTTTTTTCAATTCTTTAATGTTTTATTATCTCTTTTATTAAGCATTTTTTATATAGGTGATTTTGGGTATCTGATCTCCTTTTCACAAGTCCCACATGCAATTAAAATAAATGACACAACTTTGGAAACACTCTAAATATATTTAAGTAAAATATTATGGTTAGCTAAATAGATAAATATTTTTTTGCATATTGTAATTCAGAGTTTGTTATATTTATGCTATTAAAGGTATTTCTTTGAAAGTTATTGCTAACGTGAAGGATCTAGGTTTTACAAGAGATGTACCAAAGATTTTTAAGATATAAATTCCCTAAAACTCCTTTATAGTACTCTGGTTCCAGAGTAATACAAGAGTCCAGTACAAGAGTAATATTTCTTTACCTATATTTGATTAAAAATCTGAAAGTGAACTACATTTTCTTAGTCTCCGGGCTCATGATGACATGATGATTTGATCGTCTTTTATGATGTTCTCCACTCCAATAATTCATCTCCTTATCTACTCCACAAAATTCGACTTCATGTTCCTGGTAGACAATCTCCTCACCAGACAAGCAGCTTCGCTCCAGACAGTTCTTTTGTCACTTGAGTCAGCAAAGCTGAGCTGCGTAATGGTTAGCTAGCCGTTACGCCGCTCAGCTAGACTGCTTTGAAGCAGTGGCGGCTCGTGGGAAAAAAAGTGGGTGAAGATCTGCATGGCCCAGAAAACAGTATTATAGTTAGAGCTGACTTACCTAGTTTGTATAAATCAAGTCGATCCTTCGGTCCTGAAGGGAAGCGAATCGGTTAATAATATCCTCGTAAAAAGGGATGTTGCATTTGCATAAGTTATTTTAATAGTTCTTTATGTAGTGAAATAATAGCCAAACTGAAAAGTCTTTCTTGTGAAATAGTATTTCTTGTAAATGTTTTTAGCCTTTTTAAACACGAAAAACTCCTTGCTACGGACCCGCTTGTCGATGGAATGGTGAGAATTAGACAAAATAAATTATAATCTTCTGTAAAAATGTCTTTATTTAGTTTTAATTTTATTATTAGTTCTTGCAATTTCACATTTTTATAATTTTCATCGGAATACAGAAGGCAAAGTTCATTTTTTAGTCTTTGTTGTTTTGTGAACTCAAAATTCCAGTAAATTTTGAAAAGCGTCCGAAGGAAATCTTAAACTGTACGTTTCAAACTTTGTTGAATCTGCTAACATACAAATTTTAACTTCTCACAATCTTGAAAACGTACATCCATTTCTGATAAAACATGGTCATATATTTCAAAATATAAAAAGCTCTATATTGTTTGATAATTTCTATTTTGTTCAATCCAGCTTCACATCTTGTATTAAAAACTTCTTCAAAAGTTCTTGTATTAAAAACTTCTTCATTTCTTTTATTGTTTAACAATTGACGCGTTCCTTTTATTTGATTTAAACAATAATTAATATCCAGGGATTTTTTTTGAAGAACATCATATAAAATATCTGTTAAATTGAAAATATCGCTAAACACTGTTGCTAAAAATGTAAACTCAAAGTCATTAAACTCTCTTAAAAAGCCTTTAACCAACTGAACTGAATTACGATCTGACTCTTCAGAATTCATAATATTGTCAAAAGTCTGTTTCAGTTTTTGCCAGTCATCAATAATTACGTTGATTAATTTTGAATTAGAAGTCCATCGTGTCTCTGTAATTGTTGGCATACGTCTAGCTGATGTAGATGCCAGAGCGTAGGATCGTTTTAGTGAACTATGGAAAAATGATGGAATTCCTGCAAAAAAAATGCGGCTTTTAAAATCTTCCTAAAGCTCTGTTGTAAAACAAGATTAAGTCGGTGTGCTAGACATTGCACAAAAATTGCTTGTGGGGCATGTTCTTTTATTTTTTGCTGAAGTCCATTCAAATGCCCTGACATCACACTCGCTCCATCATAATACTGTCCTATTAGCTTATCTTTGTATTCTAAAGGTTCTAAAACTGTTGCAACTATAGTGAACAAATGATCAGCGGTTTTCCCAGCACTAACATCATAAAATCTGTAAAACCTTTCTACTGATACCCCTTGAGAATTAACAAATCTTAATATTATTGATGACTGTGAGGCCTGAGTTATGTCAGTAGTGTCATCAATTTGGAGGGAAAAAAATTAGTATCCTTAATTTCAGATCTAATGTAGTCACTAATGTAATTTGAAATACATTCAATTATCTCATTTTGAATTGTTTTTGACTCGAACGAAAAATCCCAAACTAACCACAAATTAATAAACGCCCGACACCACGAAAAACAACAGGTGAATATCAAACCGATTGATCTGCACCCGCCTCAGTTTCTTATGGCCGATTATGCGATGCCGCGCGAGGCTGACGTGAAGGCGATCGCGGATATAACACGGGATCTTCACTTGGACATAAATACGTATAATAGTAGGACATAAATAGGACGGAACTGATTAATAGAATTTATTGTTTATTGGATAAACTGATATATTATTTAATAAAAACCAGTTATTTTGGTACTTTTGATTGTCTTAGATCAAAAAAGAATACTCAAATGTTGTTTTTATTTTCTTATTTTATTTATATTTTCTGGTGAAGCTCACCTTCACCTACTTCACCTGACGAGCCGCCCCTGCTTTGAAGGTAGAAATTAGTCTTTGAGGTAGTTAAGAAGCAGTGTGATTATGTTATACGTCTTGAATAGTGTATTAAAATGTAACTTTTATACTCCTTGTGTTACTATTGTTATAAAATGTAAGGTGTTAGGTTAGGTTAATTTACTTTTGTTTTTTTGAATCGCTTGTGAATTAATAAATAAATTACCTTATTATATCTATAAAAATGAATTCCTTCCCTTTATAATTTTTTACTTGGCCTTTCTAAGATTTTTTGTGTTTTATTATTTTCATTTATATAAAAATACTATGAGATCGATATGATTTTAATATACACTTACAAATATAAATAAGTGTCTGCAAAACTAACTACAAGAAGGATTTTGTATAACGTTTTTTAAGAGCTCTTGTGTGATCAACAATATACCATTATTAGATTGATAAAACAAACGTAAATACTCCTGTACGTACTGCGACCAGAGTGTTAAAAGTCCTGTAATCCGCATAAACTGTATGTCAAATTTTCGAACAAGCTGTGCTAAGCAGGCAAAAGTTATAATAAATAAAAAGATTGTGAAATGCTTCAATCCAATTATTAGTCCAATAGATGAAACGGTGTTGAAAAACATCATCATTAAAATATTAACTGGTATTCTAAATCCACTTAAGGACCATGTTAATAGGTAGTTCGCCAACCTTATAAAATCAATTTAATTTATATTGAAATGTTGTTAGGAACCGAAAAGGGAGCTGGAAACTGTAAACAACGACGCAAAGCAACTAAAAAATAAAAACAGTTATCAGAAAACTAAATTAAAAAAATAAATACTCAAGAATAAAAAGAAAAACAAAACAATAAACTTAAATATAAACATAAATGTACAAGATAAACAAACAAAAACGTGCACCAATTCGTGTAAACTTGTCCGAGTTTACAAAGTTTACAAACTTGTGCTAAAAGCTTCCTAATCCTAGAATTAGAAGTATTTATTTGGTTATACAGGATACAGGACAAAAACAGAATACAGAATCGATTTGATTGTACATAGAAGCGTATTTTATATAATAAAAGAAAAAACCAAAAAAGAAGAAAAGAAAAGGCGAGAACAAACATAAAACAAGAATAATAAAAAAAAAATAAAATAAATCTGATCAACAGATATATAATTAATTTTAAATATTAAAATGAGTCGTTAAAATACTTTTCAATGCTGTAGTAAGCTTTTGGTAAGATTAATTTCTTTAGTTTTCTCCTAAATTTTTTAAGGTTTGTAACAGTCCTAATCAAAAAAGGAACATGATTAAATATTTTGTGACTAATAAATATAAGAGAGTTTCTCGTAAGTGAGGAGGTGGGCATTGGAAGAGATAAGTTGCCCACTTGACGAGTATTATGACTGGTGCAGGATGGTGGACTTACGGACTTATATATGAGTGTTGCAGTTTCCAATATAAAGAGTGAGAAAACTGTTAAAATTCTTTCAGCTATAAAAAGAGGTTTACAAGAGACTCTCAGACCAACACCACACAGATACCTTAATGCTTTTTTCTGAATAGTAAAAATTATGTTAAGGAGTCCCTTGGAGCACAAACCCCAAAATGGCAACCCATAACGGATATTAGAGTCTATTAGGGCGAAATAAACTGAACGAGCAAACAACCCCCCCTAACTCATGCCTGGCAACCCTGACTGCAAAACAACCAGAAGAAAGTTTAGCAGCGAGGCCCAAAACGTGGTTGTCAAACCTTAAACTCTCATCAATGAAGAGGCCGAGAAATCGACAATAATCCCTACTTTGTAGTGGGCTCTGCTCATCAAACAAAAAACTCTCTACATTACACTTAAAGCCCAGAACAAAAGTCTTATCAACATTGAATACAAGCTGATTGCAGATGCACCACTCTTAAATTTTGTGAAGGTCCTCTACTATGAGAGATCTGACTACTTTTTGATCTTTGTTATGCCACAGAATTGTAGTGTCATCGGCAAACTGAACCACTAGTCCATGCAGTGATAGAGAGCTTAAGTCATTAACGTATAATAAAAATAAAATAGGACCCAACACTGACCCTTGAAGTACCCCACATTTAAGATGTGCTATCCCTGACGAAAATCCAGATGCAACCACCCTCTGGGTGCGGCCAGACAGGTATGACTTCAACCACTCCAAAGCCACTCCCCTAAATCCGTAAAAATCAAGCTTTGACAGCAGTATTCCATGATCCACACAATCGAAGGCCTTGGACAGATCACAGAACACCGCTGCTGCAGCCTCCTTGGAGTTCATAGATAGATACACACTCTCCAAGAATCTGAAAATGGCATCCTGCGTGCCCTTAGATGACTGAAATCCATACTGATTAGGGGACAGCACATTGTATTTGGTCAAAAAAGAGACAATTCTCTTTTTTGCAAGCCGCTCAAGAACCTTGGAGAGGGTAGACAAAATTGATATGGGACGGAAGTTAGAGGGTCGGTCCAAGCTACCACCCTTATGAAGATGGATAATCATAGCTTCCTTTAAACAGGATGGGAACTCGCCCTGAAGAAATGATTGATTTATTGCCCAAACCAAACCACCTAAAGCGCTCGCGGGCAGAAGTGACAGCAGACGTGAAGAGATACCATCGGAACCCGAAGACCTATGATTCTTCAAGCACCGAATTGTTTCAAGGACCTCGGTGGCATCTACAGGGTGGAAAAAGAATGATTGGTTGATAGCATTCCGATTAAGATACTGCAATGGATCGCCGTCACTGGGAACTGCTTCCAGTAACTTTTCAGCAATATTAGAAAAATAGTCATTGAAATCATCGGGCCCCAAATCCGATTCAACCAACCGCCGACGAGAAGACTGCCTACATTCGTTAATGATTAACCAACTTTCCTTCTGTCTGTTACCGGACGAATCTATGCGCTCATTGCAATACAGTTCCTTTCTGACTTTTATCAGATGCCTATAAATTTTCCGATAATCCTGAAAATAAGACCTGATGAATTGATTGTCAATAGATTTGCGAAGTCTTGCTAAGCATCGCAAATTTTGGGCAGATGTTTTTAGTCCCGCGGTGATCCGTGGTTTTTGTCTCTTGGATTTAAGTCTAACCAAAGGAAAGCAGATATTTATTTTATCACGTAATGTATAATAAAAGAAAGAAAATGGTTGTGGAGCAGCCCGAATTACATTCCAGTTAACAGACGAAATGGATTGAGAAAATAAATTCAAATTGTTCCCACTAAACACTTTCCCAATGCGGCGACCAGATTTGTTTTTAAAGTCACCAGGGAATTGGACATACACCCCCTTGTGATCCGATATACCGACTGAGTGCACTGAACAGGTAACACCGTCCAAATTACTGCAGAAATAATCAATAGTGGTCGATGAAGAGGACGAAATACGAGTGGATGCATTAACATGCATGGTGACTGCAAATGATTTGAAGATTCCATCAAGAGACATTCTTTGCGGTAAGGAAACCTCTGAATAATTAATATTAAAATCTCCTGCCAAGATAACACGCGAGTAAATAGGGAGCTGAGACAGAAGACAATCTAACCTGTCACGAAACACTCAACAATACAATAGCAAACATGCTGTCTAGCAAACTAGCCGTAATGCGAAGACCTTTCCGGTGAAAGAAGAAGGACCATTACCATTTAAAATCGAAAATGAAATAGACTTTAAAAATACGTTTGGTTCATGGAAATATGTTTTTTTTTAAATGATATTTCCATCGAAAGTAAAAAAATTCAATGGGCCGAATTTCAAGGTAGTATTGAATTATTAAAGCCATAAGATCTATAAAACCTATAAATCTTTTGGCTTTGACATTATACTTTTAAATGTACAAGGTATAATGTTTACTATTGATAAACTTCTAGTATTTCTAAAGGGGCAGAAGTCATGAAATGTGACTTACTCATCATTTTCAGAGAATGTCATAAATTGAAAATAGTCCAGCAAGTTAACATCCTGAGATTTGAAGTGCACCTAAAGTTAACTGAAATAAATTTGATGGTAGTAATTATTTCCACAGAAAGCTACATTAATCTTGTTATCAAAACTGAAAAATAGTAAGATAAGTATAACATTAACTTTTATACTTTTTTGGGAAATAATAAAATTAAAAATGATTATCTGTCCCATAAACCATATAAAATCTTGCTGACTTTATATAAATAAATAAATAAATAAATAAAAAGGACTTTATTTTTGACTCGGCGAATTTCAGCAATGCTGCTTTTAACCGATTATATATGTTACGAGATGATGTTTGGAATACAAAAATATAAAAGATTACCACTGTATCTAAATTTACAATCTTAATAATTATAAAGAAAAACAGCAAAAAAAATATATAGGTAAATCCAAAATAATGAAATCATAAAAAATTAAATTATGAATTTAACGAACTAAACCATAAATTATAACAAATAACAATAATCCATGCATACAAAACAGTAATGGGCAAGAAGTTCAATGTAATATCTAATTAAAAGACACAAGAAATAAGCAATAAGATGGAAAAAAAAATCATGTAAAAAAAAGCATTGTTATTAATCTAATAAAGTCTGTCTGTACTTTTTTTTAAAAGCTCGTCTTTGCAAACCTATCAAGCTGGATGGTATTTCATTTAAAAGTTTGCTGGCCTGGTAGCTAAAACAACCTCTGAAAAGGCTTGTTTGGTATTTTGGTATTTCCAGTCGATTTCTGTACCGTGTATTTAAGTTGTGTACAGAAGTTCTATATGATAGTTTGTCTATTAAATACTGAGGTGTTTGTGTTGTTATGATATTATTTAGAAAGGAAGCAAAATGCAACTTTTGTCGTTTTTCGATATTAAGCCACTGTAGTTCTTTTATTTTGTGACTTATGTGATCCCTGATTCTTAAATTGAAAATTAATCATGCACAAGAATTCTGTATCTTTTGCAATTTAAACTTTGTCCCAAAATCAATGAAAGGTCCGTAAACATAGTTGCCATAATTGTTATGAGAGAGCACCATTGATTCACAAAGTATTTTTTTAAGTGCAAAATTGATAAAATGTTTGCTTTTATAAAGATTTCTCAGCGCATAGTACGCTTTCTGGCATATTTTAGCAACATGCGATTTAAATCGCAAATTGCTATCTAGAATGATGCCCAAGTTTTTATACTCAGTAACCACCGGTACTCCCTCGCCCATCATTTTTACGTTTACGTTGGACAATACATAATCCCTCTTGTTACCAAAAAACAGCCCCACTGACTTCTTTGGATTCAATTTTAGACCATTTTTATTTGAATAAGCATGAATTTGATCTAAGCATTGGTTAATTTGTCTTTCAGCTTCAAAACAGCCTTCCTTCTCAAAAGAAAACTGAATCTGACTATCATCAGCAAATTGCTTTAATTTACACTTGTTGGTTATACATCGGTGCATGTCCATCGTATAGATTACAAAGAGCAGCGGGCCCAATATTGAACCTTGCGGCACACCTCTTAAAACAGGCAGCACACTCGAAAACTTCTGGTTAATAATCACTCGCTGAGATCTTTGTGTTAAATAAAGATCCTCCTAGAAAACTTTTTAAAAGTTTTATGGTTTGGTCGTTAAATCCATAATACTGTAACTTGGCACACATAAGTTCTGGATCCAGCGTGTCAAAGGCCTTGCTGTAGTCAAGTAACACCAGGGCACATTGTTCTCCTTTATCCATCGACTGGATAATTTCATCCAAAATATCCAGCAAAGCTGTACCTGTACTAAAACCTCTTCTAAAACCTGACCGATATTTATAGAAAAGATTATTTTTTTTGCAAAAAATCGAAAATTTGATGGTATATTATCTTTTCAAAAATTTTAAAAACCACGCACAACAAACTAATTGGCCTTAAGTCTGAGTGACTCTTAGGATCACTATTTTTTGCCAAGGGTAAGACTGTAGCTGTTTTCCATTGTTGGGGAAAAGTGCTAGTTTCAATCATTTGATGAAAATATGCGTTAGAAACGGAATAATAACTGGACAGCATAGTTTAAGCATTTGAAGCGTAATCTGGTCCGACCCTGATGCATTTGACGTAAGCGAAGAAATAGCACGCCCGACTTCGTAATCATTAACCAAACGTAAACCAAAAGTGTCTTGAACGGTCGAATTGATTTGGTAAAATTTTATTGTATCTGGATCAACATTTGAACATATTTGCTGTACAGATTGAATAAAAAAGTTATTTATTTCATTTGGATCCTGTAGTTGCATGGGAATGTGATAATTGCTTTTATTTTTATTATAAACATTCATATCATTAAGACCTTGCCAAATTTTTTTGCTATTATTTATGGTGCTCAGAAAATTAAGATAAGCTTTTTTTTCATTGCGAACTGTCCGTGTAAAGAGGTTTCTAGCTCTTTTGTAATCCTTCCAATCACCAACGTTTTTTGACTTTTTGTACTTTGACAAAAGGCTATTTCTATATTTTTTCATTGTTTGCAAAACCCCAGTAAACCAAGGAGATTTTGGTTTGGTTACCCTTATTTTACGTTTTGGCGCATGCTTATCAAAAAGTAACAAAATATTATCTGTTAGCCTACTAATTTTGTCATTAAGATCAACTTGATCAAATATTTGTCCCCAGTTTAGGTTAAATAAGTCGCTATTAAAATTTTCTAGATCAAAATTCCTGTAGTCACGATACTCAAGAATTTTCGGAGGCAACACTGGCAAATTAATTGTAATATCACAGTATATTAATTGATGATCAGATGTTTCATGCATGTCGTGATGATAGACCTGACCATTCAGCAATTTCTCATTTGAAATGATAATCACATCTATTAAAGAGGCCTTTTTTAATGAAAATCGAGTGGGATTCATAACAATCTGTCTGAAATTAAAAGACTCAAGCAAATTGTTGAAAGATTCATTAATAGTCGCATATTCTAACAAGTTTATATTAATATCATAAGCATCAAATTCAGTTACCCACAAGTCACTTCTGAAGTAAACACCAACACCACCACCTCTAGTATCACGATCTACTCTTAAAAACCGGTAGCCCTCGATAGACACGTATTCATTAGAAATGCCCTTAGAAAGCCAACTTTCTGAGATAGCCAAAATATCCAATTTAAGACCAAGAAGGCAATTTTTAATATCTACTATGCTTGGCAGCAATGAACGTACGTTTAAATGACCCACTTTGAGATTAGATGCCATAAAAAGTTAGAAAAAAAAAACAAATAAATCATACCTTAATAAACCCAAAGTAACCAAAAAAAAAAAAAGAAACAGTAAAAAACAAACCAACTAAGCCAGCAGACTTTCTAAAAACCCCATACTTTTTATTGCAATTACTGGCTCACCATCATTCCCTAAGATCTGTCTATTTTTGTGCCATACAAATTTGTAACCTTTTTGTCTCAAATTCTTGGCTTTTTTAAAAAGTTCGTATGTGCCTTTGGTCATATCTTCATCTAAGAAAATTCGATCCAATGAGTCTCCCAGCCCAGAATTCTTCATTGTCATTTTTCCCTTTTTAGAGCGCGCTTTCAGAACCGCCCTTTTCAGCTCAGTGGGTAGAGTAAGTATAACCTTAAAATCGCAATTTTTTAGTGAAACATGTTTTATATATTCTATGTTAGCCTCAGAAGCATCAACATTTAAAGATTGAAAAAGCCTGATTGCTTTTGAAGCCGTCTGGTTTTTCTCCTCTTCCCCCTTAATTAGCCCTGTTATGCATACATTATTCCTAATTTTGTTTAATTCCTGGGAGGCTTGAGATGATTTTAAACATTCTACCTCTTGTTTTAGGATAGCATTCTCTCGTAACTTCTTCTTCATCTTATTCTTCAACTTCATTTACCATGTCCGTCAAAACTTTTGAGCGGGTCTTTTCTTCTTCGTACTTTTCGTTTAAAAAGTCTACGAATTTTCGAAGTTCCTTAATTTTATCCTGAAGGCTTCTAAGGAGCATCTTAAGCTCCGGATCTTTATTAGACGTACTGGGTTGCGCAAAAAGCAGCGATCTTCTAGTAATATTATTTACTGACTTGAGCTTGCATCACTCGGGCATCTCCTTCGGTAACGTTTCCGCACTGAATATGAAAATAACCTTTGCAGTGGCCACACTGCAGTTTCATTTTCTTTCCAATGTTGGCCTTGCACATTTTACACGATTTTGAGGTCATATTGACAACCTTGAGTTTAGTTGTGGGATGGGATCGAAGGAATAAAAACAAACGTCACTTTATGTACTGGCCAACGTTTCGCAATAATTTTATTGCTTCATCAGGGCCATAAGGTAACAAAAAAGACACAATAAAAAAGGATTATTATATATAAACAAAATTTAACTTTTTGGGGTTATGTTGATACCACAAAAAAAAAAGAAAAAAACAGAAAAACAAAAAAAAAAAAAACACAAAAAAACAACAAAATCTTAGATTTGAAATAAAAAAAATTACACAACAAAAAAAATGATAAAATTGCTTACATAACAGTGTGATTTTGCTTGTCATAAAAAATCATGTTTACAGGACACACAGGTAACATAGAATATATAAAATATTGTTTTTTTAACAAAAACGGTTTAAATTGATGGGTTGTATCACAGACAGTTGCTTTAAAATTGATTCTACGGTGTAAAATAATAAATTAGCATCTAGCCAGAAAAACCGGGTATGCGAGAACACAATAGACGCATTCTTTTTAGTGATAAGAACCAAAACAGTCCCAAAAGTTTACATTTTGATTTGATCTATTAGATTAAAATAAGAGGAACTTAGATTGTCTATATCCGTTCTTTTATTTACCGCATTATTATGTTTTTTTATGTTTATCATTTCGGCTAGAAGTCTCTTTTTAAAAAGCTGCTGTTGGCCCATAATTGTAGTCTTGCCAAAATTAAAATTGTGTCCTGTATTCATTTTGTGCTCAGCTAAAGCAGTAGGGTTTTTTTTAAGGGCTAAATTCCTACAATCATACTCATGTTCGTATAGGCGCTGCCTCAAATATCTACCCGTCTGACCAATGTAACACACATCACACCCAGAGTAAGGTATTTTATAAATAATGTTAGAATGTAAATCAAAGGCGTCTTTAGTTTTAAGCTTCGTAAAGAAATGTTTTCTTACCGAGTTTTCACTTTTTTCTGAAATTTTAATAACATCAGATTTTGATTGTATGGTCTTTTTAATTTTATGAGAAAGTGTGTTAATGTAAGGAATCTTGAAATAAGCCAATTGATTATTTTCATTGTTTCGTGTAATATTTTGAGTAATGTTCTCGGTGTCGTTAATTATTTTTTTAATAATTGATAGGGGGTAGTTGTTTTTCTTTAAAATTGTCTGAACATAATGAAGGTTTTTTTTATGATATTCTGGACTAGAAAGTCTCAAGCACCGATGTTTTAAGTTTTTTATTACATTTATTTTGTGTGTCATAGGATGTTCTGAAAAATAATTTAAAATGCGTTCTGAAAAAGTTGGTTTTTGATACCAATCTGTTTTTATGATACCATCTGTGGATCTTATGACTTTAACATCCAAAAATGGAAGACTACAGTTAATTTCTTGTTCGATAGTGAATTGTAAACGTGGATGGAAACTATTGAAGACTGATAGAATTTCGTTTTCTTTTTTATTTGGAATTGCCGTGATTATGTCATCAACGTACCTACAGAAAAAAGGTACATTAAAAGATAGTTCAGAAATACACTGATCTTGTAGTTGTGCCATTACAATGTCTGAGCATATTGGGGACATGCAGTTTCCCATTCCTAGGCCAAAAATTTGGGTATAGAAATTTTCGCCATGTTGGAAATAATTATTCTCAATACAAAAATTAAAAAGAAAAACAACTGTTTCAAGGTCTAGCGATGTATTAGGCCGGATAAGATGCCACTTTTGGGTGATTATATCAGTTACTAGGTCCACCGGTATATTAGTAAATAAAGAAACAACATCCAACGATACAAGAATATAACCTTCAGGGACTGTTTGCTCTTTAATGTAATTAGCGAAATCAAAAGAATTTTTCACATATCGTTCATCTTTTATAAAAAAATGTTGTAAAATGTTGGACAAAAGTTTTGTTAAATTGTAAAGAGGGGAACCAGTAAAAGAGACTATGGGTCGTAGTGGTGTCCCCAATTTATGAATTTTTGGTAATATTTCTAATGAAATGTTCCAAACTTTCTGCAATTTTCAAGATCGTTTTTTTAATATCACTTGCAATAAATTAAAAAATAATCAAATAAAAAAGTTCAAATCTTTACTTAGCAAACAACGTAATGATAGTTGCATGTCCAGTTACAATGTTAATGATAAATGGATTATCAATTTAAGAAATATAGACATTCCGAATGATGTAAAATACCTATTAAGTTTAGGAGATAAATTTAATCTTCCTTACCCCACTAACAAAGTGCCAATCGAACAGCTGATCATAGACATTGAATACATTTTTGAAAAATTTGATGAACCAACTAGGATTGACTTGCGTAATAGGTGTATAAATATTATTACAAACCATATTAAGTCAAACAAATTTTGCAAAAATACTAACAATAATTTCAAGAAAAGTACAAGTAAAACTATACAATTTATACGTAACCATAAAGAGCTTGTAATCACGAATGCAGATAAGGGTAATTGCACCGTAATCCAAAACAAGTATGACTTCGACCAAAGGATAGTTAATGCTCTCAATGATACTGAAACTTATAAAAAATTAAATAAAAATCCTACCATGAACATTCAAAGTAAAACTAACAAAATTATATCACAACTTTTTGATAAAAAAATGATATCGATTGAACAACAAAAATGGTTAAAAATTAATAATGGTGTCGCTCCCAAAATCTATTTTTTACCAAAAATTCATAAATTGGGGACACCACTACGACCCATAGTCTCTTTTACTGGTTCCCCTCTTTACAATTTAACAAAACTTTTGTCCAACATTTTACAACATTTTTTTATAAAAGATGAACGATATGTGAAAAATTCTTTTGATTTCGCTAATTACATTAAAGAGCAAACAGTCCCTGAAGGTTATATTCTTGTATCGTTGGATGTTGTTTCTTTATTTACTAATATACCGGTGGACCTAGTAACTGATATAATCACCCAAAAGTGGCATCTTATCCGGCCTAATACATCGCTAGACCTTGAAACAGTTTTTTTTCTTTTTAATTTTTGTATTGAGAATAATTATTTCCAACATGGCGAAAATTTCTATACCCAAATTTTTGGCCTAGGAATGGGAAACTGCATGTCCCCAATATGCTCAGACATTGTAATAGCACAACTACAAGATCAGTGTATTTCTGAACTATCTTTTAATGTACCTTTTTTCTGTAGGTACGTTGATGACATAATCACGGCAATTCCAAATAAAAAAGAAAACGAAATTCTATCAGTCTTCAATAGTTTCCATCCACGTTTACAATTCACTATCGAACAAGAAATTAACTGTAGTCTTCCATTTTTGGATGTTAAAGTCATAAGATCCACAGATGGTACCATAAAAACAGATTGGTATCAAAAACCAACTTTTTCAGAACGCATTTTAAATTATTTTTCAGAACATCCTATGACACACAAAATAAATGTAATAAAAAACTTAAAACATCGGTGCTTGAGACTTTCTAGTCCAGAATATCATAAAAAAAACCTTCATTATGTTCAGACAATTTTAAAGAAAAACAACTACCCCCTATCAATTATTAAAAAAATAATTAACGACACCGAGAACATTACTCAAAATATTACACGAAACAATGAAAATAATCAATTGGCTTATTTCAAGATTCCTTACATTAACACACTTTCTCATAAAATTAAAAAGACCATACAATCAAAATCTGATGTTATTAAAATCTCAGAAAGAAGTGAAAACTCGGTAAGAAAACATTTCTTTACGAAGCTTAAAACTAAAGACGCCTTTGATTTACATTCTAACATTATTTATAAAATACCTTGCTCTGGGTGTGATGTGTGTTACATTGGTCAGACGGGTAGATATTTGAGGCAGCGCCTATACTAACATGAGTATGATTGTAGGAATTTAGCCCTTAAAAATAACCCTACTGCTTTAGCTGAGCACAAAATGAATACAGGACACAATTTTAATTTTGGCAAGACTACAATTATGGGCCAACAGCAGCTTTTTAAAAAGAGACTTCTAGCCGAAATGATAAACATAATAATGCGGTAAATAAAAGAACGGATATAGACAATCTAAGTTCCTCTTATTTTAATCCAATAGATCAAATCAAAATGTAAACTTTTGGGACTGTTTTGGTTCTTATCACTAAAAAGAATGCGTCTATTGTGTTCTCGCATACCCGGTTTTTCTGGCTAGATGCTAAATTATTATTGTACACCGTAGAATCAATTTTAAAGCAACTGTCTGTGATACAACCCATCAATTTAAACCGTTTTTGTTAAAAAAACAATATTTTATATATTCTATGTTACCTGTGTGTCCTGTAAACATGATTTTTTATGACAAGCAAAATCACACTGTTATGTAAACAATTTTATCATTTTTTTTGTTGTGTAATTTTTTTTATTTCAAATCTAAGATTTTGTTGTTTTTTTGTGTTTTTTTTTTTTTTTGTTTTTCTGTTTTTTTTCTTTTTTTTTGTGGTATCAACATAACCCCAAAAAGTTAAATTTTGTTTATATATAATAATCCTTTTTTATTGTGTCTTTTTTGTTACCTTAGGGCCCTGATGAAGCAATAAAATTATTGCGAAACGTTGGCCAGTACATAAAGTGACGTTTGTTTTTATTCCTTCGATCCCATCCCACAACTAAACTCAAGATTTCAAACCTATAGGATCGCAACTAGAATTTATTGAACATATTGACACCGCCGCGGGAGTACAACTCAGTCGTTATAATAGAATACCATGAAATACGACCTCGGTTCAAAGTCCAATTCGATTGTTTATAAAGGTTGTCAAAGCAATTTTTTACTTTATAAGTATTTCTTTCGCCACGATAACAGCACTGATGGATAATGCACTTGCCAGTTACTGATAGACGACAAAAAAATTAAATTAAAAGCACTAAAAACTGATCTTATTTACTTTGAACTGCTTAAGCCAAACAACCGTGCTTCGGGCTACGCTGCCAGTCTCTAAAACCAATATAGTTTTATTGGTTTTTTTAGAAATATTACCAGACCTGTCTGTGGAACATACGTTGATTACGTTTTGATCTGACCAAGACAAGAAAATCCAAGAACGTTGCAATAAACATTCGAATAAAATAAACCTAAACCAGACGTTAAGACCCAAATCAAGTTTTAGTTTTACTTAACCTATAAATTAAATATCTAACTAATCCTATAGAATCTTTGATACATAGAAATTTAGTACGATGTCGATCTCTAGACTATTTAGTGTGTTATGAAATTAACGATTTTTTTATATTACCTTTAAATAGGCACTTCGGAAAAAAAGGGACAAAAATATAAGTACTTATAGGGAGTCCCTTTATATAAGAAGACCCAAATGTAAACCGATATTTTAAGAAGCCCAAAAGAAGTAACGTTAGAGTGGTGAATGGATCTGCCAAATTGTGTAAATATGTCTGTCTACTTCAAGTATATTTTTATTGGCTTGCTCATGTTTGGACAAGGTGCTAAATTGCCACCTAGTAAGTATTGTTATGTCGTTTCTTTGTCAAGAACAAAAACCCACTTTCAATAGTATTTAGTTTGGCGCAAAAGTTTTCTGTGAATTTAAAAATAGTTTATTATAATGATTTAGGTCTTCCCTTCAAAATGATCGTGGGTCGAGATAAGGAATATTATATTTTCGATATAAAAGAATGGTTTATTTTTGTAAAACCAGATTTAAATTCAAATAATGTTAGCTTAAATGGTTGGAGATTTATTTTCGGTTAACTGATATTAATCTTATTTTGCCATTTATTTCTCTAGTTGGTAAGTTAGTATAAATAATAATTTATCGTCGGAAAGGTAGTTGACGTAGACATATGCCCTACGTTATTTCTATGGCCTTATTTTTTTGATTCGATAAAAAATGGGTTACTCCGTTACGAAGAGAGTGGCAATTATTAATTATATTTTACAATCAGTATGCAATGAAACACATTAACAAATTTCTTGTTCCGTTCATTCAATTGGTTCGGTGGTAAATAAAAAAACAGAATATTAAAAATTCGATAATATTCATTTGACAGTAGACGATAAGTGGCTCTGTTACAAATTAATAAACATTGCGTGTTTGTTTTTTTTATTTTAAATAAAGTTGTATTTGTAATTTTAGCTAATTTAAAAAAAATTATAATATCGTGAAGATTCGTTGTAGATGCATCTGATATCTTTGATCAAATTGAAGATCTTGGCAGACATATACTGCTGTCCACATTTAAAAAGCGGTATCTGCGTTAAGAGTAAAACTGAGAAAACGAGCGAAGTCTTTTGTGCAAGTTTTTTAGATTTTTTTTTTTAAATTAAAACAGTGTAGATTTATGACTAAAAACTAAACCTATTTGGCAATATTTATTCTTTTAAAGCTGAAATTTCACTTACCGCCTTTTGATTGGGTAATATTGTGTATTGTGTATTATGTAATACCCAGTATTATTGCCGTATCTGCATGATAATAATATATCAATAATAATACCTATTATATTATAAACAGATTCTAAAAATTTAAGGAAACAAAACTTTTGTAATTAATTTATTTATTACATATTAAATAATAAACATTACACAAAACAAAAAATAATTATATCAAAAAAAAATAAAAAAACTTCTAAAAAATAAAAATTATTGCAGTAAGTGCAATAAGTCTGCACATATTTTAAAGTTTGTCAGTGTCCTAATACTCTTCACTTACTCCTGGTAAATTAGTCCAGAACAGTTTTCTGTTTTCTGGCACTAAATTTCCCAATTCCTTTAATACATCCCTTTCTCCACAGGGAAGCCGTGAGGTCTAGAGTTTTTGGTAACACTTCCTAAGAGTTGCTTTTTTTCATTGCCTTTGGCTTAAGAAAATCTAAAGTTTTTATAAGGGGCAAATTAAAACTATTTCGATACCCCAGGACAAATTTTCCTCGCTCAGCAACAACCTGTACTATGTCTGACAAATAAGGGCTATTTTCACCAAGTTTCTTTAGTTTTTGTTGCGACCTGAAATTATCCCAATGAAACAATCCGTATGGTTCATTTCTATCACTTTGACGTTGCCCTTACAGGCAGATGCCACTGAACCAACAAAATCATTAAAATCGTAAATTTTGGATCTTCATTTCATAGACAGCTCCACTTGGTGGTGGAAGCTGTCTGCAGACAAAAATGTATGTCCCGGCTCAAAATAATTAAAAGTTATGCTTTAAGCTGAAATTTTGTTGGAGTTTACCATTCTGATTAAAAAAGTAAACAGCGACCAATTTTTGTTTTGTCTAGCACAATTGTCTAACCAAATAATAATATTTTCAGTGTCTCTATGAAACTTAAAAAATGAATAAAACGTACTTATTAAATCTTCTTTAGATCACTTACTTACGGCTTCATGCCATACAACAGCAAATGGTTTATTGGTTTTAGTTATTTTTCCTAAGGGAACAAATGTTTCATTATAGGCTATTAGACGTTTCAAGAAAATCGCAGTCTTGAACGTATCCACTTTTGGTAGCATAACAATTTTTTGTAAATCTGCAGAGACACATGTTGTACTGTGTTCTCTGTATAATTTTCGTGATTCACTAGCGCGATTTATATGCTTTTTCCAAAGTTGATTCGCACGAGTCTTCCAAGTTATCTTTATCATGCCCATGTAGCTTAAAATGTTCACATAAATCGCATTCTTCGTGCCCTAGTTTGCTGAAAGAAATGTGTTTTGCTTTTATTTTTTTTCGGTATGTTTCAAATGAAATTCTAGTTCCAGAAAATTTTTCTTTAAAATTATTATACATTAGTGTCACTGTTAAGTCGCTGCTTAAGTATCGAACCTTTAGAGCGTGCTCTCTACGATAATGTGATACCTCTGGATGAAAAGACTCAATATGTTCGTTAATAGCACTATCATCAATTTTTCTTTGAAAAGCCTTGCCTGAATTTCCATGTGGCAAAGGTGTCAATCGACATTTTGGTGTTTTTGATAATACATTATGCAAGACCCGATCATTGCCTTTCTTGTAACCAACTGTAGTCAAAAAAAAATATTTTGCATACAGGCACCGCTTTGCCTATGTCATTTTTTAAGAAATACATAAACGTATTTTGCTTGATAAATTTATCACTTGTTCTTCAACAGTTCTTCGTTTTACTTCTAATCTTGAACATGTGTTGAGTATAAATGCGTTTTGCTCATTTTTAGACAATTGCCAAAATTGACTATTTATTGATTTTCTTACTTCATTTGAAATAAGCGACGAACATTTTTTCTTGCAGTTTTTGCAGCCAGGTAAGACTGCATGATTTTCAGCACGTTTTTTTGCTGCTAACAATTTTCGAGTCTTGAGATCGGTATCAAATTTCCTTCTTTTACAAAAGGTAGCCGTTTCTAAAAATAAATATTAATAATCAGTTTTAAAATGTACTTAAAAATAAAATGTTTAACTAGGTACCTTTTTGATTTGAATCTTTAACCTGAACCCTAGGAGATAGACGATTTAGAGAAATATCTTCACTATTCGTATCATTGTCATGTTCACTTTCAAGATTTTTATTGACAAATTGAACAATATCACCTGAAAATATTTAAATATGTAATAAAAGGGTAAAGCAAAGAAGAGAAATAATTTTACACACCTTCATCAATGCAGCAAACCTCTTGATTTTTATTAGGCGATTGGGTCACAGAATTTGTGGATTTTGTTACTTCCTGGAAAGATGCTTTAATATTCTCTATTTCAAAACATTCTAAAAAAGAAACAAAAAAATGAGTATTTTAGAAATGATATAAAACATGGCAGATATACCTTCAATGCTGGTAATGTTTTTTTCAGAAGTGGGCATTTGAAACTCTAGCTCCATACTAACATTATTCTCAGTAATTGGTTACTGCATGGTTGCTAATTATACAAGGTCTCTATCCAGTTTTACAAAGCCTGACTTTAAATTTATCGGTAATGAAGACTTGTTAGGTTCCAAATTTTCAATGATTGGTAATTGTATAGGTGAAGTATAGTGTCGTACATTGCCTGAATTGCTATTTATCTCTTCGACATTATCTAATAATTTAAAAAAATACAAGAACAGATTAGGTGTAGTAATATAATATAGTTAAAATTTTTACCTTGATTACTAAAATTTTCTTTATTACTCAGTTGATTTGGTTTGGTGATATCCTCAGTGAAAGGTTCTATGTTACCATCATAGAAAAACTCAGTATCAGAATTAGGAAGATGATTTAACCAATTTGATACTTTATCGTTGCTAGTTATACAAGATTCATCTTTTTGTGTTTGTCGGTAAGAAAGGCATAGGCTGCATTTCATGTAATACATAACCTGAACTGGTTTTTCTATTTTCATCAGGAAATATATTCGTTTTGATATCATTATTTCTGCAACAAAAGATAACTTTATTTACACAGCATAATTAATAATTTGAAGTCATAACATCGGCAGCAAAAAATATTCATTTTTGTTTTGTAAAATAATAAAACTTACCTGCGAATATACGATGAAGTACTACTAGATTAGTCACTGGTATAATAAACTTGGTTATTTTCACTTGTATTTAAAGCTAACTCTAGTATTAGTTTCGCTTTTTTATTGGCCATTATTAACTAATTTATTTACACAATTTTCTAAAAAGCACCTGTCGAGCGTGTTACGCGAGCAAGTTTAGTTATGTTTTAAAACTGATTTTGAAGACAATATTGACCGGACAATTCTTAGTAAAACCGCGGGAAGTACAGCGTGCCTAATAAAAACGCGGCAACTGCGTACTTAACGTCAGCACTTGCCGCCTAATTATTAAGCATGTTGCAGATACTGCGTTATCGTTAAGCGGGCTTTTCACTTATGCAACTACGCATGCAATACAGACGCGTGCGTCGCTTGAACGACAGTGGCGCGTAGACGCAAAGGGAGAGGCATGCCGAAAATAGTTGCATACGAGGCAGTTGCAAATAAACGCAAGTCGTTCGATCTGGTAGCGGGAGACACGTGCGTCTATCTGCCTCTTTAATGTTTTTTGTTAAAATTGTCACTACAGATTGGGGATATTTTATAATTAATTATCGTTTTGGCAATTTTAAAATTTAATATTTGTATGTGTAGTGAGTAAGATGGAGTGGTCTAATGAAAAATGTATTGCGTTTGTCGAGGATTACCGCAGTTTTACTTGCCTTTGGAAGGCATCCGATAATAATTATAAAGACAAATTTAAACGAGGTGATGCTCAACAATATCTGGTGGATAAATATAAACTGCCTTCAAAAAAAGAAGTTTTAAATAAAATAAAAAGTTTTCGGTCATACTTTCGCAAAATACACGGTGAACTAAGAAAGAAGATAAGTGGAGCTGGAAGGGATGATGTTATATCAGAGCCCAGCTGGTTTCTGTACAAATATCTTTTTCTTTATTTTGGATGGAGAGGAGGATCGGCCAGGGAAAGAAACATTTTCAACTTTGTCAAAGCCATTAGAATGTATACAGGAGGATCAATTTAATGACGTAAATTTATTTAATTATAATTTAATTATTATAACAAAAACAAATAATAGACTCTATACACAAAATGTACAACACAAATCATACATGTTACAAATATACAGCTTGCTATATATTTGTAACATGTATGATTACAAAAAGGGACAGCTCCTTCATGAGACATAAAGTAGTTCATAAATCCCTCTCTTATATCGTTTGCTTCTTTTGTGGCATTTCTTCCCGTCCTTGCAAGGTTTGTAATTCCAGTGTCGTGTATAATTTCCTTTCTCCATCTTCCAAAAATCAAATTTCCATCTACATCAGAGTCGAGGTTACCCGGGGGGCAGTAAAGAGAAGACGATTGTCGGCTTCGACGTAAAAAGTTGTGGATATAAACACAGGCCAGGACGACATCCTCAATAGTTTCTGTTTTAAGCTCAATCGGAGATCGAAAAATTCTGAATACTGATCTGAGTAAGCCAAAAGCATTTTCCACTATATGTCGGGCTCTTGATAATCTGTAATTGAATACCCTTTTGGGAGATCCTTTTACCAAATCCGTTGCATAGGGTTTAAGAATGTGTTTTGTTAGTGGAAATGCATCATCCGCAACAAAAACGTATGGTAGAGGAAAGTCAGTGCCTGGTTAAATGTTTTCATGCGGTAAATTGAGTACACCATCTCTTAAAGCTGTATATAAGGAGCTGTTAGAAAAGACACCCCCGTCTGACATTCACACTGGTCTACCGATATTTACATATCGAAAACAGTAATTAGCATCAACCAGTGCAAATAGGACTATACTAAAATATCCTTTATAGTTGTAATAAGAACTTCCAGAATTGGCAGGGCATTGGATGTTAACGTGTTTGCCGTCATGGGCACCGAGGCAATGGGGAAAATTTCACCTTTCTCCAAAGAGTTTAGATATTTTTAACCATTTTTCATCAGTAGTAGGAAGCTGAAACAAAAACATAAATTTTAAGAAGTTTTCTTAATACTTACAATAACAGCTATAAACTATGTGTTACCTATAGATAGCCTAATTGGAAAAGTCTAATTTAAAATTTTATTTTTAGGCTTCAGAAGAAGGGAATGAAAATATTAATCACCAAAGTATCAGTGTTGATGAATCAGAACATTCTGTGACCTCACCTCCGATAGTAAATCGTAAAACGAATAATGAGGATAACAGTACCCCCAAACAAGGTTCGTCTTTCAAGAAAAACACGAAGATAGCAGATTACGACAAACCGAAACCTGCAGAGGAAGCTGTCTTACTTCTTAAAAATGTTACCGAAAACATAAAAAAGAGACCATATTTCCGCATTTTCTGAGTATGTTGAGGCTAGGATTCGGAACCTCAAAAAACCTCGTACTCAGGCAATTGCGCAAATGCATATAAATTATTTTCTTTTCGAGATAGAAATGGAACAAGAGGACTCTATGGGCGTTTCTTCTAATCTAGTCTCCAGGTCAACCTTTATCCCATAAGCAATCCGAATCCAAATGTGGTTAATCAGTATCGTCTTCGCCAAATGTCTATGCCGGTCCCTTTGAAAGAGACTTGTCCTGCTAATACCGCCAGTAAACAAGCTTTTCAAATATACTCAGGAGATGCTTCGAATACTTGTATAGTAATTCCTGGACCAAGTAGTGGATCTACTATTACCTCCGACATGTCAACATCAAATCACCAATATGATGAAGAATTTCGCATCACAAACTATTTGAACTTTAGCAACAGCGGACAATAATATATTATATTATATGTATAGTCTGTTAAACGAGAGAAACAACACTTGACGTTTGGTTCCTATGCAAATTATGTGACATTTTTTATGTCAAGTGCTGTTTCTCTCGTTGAATAGACTATATTATATAAACTATTATGAAACAGTACTGTTTAATAAAGAACAAAATTATTAAAAAGGTATGAGTTTTTTTAGCTCTGTACATATTAGGCCAGGCGGCAGAGACTTTTCTATGGGAAGCAATTTTATAAATCTGGAACTTTTTCAAATCACAGGCTCCGATTTTCGTTATAAATAATAGCAAAATAACTATAAAAACATATGAATTTTCTTTTCTTACCTGTACACAATCATGTAGAGCCTTTGCAATAGCTTGGCTAACAGCTTTTATTATGCGAGATATACTTGGAGTTGAAACTTTAAAGGTGTACATTAAGCTCGCTATATATCTCAAGAATATTGCCAACATTGTAGCTTCTGGAAGTGCTTCACGAAAGTATGTATTTTGTTTGCGTATTGCTGGGCCAACTAAAGTCAAGAGTAATTCAAAATCAGACGGCGACATTCGCGTAAAGTTTTTAAGCGAGTTCTAAGCCAGTCTTATTTCATCTACAATACTCAAAGTTTCATTTCTGCTCTGCAGAAAAGGGTTCACCCAGCATGAAGGCTTTTTTCGTTTTCTTTTTTCCGCCTCAACATCATTAACAATAATTGCTACTGCAGCAGCAATTGCACCAATTTGTATTTCATTCAACACTGGTAAAAAGACGAGCAGCACAACCAACACCAAATGTTTAAACAAATGTGGACATAAAGAGAGGCAATATCATTTAAAATTGAGGCACAAATGGAAACAACATTAGGCAAGATACAAATGGCAAGCACAGTTTTGCATGCGTTTGTTGTTCATGTTCCATGCGTAATTGCATGCGTAGTTGCATAAGTGGAAAGCCCGCTTTAAGAAGCGTAGTAAATTTTGCAGATACGGCTAAACAATTTTAGTGATTAATTCAGATTTTATTTTAGATACGGCCTTATAACTTTGTAAGGACATATATTAAGTAAGAAGAAAAATTTTGATACCAAAAACTCGATTTTCGAATTTTCTGTAGATACCGCCTATTTATTATGGACAAAAATAAGCGCAAAAAAGCCGTTACTAGCTCTTAGTTATGATAATAGAGTATATCAGAATATCATAACTCCAGCTAAATTGTTAAGTAATAATTAAGATGCCAGCACTCACAAAATGGATTCCAAACTCTTCTGTTACAATTACACACATATCAGGATTAAGAAGACCACTTCTTTGGGCCTGCAGATATTCGGGTGGCATCTATGGATCCACCCATCTATCACCTTCTCAGTCAGTTCTCACATACTCGGCTATCGTTTGGTAGCACTGATATAATTCGAGTCCAACGCCTCGCGTGCCTAAATGTCGCAGTATCTATGCGATCGGCTTAAACTAGAGCTCTTGAAATTCTATTGAACCATGGTGCATAGGGAGTCACTAGACCAGCGTTACTCAAAGTGAGCCCCGGTGCTCCGCGAAACCTCCGGTAAGGCTCCGCCAGTTGTCATAATAAATGAATGCATGTATTGAAGTAGACCCTATAAGAATAAAGTTACCTAAGATAAAAATAAAGAACTAAAACGAAACGCCTACTTATAGTTGTTACTGGTACATATACCACAAATTTGATATATTATGTATTATTAAGTAAATGCCCGACCTATTACATCGAAATGTTACAGCGTTACTCGTACGCCACCATTCGCTCCCGGACTATAAGCAATCGAATAACCTCGGTTCGTCGCCCTGTTTCTCGTGCTCGTGCGTCAACGCGTACTTCGGAGAAAATCGTCTAGCTCTCCGAAGTTTCTGAGGAATTCGAGATGATTCGATGGTTGATGGTATAATATAAAGGGATTAAGTGATAAGAGGATTATTTGGTGCGGAGAATTTATTAATCAAGCAACGTACCGCAACATTTACTCACACCGTGCTCAGTATTTTATGTTCGCTTGTCTTGTTGTTGTTCGTAGTGGTTGTAAAATCTTGAATTTCGTGCGTCAAGAGATACTATTTGTCATAAAATTGACCAAATCAAATTAGTGTTAAAGAAGAATGGAGCGCTGGCTTAAAGGTACTGCAAAAAATGTGGTTTGCTTGGATGATGCGTCAAATTCAAATCACGGTGATATGACGGCGTCAACTTCTAGTTTTATGGTTTTAAGTTCAAGTAGTAAAGCAACAAAGTAGAAAAAACGAAAGTATGACGAACCATACATTTATCTCGGATTTGTTGATTCTAACGGCTCACCTCTTTGTATGTTGTGCAGCAAACTCCTTCCTAATAGTTCGATGGTACCTGCTAAGATGCGCCAACATTTAGAAACTGTACATCCCGACAAAAACAAAAGTAAAGAATTTTTTCTACGTAAAAAAGAACAATTATTAAGAAGCCAAAAAACTATGACGTATGCGACTCAGACTGTAAATGAAAAGGCCACAGAGGCATCGTATTTGGTTAATTACTGCATTGCCCAAGCAGGAGAAGCGCACACTATCGCTGAAAAGCTAATAAAACCATGTGTGATAGACGTAACAAAATGTATACTGGATGAAAAATCTGTAAAGCATCTTTCTACAGTGCCGCTTTACAGTTACAGCCGAAAGATACAGTTACGCGCCGAATTAAGGATATCGCAGTAAACATAAAACAAGAATTGGTTTCACGGCTTCAAAATAACAAATTCGTCTTGCAAAGGGATGAGTCGACTGATGTTGCTGGACTTGCCATCTTGCTAGTAATTGTGCGATATCCATATAAACATTCACTCGAAGAAGACTTGCTTATGTACTCATCGCTGCCTACTAACACAACCGGCGAAGAAATTTTTAACACGATTAACATATCTTTTAAAGAAAACCAACTCGATTGAAATGATTGCATTGATATTTGTATCTATGGAGCCAAGGCAATGACAGGTAGAACAGCAGGAGCAATATCACGAATAAAAATGAAAGCGCCAAATTGTAGTTCCAGCCACTGCATCCTGCATAGACAATCACTCGCGGTTAAGAAAATGCCACCAAATCTAAAACTGGTTCTTGATGAGTCAGTAAAAATAATCCCGATTGTTCTCAATATTGTGTGAAGATTCTGGTAGCGATCATAAAACACTATTGCTCCATACTGAAGTGAGATGGTTGTCTCGGGGTAAAAGTTTGACAAGGCTTTTTGAACTAAGAACAGAATTAGAAGCCTGTATTACAGATGTTCCTTTTAATTTAAAAGACCGTTTATCCGATAAAAGCTGGTTATTTAGACTAGCATTTTTAGCAGACATGTTTGGAAAACTTAAGGAATTAAACCTGTCACTACAAGGAAAACAGACAACAGTTTTCAATGCTAACAACAAAATAACTGCCTTTGAAAGAAAATTAGATTTTTGGATTACTTGTTTTGGTAAGAGAGAAATCGAAAGCTTTTCATTGCTAAGTGAGTTCCTTAGTCACCATAGTCTTAGTGATACAGAAATATTTTAAAATGAAATATTTGTTAAATTGGTGCAATATCTCAATGATCTGCAAGGGACTTTTGAATCTAACTTTCCTGAAGAACTGAATACAAAACTGAAAATAAACTCATGGATTCAAAACCCTTTTTCATCTAAATTGCAGAAACCTGAAAATATTTCAAATCAGATCTATGAATCATTTCTAGAAATGACATCGAATACAAGCATGGAATCATTGTTCAAAACAATTTCACTAAATGATTTTTGGTGCAGGGTTCGTGATGAATATCCACAACTTGCCACAGAAGCTTTGAATGTTCTTCTGCCGTTCCCAACAACGTATTTGTGTGAAACGAGATTTTCAGCATATACAGCTACAAAAACAAAATACCGCAACGGATATGGATGCCAAACCAGACATGAGAATTCAACTTTCTTCTATCAAGCTTGACATCACCCAGTTGATGAGGAATAAAAAACAATTACATGCCTCGCATTAAATGAACTTAGTATTATCATTTGCTTACTAACTCACTACTTACTGTATCTATCTTTTTTTGTATGATTATTAATAAACAATTCATATATAACTGCTTTTGCTTTTAGTTTAGAGTTTACGGTTCCGTTAAAAATTTAGTTTTTTAAAAGGGTTCCGTCACGAAAAAAGTTTCAGTAAAACTGCACTAGACTATAAGAACTGCTAAGGAGAAAGCGATCTGCCTTGATGGACTGGCATTCACAAAACTGCTAGAAGGCCCTGATCCTATAATCGGCATAGCCAAATGTCTAGCTATCGTATCACTAATGGCCCTGCGGAGATCGCCAGAAGCAACCCGCATGAGACAGGCTATGGGACACCTAGCTAGGCCCTTTACCTGTATATATTATTAAGCCGTCTGGTAATATGGGATTCTAGATAATTATTTATATGAATGTTAAATAATTATTTTTTGATATTTAGAGGTTATCTTTCATGCAATTTATGATTAAATAAAAAATATCAAGTTAGCAAAAACGCATTTTTGCTGATTTTTTGACCTCTTGTTTTTTTTTACAATTAGCACACTTTCACTTACCATTATGCCATTAAATGTTTAAACTAGACCTACATGCAAAAAAAACCCACTATAACTAATAATCTTGACTGAAGATAAGCTTAGATTCATATATCCGCAATGACAACTAATTTTATTAGTGTTAATCCAAAGCAAAAATTACATTTTATTCAATTTATTTTTTAATAATAATCTTTATCTTCGTATAGCAATACTGGGTAGAATGCGTTTGAAAATATTATTACAATAGGATAAAAGCTTTATTTAAGAATAGTAATCTTTTGATACAATTTTTTAATTGTATTGTTAGTTAGAAGTAACTAAACTTGAAATAAGTATAGCTTATACTTTATTAATAATCTGCTGTTCTTAAGTAGAATGGAACTATAGTTTTGAATTTGAAATACGCATCTTCAAACAAAACGCTAGGGTTTTTATTACAAAGAATAGTTATGCTTGTATAAGAATATAAATAATATAAATTATTTTAATAAGAATATAAAATTTGCTGTATCATCGAAGTTGGCAAATGCGATACAATTTAAAAAAAAAATATAAGGTACTTTCGCCTACTAGCTTTTTCAACAGTCCTTCAATAGATTGATTAGTGAATAAGGTTAGGTAAAAAGAAACTCAAATCTTATGGCATTTATTTAAGTTTTTTTGTTAACAAGTCATTAATGCAAATGATAACATTATAGTCGTAATTTATAATTTAGGTAATTTGGTTAATTATAATTTAATTTTACCCTATAATTTGGTCTTCATCCATACATTAATATAATAACATGTAGATCAAGCTTCTTATGTCATTATGGAATAAGAGCATATAACAACGCAAGTCTAGGTAACAAAAACTCATATTAACATTAAAAAAATATTTATTCTTTTTTATACAGTAGGTATACCATATAATATATGTGGACTGAATAATTCATAACAAAAAAAATGTTATTCTATGTTAGGGTTTTGAAAATGAATCTGCATTAAAACATTTTAAAGTGACACCCACATGAGGCATTTACATGCATCAAAGAAAATTTAAAAATTAATTATATTTTTTTTTCCAATTAACAACTTTTCAATCAAGAAAGAATTTAAATTCCAAAACAAAAAATATTTAAAATTCCAGAACAACCGGTATTTTGCCACGATTTTATTTGATTTTACATTGAAGAGATCAAATAACACTCATGGAAATCACAAATCACAAACTACGTTTAAGGCAAATCATTAAACAAACAATTTGAAAAGGAAAATTACGGAAACGAGCCTAAATGAAATTTACTCGCTTCTCCTATTGGTCGAAGGATAAGTTCGAAGTAAGTGTTACCACGTGATGTTTCCATGGTACCTTCAACTGAATCCAAGTATAGCAAATATCGAGTGAAATAATTTAGCATCTTGCAGAGAATGAAGATATAATTTAATTAATCTGTTGTGCATTTCAAGAAAGGTAAATTATTCCCGCTTGAAAAAACTTGTTCTTGATTTAAGAAAAATAAATATTTGTGTGAAGGCACTGAAAATATATTTCTGAGAACATTATATGTAATTTTAATAATAAGAACTTACAGTTGATTTAGCTGTAATATTTTCCCTAATGTTAAATATAGCTTGTTCTTGAACCATTATAAATTTATTTTGGTTTAAAATAAGATTTACTTTAAATTTTAAAACAAGCATACATTTGAAAATAAGATTGAGGTGTTCTTATCTTAATGTTTAACGGTTTACAAGTCCCCATCTCTTTAGTACTGCTTTCATATATGGAGTTCTGCACCCAAATACACTTTGAAGCTGGTTGATTCGATCTAGAAGAGTGCCATACGTTTTTTAGGAGATGGCGGACCTGACTGTTTTATTGATACCATCACAGAAAATTCTCGTCCGAACTGACCTATATCATTCCGCATAGAGTTATGCACGCAATATCTGCTGCGACTTATGAATATGAATGCATCTGCAGACGCCTAGAACGTCGTTATATCAGGACTTCTTTTTATAGAAATTGCAAGTATGTGGAATCAAAGCACGTCTTTTCCGAACATTGCAACTTGCAGAATGTTAAGAAAAACATTCACAAACACCTTCGTAGCACGAGGGCTACTTGTGATACTCGAGCCCTTTTGTGTCCATAAAGAAAAAGCACGTTTTAAGTACTTAATATTTAATAATGATCCGTTTAACAAGAAAAGAAAAAAACTGTAGTAAAATAAAAATTCCACATTTCAACACTCAAAACTGCATAGTTGGCCATAGGTTTTTATTGTTCTTAATAAATTTAACAGTTTGTCAAAGTTTTGCTACGTTTATTTCAGCTAAAAATGTCTGAAACAGCAATTGCTATGGTTGTGTTAATTCCAGATGGAGGATGTAAGCGTTACTTTACCCAACGTGATCACCCGGTATTAAATAGACAAACGCTTATGATTATTGCTTTATTATCTTAAAAAAATCTCTGAAATCGTCATGCTACCGCTGCAGGAATCAGAAATCGTCTTGGTCACGCCCGGAATACCAACGTTACCGAACGGACAAAGGCTTGGTGAAGTCCATCTTGCAAGTCATAGACCCGCGACAGATCCAAGGCTTCTTAGTACACTTAGTACAGTTATCTTGTTACAGGACTTCAGTTTGCCAGAAATCATGAACACTGGCGTAAAAATTAATGGATGCGCCTTTTGTTTACTAACGAGTCGAGACTTAGCTTACCGTCTCCGGATGGTCGTGAAAGGATACGGTAAAGACCACAAGAATGTTTAGCAGAATGTCTTTAGTCCTAGAGTAGCCTATACCAAGAGGGTTCAGTTGGCGTGGGCTAGAATTTTCCTAAACCACGCACGCACAGATATGTTCTCACAGAACTGATGTCAGGTATATTCATGAAATTCTGCAATAATTTGTTGTTCCTTATGTTAATTTTAATGGAAATAATTTTATTCTGATACATTATAACGTTAGACCTAAGCATTCCTATCTTGGAGTGGCCAGCGTTAAGATCAGATGCGAACAATTTAACCTATTTGGACGAAGACCACGAAGGCCTGTTTCTGCTGTTTTAACCTTAAATGATTATAATATGCTGTTTTTTAGAGGAGTAAGACCTTTCTCAAAAAGACATTTGTCACTTAATTTTAGGCATGTGGAGAAGAATGCAAAGAAAGCAATCATTCAGGCAGGTAGAGGAAACACTTGATATTAAAGATGCCTATCCCTGATTTTTGCTAGCAATACGTCTAATATTTTAATATTTTAAGGTATCTTCTAAAGCAAACTCAGCAAACTACTAATTTATGTGTTTTCGTAGTGATGTAACAAAGGAGTTTTGTTTTTCAAATAAATGATTGATTGTTATTAGAAACAGCTTAAAATATTTTGTTTGATTTCTGAAAAAGGTATTAGAATAATACATCATAAATCAATTAATTTTTTTTAAAGTTATATGCAATGCATTCATGATGAAAGGAACAAATTCATTTAAAATTCAGGTATTTTTTTCTTCTTTTATTTTTTGAACACATCGATTGGTATTGTCACCTGCGCGTCTTTTTAAATAAAAAATTAAAACATAAAAAATTATTCTAAATTTATTGCAATTAATGTTTAATTTGTTGTCGATTTGTCCATTGTTGTAAGTGCGTCCTTTGCAATGAAAATTTTGGTTACTGGCTGTCTGAAGTAGAAACTATGATGCCAACTTTAATTTTTCATGTGATTTCATTTGTGAGTATATTTATCATATTAGTTGCGTTTTCATGCATCATTTTTTAATAAAATGCATTTATCTGAGAAAGAACAAGCAAAAAAAAGAAAAAAAGCGCTTTTTCACTTTGCCATCACCGTTCAACAATTGCTTAATGCAATTTTTCCTAACAAATGGATTGGACGAAGAGGACCGATTGAGTAGCCACCAAGATTACCGGATATAATCGCATTAGATTTTTTTCTTATGGGGCTATTTGAAGTTGATTTAGAGCAACTAGTTTGACAAGAAATTAGACTAATTGATCCGCAATTGTAAAAATGTGCAATTGGAAATTATTTACCGACTTCAAAACTGCATTGAAGTCAATAGACAACAAATTGATCAGTTGTGAAATATTGTAAGTTATTTAATTTTTTATTGCCGTATGTTGCATTGGTCTATTACATCAAATTTGATAAACCACTAAGTTGGGCTTATGATATGTTATAAATGTGGCGGCTTTTAGGTATATACATTTAGGCCAACTATTTCTCATGGCTTATGATGACAAAAATCTTTTTTCGCAGGTACTATGACTTCTGAACATTTCTCAAAATACCACCGAGAGCCATTCTTAGGGAGCACTCGTTGCAAACAATAAGGACAAAGTTAGAGGGCACCAAAGTCACCAAAATAATTGTTTTTTTAGTCGTTTTTTTGTAACTTTCTAACTTTCTTCAGCTATTCTAGTTGTTTCTGAATTCTATATTATATCATATCAGTTTTTTTAATTCGTCATTGATGGTAAGAGTGATACCTAACTTGTGATACTTACTTATGCACTTCTCATACCTAATATATATTTTTTTAAGTAGCTACAACTAGTAGCTAGCTAAGCAAAAGGCTAGAAATTAATTTTATTTTGTTAGACCCGGAATACACTTACACTAATTTTATTTATTATTTCAAAACTTCCTGTTAAATTTCTGACAATAAAATATCCGCTTTTCAACCAGAACTAGAATTATGAGGAAGTACTTTTAAATAATCGGATTAAAAAAAATAAAGTAAAACACCACAGACACCTTTCTTTTGTCACTTTTAAGGACCCCATACTGATCGCCACCAAATATATTTTGTAAACACTTCCTTAACGGCATTCAAGTCATTTTTCGACACTTTATGGTTAAGCCCATGAAATAAGGATAAAATCGCTTTTAGTTAACATCTATTTACTGAAGGGCCTACACTTAATGCACGACAAAAGGCCTTTGTAAGAAAATAATAATATGGTCGTTTGAATAGTCTTTTATATGTAAGGGTAGGCTTTCTGACGTTGTAAAGTCCCTAATGATTTAATTTAAAATAAATAAAAATAAAATTAGGGTAAGTAGGTTAAAGTTGATTTCTTATGGGCTAATTAGAAAAACAACGTAATTAAAACCTTGCAAAAAATATTTTTAGAATCAACTGACCGTACTTAAAGTTGTATTCGCCTTTAGGATAAAAAATATAATGTAGCTAGATCGTTGCCCAGCTTATGGTAGGCTGGACATTATTATGTTAAATATTATTATAACAGATATTTTTTCCATTATGCTCGCTCCATGATATAATTTGCCACTGGTAAAATTTTGCAGTCAGCGCAGATAATCGGATTCACGATTGTATGCACTTTGTAGAATGCCTTTTTACGTAGAAATTTCTTCGTATTTTGTTTCCTAACTTATTAAAATCTTTACACCAAAGAGACCTGTCCTACATCGGCACGTCCCAAGTTTGCCATAAAGTTTGCCAATAGATCAAGCCTACTTCTAGTGTTATACACATAAAAAAATGTTGCAGTATTGCCTATATAGTGCATCGGTAGAGTAGCGGATAAATTCAATAAAAATGAAATGGACCGTTTCTGAAAAAAATGCTCGAACCCGTCGATTTTAATCGAGGGGAGTTAAATCTGGCGATATGAGTGGCCATTCAATGAACTCTCGTCTACCTATCCAAAGATTGGAAAAAACTTCATCTAAATGCTTTCGCCTGTCAAAAAGAATAAACACCACTTGCAAAATACATTCACTTTATGACACTGACACCAACAATGACGACAACAACTAAAAAACCAAAATACCAACATTTAATTTAGATAGATATTTCTTTAATTTTACATTTTATCATCATTTTTCGTTCAAAATTGCTTATGTAACCACTATTCATTTGCATCATATCTCTTGTAAAAAAATGCGTTGTTTCTGATTCTGCATTAAAAAATGGTGGTTTTGATTTGAAGAACATATTGATAACGTCATATCTTTTTTTTTTATCACTGACTTTTTTTCACCCTGTATATTTAATTTTCACGTATAAAAACCCTAAAGCCAATATTAAAATCGACTGATTCGGCCATTTTTTTCAGAAACGGTCTATTTAATTTTTATTGAATTTATCCGCTACTTTACGGATGCACTGTATACTGAAATTGACAGAAAAGTCAATATCCCAACAATATACCACCCCACGCAAAAATCATCTCACTTGTAAAAGCGAAAACTATGCGGTTCTTGAGGTTTTATACGAGACACAACCTACCAGATTCCACAAGATACAAAAAGCCAGCTCTAAGTTATACACTATATACTATCTCCACTTAGGGTTTCAAGGCAAGCTCCAGTTCAAGTTTACTTCAGAAAATGTGAGGATAGATTTATAAGGCTCATTACTAAGCTCCCTTAGGGAAAAACCATATTTTGAGCTTCCTCAGCGTTGAGCAGTTAGAGTTTGAGCATGTAACAAAAATTACTCTCCCAAAGCTTCATGGGCCTCTAAAATCTTTCTTTCCACAGTTGTTTTGCCTGCAAAGAACATACATTTAAAAAAGAATATATGACACAATGAAAACACTTGCTAAGGTATTAAAATATTTTCGACAAAAACTCCACAGCATCCAGAACTATGTTCCTCTTGAATCTAAATTCTAACTGATGATACAAGAATCTGAAAATACAAGAGCGATGGTAACTGTAATTCTTTATCATACTTTGTATTTTGTATAAACTGTATTTTCGACTTTATCTTTAATATAAATCGTACCTCAATAATAATAATAAATAGATTATTTTAGAGTTATCAATGTTTTTCTGTCAACAAATTATTAACACAAGTGTGTCAGCGATTAAAACTGACAAATAATGTACTAAATAGGGTATTATCTGTAGAAAAGGTTTAGTCCTAATCTAAATAGAATCTAAGTATAAAGGGTAAAGTTAATACTCTTAAAAATTTTGGGGTGGGCTACCAATTTTGAGAATTTTGAAATTATTGACACTTCTAAATATAACGGTATTATTTATAATCCTTTAAGTACGTCCTTCAGACGCTTTGATAAATAAGCAACCTAGTATAATAAATGGTTTTTAAGAATTAAAAAAATACATGAGGAGTCAATGACGATATTTGTCATAAAACATTAATTTACTTATTTTTTTTTTGGTTATGTAAACTTATTTGAAGATGTATTGTTTAATAGATCTGATGACAATGTATAAGTGATGAAAATGGATTAGACTGAATGAAAGCGAATGTTTTTTTTATATAGGGTAAACCACCCAGTTACTGGACATGTTGCAGTTATTGGACATATTCATTTAAACAAATAAAATCAAGATTCCTAATTCTAATATTTCATCGATGATAATATAGATGGCGCCATTTAAATATCTCCGATCTGTCTATTTTTTCTTCTGTAGTATCGGCATGTTTTGGCACCAAATCCTATTAGTCTTTGGTACATCAACAAAGCGGAGCCGATAAGTTAATCGTTTTCTTTAGAAATGCACTTTAGGTAAGTTTTTTATTTTAATTGTGCAAAAGTGTGGTTATTTTGTCTAGGATATTCGTAATACCTGAGGACCTAATTAGGGTAAGAATTTAAAGGCTCATGACAGAAGGTATTATTAGTTAGGTTAGAATATATGGGGTGTCCAATAACTGAAATGAGTAACCGTCTTTTTTCAATTATTGGACGTTTGTCCAATAACTGAATTTGGCGGTTATTTTTGGTTATTTCGCTGAAAATTCAAATCTTTAATTCCGGTTAATTTAATATAGGTTTGCCTGAAATATTCTTTTGTCGAGCAGTTATTGGACATTGTCCAATAAATGGTACTGGTCTGTCCAATAGCTACAACTTTTGTATTTAGGTATTGCTAGAATGCCTAAAAAGGGTCAATATGATACCAGTTCTATGGACACCTCAATTAACGAGGTTAAGAATAATAAACTGGGATTAAGGGCGGCGCCAAAAAATATGGCGTTCCAAAGTCCACCTTGGAATTTAAACACAAAAACCCTGGTCATAAGGAAACTTGCGGCCCATCACCTATATTGACCTTAAAAGAGGAACAACAGCTTGTAAAGTAGGTTAAATATCTACCATCTAACCGTATGAATATAGTAAATCCATACGTGATTATTCTTACAGGTGGATAGAAGAGTTAGCAAATAGAGGATTTCCAAGAAAAAAAGAAGATATTCTCAACAGTGTTCAACAGTTTCTAATCGAAAATCCACGACCGAATTCGTTTAACAATAACAGACCCGGCGACTGTTGGTTTAAGGCAAATGTATTTAAAAAACATTTTTTATGCTTATTTAGGACTTTTTTCGCCAATGAAAACTTAAAATTTATTTAAGTTTTCATTGGCGGCTTTTTTAGGCTTTACTACGGAGAAATCCGACAATCGTGCAAAGAACCAGTTAGCAACGCAAGTGCTTGTGTCTCTGAAAATTATATCTTTTTAATGGTTTAGAGAAATTCAAGATTACCTGACGATAAAAAATATTAATATGAATAATCCTTCCCGAATCTTTAATGGGGACGAAACAGGTTTTCAGATTTGTCCTAGCACTGGAAAAGTTTTCGCTGGAAAAGGTGTTAAAAACGTGTACTCAATAGATAAAGGATCACAGAAAGAAAATATTACTGTTATGTTCTGCTTTTCGGCTTCAGGAATGACAGCTCCACCAATGATAATATATCCCTACAAAAGAATACCGGAAAAAATAGCCGTTACAGTGAATGCAAATTGGGGAATCGGGCGATCCGTTAATGGATGGATGACATCAGATACTTTTTATGATTATATTAAAAACCTATTCCATCCATACTTAGTTGAAAACAATATTCAGTTTCCAGTTGTATTATTCTTGGATGGGCATAAGTCCTACGTAACATATGATCTAAGTATTCTCTGCAATGACCTACAAATAGAAGTATTTGTCCTTTATCCTAATGCAACTCGACTATTGCAGCCTTGTGATGTTGCGGTATTTAGACCAATAAAGATGGGCTGGAAAAAGGTTGTTAGAAATTATTCCTTAAAAAGGGTAAAGAGTTTAAAATAAAATCTCTTTTGCTCCCTTATTAGAAAAGGTGGTGACAGAAGCAGTCAAAACAGAGACGCTTATCAATGGTTTTAAAGCATGCGGACTCTATCCATTTAATCCGAATGCTATTGAATATTCTAAATGCTTGGGAAAGCTCCATGAAACTGTTGAGGTAAGATTATAAATTATTCTTACTTTACTTCCGTTTTTTTTCTCATATTATTTTATTTGATATTTAGGAAACGATATCTGCTCCTGTAATGATGGATGAAGAGACTTTTAGTAATTTTGTTGGGGCTGACCTAATTACTAAATTCGAATCATATGACGCCATTCTCATCAAAGAAGGATTTACTCCTGAGTTTTTAGCCCTCCATAGAATGTGGAGTTTCTTCAGGAAACCTAATGCCAGAGAATTGGAGGAATCTTCTAATCAACACAATCCAACGAATGAACCAAATAACTTTAAAAATGACACTGAAAAAAATGATGAATCTAGGCAGGAAAATCAAACTTTCAATGGAGAAATTGATTCGATTTCAAGTCAAGCTTCAAACAGTAAGAAAGTTCATGTAATTGCTAATGTACTTATTACGAAAGATAATGATTCAACACAAACCATTTCTCCTGACATTGGGATAATTGCGCCTTCAAACGAACAAATAGGTACCGATTCGAAGAACAAGACCAATAGGTAAATGTATTAGTGACTTCCTTAAAATTCCTGATAAGCCTGAGCGCAAAAATAAGCGCCAAGTTGAACGTGTATCTTTTGCTATAACTTCACGAGCCTACCGGGAAAATTTTAAGGCTAAAAAGGCTCTTAAGTTCGAGGAAGAAAATAAAAAGATTAAAAAAAAACGTAAAAGGGAAGAAAAAGCTGCAACTAAACCTAACCTAAAAAATAAAAAAGTTTGTAAAGATACCGTCTGCTCGGTCTGTAAGAAACGCATAGCCAAAAGTAAACATTGGACATGTAATATTTGCCATAAAAAGTTTCATAACATATGTATCCCAAAAAATCATAAGGAGCATGTCCCCGATGTAGATGATAACGATTTATTCTTATGTCATAACTGCTACCAAGAAGAAAATGATGAAGATATTAATAGTGAGGAGAATTTTGAGGATTTAGAAACCAAACAAAATGTCTTCATTGGCGAACGAAGATTTAAGGATCTGGCGAGCATGGCAAATATAAATTATCTAGAAGAAGAAGAAGATGAAATGGTAAAAGCTATCGACTCGGAGGAAGTAACATGTCCGACTGACATGTCGGAGAATATTTTAATTGATCAAAATCAAACAGAAAATGAGGGAAATTGATGAATAAAATTGATTATTTTCGTATAAATAATCAATTTTATAGTGAGCAACTAGTCGGCAACGATCTAAGTGAATTAAACGCAGACAAACAAAATGATGAGGACGAGGATCAAAAAGTGGATAAACTTTTTGCTTTATATAAAAATGAATATAAACATTTTTAATAATGATTAATAACGGAATTTGCCTATATTACATGTTTGTAGACTAAAAAACTGAGTTTAACGCGTTTTTACCTAAATAAAAAATTAAAAGATCGTACCTTGCGTATCGTTTTTTAATTGTCCAATAACTGCTTTCAGTGTGTCCAAAAACTAGAAATTTTGTCCAATAACTAAGATTTTTGACATAGTCCCAGATTTTTTTTTGTAAAAAATAATTACTCCTTTATCTTAATCTTGTTAATACTAGTGTATAAATCCAATATATTTTCGATCCAAACTAGCAATCACTCAAGTCTCTAAGTAAAAAAATATTTTTTTTGCGTAAATTCAAACTTTGTAAAATCCTTAAATGTCCAATAACTGAGTGATTTACCCTATATCTTATTTATTTTATTTATGAACGGTAACCGTTTATAATATAACTATAGTATAAACTTTTAATAATCATTTTAGAAATTTGCTTAATAAACGTCTCTGTTATAGATCCAATTTTATCTGATGTAAGTCGCACCATTCTACATAAAGATTTTGAAAAATTCTTTCACAAAGGTGAAACAGGAAAAAATTAAGGTCCCGTCCACCGCTGATAAGCCTATTAGCTTTAATAATTCGTTTCAATCACATAATAAGCTTAGTATCTTAAAGAGAAAGACTAGCCCCGAAAATTTCTTTTTTCAGTAAATACTAAGACATACCAGTAAGGCTTTTTCTATTTAATTGATTTATCAAAATACTGCTCTAAAAATCTGTACCACTCATGTTGAACTGTTTTTAGTGTATTGACAGATTATTGATGTAAGTGTCTACATAACAATTGCATACTCAATTCTTGACCTTATAAGACTATAAAAATTTTGATTGAGCATGGTTTAATTTATTCTCATTAAAGTAGAATTTATATTTAAATTTAAAGTGTCAAAAATCCCTCAAAGTCTTCAACTTCGGATTGTTAATTCAATATGATGTTAATTATGTTGTAAGGATATTTGTACCAGCTTTAGATACTACAGAGTGACTATGCAACGTTTGTTAATTTAGACATCTTATTGTATCAGATAAACAACGAATTTCTTTATATAATTTAATATCATCTGCAAAAATTCGTGCTATTATGGTTAATTTGGTAAAATGCCCTCAAGAAATCGAAATAGATGCTATCAACCTGGTACTTTCATTTAAAGATATTCAGTATACTATGTTGGTAAATCCAGTAATGGTTTTGCAGAGAAGAACCAATGTTGTTAAGGAATAATGATTTAAAATCAGCTACGTAGCAAGCATTTGTTTGTTAAAGGTTTTACTAACCATTCAAGAAAGCATGATCCAAAGTGATATTTTAAATAAATACAGGCTCGATCTAGGAACACGCTCTGGAACACCTTGGCGTACTAAAAACCCATAATTAAAATCATGCCAATTAAGGTAAAAAAATACTAGTAATACTGAGAAAATAATAATATTTCCAAGAGAATAGGCAAGTATAACATAGTACTACTGGTTAAACATCAAATTATTGGTGAAGATTGCAACCCACTCAAATCAAGAATTTCAGAGCAATTGCTCTTTGAAGCAACAGTAAGTCCGAAAGAACACGTTGACAGAAATGGGTCAGAAGTACTGGTTGACCTCTGGAGAGTTTCTGTGAGATTTATTCTACCTTAAATTGGCCCCAGTTATCTCAACAAAAAACTAGCTGAAATATATGGTCAAAGATACCTCAAATATATAGCTACAGTTATAGATATGGGTGCTAACCGTCGGAACAAATTTAGCACCTCAGAAGTGAAGGTCAAATGTTCTTTGTCAGGAGCTAGCAGAGATGCTTAACCAAGGTTGATGTTTTTCACCTGGTACAAGCTGGCTCAGCTGGTAGAAAAGGTGCAATATTTGAAATGCTACAGCCAGTGTTGGGAAATCGTTTTACCGGACAAGATCATCCTTACAAAACACTACAGTAGGCCATGATACAGATCAGATATAGTAATTCTAGATAAAAATAAGCGTAGAACCAAAGCAATTAATGTTGCAAACATTTGAGGCAATGAGAAATCCTTTTGGAATGCATAGAAAAGCTCATATAAAGAAAACATTGCAATAACAAAAACATCCAAAAAAATCCAAAGTTCATTTTACAGTGCTTTATTACAAAAATATGAATGTAGTTGCAAATTATCTTGGCTAATTAATTTTAACTGCTACATTACCGTAATAATCTTAATATACTTATACGAAATGTACATAAAATAAAAACTTTTATCACACATATATCACATATTATATTATGGCACTATATATCAATTTCATATTCCATCAGTTTCTTTATCGTATTAGCAGATAAAATGGCCTTTGAAGAAAATTTTACACGTGCACCGGAACAAAATACAAAAACAGCTGCAGAAAGTGCTAATAATGAAGTTAGCAACGCCGTTAAAAGTGTCATTGTGGAGCTGGCCTCTAAAGTGATACGTAATTTTCTAATGGAATTTTATAGCCTGTATGTAGATAGGCACTCAGAAGTTAGTAATTTAATAAAACGACCTTTTTAGTTCCTAAACTCAATTGGCGCCCTTTGAAAGCAGAATACTAGGATACTTTTGAAATCCTGTTTTTCTCGAATAATCGAATGAAATGGAGATTGAACACTAAAAATTTGTTGTATGGGCGTGGATATTGTAGTTTTCACACAACAAATAGTACCGCCTATAAAATATAACTAATTTATGAAAAAATATATGTGATATAGTAGCATAGGATACTTAAATAATTTTAAAATTTAACCCTTTTTTCGCAGGAGTAACATAACTAATTTTCTTGTAAAGATTAGTACAAAATTTACTTTTTATGCGTTTTTTAAAAAACAAATTGAAAAAAAAGTATATATGAAAGTTAGTAGGGAAAGTCTTTTCTCCACCAATAAAATGCTTATCCTTCTTTATCCTAAAATACTTATCTTTATCCTAATTTCAGGAGTGATGCATTTACAAATGTTTTTGAACTGTTTGTAATATATTTTAGAGTCTGATGATAGCAAGAACACATTCTGTATGCATCACTCCTGAAATTAGGATTAGCATTTTATTTGTGGAGAAAAGACTTCTCCTACTAACTTTTCTATGTTGCATTGACTCCACTTCAGAATGGACTTTTTCCTCAATATAAAAAAGTATATTTGAAATTACAATTAAATCCAAATTTGAATACCGAGCTGTGGGATTCTTTATCTAAGTGTGTTTATCAAGCAGTGTATTTAAATACAGTTACTTCAAATTTTGTTCATTTATTAAAAACTCTTATTGCTAAAAGTAAACAGGTAAAGCTAGTGTACAGATATTAAAGTCAGCTAGAACAAAAAATTGCAAATGGATTACAAAGAGTTTGTAAAGTGAAATTAAAACGACAAACCAAACGAACTTTACACAAAATAAAATTTTTAAAAATTCGATGCAGAAGTATGTTGTGTGTGTAACAATTCCAATTCAAAAACTGTATGAAACAAAACGATGAATAACGGAAAAAATTTTAAGAAGATTCAAATTGCCACTCGCTTAAATGAGTACTTTTCTGCAGTAGGCGAAAAATTAGCCAAAAAAATAAAGTTATCTCCGAATTTATTCATCTCAGTATTTTTACCCTCTGGAAAGTGTACTGATACTATTTTAGGTATGTGTTTCATTTTATTGTTTTCATGCTTTTCTATTTTGTGCTAGATGTATTACCTCGTTTGTAGCTAAATTATGCTCTCTGATTTTGTTTAGTAGACGCTTAGTGATTTTTGGTTCTTATAGAACAGAAGCGTTTGTGTTGTGTTCCATTCATGGCACTCCTTGGGTTCATCTGTACACTCTTAATTCGAAGACTTCAATTCCTTTTTATCTATTTTCTTGTAGTGGCCATGTTTCAGCGGGATAAATAGTAATTAGGAATAGGAATATCAATCAACTTTTTTTATTATACTTATATATATATATATATGTATTTATTTTATTTTACCGTTTCGTAATGCTTTGATCTCTTCCTCTGAACAGCCTCCATCTTTAGTTATCTACGATCTCAAACATCTTTACCTCATCATATCTCATTACGTTTTTGATATTGGATGTGCCATTGTATCGACGATAATCATTATTTTGGTGTTTTGTTGATTTTTAAACCATATTTTCTACTATAGTTCTCTAATTTGTTCAATATATTAATAACTTGTTCTTCGTCTGCTGCAATAACCAAGGTGGCATACGCATACCTCATTTTTCTTCCTTCAATTGATATTCCATCTTCCCAATCGTCAAGGACTTTTGTCATGATGTCGCCGCTATATATGTTGTAAAGGAGAGGCGAGAGTATGCATCCCTCTATGACATCTGCCTCTTAAAAGTACCATCTTAAAAGCTCACTTTTTAAAAGTCGGGAATTGAATGGCTGCTCTCATGTATCTGGTATAAACCCTCTCTGTTCATCCGATATTTGTAGAAGTAGAAATGTTTTCAACGTTCATTAATGTTATGTAGTAATACTTTGCCCGCGTGGGGGATAAGAGTTACGGTTTTGTAGTTATTACATTCCGCCGGTAATCCTTTTTTATGGTTGGAAATGAATATAGATTCTTACCATTCTATTGGTCATTCAACCATTTCCCATACTTTAGATCATAACACGTGCATTACATCTGTAGTGTCCTATGGGTTTAAGTATTTCAGCTGTGATTCTACTTCTGATTTTAAATTCCCATATTCTCTTTCTTGTGGTGTTGCTTGTTGTTCGGATGTTGTCGGGTTGACTTAAATATATTTGTGCAGTGTTGTCTCGTACTTTATCATACGTTTATCATACATTTTATGTGGCGCTTATAACTTCATATAAGTAATAATAAGATTTAAAAAAACCGTAATAGATTTGATATTAAGCTTCAAAAAGAAACTAAAGTTTAAAAAAAAAACTTTTGAATTTGTCCTGAGTTTTTTTGCGAATCGTAGTTTCAAATACTTTTCTCCAATCATCCTGTGGCTTCTGTAGAGCGTAATCTGTAACCTATGGTTATAACTGAAGGTTAACGCTTATAACTTATTATTTGCAAGATGTACCTGAGACGTTAAATGAGATATTTTTTTAAGATTAAGTAAGTTAACGTTGAAACAACTGAGAGAGCTACTTATACTTTGGTCCAATTCAATAGCCGGATGAGGTAAATTAAAAACTAATGTTTATGCTGAAAAGCCAAACTTTATGTACATCTTTAATGTAAGGCAGTTGTATTACGTAAAATGCTAACATTTATAAGCAAAAAAATACTTTAATTTAATAGTCATTTCATTACAAATTTATTTTACTTTCTAATTACGATATAATAATTATGTGATTTTTCAAATAATCATCTCTAGCAATGATCCAAGGAAACAATGTGACTTTGCGCTTATTTTCTTTAAACTATCAATCCTTCTTTTCAAATTAAGTTTAAATACTTATCATTAATTCATCGCTCTCCACTTTTGCTTTATTTATATATTTCTTAGCACAAGTAATACACAAAAAAGATGTAAATAGGGGCAATTGTCCACGCAATTATAGTTATAGTTTTTGTGTTAAATATTTATTAATATACATATATATAATTATACCAAATTTAAATAAACAAAGTGTGTTATTAGATTAGATATTAACAACAAAACCAGCTGTTATTCATGCGTATTATTTTGAAAAACAATGATTTTTGAAAACAATTTCTTACTGGTAAGTTGTGTGGGGTGGGTGGGGGGTAAGGGTAGGTTTCATGAGAAATGGTTTATTTGCAGTAAATAATTGCCTGAGAAAAAAATGGTTTTTAAGAAAATTATAGATGATAACAAATCTATAGTTTTTATATCTATACTTTTCCCACATAACGTAATTGGTTTTCGAGTAAAACGTGAAAAACCCCTATTTATCTATCTAGATTTATCAGCCTTATGTGATAAAGATATATTTATTAATCTGTAGAATATACGTTTATCATATACGATTCTGTTTACACAAGGGAGAAAATGTTGGCATTTAACAAAATTGACACGGGATTTACAAATCTAGTTGTTAAACTCGATTACTACACCTCAAATATTTAATGAAATTCTTCTGAAAAATCACTGTTTTTCGTATATATATTATACAATCTAATAACGCTATTTTTACACTAAATATTTATACTGGGTGTCCGGAAAAAGGAGGCCAATCCGCGGGCCACATGTAGGTTGGACCAAAATAATGCCACTTTCGTTATGCTATTTTTTAATTGGGCACTCGGTATTCAATATACAGGGCGTCAAAATGAGAAATATAAAATCGTTTTTTTGAAGTAAGTCGAGTGTTTTATAAGATATTAAATTAAAATTTGGTGTGAGGGGGTTTTTTAGAACGAGAAATTAAAAGCCGTTCACGGATTCGCTATACCTTGCAGAATAAAGGTCACGTAGAACAAATAATTTAGGATCATTATTGTATGATTTTTATTATAATAATTAATTTAGCATTGATTTAGAAAAATAATTTACGTTTATTTTGTTAACTTGTTAAAATGTACCTAGATTATAAAATTAAGATATCTCATAAACGGATTCTCAGGCGGAAATTTACCAAGAATACTTTTTTTACAAGAAAAGATTGGATGATTAGAATTTTTTATTAGAATTTTATTATACAGGGGTACAAAAAAGTTTTGGTATTTTTAACACATGCAATATACCGCAGGTGGCGCCCTCTACAAGGTATAGCGAATCTGTGAACGGATTTCAATTTCTCGTTCTAAAAAACCTCCTCACACCAAATTTTAATTTAATATCTTATGAAACACTCGATTTACTTAAAAAAAACTATTTTATATTTCTCATTTTGATGCCCTGTGTATTGAATACCGAGCGCCCAATTAAAAAATGGCATAAGGAAAGTCGCATTATTTTGGTCCTCCCTATATGCGGCCGACGGATTGGCCTCCTTTTTCCGGACACCCTGTATATAATATATTATATCAAATTTAAATAAACAATATTATTAAATTAAATATTAAATTTATATTTTGTTCAAAACATTGTTTTTTATTAACATAACCCTTACCCCCCCACACACCTCAAACATTTGCCCAGTAATGAGTTATAGTTACAACACAATAACAATAAATAAAAAATTTAAACATCTATGGGATGTTTAAAATTGGGATGGATAAAAAAAAAAGTCAAAAATTCTTGCTAGCAATTTTTGTTGGCCACTTTTGTCAGCCATTATTCCGTAATGCTCCTGGATCATTCATTGCTGAGATATGGAACCTTGTCACCTTTAATCAAAGGCCATAATATCAATTCCTCTTTTATGCATATGATAAAAATAAATGAAATGTGCCCATGCATGATCATCAAATTAGAGAAGCAAGAATCAACGTCACCTAAGCCCCGAGAATGTCGAAATAATCGATATAGAGCTTCATTTGTGCTTAGACGTTTGGTTAATTCATGATAATAATTTAGAATTCAAAATGTTTTTGCTAATAATGTTCACACGATTAAAGAAAATTTAGTAATGGTATTATTAGATCAATGAAATAGCTTATTATATAAAATTAGAACTTCTTGATACCAAATAAAATTCGAATTTAGGCACAATAAAAATCCGGCGCCAAATTTGAATTCAATTAAGCGGGGAAAATTCGAATTCTAACACGGGTCCAACTTGAGAAAACTACTAAATTTCACAACCTATACGAGTACTCCACTCGGTTAAAACAGGTTCAATCAATACTTGTTCTTTCCAACATTTTTCGTCTTTATATTTTAAAGTTATAATAAATTATAAAATTGGCAACTCTAGATCTGTTCAAAGTTGAGACAAATAAGTATAAATAAGAATTTTTAAATATTTATTGCCTATAGGCAGGTATAGTTAAAAAATACTTCCGGCGAATGTTTGGATTATGAACATCTGTACGAAATCAGATGTTGCTATAAAGGCAAGGTGGACATTTAAATTTCATTATTTTATAAAATAAACAGAGAGACTACAAAAGGCGTCTCTTAGCCATAGTAAGCCGTTCCAATTCCCTTAATTTGTAGGACACAGGCCGTCTTCGTCTTATTTTAAATATCAGAGGTAACAAGATTTTTACATCCTTTAAATTCTTTCTACATCCATATAGTCCAGGAAGGAACCATAAACAGGATCCGCAAAATTAAAATTTGACAAATGTCTCAAATAAAGAAGATTTTGTTTTTGAAGTAAGTGAATGTCGCTGTGCGTAAATTAACTTTCTAAACACATACTTATATGTTCTTTAAATTTCAATTAATCATCCAAAACAAGTTCCGACAGAATTTTTAAAAGCAATATTTTCATTCCCTTATTTTTTAAATTTTCAGTGAGCTGTGTGCAGTTATTTTCAGGGCAGAATAATATAGCAACGTTTTTAGTAAGATTCAATTTAAGTCACTAAGATCGTTTTCTATTAGTTTTATAACATTATGAAAGCTCATCTTAGTCTCGATATTTGGATTATTGTTTTTCATGGGAATTTTCATCGATAAATAACTATGCAAACATTTTTAATGAACTAAATATTTCTCTAGAATCTTGTGTATTCCGGATCCGGGAATATATAATTTAACATAACTAATTTAACATAATTTAACATAAAATATATTTTAACATACATCGTACTACTCTTTTTAACCCAAAAACGCAATTTTAGTAACATTTGATTCCAAATTTCAAGGAAATTGTTTATACTAAGAAAAAAGTTGCGGTAATTATAAACTATCAAATGTGTCTAACGTCCACAGTGAGGTATTATCTATTAGGTTTCACACCTATCCATTAGGTTTCACATCTTAAGATATTATTATACAATTTTTGAGTACCAACATTTTACTAAGGTAAGCATCCTGTATCTTTTATTTGTAGAATCATATAAGATAGAATCCCCGTATATTTACTTGAGAAGAAATAATGTTGATAAAATATCATCATAAAATATATCAGCGATTATAATATCATCAATTTCCAAATGTACTAATTATTGTATTTTAGGCCCAGGCAAGATATTATTAACAAATATTGACAATTTTATACCTGGGTTCAAATTATGCGTAAGACATGATGCGTAAAAATATGATTTGGCAAAGTGGCGTCCCGCCGCCATTTTGAAGTTTTGCAAAATGAGCTAGGGCCCAAATAGTAGTATTTAGGTTGCTTATGATGTGTGCCAAATTTCAATTTTTTATATAAACCCACTTAAAAGGTAAGACGGGGGGGGGGGGGACAATTAAGAGCCGTACTGTATATGTACATGTATGGGAATCACGTTCAATGCTGCAGGAATTGTTGACCAAATTCAATCCATAAGTTTAAGGGTGTTGTAGTCCATTCACATAAAAAAGAGTGTATGTGAGTGTACTTTAGTGCATACCGCGCCATCTAGTAAGATTCCATTGAACTAAGGGATATTGATATTTTGGTGACACTATAACGAAATCTGTATTGCGTCAATCAATAAATTTCTCCTATTAGGGTACATAAACTAATAAGGTGTGGTGTACAGGGAGTAGAACAGTTTTATAAAAACAGTGCCAGTTAAACTTGTCTGATAATTATCAGCGATTTTTCTATTAGCAGTCCTCCTCCGTAGAACTTTAAAATAAGATAAGACTCCTGCCGTGATTGCTCTTACACAAGATATCCCACTTAGAACAATTTCTTATAATAACATTTTTAGCTAATTTTCCAGTCACGGATGGCGCTAGAAGCTACATTCTATGTCATGATGTTTTTTTAATGATAATAGGTGGCGCACATTGTATATAATGTTGCTTAATAGAAATAATAGCGAAGTTGAAGTGTCTATTTTCAATTCATTTAAGAAAATTATTTGATTATAAAACAGTAATTTTTTTTTATTTTTATAAATTTTGTGATTTCTGTGTACGAACACGTAAATTCAGTCTCATTATTTGTGAACAACCATTGAACTCGGGGATATTGATATTTTGGTGACACTGTAACGAAATCTGTATTGTGTCAATCAATAAATTTCTCTTATTAGGGTGCATAAACTAATAAGGTGTGGTGTACAGGGAGTAGAACAAATTCTTGCATTTTTTTATAAAAACAGTGCCAATTAAACTTGTCTGATAATTATCAGCGATTTTTCTATTAGCAGTCCTCCTCCGTAGAACTTTAAAATAAGATAAGACTCCTGCCGTGATTGCTCGCACACAAGATATCCCTCTTAGAACAATTTCTTATAATAACAGTTTTAGCTAATTTTTCAGTCACGGATGGCGCTAGGAGCTACATTCTATGTCATGATGTTTTTTTAATGATAATAGGTGGCGCACATTGTTTATAATGTTGTTTAATAAAAATAATAGCGAAGTTGAAGTGTCTATTTTTAATTCATTTAAGGAAATCATTTAATTATAAAACAGTTTTTTTTTATTTTTATAAATTTTGTGATTTCTGTGTACGAACACGTAAATTCAGTGTCATTATTTGTGAACAATTATATAATTAGTGTTTTTTTTTTTTAAATTAGTTGTTATTTTGTTAGAAATGTTATCTAACCCAAAAAAACCCTCTTATAAATGTTGTGTGGTACAATGCGAGGATATTAGATGATTCAAATCGCTCAAAGACCTAATATAATATGAATTAGGTTGATATATCTGGCTTGACAAGACAATATAATTCCAGCTTTGCTGAAATTCGTGAAAGATTTCGCATTTGTGCGAAGCATTTTCCTCAAGAAAGGGTTCTTGAAAATCTAGAAGGGGAATTTTGGAAAACGCTGTTCCTGTTTTATATTTAAGCAGTGATATTAATTGTGAGTATATTAAATAGGTAGCTGAAAAGTTTCTGTATTTTTCTAGATATAAATCCAGTTTTGAAATATTAATACAAAAGATTTTAAACTACAGTGAAACCTCCCGATACGGACACCTCCAATAGATGGACAACTCCCTTGAGCGGACATTTTTTTTGGTCCAATTAAAAATACACTAAATTCCCATATGCTTCAACGGACACTCTCGGGCGGACGCGGACACCTAAAAGTGGTCCGAAGAACCGCTAAACCTTCTCTTGAGCGGACACAGAAAAAATTTAAACATGCAATCGGGGGTTGCATTGGCGCCAGAGCCTGGGTTTTCCCCGATACGACGGTACTCTTCGCATGGCGCCGGTTTGTCGGGATGTTTTTGTGTTTTGACTGTTTTGTTAATGCATTTGGCTTTAGTTTATTGTCGTATCTTCTAGCGTTATTAGCGTAACAACCGATATGTCGTCGAAACGTAAAATGCTAACTCTTAAGAAAAAGTTGACATAATTGAGATTTTTAAAAAAGACAAACTAAGCGTACGCGACTTAGCAAAACGGTTTGGAATAGGAAAAACACAGGCAGCTGAGATTATTAAAAATAAGAATGTTTTATTAAGTAAGTTCCACTCAAATATAAATGTGAATGAAAAAAGAAGCTTCCTAAGAGAAGAGGGCAGAAATATTGACAGACAGTGCTATGAGTGGTTCATTAGAGCTCGAAGCAAAAATATTCCATTATCAGGTAACATACTTCAATTATTACACATATTACTGTATATTTTACATGTACCTATTTTTTTTTAGGTACAATTGTTAAAACGAAAGCCAAAGAAATCGCTGATGGTTTGGGGTATAGAATTTTCAGTGCATCAGAAGGTTGGCTGCAAAAGTTTCATACCCGGCACAACATTGCTTTTAAATCAGTGGGGAGGCCGCAAGTGTGAACTCTGCCGATGTCACGACATTTTGAGAGAAAGTACCATCTATAATTAAGAACTATGCTCCCAAAAATATCTATAATGCTGATGAGACTGGGATATTTTTCCGAGCAGTGCCAAGCAAGACTCTACATTTGAAGGGAGAATAAAAAAGCTTGGATGACCGGTGAACTAATGGCCGAATGGTTAAATCAATTTGATAAAAAAATGATGCGTGAAAAACGAGAAATTTTATTATTTCTCGGCAATGCATGTTGTCACGCAAAGGATATAAGATTGAAAAATATTAAATTGATTTTTTTGCCTCCAAACTGCACTTCCCATGTACAGCCTTAATAAGTTTAGTGTTCAGCCTTAGTAAGGCAATCATTATTAAAAAACTCTAGCTAAATTAGAGCCTAAAATTTTATGTGAAGAAATAAATAAAAAAATAAATATGTCTTTATTTAAAAACGAGACAATTTTACCACTAACCAAAACTCTTTATTTTTACTCTAGACACGTGTTTCGCTAACGGTGTTAGCATATTCGGCAGAAATATTAAAACTAAACTAAAACTACTTACAAATGGCCTTATATAAAAATGATGTAACTAATAGAGCGGAAAATGCAATGAAGCATGGTTGAATAAATCTTAAATACTAACTAAACTATATAATTGACTATAAGGGATTGGACCTTTATCCCTATTAAGAATGTTTTTTTTGATTTTTGAATATTGCTAAACTTTCGTATGCATCTAATTTTCTATTATTATTAACTGGTTTAAGTGATTTTACGCTGTCTGTCCCTACAAAGTGACCGGTATTTAAAACATGTTCAGCCACACTTGACTTTTCAACTCTTCCATATTTCACATGAGCTACATCTTACATTTGATCTTCGGGTTTGTCCTATGTACTTTTTATCACAATCGTTGCAATTAATCTCATAGATCCCAGACTTTTCATTGGTCTCTATTTTAGACCTAAGTCTTTAAAAACCCTCTTAAACCCTTTTGCTAAGATAGGATCGTATGGTATTGCAACGAAAGTTTGCCTATTTTCATCTTTTTAAAATGGGGTAGAATTTTTAAGATTAACTTTAAACCTGTGTCTTCTAATCAGCTTATAAATAATCTTATCGTCATAACCATTGACACTAGCAATTATTTTAATTGTTGATTTTTCTTTATTAGATCTGCTGTTACTTAGAGGAAATGAAACCAAACGATGTACTAAGAAATGCATGCTAGCCACTTTATGTTGTTGAAAACAATGGTTTGAGTCTCTAAGTTATCTATCTAAAAGTTTTTGTTTTTTTTTTCTATAAATATCAAATTCTAACTTATTATTATTTTTGATGACAAGATTATCTAAGAATTAAAGTTGGTTATTTGTTTCTTGTTCGAAGGAAAATGTAAGAGATCGAAAACAGTTATTGAGTTGTTCTACAAAATGATCAGTATTGCATTTGCTTTTGTCGAATACGGCAAACACATCATCAACTAATGTGGCAAGCTAATGTTTGGCTAAGATATGCCAAACTCGTGGACAGTACTGAAATTTATTTTTTGCATTTAACTCAAAACGGCTCACGAAGAGCTCTGCTAGGGAGGGAGAGAGGGAATTTGGAAAATTGTATATTTTTATATTCATAGGGATATAAATTACCCAATTCGAAGAAAAATCAACACCAAACTGTCAGAAAATTGTTGCATATTGTTTGAGTTGTTCTTTAGGTTAAGGTAGTGCAAGAAAACAGTGAGCCTAAGCGACATTAATGTAAACGAAGCTTAATAAAAGTGAGGTGCGCATGACAGTGGCTAAAAATATGTAAGAACAAGTGACTTGAAGTTGACAGAGTGATTATGACTTCGAAAAAGAAAGGAAGAAAAAACTATGCCTGTTAAGCACAAAAACGAAGTAAAAGTTGTCTGGAAGTGTTGTATATTTTTGGACACCTAAGAATGCTATTTTGGCAATAAAATGTATATAGAAGATAAATTTGTTTTTGAATAAAAGGTAATCAAGAGAAGACGCTATTATCCAAAATTTATAAAAAAAATTGGAATGTGAAAAAAATTGGAAAGGATTGTGGGAAAAAACCGATTAATTTCAAAATCTGGTTACAAATAACATCAGTAAAAAAAGATTTATTTAAGTGTTTAATATGTAACTTTTCTCCAAATATTAAAAATACAGGTGTTACCAATATTTTATTAATAGCACCCAGAAGCACACATACTGGGCCAAATTATTTCGCTCTTATCGTTATTATAATTTCTTATAGTTTACGGGATAAATACTGTAACTATATAGGAAACGTCGAGAATACAAGCTGATTCTCGGTCATTCCGGAATGACACAAGTGGCTCATGGCACGACGTCTCGGACATAAATAGTAGTAAATAATTACGGTGCAAATAAATATTTCTAGTAGTCGTAAGTGAGTACCTGAGCAGGAAGTCGTGTTTAGTAGTGCAGGTGTGAAAATAAATGAAATTCCCCATTTTTGGCGCAATCGGGTATTTAAGTCACACTTTACCGAACGGGAAAAACGCTATATTGGTGTCATGTGTGGTGTGTGAATTGGACGTCAACTGGACATTGGTGAAAAACAATAATAGTGAACTGAAATAAAACGGAGTAGAGTTTGTGAAAATGCCAAAACTGGTGGATTTAAAAGTTGTTGAGTTGAGCAAGAGCGACTTCGTAACGCATTACGTGAGGACATCTCCTCGGACAACTCTGTTGCTAGGAACTCTACTGCTGCAAGGAATATCGACAAAATCTTTGAAGGTTTGGAAGCAAACTTGCTGGATAATTCTGCAAGATGGAAAAATATTTAAAAAAAGAATTGCTGGAAAATTCCGCCAACCTGTAAGCTAAGTTGCTCGAAAATGCTGAAAAATTGAAAAAAAGTTCTGTCACACGCACCAATTTAAAAACTGAGCTTGGGGAAATCCTAAGAGGGTATTCTGTATACTGCATCATGGAATATTTATAAGCATCAGTTTGAAGCGGCTGCAAAATCAAATGGTTGATCATCCAGGGAGAAAATAATTCCCCTTACGGCCTTAAGAGGATATTCTGCTGCCATCCTACAGAGAATGTCCTGCGAAGAACAAGAAGTCTATGACTACCAGTGAGGATTAGGAGATGCGTTATAGGTGTTTACAAGAATTTAAAGCCGATATTGCATGTTTGGTATGACTGGCATATCCAGATATCCAGGAAAGGATGATGGAACATTTGGCAGTCCAAGCATTCCTGGATAGACTCTGCGATGGCGAAATGGGGCAGGCCTTACTACTAGCACATCCACCTAAGCTAGTAGATGCATTAACATGGGCTCTTGAATTAGAGGCTGCCAAAAACACGAAGTGATTCCAGAAGAGTACAACTTTGAAGAATCGGTCAAGCGGATGATAAGGAAGGCGATTAAAGGAAGTAGCCGCCAGAACCGGAAGCCAGAATGTTGCAAATGTAGCAAGACAGGTCATATAAGAAGACATTGTCCAGCTAGTTCCATTTCTACCAATCCGGAAAACTAAAAAAGGTCGATACAAAGAGGCGATCCTTGGCCTGTATACAGAAAGCCCCAGTCAAAGTAAATAGGTCTCCTCGCTGCAGCACTATAGCGACAGTGTTTTTGTCGACGCGTAGTCTGGATGGAACCGCCTGCACTGTACTGCTGGATGCAGGTGTAACAAAAGATAATGGTAAGACCCGACATAGAAAAATCTGTAGCTAAGGTGCGGCAATTAAAATGGTGTCTACAAACATCAACGGAAGATTAAGCAAATGTCCATTGTGAAACAAACATCACTATAGGAAAAGACACACTTGAACATCTTGTGATAGTGGCTGAGTTTGAGGATACGGTGATCATCGAAACAGACTTGATGGACACCAAGGGTTTCAAGTTAAGCTTTAAGCAGCGAGTCTTGAGGATAGACGATGACGAAGTTGTTTTACATTATGAATGAAATTACAGTGTTTGAGTCCAAGTTCCGGATGAAGCTTTGATACCAGATCAGAACGAGATGTTGTGGAAGGCTGCGTTGATAGTAAAACCACGGACGGTAAAATAGTTATATTCAAACCTGCAATGCATGGCGACGCTGTTGGTTGAGGGATAGCGATCGGAGAAACCCTTGTAAGCGCTAAAAAGAGTATTCCTGTGACGGTAATGAATGCCATGCTCGTCCCATCCGGCAGACAGCTAGAGAAAACTACCATTGGCCAAGAGAGAAGAGAGCAGAAAAGATTATTGAGAGTATGGCCAAGAAAGGCATCAAAGAACCGTCTGGCAGTACATGATCTTTAACGGTGGCACTGGTAAAGAAGAATTAAGGCTCAACCAGATTCTACATAGATTACCGGCTTAATAACGTAACTTAAAAGGCTATTCTCTACAGCTATTCTCTTCCTCAGTAATGACAAGTTGAGTTGATTCCTAAGGATCGGGAAAAGCCAGCTTTCACGGTAGGTGTTGAATTATGGCAATTTGACGTGATTCCATCTAGACTGTGTAATGCCCCTGCCTGAATGGCTGAGGGAAACGATTTTAAGAGGACTGTCCTGGAAGGCTTGCCTGTTTTACCTTGATGATATTATTGTAGGAAAATCGTTTGAAGACTTCATGAAAAATCTAGACGAAGTATTCGGTCCGTTTTTGTTATAATGCACTTACTACCGCCGCTATGTTGAATTTGCCAACATCGCAAAACTATTGACCAGGCTGATAGAAGGAGAACGAAAATTCCAATGGTGCCAAAACTGTCAGGAAGCTTTCGATCACCTACAAGAGGCCCTGACAAGCGCACCTTTCCTGAGCTCCCCTACCTGAAGGAAAATTTGTACTGGACATCGACGCTATCAATGTGGGCATAGGGCTCCGCTATTCCAAATCCAGGATGGTCAAGAAGGAAAAGACTTTGGTTATTTTAGTAAGATGCTATCTAAGCTAGGGCGTAACTATCATGTCACTTTCTGAGAGTTGTTAGCTGTTGTCAAAATGAAGCAGCACTTCTACAAGAATCTCTACAGGAGAAAGTTCCTGCCGCGAATTAACTATGCAGCTTTAGAATGGCTCCTTCAGTTCAAATATCAGGAGGGTCAAACGGCAAGATGGATAGAGAGGCTACAGGAGTTTTATTTTGACATTGAGCATCGAGCAGGGTGAATCGCGCAGCAAGAAACTACAAACATTATCACCGAGCAGAGGAGAAAGATGCTCAGTTGTTAAGAACCACCATTGTTGATGATACTTGGCAAATTAGGAATCTTATAAGAGACCAAGCGGAAGATATCCAGATAGACCTAACCTAGATAAAGGAAGGGAAGAAGCCAACTGAAGAAGTTGCCAAGTATTCTCCCAATGTTAAGTCATATTGGATACAGTAGAACTTCTTAATTTTGGGAGATGGACTCTTGCGGTGAAAAATGGTTGACCACGACAGCAACGAGGATCAGTGGCCTTCTTAGAGGAGTCACGTTTGCGGCGTTAAAATATATTATGCTGTTTTAATCCTAAAGATCGTTTTCTGGAGAAAGCGCGGATTGTTATTTTTACGATCCCGTTGCGAGAGGGAATGCATGGGGCAAGCATAGGAGATCTCTCCGCCCTCCAGAAGTCCGCCAGAAGTCTGCAAGGAGGAGATATATCTCCTATGCTGGCTACAGATCTACGTGACCAGCTCGTTTTCACCCACTCTCGCACGCGTCTCCATTGTCTGTCTCTTTTTCGACTCGCTTTTCTGTTACTCCCGCTATCTTAAGGCCTGGTTTCCTCGAACATTCGGTCGCGGAAAGCGGACAGTCCGTCGATCGCCGAGGATAGCGATTTCTGCCCGAGGTGGTTTGCTAGAATTTAGAAAATGATAATTTCCCTCGTGTCTGCAACCCGCTGTCCTGTGTGTATTTAAAGCAAAAACAAATAAAAAAATACGTACCCACAAAAATGAACTCAAATAAATTGATTGCGCTGTTATTGCTAGAAGAAGAAGAGGAAGAGGAGCTGGTACTAGCAACACTCAAAGGTTCCAATAGGCCAGTGGATAAGTTGTTTTTGTTTCGCAATACGGAAGGCGCCTTTAATATCACCGTGCAGAGAAGGCTTTTTGGAAATGAATCCAAATTTAGGGAGTATTTTAGACTTTCCACAGAACTTTTCGAGCTTGTGTTGAGTTTTGTTAAAGACGACATTTCCAAGAAACCTACCAATAGAATCAAATGCCCTATTTCTGCTGAAGAGAAGCTTTGCATTACATTGAGGTAAGTTTTTGTTTTAACGCGCTGGATCGACAACGTGAATATTTTGTTACTAATTTCTTATTATATATTTTTTATTTATTTTAATTACTTAAAAGGTAAAATAATATACTTAGGAGTATTAAGACTCTCTATCTAAAAAGCTAATTTTTTTAAATTATAAAAAAAAAGTAATTATATTAATAATATACGAATTTATTTAAAGTATGGAGGAAGTTGTTCAACTGTTAAAGCAATACTACGAAAGAACGTTGAAAGTGCGGTGTCATCCTCTTTTGTTTTGTTATTACTTAAGTCTAGCAACTCTTTCATCAACTTGGTTCTTTCAATTCGGCCTTTCTTAATTTCTTCCACTACTGCAGCACCTCGTTCTTTTGGTATAGACTTTCTTTTGCGTTGGGATGTAGTAGTTGGGGATATGAAAGATTGGTTCTCGTGAGATTCTTGCGTATTGGGAAAGACCTCAGTAACCGGAGAGACTTGGGAGTCAACCATCTCTTGAGAATCCTCTATATCACTTACAGCTGCTTGTGATTCATCCAATACGTCTTGTGATTCAGTGGAAATATTATCTGATTGCTGATTTTGTGAGTTACTTTCTTCATTGATATTACTAATTGACCTGAAAATAAACGACCCTAAAATATTGTGCAAAAATGTATATTTAATACGTACTTTCTCTCTACGATTGAGGTATTGTCCAGGAAGCTTAAATGTTTGTACTTGACACCAAAGTTTTCCACATTTGTGTTCCTGGCTGAACCAGTTTTCTGTGCTTTTATTACCTCGCGTTTCTTCTTTTGGTAATAATCGCGGATATTTTTCCACCTTATTTGGCACACTTTTTCTAAAAATTCATTTAAACTATTGATAAAATGAAGTGCACCACGATTTTTATTGGCAAAATTTAAGTTGCTATAAATATAAATGGCCATTTCTGTGTGAAGAGAGCTTTTAAAAAATAAAAGCGTGTTACAGCTATAGCTGACAAACGTTATAGGGGATAAAATAATATACAGGGTATCAATACCAGTAAATTTTTAATCAAGCGCAAACATCTACATCTACTCACGAAGCATATGAAATGTACATCGATTTTTTTTACTAATACTTAATTTGTTATTTTCAGGTATCTAGCTACAGGGGAGACCTTCAGATCGCTAGCGTTTCAATATCGCCAGCATCACAGCTGGATTAGCGTTTCTGTTATAGAAGTGCTACGCAGCATTAGGGAACGCATGCTTCCAATTTTTATACCAAAACTCTCAGAAGAACGCATGAGAGCAAATGCCCAAGATTACAATGAATTGTGGAACTTTCCTAATTGTTGCGGATCCATTGATGGAAAGCATGTCCGAATACAGTGTCCGAAGGCAGCAGGGTCACTTTTTTATAACTACAAGCAGTTTCATTCTATTGTATTGCTGGCTATAATAGATGCAAGATATAGGTTCATCGCAATTGATGTCGGTTCCTACGGGCGAGAAGGAGATGCAAGTATTTTCGAAAAATCGATGATGGGAAAGTATATTAATAATGGTAATTTCAACATACCACCTGCAATGCATCTTCCAGGAACAGAAATTTTACAACCTTGCATTATTTTGGCAGACAGCGCATTTTCGTTAACAACTAATATAATGAAACCTTATTCACAAAAAGATTCTATTCATGACCAATCAAAGGCTGTGTTCAATTACAGACTCAGTCGGGGGAGGCGAACTTCCGAAAATGCTTTCGGCATATTATGTCAGTATTTTAGAGTATTCTTTACTCCAATTACTATTAACCCTACTGGTGCTGATGACTTAATCATTTCGGCATGTATCTTACATAATATGCTACGAAATGCAAAAATACCAATTCCTGATGAAAATGTAGATTTCATCCCTCTATTGCCAAAAGAAAATCTAATTCCATTAGCACCCACATGTGCAAGAAGATCATCCACAGATGCTGCTTCGGTAAGAGATACTTTTAAAACTTATTTTTTTTGGACCACATGGATCAGTGCCACGGCAAAACGCAAAGGTGCAGAGAATGGAATAATTCGAGGAATAATCGTAGAAGAAATATTATTTCACGTTATTAAAAGTAAAGTAGCGGAATAAAATTATGTTAAACCCTGTATATTATTATATTTTTTTTTTAATAAATGACATAATATTATATTCTTACCCTTTTTATTCATTTTCGCACCTATTTCCTTCCAAATGTTGTTTTTTACGACCAAATCCTTATAACTTTTGCCGGCAACACTATATAATGGTGGATGCTGCCTCACCAAGTCTATTAGGACTTCATCATCCTCAGGTGAAAATTTTTCACTCATTATGCTAATTATAATTATAATATTACTATTAATATTTATATTTTATTATAATATTACTGTTAAGTGCAGCTGAGCGATTCCGCTGTAATCAGACTGGACAGATATGAACCGACCAGTCGTCACAGGTCGGCGGAGAGGAATGCGTCCGTTCAGATGAGCGGAACCGAGGAAACCAATCCCAATCCCAAAAATTGAAATGCATGGTTGGATAAAATCGTCAAATCGCGGCGATCGACGGACTGTCCGCTTTCCGCGACCGAATGTTCAAGGAAACCAGGCCTTTATGTTCCCCATCCGCATGTTTCGCGCTTGTTTACTAGTTGATTTTTATTTACATTTGTCAGGCGGGCATTACGCACTACTCTACTGCTCAAACCCCAGTCCGAGAATAGCATTGTGTGGGCGCGAACTTGCCTTACGGGATTTGGCCCACCCAGCACAGTCAAGATATCTCTCCTCCTTCCAGTCTTCTTGAGCGAGCGCTAGTAAATTGATGGCTGGGAACCGATATATGCTGCGTTCGCGATTGTGAAATCCATTGGAAAAAAACTAGGGTGGCTCCCTCACTGGTTCGGTTCAGGTAAAAAACCGCATTGTTGTATTGCCAATGGTCTTTGGTTTTAGCATTGAGAGGAAAATTCAAAAATTGGCTGTTTTTAGTTGAGGTTATGTTTTACGTAGCCTTCCCTTATAATTTAGTTTTGCTTATGGGCTATAATTTATCCCTAATATTAACTAATTCTAAATTCCCTAAATATTAACCGCCATGTTTTCTACTTACGGGATAGGTACTAGAGCCGCACGACCTCCCATAGCTCGTGCGGAACTGGGCACAGAAAACAAAGAGAGAATAGAAAAAAAACCTAAATGGCAACCTCTGCTGGAGATGGTAGTTCGGATCACATCCACTGCGCGCTACCGTCGGCGTCACGTCCTATGAAAATTAATCAATAAATTAATGCTTTAGTTTTTTTTGGGTAGATGGCGGTCGCGTCATCAGTGATTCACAGAATTGTTTATCCTTCAGTTCAGTACTTCAGTCGAGTTCTGCTTCTGCTTTTTGACATAAACCTAAATTAAAACGGCCCTTACTTAAAATTGTGTGCAAATTTGCTCCAGATTACAGCTATTTTGTGTGTTCTGTGGATTACAATAGTACAAATAAGTAGTAAAGTTTAGTGGTGAAATTAGAGCCCTATAGAGATCTGCGATTTTTCAGGTAAGATTATTTTTTTATAGAGTGGTGCAGTTTTGTTGTTTTAAATTTACTTTTCTTTATTATCATTACATTTTGTAACTAGGTATATGTATTTTAGTACTTATACAGGGTGTTGCACCGCCAGGCGGGACATAGGAAATCCCATGTAATTTTTAATAGGATTAATATTGGCTTCCCTAATTATTTTAGAGAAAAATGTATTGAAAAAATTTAAAGAGCACCAAAATATGCAACCTCCAAAATAACTTTAATTATTTTTCGTTTGTCCATTTAGGAGAAACAGCCAAAAATCTTAACGAAAATTTGTCTTTTTTTATTGCCTCGTATTCACAGGTATGCCAGCCAAAATTTATTAGGTACCTTGACAGGTGGTAAACATCAAATAATTTGTCCTAATAAGTTCACTGCATTAAAATTCTAAATTAAAAAACTCAGCTATCAGTTACAACACTACTGAAGAAAGTGTACTTAGTAATAGTTATATGGTTTTACCAAGGCAATAGTTACCGCGAAATTTTGAATAATAATTTAATTAAAACCACAATGTTATTATGACAACTTAACTTGGCAGTTTACCTTTACCTAACTTTCTCATCTCGAGGGATATCTGTAAGTATGGGGTGACAAAAAAGACGAAATTTTTACCAAAACTTTTCGCCAATAACTTCTAAAACTGCAACACCCTGTATATACCCTATACCTTCTATCATTTTGTTTCTTAACTACCTACTTAATATTGTATTTTTAATTTTTTTTAGTGCTCCTTAAAATCATGTTTACTCCTGCTCCTCAATCTCACCGAAAGAAATGTTGTGTTGTTGGCTGTAAGAATCAAGATAGCAAAAGGCATCGATTTCCGAAAAATGAACCTGAATTATATGATATATGGATATCTATTATCAAACCACCCAATTATGATAAGTTAACCCCAGAAAAAGTTTATAACAGATATTTTGTTTGTGATGATCATTTTGAGATGTCTTGCAAAGTATGAAACACCAAGAGAGGACTTAAAAGCACAGCAGTACCTACAGTGTATGTCACAGGTATATAAAAAATTATCATGTTTAAACTAAAGCCCAGTTCCCACCTATGACTGCCCACCCCGACTTTTTTTCCCCAGGGGGAAAAGTCATGAGTATCCTGTCCACACTATTTTAGCCCGTGCGGTTCACAAAAAAATGCCGCAAATTGGAGTAGAAGCATGTAACTTACCATAGTTGTTATTTAGGCCATTTAAAATGATTTGACCCGCAGCACCTAAAATTTCACCCCATAGGGAGCTGTTTTTACCCCTATTTTGAAAAAAAGGGTAAAATTTTCAACAAATGAAAGCTAGAATAATTAAATAGCATTTTGCTTTGTGGTTTTAAAAATCTATACAACAATTTGTCCAAAAAATATGTTGCTACAAAAATTCCACCCCATAGGGTGCTGATATCACCTATAGGGGTGAAATTTTGGGGTGAAAAATATATTTTGAAGAAAAGGGAAAAAATTTCAACAAATTAATGCCAGAATAATTAAATAACTTTTTGCTTTATATTTTTAAAAATGTATACAACAATCTGTTTAAAAAATATGTTGCCCTAAAAATTTCACCTCATAGGGTCAGCAGATTTCACCTTTATTTTGAAAAATGGCAAAATTTTCAAGAATTTAAAGCCATAATAAATAAATAATGTTTCGCTTTATAATAGTTTTAAACATATCTATTTACACTATTGTAGCTTGCATGTGTTGAACGTTTTACCCTTTTTTTCAAAATAGGGGTAAAAACAGCCCCCTATGGGTGAAATTTTAGGTACTGCGGGTCAAATCATTTTTAATGACGGATGGCCTAATTAACTATTGTAAGTTTCATGCTTCTACCCCAATTTGCGGCATTTTACCCCATTTTTTCAGGGTGTATAGTAAGTAATAAATCAAAAGAGGTGATGATAAAGTGGGACATTTTATACAGCATAAGCATCAAATTTCTTGTTAAAAGTATGTTATACAATATTAGAAACAATAAAGATATATGTATGTATGTATGTATGTATTATAAACTTTTTCATCAGAAATGACCTTGCCTCTCCTCCATTTAAGTTAATTCTGTGAGGAATTTAATTTGTAAGTCTTGTAGGTACATAGCAGATATTATAATAATTATTATTAGTAAGTATACTATACAAATATTAAATAAAATATTTTTTATGTTTACGTTCTTTTTGTTTCTTTCAAATTTTTTAATAGATATGTACATAGGTGGGTATTTAAAAATTTAAAAGGTTTAGAGGCTAAAATTAATAATAAGCAAAAAAGATTTCTTTCCAAAATATCTAAAAGAACCGGTGGGCTTATTTTTGTTGGACCACCCTGTATATAAGTCTCAAGATCAGCAGGACATCAGCACCTGAACCCTAGAAACCTGTAACTCCTGGAAAGGAAATTTCTTTATTTCTATTTTTTTATAGTGAAAATTTCCTGATACTTATTCTTTCTCGGTCTCTTTTGTATTTTGCGGTATTCCAGTGAACCGATAATCCGCGTGAATTCAGAAATTAAAAAAGAATCAGTCAGGAGATTTTTACTAGAAAAATAGAAAGGAATTTCCTTTCCACGAGTTCAGATGCTGAAAAGCTAAAAACGTTTAAATTATTTCCTGATATAATGGTGAAGTTCCGTTGCTATTAGTTCGGAACTCATCCACCGTTTTGAAATGGCGTTTTGGTCCGCAGAATTTTATTAGGCTGTTTTTCTTCTATTCTCTCTTTGTTTTCTGTGGAACTGGGTGCCCAATGGATTACACAAATATGCAGTAATTACACCTATGGTTTATAAATTTTGTCCTGGTTCCGCACTCGTGCTACATTTTTCCCCAATAGATTTTGGCAATCGCCTCACACCACGAACTTAATAAATATACCTGGCTGCTAATGCATATGGCCACGATACCCAAAAATGACCACTGTCTGGACACTCTGGACGCGGATTCCGTGTACTGTTGAATTCCATAGCGACATGTCGCCTATAAAATTTTGTATTCCGTGCACCGTTTGCTAGACGACTTTCGCCTGTTCTCAGTCGCTACGAAGACGGCACCTCTTGACGTGTTGATTTCATCTTTTCTATATGACTTTCTTTGTTTTTTTCATATTTTGACGTTGGACGGTTTTGTAAAAATTGTTAATTGTTTTTTTTTGTTGATGGTACTTATATGGGTACTAATAATTTCAAAAAACTAAAAAAAACTAATAATTTTTAAATTGTAGGTATTTGGTAGCACCTTTTTGAGCTTCTTAAATTTGCCTTGATATTGTTACGAGCTTCATTTTTGTTAGGTTTGTGTTGTTTTTATTTGCATTACATTTATTTTGGTTATTATAGTTTGATTTTGGGTTCTAAAGGTGTTGTAGTTAAGTTTTACGTTGTTATTTCTGTTTGTTTTTGTCATTTGTTAGGTTAGGAGGGCCCCAATAGGGCGCCAAATTTAGCTTAGTTAGGTTATATTTTTGTCTGAAACTATAATGTTTTGTTGTGTTGCTTACCTTAATTCTTTCTAATTAGTTCCATGGCTACTTTCTATAAATTTCATCTCAAAAATTTGGCATGTAACATATACATAGCGTGTTTCCTTGTTATACAAATACCGATTTATATTTTAGATGTTTCCTGTCAATATAAATAATATTGATAACCAAAGTTGGGTGCCTTTCACATATTTGCAAAAAAGTTTTCCAGTGCTGGGAAGTCACCCTCATTATTTTGTGGTACCTATTTTATATGGCCGAGTAAATATCGAATTAGTAAATTGCAAGTAAATATTTTTGAAAGTAAATATCGAAAAAAACAAACCATCATAGATCACATAACCTACAAACTATTGACCAACACAAACACAATTAAAAAAATATCCCTAGATATTTAGTAACAAAGAAAAAATACCTAGAATTTGCTCAAACATTTTCAGAATGAATAGTATCCAAAATGCGACATATTGATAAATCCCGACTTTTACCGAACCGGTAACGATGGGTACACGGAATACATATTTGGCGACGTGTTGACTTTAGAAGTGGAATTCAACACTAGAATTCGACATGTTGAAAGCGACAGAACACGGAATCCGCGTACTGGTCATTTTTAGTGTTGCCAACAAAAAATATATTGAATAACGGTAATAAAGTTGACGACGCTGACGTTTGACGTGTGTGTATAGCGGATTGCCTAGTTTTTGGCGATTTGTAAACGACGATTGGGTATATCCTCTGAAACAGGTGATGTATCTTTCTCCTTATTTAATACTGTATAATAATTTGATATTGACTAAAATAGTTTCGTAGCCAAATATTTTGTATAAAGAGTTTTTATAATCCAGTCCTCATATCAATAACCAAACTTGAAATTGTTATTGATGAACAAAGTTTTATAAGAGAGATTATCAAAAACACTTGACATCATATAGACCAACACTTAAAATGCAATCGGCACATCCTTAACTAAGATTCATAAATTTTACTTATAAGTCATAATTAATGTTATAAAAATTACATCTCTTGTATGCTATGGCATAGTGAATTAGGTACAGTGGGTAGTGGGAAACTAATGTTTAAAAAACACGACTTGGACCCAACTTTTACTCTTATGTAGTACTACATTTCTTAATGTTAGATCATTGATCTGTATTCCCGTTGTACGTTCTGTAACGGAGAAAAAATTACATTAAACGTTCTCTTTTTTAAAAACTACAGCAAATTTTAGTAATGATAATCTATTTATTTAGCTCTTGGCTAGACAAACACAAATAGTACAAACATAAAAAATCTTCACTATGCTAATAAATATACTGTTCTTTCAATATTTAATTACTTTTATATTAAAAACATTTAGTAATACTGATAGAGCATTAGACAAATCCCTTCAAAAAAATGTTCCAAGATATCGCTGCCACATTGTTAACGTTAGCAAATGAAGCCTTCAGTCAGAGCCAATTTCAAGCATATTAAAAAATATTAGTTTTTATACCCAAACCCAAGAAAGATGATAAAGGAAAAATTAAAATTTTAGGGCATTTCTCTAATTCCTGCCTTTAAAAAACTACCCTAGAAAATTTTTTATGGGAACAGCTGTGTAGCATTTAACTCACTAGCATCATACTGGTTATCTAGCAAACAACAGAAAGTTGTTATACAGACTTGACAAGGAAACTATTCGCCAGAATTGTGAGATGTGGAACATTAAGGTATATCACGAATTTAGGGCAGAGTTACAGCACATTGATTGACTTGATTGGTCTTTATTATGTGAATGACAAAAGTAAATTCTAAGTTGATATTTCAAATTCAAATTTGTTGTTTGATGTATAAACTTTAAACCATTGAAACTGGAAAAATCAAGGCCATTATGGTTAATATATAATTTTAAAAAAATGATGTTGCTATAAAAGAAAAAAAGCATATTTTTCCAATAAAGTAAATATAATGGTTCCAATAAAACCAAAGAGTTTGGAAAAAAAATGCATTGCAAAATAACTAATAATGCACCAGCAATAATTCCAGTTGATATTGAGGAACCAAACAATATTAACAATAATTTCTTGGATAACGTTGACTTGCAAATTAACCCAGTGGTTATAAGTGATTTTCCCAATTTTTTAATCTAGCGAGCCATTTATTTACAAATTATGCACAGAGAAAATTATGTAATGAGACTTATAAATAGTATAGAGCAACACAGTAGGAGTAGTCGGAATATCTATAAAAATGTTAGAAGCTTGTATACTTTTTTGCCTAAAACCCTTAGAACATTAAAAGGCCTTTCAATGTTCTAATCTTTCTATGAAACTGTTAGAAAAAATTGTGAAGGTTCTAATGCTTAACTATTTTTTGAGTAGGAATTATTTCAGTCTGGTTTTTAGCCTAATTATAGTTGAACAACAGGTCTTTTACAATTAACCAGTAAGATAGCTTTGTCTATGAATGATGGAAAGTTTTTGTCCCTCTGTAATAATGGATATGACAAAGGCATTTGATGATTTGAGACAAAGTTATTACTAGCGAAGGTAAACTATTATAGTTTTATAGCTTGTCTGAAAATTTTGTCACTCGACAAACTTTGTGCTCAGATTGTAGCCGTGGTACTCGTGGTCGGCGACACCTCAAACCTTTTGCCAGTATTCGCCTCCGCAATGTAGAAACTCCCAAAGTATCACGCATATCTCTTTGTAGTGCTGGTATTGCCATTGTTTGAGTTTCTTCGGTTGGTTAAGTCAATATAACGGTTCTGTTGCTAATTAGCTACACGCTTTCTACCGCTTCTTGGTCTATCATGGAGAAAATTATTCTGGAGATAACGATTCCAAGTGCGAGACACATCACTTTGCCAAACCCCAAGTCTATTAGCCCCGAACCTTAGAGAGTGGCTTTGTTCTCAACAAAGCCACTATTCCTGCACGGTCAATCTCACTTACATTACACGTTTTTGTCGGGCAACAAATATGGAACGAATACAAAGATAAATAAAGACGAAGACAATTAATTATTACGGTTATTAGCAAATGAATTATTTCTTTGGATAAAAACAAGGTGATGCAAAACTTTTAAATCTATGTGCATATGCCATTAGGGCTATTGCTTCAACTGCGATATTTAAACAAAATTTGAAGTTTTATTGTTGAATTACAGCTCTCATTCTCAACGATTTTTTTTCAATGAGCTGGTAACAATTTGAAGTTTAGTTGTTTTATATAGCACTTAATGTTTCATGTAGTTCAAGATTGCTAGTGTTTTCTATCAATATAGCATCTAGAATCTAAGTAATATTATATTTATTACATTAAAATACATAATTTTATCAATAATAGATTCATACACTTTTTTGCAATTTTCAATATACAATTTTAAGTTAATATAAATTAAAATATTTTTTTTTACAAATTTTATAAGACTGTCACAATATAATAATGAAAATTTACTTATAACTAATACCTATTTACCATGAATGAAAATGAATACCCTTTTTATTTTATATCACGGCAACTCTTGAAAGTCAGTGTCTTCTAGGAATGCACTGATAGCACAATACCATTTTCTAATGAAAAACTTTTTTATACATATTTTTATCTTTTTGGAATATTTATTTTTAAAAAGTTGAAGTAGCAATCATGTGTGTACAGTTCCTATTTATTTATGTGAAATTTGGTTTTTCAGGAGTAAGAAACTTCTTATATTTAGTGCTCATAACCACACTGTAACTGCTCAATAAAGAAAGACGAGAATTTATTTTTAATAAACTATATAGGCTCATAAATATATAAGCTATAGAGTGTCAATATATTGCTTGTAATAAAAGCATGTCTACATGTTTCTAATGGTTTTATTATGAAAATAGACCACATGAAACCATGAAAATATACACCATAATAGACACCATGAAAATAAGACACTTTTTTTGAAGAGTCAAAATTGTGTTGCTTATTACACTATTTCCCGGAAACACAATACCATACCTATGCCTGGACTGCAGGGAAACATGACATGATGATAGTGCAGCACCAATGCCTACATCAATACCATCAATATCTAGTTTGATATCCCTAATCTTGAAATCACACGACATCATTCTTATGCTTTAATGTTTTATAAGATCTTGAATGATTTATATCATTGTCTTACTATCTTCAAAGCAATTCCTTTTAACACCTGTCAAAGAAGGGTTTGTTCTCCAATGAAGTTCTCGAATTACTAGGACTTTGCATTTTTTTAATGAAAACCAGCTCAGATCCATTCCAGTGGCTTACAGCCAGTCATATAAAAAATGGTCAATCTAAGGCTATAACCTAAGTTTGTAAAGTGCTAAGTGTGCTAAGTAAAGGTTATTAAATTTGTTCTTATTGAGGCTTCTGAGGTTTTATTTTAATATACAGTGGCGGACAAATGTATGGAAATTTTTTGTTTTTGTTTACTATTAAAGTACCAGGCAATAAAGGTACAAATATTTTATGGTACTTTTTGTTGGTGCATACTTTCTTCCGGATAAATAGTTGTTGTGTGCATTCCTTTTTTTATCATCATGTTTATTGTTTTTTGGGATGGACCCAAGAATGAAAATTTTTTTAGTTTAAGTTTTCTGGGGTATATTTAGTTTATTGTTGTTTGTTGGCTAATGCATATTGTAGCAGGCAATAGTTTCTTATTTATGGGAAAAACAAATATTTAAATTACTATCGTAACAATAAGTAATTTTTTTAATTACTTACTATAGAGCGAGGGATATATGTGGCTCTTGACACATTTCTTATACTTGCCTCCGGATTTTCTTCAAAAACATTTAAAACATTTTCTAAATTATAATCTTCTGTTGGTCTGCCTTGTCCACGAGCTCTTTGAAAACTTCCGTTATTGCATAAATTTCGGTGAGTGTTTATAAAAACTTGACGATCTGGAACATTCGGGGATACTCACGGACAGCCGCTAAAGAACTGCCATTACACAAACCATAAACAAAATGCATGTCAGCTAACTCTTGATTTGTAAATCTATCCATAATTTTTGAAAAATGAATCACAAAAAGGAACTAATTTACTTTGCCAAAGCAAATTTAAAAAATGTGAAATGTCAACAAAACGTTAAACAAAATTTAACAAATAAACTAATTGTCAACAAACACAGCTAACTATTATTTTACAAGATGTTATTTGTAGTTACTTTTTGAAATACCAATTCCTGATTTATTAATAATTGATTTTTTCGAAAACGGAAGCTCCTATCGAAATTAGAAAAGAGCACCTTTTTATGTAAAAATGTTTGTTCTTTTCAATTCTAATACCAAAATTATCACGGAGTTGCTAGAAAAAAAGTTTTAACAATTTAAACTTTACCGACCACTTATTTTACACGACCCTGTATACATTTTGGCAAAAATGGTTGCAATATCAGTTTTTAATAAAACCAATAGTAAATGATTCATAAAACACCCTGTAACTTAAAAACAATGCACTTTTGAACCATACTGTATATGGACTTTTTGTCTTATTTTTAGACAAAGATGGGGCTGGTAAAATATTGCGATGTAATTTCGGGACACCCTGTATACATTTAGGGTTAGGATACAATTTATTTTGTAATTTTGTCAAAATGGGGATATCCCGTAAATAAATAAATAAATTTATTCTCCCTGTCCTGTCGTCTCGGTAGTAATACCAATCTCGCCTACTAAACGTTTTAGGTGTGACGTAAATCGACTGTAATTTTATAGATCTTGGTGTTTTTTTGACATACAAGGCGAGCAAAAAATACCATTTCAGTGGAAGTGGAACTATTTGGAATTTATCGACTTTCGTAAAGATATGGTTGTTTTAAATGGGTATGTTTTTTACCAATTACTAGGTTTACACGTGACATTAATGTAAATTAGGGCAGAAACGCTTTAGCTTGTGTTTACACAAGGGTATTCAGGCTAAGTTCCGTAACCTAACCTTGGTGAATCGTCAGTTAGAAGCGGTATTTTTACGGTTCCTCAAAATATCGGTTTGAAATGGAACGCTTTATATATATACCATATTAGGTTATAAATTCCATTTTTGTGTTATAGGTACCTCTAGTATTATTATTTATAATACTAGATCAAGTCCTGCCAGTCAAGTATATTGAATGCAATGAATTGAATGAAACAATCAAATGATCAAATTTCATAAACAGACAGAAACCACGAAAAAATCAAACCAAAACTTCATTACATTACCTACAAACACAGGATTCCCGGATGTCGTAGATTAAACTCAGAATATATTTAATCCACGACATCCGTAGGAATAACCGAAGGTACCGAAAAAAATAATTGGTCGTTTCGGTTGACATTTGCAACCAATTTTTCAGAAACCGCGTTACATAACCGAACCAAATTTCAGAAATTGTATCCTAATTAGCAATTTTTCGACGTGACAACGTTGCAATTTGCAACGCAACATTGCATTATTACGTTGTCTTAACCGTAGAGACAAGCCCGTTTTACACCAATTTGAAAGTGATTTTTTTGGTTGTCTCAACGTTACGCAGTGACTACCCGTTAACTTTCTAAAAGCTTTTGCAACGTTTTTAGAGTAACTGATTTTCGGACGGATGAACGCCATAACGACAGAGAACTTAATTACTTTTTTAACAGTGACCTGATAGATAACCTAGTAAGCAGTTGTTCCAAAAATACAACCTTTTTAATCCATCTTTTGAACAGTCCTTATTAATATTTGTTTTGTATGTAGTTTAATATATTGAATTATACGGGTAAAATACCCGTTTTGAAAGATTTACAAACACTTAATTTATAAAGGAACATAGTTTAATGTGAAAAGATGCTATTTTAGCCCTAAATAACACGCGCGCCCTGAATTTATAGCAGATTTCGAAAAAAAAATAAGTATTTTTTTAAATTTTGTATCTCTGAGCATTGGCTACAGGGCAATGATATACAGTGTTTGGCCCTAATGGACTATCGACCAATTTGTCATTCATCTCGAACTGAGTTTAGAGGAGGAGAAACTGCCATCCTTTCAAAAACAAATACAGTTTTCTATCCTTTAATCGTTAAAACAGCTTGTGTTGAAAGACAGTGTGAATTTTGCGTTTGTCAGTGTCTTATTTTAAATAGGTCTTATTATTTTATTTGTCTGTATAGATCACCCTCGGGTAATGTTAATACTTTCTTGTCCATTTTAGATGAGTTGATACACACTATATACATGGCCAACAGGTATCTGGTAGCCTGTTGAGATTTTAACATAAACTTTTTAGTAAACGATCAGAACTCCTCTCTTACCAAACAATTATGAGCTAGCTATGGTTTAGCACCACACATAAAGGGTAAAACTAAGGTGGTAGGACAATTTGGCTCTCAAATTGATAATATTTTCAGCAATTTGGCTAAATGTTATGTAACAAGTAATACATTATTCTCAGATATATCAGATAATTATGGTCAGAAACTCCATATAGAAATACCTAAAGAGAGTAAAAAGCCAGTATTTGTAAAGAAACGTTCATACACAGAAAATAACATTAAGAAGTTTAATGATCTTTTAACACATGAATCCTGGGAAGATGTATATAACTGCACTAAAGTCGATCTAAAATATGATTGCTTTTATATTTTCTATTACTATTTTAATGTAACATTTCCTCTAAGTAGCCACAGTTACCCTACAAAAATGGGTAAACTCTGAAATTAAAAATTATTCTAGTCATATTAAAGATCTGTATGTATGGTACAAGGAAACAAATAGTGAGGCAGCTTATAATCAATATAAAAAAGAAAAAAAAGAATATAAAAAATTTATTTCTAACTATGACACTTCTTTAAATGAAAACAAGATTATCTGTTCAAATAATAAAACTAAAACTACTTGGACTATTTTCAATCAATGCTCAAATAAGTCAAAGTCATCTAAACCTGTCACCCTAAATTCTAGCAATAATGAAATTATTGAAAATTTGGATGAGATAGCCAACATATTTTTGAAGAAATTTAATGCTTCATCTGTTACTCCTTCAATTTCTGGTCAATTGCCTAAAGGAAGTCACATCCCCACTATTTTCCTCTTTTCCACAGATTCAAAGGAAGTTCAGCATATTCTATCGGCCTTGCCAAATAAATACTCTGCTCGTCTTGATGAAATACCAATAAACATACTAAAAAAGCTAGTCACCATATAGATGTGCCTCTAGCTCACATAATAAATGCCTGTCTGCACATGGGAATCTTTCCATCTAAACTAAAAAAGGCGAAAGTTCTTCCAATTTTTAAAAATAAGGGTGATGAGCAGGATGTAGAAAACTATCGACCAATATCTCTCCTTTCTTCAATATCAAAAATCTTTGAGCGAGTCATTTATATCCGTATTATGAACTTTTTAAAAAGGCAAACTATTCTTTCAGATAGCCAGTCTGGTTTTAGGCCCAATCATTCAACCCAGTTGGCAGTTTTCAAGCTTATATACTTTGTGATTAAAAATGTTCACAAAAAAGAAAAAGTTGCCGGACTCTTTTTCGATTTATCGAAAGCATTCGACACAATCAACCATGGTCTACTGCTGTCAATCCTTGAAAATTGTGGACTAAGGGGAAACTGTGCCAGACTTATAGCCTCTTATTTAGATCAGAGGGAACAAACAGTTTGCCTTGGCTCTGGTAATGGTACATATGTTTACTCAGCGTCATCCTTGGTGGTACAGGGAGTGCCTCAGGGTTCAATTCTAGGCCCAGTACTATTCATATTATATGTAAATGGTCTCAGTGAGTGTTTTCCAGGATGTTTTATCAACCAATATGCTGATGACACTTCCATAATCTTGTCAGAACATCTGATTGAAGAACTATCTGTCAGAGCTTCTCAGGTGGTAGAGAGGATGCAGGAGTGGTGTGACAATCATGCTCTGATGCTAAATGCTGATAAAACCGGGCTTCTGACATTCTCCAAAACTTTACCTCAAAATTCCCTACTAGTAAAGTTTGAAAAAAAGTCTCTTCGAGAAGTAGCTTCCTTAAAATTCCTTGGTATACAAATTGACTCCTGTCTCACATGGGTCCCACACATAGACACTCTTGGCAAAAAACTAAATGGTTTCTGCGCGTTAATAAGGCGTCTACGAGAAGAGCTTTCCCTAAATTGTCTGAAGCAACTTTACTATGCATCGGTCCAATCTCTAATCACTTATAGTGTGATCTTCAACTGGCGCCGTGTCAGTCTTTATAGCACAAAAACGCATCATAAGATGCATGCTCAGACTCACACCACAAACGTCTTGTAGGAATTATTTTACTAAGTTTGGTCTACTCACTGTTCCAGCTCTGTACATTCTTATGTTAGCTATTTTTGCAAAGAAACACCTGCATCTTTTTCAAACTAATGAAGATCATTATGCTGAGGGTATGTCTATTGTGACAAGGGGGAGAGCTGAACTGAGTGTCCCAACTCATCACTCTGCCTTTTTTTAAAGATCTCCTGCCTTTGCTGCTATTAAAACATATAATAGATTACCTCTCGCCCTAAGGCAAGAGAAAAATATCATGAAGTTCAGGAAAGACACTGCAAGGTATCTGTTGGGCAAGTGTATCTATAGTTTCTTATATACTTTAACTTTTACAAAAAAATTCATAAGCTCTTCGAAAAATATAATTAAAATATAATTCTCATTGCTGCTGCTGCTGCTGCTATATAAATCCTAAAAAATAAAACTTTATAAAATTTACCATTGTTTTCAAACTGGTTAGTCCCTTGTGTAAAGTAGGATATAGCAACCATGAAGGAAACCATTTACAAAAAGTTAATTTAATAAATTTAATACAAACCTTTTCACTGCTATCTTCCGCCACTTCCATTGATTCTACATAATCCATATCAACTTCAGGTAAGTATTTTTGCTTCCATTGCAAGTTTTTTTTTGCGTCTGTAGTAAGTTGCAGATAAATATTCTGCAACTTTTAAGTCTTTATATCTCTTCATTTTTTAAAGCAAAACGAAAATAATAAATCCCAATAATTCCAAGCAAAAAATGAATTATAAAAATAAAAATATAGATTAAGTAGGTTATGTTGAATTGAATATTTTTTCTTCCTTTTATTCTCTCTACCTTTGTTTTTCATCTTCTACCTTAAACTCTTTAACATGTCAAAAAGCTCTCTCCACAGCGAAAAATGCTCAACACAGACAATTAGATAATGTAATGCCCATTCGCTAACGATGAGGTAACGTTGTTCTTACTGGGTTTTTGATTCGAAAAATTGTACACGTCTTCACGTCGTTGTTTTAAGTATAAATTACTACTGCTACGATCTATAGTAAAAAATAAAATAAAGACAGCAGAGTTTTACAACAGTTGCGATACAGGTACATCGAAGTTTGGTCGAAAAACACGTCGTTGCAAAACCAACTAAATTTTGCACTGAAAACAACGTTGCAACTAGTGAAAATAAAAATAATCTTAACTTAGGTGACTGCAAATTGTTACTTGGGATAGTTATGGAACGGTAACCGGCACAACCGGAGGAACCGGTTCAGTTTTTTTTGAAAATAAGCACATATTTCTGAAAATAAAGTTTACAATTCAATTTTACAAACTTAACAACTCTAAACAGTGCATATAGCTCTAGCCTGGAGAACTGTAGAATATTCAACAAAAATTAGTGTTATTTCCAAGATAAATAATGTACATTATATTACCATTACTACCACTATCACTATTACCATTATTACCATTATTATACGAAATTAATCCTAGTTCTAATAAACTATATAAAACAATAATATACTATGCAGAAAGGAAATATTTTAATTTATTTACAAATAATTTATTTATTTTTATTTTTTTTTAATTATTAGGCAATTCATTATATGTCTTAGATGCGCGGTCAATTGGGCTGTTCATTCCTATATTAGTTCTACTATATACTACATATAAGTTGGATTGAGATCTGGTGTTGTAGCTGTGAATTTCGTTGGAGAATGTTATACTGGAATTACATTTTAATTGTTTTTTTTTAAGATTTTATACATTAATTTACATTGTACAAGAATTAACAGTTTTTCCAAATTAAAAATGCCTATAGTCCATTTCTTAATCCGTAGGAGCACACGAAAGGGTCGATAGCCATAAAACGGTCGTAAACCATTGGCGTCCCACTTTTCAAGTACATTAAGACCTGAATGTTTTGATTTGTTGGGTTTATTTAATAGTGCAAGAAATAGGCCAATTTTAGCCATAAATTCTTTGAATTATTTAAGTACCTAATGAACAAGTTCTTTTTAACCCTTATAAGTAGATATTGTCTAAGTAGGTAAATATGGAGGTATAAGTATTATAGGCACCTAAATTGTGCAATCTTAAATGCAAACAGGTAGTTATATTTTATGGTATATAATGTAGATATATCCTAAAAACTTAATTTATTTTTCAGTATTGTTCCGTATTTGTTGTAAGAATGTCAAAGTTTAGCCCCGTAGTGTGTAAAGGTGTTTTAGATTTTAAAGCAAGGACTATAGTACTAAACGTACATGATGCACTTGTGCATCAAATGCCTCTAAGTACTGTTAAAAATCTAGTTTCTACATGTGCCAATATGAGAGGCATAAGTAAAGCAACAATTTACAGACTTCTTAGTGACAGAAAAAGTGAAAACCGTGAGAACTTGCCTAAGAAGAGTGTAAAGAAAACTGCCGGTAGAAAGCCGATAGCAGTTGATGAGACAGCATAGCATATCATCAGGAGGACAGCACATTCATTTTATTTTAAGAATGAAATCCCAACTATCAACAAAATTTTGACACTTATAAAAGAAGACGAAAATGTACCAGAAATGGGAAGAAAAAAATTATGGAAAATTTTACACGAATTACATTTTTCTTGGCAAAAGCAAAATAGAAAATCTATTTTACCATTAAAATTAAACTAAAATTACTATTAAAATTAAAATTTATCTTAATTATAAGAAGAAATAGTCTGTTGGAGAAAAAAGTATTTAAGGCAAATTAAGGAGTATCGAAAGGAAGGAAGAAACATTTATTATTTGGATGAAACCTGGCTTAACGAAGGACACACCGTGAGCAAGTGCTGGCAGGATAAAAATGTTGGAAGCTCCCGTCACGCTTTTTTAGAAGGTTTATCGACTGGCTTGAAGTCTCCTTCTGGTAAGGGCCACAGATTAATAATTACACATATTGGGAGCTATAAAGGATTTTTAAATGGCGGTCTGTTTGAATTCGAATCGAAGTCAACTAAGGATTGAAAGAACTCGTCCATTATCTCAAAGAGACCTACGTAACTAGAGAAAAAAATTTACATTTTGAGACTGAGACTTGGAGTTTTCATTTTTTTCTCTCAACTAAGGATTACCACGAAGAAATGAACGCTGATGTTTTGAAGATTATTTTTCCGAAATGATCAAGACAATTCCTGAAAATTCAATTATTGTTATGGACAATGCCAGCTACCATTCAAGATTAATAGAAAAATTACCATCATCCTGCTGGCGAAAAGGGGAAATAAAAAACTGGCTTACCGAAAAAGAAATACCTTTTGGAGATGATGCGGTAAAAGCAGAGCTTCTGACAATAGTTACAGAAAATAAATCAAAATATAAAAGACACGTTGTTGACGAAATGGCAAAACAACACAATATAACTGTACTTCGTTTGCCACCTTACCATTGTGAATAAAATCCTATAGAGTTAATTTGGGCTCAATTAAAAGGATTTGTGGCTAGAAATAATAAAACCTTTAAATTGAAAGATGTGAAAGAACTTCTGAAAGCAGCAGTGGATAACGTTACCCAAGAAAACTGGAGCAATGCTGTGAATCATGCTATAAAAGAAGAAGAAAAGATGTGGACCCTCGATAATCTTCTAGAAGAAACTGTCGAACCCTTAGTTATAACAGTGAGAATGTCTGATTCGAATGAATGCGAGAGTAATGAAATGTGTGATTTATAAATTGATTTTTTTTTGTATATTTCGTAAATATTTTTATTGTAATATATGTAAATATGATTAATAAATTAAAATATCCTTATATTTATGTATGACATCTTATAAATGACAAGATATGTTTGGAGAGTTGCATTTTTTATTGGTTGGTATTAAAAAAATGAAATTTTACAACAATTTTTAAACATTTAAAAAACAATCAAATTGCGGTATTAATCAAATTTTTATATCTCATTTTATTTGCCATAGTTTTATAATGAGGCTTTTTCGCTTTTAAGAAATGTTTGTTGTTAATTTAATAAATATAGATTATACCTACCAACCATACTTTTTTTAAAAATCTTTATCTAATAAATAATAGATAAAATCCAACATTATTTATAAATTTTTCATAACAGATAATTATTTATAACTTAAAAATTAAAATCAATATCCATAGTCGGGACGACACTGGCAACCCGTTGTCATAAAAATGAACTCGAAACCATTTTTCCGAATTTTACGACCTATTGTACTTGAGACCATACAGGACTTGTCCACTTAAAATTGGTAAAAGCAGCCGGGTTTATCATTTTGTTACATGTAGAAAAATGGAAGAGTCACCCTAAATTTATGCTACTTCTGCATAAATAATGAGGCACTGTGCTCTCACCAAAAAGGAAATAGAGTATAGTACACTATACAGGGTTTCTGTAGTTATCTCATATTTAAACATTATTTTAAGTACCTTATTTTGTGTTATTTGAACATCACTAAATTTTAATTAAATTTTATTTATATGCATTTGCCAGTTAAGAGATTCATCTATTTGTAAACCGAGATATTTTACACATGATGTCTTTTCTAAATTAACATTATTTATTTTAATGTTTATATTACCTATATGTTTATTTTTTTGCTTGAACAACATAAATTGTGTCTTATCGATGTTTATTTTTAACCTATTAGAAATTAACCATTTATAATACAAACTTAAATCGTTATTAGCTATTTCTACAAGTTCTTGCTCATTCTTCCCCATGTATAATTGAGCCGTATCGTCAGCAAATGTAAAATATCGTGCATTTAGTTTTGCAGATTTTAGGTTTAAAACATATAATACATACAATAGCGGCCCGAGTACCGACCCCTGTGGTACACCATAGTTGTTTGTTAATAATTCGCTGCTAATACCGCTCAAATCAACATATTGCCTTCTATCCACCAAATAAGTATTCATAAGATTTAAGAAAAGTGCCCCCAGACCCAAATCCTGCAGTTTTCTCATCAACAAATCGTGACTAACCACGGCAAAAGCCTTTTTCAAATCAATAAATATTACCACCACAATTTTTCCCTGATCTAATGCTTTTCAAATGGTACTAATAAAATCAACAGTATCAGCAAGGGTGCTACTATTTTTAACAAAACCATATTTTCCTGTGATCCCCGGCCAGCTGACTTTTAATAAACAAGGATAAACATAATAGTTTATATACTTGGGATACACTTAGTATAAAAATACATGTTTTTTTTTTAAAGTCAACCATTTCTTATTTTTTTGATGTCCACTTAAATGGACGTTGGGTCATAAAGAAACAAAAAAAAAATGCATAATTATGTGTTTTAACAAAAATATTTCTTAAACTACCAAAACTTTCGATGTAATTTTATTGCCCAGTCACATGATATTCATAAAAACAATTATGATCAGCAGTGACACACAAAAAAACATCACAGCTGGTACAATAAAATTTGGTTTTCTTCGCATACTTCGATGATTTACACCGAACCGAATTCTTTAAGTGACCAGCTACGGCTGGCAAGTGCATGTCTTTTTTTCTTTTTGTCATAGGGGGAGTCAATGGTGTTGGTGTAATGTAGCCCAAAGCCTTATTTCGAGTCTTTATTGCCAAAGGTGCTTCATTTTGGTCTTCAAAATTTGTGGCTAAAAGTTTATCCATAACGCTGATCTTAAAATCTAAAAATTGTTGAATTTACTTGGCAGAATCACCTAGTTTTTTCCTATCAGTTCTGTAGAGGATCCAGGCATTTGCAAGAGCTAAATCTATGAAATGCAAAATTACTTTTACAGTCCACTTTTTAGTTCTAGTATTGATGCGATAGTAACTAATCATTCGATCAATCAAATCAATACTACCCATACAATCATTGTATGATTTAACAATTTTTGGTCTAGAAATATCTAGGTATTTAGCCTCCTTTTTCGACTAACGTTTACATACATTTATTGGATCTTTTTCCATTTTAGATGATGCTAAAATTATTGGTTTTTGATCATACCATTGAACCAAATTAATCTTTGAATCATCCCTTACTGATTGTTCACTAAAACCTTATTCGAATTATTTAATTTCTTTTTCTGCTGTTAGATGAGCTGAAGAAGGAATTCTAGACTTCATAATAGTACCCGTACCATAAAAGTTTTTATCAAGTAAACTCTCTAACAACGATATTGTTGTAAAATAGCGATCCATGAAGATGTGAGAGCCACTTTTAAGGCTTTAGGATAATCGCATCACTGCTGAAGTTCCAACACCCAATTTTTTTGAATTTTCGTCCAAAAAAGTTTGTTTACCTTGATAGATTTCAAAATCAAGCACAAGTCCTTCTGGTGTAGCACATACAAATTTTTTTAGTCCTTCTGGATTGGGTTTGCCTATTACGAATTGTTTTAGACCACAGGTGCCAGTAAATGGCATCATTTGTTCATCCACTGCAACATTTTCTTGCCTCTCTAGTTTTAAACATCCTTGTCTGACTTTCTCGGTAATTGGTTTTACTTTCCATAACCTGTCCTTTTGTCTATCATTAGCTGATACATCATTGTCAATGACTACTTTTAAGTGACTTCTTATTGAAAAAAATCTATCCCGCGTCATGTGCTTCGCAATTGAATCAACTCTAGTTGTTTTGGCCCAAAACATCTTCACCCTGGGATATTTTAAATAAGAGATTAAAACCGATATTCCAATACATTTTTTTACTTCATCGGTCGATAAATTCATAATTTTATCATTTTCTAAAAAAAATTTTATATTTGTGCAATCACGCATTGTCTCAAATAATTTATCGTCAATAAATACTGACACATAATACATAATTTTCCAACCTGCTCTTTGAAAGTGACTTTCTTCAAAACCGTCTTTGACTACTTCTACTCCCTTGAAACTGCAATAGAAAAAAAATTAGGAAAAGATAAATTTTACTACGTAAAAAATACCTGTCAGATTTTCTCCAAGTCATTCTTTTAGCTTTTGCTGACATTTTTTCCTTTAAAATGCTAAGTGGAATGTCAAATTCTGGGTCTGAGTCACCATCATAATCATCTTGATTTTCATCTATTTGATCTTCTATAATATCCATAGTTTCTAAGGTTTCTTCCAAATCTTCTTCTTCAATTATTGTTTCACCAATTGTTTCTGCATTTATTATCCCATCTTCATTGTCATCTGAGTCTCCTTCAAACTCAGAATCGTCAGCATTCAATAATTGAAGTAGCCTATCGTCATCTTTACCGGGTCGCAAATAAGATAAAATGTTTCTTAAAATTATTTATTTGGCTAGTTTGAAGTTAACAATTTAAAGCAAGTCCTAGTGTCCACTTTAATGGCTCGTGTCACTAGCAAATAAACTTGCTAGAGTTACTCTCACAAGTCACTTGCAGCGCGTGTAAACAGCCACCGTAGAGTAATATTGCAGAAAGTTTACTTGCCGGGCAAGTACTTGCTGACTTGCTAGAGCTTGTAGTGTACACCGCGTGTTTCAGCAAGTTAATTTGCAATTATCAAAATCGAAACTGTTCCGAAATATTTGCAGCAAGTAGTGAAATATTTACGTGTATTTAAAAAAAATGGTGGACCGGCGTGTTTGGACTAGGGACGACACTAATTTATTGATTGAAAATGTTGAACTATACCCAGAATTATGGAAAGTACATTGCAAAGACTTTAAAAACAGAGTAAAAAAACAGGGTGCTTTTCAAAAATTAGCAGAACTATTTGAAACGTCTGAAAACGAAATTCAACGCAAGTTACACAACTTAAGAACACAACTGAATCAGGAGTGGAAAAAAATTCAAAAGAAAAAAAGTGGACAAGGAGCAAATGAAGTGTATAAGAGCACATGGGAATTCTTTGATTCTTTAAAATTCATGTTAGCTGCAAATGTTCAAAGCTGTACAGAAGATAATCTAATAAGTAAAAGTCGAAAATTAATTTTATTTTATTTAAAGTATTTTATATTAGGTGTTTAAAGTAATCAGTAGTCAAAACCTTAACCTATATATCATTTTAGATGTATTTGTACTGCCATGGAACCTCACCTTGAGGGGAAATAAAGTAGTTTTTGAAATCTTCTCGAACCATTTTAGCATTTTGGGAACAATTATGGAGATTTCTGGTATTAAGTGGCAATAAGTTTTGTTTTGGCATACCTTCCTGGTGCCACTGACCATTTATAATACCTCCATCGCCTTCTGTATCGAAAATTCCTGTCGGTGCATAATTTGCTTTCGACGAATTTCTGGTTATTAAAAAGTTATGAAGAACGCATATTGACAAAACAATTTTTTTTACTTTTTCAGGGCAAAGTTGTATAGGTTTCCTTAATACCCGAAAACGATTTGCTATAATACCAAATACATTTTCAATTATTCTTCTTGCACGTGAGAGTCGGTAATTAAATACGCGGTTTAGCCCTGGCTGATTTTTGAATGGATATGGTTTAAGCAAGTTTGGTTTCATTGCAAATGCGTCGTCTGCTACAAAAACAAACGGTGAAAAGTTTTTCATTCCCGCCGGCTGTTGTGGAGGAGACAAATTTACAGTATTATTTTCCAAAGCGGTAGACAGAGAACACATGTTATACACGCCACCATCCGAAATTCTTCCATTACAACCAACATCCACATAAATAAATTTATAATTTGTATCAGCCAATGCCATTAAAACTATGCTGTGCGTGCCTTTGTAGTTAAAATAATAACTTCCACCGCAAGGTGGGGATTGCAAAACGACATGTTTTCCATCCAGAGCTCCTAGGCAGTTTGGGAAATTCCAGATATTTTCAAAATCTTTTGCAATCCTAATCCATTCCTCTTGGGTATTTGGAACCTAAAATTAAAATATTTTTTTCAGACTCAAAAAGATGAGGATACACTGACACAAAATTCCACAATAGATGAGGGACAAAAGATTGAAACAGAAACAAAAAGTACACCGTCCAAAAAACCTAAAAAAATTAAAGTGACTGAAGAAGATGCGATGTTGGTAAATGCAGTAAAGGTGATGAATCGACCCTCAGATAACTGGTAAATATTTGGAGATTATGTAGCATCCGAGCTTAGATCCCTACGTTCAGAGCAGCTCCAATTAAGGTTGAAAAGAATGATACAAAGAGATATTCTTACAATTTCAGAATTAGCTGATAACTATGATTCTGGACATTCAACACCGGCCTCTGTCCCTCTTTTATCCCCTACATATCATTCAAGTGCCTCATCGTCAACTCAATATACTGTGCAGCCCTATACTGACAAGACAATTTACACAGGTACAACAGCAATTAAAATTATAGACATTTAAATACATACCTTTAAATATTCCTTTTTTAGAGCTTCCACAATTGCAGCACAGTACTCAGGAACAATCCTTGCGATCGTACATACAGGGATTCGATACAAATACATAAGAGAATGGTAGGAATCACCTGCAATAATTAAAGTTGTAATTTTTTCTTTGTGATTATAATTACTTTTCATGAAAATAAAAATATTTTGGTGTAAAATATATAAAATATAATATTTATTTTAGTATATATATTTAGCTTTCTAAGTAATTACCTGTGGCTAAAAAGCGAAGTGTCAAAGACAGGCGTTCTTCTGGTCTAATGGCCTGTGGCATTTTTGTATCTTTCTTATATATCTTTTCCTTCACCAAACCAAGCAAAAAATCGAAGTCTTTTGCAGACATTCGTAGAAAGTTTTTCAACTGTTGTGGGTCTTCCATTCTTAACTCATTAAGTAACTTTTCATGTAGTCCTAAAGTAGCTCTACGCTGAATCCATTTTCTTACCCAAATTTTTCTTTAATTTTTTTCCTTTTTCTCTTTTCGTTTTTTTATTAAATATATCACAACCGCAGCCTTAGAACATTGAAAGGCCTTTCAATGTTCTAAGACCGCAGCAGCTATTTGCCGAGATGACATATTTACAAAACTAGTGTACACGTTTCACTTAAAGAAATACAGCAAGTAAAGCTTGCTGAGTAACTTGCCCAAATAAATTTGAAAATAATTGAAATAAAGTGTAGACACTCCAGCAAGTTACTTGGTAAAGAACTATCGCAAGTTAATTGCATGTGGACACGAGGCTTAATGGATTAAGGTTAAATGTAAAATTAGGGGACGAATTCCCGACGATCATTTAAATGGACATGGCCGTTTTTTCCATTCATTTAAATAAATTTCCACTAAAGGCTTAAAATATTAATCGAATTATAAACAAAAATTATTTAGAAAAAGATTATACTAGTTTTTACAAAAAAATATTTAGCAAAAATAGAAAAATTAAGTGAAAAGCTTACAGTCAATTGTTGCACGTCCGAACGCCGACATTTTAACAGCTTTTTACGTTTAGATGACGCGATGGGTTATAGTCGAAGTAGAAATGCGTAGATGCACTGGTAAATTAGAGTTTTTTTTCTTAATTACTACGTAATATTGGAATGTCCACCTAGATGGACGCAAGTTCTCAGGAGGATATTGATACTGATCAAGCAGTGAATTTTTATCAACAAAATTCATTAACCTTTTCTTAATAACTTAAGTTACGGAACTTACCCTAAGAAGACATTTTAACGTTGACGTTATGATAGTGTTTATTGCCAACTTTAATTTAACTAGATAATTTAATAATAAATAACTTAGATTGAGAGATTAAGTAAGAATATTTCTAATAAAAGAATATATTACTTAAAATTTTGCGAAACACTATAAAGAACACCACAAGAAAACCAAAGTGCAAATTTTTTCTCGGTCTCGGTTATCAAATTTTTGTTAGTTGGCAGCACTGAAAATTAATGCGAATTTGGATTTTCTCCCGTATACACAGAACCTTAATGCGCATTACAGCGAAATCATCCACCTATTTAAAATGTTTTAAAATAAAATGAATGATAAAACGGTTTACGGGTGTCTACATATGCCATCTAAAAACGCATTTCGCTAATGCGCGTTAACGGATTCGTGTAAACATGGTAAATGATTAAATTTACGCGGGTTTTATGTGGCACGCGCAAACACGGGAATTCTCTCTGTTGCGCATGTTTCTGTCGGCCTTATAATTTATCTACAGTCTTGAAAAACGTATGACGTTGACGTATGTCTTTAGATGTTTGATGTATAAGCATTGTTCAATGTTTTGATGTTTTGATTTTAACTAGAACATCTATAATTTCACTACATTTGCTTCAGATTGAAAAAAATGGGTAATAGGGACAAGATCACTCCTTCTAGTGCTACAGAAGACGAATATATTACCATGACAGCTCAGGAGCTGCATATTCTGTCGGAGCTTGATAGGTTTGTTTTTACTAAAATTACAATATACCTAATAGCAATGATAAATTGTGTTCCTAAAACTATGTGATTAAAAAAAACTTTAATTATTATGTATTCGTTTTTAGTCGTCAGTATGGTTACCTCCTGCTTAACCAACCTGAAAATGCTAAGAAAAAGGCCTTAGTTCAGAAGGTAAGATATTTAATAACATTATCTAGACTACAGCATTAAACATTTATATATTTTTCTTAAAAAAGAAAAAATTTTTGAACCTCTCAGTAATTGTTTGAAAGTTGTTGTTCCCTTTCTATCTCCAGGTTAAGGGCTTTTTTTTGGTGGAATTTTGGGGTGCAATCCTTGGAAATTAGAATTAGTGGGAAATCAAAAAAATTGTGGGAAATGTAAGGAATTGCTAGGGTAGTTTGGGAATGAAGAATAGGAGAAATCAATTGATATACCCAGCAGTGGATATCAGAAAGCTAGGAATTTACATTGTCAATTACAATAAGTTGACATACAGTGGTGGCCAACTAATTAGAAACAGTGTGAATAAATTAATAAAAATCATAAATCTTTTGTAAATAAAATTGTTTATTCTTAAATTTCTCGCCCATTGTTGTAACTAACATTTATTTATTTATTTAATAATGGAATCCATTTACAAAAGTGTTACATAGCATACCCATACAAACATATATATTCAGATACAAAACTATCTATTAAATCAGTGAAAGGTGTAGATGAGTTAATTAATTAAAGCCCCTATGAAATAATATTCTTTAACTGCCCCTTAAAAGATGTTATCCTAGAGTCAAAAAAGTTTATCTGTCCTGACAGACCATTAGCACTTCGAGCCAGTCATGTAATTGGCTCATTAATGCCATAATTGGTATGGTGGAATGGGACTGAAAATATTTCTGATTGTCTATTCAATCTGGAAGGCACCCTAAGTTTAAAAAGAGACAATAACTTAGGACAATCTATAGTAGCATTTAAAACCTTATGCATAAAACATAAGTCGAGTAATGTTCTTCGTGACTCTAATGTGGGTAAGTTCAGGTTATCCCTGACCCACTGATAGTAATACTCCTGTCTCCTGTGACCACCCTTAAAAATTTATTTTGAGTTTTTTTAATCTGTTCAATGTAGCAGTTATATGACGGGGACCACACAGTTGAGCCATACTCCAAGATGGGCCTAGCAAGAGAGCAATAAAGTAATCTAAAAGTAAACAAAGACAAATCAGTTTAGATAAAACAAAAAAATAAAAAAAGTAGACCTTTAGATAAAACCCAGCATTTTCATTGTCCTACCAGTCACCTGATTGAAGTGACTTTTAAAATACAACCTGGAGTCAATAAATATTCCTAAGTCAGAAACCTCTGTTTTGACACCAATTGCTACATTATTTATTTTATAAAGAAAAGCAATAGGGTTTCTTTGCTTAGAAAAAGTAATCTTATGGCACTTATTGATATTAAGGGACATTCTATTCAAGTGGCACCAATGAAAGAACAAATTGAGGTCTTTTTGCAGGAGCACAGCATCAGAAAGGGTTGTGATAAGCCTAAATAGCTTCACATCATCACCGAGTGAGAGCCCTTTTACCTTTAATATTACCATAAATTTAGTGGATTTGTCTTCACATATATACTTTAAAAAAAGTTAATTTTTTATACAAATATTGAATTGGACAACTAATTAGAAACCAAAAAATTATCAATTTAAAATAACAAAATAAGAACTCTAAACCCTAAATAAATCAATATTTTGTAGTAAATCCCTTATTTTCAATGACAGCTCTACATCTCCTGGGCATTGACTCCACCAGATGTTGACATCTCGCTAGTGGTATTGATTTCCACACCTGTTCTGCTTCTTCCGCCAGATCTTTTAAGGTTTTTAATATTTTTATGTTCTAAAAGTTGTTTGATGCAAAACCCGAGGCACCGGCAAAGTTTCATCAGCAAACGGTAACATGTGGTTCTCTATAATATCTTTATATTTTTCTTGGTCAAGAATACCGTAAATTTTCACTAATGGACTAACACCACGCCACGAAAAACATCCCCATAATGTTATATTTCAACCTCCATGTTTGACTGTGCTGGATGTATACTTCGGATTATTTTCCGCACCCCTTGGTCTTAAATTCAAATTCAAATAGTTTATTGTCCAACAGGAAAATTCCCAATTACAAGACAATCGAAATAATTAAAATTAAAACAGTACAAGTTATAAGCACCTTAAATAAGTAGTACAAAAAAAATAATATAAGATCCAATATAGAGTGATAACAAAATTTAAAATTTAAAACAATAGCATAATTGTAAGAATATAAGTCACACTAACCAAATGATAACAATCACAGAAAAATAATCAGGTATCATTCAAATTAAGAGAGGAACACATCCTTTTTTTAAAAACATATTCAGTGCTGCTAAAGATGTCGACATCTATAGCATTCATCTGATTATACCATGTACAAGCATGGCACAGTGGAGCTTTGCTGGACAGATTTGTTGAGTTAAGAGAGGGATAAAATATATGGTGCCTCCTTGTATTGGCAGGAGGAACAAATAGAGGTAGCCTCTCTAAGAGCTCAGAACAATCAATTTTATTATTGCAAAGTTTATATAAAAATATCTGACTAGAGAGAATAGTATTTTGCTTTAGTGACAAATAGTTGAATCTATTCAGCAGGTACTCCTGTTCCACACCTCTTACTGGATATACTCCATCCAACTTAATAGAAAGTAACTTTAAGAATCTGCGCTGTACATACTCCAGTCTGTTAACATGAACATCATAGATGGGGAACCACAACATAGAGCCATAAATTAATTTACACTTTACTAATGAATTGTACAATACAGTCAAGCTGGATATATTCTTAAATTGAGAAGTGGACCTTACTATAAACCCGAGGGATTTTAAGGCTGAACCAGTGACCTGTGCTACATGCTGGTTGAATGTGAGCCTCTTATCTACTTCAATGCCCAAATCCTTCACTGAAGAACAGTCTAGCAACTGAGAACCACTCAATATATATGGGTATAAAATCTCATCATGAAGAATGGAAATAGTCATTTTTTTACATTTGTCACAGTTTAGGGGTAGTTTATTTCTTTCACACCATTCAAAGACCCTATTCATGTCCTCTTGCAGCTTCAGGCAGTCCAGCATAGTACGAATGATATGAAACAACTTTAGATCATCAGCGAATAAAAGACAGAAACTCTCCATACAATCAACTAAATCATTAATAAATAGATCGAACAGCATTGGGGCGCACCACTCGAAGCCACGTAATACTCAGACCCAAAACCATTAAATTCAACATACTAAAGCCTGCCAGTCAGATATGAGATGAAGAACCCCACCAGACAAGGTTGAAATCCAGCCAAAACCAGCTTCTGTGCCAGCAAACAGTGATCCAGCCGATCAAAAGCCTTCGAGAAGTCTGTGTACAGCACATCCAACTGGCTTTTCTGATTTATAGCTAGATATGCTGTTTCCAAGAAACAAGCCATATTAGTGACAGTAGATCTTTTCTGAAAGAAACCATGCTGCTTTTCTGTAATTATGTGCTTAATTTGAGGAGACAATTTATCGTGCACACATATCTCAAAGACCTTCGAAAAATTAGAGAGAATTGACACCGGTCTGTAGTTCTCTATTCTGCCATGGTCGCCACTCTTAAACACTGGACATATTTTAGCCTTTTTCCACTCTTCCGGAAATGTATTGGTCTTGAGTGATAAGTTGAAGATTTGTAAGAGTGGTACAGCCAGGGCCGATGCACAGTCACGCAAAAGAAATGAAGGTATTTGGTCAGGACCCGCAGTTTCTTTGTTTTTTAACTTCTGTAAAGCTTTTCTTACATCTGCTTCAACAAAAGATTGGACCAAAATGTTGTCTGAACCATATGTATCAGATTCTTTGGGCTAAGCAATAGAGGACTCAACATAAACACAATACTTTTAGGACCCACAACAGTGGTATCTTTATAGCTCATAGAACCTGGAATGCGAGAGTTGTTTCGTTTAAGGTGAATGAACCTCCAGAATTGCTTTGGATCACTCGAATAGCTGACTCAGTCCTGGATATATACTCGTGATAAGCAAGATCCATTTTTGTTTTTACTACCCTCCTAGCAGCTCTAAAATCCTCATAAGCAGCAGAGCACCGTGTATGAAGCCATCTCCTTTGTAGCCTAGAGTATTTACTATTAGAGGGTCGAAAACGAGGAACAGCTAGACAAAGAATTTGATGGATTTTGTCATAAAAGGTTTTAACTGCCTCATTAACATCTGACTGGGTGTGTATAAAAGTCCAATCCACATCAGAGATAAGAAACTTCTCACAAATATTCTACTATCACTACCAATGCGATTTATTTTTGTCTCATCAGACCATAATACTTTTTTCCACTCTTTTATGGTCCAATTAATATGGTCCTTAGCGAATTTTAATCTAGCCTGGCGATTTTTCTTCTTTAGCAGTGGTTTCTTGCGGGTTACTCGTCCAAATTGGTTGGCCTCATTAAGTCGTCCTCTTATAGTTCGTGATGATATCGCGATAGCTGGAGAAAGTTCTTCTTTAATCTGGTTGGAGGTTAAAAATGGATTCATTCTAGCCATTTGAACAATAGTTTTATCAGTTCGTTGGCTGGTTTTTTAGATCTTCTCTTGCGTGGAATATTTTCGTACGTTTTATGTTCTTTTATGTGTTTGAGTGCATAGAAAACCATTTTTTTTAACATTTTAGGTGGTCAGCTATTCTACTATAAGTCCAACCTCTTTCCCTTAGTGTAAAAATTATTTTACGTATTGATGGATCACAATTTTTTTTTCCCATTTTAAACTGTGGAAGACACAAAGACAAGGCTTGTAGATACAAAAAACACAAATTGTTACCAGTACAAAGGTTTGAAATGAACTATACGCGCGTTTATTTTCGTCGTTTCTAAGTAGATGGCCAACTGTGTTATCTATAAATTTTGTTTATATTCTGCATTCCTTACAAATTTCTTAGTGGAATGTCTATAACTAAATTATATATTGCTGTTGTGATGAACAATCAAAATTTTACAACAAGTTGGTTTTAATTTATTTTAAAGAACTGAAACATTGAATAAAGTATTTTTTTTAAATCGTTTCTAATTAGTTGGCCACCACTGTATATTTAGATAATTACTATGTGATGACAAAACTCACATTATTAATCAAAGTTTTTAAGGGAAGAGGTTGACAGATTTAGGGTCGGTATTATAAACATTTTTCAAAAGTTAACTTCAACTATCAAATTACCGTTAGCAATAAAATGTCAGTTTTATAATATTCTGTTTTTATTTGACAAAATGAAATGATCTAACTGATTTCTAAATGTTCTTGGCCGCCGAGGCCTTTCAACAATATTTAGAGCGTTGGATAATAGGTCTTCAAAAATATTGCATATGTTGTTTGCCAACATTATTGCGATTTGCGATACCAAAATAAATAAAGACAACAAAACCATAGATATACTTTTAGAAAGCCTCTAAAAGCTAAAGAACTATGAAAAATAGCGGCATTTTATATAAAATATAAAAGCTTGACAATCTGGTGGTCCCGAGTTTGCTTTTTTACCGCCACTGAATGTTGAAGTAGAGGATTTCTCAGGTTATATTTAAAATGATTGACAGACTATATGTCGAAAACCAGGATTATAATACCAGGAAATAGTTTTATAATACCAGCCCTTATTTAGCCCTGAAAAAAAGATAATGACATTGTTCCTAAACATTTTATTTTTGCAATTCTATTAATTTAATTGATAGTAGTCCACTTCAATTGAAACAGACAGACCAATCAAAAGAAAAACTTTAAAAGAGAATAATGCTTTTCTGAGTTTAATAATTGTACTAGAAAAATTATTTTTCATTGATTATAGTGTTAAAACCTAAAAACCTTTGTGACAAACTTTGACAGATAAGTTCATTTTAATAATTTTTCTTTAATAATGGGTCCAATTTTCCATGGTTTAGAAGTTACAAAAAAAGCAGACTTTGAATATGTAGCATATAAATTTTATCATAAGAGTATATATAAAAAAGGGGACTTAAATGCAGAAATAATTGGTATGTCAATCGGATACCATTAGAATTAGGCTATCGCTAGTGATAAGTAAATTTTTAGAGCAATGCTAATTGTGCCATATTTTAATTTTTTTAATTGATATTTTTTGCTAAGGTCAATGCAACAATCTAAGTAAAATCTATTAAATAAAATATGTAAGGGCATGATTTAATGATATTAGTTATTAAGTATTACCAGTACCATGTGTAATATTTTCATCTGCAGTAAAATGAAAATGAATAGAAACATATCATCCATTTTTTCTTCAAGATACCAAACGAAAACAAAACAAAGGTAAAACCACAAAGTCACAGTCTCATCAAATCCATATAATTTTTTAAATGCTACACGTGTTTCGCTCCGAGCATCATCAGGCCTAGACCTACACAGATCACATTACAACTAACTTTAGAGTTGTGATTAGTGATGAGACCGTGAAATGAAAATGAATTGTATGTTACTGATAATAATAAAGTGAATTGTATATGTCAAATAAAGTATATTATTGCTTGGGTCATTTAGACTACTTAACAAATTATAAATAAATTCTATCATAAGCAAAATGAGAGTATATCTAGATAGTGTTATGGTTAAAAAACAAAAAATCCAAAGTAAATTTAAAGTAATAGGGAATCAGATCCATATTTATTTAGAAAAAAATGTCTATAAATAACCAATCTGAAATTTTCTACTTACAAAGCATTCCTACTTACAAGCTTTTACTTCAGGTGAAATAATCTGAATTCTTATCAAATATTCAACTGTATTCAACTTGCAGACACTGTTCTCTGTGTCGCTCCATTACCTTTTAAGTGTTCCAAACCTGTTTGAGATTGGTCTTAATGGTGAAACTGATGCTCCATACACAACCTTTTTAATGTCATAAGTGGTGTGTTTTTGAAGATTTACTTGTCTTTATGTTATTTGTTATTGACACATTCTGTCAACATTTCAGTTTGAGTTGTATTAGAAGTTCTGTTTTCCAGAAGACATGCAATGTGAGATTCATAACTGAAGATATCAATTTATAATATTTTTTTTTCATTTAATATCAACAATGAATGATGGAAAAAGTTTTAACAATAAACCAACAAGGATTCATTTAAAACAGCCCAATTGAAAGCAGGATTTCAATTTATAGTCTGTGCTGAAAATGTTAAAAACACTTCAACTTCTCCTTGTGTAATGAATCTATTCTTCTCTTGGCCAGATTGTTGTAACAATACAGAAAAAATTTAAAAAACCATATATGCAAAAATTTATATTTGTTAAACATTTACCTTCAACTTATATATTAAATGTTTACCTTTTTAGGCTATTAAGTATTTACAACTTATGGTAGTTCAAGCACGTAAGCATCATAAAGAGCAGAAGGAGAATGAACCACAAAACTATCAAATGAAACAGATTAGCATTGATCCCAAGACCTGGGTAAAATTGGGGCACTTTCATTTGCTACTTGAAGAACATCATAAAGGTAAGTTTCTTCTGACCTTGATGACCCTACCTTCTACTACTTGGTTTACATATCATCTCACAGACATGTCCACAAACGGCTGAGAAAAGTATAAAACAATAATGAAATTTTGGAAACATTTCTAATCTATAACCAAAACAACTTGTATTATTAATTTAAATATTGAGTTTGGCTTTAATAACTTCTTGTCTTTTGCCTTTTTGTTGCCCTATAGAGTTTATTAGTTCTGATAGTACTAATACTTCAAGTGCTTTATTGCAATATATAATATCTTATTTTGTTAAATATTTTATATGTATACTATATTCTTCCTGCACTACTTACAATTTTACTTGGTTTTTAATGCTTCCTTTTCTAATTTGGTTTTCTGTGCTTCCAAAGATTCTCTGTGGGATTGCAATGGCGTTAGTTTACAAAAAGGATGTGAAGGACCTTTTTACATTTACATTAACTTTAATATTTCTTTTCCAAGGATATATTAACTCTTGATGGCAAATAAATTACCTTTGAGTTTGATATTTGAATGTAGATAATTCTCATTTAGCAGTTACTACTGCAGTTATCAATTTCGACGAAGTCGTTCATAATTCCCAAAAAGACTTTTGTTATAATAAAAATGAAACCAAAAATTAAAACAAATATAACTACAAACAAAAAGGTAAGGCAAACCTAAACTGTGTACCACAACTACAACACCCACACTGATATTGCTCTCTTTACCATAGACATGTAACCTGTTTTGATTTTTGCTTTGTATTGTAACTTTTCTTGAGACCAAGACTTCGCCTTTAATTTTTATTTTATTTATTTAACAATTTAATCTTCATTCTCTTTATAAACTTTTGAAAATAAATTCTGACAAATAAACCAAAATTGCCGAAAGTATTCATTGGCAGTTAGGTTGAAGCCTTGACCAACAGGCTTCCTGACATGTGCTGTGGAATCCTTCTCAAGTAAATTAAACTCACTTTAATGACTGAAAAGTAATAAAGTCAACTGGTTTATTAGAGGCCTGTTAACCGACCGCGTCTACCTTAAATAATGTACATCATAAGACGGGACGAGATCTGACTATAACAACAATATCAGAAAGGTTTACATTTTAGAGTTTCTTCTTAAGATTAACATCAGTTTTTTTCAATTACTGGGTTTTTTCAAATTGTTCTTTTTCATCTTCTTTCTTAAAGATCTGAAAGCCTATTAGCACTAACAAAATCCAGTTGACTATACATATATCTTTTTTAAATCATTTCCAAAAAAAATTTTCTTACAATTTGATAATGTATTTCAGAAATTTTAACATTTAATAATTAGAAAATGGGGAACTAAACATTTGTGCTTTTAATTGTTAATCTCATTAAGTATACATTTTCTAAATAGAGGCTTGTTCACCAATAACAATTAGATAATTGAATTAAAACTATGGTTTAAATTAATTTACATTAAAATGAACTAATACATGATAACATATATCAATCAACAATATCGTGAAAATTCATTTAAATATTTAAAAACTTATTTTTCTAAACTAAACTTACTTTACATGAGCTTGGTCTATTAAATATCACAAAATTATTATTATTTTGAGTTACAAGCTTGAACACATAATTCCTTTGCAATAATTTTTAAATTAGGCTTTCCATACATTCCATGAAATAAGCCATAACCTACATTTTTTAAACTTATTCATTTGGTATAACATTTATGTGTGTAATTTTAGCCCTTTCCGCCTACCAGATGTTTTACAAGACTCAAGCAGAAAATCACTGGCAAAATGTGACATTTTTATATGGTCTTGGTCTTGTTTATTTTCATTACAAGGCGTACCAGTGGTAAGTTATATAAATAATTGTTTATTGAATATTGTGTGATGCTTTTGTCTTAAAATAATTGAAAGTGGAATAGTCCAAATACAATATTTTATAAAAGTGGTCTAGAAAGTTACATGTTAGCTGTGTATTATTTTAAAATGAGTAGATGTTATATTTTTTACTGCATTAAAAAATTTTGTTTTATAGAAGGTAATATTATGGCCGAAGTATTTAATTTGAAAAATTATATCGATGGCTAGGAAGCAAAGCTCGTATCTGCGAAGTTTACCAAACAACGAACATAATATGGGTGCAATTATTGCTGTTTATTATTACTTGTAACAAGTAATATTCCCAAATGTTGACCTAATAGAAATTTATGTATTAATCATGTGATTATACCTATTATTCACGTGCTATACGTAAGCTTATCAAATACGTTCAATTAATGGATGTTTTGTTAAAATTAAGTAAAGGTAAGTACATTATATTTTAATTTTAGTATTTTCTATTTATATTTACTGAAAGAAAGTAATACTTTCGCCCGTTGGGCAAATAAAAAAAGCCACATTTCTTTTTAGTAAACTAGAAATATTGTTTACTAACCACAAAAGGAAATAAAAAATATTTAAATGACATGTTTGTCATCTTCAACTTCATTTAGAGTGCCAAGTTACATGCAATCTGGAGCATTAATTTTTTTAATAGACATCGTCAGTTGTACTCCTTAATCTAAGTGCGGGAAAGTAAAAATAAAATAGATTACGTATTCATTGTAAGAAAGAATGTACTAATATCTGCCTATCGCGTTCGGTCATAGACCATCATCAATTCAAATTCAAAACTTTTTTATTTGGTCCTTAGAATACAGAGTTGTAAGTCGATTTTCAGCGTTGAATTGGTAAAAACCGTGATTACTCTTTTGGTTAACAACTTTGACAGGTAAGTGTGACGTATTGTTCCCCCACCACTTAAAAATTCTGATCTAAAGGAACAGTCGCTGAAATGAATTGGTTATTAGGAATCAAAGAGTTTATGTTTTTGTTTTTTCTTTTCTGTTTGATTAAAAAATGAAGTCGAATTTTTTGATTTTCCAGAGCTTTAGCCGCTCTTTTCTCTCGAGTAAACTATTGTGCTTTTATTAGATCTAAAATAAATTATGTATAATGGTCATGAAAATTTGCATGGGTGAAGCAATAAACACCTTATTGCCGAAATTAATTATAAATGTTCTCTCCTTTAATTTAACTTTTTTTTACTAAGTAGCGTATTAATAGTTTACTATGAAATAATTGAAAAGAATATAAAATATGTTTGCGTAACAAATATAACATAATATAAAATTTCTTAAATAAGTACCATCAAGCAAATTGCTTGTCGTTTCCAGGTCCTCGACCTTAACTACTACTCGTTCTCCTTAATAATTTAAAACTAATTGGTGTTTGTTTTTCTTAATTTATTAAGGGCGCATGCCATATCGCAATCCTCAATCAATTTTTTACAATCTAAGCATAGCCTTATTCTGGACTGTAAGCCCAAAACCGGGTAATAATTGGTAAATACCAAACGCCAAACAGCTGATCCGTGACGTCACGTTTTCCCCTATTTTGGTTAAAACCAGAATCGCAGAAACATAAGGCCCTTCGCACTTTAGGCAACTAAAAAGAAACTAATTGCAAATTTAAATCGTCAATCAGTTGCTTATTAGTTGCGGCCCGTGTATTTTTGTGAGCACTCGCACACAGCGCAACTAGTTGGTAACCAGTTTGAAACGCGTCGGTGATCTGTCAGCAGCAACCGGACATGCGAGTCGCTCGCTAGTCTCGATTAGTTTCTAATGTGTTTTATGAGAAAACATTCAAATTGTCGAAAATGACAGAACAATCATTGAATATTAGATCAGTTCAAGAAGTGGAAAAATACCCCTGTCTATATGACTATACATTAAATGAAAATTTGCGTAAAGACATAACCGAAAAGTTTTGGAATGCTATTGGAAAGGAACTAAATTTATAAGGTATGTATTGATTTATACAGATTTATTTAAATTATTACAAAATAAGCTATACAGTGTAATTCCATTGCCATGGAAGAGCAGCTGCTGGAGTTATGAAATAGTTAGATAAATAATTCCTTAAGTTGTATGCGGAAGATTGAGCACTTATTTGAAGATTTTGGGGTTCTATATCGGGATTTATGACCGGGCTATAATTTTCTTCAAATTGCTGTGGATTATATGGTATGCCTTCCCGTTTTCGTACATAATTGTGTAGAATACACACAGATTTTATTATTTTAATGATTTTCTCGGGCGAATGACATTTTATTGCAGTATCTAAAACTTGAAATTTCTCGGCCATCATTCCGAATGAACATTCTATGATACGTCTTCCCCGACTTAATCGGTAATTGAAAATCCTTTTTACATTATCCAATGTACGTTGTGGATATGGTCTCAGTAAGTAGCGTAGTAAGGGAAATGCTTCGTCGCCAACAAAGTAGTGAGGGAATTGATTATTGCTCGCGTCACTGGGCAATTTTAAAGATAGTGGAAAATTTAGGACTTCATTTTCAATCCAATGCTTAATAGCTGAAGCACGGAAAATTCCGCCATCGCTATTTCTGCCTGCATAACCGGTTTCAATTAATGTAAATAGACCATCAGCGTCACAGCATGCTATCAGTACGATAGAATGGTACGATTTATAATTAAAATTAGTGGATCCGGAATTTGGAAGTTTTTCAATACGAATATGTTTTCCGTCAATAGCGCCTAGGCAGTTAGGTAAATTCCACAATAAACCGAAGCGTTCTGCAATTTTTTTCCATTGTTCCATATCTGGAATGGGCAGATATTCTTCCTTTAATACATCCCATATAATCGCCGTGGTTTCGGTCACAATTTGTGAAACGGTATTATCCCCTCTAGCAAAATATAAAGCTAGACTGACGAATGTTCCTCCAGTCGCAAGATATCTGAAACAAAAATGTATTTAAAATAACACTATACATATTTTGTTTTTATTTTGAATTTTTTTACACACTCTACTACCCTATACTTTTCTGCCGAAATCTGCCTTGGACCAATAGTTTTCATTTAAATAAAAGATAGGCAAAAAACACAAATCAGAAACATCATTTCTAAATATATTTTTTATTTCAGTGACCGAATGCAAGGAGAAGTGGAAAAACTTGAGAACAGTATTTGTGAGACATATGAAACCAGCTCCAAGTGGCTCTTCAGCTAAATTAAAAAATGCTTATTATCTAACAGCTGCGATGCAGTTTGCTTTACCATATATAAAAGCTTTAAATTCCGCGACTTCAGGGAATTAGCCAAAACAATCGGAAGAAGTTCATGATGATCATGAAGAAGAAGAGTCGGATGATTCCCAGACAACACTTCCACGGACAAATTCTGTGTCCCTGCCAGCACCATCCCCACAATCAAATTCATTGCAATTACCATCTCCTCACTCGTATGCTTTGCCATATGAGCCTCCACAATCATCAATTCATAAAAAAAAAATCTTCAAAGCGCAGAGATAATAAACAATCAAAAGATAATGTAGATGAAAGCTTTGATGAATATTTAAAAGCAGAAAAAAAAACTTGATGCCAATATGGATCCGCTGCAGGAGGCCAATAAAATGTTTTTACTGAGCCTACTGCCCGATTTGAACGAGATGTCTTCCCACCAAACAAGAATGCTTAAGCGAAAAGTAATGGATTTAATTGATGATATAGTGCATAGTACGCCAAAGATTTTGAGCCCAAATTCAAATATATCGACAGGGTCTGAAGTCTCGGCAGAGTTGCAACCTACAACCTCAACAATTCAAACAGAACAAGGAAATATCTTGACCGCCCTTCATATTGCAACACATAATCCACAGAGAGCCTCGTCTTATTATGAATTTGTGGGAAATATGTTCAATACTAATGATGTTTAATTTAGTAAATAACATTTTTTTATAATTATTCAGTTTTTATATTAAAGAAAATAAATTTATTTTTCTTACCTGAGGGTTATTAAAATTCTTTCGTCTGCTCCAACACATTCTCGCATTGGAGTATTTTTCTTGTGGATAGCAGGGACAAGCAATTGTACTAAATGTACATATGATTCCTTTGACATTCTATAAAAGGCCAGAAACTTGGCGTCAGTTTCTTGTAGTTCTTTTGCAGCAACAAAAGCTCTGCATTTTATATTTTTCTCAATGTAGGGGTGAATCCAATATCTCCTTTTCTTTTGTCGGTTTCTCCTTTTTCTATAATAGTAATAAAGGATAATATCTTCATCACTCGAATCACTAGGCATTTTTTTAACGCGCACTGTACTAAAATAATAGTTTAAGCACAAAATTCCCCCGATAATTCAGAAGCGAAGTGATTTTATCAGTTGCATCGTGTGCGATTCTTAGTTGGTAACTAGTTTGTGATTTAAATTTCCAATTAGTTGAGTTTCTTTTTAGTTTCTTAATGTGCGGAGGGCCTAACGTAAATACCAACTAAAAACCGTTCCACGCTGAAAATCGGCTATAGTTACAACACAATAATAATAGAAAAAATATGACAAATAAGGACCACCTCGCGATTATCTGATTCTGCCAAATTGGTTGGGTTTTATTTATCGAAACTGTCAGCATTTTGAAAATATTTTAAAACTTTAAATTTGGTACCCAATTACATACCCAATACAACCTGATAGATAATATTGAGCGCATTCAGCGCAAGTTTATGAAGTATCTCTGGTTTAGAGAGGAAGGTATCTTTCCGGCAAGAGGTTTGGTTAGTCAATTATACTTAAATAAATTTAATATTATACCTTTAGCAAAAAGAAGAGAAATTCTTTTTATAAAGCTCTGATATAACCTTATTCATAACAAGATTGACTGTCCTACCCTTTTGGCTGGATTAAATTTTCATGTACCAAGAATAAAATCATTAAGGCATTTTAGGTTATTTTATGTAAATCCCGCTAAGACTAATATTTTGTTTAAATACCCTATTTATATTTTTGTTGATAGTTCAAGGTCCATTATAGAAAGTATAAGCTAGATAGGTGCTACAGGGTCTTTCTAGTATGTGTATAGATAGTAGGTTTAAGTACATAGAATGTTAAGCGTTTTTATTTTTGTACACAAATATTTTGTTATTTTCTTTTTTCTTTCCTGCTTTGCATATGCTGAAGCACCAACTTTATAATATTTCAACATATTTTTATTGTTTCTCTTTCCTATTTTTTTCAAATCAAATTCTTTCCAAACACAAATATTACACACACAGTATTGGGTAACAAACTTGTTGGAAATAAATGCCTTTTTTTATTATTCTATAACCCATCCACAAGACTCGTTTGAATACAAGCTTGTGTGAAGTAGCCCAGCTCGCTGTAATACTTTTACAAGTAATATAGAGATACGATATCATCGGGTCTATACAAGAAACGTGAACACTAAATGGAAACTGTTAGCTTCACATTAGCATCTTAATACTTAGTAGGCCTTAACAATAAGTGCCTCTTAGATTTTTCGTTTTGGTAAATTTGTCCTTTTGACAAAGCAATTTGTTATTTTGTTTTATAACTTCTCTATATTTATGAAACCCTATGTAATATTGTAAAGAAATAATCTGGAATTTTCAAGCCTGACGATGGCCTGTGGCAGAACCACTAGGCCGAAGTTAGTTCATTCTTTCTTACGCTAAATACGTGTTTTGTTTTATTTTATTTTGACTTATTATTATTATATATATTATTTTTTTCCTTCCTAGGATAATAATCTACTTCTGTGACAAAACTGCAAATTTTGTTGTATTTTTTCAGAATAAGGAGTGTCTCGCCACAAGAATGATTGATACAACAAGACCAAACAGGTGTCAACTGATCTAATTATAACTACCTCAAATAAAGAAAAATGATGAAATAGAAAAATAGGACTTTGTCTGCAAAAAACTTCTATAGCTATTTTCTTATTTTAACACAAATTTAAATACTCTAGTTGAAACGAGCAATTTCTTCAAACAATAATACATTGATTATATTCAAGGTAACAGAAGACAGCTGACGTATAAAAGTACTTGCTGACGTTACAGGTCATATTCTGGAGACATAATGACAGAAATTATATGGACGTAATGCTAATGAAAAAAAATACAATGATCACTGGTTTGCTGAAAGCCGAACAATACCAACAAAAAGGTGACTCACAGCAGCGAGAAAATAATATAAGGGACAACATAAGGAAGCGGCAAGGTTAGGAGTTATTGGTTGCTAAAAGCACCTCTTAATAAACAGGTACATTGCCCAGAATTTAATGGAAGGCCAAAGTGCGAGACAGTTTTAGAGTAATCAGAGGCAACCGACATTAACCTGGTTAATCTGGAGACCAAGGGTGCTTATACCTGGACATTTGATAAGATTGTGTTATACCAGTCAGAAATTACAAAAGATTCATTATCAAATAAGAATTTTAAAGTAATAGAGAATTGACCATGTAAGATATCTTAAGGAATTTCATATACAGGGTGTTCCGCGAGAAAAGGGCCAACATTTCGTGACGCGTTCCTTAAGTAAATTCCAGTTCAAAATATTCTACGAACATGGGTCCAACAAAGAGTCAGAAACAAGAGGTTCCTGAACGAGGTTAAAAAAAAATTTAATAGCGTGTCCTGGTCTCCCCGTTTATTGAATTTAAATGCTATGAATTTAAATGGAACCGTATAAAGCAAAGCTTAGTGTAAGTAGAGAAATCATATACCAGCGCTGAACTTCTTCAAAAAGTTAATAATATATCTGAGAATCTAAGAAATAACCACCGTATTATTGGAAAAGCCATAAGTCAGATTAGTATATCGACTAGCATACACTTACGATGTCAAGGTGGTGACTTTGACCAACTATTGTGAACATTTGCGTAAATAGTATTATTTTTTTGTTAACTAAAATAATTTATGAACATTATTGTATGTTATGTCCCATGACCACTATTAAATTTACAAAAAAAAAATTATCGCGATAAGCAAGCATTTGCCGGCCCATAATCATGGACATGATATTTTCGACTCGAATTTACTTAAGGAACATGGAGTAAAATTTTGTTCCTTACGTTGCTGGATATCCTGTCTGTACAGGATATTAGTATATAAGTGCGAGAAACTTTATGGGTAATTCGGCATTAAAAAATAACAGTCTACTAAACAAATGTATGTCCGCGAATTTTTCGTTTTCCGAGATACGTGTTAACATTTTTCTTACAAAGTATCGATGGTACCATTGATGGTTTTTCGTCATTTCTGAATTCCTTGTTTTATAAATGCAGAATTGTTTGACCACATAATTTTGGTATTGGAATGTAATGGTATCGCCATCGAAGTAATGGTATTGGTCACTAATCTTAATGATAGCACGCAGAATTGTATTCAGGACGTAGGGAATCCCTTCAAACAATATTTGCTCATCTTCACCAACATTTGTTTTAAAAAGGCGCATTTATCAAATAAACGGCTAATTGCACTCTCGAGAAGTACGGAGTGTGCGAGTAAAAGAAGCAGTTTGCGGTCTGAAGCAAGTACTCACAAAATTTCCAATACATTGAATGTAAGTAACTTCAAAAAATGATATTTAAAATTCTTAACAAATATCAATTGTATTAATTCCATATCCGACCAAGTGTGCAAGCTCTACTACTTTTTTCCGCGCTTATTTTTTTGCCAAACACGTTAATTAAATCGTCAAATTCGTAATTCCAAAAGAAGTTTTGTTTACGGACAATCAGTTATGGGATGATAAAAATTCACATGGAATTTTTGAATCTCTTTTTTAGCATCCGTTTTCAGTAAAACGTCTTAAGATTAAATTTTTTATTATATAATTAAAAGATTCCTCTACAGCTGAGACAGCAGCTCCTATGGTTCATGTTTGATGGTGCACTAGCTAATTTTAACATTAATGTACGTAATCACTTAGAAACAGTATACCTAACTCTTTGGATAGGTAAGGAACATTGACCTGCTTGATCGCCGGATTTAAATTATCTAGATATTTGCATTCGGGGTTGTTGTAACTCCTTAGTTTATGCCACTCTAATCGGAAAGGCTGATTACCTGAGGAATCAAATTATAGCCGGCTGTGAGACAAGCAATACACCAGGAATATTTGCGCGAATACGAATGAATATTAATGAGAATTGAATCTTGTGTCACGTTTGCGGGAGGTTTTTTTAAAAATTTGTTGTAGCTTTGTGGCTTTAAAATGTTCTTAGTGTTACTTCCTGTTACTGTTATTTATTCTGGTTTGTTATTATAGTGGATAGTTCTTGATAATGTATTGCAGCAATATACGCGTTGTAAAAAGTAATTATTCATTTTTTTGCATAAAAACGGCGCCTCTTTGAAAATGAGAAATTCAAAATTTATTTTTAATTTGAAGTATGTTGAAAGCATATCATATTTTTCATTAAAAGAAATTAGACCCATTACCCGTGCACGCGCCAATAATGCATATAAAATTACAAATCTCTTAAAAACCGCACCAAATTTCATTTGTATATCTCAATAGGTCTTAGTGCAGCAGTAAATGAATCGGTTATAAGAAAAACTTTAGCATCTCGGAAAACGAGACATTTGCGGATATTGTTAACTTGTTATAATAGTTGAATGGAAGAATCACCCCCTGAAGTTTGTCGCGTTTATTTACTTAACACTCTGTATACTCCATACACAAGCTAACACATGCTCAAAGCAAAAATAAGCTTTAATTAAACAAAGAAAGGAGACAGTATTGAATGATGGTTCGAATAAAAGCTTATAAGTTAGGTTTTGTTCCAGTTGGTTTGCGTTGTGATTTTATCATATATTCATTAAAGGGAACCAAGGGTTCCACATGAGATATGACTGGATTAGCGCCTTTTTGTTTTTTGTTTGTTACTGCTCAGTTTGTTCCTATAATTAATTAAGAATTGCATGTATTACCAACAGATGTTTTTTGAATACGCCTTACAATCCCCTTCATAAATACAGCAATCAAAATAATAGCAGTACTAAGCTATAAGTGCTAAAACACACACTCGCGTTTACAAAAACGCGATTTTTAAAAGTTTATTTAACCATGTCTTACATCTTTAGCGATATTCGCGAACGAGGGAATGCTCCTAAGCCATCGATATACGTACATATGTATATCCTGTTTAAATATCTTAGTATCTAAAAAAAACCACAATATGGACGTAAAAGTACAATATATATATAACTGGAAAATTTTTTTTAAAGATATATTCGATTAACCTTTTTTAATTTTCCTATTGTTTTGTACCTATGCCTTTAATTGAAGAATGAATTTTGGTCGATCTTTTGAGTCGATATACCATTGGAATATTGAGGGTACCGTTTTAAACAGGAATATTTCTCAAATGAGTCTTTAGTTCGGATTGCTTTTTTTGTTTTTTAATTTTACATTAAAAATCTATTTTTGATGAACTTTGTGAAAAAGTGTTTGTGCTTTGAATGTATCGCCAGAAGACAACATTTAGCCTCGAGACATCTTGGAGTATCCCTTCTAGTACTAGCCAACAAGTCATTAGGCGTTATATAGTTGAAGTAGCAAAAATGTAATATTACGAACAATTTGTATTAATTATAGATAAATTTGTTTTTTTCGCAGATTTGAACGGTGATTCTTATGAAATCAGATTTTTTTTGGATTAATTGGATTTACAAATTACACATACGCACATATTAGATTCTTCGAGAAGAACTTTACACACAGTCCTACATAAACAGGGGCCAATAATTACTACCGATATATTAAATATATATAAAACTATTTAAAACGAGATAATTTTACAGGTCCTTTCTAAAAGCGATTGCGGTAATGCCGAACTAGAGCGAAGTGATTACATCGTCTGAAATAGCACAGTGATATTAATATAATCATAAAATGTACATTTTAGAATCCGCCGAAGACAAGTTCTTGCATTTGTTCGGTTGACGATTTCTGGAGAAATCCAATTTTCTTAAAAGATGAGAAAATTACAGTATCAGAAGCGGATTTATGGAAGAGGGAGGTTTCCGTCATTTCCTCCAAAATTTTCCTAAAAATTAAAATGATCTGGGATCCTTAAATAAAAAGTGATCGTAAAAAAAAATTAATAGTATTGAAAACAAAATGTTCAAAATATGTAGATTCAAACGTTTTGCATCACCCTAAATTTCCGAAAGTTTTTTTTATCGGCAAAGTGAAGCATTTTAGTTGTTTTCTTAATTAAAACTAATCAATAAGTTTCTAATCTATTTTTGCCGATAAAAAAAAGTTCCGGAAATTTAGGGTGATGCAAAACTTTTGAATCTATGTTTTTTAATACTGTATAGTATTTTATCAATATTCGCGGGTATTTCTAAGAAATAATATATAATCAAGATAATAAGATATATCTCAAAAATATGTGATTTAGTACAGTAGTGGCCAAAAGTAAAATAGACAAAATATTATTTTCATATAATTGTTTAAAGATTTACCCACAGGTCCCCTAGATTTTAAATTATTGTTATTTGTAAGGCGGTCTATAAAAAGATACCAATAAATGTCAGTTAAATATTTTGCTTGCTATCAGATAAAGCAATAATATAAATATAGCTGGGCAAAAGTAGATAGACAAAAACAATTTTGGATTTTTTTTCTAGATATTTATAAAATAAAATTAGTATAGTATTGCTTCTCTTTAACTCAAGGTGCAACATGCCACGGGGAATTAGATTCTCTCTTGATTTAAGACAACCCATTATTAATGCATATCGCGCGGGTGATCGTCAAATTGATATTGCTCGTAGATTTGATGTTAAAAGAAAAGCTGTTTGGGCAATTATCAAAAGATATGAAAGGACAGGATCATTAGAGCCAAAAAATAAATCTGGTCGACCAAAAAAAATGGACATTAGAGCTGTACGCAAATTAAAACAAATTAGCCAGAATAACCCTTTCATGACTTCTCGTCAAATTCAGATAGGATTACAGGCTCTAGGGATTTGTAATGTGTCCTCAAGGACTGTAAGACGAAGATTGGTAGAAGAGAATCTATTTGCACGTAGGCCAGCAAAAAAACCATTGCTTCCCAAAAAGAATCGCTTAGCCCGATTGGAATTTGCTCGTCAGCATATACACTGGACAAAGCATAAATGGAAACGTGTTTGCTGGAGCGACGAATCGAAGTTTAATTTGTTTAATTCCGTTGGAATTCAATATGTTAGACGTCCTTCCAAGTACACAAAACCCACAGTTAAGCATGGAGGTGGATAAGTGATGGTTTGGGGTTGCTTCTCAGGTTATGGAATGGGTCCGTTACATCGCAGCATAGAGGGCATAATGGACAGGTTTATGTACAGGGATATTCTCAGAGATGTTATGTTGTCCTATATCGAAGACAATTTACCACTGAGATTCCAACTCCAGCAAGATAATGACCCGAAGCATTCCTCCAAAATTATGAAGCAATTTTTCGAAGAAGAAAGCATACCAGTTTTAAAATGGCCATCCCAGTCACCCGATCTTAATCCCATCGAAAATTTTTGGGAAATTGTAGATCGTGATATTAGGGATACAAACCATTCAAATAAAGGTGAATTATTCGAACGGTTGCAACAGAAATGGAAAAATATTGGTTTTAAACTCATAGACAATCCTATTGAATCAATGCCACGTAGTCGTCAGGCTGTAATAGACAATAATGGGTATTTTTTCAAAATATTGTAGATGGTTTAGTTTGTAATTTAAAAAAAATACTTCGAAAAAAAAAGAGTATTGGTTATTTTTTAAATTTGTCTATCTACTTTTATCCAGTGTATATTTAGTTATTTCTTATTATTTACCAAATTAGGTGATTATTTCTAAAGAATGTTTTATTATTTTTATGCATGTTTATGTTGCCCATAATATACTTAAATATCTTTATTATAGAATTTTTATTTCCTTTGATTTTTTAAAAAAACCATTTGTCTATCTACTTTTGGCCATTACTGTATATGCATTTCAGATGTGCTTATAGTTATTATCTAAGGCATTTAATTTGTAATCCTGAATTTTGCATTAAATTGAATATTTGAGTCGATTTTCTTTTTCCCTGACAAGAAAGGTAGTATCCGGCAGCAAAAACTGCAACTGTGCAGTTCTCTCTCGCTCTCTGTTATTTTTCACTACCTTCATAATGAATTTTGTTTGAACTCTAGGATCAGTTGGTAAGAAGGAAGTAAGTTAGCGTTATACCTTTTGCATTAAATATATATATTACAACAAATAAGTGGAGATGAAATGTGATAGCTGTTGGCACATGCTATATGCCATCCGCTACGATGTCGAAAACGAACAAGTTTGCACATGCAGGATATACAGGTAGGGAGTGACTAAATCTAATCCTAAGTCATTATCTACAATCACTATTATATGGTATAGAGATTTTTATATACAGAGCAGAAAAAATGTTTCAAGTAGAATGAGTTAATAAGAATTATAATAGTTGCAAGATATTTTTTGTGAAGTGTGAGAATACAAGTTTTGCTTGTGTTAAGTTATATCATGTATGAATGATCTAAATAAACATGAGAAAAAAAGAAAATCTTAATACATCTTTTCGCCATTAAAATTTTTTCTTATAACTTTATTTTATATTATCCTTATATTGTACAATAGAATATGAAAAGCATAAAACTAGAAGTTTACCATAACCAAATCATATAGAAAATATAAACAATAAGACGATTGTTTTTCCAATTTCTTGTATTGTTTCTAAATTTAAGCTTTTTAGTTATACAAAAATGTTCTTTTTTAAACTTTGTAAAGACTAGCTCGTTAAATCAGTAAATGAACTTCTCTGCCGAGGGCAAATTCACTGCATTCAATCTAATGAAGTCTATTAGCGCAAAAATCGGTAGTTAAAATAACGATAATTGCTTATTTATTTTTAGTAAAAATCTTAACATTGTTCGGAAATATCGCCGGCAAAAGTTCCCGGAGGTGGTAAAATGGCAAAACAATTTCTTTTCTTTTTTTAATTATTATTTTGCTAAATCTCTTCGAAAAAACAAGAAAAATTGAAATGTTTTTATAAAATTTATTCGATTTTTTGCATATGCTCTAAATAAAACTATAATTAAACTATATACAGATTTTTGGTGAAAGATCATTATAAGAAACATTCTCTTGATTCCTATTTATTATTTTCTAGGCAGACGGTAAAAAATGATGGATGAACTGAAGATTCTTGGCAAGGCAACAGTTCGGCCATAAGTTTTGGACAGAAAATATTGAATGATCATTGAGAACGTATATATATTTTATTATAATTTATTGCCCCACAATGTTGTACCATTTATGTTACAACATGAAATAAATTATGCTGTAATATTAGCGTGGTTGAAGTCGGTATTTCAAAATTTATAATTAAACGTATCGTGGAAACTATGTTTGAGTCTAAGATTAAACTAGATAAAATTTTTGAAAAATCACTGCACATTTTGTATATTATATTCTATTGTTTTATATAATGTTTAAATTAGTTCGGTTTTTTCCTTAAAGAGTTAACTATATATAAAATAAAACGGATCTTTTTAAACGTTTCAAGATATATAAAGATTTATTGCAATCTATTTAAAAATAGAGTAAAATGTTGCCGCAAACAGTTTACTGAGCTTTGTAATACCTTTAGTTTGTTCAAAAGTATTCTAAGCATAAAAGACCAGTTTCGTTGTTTAGAAAATTTATTATAACTATAATAAGTTTCAACAAAGATGTCATTAAACATAATCAAATTTGTTTGATGTTTTTAATCGAATCAAGAATAAATATATAGTTTTTCATATTATGTTACTTTTAATGCAATACAAGAATGTATTATATTAGATTCTTAAGTTCCATTTAACATCTATACAGCCCAGTTGCTTTCTGGAAAATTTTCGCCAACTCCTAAAGATTCTTAATGGGATCTGGATACTGGTGATCGTTTTAAGCATTAAATTTTATTCCCTCAAACCATTTTTTGGCAGCCTGTTTGGGATCAATATGGTGTTGGAACGAGAATCTTAGTAGCATTCTCTATTCGGCGTAACGCACCATTACATGTTCCAATATAGTACGATCTACAAGACTATACATTTTTCGAATCATTTGGTAGATTTGTCTCGTTCCAGAACCTTAAACCAACCTCAAACCATTATATTTTCGCCTCCCTGCTTAAGGGTACCAGAACCATATTTAGGATTAATTCTTTTTTTGCTGGAAGATACACGAATCGTGTTCCATTATTTATAGGTGATTATTTTATTATTTAATTATTTATATTTCATTCTTTATACAGGGTGTTATTTAAGTACGTGGTCAAATGCCAGGAGGTCTATCTATTCTATGAGTAGTTTCAAAATGAAAAGTTTACATAAACATAGGTCCAGAAATGCTTCAGATACAGGGTGAAAAACTTTCTTTAAAAATCGGTTTTTCCTAAATATCTTAATAAGCTTTCAGTCGATTTTGTTCAAATTTAACAGTGATATTAAGGGCAGTAAGAGGCTAATTAAAATTATTAAATCCAGTGGCGTCCTGGAAGACAGCCCAACCAATATTTTTGACATAAAAATTATGCGCCACAGACTTTTTTCCAATGTTTTTATTTGTTTCGAATTAAGCAGCTAAAAATACAACTTTTTTGTCTCCTGAGTTTCTTACATATCTCTCTTCGTTTGCGAGATAAAAAAAATATAATCACTTTATTGCATGTCCTCGGGAAAATAACATAAGAAATATTAGAACCACCAAACTAATAAAGCAATGAAAATTAGAGGAAAGTCGTCGCTTGAATGTTTTCGCACAGATAAGAAAAATTAACCTAAAATAATCACATAACTAATAGGCGCATTTATCAAGAAAGATACCCTCATCGCATTATACCAAATAGACAAACATTTGTGAGCATATTTCAAAGCCTGTGCGAATCAGGCACATTTCAAAGGTCGGCTGCGTAATTGGGAGCCCTGCCACAGTAAGAACAGTGAAGATTGAGGAAGCGGTTTTACATGAACTTGAGCCTCGATACAAGTACACGAAAATTTCAGAACAATTAAATATTTCTTACTTTACTGTATGACAGATTTTAAGAGAATATCAAATGTATCCTTACCACATACAGCGTGTTCAAGCGTTATACCTGCCGATTTTCCCCAACAAGCTGTTTATTGTACCTGGCTTTTGCAACAATAGGTAGCGTTTCCAAGATTTCTATACCGTACTTTATTTACCGATGAAGCGTGTTTCTCCCGAAATTCAATTATGAACTTTCACAATAATCATATCTGGGCTGAAGAAAATCCCCATCGGTTACAGAAGTTAGTTTTCAGCAACAGTTTTCCGTGAATCTTTGGGTTGGTGTTGTAGATGATTATCTCATTGGACCTCAATTTTTACCCTTAAGATTAAATGGTCAAGAATATCTTAAGTTTTTGGAATTTATTTTACCTGGACTATTAGAAAATGTACCGCTGGAAGTAAGAAGAGCAATGTGGCTCATGCATGATGGGGCTTCACCTCACTTCAGCATAATATCTCGTCAATTTTTGGATGCAACTTTTGGAGAAAAGTGGATCGGGCGCGCAGCTCCACAGTCATGGCCACCCAGGTCACCAGATTTAAATTTATTTAAGTTAAATTTTTTTTCTTTGGGGGCATTTAAAGTTCCTCGTTTACAAAACTCCAGTCAACAATGAAGAAGAATTAACCTAGCGGATACGGGATCAGATAAGACATACGGCGGGAATATTTCAACAAGTTCGGCAATCAATGTTAAGGCGAGCTAATGTTTGCATTGAGGTTGAAGGAGGGCATTTTCAGCAACTGTTATAAGGCTGGTGTTATTTATTGTTATATTTTTTTATTGAAATAAAAGTTTAAGGGTACATTTAAAAATAGGTTTTTTTACGAAACGAAATCGACTGAAAGCTTATTAAGATATTTAGGAAAAACCTATTTTTAAAAAAAGTTTGACACCCTTTATTTTGAAAATGAAATTTCCGGACCCATGTTTATGTGAACTTTTCATCTTAAAATAACTCATAGAATCACCTCCTGGAGTTTGGCCACGTACTTAAATAACACCCTGTAGATTAAGTGGCCTAATCGAGTCAAAATTTGATTTGCAGACAGCCGCTAATTATTCTGACTTGGCTTCTATACTTTTTTTCTGTTAAATCTATAGACTAGTGGTTTCCACGATTTATTAATTATCTTCCTTCTGGTTTACAACAAATTTATGAACAACCGCACTTCAACAAATCTAAGCTCAAGACAAAAAATTGAAGAACACCTTAAAGTAGAAAATACGTAGATATACGAAAATTGAATATTGATTTTGTCTAATAAGTAATCATAAAACATATTTACATTTATGACTATATTATGTGAATATTATAATTCCTATAAATCTACTACTGGTCACTGTTAAAACATTACTTAGGTGCGCTTTGAACTCGCGCTATGATAAATGCGCTATACAATTCCGTATGTTAAAGCGTACTTATCTTAGCGTTTTCAATATACTTAGTTTGTTATATTCATGCACCATGTTTTGTTTACTTTATTTTACCAATCTTTATACTATAAATTTGTAAACCCAATTTCTTTGTTAATTGATTTTTTAAATTAAAATAATAATTTATTAAGCATAAGAAAATGTGGTTTGAAAAATGCGTGGATCAAATATTTTATTATTGTGCCAATCTACGTAATAATTTGTTCTAATTTATGACATAGATTGGAAAAAAATTAACACCAGGAGTTCTTTTAAAAAATAATACGTTTATGATTGTTATTTTTCTTAATTGCATTTCAGTCAGTAAATCAAATATTAATAAGTTTCTGAAGACTGTAAAAATGCTTCCACGATAAATCCGAGTGTTAAAATGGTAATTCCTTTACTTTTATGGTGCCAGAGATTCAAGAATGACTCTTTTGGGCCGTAATAAATTTACAAAATTGTTATTTATTAATATGGAATCATTTAAAATGAAAATATTTGAGAGAAAGTATTTAAAAATACAAAATGATTATATAGGTGGGAACCGAGCAATTTATTCCAATTTTATTCAATAGTATTAATCAAAGGATCTATATAAAAAGAGTTGATGGAGACTGTCAATACATTTAAAGCAAACATTCTAAAAAGGTCTCACGATATTTTAGTGTATTAAATCGGACGGAAACGAAGTTACCTTCTTATAGTTTATGGTGCCAGGTATCGAGACTGATACTTTTTTGACTATAAGGCCATAATTGTTCTTTTTGGTCATTTATGTCTATGTATTACACTCGTCTATCGTTTATTATTTTGTTACATTAAATAATAATAAATCAGCATTATAGGAAAGCCAATACAGTTTACAAGGTTTTGAAAAGTAACTCAGTCCTAACTTGACTTGTCAGTTTTCTAGAGAATTATCAATAAAGACTAAAAAAAAAATACAAATTCAATATGGGCGCACATAAGCAAAATCGTACTGAAGACCGTACAAATTGTACCGTTTTAACATATTAAAGCATATTTAGAATTGTTAGAAAGAAACAATAGTAAAAATGTTGAAATATAGATTAACTACCCTAATCTGTTATAATAAATAGCATAAAAAGCATTATCAAAATGAAATAAGTGTCCAAAAAACTCAAAAATTGCCTTACACTAAAGAAAAGATACTTGAACAGTAGAGAACAATAAAAAAGCATGAATTACTACAACAATATTTTTTTCCTTCAGCCCTTTTCTACGCAGTTATATGCCTCTAAGCATGCATCTGAAAACTGTATAATTTCATGAATTTTTAGTACATTCAAGACGGCTGCACAGTTGTGTTTTCTAGGGAGGTACTACCTTACATAGGGTAAACTACCCAATGATTGGCACTTTAAGGTAGTGTTATTAATAAATGCGTTCCTAAAATTATAAATTTAATTTTAAGCCAATAATAGTAATTTTTATTAAATATCTAATAATTTAATACCTGTAATTTATTCATTTTGTTATTCGTTTTATATTCTTTGACCCAAATTTTATTTAATTCGTTACAATTGAGAAAATTTCCAATTATTGGCACCAAATATTTTTAGCAAAATAGCAAGGTACCTAGGTATTGTATGATATTTTAAAGTAAAACAAAAATTATGAAAATACAACAAAAATTTTGAAACTTAGTCCAATACATAAAAAAAATTCTAGTCATCGTTGGGATTTTGTTTGCTTACCTATGCAGGTTTTACAAATAAAACTTTCTGTATAAATTTTATTTTTAGTTAAGCAACTAACATGATAAGTTCTGGCGCAGTTCTTGCATCTTATTCCTATGTTAGTCCTATATATATTATTTGTGCAAATAAAACATATTCCGCGGGGAACAACAATGTTGTTTTCTGGTAAAAATGGAATTGACGAACGATCGGGACTTTCAGGGAGAAGATTTTTTATGTGAGAGAGATTGGTTTTTAAACTTATAGCAAAAGTTTCTGGTTCTGGAGATTTATGAAAATACTGTCCGGTTGAGTATGGCAAGTCATAGCCATTATTATTAATTATGGTACCAAAGCTTCTACTAGGAGTCGACCCAAAATTGGATTCAAAATTGGACTTTGCTTGAGCTGTGTCATATTTGTTAAAAAAATTGTCAGATTTTTTGCCTTTTTGTTTGTTCTTCGCGTTTTTTATAGGTTGCTTCTTTTGAGTCTTCTCTTTTAAATTCTGTTTTTGTTTTTGCTGTTCTAATCTTTTTTGTTTATTCTCCTCTCTCGTCTTTTCTTTTTCTTCTTTAACTTTTTCCTTTTCTTCTATTTGCTTTTTATATTTAGTTGATGTAAGCACAAATGATGATCTCTCAGTTTGTCTTTTACCTGTCCTTTCGGGAGTTTTTGGGAAAATTTAAAAATCTTTAATGGATGAGTCTTTCTTGCAACTGTTATTAACTGTAATAATTTGTGTATTGCCAAACTTTTCCTCTATTTTCTTAGCGTCGCTCTGGATAATATACTCTGCACTGTTTGGATCGCTGACAACTAGATCCTCACTGTCTAATACACTGTTTTGATATTTTATTTCCTGGTGAAAATTTAAAATTGTTTCAGGTTCGTCGGGTAGTTTAGGCTTGTCGGGTGTAAAAGAAGCTTGTGCTTGTGTAAGAACTTTATTTTCTAATATGACAATTTTGTTTCTACCAACGTTGTCATTATTTAAGGGTTCGTCACAAAACACAATAGGTATATTTTCTATATTATTTTTGTCCAAAAATATTTCGTCATTGTTATGGACCAGGCTGTCATTTGGGTCTTCTATCTGTATATCTATCACATAGTTATCTTCATTAATTTCAGGTTCAGATTTAAAATACGCTTTCAGTTTTTGTAGTAATAAAAAATTTTCACAGCTTTCTTCACATCCAGTAAATGAAGCACCAGAATCATCAAGTTCTAATGATTTAGTGGCCTCAATAAGCTCAATAAACTTTTGATATGTTAGGAACTTATTATTATCATCAGTCTTATTTATGTCAGTCTTTTCATTATTGGAACTTGTCATTTTGTGATACTGCTTATTTAAACATTTGCTATAGTCGATTGAATCTGGATTCCAGGGATATGAGCCACAAGCTTTAAATCCGCTACGGGCAACTTCAGGTTTTAAAAAAAGTACAGCTTCTTTCAGGATTTTCGCAAAGTGATCCTTGCCAAACTTACAAAAAGGATTTTTTCGACGCCAATCCAAAAGCGACTTCTTGCACATTGCCTTAAGTGGTCTAAAGTTGGAGACATCTGCTGGCTGTAATATTCTTGTCGAGTTTGGGTAAAGGGCTATTAGAACAATGCCAAGTTCGGTACAAAGCGTACTAAGCTGATAGCTAAGGTGAGTTGCATGCCCGTCTAAGAATAAAATAACTGGGAATTCTATGTTTTTGGTTTTTAAATATGGATGGAGTATATTTTTGATATAATCTATAAAAAGTTCGGTCTTCATCCAGCCGTTATCGCTTAATCCAATTCCCCATGAGTCTGGAACACTATTAACGACTGCTTTTGATAAACGCTTATTGGGGTAGATTATTAAGGGTGGAGTGGTATCGCCTTGTGCCGAAAAGGTAAACTGTTAGATTCTTCTTGGCCTTCCCTTGATCAACCTCGTACACATTACGGGAACCTTTTGGTACTAGTACTTTTCCCATTTTGGGACAGAACTGAAAACAAGTTTCATCCCCGTTATAGATCCTGCTTGGGTCACTTAAAACGGAAAAAAGGTCTTTTTCTTTAAGGTAAGTTTCTATTTCAGAAAACCAGCCTCGTATGTTTTGCTCAGACACATTTGCTGAAGCCGCAGTTACTCCTTCGGGTGTTCGCTCTGTCAGAATTGGATGCCTCTTTAAAAATAGATTATACCAATGGTCACCAGGAATATTATTTTTAAATGGGGTGATTCTGTTATCTACATCCAAGTAGTTCTTTACAGATGCCTGAACATCTACTTTTCTTCGTGGAAAACCTTTTCTATGGCTATCTAGAATCCATTGAACCAGTTTATTTTCTTCGTCTTTTGTTAGATATGTATTTCGTCCAAATTCTGGTTTTGAAAATTTGGGGCCTAAACGGTATTGTAGCGTTTGCCTGGGTATGCCGTATTTTACAGCAACGGTTTTTTTTGCTACACCATCCCTTACTTCAGCCAATGCCTTCTGAAGCAGTTCTTCGGTGTATGATTTTGAATATTTTGTGTGTTTCTTTACTTTTGGCATCTGCAAGTAGAAATAAAAAGCAAGTTACATTAAACAGAATATAATTTTGAAGATACTTAAAAATATACAGAGATTATAACATACTTCTGATAATAAATTTTAAACATGTGAATATTTAATTACCCCTTAGTGCAAAAGGATCATATTGATTTAAATTTGTCTTTTATTTACTTAAATATAAAATAGTACAATTTAAAACCTACCTAACTTATTTATTAACCAAAAAGTCTTAAAAATACACTTAGGTAGGAATTATTTTTAAATTAGATTAGGAACATTAAAATTACCGCCAAATCTATATTTTGGCACCCATGCCAATAATTAGTTTTTGTCAAGTTATGGTTTTTAAATGTTGGCACCCTATAAACCGGTGTAAAATAATAGTTTTTATAGCTGAAAACATGGTAACAACAAACGTACAGGGTCTATAAAAGTGTATAACAATTTGTACACTATATATGAAGAGCCAAAATAGCTTACAGAGGATTTAAAAAAAGTAATTTCCTTACGAAAAAGCTAAAAACCTACCTTGTTTGGTAACAGCGTCACTTCTAACACACAAAACATCCGCCATACTAGTTTTAAGATGCACGCGCAGTTGTCTAGTAGTAAGAGAAACGTTGCCAAATGTAAAAAGAAAAACGAGAATTTAGATATTTTGCATCGATTTCTTATTATTATAACTTTAATTTTAGAGTGCCAATCGATGGTCTGGTGCCAACATTTGGGTGGTTTACCCTATATTCTTAGCTTTTACACCCTGTATAATGAGAACTAAAAAAACATACTTTAAGCATAAAACGAACGGTTATCGGAATTTTTTTTCGGTAAAAAAAATAAAACAAATTGGTCGGTAGATAAGGTCGGCTTCTAATATTAAGCAAAGTTATAAAAAATAAAAATATCATTTTCCTTCATTAAATTAAAAAGTATATTATTTTTTTAGGTTTATAACCGAATTAGGACCTATGTATATAAACTTACTTGAATGATATTTTGCGGCATTTCACGGTAAAACGGTAAATCCCCTTATTTTATGGTCTCAGGTATTCGAGGATGACTATTAGGCTGTATAACTGACAAAAATTGTAAACTAAGTGTTTTTTTTATATCGTTTTGAGCTTAGAACATTGAATAAACTAGAATAAAATATTGGCTGCTTTGGATTGAGCGCAACATCTACACAGCGGGCAGAGGGGATATTTTGTTCATAAACATACTTAGTATTATATGTTGCCAGTGATTACTCAATTTTAACCGACGAAAATAAAGTGATATAATAAATTATTATAATTAGCACAAACTGAGTTGCATTCTTTATTATAAATCAAAAAAAAAGAGTGAACGTCGTTTAATAAAAAAAACTATTTTGTACTATATTTACACTAAACACTAATAATAATTAATATTTTTAACTTGGATTCTTTAAAACTTGCAAATAGCAAGGCTGTAGATTTTGCTCAGAAATATTCTCGCGATAAAGGTATTTGGCAACTGCGCTCGTTTTTTACTTTTGGATGATGCACCTTTCGTATAATATTAGTATTAAAAAGATGTTTTGAGTGATTTCAGTGCGTTTTTTTAAATTAATATTATGACTAAAACTCCCCTTTTGCTGAAAAATGATAAAGGAATCTGAAGTGGGTCATATATATTGGAAAAAAGGAAATCCAAATCGTTCCTTTCACAGGCGAGTTAGGTGTCAATGGTGTCATCCATCTAGGTTATAATATTATATAAGACGGCATATTTGTAAAGTATCTATTAATTATTGGATACCAAAATATTAATATAAATGTGTAATTAATTATATTATTATATTCTAGCAAATTTATTGCTTATTCGAACCCGAAATGCCGCAAAATTAATGTGTGCAAAAATGAAGGTAGTGTCTGGTCGATATCCAACAACAAAATTCGAGAACGCAGCATATGTCGTTTGCCAACAACATATTTATAGTCGGCGTCCATTATTATTTAATCAATATAATGCCCTGTATCTCCTGGAATTCCAAAGGAGTTTTAATAATTTTTTGTCTAGACATTAACCATGGATAACTAAATCGGTTTATAGTGGATATAAACCGCGACAAACTAAGTTTTTTTTGTAAAAATTTATTAAAAGATACTATTTTTATTTATTAAAGATACTAAGAACTTTTTTCTGTAATATATAATAAATATCTAAACGGATTTGAGATGGTTAAAAACCTCTACAAACGAGAGTTTTTTTGATTAAAAATTATTGAGTAAGATGTATAACGTCTATAACTGTCAAAGGATATGGATAAAACTCTTCCTTATAGCCGTTAGGAGTTACAGAGCCCTTTATATTTTCTAACATCTAACAATTCAATAATTTTTTATCAAAAAACTTTTGTTTGTAGAGGTTTGCAACCATGTCAAATGCGTTTAGAAAAAAGATTGATTGAAATCCTTTGGGAGACTTTCAGTTCTTTAACATTCGACTTTTTTGTATAGGTTTATGACTACTATAAATCGATGTAGTTATTGATTGTTAATATCTGGACAAAAAAATATTAAAATTCCTTGGGAATTTCAGGAGATACAGGCATTATATCGATTAAATAACAGCGTGCGCGGACTATAAATAGGTTGCTATTGGAAAGTCAATTTAAGATCATTGTCTGAGAGATGGTGAACTCAAACAACCTCGCCTATGGCTAGGCTTATTCTAGGCATTCAAAGTTCTAAGGTTTTGAGTAAAGTTACGATAAGCCTTGTTTGCCATTTTTTCAGGTGAATTCTAAAGGTGCTAAAATATTTTTACTTTTGCAATAAGATTGTTCTTTTTTATAAATGCCGTGACATTTGACGACCTTTAAAGATATGCTGTTTTTCCTATCGATTTTCAATGTGTCGGTGATCGATGATTTATTTATATATATTTTATTTATATTGGCAAATAGAACTACTTTTTGTTATTGTATCACTTTCAATATATGCCCCACACGATATCGTCTACATCTAAAGTTTATATTCTTGTAAAAATACTCGTCTTATAACGTTTTTTTTCTCCACATTAAAAAGATACGGATATATCACACTCGAATCTTTAAACTCCTAAGGTTGTCTTACAACATAAGTAGTTCTTTTAGAACGTAGGTCGTTACGCAGGCATCGCCCATCATCAGTTAACTAGCAACCAAAAATAGACAAACATTGAGCGTTATTTTGTCAATCAAAATTTCTTGAAAGTTTTATATAGAATGGCGCAATATTTTTCTTTTTAATCCAATTGCGTATCCAGAACAGGCGTTTTTATGTTATCTGTTCGTTCGCAGTAAAATTTTTGTCTATTTCCGAATCAAAAACTATATAATTTGCATTTACATGTATAATTGCACTTAGTGCTATTTTAGATAAACTAGTTTCATGAAATTTTGATTGAAGTGTGTGAACAAAAAAACTTGTGATGGGAGAATTTAATGATTATTCAATAAGTTTCAAGGTCGCTGCCTCGCAAACGTAATTAACGATCGATTCTTGAAGCTCATTCCTTAAGCTCCCGAGTGCGCTTTTAACTCTCGTTTTCGAATTTAAATTGTCTATGACTAATGTGACTGACTATTAAAAAGTAAAAGACTTTAAAATAAGAAAAAATGGTTGAGTAAAATTAGCAGATACATTTCTTATTAAGTGTTTAAGTAATACAAAGTTTATTGGAGCGCCGCCAAGTATGCCTACAAGGCAATATGAATGAGAAAATTCATATTTTTATTTTATTTTTCTTATTCTAAGATTTTACGTAAATGTAAATTTTTCAATTTACCACTACCATAACTCACCACGCGTTTTAACAATTTAAGTTTTGAGAAGTCTTATATTTTGTAAAAATATTTACATTATGTTCTCATACTTAGGCTACCGCATTCATTACGTACTCTCGATTAAAACCGCATGACGAACGCAGTTGACCCAACTCATATTGATTCGATACTAATTATTAATACATTAGGATTCAGCATAAAGCGATTATTCTTTCATCTTGTTGTCTCACTTGACGATTTCGATGTTATCGCATTTGATTGTTTTTTTAATTATATATATTATTTGAATACTTCGCTAAAAATCAAATCCACGCCAGAATCGAATACTTATTTTATTGATAATCGAGTAGTCCCTTCAATAGACTTCGAATTCTTGACATAAAAAGGGTAACAAAGTAACAATATAGCCGTACGGCCGAATTATAAATATTTTGCAAAAAAAATGGATACATTTAAAATTGCGAGGATAAAGATACGTTTTCTATAGTTTTATTAATAATAATAAACGTGTGTTCTCTTTAGCGATTTGGCCTTTAAACGTTATTTTCTTATGTCTTATATTATTAAGATCAATCCTAAGCATGAATAATTTTTGAAGAAAGTTACACAAAAACAAAATAACATTAAAGCAATAAAAATGTATTCTTATTGTGAGGAAATAAAGACATTGCAACAACAGTCCCTCTTCTGCCTCCTCTGTTTCTGAACCCCAAAAACTTCGGAAGCATGAGGATCGTCCCCAACATAGAATCCCATACCAGTAATGCGACTCAAAGTATTTCTTGAGAATCTATGCTTCTTAAATTTCGAATTGCAAATAGGCTTATATAATGCAATTGGCTAAGTGAGATTTATCAGCTTACACAGTCAATTTGGTATCAAGGTAGAGTGAATAGAATAGTTCAAAAATCTAATTGGTTTATTTTTGTCATCAATTACTAAAAGCTCGGTAAGAAAATACTGGATTTTGCACTTCTTGTCAATGAGTTCACTAGAGGTAAACCAAGTAGTCATATCTTCCTGTGATTGACATTTCTTCTCAGAATGTCAATACTTTGGATAGTATTCAGCAGTGTTGTGTCATCTGCAAATAGAATTGTAAAGGATATGAACTACTATTACTTATCTCACTATATCGTTTACATAATAAGAAGGACCTCAGGACTCATCCCTGAGGAACTCCATGCTCATTCCTTGCATTAGCTGATTTTTTTATGACACGAAATATATCGATAACGTTTGGTAAAACGTTTCATCTCATGACTGATACTCAAGAAGTGAGGCGACAGCTTCAGTAATAGACAAACTATAGAACTTTATAGCACTAAAACCAAATTGATTTCTACTGAAAAGGTTGTTCTCTGAAAAGTATTGCTGTATTGTCATAAAAAAGCAACTGTATTGGTTTTTCACTAGGGATTCAAATGTTTTGCTAAATATAATATGTAAGATAGACATTGGGCGGTATCTATTAAGTTCATTCTAGTTATCTTTTTTTCAAACTGGCACCACACAAGCCAATTTTAGACAATCTAAAAAAAACACTTAACTTATAAATTGTGACTTAACCTACAAAGAGAAATGGAAAAGGAATGTTTTCCAAATAACGCCCTCTAGCGAGGTCCGAGGAAATCAACGCGACGATTAATTTCTTTTAAGGACCAAATCTTATTTGTTCTTTTAATTATACTCTATGGCATAAGAAGTGTTACACCCAGAAGGAATCATTTCTTCAACTTGATTTTTCGGCCACATAATCACTATATTAAAGCATGCTATGGTAACATCGACAATGATTTATCTTTGTTTTTGGTTATCATTCTTAAAATTTTATCTATTAGTTTTTGTGAAGAAAGCATTTTCTGTGAGCTGAATAATACACATATAGTTTTAGTTATTGCTCGTCGATGTACTAGTGTTAAGCATAACAAAATGCCTCAAGTTCGAAGACGTCAAATTTGTCACCATGTTAGCGATTTTGACAGGGGTAGAATTGCCTATCGAGATGTTGGTTTATCCTATCGCGAAATTGGCCGCCGTGTTAATTATTCTGCAATAATGGTGACGCGTGTATATCGGATATGGATAGAAGAAGGTAGAGGAACACGAAGAACGTCAACTAGTCAACCGAGTCGTACCACAGAGCGTCAAGATAGGTGCTTCAGACAACTAGCCTAACGAGATCGTTTTGCTACTCCGCGTCAGATCGCTGACCAATGGTTTGGAGAAGAAGGTAGACCTGTTACTATGCGTACACTCTATCATCGCATTCGAGCCTTTGGACTTTTCTCATACCTTCCACGGTTAGTGCGTTCTAACTGCGGACCACTATCGTCAGCGTTTGAAATGGAGCGGAGAAGGGCAACATTGGGAGGCAGAATGGCATAATGTCACCTTCGACGATGGCCGTAGAAGGATAAGACGCCACCGTGTAGAACAGCCTGACATTGGATGTGCTGCTGACAAGCATGTATACAGTACTGTTAGAGTAATGGCTTAAGAGGCTATTACCATAGCCGATCACCCCTACTCGTTGTTCGAGGTAATATGACTTGTGCGCGTTACGTTGATGATGTCCTACAAACCACTTTACTGCTTTATCTAGAGGGTCATCCACACGTCCTTGTTCAGCAAAACAACGCACGTCGCCATATTGCTCGTCATACTACGAACTTTCTTCAAGTAGCAGGTGCTGATTTGCCGTGGCCATCCCGTTCACCGGATATAAATCCCATCGAACATGTATGGGATATGATGGGTAGGAGACTAATCACTTTGCATTATCCGCCATGACTCTAGCACAGCTAATCTACGAAGTTCGAGTTGCTTGGAATGAGATGCTACAACCAGACATCGATCATTTCATTTTGTCGATGCCTAAAAATATACAGGAGTGTCACTAAACCCCTTTTTTTTCCTATTACTTGTCTATAAAGTAATTGTGTAAATTTTTGCAAATGTTATCGTTCTTGATGTAAGACTACTTCATTCCCAAAAAATTAAGTTAAAGAAATTATTCCTCTTTGGTGTAACATTTGTCAGTGAGTGTATATTACCCAATTTTTTCTCTAAAACTCTTGGATTATTTATTGCTAATATGTGGTACCTTGCCACTCTTAATCAAACACCTTATATATTTAGTACCTTTTTCTAATAGGAGAAATTTCGAAATTCTAAGACTTAGAAGTATTTACTAGTTCTTTGTATTGGTTTTGTCGGACCATTCGCTTCGTCCTTCGAATGAAAAAAATATTGTCGCACAATATCACATCCTCATTTTGGCTGTGTTTTTAGGTAGCTTTACCTACCTATTATATCCCTCAGAACTTTTACCTACCTCTGTATGAGGTGGGTAAAGATTTGTAGCTACGATTTCCGGTTACCTGTCACTAAATTTGGACTCTAAATATTGATTTTTAAGAAAATTGCTGTAGTAAACTTCTTTTTAAAATTTTATTTTGAAGATGTTCTAGGGGTTGTACTATTACTATATCTTAATTTAACGGTATGAAGACATATTCGGGTATCGTTATCCATTAATGAAATCAGGAAACTAAGAAGCGGCAACTCCGCTCGATGCAGCTATTGTCGAGCCAGCTGTGAACCGCGGAGGCCATCACATTTCCTATCATGTGCAAGTATACGAACTAAGTCGAATCAAGATCGTCTATATTCGTTCCTGAGTGTGCGCCGCCCTTGTTTAAACGAAAATAGACTTTAGTGACAGAATGTTTAAAGATCATGTGCAGTTGTGTCCCCGCACTTCCCTCAGTATCACTTGTATAATGATGCCATGGTTTTTTTGGTTTAGGGTTTAGTTAGGGGACGTAATTCCTGTTCAGTCGGGTATGAGGTGTGCGGGGTTTATGTGTGCATGTTCGGGCGCGCTGCCGATTTTTTTATTTTGTTATTTTTTTTGCTATCTGAGTGCTTCATGCTAATTAGTTTTAATAAAAGAAATCTTAGATGCTTTATAATTTTACGTGTTTCCACACTTGTGATGTCGCCTGAGTTTTACTTTTGAGATGGCTGGCGTTTTTATAGTGTTTTTCTCCCGTTTACTGTGATGTTCTATGATTACACTATACATTGTTGTGGTAAGTTTTGAATTACGTTTTGAATTATAATTTTTCCTGATTATGCAGTGTCTTTTATCATTGTTTATTTTCATATAATCTATAACTCAAAAATGGCGGATTAGGCAGGTACCTGAACTTAAAAACAAAACAAATAGGGATTATTAGATAAAGTTACAAATAGGGATAGTTAGCCAATTGTTTAATACCAAATTATTATAAAAAATTACTTGCACATGGTATACATAATAAACAATCAGTGAATGTATATCTGTGGTCTTCAAAAAAAATGTAAACAAAGGAAGTTTGCAACAAATGAATTAAATTTTTTTCTTAAGTAGTTAAAACTTAAACCTGTAACAACTGTGATGTTAGCACTAATTAACAAATATTTATTAATTACAATAAAACGCAAATCTCACCTAAATACATATATAAATACCTTAATTTTTTATCTAATCTTACAATTTCATTTAATGGATATTGTTTTGCTCTAATTTGAAAACATCGAAAGCCAAAATTTGAAACAGTATAGTTTTGGTGACTGCTTTCTTTCATTTCTTGCATTTTTACTGAAAGCTTAGAATTTACTATGGTCGGCTATACCATAGGCTAAACTGCCCTTTATTCTCAGGTTTCTTGAATACTTATTGGCTAGGGTAAAAATAAATCAAGGGTGTATGTGGAGCCAAAAATAATTATTAGTAGCAGAGCGTTTTCGGCCTTTTAGTCATCATCAGTACCAACTGAAGTTTTAAGGACGTTTTTATTAACAAAATAAACTAATTTCATGAAGTTTTGAATGGAAAAAAGTACTCACTTTTCAAGGTTATTTATTACTTATTTTGGTGCATTGTAACTACAAGGCACTATTTATAAATCAAATTTTAAGCAATAGACAAGATGACTGATTACATGTCACTATAAAATATAATAGTTAGGTTATGTTGTAGTCTATTATTCTTACAGCTAGTGTCTAAAGTTGGAAATTGCCAAATGTCAAATATAGTAGGTACTTAGGTAAAATAAGTGAGTTAAAAATGCTGTAAGAATTAGGTTTTCAGTTGTTAATAAAAATAAATAAAAAAGAAAATAAGTAAATGGTAGTCCTTACCAAGACTTGCTGATTTTGTACTTAATTCTTAACGTTTATTGATTTATTAATTTTTTTTAAGTTTTTTAAACCATCATTTTAACAATGGCATTGTTATCCTCCTGTGCATGAGTAAATACTTTTTAGTTTTCTATTCAAATTTGTAAGTAAAAGAACATTCTCCTAACTTTCTGTATTTAATCTACAGGATTTAATTGAATTTATTTGTTTGTAGAATTAAGTTTTTTTTTCATTAAAAACTGTTTTGAAATAAAATATACTGGTTTTTTATCAGCCATAAGCAAGTTTAAAGCAAAAATAAATAACCAGCTGTGCATGAGTCATTGGAAGTTATGTAAGCATGCTGCATAAACCATTTTCATTGTTTCCAAAAAACTGCTCTTTTATTTTAATTTCCTTGATAGATAGTGCACAATAAAGTAATTTTATACATCAAAATAAAGTCCCATAAATATTTTTCAAAACAATACAAAAATACAAGTGATATCATATTTTACAGTCTGATCCTCACCACCAGGCGAAATGCACACAATTTGCTATCCAACCTGAGTTGAATATTTGCTGGTTGGCTATAAATTTTAGTTTTCAAATAAACTTTAAAGAAAAAAAATTAAATCTGCTTGAAAGCTGTTTATTGAACCACTCTCAATAAAGAAATGTTGTAAAACAAATTGTTGAGATGCATTTCTTAAAGATGAAATAATGAAAGGGCTTATCACATTTTCCAAAAGGTTCAGATACAGTTAAATACGAATGTTTCTAGTTCATTTTTTTTCAGAAGGAATGACCTGATAATTTAGTTTTGAGAAATACTTTTATGGAAATTGTGTATGACCTTCCTGAAGGCACAGATTTCCGTTATGCTGATATCTACAATAGTATCTGTTAACTAATCCATTTAACACGAAGAAGTGAGTCGTAAGTAAAGCAAAAACTTTTGATCAAAACATTTCTCTGGTACATTCTTAAATTCATAATATTGGCAGTTTGGGGCACAATCTGTCACATATCACAAAAAAAGTAAAAAAATATCACAAAAATGAAAAAAAGTTTAGAACAGATTCCACAATATTAAAGAAAAAGGACAAAAACAAAAATTTCTACATATTATATAAAGAAATCCTATTATTTACAACTATATAATTGTTTAATATGTGGAGTTTAAAACTTCAGATTACTTATCAAATAGTCAAGGCCTAAATATCATATTTGTATTAGATTTAAAATTCATTATTTATTATTATTATTTATTTATATTATTCATTATTTATATTATTATTCACCTAACAGGAAATTATAAAACAAAATATAAAATTAAGGTTTTCAAACAGAAAGGTTTAGGTCTTTTTAAGAGCTACTTTTGAATAGTTATTTATCCTTTATACATATGCATGATAGCTATGTTTATGATGGCTAAGTGAACAGGTGGAAGTCCAATATTTACATTTTTTAAATTTAGCAGAAAAATCGGAGAATTACCTTTTAAAAATTTCTTTTTGGTGCTTTAGGTTAGATCAGAACAAAGATCGATAATCAGAACATAAAGGGCGACTGCGAGCAGCAACTCAGTTCAAGTTTTGTAAAAAGGTAATTTGGTGTTTCTGTTTTCACAGACAGAGAAACATTTTGTTTTAAAATATTTTACATCAAATCGAAATGAAACATTTTAAAGCAAAATGTTTCATTTTGTTATACACAAAATCATTTAAAAAAAAGTGCAAAACTAACCGCGAAAGCTAATATTCCATCCTGCGGATTCTGGTTGGTAACTTGTTGTGATCTATTGAGGCGCACGGAACCCAGCATAGCGCAAAATTGATATTAGAATAGAGTGATTTCACATATCAGGTGGCTTGCTAAAGTGTAACAAAACAAGGGCCGTTATCTGCCCCCTATCAATTGATCTAATTAAACCGCCTGTTCCGTCAATATTTTGCAGAGGAACATAGGATACAGGCTCATGGCCAGGACAAAACCCAGATGGATTGGTAAAGATAACATTAAACATATTAATAGAGAGCTGAAATGTGCTAACTTTTTAAAATTTCATGGAAAAGGGGTGTACTACCTATAGAGTGTAGATGAGTTAGAGGGTTTACTAATTTTGGACAGAAAAATTACATAATGCCTAACAAAGTTGCATAAACTAACAGTTAATTCAAACAAAACCAAATGGCTTACTTAATTTTTAATAATATTTAACTTACCTTATCTTCTGGCACTAGTTCAAGGGACTAGTTCAATTAAATATTTGAATATGTTTACTTCTTGGGTAAAACAAGTTATTATCTAGGGCTAGGGGATGCATAGATCAGGACAGATTAATAGAAAATTTACAAATTAATATTTAAGTTATAAAATAGAGTTTGAAAAGTATTGCTTTGTTAGATAATTATAGTAAACTGAATGATCTGAATCTTCATACGTCACAAGGAAAGAGGATTGTTCAGACTAACTAGAGAGATTTTTAGACGGAACCTATTTTGTTATGTTATTGCCTAACCTAACAACCATTATTGAATATTTATCCATCTTGGCCTGTTTTATACATGACACTTCTTCTATGGTAAAACAAAATAAGTGTAATGCATAAAACTGGCCAAGTATATTTGGAAAGCATAGTGAGCAGGTATAAATAGACCCATTTTTTGCAAAATAATCGCATTAAATCGAATTTAAGATTGTGAATAAAGGAAACCAAGGTAATAATGTAAGTTACGGGAACGAATATATATAAAATATTAGCCCTATACTAAATTGCAGAAATATAGAAAAGCGGCGGTAAGATTTTTGACATTTCAAAACTTCGCCGACGTCATTAGTTTTATATTTCGAAATATAGATATATAAATATATTCTAGTTGATTGTTTTTTTTTGTTTTGTCTAGCTGATTCGCTTAAAAGCGGCCTGATTTATAGTTTTGCACCCATATTTTTCCTCTTTAAAAAAGCTAGATCTAAATATCTTTGAAACTCAATCGTAGATTGAAAAGTTTTTACTTTATAACGGAGACACGGAATGCGAAAAAAATTTCATGATTTTTATAGTGTTTTTTTGGTCTAACTTGCGATATTATAAACCACCAATAGATCGATAGTGCAGAATCTGTATAAATCTTAATAACTCTGTTTCTCTATAAATCATCTTTCAAAATAATTTCCTCTCATAAAATCCTTTTTCGGGGAAATGAGGTACCGATCACAGGACCTTTCGGGCTAAAAAATCGTTAACTTTGGCCTATAGCAATTTAATCCGTTAATAGAGGCTTTAGTTTAGCTGCAAGTCAGGTATAAAAATATACCTTCGAAAAAAATAAGACGCTGTTAAACCTGCAATATTAAGTCGTTGTACAAATGGTTATAATAATGGTGAATTATGATTCACACCATTAATTTACGACAGATGGCATAATAATTATATTGATATATTTTAAAAAGTGAAAAATAGTGGCTCTGGTTTAGATAACATGTAATTGAATTATAAGGCAATGGGCAGCCAATGGGGATGTTATGCACATAGGTCTTCTAACGCATCCGTCGTGCCCCACCTAGTGTTAACAGAAGCCTTGGAAAAACCAATCAGGCACTCTGGTTTGACAGACCTAATGTCGCTGGGTAAACTGTAGGTGCTAGCCAGATAGGCCCTCCTTGATAACTTGGTCTGCAGTTTCATCCTCCTCCCAACATCATCGGCATGCCTGATTGTCCGCTGTGGTATGGAGATGGCGTTTTCAATGCCAGTGTTCGGTTAAAACACCTATCACTAGCCGAATTTCGCATCTCTTTAAGCGCAGTAGTTGTCTGGCAGAAGGCCCATCTATGTGTGCCTTTACCTATCTTATTCCAGGTACTTTCGTTCATCTCCGGAGGGTCCATTTGTCCAGTAGACTCTTCCACTAGCCCCTTGGGCTATACCGATTTTAAGTTCGGAACCTATCGGACACATGTAGTAAAGAAGGTTTTATAAAAAAGGTAAAAATTCCTCAGAGAAAAGAGAGTAAATCGCCTCTTGAGGCTGTCCCGAAACGGATAGAGAAGAAGATTAAAAAACGTCCACATCATAGTTCCATCCATATTTACACAACCATATGAGCCATTTTCAAGCAGACAGCTAGTAAATTTGGTAATTAGCAACTAGATCCAAGCGGCAATTTCTGGTAATAGTTTGTTTACAAGAATAACGAAATAAAATTTTTGACGTCATTATTATAACATAACCGTTATCAAGATTAATTCAAGGAATTCTATCGGTTACACCTGTCAGAATCGCAATACCAATATCAAATATGAAAAAATCTGGAAGTCAAGGGATAACTAAAGCATGCACTTTATATGTATTTACAAAATGTTCTTTTTTTGTTTAGTTTTTGCGGAATCTAACGATTTCCACATTAGGAATACATTTTCTTGTATTGAATTTTTCAATGACAACGCCAAATTTTTAATCGCAAAAAATTAACAAACGCAGTCAGAGAACGTTTTCAAATTATTCAAGCCGAACGATAAATGCATTTTGTGCTTTACATGGACGTTTTTGTGCTTTAGATAATGTTTTCGCGACGACAATCGACATTTTTAAAGGACGATTTAGAAAGTCCAACTATCCATAGCTAACATCAAAGTCCCTCGGTATAATCATAAAGGGCGTTCGGAAAACAATACTGCTAGAGTAGACAAAAGTCGACAACACTCAAAAGCCGAAAACAGCAATTGGGCTTTACCGATTCCATTATATGGCTGGGGTAAAAAAGATTTGCGGTTACATACATGCAGACTCCAAATAACACAGGAATTGAAGCCTATGGACATAATCCATAGCGAATAAGATAATAAGAATAATCATAAGAGAATAAGCAGAAAATGTTTCAGTGGAAATTATTCTTAGCGATAAAGCTGACTTTCAAATTGATGGCTTTTTAAACCCGTCCAATTGTGGTATTTGCGAAAAAAAAAATCAAAAAATATACGTTTTGTGTGCATTTTGTTCGCGAAACCTAATTGTTTTTTTTTTCATTCAGAGAATGTGTTGGGGTAATTCTCTGTAATGGGGTTCGACATAGGAACATGTTACTATAGTTTTTCTGCAGCTCTCCCAAACAGCAAAACAGGAGATTAGAAGCAAAATAACTGGCATAGAACCAATTTTTGTGTCGTAATGTAGTCGAAAATTTCTCGATACACATTACGTCATGCTAGTATGACGTAATGTATGCATGAACCGCTGCGGTCATTTAACTGATATCATCTTTCATACAAAACTGTAATCAACTACCCTCAAAGAGGTAATAAGTATTTGTTTATGGTTTTCAATTTAAGTACTTTTAATGTGGAAGTCTAAATTGAATGACCCTAATTGTCATTTACGTGATTTCATATATCAATTAATTCAGGTCCTAAATTAGTGTGTTTTCAACATTTTAAATTTTTTGTGACCCTTGTAATGTTTATTTATGGTAATAAGATTGAATTGCGTAAACTCCAGAAACTGTCATTTTTAAAAAGAATTTAATAATTATGTATTTATAGATTTCTGGACCATTAAACGGTATTTTTTCAAGTCTTGTAATTAGTAAAAAGGCGTAATTAGAACGTAAACTACAGTGAGGTGTGTCAAAAATTTACAATAAATGACTATCGCTACTGTCAAAAATAAGGTAGGTGGTAACTGGTTATACCGTTTTATATGAAGCTTCCGTCCCCAAGAAATGTGTACTCTATAAGATAACCTAAGGGGAGGATTTTTTTAGGCAAAGGGATGTGCGGTGCGGGGAAAAACGCACACCTGCATCAACTCTTTGTTGGGTTGCTATGCGGGCTCGAAAGAAATTATATTATTCCTTTAATAACTGAAAAAAATTTATAACTGATAAGAAGGGAAATATATGAAGCATATACAAGACAGCAATTGTGCCCATCCTGTGAGACTTTTGCGTAAAGCCTACCTTATTACTCATAGCAATAAAGATCTTAAAAGATGGGTCGATTGGTGGATACCCTGCCCTGTGTATTGCCAAAGTAAGCATATGAAGTTGATTTTAAGAACCCTAAATGGGCTACCATCCATCACCATCGAACTGACGTCACTGGTTGGTCAAAGTTTTATCTCCTTTCCTTTTTTTTACTCCATGAATAGTGACAATGACATGAAAATTTCTTTACGGTAACCAGCGCCGTCTGTTGGTGGACGGTTTTCGCCAATATTAGAGGAGATACACAAGTATTGTACCTTTTTATTGTATGTATTTTACACATGTTAGTTCAGAGAATCGAAAGCTCATGTTAATGCATTTACTAGCTTAATTAAATTAGCAAATTCCTAAAGTAAAATTATGTAAATACAGCTTTCTGTTAGTAAAAAACATTCTTAACACCCAATGAAATAGAAGAAGAAGCCTTTTATAATTAAATAAAAATCCTTTTACCACTAAAACCGTCAGTTTTAATCTTTTCCTATAGATACAAGTGTTGGGGAAGTGGTAAAATTACTTTTATTATAGTTCATGCTATTTTATATCATATATACAGTGCATTCACGAAACGAACAAATTTATTTAAAATTCAGGTATTTTTTTCTTTTATTTTTTGGACCCATCGGTTAGTATTATCACTTGCTAAAAATTTTCTATTTCATGGTGCCTCAAGCGTCAACATTAATTTTTTTTTAATAGTACACTCTGTATATTATGACGTGTTAGAATTCTATATCATATTCTGAAGACTTTTTGTATAGCAAACCTTATGCCTAAAGTCAATGGCTTGTCAAATGACAAACAGTTTCGTAAGAGACTAACGAAACATGAAATTAAAACATAAAAATATTCTAGATTTATTGCAACTAATGTTTAATTTGTTGTTCATTTGATTCAATGCCTCCTTTGCAATGAAACTCTTGGTTACAGGATTTCTCAAGTAGACTATTACGCCAACACTAATTTTTTATGTGATTTCTTAGGAAGTAAGTACATTTTATTATTTCAACGAACAGTTTCCAATTTTAGAACCTACTTGATAACGGTTTATCATACATTTGTGAGTACTACTATATGTATTTGTCAGATTAGTTGTCATTTCACACATTTTTTAGTAAAATGCCATTATCTGAGAAAGAACGAACTGAAATACTCATGATGATTGGTTTTGGAGACCGTTTGCGTACACAACAAGAAGTCTGTAATCTAATTAATGCAACTCATGGTGATCAAAATTGAATCAGCATTTAGGAAACATGCTCATCTAAGAAATTTATCTAAAGGAAAACCTCCAAAAGTATCTTAAGATGCTACGCTGAAAGTTCTATTAGAAAAGGAGAATAATCACCATAATCCGATTAGGCTGAATTGGAATCAGTAGGGTCATTGGCAAAAATAATTCGTATAAATAAACATCATCCTTATACCGTAAAACTGATACATGAATTGTTAAAAGACGATTTTGACTGCCGAGTACAGTTTTGTGAGCAGATTCTTGCGGCTAATAATTACAATGGAAATTTCTGGAAATGGATGATGACACCTTTACGCTCAATGGATACGTTAAAAATTATTATAGATATACACGAGCCTTTTGTTAAATAGAATCAATAACGTATAAATTAACACCCTCTGCTTTTTATAGGGTTAAAGCCCCTCCTGGTCAAAGGCTTGCACATATGGCTATTGAGCAGTTCCCCTTTGAACGGAAAACGGGGACCAAGCTTTATTAAAAAAAACATCCCAAAAAATTAAGGCGTAAATTGTTTTTGTGGGGCTACCCTGTATAAAATCTTTAAGCCTTCTATACAAGGCCAATTTAATCAATTTCTGATATTTGTAGTTTAATTTAATTTAGTATTAGACAAGATAATACAAATATTGAAATTTTTGTTTTAAAGCCAAATCACTTGGATTTTCATTCCGTCGAGCAATAAACTCCCTGAAAGCTTCCCTTGACTGTTTTCTTGTTGATCGAACTAGCACTCGAACCTTTATACCTGCATAATAAAACACAATTCCAACTGTGCAGGTAAATAACAGATGTTCGTGGAAAGCAGATATAAAAAAACTTGAATTCGGAACAGATGATGGCATTTTACATGTAGGTATACCTATATTATTTAAGTAAATATATTTGATATTTTTATTTTACGTAGTTCAGACTGTTGGTATCAATTTTCCTCAATGAGACTACTTATTTGAATTTAGTTCCTTATATTCTAATATATTTTTCAAATTCATGTCACATTTTCCTCACTTTTTATTAGATCGTTTTTAATACATCTGTTTTAGGAGAATTAAGGTAAGTACATACTCCATCGCTGTGTTATAAGGATTATATTATTTTATTTTTATTATAGTTATTCTTTTATTGTCATAAACTATAGTGAAATGCGTATAAGAGCCACTATATAATATATTAATTTATTCATTAAAATATAAAATTGTGTTTACATATTTTAAATAACAGTTAAAGTGACCATGTCAGACTAAATATAAGATTTGGTAATTTAACTTTACATTGTAAATATCCTAATATCAAAATTTACTCCTTGAAAATAAAAATAAGAATTTTATTCTAAAATAGAACAATTCACCTACTTAAAACCCTTCATTATGTATTCTTTCGGACAGGATGGCCGTTAGAAAAACCGGATGTAAACGTGCCATACTTGAACCACGCTCTATTAGATGGGAATATTTCATTCACTATCTTTCTTACACACTGACACTTCACTATTTCATCTGCTCCTCTTATGGGCCGGTATTATAAAACTATTTTGACAGATAACTTAAAGTTAACTTGTGAAATAACGTCACATATCACAATGTTAGTTATAGTAAATATAGTTAACTTCAAATGGAGAAGTTAACTTTATCGGGTGGATGGGGTATCAGTTAAAGTTAAGTTTTGACATATATTCTGTCAATAATTTTGAATATACCCTGACACTGAAAAAGCTTCTATTCCTCGACTAGATGGCAGTAAAAAAAACGAAATTCTCTTCTCGAGACTAACGGACTGTCAAGCATCTGATATGTCATATAAAGTGCCGCCATTTTTCATAGTTCTTTAGCTTGCGTGTTTTTCTTTCTAGAAGTATATCCACGGCCAAGCCAAGCCAAAATAAAAACACGAAAAATTTGTCTTTTGACAGTAGCACATGGCCCTAATAACGTCTCACAGACGAAGGAGAAAAAATGGGATGTATATCAAACTGACATTTTATTGCTAAGGGTAACTGATAATACTTGATAACTATAATAATAACTTAATATTTATAATACCGGCTCTTAGAGGTTAAAACGTTTTTGTTAAAATATTGTGACCATGACAGGCCATGTTGTGATGGATACTTTCTCGAGTTAGTACTTTTTTTTCCTCAAGTCTTTAAAAGACTGTCTCCAGTCATTCTAATATTCTATTCTCTTTATAATTTGTATCTATCAGTGGAGCATAGGATCGAATTTAATGACAAAGAGTATATAAATCTGTTTTTAATACAGGTTACTTCTAAGCCTTTTAGCCACACGATCAATTTAAACATTCTAATTAAAATGTGAATGATTATAGACTTCCCAGAATTTAACAGAGTCTGTGTTCACACTGCAAAATTTTCTCAGAGAAAATAGTGAGAAGATCATCAAAAATACTGTTGGGTTTAGTTTAGTTCTGTTAATCAAACTATGTCTTATCCGGCTGTGCTGTAACTGCTAGTCTTAAAAGTGTTCCAAGGTACTAGCAAAAATGGAGGGAGTATTATCACCTGGGAGAAATTAAAAACACACTCTGTATCAGTTCAGCACATGTCATTGGCGAACAGTAAAAATAGCATAGGGTCCAAAACTGAGCCCAGCGGGAATCCCACTCCTGACCATCTGGCTCCTTTTTTTTGCCGAATATGCTTTAAATAGGCAGCGTTAAGTTTATAGTATGTAAGCTTGTTCACGATAAGTTCACATTTGTATTGGCTCCAATACAATCAATTTCAATTTTAGAGATTAAGAGACAAGTGAGCTCAATAATTATGAGGGATAGAGTATAACTGATGGCAAATTATATCCTGTATGAGGTTTTTTTGCGATAATTCATGTGACGGTTAAGAGTGGGAGAGGAAAACAGTAATATGGTACGATGAATCTAAATTTAATTTATTCAAGAGTGACACTATAAATTACGGAAGGTAACTTATTAATGAAGGGCCGTAACCCGTATGTGCTTTTAAAGTATTATAGAGAGCCTCCATTAGAACGAAACATTAAGAACGAAGTTGATTATTTACCATACAAAAAAAAGCATATAAAGTCATTTATATTCTCGTTATCAGTTTCTAGTAAAAAAAAAATTTAAGATATGTTGCCTCTAAGCACCTCAAGTATATCCCGCTAAACTCTGTTTTTTTTCTCTCACTTGCTCTCTATCTGTCTCTTTTACACTTTAAATTTTTCTCTTTTCCTTTCTGCTTTTCTCTTTGTTCGATAATTCTTACTATACCATTCTGTTAAGATATTATAAAATCATTTTTTAGTTAAACCCGACTCGTTATAAGATTTTATACAAATAGTAATATTCATAGTTGCCATAATTTTATTATTAATAATTATTATAATTTTATTAATATTAACATTATTATTATTAATGTAATCCCACTTTCTCCTGCGGAAGGGGCAATCGTCCTTTCCATGTTATCGGACTCTGTTTTTTACCTTTATTAACAAATTATACACATAGACTAAACTTACATGATATATTTCTTAAACTAGTTGACGTTATCTGCCTTTCCAATGAACTCTCTGACGATTCGAGATGTAGATAGCGTCGACTTCTGCATTATTTTATAGATGCTTTCCTTAGGGTTGAGCAGTTTTATGTTTTCGATCAGCCTGTTTGGTATTACTCCTGTTATTGACACAGTAATTGGGATTGTCCACACTTATTTTCCATTGTCTTTGTATTTGGTGTTCTAGATCCCTGTACTTGACAATCTTTTCTTTATACTTCGCTTTTAGGTTGTTATTATTAGGAATAGCTACATTAATAAGGGTTGTCTTCCTAGAAATTTTATCGATTATTATTAGGTTAGGCCTTTTACTTGTTGGTCTTTGAGTACAGTGCGATCCCAATACAATTTGTGTTGCTCATTTTCAAGAATTGGTATTGTTATAATATTATGGTACCTTGGGTGCTAATAAGAGGCTTAGTTTTTCTGCATGCAGTATATTTGCAACGAGATCATGCTGTTCTTTATATTCCGTTGGTGCAAAAGTTTGATATCCACGGGTGACATCCTGATTGGACTCTGTTGTCTCACATCCATACCTACTGTCACTTTGTACCGTCGGGTCACCTACGACAATTTACATAATTTCTTGTTGGTATTACTTGCCCTCCATGTAGTGGTTTTCCCATTCAAGTTGCACTTTTACTTGCTCGGTGCTATGGTGTATGGGTAGGTCAAGCTCCTGGAGTTTAAGTGGTACTGAGTAGTCTGCTTCACATACGGGACGATGAATGTCTGATGTCTCTGCTTATCTTAAGAATTTGCTAAGTCCGTTGCTTTTCTATGTCGGGCATTCCTCTTCCTACCATATGCCGAGGCAGCGTATTTCGTTGTACGGCACTACGCGGATGATGCTTATTGGCTTTCGTTAGGAATGTTCTAGCTAACCTTTGCAAGTTTTCGATGTCCGTTTTAGTCCATCCCATAAATACTATTATTATTATTTTTATTATCTAAAAAAAGATATAAAATTATATCTTATTTGAACTACTAAAGAGATTAAAATACATACGCTTTAAATTAATAGGATTACTACAGTATATAGTCATAAAATATACAAAAAAAAAGAAAATTTCCTAGGTGCATGTCTGTATTATTTCGGGCTGCGATGATATTTTTCTGTTCAGAACAGAATAAACGGGAAATGTTGGTATTTGAAGCTCGGGCGAGGACATTGAACGTCGGGCAGTCTGTTTTTACGAAGGGGCTTTGATTTGCCCTATGCAGTTATTAAGCCGCCCTGTTTACGTTTAACCATTCAACTTAAAATCAATACTGATTGGCTTCTAACGGTAATGCATATTATTGTGTTTTATGCCGGGGTGAGCAATACAAGCAAATTTTCTGGTTGTTAAATGTCATTATTTTAATTATAACGCTTTTCGCACTCATAAAGGAATTTCGAGAATTTTTTTGATTCATTTAATAATGGATATTTGGCACTAGCAATAATATAATACAACTAATAAACACCCATCTATTAACATGCAACAAAAAAGAATATAAAAAGCCTTAAGTTCAAGAGAGACAACAATGTTTCACTGATATCCTGACCCCTCACGCGAGACATCTCGGGATCGATCCCAATCCTGCCTCTCCTGCCGTCTCTCGCCCTCGGCCTTCTCTTTACGTTCAATGTGGGTCGTACTGTAGATAGCAAAGAAGGAACAAAAAAAAACACGATCGTATATCCTAGACTTGTTATTGCAACTTAGCATGCTGAATTTCGCACCCCAGATCTCTATTGAACGGGCCGGTATGTAGTTTAACTATACTACATACCCTCCACCAATAATCTATTGGGCGGTTTCTTTTATTATCAAAACTATAATTTAAAGATCATCTTTATTAGTGGTCGTTTACTATTTTTTCTGATCTCTGATTACGCTAATATGTCTACAACAATAACACGTCAAAATGTTACAAGTGCTTGTAAAGTTGGATGCCTGGAAAAGTAACTATTAAAAATTGCAAAAAACAATCGACCAGCTTGAATTTGATCCAAGACTAATTATACCTAGAAACTGTAAACTATAACAAGAGTAAATTTAAATTATTTGGTTCTGAATAGGTTGTTCATTTGCGAACTTGTTGAAAATAAAGTGTTTTATATAGTATCAGAAATATTTTAAAAAATAAATAGATCTGGCAATCGTATGTGATGAGAGGATGCGTTCTCAGATCTAGAACGGATAGTAAAAATAGACAGATTTGTTTACCGCAACATACTAAGGAAAGCTATGTTGGATTGGAAATTTGTATCTCGATTATGTTCGAGTGAGCAGTTCTTTGTCAATAAGTTTCGCCCCACATCATATAGCTCAGACCATGCATCATGTTTTTTTGGTCTGGTTGAGTTGAAGATACTTTCAATGTCGGTAAGTTTCAAGTAGCACTCTTTAAACCACTATAATATATGTTGTATTGTTATGAATATTGTTGTATTTTTTCATTATACAGGTAAATAAAGAAAGTATAATGGTTTTTGTAGGAACACAACAAGATATAGATTAGGTTACGTTGTTCTTAGAGCTATGGTTTTTCAGAAGAAGATAGGTCACAGATATTTTATTTAGATATAATCTTAGGATTATTATGATTTTTTAGAAGTCTGTTAATGTTGCTATAATGTTAGTTTCTAATTATAAGATTCCTAATAAGCTTGATATTGATTTATGTTGTATTAAGTTTTGGATTTTTCATAAGGTTGACCTGACGGTATTCCAGAATGTGATTGGTCAGCTTATTAGTACTAATAATCCTTGTGTTTAATAAACCTGTAATTCAATCTTGACAGAATTTTCGAGAGTTTTTGGAAAGAGAAGTTGAAGAAGAACGAGAAGAATCCATAATGACAGACATTGTGCATCTTTATTAAGGCAGACAATAGGGAAGAGATAAGTAATTAAAGAGAGAGTCTTTTTTTGCTACAGAATCAAATGCATCATACACTGAGACTGTTGTGCTTTACAGACATTACATTTTTCGCCTGAAGTATATACTGGACGTAGTTCTTCAGTGTTCCAGGTGTCTTCTTTTTGAAGCATAACTAATGATGTTGTCAGGAGTGTCTACGACTCCAAACCCTGCGGAGAGATAGACTCGACGGCATGCTATCTTTCGCACTCAAAAAAGTGCGGTCGGCCGTCATAACGTGATAGTTCAAACTGGCCACCTTTAAATAATAGCAGAAATGCAAAAGTCTGTTATCCTATCCACCTGTTCCATTGTTCGAACCGTTTTGACCCGCAATTCGTAAAACTCCTAATTTCGTCGAAAATTACCAGTCAAGCTATGCAACAAAAACATAATAACTTATATTAATCTCATAATAGTTTGTTCTAACATACCAACATAAGACTTTGTCTAAGTCAGCATCCTAATAAAGCTGTTTTTGCATGCCATTAAATGCATTCTCACTTGTTTGTGTAAGCATATTATTTTCAATGAGAAGCATGGTTTTACCAAAGAACCATCAACATTTGCAAATCTGATTGTTTATGTGGATGCTTTGGAGGATGATTCTATACAGATTTTTGTAAGGCATTTGATAAAGTAATATAGCGGTTCTTTTGAGAAAAAAAAAGGATTTTGGAAAAATAGTTAAAATCAGTAAATTTATTTCATTTTCACAGAACATCGGCGGTCTCGCAAGTTGGAAACTGTGCACCACTCCTTTTTAATCTATTTCTTAATTATTTAAAATATGATATCGGTTCTTTTTTTGTTTTTTGTCATTGAAACTACTTTGCAACAATACTTGAATAGTTTAGTTATTTAAGTAGTCAATTAGTTAGCAGTGAGTTAGTTGTTTTTTAAGTAATCAATGTTTATACCAAACATTAGTTTTTATAGAAATTGAGCACAGTTGACAAAACTCATTATACAAGATCATACTGAGAAGCCGAAGAGGCCAAGTTTCGTAAATGATTTTGGTGCCTTTTGCAGAATTACTGTTGTATGTTGTCTACTTTGATACTATCGAAAATTCTGTAGATGTATTCTTCTAGTATTATGTCATCCAATCGTCATCTTTTGCATTAGCTATATTTTTTTATTGGAAGACGTCCCAAAATGTTTAATGGAGTTTTAGTCTGGGATAGATCCATTTAAGTATTGTAATGTTTTTCACAGCAAACTAATTTTTGAACCTGGCCCTACCAAACTCCATAATTTTTTATTCGACCAAATAAGATATAACGATATCTTACAATCATGACATGTATTTTTCCAAGAATAAGTTTATTAATGTTGCTTACATATTTAAACGCAGTCGAGACTTTTTTATCTGTAGAAACTATTAGGCAATATAAGTTTACATTAAATAACGCATCTGAATGACATGCAAAAATACAAATTTCAAATCACATGCACTCACAAGTCTATTCATTCTTATCTGAGAATGCTAATGTGATTTTAAAAATTGCCTATTATACAATGAAACAAAGGAAATTATTTGCTCTAATAAGCTAATACGTACGAATTGCATTATCGTAACTTGTAAAAGAAAGTATATGAGCCTATTAATACCTTACGTTTGGTTTTGTTAAGTATATTATGGCTGTGTTTGGTATGTTAAATAACCATGCTATCAACAATAACAAATTTAATCGAATGATTACTCGTTATTATGGGAAGTGATGACGACAGAAGAAAATGCATAATAAACTTGCTAAAATCAATTGAGAAAACGCTCACTTCTTTGTGACACACCTGCTTAAAAATATACATGGTGACGTCAGATCTCATCTTCAGAACCAACAATGGTTTTATGGCTTAACGGCTCTTGCCCTTCTTTGTCGAAATAGATATAGACCAAAAAAAAAAACCGACACTCCGTAGCAAGAATGGATTAGAACCTTTGTTAGCGTTATTTAGTATATATTTGATAAAGAATACATTTTTATTCTTGCAAGCCAAGGAAGCATAAATATTGTAGTTGGGATAACAGGTAGTCGAGCGGTCATTGACTGGTTGCCAAGGTTATAACTTAGTCGTGCCGATGCTACGCTATCTCTGTGTTTCGGTTTTGGCGACCACACCTCAGGCCAAAGCCCCCTTGCTTGGCTTGACCCACCATGGACCGACCGTTCATTATGCACTAACACGACCTTCCACAACTATTGTTTTTCTGATTGTCGGATTCTCTTTTTTTTCTTAGTCTATTATTTGACTGTTTTTCGGGTTAGATCTATATTAGACATAGGTTAATGTATGATACCTAACATCAAAATAAAGTGTTTCGAGCTTAATATGGCTTAGAAAATTGTTATTGGTTTTCATCCTACAGGGTGTTGAAATAAATTTTTTTGAAAGATATTTGTTGAAATATCTCCTAAATTATTGTATAAATTAAAGTGAAATTTAGTGTAATTTTTTTATTACGCGAATATGTTTTTTATTTTACCGTTTCCACTAGATGGCGCCAAAAACTGATTAAAATGGTCATAAGTTTTTAATACATACATAATTGCGAGTGCGCAACATTTATTCTTAACTAAGAGTTTTGCAAAGTAAGCTTTTCTTAAGGCGAAAATAACACTAGCACAACTATGACCTGTCAAGGTGAAGTAATAATAAAAAGTGTCTTCAATCTGTCGAAAGCTTGAAGTATTCTTGTTGTGTTATTTTTCAATTAAAAAATGCCGTGTCACAATGCAGCGTAGCGTCCAGTCGATATCCAGCGACCAAATCGAGAACGCAGCATATGTGGTTTGCTAGCAACCTATTTATAGTCCGCGCCCGCTGTTATTAATCGATATAATGCCTGTATCTTCAGGAATTTTCATAATTTTTTGCCTAGATAGTAACAATATAAACTAAGATAGTAACAATATAAAAAAATATAAACGGCCAAAACTTCCAAAGGATATGGATAAAACTTTTCCTTTCATTCCACTTTTTAATTAATTGTCACTAAAAAACCTTAGTCTGTAGAGATCTGTAACTGCCATAAATCGATTTAGGTATTTATTGTTAATATCTGGATAAAAAATTATTAAAATTCCTTGGGGATTATAGTAGATACGGGCATTATATCGATTAAATAACATCGGGTGCGGACTATAGAGTGCTGGCAAACGACATATGCTGCGTTCTCGATTTCGAAAGTATATAATATTAGTTAGCAAATAAAAGAAAATTTCAAGAAGTACATTTTTGAGCTGTTAGAAAATACAACGCATTAAAAAAATATTTAGTGGATTAAGAAAAATATATATTGTATGAAAAATTAGAACGTCGTTTTGTCATCATTGTCTGAAGGATGGTAAATTCGAACACCTCACCTATGATTTGCAGCTAGGCTTATTCTAGGCATTTAGCTTATTCTAAGCTGCTAATTCACAAAATTTGTACTACATTTTCAGGTAATTTGACACATTTTAGGAAATGTTGGGATTTCTGGAAGCATTTTTGTTTAAAGGAGGTTTTACAATATTTACAGAAATTGTTGTTTTTATCTTTAAAATCGTAGTCTAATCATCTATCTCCAAACATCACTTTTTGACTTTACCATATTATCGTAACTACAAAATAAAAATGCATTTCGGGAAGAGGTCAACTTAAAAATATTTAGACTCTGAGGAACCATGATCTTGGCTAGGCAAACAATTGAAACGATTTTTTGTAATATTGATAAGTATGATAATCTTCTGTTAGAGAAGGTTTTCGAATTCTCTCTTTCTTTTTGTAAGCGTTTTAATTTATATATTCTTTGTGTTTATAGGCCACCTATAGGAGATATTGCTATGTTTTTGGACAAACTTGATTCTCTTTTATCCCAGTTGTCCCTACACTCTAAGGTTATATTGGCTAGTGACTTTAATATCAACTACACTGATGAAACCTTGCCACGTACTTCTCTTTTGAGTATTTTAAATTCTTACGACTTGAAAATGCACGTTCTTTCTCCCACACGAATAACTTCTTCATCTGCAACTACAATTGACTATTTCTGTACAAATTTTGATGACGTTTTATGCACAGTACTCCCATCTGGTATTTCCGACCATGAAGCTATTCTTGCTAAAATGACATATAATACTGTATTATCTTCATCTCATTATATGGAAAGAATTTTCAGCAGGAGAAATTTCAATGCTTTTTCTGCTGCTACAGCTTTGGTAAATTTGAATGCAGTTGAAACGGCTTCTGACCCACTTACTTTATTTTTTCAAGTTCTGTGTGAAAAGATCAATCCGTGCTTTCCTAAAATGAGGCTTAAAACTAAGAAACGAAAACCATGGGTTACAAGAGGCCTTAGAATTTCAGCTAAAAACCTCCGTTTTTTAACTAAATTGTGCAAAAATAATTAAAGCAGCAAAATCTAATTATTATAGGGATCGCTTAAATATGTCATCAAATAGGCAAAGAGAGTGTTGGTCGATTATTAATGATTTTAGACATTGCCATAGAAAAGTATCTGAACCGGAGTTAAGACCTGACATTTTAAACGACTATTATTGTGATATACCTAATATCTTGCTCAAGAGCATTCGTAGTAACATTGATCCCTTACACTATCTTCAAGAAGTGTCGGTTGAGCATTGATTTTTCTTTCATCCTGTCGATCTTACCGAAGTAAAAAATGAAATCAAACGCCTAAAAAACCATAAATCATCTGGAGCTGATGGGATATCTTCGAGGTTGTTACTCTTTTTGCCTGATTCAGCCTTAAATACTTTAGTTTCTGCCATAAACAATTCTTTACATATTGGCATTTTTCCTTCATGTTTAAAAAAGGCAGTGGTTATCCCTCTTCATAAGGGTGGAGATTTGGATCAGCCTTGTAATTTCCGTCCCATTTCTATTTTGTCTACCCTCTCTAAGATAGTTGAAAAACTTGCAAAAAGCAGAATTTTGTCCTTTTTACATCATAATGGCATTTTTTCTGCAAATCAGTTTGGATTTCAAGCCGGTAAAGGGACTCATGATGCTGTTTTTAGCTTTTTGGAGAGCGTCTATGTGTCCTTGAATTCTGGAGAGTCATCGGCGGCAGTGTTTTGTGATCTATCCAAAGCATTTGACTGTGTGGATCATGGAATACTGTTATCTAAGCTCCATAAATATGGTTTTAGGGGCGTAGCGTTGCGATGGCTTGAGTCCTATCTATCAAATCGTACTAAGAAAGTTGCAGTGTCTGGGCGTTTGTCTTCTAGATCCCTAAAATGCGGCGTTCCCCAGGGTTCAGTGTTGGGACCACTGTTATTTTTACTGTATGTGGATGACTTGAGTTCATTGAAACTGCAGGGCAAGGTGGTTCAGTTTGCTGATGATACCACCATACTATAGAGCCATAAAAATTCAGATTATATTAAGACTTGTATCCTTGAAGACCTTCAGATTTTATCAGGGTGGTGTGCTTCCAACAGGCTCGTGTTTAATGTAAGAAAGACGTCTATTATGGGGTTTAAGTGCGATGTTCAGGGTCTGATGTTTGACGAAAATTCCCTTTTGCAGAATAAAGAGTGCTGCAAGTTCCTAGGAATTACCATTGATAGTCGCCTTCGGTTTGAAGATCATATTTTATATTTAGCTGAAAAATTATCTTCTGGATGTTTTGCAGTAAGAATGGCAAAACAAGAGCTGGGAGGGGAGATTACACGTTCAGTGTACTTTTCACTTATTGAATCTCATATTCGGTATGGCTTGCCTTTTTGGGGTTTAACCAATTAGGGGCTACTTAACATTGTCTTTGTTATTCAAAAAAAAGCAGTTAGATACCTGTGTTCTGCTAAGTTAAGAGATTCTTGCAAACCCCTCTTCATTTCTGAAAAAATCCTAACTCTTTTTTCACTCTTTATCTTAGAAACAGCTGCTCTTATTCACAAAATTCCCAAACTACCCTCTGACACTGGCCATTTGACTCGTCGTGTAAATGATGTTCCCCTACCTATTCCTACGTCTTCCCTTACCAAAAACTCATTAATTTACACGAGTAAAAAAATTTACAATCATGTTCCTCTATGTGTTAGACATATATCGGATGTTAAGAAATTTAAAAAAGAATTAAAGACGCTTTTATTGGCTAAGGCATATTATAACCTGGATGACTTTTTTAATGATAGGTTTAGTAGTAATTGATTGTTTTATTTAGTTATCTTTAATTCAACTATGTTCAAAAAGTTTTGTCTTCTTGTGTTTAATTTTGTTCATTGTTTTGTCAATTTTTGAAATTGTATTTTTATTTTGTTTTTTTGGCTTGTAGGATGCTTGTACACAAGATTATTCTTACGTAATATAGCACAGTTTCTTTCTTCTTTCTTTCTTTCTATCACGTAACAAGGCAAAACGATTACAGTTATTTTTAATAGAAATCGCATTGATTTAAACAACACCCTTTATAACTATAATGTTACTAACTATGATCAAAACACGAAGCCTGGTTTAGTGCTGGGGGATGTTTATCGATGTTTTTGGAACATCGATGTTTATCTTTCGATATCCGAGGTTGGTAAAGAACCAGAATATTGATTGAAAATTAAAATTCTCAATTTTCGTAGTAAAAAAGTAAATTATACCGATTTTAAAATTAAAACAGAGAACAAGAAAAATGAATACCAATTTCTAACCCAACTCCTAACGTCTTTAAAAACATTAGGCTTGGGCACTCGCGTTTGCCTCTGTCACGTCAGAACCCAGCTTTAGATTTTGATCGATTTTTCTATCTCAGACTGGGTCGGTCAAGCGTTGAATCCGGGAGATCCCTGCAAGTCCCGTAACTCACTTTAGGAGAATAACCCGTCTGACAAATGCCAAGTTATTTTTTGTTTATGCTTTCGTTCGTGAGTATACACCGCGAAGGTGTATTTTAAATTTTTAGTAGTTTGATAAATACGATAATATTGACAATAAATAATACTGATAAATAAATAAGCTTTTGGATTTGCATTTCTATGCTCTATGCAGACCCAGACTAAGCTTCAATTTATAAGTGAAGTGTTTTATTATTTAATTTTGATTAAGTTGGTCATGGATGTTAGGGAAACATCCGATGTTACCTTTCGATGTCACCATCGATTACAAAATATCGCTTGCCCCGGCCCAAAGGGAACCACAGAGTTCTCACAACTCAGATTTCGGGTATTCCCCGATCGATATGTTTAGAAAGCGGCGTCGCGACTACCCAAGCAGAGCTGGGCAAATAAATGAAAGTATAGAGTGGAAAAAAAACCAATATTTCCAATGTTACCGATTTTGCGTTAATATTACCTAATATTACCGGTAACGTTACCTTGGTAATGTTACCCTTTACATCACTAGCCAAGGGTAATTGCAACAGATATGAAATTTTAGTCAGGGTTGTTGTAGCTCAATTGTATTATTGCAGCCACATACAAGTGAATCTTCTGTATGCTAAAAAACTGTATCACGCATCACTTTTATCTTTTCACATCGGTATCACTTTACTTCAGTTTAGAATTTTATCTTTGGCAAAACTTTTTGTTCCGTTAGTTTTTCAGAGAGCGCCAATTGAATGGTCAATTTTTTTGCAATAAACGTTTATCAGAAGCCTCACGTTTATCAGAAGTGTTTTTAATTGGTGTAATATTCTTATCTATTCGATTGAAAATCTTTGGGGATTGTATTTTCGGATAATGAAGACAGTTATCAAAACTTCTTGAGGCATGATCAAGCCATTCGTTTAGAAGCTGTGCCTCTAAATTTAAGACTTATTATATGCATGATGTTTCGCTGTAATAGAGGTGACGAATAACCGTTAGAAATTGCGGCAAAAGATTATGGAACGGTCAATCTATTAGAACCCAAGAAGAATCATTATTAAAGTCAAAGTTTAAGCAAAAGAATTGCAAGTATCTATAGTTTTTTTTAACGTTGTTAATTTAAGTGTCTATGCGCAATTCAATAAAAAATGCCTTTATTTCAAAAACGGTCTACTTTTTGGCGATCAAATAAGTATACATTTTTCAGCTTAAATTAAATCCTTTTTTATTATTTTCAATCGCAAATTTACGTACAGGGAGGTCAACAAATTTTGTGAGCACTTTAATCAATCAATATAACCCTGGAATACATTTTGTTAATATATTAACTATCTATTGTGGAGATTCAAAGAGTAATAAAGCATTACGCGCAAAAATAGCAGATTTTTTTGCACAAAATGAAAGTATTTAAAAAAAGTTATTAAAAAATTTTGTTGATTACAGGGTATAAATAGAAATAAAAATATTATATATTATATGAAAAATTATGGTTATGATATTTAAAAAATATTGTAGGAGATTTAAAATGTAAAATATAGAAACATATTCATAATCATATGCAGTTGGGTTGGCTACCTATACATATAATAACTGAAAGTATTTAATTTTTAATTTAAGGGTCTAATCTAATAAAGATTTTGAATCTAATAAATTATCTTAACAGTCAAAGTCAAAATTTATTTAAATTCGGAGATCTCCAATACACAATCTGAAGAAAAATTCTCAGCTACAAAACCGCGTGTCTCTTAAAATAAATGGCCCCAACTTTACTCGGCTAGATTTTAAACTAACCTAAAAAAACATAATTCAAAAGTTTATTTTGACAGGTAAATAAGCAAATGTGTGCGCCCTGTATATAATTTCAAAATTAGCTAGAAATTTTTCTCGAGTTAACCCGAAATATCTCAAAAGCTGGCTCAAATCCAAAGTCAAATGGTAATACTTTACCGATTTCAAGTCAGCATTGTCCAATTCTTCTTATGTGTGCGTTTTGGTAAAAACTACCACGTGTTTGCTACATTTTTGCTACCACTTTTGATTGTCCTTAGACATGCTCCTTTATGTAGACCTAAAGAAAAATTGAAGACGCTTTAGATCCTAGGATTGCGGTGGTCAATACTTCCACCCCTTCCTCTCCATGTTATTTGATAGATATTTACTAAAAATTGTGTATATGTTACCCTCCACCAATATTCTATTTATCGCCTTATTTGTCAAAGTCGCAATCATCTTGTGCGTAAAACTCTTGAAAATGTGGCCTTGGGCATGCCACTATTAAGAGATTCACGTAAATTGCATATGGGATCTTTTCCAATTTGCAAAAATACTCCTCTCAATCTTCCTTCCCGGTGTGGTTACACAGGGATATGGCTTTAAATGTCCAAATGTGTATGCACGAATATAAACTCGATTATCAGAATAATTATCTCTTATGTTGTCATGATTAAAATATATTTGTGGATATTTCGAAATTCCAATTCTAGGTTCTTCTAAAATAAATTAAATGGTTTTTTTCTTCAAAACAAAAAATCTTATTCACAAATTTTTCTCTAGTATAGCAGTCGTTATTAGCAGGTATTTAAAAGTATTTGGTGCTCATAAACAGGCAGGCAGCCAGCATGCAAATTTGATCATGCTTCTGAGCTATTGCTACGAGACTGAAATAATTTTTATATAATTATTGATTATTTTTCAGTTTGTACCATGACCACACCGGATCAATGTACTCAATATTTAAATCTTCTATGTCTATTTGTCATTGGAAGTAACAATAATACTTAATAATAATTCTAGTGATAGGTGATTATAGATGCATTAGTAACACATTTTTATAACTGCTTAAAGCAGGATTATACAGCTTCTTGCGTAGAACTACAAAAATCGTTACTTCTATCGACAATACTATTAGAATAAAAGCCTTTCTGATTATTACATGTTTATGCTCTTAGCACTCGAACGCCTGTATATAAAGAAAGTAGGTTAAAAAATGAGAACAACAATAGGACCTTATTTAAAACGCGAAATCTGACTGTAACGTATTCCACTTAACGTTATAACAATAAAACTATAGATCAAAATTATGTAGAATATGAAGAAAATACTTCATTTCAATTATAATCAGGGCTAAATAATATATTCCAGATTAATAGACTAAGACAAATAGAAAAGATTAATAAGAATTAGTCGCTTATAAGGTTTAGGAAACATAAGCCCACTTCCTACTACATTATACAATAGAAATGTATAATGTAATGTTTTTAAATTTATAATTAACGTTCCATACGCCTGTAGAATGTAATAAGAATTTCATTAAAACAAATAGAAATGTTATAATAAATAGTAATAGAATATGAGTTAGAAAAAAGCAGATAATACAGAATCTACTACATTATTGTTTATGGTAAAAACCTAATCCTCAGCATTTATCTAGTGAGTCAGACTAATCAATAACGAAGCGTAAAAATCGCTTATTGTGATAAATTATGGTAAGATAGAGAATCTATAAAAAAAAATATGGCATTTAAGTGATAATCTATAGATGCCTAGTGGAACACTAGAGAGATGTGGGGGCTTGCAATTGACAGAAGGGAACCTAAAGTCTCTTCGCATTACTTACAATAACCGATCATTAAATTTTATTAATACTGTCAAATCATATCATGATTAATATTGTTTCTGATAGTTTGGACTACTTCAAACCCTCTTCAGCCAAAGAACTAAGATAACATATAATATTAATAATAATAATAAGCCGCTATTTCCAAATATATTTTCAAAACAATGAAAAATATAGTTAAAAAAAACACACACAAACAAACCTAAAAGAATGAAAAGAAAAGAAAAAAAGTAAAGTAAAGTCACAATCTCAAAAGTTATCCAAAAAATTAGAACAAATAACTATTAATATGGTATAAAAACCCAATTATAAAAGTTTAACAAGATAATCACATATTCAACAAAATTAAATTAAATTAACCGCAATATACCTACTAACTATAACTTTAACTTAAACACATGGGTCTTAATCCCAAGAGTAATGATCCATCAAGATATCGACAATCACATAAACCGGAGAGAAATTTATATCGCACATGTGACAGATTCGATTAAATATAGCGCATATGTATATAGTGGCGATTTCAAGAGGATTCTAGCATTAAGTCTAGGCACCATGAAACGTACACCAGAAAGAAGTACAGGACTATCAAGGAATCCATTCAGTAACCCATGCAGGAATTTTACAATGAAGATCATTCTTCTGAGATGTAGATTGAAGCGTTCCAATAGTTGCCGATGATCAAACCCTCTTACCGGATATATGTCATCCTGCCTGAAGGCCAAAAACTTAGCAAATCTACGCTGAACAGATTCAAGGAGACCAACATGATTCTGATAGAGCGGGTTCCATATAATGCAGCCAAACTCCAGTTTTGATCTCACAAAGCAACAGAAAAGCAGTCTTAATGTAGATTCCAAAGTAAAACTCTGAGAACTTCTAATTATGAACCCAAGCCTTTTCTCAGCGCTGACTTGACTATGTTGTTGAAGTGTGGAACGAATGTAAATTCAGAGTCAAAGGTGATACCAAGATCAGTAATTTGCTCTAATCTACTCAAAATAGTATCATTAATAAAGTAATTAAAATTTAAGGGTGTTTTTGATCTAGAGTAACTAACCACACTACATTTACCCGCATTCAAGCCTAACCTGTTAACAGCGCACCATACCTCCAATGTATTTAGACAGTTCTGAAGAAAAACACAATCCCCCAAACCATATACATTTAAATATAGCTTCAAATCAGCGGCAAACGCCAGCCTATGACAAGTGAGTGACTCAATCAAGTCATTTATAAAAAAACTAAACAGGAGCGGACCCAGGCTCGAGCCCTATGGCACACCCGACGTTACATTAAAAAGTGTCGATTTAAAGCCCTCATATTCAACATATTGAGATCTACCAATCAAGTAGGAATGAAATCAATTAAATATTCTCCCTGAAAAATCATACTGAGTTAATTTATGCAGCAAAATATAGTGATCTATCCGATCAAAGGCTTTTTGGAAGTCGGTATAAATAACATCGACTTGAGTATTAACATCAAGCGATTCACAGATGTGGCTAGACAGACAGGATACGTTAGTAACACAAGATCGCCCGCTAAAAAATCCATGCTGGTCTACAGAGATGAGTTCTTTTGCGTGACTAAATAGCGACCGATTCAGGATAATTTCGAAAATTTTTGAGAAGTTACAGAGTAATGAGATTGGCCTGTAGTTCACGATCTGATCAGAGTCCCCAGCTTTTAAAATAGGTATTATTTTAGCAGTCTTCGAAATTTCAGGAATTTGTTCTGTTGACAGTATTAAGTTAAAAATGTAGGTCAGCGGATCAGCCAGGACACCAATGCAATCTTTAACCAAGAAGCTAGGTACACCGTCTACACCAGATGTTAACTTATTTTTGAGTTTTTTACTAGCCAAAATAATCTGGGAAGCATCAACGTTGGAAATGTCAAAGTGGGGCACATTATCAGACGTCGACGAATGGTTAATGAAATTTGATTGTATAAATGCCTCACCAAAGAACAGTGCAAAAGCATTAACTATGTCTTGTGGGTCTTTAATTACCACGTCATCGGGTAGCCTCATCATACCAGAAATCCTGATGCCAGCCTTCTTAGAACCAATAAAATTCCAAAAGCTAGATGGGTCCAAAGAAATATTCCTTTCGGTGTTTGATATATACAATTTATATTCATTGCGTATTTGTAGTTTGATAAGGCTTTGATATTATCAAGACATCAAAACTTAAGATCAACTTGAAGGCATTGCGTTTTCAGACGGCATTTTCAGTCAATTGGGTTTTCCAATTGATCACTCTGTATATAGAAACTCTTGCCATGGCTTTCATACAGTCACTCAAGTTTAGAGTAATTGTCACTTGGAAAGCATGCTTTGAGTAAATATTATGGTGCAATAAAAGGGCTTTGATTTAATATTGTACTTAAATTAAAGAGCTTTTTTTATGATATATCTTATGTACATATTGTAACAAAACTTTTACGTGCATTGTTTGTGTTCCTTTAATTATAACTTTAATTGTTTCTAAGATAAACAACTTTGTCTCTTTTAAAGACTCATGGAACAATTTGTGAATTCTTGGAAGTTTCTACATTGTTACTGCCGATGGAGACTAATAATTTCAAGAGACCAGTGACAGTCAAAGCTAGCAAGTACTTAAAATCTAGAGAATTTGAATTAACAGGATTTAAAATAAAATAACCCGAATAATGTAAATTAAGGCCTTTTTAATAGAATGAACTACTAAAACCTGGACCCTATAGATGAAACTATTAAACTAAAAGTTATAACCATAAATAAACTTAACTAACCAACCTAAATGAAAGCAAAACAGTACAAAAACCTTTAGAATAATATTTTACAATTTACGTATATACATTTTGAGAACAAGAGTATAACAGGCCCTTGCTAGATTCGGAATAATACTTCCAACACACCACTGATCCTCCCCTATAATTACCTACGTTACTTACTATATTTTTGTTATATTTGTAAAGAATAACAAAGCAAATAATATACCGAATATATGAAAATTTGACGCATCAAGTACAATCGGATAAAAATACATAAATTTAATTCATCACCAAAATAAACGCGTTTCCGTTATTCAATTTCCTATTATTGATGATCCTTAATAAATTTTAATAGGTCCTTAACGATCTCAAGACAGTAAAAGACTTTTTCGCGGCCTCGTCGAAAACCAATCATCTTCCATTAATTTGCGTCTAATATTGCCCTTGAACTTACAGATTGGATTTCATTTTGCTCCGTTTTCACTTTTATTTAATTAGATTTCTCATGAAGTCGATACGGCTAAAGGTGACTTTTCTAGGAGGATTAGAATTTTGTTGATGATACATCATTTTTGTGCCATTTATTCATAAAATTAAAAGAAAAAGACATTGTATTTTTCTAGTTGACACTATTCCAGCTCAATTCGTTACTCTGACTGATAAGCATATAGTAAGTAATATTGGGAAAATTGGAAGATTTCTAGGAAAAACGGGATTGAAAATAAACAACTGTGCAAAGTTCGACTTGCTAGTTTAATGGCTCTGTTACGAAGCAATCGGCCAGCACGATTTGGAGATTTGCACGCTACCTTTTACAATTCTTAATAGTGAAACGCACAGTGAACCTTCTCCCACGATGCATCCAGCATCATTCCTACCTATTCAAGCTATATATACAGCTACCAATGGCAAAGGGTTCCGAAGGATAGGAAAGGCAAGAACGACCACGTGTTGACTGGGTGAAGGATGACGCCATAGTTTAAAACTTCTTAGATATGAAATTCCCAAAGAGCCAATGGAACACTGAACTCCGATTGACTGTTGCGCCCTCTGAATGTCGAGGAGTAATACTAACCGGAAGTGAAAATGGGTTTGTGACGTCATAAAAGCGTGTAATTCTAAATTTGATATACCGTGCGCTTAAAATTAGTGGGAAATGTGGTTCTTTTGGAAATTATAGTAGGCAGACGGAAAAGGTGGTCAATTGGGACTTTTTATTGTCCCTATATCAAATAATGTCCTCGATTGGTCACTTTTTTTATTCGCGTACTATTATTATTGAAAGACCCATACATTTCTTACTAGATACATCCTTCTGGGTTTCAGAAAATAAACAACGAATATTCATAAAATATATTACTTTATTATAAGAAGAGAGTATAGCAAAAAATCACAAGTTATATAATAAAAATTAACAGTTGTACACGCGTGTTAAAACAATAAATTAAATATAAGATTTTTCCAAATTTAAAATTAACTTACAAATTAATTTAATGAGAAACTTTGTTGTGTAAAAAACAAACTTTTTAAAGCAGTATTTAATCAGGGTATTACAAAAGGTTATAGTAAATGTATAAAGGCCAATGAAAATTTAATAAAATCACCAATAAATTAGCGCATACTCTATTCACCAGTAAAAAAAAGTTTAAAAAATCACAAATGTATAACTATATTATGAAGAGATTATAGAAAAATATTCACAATTTACACAAAATTAACAGTTATACTTGTTTGTTGAAATAGTAAATAAAATTTTTCCAAATTTCATAATGTATGAACTTACAACTTAACTTAATGAGGAACTTTGTTGTGTGAAGAGCAAAGTTTGCAAAATAGAATTTATACAGGGTGTGGCAAAAGTTATATTAAATATACAAAGGTAATAAAAATTTTATGAAACCACCAAGAAATTACCCCTTCCTCAATTTACTATAGTAGCTACGTTTACAACGCGTGTACCAAATATTTAGTACTTGGATCAAATGACGTCACGAGGACTATTTTTTCGGTGTAAACGGCAGCGTACCAAAATTTAATACGCGAATTTGATGCCCAAACAGGGTAGATTAAATTTAGTTTTTTTCGGTGTAAACACCTAGGGCCTATTTTGAAGTACTAAAATGACAAGTTTGACATTTTATTGGATGTTAGCTTACAAGGTTTATTTTTGTACATCAAAATAAAGAAGAAGATATAGAGGACAAGCTTAAGCCTTGAAAAATAAATGATTAGTCTATTTTTATTATCTTTAAACTACAACACTTTTAAAGATTTAGAGATTATGTCCTATAATTGTTCGTCTAAACTGATAAACTCAGTTCCACAGACATTTTGATCCTAGAGATAATCCTGGACTAATTTAACCCTCAAAATCAATCCTTGTAAACGGGGCTGTACTAAATAAAAATAGTCTATCATTTGATCCATGGACCTAATAGATCCGCGCGTTGTGCTATCAATAAATTAGTTGTTTGATATTTATATGTATTTGTATTTATTTTTTTATGTATGATATTTTATACTTAAAACATATTTATTTAAAACCTTGTACACTACAAATGTAGGAGGAAGTAACAAAGTAAAATCTTAAAATTCTAGCACATGTTCATCTTCTTTGAAATTTTATGAGATTCTCATGACGTAAAGATATTATTGACATGGCAGACGTCATTTGCTTCACCTTAAACTACGTGTGCATTAATGTCTAAAACTAAAGGACCGTTGACAGGAAATAAATTACACATTAGTAATGAAAGAAGGAATAAGTGAATATGTTAAAACTAGAATTTACGGGAGTTACCATTTTTCTATTTGCCTTTGAAAATTTCAGACTCCAAGATTTGTATAGAATCCAAACTTGCTCATGCATTGAAACTGCTGAAAATGCTCTTCTCTCAGGTTTGGCGTTAGACTTGTATAGGTTTTGACATTGAGGCTGTGAAGAAGACTTTGTTGAAGAAGATTTTTGTGAAGAGATTGTTGGCTGCTGCTTTTTGTGTTCAAAAGCGGTCAGTTCTTTATAAACGTGGTATGAAAAAAGACATTTTGGAATAGAATGTCGTATACACCTTGGACTCAAAGAAATAAAAAGGTATTATTTTATTGATTCCAAATATATCATTAAAAATATCGTTTGGCCACAGAGGTGTAGAGACACATTAATAAGTGTAATATTTTTTCACCACGATAAAGCTAAATTATTAATTAAAGAGCTTAGTTTAACCCAAGCAGTTTATCATTAAATTATGTAATTCATGCCCAATTCAAGTAAGGCTTGAATTGGAAATAAATGAATGACGAGTAAAATAATTTTCACATACATAGAATTTCAAATAGAATCGTTTGTTACCAAGATTTTCATGGTATCAAAGCATGAAAGATGAAGCGACGCTAGGAAATCTGCGTCTTTTGCTATCCACGGATTTAACACAACAGCTTCTTCTTCCCAGAATCCATTTCTCATTTTTGTTGTTTACATTTGCACTTGTCATTTTCACAAAAAGTTTATTGCAATAACTACTTATCCAAATGCAATATCGCCAAGGTCTATCTATATTCGATTCAATGTTTTTACTGTGTATTTCTGTTCTTTTACAGTATAATTCACTTTACGCTATCGATTAAATAACAGCGGGCGCGGACTATAAATAGGTTGCTGGCAAATCACATATGCTGCGCTCTAGATTTTGGTTGCTTCATACATATGCAAAAAAATCTAGAAAAAAACACAGTGGCAACATCGGATACTTGCATTGTAAGCATATAGGTATTCTACGTTACCAAGTAGCCTTTTTTTCATTAACTTTTTTTGTTAAGAATGGTTTTTGATTCTGAGAAGTTTGTTGATTTGTATCAAAGTATATATTATTAGTTAGCAAATAAAAGAAATTTTAATTTTTTACCTGTTACAAAATTCAACACATTAAAAAAATATTCATTGCATTAAGAAAAATATATATATTGTATGAAAAATTGGAAACTCGATTTTACATAATTGTCTGAGAGATAGTGAACTCGAACACCTCGCCTATGGTTTACAGCTAGGCTTTCAATGTTTTCGCCGAAGCTTTCAAGGCCCTGGATGATACGGAAGTGGTGCATAGTTGGATAATTGCAAAAGGACTACTTTAATAGGCTATCTTCAATATGATGTCATGCAAACTAAAGGATAGTCGACACTGTGCGACAAGTTGCTACGTATTGCAGAGGGCTCGTTTAACATACTTTAGAGATACATGCTATTGATTTAATTTTAAATATAACTACAACAAGTAAATTAAAATGTTGCGAAAACTATCACTACTTCGGATCAATAAATTTTCGACTGGTCAGTAGCAAAAAAGGAAAATTGTTTCAAGCACATAGTTATTAGTGAATATTAAAACCTTTTTCAACATTAGATATTGGACTGCTCAAATGTTGATCGTACTGTTGTTGCTTTAAGATAATTGTATCGGTTCTTCTGCAATGTGGGAGATAGCACCGTCCTGTTGAAAAAGATGTTTCATGTTTAAGTTTTGTAACTGCTCTTGAAAATATTGTACTATCATTATCCCGATAGCGAACTCCCTAACCTTAACATCTTTTTTCCGCATGATCCTTAAAAATTAATGGATAATTTGACACTTCGCACCAAAAGACACACAAAACAATCGCTTTTTAAGGGTTAATTTTTTATTTTTCCCCTTCATCTGATTTCGATTTTTCAATTCCTAAATAAGGCCATTGTAACTGTTTACTAAGGTCAAAAAAAATGAAAACATGCCCTGTCGGCAAAAATGATTTTTATTCAAAAATGTATCCCTTGTTTTCTTGTCCGTTCGGCAAGCTCATTGCATCATTGTTTATGGTCCCTGGATTTCAATTCCTGTGTTGTTTGGAGTTTGTAAGGGTGTAACTGTATGTTTTTAATTCCCTGTATCGAACCGATGTTTTTGAAATTTCGGCTGCACTTTTGCTAACAATAGCAAAATTGTGTTCGAACGATGTTGGTTATAGATTCAGTTTAGGGATTAGCATTAAAGGTGGAGTATCGATTGTTTGTACGATCGATATTTTGCTCCAAGAATTTTTTTTCGCCAATAATCCTCCTTTCGATAGCATTCGCTAGTTTACAATTAAGATTGTGGTTCTTGTTAAAAGTTTTGTTAAAATTGATAATAGGACAAAGGATCTTTCTCCTATTATCAATTTTTCCTTTTTCAATTTTCGTTTATTACTTTCTTCTTAACAATTATCGTTATTTTTTCCAATTATAATATTAATATTAAATTGTTGCCATTTAGAAATTTAGCTTTTATCTTTATGATTATCACATTAAAGAGGACTATAGCTTAATATTATGTACAATAAAAATTAAAAAAAAAATTTTGCCATAACACAATTAGGTATGGTAGAATACTGTAAATGCCAATTAAAAAATGTTGGTAGCATGGGATGCCATGCATACGATGAAAATCCTAGTTAAGTAGTTATATAAGATTAAAAATGATCAAAATGGCTACGATAATATAAATTACTAGATTGATCATAACAAATATTCATCTTCTCTGAAAGTTTTAAAAGCCATAATAATTAAAACTGAAACAGAAAGTATTGTTATTGTAGACTCAATTTTCAAAATACAAGCAAAAATATCGATAATATTTGCAAATATACAATTAAATAGTTGTAATATTAAATTGAAAATGATATTAAATAAAAAGTTTAAGTTCTTCAAGGCATGTTTAGTGAATTAAAAAATATATTCAGTACAATTTTTTGCTGCGAGTGTAATGAGAATTTTTTTTAATTGTACATGCAACATACAATAATCAATATGCAAAGGCAACATCTTAATCGTGAAAATGTTGGTATGATACAGTAGTACAGACTGGTGTGCACACCGGTGACGTCGCAGAAGCTGTAAATTCTACCAATATACCTATAGGAAGATTCTGGCGGAGATTTGAAAAGACGTAATGTGAGAGAAAGACATACTGGTCCAACAAGAAGAACATAACCTATACATGATAGGTTTATATGCCTTCAGGAATTACGAAACCCCGATATTATTGCCAACCAGCTAAGAAATGAGCTTCAACAAAATGTTCTTTACTGTCGTTGCTAAACAATAACAAATGGTTTACATGAAAACAATCTTTACATCAGACGTCCCGTTAAAGAGCCAGTACTATGCCGTAGAAATCGCACAAGGAGACTAGGGTGGGCCGAAGAACATCAAAATTGGCAGGAGCGTACATTATCATGCATTCATTTTGCCGATGAATCAAGGTTTGGTTTACGTCCTCATTTAAGGAGGCTAAGAGTGTGGCAAAAACACCTGACAACGCGTCCCAAACCAGTTAACAGGTACCAAGGCGGAACTTTGATGGTTTTGGCTGGAGTTTCCATAGGTTTTTAACAGGAACGAATACCAGGATCAAATTTTGGCATCTATTATTTATTCACGCATTACAGAAATTGGCGAAAAGCTTATACACGACAATGCACGGCGGCATATTCGAAAAACCGTTTGAAAAAGAATCTTTTTGGGGAGCACAATAATCAGGTAGAACTCGCGCAATTCTTGATTAAAATCCTATTGGTAACTATTGCTCTTGCATACTAGAACAATGTCTACCAATTGAGGAAAACGATTTTTTTTAATTTAATTAGAAGGATGTTAATAACAATAGGTGTGGTCATACACCCTTCTTTTCTATTAATCTTTCGTTAATAGAAAATAAGGGTGTTGTTATTTCATTGCTTTAACATCTTTGGGTGTATGTATGTATCTTGCTTGGTCATATTTAGAGTATTTGACTGTAGATCATTTAGTCTTAATAATCTATTACTTAATGCAATAATCAATAATCTATTACTGAATGCCTAGAATAAGCCTAGCTGTAAACCATTGGCGAGGTTGTTCGAGTTCACCATCTCTCAGACAATGTCAAACCGACTTTCCAATTTTTCATTTAATATTTATTTTATTTAATTTTCTTAATCCACTACATATTGTTTTAATCTGTTGTATTAGTAACAGGTAAAAAATGTACTCTTTAAAAGTTTCGTTTATTTGCTGACTAATAATATATACTTTAAGAGTAATCAACAAATTTTTCAGAATAAAAAAAAGACCATGAATTAATAAAAATGAGTTAATGAAAAAAAAGTTCTTGGGAACGTACAATACCTCTATATGTACAATGCACGTATCTGATGTTGCCACTTATCGATATCCAGCAGCAATTGTCTAGAACGCAGCATAATAATTATGTCGTTTGCCAGCAGCTTATTTATAGTCCGCGCCCGCTGTTATTTAATCGATACGGGCATTGTATCTCCTGAAATGTCCAAGGAATTTTAATATTTTTTTTTATCCAGATATTAACAATTAATAACTAAATCAATTTTAAAGTTGTTTTTTTGTGAAAATTACTTAAAAAGTCGAATGTTAAAAAAATGAAAGACTCCTAAAGGATTTGAATTAATCTTTTTTCTATAAAAAATATATATATCAACATAAACGCATTTGACATGGTTGCAAACCTCTACAAAAAAAAGTTTTTTGGTAAAAAATTATTGAATTGTTAGATGTTAAAAAATATAAAGGGCTATAAGGAAATGTTTTATCCATATCCTTTGGCAGTTATAGCCGTTTATAAGATCTAACTCAATAATTTTTATTCAAAAAACTTTCGTTTGTACAGGTTTGCAACCCTCTCAAATCCGTTTAGATATTTATTATATATTATAGAAAAATGTTTACCTTTTAATTAATTTTTACAAAAAAACATTAGTTTGTCGCGGTTTATACCCACTATAAACCGATTTAGTTATCCATTGTTAATATCTAGACATTTATTAAAAGAAAAATTATTAAAACTCCTTTGGAATTCCAGGAGATACGCCCGTATCTTATTCTGATTAAATAATAATGGGCGCCGACTATAAATGTTGCTGGCGAACGACATATGCTGCGTTCTCGATTTTGGTTGCTGGATATCGACCAGATACTACCTTCATTTTTGCACACATTAATTTTGCGGCATTTCGGGTTCGAATAAGCAATACATTTGTTAGCTTATAATAATATACTTAATTAAAAATTTTTATTAATATTTTGGTATCCAATACTCAATAGATACTTCACAAATATGCCGTATTTTATAATATTACAACCTAGAAGGATGACACCATTGACACCTAACTCGCCTGTGAAAGAAACGGTTTGGATTTCGTTTTTTCCAATATATATGACCCACTTCAGACTTCTTTATCATTTTTCAGCAAAAAGGAAGTTTTTAGTCTTAACATTAATTAAATAAACGTGCTGAAACCACTCAAAATATCCTTTTAATACTAATACTGTACGAAAACGAAAGGTACATAATACAAAAGTAAACGACGAGCGCAGTTGCCAAAAACACAGTTTCTGCTTATTATAATAATTTATTATATCACTTTATTTTCTTCTTTTAAAATTGATCATGGAATACTTAGCATGTTTATCAACAAAATATCCCCTCTGCGCCCTGTGTAGATGTTGCATTCAATCCAAAGCAGCCAATGTTTATTTTAGTGTATTCAATGTTCTAAGATATTCACTAATATTTATTTGTTAGATATTGATGATAAACTCTTATTATTCTTTATTTCTTAAGTGTTTTACTTGAGGATGTGTGCCAATAATTCATACATGAGTATAATACGTAGACTCGTAGTATATTTAGTATGCTTGAAAGGACAATAATAAATTTTTGGAATCAATCAATTATCATAAGAGATATATTTTTAGAGACTTGTGGAACACGTTTGAAAACGACATGAAATTCAAATTATTAATAACATTAATATTTTTAATTTTATTTTATTGATAATGATATGTTGAAGCTCAGGAGGAGTCGACAATTATTTTATAAATTATCATAATGTCTATCCTCATCTAGAAACTTCACAAAATTTTAATTTACAGTTGTTAAGGTTTCTTTTTTTTAGAGAATAATCTGACGCAGATTGGATTACTATACCTATGGAAAAAAATCGAAATATTTCAAATATATATTTAGGAGCTATACCCACAAAAACTTTTAAATTAATCACAACCCACTTTTCTTGACAGACCTAGCCATTCCAAAAACGCAGGTGAAATTGTATTGGATTGAAAAATCGTGTTCCCCAAGTTCCCTCAGGCAGACGGTTATGGTTGAAGCTACTTTGGCCATTCACACCACTTTCTGTGCCCTCGTCTCCAGTACATGTTTAATGAACGAGGGATATTTTTTATTATTATAAATATTATATTATATAATATTATATAAATAAATGAAGATTATTGATTTTAGTGTGTAGTGAGGTTAAGGGTTCTCAATTTCAGGACACGGTAGTGTGCTTCTCCCACGATGCATCCGGCGTCAGTAGCTTTAACTTATCACCGTCTAAAGGTTTGTGAGGAAAGGAAAGGACAAAGGTCAACGGGAAGATAACGCGGAAGCTCCTACAGCTGAAATTGTTGTTTGCATGTTTGATGAACTTATAACGTCAACAATGTCTTCCCGAGGTGTGTCACAACTGTCGAACTCTCAGCCCAAGATGAACGCCGCCAAAAAATCTGCCTTGGCCAATTAAGTTTCATGGCGCTTAGATATACTAACGTTGGCTTGAAAAACCGGTGTATTTTTTACTATAATAATTTGACGTATCAGACGGTTTTACTCTCAAACTTAATCAACACTTATGTATATCAAGCAAGGATATCAAAATCGACTAACCGTCGATAACGCTTATGCTTTTGTTTGATTCGGCTTGAAAGAGGGTAATCGCTCTGCGCCCGGCGTAGGGGACGTCAAACGTATAACGGCACATTGACACTATAAAATGAGAGTTGCGACGTTGTCTGTTCATTTATTTAGTCGCAAGTTCTGTTTCATTTTATATATGCTAAAGAAAATTTAAAACACTGCTTTTCAAATATGTCTGCAATTAACGATTATAATAATTAAAACCTGTGAGCGTCATTTAAATTATTTTATAATTTTTGATACGTTAAATAAATTCAAAATAGTCCAAAATAACCAAAATAAATCATAAAAATAGAATAAACACCTTGAAAAACATTTGGGCGCTTGGGCGACTCCAAAGTAGAGATGGTGACGTGTAGACCTGAAATAATAAAAGTAACCTTAGCACACTTATTCCCGTGAAATTCATTAAATAAAAAGAAGTTAAGCAAAACTCATTAATATGAATTAATATGTTTTAAACTTGCTCAGTGATTTTACTTTTACGATAACTATTTAATTCATGTTCACCAACATTTAACCACTTTACTTTAATATACCAAAATTCATTATTCACCAATTTATTACTTTTATCCGATTGTTAAATGTCCCAGTAACGACAACGTACTGATATTGAATGATATACAATCGTTCAATATGCCAAAACGTGAGCACTACATTACTCACAAACCGTAGCCAAAATGCTACCAAAAACATTATCATAAAACATGAGATTGAGACAGCAATCTCCGATCTAGACCACTTGACGATAACACACTTTGTACTGAGGGGTGCAATGGACACCAAAACGCGAGGGTCCTCTCCAGATACAAAGCCTTGTTAAATACAACGAGCTGTGCAATGGTCCCAGACCAGCTCAGTATCTTAACAAGAAACAATTAACAATCGTCACAACAACACAAGCAAGACAAGCAACAATCGGTCATTAAAATATTTCATTTATCACATTTTTAATTAAAAAGGTAAAATATCGGTGTAATCAATAAGATAGAAATAAGCATACTCTGTGATAACACTCACCCTTTCTTGTATTAAAACACTACACCAAACCAACACAGCTTATTTCACGTCGCAACACCCTTTATTGTTTTTATTAAATAACTTCACTCTTTAGTGACCAAAACTCAAATGAATTTTATAAACCAAATATTTATCTCAGACTCTTTTGTCGAAACCCATAAAAATAATTCCTGAGAGGAAACGCTAAGTGTAAACCGTATTTGGTTACTTACGGTATCGCTGAGCTAGCTTTAGTTTTGTAAATATCCTAGACCTCTTTTCGGTCAGACCGATAAATTTCATCTTAATGACTAAGAAAAATATTTCAATTCTTTAGAAAATAAACAGGGTCTTACACGATGTATGATTTCGTAGAGCCTTTTACACGCAAATATCTCTACTAAAAATTACGACGAAGTTCACCAAGAATTCTAGGAAAAATGTAAAGCATATTCTACAGTGTGTCCAAGATAAGGATGCCTATCATGAAGGTCTTGGAAAACAAAAGAGATACGAAGATATGGAAAAACAAAAGACACTCCCTTGTGGCCAATTGTTAAGCTCTAGAAAACACCGTTGAGAGATTTTCCATACGACGTTTCGTTTTGGAGAAAACATCATCAACTTAATTTTTTTTATATGGGACTTAAAAAAAGTATACCCTGTATTGAATCGCATATTTTATTACGAATACAACGATTTATGACACAATATGATTCTGCAATATTTGAATTGAAAAAAATTGGTTTTTATTAAATTCTGAATGTTCTATTTGTAAGTAGAAGTTCATTGATGAGTGAACTCATCGAAATGCAAAACTCTTGACAAAAGATTAGCATTTACATTTGTGGAGAAAAGTCTTCCCGCCCTTCCCAACCCGCTATCTGAATGTTTTGGTGAAGTAGGCGGTGGAATCATGGCACTGAGAAAATGTCAAAATAATTTTATTGAAATGTTTAATTTGTTTTGTTAAAATGTTATATCCTATGTTCCTATAGCAATGTCGTTGAAGCTGGTCGTATGTATTTAAATAACTATTTAAAGAGAAAACAACTCAGTACAAAATTTTTGAAACGATTGGTTTCGAATTTTAAGCTGCACCATAATGCAGCTAAGACACCAATATTGTCAAGAAATGAAGAAGAGGAAAATAATATAGTATTACCTGTAACGGAAAATCCGGAAATATTTGTTAGAAAAATTGACAATATTACTGAAATACCGAAATCTACTGTCCATTTGATTTTGAGAAAACAGAAATTCCACCCGTTCAAACTCAGAATCTGTCAAGGCCCTAGACCAGGTGACGAGAAAAGGCGAAGAACATTTTATGATGGTATACCAGGAAGTATCGGGAAGATGCAACATTTACTCATAGAACGAGAGTATGGTTAAAAATAATTTTTAATTGGAGAAATATCCATTATTGATCAAGGGACAATTCCTCAATAAACCGAATGGCTAGACATCAGCATCGTTTTGGTTTTAATGTGTGGGTTTATATTTTTTAGATAGATTTAATAGGTCCCTTTATTTACAATAATTTCCTTTTCCGGAGCATTATCGCAACTTCTTGGAACTCGATTTGGAAGAATCCTTGGACAACTTACTGCTTGCAAAGCTTAAAAACTGCTGATTTAAGCAGGATGGTGCTCCCGCGCATAATACCCTAATCGTGCGAGAGCAGCGCCAGTATTCATCGAACAGATTTCCCTGAAAATGGATAGGTACACATTCAACAGTTCCGTGACTCCCCTTATTCGCCGGACATAATTCCGCTTGATTTTTACTCTGGGGGTATTTCAAAAACTATGTTTACAAACTATGGTTACAAACGTGTTTTTGAATCTGCGGATCAGCTGAGGCAAATAATTTTTGAAGCATTCAAGAGAATTACACCTAAAATATTAAGAACTGTTTTAAATTCGACAGTTATATGGCGTTATCTGTGTTTGAAGAATAATGGTAATTTGTTTGAACATTATCTATTATCTAAATTAGTTTTTTTTTTGGGTTTCTAGTTTTTAACTAATTTGTTTAATTAACTAATATATGACGTACCTACGTATATGCATAAGGTTTTTAAATCGTCAATAACCTGATTTTAATTTAATATTTTGAAACGAGAGTAATAATAGCCTACTACTCCATACTCGGCCACATCATTTCACAGCCTATTACACCAAATCATAAAAAATTTGATAAAAACCCATTTTTTCCAATTTAAATATTGCAGAATCGTATTGTGTCATACATCGTTGTCTTCGTAATAAAATATGCTATTTAATACAGGGTATACTTTTCTTACACGCCATGATGGTTTCTCCGAAACGAAACATCGTATGGAAAATCTCTTAACGTTGTTTTGCAGAGCTTAAAAAGTGGCTATGAGAAAGTGTCTTTTATTTTTCTATATCTCTTTAAATAACGTCAGAAAAAAATAAAAACAGAAATCGGCCAATTTCGGTTTTTTAGGCATATCTCTGGAACTATTCAAAATTTTAAAACTTTCCAAACCGCATATTTTAGGCTTGATGCACATCTTTTCTCTAGTTTAACCATCTTCGTATCCCTTTTATTTTCCGAGATCCCCATGATAAACATCCTGATTTTGAACACACATGTATTAAATTACGAGACAGTTTTACCACAAACCAAAACTCTTTATTTTTACTCTCGATACGTATTTCGCTAACAATGTTAGCATTTTCGGGGAAAGATTAAAATTATTTAAAAAGTATTAATTTTCTTCCGAAGATGCTAACATCGTTAGCTAAACACTGTGTTGAGAGTAAAAATAAAGAGTTTTGGTTTGTGGTAAAACTGTCTCGTAATTTGAGTGTCACACCAAAGATTCGAACCATAAGACTATTCACATGTGTGTAATAACCTAAAATGTAGTTAAGGCTATAATAATAGAACCTAAAATAAACTGGTTATATAATATAAGTAAAACTAAAATAAATCAAAAATTTATAATACCCAATCATAATAATTTTTATATGTTGTATTATTTTTATATATATTATGAGTTACTTATTTTATGGGTATTACGTCACTTATAGCAAAAATCAATTTAGAAATTACTGTCTCACACGCTCAAAAAATTGAAAAGAAGAGGACAATAGACTTATTCACGTATTTAAAAGAAATATGAACTCAAATCTGTAATGATACCGTTCGATATACTTAATTTAATTTAAGTTTAATAAGTTTTAAATACAATCATTTACTTGAGGTATAATAGATTTTTTTATATACACTGCCGCTCAAAAGTATTTGCCTACATATGACTGTTTTAAAGTAATAACTAAAAATAATAACCCCATCAGTTATTATTATGAAACGGTTTATTTATGACAAAATAAATATAAACAATACATTTTTCAATTAATTAAATTTAAGAAAATCAAATTTTGGATTCATCTACATGTCCGCCTCGATTTTTAATAACAGCTTCACAGAGTTTCGGTAGTGTTCTAATTAATTTGTCCAAAGTTTCCTGAGGTATCTTGTGCCACTCTTCTTGGATGATCCTCCAGAAGTCTTCTTTTAATGTGGGGCATGATTTTCGCACTTGTCTATCTACTTCATCCCACAGTAATTTGATAGGATTGAGGTCCGGTGATTGTGGGGGCCATACCATAACTTTCAGAAGATGTTGCCTTTGTAATTGACCTAAATATTGCTTGCACAATTTCGACGTGTGCTTGTGTCATTGTCATGTTGAAAGATGAAGTTTTCCCCAATTATTTGAGTACCAGAAGGAAGTACATTGTCACTTAAATTTGTTTTGTAACCCTCTTTTCGAAGAATTTCCTCTATTCTAATTAGATCGCCCACTGCAGATCCTCCGAAACAACCCTACACCATCACCGAACTACCACCGTGTTTAACTGAGCCCACCGTACAGTTCTCAGCGACCCTTTCATTGTCATAACGGTGAACAAAAACTCGCCTCTTCGTTCCAAAAACCTCGAATTTCGTCACTCCAGAGAACTTTCTTCCAGTCAACAATGGTCCATTCTTTGTGTGATTGGGCCCACTCAAGTCTTTTCTTCTTATTAACATTCTTCAGTAGCGGTTTTGATACAGCTAAACGTCCTTTAAGGCCAGCATTATAAAGTCGCCGTTTTACTGTCGACTGACCGCTTTTTTACGCTCCTTGTTGATTTTTGAAAACATCTTGTCGGACTTGCATTGTCTTATTTATTTAATGTAACACGACGTTTCAGTTGGTAAGTATCTCCAACCGTTATCAAGTGTAAACTGACTGTCACTACAGTCAGTTTACACTTGATTATCAATCTTGATTATCACTTGATTATCAAGTGTAAACTGACTGTAGTGACAGTCAGTTTACACTTGATAACGGTTGGAGATACTTACCAACTGAAACGTCGTGTTACATTAAATAAATAAGACAATGCAAGTCCGACAAGATGTTTTCACTGTACCATTGTCTACCACCTTCAAAAACAGATTGTTGATTTTTGCTGTGATTTCAGGGGCGGTAAGGCGTCTATTGCGTTTGCTTGTAATTATAATATTTAAATCCTCCTTTGAACTTGTTGCCTTTGGCCTTCCCAATTGAGGTTTGTTGCTAATAGTCCCTTCTCTGGTGAATTTCCTAACATTATAATCGACAGTCCACCTTGGAATTCCCAAATCCGTCGAAATTTGACGGTTAGTCTTTCCAGCCTTATAAAGTCCAATGATAATACATTTTGTTTCTACCGATAACCCTTTTGTTTTAGCCATTTTAAAGAATGTTGAAAAACCAGCGAAGAAATGGTGATAATCGTCAATAAGCAAGCGAAATTATTTACCAATGTTACACAAAATCAATTCTTGAAGACTAAACACCTTTAAATGTTTCTAATTTCATCGGAAACGAGCTGTAAACAGATTAGTTTTTTAGAAGAAGTGCATATTTTCACTACATTGTTTGTTATTTGCAAGACTATTTTTAAATACTTTAGTGTTTTTCAACGAACCATAGTTGATAGGTAAGCTGTTTAAGCATATATGCAATTTACAAGAGATACAATCTAAATATAGGTATGAAGATAAGATTTTTGTATCTAATTTAAAATATTAAAAAGTATACATGGTGGGCAAATACTTTTGAGCGGTAGTGTACCTAGGAGCTGAGGTTTAATCTATTAGTCTCCGAGCTCGTTTCGTCTTTTCAGTATCCTACCTAACTTTGTTATGAATATTAAAATTAAAAAACGATAAGAACAACGAGAAGACGTACTTTTTGAAAAATACCTAATTTGAACCAATGTGTCGGTAGTTATATCTACTACCGTTATTAAGGTAATTAAAGTAAAATTAAATTAAATTAAAAATATAAACAAAATATACTTGTCTTGCAAATCTTCAGCTATATAATACTGCTATGAATTTTTAATGTAAGAATCAGAATTATTAGTGTATGGAGTTAAGATATTTAAAAGATATTTTGCAAGAAGGTGAGTAGGTGAATTTATGCTACTAACTATAGGTCCTAAAGAAATATTTATTCTATTTATTTTTGGTAAACCATAAAAATGTGGTGTTATACTATTATATGTAACAGTAGCATTACCTCTATCGGCTGGAAGTATTTTAATAGTGTTATCGGATTTAAGTGTGTTTAAAGCTTTTAATTCTAAAGAGTTTAAATTTTGTTGAATTTTAATTGGTTTTTCAATTTCTATTTTGCTCTAATTCTAAATTCATCTTGTTGATACCTTGGTAAGTCTTTCGTTGCGTTTTCTATAGCTGAAATTATATTTCATTTAGGCAGAATGTTTGGAGTAATCGAGTAATTGAGACCTTTAGAAAGAACAAGTTTTTCTGTATCAGATAAAACTCTATCTGATAAATTTATAACGTTATTTATAAACTCGTTATTATTTATGTTTAAAAGTTCTTGATTTATATTTTCATTATATCGCTCCGTTCATAGAAGAACGTCATAACTAAAAAAACTGCATTTTGTAGATAAATTATAAAAACAATTCATAATCTCATCTATTATTTATGTGAAAGACCTCGCAACTTGCACTTCATAACATTACCGACAGATGGCATAAGTGTCGCTTTACAGTTCATCAGATTAACTGCTCGGTTATGCGGAAGAACGATAGTTACTTAATTCGCAAGAGAGACTGTTCGTTTGGTCCTAATTTTGTGGAAGAACGTTGCGCTGGTCAGCAAAAAAACAAGTACATAATTTCTATGTATATGTATGCTCTAAGAAAGTATACTAACATTAGATCCATATGCCATAATTTCTTGTAACAGCACATACGCAAAATGAGGGGGATTGTGCATATTCCGTAATAGAACGGCAAGTAAAGCGCTACTTAAAATCAAGACAACTTTAATTCGAACTGTAAAAAAAACTGGTAAGCCTTTTCAAGTAAAGGAGCTAAGTTTTAAGGAGTTTTTTGATTTAAGACATTTAAATGGAAGGATTGAAAATTTCGTTGGACAGAATAAATTAAGAATCAGAACTCTTAAAATTAAAAAAAATTATCCACTTACAGTTTTTTATAAAACATCGTATTCTTAGAAAGAATTTTCGGAAATGACGATCAAAGCAGTTCGAGGTAAGAGTAACGTAATATCACAGACTTTTGAACCTACATACAAGTCTAAAATAAAAGTTAGTGAACGTAAGAGGTCAGATCTTCAAGATTTAGTAAATGATAAGGCCTTCCATCATGTTATGCAGATTTTTACAATAACCTATAATAAGTGCTATTTACTGTTTGTATCCTTATTACAAGTTTTGTACTTCCTTAATACAAAAAAAGACAAAGATTGTTTTTTACTTCAAATTTATTTTAGCGTCACAATATGATATATTATGATGACAAAGTTAAAAAAAAAATAAATAATGCATTTTTTTTTGGAGAAGAAAGACACAAGTGTTCATAAATCATAAATTTCTTAATTCAAGTGTAAATCTCATGTCACTTGTTCACCACTATACTTTGAGGACTAAAATCACAATAAAAGCATTTAATTTGTCTGCAAGGTTAAATTGTTACAAAAAAGTAAAAAAGCATTAATCTTTAAACCGCTATTTTGACAAATAATAATTTTTGAATTATGACGTTCTTCTATAAGCGGAGCAATATAGTAGATTTATTTTATATACTTACTTCGACAGTCGACAGAAACAACTTAACCCATCTCTCTTTCACTCAAGATATTTAAGGGCCTAGCATACCTCCCATCCCTCCACCCATCGCCCACGAGGATATGTATACACATGTCTCCGTTATATGGACATGTGTATACATGTGGACATACACAATCCAGGTTTCAAATATTGATCAGCTTGAGCCTTAACAAACAAGAATTAATACAAGGTTTTCGAAATTAATACAATATTTTCTAGGATCAAAAAAAAATTCCAGCCTGGCCAAGTTTTATGGCCACATCAGTTTAATTTGCTTTCTTATAAAATGATTGACAAACATTAAACTAGGTAAATATGAAGGAAAATCTGAACAATCTTAAATCGCAATGGAGTAGGTAAATATAATTTTATTACTTATTTCACATAATTTATATTAATTTAATTTCCTTTCGCATTACTTACTAGTAATGAGAAAAGCAATCAAATGCTGCACTTGTGTCAAAGAATAAAGTGGATATGCACTCTTTCCCTCAAAATATTCTACATTTAAAATGCTTTGAAATATGAAGTTGTACTGAAATCTTTCTTCAACTCATTGTTCACTTTTAAATAAATTATGCGAGTTGAAAAACTCCAAATACCGCTAGGAGAACATTTTGAACAGGAAGTAGCAAAATGTTTACTGGGGTCGTCTGTAGCTTTCTTTTTACAAAATGGCACTACTATTTCAGTGTAGAAGAACGCCAGCATGTAAACAAACATTGATGATTTTAGTTAAAGGAATAACTATGATGTCTCTAATAAGTTTACTTGTGAGGCGAAAATGATCCATAGTTTTCTTATTTAAAAGAAGATATAATGATGACTCTAACACAAATTATTTAAACCCAGATGGAAAAACTCTATACCCAGGTTACTCTAAAAATGCTTTTCCCACGCCATAATATCTGTCATCCATGTGGTTTATCTGAGCAAATTCTCAGGATCACAGAAATCTATATCGACTAATTTATGTCTTAAATGTTGTTAAAACTTACTTCATCATTACAAAAAAGTATTCGAATATATCAAGAGAGATCACATACTTGATGTTACTACGATTAATGTTCTCCGCAATAATTTATTAGCTCGGTAGTCAGTAGATTGTTATTTGCCACTGCTTTTCTTTAAAATCCTCAATCATGAGCAAATACAGTGCAATTGATGTTTAGGATTTCTTGCTGCTCAGTTCGCAGTCTAGGTTTCTGCCGCATTAAGGTCTCTTAAGTCTTTTCTCAATTGTGTGTTTCAATTATGAGTGTGCTTTTATCTTTTGAGATTTTTTTCGAATATGATATATTGATCCTATAAAGTGAAAAAAATTGATAATCATAAAATTTAATTAAATGAAAAAACAAAGTTGAGTACTATACTTTTTTAAGTTAAAACCGAATCTTGCATACCCCACATGAAAGTTAAAATTAAACTTAAACGAAACCGTTTAATGACGCTGCGTGTCCCGGGAGGACATTGAAAAAACTCAACGAAGTGTGCTTCGAGCAAATCTTTGATTAAAATCATGGCAAAGCACGTTCGGCCTATGAGCCATCCTTAGTCATAACTGAAAGCAAGGCCACGGTTTTAATACAAGAAATTAATTTGAAATCTTAGAACTTTAGGATAAAAATTAAAATATAAATTACTTGTCAGTTATGCACAGTAGAATGGAGGCCAAGCCTATTTTAGGTTAAAAGCGCTTTGCTATGCTTTTAATAGCAATTTTTCTCGGAATGAACCTTGTTAGATTTTATCAAACTATTAGTTATTAAACTCACGCCTGTTTGACAGAGAAAAACGACAATAATTATTAATTAATAGGTATCAAGTGAACACACATTATGAATGTAATCCAGGTTCTTATAAAAGACCAATGATATATTAAGAATGTTTGATTTTGCCAAAAAATGGCACAATAAAACAAAAAATTAAAAAATACGAATAAGTATTTATTTAATGCCAAATAAAAAGAACTCTTAAGAACGAAATTTTTCTTTTCTTTTCATGCTTTATTTTTATCTTTGAGATTTCTCCCCCAGTGTTTATTAATGGCTAGTCTATATCAAACTATTTTTAGGAAAATTCAAACAAAAAATTGTCAAAGACATATAGTGAGAATGTATAAAAAACCGTTGATTTATTATGTTAGGTATCTTTGCAAATATTTGATTAAACAGGAATCTTATTTGCAAAGTATTATTATTTATGAAAAATAATAATATGTCTATAAAAAAATGCACACACATCAAGAAAGTATAGGGGACAAGAAAAACCGTATTATTTTTAGACGAAAAAATGTCTTTCCAAGATAAATTGTGTTTGTTACTTGTTCTACATTCCTTTGAACATACATTATCGCATTATTATATTACTGTTATTATTGTTGATATTAAATAAATAGTTTAAATTCTTCAAGGCGTATTTGGTAAACTGAAAAAAGTATTCAGTACAATTTTTGCTGCGAGTGTAGTAAGAATATGCTTTAATTGTATAGACAACATAGTCAATATGCAAAGAAAACGTATTGATCGTGATACACATTTACAAGCTGAACATCCACGACGTCGCAGAAGCTGTAAATTCTACCAATGTTGTGGCAGAGATTTAAAGAGATTGGTGATATGAGAGAAAGACATACTAATCCAACAAGAGCAGCAGAACCTATACATGATAGGTTTATTCACCTTCAACGAAACCCCAATATTACTGCGAGCAAGTGAAGAAGTGAACTTTAAAATGATCAAGGCTTTAGTGTCACTGTTCGACTCGTAAGGAATAGATTACATGAAAAATTGAAAACAATCTTTACACCAGCCTGCAGGGTTTTTAACATCAAACGAATATCTGGATTAAATTCTAAAACACATTAATGTTCATCCACGCGCTACAGAATTTGGGGAAAATTTTGTACTTGCGCACAAAAATGCACGACCGCATGTTCCCAGAATCGCTAAAAACTTTTTGAAGCAGCACAAGATTCAGGTATTGCCACGACCTGCGCCATGATTTAAATCCTATTGAGCACGTGTGGAGTATGTTGATAAGACGTGTTTTAAATTCAGAAATAGACAAGAAAAGAGTTGAACTGTATGCAAGAGCAATAGCTACAAATTGACCAAAACGATATTGAAAATTTAATTAGAAGCATGTCAAACAAATATCGAGCTGTTATTAGTGTAGCTGTTATAACCTAACTCTGGTCATACAATCTATTAACAAGAGCTTTTTCTTTTTTGTTAAGATTTCTTTAAATTGTGTTATTTCGAATTTTTAATATTTGACTTCTTGAAAATTTTCATTATTAATCCCCCGGTATACTACGAGGAATTTTTTCGTTTTTAACAAATACGTGTTTCTAAACTGAAATCACATGTGTTTAATTTCAAAATGTTGCGAATTTTCTTTTTTTTCTCTTTTTTGAATACCTTTGTTTATTCCCTTGACCTTTTTGATAATTATATATATCGGGATGTAAATAGTCAATATGTTAAATCTTAGATCTAGAATCTATCTAGATTTATTTAAATTTTAATATTATTATTTTTAATATATTTATTTTAATATTAATTTAAATCTAGAACGTAATTCTTTCTTGTTGTTAGTCTGAATTTTTTTTTCTTTTAGGCTCGTTTAGTAAAATTGTTTTGTCATTTATTTATTACTATATTTATTTTTGAAACGAAATTAGAACAGTGGTATTATATTAGGTCAATTAGCGCTGCATTTTTATTTCCTAAGAACATAACACCTTCAATTAAAATTATATATATGTCGGTAAACATATTATGTTTTCCAAATAATCTGCAGTTTTTCCTAGTGCGGTTTGGACGTTATCTAGAATCCCTTCGCATATATATTTCAGATAATATATAATATAAGAACTACTTATTTAATTTGCTTTTACATAGGTTATTGTTTTAGTGTACATATGTATATAAAAATTTAACTTTTTGTTTCAGGGCCGTTAAAGCATTTCAAGAGCTTCTTTATGTTTCTCCATCATTTCAACGTGCAAATGAAGTTCACTTAAGGTTGGGATTAATGTTCAAAGTCTCTCAGGAATATGAGCTAGCACATAAACATTTCCAGCTTGCGTTAGTAGATACTAGTCCTTCTACAACTCCAAAGAATAATAGTGAGTTATTTTTCAGAATTATCACTTGCATGCGTTCTCTTACTAAGTTTTAAATAAAAAGTTGTTTATTTTTCTGTTAATACAGGTTATTACACAAGTCCGGGTTGCTAATTTGTGGGCATGAAATGCACGCTATTTTACAATAAAATTTTAAATATATTTTTTTCTAAACCACTTCCTAATAAAGATGACGCTGGTATAAAGTGATTTTTTCCACATAATTCTTGAACTAACCATCACAAATTCATGAAATTTGGCAAACGGCAAAAGAGAATGGCGTAGAGTGTAGAAGTGCCCACGTGCTTATTTTTGCAATTCGTAAAAAGCAACAATTTTCCCTAAAAAAAGATAGCTTTAAAAAACCACTAGACTTTTTATTTTAAAAGAAAATTTGCCATGCTTATGAATTTCTAATAGTTGATTAGAAAAAATAAGTTGGCCATGGAAACTTTCGAAGTCCCTACCATGTCTCATCAAAACGCATTTAGTTCAAATTGAAAAAAAATATTTTACTTAACATTTGAATTTAGGTGGACTTTACAAATTTAATTTACAGTTAAATACTCAGTTTCGTTAACAACAGCGGCTTGAGCGCGTACATCTAAAGCAAATGCTTAAAGTACTGCGTCAATACATTATCCTTTCGTCTTCTAAGAGACCTCCTTACTTTTTTGCAAACACATCTGGTTGCAAATTTGATTAAATCCATTTTAATTCACCCACAAATTTATTCATATTGCTAACAGATGTAGAGTAAACAATTTGGTTTAAACAAACCCACAAATAAAAGTCCAACGGATTAAGGTCGAGATATCTAGCCCAGGGTACGCACCCCCTCGACCTATCCATCACCAGTGATTTTCATTTAAAAATTGTCTAGCAGTTGCGCTAAAATGCGCATAATGCGCTAAAATGCGCACGATTTGAGTAAGTTTTTTCAAAAAATGGCCTGTCAACCTTTAAGGTCAAAAAACGGACCATATATATGTATTTAATTTATTATAAGTCTCCTATTATCCCTCCTCAAACGTTAAGACAAAAACGTTGTCGGTTGAGGTTTTCAATTTGCCACCGATCAATTCTGAAACAATTTTTCTAAAAACGATTGGCATAATTGGCATTTTTGTCAAACGCTGTTTAAGTTTAAGCGCCTGTTTGAAAGAACCTTTACTACCTTTTTTAGGAAAAATTGTTTCTACAAATTAGACCTTTTATTTTGAAACAACAAAAAGTGTTAGAAAAAATAAACACGCGTGTTTATTTACACTCTACTAACAATTTTAAAATTTCTTTTATGATGATAAAGCCATAACGTAATTTTTCTGTCGATTGCCAAATTTCATGATTTTGTGACGGTTAGTTCAAGAATTATGAGCAAAAAATCACTTTACCAATGCCATCTTTCGTCATCCTCTTCTTAGGAGGCGGCTTATAAAAAAAATTATTTAACATATAAACACTCTATACAACGCTTTCATTTCAAAACGATCCACACTTAATAACTAAAAAAAAAAACACGTCAAATTAGATATACAGGGAGACGTTTAATTATGCATTTACTAAAGTTCTGTCAATCACCTCCTCACCTCCAGTTAACCTCACTTTAATATGTCAAATGGGAACCCCCATCGTGTGACTATTTGCTTACACATTTACCGATTTCATTTTTTTTGGTACCGTTGAATAGAGAATTTTACGCTCCTTACTATGATGTATCACACGATGGAGGTTCCCATTTGACATATCAAAGTGAGGTTAGCTGGAGGTGAGGCGGTCATTGACAGAACTTCAGTAAATGCATAATTAAACGTCCCCCTGTATATCTAATTTTACGTGTTTTTTTTTTTTTTTTTTTTTTTTTTTTTTTTTTTTTTTTTAAGAAAGTTATTAAGGGTTGATCGTTTTCAAATAAAAGCACTGTATAGGTTATTTTGTCTAGCTTTAGCACTATTTTAAAACTTAATTTAAAATATTTATTTTTCATCCAAGTCCTAGGCTTCTTTCTTGGTAGTGAAATACTTAAATCAGCATTGATAGGTAGTTATGAAAACTCAGTACGAAGAAAAATTTTGTATATAAGTTATTTTTTCATCGAATTATCTTCTTTATAAGTAATTAATACAAAATAATTTGGTTTAAAAATCTATTTTCTTATTTTCAATCATTGTTAACAAAATAATGAAATAGTATTGAAACAATTATGTGCGTTGAAGGTTAAATTTTATTTAACCAAAAAGTTGATTAAAAATTTTCATTATATTTTTTCATTTTCAACCTATTTTCTGTACGTTCGCCATTGTAAAAATTAACCATTGTTGAATCACATAATACAGGATATGATTCACCTCCAAATATTGTACCTGTTTTAGAACGAATTTGTACATTGTATTCTCCCGATACTTCCATATCATACGTATGCGAGTCGCGAGATGCTTTTACGTGATGTGTATAGAATACCTGATTTAACTTTCTAATAATAGCTGGATTGCAGTGTATATTTGTTATTTTTTGGCATGAAAAAGTGCATTTTTCTTTAAAACGTAATAACATAAAGGCAGAAATTCTCTTTAAAAAAGGTCATTTAATTAGGGCAAGACTTGTATGCTTGTGTCTTGCCAACAGCTGATATATATCAGTCATAGTTGGTTCATTGACCTCTGACAAATTCAATGAAACATTTATTTAAGAATTTATATTATAGTTTTTGTTATTTTCATTCTAGTTCATATTTATTTAACAAAAATCGATAATAGTAATTTAGCGTTTAGGTTATACATATACAGTAGTGGCAAAATTATAGCAACTTATGGAAAAAATAAATGAGTTGGTTGTAACCATTTCAATATCAATAAATCGCTAATATTGGAATAATTATTTACTATTGCTAATACCTGGTAAAAAATAATATTTTTTTTAGTATGAAAAATATTTTTTTTTTAAATATTTTGTAAATTAGATAGATGTCTATTTATTTTTATAAACAAATTATTTCTGTATATAACTTATAGTTAGAAATAAGTATAGCAACTTACAATATTTTATAACATAAATTGGATATATTTGCATGACATCTTATTAATTTTTCTGGAGTTTCCAAAGGATTTTGCAACTACTATGATTTATTTATTTTAAACAATAATTGTTTATATTTATAATACATCGATCCAATATGTTTCAAATAAGTTTAAGGATATTTAAGTCTGGGTATTGCAATTGTCATTCAAGCAATCAATTTATTAGCTGATTTTTGAGCTTTTACTTTCTTGGACCCTTATTTCAGATCATTGTCCTGTTGAAATATCTATCGTAGTTGCATAACTTCTTCTGCAAATGATATCGTTGTACTTTCCAATATCTCTTTACATTAAAATCGGTCTATTTTACTATGCACTTGAATCGTTAGTAGGTATCTGGTACTTCGCTTTAGGAATTCGGTATTTTACTTTGAACCTGACTCTATTCGGTCTCGGCGTTTCCTGCCATCAGATACTGAAAATTTGCTTTTATCACTCCACAGAATGATTCTATATTTTGAGACCAAAACTGTGTTCTGCAAACTTCATTCGGGCCTTTAAATATTACTTTTTGGCAAATTTCAGTTTATTTTATTTTCATTTTGTCGTTGCGTTCTTTTTTAAACTTTGAACTCTCAACTTGCAATCAAAAATTGTTTTTTTCTAAACGTTTTAAACATAAATACGTATTTAAGGAGAGTAACTATTGATAATTCTTATGATCCGACTACCAAGATTCTAAATCAGAGATCAGAGGTAACCACAATTAATGAGGTGTAAAAGGCGATTTTTGAAATGAAAAACAACAAATCCCCAGAGGATTGAAAGAAGATGAAATGATCATTGATCAAGCTCTAAAATAAACTGGGTGGCGAAAAGCTATTGCAGAGTCTTAAAGTTCTGTTTAATGAGTAGCTTATACAAGGCAAAACACCGTAACAATGGAACAATGGGAACATTATCCTAATACATAAAAACGGTGACTTAACCAATCTTGCAAATTACCATACAGTTATTTGATTATTAATTATCAGTCGGCTTTTTCAGCTCTTTACTCGAGTCATCGCAAATAAATTAAAAGTAAAACTGGCCCTTTATCAGCCAAGAGAACAGGCTGGGTTTCGACCAGGTAATGGCACAAACGATCATCTCTAAGTCCTAAAGAATCTTATAGAAAGTCCATTGAATACAATGAACCACTTATCCTGATTCGAAAAAGCCTTTCACACTATAAATTAATATCAGATGTCACTCTCCGAATGTAGAATAGACCATCGGTATACCCTAATAATAGAGTCTATACATAAAAATACTACAGCTAACGTAAAACTACAGGAGTTACGTATACAGAGGAAACTGTTTACGAACCTGTTTAAGTATATATTTAAATCTTCCCATAAGTTACTCATACAAGTATCTCGGCCACAAAAGTATAAACCGTATAAACAGGGATAATCAAACTTGCGAATTGCTTAGGCAAAAAGGATTAACTTGGGCCGCTAAATAACGTTTTTAACGAATTTGCTCCGCCTGTCCTAACTTATGGCTTTATAACTTAAAACATAAGACTTTGACATTAACAAAAAGGCTGTTTGTGAATCAGCGTGAAAATTCAATGCAGAGATCCCATCACAAACTTGAGGTACTTAGAAGAACCAGAATGATTGCCGCAGTAGAAAGAATAGTAATCCTAAAGTGGAATTGGGCGGGACACATGCGAGAATACGGGACAACAGATAGACTAAGAGGATGATAGTATGGAGGCCTAGACAGGACGCATATGGAAGCACTGATGATCGGATAATAATAAACGGATCCACACAAATCGTATGTAGGAGGCACAAAATAGGATCATGTGGAAGCAATCAAAGGAGGGTTATGTCCAGCAGTAGACCAACATGGACTGATTGATGAATTTATTGATACCTGATTATATTTTTCACTTGCAGGCTGTTTTCGTTTAAAGAAAATATGTTAAATCCGGCAACGTTGTCTATGTTGAGCTTTATAACCTGCATCGAGGTTCATTTGATATGAATTATAGGTACATCACAAGATCATACAAGTAAAAGATTAAAAAAAAATATTTAGGTTTAAATCTAGTTGCACTAATCAAATTTCAAATTCATATATGCTTTATTGTTCTCAACAAAAAAAATGTTATAGACAAAGCCTTATTGTGTCTAATAAAATAATACTATAATAAAAAAAGTCACAATATACAAAAGTCGCATAACATTGAACACAGTGCATTAAATATGCACATATATACCTAATACTATTCTTTTTAACATTAGCATCTCTCCACTAGTTAGCTACATTATGAGTGTCATTGAAATATTCAAGCACTAAATAGTAAGCCCGAGTACATAGTAATTTAAATTGTTTAGGAGATTTTGCCTCCTTAATGCTTCTCAGCAGATGGTTAAAATTTTTTCTACCCTCATAAAAACTGATTTTTTGACTAAAGCAGATATTGGTATAGAAAAACGTAAATTACCATGTTGTCGGGTAACATATCTCGGATTTTGGGTGACAAACTTGTGTTGATTTAGGAAAATCAGGCATGCTAGTTATTGGTTTGAAAGACGAAAAGGCTTTTTTTTTTTAAATTATTTTAAGAACGTTACAGCCTTGTGACTTAACTCTACTAATGCTTAAATCTATCTGACTAAAAACGATACAAATTACTTCTTAGCTAAAGTAAAAATGATAACAATGCAAAAGATCATATTCTATAAACTAAGGAATAAAATATACTATAGTAAGGGGTTATATGTTCCATAACTCCTCCCTCCTAAGAAACGAGCTTACGGATGGTACAGGAGTGGAGAGGTGGTTATATGACGATTTCTGAACAGGATTTCGTCATAGATTCGTCTGGATGTAGGCTTCTCTTAGATATTCTTGGCATCAGGAATTTCTGCACCATAAAGTAGCTAATTATTGCTACTAGCAGAATATAAAGTAATACGATATAAATGCTGGTTCTGTGGTAGTATACAGGTTGGTTCAGGGCCCGGTCAAGTCTTTGATGCTGAATCTCGATGGATTTATGAAGATGTTTGGCTTCATTTAGGTCCAGTGAGCTTAATTCCAAATTATTAAAGAGAATTGGTGTAGCTTCATTGCTAGGCGATAGGTTGATTTATGGTAGTTCGATGTTTTTGTAATGAGTTTCTGGATCCTTGTAATTTTTGATGACAATGTTTCCGACACGAAGTTCACAAGTAGAATCCAGTTCTACGATGTAGGTGCCATTTAATGGGATATTGTCTTTATTGGAACCACAAGTCTGGATAGCTGCAAGAGGTCGAGGTACGATTAGCATCCATTTTCCTTCTTCCAGTTTTTCTGCTTTGTTGGTGGTAATTTGGATTTTCGTCTGCTGGCATTGGTATATTGATTCTCTAAATTTTAGCATCTGTACTTCGCAAGATGCATCTTCGTCTATAGGCAAGGGGTTAAAGTCTTGGCAAACGTATTCGTTGGTGGTGATCTTCCTGCATGGTTGGTTGGATTTTGCATACTTCAGCTCATTAAGGATTAGGTATTTGGTTTGCGGAAATATTACATCGTGGAAGGTTTTTGAAGGTGTAGGTAGAGGGTAAAGGTGGTACAGTAGATAACTGTTCTTCTCTACGATCGGCATTTCAATGATAAATATGACTTTATTTTCCTTTGCTTAACTTTTTATATTAAGGACTTTCTCAAAAAGAAATACATTTTTAAAAGTTGGATCAAATGGGAGTTTACCGGATGTTAAACTCGTAGAAATTAATTGAATTTCCTTAAATAAGTCTTTTGGACTAATGATCGATGGATGAAAGGTATTTAGTTTTGAAAAAGTTATTGCTATTTGAAGGTCTTCTAAGACATCATACATTTCTTGTAAGAATGTGGTAGCATGAGATAGAATTGTTTGCTAAAGAAAGAAATGCTTCTCTTCAAAACTGATTTTGTTATGTCTTCGGACCTCTATTTGAATTTCTTTTATTTGTGATTCCAAAATATTTTGATTAGAAGTTAAATTTTTTGAGAGTTTTTGAAAAAGTTTATTAGAATTATCTATTATGGTAATTTGTTCTTGCATTAAAAGTTTTATATTATTTTTGTTTTGCATAATTGAAGTTATTGCTGAATCATAGCGCTGAGCATCCTCATTATCTAAATTGCCGGTTATACTTTTGACAATACTGCCTAATCCATTTATAAGGCCTCTTTTTTCGCGAGTTTTAAGAGAGAATGGATTTATTTGAAATATTTGATTTTTTATTTTTTCTTTTAAGGTTGAAGCTAAATTCTATGAATTAAAATATTCGTTTTTATATAAAGAACAGTTTTCTATGTTTTTTTCTAAATCGTATATAGTTTTTTGCATTATGAGGTATTGACTGATAATAAGGTTGATGTCGTAAATTTGAATAAAAGTCCAGTAATCAAATATGCTTTGCGAGTTTCCTAATTTCATTGCTAAAAGTCCGGGGTTCTTGGATACGTCATGAAATGTTACGTCAGGTCTTGCATGTTTGATGTTGAGGGACAATAGCAAAAATCCAGCGATGAAAAGCTGCATTCTCTTAGACTACGTTGCCTATAGGAACCGATGCTTGTGTTCCCAAGCCTAATCTAGGGTTGGTCGAAGTTGGACCGTTGCTGAACGCTCGTTTCCCAATAGATTTGGTCGAAGTTTGATTTCCTCCTGGATGCTGCCTCTTCGTAAATTCACAAGGTTCGCGATTGCCGATAAACCGTAAAAACGGACCAATTCCGCGATTTTTGTCGGTTATTGTTCGACTTAGAACTCCGTCGACTGCGCCAGTTATAGGTTTGAAAGACGAAAAGGCTTTTTTTTAAAAATATATTAAGAACGTTACAGCGTTGTGACTTAACTCTACTAATGCTTAAATCTATCTGATTAAAAACGATACAAATTACTTCTTAGCTAAAGTAAAAATGATAACAATGCAAAAGATCATATTCTATAAACTAAGGAATAAAATATACTATAGTAAGGGGTTATATGTTCCATAACTTGCTACTTCCTGTATGTAGAGGCAGGAGATAGTAAAAATACTCTCTTTGATAAAGCATGACTGACAAGACTCTCTAGGTGATATTCCGCATATATATCTCACAGCACGTTTTTAAAGAACAAACAAAATCTGCAAAAGGTAGTTACTAGCGCTCCCCCAAAAGCAGATGCCATACCTGAGAAGTATACTGTCCTTCCAATTTCCCTTCCAAGCTCTTGACAACCCACTCTAACAGCAAAACAGCCTGCAGAAACTCGATTGCTGAGGGACAGTAAATGCTCTTCAAACAGAAGATCCTTGTTAATAACTAGACCCAGAAATTTATTGACACAGTACTGCTGGACAGGACAGTTGGCAACAAGAATGTTAGTAAGGCTATGGTTGTTTGTAAAACATAATAGCTTAGTCTTTTGTGGATTCAAAGATAGTAAATTTGCCCTAAACCACTCAAATATAAGTTTAAGATCAGTCATTATGGCTCTCCGTAGGAAGTCGATATCAAAACCATGCCAGAGAATGGTCGTGTTATCCGCAATCAATATACATTTTCCCTGAATACAGAGTTGGGTAAGGTCATTTATATATAGGAGAAAGAGTATTCTAGGTCCCAATACAGACCCTTGAGGTACTCCCCAGTCGACAGTTTTATATTTAGAAAACTTAGACCCCACACACACTGGTTGACAGCGACCTTTTAGATATGAAGAAAACCAGGTTGCCACAACGCCCCTGAAGCCATGGTAAAAGAGCTTTTGCAGCAGCATCTCGTGTCTGATGCAGTCGAAAGCTTTCGACAAGTTACAAAACGCGGCAGCAGAAAATCCTCCACTGTTGATCTGACAGTAAAGATCGTTCAAAAGATTGTACATTGCTTTTATTCTCCCGAAAGCCAAACTGAGAAGCACTAAGAATATTCTTGGATTTTAAAAAAGACACCATACGAGTTCTGACAATCTTCTTAATGATTTTTGGAAGTGTGGACAAGAGCGATATGGGTCTAAAGTTTGATGGTTTATCAAGACTGCCCGTCTTATGAACTAGGATAACCGTAGCGGATTTTAAGCAAGGCGGAAAAGTTCCCATAACCTATGATGCATTAATAGCTTCAACAAGGACATTCAAAGTTATATCTGGTATGTTAAGAAATATTTTAGCAGATAGCCCATTCTCTCCAGCTGTAATGAAGGCATAAACTGTGGTAAATAGAAGAAGAGAATAAAAGTACCTATTAATCAAGGGTCATTAAAGGTTATTTTTTGCGAAAATAATTTTTTTCTCACATAATTGTATATGCTATTTAATGTTAGGATGGAGTGACGCGGAAACAAAAAATCGAGAAGGCTCCCGTAGGTAAAGACAATGTTTTTTTGTAATACAAACTGAGGATGAATAATTCTGGACATCGCCCCCAAAATGCGACACCGTAGATTTTGTTATACACAACTGAATTTTTTCTTGGCTTTTCTTTCTTTAATACCATGCATTAACGTGTAACAGAAAATCACAGGCAAAGCATAATAAGTAAGTTAAAGAGAGAATGACAGTGTTTCACTAATCCTTTATACCACACGATATGGTGGTCTCGCCGAACTAAGAGAACTCGTCGAACTTTAATTAGTAGAGAAAGAATTGGGAGAAATTCTCTTTTTAACTTGTGACTTTTGATTTGATGTTGCAAGATCATACATTAATTTTTGCACTTAAGACCTGAGATGGACCTGTACCAGACCCGTATATATATACACAATGACAATTTCAAATTTACAATGACTATATCTGAGAAACAAAAAAAAATTGATAAAATATTTGCTTCTGTTCAGACATAGCTGAAGAAGCATAGCTGAACGTATAAATATGATTTGTCTATGGTAAAGAATATCAGTGTTTAATAAGAATAGCTCAAGTAGAAATACTTAAGACACAGGTATTCGGGGAAAATGTAAGTGTACATTTGCCAACTAGTGGCAAAATTTCAAGAAACTGTCGCAAATAAAAAAAGAGATAAACCAAGATTACTTGACGAAGTAAAGCAAATTGATTGATGTATTCGGACATTTTGTGATAAATCCTATTTTATCGACTCGTCAGACAACTATTATAGCAACCAGATTATGCCGCGAATCTAGAAGGAAAGTACTTAAATGCCATCCCTATAAAATAGAAATCCTTTAAGAATTGAATACGATGACCCTGACAAAATTTGAAATTTTGACAGTTAAAATTACTGTAAAACCTCGGCTCATCAAAAGTATTTGCTTTAGTGTTTTGCTTTAACCTCTGATAGCTCATGAATTAGAGAATCATGGAGACGCGTACTGCAATTTATCTTTAAAGGTAATAAGTTATTACATTTTGAACGGGATAGAAGGGAGCACCTCCCTATTATGTACACTATCGGACAAAAGTAGAGAAACTTTTTAAATTTGCGTTTTATTTGAATACTTTAAAACTAATGCAGTTCTACACATAATGAAAATCAACAATAATTGTTAAGACTTAATTTGTATAAAGTAAAATAAATTGTAGAAGAAAATCCTAAGATTTAATTTAATTAAACAAAATATTTATGAGACAAAAGTGGAGAAACTAAATTTTATTCCAAAAGTACAAGTTATTTCTTATTTCTATCTTAGAAAAATTAATAGTAAGTAGAGTATCCCTTATTGGCAATCACCTATCGATTTGGCATGGATTCCAACAGTTTCATAATGGCTTCCTCTCCAATAGAATTCCAGGAATCTTGTAAAACTTTTATAAGATCATTTTTATTACTGATCTGATGTTGCCTTACACGCCGGTCTAGTTCCTCCCAGAGGTTTTCAATCGGGTTAAGATCGGGACTTTGCGCAGGAAAGTCCATAACCCTAATATTTTCCGATAAAAACCAATCTTTGACAACCTTTGATTTATGTTTGGGGTCGTTATCTTGTAGGAATATCCAAGTCAAAGGTAAATTATCCTCAGCAAAGCGTAGCATTACATTTTGTAGGATGTCTAAATACACAAATCGATCCATGATACCCTCAATGATGTGTAATGGTCCTGTACCGAACCCAGAGAAGCAACCCCATACCATGCAGGAGCCACCACCATGCTTTACCGTAGGCTGTGTATATCTTGGATCGAATCTTTTGCCTTGTGGTCGATGTACCCATGAGATTCCATCGGACCCAAACAAATTGAACTTACTTTCATCAGTAAAAAGAACTTTTTTCCAGTCGTTGGTTGTCCAATGCAAATATTTTTGTGCAAAGTTGAGTCGGGCCTTCTGATTCTTCTTGCTAATAAACGGCTTTTTAGCGGCTCTTCTACTAAATAATCCTCCTTCCCTCAGTCGTCTTTGTATGGTCTTAGAACTAACATTAACACCAGGTAATTCACTTAAAATTTTATTTGCTGATTTGTGAGGATCAGACTGGGCAATTCTTTTTATCATCATTTCCATGTGTTTGGTTGTTTTTCTTGGGCGGCCACTTTTTTTAATGCTTTTTGTTGAATTTCGTGTTTTAAAATTAGAAATTGTCTTGCTAACAACGGACTTATGCAAATTAAGCGTTTTACTAATGTCCACTTGTCGTATACCACTCTTGTGTGCATCAACTATTTTTCTACGAAGGTCTTCAGACAAATATCTTCCGCGAGGCATGTTGATTAAAAAAACTATGCAAAACTATCAACAGAACTCACGTAAAGCGAACTAAATTTGGACGATTGATATTTAGGTTTCTCTACTTATGTCCATCCGAAAATATTTGAATTCTTTTATTGTAAATAAACACCTGATAAGAGGCATGTAAAATGCGGTAAAAAAACGCAGTTGTTGAGAACTACAATATTTGTAGTAAATATTTAATTTAAATACATGGTTTCCGTAAATCAAAGAATTTTTAGAAGTTTCTCTACTTTTGTCCGATAGTGTAGTTCCAGTTAGGTAATGGTTATAAAATAATTATCTTAATCAATAGATTAGAAGAGAAGATCTTGCTAAATGGCCACCTGGGTCAACCTAGGACCTTTCGTTTTTGATTTCTTGTTTTTAAGACGCAAAGAATAGTTTAAAAATGCCGAGCTATTTTCTGAGAAACCTTTGCAAATCTACGTCACGAATTTGAAAATAAATTCAATTATTGTCTTGAAAGCAATGGATATCATTTTTTAAATTAATAATAAAAAATAAAATATTAATATATTATTAAGGAACGTTTTAGGGTACCACTTTTGTGGGGTACCCTTGAAAAGAAGCTTTCAGATATCGCAAGCAGGGGGTTCGTATTTAAGATTTTAAAGTTATTGCGGCTGGGGGTGAAGGAGTAATCGAAAACAAGTTAGCTTTTACATTACTAAACTTCCCTTTCACTACTGTAGAAATTGTTAGATTTTTTTTAGTTCCAGATGTAGCCATATTAAGTTTTCAAATTGTCATCTTGTATCTATGGATATGTATGATCAGTGGCGTTCCTGCATTTTACTAATATTTAACAGGCTTCTGATAAGTTTGTTAATAACTTGAACTAACTTTATAAATTTTTCATACTGTTATTTCTAAAACAAGGGAAATTCTAAATAATAAACTAACAATTGGTATAGTAGCTCGTAGCAGCATTGAGCCAATTAATTTCTAATGTATATAACATGTTTAGATTTTCCAACCAGAGTTAGAAATTCTGAGATAAATTCGATAAAATGGAAGTACCATAATTTACGCCGTATTTTGTGATCAACGTAATACCTCAGGTTTTCGATGTGATTTTAGGCCTAATGACTCTGAAGCCCTCTGTAAAACATTAATAGTATTATCTTAAGGGATAAGTGATTTCTGTGTTTCAAAATTCAAATGAGTTTATTACACTTAAGCTGGTAAAGCCAATGGAGTTTGAATTTATGTATGTTTGAATATATCGAATCAATTCTGCTGTTCAATTTGTTATATATAAATAAATAGGTCTGCATGATCTTCTATAATAATGGAATCCCTATCAGGTTTGACAGTTGTTGTAATACATTTTCTTGTTCCGTTTTGACCACCCTACAGGATATCTAACTTATACAACTAGAATCCATATCTTGGAAATAAATTCCGATTCGTCAATAAAACGATCTTTTTTCTATTATTGTTCTATGTTCTTAAAATATATAATATATAAATATGTGTCTATCCTTTTAAAATCTAATTAACCATCATATTATTTTTGATTGAAATGTTTTTTTCTTGTTAGTCTTCGTCCAAAATCGCTCATCATAAACACATCTGAATACTGTATTTGTCTGTTATTTTTCTAATATGACCTGGATTCTCCATAACTCTTCTCCAGTCAACATATATTTTTTGATAATTCGGGCAACAATGGCAAACTACTTGCAATGATCACTTCCTTCTCTTCATCTTAATAACATCGAATTATGAAAACGTCTTGTCGGATTTGCATTGTCTTATTTATTTAATGTAACACGACGTTTCGGTTGGTAAGTATCTCCAACCGTACACTCGTTAGTTTACACTAACAAGTGTAGATAACGGTCTCTCCAACCGTACACTTGTTAGTTTACACTAACAAGTGTAGATAACGGTTGGAGATACTTACCAACCGAAACGTCGCGTCGTGTTACATTAAATAAATAAGACAATGCAAGTCCGACAAGATGTTTTCACTGTACCATTGTCTACCACCTTCAAAAACCAACATCGAATTATAATATTTCTTCCCGCCAGTGAAACAGTTTGACCTATTTATTAAAAATTGATAAGAAAGGCTTGTAAAAACAAAGTAATGAGAAAGGGTTCATTATTTATTATAAAATCATTTAAACTTCACAAGAGGCAATGAAAAAGACTAAGTATGCAAAATTTGCTATAATTATAGCTACTACTACAGTATTGGCCATAATAGTTTTTAGGAACTTTTTAAAATTTATTATATTTTGTGTGCCTTTTAATTAGCATTTTATTTTCTTTTATAAAGTTGTTGTACACGAAAAATTAGTGTTAATTAATTTAAATGTTGACAAAAATTCAGCACCGGTAGCAGTTCGGAATAAAAATTTAAAAAAAGCTGGAGATAATACTTGAAACTAAATGATTTTTATTTAAAAACGACATAAAACATAACTTATTGAAACCATAATATTATAATTAATATTTGGTATTATAACCCTTAGGATTAATTACTGCCTGCATTTTTCTGGGAATTGATTCAATCAAATTTTAAATTATTTGTTTGTCAGTGTGAGTCCAGGCTTCAACAAGCTTATGAAATAGTTCATCAGCATTTTTGACTGTTACAGATGCCCGAATTTTGCGATCCAGATGTTTTCCCATAAATTTTCAATCGGGTTTAAGTCTGGACTCTGGGCCAGCCACTTTAAAACTGTGATCTTCTCTTGGTCCAACCATTCTTTTACCAATTTTGACGAATGTTTTGGATCGTTATGGAATATGATCGCTGGAATACAAAATTTACTGGCATAGATTCAAATGTGTAAGGCTCCATTATATTTCGCAAAATATCCCGATACATAAATCGATTAATTTTCCCCACTATTTTATGTATTGGCTGAGTACCATACCAAGAAAAGCATCCCCATACTATCACATTACCACCTCCATGTTTAACCGTAGGTCGGATAAACTTTTTCTTGAGTCTTTCACCTTTTGGTCGTCTTACATGAAGTATTCCATCACTGGAAAACAGATTGAACTTAGATTCGTCACTGAATAGCACTTTTTTCCAATATTGTACAGTCCAGTTAAGATGATCCATTGAAAATTGTAGGCGTAACTTGACATTTTTCTTCCGCAGCAACAAGGTTTTTTAGCAGGTCTGTAGCTGTTAAGTCCACCAGAACACAATCGCCTTCTTACCGTTCTTGTAGAGATATTGGAAGGCTCACCTTCATTTAATTTTTGTAAAATTTTGGAGGCTGACAAAAATGGGTCATTCTGGGAAATATTTAAAATTCGCCTATCTACACGGGCAGTCGTGGCTTTAGGTCTTCTAGTGCTTTTACCTGGTACCACATTTCCAAATATACGATATTTCTTAATTTTCCGTGACACGGTGTTCTTAGGAACGTTTAGTCTTTGAGCAATATTACGCTGCCTAACACCCTGATTGTAAAAATCTAAAATTCTTTGGCAAATGTCACTGGAATAGGCCTTGCCTTTTCCCATGGTAACACAAAATAGAATAAATAAAAAGAACCCACTTGCACACTGGTGTGTCAAAGTCTACCTGTAAAATACATCTTTTATAAAAAGTTGCAAGCATTTTGTCCAGCACAAAAATTTAAAGTATTTCTTATTGTCTGAAACAAGATAAGGTTGAAATTCTGGTATGCTTTTTTGTTTACTTATAAATATGTTTATTGATTGGATGTACAAAAATAAAATATAAATTTAAAACATTGGAAAAATTTTAAATTTTTAAAAGTTCCAACTTTTATGGCCAATACTGTATATGTATATCAAATGGGTTTACAGATCATAAGGAAATACAAATTTACGATTAAATAGGAAAAGCCTGGTAAGCCTTATTTTCCAACTTGATAACAGTCTTTGACAATAGAAAAATAGAGGCAAAGCATATTATGACTTGTTACTGTCAATATTAAAATAAAAAAGTGCATCATCTGTTTGTCGGGCGATCATACGAAGTCAATGCACCGAGGTATTTTGTTACACTCTTTGCCCGAAAACGGTATACAGAACTCCAAAACCCTTTAAATTAGTAAATTCCAGTATAATTTCTTGCATAGAAAACGGTTTCCAATTTAAAGAGAATAAAAAGTACCTATAGTAATTTTTTTATTTATATCCATTATTTTTAAAACTTTTATATTTGTCTATTGTAGTCCGATTCCATATTGCTCATTTATTTGAGATACAAGGAAAGGTGAAAATTGCCAAAGAAAAATATGAAGCCCTGCTAAAAGATAAATCGATAACACCTTTGCTGAAAGCGGAAATTTTTCGACAACTAGGCTGGCTCTATCACAGTCATGAAACCTTGGGTGATAAAAATCAGAGAATACCGTTAGCCATACATTGTCTACAAAAATCTAATGAGACTGACCAGTTTTCAAATGGGCAAACTCTTTATCTGCTGGGGAGATGTTATGCGGGTATAGGAAAAGTTCATGATGCATTTATCGCCTACAGAAATTCAGTGGAGAAGTCTGAGGGCAATGCTGATACATGGTGCAGCATAGGCGTCTTATATCAACAGCAGAATCAGCCTATGGATGCTTTGCAAGCATACATTTGTGCTGTACAATTGGATAAAAGTCACTCAGCAGCTTGGGCCAATTTAGGTATATTTAATGTCTCTTAAGAATCAGAAAAAAATTAAATTTAAGGCTTTTTAAAAAAATATTTACACCTCAGTATATCACGTTTACTGTATATCAGCTATAGCAATTTTTAATTTTAGGTATTTTATATGAACATTCACTTCAAGCCAGAGATGCATACGCATGTTATTTAAATTCGTTAGCTGGATTTAAAAGCAAAGGGATTACTGAGGAAACTTTCGGTAGTACTAAACTACAAAAAACGAGTATCACCGCTGTGGGAATGAACCCACATCTCTCTCAGAGGATTAATTTTCTCCAAACCCATCTATCAAACGCCCCGATGCCAAGTGTAACATCACAGTGAGTATTTAGATTCAGTATTTCTATATGATTCTTTTTAAGGGCTAAGGCTTGAAAACGGCCCACTTATAAAGCGGTCCTTTTAATGTGCTGATCAATTGGTTATTATAATTCTTAAGTTATCTCGATAAAAAGACTTATTTTTTAAAACGTATTTTTTCTTTATATTACGACTTTTACCCATACGTTACTGATCAACAATTTTTATTAAAATTGTCATTGATTTTATAACACTGTACAAGATCTAAAAATCTCCGTGGGTGAGTGACTATCCTATAAGTTTAACATTTAAAAGGCATCGTGGGTAAAATTGCTGAAAACTTTATTGTTATCGCTCTATTGATCGGTGGTATTTCAAGTCGAAGGCAGCGTACACCGGGTTTGCAAACCATAAATGAGACCTACTAGAATATTATGTATGCTTTTCAGATAGTTTGTAATAAATTCCTAAAAAACTTTTTAAGATTAATACAGTGATTATATTTATTTATCATCCTGGAGTAATATCTCTGACTTCTAATAAATCCATTTCCCTCAGAGATGATGATGAAAAAAACAGTTGCTTTACATGATCATTCTTTTGACCTCTTTATTGAGTAGATATGAATTTAGAGAGCTTGGGAGAAGGGCATTGCTAAAAATAGTGGCCTGTGGGCGTCATAAAGATGAACAAAAATCCAAAGAGCTATAGATGGGTGTAATAACATCTTCCATATCTAGTCTAATTAGCACGATTAAAACTACTAAAAACTAACCACGATTAAAAATCCATATATCCATCATTGCAATTCTATGCAACTTATTATTGCGACCAATTACTTAAAGGGATAATGTTTTCTGTTGCAGAAAAATATTTTAATTATTGGAGAATGGCATGTTAAGCTTTTAACGCCTTATTAAATATTGTGGGAATTAAAAAAACTAAATTAACAAAATTTTGCTGTGTAAAAGACTCGGAGAACCAATATATCTGCGTGGTGAACGACTTGCAGTTACATTAAGCATGTAAAGGATATTTAATATAAAGAATAAATATTAATTACAAATATTCTTTGCTGCACTCATATGTCATTTGCAGGAGCTTTATCTCGTAGAGTTCGCTCTTTTTGAAACATTACGGCTAACATATCAGATATTCTCTGACAGATGGGATTAATATCTGGCATGGTAGGAGCAGGTATATACAGAGATGCATTCACTTTTTCAAGCGACTTCAAAATTGCTTCTTCAATCATATTCTGAGTAGGTGATGGAGCAACCAAAGAGGCAGTTCTAACATTAACAGTAACTAAAACAAAAATAGTGACAAATTATTTTATACTGACCTCCATCGGACACATGAAAACTAACTAAATTTAATAATATAATTTTCTGATCAATAAGAAGCTAGATTTTCACCAATAGAAACGATTTCGTACCGTCGCCATGAAAAATCACCTTAAAACAATAAATACGAGAACATAGGAGTTATTCGGAAAATCCTCGTGAAGATATTTGATTCAGAAACAATAGAATGTAAAAATAATTCATATTAAAATCAAAATGAATAGATTTTTTTTTGCATTTCAGGAATATATTTGGTGGGCAGGAACACTCTATAACTTTGTTGCTTTTTGACCGAAACAAATCAAATTTAGTATACAGGCGAATGTTTTTCCCAAATACCTTTTGTAGTAAATTTCATTTGTTACGAAGTTATAGTGTTTCCGTTTTCCTTGTCCACCTGGTCTATGTTGGCATTTTAAATACGTTCAAATAAAAAAATATATATCTTTTTACATTGTTAATTGTTGCTGCATTAGTAGTTACAAGTCTTTGTATAAAGCAGGCCATATAATAATAATTGAAAGGTAAAGTTAGGTTAGGAGAAGGCATATTGCAAAATTTAATATACATAGATTCTAAAAGAAAAATTATAAAATCGATTTAAATAATAAAGATATAGATATATATACTTTGATGTTTTATTTTAATTCTTAATAATTTTCCAGACTTGCATTTCTAATTGAAATAATTTAAAAAAGAAACCGGCAGCGAAATAATTATAACGAACAATGTTTCAGTATGTTTTTAAAATTTTTCTTGTTTATTCATGCGAACTATTAATTTTGGTTTAAATATACGTCATGTTCCATTAAAGGCTTGTGAACTTTGCAATATCTCCGTATCATATTTTACCAAATTTTCTAGCGATTTAAAATACGCTCTAGAGCTTTTGAATATAAAGAAGTTTTTTTCAACCTCCTGTAATAGAGATACTAGGCGCGCTCTAAATATTAGCAATAATTGTACTCGGTCATTCCAAAGATACGTACATTGAAAGCAAAATGCTGATGCCTAGAATGGGACAACAATTAACTACTTATAATGTCAGAATCTATCTGTTGAAAGCTGCCAGACTAGAAAAGTTTAAAGATTTTCAGTCCCATAATTGAAATTAAATTGTATATTTACTTATTTTCTTCATTTTAACATAACATAGGTCTCACACTTCTTCCATGTGAAAACTCATTTAGAAATCTCTTCCTTAAACCTCTTATGATCACAAACCCATAGATAACTCATTTATTGTCAACTTTTACACCTATTTTGATTATATATTGTTTGTTTTTTTATTACTTTACATGCAATTCATTGCAAAATATGTTTTTATGACTCTGATCCATACCGAACAAACACCTATTAATAAAAATATTACTATATAAACTATTTAAAATGGGTAAAATATTTAGCGATATACTAATTTCCAATGCCAAAATTTGAAAACGCAGTAATTAGTTGCTTTTAGCGAGGTCTCCGTAGGGATCTTACTTGAAATACATACCTATAATCATAGGCACGATATTATATATTATATACATACATTATATAATATATAATATGGTTTTATATTATTTTCAGCATAAATATTATATCAACTATAAATATTATATTATATCAACGAATAATATTTTGTTGGCTTATAATGAAACATTATTTGTGGATATTGGTGCATATACATTTTTTATTTTTTTACTTTATGTATAAATAACTTTTGAAATTAAAATCAGTGAAAACACTATTTTAGGCGAAGGCAGTTGCTTTCTATAGAAGAGGCTTGGAACCTTCCCATATCTGCTGAGATGTCATCGAGGCAGCAACAACAACCAAATCAGTCGCGTGGAACAGGCCAATCCTTCCAAAAAGTATATGGTCATAATGGAAATGGTTCCCAAGGCCCCCCTCCTCCCTACCCAAGTCCAACTTCATCAGCAGGCAAGAGGGGTTTTAAAGTTGAACCAGATCAAAAACCGACTGCTGCTATTTCATCTACCAATGCAGGAGGGCAGCCAACTTTTGTTCTTACTCAGCAGCAAATTAATTTGTTGAATCATTTACAAGCAAATGCAGCAACATTAACACAGCCTCAACAGAACATCATGAGGCAGCTGCAACACCAACACAACTTAATGCAACAGCATTTAAGAAATCAAAGCAGACAAAATATAGGAAGGCCATCATTAGTAGCTCCTTTATCAGGATCAAGAGGAGACTTAACATCGTCATTGGGTAACACGCCTATTATCGCGCCAATACATTCTACATGTAAAAGCTTTTCACCAACGAGTGCTAGCGGTACAGTCACTATTCCATCAACTCAGTTTATGCAGAGCCAACAACATGACCTTGATGTAGAGGCAGAACTAAAAGATCTACTTTCACAAAAAGATCTGGCCACCACTTTGGCTGAAAATTTATTGAAGCATTTTGGCTCCGATGATATTGATAGTTCGAAACCGGAAGCAGATTCTACTACGCCTAATACAGCAACTTCTAGGACAGGCTCCACACTACCACCAGCTTCAGGTAGTCCTGCTCTCCCTAGTTTTAGTTAGTATTTTAAAGTACTCCTAGTTCTCTTTTTATTTAATTTAACTATAATCTTTTAGAAACAACAATTCATACTAAATCTTCGACACTTTCATCTGGGCCGTTTTCCCCATCTAATACAGAAACCGGAAAATCTGAGTTTATGGAACCAAAAAAGAGGAGAATTAAGTCGCCTTCTAGGGATGATGTTTTAATAGTAAAAAACGAACCTCCTTGGGACTTTGAATCTCTCCATTCCCCTGAAAAAAAAGCTTATATTGACTATAATATCGATATGAGTGCAGAAACTGTGCTTCAACTATGCAAGTAAGTGCTTCTATTTTTTGTGTGTAGTAGTATTTATTTTAAAAGGATTTTTATTTAATTGTAGTAAATCAAAAATCCTATGCATGTATTCGGTTTAACTCTAAAACTTAAAGTCTGAAGAAAAGTTATTGGTGGTTTAGATTCCTTTGATGTTTTGATTAAAAGCATGATAACTCGAACAATTGACGATGAATAATGTTTTTTGATACTAGCTTCCTTATTTCTGTTTTTTGAAGTATCATAGTCTACCTACCTGCAGTAAGAACTTTTTTGATGAAAGAGAATGCTAAATAATCATATACTGCCTTTTATTATTACATTATATACTGCTGTTACGATTCTACTGAATCTAAATATATTAATCTTACATTTTTTTAAACATTTAATTTTGAATTCACTGTTCATCTATATTAATCCATGTTTAAATCATATACTTATCTTATTTTGTCGATTATGTTGTCCAGGCTCTTGTTTTTATTAGCTTTATAACTGTTATAATAATATTACGATTTCATTTCCACAACGACATATTTTACAATATGAATATAATAAATTAGTTCCTTCTGTGAAAATGAAAAGGTTAAGGTCTGTTCTACTTAATAGTAGTATCGTATAGTTTTTTGTTTTATATTTAATATTTGATTTTATTTCAGAAGTGAATCAATTACTGGGGAGATAAATGGCTCAATAATATCGGAGAGTGGTCCTCCACCATCCCCACCCGAACCTCCTTCTATAAAGTTAAATCATCAGCAGCTAATTCCTCCTACGCCATCTGTTTATCTAGATAATAAAAAACATGCATTTAGTCCACAATTGCAAGAGTTTTGTCTAAAACATCCAATCGCCGTAGTGAGAGGTCTAGCTGCGGCTCTCAAATTAGATTTAGGACTCTTTTCAACTAAAACGTTGGTTGAAGCGAATCCAGACCACAGTGTAGAAGTAAGAACACAAATTCAACAACCTTCTGATGAGAATTGGGATCCTCAGACTGGAAAAAAAGTTTGGGCCTGTATTTCACACCGATCTCATACAACTATAGCTAGATACGCCCAATACCAAGCTTCCAGCTTTAAAGAAAGTCTGAGGGTAAGGACTTGAAAACTTTATACCAATTTTTCTCTACATAATTTTTATCATCAAAATTACTTCAACCCAGATGCGAAAGTACGGTAAAGTGCGAATCAATTTCTGTTGTTAAGTATTGTTTATTTAAAATGAATATTACTTACCCATAATAATGTAATTTATGTGATGAATGTGGCCACAGCTTTCGCATTTGGGTTAGAGTACCTAATTTGTGGTTACAGCATCTAAGAGAAATAATTTAACTTAATTTACAAAATTCTAGCAACAATTGCATATTATTATAATAAATAAGAAAAATAAAGTTAAATCATAATAAATTTAGCACAATAAGGTACTATTTATTCTATATTTATTTTACAACATAGGTACTATTTTTTAATATTTAGCATGAATTATACTTTCGTATCTCTTCGGCATGTATTGAGTTGCGTGGTTAATCACTTTATGCAAAAACTTTTTCTCACCATTTGTTTATATACGAAGCTAAATGGATCATTGTAAAATGTCGATAACTGCCCAAAGGTTAAAAGGTTCCAAAAATAGGAGTAGCATGAGGTACCAGAAATATTGATGCCAATATTCTTCAGCCATTTTTCACCAGTTTCGCGTTGAAATGGGTATATTATTAGTAGTATTCATTAGTGGTTTTATTTTGTGGGATGATGGCCATACCATATATTACGCAGTATTATATTTAGCACTTAGGAAACATATTTTAAAGGTACAGTTTAAAAGTTTAATTACTATTGCTTAATTGTATAAAAGTCTTATATAAAAATGTTAATACCTTAGACATATGCTAGTTGTGTTGATGACAGCAAAAACAAACTCGTAAGAACAACGTTGACAATGTTACCAGATCATTATACAAGAAATACTAATATTGCTTAATATTACTAACACTTCCTGTCAATATTATATTTTCTATTTTAATTTAAAATTAGACACATTTTTTTAACAACAAATATCTCCCACTGAAATAAATCGTCCTTTGAATTAAATTAACCTGCCTTCTAAATTTTAATAATTTTGCAGTTGTAACTCCTTTACCAGCATATCAGCGACCTGATCTTTAGTTTAACATTTTAATTAAATTCATCTATCTTCTCTTTAACAAAATAGTGTTTAATGTCTAAATGTTTTATTCGTTTATTATTTTTAGAAAAATTTGCTAATATTTTATAGCTGATTGGTTATTCTTAAAGATGCATGTTGGTTCATTTAACAAAAAAGAAAAGTTGTATAATAGTGTTCTTAACTAATACGCTTCTGCTACCACTCGCGAAAGAGTTACGTACTCAGATTTAGTAGAAGAGATACCAGACAATCAAATACTCTAAATACCAAACCTTGACTTTCTTTTACATCTCCCCCGCAATAACCTTTAAAATCCTAGAATACTCTTACATGTTGTTACTATCTGTATCAAATCTACGTTTTAAATTTGCAGAACCTTTGATATATCTTAAAACTCTTTTAAGTGCTACAGCTTCAAAGAGGCCATATCAATAAAACAACTCAACATGGTCACACTAAAGCATAAATCGGGTCTGGTACTCAAAACTATATACATTAAATAACCCATGATTTTCCTACATATATTTTCATACTTGTACTTTTCGTGACAATTAACATTTTTTAGTGAGTTAAAATCAAAGTTATTATCCATTTTAGTAGTTACTGATTTGCAGTTAGAAATTCCATATTTTTCTAGGATATGTAACAAATATTTAATTTGGTTTAACTCAGTAAAACCTTGATTGATATTTTGATTCACATGTATCAAAATGCAGAAATATAACACAGGTCCTTCATTTCAAAATTTATCTGTAGTTTACTTTTTAAATATCATCAATGCTCGTTCCCATAATAAGTAAATTATCAACATAAATAAAAAAAAAGTTTATCTCGATTTTGAAACCTATAATATAAACAAAAATCATTTTTAGACGTCTTCAAATGTAATTCTCACACAAGTCTATCAAATTTACTATTGCAACATTTTAGAGATTTTTTTAAGCCAAAAATTTACTTGTTTAGCTTACACACAGACGTTCTAATTTGTTTAGTAACCCCTTCTTCATCTTTCTTTAATTTCCCCTCATAAAATTGTACACTGTTCTTTTATTTGGAAAATTTGCAATCCTAATCTATTATCTACAATTAAGAAAACTATAAAAGCACTCAAATTAAGTGCTACAGATGAATATATATCATAAAACCCTATGATTGAACTGTCTCGTAATTTGAGCGTCACATCTCAAATTACGAGACAGTTTTACCACTATCAAAACCCTTTATTTTTACTTTCGACACGTGTGTTTCGCTAACGATGTTAGCATCTTCGGGAGAAAATTAAAACTTCATAGGACTACCATAAAACCCGTTAAAATGTTATTAGAAACCACGAGCAACAAAACGAGCCCTGTATTCACTAGTACTTTTTACTTTAAAAGCCCATTTGTTTTCAATCATTTTTTTTATTGATAGGTCACGGCACTACACTCCACGCACCATTCTTTCTAAGCACACTCAACTTCTTTTAAATAGCAACCTTTACACTTATCTGTCACTGGTCGTGGCCTCCTCTAGGGATGGTTTTTTGAGAAAGAAGAAACTAGTGTCATACATTTGGTAATCTTCCATCCCTTCTGGTCTTTTCAAAGGTCTACTTCTAGGGACTTCTATGTCAGCTGCATCGTTCCAAAAATCGCTTTCAACATCATTTTCCTCCTAACCTTTCAGTTCCTCAATCTCAAATCTAAAATTCTATCTTCATCCACAGTCCTGATATTCTTAAGTTTAATAGTACTACCAAAGTTTACAGAATAGAATACAAGTTAGGTCACTCGGAGCCAGCTCTTTGAAAATCATCGTACAAAGACGCGCCGCTTCTGCAGGTGTGAGCTATAAAACGAGTGTGGAGAATAAGGGTAATAAAAGCCAAAACTTGGCCATTGATAGTGTTTACCTGGGTGTCGGGGAACGCTGGAAATTCCATAGGCTCCTAATACCACTACACGAGTACCTATTTGCATCAATTTGTTACCTGTTTGTACCTATTTGGTCATGAACATATTTGGGATTGTAGGATATAAAACTAGGTATATAGGTTATTATTGTAAATAAAACAAAGATAATAATTACAAAGACTGGTTCAAGTTTATACAAACGTAGACACCAACAAAGCTTCTGGACCCGATGGAATTCCAGCCCTAATACTAAAACGTTGTGCAGACGAATTGACTCCTCCCTTATGTAGACTGTTCACGGCATCGTATAAACAGGGCCAATTTCCAACAAGCTGGAAAACTGCTCGAGTGCAAGCTGTACCCAAAAAGGGTAAGAAGACGATGCCCTCCAATTACCGCCCGATTGCACTAGTTCCAGTAATATCGAAGATTATGGAGAAAGCAGTCAACCAGCAACTGTTAAGATATCTGGAATCATCTGGACTAATCAGCGACCATCAATACGGCTTCCGAGAGCTTAGATCCACCGGCGATCTTCTGGCTTACGTCACACACTTGTGGACAGAGGCCATGGAGAAGCACAGCGAGTCCCGCTTAGTCGCTCTTGACATTTCCAAGGCATTTGACAGAGTGTGGCATGAGGGACTACTAACCAAGCTCTCCTCAATCGGCATACAAAACTCATTATTGAATTGGATCAAAAGTTTTCTTGAACAACGAACAATCCAAGTAGCCGTCGATGGATACCTCTCCGATAAATTTAACATTAACGCTGGAGTCCCTCAAGGATGCATTCTATCCCCCACCCTTTTCTTGATATATATCAACGATTTGCTAGGAACTACTGTCAACCCAATCTACAGATTTGCGGACGATAGCACACTTATTTCCACATTTAAATCCGCCAAACCAACGACAGCCGCAAGTTCTTTGAATCTTGAAAGACAGCAACAAGTAGCTTCAATCAACAATGATATTAGAGCAATCTTGGAGTGGGGCGGAAACAATCTAGTCTATTTTAACGCTAAAAAAACGCAGGCTGCAGTATTTACGACGAAGACTAACCTTGGTGGCCCGGAGCTGGTTATGGCAGGGAAAACATTGCCAATGAAATCATCTTTACATCTTCTAGGAGTCGAGGTCACCAACAGTGTGTCCTGGCATGACCACGTTGCTGAGGTCGCCAGGGCGGCTTCCAAAAAACTCGAAGTGCTTTTCAAAACGAAAAAACTGTATACACCAGAACAGCTGCTGACTCTTTATAATGCTCAAATACGCCCTTCCCTCGAGTATTGCTCGCATGTCTGGAGCTCTGCACCCAAGCATAGTTTAAACCTGCTGGATTCTATACAGAAGAGAGCTATTCGTCTTATCGACAAACCAGAACTGATAAAGAGTCTGGATAGTCTGGAGCACAGGAGAAAGGTGGCTGATCTCCGTTTATTCTACCGTTATTATCACGGTAAGTGCTCCTCTGAGCTGGCAGGCCTGATTCCACCCAGGGCTGTTCCGGCAAGAAGGACGCGTCTAGCAGTTGCGGCTCATCTACATCGAGTCCACCTTCCTACCCCAAGGACGTCGCTGTATCGGGACTCATTCACAAGTACTACGAGTATTTCTACAAATGTTTTAATATGTTAAGCTTGGTTACATAAACATCTTTTACCTTTTTACCTTTTTTTCTACTTACCTTTTTTTTTAGATTTTTCTTTTTTAATATCGGCATTTATAAATTTTAATGTATAATAAATACGTACCCTTATGTATAAACTTAAAAAATAGTCAATGGGAAATTCATTACAGATATGCTTAAAGGTAATGTTAGAAAATAGTTTTTTAAGATTATAGACAACTGATTCTTGCGCGGATAATTTATTAAATTCAGCGATAAAAATACTTTCTAATTTTATTATGTACTTAATAATGTCTTTTGGAGGTATGGTTAGACCACCAAATAAGGTATTATTTTCATATATTTCTAATTTACAATAAAATAACTCTTCATTAAACAGGGCATTTGCAAAATTATTGCAACTCTTAATAAAATCGGGATATAAATTTAATAGGGCTTTAGCGCCATCATCTATACAATTAGCTGTTTCGACATTATCTAAATATCCTAACGCAAAAACCTTTTTAAAGGATCGAATAAATAAATATCTATAACCTTTTTTTTGTAACATTTCCCAAAGAATGAAAATTGATCTTATTGTAGCCGCCACCCAGAAATAAATTTTGTCCTATTTGTCATATTTTTTCCTTCAAAACTTCTTACTTTTAAGTTTTTAAAAAGGTTTTCCATATCTTGCAATATCGTTTTTTGTTTTTCAGTTCCCATGAAAGCTTGAAAATCTTGTAAGTTGTTGGAGTTTAATAAATCAAATAGATTATTCTTTTTAAATATAAAATTGGCTGTTATAGTTGCTTCTTTTGGCAAGGCGTTAAATTCAATATAAGTATGTATAGCTACCGCTACAGAGCGGCTAAATACTTGCGAAGCTAATGTTACTTTCATTTTTTGAAATTTATTAGGATAAATGTGGTCGTTTGTTAATTTATGGGCCATTTTGAACTGCTTCTTTTTGTCAATATTATACATCATTTCTAAATATAGTTTTCTCTAGTGTTTTTACTGTCTCCTTAAGTAAAACTTTTCTTGGCGTATCTGCTGAAAGTTTTACTGACGTTTGGGTTCCTGCAACTAATTTTGCTAATTTAGATTATATATTCAATATTATGTGTTTAATTTATATGAAAAACTTAACTAATTTATGCCGTTTATAATCAAATCTACGATGGATTTTTAAGGCGCAATATTTTTATTTTGGCATGTTACAAAAACATAACGACTATTTATACGTATTAGTATATAATAGGTATTTTGATTTAGATAAATATCTTACCTTTTAGTAACGGCTGCTTTGGCTCATTTACTTCGAAGGGTTCTGGCTGAACAATGGCATCAATACTGGCTTTAGGAAAATGTGCATCGTCTACAGTATGTCCTATATTATTTTAAGTTAAAATCATTAAAAAATAATTTGATTAGGTTTGAATTTATAAAAAAAACATACCTTTTTGGGTAGGTACTCCAAACGATGGGATATCATAAGAATGGATTCGGGTTTTCGAGGAATTTGTAAAACTGTCATCATTAAAATGCAAACTACAAATTCTAATACGGTTATAACGTTGCGTTGGAGTATTATCCGCATATCTATGGGATCCTATAAATCCTAGGACATTTTTCCAAGCTTGACACCTAAAATTTTTGTTTCATTTAAGACTGCATAATATATTATAATTTTTTATTATTTTTAAGTTAGTTGGGTGGTTAAATAAATAATTATTATATTTGCAATATTCATTTACTAATATTAATCCCTTGTAAAGGATTAAATAGAAGGTTGAGTTAAAGTAATATAAAGATAATTAAAACTCAATTTTCATAATTAAAACTTATTTAATAGAATCTATATTTGGTACATACCTTCCTTCATCTTTAGGGCACCTAAAAAACGATATCTGATCTGTCATTCGACTTTCACAACCATCCACTGAACAAATATTTCGATTAGACATTTTATTCTCCACACAATCAATAAAATCCACAACTATTTCTTTTAACTCCACCCTATACACCGAAACGTGAGTAAAACTTAAATGAGCTTGGCGCGCTCGGTATACATCGATAAATAAATGTGCACCAGACCTGGTGCACCGGGCAGACGGGGAACTGCGGGGTGGACTTTGACGGCCGCCGACCGGAGTGACCCAACTTGTATTCTATTTTGTAAACTTTGGTACTACTTTTTCTGGTGCCTGCTTAGACTCAGTATGATTTTCTGGAGGGATAAATACTACATTTCTATGAATCCCTTTATAGTGTCACTGTAGCCAACAAATATTTACATTTCATTTTTGGGATTCAATTTCATGCGTTTTTCGTTAGGAATAAATGCATATATTTTTATTTCAAAAATCCTTAAGATATTTAAATTAAAGGGTCTGTCATAGTAAAACTCTGAGAGTGTGTTGGTGCTAACAGGACTTTTTCCTACTCTTTTTAATACGAATACCGAGCTATTCGTAATTAAATAGAATAGTATTAATTGCTAGAGCCTACAAAAATTTAGGTAAACCTCTAGAATGTAATAATCTCCTGGCTGCATTCACAATACTGCAATTCTCATACATTCTCATTCGCTCATTCTGTTAGGAGAATAAACGCATGTCCCCTCATGCTTAATACCCTTTTTATATAAAATTGCCTTATGAAGCTTATGAAAAAGGCGTCCATAATTGCCAAAGAGAGTTAAATCTAAACATGTGCCTCCATCGTTTTATCATATTTTTCTCTACTTTTTACTGACCCTTAAAAACCTGCTATTTTCACATTTAAAAACACGATTACGACTACCGCATTGGCGCAACGATTTCTCGATTTTACGGCCCGTCACTACTTCGAAATCACTGTTATACGCAACTGCCGGTTTCTAGTCATATCGATACTTATACTCTATTTCAGAAGTGTATAGAGCAATAAACTGGGGAATTCCGTTCTGTTTGGCTACATTTCGTGGTAGTTCATAGGCGCAGGTACTTATAATATTTATGAATTTAATTTTCACGGATTAAATGCCTTTATTTTGAAAGAGATTAAATACTAAATAAATACTTTTAATCCTTTTGTATAGGTACCTATCTTTTAACGCTTTGTAACATGCAAAAATGGGGTCAGGTAATATATACAGACTATAAATACTTTTAAATCATATTTTAAACGTTAGTAGTCACTGCTACGCTTTAGTGTAATCACAATATTATTATCCCAATATTTAAAAAATGGAGGTATTCAGTCCAACGAAAAGATGTACTAAAAATTCTCCACTATCGCTGAGTGAAAAAGTTATTATTTTAAATGTACATGATTGCATAAAACACGATTACCCTAGTTTTACTGTGCAAGAAATTGTTGAAAAATATTCTCGAATGAGTGGAATTGGAAAGTCCACCATTTTCAAATTGTTGCGGGAAAGAAAAGTAGCAGGTCAAGTGGAATCTCCCAAGCAGAAGCCAGGACGACCTACAAAAGTCCTTGATGAAAATGCTAAATGTATAATTCGAAGAAAAGTTCACTCTTTTTATTTTAAAAAGGAAATACCCACCCTAGACAAAATTTTAATGGAACTTGGCCGAGATGACAGTATTCCGTTGATAAGTAGAAAACTTTTATGGAAAACTTTAAAAAATATGGATTTTGCCTGGGAAAAGCATAACCGCAAAGCACTTTTACTGGAGAGCGACGAAATTGTTTGTTGGAGACGACAATACTTGAGAAGTATCAAGCAGTACCGCAGGGAGTAAAAGAAAGTTTTTTATCTTGATGAGACGTGGATTAACGAAGGTTATATAGTCCAAAAAATGTGGTAAGACAAAAATATAACCAGTGCTCGCCAAGCTTTCATAGAAGGCCTGTCTACGGGTATTAAAGTACCTTCGGGAAAAGGAAAAAGACTTATAATCACACATATTGGAAGCGAAGAGGGATTTTTAAAAGAAGGTCTGCTAACCTTTGAGTCGACTCGCACAGGAGATTACCATGAAGACATGAACTCAGACGTTTTCGAGGACTATTTTGGTGAAATGATAAAATTTCTTCCGGCTAATTCGGTGGTGGTTATGGATAACGCAAGCTATCATTCACGGCGAATAGAGAAGACGCCAACTTCAAGTTGGAGAAAGCAAGAAATTATCAATTGGCTGACTGCAAAAGGTATTGCGTTTGAAGCAAATTTGATAAAAAAAGAACTGCTGGCAATAGCAAACTTACACAAAACTCGTTTCATGAAATACGCCGTGGAAGATATAGCCGAAAAATATAATATAACTGTACTGCGCTTACCGCCATATCATTGCGAACTAAATCCTATAGAACTGATATGGGCGCAGGTAAAAGGATTTGTAGCAAGACAAAACACGACTTTTAAAATGAAAGATGTTAAGCTACTGTTTGATCAAGCCATTACGGAAGCGACACCAGAGAATTGGCGAAAAGCAGTCCAGCATGTAATTAAGCAAGAGGACAAAATGTGGGATTTTGACAACCTCATCGATCAGTCGATCCTTTAATTATAATGTCAAGAGGTGATGACAGTTCGTCAGATGACGAAGAAGACTAGAATCTATTATAATTTAAAATTGTTATACCCAGATCCAAAAGTGACATTTTCAACTGTTTTACTCTACATATTATGTTCAATAAATTTGTGAAAAAAATATATTATTCCATTTAAACAAAAGTAACTTTCTAAAGTAAAATAGCATTTAAGTACATTCATTATAAGGTAAAAAACAAGTCCCAGTTGCACGCCTTTGGCGAACCGTTTTCAATGTTTATCAGTGGGTAACAATGGGCAAAACTCATAAATTGACCCAAAACCGGGTGGCACTACCTGCAATCAACGAAAAGAAAGAATTTTACATTGAAACTAATACCCAACTAAGGTAGTGGCATAAAATATTGGTGGATCACCAGGTACCACTTTTGCATACCTAATGAGGTTTTATTGCTCTACACACTTCTGAAATAGAGTATAACAACGATACCACCGTGCCCGTAGATTTATCTTTAATCGGCTTTTGCTGCTTTTTATTTTTCGTGTTTTGTTTCATTCAATTTTGTTTTGTTCAACACGTGGACTTTAAATTCGATTTTTCGACCAAGCTCACTAGGTACATAACTGTGATATTTAGGGCTTAAGGACATACTTTAGGTACTGTTTAAAGTGTTAATTACTACTACTGAATGGCATAAAAAACATGAAATTGTTAATTCACCGACATATTATGTTACTTGTATTGATGACAGCAAAAGACAACAGGTAAAAGCAACGTTGACAGCTTTGCCATATTGTTATACAAGAAATACAGTGCGAACGTAAAGGTTGGAATAAATTCATTTAAAATTCAGGGGTATGTTCAAAAAAAAAACGCTCGGACATGTCGATTTTTATTTTAAACTGCGGGTTTTCCTACTATAATTTTATGTATACAGGGTGCCCCAAAAATAAGTTACGGTCATCAACGTAATTTTTTTAAATGTAAACACCTATTTTTTATTTTAGATTTAGGTTCTACATCAAATTCTAAGTACATTTCATGTACCGTGTCCTATACCTAAACTCGACCGTTGACGATTGAACACAATAAAAGGCTATTTTTGGAAAAGTTATTTATATCAAGCAACCTATCAGTTATTGTTTGGTTATTTACATTTGTGGTTGGTGTTTTTGATTGTCAACTTGTCACAATTTGTTGACATCAAATAATTTTGAGTGAATTTAGTTTGATTTAGATGCCTAAGCAAAGTTTTGCTTGTGTTAAGTTTATCAAAAGATAAAATTAAAATTTCAAAAAATGGTACGTCTTAGTGAGCGAGAGCGAATAGAGATTTTGATGATGATTGGTTATGGAAACAGGATGCGCACTCAGGTGGAAGTCTGTGAAATTTATCATGCCAAGTATCCTGATAGGCCACGTATATCTCAAAGTACTGTCAGTAAAATAGAACAGAAATATCGGGATTTGGGACATGTCAGGGATAATTATACGAAAGGTCGGTCAAGTATATCAGAAGAGAAGCAACTAAATGTTTTGCTGGCAGTTGAAGAAGATTGCCATAAAACGACTCGCAATATTGCGTTAGAAAATCAGATATCCCAGACATCCGTCGTTAAGTATTTAGGTATAAATAAATGGCAGCCTTACAAAGTTCAATTGGTTCATGAACTAAATGGAGATGACCCAGATAGGCGTTTAGAATTTTGTGAGAGACTTATGGACTTGTGCCATGCTAATGCACAATTTTCAAAAAAAATTGTATTTTCTGATGAGGCAACGTTTTGTCTTCATGGTAGTGTAAACCGGCAAAACTGCCGATATTGGGCTACTGAAAATCCGCACTGGATGATGGAGTGCCACAGCCAAGTCCCTCAAAAAGTAAATGTTTGGGCGGGGGTGATTGAAAACAGGGTTATAGGGCCCTTTTTCTTTGAAGGATACTTGAATGGTGAGAGGTATTTCGAGTTTTTAGAAAATGACTTGGTTCCATGCCTTGCCACTTTATACCCCGATCCAGAAGACCCGGATATATTAGATAATTCCTTATGGTATCAGCAAGATGGAGCTCCAGCCCATTACACTCGTCCCGTGCGCCAGTACCTGGATACCGTTTTCCCTGGACGTTGGATTGGTCTGAGGGGTGCAATTGAATGGCCGGCCAGATCGCCGGATCTGACTCCTTTAGATTTTTTTTGTGGGGGTATCTTAAGTCCAAAGTTTATGTTAATCGGCCAAACAACATTGAAGACTTAAAAATTAGAATAACGGAAGAAATAAGATTGATAGAACCTTCTGTTATCGATAACGTTTTACAAGAATTTCAGCATCGACTGGGATATTGCCATGAGGTTCGTGGCAGCCATTTTCAACACTTAAAAAATTAATTAAAATATTTTTATGTATTCTTGCTTGATATAAATAACTCTTCCAAAAATAGCCTTTTATTGTGTTCAATCGTAAACAATCGTCAACGGTCGAGTTTAGGTATAGGACATGGTACATGAAATGTACTTAGAATTTGATGTAGAACCTAAATCTAAAATAAAAAATAGGTGTTTACATTTAAAAAAATTACGTTGATGACCGTAACTTATTTTTGGGCCACCCTGTATACATAAAATTATAGTAAGAAAACCCGCAGTTAAAAATAAAAATCGACATGTCCGAGCGATCACATTACATTAACCTGATCCTCCTAGTGCTTTCACGATTTTTATCGGTGATAAAATTGCTTTTTATTGTAAATTCTTCCACTAAAGCGTTCTAAATGAAAAAGTAAATAAGAAAAGACTGGTAAAACAAATTTTTGTCTTAAGACTTGCAAATTTCTAGATTCAATTTTATAAACAATAGATAAGAAAGCTAAATTTTTAATTTATTTGATATTTAACATAATTCATTTGTAGGATAAAGGAATATATTAAAATAATAATACTGTAATAATACTGTTTTTAGGAAGAAAGAGAAAAAGCTCAAGCTGGTTTATCAGACTCCGACTCCAAAGACTCGACGTTTTACGGAGGAAAGAGAAGAAAAATAAATTTATCTACCAATATTCCTTCATCAATCACAAAGGCTCTTAAAGAACATAAAACACTTAAGTAAGTATTCTATCTTAAATAACAAAAAAACTTTAATTTAAAAAAACCTCAACTTGATGGATAATTATGTTTAACCGATTGTATTGATTTTTTGAAGATTTGGTACCAATGTTGATTTGAGTGATGAAAGAAAATGGAGAGCCCAATTACAAGAACTGATGAAACTACCGGCATTTGCTCGGGTAGTATCTGCTGCCAATATGTTATCACACGTTGGTCATGTTATATTGGGAATGAATACGGTCCAGTTATACATGAAGGTGCCTGGAAGTCGAACTCCAGGCCATCAAGAAAATAATAATTTCTGTTCTATCAATATAAATATTGGACCTGGTGATTGCGAATGGTTTGCTGTACCTGATTCATACTGGGGAGCTATTTGCCGGTAAATTAAAATTGCATCCAGAAATACATATTACAGTTTTGATTATACTAGTTTAGTCATGTGTCAAGCAATAACTTATATTAGAATAGACATTTAAAAGTAGATTTGACTTTTTTTGCATGGAAAAAACAATATTAAGCATCTAATTAATATTTTATTTACTTTGCAGATTATGCGAACAAAATCAAATAAATTATCTTCACGGTTCGTGGTGGCCTGTATTGGAAGATCTCTATAAAGCTAATATACCAGTATACAGGTTTCTGCAAAGGCCCGGAGATTTAGTTTGGGTAAACGCTGGTTGTGTGCATTGGGTTCAAGCCGTCGGTTGGTGTAATAATATTGCATGGAACGTTGGTCCTCTTACAGCTAGGCAATATCAATTAGCAATCGAGAGATACGAATGGAATAAACTCCAAAGTTTTAAAAGCATTGTGCCTATGTTACATCTTTCATGGAATTTGGCAAGAAACATTAAAGTTTCGGACAGGAAACTTTTTGAGCTCATTAAGTAAGTTCATAATAATGCCTTCTAATATTATTTGGTTATAATTATTATAGGTATTAGAAACTAAGCTAATTATGCAGCTATAATTTGTTCCAAACCAAAAGGCCAGACGTACACGTAGCTTTCCATTGCAAGTGTCAACAACTAGCTCTATATTTTACGGCATGTTGAACAATTAGAAGCGATATAAGTATGTTCTGGCGTGTTAATTGTGAACGGACTATAGTAGGAGTATTATGGCTAGTATCGAATAAAACTAGTGTTTCTAAAGTGATTCTCACCGCTTTAATTGTATTTTGATGGAAATCAATAATATGCACGCCCGAAAAAGCGTTCCGAAATACCCAAAGCTTTAAGTTAAAAATAGTAGCGACAATGCTTCACTGATTCCTCGAACTTTAGTTAGTAGAAGGGAGGAGAAACACAGAAACATTATTGTTCTCTTTTTCACATCTGATTTATGTTTTTTTATTGCATGTGAATAAACCTACTCTACAGAACCTAGAGTAAGTATGTTAAGAGAGATCTTCAAACTAAGTAGTAAGGGGTGATCAAATTAGTGCGGTAGGATTTGTGGAATATTGACAAAAATAATGTACATATGAAAATTCTTATCTGACAGTTTTGTTGTAATAATCTATCTGACAGGTTAGATTATTACAACATTTATCCCATCGAATATTTAACACCCCAGGAACGTTGTGAAATTATAAAATATTATTAAAAGCGCTCAACAAAGGAGACTTGGTGTACATTTCGTTGATATTATGGTCCGCATCATCGACCAAGTGAACAAATAATATTGTTAAGTAATATGAAAGAAATCTTACTTTAGTGGAATATTTGAGACCGAATCGTATTAAAAATGTAAGACATACGAGCAATGTTGAAGCTGAGGCAAAGTTTTCAAGACAATCCACATTTTTGCTGTTAGACGATGTTTTCGGCAACTTTACCTTATACAGGGTGTTCCGTTGATCATATTACAAACTTCTAGGGCAGATAGAAAACGTCAAAAAAAGGAAAGTTCATATGAACATGGCTTTGGAAATGCTTCCTCAGGGAGCTAGAGCTCTTTGAAGATAACTTTTAAGAACTAGTTTTCGTTTTATAGCTTTGGAACTACTTTACCTATCGCAACCAATTTTGAGACATACATTATTGTTAATACGTTTATTCTGTTTGATTAAACAAAAATAATTAACCAGGGGCGTGGAAAGCAGCAATTTGTACAAATCACCGTTTTTGTACAAATTGACTAAAAGTACATTGAGTTACAGCACCAGAATTAATTATTTTATTAATAGTACTAAAGTTCATTTGCCGAAAAGCGATAGTGCATGTTAACAAGGTTCGAGAATTAAGCAGGACTGAACCTCTAACTTTCTGCTGGACATCCCACAATACTGTGCAATCAAGTAATTTTAAAAATTACATAAATCTGTATCTACCATATCAAAAATTCTTTCAACCACCATAAAATTTCATGTTTAATACTTGCTTTTAGCCAATTTTCACAAGAACTGAGAGCACTCAGTAGAATCGCTAAATATCATCTTTTTTATGCAAAATTCATAATAACATAATCTGATGCGCAAACGGGCAGAAATTGAATACTTAAAGAAATGGGGTTAAATTTACTCAATTAACAATGGCTAACTAAATCGGTTTATAATGGGTATAAACCGCGACAAACTAAAGTTTTTTTGTAAAAATTAATTAAAAGGTAAACTTTTTTCTGTAATATATAATAAATATTTAAACGGATTTGAGATGCGTGAAAACCTCTAGAAACGAAAGTTTTTTGATTAAAAATTATTGAGTTAGTTGTTATAAACGGCTATAACTGCCAAAGGATATGGATAAAACTTTTTACCAAAAAACTTTTGTTTGTAGAGGTTTGCAACCATCTCAAATGCGTTTACATATTTCTTATATATTATAGAGAAAAGAATAATTCAAATCGTTTGGGAGCCTTTTTCATTTCAACGTTCAACTATTTAAGTAATTTTCACAAAAAAACCTTAGTTTGTAGAGGTTTATAACCACTATAAATCCATTTAGTTATTGATTATTAATATCTGGAAAAAACATATTAACATTTCTTGGGAATTTTAGGAGATACGGGCATTATATCGGTTAAATAACAGCGGGCGCAGACGTTGCTGACAAACGACATATGCTGCGTTCTAGATTTTTAGTTGCTGAATATCGATCGGGCGCTAGCTTCTCAGATATGAAAAAATATCTAGAAAAATAAAGTGGCAACATCGGATACGTGTATTGTAAACATTTAGGTATTCTACGTCGCCAAGTTGCTTTTTTTTCATTAACTTTTTTGTCAGGAATCTTTTTTTATTCTGCAACATTTGTTGATTACTCTTAAAGTATATATTATTAGTCAGCAAATAAACGAAACTTTTAAAGAGCACATTTTTTACCTACCTTTTACAAAATACATATAACACATTAAAAAAATATATAGTGGATTAAGAAAATTATATATTAAATGAAAAATAAGTAATAAATCTGAAGCTATAACACGAAAACTAGTTTTTAAAGGTTATCTGCAAAGAGATCTAGCTCCCTAAAAAAGCATTTCCGGACCCATGTTCATATAAACTTTTCTTTTTTTTTGACATTTTCTATCTCCCCTAGTAGTTTGTAAGATAATCAACGGAACACCCTGTATATCAATCAAATGTATTTACACAAAACCTTACATATCATTTATCTTTACACAAAATTTAACTGGTTCAAAAACTAAAACCCAATTCATAATAACTTAATATTTTTGTCTTTGGTGCTTGGATGCTTGACTGAAGATCCTTTTTCTTATGAGTATAAAATGTTAAGCCATGTTTCGTTTAATGGTTTCATGAATAAGCTAATCTGCCGAAGTCAGAGCGAGGAGAATAATCAGATGTATGAAGAAACATCGTTGCATCCAAACAAAATTACAGTGGAGTATGCTACTTATACCTGTAGAGTCACTGTCCCTTATTTATTCGAGAATCCCGAAGGACAGCGTGTAACCATTCTCGGGCATGGTCAAATGGTTATTCCTTCCGAATTGTCATTGTAAACCAACTAAACGATGTCTGGTTCTAACATAATGATCTTATACCGCCAATGCAAGGGCAGGTTGGCAATAAAGGTATTTTAAGCATGTCCTGTGAATTATTCTGGTGACTTCTTCCTGTAGGGTCTTGTGAACTTAAAGCTCTAGGCTAAAAATCCAGACAATTGAATGCTTAAAAATTTAATGAATAATCGATGCGCGTATTGTATGCACTATTGTCAACAAAGTTATGTAGTTCATAGCATCGATATTATTTTTAAGACATAATTGTTATTACATGCATTTGAATAAAACGGTAATACATTTTATTTAATTTGAAACTGTTAACTCATTTAATCGCCCTTTTATTTTTTTCTAAATTTACATCATTTAGGAGATACAGACTCAAAAAGAAAGATTAAAAAAAAGGTTCTATATCAGGTTCTATGAGAATTTCAAATTTCATTAAAAAATAGCCTAATATCCTAACTATGTTTATGCTTCTGTGTAAACTTTAGTTTCACAGTAAATCTTAGAGGCTAGAATATTTTACGATATAAAGTATCATAAATATGCTAAAGTATATGTCTTTCGAAGTTGAATTATAAAACTGGGTAGATCAACATTTTGATAGATAAGCCAAAAGTCACCAGTATCAATCAGTACAAAAGTCAAGAACATGATGTTTGCTGTATTCGCTTAAATTTGCAGTAATCTTTAATTTTATAGTTAACAGTAAATTCCTAGTACAGAAAAATCAACTAAATTGTCTCTGTGTATGACGCTTTATAATAAGTCTTTTTATTTTCAGAAACTGTCTTCTTAGAGCTCTTATAAAGTGTTCCAGAATGTTGCAATTTGTGAAAGATAAAGGAGTCGAAGTGAAATTTCATGGAAGGGGTAAAAATGAAGCATCTCACTACTGCGGCCAGTGCGAGGTAATTATGAGAGCTGAAGTAAAATGATATCAATAAAAATATGTATTTCTTTTGTTTCAGATTGAAGTTTTTAATATCCTTTTTATTAGAGAGCAAGAGAAAAGACATGTCGTGCATTGTATGGATTGCGCTAGAAAACAGTCGCTTAATCTTGAAGGGTTTGTTTGTCTTGAAGAATATAAAATGCAGGAACTTTGCGAAGTTTATAATAATTTTGTCTTATATAACAATATTTCTACGAATGCAGATGCTTTTAGACTTATTCCTTAGTAAAACTTTGAAAATGGAGAGAATGAAGCTTGATTGATGATGAATGATTTGAAATCATTTATGGGTCTGACATATAAGTCTAAGAGGTGAAAATTAGCCCCCAATGCATTATTTTACATTCAAATGTTGTTTTGCATTCGTGCTATGCAGATTGTGAGAGTTAATTGATACCTGCCGTACGTTGGGAAAACATTTGTTAAGGAGGTATTACAAAAAAATATAGTTGTTTTTTAAAGGTGGTTCACCCTTAAAACATTTTTAAACATATAAAAATTGGCACGTAGGGTGTCTATATCCTGTCGTATTTGAAATGATATTTAATATATGTAATTATAATTAACCATTTTAACCTACTTATTGCATTCTAAATTAAAATTGGAATAATTAATGAATTTCGTGTGACAAAAGCTTCAAATTATTTTTATTCTTAGATTATAATTTTGTGTATTGAAATATGCAACAAAATATATTTGAAAAAAAATAAAAAACGTTACAGGAATAACGGTTGAACTTGTAGGAATACAATCGAATATGTTCATCATTTTAAGCTTTTATGAGTTACATCAAATTGTAATTTTCCACCTAGAAATGTTTAGAAGGAAATTATCCTTTTTTGAAATACATAAAAAAATTTAATGATCACGTTTGGTAACTAAATACTAGATATAAAAAAATAACACAACCTAGACATGAATGAAATTAATAAAACTTTGAAAAAACTAGAAGTCAAGAAATTAGTGAGTAAAGTTTTAGCATCATTATTATTAAACATTATTAAAGGAAATCATTTAAAAAATCGACTTAAGATTAAATAATTATTAATGGTTAAAGCATTTTTAAAAATAATTTTTGTACCAAAATAAAATAGTTAATAGGCAGCAATGAAATTATAAATATTCTGAGCTAAATGTAAAATATGCGGGATAATTTTTTTTTGGAAAATGTAAGCATTACTCAAACAAACCATTATTTATATAGCATATTTTTATTTTACACATAGCTTTACAAAGATAAATGAAAGCGGTTATATAAGTGCCTCTAGAAAGGTATGAATAAAACAAATTAAGTTTATTAAAATAATTCCTAATGATTTTTTTCAGAGATTATTTTTCCGTTATCAGTTTTTTAAAAAGCAATCCTTTATTTTACAAATTAATTAATTCTCATTTGGTATTTATTAACTTTTTGCTATGTGGTTTATTAAATAATCAGTTATAATTTTGAAAGCAATAATTTCATATGGTAGAAACGTGAGTAGATCCGTTTATTTTGTATTTCAAAAATTATTCGTTACCCAGTATTAGTTTCTTGCTTCACAAATTACTTGAAAATGCATATGGTACAAAATAAATGTAATAGTTGATGTTGTGCATAGTTTTTGAAATGCACAAGTTGGCCCTTAATGCTAATATTTGGCGTATCACTAGTAAGTACAAGCAATATGTCGGATCCCTAAGAATCAACTTTAAATGACAACAATGAATATAAAACATGATCGGAATTTTGTTTTCCAAAATTATTAAAATATTGTCAGAAACAATCAAAAATCTATTGACTATAATTGATTTTTAGGATAGTGTCAAGCTAAACCAATACTCGCTTGGAATTATTTGGGCTTTTTTTTATGAACACTCAGATTAAAGTAATCACTGGCCCCTCTGAATATTATCATGAGGTCTAATGGACAGGTGCTAGCTGCTAGTAATTAAAAAGATTATTACCATTTATCTCTATGCAATATGGTGAACGAAGTAAGAATTTGATGCAAGTGCGACGAATTTTTGTAAATTTATTTTGACAACATTATCTTTTTTTATCAGTAAATACGAAAATAAAACTATTTTCATGGCTTTTACTTAATATGGTTCAGTGTGCTTAATGTAAATTTTGTTTCATACGTAGACAGAATATTTATTATAAAATGTTTCATAATAGTTACGTTAGATGCTCATTTGGGCCTGAATTTTACGCGTCTTTGCCGCAATATGCCTCCGAAAATCGAGCAGCAAAATTTTTAATCTTTTGAAAATTTTTCTTATAATATGATACCAGTATCACCTTAATCTGAGTCAACCCGTCTTGAATGTCTTGAATCTTATTACAGAATTTAGTAAGTAATGTAAAAAAAAAAACAAATAAAACAAGTAACTAACGTAACGTCGCGATAAGATGTTGTAGGCAGAAGCAGGGGGTAAAATGGGTTTTGGCGCCTAATTTGAATTTCGATTTCATGTTCCAAAGGCAAGTTCAACAACCGCAATATACTGTGAAAAGCGGTATTACGTTTGTCGAGCGGGATTAAATCCCGTTCTTAAGTAAATGACGTAAACGAGGTAGGATAAGTTTGGTGAGACTAAGGAAAACACGGCTGTTGTCTGTACATTGGCGGATAATTGTTATAAATAAAGCAAGCTGTGCTATTTGTGAAACTAAATATTTCCATCTTTTATGCAAGCAACCGATATTTCTCTAATAATTTATAGAAAGAAATGATTTACGCTTTTAATAGTAAATAGGTTGACCTGGTATAAAACGTTTTAAAAAAATAAAACAGAGGCTAAATACTTTTTTAATTGATTATTCTATGGTTATTTATTTTATAACCTCATATATATTGATGATACAAATTCACTGCCACTCGTAACATAATGTACAACTATTAGTAGGTAAGTGCTTTTAATAAAAATGTAAAAAGAATCCTAAAGTGATATATATTATATAGAAAATATTGTAATTTATTGGGTGTATATAATTCATAAACACGTGTAATTATAGTATAGTGGAATTTCAAAATACATATTGCAGTCGACCATTTATTGATCTCAAGATTTTATTTACATTATATTGTAATATAATCAGAAAGTAATTTATCTACCACTTGTATTTATATTTACACATTTTACTTTATTTTATTTATATTTATTACTAGAATACATTGTACATTTTTATTAATGAATATTATTTTTCTGTACCGAAGAAACAAAACCATAACCTCATTATTGGAGTTATGAATGTTGGCCAGATACAGATTTAGATATACAGTATGTCTCTCTAGAACCTCCATTTATCGATAGATAAAATTTTAAGTTGTTACCTAAAATCCAATATTTTAAAATAAATATTGTTGTCGAGATATTTCATATTGTAAACCTTACTATAGTACCTTTCCTGCCTACTAGCATCTTTGATTGATGAAGTTTCTGGAGGAATAACCTGTATTATTATATGTTCCTTTTTTTAAATATTTATTTCTATTATCTTTATACTAGCAAATTATTTTTTAGTTTTAAGCAATATTTTGGATTTCGAACGTGAAAGTAAACTATAGTTTGTAGGGATCAATATTACTTATAATTTCTCTATCTCTTTGGTAATAGTGGTAATATTATTTAATAAGTTTTCTTTGAAGTATTTTTTTACTCCTCAAATAAAACCGTCAATACTTTTTTCTAATCTTATCGATCGTAATCTTGGCGATTAAAAAATATCAATTATAAATTTGCACAAGCTTTTTTAAAGTTAAATGTTAAAAGCTAATAGATTAAAAAGTTCTTTTCTGAGCTGGTTAGTCGCAAATAGCGTTTGTAAAGTATATTAGTTAGACGTATAGCACCCATATAAAAATAAGTGAATTAAAAGCCTGTAACTTATTTTGTTGAAAAGTTTTGTTATATGTCAATAATAATTTTTGAAACAATAAGTAAAATTTTAATCCTTCGCGCCAATGGTCACAATTTTCCAATGTAACAACATAACGTACAATTAAACACCTCTGAAAAGGACATCCCACTTTATAGAGATTTTTTTTTAACTTTAAAATTTTAAACGCGCGCTGTGCAATTCTAAGAGCAAACTTATATAAGTAGTAAGTTTATTTGTATGTAAATAAATAGGTAGTATCCATTTAGTTTTATAAACTAGATAGGAATTCATTCTGAGATCAGAAGGGCTATTATGAGGATATTGGAAAAGTTTAATAAATAAATTTGCTTATCTAAATCACTGCAATAATACCTAATATAAACTTAAATGGCTAAAAAAAGATGTTTTGTCGCCACAAAAAAACAACTTTTATTGTTTATTTTACTGCTTTTTGAATAATTTTAAAAATCTACCTAGTTTATATTGTAAGTCGGTATACTATAGTATTTATTATTCATCAGTTTATAATACTATATATGATTTATTTTTTTTAATAGTAGGTGATCTAATATTCATACACCAAAGTTTGAAGTTTGTGTGTTAAGTAAAAAAAAAACGAATTCTTAACTTACCTATTTAAGTAAGTGTTCAATAGTTAGGTTTTCTAGTTTCTGTTTTTTTATTCGTATAAATAAAACTATATACAAAAGCGATATAACTTATATATGCCACTACAGGACGTTTTAACGCCAGGAAGAATGCCCAGGACTGTTTTTCCTTTATATAAATTGTCGTCTTCATAAAAGTAGTTTAATTTTATGACCTTAAAATAATTTGTAAAGCATTGGTTAAAATCGTGTTTTATGGTAATATACTAAAACATTGTTTAACTAATTTAGATATGTAAACTTTATCGTATAAATAAATACATTTTATTTCGACTACTTCGACACTTATAGGCAAACTTAGAATTAATTTAAGTGTTTTTGTAACACTGCCATATTGTGATAAATCATATACTGCCCACATACAAAACGTTTTATATCTGAGACTGAGATGAATATAATAAAAATACTTTTTAAAATTAATGTACTAAAAAAATTCTCAGTCTCGAGTTATGCCTGGGTTAACAGTGCCTTCTGTTGTAGCAATTATTTTTAAATAACAAAAAAGTATCTATTTTTTGTGCATTAAATCACATTGGACTTATTAGATTTCGCATATATACATATAACTAAATAGTATAAGTAATAATGGGAACTAGCTCAATTTTGTATGTAATTTCTAAGAAAATCAATATTATCCATAATAATAATTTCTTATAGTAAACTATATTATTTGTATTCAAAGTCTGATTTTAATTGCTTTTTTCTAGGTTTATATCGTATGTATACAACTCATTTATGTAGACATTAATAAATTTTAATTTATGACAAATGGTTTTTTTTTACATAAATTTAAGATGTTAACATTCTTTGTTCTCTTATCATTTGTAAAATTTGCTCTAGTCATATTTTTATATTTAATCATAATCATATTGGCTCCGGAACAACCAAAGTAGCTGGTTGTTCCTCAGCACGGAATATAATTTTATTTATTATATGACGTATAACTGGGTTATTATGATTTATATAATGATTAAGTATTTTTATATACTATGGGAAAAAGGAATACTTTATAACTTCTTCGTTTTTCAAGCAAATCAAGCAATTTAAGGAAATCATATACAGCAAATGATGCTCGGAGATATCTTGAGTAAAAGTGCATTTTTTGACGAATTACGGTTATTTTCTGTCACTTCACAGACTCTGTACGTTCCTAGAAATTGTTGGCTCGGAACCCTGTCTGGTGATGGATAGAGGTCATGTATTTGCCTAGCTTAACAGCGAGGTTGTCAAAACGTTGGCGGCTAGATGCTGCCCGCAGAGACGAGTATTGTTCCCAACCCTGTGGTGCCTTGTAGTCGACAGCCTAATCAATTCTTTAAACAGGCTGGCCTGTACCCGCAGGCCTACGCTGATGACCTGGTAATCCTTTGCCCGGGGAAGAACGCCACCACAATGCAGGACTTAATGATGCTAATAATAGGCTCTACGTATAGTGCACCAATGGTGCCTCTCACAGGGTTCACCCCAGAAAAAGCAGAGCCGCTACTAGTCACAAGGAGGCATAACTTTGGCACATCCACCAGTTGTGTCTCTGCGAAGCGTGCAGTTGCAAGACTCCAGGACGGTTCGGTTTCTGGGAATCATATTAGATTTGAAACTCTATCTACTTATCTATTGTCCAACCTTTTCTCTTCCACATACGGGGCTATTGTTTGGTGGACCTGTGGGAAGGAAGCAAAAATTTGAGCTCAACTCTATGAAGTCTAACGGCTTGCATGCCTAAACATAATGGGTTCCATGCGAAAGGCCTTAACTAGAGCGCTTGACACTTGTATGCATAGTCAATCGCTGGGAATTTGCTGGAGAAATTCCCGGCAATGCGCCAGCTGAAGAATCATTGCCAGCCTGTTTTTACTGCATAATCGATCTCCAGCACATCTCCCCGCCAGCGAGCCCCAGCACGTGGTCATACCGCTATTGGCACACTTTTCAAATTGTATTTTAGTTTTTAATAGAAAATCGTACAAAAACTGTACGAAACTTTAAAAAACCGTTATATTTTAAAATATTGCGGTTTACTTTCTAGTGGATTTTTTTTTTGGGTATGTTGTAAGTAATAATAATATTATAATAATATGTTTATTTGGCATATTTGCTACATACATGGTAACAAGGCAAGATTCGCGAAATTACAAACTGATAATTAACAATATGAAACCCAAAATTAGTGTGTTAAAAAGTGTAAAAATAAAAATAAAAGACACAAAGAAAGATAATTAAAATATAAAACACTTAAAAATGTATGTATATATGTCTTTTTAATGTTTTTCTAAATATAATGAAGCTTTTACAGTTCTTTATATTAATGGGTAATTAATTCATTAAAATATTTAAGACCTTTGTGTAGAATAGTGTTTGTCATTCTGTTTGAAGTATGTCTATCCATCAATACAAAATCCTCCTGTTGTCTGCTAGAATAGTTATGCAGATCACTAAAAACTGTAATCTTTTCACAAATATAGTTTGGAAGGATTTTTTTTAGTAAGTGGCACAAATTATTAATTTTGAGGACATATTTTTTCATAAATATAAACTTTCTACTTACCGGTGCATGTTGTGCGGCGAGTTGCTGGAGGTGGTCCTAACCACTTCCGTCAAATCGCCAGCATCTCGCCGAGAACTATTGATATACGCAGGCGCCAAGCCATCAGTGATAGACTATGCATCACAATTTTCACTTGGCGGACGGTGACTGTTTGGCGAACGATGAGCGCAACCCTATGCATACCAGTGTCACACTGACTGAGACTCTGTTGAGACTTTCGCCCCCTGGACCTTGTGGTGCAATTCGAGGCAATGATGACCGCGTATAGGCTACATGCCCTTAGTAAACTATAGGCTGCTGAGACTGATTATGCAAAAATCTGGTCAATCGTACAAGAATGTCCTTTCCGTCTGATGGGTAGTGATTATATGGCACCTGAGATACTGGATTTAAGAGTTTTGACACTCACATCGCAGGCAGATAGCAGTCGCAGGATTCCAATGGGCCTTCATTGCTAAACAGTGGATCCATCAGGTATATAGACAGCTCCAGAATTAATAACAGAACTGGTGCAGGGTTCTGTAGTGGAGCCCCATATAACAGCAGGGTATACCCGCTGGAGGAGCACACTACTGTCTTGCACGCTGAAGTCTTCGCTCTATTAAAATGCCGACAGAAAATCCTAAATTGCAGACACCGTAATATTGTGGTATCAATTTACTCGGAAAGCAGCAAGGCTGCCACTAGACAGCACAAACACATTGGACGCATATACCCAGAATATCCAATTGGCATATTCATATATCCTAGGAATATTTCGTATCTCACTTGGCATATGATAAACATAATCAGAGGATATCGCAGGTCACCATAAAACATATACCAGGAATATCTTTATTTTCTACAGGGTGTCCGGAAATTACGCGTCATCGATTTTGGTGCGCGATTCTACATGAAAAATTATTGCAACAAACTTCTATACAATTTTTTCAAAAACTTAAAATAAAGGAAGATACAAGGTGTTAACATTTTTTTTCGCCCAATTTTGCATGGATGTTACTAGTGTTTCTTTGAATTCACCCTATTATTTGACATAGTCGTCAATGACAAAAGGCGTAAGCTCCACTTTAGGAAAATGACTTAGAACTTTTTTGTTTTAATCTTTTCATAAATTTGGATATCAAATTAATAAAGAGCATCAAATTATCTTTTAAAAATGTGCTCTTTTGCATCATCGTAGAATTAGCGGTTTCCGAGAAAAACGACTTTGTAGAATCTGAAAATGTAGAATCGCCCACCGAAATCCTGACCCGTAATTTCCGGACACCCTGGTTGATGGTACCTTAGACGTTTACGGAGAACGGAAAATGGATTTTTTTTGAAAATTTCGCATCATGGATTTTAACTGGTGATCTAACGATTAAAAAAATTTTTAGCGATACAGCATTGCCGCTTAAATAAAAAAATAGTACTAACTTTATTATATTAAATGGAATACCCTGTATATTATTTTATTTTCCGATCCGCTATCACTTTATGATTGTTCTTGTATAAGTTGTTCCTATATCTATCTTTAGTGGTTTTCGAAAAATTAATTATTTTCTCTATTTTTTGACGAAATATAGCTCCAAATAGATTTTTATTACTACAGAACTGGAAGGCGCAGAAAATTGAAATTATAAACGTAATTAATAAAAGTACTATACATTGGTTTTTCGCTATAGAAATTTGTTCTACGTTATACAGGGTTGCTCAAAATTAGTAATTTTACCGCTAGATACAAAAATTGTGATATTATGATATATATATGACAAAAAGTGTGAATTTTTTAAGTGGAACACACTGTATATTATAACATATTCTAAAAGGAAATTGAAATCCCTTTCTAACGGGGTACCATATTCCTATATCTAAGTATTGCTGTAGGTGGCCATAAAAGGTCATGACGCATCAATGCTATGCTATTGATGATTGACAGTTACATTTAGTTGATTAATAGTAAATACGATTGGGTGTTTTTTTTTAAAGTGACCTAAAATTCATTAAAATGGAAAGAAATAGTTACTAAAATGAAGTTTTGATGAATCTATTTATTATTCATGGCCAATGTGACAAAATTTTAGCAAGAACATGCAGAAAGTTCAACGAAATGTACAATAAAATACAAAATGTTCAAAAAATGGATAAAAGAAAATTTGTGCGAATACAAAATAACTATGAAATATGGTTCACAATTTAAAAATGATACAAGTTTACCCAAGCCTGTAACGTCTGATGAGGACAACATCGTGAATGTTTTAGCCTACTTTCACCCATATCCACAAGCTTCGATCCGGAGTGCAGCAGATAATTTAAGCCTAGAACTTATTATTCGGTGCAAAAAAATTCTGGACGACAATAATATGCATCCCTTTAAATTTTCAAAAGTATAGCAGCTGAAACTGGATGATTACCAACGTCGCGTTCGATATTGTGAGACACTTTTGACATACACTCAAGAGGATCCAAACTTTCTAAAAACATAATATGGACAGACGAAGCAAAGTTTTCTAGAGAAGGTATTTATAACAGAAGAAATCGACATTTTTGGTCTAATCAAAATCCACATGCGGTTAAAGAAATGGGATTTTAAGAAAAATTTAGTTTTAATGTTTTTTGTTTAATAAAAGACAATCAAATAGCTTTTTTCATTTACGAAGATTTTCCGGAAAATTTTAACACTTGAAGATTATTGCACTTGCTGGTTCCAATTGGATGGGGCACCCGCTCATTGCACTGAGGGGGTGACACGTGAGTTATTTGACAAATTTGATGACCGCTGGTTTAGGCGTTTGGGACCATGGGATTGGCCTGCGAGATCACCTGACCTTACAATACTTGATTTTTACTTTTGGGGTAATTTGAAGCAAATGGTATACAAGACACCGGTAAATAGTAAACAGGAACTGCGTCAACGACTTATCAACTGCATTGGTCAATAAGATCCTTCTGAAATACAAGCAGCGAGCGACAACACATGCTGTACAACGCAGGATTTTAAAGTGCTTAGAAGTCAATGGCAATCATTTTGAAAATTACTTATAATCTTAGGATAACTAATTAAATAATTGAAATTTTTAAAATTAAATTGATACATTATTAAGAAATAGAAAAAAAAAGTTTTATTTATTTTGAAACTTATGCGGCTGGAATATCTGACAGATCTGTTAAATACATGACAGGAATATTGCTTTTGCATATATGACATTTGGCATATTCGTGCGATATTCCAGGCATATTCCAATATATTGCGTCAAATGAAATATAGGTGGCATATTCCACAGATATTAAATATTTAGCATTAAGGCTATTATAGCTGAATATAGATGAGATCCAAGCTCGTACTGGAGTGCATAAATGGACAAGTGTATCCTCCAGAGATCGACGGAAGCTCCTGGCATGAAACAATCGAAGGCACAGATAAATGGGTTTTCTGTCTGACGTTATCGGGAATACCCAGCACTCACGCGCATTAAGTTGAAATATCTGGGTACTCTCTCCGGCAACTCTTGGTGGGGTACGACGGGTCCATTAGGAGATATCGTGCATAACAGCCTCTTTGGCTACCCACTGTCGTACAATTCAATTTACTGGTACCTCACATGACACTTCTTGACCATAAAAAATAATATTTTTAATCTTTAAATAGAGTGCCATAAATGGTGTGCCATGAATGGCTAAACTCTATCGAAAAATACCTTTAGAGAAAAAAAAGTAACCCAATCAGGTATAGGTAACTAAATACATAGCACTTTATTTGCATACGTCGCTAAAACGCTTTGCTATAACTGATAAAATATTAACTTAGCATTTCGTTGATTTCTTATTATCTCTTTTTTGTTTCTTTTTTTCAAGACATTAAAGAAAATATTTGCAATATGAAACCGACTACAGGAAAGTATTTTGAAGCCTGAAGATTTGAAAGAAGACCAACTTTTTTTCAATATTCTGGAGTAATGCTCTGGAACGCCTCCAAAATTTTGTGCTGATCCTGTAGATCTAACACTGGTGTTAAATATATGTAGTAATTTCCAGTCTTAAAACATGTTAAGGCTCCATTTCAGAAATTGACTTTTCAGAGGTTTTGAAATACGCGTTTTTTTGGACGCAGTTGCACTTTTTGTCTAAATTTTAAAAAAATTTATAGATAAATGATACAGGATGTCCAAAACAAAACAGTCTACCCTGAAAATGTTAAAAATAAAATAATACACAAAATCGCATTAAATTAAATATTGGAGGGGACATTTATTGACAGAAATAGCGTTTTTCTGACGTCATCTGCTTACTCCCCAGAGCTCCCATGTTAATTTTTTTAAATAGAATAGGGGCCAGTGATACCTTACATTAAAGGTCATTTTATACTGTATGAATAAACGTGGATGACATTCTTCAAAAATTTAAATCTTCCAATTTTGACAAATTGTCTGCATAATTTTTGTTTTTTAATTTTCCAGGTGTTATCTCTAATCAAAAAAAAAACATACATGCCATAATTCAAGTTATTTTGAAAAAACGTCAAAATTTGCAGTAAATAAGTGCATATTTCGACGCTTTTGTTGGTTTAGTTTTTTTTTTAATTTTGGTATCGGTGTTTTGATGAATTGAGTAAAAACAGTAGCACGAAGTATTTCTTTCATCTAGTCCGGGTGATATTGGTAGAATTCATAACAATGGTTTATACGATGCACGAAAGAATTAAGTTGGTGTGTCTTTATTATCAATAAAATAAGTCTGCTAGAGCAGCAGCACGTGCTTTTTTTAATTGTAATCATCCGGGTATGTATTTATATATGCTTATACCAAGTACATGAGAAGTGTGCATATTAAAAGTCCAGAAAGACATGAGTTTTTAAGTTAATTAATTATTAGTATAGTTAATTATTGGTATACCTGAAGGCAGTTTAAAACATATTAGTAGACCTTACATTATATTTTAGAATAGTTATCTAGCAAGCTTTCTTCTCTAAGTTAATAAAACAAAATTCCATTGGCAAAAGAAAACGGCGATTTCTAAGCCCTTTCAAGTTCATTTTAAATCGCCGCGACGCGACGCCGACGTGACGGCCTCTACGGATTATATAATAACTTATTTTTTAACGCAGTGGTTTAGGTTTTCAAGTAACTATTTAATTTAATTTGAATTGCACAAATTCGAATTTGAATATTTTTAGATAAAGTAATGATAGCAAGGCCAAATACTTTCAATTGATAATGGTAAAATCTTTTCTTAAATAATATTGGTAATTGAATTTCTTCAAATTTGAAAATACAGAACCAATGTATCGGTATTTATATGTACTCGTAAGCCTTTATTTTGTAACAATTTTTTCACTAATAAAGTTGTAAACCTAATAGCAATAGTAATGTTAAACTCGGCCATATTTAGCAGTAAAATGAGCAAAGTTCATTCTAAATAAGTCAGTCTAAACTGCTCGAAAAAAATAGTTTCTTTCTCTTTTAAAATAATGCGGTAATAAATTAGGCTTTTGACATTGATAGCCATAGGCTAGATTCAATTGCAATAGTATTTTTTACGTGATAAACTTTTTTGCGTCTGACGTATTTTTTTAGATTCACAATTTTTTAGCAATTTTGTTACTATTTATAGGATTCCCCGTAATTAATTGGAGATTTATTTTATCATTACCACTAGATGGCGCCACATCAACAACATATGTTGATTAAAATAGTCATTTATTTTTTGACTTCCCTTTACTCATATTGCCGAGTGAAAATAATAAAACTAGTTTTAATTTTACCCAAAAAAGGTATATACACCTTCTTATCTTGAATTAATTACAGTAAAGTGAACACTATACTTTTATACTTTTTTCATCCCGAAATGATCTCAAAGATGGTGGATGTCAATATCGGCATAAGGTTCCCCTATTGCCGCAGGATCTCTCATAAAAATAACAATACACGCTTTTCTCCAGAGAACGACGTTAAGGACTCTAATATCACACCAGAATTTCGGCACCTGTAAACCTAATAACCGCCTTTAACATACTGCGAATCATCCTCCAGCTAAGTTATGAAGCCTGCATGCGAGCTTGAGAATTACTAGGTTTTTCAGATCCTCGGCAAACAACTTCTTCTGTACAAAACAGAAAGCGCCCCAAACGTCCTTATATGTTTTTCCTTCAGAAGCTTATCCCGGGGCAGCTTTTGTATTCTATAAAAAATATAGTTGACGACTTCCAGAATTTTATATCGCCCATCCACGAGGTTTGAAGTTTCGGTGAGAGACTGTATCTTCCCTTAGGGTTATAAAGCCAAACCAAGTGACCGTTGTTGTACTTCTGATATTTGGCATTAACATCATATGCGTCCTTCATTCAGTCACTGTGTTCGCATCTTAAATGGAAATGCGCACTTGACTATGAATAACAGGACCATTTTTGTACGCAGCTTACTGACTCCCTGGCAATGTCGGTTGCTGGCGGGCTATCAAACTTGAGAGCACATTGGAGAGGGAGTTTCCTTCCTATCACTATTCAAGCCGGAAACTCTTTATGCTTTCATGGATGATCGCCAGTAGGTTAACCACCAGCCATTTGCTGAAGTAGTCTATCACGACTACGATGTACGTAAATTGGCTTCATGTTTGCTATCTCTATATTGGGATCTTCCTCTTCTTCCCTAATAAGATCCCCAAGTATCATAAAGGATGGTGGTTCTTAACTCAGCATTCTCCTGTCCGCTGACAATGCTTGCAGTCCTTAGGACAGGGTCATCTTCAGATAACCTGTATTCAACAGGCCGACGATCGCCCCTTCACATCTAGATATGCCAATCGAATAAAACGTGCAATAACAGTTCATATTCTTACAAGGACTTTCCTGATTTTTGACACCGATTTTTCAATTACGTGTGGTAGATATGGCCTAGAAGATTAGTTAACGTATCTCCAAATGCCTCACCAGGTTGTCGCAGACTTCGTGTTCTTCGGGGGATATTTTTTTCAGGATGGTAGCAACATCTGCTCTAGGCCAATGTAAGGGCAGTCGTTTTCACCCTGGATCTCAAGCATTTGCTTTTGTGCTTCAAATTGACGCTGATAAATCTGGCATTTCAATATTTCTTGTAATACCGTAAAATTGATGTGGTTTAAGGCGTATCAGCCCAACAGATTCCGGATTGCCACAGACTTCAATCTTGTTGTCCACTACTAAAAGTCTACAGGACAGCTCATTGATAGTGGTGACGTCCAATTATGCGGTTATGTTTTGAACTTCCTGGATCCTATCCTCCACCAATGAGATAATCCACTTTATCAATAAAGCGATTTTTCCAGAATGTCTTCTTTTAACTCTTTGTGGTTCTCAAAAATCTTTTCTTCCAACTTGGCAGAACTCTCTTACCTTTTCCATAAGCTCACTTTTTAAATTGGCATTGCTTTCAAAAATCTTTTCTTCTAATCGGGCATAATTATTTCTTAGTATGGCAGAATTTTCTAGCGACTTCATTGTGCAAGAAGTTCTTTATTTTTATAGCCAATATTTTGACTTGAACTGGCGTCCAGGAGGCGCGGGCTCCTTATATACTCGGCAAACCATGATTTCGGAAGATTCGCTTCCACGCACAGAGATGTTGTGCGGTGTGTCTGCTTGCGTTACCGCGGATTCTGGAATGACAAAGCACATCTCATATTCGCGGCGTTGCCAATATCGGTACGATATCATAGCCTATACACTCTTCGAGCATAATGATCATTTCACATTAGCAAGAACATTTTTTCCATGTTTGAACGCTGTGGCCACAAGCAGTTGTTATTTTTTGACAATAAATGTTTAATACTTTTCTACGCTAATAATCCATATTCTAAGTCAGTTTAAAAGCACTAAAGAATAATAACTACATTTGATGCTAATTAATTAATATGTAAAGTATAATTTTTAAAAAATCATCATTAAAAGTACTGCAAAAGACGTGGATAGAGTTTTAAAATACTCCGTTTGGCTAAATACGGCTATGAAACGGTTTTCAAAGTTAAGTCGGCACTATTGCTAATTTCGTTATTATTCGAGCCACAAAGTCAGTTAAATCGGCATATTAATAGTATTTTTTCCGCTGATTACGATAGTGAAAAAGAAATAAAAATCAAACAACGCGTTCGCGAGTTACGTCAAAAAGTTCCATTGTTTTAATGGCACAAAATTGTTGTTTTATATTTTATATTTAGTAGTAAAGTCCTTTGCTAGCTCAAGCAATTTAAAGTCACCAAACTATCTAAAACTAAAGTCTCTCTCACTCCTGCATATTTCCTTGGTTCTAGCTTATTAGCATTCTTTATAAACCTTTGTACTGGTCTTTAAGGTGGTATTATACAGCCTCTATTTAAATTTAATTTAAATTTAATCTGATCGCATGTAATATTTTTATCTAACCTCCTCCTCTATATACCAGGTCACAGTTTTGTTCCTTTTAAGGTCCTGGTTTGAGCCTGTACTGAGCGGCCTCTTTTTCTGAATAATCTGCTAATCCTAGGTATTTGAACCATATGACAATATATTGTAGGTCTTCATACTAGGTTCCTTTTAATTTCAAATCTTTTCCGTCTACCAGGCAACTAGAAAAAAAATATATTAGCGATCACAAATAGGTTACGTCACCTTGAAGAGGCAGATAAGCAGGAACATGTATCAGATACACGCGTCCCACCCTTACTTTTTCTATTTTCTTAATAGTGTGTAGTATCTTGAAAAAGTTAGTTACCTCATGGTCAAATTCTTAAGGTCATATGGTGTTCCCTTTTCCGCGTCTTTCTCCTGGCGCATTGTATATTGCTTGTTGGCTCAAATTTATTTGTCGCAAAAACAAAGTTCCAGTATATGAGACCTGTTTTCTATAATGGATTCCACAGTAATCCCTAGAAGATAAGGTAAGTGATGTCTACCAGTAGCATAGCAATATTATAGAGAGAATTTCTATATAATACATAGGATCTCATTGTATTGGTGAATATAGGATAACATAGCGTCAGTTGAGCAAGCTGAGGGCAGATGCTAAGGGCTTCTGGTTCTCTGTATGCCTCTGCATGCCCTCCATTAATGGTTTATTATTTCATGAATTTCTTTTTTTCCTTTTTTTGATGTAAGAGAGTCATGCTTAAGAGGTCTTGCTGACACTAAACAAGTGCTATATGAAAAACAGCAGCGTGGAGAATCTTCAGTTCATATGCATAATCTTTCGTGTAATCATATCCAGAGCATGCCACTCTTCTTTGGAGTATCTTACTACCTCAATAGAGCAGATAGTGCAGTACTCGAATAGCTAGCTATAGCACATTGGCGGCGACAACCATCTGTAACTGTAAATTGTACAGAGTGGCACAAACACCAGGCCTTAATACAGAGGACAGGAGCCACCACACTCAGCTTTTTATCCAGCTCAACGAGAGTGACGGCGTCGCCGAGGGGGAGATTTTCTGATCTCTCCAAGGGCTGGAATATACTGAGCATTTTGTTGCATATTAATGAGAAAGCAGGCCAATCAAATATCAAGGGCTTCATTGTCTTGCCTTCATGCGCCGTATGGTAAGCTCGTGCTTAGTTTCAATTCGAAAAAATGGATATTTAGTGAAATTCTCACTACAAGTTACAATGTATTGCCAGTATATAGCCTTCTTCTAAGCAGAGATAATTTGCGCATTACCCCTCATTTATCTGATTTGCTAAAAAGCTTCTTATCGATATTTAAAAGGTGTACGCGAGTGTATTTTTATTGATCTTTGATTTTTAACATAGTTAGACCTGCGAAAGGCTCTGGCTCTATTGATTGAAGAGCGGCGGATATTTCCTAATCGCTGGATTGATCGGTGTCGAGATGCTCCTGTTGCGTGGCCACCCCGTTCGCCCGACCTTACACTATTGGATTTTTCAGTCTGAGGATGTATGAAAGACTTTGTGTATATGTCTTGATATAAACTATAACGAGGATCATTTAAGAGAAAGAATCACTGCAACTTGCATTTCAGGTAAAAACCAAATATTTTATACAGAGCCTTAGATTTTCTTTACTAAAGAGAGCTCGTATGTGTATACAAATTAATGGAGGTCACATAGGACAAGTAATTTAGGATTATTATTGTAAGATTTTTATTATAATAAGTAATTTAGCATTAATTTAGAAAAATTATTTACATTTATTTTGTTAACTTGTTAAAATGTATTTAGATTTTAAAATTAAAATATCTCATAAACGGATTCTCAGGCCGACATTTACTAAGAATTCTTGTAAAAAAAGTATTTTTAAAATAAGTATTTTTAAAAGTAAGATTGGATAATTAGAATTTTTTACTAGAACTTTATAATACAGGGGTACAAAAAAGTTTTGGTATTTTTAACACATGCAACCTACCACAGGTGGCGGCGCCCTCTGCAAGGTATAGCGAATCCGTGAACGGATTTTAATTTCTCATTCCAAAAAACCCCCTCACACCAAATTTTAATTTAATATCTTATGAAACACTCGACTTACTTCAAAAAAACGATTTTATATTTCTCATTTTGACGCCCTGTATATTGAATACCGAGCGCCCAATTAAAAAATGGCATAACGAAAGTCGCATTATTTTGGTTCACCCTATATGTGGCAGGCGAATTGGCCTCCTTTTTCCGGACACCCTGTATATATTGTAAACATTCCAACCTTAGGTAATATTAAGTGGAAACGTCATTTAAACCAAATTAAAAAGGTGGAATTTAGTGTAAGAATAAAAGTTAAACACTCATCATTTCCCAAAATAACATTTATATTCCCGTAATATTAATTATAACTTATATATTTATTATAATAACGAAATATTCGACAAACTTCAGCCGATATCTTTTTGTCATTGCCTCTTCTCCACCGTCGTGGCTTATCGCTGACGCATCATTTTTAGAATTCCTTAACATTCGGCCATCCTCTTCTGATCTGACCTCAGATCCTAGTAGTTCCCCATATAAAATAGATAAAGAATATGACATACTTCTGATAATCTTACCCTGTTCGAATAATAATTTTCTTTGCACCCCAAAAACATTTAACATAAAATCATGATCAATGGACATATCGAACCTTACGACTCCCAATCTTGTGCATAATGTTTGATCTTAGTACCTCTTAGTATGTACACTTTTCATCAAACACCTCACATTTTATTAACCATAATTTGATGTTGTGCTTAGTATTTGGTGCTAGTACCTCATAGTATGTACTTACTCCAAATACCTCACATTATTTCCACGGTGTGGTGCATATTATGTAAACCTAGTACCTCATAGTATGTACTTATTTTACATAACTCACATTTAATTTTGCCTCTTCGGCCTTATCATTTTGTTAACCAAGTGAATTCTTACCCTTTAGTATAATCCACGGTTTCATCTTATCTACCGAGACCACTGTCTTCATCCCTCGAAAATTCTTTCTCATATCCTGGACTTCGTACCTGTCATTTAAAAGGACGTTAGTAACCTTGAACGGTCCTTTAAACTTAGCTAACAACTTTCTACTTGAACCGGTGCATGGTGCATCTGCCCTCAGGATCATTACAACCTCGCCCTTGTTGTATAATCGTGGTGGTTTTCGAAACTTGCCAAACCTTTCCTTTTGTTTTCTCTGATTTTCAGTCAACTTCCTTGAAATCATTTCTCTTAAATCTTCCAAACTTGTACGGTCCAGTTCTCCCTGCACCGCATTTAATATCGGAGCTTCAGACACATTTTTTCCTTTATAACCAGCCAAAGCTTCCAAAGGTGTTATACCAATGGCTGTATTAAAAGTCATGTTTAATGAACTTTGGACCTTCTTGACAGCGGTATTCCAACGATCTTCAGCAACGCCAGCAGCACTGCACGAAAGTGCGTTTAATATCGTGCGGTTATACCTGTCGCACTGCCCGTTTGCCCTTGGAGTTGCTACTGCATTTAGGATATGTTTCAAGCCATAGTCCTCACAAAACTTCTTGAACGTCGCTGAGGTGAATGCTGTGCCTCTGTCTGACACAACTCTGGTTGGTGCTCCAAAAATATACATAATGTTACTTAAAGCATTGACTACGGGTTTTGTAGTTACGTCCTTTACAGCCTCAATAAAACAGAATTTTGTAAAGCCATCCATCACAACTAGAAGATACTTGTTGTTTTGTTTACTTTTTATAAACGGCCCAAGATGATCAATATCGATTATGTGGAAGGGGATTGCAACTTTTTCTATTGGGTGGAGATACCCTTCCTTTTTACCACTAGGTTTTTATAATAAAGACAGGAAAGGCATGAAGACACATACTTTTTTACATATTTTCGAAGTTGTGAAAACCAGTAATTCTCAGTTATATTTTTAACAGTCTTTTCAAATCCAACTGGGTGACCTCCTAACATATCAATTTGATCTTCGATCAAAGGAAGTGGATATTTTTCTTTGACCGTGATTGCATTTAACCGGCGATAATCAATACATAGACGATGATCGCCAGTTTTTTTTTTACCAATAGGATCGGACTAGCATAAGCCGACTTTGATTTCCTTATAATTCCGTTACACAAAAGTTCTTGTAATAATTCGTTAAGTATGGTTTTTTCATAAACAGACATACGATATGGATTATAAACTATAGGTTCGCTAGACTTACATGTTATTGTCAACTCAACTAATTCGGTTTTGCCTAATTCTTTTAGATTAAATGATATCCTATCTCGATATTCCTTTAAAAGTACAAGTACTTGATTTTTTTCCGAATCCGTGATATTGCCAAAATTCAATAAATCTAACGTTATTTGGTTTTGCGAAATAGTATCAATTTCTACGGAGCAAATATTTTTAAGCTAAAAAGTATCATTACATTTAAACATAGCTATTTGAGGTTGATTCAAATAGTCAGAACCAATAATAACATTACATGAAAGACAACTATCATTGATGATAAAGGCACTAACATTCCCCACTGAATCATCAATTTTAATATGAACATCACTAACAGTGTTGCATGATATGTAGTCACCCATAAAACTCTTTAGAAATACCGCATTATTAAGTGCAATATTTTCTATTGTTAGTTTTTTGGCTATTGACCTTTTAATAAGAGTACAAGAGCTTCCTGTATCTATTAAACAATTATAAATTCATTCGCCATTAATATTATTATTTTTGTATAAATATATTTTTTTTAAACAATTACCGAATTTACATTTTGCATTTTATTTTTATTACGAAAACACCGATTTTTACTATGACCTAATTTATTACACAATTCACACTTTAATTTTACACTCAACTATAATTTTTGGACAATCTTTTACAATATGTAGTCCCTTGCAATTATAACATATTTTGTGGTTAGAATATGAAGGTTTAACGAATTTACCTTTGTTGGCACTTGCCGATTTTTCTCGAGCAATTGTATAATTAGAAACATTTAATTTTTTTGAAAGAAAATCCTGATTAACACTATCTAAATAACTTACTAACAACCCAACTGACTTAAAATTTGGCCCCTTAGCTGCTAGTTTTATATTCTCATTGCTTATTCCCTCGATAATACAATCTATTAAATTTACATCACTAATATTTAAATTTAATTCTTGTAACCTAGCTAGTTTTGCAAAACAATAGTCGCCTAATTTTTGATTAGGCATATGCACATAATTCGCGGCCTCAACAAATAATTTACCAAACTTAATCTTGCATGGAAATATTTCCATTAATAACACCTTCATTTCGGCCCATTGTTCACGTTGTTTTTTTTGTGAGTCATACCACTTCCTAACATTACCCCTGATTCTAGATGTCGCAAGTTTTATGATTAAATTGTTGTCCCAATTATAAATGTTGCTAAGTTCATTAATTTTGGTTATCCAATCTTTCGCCGTCATGCTTTCATTGGAGGCATCAAATATAGGTATTAAAGACACATCGACACTTAGCACAAGTACTTACAGTTTTCTCCTTACGTAATTTTTCACTCCCTTTTAATTGCCTTTTTAATTTTTTTATTTGTTTCTCAGCACTGTCCGATCACTAGATGATGAACTAGAGGATCGTGTTCTACTTCTTTTCTTATGTTTTCCCATAGTAGACGTGAATAATCCCACTTCTGAATTGTAAGAGTAAAAGTTAAACACTCATCATTTCCCAAAATAACATTTATATTTCCGTAATATTAATTATAACTTATATATTTATTATAATAACGAAATATTCGACAAACTTCAGCCGATATCTTTTTGTCACTGCCTCCTGCCTCGCTGCCATTCTCCACCGTCGTCGCTTATCGCTGACGCATCATTTTTAGAATTTCTTAAAATTAGAGAATCCCAAATTTCAAAAGATATAGGTAAAGATGTAGGTCTTGGTGAGGATTTTTGTGTGTAAAATTCAGAGAATACACCTCTGGACTCTAATAGTGATCAAAAAGTTAATATTATTGGGGAAATTATGGTGCGTCCCAGGAGAATAATTAAACCTATAGAAAGATTTGGATTTTAATGAAAAGGATGAATTATATCTATTGATACATATTGAGTTATAATTATATTATAAATTTAAAGTTAAATGAATATGTATTTTTTTTGTAGGGGAGAAGAATGTAGTATCTTTCAGTTTAAATAAAATAAGTAGTGCGTCCAGCTAGCGTATTTACTACGACATACCGCACATTGTAGCGAAAAATGCGGCAGATTCTTACTAACGAGATCAGTTGTACTCGGGTCATGAGTTTAATAAAACGTTTGTGGTAGGTAAAAGTAATAAGGAATTTATTAAGTTATTAAATAAATAAGCAGTGAGTGTTATTACCGGTGTTTTATTATAGTTAAATAATAACTCGGAACATTACAAGTAATAAAGAGCCTTTTTACACACTTAAAAAAAAGGTATAAACAAAAAACAGTTTTTAACTTAATATAATAAATACATGATGGGAGATTCTGAAACAAAATGGAAACGTAAAGTTCGCATACAGACTCCAGACTAAATAATAATGAAATCTAGGAATTTTAAACTAATGTATTAATGACAGGCTGGAATTTGTTTTATGTTCCTTTTTAGGCGACTTTCCAGATAAAGATAAAAAGCCTAGGTGTGACATTTGCTATCACACACTTTAAGTATCCTGTTTTATCTCTCTCGCACGCACACCATTTTAAATTGCCTCAAGAAGCGCTTGCGGACATATTTAAGGCCATAGCTTACGAATTTTTCATGATTTTGATTTTGCCTGCTTCTCATTTAAGTTTTCAAGTCACATAAATTTAGGTTGTTAGTGAAGTGGTGGTGTAGGGGTATGTTGTAGAGATTTTTCAATAATGTAATTCGCTAAAGAAAACGATAACTTCCACAATAAAAACCAAACACCAAATTTAACAGTGATCTGGGTCACTACTCCAATCTTCATTTTCCAGAATTGAAGAAGCAAATAAAGTAAAAAATGTAGGAAATCAGGCAGTCTTTAGGCAGTTCTTAGTAAAAATATAAAACAAATTTGTTTAAACGTATATCAAAATTTTATAAAGGATCCCGAGTTTAAAAATGAAAATAAATGAGGCTTTGCAAAAAGCACCTTATTTTAACCGGTGTCTATATTCGGAAATTTAAAAACAACCAAGAATTCTAAATTCCCAAATATATTGACAAATAAGTTAGTTTTTCGGGGATTTTAGGATCGTTTAGAGAGGGTATGATAACAGTCAGCACAACAGAAAACTGTCAAAATCAGACCCTTTTTTCTTATGAATTGATTATGTCACAATTTCCTTGCATAATCTTCCCATTTAGCAATGGTCTTATTTTTGTTATATCTAAAAACCGCCTTTTCTCTAACATTTATAATCTTTAATTATTTAAAATATATGCCATATATCAAATGGTAATTGGGATATATTTTTTACACTTGCAACATTTAAAAAAAGTAATATCTATGTCTTATAGTCGACTGTTTATAAAGTCTAATGCTAATTAAATAATAATTCGACATATTATCTAATGAGAGAATCCCAGCATTCGTAACATAGTCCACATAAGTTAGTGCTATGTCAAAGAGTGTGCTGCAATATGATCGGTTATTCTGCAGGCACTATTGAATTTAAATTTCATTTCTCTAAAAAAATTATAAAGGCTCTCACTACAGAATTATCGGCAATCAACGTTACAATCGCATCCAAAATCAGACAATTCAATCGGCAAGCAACTATATATGATTTTTAATTCAAGGATATAATATAGTTCCTAAACAAACGTATATTCTACGACCGATAAGACTTGTTATATAGCACAATAACATAAAAAGTAACCCCGCTCATTTATCCTGTATCCCTTGATATTCAAGGCTTCAGTCATTACTGTCTCATTAAGCCAAGCATAATTCAATAATATTATTCAAATCTCATAACAAATTTCTCGCGTCAACATCATCATTACGAACTCGTAGCACATGCACCAACTTAGTTGCTAAAATTTATATCCTGACTCGAGCTTTTACCGGATGGAAGACTCCAATATACCCAAAGCTATATGGGAGCATAAAGACCTTAGTTTTTTCTGACTTTTTATTTAAATGTCAAGTGTTATCGAATCTCTGCACTTAAAACATGTGTCTGTGGAACGCATTACAATAAACGCACTTAAATAGGTGTGGTTCCTTGTTAAATCTAATCTTCTCCCATGTAGATGTATTTGACGATTACTATCCTTGACGTCTATTCGGTGTAGATCTTACAACTAACTGGTGGGCCACCAAACGGCTATGATAGATTTTTTAAATTTTAAATCTTAAGTCTTAGAGGCTGTTGTTCTGCTTATTTGTAGAGATTTTGGAAACATGTTCCAAATGCAATTTGTACTTATAATTGGTCAATATGTTCCTTTGAAAAGAATAATAAATAGAGCATTGAAAAATATTGAGAACGAAGTGATTTTCTGCAGAACTTAAACGACAAATTTTTCTGAAGAAAACAAGCTCATAAATAATACCAACTTCTGGTTCTTAAGAGGATTATCAATATTTTTCTGCCATCTCGAAAGTATGGGGCTTGTAGTAAAAAATTTATTTGCTAAATAATTTGGTTCAGTCTATTCTAATATACCACTTAATAAAACAACACAACTTTCATTTAAAACTTATATAACTTTTTCTCTTATTAAATAATAATTTCATCATTCAGACATAAAAATCCCTGGATCAGATGGATTACCACCAAGAGACCAATTAGTATTGTTAGTACTACTTGTAAGTATAAACATTCTAGTCTCAGTTCTTGTCTTAAAGTTATATTATCAGTAATTTGTCTTTATTATCATCTTATATAGTTCAGTTCAGAGATCTATTAGAACCTTTGATGTGCCGCGAATAGCCCGTGTGCCGGTGTTGCTTGTATTGTCACATGACATGCATGTTTAAATCGCAAAATTTTATGTGAAAAGAGTCATAAAGTAATATTCTAAGCGATATTTAATCATTTCATTAAATAAATAAATGTTTTAAGCATTTTTTTAAGAATTTATACATTTGATTCGTAAAATTTGACAACATGCGCCCTCGTACTATTTTGTTAGACGTTGCTGACTGCTGACCTCAGTCATAGCCACTCAAGCGTGAAAAGTTGCACAGGTCCGGCCTTAAAATTTATTTGTATTTAAAACTTTATTATTCGGAATTTTTGGGTTTAGTTTTATTAAGTTCGAAATTCAGGATAGTTAATAGCAAGATAATATTTAATTTAAATATAAGATTAAAGTACGTAAAATGAGTTTAACCAAAAATTTTAATTTAATAAGTTTAGTTTTTAGCGCCATCAGTGGGGTGTTTATAACAAGTGATGAGAGAATAGGTGGTACAAATTACTTAGGCCCATTTATTCTGTGGATTAAGGCATTAAATATTTACTTTTTGACACAAAAGTGTAAAATGTTTTAGTTTGTCTTCAAATTTTATATATTTGAAGACTATGATGCAAGAAGGGGATATGTGCAAAATTTGGAAAATTGAGGTTATTTTGGCTGTAGTTTAGAAAATATGTTCTTTTATTGTGGTGCAAATATGGTACATTTTCGATGAATACCTAGCAAGTTATTAAAGAAAAACACATATCCCCTATGATGTACTGGTACATTAAGGGTATATGTGTAGTGTAACATATCCCGTTCTTGCACCACAAATACTTTTCATTTTATGATATAAATACCACATCCCTTCCCTGCAGCAGTAAAACGGTCATATTTGTTTACAAGCGACGGAGTGCGCGGGAACGCTGTTGGATAAGTAGTTAGTATTTTGTTTTCGTAGACAAGAAAGCTTCGCGCGTTGTTTTTCAGGTTGGTTTTTGTTGCAGTTTTTACAATGTTACATTGTTATTTTAAAAATAAAGAATAAACTATTATGAGTACTGAAAGTGAAAAAGAGGATAGTGAGCCTTTTCAGAGTTCGGAGAGCGAATATCAACCATCCTCACAAAGTTCATCTTCTGAATGTGAAACTGTCAAACCAGTAGAAGTACCAGAAGCCAACGGAAATATAAAGAAAAAAAAGCGTGATGTGAAAGGTTGGAAAAGGAATATGCAAAAGGTAAAAAGAGCTAAGGAGAAACCTATAAGTCCATAACGTCGGGAAGAATAGTACCAGCAAGAACACAAGGCAGTGACTGCAAATGTGAAAAGGAGTGTATAAAAAGGCTTTCTCCTGATGAGAAAAATGAACTATTTTCATCATTTAATGACCTTGCAGATCAAGAAAAACAGAATTCATATCTATCTAGCTTAATAACGGTTAGCCAGATTAAAAGACGTCGTAAAAATAATTTAAACATTAATCCACAAAGAACTTATACCTACAAGTATAAGGTAAGCCACTGAAGGTTTTGCATCTTGTTTTATTATTCATATTTTATTTTTATTTTAGCTTAGAAAGAGAGCATTCGAGTTATCAGTCTGTAAGCAAGCTTTATGTTTAATCCACGGAATCGGCAAAAAGCGCTTGGAACGCATAGCAAGTTATTTAACAGCCAACGCAACTCCTCTTCAAGATAAAGGAAGTAGGCACAGTGATAGACCAAATATGATTCCGGAATTTTTAAGAAAGCAAGTTCGTGGGCATATTGAGAGCTTTCCTAACCAAATATCGCATTATTCTCGAGTAAGAAGCAGCAAGCAGTATTTGTCTCCTGATTTAAATCTTACAATCATGTACGATCGATACCTGAAAAAATTTGAGCCAGAAAATTACAAACTAAAACAAGACAAACTACCGTTTAAACCTAAAATATGTTATGATTTTTATGGTCGTTATTTTTGGGAAAATTTTAATATCAGTTTTGGCCGTCCAAGAAAAGATACGTGCAGAATCAGAAGAAGAGAAAACAATTTCGAAACCCAAAAAAAAAGTACATGTTCTAAAGTCTGAGTGGTTCTACAAGGAACTGAAAGAAAAATCAAAAGAGGCAGAAGAAAATTATCATGTTAAACTTCTGTCTTTTGACTTTCAGCAAAATATGCCACTTCCCAAAGTACCATCTGGAGATGCTTTTTATTTGCATCAGCTATGGATTCAAAATTTTTGTGTGCATTCGGCGAAAAAAAAAATCGGGACATTTATTTATGTATGATGAAACTATTTGTAAAAAAGAAGCCAACGATGTTTTAAGCTTTTTACAATATTATATTGAGAACATACTCAGCAGAAACGTAAAAGTTCTGTACTTATTTAGTGATAACTGTTGCGCTCAAAATAAAAACCATACCCTGGTTAGGTGCTTAGTAACTTTGTGTTATACAGGAAGATTTGAGATAATCGTGCATCGTTTTCCTGAGCCAGGGCATAGTTTCTTACCATGCGATAGGTTTTTCGGCATAATAGAGAAGAGAAAACGTCGTGTAGATAGAATTTTTTTACCGCAAGATTATATGCAAATTGTTAAGTCATGTTCACGAAAATTTCATGTTATTAAAGTTAAACAATCTATAGTTTTTTACTACAGTGATCATTTAGAAAGTTTTTTTCATCCATCTTCAAAATCTGAAACAAAAGAAAAGTTTGCAATTTCCTCCTATAGGGTATTCAAATACTTCAAAAACATGGGTGAAGTTGCTTGTAGCACGTCAGCTAGCGCCGATGCTCCTGTATTAAATTTTGCATCGTTGAAAAATAATGTAAATCCTACACTAATTAATATGGAAAATACTTACTTAGATAAGTTGGCTTTGAAAGATTTGAAATATAAAAATGTAATGGTGCTGGCCAATGAATATGTAGGAAAAAATGATATGAACTTTTATTTGTCTCTTAAATCAGATAAGTGTTCAAATAATCAAGATTCGGCGGTTAGCGAATCCGATAATTCAGATGTTGAATAAGATTTTTTATCCTAGGATTTTTGTTGGAAATTTGAACGTATTTTTACAAAGCATTATTTCTATATCTAGAAGTACTGAAATGTGTGTTACTTTTACATTACCATATTTTAAGTTTTTATTTTTTAGCAGCTTCGCTCTTTTATAAAAGGTTATGTTTTTATGTTTTTATCTAAAATAAAGTATTAGAAAACTAAAAATGTTTTCATTTAAAACAATAATATTTTTTACCTATCCCGTTTATGCACCACAAATCTTTTTTCGCAAATTTCTACCTTATTTCTGAAAATAATTTTATATAGTATAGATCAAACCAATCAGTTTTTATAACTCTTTTTTAAATAACATTAAAATTAACCTAAAAAAATAAAAAAGTTTTTTGCCCCTTCTGTAAAATCTATAAATGTTACTTATCCCCTTTTTGCATTTGAGTCTTCATTTTCTTTTTTTAGATATTGAAATTTATTTTTACTTGGTGGTGATTATTAATGGGTATTTTGGCTGCCATATTCAATGTCCTTTATCACTGTTTTTTTTTAATTAATACATATTATGATATATTATTATTATAATATACTCATTAAAACCCCTAAAAAATATTTAGTACTAACTTTTTTTGATAAAAAGTAATTATGTAGTCAGAAAAGTGGAAGTATATTTTTTAAAATAAACATTTACATTAAAAAACATCTAGCTGTCTATATTTTATGCGTTTAAAAGACACAAGTTTTACTTATAAAAACACATTTTACATCCTGAAAATATCGAACGGTATCGTTACAGATTTAGGTTCATATTTCTTTTAAATACGTGAATAAGTCTATTTTCTTCTTCTTTTCAATTGTTGAGCGTGTGAGATAAAAATTTCTAAATTGATTTTTGCTATAAGTGACGTAATACCCAATATAATAAGTAACTCATTATGAATTCGTCACAACAATACAGATTTTACTTTTATCCTGAATGTAATATTTGTTAATTTGTTTGCCTCGTATTTAGTTATTATGCCCCAATCTGCATAATAACTAGGAACTAACTAAAGAGATTAGATAAAAATTAACAAAAATAAATGATCATACTAAAAACTAAAAATCTTATACAAAACACTACATTTTAATTATACTGGATCCTAAAACTACAGTGAGGATACTAAATACTTTTATAAATTTCACTACTCTTTTGAATCGGCCCAAAAAATTAATACAATTTTCTAAATTCTGTTTTTTTGTCATTGTTCTTTAGCAGTTTCTTCTATTAAGGAAGGAAATAGTTTCTCTGTTGCCGCTATGGATTCCAACTTCATCTCGCACATTAGCATATGGATACTAAAGCATTACATTATATATACTTTATTGCGTTGCTGAAGGACAAACAGGAGGCAGTAAGCTGTAAAAAACAAAATTTTAAACTTGTTTAATTAATAAAAATATGGTTTTCTTACTATGGCAAAAAAGGGACTTTTTCCCAGAGAATGGAAATTATACATCAATCATAAATGTATCATACTATGATTCGGCTAAATAATATATGGATCTTTCTTGCTCCCAAAATTTTTTAATTATCCTCAGATATTCAATACACCACCTGACAATTCCATTACAGCAGCTCTTTTGTTAACCATCTTAAGTCCAAGTTTTATCAGGTATCTCTGCAAGGTTGAGACTGAGAAATGTTTGTCCCTTGCCGATAAAGTGTCAGAATGTCATTGTTTTTGTATTTAGAATACACACCTTTCCTTAGCAATTTGGCAATATCCGTGTCAAGTCCCTTTGATTGTCCTGCATCTTTCCTTTATATTCTGCCTTTAATCCTTTTTTTTTACAGGCATATTGTACTATAGGGAACCCCTGTTAAAAACGCTGTTTTTTGCAAAGCACTACAATAATTTGTGAACTGGGGATCAATCCTTAGATTGTTATAGATATTTAGATAAATTTGTACTTAAACAATTACGTTTCAAAACTGCTCGATTTTCCTCTGTAGCTTTTACTTCCCTTGCTTTTTTTGCTTCCTCAACACTAGAAAATGAACTATCAGAACTATGTAAGTTTAAATCACTGTCTAGATCACTCTTATTGTTTTCATCACAAATGTTATTGTCTTTCTTGTGCGCCCACGGTCTCCATAAGCCCTCGCACAAACACGTTCCTCTTCATTTGCCAAATTTTCCTGCCTATTTTCTCAGGGTCGAAACATTTTCAAACAAGGTCTTTAGATATAATACCAAAACAAATCCACAAACACAAATAAAAAAAAACACTTCCTCACAGTAAAAACTGCAAAAAATTTAGACGAATACAGGCCAAATTCTAAATTCTTTACTTTCATAAACGTGTAAAAAGCATAACTGGCAAACCACATCAAATAATATACTCACATGACCCCTCTCCCAACTATTAAAGGTGATAGACCCATCCAACAACTATTTTAAAGGCGATAGACCCATCCTTAAAGATATCTTTAAAAACGCGTCGAAAGTAATACAAAAACAGCCCAAAAATTTATTTGGGTACGGCCCCGTAATTCTCAAAATCTGTGGGATAGAGGGAGACACAAAATCACTTGCACAGCCTAAAGTAGGAATCGCCAGAACGCAGGTGTTTTATGTTTGTTTAATGAGCTGGCCAAAAAGAGGTGACAAGTCTGTGAGTGATGGAAATGTTTAAAATATTTTGTAAGATTCTTGGATTTTAGTCCGCGGTCAATTTTTTGATATTATTTTCTTTCTAAAAATTGACATTTTCAAAAGAAAAATAAAAAATATTATAAAATATGGGGTTTTACGTATATTTAAAATTATTTCATAGATAAACAAATAAAATTTTGCCATTTAAACATGTATATCATGCAACAATAAATATGACATAGGCGCACGGCCTAGTTAGTGCGGCATCTGCGACACATCAAAGATTTCTGAACTGAACTTTATTGATAATCTAAAAAAGATACAACCAAATAAATGTTTATATTAGAGGAGCAAGGTCAATAGAAGCTTGGCGGACTATTAGCTGTCTAAAATCAAACGAAAATTACAAATCAAGTCTTTTTATAATCAATTTAACAAATACGGCTCATCAAATTAATCTATGATAACAGGATTTATGAACCGATTATTATTATTGAAGAAGCTGCCATACATAAATCTTGGAAAATTGGATAGATTAGACCTATTAGTATAAGGGGCGAAAAGACATAAGACATGGTACTGATAAAAGCTATAGGAAGTACAGACGTAGGAATAGGTGGGGGAACATCATTTACACGACGAGTTAAATAGCCAGTGTCAGAGGGTAGTTTGGGAATTTTGTAAATAAGAGCAGCTGTTTCTAAAATAAAGAGTGAAAAAAGAGTTAGGATTTTTTCAGAAATGAAGAGGGGTTTGCAAGAATCTCTTAACTTAGCAGAACACAGGTACCTAACTGCTTTTTTTTTTGAATAACAAAGACAATGTTAAGTAGCCCCTTATTGGTTAAACCCCAAAAAGGCAAGCCATACCGAATATGAGATTCAATAAGTGAAAAGTACACTGAACGTGCAACCACCCCACCCAGCTCTTGTTTTGTCATTCTTACTGCTAAACATCCAGAAAATAATTTCCCAGCTAAATGTAAAATATGATCTTCAAACCGAAGGCGGCCATCAATGGTAATTCCTAGGAACTTGCAGCACTCTTTATTCTACAAGAGGGAATTTTCGTCAAACATCAGACCCTGAACATCGCACTTAAACCCCATAATAGACGTCTTTCTTACATTAAACACGAGCTTGTTGAAAGCACACCACCCTGATAAAATTTGAAGGTCTTCAAGGATACAAGTCTTAATATAATCAGAATTTTTATGGCTCCATAGTATGGTGGTATCATCAGCAAACTGAACCACGTTGCCCTGCAGTTTCAATGAACTCAACTCATCCACATACAGTAAAAATCGCAGTGGTCCCAACACTGAACCCTGGGGAACGCCGCATTTTAGGGATCTAGAAGCAGACAAACGCCCAGACACTGTAACCTTCTGAGTACGATTTGATAGATAGGACTCAAGCCATCGCAACGCTACGCCCCTAAAACCATATTTATCGAGCTTAGATAACAGTATTCCATGATCCACACAGTCAAATGCTTTGGATAGATCACAAAACACTGCCGCCGATGACTCTCCAGAATTCAAGGACACATAGACGCTCTCCAAAAAGCTAAAAACAGCATCATGAGTCCCTTTACCGGCTTGAAATCCAAACTGATTTGCAGACAAAATGCCATTATGATGTAAAAAGGACAAAAATTTTGCTTTTTGCAAGTTTTTCAACTATCTTAGAGAGGGTAGATAAAATAGAAATGGGACGGAAATTACAAGGCTGATCCAAATCTCCACCCTTATGAAGAGGGATAACCACTGCCTCTTTTAAACATGAAGGAAAAATGCCAATATGTAAAGAATTGTTTATGGCAGAAACTAAAGCATTTAAGGCTGAATCAGGCAAAAAGAGTAACAACCTCGAAGATATCCCATCAGCTCTAGATGATTTATGGTTTTTTAGGAGTTTGATTTCATTTTTTACTTCGGTAAGATCGACAGGATAAAAGCATTCATTTTTATGAATGCTCAACCGACACTTGTTGAAGATAGTGTAAGGGATCAATGTTACTACGAATGCCCTTGAGCAAGATATAAGGTATATCACAATAATAGTCGTTTAAAATGTCAGGTTCAGATACTTTTCTATGGCAATGTCTAAAATCATTAATAATCGACTAACACTCTCTTTGCCTATTTTTATGATATATTTAAGCGATCCCTATAATAATTAGATTTTGCTGCTCAATTGTCTTTCTGTACAGACTACGGCATTTCTGATGATATACAAGGATATTTTCATTTGTGGTATATTTGCACAATTTAGTCAAAAAACGGAGGTTTTTAGCTGAAATTCTAAGGCCTCTTGTAACCCATGGTTTTCGTTTCTTAGTTTTAAGCCTCATTTTAGGAAAGCACTGATTGATCTTATCACATAGAACTTGAAAAAATAAAGTAAGTGGGTCAGAAGCCGTTTCAAGTGCACTCCAATTTACCGAAGCTGTAGCAGCAGAAAAAGCATTTAAATTTCTCCTGCTGAAAATTCTTCCCATATAATGAGATGAAGATGATACAGTATTATATGGCATTTTAGCAAGAATAGCTTCATGGTCGGAAATACCAGATGGGAGTACTGTGCATAAAACGTCATCAAAATTTGTACAGAAATAGTCAATTGTAGTTGCAAATGAAGAAGTTATTCGTGTAGGAGAAAGAACGAGCATTTTCAAGTCGTAAGAATTTAAAATACTTAAAAGAGAAGTACCTGGCAAGGTTTCATCAGTGTAGTTGATATTAAAGTCATCAGCCAATATAACCTTAGAGTGTAGGGACAACTGGGATAAAAGAGAATCAAGTTTATCCAGAAACATAGCAATATCTCTTGTAGGTGGCCTATAAACACAAAGAATATATAAATTAAAACGCTTACAAAAAGAAGGAGAGAATTCAAAAAAATTCTCTAACAGAAGATTATAATACTTATCAATATTGCAAAAAATCGTTTCAACAGGACACTCTGGAAACTAGGAACACTCTGCTACAATTTCCACCAATAAAGAGAAGTTATTATTCTAACTGGTTTTATTTATTATTTGTTTAAGATGGAGGATTGAACTAACCAAATTTTTCGATATATTCACTTTAAGTTGTTTCACACTGATAGTTACAGCTTATCCTAATATCAAAATTCGGTCTAGCCATCGTATAAATGGTTGATTTTGCTTTTTCAGATCTTTTTTAAATCCCTCAGCATATTTCTTTTTTTTTCAACTTGATATGGCTATTATTTATCCTCAACTGGACCTCATTTCTGCTTCCTTATGACCAAGTAGGTTACGAATTTATTCTAATTATCAAAAATTACAATGTCTTTATTAAGAATTTAAAATTCAAAATTCTAATGGTAATAATTCCAAAAAGTAATAAATGCTCCTTTTTAAATTATATAGTCTCGGGTCAAGGTTGTATTACACCGGTAGCATCCTTAGTCTGAATATTTTATTTTTTTCTTCGAAATTGGAGGAAGAGTTTATTCAACCATCTTATGCGGTTACGTCACAATGCGTAACGTCATCTGCTATTTTATGCACGTCGCAAACTAGTTCAACGCAATTTTAATATTTAACCTTAAAATCACTTTCACTGACCTTGTTAAGGAGTAACACGAAAAAGTTGTAACTCATTTAATATGGTCAACATGTTTATTATATAAAACAGTTTAATTTGGCCGAATTTCGTGTGCAGACTTTTACCTTTAAATTCAAGTTAAAGTAAGTAATTTTTTTAATACCTCGTATTTGGCCAATTTGAAAGTATATAAATATAATTAAAAAAGAACACTGGACCACTGTTGCTGAATTAATTGACAAAAAATAACATAGCATACATCAATATTAGATCAAATGACAAGGTTGGTTCAAAGATCATACACTACTATTTTTCATTGTTGAAGAAATTCGGAAACAGCATCTGAGAAGAGGCTCCAGATTACTTAAAATAACGGTGGAGCAAGTCTCTTCTTGTGTTTGAGATGTTTGAGATTACCTCTATTTACACACCTTCATATATATTTTAAGACCTACCGAAGACCAATTAAGGCTCAGGTGCTGGCTTTTACCGTAACAAACTAAGAAAAAAATTATCATATGGAAACTATCTATAGCGGGCATCTAGCAACAATCTAAATCTCATAAACAAAAATCTCTGTGTGCTGTCAACAGGAGAACGATGCATCTAAGCATGCAACTGACAACTATTATGCAGGATGAGCTTAGAGAAGCTAGAAGACGCAAATTCAGAACCTGGTAGATATATGGAGAAGTGAGTGCCTGTGAAGACGAAGTGGAGCCATTTCTCTGGAGTCTAATCAAATAGACAGACTTAGGCAAAAAAGAACTAAACTAGAAGAACTCCTTTAAGCATTTCTTCAAGGCCAATTAAATGACATAAAATAATAAAGTTCTATCGCCGTTTGTTAAACCAAACATTCAAGTGCTGGATAATATTACTATATTCTAACAAACTACGCCCGAACCGTATAACAATTTTTTTTAGAATGTCAATAATCAGAACGCCGTTTTATTCGGTATCAAGAGAGTCATCCTTACTTTTTTTCTGCTTTTCCTGCGGAATATTGCGAAACTTCCTTTTTTTATTTCTTTAAACGTCACATGCATATAGAGCAATAACATCGAATGTCATACTTAAAAGTTGGAAGCTACCACGGATTAATTTAAGAAATAGGAAAAACCTCGTAAGCGAGAATCGATGCAAAGCTTTACAAAGTGCGGCATACCTTTATACAGACAAATTTAAGTAATATTTCAAAAATGATCTTGCGATCAGGAGAATAACACTTAACTACATTTTCGGCTAACATCGAAGTATCTCTTTAGGGATAAAAATTCAAATTATTTTCTTATTCAAAATTTTAACTATTTCAAATAAAAGAAATCTTAGTAGTATAATGCATATTCCTTATAGGAAAGTCGCAACTACTTACGTAACTTTCAAATATGATTTTATGGAAACAACTGAACCAAAAATACTAAATTTGGTTCCCGTTTGAAAAATAATGAAATATCTTTATAGAGAAAATTTATTAAATATAGTTGGCGTCAATTTTGGTGTTTTATTTTTAAATTTGAACTTTACCTACAACTATACTTTTTGGCAAGATGAATTAATAATTTAACTCACTTTGAGCTGCTATAAAGACACAAAAATGAGAAAAGACTACTTATTTGCATTGATTGGCTTAAATAACTTACACTAAACAAACAGCCTACACTAGTCAATGGGCAGAAATTTTAGGTGATCAAGTAATTGTACTAAAATTCAAATTACTATGTAATTACTAAAGCAACTGAAAATCAACTCAGTAGGCATGGGAATTCTATACTTAATGAAGTACTTAAGATAATTCCTTTCCAATATGTTTTTCTAGTCTGGTAGTTTTAGTTTAATGGATTTCCAAATATATGGATAGTGAGATAAGAATTTATCAAGAGATAGCTAGATCATCTGATTTGAACCCATTAGACCTTTTTTTGTCATTTGTATTCTAGCCTTCAAAATAGTCTTCAGTATGGCTTTAATTCAAAAATCTAATTCTCAAAATTAATTTTAATTTGTCTATAACAAATTATTTTTTAAACTTATGTTGTATTTTTAATTAAATATTATATTAAAATATTTATTATTTTTTAAATGTTCTTCTTCGTATAGACATAATAGATAACCACGGATCGGCTTGAAAAATTCGTTTGATCTTTCTATACATCGGAACGTAGTTTTTCTAGGTTTTCCTCATTTCGGAATTTCTTCCACGAATCGCTTTCAACGTGCTTCCATCTTTGTAACCAATTGATATCCGTACCTATCTTTACAAAATAATTGTTAACGTACCGTACGTCATGCCATCTCCAAATTAATAAAATATCTGTCCTCCGAATGCAATTTTTATAGAAGGGTATAAAAAGAAGTTGCTATACAAGTGACTATTGCTTACCACAAGTTGCATCTAGTGAATAAAGAGGGTAGTTCAAACTAACCCAGCCTAACCGCTGAAGTGTGAGACGACGCATTGTCTTGATGAAACAGATTTTTTCTGCACATGCGACTGTTTTTCCGCAACTTCCAACTTCAGCTTGATCAGTATGCCATGTACATATATTTTCCTGTTTCAACATGATTCATTAGCATAACTCTGTCATCATCACGTTCTCAGCTTTAAAATAAATAAAGAAATCTGTTTTTTTTTGGAACAGATTTCCCCTTTTCATTCCACTATTTTGACTGTATTTTTATTTCGAACCTGTAATGGTACATCCTTTTGTAGGTTTTATCTACAGTAGTTAATCTGCGCCAAAATTATGATTTTTTTTGAACAGAGCTCTGAAAATATTCATTCGTTTTTGCTTTTATGTCAATAAACGCGGCATGGCGAGCAAACACTCCTAGAGCATGTTTCCTCACCTCTAAATTCGTTCTTTGGACATTTGAATAGCCTCTGCTACCTCACTCATTTGAATTCGACGGTTGTTTAGCGTTTGGTGAAGTATAGCGATGTTATCGCCAGTGGCCTTCCCGAACTTTCTTTAAGCTGGTACGGCCACGTTTAAATTCAATTCCCCAAAATTTCATAGCAGCAAAAAATGGTGAGCCTTTGTATAAGGCGTCCAGGTCGATAAGTTTTCATTTTCAGAAAAACACTCAAAAAGATTGTTAAACAGCTATCTGAATACCTATCAAATGATGGTAAAAAAAGTTTTTTAGTTATTATGCGAAATTTAAAGAAAATGCAATTTAAGATGGCAGTTACCTCCTTTGGTGATAATTTTTAGAACTTGAAAATATTTTTCATCGATTCTTCATGACTGATTTACCCAACAATTTGTTTTCCCCTAAGTCGTACGGCTAACGGTTCCCGAGATATGGCTGAGAAACAGTCTTATTCGGTCGCCCGGTATATGTTTTTTACTAAATACAGTATCTATACATTATTTATAACGATGTGTAAACAATGTTATAAATAACGAAACTGTTAGTCGTTTCACAGTTTGTTGTTCGCCGTTTGTAAAATGCCATACTTAACTGCAACACACAAAATTGCCATTCTAATGATGATTGGCCACAGAGCTAGGACAAGAACACAAAATGAAGTTATCCATTTATTTAGAGAGAAATATCCTGATTTACCACTCATATCCTAAAATACCGTAAATAAGATCGAAAAACAGTTCCGGGAAACCGAGAATTTAAGACAGACAAAAAAACGTCGTAGGAGTGCGCTTAGTGAAGAGGTCAAAATTAATGTTCTTCTCTCTGTCGAAGAAAATTTCCATGTTCTTATTAGGGAGATAGCTAGCAAACTCATATAAAGTAGGAATAATTCAGCAACTCACCAAAGATGATTCAAATAGAAGACTCCCGTTTTGCGAACAAATGTTGGATGTACTAGACAGGAATGTTCTACAAATTGAAAACGTCTTTTTCCAATGAATCAACGTTTATGTTGAATGGTGTGGTAAATCGTCAAAATGTCGTTATTGGACAGACAAAAACCCATGTTCAATGAGCGACGGCTACACTCAACATCTAGAAGAACTCAATGTTTGAGCAGGCATTGTTGGTGATCGAGTTATAGGACCCATTTTCTTCTAAGAAAATCTTAATGGAGTAAGATATTTAGCTTTCTTGAAGAAGGACCTAGTTCCAAATTTAGCCATTTTGTTCCCTTGCCCTACAAAAGCTAACTTTTCGAATGGAAGTATCTCGTTTCAACAGGACTATCCTTCTAATTTTGTCCGTGATTACCTGGAAAATGTATTTCCAGGTAGATGGATTGTCAAAAAAGACTCTTTGAATAGCCGCCCAGGATTTAACATCTTTGGACTTTTTCTTATGGGGTTACTTAAAGTGCAAAATTTCCAAGACCAAACCGGCAAGTATTGAGGATTTGAAAGCACGAATAAGACAGGACTGTAGACTAATTGTCAACGAAGTAACTAAAAATTTTCAAAACGTGTTCCGTTTAAGGTATTGTCAGTTAGTAAATGGACAATATTTTAAACAGGTAGTCGGACTGACATTGTCTTTGTTTTCGTACTTCGGTCGATAAGTATCTCCGACCGTTATCAAGTGTAAACTAAAGCAATTTTCTATTCTGCAGGCTTATATATGATTGATGGGATCACTGAGGCGTGAATTCTGACGATGCGTGAAGAGGTCTCCATATGTTGGGAACATCCACACTGGGTTGGCTGAAGACGCCCTGGTTTGGCGTTATGTAGGCAGCTTTCAGAAATTTCCTTTTACGCCAGTATGATTCCTTCTTTAGGATTTTTATTTCAGACCAGTGAATGTTATGGCCGTTTGTCCAAGCATGTTCAGCAATACCTGATCTGGCTTCTTCTCCAGTGGTCGTCCATTTGCGATGTTGCCTTGCTCCTAACTGCCAAAGGTCTTTTGGTTTCGCCAACATATGAGTCCCCACACTCACAAGGGATCTGGTAGATACCGTTTTTGGTGTCTGCTGTAGATTCTGGCTTTGTTTTGGAAATAGAACTTCTTATTGTATTGCCAGATTTAAATGCGGTTTTTAGATTAAACTTCTTAGCAATTCGTCGGATTTTCTTGGATGTACCTTTTATATAGGGAGATTGCGAGAAGCCCAGTTAATTCATCCTCTTGCTTGGTTCTGGTTTCCTTCGCCATCGACCTCTAGATAGTTTTCTGGATCATTTTTTTGGGATAACCATTCTGCTGCAGATCTTTAGTAAGAAGTGCTACTTTCGCCTTGAGGTCTGCGTCTTTATTGCAGATGGTTACAGCTCGGTTGTACAGAGACCTGATGTTTCCAACTTTAGTCGAACCAGAGTGATTGGAATCAAAGTGTAGGTATTGTCCAGCATGTGTGGGTTTTTGATACACAGACGTTCTTATAATGCCATTTGTATTCTTGACACGAATATCTAAGAATGGCAGCGTCGAATTTTTCTCCGCCTCCATGGTGAATTTGATACTTGGCACCATGTTGTTCAGGTGGTGTAAGAAGCCCTAAAGTTTGTCTTCCCCTTTATCCCAGATCATAAATGTATCATCAACGTATCGCAGCCACATCTTTGACTTTTGTCGTGAGGTGCTGATTGCCTGTTCCTCAAACCATTCCATATATATGTTGGCTATCACCGGAGAGAGCGATGATCCCATAGGCAGGCCTTCATCCTGAGCTTAAAACCTATCTTTAACTTGACAATAGGAATTACGTAGGCAGACCTCCAAAAGTTCCATCACTCCTCCGAGCGGAAGCTTAGTTTGAGACGGAAGTGACGTGTCATTGCTCAGTTTATTCTGGATAATATTCAGGGAGTCTCCAATCGGGACATTGGTGTAAGGACTTTCCACGTCCTCTGCTCCGATGTTGATTTCCAACACGAAACGTCGTGTTGTACGAAAACAAAGACATTGTCAGTCCGACTACCTGTTTCTACATTACCATTGTCTACCACTTTCACAAACAATATTTTCAATATTTATTAAAGAAAGACTATTGAATTGAAATCATTTTTCGAATAAGATAATATTTGTTAAATATCTTTTAAGACAAGGTGTAAAAAATTGAAATTTGGCACGCATGTGTAATTTGTTAAACAATTTAATAATAGTCTTTAAATAAAGAGGATTGCCATTTAAAAAATAATCGATGATGTCCTATCTCACATTTGAGACACCCTAATGTTATTACATTAAAATAAAGGCAATTTAAAATACTAATCGACGCGTCCAAACATATTTCCGAAAAAAAAACACCTTTGATTTAGTGAATTTATTCCAAGTTAGAGACTCGCGCTGTATATATACAGGGTGTTCATTTGAAAACTTTCCACCACGGATTTATCGAAAACCACTGTTTAAAAAAAAACGCCGAAATACGTAAAAAGGTTTCTCAAGGGGGACAACTTTCTAACCTAAAGTTACTTCACCCCCTTTCACCCTTTGCCCCCCAGGGTCCTTCCCTTAAAAAATTTAAAAAGCAAGGGGTATCGAGTAATAGCTTGTTTAAAAGGTCTTTCGATGTCTTTTATTTTGACGTTTGATTTTTTTAAATCGGTCGATTCGTTTTCGGGAAAGTTAGAAAAATCTTTGTTTATCTTAATTTGTTCGGATAGAAAACAAAAACATGAAAATATCAGTTTTTATTTCAATAAGTGTTCAAAATGTTGCCCGTTTTTGGCCAAACAATGATATAGGCGATGTTCAAATTCCTGACGGACATTTTCAAAAACATGTTGTGGGATATCATGGCAGCAGTTGATGATGCGTTGACGAAGTTCATCCATTTCAGGTTGTGGAGTAAACACAATAGATTTTACATGACCCCATAGAAAAAAGTCTAACGGCGTTATATCAGGAGATCTAGCAGGCCATTCTGTAGGCCCCCTTCGCCCTATCCATCTATCTGAAAACTCGTTGTCTAGCCATTGCCGAACGGGAGGAACATAGTGAGGAGGAGCGCCGTCTTGCTGAAAATATATTTCAGCCTTATCAAATATAGGGTTTCCATCATCATCGATTTGGTTTTCAATGGATTGAGTAATAAGCGGATTGATGGTATTTTTTAACAGATCCAAATAAATGTCTCCATTTAAATTTCCGTTAATAAATAATGACCCAATCACTTTATTTCCTAAAATGCCTGCCCATACATTTATTTTATGCCCTTCTACAAATGCATGAGGATTTTCATTGCTCCAATATCTACAGTTATGCTTATTAACAAATAGAAAGAAAGAAAGAAAGAAAATGTGCTATATTACGTAAGAATAATCTTGTGTACAAGCATCCTACAAGCTTCAAAAATTGACAAAACAATGAACAAATTTAAACACAAGAAGACAAAACTTTTTGAACATACTTGAATTAAAGATAACAAAATAAAACAATCTATTACTAAATAAAGGTAAACTTGTTGACAAAACTAGAGAAGAAAAAAGGAAAAAGAAACTTTCCAACATGTCCAAGGTTAAAACCCATCATTAAAAAAGTCATCCAGGTTATAATATTCCTTAGCCAATAAAAGCGACTTTAATTTTTTTTTTTATTTCTTAACATCCGATATATGTCTAACACATAGAGGAACATGAAGTAGGAATAGGTAGGGGAACATCATTTACATGACGAGTCAAATGGCCAGTGTCAGAGGGTAGTTTGGGAATTTTGTGAATAAGAGCAGCTGTTTCTAAGATAAAGAGTGCAAAGAGTTAGGATTTTTTCAGAAATGAAGAGGGGTTTGCAAGAATCCCTTAACTTAGCAGAACACAGTTATCTAACTACTTTTTTTGAATAACAAAGACAATGTTAAGTAGCCCCTTATTGGTTAAACCCCAAAAAGGCAAGCCATACCGAATATGAAATTCAATAAGTGAAAAGTACACTGAACGTGCAACCACCTCTCCCAGCTCTTGTTTTGCCATTCTTACTGCAAAACATCCAGAAGATAATTTCCCAGCTAAATGTAAAATATGATCTTCAAACCGAAGGCGACCATCAATGGTAATTCCTAGGAACTTGCAGCACTCTTTATTCTGCAAGAGGGAATTTTCGTCAAACATCAGACCCTGAACATCGCACTTAAACCCCATAATAGACGTCTTACTTACATTAAACACGAGCCTGTTGGAAGCACACCACCCTGATAAAATCTGAGGGTCTTTAAGGATACAAGTCTTAATAAAATCTGAATTTTTATGGCTCCATAGTATGGTGGGATCATCAGCAAACTGAACCACCTTGCCCTGCAGTTTCAATGAACTCAAGTCATCCACATACAGTAAAAATAACAGTGGTCCCAACACTGAACCCTGAAGAACGCCGCATTTTAGGGATCTAGAAGCAGACAAACGCCCAGACACTGTAACCTTCTGAGTACGATTTGATAGATCGGACTCAAGCCATTGCAACGCTACGCCCCTAAAACCATATTTATCGAGCTTAGATAACAGTATTCCATGATCCACACAGTCAAATGCTTTGGATAGATCACAAAACACTGCCGCCGATGACTCTCCAGAATTCAAGGACACATAGATGCTCTCCAAAAAGCTAAAAACAGCATCATGAGTCCCTTTACCGGCTTAAAATCCAAACTGATTTGCAGACAAAATGCCATTATGATTTAAAAAGGACAAAATTTTGCTTTTTGCAAGTTTTTCAACTATCTTAGAGAGGGTAGACAAAATAGAAATGGGACGGAAATTACAAGGCTGATCCAAATCTCCACCCTTATGACGAGGAATAACCACTGCCTCTTTTAAACATGAAGGAAAAATGCCAATATGTAAAGAATTGTTTATGGCAGAAACTAAAGCATTTAAGGCTGAATCAGGCCAAAAAAAGTAACAACCTCGAAGATATCCCATCAGCTCCAGATGATTTATGGTTTTTTTGGCGTTTCATTTTTTACTTCGGTAAGATCGACAGGATGAAAGAAAAATGAATGCTCAACCGACACTTGTTGAAGATAGTGTAAGGGATCAATGTTACTACGAATGCCCTTGAGCAAGATATTAGGTATATCACAATAATAGTCGTTTCAAATGTCAGGTCTTAACTCCGGTTCAGATACTTTTCTATGGCAATGTCTAAAATCATTAATAATCGACCAGCACTCTCTTTGCCTATTTGATGACATATTTAAGCGATCCCTATAACAATTAGATTTTGCTGCTTTAATTGTCTTTCTGTACAGACTACGGTATTTCTGATGATATACAAGGATATTTTCATTTGTGGTATATTTGCACAATTTAGTCAAAAAATGGAGGTTTTTAGCTGAAAGTCTTCTAAAGCCTCTTGTAACCCATGGTTTTTGTTTCTTAGTTTTAAGCCTTATTCTAGGAAAGCACTGATTGATCTTATCACACAGAACTTGAAAAAATAAAGTAAGTGGGTCAGAAGCCGTTTCAAGTGCATTCCAATTTACCGAAGCTGTAGCAGCAGAAAGAGCATTGAAATTTCTCCTGCTGAAAATTCTTCCCATATAATGATGAGATGAAGATGATACAGTATTATATGGCATTTTAGCAAGAATAGCTTCATGGTCGGAAATACCAGATGGGAGTACTGTGCATAAAACGTCATCAAAATTTGTACAGAAATAGTCAATTATAACCTTAGAGTGTAGGGACAACTGGGATAAAAGAGAATCAAGTTTGTCCAGAAACATAGCAATATCTCCTGTAGGTGGCCTATAAACACAAAGAATATATAAATTTAAATGCTTACAAAAAGAAAGAGAGAATTCAAAAACATTCTTTAACAGAAGATTATCTTTAGTATTATTAATTGTTTGCCTAGCCAAGATCATGGTTCCTCCATGTATAGATTGTTGACGACAAAAATTTGATATAGGAACATAATCAGATATTAAAAAACATTCACTAGGCCTCAACCAGTGCTCAGTCAGAAGTACAATATCAGGAAAATTACATGTGTCCAGCAAAAGATGAAGCTCATCCATCTTGTTTCTTAGGGATTGTATATTAAGAATAAAGATACTTAAGCTTTTCGAAGAGCTAATTTCAATCTTAGTAGTAGAATATGAACATGAATGAGATTCAACCTTCGTGGACATGTCTATAAAAAAGAAGAATTCAATTCACGATCAGTAATCAGTTTAGACTCATTAATTTGATGATTCAAGGAAAATTTATTCGATGATATATTAATGTTAAAATATTTGAAAATATGTGCATGTAATAATGATGCCAAGTCTGAACCAAAGTTACTGGCGTGATAAGACTCTAAAATCCCATACAGATTAAAATTATTTGCATGAAAAGTACGATAAAGGGCCTTATTACTATTATAGATAATATTATGGTTTAAATAAGTATAAGGGCTTTTCATCACTAAAGTGCTTGTATCAACATGATTTTGAATTAAATTTTTTAAAACATCAGATGAAGAACATATTCCATTTAACATTACTATTAAAAAATCTTCTTTCGTAAAGTCCTTAACTAAATTTGATGCTGTCCTAATCACTTCACTGCTTGAACTGCCCGGCTTCAGGAAACACTGGACCTTGTAGTAAGCTTCAAACTTTAAACGTAAATACATTTAGTTAAAATGTGCATTCATCGCTGAAGCAGATATTCTTTACATGAATAGTATTATCATTAATCGCTTCAGTCATTTTTTCACAAAACTCAACTCGCCTATCGAAATCATCTTCGGTTAACTCTTGCGATATTTTCATTTTGAATGGATAAAATTTATGAAGTTTGGTAAATACGTGAACAGAGCCAAATGAAATACCAGTGGCAGCCACAATTTTACGTAATGAAGTATTAGGATTTATTCCAAAATTACCCAAAACTTTAACTTGAGCGGCTTCATCCAAAATTCGCCGATGATCACGTTTTTTATTTGCAACAGATCCAGTTTCAGTAAACTTAGTAACAAGGTCCAAAACATACCTATGCGAAGTTATCTTCTGCGGATGTCTGGCATTAAACGTGACGGCAGTTTGCCGAGCACATTAATTTTGGGCCCCATAAATTAGAATAATTTCCACTCTTTCGGCTAGTGTGTAAACCATTTTGGAAGTAAAATCTTCAATTCAACAAATACATTTTCACTATTCCAAGACTGTCACAAATGTAACTGACGGAAAAATAAATTATTTATTTTCCTTAGCAACTATGAATAACTAAGCAGGTATAACAATAAATATAGTTCGCCCAGGATATCTGTGTTGATGAAAAGAATGCGGAAAAAAATTCAGGTTGTTATTTAGTTTTTTCCACGTGTAACCTTCGGAATTGCTGTTTATGTTGGTAGTTTCCGTTTTAAATTATAAACGAATTGTAGACTTGGCAAACCCTAACGGGCAACATTTTGAACACTTATTGAAATATAAACTGATATTTTCATGTTTTTGTTTTCTATCTGAACAAATTAAGATAAAGAAAGATTTTTTTAATTTTCTCGAAAACGAATCGACCGATTTAAAAAAATCAAACGTCAAAATCAAGCTTGTTTAAAAGACCTTTTAAACAAGCTATTACTTGATACCCCTTGCCGTTTACAATTTTTAAGGGGATGACGCTGGGGGGCAGAGGGTGAAAGGGGGTAAAGTAATTTTAGGTTAGAAAGTTGTCTCCCTTGACAAAACTTTTGACGTATTTCGGCGTTTTTTTTTTTTTAAACAGTGGTTTTCGATAAATCCGTGGTAGGAAGTTTTCAAATGAACACCCTGTATATATATATATGCAGTTACGAAAATATTATACAACAGTAAATTATAAATATTTTCTAAGCAAATTCACTCCGTACTTCATAAAAAAGTCTGCCATTTTAATCTGCCAATACATTTTTTTGTTCTCTAAGTAGTTTTTTTTCAATAAATTTTTCTAAATGTCTCAAGGCACCATCTGCTTTACTGTCTTTTGCGCGTTCACTAAATGTAATAAAATTTTCAATTGTCTGCATTGCTGAAAATGAATCCTTTAGAGTAGGTGGTTGAAGATCAATTGGTTCGTCAATTTCTACATCATCGCTGTTTGACTCTATATCCGGATTTAAATGAGCCATAACTTCTTCGTTAACTTCGACTGTTTCCAGTTCTTTGTCATCATTTAAGAAATATTACCAATGTTCTTCTATTACCAGATCACCCACAGATAGATTGTCTTCATCCTCATTCCTCGAGTTTTATCGGTGATTCCATTCTGCTAGAGGAAATAAATCTTCATCCAAAGAATTTTTAGTTGCGTCTGAATGTAATTCCACGTGTGAAAAATAATTGGCTATCGTGCACTGTGAAACCCAATCTCAACTTCGATAATAAAAAAATGGCTTCAAGGATATTTAGTTTTTCAGGCACACCTTTCTCGTCAATATCTTTTAAAAGTTTTATGTCCTAAAGTTTTCTACAAAGAGTTTTTAGAGACGTTATTACTCTTTTATCCGATGGTTGAAGAACTGCAGTGGTGTTGGGTGGAAGAAAGACCAGTTATATTGGTTTTAAGTATTGAATGTTAGGGTGAGCTGGACAGTAAACTAGAAGCAACAACATTCTTTTTTGAAGATTAAGCTTATTATCCCAACGCGTAATAATTTTTTCAAATAATGCAGATGTCTTCCAAGCTTGTGAACTATTTTCATATTCAACAGGTAAAGATTTCACGTTTTAAAACAATGAGGTTGCTTAGCTTTGCCAATAAATACAAGTTGTAATTTTTGTGATCCGGTCATGTTCTCTGCTAGAGTGTTGAAGAAAAACTTTCTATGGAAAGTTTCCTTCCAACACATTTTTTTCTTTTAAATTTTATTGTTCTGTCTGGCATCATTCTAAAAACCAGGCCCGTTTCATCTGCATTAAACATTTCATCGTCTGTGTATCCTTTTAGTAAATGTGGCCAAACTGCAGTTATCCAATCATTATAAATTCCCTCAGGTACATCTGCTACGTCCCCACAACCACCAAAAACAATGTTGTATCTTTTTCTAAATCGTTGAACCCACTGGTCATTTAAAATCGTCCAAACTAAGTTGCCTAGCAAAATCGTCTGCTTTGGCCTTTTCTTCGCTTTTGGTAATGTGGAGCTCTTTTCAAATGCATCCTGTATTTTATTACGATTTTTCCATATTGTGAATACCCAGATAGCACCCGTTAAGCTATTGGATATCCAATGGCTGTCCCCTTTTGGATATACTGTCTATCCTATGTACATCCAAAAATGATCCAAATGAGATTCAATGGATATCCAATGGACAGTGGAATGACACACTCTTGGACGTCAATTTAAAATCCATATTTATCCCATAATGGACACTTATTTGGACCAGTTTTGTACACATTTTCTTAATGGGTCCAAAACCGGGAAAAAATTTTAGCCTCCATTAGCTTTCTGTTAGCTCCACTTTAAGGTTTGGAAGCACCTGAAGAAAAAACTTGGAATATAAAAGCCCATTAACTAAGAATCTGCTATATTGAATAAGAAATGAGGATGGTTAAATTTTTAAAAAAATGCTCAGTAGACTATTAGTTATTTTTCATTTAATGAAATTGTACTATTTTATATTTCTAAAAAATAATTTTAGAAATATAAAATAGTTTTATCCCATCTTTTTTATTTTGAGTAATAAACTTCTTTTCTATTTAAACATATAATTTCTAGGAGTTTATAACACTGTATGGGCATCCAATGGTAACTCGCTATATTCTGGTTTTTTAAAAGTTGATTTAATGAAACCTGAGGAATTTTAAGAAGAACAGCCGAACTTGCTACAAATCTGGATAATGTAGGCTCTATTGAAGCTTTAATCCTTAAATCAGAATTCTGCTGTTCAGTACTATTATTAGTGTCACTAGTTTTACTTTCATCACTATTATACCCATTAAACCCACTAGTACTGCTACTACTGAGGGTATGTGATATTTCATTAGAGACATTAGTACTACTATCACTACTAGAAGGCTTTTCTAAATAAGCAACACTATTTACAGAGTGTCTGAATGTTCAAAACATTTTGAGTTAATAGTTTCTTTAACTTTTTGATAATGTTTTTGCTTGATTTTTGGCATTATAAGTGAATATTATTTTGTTTTACCTTTAGATAAGGCAGAGCACACATATTATTAAGAATACTATAAATCACTTTTAAGGAGTTAATTTAAGCTTCAATAAATGATTTGTCCATAGAAGAGGGAGAAGAAGAGGGAAGTGGCTGTGTTGCTCGAAGGACAATACAAATCAATCAAGCCAGATGTATTCAGAGCAATTTTTATTTTAAAAGCTTAGCAGAGCGCTTTCGGCGTATGAGCCATCATCAGTGCTAACTGAAATGAGTTTGAAATGAGTTGGGTGTTAAATGCGTAAAAGACACTATAGTCAAGGTAAACGAATGGAATGTACTCACTTGTCAGTTAAGCCCAGAAGTTTACCATAGTGGGAACACATTCGATATTATTAAAATTACACGAAACATTTAGACACACTTAAGACTATACAGAACACTAAACAGGACGAACAGTATTTAAAAAGAGGAGAACGTTGGTCTCCTTTGTGTTTTGTTTACATTTATTGTGGTTTCTTAGATGGCGGGAAAAATGTGTGTCAAATTAGGTTAGCCTACAGTTAACTTTACTTTAGAATTAATATTTATATTATGCGAACCTATTAGAGTGGTAGTAGCGACAGATCGGTCTAGATGTCATTATCGTAAATGATGTGCGGTAGTGCGAGTTGGTTATAAATTGGTGGCACAAATTAGACTACAACAGTGAATTTTTGTTCGGATAAGGAAGTTGTTATCCTTTAAGGATGTAAAGGGAACTTTTAAATTAGAAAGTTACCAATGCTTATAAAAAATTTTAATTGTGGAGTCTTTTATGTAATGGAACGTAAGGTCTGTTAAGGTTCACTTGTATATTTAAATAAGAGGGATTTTTTTATGAGCTCGTTGGTGATATAAATGTCTTCAAGAAAATCTAGTCGGTTATAGTTCTTAGAGGCTACCTGTTGGAGAATTTTAGAATTAGACTTTGGACTGAAATTATGGTTGTTAGATTTTATATGTTCACCAACTGCAGATGAGGGTCTACTTAAGTGCTCGGCTATGCGTGTTTTTAAGGGTCTACAAGTTCGTCACACATATGAGCAAGCATCACAAGAATCACACTGCAATCTGTAAATACCACTCTTTGATAATGGGTCAAGTTTATCCTTGGTATTGATCAAAGTCGAACCCAAGTTGTTTTTAGTTTTATAAGAAATTTGTAGTTCTGATTGGTGTTTAATGAAGCTATTGTTGATTTTCTTATTTAGATGAGAATTCACGAATGGTAGAGATATCAATTTACTATCTTTTTTCTAACATTAGGAAAGATCTGTTTTTTACTTTTTGTTAATTTTATTTTTCTGATTAAAATATTAATTAGTTTGGGGTCATAGTTACTCTAGTCATGACTGATAACAATAAAGAAATTTTCAATTGGTACAGATATGTTGACGATTATCTCTGTTTCTTGAATTGTGACACAGAAGGAGCTCAGTTACTCTTAAACAAGCTAAATCAAATACATCCTAAGATTTCTTTCACACTAGAAATTCAAACAAATAATAATTTGAATTTTTTAGACTTAACAATACATAAACAATCAAATAGTTTAGAATTCTCAATACACCGGAAACCCACTCAAACAGACCATATAATTTCAAATCATTTCTCTATCTCCTTCTAATTTTCAAAACGAAATAAATGTTCTTAAACAAATTGCTTATAATAATTACTATGAATTACTAACTCATTTCAGTTAGCACTGATGATGGCTCATACGCCAAAAGCGCTCTGCTAAGCTTTTAAAATAAAAATTGCTCTGAATACATCTGGTTTGATTGATTTGTATTGATTTGTCCATAGGCAAATAATAGGTCCAGAAGTAATATTCAGTAAAGCAAAGCGGGAAAATGTTCTTAACAATTTTAAGGGCAAATTCCCAACGTCCAACTAAGAATCAATCAAATCAAGTAAATGAAGTTTCCAAATTACATTTTACATTGGCATACGACATAAAGGAGTGGTCCGATATTTGTCGGTCTATTATAAAAGAATATCGTCCCTTATGATAATATATTATATAGTGCTTTCATTTCAAAACAATCCACCTTTAATAACTTTCTTAAAAAAACACGTCAAATTACATATATAGGGGGACGTTTAATTTACTGAAGTTCTGTCAATCACCTCCTCACCTCCAGCTAACCTCACTTTAATATGTCAAACGGGAACCCCCATCATGTGATACATCGTAGTAAGCAGCGTAAAATTCTCTATTCAACGGTACCAATTAAAATGAAATCGGTAAATGTGTAAGCAAATAGTTAGCGAAAATGTCTAGAAATAATGAATATTTTATTTACGCCAAACTTTGGTATTTTAAATGAATACTTTTAGTGTGGTACCTACATCATTTTAAAATTCTTACATTTTTTATAATAAATCATCAAAAAAAAATACAAGCAATTTAGAAGTTAAAATGTGTGGTAACAAACAGTACATTTAGTTTAAGCAAATTATTAATTTTTTTAAGTAAAGAATGTGTACCGTTATTTGCGAGAAAAAAAATTGTCTTCAAATTTTTTGCAAAAATCTTTGCAGTCTTATAACTTTGTATGTGTATTTATTTCACTTATAATTTTTTGCGAAACCTACCTAATAAGTACAAAAAAACACTGTAATACCTTACATTTTTAAGGCGTTTGAAAAGCAGGCGATTTTTTTGGAAGAAAATTTAACTGGCGAAATTTATTTAAACCTTTTAGAAAATGCAATATACCCTTCCATCATCCAATCTATGGAAAATCAAGTAGATCAACATGGTGCTATATTATTGAATGAAAATAATATACATTTTCAGCAGCATGGAGCTCCCGCGCACTACTCTCGCGAACTTGGTAGTTCGAGAGTGGCTTGTTAAATTAATTAAATATGTTTTTCTACCCTACCGATTTACACTTTAATTGCTTCTTGGTCAATCAATTTTATTTTTTTTTACAACCATTGATAGCATAATGAATGCCCTTTAAAATAATGTATCACACCATGGGGTAGCCATTTGACATACCAAAGTTTGGCCTAAATAAAATATTCATTATTTCTAGACATTTTCGCTAACTGTTTGCTTACACATTTACCGATTTCATTTTTTGGTACCGTTGAATAGAGAATTTTACGCTCCTTACTATGATGTATCACCCGATGGGGGTTTCCATTTGACATATTAAAGTGAGGTTAGCTGGAGGTGAGGAGGTGATTGACAGAACTTCAGGAAATGCATAATTAAACGTCCCCCTGTATATCTAATTTGACGTGTTTTTTTTTTTTTTTTTTTTTTTTAAGAAAGTTATTAAGGGTGGATTGTTTTGAAATGAAAGCACTGTATAATGCTAGCTATAAGTTAAAAATACTGGAAATGTTTGAAAAACTCTTATTTCTACTTGTATTTTAGTTCTGTTGCACTAATAACAAAAACAACAGAAATCAATTAAACGCCATAGTTCGCCTTGGAGTCATATTTTAAACTAAAAGTAAAATGAAACATGGATTTATTTAATTTTTCTGTTTTAGAACTCGACATTTTTTTAGAAATCCCTAGTTCAAACTTAGGACAGTAATAGAAATACACATGGATATCCGAAACCAGTTTGGACATATAATGGATATTGGATGTCCAAAATTGGTCATTGGATATCTGTTTTTTGTACTTGGACATATGAATATCCTGTGCTATCTGGGCATACATAAAATCTATTATTATACATGATTAAATTTTCGATTCTCCTGCTTCCAAGTGCCAAATAATTGCGGCTTTTTCGGCAAACGTAATTGCTTTACCTTTCTGCATTTCGAATTATTTCTCTTGAAGAAAGATTCAAAAGAAAGATAAGATTTAAAATAAAGAAAGAAACAAAATTCAAAAAAAAAACAACAACGTAAAAAAATACTTTGTTACGCACGCATTCACTACGCTTAATTTTAATGAATACTCAACCGGACTGAACCCTGTTCTATTATGCCTTTTTTCCTTCGCGGGTTTTCTTCCTGTTTTCAGAACCCGGGGAATCCCAAGTATACAACGGTATTTTACCGCCTTCGCCGAATTAAAGGCGCCGCCGTCGCTATAAGGTTCAAAAATCATTTTTGTCGCTATAAAAATGTCGTCTTAATATTCGATGTCGTTGTAAATGAGCCCTTTGCATATGAAAAGACTTACGTCTTGCAGGAACTTCTGAAATTCGTCGCAAAAACAGATAAGTCCATATTTCAGATATCGTAGGTTATAAACAATATATATTGTATATGTTTCTAGAAAATATTCTGCTGTGACTTTTGGCAATACACTATTCGGCGATATTCTTTGCTGTGTAAAAAGCACCAATTAAAGCATTTAAACAAAAAAATTACCAACAATACATTTACATTTCATAATCTTAAAAATATTTAATAATGAATGTGATTAAATAATAAATTTTACGGATATATGTAATGGTGGTTATAAAGGCAACGAATTTGAACTAGTAAAATCAAGTAAAATAAAAGTAAATCTGAGAATCAATAAGTTACCAACGTCTAGTACGACGCCAGTACCACCTCTAGTGGGGGTTTGGTTTTCTCTTCTGGCGGTTCCCCACTTGGACATTTCACTAATCATTAAAGAACAACTTTTATTCCTTCGGCAATCTAGTCAGTGCATAACCGCGTTCTGTGCTGTCACATTTGGGGAGAATTTGTTGATTTCTATATGGGTGAAGTGCATTAGCTCCTACGTGTGTACAGTGTTTCTGGATATTAGGTTCATGTTAATAGCTGCAGGACCAACGATGGCGAAATTGGTTACGACGTACGTCGTTACCGCACTTTTACTCTCGATTGCGCTCTTCGGTAAGTAATGTGTAGGTCGTAACTTATTAATTTATAAATCCGCGCGGTGTGTTGCGGTTAACAAATCAAAAGTGGGAGCTCATAAAGTATAGGAAAAAATTTAGTTTTATAATTATGTATGCGTAAAATAAAAACTGCCTAGGCACTCATACATTTAGTGTATTTGAAAGTTAAAATAAATTTGGCCTTAGGTGTTATAGAAACCATAAATGTGTATGTTATTAAATATTAGTAAAATAGTTTTGTTTCTACATATACATAATATGATATGCTTTTTATAAGATAATAATTTGTCTAGAAAGTCTATAATTTGTTTAAACATATGTTTTATAAGTTAGCGACAATGACAATTTTTTTTAATAATCAAATAGACATTTAAATAAATTTTACGGAATATTGAGTTATTTTTAGTAAATAAAACCTGTTTTATTGTCTGTATTAATTATTAAATATTTTACATAATAGTGAGAAACGCTTGGTTAGGAACAGAATATTAGGAGGTTTTTTTTGTTTTACTGATGTTTCGAAGATTATTTTGAGTTTTTTTAATACATTGTCAAAAATATTCGATTGAAGAAAAAATTTAATTAATTATTTTAGGCTTTATATGTAACATTTTTCCTTGAAGGGAAATAAAAGATAATAAAAAGTGAAAGGAGTATTACAGATTATTAAAATGTAAGAAAGACGTTAATCAGGAAATTTCGCAAAAAACGTATATTATCAAAAAATTCGCAGTTTGCCTTCACACGTTTCTGTTTAATGGTTTCGTCAAACAAAGGCAATCAAGAAAAAGAAGGGTTTCGTTGATAATTTCTGCTTTTTGCGCAATTTCCCGGCAAAACTTGTTCCTTGTATTTAAAGATCCTTTCACTTTATATATGCTCGGGTTAAGGCCTAGATAGGGTTAGCATAATTATGTTCTATATTTATTCCAAAATGGATTTACTAAGAGGTGAAGGTACAAATAATGTAATGTTGCTGACATTTGCAATATTATGGTTCTCTGTTGATCTCTTATAGCTGCCTTGGCCATGTCATTATGTGAGCGAGGCATCAACGTTTAATAATTTCTGCTTATGGTAAAATCTCCTTATTCTGTTTCATTGAAAAGAAACATTCAATATTAGGAATAGATTGTCGAGATAGACTTTTTAAGATACTTGCTTCTACTTATTAGCTTCTTTAGGGAAAACAAACCCGACACAAGATATTGTTTATTGCATATATTGTAAAACTCCGTGTTTTAATTAATAAGTTTTATGAGGGGTAACAAAGTTTTGAGTACAAAATCCATTGATTGATACCAAATCTTTGATCTGATCAAAGCAAAAAAAAAATGCATAACTTTTTTTTTCTTTCTCCGAGGGACACATCTGAATAAAAACGTACAAGATCTTTTTGAATTGTCAACCGCAGTCCGTAAATACATCACGGATGTGGTTTTACGCAGGAATGTAATTTACTTGCCATTTAATTTTCGACTTATGCAGCTTAATTCTAAAAATATTTTAATTAAACAAATTGTTAATAAGGAAAAGTAGTTTTCATGCATTATATTTAGAAAAACGAATTACATATTTAGGCAGGTTTTGATACAATTTTTCCATATATACTTTCCCATATATTTCCCATATATTTTCCCATATATTTATTCCCTATTCCCATATATTCTTGATTGCAATCTGGATGTGACTTACTGGATATAATGTCATCAAAATTAGATTAGAAAATGGTAGTACAACTGCAATTCAACCTATAAGAGCTATTGTACTCCTCCTGATATTCAATTAATCCTAGTCTCAAATCATAATACCTTGTCAATATGTGGTATCATGCTATGCCTTTTTGAACCTTATCAGTAAGCAGTTGTTCTAGAATGTATAGTAGAACAATATCTTGGATTATCTCAACCCTTGGAGATCCTAGGATCGTGCTCTGAGATTTTCCTACTCTTTCTTAGGTCAGTAAGTATACTTCTACCAATACCGCACTAACGTTCTGGAACTGAAGCTCGATACTTTTCTTCAAAGCAAATTATCGGCTTTTTCATTACCTTGCACGCCTGTGTATCCAGAAATCCATATCAGTGAAATATAATTTTTCTTTTCTCGATTGAGATTTCCCGAGTCCAGCCATCCAGGAAGCAGTCCGTGCCATCTGGGACTCGGGGACCCACAGTTTATCCGATTGTGCAGTATTCGCCGAATACCTCGCCTTCATTCCCTTCGTTAGTTTTTGAACCATATGTGGATACAGAGAAAACCTTTTTATTAAATAAGATTTTCTTTAAATGACTGGGTGGCTGGGTGGTTCCATATACTCAACTACTTCTACTTTCAGGTTTTGTAAGAGGTCTTTCTTAAACTAATATTTCTTTGTTATTTCATCTTTAGGAAGATCGAATAAAAGTCTAATGCTTTTTGGTTGATAATATTCTTATTCTCCGTTCTTGTAGATAATCTAAACTAGCCCTTCGAACAGCTCCTTCTATCGAGACGTTCAAAGGAATGAAGATTGAGTATGTTCTCTAGTACTCTTGTTAAATACGTTTTTATTCTCGCTAATCTAGGACAACCTAGGTACTTTATGAAGCTCTAATCAATTCATGAAAATAAGCTTCTACCTCTTAATCAAAATTATTTATTTCATTAATAACATATTGTTGATGTCAAAAAGTTGATAAACATTTTTAATAATTTGGTAAATGGTAACTGATTAAATGTTTGTAGTGGTATTTTCATTTGCCGCTTCTTGATAAGCGGATTGTTTAATCACTTATAATTAAACAAAATAAGTATAATAAATGTATAAAACTATTTTATTAAAATAAATTTATCGTTTTCTTGTAAATTTGTCATTTTGTAATCCATGATTTATAAATATTTTTTGCTTCCAGCACCTACCACTTCTTGTGGCCAAATTCTGATTCCTTAACCCTAAAGAATTCCATACAACATTTTTGTGAGACATTATGTGTTAACCCAATCCAAAATCTTAACCTAACTACATTTTTACTTTCTTATTAAAATTTTAAGCCCGGGAAATCCCTGATAGCATAATTTTTTTTAAAAATATTCCTGGAATATTCACTGAAAGTCTATTATAGTAGTGTTCTACCACTGTCGCCTTTTTTGTTAAGATCTGGTATTCATAGACCTGTCAAACTTCGTCAAATGTAATGCCTTTGTTCAATACGAGATATTCTCTTAATATTTCTAGAAATAAGAAATAATTTTTACTCAAAACCATTAGCAAAACAATGCTCTTCGATATGAACTTTAATAGGATGTAACCTAGAGGATCTGTGTAATCAGGAATGAATGTCAAATATTAATCATGAAAGGAATATATTATGGCAGAGTTTCATATAATGATCTATAGAAGTACTCAATAAAAAGTTATATTCCCATAAAAAGAAACAAAATTAAAATAATGAAAGACCAATCTCTGAAACATTATTTTCGTCAAAAGTTGATAATTCTACCCCACTTATTATTTTTAACATGATTAGTTCTCGAGGTCAAAATTTCTACTGCATTTTAATAAAGAAGAATTAAAATAAAAAAAGCACTAATTCCTCGTGCTTTCACTAGTAGTCGCTTAAATCATGGTAAAAATTACGTGAGACAAAGATTGATACATCCTTATTTTAAATGGTTTTTATAAAGGTTAAATAAAAAACAGGACCATATTTAAAAATGAAAGTTGTTAATGATTGCTAAACAAAAAATTTAAATGTACTGTCTGGTACAGGACGAAAAGTGTCAAGATTTTATTTTTTCCGGCTCCCAAGGTGATATTCTTAAGGTAACCCGGAATTTTTAAAATTTCAAAACAGCTTTTTTTAGTTACGCAAGTCTGCCATAATTTAAAGGACCTTGTATTCTTTACGATTTCTGAGATCCAAGTGATAAGACTGGAACTTGTTACAGAGCAGTCTTTAGCAAAACAATAATTGTAATACGTTCACTAGTTTTTGTTAAATTTATTTTTTTTTTAATATTTGAACATTTTAGAAATTAAGATAAAAACTGCATAAAAAAACTAACGAGAAATTATGTAGATCAAAAATAATAACTGATTTCTATATTGTTATAAAAGATGAATACCTGTCTAATGTCCGGTCGTTATTCAATCATTAAGAAATGCTTAACCTTAATGATTCATTTAACTTTTTTATTTCCACTTTCTTTTCATTACCACAGAGGTTTAATGAGTTTTTTTATTCCGGTTTTATTTTGATTCCCTTTCCAAATCTATTATTCAATAATGTTTTTCTTAAAAAATCAATATTACACTTTTTATTGTTTGGTTATTGAGCGAATCGATTATTATTCGTAAAAGTATTTTGGTAACCAGAGATTTTTTCACATGTTCAGAACCGCTTATGTAATATTTAAATAAACCAGGATTTATGCAGGCGGTATACAGGTTTTCCCAGAAAATTATTGAGCACAATGTAATTCTTTGTTTACCACACTAAAATCTCTTTAGTATGGTAAAATGAAATACAAATTAATTTAAACTGGCTTACCTTCACTTTCGTTTTTACTGACTTTTGTCCCTGACATTTGCAATTCTAAATTAGGATACGCCCTCTGTAAAAGTAACTAGTTATTAACGCGATATGGGGAAGTGATCGCATTCGTATATAGAACCCTCGTGGCACTCCTTTTACAAGAAACCATTGATATGTTGTTGACCTTATAAACTATTTGCACTTTAAAACCACCAAAACTTTAAAAGTTTAAGGTAACAACATTATATATTTTTTTGATGCAAAGAGAATGATCATTTCCTTAACGACATTGATACTTTGTAAATGTTAAATTAATGATGACTTTGAGTTACTGCACAGCAGTTCTTGATTTGACTTTTATTTTACAAAACTTGTATTTGGTATGGTGCATTTTAGAAAAATTTTTATTTAGGGACTCTACTCCCTGAGAATTTTTTAAGTATTTATAACAATAGCTCACACTGTTTTTCTACATTTTATTGCTTATTAATGCAGGTAAAAATTCAGAATTCTTGAAATATTTTATTTAATGTCATTAATAACATTGGATATATTTGGAATATTCCATACACATTTATAAAGGAAATTAATTAAAAAGTATTTTATGCAGAATATATTTGGGCAAACCTTTTGGCATAATTATGATGCTCACCAACAATGCAATTAATTTTTTAAATTTTTTTCAATTTTTTTTCTATATTTTTTTTTAATTTTTCTTTACTTTTTATCATTTTCTTTTGTATGATAAGATATTTTATAGCAGATATTTTTTATATTTTTAGTATAAAGGATTAAACAATTTTTTTAATCCTTTTCTAAGAATAATTTGGGCATATTGTCGGCTTCATAGAATATTCTTTTACAGTACAATCAAACAATATTTTTTTAATTTTTTGTACATTTCATTCAAAAAAATTTCTTTTTTCATGAGATCCGTAAATACGTCAGATAAGTCTTTGGAAGGAATTAGATCATCAAACACTATTTTATGCTGAATATTAATAACGAAACCGTCAAGCTTTTTTGTAAAAAATATTTTAAACAACAATGTTCAATATGTTTTGACTTAAAAAAAGTTGTAATTTTTTTTCCTTCTTTTTATGGATAGGTTTAGTTACTTGTTCAGATTTAACAACTCATATCCACAAATTTAAACTCAGAAATGAATAAAAGATTAATCCATCATAAAAAATGTAATTTTCTTGTAAGGCTCTAACTTAAAAAATAGCAGATAAAATTGTATTTATGGAAATAAGAATTCATATTTTATATAACTCTAGCGAGAAAATAGTTGTAGCTTATTAAGTTCTTCTAAAACTAGATTAGATGAGCTCGATGTAGCAACAAAAACATAACGTTCTAATATCTTTAAGAATGATCTGAAGTTTTTCCAATTCTCTCTTATTTTCTATTCTTACTTCAAAAAAAGTTGAATAATGTCATGTAGGATTTTAATAATAATGAAAGCATCGATTATGGGTAATATAGGTAAATGAATGTATTTCTAATATTTGTTTGGCACTTCAAATTCTTTCTCCAAAGGTTTAAATTTTTTTTTCTTCTGCAAAACACAATGAACAATATCCAAATAAAGCACAAAATCCTTCCTCGTCAGACGTAAATAATATTAGTGCAATTAAATCTAAAATAGACAAGGATAACATACCTCAAAAATATTAATTTGTATACAAATTTCTGTGTCTTAAATATTTTAAAATGACAAGCGATTAATAAAACTCGTTTTAAGAAAAAATAAAGCTTTCTCGCGAACCCAATGCGTCCCATCTGGCGCATGACGAAATCTAAACGATATGTTATTATTTGAAAACCATAATTTTTCTTGATTTATATGAAAGATTTTGTCAAAAGAAGTTTTCGTTAATTTGAGGCTATATGTAAATGTTTTTTTAATGTTTATCTATACAATGCTTTATCTTCATATACTCTCCCGTTCCTAATTATTTTTTAAATGGTAAACATTCATGACAGTTGAACATGGCAAGGACTGATTTCCTATATATTTATTTTAGGTTTAACTATCATATTAATATCAGAAATACGAAATAGTCTTTGATCCCCTGTCAGCTCTTTGTTAGCACTCGCCTTACTTAAGACCCGTCATGATCTGGTATCATCTCCTCGGACTATCTACATCCTTCTATCCTTTTCCAATTTTTCCTTGTTTTTTTTCAGGCCCAATTATTAAGTTTTTGACCATTTAAGAAGCGGCTCGGGGCCTATGAAGGGGCTAATGGAACCTTATCTTGCTGGTTTTTTGTATCGAGCGTATCGAGGGGAATAGCCCTCGATACGCTGGTGTCCTAGAACCCATTTTACTCTCACTTCCTTGTGTGCTGCTAGTCTTTCCAATGCACCTCTGCGCTTCTGAACTAGCGCTGAGGTGGCCCTGGGTTTTTGGGATCGCCTTGAGTGCAGCTTGACTATAAGAGTACCTATAAATCCCCTCCAATGCTTTCCGTTTATTTGCTAGTTCAAATATAGCTAACACCTCCGCTTGGAAAACTATGTTGTGTTTTCCTAGCGGTAAGGATTCGCCCGGGTTCGTTTCCATCCCGTATACTACAGCTCTGGGTGGTTTTTATCCATGATCCATATGTGTACTAGGCCTGGAAACCGTTTAGCTGCTTTCTTTGGATCATTGACTGACTATTCTTGCCTTAATGGGATTTCCACCCGAAAGCTTTTCTTTAATATTAGTTTGCCAGTCGCTGTAGTACATTTGGATGTCAGAATTGGTATGTTCTCTCACATCCTGAAAGAGATCGTTATATGGCCTTGCCCTAAGCGAACATCTTGCCATTTTCCGCTATCCTTCATCCTCTTATGCGCCGCCATGGCCCACTTTCAATTCATACTTGGAGTTCCGGTAGAATAAGAAGAATATTTAGAGGTACCGCAGGTGTTGTTCTCATGGCTCCAGTAATTCCCAAACAGACCAGTCTTTGCAGTCTAGCCAGTTTTTGGGCGTTGGTGACCTTTAGCGCCACTATACCACGCATCCGTATAAGACCCTCGGTCGTACGACTGCAGTATAAAGCCACTGGAGAATATGAGGTTTTAGACCCCATCTTGTACCTACTATAAGGGTAACAATACTAGTACTACTACTAGTATTGTTAGCATTAATTGTTAGCCATATTAGGGCTGTTGCATTATTTACTATCTGCTCTGTGTGAGTGTTAAGTGTGAGTTTTCTGTCTAAAGTAACTCCCAAGTATTTGACCTGCTACCCCAATGTTAGGCGAGTCAAATATATAGTGCAGAAATATGTAAAAAGCATAAATATATTTTACGATAAATTTAAACTTTTTGAATATCATCCTTAAAATTAAAAAATTAAAAATTATTCTTTCGCCACCAAAGGTTAAAAGATATTAGGAGTATATATATACTCGTAATAGGACAAAATGCATTAAAAATACCTTAGTGATGCTTAGCCTCTGGCCACGCATAAGGTGTTTTTGGTATAATTTTAAAATAACCTTCGGCTAGTGGGTAATGGAGATTTTAGGCAAATTATAAAGGCGTTTAGATTTTTTTGCTCCTGAAGCTCGTCGAATTCCCCTAAGCCTATAAAAGACTTATTGGGCTCACCCCATTATCTATCAATTCAACCCAGCACTTGGATCCGAAATGTTCGACTAGCCTGTACAATTTTTTGTCTGAGTAAGTATACCGTTCTCAAATATTTGTTACCTTTTCCGACTTCCGGTGCCTCGCAAGTGCAGATTATGTGCAAGTCAGTTTTTTTTGTATCTCAGTCGAAGCTCTTTAATTGTTCTCAGTTTGTTTTGAAAATTAAAATGGAAAATTTTCATTAACTTTGATATTGTCTCTTAACTCAGATTTGTATTTCTAAACCTGTAGTACTTTTTAGCACTCTGGTTTATTAAAGCAGACCCTCTTCTAATATGTTCAATCACTATGGTACACCGCTATGCTCCGGTTTACAAATAATAAGCTTTACATTTTTACGGATTCCCAGCTTCCAGTTTCATACTACCTTCGTTTTTTGTCAGGGGCTCACAAGTGCCTTCAGGGCTACCTGGCGGTCAAATATTATTAGGATTTGCTTGCTATTATAGGCTCTCTATTATTTTCTTTCGACCTTTTAAGAACTTCAATGATTTATTTTTCAAAGAGCGATGCAAGATTTCCTAGTAGGTGGAATAGCTCTTCTCTTGGTTTTCCTCTAAAAATTGTAGCTTTCGCGTCTTCGTCTTCTGTGAACCAGATCAGATCCCCATGAGTCCTATAGTCCACTCTTCTCACCTTAGATACTCAACTTTTCACTCTTAAATGCATCATTATTACCATTTTATTACGGATTATACCAACAGATTTAATTGTAGTAATCAGTGCTTTTAGAAATGATTAATAGTTCAAAACTTATTGCTAAAAATATTAAATTTAAATGAAAATACCTGAATTTTACAATCAACTAAAATGAATCAATAATAAACATTGTTCAGTGATCAAGAAAAGCGTTTTAGTAATAAATTACCAATGGCAGAGTATTAATTTCCTAAAATGCACGATTCTTGCTGGCTGTTCAATTATTTAAAAATTTGTATATTCTGCATTGATCTACATATAAAATTGCCTTGACATATAAAGCCGCAGTAAGAATTTGCAATTGGTTCTTACTGTGGCCTTGCTTTCTATAAAGCTTGCAACATGAAATAAAAAGCTTTATTAATTTCTCTTGTATTAAAGTACTATACGGGTTTCAGAATAACGTATTAAAAAATTTAAGGACAACCAAATATTTGCAAAAACAACATGCACATAATTGATTTTTTTGTGTGGACTTATTTATATTCAATGCCATGGTGTAGACAAAGTAGTTGAATTAATTGCACAAAATTACAGCTTTGTAATATTACGGCTACACTCTAAAATATATATTGTATTGGAATAATGTTGACTGTTAGTTTAAACAAAGACGTTTTTAGGTATTTCTTTTACAAAAGTATATTTTTATGAATATTTTCAGTAAAAAAACCTGAAAAGAGAGGACCCAGGAACTTTAATTAATTAAACTTTTTCTCAAATACAGTTTGATGATTTGATTTTTCAACTCCCATTTAAATTATTTTTTACATAGCCAACGTGTCTTTTTAAGAACTCTTTCTCTTTCTCTCTCTTTTTTTCCTCTTTCTCATGACTTCTCTCAGGAAGAGGTTTATGATTTAAGCAATTAGGCCTTTTACTTCACTTTTGTCTCCTAACCTCTGGGATTTGTATACTGAAACGAGGATTTTTTTTTGTTGTCTACTTCTTTCACGATGATTATGTGCATCATCCGGCCTATTTTCCGGCTAACGTTTTTAACAGCTTTACGTTCCATGTTACTGTAATTCTTATAAGAAATTGATAAGAGGGTTTTACGATTTCAATCCTAACCCATTGTTTTTTCAAAATTTTGATAGTATTTAAATCACAAAACAGTCTTACTACTAACCAAAACATTTGATAAAACACGTGTTTCGCTAACATTGTCCTTCAAGTATCTTTGGGAGAAGATTAAAACTGGGTTTCAGTTTTAATCTTTTTAAATTTCCTAAGTTCAGAAAATAACGACCTTTCTATGGTAAGAAAGGTTCTGCTGAGATTTTCATTATGATTAGTTCAAAGTATATGAGTATATATTTATAATAAAATACAGACTTTCTCTGCTATCATGATTTTTAAGGGTTCCGAGGTTTTAATCTAGGGTAGTTCGTTAGTAGATAAAAAATATTTCATCATCCTGTTCAATCTCCACAAACTCAACATCCTTTTCAAAGTCCTTCATGAATACGTGTGTTTTTACTTTGATCCATGGATACTGCAATGTTCTCTCAGCAAAACTGTCATTCAATAAAAAAAAATACTTCTTCTTAGGCATAGTTGAAGATTCTCAATTCATACCTAATCATATAGAAAAAAGTTAGCGCAGACTAAAAATTAATCTTAACTAAAGTGTCAAATGTGTCACTTATCTTCTTCTTCTTCTTTGCAAGCTGATGAAAAGCTAGGTGCTGCAATTTGTATTATACATAGGTGATTTAATACCTTTTAATAGTAACTTTTACCCCTCAGTGTATATTCAATTTGCAAAAATCGACAAAATATTTGTACCTCTCACCCAAGATGCACCAAAAAGTTTTTAATGCCTATATGCCTATATATAATCCTTCTTACTTAATAATCTACATATCTTTATATAAGTCAAAAGATTACTTAAGAATAAGTTTAACCCAAGTTGCTATCCTTGCCCTTTTTGCAAGAGGTTTACTATAATGGAGTTACAGTTTTTTCGGTTAGTGACAGTTATTTTTGAATAACAATTATTGTCTCATAACTGTCATCAAAGTCACTTTTTTCTAAAAGTATGCGCTTTCGACAACTTGTTTAGAACTTCTGATAATCTTGACATTGGGCAATAATGTGGCTATTTACACTGAAGGCTAAGCCTCAAAACAATTTCAGATTGCAAATGTTTGACTTGTTTCCTATATGCCAAGCTTTCATTTGCCAATTGGACTTGCGCATGTCGCTGAGATTGCGCTGCACACCTCGGCCTTTATTTAATGTGTCATTATTCTCTTTTTAATTGGACTGAACGATTACCGCACCCAACACCTGAGTTGGCCAGGCGTGTATAAATTTGACAAATAATACACCAAGGTAAAGCTTATTTTATTTATTCAGCTACATTTGATTGTAGTATAAAATAATCAGTTGAAGGTAAAATATTATAGGTGCTCTGGTAAAAATACTTAGGATAACGTGTTAACTCAACTGAATCACTCAACTTTATAGTCACTCTAAATTGGTGTGGTCATGAAAAGTTTAAATGATTTAAAGGAATACTCAGCTCTTCCTTAAGTGAATAAATTAAAATTAACTTGGATTCTATAGAGAAGATCCTGAATACTTGTGCAGATGCATATTATATTCTTGCATTGTATTTATGCAAAGTTCTGTTTACATTACCTATATATAATGTGAATAAGCTATTTAGCTTTTAAATAAAAATATAAGTTTGAGGGCTCTATTAAAGTGTCGAGTATTTTTACAGCCTGTTTAAACAGCCGACCGCACTTTCAGGCTAGGCTAATCGATCTTAGCTCATATATTTATGTTCAACTTTCAGAAGGCTTGTTTTCTATATAAACTTTTAAACTATGAATAAATGGAAAACTCCATATGATTAAGTAAAATTAAGACATTAAGTAATATCACTATCTATACAGGGTGTTTCAGAACTATGGGATCAAACTTCTGGAGGTTGTTTAGTGCAACAGAAGAATCCATTTGAGTATAGGAACCCATGTCCGGAAATGCGTCACTACGCCACTACGTCCCTAAGACGCGTTAAAATTTATAAAAAACATTAATTACCTAAATAGGATCTGCTGCATTTATTTTTACCTTTTGTACTTGATACCATAACAACAATTGTTTAAAATCAACGCTTATCAATGTCAATTCTCAATGTTTAAAATTTTATAACTTACAATTTTTAAACATTTATTGCTAATGGAAAACTTTACCAATCAAGACTTGGCGGATATGCATTTGGCATACGGAGCAACAAACTGCAATGCACGAGCAGCATCGCGGTTGTATCATGAACGTTATCCCGAATGACAGCATCCTGGATACAAAAAGTTTATTGCGGTTCATCGGCGGCTCGCTGAGACAGGCATGTTTAAGACTAAGATGCATGATACTGGTGTTGCTCAAACCGTAAGAACGGTCGAATTTGAAGAAGAGGTGCTTCAGCGAGTTGCCGATGAACCATCAAATAGTACACGTGACGTCGCAAAGAATATGAATACGAGTAACGCTTCTGTCTGGCGGGTACTACACGAGCAACAACTCCATCCTTACCACTTCCAGAAAGTTCAAGGTATGACTGCAGCCGATTATCATCCTAGAGTTCAATTTTGTTGATGGCTTCTGGATCACATCATTGCACTACCAAATTTTTTACGATATGTTTTGTGGCCCGATGAAGCCTCTTTCACAAGAGACGGTATTTTTAATAGTAGGAATAGCCATGTTTGGGACGAAGAAAATCCTTATGCAATTTTTCCAAGAAAACTTCAGAATCGTTGGTCTGTCAACGTATGGGCAGGTATTGTTGATGATTATTTAATTGGGCTATACCTTCTACCGGAACGGTTAACAGGACCTATTAATCTGCGTTTCTTGGAGGAAGTTCTCCCAGAACTGCTTGAAAATGTTCCACTTAACGTTAGACAGCAAATGTGATTTCAGCATGATGGAGCGCCGGCTCACTTTGCTGTACAAGTACGCGAGTATTTGGCTCAGCGGTTTGGGCACCGTTGGATTGCCAGAGGTGGAGCAGTTTCTTGGCCTCCTAGGTCACCCGATTTAACGTCGCTCGATTTTTTCTTGTGGGGACATGTAAAGTCTTTATTCTACGAAACTCCAGTAGAATCAGAGCTAGACTTAATTGGACGAATAACAGCAGCATTTGAAATTATTCAAAACGAGGATCAAATTTTTAGTGTAGTTCGCCGAAATCATGTGCGGTGTTTAAATCGGTGTATTGAGGATGGAGGAAGACATTTTGAACAATTGTTGTGATGGTATCATATACAAAAAGTAAAAATAAACGCATCAGATCCTATTTAGGTAATTAATATTTTTTCTAAATTTAAACGCGTCTTAGGGACGTAGTGGCATAGTGAAATATTTCCGGACATGGGTTCCTATACTCAAATGGATTCTACTGTTGCACTGAACAACCCCTAGAAGTTTGATCCTATAGTTCTGAAACACCCTGTAGACGCCCGCAAGCCCTTAATTAATTAATTTAATATACAAGAGAAAAAATACTTGAGTCTTATGTTATAAACACCTATGTATATTATCGAGACAAAAACTTAAAGATAAGTGTAAAACAATAAGTTTCCCACAATTATCTTACCGTAATTCTCTTCTTAATGCTAAATGACTTAAGTGGTTAGGCATACATATAAAGGGGTTGCGAAAGATAATAGTATATGTACCTAAAAATCATGGTAATAGTATATGTTACTACAAAATTTGAACAAAGGAGAAAGTAGGAAAATTGGTCTATAATTTACTACATCTTGCTTATTGCCTTTCTTATAGATTGGTGCTACCTTCACCTTTTTAAGCAGAGATTGCAAAATTAAATAGCAGGAGGAAATAATCAAAGGAACAAAAGTATTATTTTAGTTTTTAAACCTACTCATAGGATATTTCTATATTTTTTTAGAAATATTTCATAAGATAGTTTTTTTTTAAGTTTGAACTAATTACATAGAATGTTTTATAGTTGTTCATGACTTTTCCATGTATCTTTCTTTTCCTTTTATATTTTCATCATTCAATGGCCTGAAACAAGCGATTTATTACATACCAGTCATCCTTGTCATTCTCTCAATATGTAGAACTAGACCATAACTGGCAAATAGTTGTTTAACAAGGAAGGCATCATTTCAGTTTACCATTAAATCTATATTAAAATGTGCACGTTAGTACGTGCTAGTGCAAGTACTTATTTGGAAAATACATTATGTGTAGTAATTTATCTAAAACGGAGAAAAATGTATGAAGGATTACTTCTTGGTGTTCTGTGAAAGTAAATAATATAATAAGATTTGTTTTATTACACAATGGTTTTAGATAAAGTAAGAAGTCAGATTGTCATGATGAAATCCTATAATTTCTTTCGCTATATAAGGTGCTAAATCGGTTTTTTATAATATAGTGGAATATCCTCGAAGTTTGGAAATAGAAATATAGAAGAGGGGACACAACTCTCCCCTGACTGATTCCCAAAGCATTTATAAAAGAAATTTATCACTCCCTCAAATACACAATGTATTGATAAATGCTAAGTTAACGATGACTTTAAGGTAATCTACATCTCTTAGTAACATTTACAGGGATATTATTAATGCTAAAGTCAGATTCTTGTCAGAACTTGGGTGGTAATATTTAGAGCTATCCACAATAAGCGATAGCAAATATAAAAATCGAGTATAAAAATTTTAATTATATATGCGAAAAACGCTATGGATGCTTAGAAACTGCGTACTAATTTTCAGAAAAATATCTACAGGAGTGTAAAATTTATCGAAAAAAAGTAAGTTTTTTCCTCCAGCTTTACCAACTAGTAGTGTAAAATCTAAGACGTTTGCGACGTTATGTTCATAGAAATTTTTGCTTGATTTCGCCTAAGGAACACGCTCCAACACTTTTTGGCAATACTAGAAAACACCCTATGTATATGAAAGGAAAGACCTCTGTAATCCAAACTCGCAATGATCTTAGGAGATTGGATTGGGTTGGGTGAGTTAGATTTAGCCCTGCAAAGAAAGCTGTTCTCCTTTAAAGAGCAAAGATACCAGCTTGGCATGTTATGAATGACCCTATCCGTAAATAACATATCCAGTGACTGATTAAAAAACCAAATAAAAACCTCAAGCAGAACATGTAGAACAGCGTACTATCTATCATTCCTAAGCAATCACCAGATGCTTAAACCCTTTTGCTAATGAACCTAAACAACATGGGTTTTGAAAATTTACTTCTAAGTCGATATAAATACTAAAAATATATCATTTACTGGATTGCGATATCAGAAAAATAAACATTTGTCTCTTATAAGTCCCAAAGATATATTTATCGTTTTGTTAATAAGTCTTAATTTTTTAGATTGTTTAATATATAGGTTTCAATATGTATTTTCGCAGCAAACCCTCTTTAGGGCCCTGTTCTCTATCCTCGTGTAAAGTCATTAATTTATCATCTGTAAAAAGTAAAAGTGTTGAACTTTACAATAATGGATTAATTAAATAGTGCACTCAAAATTGATCCCTAAGGGATTACATAATTAAGCATTACCCAATTGTCTGATTGTTAAAAATACATTCATATACATTATACTGTTAATAAAATAGAAATATTAAATGCTGTAGTGTAAGATGCTAATTTCCTTTAGAAAGCCAGTATTCTATAATGCTTTAGTTTTACGTTACGTTAATAGGTTTCCAAAATTCTTAATAAATGTATATTAGTCTTGCGCAGTCTTTTGTATATTAGGTTATCTCAAAACAGGTTACTTTGCTGGGTTTCACTCTCATTTTTTCTTATGAATCACTTGGTGGAGGTCATGCTGATGAAGTTAAGTGAATATTCTCCGTCAAAGGAGGGCGGTGAAGATTTTTGGCTGGCGTTGAATACCAGAACTGTCGGCAGTCCTTCGTAGATCTTAAGATCATATTACAATTCCAATGTAACCTTTACAATATCTTTTTAATAACGTGGAGTGAAATATAGGTCAGATTGCATAAAGATATTCATAGTTACAATAGAATTAAGAAAAAATGGTAAACCTATATTGGAGGCTGAAAAAATGTAAAATTAATCCAGGATTTTGAGCTATTAGGTTTTTCAACGAACTTATAAAATAAGAAAGCCGCACCTGCAAACGTTTAAGATATAAGTTAAGGCTCTACTTGTCAAAAATGCATTTTATTCATGTAATGAATTAAGTCTGTTTTATCTATGTATGTGTTGTATGTCATGATTACTTAAGGATTTTATTATTTTTAACTTTTAACTTAGGTATAGTATAAGTCATTTTTATTTAAATGTCTGACTTGTGTAAACTAAATTAAGTTTATTACATTAATAAATGCAATGAAAAAACTCATATCAAATGAAGAAGGACTAGTGATTCAAGAATTGCAAAGGTACTAGATATGTTATGGCTGAACCTTAACTGACTAATTGTAAAACATCTTCAATATCTCCAATAATTAAAATATCACAGAGATACTTATTTCTATGATTTTGATACTTTCTGGTATTAATATGACAATATGATTTTTTGCTTGATTTATATTTTTCAAACGATCATAATTAATTCGTATAGTTCTTACCAGATGTTTTGAAAATTTACGTCAATGTTATTGCTATTATTACAATTTTGCAAAAAAAAAATTTTGTTCTGTTGCTTATATAATATTATTATTATTATAAAACAGGATTATGCATAAAGACAACTTAAAAGAGAAAATACATCCGCTTATATATAGATATTTCTCAATCATTCAAGCTAGACTGTACTTACTGATTTAACCTTTACAATTTTTAGGCATTACATCATTTATTTTATATTCATCGAACTTATTAATTATAACAGAAAGATAAAACAACGCACAATTTTTAACTTTTAACATTAACGTAATTTAAGAAATTTCTTAAAGTTTCCTTTTTGTCTTAAAGGTACTCAAAATTCAGAGCAAGAAATTTAAAAATTTAAGTGGCATAGCGTTGACAGAATCTGAGAGAAATCGGTCTATTCAAAATTCATCAACGAGAAAATTCTTTTATGATTTGCATGTCCCTTTTTTTTGTATAAAGGTCATATATATTTTACTTATACTCCGAGACTTTTTTTAATAAATTAATTATTCCTGGAAACCTTGGCCTCGTAAAATTATTAATATATTGACTTATAGGGTAAGTAATAGTTTCTTCCAGTATAACCCAATACAAAATTTAAAAATCTTACTTTCCTTATTCTTCCCAAGCCTTAGATTAGGGAATCCGACTAAAAACTAACTCAAATAAAACTGTCAAAGGCGCAGAAGTGATCATATTAAAATGGAATTACTGGTATTATCGAAAAACCAATCATAAGAACAGAAACCGTGAAAATCACTTTATTACCTCAGACTAAGATGGCGATAAAAGAATAAAAATTGAACTTCTCCACTTTTTTCCAACATCATCATTTCATATATACATTACTGTTCGGATAACGTATATTCTGACCAAAGAATATCTGGTTAAAAAATTTATCCTGCATTTCTATGTGCAGCTATTAGTTTCAATTACTTTTATGGCCTCATAAAAAGTAAGGTATGTAAATGGCCTTTGGCATCAGTTCTGAAGACATAACAATATGTCAGTATTTTGGATAACATCTGATGTAAGAGGTAATAATAATAACATTTCTGATACTGGCATTAATTATTCGCCAGGGTCATGCGATATCAGTTTATATAAACTTGAGATTTTTGTGATTACTGTTGTAAAATGTTGATGATATTGAAAAGTTTGATACCGCCTCATGTATTTATTTGGACTATAATAGATTTATATTTAAAAAACTAAGACGATGAATATAAGAAGTTTAGATACCCGTAAAAAAACTTGAGGGTGTATGGTATGTATAATCATCTACTTTTTCTGAAATTAAAACATACGATGGAAAAATATTTTTTATTTATTTAAGGCTTTATCTAAGGATCTATCTTTACATAAATATTCAGATTTAAAGGTGTTAATTTTTTAAATAAAAACTACTCTGCATTCAGTGATTATATGGGTCTTAAGATCCTCGATGTTTTCTAAGGGGGTTTAGAAACAACATATTACTTGCTAGCAGTTGCGTATTTTGAACCACCGTCCAGAAAATCTTTAATTAGGCTACTTTACACGAGACACTGCGTACTGCTGGAAGTGTAGGTATCCATGCATCGGCAATAGATTTTTAACTGGTTCGGTAATTGGACCATCGTCTGTCATACCCAACATATCTTCTCTAGTAAGATTGCCAATTGTTTGAACTGGTATTTTCTTCTACAGGTAGAAAATACCAGTACAAACGTGTATTTTTTCTGAGTACTGTGTAAGCCTTTCCCTAAACTGGTTGCAGTTTTCGTCAGACTAATGCCGACAGTTTTGTTTGTTATATAGTGTAAAATTAAATCTCATAAAACTAAAAATAAAACAAAATATTTTCGGCATCTTCTAACTGTATTTTCTTAATTTTGGCATTTGCGTTTGCAATTTGGGATCACGAAACTGACTATACATAGCCGAAACTCATTAAGCTCTAAACTTGAGAATTAATTACATACAGTATTGTATTTGTCAACTATAATTCAAAAGCCATTAACTTACAAGAGATTAAATTTGAATAGTAGATCTGTATTTTAGCGTCCTGGGAAACTATAACATATTTTATTAATTTCCTAGGGGCAACTAGATTTAATTTTTTTTTTGGATGGAAATCTTGGGTAATATACAAATGGGTACAATTAATGCCTAAACTTTAAAGAACATCTCTAAACATTGCATATATCCCTGGCCTCGGGAATTAAGCAATATTTAACAATAGGAACAACGTAACAATAATAAAATAAACTTATCATAATATTCTATCTAACCTTACTATTTCTAAATAAGTTATTTTGTTTTAAAATGTCAGAATTCACTGATCAGGTAATATGATTATCTGGTAGAGGTATTATTTGCTGATTTTGTTACAAGCTCTTGGTTACTTAGTACGTTCGACACAAAAATAATTACCAATGTATATTTTTAGCATATCGTTAATTGCAAAAAAGCACCGCTCACACAGAAGGGAGTGAGCCTAAGTGGCTTAGAACTACATTTTATTTCTTAAAGAAGCAATTAAAAATTGTAATTGCTCCGCACTCAACGTTTGCGATAAAACTGACAAGTTCTTAGTTATGGCTTTTATTAGTTAACTGTAGTTTAAAGTGTATTTTCAACAAGCTCTAAAGCGTTCGAACATTTACCAAATGTCAATAGTTACATGTGCTACATGTGTGCTTGTTCAAGTTAAAATCTACTATGTATTGACGTAATCAAAAATTCTTATATTTTAGTGTTTAAACTTAAAATATTTTAAGTGATTCGTACGTTGCCTCTAATTATATCTGCAAATGAACGTTGATGCTAGAATATAGGTTTCAATGATTTGTCATGGCGTTGGACCTTGGTTGGCAAATTTACTTCTAACCCAGAAGTTTCGCAAGTACATAAATTCATTGCTTTTATATTAAATAATTTGACAATAAATGCTTGTTTAATCAAACATAAATCCTTGTTAAGAATATTCTATTTCGTAAAAAAATAAAAAAAAAAATATTTTTTAATAAAATGATTAAAAAAATCTCAATCAAACAAAAAATATATATTTTGATGTAAATTGAGGGTGCTCTTAAACTATTTAATTTAATCGTAGACTACATAAAATCGAAATTTTTACCAGATATGATGAAATTATTATCATTTAGATTTGAAATACCCTCAAGCAGTAAAGTAACAGGCATACATATTAGGAGTAGGACTGATTCCTTCTATAAATAAATGAGTACTCAATTCTATAAGGATAACAAGTTCCCTTTTTTCTGAATGTCAGTATATATATATAATAGATATGTATATCTAGATATATATATACATATCTATAGATATGTATATATAAGAGATTATATAATATTATATATATATATATATATATATATCCTACCAGCAGTAATAATTCTAATAGCACAATATATTCTATAAACAATATTTTTCATGTAAAATTTAAGAAACCTTGAAACTCTCACAAGAACATATAATGGTCCAAACGTTTTTTATCTCTAACTTATTTAAATTACTTCTGTTAATAACCAAGACAATTTTGTAAAACATATAATATATTGAGGGATATAATTACTCCGAAAGCGTGTTTTCCGTAAGTGAAAGCAAATAGATGTATAATATAAATTTCGATTGTTCAATTTATTAAAATTAGTAGTTGTTTATTTTTGCTCCTACTTACCTGAGATCAAATAGCAGCTTTAACAAGATCTTCGGTGTGAATGATCGGAATTAAAGTTTAAGCAACTGTTCTTTATTATAGAAATGAGTTTCACTTTCTGTCCTAATCTATAAAGTATAGAATTACTTTATATTTATAAAAAAGCTTTGCAAAGGTTGTATATCCTTCTAAAAAGTGCAGATTTTTCTCTCTCTCTTTTCCTCTCTCAATACTTCAGCCCTTCAGGGTAAAAATTATTTTATATTTTATATACTTAACCATCTATTTCTTACTTATGAACCCCAAATAATTGTTAAGTATTATCATAAGCTTTACCAAAATTTAACGTCGTGAAAGGTGGAACGATGTTATTTATATTAGTTTCATATGGATGCTGGTCAGTTTCTTCACAGTATCAGTTTTTTTTAAGTATATGATTATTACACGTTTCCTTCTACATTTAGCCGTTCTTGAAGTTATTCAGTAGTTTTTCAACGGATTAGATGGGTATCTGTATCGGTAACTCTAAATCTGTAACAGGGTGCTGCGAACACCACTGCACTTAGACCTAAGTAGACTCATGTGCACCTCTATTTGAAGGAGAATTTTCTCTCAGCTAGACATCCAGCCTAACAGCTCAACGAGAGCGACAACGTCGACAAGGAGCCTCCCTGATCTCTTCAAGCAATAGATGGGATACCCCGAGGCTTTTGCTGCGTATTGACGAGGGAGCAGCGCAATCGCAAATTATGTGCTCCATTGTCTCGTTTTCATGGTGGTATGCCCTGCACATCGGACTCCTGCTTAGTTTAATTTTGAATAAATGGTCATAATAAACAGTGACCAGTAAGGATGCCTTTTATAAGACGTAGATTTCGTTTAGCCAGAGACAACTTCCAAATTGCGTCTAGTTTGTCTGGGTAGCTGAGAAGCTCCTTAGAGAAATTGCAGCCTTAAATAATATCTTATAGCTTTTTGAAAAGCGTGTGAGAGTATGAATTTATAAGTTCTTTGACATTCGTCAGACCCACGAAAGGCTCCGAGAGCGGTGGCCCAATTCCTTTGCTGTGGTTCTGCCCCTTGATCCAGCTGACTCGCACTTTGTTTTTGGAAGAAGCTTTAACGAGGGTGCGATGGCATTGTTGCACTAGTTCTGACGTGAGGCGTGGTCTTGACAGCGAAAGAACTGCTTGTCTGTTGTTTGTGGGGATAATTAGAATTTTATCAGTAACGCTGTTACTAACTACTAGTGGTTCTTCCTCCAGGGTTATGCCATATATTTCAGTTTAAAACACTTGGCATAGTATCTAATGCTTGCATTATTTTTAATTGGGGTCTCTGGTGTATACGTCGCAGCCCAAACCTGTTTTAGTTTTGGAAACGTTCGAATAGATAATGGATGGGTATTTCACTGGTAGTTTCTCAAATTTTTATATTGTCCATTGTCTTATAAAAATGTAAGTATAAAACTAGTGTAAGCATTTAATTGATTTTAGTTTCATATGGATATATTGTATTTTGAAAACTTCTAAAACAATTTTATAGGATTTACTTTTACATGAAAGCTGATGAGCCTAATTACTAAAAGTTTCAAAAAAAATTTTCGTAAAGACAACGGTTTTCAAATTATTTAGTAGTTTTTCCGTGCATAGAAAAAATCTTGACCCTGTTAAAGGATTTACCAATATCAAAATATTTTGAAATCCCATAAAATCATTTTAGGAAAAAAAATTATCATTTAAAAATATTTAGGCCATCCATACGAATATATAACATAAGAATCACCTATTAACGTAAGCCAACGAATTAAAAATTAACCATAAACAAGTAATTGTAACGGTTACCGTGTGATAATAAAAAATACATGCGATAAAAAGCGTAAATAGGTTACCGTATTAAATTAAAATTCCATGCAAATACTCGCGTTCAAGTAAGAATAATATAGCAAGACCTCTAAAAAGCGAAAGTGAAAAAAGAGTGAAAGTAATAAATCGTCTTACATCAGTGATGGCTTTGGAGATATGTACATATAGGTATACACCCGCACACATATATGGCTAGTTTGAAAAACTATTTGCGTAATTTGATTCTACTATATAGTATAATAGTAGTTTTGGTACTCGCACTTCAATAATTTATAAATAGAAGTTCGAAAAACCTCTTTTTGAATATATCTCTAATCTAGAAGTTTTGGTAAAGGATTGGTTCATGTGATGAATCTAATCCATTGCATGATTAATCAAATAGACAGGTAGTTAATAGAAAAAGTACAAGAATAAATTTCTAAGCATATTATGCCTTGCACGATTAAAGTGACTGTAAGTTATATTACTACCAATATACCGAGGACAAACATTTTACGTAGGTTAGCCGCCCGTGGAACTACAGACCGTAAGCGTATCGTTCCCAGCATTTTCATGCATTTTTTCTTGAGCAACGCCCAGGCTTAAATTTATGTTAGTGATCGAGTTGAGGCGTACATAGGCTAATAAAAAATGGTTTTATTCTCCCGTTATCTTATTTATGTTCTTCTTTCCAAATATAAAATAATCCGGAATCGTAAAACATAAATGGCACACATGTATATACATGCTTGGCCAATGAAGGTTTTGGGTACGAAAATTAATCTATTAACTTGTAATAACTAGTCACGAGTTAAAAAGGGAATGACAGGGTTTCTCCTACTCTAATAACTATTCATACTAAATTGGTTTTTTCCCACTACTAACACTCCAACCCAACTTAAATTAAAGGTAGTCTAGACGTAAAGCATTTCTCCACTTAACAACAAGCGCAAGTAGGGAATAGATGAAGTATAGTCGTTTTCTTTTTAACTTAATGCTTTGCCTATACATTTCTGTTGCATAGATGTTTTAACATACATTGAAGAAATTTGCCAAGCGTATATATTTTGTATTTACTTATTATATTCGCAATATTCTTAGGATACAAAAAAAGTGCTAAAACTAAATAAATAAAGCTATATGCTACTATAAATAGATGGTCGTTAAAGTATCAAAGAATGAAAAAGAAGATACAGGAGTTATAAAGTCGAAAAATCTGAATGTAATAGTTTTATTGTTAAAATTAGACTATAAACTTTCCTAAAACAAATTTAATTTATTTCTTTAGACTTGGAGACCATAAAAATCATCGAATACATATTAATTTGGACGCTCATAGCGTTATTCAAATAAATATGAAAAGTTATATGCGCCAAAGAAGCTAAAAAGCTCTTTTTTGGGTACAAAGCTCGGATCCGAATTGTATGCAAAAAAAAAGACATAGGAAATGACTTTTTCAATCTGCTTTTCAACAACAAAATCTTGCAGGCCTGTGAAATTTATGTTTACAAAATGTATTAATGTGTGGGTTTATATCTAATTTGCTTAAGAACTGGGTTTATTAATAATAAAATTTATGGACACTCATAAAGTTCATTTAAGGAATCCACAAAAATAAAAAGAGTGAATCAAATTATTCTACCTAAAGAGATTTTTTTTTGCTTTTTTGTTATTATACCTCTACTTGCAGTTTTTTAACTTTATTCTTCTTCTTCTTATATCGTTTTGATTTTTTAAGGTGGTCTTCGGAACTGCGAGAGCTTCTTTCAACCATCTGCTTTTGATCACCGAAAAAGGTTTTGAAAAAGCAGGTTATGCACTCTTGAATCCGCATTATTTTATTTAAATGTCGAATATTCATGTTTTCCTAAAGATCATCACCAACTCTTTCTTTTTAAAATTAAGCTGCCTTAGTAAAGTGAGCTAAAGATCTAGAGCCTGTAATTAAAAAGTATGTGAGATAAAAACAACCTCTTTAGATATACGAAGCTTAACCATCTATAATTACTAGTACTGGCCTTAGTTCCATTTTGTTAAGATAGATTACTTACTTTTTAATAGATAAAAAAAATATAAGAAATGCCATGTTTGGACAAGGTTCCATAAACTATCCATGCGTATGATTGATCCTGGCAATTTTCATATCATCCGTAATGACGGTATAGTTAGTTGAAAAACGACTATATCAAAATGTTGTGATAAGAAAGGTTCGGAAGAAATATATAAAATAGATCACGATATGACACATACAACTTATTGGAACATGTATCGCCACTGAGACTAGTCTATTTAGGAATTCTGGAAAAGCAGGCGGGTAATATTATATTCTTTTTAATCTAGTTAATAGGGGTTCTAAAAGTTTGAAATACCAGTGAGCAACTTTTTGATATAGTCACTTTCATGGACTTATTTAAAATAAATTTCATAATGAGTTAAGTAACTGTATTAGTACTTTTTAGCGGAAGAGCAGTTTGATCCACCGCACATTTAAAAGAGTGGTCATGAAAAAATATTATTCTTTCCGAAAGAAAGCTTCCAGAGGCTTCTGGAGTTTGCGGCACGCTGATGATTCATTTAAGGTCCCATCGATACTTCTTTAGAGGGTAGTCTAAACTCTGACTCTAAATTACATGTCCTTGTTGCTACGAAATTTTATTTTCGATAGACCGTACATACATAGTCTACATTCATAATTAAAATGTATGTAGACCACAAAGTCTAAGCGTAATGAATAATAAACCATTCTTAAATAATGCGAGGCAATACTATTACTTTCTATTAAGTCGCTACAGTTTAACGTGCATGTCCTCATGTTTAGCAAATAGATAATGCTACCTTGAATAGCGAATACGTAATAGTGCGACATACCCAACATGTTGAAGACGTGACAAACTAGAGCGGAAACAATAAGCGATATGGTTGTTTTTAAATTAATCTGGTACATAAAATAAGTGAAATTTTAGATGTAATCAATTGAGTAACAATTAAAATAGGAAATACCTAATTATAAACTAAATATCCAAATAGTAACCACTCCTGAATTTAAATACAATGTGAAAGTAAATATTTTAATGATTTTCTTTAAGTTAGATCTGACTGCAATAAGATGTTAAAAAAAACTATTAATTAATTTGGGCTTCTTCTTTTCTTCTTCTTCAAAGATTAAATATTTTATTAAAAGTAATATTGTTAATAATAGAGAGATCAGAATAATTTAGCAGTCAATTACAATACAGTTGTTCCAGTTAAAATAGGTCTAAAAAGATTCTCAATACTTTTATTTGAAAAACAATTTACAGTTGTTATTGAGTACAGAATTTATTTCTGACACTCCCGAGTAATTAGCTACTTCGTCATATAAACTCCTGGATAAAATTTTTCTTTCCCAGGACTCATACAGGAGAGTTTTGTATCCAAATAAATGTCGACCAATATATTTGTAAATCTGATAGGCTATGCATTACTCCATCGCTTTGGTAGCAAAATTATTTTTAATTCAAAGAAATAAAATAGACAATATAGCTTTATTATTGCTTGTTACTGCTATTAGGTATACTAACTTATCAATAGTTTAATGGCTAAAAATAAAAGACTGCTTTCCTGAACATTTATTATTTTGATATTTTGCCTTTTATTTACATCCATTTATGACACTTAAAAACTTTCTAACAATATGTCATTTTTGCAAGATGGCAACGGTTTATATTATTGGATTTATGTTTGCTGGTAGGCGAAAAGATTTCCATCCAAGTTCTGATTTATAACGCCCTGGGCAGATATTACTAAAGTATTTTGATAATTTTTAGTTTCATAAATTCCCTATACTAATAGCCCTATACTATTAGAAGATGTCCAGCCAAGCAGACACTAATAAAGATCAACGTTTTAAGTCACTTTATCACTGGAAAAATTTAACAGAACATTTAACTTCTAAAAAAGTTGGAATGAAAAATAAACATATAGACATTCGTTGTTTTCTAATTAAACAAAGATATAAAAAATCAAACATTCCAGTAATATTTTTTAAAAATCAGCTTAAAAAAATCGAAAAGAAAGAAGAATGAAAAAGAAAGAGATAATGAATCAATTTTTTTTAGCCCTTTTCTAAAAATTGTTCTGCTCGCTTTCTTTCCTCGATCGAAACTGTTTCCGAACCACTTTTCGATAATATCTTCTATACTCAGTTGTTTTTTTTCGCTGTTGCTGTGAAACGAAATGTATGCTAATGTAAATAAAATAGTAAATCTAATAATTTATTACTTTTAAAAAATGTTCAAGACTTATGTAATAATCTGACAGCAATATTTCGAGAAACTGGATATTAGAAGTAGGGGAACTCACCTTTCTACATGCCGTATTTCTCATTTATTAAAAATATATCACTCCCTCCAGATTTTTATTATAACTCGTGGAACAAATGAATGACTTTTGCCTAAGGAATATTTTAAAAATGAGAATTATTTGGTGCGTCTACTACCCAAGCCATTTGACATAACTCATGGTAATTTTGTAAAAGTTAAATATTAAGTACCAGAATCAACCATACAATTTTAACATATTGCATCAAAAATGTATAATAACTACTCCATATTTCTACGTTAATTATACCATAACTATTTTTACCTAATCAGAAAATAGTTCCTACTTATTATAAGAATTACAACATTAATAAATGAATATTTACTTATTCCAATTAGACCGGTTATTACGTAACCTGAAAAAGTATTTATCTTTCATTAATTTAAAAAAAAAAAACTTTTTTTATTTAAATTCTTTAAGGTGAGCCCAGTGACACCGATGGACACTTTTCCATCGATGTTACGATATCGATCCAAGTAAAAACTACCAAAAAATAATTGATGATAATATATTGATAGTTTCTTTAAAAATTACGGAATTTTGTTTGTTTTCCTTTAAATTCCGATTTACGCTTCAGTCAGTTTTAATGTCAGTTCTTACAATAAAAATATTCCATTAGTATTTAATTCTTACATCAGTATATTAAAGAAACAAAAAAATACGTCAAAGATCTTTTTTAACCTTTACTCTCCTTAAGAAAAAACTCACAACTTGACAACTTTAAGTAATCTCGCTGCCAATTGTCATCATTGCAATGGGCAAGGTATTCTTAAGAATGTATGTCACTAGAATAAGTGGTCAGGTAGTGTAGAACCATTACTGGAATCTTGATGCCTATTAGAATAAATGCATGATAGCGCTCTCATGACCAAAACTTTCCGGAGGTAAACTCGCCTCCCATTCGGATCTCCGGGCGGAGGCTGGTCGGGGGGTCTATCAGGCGGATCTAAAACCCTAAAAATCAATTTCTGCAACATCAGAGGCCAATATTAATGCAGTACACCAACACCTGCAATCAAATAAGCCTCACATTCTGGCATTGGCAGAAACAAAGGTGAAACCTTCAACAACAAATGTTCACCTCATTTATCCTGGATACGATCTACACACCCGATTTTGACTAAACTTTGGATTGGCAGTATTTGTCAAGAACGATTTGAGTTGCCAGAGGGAGGAAACGCTTGAACCTGCGGACTTCGACGTCATGTGGTTCAAAATAATAGCCAGTGGTGCCACGAAATTTATCTGCTGTATTTACAGACCATCAAGCGACACCCAATATAGACGGCTCTTTTTGAACCTGGTTGATTGCATTAACCATCTGCAAATTGACTACCCAAGCGCAGAAATCATCGTCATGGGTGATTTTAATGTTCACAGTATCAACTGGCTGCGCTTCTGCAACAAGAACGACGATGAAGGACGAGAAGCTGGGCTATTTGCCACCATATGCGGGCTTACGCAGCTTGTGGAGGAACCTACCAGAATCCCCGATCGAGACGGCGAGTTCGCGAGTCTCCTAGATCTGGTCTTGGCTTCAGACCCTGACTCGTACACTGTATCAGTACATGCCCCCCTAGGAACATCGGACCACAAATTGATAACAGTCTTTTGCCAATTGGAGGTTAAAACGCAGGATCCTCCGATGCCGCGGAAGGTATGGCACTATAAATCAGCAGAGTGGAACCATCTTCGGGAATTTTCTCGCTCATTCCCTTGGAAAGAAGTCTGCTTCAGAACCAATAACATACCAGAATGTGCAAACCAAATTACAGAGACGATCTTGGCAGGAATGGAAGCTTATATACCTTTTTCTACTAAATTCGGATCAAACAACAAGCAATGGTTCAACCTGAATTGCAAAAGGGCAGTAAACACTAAAAACGCAGCATACCGCAAATGGCGTCAACATCCTTCCATCGAAAATCGGAGGAACTTTTTAGCCTCCAGTAATAGCTGCAAGCGAATTATTGATGAATGCAAAGAGAGTCACAACAACAGGATTAAAAACAAACTGCTAAACTGCCCAAATGGAACAAGATCTTTCTGGTCGGTATCGAAAGCCGTTAGTCAAGGATTTGCTAAGTCGACCTTGCCACCCCTAACAGCAGATGATGGTTCTATCGCGGTAACAGCAAGGGAAAAAGCCAACTTACTGGGTAAACTCTTCGCGTCCAATTCTACTCTGCACTCGCAAGGCAAAACACCGCCATATTTGCCAAAGGTGAATTCATCGATGGGAGAAATTTCGTTTCTCCAACGAATTATAAATAAAATTCTTAAAAGCGTAGACACCAACAAAGCTTCTGGACCCGATGGAATTCCAGCCCTAATACTAAAACGTTGTGCAGACGAATTGACTCCTCCCTTATGTAGACTGTTCACGGCATCGTATAAGCAGGGCCAATTTCCAACAAGCTGGAAAACTACTCGAGTGCAAGCTGTACCCAAAAAGGGTAAGTAGACGATGCCCTCCAATTACCGCCCGATTGCACTAGTTCCAGTAATATCGAAGATTATGGAGAAAGCAGTCAACCAACAACTGTTAAGATATCTGGAATCATCTGGACTAATCAGCGATCATCAATACGGCTTCCGAAAGCTTAGATCCACCAGCGATCTTCTGGCTTACGTCACACACTTGTGGACGGAGGCCATGGAGAAGCACGGCAAGTCCCGCGCAGTCGCTCTTGATATTTCCAAGGCATTTGATAGAGTGTGGCATGAGGGACTACTAACCAAGCTCTCCTCAATCGGCATACAAAACTCATTATTGAAAAGTTTTCTTGAACAACGAACAATCCAAGTAGCCGTCGATGGATACCTTTCCGATAAATTTAACATAACGCTGGAGTCCCTCAAGGATGCATTTTATCCCCCACCCTTTTCTTGATATATATCAACGATTTGCTAGGAACCACTGTCAATCCAATCTACAGCTTTGCGGACGATAGCACACTTATTTCTACATTTAAGTCCGCCAAACCAACGACAGCCGCAAGTTCTCAGAATCTTAGGCAGCAACAAGAAGCTTCAACCAACAACGATATTAGAGCAATCTTGGAGTGGGGCAGTAACAATCTGGTCAATTTTAACGCTAAAAAAACGCAGGCCGCAGTATTACGATGAAGACTAACCTTGGTGGCCCGGAGCTGGTTATGGCAGGGAAAACATTGCCAATGAAATCATCTTTACATCTTCTAGGAGTCGAGGTCACCAACAGTGTGTCCTGGCATGACCACGCTGCCGAGGTCGCCAGGGCGGCTTCCAAAAAACTCGGAGTGCTTTTAAAAACGAAAAAACTGTATACACCAGAATAGCTGCTGACTCTTTATAAGGCTCAAATACGCCCTTCCCTCGAGTATTGCTCGCATGTCTGGAGCTCTGCACCCAAGCATAGTTTAAGCCTGCTGGATTCTATACAGAAGAGAGCTATTCGTCTTATCGACAAACCAGAACTGACAAGGAGTCTGGATAGTCTGGAGCACAGGAGAAAGGTGGCTGATCTCTGTTTATTCTACCGTTATTATCACGGTAAGTGCTCCTCTGAGCTGGCAGGCCTGATTCCACCCAGGGCTGTTCCGGCAAGAAGGACGCGTTTAGCAGTTGCGGCTCATCAACATCGAGTCCATCTGCCTACCCCAAGGACGTCGTTGTATCGGGACTCATTCATCTGGAGAACATCTTCTTTGTGGAACGGGCTTCCACCTCACATATTTCCCGACGCATACAACCTACAGCGATTCAAGATAAATGCCCACAAATATCTTCGCGCAAGCACCACTCCAAGAGTGACATAGGACTTTCCTCTTGTGCTTGTGTTTACTATAAAAAAAAAAATAAAATTTTTTTTTTTTTTTAAACTTACTTTTTTTATTCAAATTCTTTAAGGTGAGCCCAGTGATACCGATGGACACTTTACCATCGATGTTACGATATCGATCCAAGTAAAAACTACCAAAAAATAATCGATGATAATATATTGATAGTTTCTTTAAAAATTACGGAATTTTGTTTGCTTTCCTTTATATTCCGATTTACGCTTCAGTCAGTTTTAATGTTAGTTCTTACAATAAAAATACTCCATTAGTAGTTAATTCTTACATCAGTATATTAAATAAACAAAAAAATACGTCAAAGATCTTTTTTAACTTTTACTCTCTTTAAGAAAAAACTCACAACTTGACAACTTTAAGTAATCTCGCTGCCAATTGTCATTATTACAATGGGCAAGGTATTCTTAAGAATGTATGTCACTAGAATAAGTGGTCAGGTAGTGTAGAACCATTACTGGAATCTTGATGCCTATAATACATAGCTGTTAATAATAGATAGATGGTTAAATGATTACCAAGTTAAGACTTTCCCAGCACTTTTATCACTAAGTCATCACTTTTTCGCCATCGCTGTGTTTACTTGAATCAGTGTTAGCTGATTTTATGCATTACAAGTGATTATTCTAAATTAATACTACGTTAAAACTACAACTTCAAACCACCAGTTGTTTCACTGAAAAAATTTCTATCAATGCATTTGAATGGAGACATCTAAATCCAAAAAAAAACGTGGAAATCTATTTAAATGGTTGAGTTTTATTGTTCTTGCTAATATCAATCTCCTCATGAATAAGAAGGCGCTATTGGATTATGCCGTTTATTGTATAGAGGGTGATCATTACATTTCGAAAATGTCATAAGAAAATCCTTAACATTATTGTAATTATCTATAGTCTATTAATTTGTCATTATGTACGGACGCCAGAAAATACCTAGAAATTTTATTTGTAGTCATTAAATGATTTGTGTAAAATTATTCACTCCTAAAAGTGAAATCCCTAATATCACGTTTAAAAAGGTTAATTACATAAGAAGTTAATTAGATGATACAGAAAAACCATAATTTGATGGAATTTTTAGATTTGCTGTTAATACTTACTTACCTAAAACAGATTTTGAAATTCCAATCTCAGATTCAGTGCAGATATTTGAAGGAAAATCTACTGAAACTCGATTAGAAAAACGCCAAAAATTCTTACAGTATGCTGAAAAAGAGCCTAAACATAAATTGCAAATCCTACCAGTTGCATAAGTTAGAGAACAATAGAAGTCTTTTCAAATGCTTCAAGTGATTTAAAACTAGGGAAAGGACGCCTTTTCAATTATTTGGAAGTAAAAAGTTATCCAGGCAAAACATTCTAAGTCGTCCTCGTCCCACTAAAACTAAAGTATCACAAAAACCACTTATAAGAAATTAACTGTATTATATAAAGATTTGTATCTGAGGTTGCTTGATAATAAAGTCATTCCAGACAAAAAAGTCCAGTTGAAAGTCCAAGCAGCGGTCGTCGTTTCGGGCTTGGACGTTTAGAGAAGGACACAATGAATCTTATGTCTCTTGTACCAGTTATGGTCTTACCTCCTATATTATTTTTTATAAAAAGGTTGTGAATTGCCTAATATAAATATTAAAATAATAAATAACAAACCAATGACATCAAAATTTGGTGATAATAATCAAATATACTAATACGTCATTCAATAAGTCTAGGGTCTTGACTTATAACCAGTGAACCTTTGCAATGCCTTTTTTAAAGAACGATTTTTTTTGCTCAAAACTACTTCGCACTTCTTCACAGGAGCAAAATTCTCTTTTCCTGCAAAATTTTTTAGAGGTTTGCAAATCAAGTTCTGTCATGAGAATATGCTGGGTGGTCAAGCATTGGATAGTACTTTTCTCTCTTAAATATAAGAACTTTTATTTAATTTTTTCTTTTGTAAATTTATATTTTGACTAATGATTGTAAAAATTATCCATTAAAATCAATAACTAAAAAACTATGCCTTAAATATTAAATGTAAAAATGCGTTTATAAATTATCTTACAAGGACATAGTTATATGTAGGATTGAAACTCTGGTCATTTATATGATAATTTAATAGCTTAATAATGATAATATTTTAAGAATTTCTAATAATTTTATTACTATTAATAAGAAATCAAATGTAAATAATATCGATTACTTGATACATCTAGAAGCTTTTTTAGATACAAGGAAGTACTAAATACTAGCCGCCTAAACCGCAGAGAATATTTAGTAGGTACCAAATTATTATATTAAATTCCAAATTATAGTCTACGGAAAGGTCAGGAATTCTGAAAAATTTTACAATATTTTAAGTCGATAGTTACAAAATAATTGCAACCTATTAAAAGACTATTTTCAACAAAAGTCCTTCAAAATAAAATAAATGTAGAACTTGAGGTAAAGAACTTGAAGGCATTATAATGGTGATTTTAATCCTCTTAATAATGTACTAATAATTATCAATCTACATATTATAAAAATCTTATGATAAAGAGTCAAATAATTATATTAATAATTATATAATAGGTGCTATAACAAAAGTTCACATTATCCTATTACTTATGCTGTTATAGAAAATAATATACATTTTCTGGTAACAATCTCGAAAAAGAAACCAAATATGGATGTTTGAGAGCGTAAACCAGAGAATACATGAAAAAGGTAAATTTATCAATTTATTTTCAAATACTTCTAACATTTAATTTGTTACTTACATATTGTAAACTAGAGAATTCCAACTAACGTTTTCCTTCATATTAAGCACAGCAAGGTCCGAAAGCCGACAATTTATATGATCTCCAAGTTCCGATTCTTTTACACTAAATAATATAAATAACTGCTGACTTGCTAGAAATTTTTAAACCATTCCTATTTAATTGATTAATTTTAAACGATTCTGATTTCGAATATTTGCGATTTTCTCGCCAAATAATTTTGAACAGAATAAACTACCTGTTTGCGTAAACTGTAGTATATTAACTTGCTGAATAAAATTTGATAGTCTAACACAAATTACAGTCTATCAAGTCAAGGCTAACAGCAATAAGCCTTTTTTGTTTCTATCATTTAAGCATGCATTTTCAAATATAAATGAGCCTGTAGTTCTTTATCCAGTTTGCTATCTATTTAATTAATAATATTTATAAAGATAATTATGGTACCTATACATTATCAATAATTATCCAAAATAGTTTACAAATCCTTCGAATACTGAAAAATGTCTAGAGTTTGTATTAGAAACCTTAACCTTTATTATCTGATTTCATATCTTCTTTTCCATAGATATACCCCGTTTTCTTATGCAAAAAATAAACCTTAAATCTTGGTATCATCTATGAACAGCTTTATTCCATATACATTTCAAAATTATTTTTTTGATAGCTATGGAAGATTAATCGTTTCTCTTTTAATTTTTCTGGAGTAAAGATGGTCATAGCTCGTTTTCTTCATAAAATGTAATTTAATAAAAGATTTTATTATTATTAAGTACAGAGAAAATTGCAGCTCCTGATATTCTACTTGCAATTTATATAAATGTGAGCAATTAGAAGCATTATCTAATTATTTCTTCATTAATATGTCGAGACTCCGAGCAAATTATTTTCCAGTTATCTGGCGTGTTAACTATTTTCATAAAATTGATCGTTGGTCTTCTAACTTTGCACTTTCACTTTCTTTACATAAAATTATTATGCGCTCTTTAATTATTCGAGTTTTCATAGTAAAATATAAATAGTTTAAATCATAAATAGTTTGTCACATCTTACTCCAGTCGCACTTCAATCACTTGCTCTTTTATTAGAAACATTTCCAGATATTATAAGTCTCTCTAAATTATCTTTACCTCGGCGGGCTATATAACCAAAAACCTCAATAACGGACTCTTCAGTTTTATGGTTACTTCAGCAAGCAGATTAATGATAGTTTGGTTTTATTTTAAATTCATTTAAAATAGAAATGTTTTGTTCATTTGCCTCTAACACTACATTTCAAAGGCGTCAATTTTCTGATGTTCAGAAGCACGAAGAGTCCAAGTTTCAGGATAGTATAAAAAATAGAGAAGACAAGAGCTTTAACAGGTCTTATTTGTATGGCGCATTTTGCGATGATTCGGACTTCTGCCTTGCAGTTTCCATTGCTGGTTATAGTAGAACCTAAGTCATTGAAACTGTCAACTAGTTCATATTGGTTTAGAAGGTCTATGAGTATTTTAGTATTTTTTTAATGTTTTAAGCGGACTTTTTTGCTGTCGTGTTCCACGCATTTAAGAAGTTCTACCATTTATTTTCTTTTAAGTTGATGATTTTTTTCTCGGCAATTGTTATACCTCCAGACCGTCCATCTAAGGACTTTCTCATCACAAAGTCACCATGTATATTAAAAACGTCGAGTTACAAGCACGTCGCCTGGCCTCACTCCTCATTCCGCTCTAAATTAGTTTGAGAGTCTTTAGTTTAAATGAACAGTTGCTATATTTGATTCATTGGGGTTCTTTATAAGAGATATCAGATGAACAGGAACTCCCATATTTATCAGGATGGTCCAAAGTGTTACCCGGTTGACACAATCAAGCGGGTTTTGATAATCGACGAAACAAATTATCATGGGTATTTGCTATTCTCTAGATTTTTCAATAAGTTGTCTCAGATTTAGTACTTGATCCCTAGATCCTTTTCCTTTTATAAAGCCTGTCTGTTCTTGGGATATTTGGTGGTCTAAATAGCCTTTCAGTCTAGTTTTTAAGAGGTCTTTGCTGGCGTGAGATTTGAGACAGTGATCGGTAGCACTTGTAGTAGCTCTTTCTTTTATAACGGAACGTATATTAGCTTAGTCAGTTTGCCATTTTCCTGTGTTCTATGTGGCCGTAGAGAAATATGGACGCCCTTTTCACCCAATATTTAAAAAAGTTCTCCTGGTATGGTATCGATTTCTGGGAATTTGTTCTTCTTTAACTTCTTTAGCCAAGATAGTGGAACGGCTCGTTAAGGTGAGGATGGTTTCATTTTTAAATAGGTTTGGCCTATTGAGTCTTCAGCAGTTTGGCTTTCGTGAGTCTGTGAGCACAAATGATGCTATCTTTAGCTTTCTAGAGCACCTGTACAACCGACTGAATGTTGGTGAAGTTGCAGCAGCGGTATTCTATGACTTGTCCAAGGCATTTGACTGCGTTAGTCACAGAGTGTTGCTGATAAAACTGGAGCTCTATGGTTTCAGAGGAACAGCCCTTAAGTGGTTTCGTTCCTACTTATCAAATCGTGTCCAGGCTGTCAAATTTAATGGTGATATCTCTAAGGAACTTAATATAAATGTGGGTGTTCCGCAAGGATCAGTACTTGGTCCTTTACTTTTTCTCATTTATGTGAACGATCTGCCACAACTGCAGGTAACTGGCAAATTTATATTGTTTGCCGATGATACCACCATCCTCTGGCACGACTCTGATATTTCTCAAATGGAGGCCAATATACGTGCAGATTTGTTAAAAATAAAAGACTGGTGTGATGCAAATTTTTTGACATTTAATGTTTCCAAAACAAATATTCTTAATTTTAAATGTAATACAAATGATATATGTTTAAATAATGAAGCCATCACCATGCCACCGTTCAGTAAGTTTTTGGGTCTTTCCATGGACAAGTTCCTTAAATTTGAAGACCATATTGTGAATGTATGTAGAAAAGTCTCATCAGGCTGCTACTCCCTAAGAGTTATTGCCAACAGTCTTAATTTCTCCATCGCCAGATCTGCATACTTCGCGATTATCGAGTCGCACCTTCGATATGTAATTTGCTTTTGGGGTTCATGTTCAAATTCACTTTTTAGTTCAGTGTTTGTACTCCAGAAAAGGGCCATTAGATATCTATGCGGAGCCAAGCCTCGTGACTCATGTCGCCCGCTTTTTGTAAGTCATAATATTTTAACCTTGTGTTGTATTTTTATTTTGGAAACAGTTTGCTTAGTTTTTAGAAAATATAAACAGGAACTCCACTTAGGAAGCCACTATAACACGCGACAAAATTATTTGTTGAGGCTACCCATGCCTTATTTTAAACTTGTCCGTAGCTCTATCATATATGGAGGTAGAAAGCTGTTTAATAAACTTCCACTAGAAATAAGACAACTTAAGACTGAAACAGGCCTACGTACAAGAACGAAAATATTTCTTGTTAGTAAAGCGTACTATAGTTTAGGTGAATTTTTTAATGATTAGCATTTAAGTATTTTTCAAAGTTTTATATAATTTTAAATTATTTTAAATTAGTTTCTCGTTTTTATTCCTTTAATGTACAGTCTATTGGCTTTGTCTACAACTTCTATGTTTATATTGACAATAAAGCATTTTTGAGTTTGAGTTTGAGATTGAATCGCTTCCTTTCTTTGGAAAGTAGTATCGTTGGTTTTCTGGGATAATTACTTGGCCATAAAATCTCTGGTGGAATCTGTTCGTTCCTGTACTAATTTGCTTAGTAGATCCTACACGTTTCTAAGATTTCATCGATATCAGTTTTTACATTTTCTTCCTTGTTCCAAACAGACCAGTTCTGTTGTTTATATTTATACTCTCTTGTTAGCAGTTTTTATTTTGTCAAATAAGTTCCTGGGCTCATTTCTGTTTCCATGTTATTCTATTTCTTTACATATATTGGCGATGTATTTCTCCTTGTTTTTGCGGCATTGTCTTAGGACTTCTTTTGACAAACTTCAATAGGCATGGTCTGCGTCTGCTTCCCGCTTAATCCCTACGTGACATAATTTGTCTCATAGCAATGTTGAAAGAGCTGTAACTTTTTTCATGACACAAAAATCAAATATTAAGTGAACATTTTAAACAAGTTAGTGACGTTTTCTTCTAAAGACCGTAATTAACAATTTTTTTGGGAATCTGATGGAGGAAATTGAATTTTTTTATATAGCAAAACTTTTGTCTGTCAAAATTGTCAAAATTATTGACATATTTTTTCCTCTTACCGGTCGAAAAATAATAGATCTTTGCCTCCAACACATTTCTATTCAGTCTCCAGTAAGCCACAATAGTTTTCGCTTAAGAAGCAGTGGAACAAGTTGAAATATTATAATGTTTGTTACGTACGATAGGGTAATGTGGTAGTTTTATAGGTTAACCCTCTACTGCATGAATTTTCCAAAAAAAAATTTTTTTTCTGGAAAAAATATATTTTTATGCTGTATATCTTATTTTTCGACGTATACGTATTAAAAACATTTTTTTTGTTTTATTTTTTTATTTTTAGCCAAAAAAAGAAATGTTCCCGAAAGGGAACATTATGGATTAAATGGATAATTTTAATTTTTATGTAAGTATAATATTTTAGGAAGTATGGAATTTAACGAAACAGTTTTGTTTTGAATTACAACAAAGATGAACCTTACATTTTAAACATTTAACTCTTGATTTGCCGTTACATTGTGGAAATTTACATCTCTCCCTTTCCACTATCCAGTTTGGCCAATGGCCAACATTATCTAATTGAATTGTCCTGGATGGTCCAGCTTCTTGGCATCTTCTTTTTGGTATAGGTAGAATTTCATTACTTGGTCGTCCCCTTTTATGACTATTTGGAAAGCCTCTATTGCACAACTGCATAGCAAGTTTTGCATAGCAGTTTTGAAAGTCAAAAGTGGTATAATATTGCTTTCTTGTCCAAGTTGTTTTTTAATTTTTTTATCTAATATCCAGGCATTTACGGCAACCACGTCAAGCATATGATAAAATATTCTATGGTACCATTTGCGACTCTTCATTTTTATAGGGTAAAGGCCAAGTAACGAATCCTGGAGATCCACTCCCCCCATGTGTTTAGTATAAACTCGAACAATATCGGGACAATCAATTTCCTTTTTGTATTCTCGGTTTTGAAAAATCTTTTTACTTTTCTAACAGGTTCCGTACCGCAATAGGACGAAGCCAAGGTAACAATTTTATTGTCATACCACTGAACTACTCTTATTTCAGATTTTCCCAAAGTTACTGACTTTTCTTCTATTGTCCCTCTTCCGTTTATTTTCATTTGTTTTTCGGTTTTGGGATTGAAATTTTTAAGGCGGTTCTGTCTAATAGTGCCGACACTTTGAATACTTTTATCCGCTAAGTAAGCTATAAGAGGTAGTGAACAAAAATAGTTATCATAATAAATTTTATGATTTATGTTTGGAGGAACATCTCTGCATAATCGAACAACAACGTTACTTGCTGCTCCTAAATTTGGCTCTCCTTGTATGATCTGCGTTGCATCCTTATCTCCATAAAGCTCAAAGTTATATGAAATTCCTGAAACTCCAGAAAGTACCCACATTTTGTAGCCCCATTTATGAGGTTTCTTTGGGTTATAGGTTTTTAGACTAATCCTTCCTTTGAACGGTATTATTTGTTCGTCGCACGACAAATTTTCTTCCAGAGGCAATTTTTTACAGACAATTTTTATTTCATCCAGAACTGGCATAATTTTATCAATACTTTTATCACTTGTCAAATTATCTGCAAAGTGGATATTCTTTTTTAGCCTTTCGAAGCGGTTTACGGTCATTACATCTGCAATTTGCGGAAATCGAGTGTTTGGGGACCAATGTCTTCTTGTTGTGGGTTGTCGAACGAGAGATGACCAATAAATAATTCCAACAAATCGTTGTAGTTCCTCAACTCCTGTTGTGAAAGGTACATTTGGATTTTTTTGTACACTGTACAGGCAACTTTGGCGAGCAGTTTCTTCAAAAAATTCTTCGGAAAGAAAAAAAGAAAACAATTTATACGGAGTATTCAGTTGCAAAATTGAATCAGGCAACTGTTCACTTCCAAGAAATTGTGTGTTTAGTTCATCTGTGTGGCTGCGTGTCTCTGTCCATTTTATTTGAGATATATCTATATAATTTAGACGTTGTCGTAAGACGGACAATGGTATGTTGTTATCTGGTTCTTCATCGCTGCTAGTAGTGTATAAATCTTCATTTTCTGGCTTAGGGTTCTCCCGAATTTCGTCTTCAGAAAGTTCCGAATCTTCGCTTTCATCAGGAATATTCCTCACGTGAAAAACGGGTTGAAGTTTTTTTCCATAAAAATTTTTGGTACTTATTGGCGTAAAGTCATCTGGATCCATTCTGAAAAAAAAAACAATAATTTAGCTAAAAAATATACTTGTCAAAAAAAAACAAAAATATCTAGTACCGAAGTAATTTCTACGCATAATGTTCCCGGATGGAACAAAAATATAAATATGTTTTTTATTACTTTATTTTCAAGAAGTATTTGAAATAAATGTACCTTATACTAATTTATATACTACAAAATGATATTTTAAAAAAATAGTAATCATTACTTACCTAAAAATATAATTATTTACCACTAAAACTCGCACAAAAACACGTTACGTCTCGTCAGAACAGTAGAAACCAAAATATGGAATATTTTGTCTTGGCCTACCATCTAGTGGGAGAATGACAAAGTTTTAAATAATAATGTTCCCGAGAAGTCACTCCATGCATAAAAACAATATTTTCTTTTGTAAGTTTTATTTAATACAAATTATTGAAAAAAAATGATATTGTTCCCGTTTGGGAACAAAATGCAATAGAGGGTTAAGTTTTATTACAATAATTAAAGCTATTTTACAAATAAAGTAAGATAATATATAAAGTTCGTTTACAACATACGCTGCTGTAATAGTTTAAAAAATGAAGATAATTGTAAAATTATATTAATTTGATCAAAATTTGATTACTACTGGTAATATTATTCGCTTTTTATATCAGATATTTTATTTATGATTGCTTAATATTACAAAATGTTATGAAAAAGTTACATCCGTGAAATCGTTTATAACAAGTTATTATAGACGCTGCTATTAAAGTTAGTTAATAGTCGTGGAATATAGAATAAGTTTGTTGGTTTATATAATAAAACCTAGAAAAAAAGTAAATTTACTTTTAATAAGTGACAAATCAGTCGTGGGCCTAGACCACAAATACTATATAAGAGCATAATTAATAAATGAAGTAAAATAAAAAATTAGATGAAAAATTTTAGAAATATACTATATAGTTTAAGAAAATACATCAAATAATAAATTTTGTATAAGCTAATTATATTATATAAAATTTAAATAAATTCAAATAAGATGTCTTTGATAATTGGATAAAAACCTTTATTTTGTAAAACCTAAGAGCCTGTAATTTGCAAATGAAGTACTTTTGATAATTTGAAACTTCATGTACATCCCAAAAAGTAAATTTATCGGTTGTTAAAATCTAAATAATCACATGTTTTTAAAATCTTATATTAATTAATTCTGTAACACCACATTACCGAGCATTTAAATAATATAAAATGTTACTTGGTCATTTTTAATTATGGTAATTTTCCGAGCGGGTTTTTAATGACTTTCAATTGCTACTGATGTGGTAATTTCTCTGTAAGTGTACAACGAAAGAAATAATATCTAATAATTAATGTTAGAGTTAAAACATATTAAATTCTAAGTTAATCGCTCACCCAAAATATATTTTATAAGACTTTGTTATGCAAAGTAGTTTACCTAATTACACGACATTTTTTATTAATGTAAAAAACTTTTATTGAATGCGCTACTAATCAAAATAATTAACTGTGGAAAGTAAAAACTTGGTTACATGTTTTAGACCAGTAATTATTTAATATGGTGACATTTTATAGGTCAAATAGAAGTCCATAGACATCAAGTCAATATTGTTTTCTTTGTTTTTTTTGTAGTGCATACTCTACAGTACATTACATACTATACTAATATTACTTTTCCAACTCGTCACCTCGTTTTAAGAGGTGATAAAGACATATGGCGAATTAAAGAGAATATATAAATGTTGGTCTTCTTTTAAACAAACAAACAAGCAATGGTTCAACCTGAATTGCAAAAAGGCAGTAAACACTAAAAACGCAGCATATCGCAAATGACGTCAACATCCTTCCATCGAAAATCGGAGGAACTTTTTAGCCTCCAGAAATAGCTGCAAGCGAATTATTGATGAATGCAAAGAGAGTCACAACAACAGGATCAAAAACAAACTGCTAAACTGCCATGGAATGGAACAAGATCTTTCTGGTCGGTATCGAAAGCCGTTAGTCAAGGTTTTGCTAAGTCGGCCTTGCCACCCCTAACAGCAGATGATGGTTCTATCGCGGTAACAGCAAGGGAAAAAGCCAACTTACTGGGTAAACTCTTCGCGTCCAATTCTACTCTGCACTCGCAAGGCAAAACACCGCCATATTTGCCAAGGGTGAATTCATCGATGGGAGAAATTTCGTTTCCCCAACGAATTATAAATAAAATTCTTAAAAGCGTAGACACCAACAAAGCTTCTGGACCCGATGGAATTCCAGCCCTAATCCTAAAACGTTGTGCAGACGAATTGACTCCTCTCTTATGTAGACTGTTCACGGCATCGTATAAGCAGGGCCAATTTACAACAAGCTGAAAAACTGCTCGAGTGCAAGCTGTACCCAAAAAGGGTAAGAAAACGATGCACTCCAATTACCGCCCGATTGCACTAGTTCCAGTAATATCGAAGATTATGGAGAAAGCAGTCAACTAACAACTGTTAAGATATCTGGAATCATCTGGACTAATCAGCGATCATCAATACGGCTTCCGAAAGCTTAGATCCACCGGCGATCTTCTGGCCTACGTCACACACTTGTGGACGGAGGCCATGGAGAAGCACGGCGAGTCCTGCTCAGTCGCTCTTGACATTTCCAAGGCATTTGACAGAGTGTGGCATGAGGGACTACTAACCAAGCTCTCCTCAATCGGCATAAAAACTTATTATTGAATTGGATCAAAAGTTTTCTTGAACAACGAACAATCCAAGTAGCCGTCGATGGATAACTCTCCGACAAATCTAACATTAACGCTAGAGCCCCTCAAGGATGCATTCTATCCCCCACCCTTTTCTTGATATATATCAACGATTTGCTAGGAACCACTGTCAATTCAATCTACAGCTTTGCGGACGATAGCATACTTATTTCCACATTTAAGTCCGCCAAACCAACGACAGCCGCAAGTTCTCAGAATCTTAGGCAGCAACAAGTAGCTTCAACCAACAACGATATTAGAGCAATTTTGGAGCGGAGCAGTAACAATCTGGTCAATTTTAGCGCTAAAAAAATGCAAGCTGCAGTATTTACGATGAAGACTAACCTTGGTGGCCCGGAGCTGGTTATGGCAGGGAAAACATTGCAAATGAAATCATCTTTACATCTTCTAGGAGTCGAGGTCACTAACAGTGTCTCCTGGCATGACCACGTTGCCGAGGTCGCCAGGGCGGCTTCCAAAAACTCGGAGTGCTTTTCAAAACGAAAAAACTGTATACACCAGAACAGCTGCTGACTCTTTATAAGGCTCAAATACGCCTTTCCCTCGAGTATTGCTCGCATGTCTGGAGCTCTGCACCCAAGCATAGCTTAAACCTGCTGGATTCTATACAGAAGAGAGCTATTCGTCTTATCGATAAACCAGAACTGACAAAGAGTCTGGATAGTCTGGAGCACAGGAGAAAGGTGGCTGATCTCTGTTTATTCTACCGTTATTATCATGGTAAGTGCTACTCTGAGCTGGCAGGCCTGATTCCACCCAGGGCTGTGCTGGCAAGAAGGACGCGTCTAGCAGTTGCGGCTCATCAACATCGAGTCTACCTGCCTACCCCAAGGACGTCGCTGTATCGGGACTCATTCATCTGGAGAACATCTCCTTTGTGGAATGGGCTTCCACCTCACATATTTCCCGACGCATACAACTTTCCACCATAAGTTTTTTAAACCAGATCTGTTCTGTCATCACCTTCATCGTCTCTACAAAAAAGTCACAAATAAACGAAACTAATCTAAGTGGCACTCGATAAAATGACTCAAGTCCATTGGAAAAAGCAAAAAAAATACTAAATACTTATATAATCAGGCTTGGTAACTTCAAGTCTTGGTTATTTTTAGGGCTACCCAGAGAATCATTTGACATCTTGAGTTTTTTTCAACCTTAAGGATAATCCGTCATCCTGAATACATCCACCCTGACTTATTATGCCAAGCCCAATATACATGTTACTTCATCCACGTTAACTTTTGGCGTCCCGCATTGGTGTATAAAAATCATTTTGGTTCATACGTGTTTAGCTTGCCCCTTCTAGGTAGCAATATTTTAATACATTTTTTACGAATTTTCTGTCTTAGGCAGATAATTTCAGTTTCATATATAATTAAACTTCATTAAACACTTCTTATTTTCAGTATTTTTCTACTTTTTCGTTTATATTACAAAATTACATGTCACCAAAATTGTTAATTTTGCAGACAGTTCATCATTGGACATCTATCTAATAATAAATGACTTAGATATTATTTCCTTAATCACAAATTCCTCTGTGAACTGCGGCCAGGGCAGATCTCCTTCTTGACCTAGTATTTATCTGTGTCCCGGAAGCCATATAAGATTTACTACTTAGTAAGTGAGGTCCTCCAGTTGTTGCAGTCCTATTAGAATTTCCTCTTTTTTAAAAGTTCATAGCAGCAAATTTCGTAGGTTCTTCTATTATTTCTGGATTATTAATAACGGTATTTACCTGGATAACCGATAGCAAGATGGCGGTATAGCATGAGAAAATTAACCAATTATTATAATTCGAAAAGGAGATGCCTTGTTGACTTATTAAGTAGTCAAGTACAATGCTTTTGAATCTGAGATGAAGATTACCATTGAGGTATCCAATGTTATCATTTAACGGGTTAATGTTACAATTAAATCAAATTTTCCTAGGTGAGAATTGATTTTTCATACATCAATGTTTCCCCTCAATGAAAATGAACAAACATTAATTCAGGAACTTTTATTGCAGTTGTAAGCATTTAACCATAAATATATGATGAACTTACTATTCAAAGATCGAACAATTTAAGAATTAATTATATGTATATGTAATTAAAAAAAAATAAAAACTAGGTACCTTGGCAAGAATGCTTGGCTACGATAAATACGTAACTCTTTTTGTCCCTTACCTCAAACTGCTGTCAAAGCTTACTTCACAGCAATAAAATGATTGAAAATGACAATTGAATGACGTTTATGTACTTTATTTGGTTTAATGGTCTAATTTCTTACGATCGTTCTTTTTTAGATTGTGTACAAAAAAATATTGTACTTATTATAATATACTTGAGTTAACAAGTTTTTTAGATATTAACTAATAAAAAAGAATAGAATTAAACACTCCCTCTTTTTATGCTATTTTATTCAAATAGTAAACAGTTATTCCTAATAAAAAATTCGGAAAAACCGTTGGTGCCTAAATGTTTTCTAAAAATCCACAAAAATTATTAAATAACCCTCGATGCTCACATTTAGCATTTAAACTAAGCACATTATTAATTCAGTTAAAATCATTTTAATTATGTAAGAAATACTTTTTCGCAACTAATAGTTTAAGAATGTCACGATTCCGGTGACGAAGAATAATAAAAATAGCATAGTTTTTATAATGAATTGCAAAAACAAAAAAAAATTATACAACGAATGTTATTTCACGAAATTCACCTAATTAAAGTAAATGTATTTTTACTCATTAAGTGTTATCTCACATGTTTTTTTTAAATAAAAAAATAATTTTATATATATTTATGTCAACATATTTGGACTTTTCAATTAAGGCGTATGTGACTTTTGAATATTAAAGTAATAATATAAATTATATATTCTTATTCATACAAGAAGAATGCGAAGTTCGGTCATTTACCTTAAGAGCATATGAAATGAAATAGAAATTTAAGAAATAAAACGATCTATACCAAAATTGTGCATACTGCTTCACTCTCTGTCTGTCGCTTCGTGTCTCTTTATGTACCTTCAGGAAGACAGTTATAGTCTAAGGGTAGTCAAACTGCTTTTTACATCCTGTCGAAATTAAAGACTTGTGTGTTCATTTTCCCGCGACCAATATCGAGTTTTGCAATATTTGAAATATTTGTCCTAATGTTTTTTTCCAAATGCTGATAATAGTTTTATGGTCCATACTCAATTTTACCCCACTAACAGCTTGATCGTGCCGAATCCACTTCTAAGGCACTACAAACAATTTTTTCCAGTCGTTCTTGCTCCTGGACCCTTTCGATATAAGGTTCTTGCACTTAGTGTGGCATTTATGACAATAGGATGTCTCAGATTTTGAAACTACATTTAATATTAACTTTCTGCAAGGAATCGATCTATTTTCAAATATAATTGTAAACAAATCTCTACATTGTACTGCCGAATTGCCTCCATAACTACCAACTATTTCGGAAGGAGTATAGACAGCCATAATAAGTTAAGAAAAAATAATAGTGCTTTAAAATTTAGCAGTGATGTATGCAGTCACATAGCAAAATGAGGCATGCCGATATTATTGTTGTTACTGTGAAAAATAAAAACAGCAAGTACATATCAGAAGTCCGGAGGCTTCCGCTCATTCTGCTTCCGAGAGGAGGCAGTATTGTCATTATTTTGGATAATGCGTAATCTTTAATTCTCCAACCTGTATAATCGGTATGGTAATAAAACAGATTAACGGAAATCTGTAGGAAATAAGTACATAAGGAAAAAATTAGATGATTTTTTTAAAAACAAAAGATCAGGGCATAAAATGCAAAAACGTGTGGATGAAAAAAAATGAGAAGATGATATTTATCATTTTATTCCCCTAAATTTAAATCACAAAAACCAACAATTATTAGTTAGGTAACACATGAAACTTTTGAAAATGAGCATCGAAGAGTACTTTTACCTAATTCAATCTAACCATTCTATGAGTACCAAGTTGCAGAATATACTTACCTACCTTGGTTTCATTGTGTCTTTATAAATGCCATCGTGATTTCATGATTTATTTACCAAGCAAAATATAATTCAGCTTAAAATTTATCAGGTATTATTTCCTCAAGTTCAAATTAGAAAGGCAGGACCTGTTACATAGTCGGTTAGATAAGAAAGTACAAATGCCCCCCTGAAACGAAAAAAAAAACGAATATTATGTTCAGAATTATTTGCAGTAAGAAAGCAGTCTTGACGAAATCTGGGGCAACCAATACGAGAACAAAATGTCGGTTAAACGCCGATTTTGGTTATATAAGAATAAATCACCTTTATGGTTGCTTATAAATTTACTTTAAGACCGCAAACACGAAACACGGTTAAAATGCCATATATCACAAAGAGAAAAAATTATTACATTTACTTATTCTTATATGCACTTCCTTCTTGAATTGCAATAAGTATAGTAGGTGTGAGGCTAGAGAGTAATGCATGCGTGTTATTAAAATGTGGAATAAACTTGAAGCAACTTATTTTTTTTTTCGGAAGAAAAATTTATCGTTTTTGATTATGGTTAAATATAGTACCAAGAATTATTTTCTTACAAAATTATGACAATAAGTATACCCATACAATATGAATCAACTGGGTAAGCTACTAAAGCTTAGTATTAAAAGCATAGTTGGTGGTCCAATGGAAATATTTTGGTTCAGGTTTTCTAAGGTGTTACATAATACATTCTATTAGAGAATTTAATGATATAAATTATTCCTGTATCTGCGATCCCTCGAACTTAGAGTTGAACAATTTAGAGTTGATTACAGAAACTTCAAATTTATATTTTTGGTTTGTTAATGTATTAATCCGATCAGTTTTGAAAGCGTTTTGCAAACTTTTGGAAAACGGCTTATTTCCCAGTAAGTTTGTGTGGGTTTTTTGTCCAAGGTGAATGCTGTTAAAAATCCCAAAAAAGGACGAATATAGTAGATTCATTATTTTGGCACGACTAAGAATGATGAATAATTATATTTTTTCAATCAGTTTTTTAGTAGCATTTTATTAGATTTTTATATAGTTTCAAAATAATTCTTTCTGGCGTCTCGTAAGCGCGTGTAGCCTAGTTTCCTTAGAGGTACTTTCACCTCGAAGGTTAAAAATAAAGGCACCTCTAAGTACTTCCGCTCCGGACAGTTTGGTAGAAATTTTTTAGTAAAACGAGTCAGTTCAGCATGATACCCCTGTCTTGTAAATCCGAACATTTTATAGCACATGATTCTCATAAGAACTCTCATAGAAATGGATGAAATTCAGTATATTGGCCCTTTCGGCTTCCCGAACGCTGACATTTCTCTCTGACTAAATTCTCACGCAAAGGACAAAAGCTTAAATTACAATGTTGTTTAACGTCAGTGTCATCGGTAGAAAAAGTTCGTAATTTTACCTTTATTACTAATTGGACTTAACTATAATGACCTACAAAACGACGAACTCTTTATCGAAAGTCTTATTTACTTAACATTGTCGTAAGATCGATGAAAAAGAGTTTCAAGATTATTATAATTTTAAGTTTGAGAGCCTTTAACGGGAATAAATTGTTGTGTACACTATGATTAAATCTCACAAGTTGGTTCGATTTCTATTTATTTTAAATTAATCAAAGCCTAAAACAAACACCCGCAGAGTAAATAATAAAATAAAGAACTCAATTATGAACTTTCGAAAAAAAGCTTCCTTCAAACTAAAACAACAGTTGGTTTCCAATGTTTTTTTTTATATTATGTTTTCATATTAGTGCAATCCTGATACGTCTTAAAAGTTGGCGATTGTGATCAGGAGGGTGACAGACCTTTAAAATAAGATCTTTTTCTAGGAAGTAGTCTGTCATACTTTTTTTTGCAGTTTAGTCTTAATTCATTTATAAACACCTTTCCCAAGGTAAATTAAATAATCTCTTGCGCTTCTAACCTGGTAACCGTAACGTCAGAGTATTAATTCATAATGATTATAATGTTAATTTCACACGGTAATATTAAACAATGATACAGGTATTTAGGTCGAAGTTTATAAACATAAAGTATATTTTTTATTTACTTAAACTAAACTCTTTATTTTAAAGTAAGCTAAGTAGAAGAAAACATTAAATAGCTAGGTATGGGCTTATTGTAAACATAAGCTTTAAAAATAATCACTGAACGCTATATATAACACGAAATATGCATATACTTTGGGTTATTTGGGAAGTGAAAGTGATTATTTTTCATGGGTCAAGGTCTGCCTGTGAAAATTAAAGTGGCAAATGAATAAATGTTGGATGGATTTTATACATTTCTTAATTAACTATACGGACCTAACAATAAATAATTTTTCGTTACCCAAATACGTTCTCGCGCATAACTTAATAGCATATGAAACTCATTATTTTAGAAATTTTCTATACACATATTTTTTTTTATCAACTGATTACAATATAACCAATCGTTTCCCGGTCAACGCCATTTACTTTGATCTTAGCAAAGCAATCGATAGTAGATTATTCAATAATGTTAAATAAAATGTTTGTAGTCAGCGTGGGTGACATTCTCTTAAAGTTTAAAGTGGGTTACCTTCTATCTAACTGGCCACAAATGTAACAATTCCATAATTGGATTTACTTTTGAAAAAATTTGAATATCATCTGAGTTGCCCAGTTTCAAATCGCTATACCAATCGGAGCTATTGAAAATTGTCCCATAAATAAAAGGATGAAGTATGATTTGACTTTTGATAAATTTTGGTAATCTAAAAATATAGATGATTGATCGTTAATTTCCATTATAAAAAATAAAAGCCAAATTGCATGCAAAGAGAGGGAGAGAGAAAGAATATTTAGAATGACTTATTTTGTCAGTACAAATATTAAAATGTAACCTTTTTAATGTCCAACTCTTTAAATCTCACTACGTAAGTATGGCACTAGTTTACTGAAGTCAAACTTTCCAATTTCTACTTCAAAAGCGTTATATAAAAAATAGTTATAAAATATTACGTAAGATATTTCTCCTTATCCAGGCCAATATGAATAATATTTGATTTCTTGATTTAATTAGCGATATTTTCTAGAAAACTACAAAGGAATTTATTATATTAAAGTCAAGGATAATATTTAACAAAAATACATGACTTGATAGTGCTACGTAACATTTTACAATTCTTAGCGTCAAGGCGAAACTATGCGAGATTTGGCATTTAAAGTATTATTGTTGGAAAATTAGTGATCATAATTCATTTATACACTTTTTCTTGTAAAAATCTCAAATGGAATAGGATATGTGAAAAAAAAATAAAAAAATTTGCTCTTTTTTCCTCCTTATGTTCGTACCTCCCTAAGTTTCTTTGAAAAGACTGTTCTCGCATCCGGCCTGGTTGGCAGAATAGCTTCCGTTACCACCGGCTAGCGGTAGGAAAACAGTAGAAAGGAAAGAAAATTACAAATAATAACGCCTAAGGGCCTGTATATTAACCAACATCTAAAGTCAACCTGGAAAAAGCGTTAAATAATATGAAATGCACAGTCTTATTCATGGTGGGAACAACAATATAACAGAAGGAAACTACATATCACTGAAATGGCCAAAAAATCCCTAATCCCTAATCTACTTTCAACAAAGTTTATTTAAGCCCAATGGTAGATAATGTCTACCAATATCTACTAATTTTGCTAAAAAATTTGAATTGCTTTAAAGAATATCCATCGACAGCAACAAAACCAATTAAAACTCACCACACTGAAAGAGATCAAGGGGATGTTCACTATATTACTCAGATATAATTATTTTCCTTTCTACTTGCAACATCACTAGCTGGAGGACATAATCAACTGCTTATAGCTATGCTATTAAAATTTACTAACCTCTGAAACAATTAGCTCAATATCAATAAACTAATTAAAAAATTATCTGAATCAGCGGGGTTTGAATTTGGACTTATCTGTGCACAATACGACAGAATGTGGTATATAGTGTGTGATACTTATCCTGATAGAGCAAACTATACAGATTTAAAAATTAACGATTTTATAGGATCTTTTGCTTATCACTAATTTCAAAGCAATATGTATTTAATTATTTCAGAATAAATAGCACAGCCGTTTCTTTTGGATAACAAATTACAAATATTACAATCACATTTTTTGTGCTTAAAGCTGCACATTTGTAGGCTTGTAACAATTAATTTTTTTAAAGTAAAAACAATTTTTAAAATATAAACGTTCCATACCAACAATGATTGTTGTTTTATTAGTGAAGGTCGTACATACGGGTGTGGCGTTGAAAGTGGCCTTCCGTTTACTAACATGTATCCGTGTGGACGGTATATTGTTTTGACCATAAAAAATCAATATCGGTTGCGTGGTTTCGTAACTAAACTCTAGCCTAGATTCTCATAATAACGCCAAGGACTTGCAATAAACGTTTCTTAATGTTAAAGTATCTCTCTAGTCCTTAATAACACAATATTTCCTTTTTAATTGTCAAAATGTTTATGTAAGTTCTTAATTTTTTTTTGCGATTAAGGTCTTGACGCAAACTAAATAACTGGTTTGAAAGGTTTTTTCGTTTAATTTGCAGGTAGTAATAGGAAGTATCAGTTGTGATCAATCAGATTTATGTAGAAATGCTAAGATTTTAAAAAACGTATTCCACTATATTTCACATGCGCCATATGTTTCTTAATTGATCTTCTGGTTTGTCCAATGTATTTCTTTGTAAAAAAAATTATATATACTTTGTCATTTGAATTTTCTAAAAGAACTTGTATAGCTGAGCTTTGATGGATGAATTGCAGACTAAATATTTGAACTTATATTTAAGTCTCTTGTTAAAATGGGATCAAATAGACTTACAACGATTGGACAGACTGAGCAAGTTTCAAATCTTTTTGAAATATGGTAGGGTTTTTGTTAATAAAACTAACTACAAGTCAGTAAAAATTCTATCCAACTCAAAAATGGTTAACGTTTAATAAGAAAGGCATTAGGTGGTTGGAATTCCGTGTGTTTCACCCTACCGAAATCAGGCTAGTAGGATATACATGTCGGATGCATTGTATAATAAAGCATTATTTTTTTTTAATAAAAACTTTTCTTAATATTGCAGTGATGGGATTGTACCAATTTTAAAGTAACTGATAAAGTAAGAATACGTAAATTTTTGTCAAAAAGTTTGCTAAATTGTGATGTTAAAAGTGTTTACTTTGGTGTGTAAGTGCCAAAGAAGTAATGTCAAAGTGTCTATTTCTCAACCAAAAAGGACCTACAAAAGTAATATCATGAATAATAATTAACCAAATTAGTGGATAAGAGGTGACAAAGTTATTTGACTAAATATATTGATTTTTTACTATCAATGTTTACAAAAAGACAAAGCCTACAATTTTGTCGGTGTATAAAGACCTAAAAAATTCTCATACGTATTTACATATTCGATAGCATATATGTTTTTTGTTGGATTATATCTACAGTTTAATAATGTTAGTTGGGTAAGAAAAGTGCAACCCTATAATATATTGTTAAGTTTAATAATTTATAGATTATCGATATTATTATTTTGTAGATATAGACATTTCCTTTTTTAAATTAAAATACAAAAGAGTTTTAAAACTTTCCAAAGCGGATATTTTACACATATAATAACTGTATATGGGCTTATTGAATTAATTTTTATTAATTACTATTATTATTTACTTTAATTACTAGTATTATATTGTTATTGTTAGAAAGGCTCTACATATTATTTGAAGTTTAACATGAGTTCTGATTCGAGTTCAAGTTCAGATGATTATGATTATAAGCTAGGTCCAAACCATAAAAATGCCACACATAAATCGAAAAGTTCGAATAAAACGCGAAAACCAACAGTGAGACCTAGAGTAGACGTTGCACGACAAATGACGGTTCATAATGGTCAACAGCTCTGCTCTTCGCAGTCTCTTACGCCACCCAGGCAGAATCTGGTTCCGCAAGACTCTATTATACAAAGTAGGTATATCGGGACATGAAGAAACTGTTTTACGACTAGAAGGTCTAGTTGAAACTGAATAGAGGATCGAGCTGAAAGTCAGCTTAAGCCAACAAAAGTCTACTTTGATCCCAAAACTATACCAGAGTTTGAACCCGGAGACGCTAATCTATGTGTCACGAAATGAATAGCGAAGAATAAACAAATTGCAGAGTTAAATGGTTGGGACAATGACATAAAAATATTTTACATCCAAATTGACCAGTGTTGCTAAAAAACGGCTTAACAATTTAAGTACTTATAATTTAACTTGGCAAGAGTGGAAAGAATTACTTGTTACTAGTTTTCCTGACTATCAAGATTTTGCTGTAATTTTACGAAAAATGTTGCTGCGGAATAAGTTACCAGAAGTAAACTGGAAAAAGTACTATTTTGACAAAATGGATCTTATAAACGCTTGTGATTTAAAAGGGCGAAGAGCCGTTGATTGTGTCATCGATGGAACAAGTGATGTATCTATAAGAACTGGGGCAAAAGCAGGACGATATGATACTCCTGAGAAGTTTTATGGCAAATATTTATCTACATTAAGGACTGATCGCTTTTTCGATATACGTTATTAGATCCGTCATGCACCTAGTTATCACAAATTTTCCGGAACAAGTGCATCAGAATTTTCGTCAAAACCAACGGTACTGGGAAAGAGATCGTTTAGGCCCAAACAAAGACAGAAAGAGCCTGATTTAAAACAGAGATGTTTCAATTGTCGTGAAGACTTCTATTTATCTCCAAAATGTCCATAGCCAAAAGTTGACTAGGTCATACTGAAAGTCAGTGTAGAGGACCTCAAAAAAAGGATTTTGGCAATATTTTAGTAGAAAACAATTTCTCTGCTAATCAATACTATTTTTTTGATTGTTTTGTCAACTCCAACTGTTGCAACGAGAACCTATGTCGATACAGGCTGCGGTGCAGTCTTAGTTAAAGAGAGTACTGCTAAGCAAGCACAACTATGTTATGTTAGCCAAGTTCTTTAATTATGACAGGTTATGGCGGATCTAGTATATCTGCGATAGGACAAGGACACGTCAAGATTAATATTGACCTTATTGAAACTGATTTATTTGGTTGTACCAGATAGTGTTCAAAATATTTCAGTAATAGTTGGAGAAAGTTTGTTGAACCAACCACAAGTTTTGGTTATAGTTTCTGGAAATTCTATTAGAATTCTTTCAAAGTCTTCTGATATGCATGAAATCTTAAAGTTTCCTTTTAGAAAAATGTCTATATGGGCAAAAGAAGATGTGATTATATCACCGAAAATATGGCTCTATAGAAATAACATTACTTGGTTTTATAACAAGTCACGTTTACGTTTCTGGAGGTCCGCGTTCTTTGCCTTCAAATGAATATTTTGTATCAGAATTTATCGCCAATGGACAAACAGGTGTATTTAAATTTCCAATGTATTAAACTGTGATCTTAAAATTAGAAAAAATAAAATTCTGGTAAGATCAGTTAACTGTTGTAAAGAAATGGAATTCTCTACCTTGAACGTTCTGTTGAGTGAGGTAATCGAAAGTCATATACCTTTCACAACTAGTGATATTTCCTATAATAAAAATTTAACTTCAGAACAGATAACTGATTTGTTAAACGAGTTTCAAGACTGCTTTGCACAAAGTACTAAAGAGATTGGTAAAACTGATGTTTTAAAAATTAAAATAAACCTCTCAAATGATAGTCCTGTTGTATATAGACTTTACAGTCTTTCTCACAGCGAACGAAACATTGTGAAGGATATAGTTAACTATCTTCTAGAGAATAATGTAGTCCGAGAGTCAAATTCGCCTTACGCAAGCCCGATTTTGTTAGTGAAGGACAAGACTGGAGAATATAGAATGGTAGTAGACTATCGGGCTTTAAACTCAAAAACTGTAAAAAAAAAAGATTTCCCTTGCCTCGTGTAGATAATTTTCTGGAAAACTTAAGAGCTGCTCCTATTTTACTAGCCTTGATTTAGCAAGTGGATACCCCCAAATCAAGATTGATACAGAATCAATTCTAAAGACAGCGTTTGTAACGCCGGATGAACATTATGAATGCGTTCGAATGCTATTTGGCATTGTTGCAAACGGACCAGCAGTTTTTCAGAGAGCTATTAATACAATATTGGGAAACATGAGATATGGGAAAGCTCTGGCTTACATGGATGATGTTCTTTTACTAAGTAAAAGCTTTCAAAAAGTTTACAGAATCTTAAAAATGTATTACAAATACTGCAAAATGCCGCCTTGACATTAAGGTTATCTAAATATAATTTCTTTTTATCAAAAGTTAATTTTCTTGGTAACGAAATTAGCTAAGATGGCATACAACCTGGAAAAAGAAATACAGAAGCTGTGTCTAAGTATCCGGTACCAACGGACGTACACACCGTGAGATAGTTGTTAGGACTGACTAGCTATTTTAGAGGATTTTGCTACAATAGTTAGACCTCTTACATCTTTAACAAAAAAAGAAGTAGAGTTTAATTAGTCTGAAGAACAGCAACGTGCTTCTAACCTGCTTAAAGAAAAGCTTGTGAGTAGACCAATTTTAGCAATATATGATCCAGAATTGCAAACAGAGGTCTATTGCAATGCTTCAAAGTGGGGCATTGGGAGTATTCTTCTGCAAAAACAAAATAATGGTTTTATATTATAATGCATATACAGGGTGTTTCAGAACTATGGGATCAAACTTCTGGGGGTTGTTCAGTGCAACAGAAGAATCCATTTGGGTATAGGAACCCATGTCCGGAAATGCGTCACTACGCCACTACGGCCCTAAGACGCGTTAAAATTTATTAAAAAAAACATTAAGACAGGCATGTTTAAGACCAAGATGCATGATGCTGGTGTTGCTCGAACCGTAAGAACGGTCGAATTTGAAGAAGAGGTGCGAGTTACCGATGAACCATCAAATAGTACACGTGACGTCGCTAAGAATATGAATACGAGTAACGCTTCTGTCTGGCGGGTACTACACGAGCAACAACTCCATCCTTACCACTTCCAGAAAGTTCAAGGTATGACTGCAGCCGATTATCATCCTAGAGTTCAATTTTGTCGATGGCTTCTGGATCACATAATTGCACAACCAAATTTTTTACGATATGTTTTGTGGACCGATGAAGCCTCTTTCCCAAGAGACGATATTTTTAATAGTAGGAATAGCCATGTTTGGGACGAAGAAAATCCTTATACAATTTTTCCAAGAAAACATCAGAATCGTTGGTCTGTCAACGTATAACGGGCAGGCATTGTTGATGATTATTTAATTGAGCCATACCTTCTACCGGAACGGTTACCAGGACCTATTTATCTGCGTTTCTTGAAGGAGGTTCTCCCAGAACTCCTTGAAAATGTTCCACTAAACGTTAGACAGCAAATGTGGTTTCAGCATGATGGAGCGCCGGCTCACTTTGCTGTACAAGTACGCGAGTATTTGGCTCAGCGGTTTGGGCACCGTTGGTGGAGAAGTTTTTTGGCCTCCTAGGTCACCCGATTTAACGTCGCTCGATTTTTTCTTGTGGGGACATGTAAAGTCTTTAGTCTACGAAACTCCAGTAGAATCAGAGCTAGACTTAATTGGACGAATAACAGCAGCATTTGAAATCATTTAAAACGAGGATCAAATTTTTAGTATAGTCCGCCAAAATCATGTGCGGCGTTTAAATCGGTGTATTGAGGTTGGAGGAAGATATTTTGAACAATAATTATTGTGATGGTATCATATACAAAAGGTAAAAAAAAAGGAATGAGATCCTATTTAGGTAATTAATATTTTTTCTAAATTTAAACGCGTCTTAGGGCCATAGTGGCGTAGTGACACATTTCCGGACATGGGTTCCTATACTCAAATGGATTCTACTGTTGCACTGAGCAACCCCTAGAAGTTTGATCCCATAGTTCTGAAACACCTTGTTTTCTCAAGGCAAACGACAAAAGATGAACAACGTTACCATTCATACGAATTAGAGACACTTGACGTAGTGGAAGGCCTAAAACACTTTAGAGTTTATCTGATTGGAATTAGTTTTAAAGTACTTACTGATTGTAATGCTATAAGGACGACATTAACTAAAAGAGATTTGATACCAAGAATTGGACGGTGATGGTTCTCAATCCAAGAATATAACTTTGATGTTGAATTGATTTGATTGTTTGTTGACCCTGGTGTTAAGATGGCACATATTGACGCATCGTCGTAATCCAATTTTTCATCCAGAAACAAAAGATGATAGAAGACTTGTCACACCTATTTGCGAGGTTAATATAAGTCACGAGAATTTAACGGCCCAACTTCAAGACGTTCGATGCGCATTTCTGTTGGAGACCCTTAAGAAGGTGCCTCAAGATGCGAAAGATTAAAAAGTGCATAAAAAATATTGCCAAGTAAATAATATTCTGTATTGTAAATCTGAAACGGGGAATAAATGGTTAGTAGCGCGAAGGAAAATACTGATGCATTTTCAGGATGGTAATGGTTACCTGGCTTTAGATAAGACGTCATCAACGCTCTCTAAAAACTATTGGTTTCCTGGTATGCGTAGATATATAAAAATATATTTCTAGTTGCCTTGAATGTTTATATAATAAAGAATCTGGAGGCAAGCAACCAGGGTATTTAAATCCAATTTAAAAGATTGCAGAACCGTTTCATACTTTGCATATCGATCAATCTAAATGTAAAAATAGCTCTCTCATCGTATGGACCAAAGTGGGTCCAGTTCTTAATTTTTTAGACGAGGTTATAGCCAATTTTGGGCTACCAAGGAGAATAATAAGCGACCGTGGTTTTTGTTATACTGCACGCAAATTTGAAGAATATTGTAAAAACTTAAACATTAAACACGTACTTAATGCAACAGCTACCCCAAGAGCAAATGAACAGGTCGAAAGGTATAATAGAACAAATTTATCATCATTGTCAGCCAGAATTGATGAAGAAGATAGATGGGACGAACAAGTTCCAAAGCAAAATGGGGTTTCAACACAAATGTCAATTAAATAACAAAAAAGTCGCCTTATGAACTTTTATTTGGATATACGCCAAGAGGTGTAGAAAATGCTTTATTGGATAAAAAGGTCATCGAACCAAGTTATGATGATAATTTACCAGAAACTTAAGAAATCGTCAGTAAAAGAACTGCTGACGAACAAAGCAAAAGTAAAGCACGATTTGATATCAAACGTTGGACGGGCAATAAGTAAGCTCTGACGAGTCTGAAGTGGAAAATAGCCAACACAATAAGGTGGAATGAAGTGAGTGTGTAATTTGGTTTTCTTTTGTGACAGTCTAAATTGCCATATATTTCATTGATTCAATTTTTACTTAAATTTTCTTGGTTAAGACTAGACCACTCTGTATATATATTGTACGCTATGCTTTATTTTGTAAAACTTCCTAGAAAGGCTGTTAGAACTCGTTCAACAGCCCTTTTTTAGATTGTCCCCTCTCAGGAAATTTTTCTTCCCATAATCCTTGAAATAAAAGCGAATTCTTGTCACTTGTTATACCTAAAACAAAAATAAAATCCAACATGTTTATTTGTTAAAAAAAATAATTGAGATATTAAGTCTGTCCCTAAAAAAATTAGGATTTAGCCAAAACAACTATTTAATAATCTTATATAACTGGAACCAACTTTTTTATTTTGCCTGATCTAAATACTGATCACTTGAACAAGATGCAAAATATATACAATATTATATAGTTGGGAAAAGATATACTTATTATATTTTATCATAAAGAAATGTAAAATAAATAGAGCAAATAACAATCATCTGATAAATGTTTAAATATTAACATATGTGCAATTAAACGGAACACTGATTCAGAAAAATAAAAAAGCTCGAGAACAATAAAGCCGATAAGACTAGATGATCTGAAAAACCCAACAATAATGGCGATTTATTCTGCATCGTTCATAGTTTTAATTAATGTTAATCATTATTTACAAATATATATTTCTTATAAATTAACAGATATTATGTAAATACATGCAATAAAGATTTTAAGTTATGCTAAGATTTTGTTAATTTTGGGTATATATGCAAATTAAGTAAACATAAAAATAATACCCATCCATGAAAAAAAAATTGATTAATGAATTTTGGTAATCTCTCTTTTGGTAGGTAGGTTTTTGAAAAGTGCATTTAGAGGATAGAAAGAAAAAAAAATTCTTGAAGTCAAATTATGGCCATTTATTATCCATTTTACAGGTGTGGAATTAAAAAAGTACTATTAAGCTTTTTTTTTTAAATCTAATTACGGATTTATATTAATCCTTACTTTAAACCTATCTGTGCAGATTTTTATTATTCATAAATATAAGTTATCATAAGTGAGATCATTTATTAGTATCCAGATCTTCGCCTATTATTATTTTTAGTTTCCTTTAGCATCCTGATTAGGATCTTCAAATAATTGATATTTCTTGTTTGTCGTTAGGTCTAGGTAAATTAAATTGAATTTAATTGTGGATCCTGAAGTAATATTATATAGACTTTTTTTTTTAAATATATTTTTTAAATAATGATTAGCATTACTTATTCAATCTCTCTCTCATCACTAGCAAGTTTATTAAAAAAATATAACTAAGCTCCATTATGCAAATGGCAATAATAACCCAAAATAATTATGTCGTTTAGTGTCTTACGTAGAAACAAGAGTTTATACCTATTAAAGGTGCTTAATTATAACAGCTTTTTATTCGGCGGACTCTAGCATAATTAAAATTGAATGATTTAGTATTATTCGTAAAATATATACTAGTTTAAGTATATAGTTTATAGACCGTTAATAATTCCATCATGCATCAGAGCTTTGCTATAATTAGCCAATAAATGGTTTACTTAAATATATACATATATATAATTCTAAACTGTTTTAAATTTTTAAGAACCACTGAATAATTTCCAAAGAACGTGCGCGTACTATAAAAAAAATCTTTTATCAGAAAATTATTGCCACTAACGATGCTTGCAGAAGAGCTGTGGTATTCAATATAAAGGTCTATAATACATCAAAAATTCTATCAAGAATAGAGGAACGCCACTAAAGTCTAAAATAAAAGCAGACATACCATCGATAAACGCACAATTTATTACAACCCACAGTGGCTGTTCGTAGTTATTAGAAAAGAAGAGGCGACACAGCCTCTAGGTATTTTATCTTTTGTGCATGATATAATTTATCGTCTTAAGACAGTAAAGACAGCTGTTTTGAATTATTGCTAGATTATATCTTAGCAATTGCGAACCATTTATTATTTTATCCTTACTTGCATTCTTGCAAAGCTACTACCTCCAGAAGTTTTAATTGTTATGAAATTTATAATGATGAGAATGATAAAATATAATAAAACATATGCTAGTTTATTTGCAGTTGAAGATTTTTAGAAAGATTTGATCTTTTATGACAGATCGCATGATTCGAACATCCAAGCAAAACTATTTTTTGTATTACTTACCAAAGTACGTAAGCACACAAGGCTTCTATTTATTTATTATTATTGTATTCTTGAAATGTATAAATTGTCATCTTTTGATGATGATTTTTGGGAAATGTATTTCTTTTCCTTTCTCTTCTAGAAATACTGGGATTTCCTTGAGAAACCGCTTTTAATTTCCCATATTTTCTAGTCTAGAAAGAAGATATTTTTCCCCGATTAGAGAGCGAGATAGAATACTTACACTATACAAGGTAACCACCTTGTAACCGACCTGCAAATGAACGAAGTTGACATCTAATTCCGGTATAACCAGAAATACCGAAATTATCAAAATATTTTAGTTTTGGTGTATCCCCCAATGACCCTGTCATGTTACACAATTTTCAATATTTTCCTATTTATAGTTTTCTTATAATAATTTGTTTCAAAATAATTGACAAAATAACCTCGCATTTATAAACCTTTACCATCAACTCTACGCGGGGGTGACAGCCACCCTTAAAATTTTAAATGGGAATTGGGGTCGAGTGATACCTCATTTTAAAGGTCTTTTCATGTAGTTTCTAATGACGAAGTTTTAACTTGCTGTTTTTAGATTTTATGATATTACAGCTTAAAGTGTAAGCTTAGTATGAAACAGAAAATTGTATGAATTACTATCGTAACTTGAGAAATTTTGTGCTTATAACATAAATTCCAAAATTCTTCCTATTTTACATAATGCTAATATACTTAATTACTACTTTCCTCATTGTAATAGTTTACCTGATAGCACTTCAAATTACCTCATTCATTTTTATCAGAATGTTATTAATAATAAGCTTAATTTTAGATTAATAGATGAATCAACTCTAGTAAACCTAATGATTTTAATAAGTACTAACTCTATTGGAGAAGATGTTCTTTCTATAAGAGATTTAACCTCATGTTTACCTTTTTGCAAAAAAACACTTCTAAATATCATTAATACATGTATTTTGGAAAATAAATTTCTTGACTAGAAAATATGTTTCCGATAGCAGGGAGTTTAAAGATTTAAGACCTATTAGTATTCTACCGATTGTAATAATAGAAGTTTGTAATAATAGAATTTTGTGATGGTGCTGCGGGTAAGTTAAATGATATTTTACAGGATTGCCTTGATTTGTATGTTCCTAAAAAGAGACTAAGGTCTTCATATTTTCCTAAATGGTTTAGTCCTTTACTTAAAGACTTAATTTGTAAAAAGAAGGCTACACACAGGAAATATACGTCTACTCCCTCACCTGACTCTTATGCTCGTTTTTTGACCCTTAGATCTCGATGTAAAGTAGAACACGATCGTTGCTTTATAGTAGAGAGGTCAGTGGTGGATGAAAGTCGTTACTTTTGGAGGTTTGTCAATGACAAAAAAAAGAGCAATGCATTTCCAAATTCGATGTTTTTGGGCCAAGAAATGGCAAAGTCTAGGGAAGCAATTACTGATTTGTTTGCAAAGTTTTTTGCTACAGTTTACGACAACTCTACTTATCCCATTCCTGATTCTCTTGAATTTGGTTCCCAGAATATTATTATTGGACGCTTCACTCTCTCGGAGGTATTTTCTAAGATCCATAAATTACCTAACAAGTTTATTTGTGGGCCAAGTAATATACCTAATGTCTTTTTAAAGAACTGTATTTATACAATTAGTAGGCCTCTCCAGATGATCTTTAATATGTCTTTGCAAGACTCTACCTTTCCAGAAGCTTCGAAGCACAGTTTCATCATGCCGATATTTAAGGCTGGCAATAGGGGGGATTTTGCCAATTATCGTGGAGTATGTATTCAAAACTCATTTGCCAAATTGTTTGATAGTTTGGTTTGCGGTCAGCTAACATGGCAATGCAAAGAAGTCATTAGTGAAAAACACTCAGATTCTCTTCTGGGAAATCCACAACCAGCAGTTTGGTTCAATACGAGTGTCATCTGTTGGGGGCTTTAGAGAGGGGGGTTCAGACTGATGCGGTCTATACCGACTTTTCCAAGGCCTTCGAGAGGGTGAACTTTAGGTCTCTTGCTGGCCAAGTTGGAAAGTACTGGTTTTCATGACTCCCTCTTAAAATGGCTATAGAGTTTCCTGATAGGAAGAACTCAGAGTGTGAAGGTGCATGGCTGTACTTCTGCACCTACTAATGTAGTCTCAGGGGTTCCTCAGGGATCTCACTGTGCCATTCTGCTCTTCGATCTATTTGTGAATGATATTGTTAATGTGATCAATCATGATGACCTGAAGCTCTACATGCAGATTAAGCAGGTGAATGAAATAGCCAAACTTCAGGAAGACCTTGATGCTTTGTGTGAGTGGTCAGTGATGAACGGATTGAGGCTCAATATTTCCAAGTATTGCTACATATCATTTTATAGAGGTTCGAAGAGATTTAATTCTACATATAGTATCCTTGGTAAGTCCTTGCAGTATGTGAATGTAGTCAAGGATTTAGGCGTGTGGTTTGATGAGCATCTGAGATTTGCTCATCATATCTCTAAAATAACTTTAAAGGGACTAAGAATGTTGGGTGCTATAAACAGGTATAGTTCACATCTCTCTCTGCAAGACTATATACTCCTTTTTGTCTCACTGGTTAGATCTAATCTTGAATTCTCTTCAGTAGTGTGGTCTCCTCTATATAAGAATTCAATAGATATGATTGAGAGAGTGCAAGATGGATTTTTACTGTGTGCTGCATTTAGAATGGGCATTAGCTTTGACGAGTACCATCGTGAGGACATGATAGTAAGACTTAACCTGGATACATTGGCCAAAAGGCGTGTGACGCTGATCTTTGTTTTGTCCTTAAGCTGGTTAATAGCATGATCTTTCTAAAGTGAGTCTCAATGGACTCAATGTTCCAAATAGAACTCTACGCAATTTTGACCTTTGCCATGTTCCTATGCACAAAACTGAATATGGCCGTCATTCTCCTATCGATAGATCTCTGAGTGTCTTAAACGCATATATATATATACATATATATACATACGTACATATATATATATATATATATATATATATATATATATATATATATATATATATATATATACAAAAGTCTTAAACGCTATATATATATAAATAGTCAAAGATAATATTAATGTATTACATGAGAAGTATTTAGTTTTGGCTGCAATATGACGCTTTAGATTTTGTAGATCGCTTAGACGCATATAAGCTACTATTAACAAATAAAACCTAAATTTTTGGCTTTACCCACTATTGGTACATTTGTAATTTGAATTTTTAAAGCATATTTTTTTTTTTATTAAGTTTACGGGAATCCTCATTTTACAAAATAAATTATTACATAATAGATAACTTTATCTTCACTCTTATCAAAACCCATAATTAAAACTGGGCAACCACCGTATCTAAAAGAGCTATTTAATATTTGTGATCACTCCCACAATACTAAATATTTTAATTTCTATTGAATAGACCAACATTGTACAGCCGCGTATTAGCGATCTTTCAGCTTTGTTGCTATTCAAATGTAGAATCATTTGCCTGCTTATGCAAAAAATTATAATTTTTATAGATTAAAAAAATATATTAAAAGAATTCTTTAAGCCTTCCTGTTCTGTTCGTTGCCTGCCCTTGCTTTTAGCATCCACATTGCGTTTTTTTTAGTTAAAAAAAGGAAATACATATATATGTTCAAATTAAAATATATTTTCTAAGGGCGCATCGTACAAGTCCTTTTATATTTAAAGTGGATTTATGTATCGGTTCTTTTAAAATCAAGGTGCATACCTATTTGCTAGAAAATTAACATTGTAAATTTAGTAATTGACGTTTTGTATTTTTATTTTCTTAGGCAAATAAATATTTTTTGAATTTAAATTTGTATAAATCAGAAAAAAACTAATAAAACAAATGTTATAAAGTATCAGAAAATATGCTTTAAATAATTTTTAAATTTACCAATTTTGGAATTTTCTCATTTGCTTACCAGCCTTACAATCTACCTGAGAAAAAGATTTATTAATGCCATAATTAGTTCTTTAGAAGAGTGTAAAGAAACTGTTAGATAGCCTATTTCCAGTTCTTAATATAATCAAGGAAAATAGCTGAAAACAGTAAATCGCAGCATTGATAATTCGATGCAAGAAGCACATATCAATTAAATCTCTCCTTGCTTTCAAAAAGTATAAATCTAAATTGCTTCTAATTTATTCCTATTTATATTCTCCTCTGTGATAATCAGCCCTAAACGCGATAACTCTTGAACATTTATTTTGCACTCTCCTAAAATCTCTTTAAATCTGTTGGACATAAGATCAAATAATGAGGACCATATAACAAATGACAATTCCAGAACAGGTCGCAGCAGAGAACGATACGGCATCTTAAAAGTAGATACTGCTAAATCCGGGATCTGTAAACAAAGCCAAGTACTTTCATAAATATAATTTGTCACTGGAGAATGTGACCTTCAATTATGACGCCTAGACCAGAATCTCAGATTTTACATCGACAGGGTTTATTGTCAAACATGTATATACAGTGAATATGATGTATATGGCCTCTTTACCTTATAAATAGAATATTATGATATTTGCTTGGATTCAAAAGTATTTTCTTCTCCATACACTATTAAAAAAAAGAATTCACATACTTTTGGACATTAATGGTATCTAACACAGTTCATTTCTCGACAAAAACTTTGTATTGCCTGCAAACATAAAGGCTATACTATATCAGAAGTGCTATTTAGGAACACAATGAGAGCCCTGAGGCATTCCGGGCTCAGCAGGTATAAGGCTCATAAGGCTTTAGTAGCTTCAGGTATAAAACCACCCATGTATAGTATAAGATATTTCAGTAACACACTTATATAACCATAGAAGAAAAAAACCTATAACATAAAGAAAAGGATCCATAACATTAACATAATAACACATAATAACAAAATAACTAGTATTTAGGGATTTATAAAAAAATATGCAAAATGGGTATGGTCAATCAAAAAATGCATTTCTTTAGGGAAAAATTAGGTATCTTATCAGGCCCTGCACACATTTCAGAATGAATCAAATTATCTTTGGAATTAAGGTCAATAGTGATTTTTAATGAAATCTTCGAAAGAGTTCAATTCAAAGGGAATAATAATTTGGTCTCTTTCCTGATTTTTGTTGTCACTGTCTTCAGGCGTGTCTACGATATGTGATTCCGACAACTTCAGATTGCGATGCCGGACTGTTCGTCCTTCCACCAGCGTAAACGGCTCTTTTTCTTTTCTTGGCAGACTGTCCTTGTAACCAAACTGACAGAATCCAGTATGGTCACGTTGAAATTATCTTCGTCAACTTGCTGATATCATCCAATAATATTACCAAATCCCTATGGATCTTGGTCTGAATGTCAGCAAAATTAACGACATTCTTACCAATTCATTCTTCGAAAACTCCCACAAATTCTTTCAGACCTTTTTGCTTATTTCATTAATAATAATGCAAGAATCTTGCGTGGTGATCGTACAATCAACCCGCGATTCTTCCGATTTGTCAACAAATTGATGGATGCAGGTTCTACAACAAATCAAAACCGTTCTTGTCTTTGCAATTGGCATTGCAACTTATCTGCTTGCCAAGATTTTATTGCACGTTGGAAAATAATATTTTTTGCATTTGTCCCAAATCTTCTAAAATTTGTGACGTCCAAAAATCAAGGATTTGCTTTCTATACAGTAGCAGGTATAACTACAAAAACCACCTCTTTCTTTAATCGGAGAAAATGTCATAAAAGTGTACTAAATGATCAGCTGAAAGAGTATATTTTTTTTTAGTTATTTAATATTTAGGTATTCATTACTGCATATTTATTTTAATATTATCTGTAATTACCTAATAATTTTTTAAGCTTTGTTTATTACAACACCTCTGCAAAGATTAACAAACTGCTTTAATCATACTTTTATCTATCGATATGGCATCTGTGTCTTTGACTTAATGTACTAATTAGTCCAGTTATTCCATTATGTCTTAAAATCCGTCTCATCTTGAAAATCTTTTTGTACAACATGCTATTTTTTCAAATATACTTAACTGTACACTACATCTCTTTTGAATCATACACGTCGTCTACTTTTTATTGTTTAAATTTTACAAGATAATCTAACAAATGAAACTGAAATAAGATAATATGATGAATAAAACTTAAAAATCATAAGAAGTGTCAGAAAATTTTTGCAAGAAAATATTTTTTCACGAAATAACTACTACGAGTACCATATATTAGAAGCGACTTAATAAATACTTATAGTAGTTGTCTTGTTTCGTATTAGTAGGAAAGAAGATATTTGGCTGGGTCAATCTATTTATATAAGATTTTTGTATGTTTTTGTGAGCCATTCTTAATAGCTATACTTATTTACTTCAGTATATGCATATTTTCGTACTAATTTGGTAAGTTCACCTATAAATGACATTTACTGCTTTCCTGGATAATTTGGTTTCCTGATCTATTTATAAAATTTATTAAAAACCTTGGTTAAACAAAATACTGATATAGGGTTTCCGTATCAGTATTATATCATACATACATTATTCCAACGTTTCTTAATATTCTCATTGAAGTGGTAATAAATTATACATTAAATGGTTAATAGGCGTTGAAATAACATATAAAATTCTAAACACGTAAAAAATGTCAATGTTAGCATATAGTGTAACTTGTGCAACAAAATGCAATGGTTATAATAATAAATTCGAGTCAAAGAGATGCAAGGTGGTTCTGGCTTGATACCAAAATGTATCAGGCTACAAGGTAGGTAGCAATAATGATGAAAATTGCGAGTTAGACAGGAAATTTTCGAAGATTTACTGCAATAACTAAATAGCATCTATATTGAAATAAACAAACACGGCTTTTTCATTCAACATCACTGGCTTTGCAGTGAGTGCAGTTAAGTCGTTAAATTCAAAGTCAAATTCAAAATCATTTATTTTGCCATAAATACACTTAATACTTTGCGTAATAATATAGATTGTTTCGTAATTTATAGGACATAGGTCAATGTATATGATACCTGACATCAAAATAAAGCATTTTACCTTTATTTATTATAGGAAAATGGTTTTCGTGCTACAGGGGCTAAAACTGATTTTTTGAAAGACGTTTATTAAAATATGTTGAGATCTATTTGACAGATTACAAGAAAACGGTGTATTCTTATTATTTATTCTTATTGAATATTATAGTATTTAACTAGCACCACTAGATCGCGCCACATACAACAACATCGTCGTTAATTAAAATGGCCATAACTTATAATGATTGTAAGGTATTATGATCAAGAATCAAGAATAGCGCTAAATTTATAACAAATTTTTTGTGCCCAAAAGCGTTAACTGAAAAATAAAAGGGAGCAAATAATATTTAATGTGCGTCTTTAATATACGTATTATTTCTTCTACTACGATTTTTAAGAACTAACTACAAACAAACAAAAGTAAATAAATAAATTCATTTTAAACCTGATCTAATTATCAAGAAACAATACCCATAGCAACAAGTAAAGCAATTAGTTGTAGTTATGTATCGTGCGAACTTGCTTAAAGGTAATCTATGGATAGGACGCAACCGTCAGATTAGAAAATTTCTTATGCATGTTTTCATAACCGCAGTGTGTGATAATTTTAATTAAAACCGGATCTACCCATTACGTTTGATATACATAGCGAAATATGAATTAATATTTACGCCTACATTGGATCAGGGTTATAATTACTTGCAAGTCACAACAATGTCACAACCGATTAGTTTGCCACTGAAGGAATATGAGAATCTCCTTCAAGTTACAAATTACAAATACCTAGTAAACAATAGCTCAAGCCCTTAAGAAAAAAATTTACTTTGTTATTTTATAGTTGTTACATAGAGCATTTTTAAAAAATTACAGCCTATCGAATCTATGGGGCAAAAACACGATGTATGGAAAGTTTGCCTCAGAAACTTAAATGTCAAGAATAAAGTGAACTATAATTAAGAAGTATATAGAACTTGCGTAACTATTTGACCCTTAGCACATTATGCAACGGTCATAAATTACAGACAGGTACATGTTTTTGCAACTCATTCTGTAAAAAGGTTGTAAATAACTGTATTATGGTTGTGGTTGCAATCAAACCCAATTATATTTAAACCAGAACAAGTGATATTTATGTTGCATTTAAGTCGAATTTGCAACAATATGTATTTATTAATTTAATAAGACCTTATATAATTAAAAAAATTATTGTTGAAGAAAATAATTTTTAGGGCTTTAATGACATTTATAAAATATTTTGTTTCATAAGTACTCTATAGGCCATGAAGTCTGCGATATTATGTTTATATTATATAACATTTAAGTCTGTCATCCTAACCTTTAATTCTTATTATGAATCGTCAAGGACGAGTTTAACAATTGGTTTGTATGTTAACATGAAACATAAGCTAGAGTAAATTGAAAAGAATTATTTAATTTATTTGCCAAAGGTAAACTTAAGCTAAAATTTAACTGCCATCATTAACAATCGCTTCTTATGATGACTTCTTCCATCACAACGTATTGTTCACACTATCATCATGCTGATTCGCACGCACACAATATTCGTAGTTCTGTTTTTATGTCTCACATTTACCAGTTTTACCGTCAATCAATTTATTCACTGAGAAGTTTCAAAATAAAATAATTAACAAATCTAGTCATATAAGGGTTGAAAGATTGGTACTCTGCGAAGAGGACAAGTCTCTCCTTCAAGACAATGACATTAACCAGATTTTTTTTAATATTTCTTTGAGCAGCACAGAAATTGTTCTATTTCTATTACCCAGAAAAGTCACAGGAAAAAATTAAATTGCATTTACCGAAAATGTTCTTAATTAGAACCAATGCAGACTTCCGCATCATCCTTTACTTAATCACGCATGGTTGTCTTTTATTCTCACCTTTTCTCTAAAATGCGATTCCACAATCTGTCCGACCCCTAGCTGGTAGTGAGCTGAATCTATTTATACCGACAGCTAAATCGAATAGTGAAACAAAATCACACAGTAGGGCGTGGGAAAACATTTAGGAAAAGAACCCCTCGCACAATATGTATACATACACCAAAGACGAGGCACAGAAGTTGGTTGGAAGAGCACTAGCAGTTTAGAACTTAGCATGTTCCTGAGGAAACTCAGTGACGAGGAGAGAACGCATTAGGGAATTCCATAAGCCACTATCTATAGTTTTAAACATTAGCACCCTATTGCAGATGTCTTATCGCTTTTTTATAGGAAAGGAGTATTTAAAGGTATGCTTGGAAAAGATTTGGTATTGCAAACTAGCTTTTATAACGGGAAATACTTAATACTAAATTAGGATCAATTAAAATTAGAAAGTTTAAGTTAAATGTTACAAAAATATACGACCAAAATATTTCTTGTAAGAACTTTTAAACATCCTTATTAGAATAGCAATAACAGGAAATCACTTTGTAGCTCATTTCAACATCTTCGACCATTCTTTCTTCGCGTGGTTGCAGTTTGCATAGTTTTAACAAGCGAAAAAAGTAAAAGGATGTTTTGTAAGGGGGTAAATTCGACAAACCAAAAAATATTTGCTTATTAAAAATAGGCTTATTATTGTTCTAGATGAGAAAGTATGATATGAACAAAATATTAAAAGATTTGCAATATCCTCATTAATAGGTCAGTCTTATAAAGGTCATCATAAAATTTACAAAACCTTCCATATAAAATTATCTTTAATCAGACAATTATTATGTAATATTTATTTATATGTTCTCTTTGAACAGCTTGTTAGTATAATTAGAAGAATTACAACGTAGAATGTAAAATGTATATTATACGGAATAATATCCAATCACAATCTCCTAACATAATTCAGAATAACTCAGATTTATAACAAAGATGTATTTAGGTTTTAACATCTTTGCATTCATGCAAATAACTTACTTGACTGTCAACGTGCTATTCATTATTCGCTAAATTGAAAAAATCATTGAATTTAATAAAATCGCCTTTATTTGTTTTGTGGACCCCATGAAAGCATGTGATAAAGTGAGACTGACAGATATCCTCAAGCTGTTAAAATTTAGAATCATAAATCCTGGGATTAGCACAATTATTAAGGACGATCTAAAGACTTATTTATAACTTATTTATACTATATTTATAAGATCAGAAAATGCAGTGAGACAGTTTGAGCTCAACCCTTTTCAATATAATGATTAATTAGATAGATAGAAACAGAAAGGGAAAGAAAGATATTAAAATATGTCGCCATGCTAATAATGCGGTTCATGTCACCGGATAAAGATACGACCCTTAGATGGGCCAGAGAGAGTCGCAAAGAATGGAGGCACCACTTTAACTGAATTAACAATGATAGGGCAAAAGTAGAAAACAAGACATAAAAAGCCCCTGAGAGACCTCGACACATATAATGAAGACAGATGAGTAAAATCACACCTGATACAAAAAAAAATTATATGGATTAATAGGACATTCTCCTAATCTATGAAAAAAAAGAAAAATATAGAATATAAATAAGTTTTCTGGAAATAATTATTTTTCATTCTAATTTTAGCAATTTCCGTCTTTGTTTACACATATTATTTTTATTTTAAGTATACAAGCGAATTATTATTTATTGTTTCAAATCTGATAAGCCTATCTATGAATATATTTTTCTTACTTTCAGATCTCATTGAATGTCAAAGAAAAGTATCAAGACCCCTTCCAAGTTCATCTGAAACAAAAGGACGAGAAAGAGCGAATTTCGATTGCCCAGAGGAATTTGGCTATTATCCACATCCGAGCGACTGTACTCAATATTATGTATGTGTCTTTGGTGGAGCACTACTGGAGTCATGTACTGGAGGGCTCATGTACAGGTACAAATATGACCAAATTTCCCCTTTTTATAACCCTTTATTATATTCCCTTTTTTATTTGAACACAGCTGTTATACAAAAATATATATTTAACTAAAAATATATAATAACTTTTTAATTTTATCCTATACTACCTACTTTTTCCATATAACATGTAACATTTTCTTTAACATTGGTATTAATAATAGTTTTTTAAATTAATTCAGTTTATTGTTTTTTATTTAAAAAGGAAATTTATTTTCAGTGCACTAAAAACAAATTTACCCTTTTTTTTTCAATTTTACGACAATCGACATTTTATTTGTTTGAATCGTTTTATTTAAAGATAACTCTAAAAGAAAATTAAAATTATTACGAATCTAAAAAAAATTTACTTGGCACTCTTTGCCTTGCAAGGTCTTTTCAGACCCTAAATCAAATTCTGAATATACCCTTTTGAACTACATTCTACTCTTCTGAAAGTGCTTCAAACAGTTCCATAATTTTCAGTGGATTTAACATACTTTTAACACTCAGCAGACCTTCTATTATATTAATTTTATATATTTTTTATTTTATCTTTCTATTATAATTAGATTGAGATTCGGCGACCTAGCGCTAGCCAAAGTTTGTCAGAACATTTTTACTGTACGTACTATATAGTGCAGCTCTTAATTGTTCTCCTCCCCCCTCCTCTTATCTTTTGAATGCGTTTGACGCCGTTTTGAAAAATAAAATTAAATAGAAAGGGGAGTCATGCGATACTTCGTTTGAAAGCTCCCACTAAATGATTTATGGTCCTAGAATATTAAGTCATTACTTCTAGCCATAGCAAAATAGCAGCCTTTCAAAATCTTATTTTTCGCATTTTGATTTCCATTTAAAATAATAAAACTTTAGGTAACACAGAAATGTAACTATTTCACTACAAAAGATGTTGAAAATATGCATCATTAACTTCAAGGAAGTAAAATAATTTATTGGAGAACTCTTCACGAACATTTTGGAAAGTGGACACATCAATATTGCGACATGCATCAATTATTCTTTGACGTAGATCCTAGATAGATTTTGGCTGGGTGATGTAGACGTTTTGTTTCAAGTAGCCCCATTAAAAAAAAGTCTAGAGGTGTAAGATCGGGCGACCTGGCTGGTCACTCGGTAGGCCTTCGACGACCAATCCACCGATTAGGGTATTAGTCAAATATTCTCTAACATTTCTGCTAAAGTGAGGCGGTGCCACATCTTGATTAAAAACTGTTTCCAACTCAAATTCATGAGGGTTGTTTTCAATTATTCTTAAGGATCAGTGGTTCTACTGCATTTTCTAACATGTTTAAGTAGAGATCCCCTGTCAAATTTTGGTCCAAATAGAGAGGCCCAACAATGTGATTCTCTAATATGCCAGCCTACACATTTATTATTTCTGGGTATTATGTGTGTGTTTTACGAAATATGTGGGGATTTACGTCGCTCCAATAACGGATATTTTGTCTATGAACGTTCTTCACATAAACAGGCTGGTATCCTATTCTGTCGGTCATTACTGCGCAGAATTCCATACGTCGATCAGGATCATCTTCTGATAATTGGTGAACCATTTAAATTTTATACGGATGAAGTCTAAGTTTTTCAAGTACGCTTTTCAAGTAGTAGAAGACATATCACACGTGTCATCAACTGTGAAAATACGCTGTTGTGGATCTCTTACCATATCTGCTATAATATCCACCATTTTGAAGTTTTGTAAAATGAGTTAGGAACCAAACAGTAGAATTGAGATTGCTAATGATGTGTGCCAAATTTAAAACTTTCATCTAAAATCTGCGATCTACTCTTACGCGACGATCATTTATAAAGAAAGTAAATCTTGACTTATTTGAGAACAGTGCCGTAATACAGGTTTGACAGATTGAGATTAGGTTTTTACCGACAAGCATATCTTGCAATATAGTATTGACTGGTCAGCTGTCGAGCAGTTGCTGCTCTTCTTAACTAAATGCCTGTTTTTGTTGTCCATGTTGCTAATATTTAACGAAAAAGCTTCTTACAAAGGTCATTACTATTATACTAGTCAAACCCTGGTTACGTAAATTTAAGATCAAGTTAAGTAATAAAAAAGAAAAAGAAATGTAAATACCTAAAGAAACAGCATATTTTTCATATACCAGGTAGGTATTATTAAATAAAAGTATAGTATTAGTATTGAAAGTACTGGATAATTGAAAAATTTGCTGGTTTTTATAATCGGGTAAAATATAGTGTTTTATGCTTTACTAATTTGTCCATAACAGGAAGTTAAAAAATATAACTTTCGTTACCTTACAAGTTGTGCCAAACCTGTGATCTTTACTTACAGTAGAGTACAAATAGAAATCAAATGATGAAAGGTTCATCAACGAGTTACTATTATTTCCCTCTTCCATTGTGAGTTATTTCTTTAGGTAGTTAAAAGATTATTTTTGGCCACTTTGCCATGTATATTTTTTTAGACCAAAAGAATTGTAGAAAATTGTGAAAATTGGAACGGCTCTACCAGTGTAAAATTTTAAAATCTGCATATGTTATAGAGTATACTTTTTGTACGACTTTTTATTTAAATTTATTTTAACGCACATTTATTCGAATAGTTGACCTTTACGTCGCTAAATACCTTAATACATGTTTTAAAGCATGACTGTTAGATGGCGCTATGACGTAAAAGTGAACATGAGACATACTATTTTGATTTGAGTGATTTACATTTTCGTGACTTTTAGATGGCTCTGCAGATGCCCCTTCCGAAACAAGGGCGAATATACTGGCTAATATAATTCATTCTGGCACTGATTACAGAATGAAGTATACTAAAAGTATATTACAGCATATATTTTTCTAAATGTTAATTTTTTTTAATAATGCTTATCTTCCTTAAGCTGTGACTCTTATTTCTCGCATAAGGAAAGTAAAAAAAGTAAGGATGATTGGGTTAAGCATGTTTCTATTTATTAGTTCCTCTACGGCAAGTCAATGAGCAAAAAGAAAATTGTTTTGATAAGATGTGATACCTTTCTGCTGAGAGAAAAAAATAAAACATCTTCACTAAAAAAAGTTATATAATCTTTTCCCCAATTTACTTTTCAATACTTGTCGAATATCCCAACAATTTTTTTTTGTCATTCCGACCCATTATTACTGTAACATTATCAGTATTTTAAAGTTGTTTAAGTGTAGATATAATTTTTATCGGGTTTATTGCAAAAGTTTGTATCATTACTATTGAGATAAACTGTGTATACAAGAATAAACTTTTTGACATTCTAAATTTCAGTATTTTTTTTCTCTGAACGAGGTTTCTCAATGTCAATCATTAACTTAAGCTGAAATATATTTTTTATTTCAGCCATGAACTTCAAACATGTGACTGGCCGAGAAACGTGGGCTGTGATGGACTAGAAATCTCTAACCACCCAGCAGCCTCTGCTTCAACTGGTACTCATTCTCAAACATCAAGAGGTAGGGAAAGATCTCGAAGTCAAGAAAAAGATGATGTCAGAACTGATTTGTCAAGCAAATATTCGATACCACCACCCCCTCCACCACAGCCAAAAGCTGTCGTAACTACTAGGGGACAACCAAGGCAACTTCAAAATCAACAAGAAATTATTAAGGTAAATAAAATATAATTATTATATGTGATAGTGACAATCGTATACGATACGTGACATATGTATATACACGTGATTTCTAATTTATAATGCGTATTTTTTATTTGCAACTATAATAGCACATTTCCAATACAATTATCCTTGTATAAGTTAAGAAAATTAGGTGTGGTTGTTATTTAAAAAAAAACAAAAATAAATTTTAGCTTTGTACTATGTTGTAACTCTAGATAAGGTTAAAATTAGTCTTGGTGATGCAGTTCGCTCTATCACGTATTTTTTCTTATATCAAGGATCTGTATAATGCTTCTGAAAAGTTCTGATTAAAGTTATTATTGACAATAATATGCAGTGGCTTTGATGTATGTATACTATGCAACTGCAACTTTAATAATTAGCTTTACTTCATAGTAAGATTTTTCAGTTATTAGTCCCACATGTGAGAATTTAGTTTTATGGAGGTGAGAATTGCCTTTAAATTAACGAATTTCTACTGTTTTTGTCAATAAAGTCTATAAGTTGTTTTTATTTTCATGTTAATAGCTAAAGATTAAATGAATTTTTCACGACACATTTTTGTAAAGCTTTAATATTTTCATTTTTTTAAATTATTTTTTTCTGGCCATTTCTCACATACAGAGTGAAGTAAGCAATACTGATGAAACTTATGAAATAGAATTGAAAGAACTTGTCCATTATCTCAAAGAGACCTACGTACTAGTAGTACGAGTAAGTAGAGAAAAAATAAAAACCCAAACAAACTTGTTTTGAGGCCGAGACTTAGGGTTTGTATTTTTTCTCTAGTTATAAAATACTTTTATAAAAATGTAATACTCCTTTATTGATATTTTTGATTTACAAACATTTTTGAATATAGATACTAATCATTTATCAAAAATATTTATTAACATTGACAGAGGGTTATTCCAATAATCACACTAAGTGACAACATCTACTACGTATATTGCAAAATTAATTTCGATATAAATATCATAAATAAAGCTGTTATTTCTTTCCTCACCTTACCCCATGGGGAAATCACTGAGTGTGCAAACTTTAATTTACCTTATATGAATAGGTATAAATAAATCATTAGCATAAGACTTAGGAATTAAGGTGACTTATTAGATTACCAATACTTAATTATCTTCAATTAAATAATTATTTTTAGCAACAATTATACGCCGATGTGGAGGAAGACCTTCCACCAGCTGAGGAAGTTGAAAGTGATCGTCAACAACGAGTTTATCGCGGACAACCGTCCCTTGTTGGACAAGTTCAAAGGGATAGAGATGGATATAGACACACTAATGCTTTACCGGTAAGTAAATAGCTAAGACTTTAAAGAAGTATTTCTTTATCACCCTCTATTGATAAGGGAGTTTATTTTGCATATAAGGAGGGATCTCGTCTACATGTTTCCTGATTTGTTCTAAGATGATTCACTCGCGAAATGGTATCAAGAAAAATAAGGACGTTTACTTTTTTTTTACCTACTTTTCTTACAACATCTGGGGCCGTATTTTCGAAACCATGCGAGAATCTTCGAATGCGAACTAAGTTAAGCGGCAAAATTCGCACACGAATTAAAAAGTGCATTTTTGAGCAGCATTCGAAATTTCATTCGCATACGAACATGAAATGTAGTGGCAACGTAGCAAAGTCGAGTGCTATTGGAGGCCATGTCAAACGCACGAACTTAAAAATATACCTGGACTGCCAATTCAATGAAAAGTAAATGACCACTACTAGGGGGCCGCCATTTTGCGTGATTGTGTCCTTTCGACGTTGGTCACTCTGACAAATTTTAATTGTGCCAACTGTAGGGAAACAAAACAATTAAAGTTTTTGAGAGGTTATGTTTACAAAAATACAAAATAGAAAGTTACATATAGGTAAGAATTTAAGATAGTTGCGTTAGATTTGTGATTTTTCTGGTACTTCTCTGAGAATTTCGTTAAAATTTATGAAAGAAAGTAATCCTCACCTAAAATGAGACAAAGTTTTAATCAACTTGGAATAGATGCGTGCACTTTAAAATATTTGTTTTATCATTCTGATAATCTTGAATCTTATAAATCCTAATACCATGAAAACCATGATATTCATTTAAATTTTTGCTTGTATTTACTTAACAAATTCAGTTAAAAATACTTATTTTCTTTCTATTTTTACTATTACAAGTTTTAATTTCCTTCCATGTACAGTGTTTCCACATTAATAGGTATAACCATATATAAGAATCAAAATATAGATGATTTTATGAGGGTTTGTAATTATAAAGGGTTTATATAGAAAAAATATATTATTCTGTCAACAACTCAATATATTATTCTATTATAAACAACACAGAGGGACAATTCACAATAATTCGGTTTTGAGAAACTGAACCAAATACCTTTAAATAAAGATGGTGATACATTATTCACGTATTAAATAAGGAGAAAGATACATCGCCTGCTCCAGACGATATACCCAAGCGTCGTTTACAAATCGTCAAAAACTAAGCAATCCGCTATACTCATACGTCAAATGTCAACTTCATTACCGTTATTTAATATATTTTTTGTTGGCAACACTAAAAATTTTCAGAGTGACCAACATCAAAAGGACACAACCACTATAAAAATGGCGGCCACCATGCAGTGGTCATTTTTGGGTATCCTGGCCATATGCATTAGCAGTCCAGGTATATTTTTAAGTTCGTGGTCAAACGGGATGAAGACGATGAAAATTTTTTAACCTAACCTAAAATTATTTTAAGTTTAAAAACATCAGAGAATTTTAAGGTTTTCTTCATGGCGTTTCTTGGGTTTTTAGAATTGACTTTTTTTTAAGATGGATTCAAAAAATAAAAAATATTGCGGTTTTGTATCGAGTGAGCAAAAAAAGAACTAATTTCATTTATGTAAGAGCACCTGGAATTAAAGTTGGGCAAATTCACCCAAGACTTCAGCTAAAACTGCACAAGCCTTGTGGATAAAAGTAGCGGACAGATTACACAGTCTCTGGAGCACATAAAGAGCACATCAATTTCATCGTAATAGGCTTGCTTAATCTATATAATTTATTAAATTGAGCATCTCAATACATTTCAAATGGGTCAAGAAATGAAGAGTACATCCTATTCCTTCTATCTGCCAGAGTTTCAGTCTCTTCCAGTGCACCGACGACGTTTCTTTGCACAAGATTATTTAATCTTGCTATTTGATTATTGTTTTTTTTTTCAATAAATAACAAAAAAAACAGTACGAAAATACTTAACCAACTCACACAAATTTAAAAAAAAAACAAAAAGCTAGTTTAAAATCAGAACAAGACAAGTGGCAGAATTAAATTGAAAATAGCACACGAACTTTGAAATTCGAATGGTATATACCCATTCGAGACACCGCATGCGAAAAAGTTCGCATACGATGCGGTCGAAAATACGAATATCGATTTTTCGTACGAAATCCTCTAATTTCGTATGCGAATCAAAGTCAAATGGTTTCAAAAATACGGCCCCTGAGACCAATTATAGTCGTTGTTTTACTGTTGTATTAAATTCAAAAACTCCTCAGTGAGGTCATCCACGTATTCATTCGTTCTTACTATGAGAATGCGGTCAATTAAAGTTAAGTCCCCTTGCTACTGGCTCTTGTTACAGAAACTCTTAGTGAAAATCAATTCATACTTAAGTATGGACACTATAGTAGATTAGGAGTTTTTGATTATCTTGTATTTATTTTTAGACTTACAAGGATCGTGGAGAGAAAATAGGAGTTATCTCATTTGGAACACAGTCCCAACTGCAACACTATAGGTAATAAATTGAAAAAAATAAAATATCGAAGGTAAAAGTATATAAAACTGACTTGCTTCTTACTAGTACTGTGCCAGACTTGAACGAAACAATAACTAACCATATTACTTTGAAGAAACGACGAAAGAGACAAGCAAACAGAAGGTAATTAATTGAAATTGTGGTTTACTAGGTCTCATCCGTTAAAGTTAATAATCGAGAATAATTTCTAGAAGAATTCCCTCTACCGACCATTCAGCACACTGGCATGCTGGCTCTAGAAAACGATATCTAGCGAATAACAGACTTTTACCTGACTATAATACGCATAGTTTGAACCCTATAACATACAAGGCAGACGACGAGCATTTTCAGCCATTTATTCCGAACTATGTTCTTTCAACTATTCGGACACCGTTAAGACATTATCCAGTAAAAACATTTCAAAATGTCATTCCCAATGTATACAAAGATTATTTACCATCTCCTATTAAAGTCGAAAAAAAGAAAACCCAATTTCGAGAAGCTAATGAAAAATCACCTATAAATAAAGGTGTAAAAGAATATAATTATTACGAAGCTAAGAAACCTCTTAGAAATAATAATGAAGTTTATGCTGATTATTCGCAAAATGTTGCCCATACTATTAAGCCTTCTAGCAAGAAACATCTGTATAAGGATGATCTGCACGACATCGAAGAAATTACTGAAAGATACGAAACAAATAATAAAACACAACAAAAACAAAACTATAATAGTGTCAGCCACATTGAAATGGATCTTAACCACAAACCTACTATAAATCAACCAAAGGAATACGAAGATTCTACAGATAGTAATAAGGCAGATAAAGATAGTATAGATAAAGGAACAGAAAGCAAAGTTGAGGATCCGAAAAATGTCACAGTTAGCTATGAATATTATTCTGAAGAAGAAGATGATGACTTAGGTCCTCCCGAAGCATTTTATAACCACCATAATAAGTATAAAGAAATTTATAACCCATTTGAAAATCCACATTTTGATTTTGATACATTTTTGGCCAAACTAGGCTCCACTACCAGTACAACAACAAAAACGACCACCACCACAAAAAGAAGTGTATCTCCTTCAAAAATAAAGGCCAATTCTGAAGAAGTAGTAGAAAGTTTAAGATTGAATAAGGAGCGTACAAATAATTATTCAAATAATAATAGTATTAAAAATACAGAATTGTCTCTGCTAACAGCTACATTGCGACCAGCATTGCAAAATATTAAACCTGTAACAGAACATTTAGATAATGATGATTATTATGATGATACCAAGCAAACAGTAAAAAATGTTTACTCAAGTAAGATTAAATTAAATGGACATAGGCTTCCTACAACAACGGCATCTTCAGATGAATACGAATATTATTATGAAGAATATGACTACCCAGAGCCAAAATTAAATAATCAAGAAATGTTAAAATTGAATAATAAAACTGATTCATATGCCCCAATATATTCTTCAAAATATCATGAATCTCAAAGAAGGCAAAATTCAGAAGAAACAAAAAACCAAATTAAATATTTGATACCTAATACATATTCAAATATAACAAAAATTACTATTACAACTTTACCTCCTGCGCAGACAACTTTTAAACAAATAAATAAATTATTACGCGGTCAAAAAGGAGAAGTTGATTCTTCTCAGTTTCTTGTTGAAACTTCGACACTAGTCACGACTCGGAAACCCGAAAAAAAAGTGAATACTTCCAGAAAAAGAACTAAAACACAACCGTCGCCTTCAAAAACCGAAAAACATACCAAGACGACTCCATTGCCTACGACTACTGAAATATACGCACTTGACCCTAAACAAGAACAATCAATAATATATATCAGGTAATAACTTAAAAAATACTAATTTACTGACATGTACATAAATTACAAAACCCATAGATTTAAGAATAACTACCAATACTTTTAAAAATTAAAGGGTGTATTTATAATTTTAAGTAGTATTCCGTAATTGTATTTTGTTTATAACAGACACTTGAACTTGTTCTTGAATCTGTTTAGGCAACCATATAAAATACAATAATTATTCACTACTTATCAGTATCGTACATCCTTTAAACACTTCTACTATCAAGTTCTTTAAACTAACATAAAAAATATACTTATTTATATTTTCTTGCATGTAACCAATTTACCTTAAGTTATACTTTCCTTAAAAAAAAATAATATATAAAGTTTGGGGAGGAAGAAAAGACTTTGTTGTATTTTAAGGAAAAAGAAAGTTTTCTAGAGCAAAGGTCTGGTGACGTTCGGTTCATTATTTTGTTTTAAAAGTCAAATTTTGTGGTTACCCTGTATGTATATACCTGAATGCTAAAAGTTTGAGTAAACGTACAGTTTCCATATATTCTAGTAGATATTTATAGCGGTATGGAAATGAAAGCGCCGACTATAGGAAATACCTTCAATCCTTCAGTCCTGTCTACCAATATTCTTGTACGCTCCTACCGCATCGTTCTCCTCTGCAACTGGAGTTTAGCAGCGGGCTGTGCGTAACTACATTTTAAAACTGGTAGTGCGCGGATAAACATCTTTAAAAATGGTTGCATGTTCTTTTGGAAATCATCCATAAGTTTAAAATATGGATGTTTACAATGGAACAACCTATTCGACAATTAGAGCAAGATATCAACCTTAATAGATGTTGGTGCCAACAAGATGCTTGTTGTGGTCCTATGCCTCCTGCAAACATTGTTGGCAACTTTTTACAAGGTACCTTCATTGATCGTACTATTAGCACAAGGAGTACCATTAAATGGCTGCCTATATCTCTCGATTTATCTTCAATTAATTTTTTTCTTTAGGGATATATCACGGTGAAAATTTATAGGCACAGTCATGGAACATGCTCCTAATCCACTGTTAGATGTATTTCGTGTAAGTAAACACTGAATATTATTCCAGCCGAAATATTGAAGAACACTCATGGAGAGTTCTACCACAGGATGGGATATTGTTTATCCCAACCTGTTGACATTTATAAACATCGAATTAAATAAGTATACTGTTTATATATCGAATTTACCCTTTTACCCTTAATGTATTTTTTGCAGTATATTTTTTGCAATATGAAAAATCGGGAAGACATCGAAAGATACTTGAACAAGAGATCTTTTAACTATCTTTATTTTTAATTTAATCTACTTTTTTTTAATTTAATTCGAGACAACATCAAGAGTGTTTACAGCTTCGAAACAATAAAAAAGTTATGTAAAAACTTTATTTTTGAACTTAAAGAACTCTTCATCTAGGCTAGATTTTTGGGTAAACTAGATTATTGAGTAATAAGGTAATAAGGGGTAGGAAGATGGTGTATTCATTGGTATAATTTGTTATTGGTAAACATGGTAAGCAACATGGTAGCCCAAACAGGAATACTATTGTTAATTCGCTTTTGCTTGTTGGGGTATTCAGTGGTAACTTTTATTAAGTGAATGAAGAAGAAGAAGAAGAAGAAGAAGAAGAAGAAAGAAGAAAATGTGCTATATTACGTAAGACAAAACAAAATCTTATGTACAAGCATCCTAAAAACTAAAAAATTTGAAATTCACTTTAAATTTCAAATTTCAAACAAACATAACATCTAAAACATTTTACCATAAAATTTACACACATTACCAAAATTAATTATAACAAAACAGATTGAAAAAATAAAAAAAAGCATCTTTTTGATTAATTTGATAAAAAAATAATTAAAGCTGTCAATAAAACAGAATTTAGAGGAAGTAAATTAATATATTTAATAGGAAACAAACTAAAACACTAAAAAGATGTCAGAGCACAGGTCAAAAGGTATCATTAAAAAAATCGTCAAGGCTATAATATGCCCTGGATAATAAAAGTGATTTTAATTCCTTTTTAAATTTCTTAACTTCTAAAATTTGTCTGATACATAGAGGAACATGGTTGTAAATTTTTTTGCTAAGGTATATAAGTGAGTTCTTGGTGAGGGAGGATGTAGGGATTGGTAAGGGAAAATCGTTAACCTGGCGAGTAATATGACCAGTGTTAGAGGGAGGTCTAGGACATTTATGAATAAGAGTAGCTGTTTCTAAGATAAAAAGAGAAAAAAGAGTTAGGATTTTTTGAGATATAAAGAGAGGTTTACAAGAATCTCTTAACCCAGCGGAACATAGGTATCTAACTGCCTTTTTTTGAATCACAAAAATTATGTTTAATAATCCCTTGCTGCTTAAACCCCAAAAAGGCAAGCCATAACGAAAATGGGACTCAATAAGAGAAAAGTACACTGAACGTGCAACTACCCCTCCCAGCTCATGCCCCGCCATTCTTACTGCAAAGCATCCAGAGGATAATTTTGATGCAAGATTTAGGATGTGATCTTCGAAGCGAAGGCGACCATCAATGGTAACACCAAGGAACTTACAGCTTTCTTTGTATTGCAATGGGGAGTTTTCACCAAACATAAGGCCCTGAACGTCACACTTAAATCCCATAATAAAGGTTTTGCCCACATTAAATACAAGCCTGTGTGTTTGCAGCACACCACTCCGATAAAATCTTAAGATCCTTAAAAACCTGGGCTCTAACATTATAAGAATCTCTATGATTCCATAAAATGGTGGTATCATCAGCAAACTAAACTACTTTGCCCTGCAGTTTTAATGAACCTAAATCATTTATATAGAGCAAAAATAATAGTAGTCCTAATACTGAACCCTGAGGTACTCCAGTTTTAAGGGATCTGGAATCGGATAAACATCCAGATACTGTAACTCTTTGGGTACGATTAGACAGATAGGATTCCAGCGATTGCAATGCCACACCTCTAAAGCCATAATTATTGAGCTTAGATAGCAGTATTCCATAATCTACACAATCAAATGCCTTGGATAAATCGCAAAACACTGCCGCCGCGGACTCTACAGAATTTAAGGACACATAGACACTCTCCAAAAAGCCGAAAACAGCGTCATGAGTCCCTTTTCCCGTTTGACATCCAAACTGATTTGCAGATAAAATGCAATTATGTTGGAAAAAAGACAAAATTCTGATCTTGGAGAGGGTAGATAATATAGAAATTGGACGGAAATTACAAGGCTCACTCAAATCTCCACCCTTATAAAGAGGGATAACCACTGCCTCTTTCAAACATGCTGGAAAGATGCCATTATGAAAGGCATTCAATGCTGAGTCAGGCAAAAGGAGTAGTAATTTTGATGATATTCCATCAGCTCCAGCTGATTTATGGTTTTTTAAGCTTTTAGCTGCATCTTTAACGTCAGTAAGGCTAACAGGATAAAAGAAACAAGAATTTTGAACTGACACTTGTTGAATATGATGCAAAGGATCAATATTAGTATTCACATCCTTGAGCAATAAATGAGGAATATTACAGTAATAATAATTTAAACTATTTGGTCTTACTTCTGGTTCTGAAACTTTCTTGTGACAATGCCTGAAGTTATTTATAATTGACCAACATTCTCTCTGCCTATTTGAGGACACATTCAAGCGGTCACTATAATATTTAACCTTTGCTGCTTTTATCGTCTTTCTGTAGAGACTACGATATTTCTGATGATAAAGAATAATGTTTGCATTAGTTGTATACTTGCAAAATTAGCCAAAAAACGGAGGTTTTTAGCTGAAGTTCTGAGGCCTGCTGTGACCCATGGTTTTCTATTTTTCATTTTAAGCTTTTTTTAGGCAAACACTGATTGATCTTGTCACATAGCACATGAAATAACAAAGTAAACGAGTCAGGAGCCATGTCAACTGCATTCCAATTAACCAAAGCTGTAGTAGAAGAAAAGGTATTGAAATTTTCTCTGCTGAAAATTCTTCCTATATAATGAGATGAAGGAAATACAGTGTTGGAATGGAATCCTAGCGAGAATGGCTTCATGGTCAGAAATACCAGACGAGAGTACTCTACATGACACATCATTTAAATTTGTACACAAATAATCAATAGTAGTTGCAGATGAAGATGTTATACGTGTGAGTGAAAGAATATGCATCTTTCACTCATGATTATGTATGGATTTATCTCTTCAAGAAAGAACTGATGATTCATTGTTTATTAATTAATGGAGAGTTTGAAAAGTGTACACGAAGGACGGCATTGGTTTTTATCGAAATCGTGAAGTAAGTAGATATGTGCTGGATCTGGTGGCAAAGCTCCCCGAAACTGGTTCGGTCAGTAATAGAAAAAAAACCCATGAGTGATGAATGGAGGAGCTTAAATCGTAGTCATGGGATTATTTGCTGCAGAGTTTACCAGACCCTTGCTGATAGGAGCAGGGCAGACAAAAATATCATACGAGACAGTAATAAACGCACTGAAAAAGCATAAACATGATCCATACAAAATGCCCATAGATCAAGAACTCTAAGAGGAAAATATTAATGAAAGAATAGAGTTTTATGAATTCATGAGTCGTCAATTTAACGCTATCTCTAAGATACTGCCAAATATTTATTTTAGCGATGAATGTATTTTTTTTCTAATTGGAGATGTTAACAAACAAAATTGTCGATATTCTAGTGACGAAAATCAGTTAATTTTTCAAAAAGGACATACATACTATCTCCAAAAAGTTAATGTTTGGGCTGGTATTCTTGGAAATGCCGCTACTGCCCCTTTATTTATTGAAGGACACGTGACAGGTGATCTATTACTTAATATGCTTGAAGAGACTAGTGATCCTCTTATCACCCATGAGCTAGAAACTCAAATTGGTACAGATTCAGTTTTACGGGAGGATTTGTGAACATTCCAGCAGGAGGGTGCTCCATCTCATTATTTTCCTTATCACGATTATTTTTTTCTGGTTCGACAATGGTTGAACGACAGATTCCCGGATAAATGGATTGGCAGAATGGAACTAATTGAACAGCCTCCAAGATCAGCAGACTTAACACTCTTTGACTTTTTTCTTTGGGGACATCTTTCATCCATTGTTTATGAAACACAACTTGCTGATGACTTAAAAGACGAATTGCAGCAGAATGCCAGTCAATGCCCAGTGAAGTGTGAGAAAGTTAAAAAAAAATATATTATTGTTTATAGGAAAATGGAGAACATTTTTAGCAGCTTATAAGATAGTGCGTAAGTAGATCTCATATGTTTTATCATGGAAATTCATCTTTCGCAAATAAAAAGTAATTTTTGTCGAAGTTAAATAATCAATAAATAGAAAATTAATTAACTAAACTAGTTTTTCTTCCTGTTATTTAACGATATTAACATTGTAACTTACTCTTCTAATTATTTGTACTACCAGGAGACCGAATGCAATAGTTTGTGTAAACACTAGAACCGAAATCTCAATGCAGGCAAGATTGTTTCTGCAAATTTGAAACGTGATTATTCGGAAATCTCTAGATAAAAAGCGACAAAGTAGAATACCACTTAAAAGAGACTTAAACGCCCTTTAAAACGATGTGCCACTTGACTCCCACTCTCATATGTTAAAATTATAAGAGTGACATTTACTCCTCCTAAAAGGTGAAACAAGAAGGCGAAAAAACTCATTTAAAATATCCCCTTTAAAAATAAAATTTACTTGTCTTTCCAATTTTTCAGATATTTTACTATAAGAAAGGTATATAACGATATATTAAGGGTAGGAAGTTTTTAAATTGATAAGCTGTATATATTTTCTTGCACGGGGCCATCTTAGCCATATTGCCAGTCGCATTCTTGTATATATTATTAATTAACAATTGCATATCCTTTAACATTCTGTTTTTCTCTATGGTCGGCGCTTTCGTTTCCATACCTGTATGTTGAAACTGTCTTTTTACGTACATATGATATACTTTATTAGTTTAAAAAGCTAATATGTAGAATCCAAGTTCACAATGTTACCGTGAGATTTGTTCATACTCCTCGATATCGTTTAACGTTTTTTGACAGAGTATTTCGTATAACGCTGTGAGTGTCGATGACAAGATTCCAGCGTATATGAACTTTCTGTCCATATTTCGCAAAAAAATAGAGAGTTATTTTCAATAATAAATTAAGATCTTTTAAGTAATAAATGTATTGGATTTCAGTTGGTTTTTCTAAAATGCTGTTTTTTTTTCTTTTGTAAGTATTTTCCGTTTTGCTCTACCACTGTGTATATAATTTATTTTACCTTCAGCATGTTAGGTTAAGTAGAGTAGCCCATGATTAGACCTATATAAAAATACTAAAAAAGGTCGTTTATCATTAATATATTTAATAAACGACTATGTAAATCTAAGTAGTAAATTTTGTAAATAATAAAGTAATGACTTCATACCCTCAGACATAAAAATCAAGTGAGTCGGGCTTCTAGTTGGCCCATGTAATCTGGTTTACTATTACCTGATTTGTTATTTAAATAATCTTAAATGTTCATTTTAAACTCGTGTTGACCAGGGAGGTTTGTTTCTAGAAATGAAGACCTCAGCTGTTCTGATGACAGAAACTAGCAAATGTGAATCTGGCTGCAAAAGTACTTTACAGCAAATTCTGCATAGGTGTAAAGGACCTTATTCATCAATCAGTAGTCAGTAATTTATTTTTATTAATGACAAATTGTGTTACATACGTTACATTTTTTACACGAATTATCTTATGTTTCTTTAGCCAAGAGAAATATCTTTCTTTTAATCTTTACCAAAAAATCTTAAAAATCAAGGGTCTTACTTTGTATAAATTTCTAAACATCTTCTGTGCTTCTGCATATACCCAAACTATATTTAGCATATTATCATTTGATAATAATATTTGCAAGGGCATTTTACAATTTATAACAAAATTTAAACCACTGATTGCAAAAGAATCATAATAATTTACCAATGAATATTTAACATTACTGTGTTTTAAGAGTAATCCATTTTTTAAAATTTTGCTAAAAAAAGAGATGTGTATAGAGATGTGTATGAGTATACCTTTTTTACATTAAATACATAATAGAGTAGTTTGCATTTAGATAACACATACAAGGAAGCACAAAAAAATTATTAAGTACTGCCTTCTATAAGTAATATAATTAAATTATTATCACATCTTGATTTGTTATATCTAATAACTCCATATACCACAAAATCATTCTTCCTTATTTTATAAAAATGTTTGCTTAAAATACATAAATGTTTTTTCTTCGTTTGAAGTTAAGGAATTAATTCTATTCACTTTTCACCTCACTCTGCAGTGCACTTTATCTATGATTAAAATATCTGAGAAAGTGTTTATAAGTATTTGCAGCAAAGCTACCATAAACTGAGTCTTCTAAGTTAAATAGAGTTTCCATATTCTGTGGATATGTCGGCTATCTATATAATTTATATATCCAGCTAAACTTAAAATATTACTTATACTACATTTTAGTCAAGAGAAAAATGGCGTTTCACAAACTGCCAATACCGGTTTGACAGCCGGTACTGCAACAGCGAGAACACTATATAACAGCAGCCAATATAACAACATAAATCAAAATGACAATCGTTATGATCCGTTTTATGCGTTATATGATGAAGATGTCGAATTATACAAAGATGTTGGTAAGGACTATATAATTTTTAGGGATTCTTTGAATGCTAAAGATACTTAATTTTATTTTTAGACTATAACCAGCAAAACAATAATAACTACAACACAAATTCACAACAGACTGGTTCAAGGGCTACTACATCTGTTTATCGCGGGTCACCAGGAGTCGTTAGAGAAGAATCTACAAAACGTGGAAACATAGTATACAACAATGTTAATCAAGATATATATCAGCAACCATCAACTAGTGATTACAGCGATAATTCATATCAGGTAAGATAAAGTCTTAAAAACCTTCTAATAATTAGAGCAAGAATTTAATTTTATTATTATTTTCAAATCATCCATTTCATAAAAATTCTATTATACTACTATATACTACTGACAACTTTTATAGCACAGATAATTTAGAAAGCATATAATCAAATTTTTTCAAATATTTAAAAATTTCGAACCTTGGCGAAGTATCTCTGGACCGCGCTTGCGTTCAGGAGTATAAGGAGTAGGGAGCGCCGAAAAATGGATAATTTTTTTTTTTTATAATATTGCAAGTGAGTAATGTGGAAAATGTCTAACAGGCGAACATTAATGATTATACAAAAGATGAAGCAGATTAAAAAAAAATTAACCGGGCCCCAAAAGCCCTTAATATTCAAAAAAAAAAAGAAAAAAAAAAGAAAATTGATCTGAGTAGCGAAAAAATGTTCAGAAACAATGTTATTAAGATGTATATAAAAAATCAAGACAATCATTTTATTTTCCACCAGGCCCCAAACTTTAATAAACTAAAAAGACACTAAAAAGTTTTGTGCAGCTCTTCGCCTGACTTTGTGTTTATGTAGAAAATGCTGTCGGGTGGGCGATTAGCGAATATTTAGTTGTATGATTTTTGTATTACAATATAAATTAACAAAAATTAATTATAAACACTAAACCAGCCCAGAACTCGCCACGTGGAGGTGGCTGCACATCGAGTTCAACCCACCCACCCTCCCCATTCTGAACAAAGATTAATCTTTTGCTGCAGTAAAGTATTGAGCTTTGTTTTTTGAAAAGTAGGTAAATCTAACCTTGCATCAATTTTTGCGCGAATATATCCATCTCTTGCTACACTTCCGCATACTTTTAAAGACGCCTCTGTTATAAGCTTAACACACCTTTCGACTGCCTGAGTGTGACAAGGATGATTATCCTTTTGAATATGAATTTTGGCGATTGCCAACATTCATCTTCTGTTGATTAATCTGCTCCGCTAATTCTTCAATTGAAAATAATTTGGTAATTGGAGGTTCGGTTAAATTTATGCTCTGCCAATCAATAATATCTATGTAGTCATCCGCCTCGAAATTAAGTTTTGGAGTTTTGAAAACTCTAGGTTCTGTTATTATTTGTGTTCTGGCTTTCCTTATTCGACTAACTGCTACTTTTCTTATACAGGGGGACAACTTTTCCCTACCAAGGCACCCTCATACCAGTAACCCTCTTCGAGGGGGTGGGATCACCCCTAAAATCTTAAATAGATAGAGGGGTCGTGTGATACCTTATTTTAAAGGTCTTTTAATTCTGAATATAACTGCCAAATTTGAAGTGGCTAAAATTTTTTATCCGGATATGACAGCTTGTCAAAATTGTAGAAACAGCGAAAATGAAAAAGGTATTTTGAACTCTGTTTTGGATAATATTTTTAAAAGAATAAGGAAGGCCTAATTTCAAAGGGGTCACTTATTAATTAAGAGGCCACCCTAATACCTGGAACCCTTTACGAGGGGTTGAAAGCACCCCTTAAATCTTAAATAGAAAAAGGGGTCGTGTCATTCCTTATTTTGAAGGCCTTTTTACTCTGAATTCAAATGGTGACTTCTGAGTGACTGATGGATATCTTATGAATATAAAAATAGCAAGAAATATCTTTACTGCCAGTAAAAGTGGAGAGATAAGAAATACCTACCCTTTTCCTTTTGTGTCTTTTAAATAAAACAAGTTTATTTAAATTACGTCAATTTATTAAATGTTCAAATTGTGCCCCGCCTACTTCCATGCAGGAATACAGGTTTTGCTCAAAACGATGCCTGACGTTTTGTAGAACTTCAGGTGTTATCATCTGACACTCATTTATAATTCTCTGGCGTAAGTCTTCTAGGGTGTCTGGTTGGGTAGCGTAAACTTTTGTTTTTAAATGCCCCCATAAAAAAAAATCTAATGGGGTTAAATCGGGTGACCTAGCTGGCCATTCCATAAAAGGTCCTCTCCTTTCAATACAACGATCAGGAAATATCTCATCAAGATATTGCCTCACACCAGCAGCATAATGTGGAGGCGCTCCGTCTTGTTGGAAACGACTTGATCATCATCAGAATGATTTCCGCCTTCCATTATTTCTACTATTCTTGGATATACGGCATTTTCCAAGAGATCTCGGTACATTTCTCCATTCAAATTTCCGGGCAGAAAAAACGGACCAACAATGGAGCCGCCCAAGATTCCCGCCCAAACATTTAACTTCTCAGGGAACTGGGTATGAACTTCACGAAACTGGCCCGGATTTGCATTTGACCAGTAGCGGCAGTTATGACGATTTACGTTGCCATTAAGAAAAAAAGTACATTCATCTGAAAAGCAAATGTTGTAAATAAGACGCGGATTAGCAGTTATCATATCACTAAGCGATTCACAAAATTGCACTCGTCTGTCAAAATCGTCCTCATTCAGTTCTTGCACCAGATGAATTTTGTAAGCATGGAATTTATTATGCTTAAGTATCCTATGAACACTACTTTTGCTTACTCCTGTACTCGTCGCCAATTTTCTGACACTTATTCCTGGCTCGGCATGAAGTTGACCTAGGACAGTTATTTGCATTGCTTCATTGACAACAACAGCATTTTGAACCTCACGCTTTTTATTTAAGACACTGCCAGATTCCCTAATTTTAGCAACTATTTCTAGAACGTATTTTCTGTTGACTGGTTTTTCTGGATGAAGGTCATTAAATTCTTGTACCGTTCTATTGGCACAATTGTTATGCCGAAAGAAAAACTCTATCATGCTCACCCTCTCAACCCTCTCTGCAGTAGAATAAACCATTGCTAACAGTGTTTCAACACGTAAAAGACTGGGTAATAATTTAAAACTATTTAAATAAATGCTGCTTTATGAAAAAAGTACCAATGATATTTAGCATACTAAATAAATTCTTCAGATACTTGTGTTTGCATTTTATTTGGTATTTTGTTTTTATTTATGATATGCTGATAAGGTGTAATAACAATAATATTAACAATACTAATACATTTTTAATCATGTTTTAATGATCCAATAAAAAAAATTGTAAGAAAGGGTTTCAGGCATAAAGGTTTATTTAAAGCATTTTTTCCAGAATTTTATTTGGCTTTCGTATCCAGAAGAAATCCATCAGTCACTCAGAAGTCACCATTTAAATTTAAAGTGAAAACGCTTTCAACATAAGGTATAACACGATCCCTCTTTCTGTTTAAGATTTAAGGGGTGCTTTCAACCCCTCATAAAGGATTCCAGGTATTAGGTGGCCTTTTAATTAATAAGTGACCCCTTCGAAAATAGGATTTCCTTGTTCTTTTAAAAATATTATCCAAAAAAGAGTCCATAATACCTTTTTCATTTTCGCTGTTTCCGCAATTTTGACAAGCTGTTTTATCCAGAGAAATAATTTTAGCCACTTCAAATTTGGCAGTTATATTCAGAAATAAAAGACCTTTAAAATAAGGTATCATACGACCCCTCTTCCCATTTAGGATTTTAGGGGTGATTCCACCCCCTCGAAGGGGGTTGCTGGTATGAGGGTGACTTGGTAAGGAAAAGTTGTCCCCCTCAAACATAAAATCGACGTGTCCGAGATTTTTGAAAAAAAAAAATTTTTCATACCGAAAATAGCTCTGTTTCGTTTTCGCTGGGACACCCTGTATACTCTCAAGGGTCTGTTAACATTGAAACCAGTAAATTTTCAGGATGCGCAAAATACGAATTCCCTTCTATCACTTTATCGATAATATTTCTGATAGCTTCTGGAAATTGCTTAGATATTTTAATCATCTCCCACAAGTGTCTAGCACCATCTTGTGTCTGAGCGGTTTGGTCTTTATTTTAAACCACATTGGTGCGTAAAGTTTCATTATAAAGTTTACTATAACTTTAAAGTTCTCTGATGGATCCTTTGTGCCAACATATAAAAGGCGAGGGTCTCGCGTGTCACCAAGCTCAAACTTGTGTGAGATGACGTCATTTTGTACTTCCCTTAAGTAATAACGTTTTCTGTACGTTTTGTTAAAATTTCATGTTTCTTTCGATGTGAAAATACACTTCATATCTTTAAATTGTGTTATTAATTAAAGTCCACTATTATCGAAGGTGATAACACAAAGTGAACCACATGTGGTTTCTGATAGCTTACTGATTTTGGAAATACTGAGTTTTTTGTAAATGAATATATAGGACCGAAAAATTTTTATCCACCAATTTTTTTATGCCATCTGTTGTCCGAGTTTTTTAGGTCTATTATTTTCACCCTATTCCTTAATGATATATCAGTTTATGTAACTTGCTTGTGTCCATTAAATCCTATGATCAGTGTCAATTATAACGGACTGATTTATGGAGTCTGTGTCAATTAAACTTTAAAGTACAAGTTGATTGTACTGACAAGGTACCGAAAAGATTTTTAAAAAGCTGCTCTTTCAAATTGAAGTTCCTTTACAGACTCCTCCGCTACTACACGGTGTTTTTTTTTTAAATTTGCTACGGCGTAATTAGGGTTATTTAAGCTTAATTTTTAAATTATTGTGTGGTATGAGTTTCTGTAATTCTAAATGTAATCTGTTGAGTATGTTTAACCTTAGGGCTCAACAAATTACTAGATTTATACAACATAATCAGACACAAGAACATCATAATAATATATATACAATATATTCATTATATAAACGTCATAATCCAGTAATTAGAGTGCAAAGTTCATTCGATATACAGTGCTTTCATTTAAAAAAAAACACCCTTCCCCCTTAATCACTTAGACAGTTGAGACATATCAAAGTATGAAGTCGATAAAATATTCATTATTACCAGACATGTTAGCTTACTATTCGGTAGTCCGTTAACCTATTTAATTTTTTTAGCACTGTTGAATAGACATTTTAATGCTGCTTACAGTGGTGTGTCACACGATGGAGGTTCCCATTTGACATATCAAAGTGAGGTTAGCTGGAGGTGAGGAGGTGATTGATTGACAGAACTTTGTCAAATATAAAATTGAACGTTCCCCTCTATTTCTACATTAACGAGTTTTTTTAAGTTATTAGGGGTGGTTCGTTTTGAAATAAAAGCAAAGAATATTATCTTTATTTACTTTTTTCTACCATTCTTTCATAGATTTATTGAGTGAGCATTTTTATAGATCTATCGAGCATTAATTTTTGTAGTTAAATCACAAATCGATGATATTTATAATATTTTTTGTCCTAGCGATTTGCTTGTTATCGATATCTATTACATTATGTGATTATTTCATCATTAATTGCCATATAATATTTATTTCAATAGTCATGTAGGACAACCTACTATATAAAAAAATCCACAAATGTTAATAATTATTTAAGTAATAATTAAAAATTCTTCTAGGATGAAGATACGGCGTACAGACAATCTACTAGGACTTCATCTAGGTAAGTAGAAAATTAAAAAAATAATAATAAAAACACCTGATTCACATATGAAGTGCAACTTTAGCCTTAGGGGAGACAGAAATGATATAAATGATATAGAGGATCTTCCAATAACAACTAAACGAACTGCCTCAATTACACGAAAAATCACCACCACCACCACTACGACCCCTAGAACAACTACGGCGCAAGCACGAATAATATCCCCTAAAAAGAGTACTACCTCTTCTGCAAGGTACTACAAAACCTAATTAAAAAATGTAGTAAGCCAAACTAGGGTGCTTAAGTACATTCATTTACTCATCAGTATTTATCATTAAGGTGATTGAATTAAAAGCACTTTGAATGGCTTTTTTGTGGTATCTTTCATGTTTGGCCAAATCATCTTTAGTAATAGAAAGCAAAGTACTCTCACGTAGTTAGTTGAGTAATTTTTTTAGTAACTTGATCTTCCTGTTTTTATTAACAAGATTTCCATATTTCACAATACAATTTTTAAGACACCACTATGAAACTTTTGATGCCTCATAACTTTAAAACTTAACAAATTTTAAACTTATGAGGATTTCAAATGCAGCAAAATAATTTAATTTTATGCAAACTGAAAAAAATTTGATACAAAAAGCTTTTATTAATCACAGCTTATATAGGATGACTTTGAAGTTATTCATTTTAACAGCATATAATACTAAGAAAAAATTAATTCCTTTATTTAACTCAAAATGATTAAATTGGATACACCTATATAGGCCCTTTATGCGTCCGGTTATGCTGCATCACATTTTGCTTTAATAGTACTTTAATTTATATAATTTTGATTGATTGTATTGTATGATTAAAGTATGCAATTTGGGGAATATTCTCTTAAAAATTATTATTTAATTTCAAAGTCACCTTATCTAACACACCCCTGTCGACGCTATCTTTCTCGCACCAAGTGGAAAAGTGGGGTCGGTAACAGAAGTTTAAAAGTTAGTAGTATTAAAAGGTTGTTATTAATTTATACCAGGGTGGTCATCTGCCTTTTAATTTAATGGCATATAAAAATACAAGGAGCATTGGGTGAAGCATCTTAAAAGATATAAACCAATAAGAATATGGTGGTAGTGTCAAGATTATAACATTTTATTTTTTTTCCAAAATTGTCAATTAAACAAGGTAGTCTAGTTCTAGTCTAAATCGAAAATATAAAATATCCGATGTTACAGAATTTTCATAAATTTAATTAAAAATATTTGTCTTTCATAGTGTGTTTCCTAAAAGTTTAGGACCCTACGTTATATAGCTAAAATTTAGATGTCGGTAGATCCTTTTACGTCACGAACAATAGGGCCGGCTTTAATTTAGCCTAATAGAGTAGTATAATTCAAGTCATGTAAGTGAGTTAGTATTGCAAACCGCAAATTTTTATTGAAAACTTTCCTCCGGAACTAAATTTATATTAATTCTAAAGTGGTATTTTACATAACTATAATCTTACTAAATTTGCCTAGCCTAAATTTTTCTATTAAAAATGATTAGTAATTTTTTCTATTATAAAGCTTGAATAAGCAATTCATAATAATCATTTTCCCATCACAATTATTAACAAAATATGTAATAAAATGTATTATATGGAATTTACATTTGAATAGAACATTAGTTAACGTTAATAGTAAACCAAGAAATAGAACGAATAAATTAATGTTTATGTTCACATTAAGAGGTATGTTCTCTTGTAGCTAATTTTGCAATTTTTTTCGAAAACAAATTGACGAAACTGCTGCATATTTTACTAAAATTAAATTGAAACAAATGTAGCTTGAAAAAAAAGGCCTAACTGGAAAAATTAAAATTGTTTACACACGTGATATATAATTGATATCTATGAGTCTAAAAAGCAATTGGATTAGTCATCCTGTGAGAAGATTGATCAAATTTTGTGTCGATTAAACCCTGATATTAAACATAAGGATCACACACCATTATTTAAAACCATATCTTTAATTGATATTAGGAGAAATAATCAATAATACTGTTCCTTCACATACTTATTTTGCATACTATTCCTACGAATACTATTCCTTTATATTATACCCTTTTGTTAACAATAAAACAATTCTAGGGAATTAAAAGAAACTGCTATTTCTAAAAAACAAGAATTTTTTGATGCTGATTTGACCTTTGGCGTTCATTTTTTCTTTAACATTAAAAAAATGCTAACCCTTTTCATTCAGGTTTTTCGAGATAAATATTTTCTTATTTCAAGCACAACACCAATCAGTTACAATGACAATAAAACACCTACTTAATTTCTTACTGAGATTACGAAAATGGTCCAATATTAGAAGTCCAGGTTTACCTAATAGTGTGTTAGATTAACTTGATGTTTATACGTCATAGATTGCTTACGATAAAGTAGTATATATTATATTTGTTACGGGTAAAGTTAGAATAACGGTTAAACTTAGGTTTACGCGGATAAACTGCTCAATACCCAGAAAACATGGGTAAAGTCCAAAATATTAATAAAATTGTACACGTTTCGGGCTTGACCCGGGTAAACCGTGTTCTATCCGCCTTGGCGTGGTTAATGTTAAACAATAACGCCATAAATATTTGGAGAAATTTATTTAATTAAAAAAACGGATTTTACAAATCAAAGGTTACACTAAAACTGTATCCTAACAAAGTAAAAGATAATATAATCTATTTGTTCAAACAAGACAAGCTGCTGTGACATTTCGAGTTACAAAGAATTCCAATAGCTTTACATTTACATTTATTGGTCATGCATTTAGTTTTACAGTTGCATCGTTTATAACCTTGACTTTCTAAAAGTGACTGTTCGTTTGCAAGTTGTCTTAAATTTTTCTTTTCCGATGATACACTTTCCATCTCAATAAGCTTCTCACTGCACACAGAAAATTGGTTCCTGGAAAACATTTCTTCGGTAGTTCCTCTCTTGTTCGCTAGTTTATACAAATCGTCGTCAGTTTTCTCGATAACTATCATGAGAATGTTTCTAAAATCACCCCTTCCTCGATCAACGTCTGGAATTTTTACTCTCACTGTATCTCCAACAGAACATGGGGGAAACTTTGAATTAGATAAAGCTTTCATCTTCTTTGCTTGATTTTCTAAATTTCTTTTTGCGTCTAGTCTGTTTGACTGTATATTTCTTGGTACAAGCAAAGTTCACACCTGATATTCCCTGATGTATTTAAATTATCACACTCTACACACTTGCTCTGATTTTCTGAAGTTTCAGTATTACTAGCGTTTTCTCGATAATTATTGTTGCCATTTTCCATATTGCCACCTTCAGTAATATCTTCTTGCAAATTGTCTGGTTCTGGGTCACTATCCATAAACTGGTTTATATTTATTTCTTGTTGAGGCTGTTCACCTAAACCAAATTCCCTTACCACTTTCTCGAGCTCTTCTTCGGTTCGTAGATTTTCAATAGCTTCTTTTGAAAAAGCTGATGTATATAGGCCGACCTTAATATCACACCCAAACATGGCGGCATAAGGAGCTTATTTTATCCTATCATGGTATGCCCTATTTTTCATTAACTGAACAAATCTTAGACCTTCTGACCATCGCGTGCAGTTTTCATCGCCCATTCACGTCATAAGCATGTTCTGTATATCTTGATTTGCTCTTTCCACGCTGCCTTGTGACTGACTGTGACGTGGTTTCCCATGGACTATTTTAAGGCCACTCCACATCGTACATAACTCTTCAATGACATGGATGATTGTAGTATAGATAAGGCGCCGAAAATACAAAATATGTCTACCAGGCTCTTAGCTACTTCCTCAGCCCTTTTCGACGTTAATGGACGTATTTGAACAAACTTAGTTAAGTGGTCCTGATACACCATAATAAATTTGTATTCTCTATCCGGATGGGATTACATGTCGATTAGATCCACTTGAAAACGGCTGTTCATCTCCGAAAAAACCATTGGTTTAACCACAAGTCCTTTTTTGGCAGATTTCAGTTTTTTTTGGCACCCTTCACACAAGCGCAGATATAACTTAATAACATCTTGAGTTATATTCTTGTACTTTATTTAAATTCGCTTTCCATACGGTGCTTACCGCCATGTCTTATAGCTAAATGTGCATCATGCAAAATGTCAAACATTTCGTCGTTTGTAACGTAATATTTAATGCTAGATTCACCTGACGATACACGAATACAATAAGCTTTTCAACGCCTCTAACAGAACATAATTATGTCAAACCTCTTTAATCGCCGATAGTGTAGCGTAAGTAGTCTTTAGCGTAAATAGATTTTTTTGCCAACTTGACTGATTCTAACATTTCTTGGTATTGTTCATTATTAAAATAAAAACTATTTGCATTTTTCGTAGACACCACCTCGTTAAAAACTTCATAAAAACGCTGTGCTAAACGCGCACGTCCACTCTCTTCGGTTGCCATTTTAGAACTGAACTGAACGTGGTGAAAAATGATGCAATAATAATTCCTACATCCAACTTTACCCACGCAAAAGCGGATAGTACGCGGTTTACCTGGGTAAAATCCGAAATATGTGTAATTTTAATATTATTTCGGACTTTATCCATGTTTTCTGGGTATTGTGCAGTTTATCCGCGTAAAGCTAAGTTTAGCCGTTATTCTAACTTTACCCGTAACATATTCATGATATATACTATCTCATCCCGGTATTGAAAGGACTAATATTGAGACTCTTAAAGTGTTAGTTCGTGGTATTCCACCTGGTCTGCTACATATTTCTCCACCATTTATGTCCAAATAGAATGTAGACTCATGACTTAAAACAACGTTTTATTTTTCATTATTCTAATGTTCACATTCTTTACACCACTTAGGTGATGACCACTGTGTTTAACTTTTAGGTTTAACACAAAGGGATGGTACAAAATAACAATTATATTCGTCAAAATTGTTCACTTAGAAAAGGTCGTCAGTATTCTTTGGCACGATATTCCCGATCTCTCACGAAGACCCGATAATAATTAATTACATTGCAAATTCTTCTCTGCTTCCTTGTTTGTAAAAACATTGCTTTTTTTGTTCAAAATTACCCAGTTACAAGTCCTGGAATTATTCATTGTGCTTATTGTATTTATAAAATACTCTACCCAAGTTAACAATTCGCTTATCTACGCTGGTCTTTAACTTAGTTCTTCTGGGTTTATTTATCCCTTATAAATAGTTTAAGTATCTTTTATGGCTTAGTGCATAAAATTGCAAATTATATGTTGCTTAGTTACAGATTCTTGATTACACAATCTTTATTTTAAATCTCTATCAGATACCGAGAAACCTAAAAATATAACGAACTATTTAAAATATCTTAAAATAGTAATAAGATACACAAAAGCAAAGAATTCACTTATTGAAAATAATTAACATTTACTGGGTGGTTACTTTTCATTTTGACTGCACCCCATCTAATTTTTAATTTGCATTTTTTTTTTCTTATTTTTGACATTGATATAATAATTCCAAACTTTAAAATAGCGCCTGGACATTTTCTACTCGCTGGCGCAATATTGTGAAGTCGTATATACTACAGACATGAGGCATTTTAGGATTTTAGAATACATCATTTGGCGAAGATAAGAAATGGCGGTGTTTTAACTTTTAAATTTTGAAATAATCTACACACATCAAGATGGTCTAGGGCACAAGGAAAAAAAGCCGTTTTAATTTTAGACGAAAAAATTTGTTTCCAAGATAAATTGTGTTAATTATTTAATGAACATTTCTCTTCAGAGAAATGTTCATTAAATCAAGTTTTGTTCACAAAACTTATCACATATATATCATATTAATTTACTGTTATTGATATTAAGTAAATGACTTAAATTCTTCAAGGGATATTTGGTAACTGAAAAATATAATCCGTATAATTTTTGCCGCCAGTATAGTGAGAATTAGTCAATATACCAAGGCAACATCTTGAATGTTAAACACAGTTACGAACTGTTATGATATAGGGTATCCTTATCCATGACAACAGAAGCTATTATTTCTACCAAGGAAGGTTGTTGCAGAAATTTGAACAAACTGGTGGTGAGAGAGGCAGACATACTGGTCCAACAAAAGCCACAGAACCTATACACGATATGCTTATGCACCTTCAGGCATTACAAAACCTTCATAATACTGACAAGCAGCTAAGAAATGTATAACAGCAAACGAATAACGGCATCAAATTTTAAAACCCATTATTATTTATCCACGCGTTATAGAGTTTAGTGAAGATTTTATATTTATGCACGACCGCATATTGCATGAACCGCTAGAAGTCTTTTAATACCTTTATCTCCTAGACCATCTTAATGTATGTATTTCTCAAACATATAAGATATTTTTCATTTCTAAGACAATAAATCCCTTTCATTTTAAGTTTCTCAGCTTAACCAGTTTGCGGTACTCAATAAAGAAAAAAAAAGAACAATGGTTATTTTTAGCCCAAAATTAATGTTAATTTTTAAATCACTTGAACTTTCATCTAAGCACCACTACTATTTTATTATGGATCCGGGTTATCTACACTCTTTTTTTAACGGCTATGTGCGCTATGTAATTATAACTTAGGCATTACTAACCGAAACAACAAAGTCTATATATTTCACCTATATATTTCAAGTTGAAATATATAGACTTTGGTATCACCATCTTAGCGCTCCACACTAATTGTTGATATTTTTAAATGTTTTTAGACTGGCATTAGCTTCGATGGCTTGCTTTTTTTGTTGGAATGATATATTCTTCATCTTAAAAGAATGTAGTATGAAATGGGTATCTCTAAAATCTTATTCTAGTATGCCCACACCCATATAACTAGATATTTGGTCAAAGACTTTTGCTTTTATGTCAGCATTTTTATTATTCACAAGTCTGTATCACTTGATATCTTCTTAGCGAACAGAGCTCTTTTTGAATTTTATAAAGGAGCTTACTTTTTCTTCAATGCATTTACTTCAGTAGATATGTACTTACCTGCTTTTTGCTTACTGCAATTTTGAGCTTTCTCTTAAGTATTACACCGCTATTTTTTAAATTAGTAATTTATCTTCGTTTGTTGAATTTTTAGTACCTATACTAATACTAAAATTTTAGCTGTTGAACTTGTTCTAAAATCCTTTGTTAATTTAAGTTGGGCTAAGAAGAAAACGCGTAAAACCTACTTACTGTACCTAAGACAATTGATTTTGATTCTTTCGATTTTGACATTGACTCCCAAATATTTATTTAATAAAGGTAAAAGCTAGTATATTGCAGCCAATATAAACATATTGATATTAGTTCTAGTTTATTATAATTTATTATTTATTTATATTACTTTATCTATTTTTAGGTATTTCTTTTTTTTTTAGTACCGTTATTCATTATTATTTAATTTCATATTTATTTAATAAGTTATTTTCTCTCTATTTTTTTTAGTAAATTCCTAATACTTTATTACAAATGTAGTTCTTCACTAATACTGATCGCAGTTCTAATACCTGTTGCGCTTTTCCTTTGTATATGATTTATCTTACTAATCGAATGACTTATGCCCGACTTTATCATATCCACACACTTCACACTAAATCCTAAACACATCAAATAAATAAGCAAATAAATAGTTTGCAGTCTGAATATAACCAATGGCGTAGTCAGGCTGCTAGTTTGTAACAAATGGAGTAATTTAGGGCTAAAAAAGACATTTATTGTTCTTATTTTTCTTCTTTTTATTTGTTATTAAGAAAAGCAATAATAATATAGTATTAAGGATTTTTTTGCGATAAAAATTGCCGAACAATAAAGGTTGAAATCGACTGATTGAAATTTGATATATTGTTTATTTTAAATATTATAATTTGATGAGTATAGTGACTATTATTACAATTATTTATTCTAGAAAAGCGCCTGTCACCGCCATTGAAAAGCAAACACAAGCACAGTCAAACTATACAAATCCGGAACATATTGTAGATACTCCTTTCTCCTCAGAATTAGTTTCCTCACTTTCATCAGACCCAAACTCTTATGACTATTTGCTGCATGAACCTAAACTCATAGATCTAAAACAACCTTCTCCATTTTTACCTGCTCCAGAGCATTCGTTTGTTAATAAATTAACTTCTCATAATAACATCACGACACCTAAATCTAATTATAAGACCCCAAACGCTACTATTGAGTATACTACCAAACATCAGCCCTTATTAAAGAATATAAAAACTAAAGAGTCGCCACTAAAACTTACAACAGTCGATACACCAACAACATATTCGCCTTCAAATTTATTTTTACAAACATATTTATCGAAAGCATCACCACTTTTGACATTTCCAGCTTTTGGGTTTAGACCAAAAACTCAAACCAATGTATCAGACTCTGAAGTTGACAAACAGACATACACTAAGAAACTAAAAGTTATACGAAAAATTATTCATCCAATCGCTGTCAACTATGCATTATCATCTAACTCAGGAAAGTACTTTGAATCCGAGGAAGAACTTTTGAGCAATGTTACAAATAATATTTACCAATCTGCTAAAAATAATAAAAATGAAACAAAAGTAAATCTGGTATTTCCAAAATATAATAATTCTAATATTTTGGATAATATAAGTAACAGCATCTCTGTAAAGGCTTTAAACGAAGAATTGTTTAAATTAACATCAAACATAAAACAACATACGAGTACTGCAAGACCTGTTCTATTACCCAAAAATAAATTTTACGCAAAATCACAAAATTTGAATGATAAGTTATCAAAACCTGTATTTATCCCAAAAATGAAAACAGCAAAAAACTTTTTACTTCATCAAAAACAAAAACTGACAAAAGAAATTGCTAAAGAAATATCCCATACACCTACGCTAGAGAGTCCTATAGTCACAGACATTACTACGAACTCTCCCATAAATAAATCCCATCCAACTAAAAATAGAGTATCTCGGGTCAACACTGCCATAAAAACTCTAATTACCAGCGCAGGGACTAAAGGTCAAGAGCCAATATGTACACGCAATCCACTAAAATGCAAATTCAAAGTGGGACCAAGGTACGATTTTTATCTCTTCTTCATCTGCATGAAATGAAGAAACACAATTTAATATTTTTGCACCACCTGTATTTCATGCTTCACACATAGATAACCCAATTATATGTTAGCATACTTATAGTTTTGCTTACTTCCCATCAGTATAATACCAGTCTCTGGATAATACAATTTAAAGATCAGATTTAAATATGTAACTTATCTACTGATATAAACGTATAGATAGAATGTTAGGAACTATTTTTGTTTTGTATTCTTAAGATCTTGTTTGAACTAAAACACTCCGGCCTACTACTTTAACATAACCAGATGATAAATCGTGTATGCACACGAACATGGTAGCCGTTTTAATTTTTATAAATATATAATATACACGTCTGGCTAAGGTGAAGTATTGTCATTGTCTCTCTTAGGAGTTCTCCTCAACTTATGTTGCATGGTAATGCATGGGTATTTTGGCATTCCAAAAAGAAATCAGATCAGTCGGGTAATGTAATAAGGGTGCAAACTAAGGAGTCTCTTTGGCAAACGTTTTACCATAGACATCTCCACCCTATCACCACTGAGCTTAGCCTGAATCTATTTTTTAAGAGGTTTTTCAGCCATTTCAACCCTACTTGGTTTTTTAGTCACCAACGCACATAGGCTTGCTAGTACCTAATACTAAATCATCAACGTAAAACTTTTTATAAAAAGTATTTAGTTTTTGTAGTAGTTTGTATCTAGTATCTAGTAGTTCATCTACACGCAGAAATGAGAAAATACTCTATTTGGGGAAACATTTAGACATCTTCATCGTATTGCCACTAAGCAGGTTACACCACGAATCTGTTTTTTAAAGAAGATATTTATCCATTTCTCTTTGATTTATTTCTTAATAAAGCTGAATTTATGAGCTTCTTCTGAATGAAAGTTTTAGTGACATGTTTCTTAATATGTCATTTAATTGTTATTTAGATTTTACCGTCTTGTAATTATCAAGAGCAGCTCGGACGTTATTCGGGTTTCACCATATTGCAGCAATGATTTGTAAGTCAATATTTAGTTTAAATTCCCGAATTTTGGGATTTCCGTTTCAATTTAAAAAAATTGCATTCCTAGTGATTTAGCTATTTGAGACCCTCTCAGAAATTTCAGAAATATATACAATGATTATAACAAGTTATTTCTAACCATCCCAAATATTTTAAAAATTGGTTGATACTAACTTCTGTTAATTTTTAAGACAAACAAAGTTGCAATATGGCATCTCGCCACCAATTATGAAACACCTAAAATATTACAAAGGTTACACAAACCTAAAAAAGCTCCCATGTCTCTAGTTATCATCCACATATCTTAGTTACACCAAGCAGTACTAATACTAGTAAAACGTCAGAGTAAGTATGTCGCGAATAAAAATATCAATAATATTAAGAAAATCCTTAGGTACTAACTTGCCATAATCTCAAAAATGCTTAAGACTATATTAGCTCCAAGTTATCCGTTAAATAGCTTTAAGAGCTGAAGCAGTTAACGTACTTATAGTGATTTTCATTATGATTTTAAAATTTTGTGCAATTGGAAGATGAGGCAATATAACAAAAAAATATATAATAAGAATAGAAACTCAATGGTTTGGTTACAATTTTTCACTAGTAAGATTGAAAGTAATTGGAGGCTGGATTAATTAGTTAGCACCGAAATAGTGGATTGGGTATTACTAACAACATTTATCTTTTATTGGAAAAAGATACTATATTAAAAAATATTTTAAAACCTCTATTTAAAACTTTATAGAAAAATTAGCTGTCAAGTTGGTATGTATGTTATAACTTTGTCAAAAAAAAATTGTTTATATATTTAAAATAGGATGTAAAGAAAAATTAAATACGATGTATTTTTACGCATTTGATACGTGGTAGAATCATTAAGCCGTCAGAAATTTTGATTGGTAGACAAGAAGAAAATTGAATGATTCAAATCATTTTAGGAATTTTAGGGACCCTCTCACAACCCACACTTCATGCCATAAACAACTTTCCTTTGATTTTTAAAAATCCTAAATTGAATTACCAATTAAAATCGCATATTTTTAGTAATTCAATTAAGTTTTTGGCTTTGAAAAAGCTTAAACATGAAGCCAGAAATAAAAAACGTTGAAGAGTAATTCTGTATGATACAAAAATGAATGTTTTATCGTAAACTATCCAATAGCTCCGAATACTGGAAGTAGAAGAAAGTGGTGTCTATACCAGTGAAGAATTTCTTTAAATAATTGTAATAATTAGATCGAGGTAATTTAAGAATATAATAAAAACCAGTTTGCGTCTACACCATGCATTGGAATGTATGCTGTCAGACGGCGCGACCAGCTAAAAATATTTAGTTGAATGAAGGTAAGCCAGGCACAACCAGGATAGCAGAATATTAGTTAATTCATAAGTGGGCGATAGCTTTTGTCAAAAACCTGTCAGATGTCCTGTTAAATTTGTTAATTCATAGGTTGTCTGAGAGCTATCCCTAAGAACCGCACCAAGATGATCTAGGACATCCTAGGCATGACGCAGCTGTTATAAGTTCATTAAAAATATAGATAGTTTACGTTTTAAGGAACTCTAATCTATTATTGGACTTGACTTTGTTTTATTGAAATGTTACATTATCTAGCCCTTGAATGTAGGAAAGAGCTCCAGAACTTCGCTAAACTATCTTTGGTAAAGTATCTTCAAGTTCTACTACCTAGGTTGATTGCACTCCAAACCATCCCCGTTAAGAGCTTTTTAAAAAGCGTTTTTAACCTCTTCGACATGTAACTCTTACCTTTGAGAAACTAGTACACAAAATAGAATAGTATCTTATTTTCAGACGAATGTCAATGATAAATAAAAAAAGCAAATATGAAAATTAATATATGTATATTTTAGTCACACAGTATCTATAAGTAGCTTTTTTATTAATAATAACATAAATTTTCCGGCTTATATCAAGATTTTTTGACAAATTACTGGAACAAAATAAATAACATTTTGCACAGGTGTATTTTTGCACATAATGTATATATATTACATTAGCATATAATAGCATAAGGTGAGGGTTTGTTTGTCCATCTTGATGGAGCGCGTCTTCCGCTTTTGAGAATACATCGATAGTTTTAAACCTTAATGATTCTTATCAGGCTATTGTATCTATAATATATACTTTTACCAGACAAATGCATGGTTAGTGCTTCATAAAAGGTATTGTTAGAACAGGTCTGAGAGGAATATTTTACCAAAACACAAAAAATATATATTTAGGTACTTTTTTTCTGAACAGATAAAATGTTTTATATCGACATAATAAAAATATATTATTTCAAACATAAAATTTAACAATGAAGTGAGTTTAAACAGACACATAACACAACACAAAAACAAGGTATAGAGAACTTATTGCATTTTAATTTGTTATGTTATTTGCTTGATTAAACTCAGCTTATATAATAAAAATGCATGTACTCAGTTTATTTACTTAATTTTAGAACACCTTCCCGAGGACGAGGTACATCACATTACACAAACTCTGCCTCTATAAATAGCAATGAGGTTACAGTTAACGTTAATAGGGGTACACCAGCGCCGTAAGTTAACACCTATTTTTTACTATAATTTGCTATTTGTTGTAACTACCTGTATATAATTTAAAGTCAATATAATTTACCTATTAAGTTAAATAAAGTACCTTCTATGCACCTTAAAGTAAAAACCTGTACTAAGTTTTAGAAACTTTTAATATAGGAATCGCATGCCTTCAGTCTCTTTTATACCGGCGAAAAATCGTGGTATAAAAATTAATGATTTAACTTGCAAGTCTAATTCACGAGTTAAAAAGAGAACGATGGCGTTTCTTCTACTCTCTTTTACTAACTGCACTCCAAAAGTGACCGTAAACGTGGCAGACATGCTGCGTATTGAATTTCTCCTCTTAGCACAAGCGAGGAATGGAGGAATCGATGAATTATTGTCGTTCTCTATTTAATTTAATGCTTTACCTATGAATTCCTGTTGCTTGTTTATGTATGTACCCCTGGAGCCCCATATAAAAAATCTGAAATAAGAATTTCAAAATCTTGACGAACATTGATGTATTATTGAACCGTACTGCAATTTCGGCATGGTGATTTGGTTCTTAACATCATCAGTGTTTTGTGAATTGGCCTTATTAGCTCCAAATTGTAGATAATCATTTATAATTTTTACATAATAAATGTAAAAATCCGTCAGCGTTGATCCCTGTGATTTTCTACTGTTTCATAATTAGATGGCATTAAAACATTCACTGTCTCGTCCAACTTATGCGTTTATATTCCTGTTCATAAAAAAGAAACTTATCTCCTCAAATACCAAATCAAACGATATTTTCACAGTTCGTTAACTTTTTCATTAAAAAAAGTTATATTCCGACCAGAAATGAAAACTTTGAAACGTGTCGGAGCTTCGCTTAATAAATTTCGTCATTTGACTAATTATAACATGAAACGAAACTTCAAATTATTCTCAGGGTCATTTTCTTATAATTTCTTAAAAGTGTGCATATGACCTTAAATTTCGAATGTTTGTGACTTCTTAATAGCCAATTATATGAATTTCAGTTTATTTTTAAATAAATCTTTTAAATTAAATTGTGGTACTTAGTAAACATAATTTAATTTACGTAATATTTTTTCACGAACATGAATCCCCATTAATATTACTCTCCACGTATCACAGTGTTTTCGTGAAATATTTTTTGATATTTTTTGTAGAACTTTTAAACAGATTCTTAGACTAACCTAACACATACTGATGAAGCAACTGTTCCTATTTTTTTTCTTGGCATCAGTGAAGTCGTTAAGATTGCTAACCCCAAAGAAATACACGGAAGAACTTACGACCCATGAGAGGCAGTAATTGAAAAAATTGCAAATTACTTACCTTCATTGTCTTTCTCCTCTCCTACCATGTCTTCTCGTATTAAAACCAATAACGCTGTAAGATTTTTGATCTAGTATATTCAAAATGTGTCAAATGGCTCGCAAATCTTAAGCAAGCATATTATATCTATCGAATCGTTATCTTTTTAATCTTATAAGACCAGATTATATTTATATATTTTTTTTAACATTTGCAAATCTTTTTTACTGCAGAAGTTTAAATCTCGTGAATACTGTGTCTGAATCTTGTACATTTAATAGTTCCACTTAATGAAAGAAGTCAGATCGACGTAGTAATTATGTGTACTAATTTTAGTAATTTATTAAGTTCGAAAGCTGTAGATCAAACATTTTTATGCCAACCTTCAGAATTCTTCACTGATCCAATCTGGATTTACTTCTTTTTGATTATTATTAGAATGATCTTACCGTAAACGTGTTTAGCTATATGCCACATGGTAATAGTATGGAGAACTCTAGCATATCAATAATCGCATGCATTAGCCTGATTGAACCCTTATGCTATCAAGTCAATAAATTACTTAATGATTACTAAATTAATCATTGATTAATTTAGTATGCAATAAGAAAAACCAGTTGTATATAATTTTATTTGGAAATAAATTATTATTTACTCTATTGAAGCAGAGCAAATATATTTAGTCATAAAGGAAGCAAATTAATAGAGAAATTTTCCTAATCTTTTGGAGCAGGTTTGCTTTATTCTAGATGAAATTTAAATTAAAAAAAATATAAAATTAATTAAAAAATTCACATTATTTTTCTTTGATTGCTTCATTGTTGCTCTTACCCTTGCAATGACAATTTGCAATTATTATTGGTTATACTGATACTCTAGAAATGGACAAAATTCGTTATTAAATTAATTTTTATTTTTTGGTGGTCGTATATAAAATTACGTTTTTTCACAATGGTATAATAATTTCTTTAACATATTTTTATTACCTATTTTACAATATCTTAAGACTCTATATTTTTTTTAGAATGTATTTTAACATGTTTTTTCAAGTCACATTTATGATATTTAGTTGTTCTGAACTTATTTAATCATAAAATACATACATATTTAATTTTATGATGCTTTAAATTATATTTTTTTAAATTTAAGCCGAGCACGTCCAACATTAAAGCCATCTACATCAATTGTCTCTAAAGCTTCAGAGTTTATCGATATTTATAAATTTCCTCCGAGAAGACCAGACCCTCTATACCCTCAACCACAGCCAGACAAAACTGCTGCTAAATGCAGAAAGGACGTTTGCTTGTTACCTGATTGCTCATGTGGAGGAAAAGATATTCCTGGTAAGTCTGATAAATAAGTCCAAAATTATTTTTGTTATTGTTTCAGGAGGCCCTTTTGGTCTAAATGAGCTTGAATTTAAATTGTATATTTTTGATTAGGAGATATTCCAGTGACGGAAACCCCTCAAATAGTTTTGATGACATTTGATGACGCTGTTAATGATTTAAATAAGCCATACTATATTGATTTATTTGAAAACGGACGCAGAAATCCTAATGGCTGTCCAATAACGGCCACATTTTACGTTTCACACGAATGGACAGATTATAGCCAGGTCCAGAATCTGTATGCCGACGGCCATGAATTAGCATCCCATACAGTCTCGTAAGTGGCCTTTTTTTGGCCATATAGCCTTCTTAAGCAAATTAACTTTGGATTTTAGGTAATCTGTGACATCTTGCTCTTTTTTGCTGTCATCTTTTTTTTTTCTCTTCCTTTATACTTTTATAACATATCATTGTTCTTTTTTTATTTAGTCTCCAATGTCATCTTGCTTTGTTAAAAAATAGATAAACGAATACCGGTAAGAATAAAAATGCACATGATATGTGAACGAAAATTATTAGCTCATTGTGATGGTGGAATCAGACAGATATGGAAGCACAAGAAAATTTACCATCGACGACAATTTTATTGCCAAAATATATTGAATAATTTAGATACAGTAGGTAGAAATTATTTGTTCACATAGTGTGACTTGCAATAAAATTTGGTAACATAAATGTGTTTTTAATATGAACCAACTCTTAAATTCTTCATTTAGTTTATCGTATATACGGATTACTATCTCAAATGCAGCCATGCCTCTGGTGACTTATATCAAAATATTTAATTTTTAGACTTCTTACTATGAACGTTTCCAATTTTTTTAACACTTCCGCAGACCAGTACTAACATTAATGTAATGTCAAAAGCTATGTTCTTTGGCGTCAATGTGCTTTCTCAGCTTTTTACAATGTAAAATATGGAGGATAGTTTTTTCTGGAGGATAGGATTTCAACGAATCCTTAAAGATAACGATTACGAGTGGGTCTTCGAACAATTCTCTTTGGTCATTATTATATCCTTTATCTAAGATAAGGGCAACCAGGCAACCTCTTCTTAGAAAATATACTCTGGCGGCTCCCAAACCTGGTTTGAAAATATTTTACATCAAAATATTATATTAAAATTAAAAAATGTGTAATAGCAAGAAAACTCTTAATAAATATGGATTGCAACATCAGTAATCTGGTAGAAAGATTGAGCATCTAACTTAAAAAAGAGCAATAGCACAGTCAGTATTTTTATACGCTTTATATCTTAGTCCATTCTCTTGAGGTTTGCGGAAACCTGGAGTGATCGCAATCCCTTTAAACCATTAGCATTCCTTTAATGTGATGATTTGCGAGGGATGTTGTAAGATATGTATGTACAATAAAGCTGTATTGCATATTTTTAGAATTAAAGAACTAGTGACAGTTGGTTTATTTTTATCAATTTGTACCACCTTAAATACACTTAACACACAGTTCTCAAAATGTACTTGACACGAAAAAGAAAATATTATTTTGCTAACAAAAAAACATGTAATTTGAACTAATGCCTATCTATTTTTGCGACAGACTGGACGTAAACACGCTCATGCACAAAATATGCGTTTTTTTTTAATTATTTTTAAACCTCCAAGAGATTAATAATATTTAATATTTCTTCTTATTTACTTTTCACTTCAAGTTACAAGAACTCATCCATGATTCTCAAAGAGATATTGTAATCAAAATAAAAATGAAAAGTCATAGGTCTCTTAAAAAGTTATAATAAAACTAAAATTTAAAATACACAGGTTGCATGTTTCACTTTTAACAAAACAGCATTAGACCTAAAAAATTTAAAACAAACATAATTATAAATAACTTCTCTAGCAATATTTTTGCTAGAACCTATCTACTGGCTTTTTCACCTATTAGCATTTTGAGAAGCTGTCAATGTATTAACACAGAAATTTTTCACATATTTAACACTTTAATTAGCATTTATTAATCTAAATTTCTTTTTTCCATTTCTGCGCCTACTAACCTGCAGGAGATATACCAGTTGAGCAAGTACCTCAAATCGTGCTGCTTACTTTTGATGATTCAGTAAATGATTTAAACAAGGGTCTCTATCAAGACTTGTTTGAAAGAGGTAGGACAAATCCTAATGGCTGCCCCATAGCTGCCACCTTTTATGTATCCCATGAATGGACCGACTATAGTCAAGTTCAAAATCTGTACTCTGATGGTCATGAACTAGCTTCCCATACAGTTTCGTAAGTTTAAAGACAACTTAGTTTGTTCAGCACAATATGTCCTTGAAGTTCCCCTTATTTAATAAGTATAATATAAGTAATGTTACGTTATTTAGCTAGAATCTAAGTTAACATATGTTCTATATCATCTTAAAAACAAAAAAAAGTAAAGAAGCTGTGGAAGTAAAGATTGTACTTTCCGATAATGTCTTTGCTTATCAGCTTCTTCAAGGCAAGACAACCAGAAAAAAAAATGAAAATATATCTATATTAATCAAGCATATAACTAATTTATGTGATCAGCTGTACTATTTCCAAATTCAAGAGAAAAATAAGATACATCTCTATATGAAGGATGAGCTACATCTGTAAAAAAAATTCTCCTGAATATATATTATTTTAATAAGCAAAAACTTAACAGAACAATGTTTTACCGATTCTTCAATTGTGCTTGTCTCTGAGAAGGTAAATCCAATACGCCGCACGTCTTGGCTTACCTTCAATATCGGTTAAAATCAAATTTTTAGACTTTTGCAGCAAAGACCTTAGTTGGTCGGTCGTGTATATTTTATTTTTGTTTTCGGTCTGCCGTTCTGGTCGCCTTGTCCTAAAAATACTTATAAGCAGACGATATGCGTCGGCCACCCTACATCCGCCACTTTCTCTGCTTCCCTACTTACGGAATATACCGAAGAATCTATCTTTTTATAATTAAATACGATAAGTACTATTAGGTAGCAATCATTATTAATTTAATAGAAGTGTCTGCTTTAAATTAAACATTTTACGTCAAGTTAATGTAAGGGGAACTTTGATTTTGTACCACCGACACAACTTAATCGTATAGTTTTCCACACCAACTCTAATTTCTGCCTTTATTACTAATCGCTTAAATATTTTTTTATTTTTCAATTTTATACTTCAATTTATTAACATATCTTACTTGTATTGCTTGCTTCTTCTTAGCACTTAAATAATGTGTAAGACTGTTTTTTAATGTATATTTTATTTATATGTAGACATAGTTTTGGCGAACAATTTTCTCAGAAAAAATGGACAAAAGAAGTAGCTGGTCAAAGAGAAATTCTATCTGCATATGGTGGTGTAAAATTAGAAGATGTCAGAGGCATGAGAGCTCCATTTTTGTCGGTAAGTTATGGTTTTAGTTATGTGTCCTCATTAACCAATATTTCTTTTCGAGAATTTTATAACTTTATGTAAATAAATTTACGTAGCTGCCAATTACTGCAGAATCATACTTCGTTGCATAATGTTTTTAATCGCAATGTTATTATAGTTTAGTTTGCGTTGTTCAAAAACAAGAATATGGCTTTGGACATTTTTTTGAATCTCTAAAATGCTTCAGTTTTTTTTAACCTGAGTAAGGCGTTCAGTTGTATACACCATGAATTCAGCAACGAGGTATTATACCTAAAATCACATTTGGCCATAAAAAAAACAGAATAGAAAGAACATCGCATGAAAAAGGTTGTGGGATCCCTATTTGGCTTACTTTTGGCTCCTATATTATTTCTAGTGTTTAGCGATAACCTGCTCTCAGCTGATAAAAAACCAGTTTTTACATATGAAACTTCCCTCTAGATTTCTGGAGCTAGCACTCTTAAGACTAGAAACTTCACGGCCTTGATTTATGCAATCTGCTTCTTGATCTGAAATACTTTTTTTTATAAAAAGCCAATCTTATAAATGCATAAAATCCCTTGCATAATATCCCTTGACATAATATTAGTGCTATTGATATTACAATTAGTTGGTTTCTATAGTAATTTATAATGTTGGCGTAAGACTACTTGCTAGGCATTACCTCTTCACTCTTAGAATTTAATTGATTGAAAATAGTTGGAATAGCCTTAACATATTTTTTTGTTTGCAAAAAATACATTATTAAAATGTATAGAAAAGGAAAAATCTCCAGAGACTATACTGCACCTACAATAGAGGTGTAGTTAGAATGCTGGAATTACGGAGAAGCTTCTGTCAGGGGTCGCCAAATTACTAGAGAAATAAAGGGCAGAGTTAAGTTTTTTTTCTGGAGCTTGGGTATCAGTATTTGCAGTATACGCTATATATGCTATATATAGGGTTGCTTCTTAACCACAAAAAATTAACCAGTTTGCTAAAAATCTCAGACGGTCTCTTCAGAAATTCGCATCAAATAGTATATTAAAGTTATTTAAACCCAAAATAGAAGTAAAAGTTTCCACGCGTTAATAGCCGACCCCGGTGGCATCGTGGTAATAAGTTCACGATGTGTGGTTTCAGGTTCGAATCCTGGCCTTGGCATGGTTATTTTTATTTGTCTCTACAAAAGAAGTTAAAATAAACAAACTAATCTGAGAAGCAGTCGATGAAACGACTTAAGTCCTATCGTGGTTCGGAGCCTACGTTAAATTGTAGGTCTAAGACAAGCTAAACGCAAATTAATCTGTTCACCTAAGAGTCCTAAGACTCATAATTGTAAATGTTTATTATTTCCTTTAATACTTTCGCGGAACAACACTAACTCATGTAATTTAAGAATCCATGTTATGAGTTAATGTACCTTCGTAGCTTAAGTTTTTGTAATGTAAAGTATGGAAAATACTTTGTTTTCTTTATTAACTTCAACACATCCATTTAAACTAATCAAGCTGATTTCAGACGACTTTCTTTAAGAAAACACACTAGTAAAGTATCTAATTATATCACTAAGAATTAAGGGGTCAAAAAATGGCTCCTCTTTCTTCATTCCAGAAATTGAGATAAAATGACTGAGAAATTGAGATCCTTCGAACTGGCTCATTTTGTTGAATATCGAAAATTTTACTTAGAGCAGTGTAATCGGAAGTCCAGATATCTCTTCTTATCCATATTATCTATTTTGTAAGATGTCAGATTTCTATTATTAAATGATTGATTAAATAATTTAAGCAAAAGAAAGGTTGGGTTGAAGGTGTCATTACTAATTGCTGGGATGTTGTTGAGTTCCTACCCATTTTTTTTTTTGGATCTAGCTCGCAAAACTTCTCTGTAACTTAAACCTGCAATCGAGTTCTGCAGTTCAACAACTATGGCATAAATGGAGGCATTTGGGTTAAATAGTCTTAGTAATATCGATTAAAAAAGCCATCTGATATTTACTCTAAAAAATTAAGTTATTAGATTTATTGCTACCGGTTACTTATAAATCATAATTAACCAATAAAAGAAAATTTTTAACTACTCACTATTTATAGGTTGGAGGAAATAAGATGTTTAAAATGTTGTACGATTCCAACTTCACCTATGATTCTTCCATGCCTATTTATGAAAACAAACCACCAAGCTGGCCCTATACGTTGGACTACAAATTATTCCATGACTGTATGATTCCGCCTTGTCCAACAAGATCATATCCCGGGGTATGGGAAGTACCAATGGTTATGTGGCAAGACTTAAATGGAGGACGGTGTTCTATGGGAGATGCTTGCAGTAACCCACCAGATGCGGATGGCGTTTTTAAAATGCTTATTAAAAATTTCCAAAGGCATTATACAACGAACAGGTAGTGTTGAAAATTATGTTACCTATAATTTTTTAAAAAATTTAAAATAGGATCTACCAAATATTTTCAAAACTACATAATATCAAAACTTATTCCTTGTGACTCTTTGCCGTAATTAAATTTGGTCACCTACAAGAAAAAAAGTTTATTTTATTTAAAATTATGTTTTAGGGCACCTTTCGGACTCTTTTATCACGCTGCTTGGTTTACACAGCCCCACCACAAAGAGGGATTTATTAACTTCATTGATACTATTTTGGCCATGAAAGATGTCTGGATAATAACTAATTGGCAAGCATTACAGTGGGTGAGAGATCCAACTCCTACAAATAGATTAAATAACTTCCAGGCTTTCCAGTGTGATTATTCGGTATGTACTGTTCGTTTAATATACTTTTGCATTATTTTTTCATCACTGGCATGACAAAAATGAAACGTTCATTCATAGAAATTTTTGCATGTTTTTCACTAAAAATATCGGAGTATAAATAAATTTACATAATAATCAAAAGTATGTACATTCTGGTCTGATTTGAGAGGTTCTTCTGGAAAACTTATTTTTGGAGTGGAGTAGCGGGTAAAGGACGAACAGCTAGATAATGCTTGGAGTTTGTGTCTTAGCTTGCAATTTCCAAGTGCGTATCCAATGAAAGATGATACCTAGTAAAGGACCGGCGGAGCATAGCGAAGAAATTCCCGATTTAAAAAGCACAATTGATGTTTTTTTCTTTTTAGAGAAGAGAAAAAAACCATTTGGGTCTTCCTGAAGTTGATTTGCAATCTGTACTGAACCATTCAGGATTGTAATAATATCAGATCTCTTTGGAGCTTACTCTTGACTACAAGTATCGTGGGTATATTGATATAAGATTTTGATTTGCAAGGGTCATGCATGAAAAAGTTGAAAAGTAAGGGCCATACAGACCATTGGAAAACTCCTGTTTTGATCGAATGGTTGGTGGACGCAATTCCATCAGCGCAGACGTGAAAAGACAGGTTATTTGTTTGATAAGAAACAATGGGTTTAACAAGGCAGTCGAACAACGACGACTTTATGGATTAACCCGTCATCTTGATCGAGGAAAAAACACTGATGAGTCTACAACTTCACAAATGAAGAGTTTTTTTGTTTACTCAGCCTTCTTAGGTTTTTGTTGTTTTGGCAAGAACAACAATTTACGTATAGCGGACGTGTTTGAGGGCTGGGTTATCTATGCGATGCAATTCACAGCGTTGGCACTTGTGTACTTTTGTAGTGGCTTCCTTATGAAAAATATGTAAATCATCATGATAAATTAATATCGACATTAATTAATATCACAAACGCCGCCTTTACCTTCGCCTCTATCCTTTATTTAAAAGTAGTTTGGTTGAAGTTTACCTTATATTTAGCTTAGATAGTTTTAAAGTATATTTTGTTTGTGCGAGATGCTCGTGTTAATGTATACTTTTCCCTTTCTTATAGGATCGCCCTAAAAGATGTAACAATCCAAAAGTTTGCAATCTTTGGCATAAATCTGGAGTAAGATATATGAGGACTTGCCAACCCTGCCCAGACATATATCCTTGGACAGGTAATACTGGCATTCGTAGCAGTAGGATCGACAACGACATTGAAGACTCCAATAATTAGATGGATTTTAAGAATCTTTGTAGGCAAATTTAAACTATAATTTTTGCTAGGCTCATTTAGAGCGTATTTCAATAATTTTTTAAATTAAAGCCAAAATTGTGTAAATATTTTTAATGATGTTTTTCAGGCGTCAATTTATATATCATGCCTGAATTTAACATCAATCCACGCCTAGTAAATTTTTTTATATTTATGGCAGGTATACGCTACGTATTATACCTGCTATAAATATTATACTTACCAAACTATAAAATAACATTCTACGAAAAACAAAAACGAAAGTTTAATGTTTAATAAAGCTAAATAAACCTTGTAATATAAATCCGGTTAAAAGAAGTATTATTTATAGTTATGCCTATATGTAATTTATTAAATTATTAAATTTATTTTTTCACCAAGTGTTTATGGAAAAATATATAGATATATTATCTTGTGGCAATGCTTGGAGGTATAATAAAATTTTAAAATAATTCTGTTGTATTATTTAGTTTAAAATAAGGTTTCCTTTTTTTTAAATATTCGAAACATGCCCCTTACGAAATATGTAGAGCTGTACATAATTGTACATTAGACTGATTAAGTTTTTCGGACATTTTAAATATAAGGAAAAGAAAAAATCACTTATTTTAATTCCGAACATTCCAGATCCTGATATTATTCTTCTGGATATGAGAGCATTTTAAAATCTTAAAAAAGAGTTGATTCCAATTTAGTGTTCTATACATACAGTAACTTGAATTTTTTTGTTAAAGGCAGTTTCTTGACTTAACTGACTCTCTTGACACTATAAGATGCTTCGGTTTAAGAATTGTACCGTTGTAAAACTCTCAAGGTTGCTCAGATATTTAAACATCATGTATATGAGTATCCGGCACTCCACTCTGCACTTCATCCAAGATATAGTAGATTGTAGGAAGTTCTCATTGCCTTAAATTGTATCATTGACTTAATTCTAACCATAATTTCTCCGAGTTAAGATAAAAATCGACTGTGTGGACAGCCTCTAGCCGCCACCATTTTAACAATTATGCTATTCAGCTCGGCCGATACACAGCGCTGCAGAGCATGGCCCCCATCCATCTAACCACACAGCATCCTAACCACCTATTTCAAGTGCGCGGCAGATTACTATGAAAGAAGTCTTGTAAAATACCATTTGATATTCAGAAACACACCAAAGCCTTTCTATTACCCGCAGTGCTGTCTACCTTTATGACCATGAATATAATGAAAATTACAGGCTGATAGATATCTGGTGTGCGTGCAATAAATATATAATAAATCAAGATGTTTTTTTAGGTACCAGTTAATAACGTCTCTATTATTGTCACTAAAAAGCTAAAAATACCGATAATAATATTTTTGCGTCTGAGAATAAAAACTACTTTCATCTCTGCTCATTATTTCAAGACTGGATAAGGCAGGTTTTGTAGGTGTTCTCCCAATAGCACTATGCTCTATGCGAATTCGAGCCCAAGGACTGACAGAGCAATAGTCAGATAAGTTAAAAGTAGGAAAGTGAACACGATGTATATTTTCCAAAGTTTTTCTCGCTCGTTGGTCGCAACGATGTTCGCCATCTGGAAACAATAGCAAACCTAAATATCAAGACTTTAATTTTACTTTTATCTGAGTTTGTCCAAATGTTGGTTTTTTTCATTTTTGAATAAAACAATATCTTAAGCTTATAATTGCTTTAAGTGTAATATTGGCATTGCTGAAAAGATCAAATTTACAGAGTGTGATGGCTGCAAGCTGAGGTCTCATGCTGAAAGCACGGGCCTTACAACTTAGCTGAGGAATGAACGAATTTTTTCAGTATTTCTGTGATAGATGTATGAAAGGTCTGAGGATTATGCCAGTTTTTCAAATAAAAATAAATGTTTAAACACAACGTGAAGGTCAAATCTCTGGCAACGAAGCAATTCAAAGAAACTATAAAGATTCGTTAGGTCGAGGGTCTACGAACTGAACTCTACGTAAGATAAAAACAAGTCTATCGAAACTAGGCAATTCAAAGAGGCTATAAAGATTCATTAGCTGAAGGGCCTAATACTAACATCAATTTCAGTGCAAGAAAGAATGATGCATTTACCAATTCTACTCTTAGGTAAGAGTTGAGTGAAAGGCAAAAACGCACAAAAAATATTATGCTTTAAATTAGTTTGGTTGCTGAAAAACTTGAACTGAATCACGTGACTTCTATACTTATAAATATATGCAGGATAAGAGGAAATCCATAGGATGTCCAGAGTAGCCTCCGGAATCCGGAGACAATTTTTAGTTTTTTATTTCAGCACAGTATTATAGTGAAGTAGTAGAGCAGCAAAATTAACTTCATAGTGTTAATTAAAAGCTGAAACGGCATAGAGATTGCGTTGTAGACCTTATGCTGAAATTCACTAGAGCCATACCATCTATTCTCGTAAAAAATTAGTTGAAATTTGCAATTATGATGTCTTACTAAAATGTAAGAGGGTTGTGTAGCAAGATTACTGAATTCAGTCGAGCTGTTCAGGTCATAATTAAAGCAATTACAAAGTCAAGGTTTCAGCCAGATATTCTCAACTCTGACTCTGTTTACCATGCTAAGAGGAGGTTCAAGGACAAGATATTCTGGGGAATAGTAAATGTCGTTACTACGAGCAGTAGAGCCGGTGTACTTCTTGAACTAATAGAGTTATCTAAGGTTAGCCGTATTGGTTATAGATGTTTTAGGTTTAGCTTTTTTTTCTTTATGTTTTTGTAATTTATTTCCCCTCTTCTTGAACAACTGAACCAAAAGTTGTAGCTCTCAACAATTCTTTTTTTGCATCTAATTTTACGTTGGACATACACATTATTCTTTTAGATGATGTAAATGTTCTAACGATTGGTACTGATTGTCCCTGTAGTTTAAATCATAAAACTGTATTAAACGTTTGTAAAATGTAGAATCTTTAATAATGTTTTAATGTACCCAACGTACTTAATCAGTTTATAGATCTTGTCCTTGCTAATTTTGACATCCAAGTTTTAAAAAACGCTGCACTTTTACTTAATGAAGATGTCCATCATCTCTTATAACCATTATAAATTATTATCAATGCTTATGCTCAAATTATTATCAAGTTGTAGCATACGTTTTACATGCTAGTTTCTAAGAATAGTTTACCAGAATTCAGAAAACTAGATTTCCCGGAGATGTAGTGTTGTAGACTGATCGGCTTCCTGTCTTAAATTCCATTAAGGTATCCATTTATTGCCAGGTTTTTAAAATAAAATCCTCTATAATCTTTACAACTGTGCCACAAAAGCAAAAAAGTATTTTTCTCCATGGTACTCTAAAGATCGATATATTGAAAAACATTTTAGAAAACAAAAACAAGAAGAAAGAGCATTCAGAGATTTCAAACCACATTGTATTAAGAATATCTTTTGTTTAATTATCCATTTAAATACATTATCTTTTCAACCATAATTGGAGGTTAATTGAAAACCACAAGAAGCACTATTAGCTTTTTTAGAGTGTGTTTTGTGTTCCAATGCCGCACTCAGATTGTTATATGGCATATCGATCTGATTTTGTTAAAGTTGCTGCTTTAAACGCTATAAATGATAATATTACTGTCAGCAAGGCTTTGAAAAATAAACTTAGTGCTGGATAGATTTACAAGTTTTGTTATAAAGGATTGCATGGATTGGAAGGTTAAAGGGTGTGTCCTGTACTAGAAAAGGATGACTCCATCCAGATTGAAAACTATCATCCAATATCAATTCTATGCAATTTCTCCCTTTTATTTGAGACTATTCTTTATCGTAAATTTTTTTTCGAAAATTCACTCAAGATTCTGTTGATCATAAATTTTTCTCTGATAAATCTTGTGCAACAAATCTTTGCTCTTTCTCTAGCCAGGTTTACTATGCTCTAATTAATGAAGCTTAGTTGGATTTAGACGTTGTTTGAACAGATTGCCATTATTATATATTGCTTAGAAGAACGTCACTATTTTTTTGGTTTCTCGAGGACTCTCGGCTGGTGTACCCAACTTTGATCTTGGGCCTCTGCTCTTCAACTCATCTGTATCTACTTTTAATTCACAGGGTGCTTATTTACACTTTAGATAAATAATATATAAAGATGGAATATCCATGATTTAATGGTTTTTAGGCAAAGATGTTTTTTGAGTTACGAAGAAATTAGAGGCAATTTGGATTTGAATTTATATTGACATGGCAGTCTGAAATCTTATTAATAATTATAAAATACCATTTATTGAAATTAAAGAAAATAAGAAGTATTGTGGCCATCTGCCATATAATTACCATGGTATTACAAGGCAAGGACACGATGTTTATTTTACTTTATAGCTTTTGATATAAATTGTAGCTTAAAATAATCCTTAATAATTCAAAAAAGGCTTTAGAACATAAGTGGCTCCCACATGGCACATGCCAAGCAGGCTTGCCTGAGGGAATCATATAAATATCAGCCTCTGGGATAATGTAAATTTCCTAATTACGAAGCTTTTTTTATGCTTGAGTTTGTGTGTTATATCCAATATTTAAAATAATGCCATCTGAAAAACTTGTTAAAAATATATTTTTGTCAGACAGTAAGAATTCCTCATTGTTTCCTTTTTTATCCTAAAATATTTTTTTATTTGACTGCTTTTGAAAGAGGAAGATATGAAACTGATATTTACTTTGAATAGCTTACAGTAATCTTCTGCAGTCCGTTCCATATACTAGTTTTGTTCGAGCTCGATTATTTTAAATTTTATTTTTTTTCGTCAGCGTCTGAAGTCGGTGAGGCCTGTACCTATAGCGGAAAAATATTACGCGGCATTGGTATAATATTTTTATAATGCAGGAATTACATGTATAAAACCCGCATAGATTCGTAATTACAATTTTTTATGCTGTGCATTTCATATTGAAAATTAAAGCGTTGTTCTTATTAAAATAAAATATGAACTGTAATAAAAATAAAATGTTCTCATTATAAAAAAACAGAAAATAAAACTCTAAATCATAAACCTGATAAATAATTCTTTAAATAAAAGGCTCAAAAAGACCTCCTCCTTTAGCTAAACAAAAGGTTAGCCTATTGTAAAAGCTGCTTCTTACTTCCAAAAGAGTTTAAGGTAAAATAGAATTATCATTTCTTTCAACAATTTCCTTTCTCAACTCGTCTAAATTCGTTGGCCTACTATTATGATGTTTATCAATAGTCTCCTTAAGATAACCCCACAAATAAAAGTCATTTGGTGAAAAATATCAAGCCTATATCAGGGAGGAGTTGAACAGCAGGAAGAACTTGGTTTTGTAGCAACTCAAGGTATTCTTGGCGTTCAAAGTACCATTTATGAAAAATGGTCCAATAATATAGTCGCCCAAAATACCAGCCCAAACATTTAACTTTTGAGGATATATGGTTCATATCTTTTTTTCAATAAACTAAAAAGAGACGAAAGGAATAGCAAGTTCATACAACCTCTTTCTATATTTCTATTCCGAAGGCTGCCGACGGCAACCCCAACTCCCAATCGGAACCAGTTGAGATCGAGAGTAGGGTTTAGACATTTTTTCTATTATCGAGAGAAATTTTCTTTCTATCGAGTTGGAAAGTTCGCTCGGCGATTAGATGATCGAAATCCACCGCACCGCTTATCAGCCAGAAAGTAAGCGAGAAGCGGTATTGCCATTTATAATGCCTATGTGTAGTCTTCTATTCGCCAATCTGTAAACTGGACTAGCGTTTACTTCCTTGGAGTACTATTATCTCCTGCCAGAAGTTCGAAAGTGGAAACAATTTGAAATGCTCTAGTTTTTAGCGATGTTTTTACGAAATACCGAACAATAGCAGCCATAATATGTTCTTCTTTAAGGAGTTTTCTTCCTCTTAATACTTGAAAAGCTTCCTATCCTTTAAAATTTAAAGCAATGGATTTATCTGTTTTGTGGTCAGTGGTAAGATTTTGCCATCTCCTAATAAATATTCTTGTTACATTACGGCACAATGTATTTTTTAGTCCTCACTGTCCAATAAACACTTTTGTTAGCATCTTTGCATTTGCTTTTACTAAATTTACATCCAGACAGCACAAATCTATCCAATAGATATCCAAAGGTTTCCTCTTCGTTAACATATAAATATGCAGTGAAAATCCATTTAATATCTGAAAAAACCAATAGGATGCAAATGTTACAAGCTTAACCCGCCATAGAACCATCAAATAAAATTTTCTACTAGGCAGATAATTTGTTGGTGTAAACGATATGTAAAATATAAAGTCCAATGGATTGTAACTTTCCCTCATCCATAATATATACAAATTATTAGGAGACAAAAAATGGATGTAGGTCCAGTAATAATATAAATTTTAGCCCATTGGACTTCCATAAATTTGCGAAAGAGGTCCATTAAACGTTGCGAAGGTAGTACCGTGGTATCTAGTTCTCACTTTAAATACATCCCTTGGAATTGTCTAAGGTCCAATGCCTTTTTAAGAAGAGAAACATGGACGTCTAATGTATCTGAAAAATAGCAGTCCAGTTTCATTGCTATTTGTCCAAATGTTTTGGCTTTTTTCTTTAGTCCGTGGGCTTGCAATTAACTTAAATCCAGAGTATGTCCTATACATTTAAAAAAAAAAGATCTGTCAAACGTCTGATGAAACGTCTATAAAAATATGAGTCGAATGGCTTCTCAAAAAAATCCATCCATTGGACTTAGGTAAAGTAACGATACTTTTCAAAACATCTTTTGGAACGCCAATGGAACTCCATTTGATAAAGATAATAAAATTTAGGATTTATCTTTTGCTTGTACAAAATTATCATACAGAGGATGTTATTAATGTATTCATGGAGATTTCATCCTAGTTTATGACCAATGCAGGCTTAAAACATTGAAAGGCTAGAATTAGTATTGCCATGGAACTATGGACAATTTGTTTGCTTGCAACATCTCTGATAGCAAATGTTTATGTAGAAGTGGCAAAAAAAACACACTTTATAATATCATAAAAATTGGTCAGTTTTTTTGACAGGCGCAAAACAATATTATTCCTCTTCAATAAAATATGAACTATTTTTTCATAAAATGTGATATGATAATCTATAAAGCAGTCAACATTAAATGAATGTAGATAACGTATATTAGAGAAAAAGGCAACAACATCGCAACACCGCTCGATCGCATTGTTGATTCTACCGACACAAGTAATCTTTAACAGTGATGTTGTAAAAAAATATTTACGTGATAAGTATTTATTATTAATAAATTATGATTTAAATTATAAACAATATTACCGTTTATGAACTCTTTATCCATTTTTTTAACATACTTCATTAGAGTAAAGATATTTATCTAATAAAAAGCATTATTTTGGAAATTAAATATTTTATATTTATTATTGATATCTCAATAAGTTTTTATTATTCTACGTTTATGACGACGGTTGTCAAACACTAAAATCACTAAAAAACACTAAAATCACTCAACCTTTTTTCCCTTTTCAACCAGAAATTAAAGAGAAAACACAGTATTTCACAAATGCCGAATGTAAACACAAAGCCAGATGACAATTGGGACACAAGATGACAGTTTTTGCCTGCGATGTTGCCATTTCAAATTTTTTAGTTTCAAAAAATTGAGTTTTTATGAATAAGAATGTTAATTATTGTTATTTCCTGTTTTTGAAGACGTTATTTTTGCGCTTAGAATAACATATATCTATTTATTATTACTTTTTATTTTTCATCCAAAATCTAACATCAATAAGTTAAATTAACATTATGATATGTGTTGATATATAGCCGAAAATTTCAATATTATATATTCGATAATATTCGATATTAACAAATTAAGTTAAATAAATTTATGTGGTATTAATGTAAATTTTTGTTATGAGGTGATATGTCAATTACAGGATATATTTTTTTTTTAATGGTAAATTTTTTCTAAATTCTAAACGCCCGGCATATAAATCTAATATAATAAGACGATTTTGAGTTGCTTGAGCACAAGCAGCAAAGCATAAGCATTTTTTCCATTATTAAAAAAGTTTTCTCTTTTTGCGAGTCAATCCGTGGACACTTTCTATATTCTTTAGTTTAAAAGAACTCATTGATCATTGGAGAAATACTTGTTGGTCAAATTGAAGTTCTTCAAAAAAAAACTACTTTTGCTGTGGTCAACACAGTTAAACTTGCTAAAACGAGTTCGGTTTTTGAATAAAAGCAAGATTTCTTGTGGTATACAGTTACAACTTTTTACATGTTTGTGAAAAGCATGGACGTATGATATTTTTAAAAAATTTAACCTTTATAGGAATTCACTAATTCAATAGTTCATTTTCCTCGTACTTTGCAAGATAAGCATAAGCGCTTGAGGTGGTCTTTTCACATGTAGATCATCATTGTTTTTATTTCCATTTCAGGATTTTCTAATATAGTTGGAAAAATCCCAATACCGAACATGTAGGCAAAGTTTACAAAATAGAATACTATAAATAAAAATAATAGTATAAAATAGTATTCTATTCTGTAAACTTTGATGTAGGTAAGAGCAGAAAATATTTCTAAAGTATATATATAGGTCTCCTCAAACATCGCTAGTATATTAAGCTGATCTTTAATTTGTACTCCCTATGCCTAAAGTAGATTACGGTTTTGTACTTTTAACATTTTACATTTTTTAATTCCATACCAATTTGCTGCAATTAGGATTTAATAAATAGTCAAGCTTCATTAAGTGCCATATTCTGCCACGTCGCAAGAGCTTTTTACGCCATGGAGTTTTAATAATTCGGTTTAGGATGATTTTTTTAATTAGGAAATCTCACTCGATACGAAATTATTTTTAAAACACCAAAACAAGAAAAAAATACATTTTACAGAACTAAAAATTAAAGTACCTAAATCTTACTATTATGATTAACACATAAAGTTTGTAGCGGTACAAAGTACCCTGACATTTTAAGTTACGAATATTTTACGAAAATAATGTAATTTTAAAGAAGCGTACAGGCTAGCAGAATTATAATGTATTAATAACGTCGAGAAAGCTGTTTCGAAATATATTCATCTAGAGGTCATCAACTGAAATGCATTGAAAGAACAAGTTTATGTAACACTAATTCTTAAGGTCAGTTGAAGACCTTAAATGTTTTTTCAACCAGGAACTTATAACTATCTCTTTGTGTTTAAAATCCTTTCTCTTTCCGCAATATTCATAGACGTCGGTACGTAAATGATTTTATTTTCCCGACTAAGAAATATATGGATGTAACCATAATGGACATGGTTAAACTGAAATTAGAAGTAATTCGCTTGAAATTACTTTTGCTTTCCTAAAATATATTAGACAAAACGTAATTTTCTACTTATTGCTTTAAAACCGAATCCAATAATATTGCACTCCCAATACATAGATCTAAAAATTGATGATTTTTTGTAGCTACTTAACATGTAAGAATTTTTTAACAAATAGAAAATAATATACTAGCTACTGTACATACTTTTGCTTAATATACTATATATAGCGAGGTCAACAAAGAATTAAACACAATAGTGCAGGTTATTACGAAAGTACATACCTTACCGCACCCTATTTATGCTCGACTTCTTGATGTTAAGCCTATGATTAAGCCAGTCTAGAGGGGGAACTTTTGGAATGAAAATTTCAGGTAAAGTAATATTTGTAAGGCAAAAGTTCATATAGTGAGTGATATAAAGTAATTAAAGGGACAGACAAAGATCCATTGTCAATGATATATAATCCCACTGCTTTAGAAATTTTTCTTAATTTAAACTTTATTTACTGGCTGAAACGTCGTTTTATTTAAGATGTACAAATCCAAAAGTCTGCTGAAATTTTCGATATTAAGTTCAGAAAGTGCTTATTAATTAACACAGTATTACTTAATTCCTTTAAGAATAAATAAATTTTTAACTAATAAAAATAAATACTTTTTTTTATCGTACACCACACTTCCTGTATATTTTTCGACTGTGCGTGCAAAAGAAGGCCTTTTTTTTCTTCTTTAACTGTCATGATTACCGCTGGTTCCTTATTATTTCTTTATACGAGTTTTAGTAAGATAGATTTTTGGTTTTTGTAAACTTGGTCAGAAATTGGTCTCGATCTTTCATTGATTTAAGGGTGAGGGTAATCCAGAGCTCACATGCCTTGCTAACTGGGTAATTTTTAAAACGTGTATGTAAATCTAAAAGTATAATATACTTAATATTCGGTGTAAAAGATCATTCTGTTGTTGTTGGCTGTGTATATCTACCATCTCTATCACCTTATCATACTTATATAGCATATTGTAATTCTGTAGACTTTGTGATTGATGTATTATATTCAGATAGTTTGTTTGTCTTGAATGGAGATTATAACTTGCCTTAGGCCGGGTGAAATAATGACCTTGGTCTGAATGTTAATTATGGGCATAATGACTCGGCAAATATTATTGCCAAATTTTTTATATTTTTTTTTTGAAAGAAATAATATCTTTAACAACAATGTTTGAGTTCTTTTGAATCTGGTATTTATTCATTCAAGTTGAATTGATGTGATCGACCTGCAATAAAAACAATTTTTGAAGATAGCTTACACCACACGACTATTAGCATTGACGTTCGTTTACTCGTTGTGAAGAAGACTGTGAGGTAATGATTATGAGAAATATTTTCAGAAATGTAAAAATTGTGATTTTTTTTCAATAATCATTTGGCCAGCATAAAGAAATATTGCTTATAACTTATAAAATTTATTTTATGATAATATACTGTACTCATTAACTCCGGCGGATCAAATATTTCCGGATTATATAATTTTTAAGAAATACATACATAGAATTTATAATGACATATTTAGATGAACAGATCAATATTATGCCTTTTCTTAATTTAGAAAACTCAATTAGTTTGAGTAATGCTTCTCTGTCGTTACTAGACGTATATGATGTTGTTGCTTCTTCTAAGAATAGGTATGTGGACCAGACGGAATCCCGGCATTTTTCTTAAACAATGCTTGTGTACAATTACAAGGCCAATATGGATTATTTTTGATTCATCTCTTAGTTTAGGTTACTTTCCTGCATCTGAAAAAAGCTTTTTAAAACTTATTTTTAAATCTAGGAATAGAAGTGATATGATCAACAAAAAGTTATCAAAATTACTAGATTGTCTTCTTAGTAAGAGAATAAGCTTAAGAACTGTTTTTATTCTGGAACAATTTGGCTTTATAAAGAGCAAATCAGCTTATATCAATTTGGTTTTGTATGTTAATCACATACAGGGTGGCCATTTGAAAACAAAACAGAGCCTATTTTGGGTCCCTCAGAACATTTGCGAAATAATCCTCGGACCTGTCAATTTTTGATTCAAGGGGGAACCATTTTTTTGCTAGTTTCGCCCCCCTGAGGGCAAAGCCCTAGCGGGGGTGACAAGGGCCCCCAAAATTTTAAATGGAACGGGGGGTCGAGTGATACCTTATTTTGAAGGTATTTTTATGTGGATTAAAACCCTAAAGTTTTAAATCGTTACTATTTGCCTAGTCGATACAGGGGCTAATAAAAGTTACAAAAACATGTCAACATTTTTTATGAAAAAAAATGCTTGTAAATTTAGCAGTTAAATAAATACAAAAAAATTTGTTCTCCTACATTGTGAACCGTACTTTCTGTTGTTTTTTTTTAATACCCGTAGGTATCTATGCCAATTCTGCAAGGGAACTCTTGGTTATTGTTGAGACTGTTATTATAGCAACATTTTGAAGTTTAATAGTGGTTGTCAATTACTGCTGTCAGATCATAGTGTGTCAAACAAATAGCTCTCTAAAGTTAGTTAGTTACAACATTGAGTGTGATAATGGTTTATTCACTTGCTGAAAGAGTTGAAATAATTTCTCTTTTCTTTGCGAACAATTAAAATGCTAATAGAACTGCCCAGCTCTTTAACATACTACAACACCCTAATCGACAGGTCCATTGCAAGTACATTTTGGAATTGGTTCAAAAATTTAGGGAAACTGGGTCTGTGGCTAATAAAAAGCGCAAAATGGAAATAAGTGGTGAATAAAGCTTCAGAAGTAGCTATTTTAGGCCATATTGTGCAAGATCCTACACTGAGCACAAGGAAGTTATCAACCGTGTCTGGTATTAAGACAAGCAGCATTCAGAAGATATTAAAAAAACAAGTTTCATCGGTACAAAATGCATCTGGTACAAGAACTAAACGAAAACGATTTTGATAGGCGAGTACAATTTTGTGAAACTATATCTGAACAAGCCGCCAATGATCCACACTTTCTATTTAATGTATGTTTTTCTGACGAATGCTCTTTTTTCCTAAACGGTACTGTGAAGCGTCACAACTGTCACTATTGGGCTGATTCAAATCCCAGAATATTTCGTGAGGTGCATACAGAACATCCTGAAAAATTAAATGTTTGGGCTGGCATTTTTGGTAAACATATCGTAGGCCCCTTTTTTTTACCTGGCAATTTAACAGGAGAGATGTACCTGGAGTTATTAGAAAATACAATTCATCCAGCATTAGTGGAGATACTAGAAAATAACAACGAGTACTTGGAAAATCGTCTAGTATTTCAGCAAGATGGGGCGCCACCCCACTATGCTGCAAGGGTTCGTCAATATTTGGACCAAACGTTTCCAGGACAATGGATTGAAAAAAGAGGAGCTATTGAATGGCCTCCTCGTTCCCCGGACTTAAGCCCGTTGGATTTTTTTATGGGGCCCTTTAAAAACAAAAATTTATGCTAGTCAGCCAACATCGCTAGACCATTTGCGACAAAGAATAATATATGAATGTCGTAAAATCACCCCAGAAATTTTGCGAAATGTACGGGAAAGGTTTGAACAAAACCTGTATTATTGTATGGAAGTCGAAGGCCAACATTTTGAACATTTACTTGATTGATTTTATCTTTAAGCCCTTTATTTAAAATTATACTTTTTAACATTTTTTTGTTACTTTTATTAGCCCCTGTATCGACTAGGCAAATAGTAACGATTTAAAACTTTAGGGTTATAATCCACATAAAAATACCTTCAAAATAAGGTATCAGTCGACCCCCCGTTCTATTTAAAATTTTGGGGGCCCTTGTCACCCCCGCTATGGCTTTGCCCTCAGGGGGGCGAAACTAGCAAAAAAATGTTTCCCCCTTAAATCAAAAATTGACGGGTCCGAGGATTTTTTCGCAAATGTTCTGAGGGACCCAAAATAGGCTCTGTTTCGTTTTCAAATGACCACCCTGTATACAATAATTTGGAGCAGAGATCCCAGATTGACTAGATCTATATATATTTCTCTAAAGCTTACGATCGGGTGAATCATGGAGTCCTCTTAGAAAAACTAAGGCTTTAGGTATTCCAGATTCTCTTCTTTAGTGGGTATCTGAGTTTGTTGGAGGCACTCAGTGGTCAATCTTGTAGGCCCATTATATGATAAAATATGTATGCCATCAGGGGTACCACAAGTTTGGTATGGTGGCCTTGCTTTGTCTTCTTAATATTAGAAATAGTGAGTCTGTGAATGATGCTGCTCTTTTACAAGAGGATCTTCAATGAGTTTTTAAGAAGTGCGATTTAAACAAGATGCCACTTAATATTAATAAATGGTAAATAATTACTTTAATAAGGCAAATAATCCTATAAATTTTATTTACTGAATAAATAACCTTACAATTAGCCCTAAAGTTTCGAATTTGTGAATCTGGATGGACTCAAAATTATCATTTCAGAGCCACATTCTTGGTTTGATTGGGAGGTCAAGTGTTGACTTGACTTAGTTTTAAAATACTTTATTGCTCTCTTATCAGACGAATTTTAGACTATGGGTCAGTTTGTTAGTCCCCATCTTACAATTATTGCATTGAACAACTCAACAAAGTCCAGAATAAATTTTTGCGAACTTCTTGTATTTAGAAGTCAATATCACAGGGACCAATATAGGGAGGAGGAATAGTCTAAATTTGCTTATATTAAAATCAAGAAGACTAAATTTATGTTTTCTACATAAAGTCTTAAAAGCTGCTATAGACTGTTATCAGTTTTTGTCACTTTGTAAACTTAGAATTCCTTCTGGAAATATCAGACAGTCTGAAAACCTTTGTAATACCATTTCATCACACACGACATAAATGAACTAACTACATATCTGGTTTGCAGTGGACAAATCAATGTGCCTGACTCTAAATTTGGTACTTTTAAGCAGAACAAATTTTGTAAATTTTTCTTTCTTTATTGTAGTCTTGTAATTTGTGGCTGTGTTAAATGATTTACTTTGCCTATACTGTGATTTTATTTTATATTGATCATAGATATGGTGTGTGATACTTTTTACTAAACTTGGATGTAAATTATTATATTTTCATAGCTACAACGTAAATGGATTCCGTTGACTATTAAATGAATAAATAAAGAATAATATTCTTGTTAAAGAAATTAATATTGGTTTCAATATCGTTAATATAATAAATATTTTTCCAACTATTGTCTTTAAATTCAAAAATAATTGATTTACATTAAAATTTTTAAAATCCAAAGTTTTAAATATTTGTTACTTTGGCTTAAATGCTATTTTGCTGGAGCAATATATAAGTTCGTGATCATTTATATCTGCTTCCATATTATTACAAATTATAATAAGACTGAGAATTGATTTTATCTAAGAATAATAATAAGCAAAACAACCAATTAAAAATTTTGGAAGATTGGAATCTGTAGTTTTTTTTAATTTAATTAATCAGCGAAACATGTCGACATAAATATATCTAGGTTTTTCCAGTTTTCGATAACTTATCATGTATCTTAAATGTATCACATATTTCACTTTATATCGACTAAAGCTACTTGAAAAAAACTTATTTTTATTTTCCGGTATTTGGTGACACCTGTAAATGAATGTGATTCATAAAATCACTCTTAAATTGACAAGTAATTCATCTGTATTGATGGAATGATATTATATAAATTTTGGTCGAATCAAAATTTTGCATTTTTTTTTAGATTTAACCGAAAATTATTCGACTTAAATGAGCATTTAGCGGCAACGCGAGGAAATTAATACAAAAAGTGGGTTTCTCTTTTAATAAAAAAAAATTTTCATGGTACAACAAACAAATGTTTTTTTTTTAATAAAAATTATAAAACATGGATGAACTTTAGAAATTTTGAGATGTACGTTTTATTTTTATAATCTAGATAATCTATCACATAAAAAATATTCAATATCAATTACCTTGGATTTAACAAATTAATTAAATAATAGTTTGTACTCTATCACTCCGTAAACGCAACCAATTTAAAAAGCGAAAATTTGTAAAGAAACAATGGATCATTAAGGACCACAAAGTTCGGAAGCTAACCTTGCAGTCTCTGGTCTGAAAAGATTAAAATACCAGTAAGGATAAAGTAATTTGGGGTAATTTGAAGCAAATCGTATACAAGACACCGGTAAACAGTAAACAGGAACTACGTCAACGAGTTATCAATTGCATTGGTCAACTAGATCCTTCTGAAATACAAGCAGCGACAACACATGCCTGTACAACGCAGGATTTTGAATTGCTTACAAGTCAATGGCAATCATTTTGAAAATTTATTGTAAATTACTTATAATCTTGTATCATTTTTAAGTTGTGAACCAAATTGTATAAAGTTATTTTGTATTCGCACAAATTTTCTTTTATCCATTTTTGTAAATTCGGGTACATTTCATTGAACTTTCTGCATGTTCTTGCTACAATTTTGTCACATTGTCCATGAATAATAAATAGATTCATCAAACTTCATTTGAATAACTATTTCTTTCCATTTTAATGAATTTTTAGGTCACTATTTAAAAAAAAAACACCCAAGCGTATTTACTATTAATCAACTAAATGTCACTGTCAAACATCAATAGCATAGCATTGTTTCATCATGACCTTTCATGGCCAGCTTTAGCAAATATGTCAAAATATTCCGATTTTTACAGAAAATTGCTTTGATTTCCGAAACCGAACTACTTCGATATAGGAACATAATACCTCTTTAGACAGGGATTTTAATTTCCTTTTAGAATATGTTATAATATACAGGGTGTTCTATTTAAAAAAATGCACTTTTTACCATTTTTGTATCTAGCGGTAAAATCACTAATTTTAAGCAACCCTGTATAACGTAGAACAAATTTTCATAGTGAAAAATAATGTACAATACTTCCATAAATTACGTTTATAATTTCAAGGTTCTGCGCGTTCCAGTGCCGTAGCAATAAAAATTTATTTGAAGCTATGTTTTGGTCAAAAAATAAAGAAAATAATTAATTTCTCGAAAACCACTAAAGATAGGTATAGGAATACCTTATACAAAACCAATTATAAAGTGATAGCGAATCGGAAAATAAAAAAATATACAGGGTATTCCATTTAAAATAACAAAGTTGCTACTACTTTTTGGTATAAATTTATGTCTACAATATTTTTATATACTAAGTTCTACGTTAAGGGATTTAAGTTATACTGATGGAATTGATGTGTAAATATACCCTCGCGTTCTCTTCCTTCTGCATTCTATTTGCCGCCCTCGGCTTGTTGTTTTTCCTTCTTAGTATCTGTGTTTGTCCCCTTTTCCTCTTCTCTCCTGCATTCACTCATGGGACTAATATAGAACAGACTGAAAAACTAAATAAAGAATCCGGTTAGGACCCCCGTTAAGGCTACTACGGCTGAAAAGGTGAGCTCCAAACATCTACTCGAGTGTATAAGGGTCTTAGCAAACTTAGTGAAGAAGAGCTATACTTATCTGGATGCCTGATCACTTAAGCAATGCTGGTAACGAGGAAGCGGAGTTTCTTGCTAGACTGGGATCCGCAAATCTACTGGGAGGCCCTAATCCTAAAATTGGCATAGAAAAATGTATAGTTGCCGCATCAATGAAGAGTCTGATTGACAAAGAGAACTTCCGGAGAGCATATCTCCAGAGATCCGCACATATGCCAGGCTAATACAGACCTAGATGGACTCTTTGCCTGGAATATAATTTTTCACTTGGAGTTGGTGAAAAATTGTTGGTGAATTTCGTAACTAAGTTAGATATTTGTGTTATTTTTACCAATTTTTCCTCAAATCTACTCAAATATTCCGCTTTCAACTGACAAATTGGATTACCGATTATCCGAGATATATGTATGGCTCTGCTTTTTCTATTGATTGTCCCTGAATAGTTAGTGTGTTATGGTCCGTACTTTTCTTGGTCTGAAATGAAACACATCATTTTGGTGGTATTCATGTTTAGGCCTACGTTTTCTGCTTCTATTTTTGGTGAGATAATATCTCCTTGCCGCACCACTCTGTTGATATTCACTTTATCGGTTGTATCGTGTAATTTAATTAGTAAAGGAGCTGCGTCTTAAATGTCTTAGTGTTGTACCATATTTAGATACTTTCATCATTCGTGCTCTTCTAAAGTTCTTTAATGATTTTAAGTTTAAATTTGTTACTATGTTGCAATGTCATAAGTCATTCTTGATGTGATTCTTTTATCATTGAGTACCATCGTCTTGGATATATATGGTACTCAATGATAAAAGAATAGATTCAAAAATTTTCCATCGCCCTAAATTTCTGAAAGTTTTTTTATCGGCAAAAATAGATTAGAAACTGATTGTTTGATTAGTTTTACTACGAAGATAAGTAAAATGCTCGTAAAAAAACCTTTTTACTTTTAAGATTTTTTTTTAAATATTGTTATTTCTTAATACAAATTAAAATTAGTAAATTAATAGCTTTTCTTAATGAAAGTACTGGAAAACTTTTTAATACCGTGTATTTCCACTTCCAGTATTGATGCAAGCTTGGAGCCTGCCCATACTGTCAATGAGGTTGGAGATATGAGTAATACAGTTTTTTTACAAGCACTTTAGTTGTTTTCTTATTTAAAACTAATGAATTAAGAAATTTCTAATCTATTTTTGCCGATAAAAAAATCTAAAATTTAGGGTGATGCAAAACTTTTAATCTGTATTTAATCAAGCATCATATGACACATACTTTTTTATTTAGAGGTTTCTAACCTAAAAGTCATATATTTTTGTATCACGATAGTATAGAAAACCTTTGAAAGTTGGTATTATGGGCGAGGAGGTTCACACCTACAAGGAATAATCAATATATAATTTGCTTTTAGTTTCATTGTCTGGGTTCTATATATTGACCATACCCCATTTAAAAAGCTGTTTTATAGCCAATGAATACTATGAATACTATCATCATCATAACTCAAGTCTTACTAGCTTATCCTGTACCTTATGCTTCTAGAACTCGTAATAAAATGGAACTTTCAAATAATAAATAAAATTTAATAGCCGATTCTTCAATATTGTACATATACGTTATAACATACTTAATTCTTAGAATGTAAGTCTGTCAATTTAGCGATAAGATTGTTACTATACCCCAGTATCATCCCGTGAGTTAAAAATATGGAGGGGCTGCACAGCAATAACCGATTCTTATTAAGCAAACTCCATGACTTCATGATCTGCAAAAAGAACATAGGAAAGAGATTAATTTTTTTATTGCATCCACATATCCAATCGTTTCGTTACCATACTTTGTAATTAAGCTGTGTTATTTTATAATGTTTTCCATGACTTACACATACTTTTACAAGGGACAGATCTTGTAGTAAACGTCTATCTTGTTTTACATTTGTTTTTTTTTCAATTCGATTAATGATTTTTTAAATATTTATTGAAATTCAATATCAATTACTTAGAATGATTGTATAGTTTGGAGATCTCGCAGGATGGCGATGTTACGTACATACCAAGGTGTGCCTATGATGATGTGGAAAGCCCTATTTTCCACTGTCTGGAGTGTGTCTGCATATGACAGGGAGAAATATCTGCCTGTGAGAGGCTAAGACTAAGGGGCGCATGTAGGTTTGATTTATCTTGATCCTTCTGGTATGTTTAGTTTTGGGGTGGAAGAGGCATAGCAAGCCTTTGGACTTGCCAGCTTGAGACCCATCTTGTTATTCTTAGGTGAGCTTTCAGTCAGAAATTATACCCAAAAAACGGGCCTGCGCGGATCATCTTAGTTTAGTTACTCCCAATTTCAGATGACAAAGTGAAGTTCTTTTCCTTTTGAAGAAGAACACCATCTGGGGTTGACCTTCAGTCTCCATCGGTCTATCCAAGATGGGATTAATAAAAAGTGTTGTTGCAGTCAGAATTGTATATACACACTATATATACATATATATATATATATATATATATATATATAATATATATATATATATAATATATATATATATATATATATATATATATATATATATATATATATATATATATATTATATATATATGTATATATATACAGGGTGTCAATTTGAAAACTTCCCACCCCTATTATCTCGAAACGATTTTATTATCGAAGGGAAACAATTTTTATGGAGAAATCACTTTGCCTATTTCAACCCCCTACCCCCCAGAACCTCCCTCTCAAAAATCTTAAATGGCAATAGGGGTTGAGTGATACCTCATTTGAAAGAACTTTTTATTCTCTACATTTTGGCTCCTTATTTTTTAAATTTGAGTGCTGCGTTGCCAAGTTAGGGTTATTTAAACATTGTTAAATTACTTATTATTAAACATTATTCCTGTAAGTGTTTTAATTACGTTAAAGCTATGATTTGCATTAAAACATGTTATTTAGGTTAATATTATTTTTACTAAACATTTGCATAGCCGTTACAATTTTGGTCTTTACAAAAGCACGCCTAAAATTTATTTTATTAACACATCTACTTTAAGAGGTGTTTAAAGTGTTCTCCATTGTTCTCGAAACAAAAATAAAGTCTATTCTCAAATTCTTCCCGAACATTCTGAAATACCTCTTCTGGAATAGCCCTACTTGCCTCTGTAATTCTTCTTTTTAAATCTTCGATATCATCAGGCTGAGTTTTGTAAACAACCGATTTTATGTGCCCCCATAAAAAAAATCTAACGGCGTTAAGTCTGGTGACCTAGCAGGCCATTCTATCGGTCCCCTTCTACCAATCCATTGATTAGGGAATCTGTTATTCAACCACTCCCGCACTGGCCGAAAATAATGCGGCGTAGCTCCATCTTGCTGAAAGTGTAGTTCGTTTTCTTGCAAAATGTTACCAACTTGATTTTCCAGTTCAGTTGTTATCAAAGGATCAATTACATCTTCAAGTAGGTGTAAGAAGAGCTCTCCAGTTAAGTTTTGTTCAATAAACAACGGTCCTATAACAGCATTTCCAAGAATACCGGCCCAAACATTAATTTTTTGTGGCCGCTGTGTAGCACCCTCTCTGAAAATGTGGGGATTGTCCTCACTCCAGTATCGACAATTCTGTCTATTGACATGGCCGTTTAGGAAAAAGGTACATTCATCACTGAAGCAAATGTTGCTTACCACAATTGCACGAGTGTTTATTAAGTTGGACATAATTTCGCAAAACTCTATTCTCCTATCAAAATCGTCCTCATGAAGTTCCTGTAAAATTTGCATCTTGTACGGATGATATTTATGTAACTGTAATGCTCGTCGTACAGTTTCATGTGACATTCCAGTTAGACGTGCTACTGTATGGAGAGAATTGGTGGGTTCTGCAACTAATGTTCCCAAAATCTCTACTTGAGCATCTTCGTTTAAAACACGCCGACTTGCCCTTTTTTTGTTTCCAACTGAACCCGTTTCATTAAATTTAGCTACTACGTCCAAAATGTATCTGTGACTTACATTACAATTAGGATTTCTATTATTAAAAACTTCTGCCGTTCTTCTTGCGCATCTTCCTTGCTCGCCATAAATAAAAATCATTTCAATTCTTTGCCTAAGCGTGTATACCATAGTAACTAACAATAACACACAAATTATCGAAATAAATTTTAACTGATTTAAATACCTAGTGACATTGACTGGTAGGAAAGTTCACTAAATACTATTTTAAATTTCGGATCATATCATCGAACTGTATTGAGACGAATTCCATTGCAAACGAAAATAAACAAAAAAGAAAAAAAATTAAATGTTTATCTTTCATGACCAAAAGAATTTGTCGGATTGATAAACACTTTCAGTGAGAAATGCACCGGTTCGCTTTATGGTCAAACACGTTCCAATAGAAATCATAGCTTCAACGTATTTAAAACACTTACAGGAATAATGTTTAATAATAAGTAATTTAACAATGTTTAAATAACCCTAACTTGGCAACGCAGCACTCAAATTTAAAAAATAAGGTGCCAAAATGTAGAGAATAAAAATTTCTTTCAAATGAGGTATCACTCAACCCCTATTGCCATTTAAGATTGTTGAGAGGGAGGTTCTGGGGGGTAGGGGGCTGAAAGAGGCGAAGTGATTTCTGCATAAAAATTGTTCCCCCTCGATAATAAAATCGACGGGTCCTAGCGATTTTATAAAAACCTAACCCGTTTCGAGATAATAGGGGTGGGAAGTTTTCAAATTGACTGTATATATATATATATATATATATACAGGGTGTCAATTTGAAAATTGACACCCTGTATATTGTTCCGGTGATCATGTTACAAACTTCTAGGGCAGATAGAAAACGTCAAAAGAAAAAGAAAAGTTCATATAAACATGGGTCCGGAAAAGCTTCCTCAGGGAGCTAGAGCTCTTTGAAAATAACCTTTAAAAACTAGTTTTTTTTTAATAGCTCCGGAACTACTTTAGCTACCGCAACCAATTTTGGGAGGTAAATTATTGTTAGTACGTTTATTCTTTTGAAACGACTAAATAAAAAAAATATTTTCCAGGGGCTTCAGAATCAGGGGGGTATTTGGTAAATTTAGGCCCATTTCTTTAAGACTTTAATTTCTGCCCGTTTGGGCATTAGATTATGATGTTCCTATGCTTTTTACATAAAAAAGGTGCTCTTAGTAAAAGTCGGTAAATATCACCGTTTTTGTGGAAATTGATTAAAATCAAACTAAGATACAGCACCTGAATTAATTATTTTAATAATAATAATAATAATGCTAATTCATTGCTACTGTCAACAGTTTTTTTACATGATATTAATTCCCTTTTTATTACGGTTAAGTAATGGAAGATTACACTTTTGCTGAATACGCCGATATGCTTTTAATTTATGGGGAAGTTCGATGTAATGGTATAGCTGCTTCTCGACTATATGAAGAGCGGTTTCCCGAAAGGCGAATTCCAGCTCACACACTTTTTGAAAGGGTCAATCAACGGCTCAGGGAGACTGGCTCTGTTAAAATAAAACGCCAAGATAATGGCGCGCAAAGGAACATCCGAATCCCGGATTTTGAGGAAGAAGTGTTTCAGCGATTTGAAGATAACCCATCAGTAAGTACTCGAGCAGTAGCTGATGCGATGCATGTAAATCATGTTAGGGTATGGAACGTTGTTAATGAACAGCTTCTTCGGCCCTACCACCTGCAAAAGGTGCAATCATTAGGACCCAATGATTTTATGCCCCGCGTGAATTTTTGCCAGTGGTTTCTTGACCGGTGTACAGCAGAACCTCAATTTCCAAAATATGTCCTTTTTACTGACGAGGTTTTATTTACAAAAGAAGGCATTTTTAATTCTAAGAATAATCATGTGTGGAGTGAGGAAAACCCTTATGGTATTCATTTTAGGAGCTATCAACATAAGTTTTCGGTCAATATGTGGGCCGGCATTGTTGGAGAACGCTTAATTGGTCCAATTATGTTGCCTCCTCGTTTAACGGGAAATATTTATTTAAATTTTTTAAGAAATGTACTGCCAGAACTATTAGATCATCTGCCCCTAAATATACGACAGAACTTATGGCTACAACACGATGGAGCGCCAGCTCATTTTTAACTTATTGTCCGCGAGTTTATAAATGAAAATTTTGGAAGGCGCTGGATTGGCCGCAAAGGCCCTGTCACCTGGCCAGCGCGCTCACCAGATTTGACACCCTTAGATTTTTTTCTTTGGGGGCATATGAAAAGTCTCGTATATGAAACTCCAGTCGAGTCAGAAGAAGACCTGGTGGCCAGAATTTCTGCAGCTGCTGAAGTAATCCAAACCACGCCTGATATTTTTAACCACGTCAACCTTAATATGGTGCGTAGATACAATAAATGTATCGATCGTGGCGGCCGGCATTTTGAGCAATTAATATTTTAAGTTTACTTTTGTAATACCAATCTTTAATAAAATTTGTTTACGTTTCTAAAATTGTTAATTTGTTGGTGTTTTATTACACTTAAAATCATTTAAACATTTTATGCCTTAAGGTAATTAAAGTGACAGTTAATTAATTTGAGTACCAATTTAATAAAGTGGCTACCTTAACTTTTTTAAACATTTATTTTTTATTTACGCCAGATTTTTTTTTTAATTGTTTATTAATAATAATAGGTAATTAATTTTTGTATCTTATAACTTGCTTTTCGCCAATTTTCATAAAAACAGTGATATTTACCAATTACCGAGTTTTACTAAGAGCACCTTTTTTATGTAAAAAGCATAGGAACATCATAATCTAATGCCCAAACGGGCAAAAATTTACGTCTTAAAGAAATGGGCCTAAATTTACCAAATCCCCCCTGATTCTGAAGCCCCTGGTAAATATTTTTTTTATTTAGTAGGTTCAAAAGAATATACGTACTAACAATAATTTACCTCCCAAAATTGGTTGCGGTAGCTAAAGTAGTTTCGGAGCTATTAAAAAAAACTAGTTTTTAAAGGTTATTTTCAAAGAGCTCTAGCTCCCTGAGGAAGCTTTTCCGGACCCATGTTTATATGAACTTTTGTTTTTCTTTTGACGTTTTCTATCTGCCCTAGAAGTTTGTAACATGATCAACGGAACACCCTGTATATACTTTTTTTATATGTGCAAGTATATTTATATGTTATACGTCTATTTATTTATAGGTTCAGAGGCACCTACGATAAACTTCTTTTTGTTTATTTTTTCTTAGATTTCATACTTGTGCCTATTTAACCTAATTTAGAAGTTTTTTTCCTTTTTTTTAATTTGATTTGTTTTTCTTTTGTTTTGTTATTATTTGTTGGTCTGTTGTGTGTTTTTGGTAAACTGATATGGAAGCTAATACGGTTAAAAATGTTAATTTTGGGCATCTAAATGTCCGATCACTGTTTACAGGCTTTGATCATTTTGTAAATTTAATAACGTTAACCAATACTGACATTATGTGTATTTCTGAAAGCTGGCTGAGCGATTCTGAAGCTGATAATTTTCTGATCCCGAACTACAAATTATTTGTAAAAAATAGACGTGGTAGGAGTGGGAGCGTGGCTGTCTATGTACAACAGATTTTTAAAAGCTCTTTAGTTTTTGCTGACATTGACTTTTCTGATGATTTAGAGTGTTTGTTTATTAAACTACATATAGGCAAAACAATTTTTCTTGTTGGAACAGTCTATAGACCACCAAGGTCAGATTTAGGGCGTTGTGTTGAATGTTTTGATGATATATTATCACATGCATGTCTACAGTATGAGAATATTATCATCCTGGGTGATGTTAATGTTAATCATTTTACAAATAATATTTTACTTGATTGTCTTACAGCTTATGATTTTACTCAGTTAATAAATGAGCCTACTCGTATTGCTGCTATGGCACAAACACTCATTGATGTTATCTATTTTAATAAACTCTCAAATGTTACAAGTACAGCAGTACTTAACGCTGATCTAATTAGTGACCATCAAGCTATATTCTGTAGTATCGAGATTGCGGCACGGAGTAGGGAGATAAAAACGAAACTCTATCGTAATTTTAAACATTTTAATAAAAATGATTTTTATAAGGTCCTGAATAAAATTGTGTGGGATAATGTGTACTATATCAATAATCTAGACGAAAAAATTCAGTATCTTACTAGTAATATTTGCTCATTATTTGATAGACATGCACCCTTTACGACGTCAAAAATTTCTAAGCCTTATACCCCGTGGATAACTGCAAATGTGCAGCTTTTTATAAAAGAAAAAATAAGGTATTGTCAAGTTTTAAAAAATCTAAAAATTTGACTGATTAGGCATATTATAGACAGATGCGTAATCTTGTGGTGGGAATGATTAGGCGAGAAAAAAGAAATTATCTGCAATTTCATCAGAACATCAGAGATAGTAAACAGTTATGGAGAGCTATTAATAATTTAAGTCTAAAAAATGTCTCTAATCGTTCTATTCCTTTAAATCTCCGAGATCCAAACAAAATTAATGACTATTTTGCTTCAATTTATAGCCCGTTAGGTAGTTGCCCCGAAGAAGTTGCTAATTTTCAGAACAAACAGTTTAAGCATGATCTAAATTTTTCTTTTCGATTAGCCAAAGTTGAGGAAATTTCTAAAATAGTCTTAAGCCTAAAATCAAATGCATACGGTTGTGATTCAATATCAGCGTTAATGTTGCAACACTGTATTCCAAAGCTATCTCCACATATTACGCATATTATAAACTGTTGCCTAGAAGCTGGGTATTTCTCGGGTATGTGGAAAATTTCGCTTTTAACACCTTTGGCTAAAATTAATAATCCAACTAATTTCAGCGACCTTAAACCAATTTCAATTATCCCGGTCATCGCTAAAGTTTTGGAAAAGTTTATACAGCCGCAAATTTATGACTTTCTCACCTCCAATAATATTATTCCGCATAAGCAATCTGGGTTTAGAAAACAACATAGCACGACATCTGTCTTACTAAACGTTACCCAAGAGATAATTTCTGCAATGGATAAAGGTGACTTCACAGCACTTATAATGCTTGATTTTTCCAAAGCATTTGACACCTTGGATCATCATTTGCTTTTGGCAGAATTGGCTTATTGGCTTTAATAATGTTTCCCAAATGTTTTTTAAATCCTACTTATCCAACAGAAGGCAAATGGTGGTCTTGGAAGATCAGACTTTTTCAAATATCAAATATATAACATCTGGAGTACCTCAGGGATCTGTTTTGGGACCTGTTTTGGGACCTGTCTTATTTCTGATGTATGTTTCTGATTTGTTTAAAGTTGTAAAATACTGCCAGATCCAGGGGTTCGCGGATGATATGCAAATGTATCATTCTGTTAAAGCTGAATATAATAAACGACGATCTTTCTAGAATTTCCTTCTTTTCCTCTCAAAATAATTTAAAACTCAATCCTTCAAAGTGTTGTGTTATGTACTTTACTTCTAAGAACAAAAAAATATTTGCATTGAACGGTTTAAAGCTTTTTGTGGGAGGTAATCAGCTAAGTATGGTTAAATGTGCAAAAAATCTTGGATTGCTTTGGGATGATGAATTGCGCTTTAAGTTACACGTTTCTAATGTTATTAAAAAGTATATAAAAGTATAACAGAAATATAATTAATTTTAAGGTAAGGAAAAAACTGTGTGAGTCTTTAGTATTACCTATTATGAATTACTGTAATATTGTTTATTTTCCATGTTTAGACAAAATCACTGCGTACCGTTTGCAAAAGCTGCAAAATCAATGCTGCAGATTTATTTATGGACTGAGAAAATATGATAGAGTCTCTGCAAGACTATATGAACTTAGTTGGCTGCGCGTGGAAAATCTATTCTCTTTGCAATTGGCGGTTTTTGTGCATAGACTGCTAGCGTCGTCTACTCCTCCCTACCTCCGCAAAAAGCTTACTTTTCGGAAAAATTTACATGAAGCAAATATCGAACAGCCTTCTTTCGTCGTAGTTTTCTGTATAATGCTGTGGCAATTTACAATGACCTTGTTCCGAATCCTATAAAGGAAATGTCAGTAGCGGGTTTCAAGAAAAAACTAAAGCTGAATTTTTTAACAAAACAGAATAGCTAAATTGTCAGTAGGTATTTCTTATTTTATAATTGTTTGATTTTTATGGACCAATGGGTATATATCTGTTTATTTTTATATTAATATTAGTGTTACCATTACAAATGTTAATTTTTTTCTTTCTGTTGTGCTATCTAAAATAATTTTGCTTACTTTTTTTAAATAGGTTAAGTAGATTAGCCTTTGGCTAGACTTCGCCTATGTATACTATTGAAAAGTACAAATAAAGCCATTATTTATTTATTTATTTGAATAGTGCAGCAAGGTATTATTTTGGAAGTGTTATTGATCGCGCATAACGATTCGTCAGTTTGCAAACCAGTTTAACAATGATAAATGATAAGATGGATATGTCACAACAACTTCTAGGTCCAAAAAGAAGACGATGCATGATGCAACACCGATAAATAAATTGAATTAAAATTGCCGGCATCTTTCAAAGTATCCGGGTTTAAATTTTATATTTATAGTATAGTATACAAAACAAATTGATCTGTGAATTTGACTACTCTTATTTTTTTCTCGATTGATCTGATTAATATGAGGCAAGTATTTTATAATTCTGACATCACTATATCTGAGCAAATCGGTGACATACAATTACCCATACCAATTTCCGTTGGATTCGAAATAGCTACTCTCAATACAAAAATCAAACAAGGTCAAAAAATCACTCAAGTTTAGTGTGGTATTGGGTGAAATCATTGACCATTGTTTAAAAATAACATCTCTAGTTAGATCAATAGGCATATTTGTGAATAGAGATACCACGTCCAAAGATATTAATATATAATTTTCCGGGAGTGTTATGGACTGAATGAAATTGGAAAATTCAAAAGAGCCAACAACATATGGATCTCTTTGAAAAGCATAGTCCAAATTCTCAGAAATCGGTTTTTGGACGAAAAAGAATTAAGAATCTTAGAAGAATTTAAAATTGGTCACAGTGTAGAAAATAGGTGTATATCTTAAACTAGTGTATGTTTTCTCTTTAATTTGGTTCAGTAAAAATTAGTATAAATTATAGTTTTCTCAATATTATATATTTTAGTTATTCAAATGTCATCATTTCTTGCCTTTGCATTTCATTCTTTAATATATTATGTCATGTGTTAATTAGTGTAAGGTAACCAATGAGTTTTTTAGCTTCTTAACTTTATTAATCAATTGAAATCTGTAAGAAATTCAAAGAATTAAAGTAGATTTTGCTAATACATGCTATTAATTTGTTTTTAATGTTTTAATTTTTAAGAAACCCTGCCACTTCCCAAAGACAAAAATATCTTCTAGATCCATCACTGCTTTGGAAGGTCAATAGTGCATCTAAGTGAATAGTTTTTGATTATGATTCAAAGATCGGCTGTATGGCGCCCTCAGCGTATTAAAGAAATGCAAAGCTTTAAAGGTAGACTAATGGGTTTGTCTAAGATCTTACATAATAATTACACTATTAAAAGAATATTTACCGTTCCTTCAAATTATATGTATCGTTACAGTTATTTGTGAATGCAGATGTAATGAAATTCACAAATATATTAATATTCCTCGGTTTTCTCTTAATCTTTTTAATAATTTTTTTGATCATATTGCTCAAAAAAATTATTAAATCTCAAGATGTAACAAGTTGGTATGATCGCTATTTTTTCGTGCATCTGAATTAAATTATGAATATCTTTTACTTAATATTATTAAAAAAGCTTCCTAACTAATAAGCGGAAAATTATTCAATTTTAGTGCAAACATGGTTTTACTACAAAAAAATATCATATTGGTAGTACAAAAATCCCGGGATTACTACTTTGTATTTAAAGTCGAGTAGAGATAATAATTTTAAAATACGTTTTTAGTAAATATTTAGATAACATATTGTAAAATAACATAATATATTTCCGTAGAAAGTGGCATCGTTGATAATCGATGTAAACGTACGTACTAGGTAGAGATTAGCGGCGAAAGTCAGTTGATTGGAGAACGGAACCAACAAGCGTGGCATTTTCAAGGCTAAGAAGAAGGTGTTAACAACAGATTAAAAACAGAAGTGCGGTTTGTTTTACCCTTAGTCGCCAACATGAGTTCGTTAGATTCTATTCGAAAAGTGCTCCAAAATTGCCAGCAGGAGCATCTCCTAAAGTTTGAGGATCAGTTAAATGAAAACGAGCGCGAAATATTTTTAAAACAACTTAGTACTATTAAGTTCGATAAAGTGAACGCGTTGTTTCAAAAAGCAAAGAATAGTATTAGTGAAGATGTTCAAAAACTGGATTCTCGTATGCAACCTATTTCAGCGCAGCAGTGTGGATCGGAAAAAAGTGCTAGTGCTGAGGAGTTATTAAGTTATAGAAAATTGGGATTAGAAGAAATATCTAAAGGACATGTCGCAGTACTCTTATTAGCTGGCGGTCAAGGAACCAGACTTGGTGTCTCATATCCGAAAGGAATGTATTCAGTTGGATTACCTTCAGGAAAAACATTGTTTCAAATTCAGGCAGAACGAATTCGAAGAGTTCTTAATTTGGCTAAAGAAGAACATGGCACTATGGGTCAAATTGTATGGTATATAATGACAAGTGGCCCTACAAATGCTACTACAAAAAAGTTCTTGGAGAAAAATGATTATTTTGGTTTAAGCCAGGATAATGTCAAAGTCTTTCAACAAGGACTATTACCATGCTTTGACTTTAGTGGAAAAATATTATTAGAGGAAAAAAATTTAGTTGCATTAGCCCCCGATGGTAATGGTGGAATATATAGTGCTCTCAGTAATAACCATATACTAAAAGATATGGAAAATAGGGGAATTAAGTACGTCCACGTTCACAGTGTGGATAATATCCTAGTTAAGGTAGCGGATCCTGTTTTTATTGGATATTGTGTTACAAAAGAAGTTGAGTGTGGTGCCAAAGTAGTAAGTAAAGACGGTCCTGACGAAGCAGTAGGGGTGATATGCAAAGTTGACGGAAAAAATCAGGTGGTAGAATACAGTGAGATCACCAATGAAACAGCAAACTTAAGAGATTCTTCAGGAAATTTAGTATTTAGTGCCGGCAATATTTGTAATCATTTTTTCACAACAGAATTTTTACAAAAAATTGCAGACGACTATGAACCTGACCTAAAGCTTCATGTCGCTAAAAAGAAAATTCCTCACGTTAACGACAGTGGAGATAAAATATTGCCATCCTCCCCAAATGGAATAAAAATAGAAAAGTTTATATTCGACGTATTTCAGTTTACTGAGAGATTTGTAACTTGGGAAGTATCACGCATGTCTGAATTTAGTGCCTTAAAAAATGCTGATAGTGCTAAAAAAGACTGTCCATTCACTGCCAAGAGAGATTTATTAAGATTGCATAAAAGTTATATTGAAAAATACGGCGGTAAAGTAAAAGACGGTGTTGAAGTAGAAATATCGCCCTTACTATCGTACTCTGGGGAGAATATTGAGGAAAAAGTGAAGAATAAAATATTTGAGGAAACGACAATTTTGCTCTCCGAAGAAGAAGACTGTTTGAAAAAAAAAATTGAAAATTGTATTAAGAGTTAAATTATTTGTGATGATTCATTGGCACCTGGTTTAAAGTGGTTCTTGATTAAAGAGATTTATATTTCTACAGAATATTCGGAAGAAATATAATCCAATTCTTTGAAGACTTTTGAGACAAACAAAATTTATTTTTTATTTTTGTCTACTTTTTTATTATTGTTAATAGTATTTGCATTGAAAAAACAATTGTTGCTTGTATTAATATCAAACAAATGTCGAACCACCCTTTTTATTAAAGCTTTTTCTGAATTCTTATGTACGTAACATATAAAAATACATGTCAGTAATTTAAGTTTTATAACATAATTCCTTTTAAAAAGGCCTTTATATTGCTCAAATATTTTTTTCGTCATTTTATATAACTTTGTACATTTTAAAAAATTAGGCCATTTTTCTGTTATCGCTTCACAACTTTGATATTTTAGATTGTTCTATCACATATTTAAGTTCTATTATTTATTATAACTTTATTTAGTTACTGTAGAAAAAAACGTAAAATGTGACTGAAAATAGATCTATTGCTATATCATATGCTTTAAAATAGTATTGTTATATCAAGAATGATTAAATAAGAGAAAAATTGATGTTTCAGATGCCTACCTAAAAGAGCATCTTATTAGATTAATTTTAATTATTATTTAATAAGTCAATAATGAAAATATGTTGATTGATGACAGTAGTCCATATTACCGTATAGCGTAAATTTTTAAAATAATTAAGGTTTAGTGACCATATAGAAATAATTGAAAAACATAATATCTACTTATCTTTAAAGCCCTACATGTTTGTTTATGTAGACTTTTTCGGTTTATTTCGATATAGTTGCTGAGGCCAACGTTTTTTGAAATATTAACCATCATGTATGATAAACTGCCATAATTTATTATTTTTTGATGTAGTCTTACACTTTGTACATATTAAGTTGTATTTATGAATAGGTATTTGGAATAAATTAAATTTAAAAATCAACTTTTTACCTTTTAATTTATGAATCCTAACTATTACAATTTGACCCCAAAATTTTCTTTCATATTAAATAAAAAATGTATCAATTTAAGAATGCATAATACATAAAATTTTAGACTATATTAATCATTTTCAAAAACGCAAAGGCAGGAAAACTTTTTTTTGCAGTGAGACATTTTTTGCAATTTTTAGTTAAATTACATTAATCTACAAACAATTAATTAAAAGTAATTTAATGATTTTTTTTGCTACAATCTATCAAGATCTTAACTAATATATTTTTCTTTATTTAAAGAGTCTGAAATAAGTTTGTCCTACTTTTTATAAAGTAAGTAAAAATAACCACAAATCTAACAAGATAAAACACAGTTCTCTATGTAATATAACATATGCACTAGAGAGTTAATTTATATAAGAAAAGCGTATTACCTGAACTGTACCCTCCTTTACAAATAAAATTTACATATATATTTTTGCATTTTTTCTTAAAGGTGATACGATCTTAAATTGACACCCTTTATAATTATGAATAACATTTTAGCTTGCTTTAAGTATAAATTTAAAAGCTTAAGTTACTGTTTAGCATAAATATAGAAATAGTAAAATCCTCGTAAGTGCAGGGTTGTTATAGCGACTAAGAGAACTATAGGCCACCGTGGGGGTCCAAATTACAAAAAAAGGGGTGTAAAAGGCACAGTTTTTCCTAACATTTTTAAGGTGACAATACCCCCAAAATAAGATTTTTTGACGCTGCTTTCAACTATCAATTTTGCTGAGAGATTCTTAAAATTTTATATACTCAATCTCCCGTTCAAATAAAATTGAAGTTATTACCCACCTCGTTGAACTTGGAACTTTGAAATGCAGGCATAGGGTGAACGAGCAATCAAATTTAGGTAAGTAATTTTGGGTAAAAATGTCTTATATACTATTCATCTGCGGTAGCTGTAACCGAGAAGAAAGGAGGAAGAAATCTATGGATACTGTAAAAACCCATTTCGTACTTGGTCTCGAGGCATTTTCAGTGGCGCACACTATCAATTAAAAAAATATTGGATATTTTACCTGTTTTTTTTTAAATTTTTATAACCAAGAATAAAAGCGACTGATTTTGTACACCTATATTATTGGACTAAGGAAATTTCTTCACACATTTCATTCTTAATACATTCGTGTTTTCTTGTTGAATACACAAGAAAACACGATTTGAAGTAAATTTTTTAAATGTTTTTATTTTCATCATAAAACAAAAAATTAAACAAAACCCAAGTAAAATTAAACATTACAAACTAACTTAAAAGACTTTATACGTAATAAATAATATGTACAGTAACGGCCAAAAGTAGATAGACAAATGGTTTTTTAAAAAAATCAAAGGAAATAAAAATTCTATAATAAAGATATTTAAGTATATTATAAGCAACATAAACATGTATAAAAATAATAAAACATTCTTTAGAAACAATCACCTAATTTGGTAAATAATAAGAAATAACTAAATATACGCTGGACAAAAGTAGATAGAGAAATTTAAAAAATAACCAATACTTTTTTTTTCGAAGTATTTTTTTTTTAATTACAAACTAAACCATCTACAATATTAGTATTCTGTAAAATACCCATTATTGTCTATTACAGCCTGGCATCTACGTGGCATTGACTCAATATGATTGTCTATGAGTTTAAAACCAATATTTTTCCATTTCTGTTGCACCGTTAGAATAATTCACCTTTATTTGAATAGTTTGTATCCCCAATATCACGATCTACAATTTCCCATACATTTTCGATGGGATTAAGATTGGGTGACTGGGATGGCCGTTTTAAAACTGGTATTTTTTCTTCTTCAAAAAATTGCTTCATAATTTTGGAGGAATACTTCGGGTCATTATCTTGCTGGAATTGGAATCTCAATGGTAAAATGTCTTCGACATAAAGCAACATAACATCTCTGAGAATATCCCTGCCCATAAATCTGTCCATTATGCCCTCTATGCGATGTAATGGGCCCATTCCATAACCTGAGAAGCAATCCCAAACCATCACTGATCCACCTCCATGCTTAACTGTGGGTTTTGTGTACTTGGGGTTCAAACGCTGGCCAGAAGGACGTCTAACATATTGAATTCCATCGGAATTAAACAAATTAAACTTCGATTCGTCGCTCCAGCAAACACGTTTCCATTCATGCTTTGTCTAGTGTATATGCTGACGGGCAAATTCCAATCGGTCTAAGCGATTCTTTCTTGAAAGCAATGGTTTTTTTGCTGGCCTACGTGCAAATAGATTCTCTTCTACCAACCTTCGTCTTACAGTCCTTGAGGACACATTACAAATCCCTAGAGCCTGTAATTCTATCTGTATTTGACGAGAAGTCATGAAAGGGTTATTCTGGCTAATTTATTTAAATTTGCGTACAGCTCTAATGTCCATTTTTTTTTTGGTCGACCAGATTTATTTTTTATCTCTAATGATCCTGTCCTTTCATAATTACCCAAACAGCTTTTCTTTTAACATCAAATCTACAAGCAATATCAATTTGACGATCACCCGCGCGATATGCATTAATAATGCGTTGTCTTAAATCAAGAGAGAATTAATTCCGCGTGGCATGTTGCACCTTGAGTTAAAGAGAAGCAATACTATGTTAATTTTATTTTATAAATATCTAGACAAAAAAATAATTCCAAAATTGTTTTTGTCTATCTACTTTTAACCAGCTGTATTTATATTATTGTTTTATCCGATAGCAAGCAAAATATTTAACTGAAATGTATTGGTATCTTTTTATAGACCGCCTTACAAATAACAATAATTTAAAATCTAGGGGTCCTGTGGGTAAATCTTTAAACAATTATATGAAAATAATACTTTGTCTATCTACTTTTGGCCACTACTGTATGTATAATTATACATATGATGCTTTTCTTTAATATCCCCCTCCGCTCTTTATTTTTTGAACGGATCAATTCAATATATATAATATAAAATATATAGATATATAATATCAATTCAAAATATTGAAATTTGAGGTAATGCAAATGATAAATGAATACTATGTTTTAAAACAAAATTCACGGATGAAAATTTCAAGATCGCTGCTGGGCGTCATCTTGGAAAAAAAAAATTAAATAGAAAGGGTGGTCTTGTGGCACATCATTTTGAAGCTCCTGACGAGTAGTTTATAACCCTAGAATATAAATTCAATATCTTTACCTACTACTACTTACCTACTACTCGGTCCGAAATGTCACACCGAACATTTTCAAATACACTAACATCGCTATTTTTACAAATACTCGTTATTGTCTGTCGTAAATCCAATACTGAATCAAGGTCGGATACCTTTTGCTTCAAATAGCCGTCGAGGACCTGTGGAATGGCCAGCTCGCTCGCCAGATTTGACACTTCTAGACATTTTTTTATGGGGCTATTTGAAGCAAAAGGTGTACCTGCTTCAGTATTGGATTTACTGCAGACAATAACGAATATTTGTTGAAATATCGATGTTACTAAATTTCCTTTTCTTTGATAATCCAACTAATATAATACCTGCATATACAAATACCATAATTTATAGGTAATTCCTAGAGGGACTAATTTTTTTCCTTTTAACCTATTTAAAATTTTACGACTCCCGCGATATACTCGTAAAAGTTCATTGTTAAACGTTAAAAAAATGCAATGTTGTCAGTCCTATTTTTTTTTTTAAGATTCAAATAGAATAAAGTAAAAAATATAGCTCAAATTGGCAATTCGGATGAACTTAACTATTGCATTTTTAACATTATTTTGCCTGCTACAGACTCAATAGATGAATAGTATGTCACATATATCCACACCAGCCATTGTGAGAAAACCATGTGCTCGGGAAATCCCTTTACATATCAATGATTCACAAATCGAACCACATCATACCCAAAAATTGTTCTCAATGCTCGCTTTTGCCCAATAAAGACTCTTGATGCATTTAAAGTATTACCCCATCAGAGAAATTTTATAATAGAATTAAAATTGGTATAGTAAGTAATAAGTAGCATTTTTAATTCAATGCATTTTCAAAAATTATAAACATAACTCTCAACCTTTCTTAAGACATCATCAACCTCTTTTTCCTAGATAGTTTACACAGTGACTTCTCTAATAAAAATGTTAACGGATGGATTGTAGTATTATTAGTAAAATTAACTTTTTACACTATTAATACCGAGATGTGGATCACCTGGAATGCCAAAGTATAGCCCTAGTTTCGAGTCTCAAGCCTGAGCATTTATGAGTGTCCGATTTAGTTTTAAGTTAAATTTTATATTAATTTATTATAATGTGTTCCTATACTAGAACGAGGTGCTAAATATGCCAAGCACAATGCCAAAAAATATGAAAATAAATATTTATTTAGTACTTTATCCAAAATATAGGGGCAGGTAAAATAAGAATTTTTTAAATTTAAATTGTTTATGAAAAAAACAAATGTTTATTATACAATTTATTCATGTCCTTTCGAATATGTTATAATAACCATTCAAAAAAATAAATTTTGCTTAAAATATTGAATTTTTACAAAATCTTGTCAGGAATGCGGGTAAAGCGAGTCATGTGAAAAAATGTATCGCATTTGAGCAAGCAACATGAGATAACATATTTTAATGGCATTTAGAAACCTAAAACCTCAATTTAAACTATATTTTTTTAACGATCTTAAAATAATATGAAACACACTAATTTATCCTACAGTTATTATTTCACCAGAACTGTTATAACAAAATATGATTTAAAGCAAGTTTCTCACACACCTGCGTTTTTTTCATTTACTTTCTTTTGTCAGCATGTATTTTCTACTGCCTTTTATTTTTGAAATTTTCTTTTGTATTTTGGTATATTCTGTTTGCAGGTATTTTTGACTAATTTTTTCTTACGGAATGGTTTAGTGTAGCTTCTTTTCCTGATTTTAGTAGTTTCTTCTCTTCTCTTTCTACACACAATGTATTTTTGGTGGGTGAGTCTAAGAAGATCATACTCATCTTTCTTCTTTTGTTTACTTTTAGGTTTTTTTGGGTGATGTTTTCGGACGTGGAGGGATTTCCGATGGCATTAACATTCGTTTCTTCTCTGGAGGCTCTTCAACTTCGACTTGTTTTTCTTGCAAGACACCTGCCGACTGTACAAGCTGCTTGTTTTTGTTTACCATTTGACCAATGATTCAAATAACTCAACTGAAGCGATGAACAAAAACGAGCAGCTTGAACAATCGGCAGCTATCTTGCAAGAAAAACAAGTCGAAGTTAGATACTAACTCATAAATTATTTTCCATCAAAATGTTTCTATTCATGGAAAAAATTCTGCTAACGTCAAATCCTTCTCTAATGTTTAAATATTAATATGAATATAAAATAAATTCTAACGTTAATATAAATGTTAAATCATAGGTTACGATATATATGTAACCTTATATGTGCGCAAGTTTGGTATTTGGGATTGTTTTCCTGTAAATATAGGAATGAAAAAATCAAACGCAAAACTGGCATATTATTTGTAATATTTTTGTAATTCATAATTACCGTAAAGAGCTGTTTATACCTCCAACCCTATATCAAACATTCCGTTTGTTTATTTTTGCTACTCGGCCTTTGGCCATATTGTTTGTTTATTTTATTAAAATGATTTTTTATTCATTCTGTTTTCTACCACAATCTTTGTAAGTATTTTATGAACTCAACTGAATGAAAAAATTTCACTGATTTTTCATTTATTATTAAGATTTTTTAGCAAATGGTAAAATAATCAGATTAAGGATCAAAAATTACTTTTTTTTGTTTTTAAAACTAATTTATTTAGTTGCATGCAGAATGAAAAAATTCATTATAGATAAAAAAAATTATCTATAAATTTTTTTTGAATCCCGACTGACCCACTGTACCCGCCGCTCCCTACATGTCACATCAGGCCTCCCGTCTATTATGTTGTTTAAATATTTTGATTTTCTACAAGTAAATAAAAGAAGTTTTATAAATTGATATAATCTGATAGTTACCACAATAAGATAATTTTTGAGTGATACTGCGATATGGTTCATTTATATTGGAAGAGGCACGTTATATTTTGTTTTTAAGTGCAATGAAATTTTAACGAATAAAAGGTAGTCAAATCTTTAAATATCTCACCAAATTTATAACATCGTAGGAGAGACTAATTTACTTTGTTCAAAAATTGTTATTTTGAGCTATCCAAAAACCATAACAGTAAAAAATTAAGAAGATAATTTAATCCCTGTATCTTCAGTTGACTTCCAGAAGACTAAAGCTACAGGAGTAAGTAAATCATCTGCTACTCAGATATTTCATATTGAAGGTCTTTGTGCAAACTACCCATGTTTATTCCCACCTGGTTTTTCCGCCAGATTTTTGGTGTGCTTGCATTTGCAAAACGCCAATCTGACTTTTATAAATGATGTGTTAGCACACATATGTAGTAAAAGCGAAATCCCTATTTCGTTATTCACCTTCACCTGTAGTATGAGTATTTGACTCAATAAAAATCATATTATAAAACTACTTTAAATTATCACATAATTTATAAAATAATGAAAAGAACAAAATACAATGTACAATAAAAAATCAACTTTAGAAGGGAATTTTAGAACATGCACATTATTAGGCTAAATATGTACCTAATTTATGCAATTATGTGCTCCAGTACCTATCTCCCGATAAGGCGTAATTATCCAAATGAACTGCAGCCTGAAGGTTGATTTAGCCGTGAAAAATTACCTACAAAAATAATATACCAACTATATAATAAATAGTGTAGTTGGGAAATTTACTACTGCAGCTCCAAATAAGCCTTAATTTATTCAAAAATAAATAAAATTTATAAACTAGACCCAGCTTTAGTTTTTAAAATTCTCATTGGCCCTGGAATAAATTCGAAACTGTAATATGGTTCCATCTATTCCGAAAGACCAACAAATGGGTCAAATATTCAACCATTTTTTATTTACCATATTTTTATTGACCATTAACCAGTACTACAGTTACCATTTTTTAAGCCAGGATAATTTATTAATTAATGTTAATTGCCATGGCTTGTGTCGACCTAGGTATAGTTGCTGGTCAACAGACCAAATTTATTGTTCTTAATGATGATATCAATATTATATTCTCAGGTTTTTCTGGTGGAGAAATCTAAAATTAATAAAAATAAGAATTGCCTTAATGTAGGCAAAAATTTACTAAAAATCCACTTTGGTCATTTTGAACCTGTTTCTCCTTCACTATGCGAAGATGTATTATTTCTCATTTACTATAGACGGCTTAGGGAAGCAGAAAACTTAATATTAAAGAAAAAAGGTGGCTCAAAATATTACATAGCACCAACGCAAAACACGGTAGTTTATCAAAAAGCTCATAAAATCTGATAATTTTTTTTTATTAGAACAAGGAAAACAAATGCAAAAAAGGAATTAAGGGAATCATTTCTTGATATCATACTTGTTTAATTTCTTAAATTATAGTTTCTATTTTCTCGCTTATTCTGCATAGCAAACTAAGGAGTTATGGCTATTTTGAGTTCTCTACTAACTATTTATAGTATGGGACGCCTCCTTCCAGTATATCATAGGATTAAATCGCAGGTACTGGTAAATTATTTTTGCTACCTGATTATATCAAGCCATATAGTCGTTCACTGCTAGACTGGTATAGACGTAATACGACTAGATGGTTTCTGATCGTTGACTAGCATGCGTTGGACGCTGTGGCGTATAGCGTTGATTAAGAATACGAGATGGTTTTTAAACTATACGCACTAACTTGGGAAACTACATATTGCTGATGGCAAACAATGCATAATAATAAAAAAAAATTAGTAAAATATTTTAAGATTCTGAAATAATTTTTTTTTCTACAAAAATATATCAACTTTATTAGGTGAAATTTTGTTTATGAATAAAATAACAGCTGTTATCGTATTTTTTTTCACCCGATTAGAATTAAAATTTCATCGCATAATTTTTCAAAAACATAATATTAATAGGTTACTGGCATACGGGAAACCACAACAAAAGGCAGTGGCTGCAACCCTGAAACTAATCCTTATGCTCAAAGGATTCCCCGTAGGTATCATCCAAGGATCGAAGCGTTTTTAAGTGTAATTTAGCGCAGTAGAGCAATTTTCGGTCAAAATGTCATCGAAGAGCAGCGTGACATAAGTACTGGAATTATTGCAACGCAATTTGTAAGCCACAGTTTGGAGATTTTGAAGGCACGAATTACTGTGTACATTTCACATGCAGCGACTACAAGCTTTACTTTTAACAGATTATACGCCTCGATAATATTAATAGATTACTGGTATACGGAGAATTACAACAAAAGGCAGTGGCTGCAACTAATCCTTATGCTCAAAGGTTTTCCCGTAGGTATCATCCAAGGACCGAAGCCTTTTTAAGTGTGATTCAGCGCCGTAGAGCAATTTTCGGTCAAAATGTCATCGAAGAGCAGCACGTAGAATAAGTGCAACGCAATTTGAAATATCAGTAGCCACAGCTTGGCGAATTTCAAGGCACGAATTACTGTACACTTTTCACGTGAAACGGGTACAAACTTTACTTCTAACGGATTATGCGCCTCAAGTAAAGTTTTTGCAATTGGTTGTCAACCTAATCACCAATCCAAACTTTACCCTGAACATTTTAGTTATGGATGCAACAATTTTTACAACACGCATTATTGAGCAGTGGAAAATCCTCATGTTTCCCGAAAAATGGATCCTAGGCCGAGGTGGTTCAGTTGGATAGCCTCCTCGATCATCCAACTTTAATCCGCTTGACATTAATTTTTGGTGTCACATAAGAACTATGGGTATGTAATCGCAGATGATAGTGAATAAGAGTTAAGATATCGGATACATGCTGCCGCCGAGGAAATTCGACTACGTTTAGACTATGTGTATCGCAACTCATGCATTAAGGAAGTTCAATTATGTATTGAAAATTATGAAAGTAGCTTTGAAGAGTCACTATTAATTTAATAAAATTTACGTTTTTTTTTTATTCAAATAGTTTATTATCTCCATAAATGTTTCACAAACTTTTTTCCATTATTAGTGATGACTTGTCATGAGTAGTAATTTTCCAATTTTATGCATACAGATCGTGTTTTCGTTCGTTACTTATAGAAAACCGCATAGAGGCGAAATTTTGCAACGTCGTGCGTGTACGAGTGCCTGCGACAGAGCACCGCCCCGGCCGGCCCGAGGACGGGATTAGTAAACATCTGACTTTCGTGGGAGCTGCGTCGTTTGGCGACAAATGTCCCAAAATATTACGCAAAAATCTAGGCATTTTTAAAATATTTATTCTAATGCGGGTTTTACAGACATGACAATGTGTAAAACCCGCATAGAATTGTAATAAATGTTTAATATGGTGTGTTTTGCATAATGAAAATTAAAGCGTTATTTTAATAAAAAATAAAATATCAACTCTGATAAAAATATAATAAAAAATCAGAAATAAAACTCTAATAAACAAACTTAACAACATATAATTTTTTTAAATAAAAGGTCAAATAAACCGCCTTCTTTTGCTAAACAAAAACTTAACCTATCGTAAAAGCTATTTCACACCTTCAAAAGAGTTTCAGGTAAAATGGAATTGGCACCTTCGACAATTTTATTTCGCAACTCCTCTAAATGTGTGGGCCTACTAAATTCATGCTTGTAAATGGTCTGCTTAAGGTAACCCCATAGATAAAAGTCATTTGGAGACAAATCTGGAGATCTAGGAGGGCATTTAATATCGCCAGTCCCACTAATAAGGCGGTTAGGAAAAGTATTTGTTAAAAATTCTTTTACCCTAGCCGCGTTATGAGCAGGATAGTCATCTTGCTGAAAATAAACCGATCCCAGGTCTACATCAGGTAGAATTTGAATGGCAGGAAGAACTTGGTTTTGCAGCAACTCAAGGTACTTTTGGGCGTTTAAAGTGCCATCAATAAAAAATGGCCCTATAACATTGTCGCCCAAAATGCCTGCCCAAACATTCAACTTCTGAGGGTACTGAGTACGAAACTGTAAATTTCTGTGCTCGTTTCCCTGAGACCAATAACGAACAATGGAAGGATTGTGTTTGCCATGTAATGGAAAAGAAGATTCATCAGAAAACAAAATATTTTTTAAAAAATATTCGTTTTCATTTGCCTTTTCCATCATGGTTTCACAAAATTCCATTCTTCGCCACTGGTCTTCAGGAAATATTTCCTGAGTTTTTGAATACTTAAAACGTACAAATGTTTTAAGTATTCAAAAACTCTAAATATACTATATTTTAAACTATATTTTTTCCAGATACGAGCAACAATTTTATTGCTCATTCCCATTTCCTCTCCAACACTTCTAGTGGACCGTGTCGAATCAAGTTCTACGGTACTGCCAACCATTTCTTCCCACCGTTCTATATCCTGGACCACTTCAACACGTGGTTCTTGACGTTTTGTGTGGTATTTTTTACAATCTTGAAGACAAAAAGATGTTTCAAAATTTTTAACCACATTTAAAACCGTTTGTGCACAAGGAATCGGTCTATTCTCAAATGTCACTGAAAACAAATCTCTACATTGTACTGCCGAATTGCCTCCATAAAACCATTTAATTAGTTGAACTCTTTCGGAAGGGGTATAAACATCCATAGTGAAAAAAACACAAAAATAACGCTCAAAAATTATTAATGCAACGTGCGGTAACAGCGCAAAGTGAGGTCTGCTGACTCCCGGTTCAAAAAATAAAAACGAAAAATTCCGCCGCTTGCAAGCCGCAACCAAGCAGTGTTGCCATTATTTTGGGTAATACGTAGCTCACGATAACACGATCTGTATAATAATCATTCTTACTTTATTCTTTGTAAGTAATCGTTTTCGGTTTCTAAATCAGTGCCAACAATAGTTAAGGCTTAGTGGGCTAATTAATAGCTAGATGAAGTAGTGTGTTATATGCGGTGAAGTAAACCGGTGAAGTAACCGATGCGGTGAAGTTTTTTATTTGCTTCTTACATCTTTCATAATTAGCAAGCCATGTCTTCAATACGCGGACGTATTTACAACACCAAATGTATAGATTACCACTAGTGTATGGTGTTTTGATTTTAATATGTCCCTTAATTTTTGGAAATAAATTGTAGAAGTTCTTCTAAAGATTTCTTTATAATCAATCTGCTTGGTTTTATTTCAAGGCTTTAATAAAACCTTCGTGTGTAACTTTAAAACCTTGATAACATAAACATAATAACATAACTGATCTTTCATTATATATAGTCTACGACATTGCTCTAAACCAAAATATATTTTTATATCGTTTTAGAAAATCTCTGTGAGTCTTAAAAGCCCCACTTTTTTTATAAAGGGTAAAAGATGGTACACAAAAACAAAAAAGAACTAGCAGTACTTAGCAGGTCATCTAGCTATAAGGTCTGATGATGCTGTATTAGCGAAACATGTCACCACCTGATTAATTAAAAAGACATTTTGAGACTGAAACTTGGAGTTTTCATTTTTTTCTCTAAAAAAAAAAATACTGAAATTAATGAAGACACATGTGACATACTATCGAATATTTGATTATAATTAACAAGCCTTTTTTTTAAACGAGATTAAGTTCGTCAAATTCGGTTGAGCTAAACCAACGTAATAACTGCTTTTATCAATAGACGCCCTTATTTGGCATTTTAGCAAAATCACAGCAAAAAGTGCTAAACTGAAATTATCCACGTCATTTTTAATTTTTTAACATGGAGATGTTTAGAAAAAACGTTATTTTCTTGACAATAGCAATTACGCTGCTTATTGGCCGACTTAGGAAAATAATAAATATTTCCAGAGTATGGCTTATTTTTTGCTATTTTTTGCTATTGAGTACTACGCTATCCTTAATGAAACAAGTAGTAAAACAGTAAAAAAATCTTTGCGCAATTTTATTTGTTTTTCTACAACGTTAATTAGACTGTTCATGCCTAAACGAATTTATAAGTTATATAATATTCGCTTTAGAGGAAATTTACAAATAAAATATGCTCCGAGGTTCCAAATCTACCTCGCCGGTTCTGTTTTACTAAAATTCTACGATTTATTTATTAATGGTTCAAAATTTACAAATTTATCAAAGGTCACGTAAAATATTTTGTAGAAATATACTACTTTTCGTTCGACAAAAATTTATAAAGAACAAGATAAAGTAATAATATTGTAAAGGCATATGTCAAGTGCCAAAAAAGCAGTGGTTTCGACTACATACTTGATACTTGATCATTATTTATTCTTAATGTAGATCTATTAATAGTAAAAAACTTTTAAATACCAATTCGGTGATTTTCTACATGAAAAAAGTATTTAGTCAAAAGAATCGGTACCAGATTTCTCGATCAGAAACGCACTACACTGATTTAAGACGTTTGTCAGGTGGAAAAATTATGAATCTTTTTGCGGAGCAGTGTATACTGATAATTTCTTTACACACTTAGTTGACGTAACTTCCTTAGTTTTTGAGAACCTGTCATCGAGTTCTAATGAATTACCTCATTACTAAATTAAGCCTAGCCACGTTATTCTATCATTTTTTATCCAATTAGTATTTTGAGTTGTTTACCAATGGTTTTTGAAGTTTTGTATCTTGATTTGTAAATTGAACGAGTAGATTGTAATTGAATGAGCAGAACGTTTCACGTAGCAGATTAATCTCGTAGTATTTAGATACGTCTATGATTGTCTTAGGTACTACATATATTTTTATTCAGCTCTGACTTCTTACAGATTTTGGTCTTATTAAATACTGCACTATGTACTATCTAAATACATAATCTTTTAAACTACCAAATTTCCAGGTACTTTCATCACGATTATTTCTAATATACCATCTCCATGGTCGGTATATAGGGGGGTCCCGAAAAGTTATCGAAAAACTTTAATGAGTCGCAGTTTAGCGTAAGTTAACTGGTGACAACAAATTAAAAAAAATATATGTTTTTTGCTAAGTGAGTTGGATATGGGCTCAAAAAAATAAACTCAGGTCTTAAATTTTAATACTGCCGACATTTGAAACCTTTAGAGTTTTATTTGACCCCAGATCCAGCTTAGTTAGCAAGAAACTTAAAAGATTTTTGGGTCACAAAAACATAACAACAGGAAAATATAAATTTTTAGGTATGATTTAAATAGTTTTTTTAATCTATAGCCCTTTTTTTTGATGCCCTATCCCTTAAAGTTTGGTGGTATCTTCTCGGGACCATATATAGGGTTATTAGGTATCAAGTTATAGGCATCGCTATTATTAGGAGGGAATGTTATTGCTTTCTCGCAAACTGTTAAAACTCTAGACTACCTAGACTACAAGACTACTTAACATACAGGGGAGGCCTCACTTTAACCATTTAAAAAAGAATTTGTCAAATACTTCTAGCAATCGATAGATAACATGATGTTTTATGACCACAAAGGTCACCCGACATGAGATTTTTTTTATGGGAGCATTTACAAATACATAATTATAGACTATTCACATATGTACAAGAACTAATCTACAAAAGAAAACATTACTGTGACGAAATTCAAGGAGATCCACTGAGTTTTAATCTTCGTCCGAAGATGCTAACATCGGTAGCGAAAGAGGTGTCGAAAGTAAAATAAAGAGTTTTGGTCCTTAGTGGTAAGACTGTTTTGTGATTTGAGTGTTACATCAAAGGTTTTAACCAGGCATAACAGCTTTCTCATTTTCTGATACATCACAGTGTTCTGGTACACACATAAGTTTTACATACTACGGTTTCCCAACTTCGTTGGTTGCGGTAAGCAGTTCCATTAGTTATCAGCTTTAATAAAAGCCTACGATTTGCAAGTATCTTCTGGGCTGCCTGATTATCAGATATAATTATCAGGATCTGCTTGTTATTCTGGGCTTTCCTAATATTTTCTCTATTACATTCAAATATTGCGAAGATTTTCTAATGATGGAATATTACTTGTCTTGGTTTTTATTTAAGAATTCCAGATTCCGCACCTTTTGCGGTCTTTGATGGATATGTCTAACAGATTAGATATCCAAGAATCTAGGAGTCGCTCTCGTTCCAGTCTTCTCTGCTTTGTTACTTAACTTCGAAAGGCGAAAGAAAATTATATCTGGGAATCGTGTGATTCTCAATTATTAAATAATAATAATAATAATAATAATAATAATAATAATAATAATAATAATAATAATAATAATAATAATAATAATAATAATAATAATAATATTAATAATAATAATAAATCAACACTAAGTTAGGATAAAAATCAAGAATTAATTTCAATTTAAAGAGCAGAGAAACAGACAACCTACCCTCCCCCACCGACCATATGCAGGTGACTCAAAATAAGTGCCAGATTTTCATGGTGAATATCACAAGAATCAGCAATACTGTTAAAGTTTTGACACATAAAGTGAATAGGACTCTGGTACATAATGTTGGGCCTAGCTGTGTCCAAGTTAAAAGCTAGACACTGTCTAGATCCTGGGCGTGGTACATGAAAGCAAATCCTTTGCAAAAGGTGCCCATCCCTTTTATGGTTAAGTAAATTAAACAAGAATTTCACCGAATGCATTTCTCTCCTCTTCGCATGTGACCGTTCAGTATATCTAGAGAGCAGCAGGTTATGGTCAAAACCCCTTGGAGGATAGGCTCCATCATCCTTAAATGCCAAACATTTAAGGAATCGCTGTTGAACTGATTCTAAAAGGTGAATGTGCTGGTTATAAATGGGACCAAATGAGGGAGCTGTAGTCCAGCCTGGATCTAACAAATACATAGTAGAGAGTTTTGGCAGTGTCAGTGTTCGAAAAAAGTTTGCAATTTCTAATAATAAAGCTCAGCATGCGAGTAGCTCTAGAAACAATATCTTCGATATGAGGGATAAAATAAAATTTTTGGTCAAAGGTGACTCGAAGATCCTTAAAACAGGTAGACCTTGCCAAAGACTTTCCATTGACTGAGTAATTAAAGAAAACTGGACTTTTGATTCGAAAGTAGCTGGCCACATTACACTTGGAAACATTAAGGATATTAAGCCTGTTCAAAGTGCACCAATGGTGTACAGTATTGATGTTCTCTTGCAGTTGACCACAATCTGCTATAGAGTCAATACTATGGAAAAGCTTTAGGTCATTAGCATATGCTAATCGAGAACAATTGAAAGTGGAAATCAAGTCATTAGCGAAAACGTTAAAGAGAGTGGAGAGGTGGGTGAAAAACAAGCAAATCTAATGCCTTCGATCACTATAAACTGAGAGCGGCCAACTAAATAGAAGTTAAGGAGCGTTCAATCTTATTTAATAGGAAGAAGTGGTCAATCTGGTCAAAAGCCTTTTTAAAGTCTGTGTAGATAACATCGATTTGACCTCTATTATTAAGTGCTTCACATACAAACTGAGAAAAAAAAATCTAAGTTTGTAGTACATAATCGACCAGAAACGAAGCCATGTTGATCGATATTTCTAATGGTTTTTTCGCGCAGACTATCCAGATTCTTTAATGTCAATGAGTTGGGTTAGAAAAGGTTGTAATGAGTTTCTTCTGAAACGGAACGAATAATATTCTGGTAAAACGAAACCTGATCTAAGTTTTTGCAATGAATTATAATTCTATACATAGACGAAGCTTTAAAAAAGAAAATTATTTATATTACAAAAATCTCATGAAATGTTTGTGAATAATTGGAAATATTTGATTTCTTGTCGAGTGAGCTCTAAAAGCTGTCTTATAATACTGACATATCGACTTTATTAAGTATAAGGTTGTAAAGCACAGACAAATAATCTTTTAGTTAGCACTTCAATCAAATAATATTTGTATATATGTATTAATTTGCAATTCTACTCAAGATAAAAATCACAATAGCAAAAATGTCATACAATACATATTTGTAGATTTATTTATGAATAATGATAACATAATTTAATCCCTTTAAAGTATGTGTTGTCATTGTTTCACAGAAATGATAATGCTTTACGATAAGATTACTGTGGCAAAAATGTTTACACGTATACATCAGTGAGTATGTAGGTACACGCAACTTGGAATAAATACAATAAATCTAAATATATTTTTTTAGTAAAAATTGCTTAAAACTTTTCCACAGGGCTAAACATTACTCTGAAAATTACGATGAAATTTTTGACGAAAATAGTTTTATTGCATCAACAATGTTTTACCAAAACTTTTAATAAACTACCAATAAATCTTTTAAGGAAGTTTAAAGTAAACTACATGATGAGCAAGTGCAAAATTGTTTTCATATCTCATGGTTATCATCTGTCAATTTCTCCAGTCTCTTATTGACTTATTAACGTGAGGGTTTAACTTATGTTTGGTTTAATAGTTCGATCTATAGGGTCTAGGTTTTAGAACTTCATTTTGTTTTATGACCTCATTTGGGCCCCAATTCAGGTTATTATACTGTAAATACCTGTAGCTTCATCTTTCCAAATTTCATGTACCCGCTTGCTTTGACTGTCTTGCGTGACCGAGTGTTCTCTTGAAATTATGGATTCCAGTCAACCAAAAGAATGTAAAGTATTCCCAACGTTTCCAAATTATTTCATGAAAGCTTCACGACATTAAAATATACTTTGGTGTTTATCTTTGAAATAATAAAAAGGGAGAAAGTAGATGGTGAATCGGGGATGGATAAGAATAAAAAGAGTGTTTCCTGACATAAAAGTGTATTTCTGGCATTAGTGTGTTCCTGTGGGGTCTATCTTTCTGAGCTCCGCGACAATATTCATATAGACCTTTGCAAACATTAGAGGACTTTTTTCAGCATGAAAATTTATTTACTTTTTAAAATGTTATCTCGAGAATGCAGAACCTTGCACAAGAAATAAATAACACAGGAACACACTTGACGAAAATCATCATTCTTTGCCATGTAAAATACTACATTTTAAACTTTGTCAAACATTTTGCCTAAAAGACAAAACACAGATGCCATGTTTCACTTAAAGCTAAATAAAACCTAAATTCTAAAAAACATATCTGTACACTAATAAAGATAGTTACACACTTCCATAGTATGCTATTTTAATTTTATTATTATAGTGTAGCATTTTTCCCGTTCGTTAGGTGTGAATTAAAATAATCGATGCATGAAAATAGTCAACTGACTTATTTCCACACTAACACTACTAAACACGACTACTAGAAATATTTGTTTTCACCGTATTTCTTTACTAGTATTTATATCCGATTTAAATATCGCGCCAATATTCTGAACTGCACCATACTGAGCTGTCAACTAACTCCCAGCAACGATGCGGCTCTGTATATACTTCTTCAGATGATTTCTTTCATATCTTTTCAATAAACTAGTTTCACATTTGTTCGTCGTATTTCGATTCCTTATATACATTTTATTAGAAATGGTTTATGCATTGGAGGTTGTATATGTACGAGATTCACTCATTACATCTTTTGATTTACTAGATCTACATTGATAACTACTCTTAGTTTTCTTTACATTTTTTAATAAATGTTCTTCGACAGCCTCAGTGTTACGCAGGGCTCACATCATTAATTAATCGACCAAAATTATGTTTTCTACTAGTTATTGGCACTCGTCACGATTCTAACTCTAAGGTACTGCTTTTAAGAGTCTGATACAGATTACTGTATCAGACTGTGAACTTTTATAAAATGGTTATAAACAATAATTGACATATTGCTGTGAAAGTAACAATTTGGAACTGCACAAGAAAAGATGTACTTATATGCTGTAAAAGGCTGGAATGATGGGCTTTGTCTTAGGAATTTCCAGGAGCATGAGGCCTTGAACGGCGTTATTGTTATTTTTAAAGTATTCGGCGGGTCCAAATTATAGAATGGTGTGTAAAAGAATAAAAGATTATCGAGCTTCATAAAAGACTTATCAAATTGCCAAATTTGATAAGATATTTGATCTCTAATATTAAAAAAATAAATTAAAAAGCCAGAAAAATAAAATAAAAAGTCAGTAATAAAAAATCTTACAATTTTTTTAAATATTTTGTATATATAAATATAAGACATTCATACTTTGAATTAAAAAATCCACAAACAGACCGACGAATAGTCCATCTAGTCCGGGGAATCTGTACCATATTTCATGAAAAAAAAAAATTGCAACCCGCAAACGAATGACTGAATATGGTTTGTGTTTCTTATGAACCCCTTTCATAAGAAACACAAAAAAAATAAATTCATACCTGGGGTAGTTGCGGGGTGGTTTTGCGGGGGTGAAAACTGAAAAAAACAGCTGAAGCATTTTTCTATCGCCATTTCCGGCGAAAGTTGACTCCCAAATGAAAAGTGCTTAATAGCAAAGTTGTAGACAATATAAAAATCTATAATTTTTGTAGAGGGCACTTTTGAACATAACCTCAAGATGTTCAAGATAAATGCAAAAATTGCGAAAATTTTTTTTTTCGTTTTTTATTTTTCATTTATCCAAAAATTATGCAATTTTCATAAAACTTGGTATAAATATACCCTTTAGTATCCTAAATAATCTGTATTTTTTTCAGTACTATACAATAACAATTTTTCAAGAAATTCAAGTTTTTCAAAAAAATTACTTTTTTTTTAAACGAAATTTGTCCTTCAGAGATGTGTTCTAGGAAGTTCATATGGGGCTCATTTTTTTTGTTTTTATTTCTACTTTTTAATGAAATAAAGAAAGGTTATACTTCCCATTTGAAAATAAGCCAAAAAATGCAAAAAACTGTAAAATTTGTTTTGCAACAATGAACTTTTTAATAATTGTTAATAATTTACTAACAATTTTTAAAATGTCAAAAAAGTAATAGCACCACTAGATTCTACGAAAAAAAATACATAAGAAAATATATATTTCATCATGTAAAGTTCAATAGATTGTTTTATGCAGGAGACAATTCAAGCTTACCCCCCAGTATATATCACGTGCCTCGACGCGTATTCTGTATATTACACTAAATCAGCCATATAAGTCGATGTCGCTATATAATTATCGACGTGCAGAATTGATTTTTCGAACTTATCAATCCCAAATAGGTTTTTTTCAATTCAATTTGGCTACTTTTTTATCGAAATCGTCGATTTTCACATATTTCAGGACCTCTAAATTAAAACGCGATATAGTGTGTACATTTTTTATGTGTTGTTGTTTTTTTATGTGTGTTTTATGTTTTATGCGAAAACGCTGAAGAACCAGATTGTACTGGAGAGTCCGACCATGAACAAGTTTCACAGCATGTAAATTAAAAAAAAGACTAATAGACTAATAGACTTTAGTGTAATATACAAAATACGCGTCGAGACACGGGATACTTTTTTTATTAGTATTTTTTTTCTTAGAATCTAGTGGTGTAATTACTTTTTTGAAATTTTAAAAATTTTTAGTAAATTATTAACAATTAATAAAAAGTTCATTGTTGCAATAAATTTTTTTCAGTTTTTTGCATTTTTTGACTTATTTTCAAATGGGATATACTTCCCATTTTTTTTCTTTATTTTATTAAAAAGAAGAAATAAAAAAAAAATAAGCCCCATATGAACTTCCTAGGACAATTCTCTGAAGGACAAATTTCGTTTAAAAAAAGTAATTTTTTCGAAAAACTTGAATTTCTTGAAAAATTGTTATTGTATAGTACTGAAAAAAATAGAGATTATTTAGGATACTAAAGGGTATATTTATACCAAGTTTTATGAAAATTGCATAATTTTTGGATAAATAAAAATTAAAAACGAAAAAAAAAAATTTTGCAATTTTTGCATTTATCTTGAACATTTTGAGGTTATGTTCAAAAGTGCCCTCTACAAAAATTATAGATTTTTATATTGTCTACAACTTTGCCATTAAGCACTTTTTATTTGAGCGTCAACTTTCGCCGGAAATAGCGATAGAAAAATGCTTCAGCTGTTTTTTTTTCAGTTTTCACCCCCGCAAAACCACCCCGCAACTACCCTAGGTATGAATTCATTTTTTGTATGTTTATTATGAACCCCTTTACCACATCCAGTCGTTCGTTTGCGGGTTGCAATTTTTTTGTTAAAAAGTACAGATTCCCCGGACTAATCGTGTATCTAGGTTTATTCAAAATGTCTTTAAAAATTTGAATTCAATTTCGATTATTAGGAGCGGTAAAGTTTTTTCATTGTTATAAGGAATAAAAACCCAAGGAATGGTGTTTTGGTGAACCATCGTCAAAGGCATTGCATTCTCCAGAGCCAAGCGCAGGCAGAGGAGTTTTACTGGTTGGACAGTGATGAAAAATGACGTGCAAAGAATGGCTTAAGCCAAGAATTTGCTATCTACATAGTTCGCAACAAGACTTTTTATACTTCTGTAGGCGACATGAAAAATTTACTGGTTGGACAGTGATGAAAAATGACGTGCAAAGAATGGCTTAAGCCAAGAATTTGCTATCTACATAGTTCGCAACAAGACTTTTTATACTTCTGTAGGCGACATGAAAAATAAAAAAAGCAGTAGGACCAGACAACATAGAGGCTAAATTTCTAAAGCTGTTGGATCATGAAGGAATAGCTTGGATTATCGATATCTTCAACAAAATCTATAACTCTGGAAATATCCCAAAGAATGGGTGCTATCAGAATATTTAGACTGAGAATATGGAATCAGTCTGAGTCACATGCTAAAATTGTTTCTTAAAATCATCTACAGAAGAATTTATAACAAATGCAAAGAACAGATATGTGAAAACCAATTTGGTTTTATAAATGCAGTCGGAGCCAGAGATGCACTCTTTGAAGTTCAAGTCCTAATCCAGAGATGCAGAGACGTCAACTTTGATATATGTGCCTGTCTAATCGTTTATGAAAAAGCATTTGATTGCGTTCAACAACTTATCAATCTCTGCTTGAATCAGAAAGCATGTGACCTCTCGCCGTTGATATTCAATTTATATTTGAAAATTTTTCAAAGAAGGCATTAACGCAGTAGAAGAATGTATCTTTTTAAATGGAGTCAGACTTAATAATATTCGATACGCCAACGATACCATGGTGATAGCTTGGAAGCACTGCAAAGGTTAATGGACCATATTGCGCAGTACAGTCAACATTATGGTCTTAAAAGAGATATAAATGGAGATATATGTCGACGGAACTCAAATTGGTGTGTTTCGCGGATTGCATGACATTGATTGTTACAGGGAAAATTAGACTGGAAGTGATAACAAATATTGAAAATTTAAACAGGTATATAAAAGCAGGAGCTTCGATCAGCAATATTTCAAAATAAAAAACAAAAGCCAGAAATAGTCATAAATGAAGATTTTGTATATATGGAACTGTAGAATATTTATACTTTGTAATTAAAACATGCACAAACCGAGTAATGCTGCGTCGTGTATCTAGGTTTATTCAAATGCCAAAAATTTGAACTCAATATCGGTAATTAGGAAAGGTAAAGTTTATTCATTGTTATAAGAAATGGAAATTCAAGGAATATTAAACCATTATCAAATGCTTTGAACTTAAATTAAACGTGTTCAATATTGCTACCTTGGAACCATTATAAATGAAGTGGGACAGTGCACAAGAAGTAAAATGTATAGGAAAAGCAAGGACGGTATTTCACAAAATTGGTATCTTCAAGTCACCACCTATCTCTTAAAATGAAAGTAAGGCACTTAAGATGCTACGTCTTTTCTGCTTTAAAATCTGTAAGCATTTGAGATGTAGCTGTAGAGGAGAATGCCCAGAATATCATGGACAGCTCACATTACTAACAGACAAGTGCTAAGAAGAATGAAAGAAGATCTAGAAGTAATATACACCATAAAATATAAACAAAATTTGAATACCTGAGGCATGTTATGAGAAATACATATGAATACCCCTTATTGGGTAAAAGAGGGCCCAAAAGGAGAAGAGCATCATTGTTGCGGAACCTAAGAACTTCATTTGGGAAAAGCTCATTAGAACTATTCCAAGCTGTTACAAAAAATGTTAACAAATAATCGATAACATGACATATCCAATTCGAAATCAGTCATTTGAAGAAACTTTTAAGCAAAATACTGATTATGTTAATTTGGTAAGTATTTGAATCAATATTCCAATAAGTTGACTGGTTTAAATTTGGAAATTCAAGCCTTGTTATTTCGTCTACGACAGACTAAACCTCCAGAAGGATCGGGGAACTTCGTTTGACGTGGATATATACCGAATGCAATACAACAACAAAGATGTAGACTATTGGTTGATTGTGAATTTAGGTTGACTTTGGCGGTCGCGAAAAAGATTAGGATAATAATAATTAAGAGCTGCTAATACTGCCTACGTATTATTTAAACGTTTTTGCTTTAATTTTATAGTTAAGGATTATTATGACTTCACATGCTTGTCTTTTGAACCCATGTCTTTTTTTGTGGTCAACTAGTCTCTGAAGACGAGATTATAAAGGCCATCAACAAATTTAAAAGGAACAAGGCATTAGTCCAGATGACATTCCAGCTTATGTATTGAAGGGTTGCGGTGATTATTTGTTGAAGCCGCTAGGATATCTTTTTAATATAATTCTCCAAACTTCAATTTATCCAGATAGGTAAAAAATTACCAAAATAGTTCCTATATACAAATCTGGCTCTAGAGATAAAATTTAAAACTATCGCCCGATTACTATTATGAGCTCTAGTCCTAAAGTCTTGGAATTGATTATTTTTGAGCGCCTATTTGATGGAATAGCTGGTCACGGAGTCCTAACCCAAAAGAATCAACTTTACTAATCTTACCTCATTCTGTCGATATCCATGAAGCTATTAATAAAAAATCCCAGGATGATGTTATCTATACAGATATGGAGAAATCATTTGATACAGTGAGACAGTGTACAGTCCTGAAATCTTTGTCAGACTTCTTTTACTTGACTAATTCAGTCATATCTCAGTTGTAGGTTTCAATATGTTGAAATTGAAGGTTTCAAGTCATGTATCTTTAAAAGTACTTCTGGTGTTCCACAGGGCTCCAATCTTGGACCAGTTTTATTTTTGTCTGCTATTAACGGCCTAACTTGCAATGTTAAAAATGCAAAGAGATTATTATTTTCCGACGATTTCAAGTCTTTCCTTCACATTTAGTCAGGGAATGATTGTGAGGCGGTGCAAGATGAATTTTATGATGTTGCTAGCTAGTGCGAATTAAATAGCTTCAGATTAAATGTAAGTAAGTGTGCTTGTATGTCATTCCCTTAAATAGTAATCCTATAATTTTTCATTATACCTTAAATAGTGAACAACTTCAAATAGTACCCCAGCAGAGGGATCTAAGAATAATTTTTGACCAAACTCTTTTATTTTCTAAACACATTTTATCTAAAGTAGAAAATGCCGAAAGAAATTTCTGGATTTATTGTTAGAACCACCAAGAAGCTAAGTGTTGAAGTGAGTATGCATTTTTTGATAGCTTAGTTTTGCCAATCTTGGAATATGGGTCCATTATTTGTTCCTCCTAGTACAGTATCTGGATGGCAATGGTTGAAGGTGTTCAGAGTTTTGAAGTTCATAATGTTAGAAAAGAATTAGAATATTTTTGTGCACTCTTTTCAAATTATTGAAAAATAAAATAGATTGTTCTGAGATTCGTAGTCAGTTACCTTTTGCTACAAAATTACAAAATTAATATTCAGTGCACTTACAAAATTAACACTCACCATCCATTAGTATTTTATCTGGCTTATCCAAAAATCAACTTATATAAAATTTTTCCCCTTTACAAACATTGTGAATATTTTAACTTATATGCTTCCTATATTGGCATTAATTGAACTAGTATGAATCAGTTTCAAAAAATAATACTAAATAAATTGAAACAAAACTGAACTGATTAGTGATATATTGAGTGTTTGTTATTGTATTTTATTAGTTAGGTAATTTGTGCGTTATTATGTGCATTGTGTATTTGCTTCTTTTTGTAATTCCTTTAATTATTTATTCCAGTACTTTTTTGGGTATGTTAAGTTAGTCTCTGTAAAAGGCCTTGTAGCTGTTGATATTTGTAACAAATAAATAAATTACTAGTTCAGTTAATTTAGGATACTTCTTACGATTTATTCAATAGAATTATTTAAAAAACTGTAATATTTGATAGTTTATCTTATTTGGAGGCCCTGTTTATACACCAGTTCAGTTTTTTTTGTTGTTAAATATCTAAATCCTTGTAGTCTAAATGTTCTGTAATTGCTGGATTTGACTATACATATAATCAAATATGAATAAGATGAGAGACTACTTTAAATTCATGTTGCTTATTGTTTCCATGCATGTCTAATGGTTGCTCAAAGGTTAATGAGATTGAAACTAGATAAAAAATTTGTGTTAAAAAATTTACATCATTATAATTTAAATGTTTTAGGAAAATTCCTTTTAGGTATCAGGAAATAAAATAGCATTTGTAGAAAAAATTAAATAAGGGGTGGAATTTTTATGTGTAGCGTGTGGGATATATTTTTATATTGTTTTTACTTCAGTGAAATAAAGTTTTTATTTACATAACCATTTTATATAACAATAGCTGGTGACAACAGTCAGTCTTCATTATAAAATCTACCAAATTCTATTATAATATACACTTATTTGCATGATCTGACCTTTTGAAATATACCTGATATAATATAATTTCCTTTTTCATTCAAATATGCCTAAGAGTAAACAAGAAAATATTTTCAACAGCTAAAAATAAATATATAAATCTATTTACTAACATTCAAAATTTCTTAGACAACCCAAATTAAATTTTAAATTAGTTGGTCTATTCAAGACTCAAATTTTTTTCAGATTCCACATAGAGGTAAATTGCCATAAAAATCTACATGCATTTTTAATAAATTAAATAAAAAAATCCACTATTGGTTTCCATTTCTGGTTTGTTCATTTTCAGTTTTATTAATACCCATATTTTAATTTGTCTCTTCGTTGTTTTCTAAATTTATAACAGTAACCAAATTATGTAAAAAACTACTAACTGTTTTATGCAGCATTAAATTTTACTGCAGATAGTAAATAAAAATGCAGTAGTTAAACCTGTTTCATGTAAAAAGGTTACTCACCATATTATTTGATTTCTTCTTGTTCTATTGTTGTCTCGAGAGTTTTATTTAATAATTTAATGATAGGGCTTTTATTGATTTAATATTTTCTGCAAGGTCGAAGCTCCTTGAGGTATTTTAGCACCAAGCATTCGTGCATAAAAACGACTATAATATATCCTACTGTTTGGATTGGTTCTATTTGCTTTAGTTTTTTTTTAATAATTTACAAAGGTGTATGCATGGCTGCCTGGCTATTAGATATATTTGCATCTCCTTGTTATTAGAGCGAAGTTCTTATTATGTGCTCGTGATAGATGGATCGAATTTTGGGGCCGGTCGGACATAATTCCTTATAACTATGGTGATTTTTTCTTCGGGTTTTCATTAATATAGGCTCTCTGATATAGAATTTCTTAACGTATCGAATATCTCTTGCTTTTCGTCAAAACTTCCAGCTAAGTATACTAGATCGACTTTTTAATAAAAATAAAATCTGGGAATCATCTGGTTCATTCTTTTTAATACTTTATCCTCACAGATTGTCCAGTCTTGTTAAATCGAGTTGATTATACCTATATTATAACGATATTGGAAACGCCGTGAAACCAGCTGCTTCTCCGTCACCCCGGAATGTAGCACACTGCATGATGTCTCGAAGGTCAGCGAATTTTGCGGAATCATGGTCAGCTGAGTATATAAGGAGCTGCGTCGCCGCTGGGAGTAAGTTTTCAGTTCAGTAAAGTAAAGTTCAGAATATTGGCGCAAATATTGGATCTAAATCAGACATAAATAGTTGTAAATAAAAACGGTGAAAATAAATATTTCTAGTAGTCGTAAGTGATCGTTTTTAGTGGTGAAAGTGTAAATACAGTATGAAATATCCCATGCGCTACAGTTCCACTCTGGCATCGCGTCAAACTTCCATGGATGTTGTTGGAGTTATTTTCATAGCCTGTCTTATACCCAGAAATATTAGTTTTTTATTTTACCCAGCTTTTGTCTTGCTGTAATTTGCAGTGTCTTTGAGCACCAAGCTGCATATGACATGGATGGTACCACTACTTTATTATAGATCCAGTGTACAATGTTGTGTCGTAAGTCACATATCTACCTAAGCATTCGTTTAGGATCATAGAATGGTTTTTGAACGCAAGCCTAAATATGTTGCATTGCCTTTTTTAGACTTTGGTGGTAATATAGGTAAATGGCACTATTCTGGATTTTAGAGAACGTCTAAAATCTTAATGTTAAAACGTCTGTTCTCTATCCATTTTCTCACAATATTTAAGGCAGATTCTAATCGATCTCTTACATTTGTATTAAACTTGTCTTGGCTATTATCACCAAGTCATATGCATGTCCTAAAATGATATGTTTTAATTCCTTAAGATCTAAGAGCAGCCCGTTTATCACAATGTTCCAAAAAAGGTAATATATGTTGATAGGTCCCTTCGATGGAGACATTCAGGTGTTACCCGGGATTCGACTTCTTCACTAAATAATTCGCTGCTTATTGTTCTACTTTTTAACTATACAGTTAATCCACCTACAAGCCGTGGCTTTAACTCCAAGTACCAAACAAAGGCTGCCAGCATCACTTCACTATTTTCCAAAGTCAGATCAGGTAAATTGGCCTAAAGAATTTTGCATGAGAATGGTTTTTTTAATTTTCTGTTTTTTTTTAGACTTAAGATTTAACCACAAGCTAGGCCTCAGCCTAGCGAGCTAGCCATTCTAACCGATAAAGTGGTCTCAGCGCCTCATTGTCAAAGTCAGCTTCTGATATATTGGAAGAGTATATTTCTGGTTCTTGTTGCAACAATGATGGAAAGATTCTGTTCGGAACAGCAGATTTATATGGCTTAAATGTGCTTATCACCCTGACGTAACTTATCTTCTTAAAACTTAGTTTTATCCTCAAAGCTGCATCAACATATCATAAATATTAGTAATTTTACCAAACTTTCACATTCAAAGTACTGCGATATTTAAGAAAATTACCCTGTCGCAGAAAAAAAAACTGAGATACGGATTTACATGGTACAACTGCATCATGACCTCTCATTCACAGTTTTGCTAACAATAATAAATGTTATATAAAAAAACTAACAAAGTACTAGAAACATTTATTTACACTGTATTTATTTTCCACTATTTTCTCGATTTAAAAGTCGCACCAATATTCAGACTTGAACTGGTCTGAATATGAGGGCTCCTTATATATCAGGTAGCTCAGTGATCCGGAACATGCGCCAACTATTTACATGTGTCCCAAAATGTCGCGAGATGTGCCTCCGGGTCTAAACGAGATTATTCCCAAATGCCGGAGAATAGCTGGTATATGCGCAGCTGTTAAGATTGTTACAATATATTTTCGACTAGTATATTTTTAAGTAATTCTAAATCTATTATAACCAATACATTTCTTTTAAATGTTTAAAAGTTCAATCATACCAAAGCAATTTAGTTAGCCAGTAAAAACATTAATTTTATTTTGTTATAGTATATACGCAGTACGTTAGACTAACGACGTTTGACTTTGATGGGGTAATAAGTTAACTTCAGCTATCATAAAAGCCATTTCGTACTGCCAACAGAGTTTCTGGTGAAATGGAACTGACACATTGAAAAATTCTCTCGCAGCTCCTCTAAATTTGGCCTACTAAATTTGTGTTTGTATATGGTCTAAAGACAAACCCAAATTTACAATTTGTAAACCCTTTTACAAATTTACAATTTGGACTCCTAATATGAATTATTTAGAGTGTTTGCACTGCCTATTTTTTAAATTTATTTCATGTTCGTATCATACAACTTCCTGTGTTCACTGAGATAGAGCTTTAGAGTCTACGAGAACTGAGCATCCAGAATGTTAGAATTAATTTTACTTTCTGTAGGCATCTTTCAATTAAGCCTTTTTTTAATATAATAGTTCCAAGTTATATTGTTAGTATTATGAGACCAACAAATATATACTATGTAAGTTATATATGCTATATTATGAGTTGTTTTCATTTTCAAAGAGTTTAATTTGGATTACAGATGAATATATAATTTTTTTAGATAATACTCTGATATAGAATTTTTAATTACTTTTTAAAATCTGTTGTAATTTTTTTCTAGGAAACAGAAATTATATATTAGACGCAGAAAATTCATTTAGCAGCGAAATTTAGATTTTGTTTATAAAGAATATTATTAAACATTTTTATAAAATATTTAATTTAGGTGTAGTTATGTTTTATGTATGTATTTCTTTTGCTTTTTGTGTCTAAGTCTATTTTGTTTTTAAATTATTTTTTGTAATATACGCACAGGGTGCTCCGTTGATCATGTTACAAGCTTCTAGAGTAGATAGAAAACGCCAAAAAAAAGAAAAGTTCATATGAACATGGGTCCAGAAGCGTATTTCCATTCCCGTGTTGAAATGGAGGCACAGCGTAGAACCAGTGCCTCGAAACCAACACGAGTTTATCGCGCTACAAACCACACGCGATTAGGAGGCATCATGTCACAGCTGCATTCCCAGCGCGTAAAGTTAGCCTTTTTTTACGAATGTAAATTTGTAGCACGAGCCGTAGAAGAATGCGACAATGACATAAGTAAAAAAAGAGTGCTTTACAGATGAGTAGTATACATATTTTTTACACTATCAAAAATTTTAAAAAAATAAAGAAATTAGCAAATTACTTTACGCCCTAGTGCTTAAAAAAATTGGTCAAAACGCATTTTGTTGTTTATTGTTTGGCAATTAATTGTTACTGTCAAAATTGTCAGATATACTTATTACGTACTACAATTCAAAAAGACTGGCTTTACAAATCCACAAACGTACGTAAAGTAAGCACTTTACGCAGGGTAGTAAAAAACTCATTTGTTTTATTTAAAAAAATATAATATGTTTTAGAAAACAGAAACCTCACATAAATAAATGGGAAAAATGGAAAATGAAAACAGCAAAATTAATGTTTTTTTGCAGGAGGTTCATTTTCGTCGATATTTGACGTAATATCGTGAGCACGCCTCCTCTTTTTACTCTCTGACTTGGATGGACGCCCCGACTGAATTCTTCCACTGCACGGCAAGCTTTTCTCTTTTCGTCGAGCGATTGACGTCGGCTGGACCTTAATTTTTTTTTCTTGCTTGTAGTTTTCTGGGCAATAAAAGATATAATGCTGGAAGGAGTCTGTAATTTTGTAAGGTCAGATCCAAACTTTACCAAAATCTTTGTTTGGTCATTGTTAGGATTTCTCTCTAGCATGTCAGTAATTCTTTGCCACTGATCTTTGATATTCTGAATAGCACTATTAAATTCCTCATTATTTCTTTCAGGAGGGATCTCTATTGGGTTCATTGGAAGATCGAATGTGGCTACATCTTCATTCTCGGTTATTCTACTACTTTCACGAATTTTATCAGTTATACTTTCAAAAAATGTCGCTGAAAACTCGCCACCTACAGCAAATTTTGCAAAGCGTTGACGGTCAGAGCGAGTTAAATTAAGTGACGTGCTTAGTTCAGTGCCAAATTTTCTTTCTACGGCACAAAGGTGCTTACAAAATCTCTCACCAACTCCATATAAACAAGTACATAGCGCCATCAAAGAGTCAACAATGTACGCTCCTGTTTTACATCTGAGAAAGAAAGTATTGTCTTTTAAAAGTACAATATGTGATTGCTCTACTTGCTTGGCAGAATTTTTCATATGCCAACGTTAGATGTCTTCCTCTTCCGCTTGCGTAGTGGATCAACCTTTTCTTTTGATACTGTTCAAATGTTTTGTTGATAAAGTCTACCAACGCACACATATTGAAAACTTTGCACCTTTGCAATATCATGTCTGTAAAAATTCATATTAATGATTCACAGAAGTTGTTGGTATTATTGCCTCTTATCAAAATATCGCCACGATATGCTAAACACCATTCTTCACGTCGTTCCCATAAATTTGTCAAGTGGTTTGCCAACTTGGCATTTTTTTTACATTTTTCTGTGTTTAATAGATTTGACATATTAACTTCAACATCTTGCGATGTAATGTTATACATTACAGCACGGAATTTCTTCATCACCGGTTGCCGATCTGCGTGAGCCACATCATGTCATCTTTGGCACAACCAACGCCAAAGAGCCTGATTCACATGGAAAATGCATAGTAGTAATCTGCTACTCGGTAGGACCTTTTGCAAGGCATTTCGCTCGGCACTGCTGTCATCAGACGTGATAATTTTTGGTTCAAAATGTTTCTTACAAGTTTCCAGTAAACCATCTTTAGCGGATCGAAAACAGTGGGTGTAGTTTTCTTGAGACTGGCTGGTATGTAAAATGACAGTGATGGGAAGAGCCCCAATTTTCGATGCAGCAAATATAAATGTTACACAAACGTTGGTTTGGTCGCAGGATCCACTCGAATCAATGAACACCATTTCATCAGCTAGTCCATCCAGAAACACTCGTTGCATAATGGGTGTTATAATAACGCATACAGTCGGTTGTTCCTTGATGAACATCTGTCCGTTCATGCCTGACACAGGCATTTCAGTTTTTTTTCGCTGCAGAACTTTGACGACGTCACTAATATCTCGAGTCCCGTAGGTTCTGCTACGCCATTCTTCATAAAAGTGAGTTACCTGACGGTCGAGCGGATTTTTTTGAGCATTAGCTAAGGTAACGTATGCGTTTTTCTCACATTCTTCGATGATAGCCATTTCGTGATAAGATTTTGCCGCTGCAGCAGTCCACTTTCAAAATAAGATTCAAATAGTTTTTTTGTGTCTGCGGAACAACGCAAAAGACTCAGTGCCTGAGCTACATTGATTCGATGAGAATGATTGTAGTTAATATCAATTAAGACATGCAATCCTTTCTTCATCAATCTTTAATTTTTCAACGTACTCTTGGTAACTTTCAAAAACTTAATGTTTATACTCGCCTTACACTTATAATCCCTAGTAACGCCTTTCTTCTTATCCTTGGTTTTGTTTCTTCTCGATAGATGGCATAAGAATGTTTTTCTGAAGTCGTATCTCACTTGCTGCGAGTATCGTCTTAACATTATCCAATTTGTTTTGGTAATTTCCGAAAATTACTTGATGAAATAATCACATTTAACGTCGTAATTTCCTTCAAACGGTATAGAGCATTGAATTTTGCATTGATAATTTTCATTGTTTCCTTCGTGTCTCACTATTTCGAAATTATTCACAATTCCACTTATAATGTTTTTTAAAATTTCCATAGTTCTATTAATTTATTAATAACTCGTCAACATTATTTAATTCCAACTGCACTTTTTTGCTTATGGTCATAGGAAAACACTCAGTAAAATGTTATTCGCATTCATTGTGTTTTATTTTTAAGGGCCAAGATTGGGTTCACCGAAATCTACGGAAAAGACAACACCGCATTGAAGAATGTCAATAAATGTTAAGGTGGACTTCAAATTTGCTCAAAAATGCGCTGTTATTTGATTTGTCATATCATGTCAAATACATCAAAAATATTTTTGTATTTTCATTTTGTAAACAATTCCGACCAATTATTATTGCTAATACTTTCAATGTTTGGGTGAATTGATTTTTTCCGCTAATACCACTATGCATCTTCTATTATAAGAGATATTGGAAACTCTAAGCCCTAACGATTTAATACGAAAATGTTTAACTTGTCAATAAATGTGATTTTGATTTGATAGAATAGTTATTTATGCAACAAGTATGTTAAGTTGACCTTTTTTTACGGATGTGAATTTTAGGCGAATGCGACAATCACATGATTAAAAAAAGAGTACTTTACACAGAAGTAGCATACACAATTTTTTCTACTACTAAAAATGTTAAAGAAAATAAAGGAATTAGCAAAATACTTTATGCCCTAGTGCCTTTTTTTATGCACTTTACGCACGCTATAGGAAAAAAAATTTAACATCAGATTGATAGGTTATTATTACCTTTACCGTGACTCTAAACTTAGTCTCTCATTTTTACATTTAAAAAAAAAACACATTGAATAAGCATTTTACTTTGGTCACAAAAAAATAGCACTGTATAATGATCGCACCACGCGGTTATACGTTAGTTGAACCAAAAACAAAACAAGCGTAATATCTATTAATCACTCGTCGTCAGTCAGTAACACTCGGTTTTCTTTTCGGCGACGAACTGTCGTACTGTCCTCGTTCAACAGGTGCATCTTCTGAAAAAAAAATGCCCAAGCGCAAAAAAACATTCCTGGAAACCAACACGGATTTGGGAAACAATCCGTGTGGGTTTCGAGGCACTGGTTCCACACTATGCCTCCAATTCAACACGGAAATGGAAATACGCGATCCGGAAATGCTTTGTCAGAGAGCTACATCTCTTTGAAGAAAATTTTTAAACGCTATAGTTTTCGTTTGATAGCTTCGGAACGACTTAAGCTACAGCAACCAATTATGAGACATAAATTATTTCAATTTTTTGACCTAAACCAATGCAGATTACACCAGCCAGTTATTGATAGACCATCTCCATTAATAGCAATTATATATTTTTATATTAACAATGTGAAAGTTAGTGGAATTATTATTATTAACCTCTGCAGTTATAATATCTGTATGAAGAACTAATTCTTATGATAATCCAATTTCTATTGTATTATAAATTAACAGTGTTAATTATAAATGTATTGTATTAGAATACTTGAAATCTTGGATTTTTATTTTCCAGATGATATATATATCTGTTTACTTAAAATCATACAATTGTGTTTTATTTTTATACCTGTAATTTTAATGAACATTATTACTGAAGGGATATTCTTTTTTGCATATGACATATGTCAATATTACCTGACATTTCTTGAAGTAGAAAAAGTGTAAAACTATTTAATTGCTTATATTCTGGTCCTATGGCTGGAACCTTTGGTATGACACTCAAATCACAAAATAGTTTTTCTAATAGTCAAAACTTTTTATTTTAATCTCGACACGTGTTTCGCCAACGATGTTAGCATTTTCGGGAGAAGATTAAAACTATACTAACTTATAAGTGGCCTTCATTACTAAAGATGTAACTAATAGAACAAAAAATCCAATAAAGCATTGCTGAACATAGTTTGCTAGTAATGCTAGCAATTTTATGTTGAAAATAATGGTTCATGTAACAAAATAACGTTCAACAATGGTGGACTCACTAGTTATGTATCTAAAAGTATTTGTTTCTGTTCTATAAATATCAAATTCTAACTTATTATTATTTTTGATGACAAGATTATCTAAGAATAAATTTATTTGTTATTTGTTTCCTGTTCAAAGGTAAATTTAATTGTTGGGAAACAGTTATTTAGTTGTTCTAGAAAATATATTATTTGCTTTTGTCGAACACGGCAAATACATCGCCATCATATGTTAACCAAACTTGTAGAAAGTATTGGAATGTATTTTTTGTATTTAACTCAAAACGGTTCATTAAGAGCTCTGCTAGAAAGGGAGACAGGCAATTACCCATGGCTATATCCGCAAGTTGTTAATAATACAAATTGTGGCATTTAAAAAAAATTATTGACTTTTGAATTAAACTGTTGACTGTTTTTGACAAGATGTTAAAACAGCATTAACTCATTACAAAAATTTTGCTATTTATTTCAGTCCTAAAACCTCACATAAATTTAAGTTACAACTTTTAAACCTAAAAATTCCAAAATTATATTGATTATCAAAAATCCATATACCTGACTATCCATAGACCTCGAAAGAACATTCCAAAGTTTTGGTAAAGGAATTTAAGTCATTTAAATTACCTTTTGAACGTTTTTGAGTCAAAACCAGTCAACAGCTCACTCCTAAAGTTTATTAAAGTTGGTTGCCAGTAGATTTACGGCTTATAAATATCAAAATAAGTTCGAATTATTGAACCTTCAGTAGAGGGCCAGAAAATTTCTTCCCGTTATGAACCAACTTCCACTTCTCTATATTTTTGTGTTTTATAGTATAAACATACTAGAGACGTGGTTTGAATAGCCATAGCAGCTTAGACTAAAAAATGAAAAGGATGAATGTCATTATTGAAGGCATACAATTTAAGGCACAGTCAAAATAAGCTTTGTCCAATAAAAACAATAGTTTTTGTGGAATAACATCTTGTAACATCTCATAAACGGTGTGGGTCTATAGCAAATCTGTTTAAAACTCTCTTCACTAAGTTTTTCTTATTTTGTTAATCATTTCTCAATAACCATAATTCTGTAAAAAAGAGTATGATATGAATCGTAGTTCTTTATGCCCTTCATATTAACATGTACAACAGTGGCGTAACTACCGGTGTTCCACTGTGTTCCATCGAACACGGACCCCCTCGCTCCGCTTACTACTGCTGACTGATATCGGAACAGTTTTTAAAGAACTTTCGGCTATTTAAATTTAAATTTTTTCCTAACATTTAATTAGTTATTACCTGAAAAATCTGTCCTGTAAATTTGCAGGGGACCCCCAAATACTTTATAATTTTAATGTTTGCAAGATTATCAAATTTTTTTTCGCAAAATTTTCGTTTCGACCGTAAACAAAAATATTTTCTAATGTTTTTGAGTATAGAGTTTTTATAGAATATATGGGGCCCCTACCAAATTTATGGTTACTGAAAATCATATTCACATTTTTCTACATTTTTATTTGATAATGATCTACTGGGGAAGATATTTAAAGCAAAGAAAATCGGGCACTTTGTTTGTAAATCTAGCCTACTTCAGGCATTAAAAAATTAAGATATCTTTGTGTCTTGGCCAAATAATGCAAATACAGGTCGGGGGCCCCGACGTTCGGCATTTTTGATTAATACAACAAAACCTATGTAATTTTCATTATAAAAATATTTTTATTCAATAAATTATTTTGAGATTGAAAAATGATTGTATTTTCACTTATGATATGCAAGGACCGAAAAAACAGGGGGCGGAGGGGGCCTCCGTTAGTGTAGGGGGCCTCATACGATTTTTCAAACACAGCAAATTTCACCGTTGTTACGCCACTGATGTACAAGATGATGGGGTGGCAATGTATAGAGCTATCCTCGTAGCTGGAAAAAAACACTGTTGCTTTTTTTACAATATCGCATAAGTGTAACTTCTGAAGATCTTCAGTTATTGAATTCCTATCTTTCCAATGATGATAGCACAATTCAGCCTCTCCTGTGAACCTTTAAGACCGTAGAACTTCAAGAAATTTTTATAAAGATCTATAAAGTCTTGAATCTCCATTTTCAACATTTTAGGTGAATTTAAGTGAAATAAAGAATAGGCTGGCAAGTTCTCTTCGGATCAGAAGCGATCTTTTCTAGAATTCGATATTTTCAGATGCAGCATGATTCGAGCGATGTTTTTGACGATTGATAATTCTGGATTGTCACAGTTCCAATCCCAACTTTTCTGCAATTAACTTGGAATCGCTCAAAAGTTCATCTTTTCATCTTTTGGCAATTTAATAATTTTATAAATTTGTTTTGTGCAACCAAGAAAATCTTTAATATTGTAAAATATTGACATCCTGCTAGGAGGAATCTTTTGATATTCACATGATAAAGGTTGTTTGAGTTACTGCTAAATGCAGCTGAAAGGTAGTCGTTTTTATTGCGAGAGTATTATCTACAGAAGGGAACAGTTTCCCTTCTGTTGATAATACTTCCAATCCATTAACAATACTGACAAAATGTTCTTGAAACATTGCAATACTCTTGCACTTTTCTAACCATCTTATTACACGGAAATCAGGAATGAAAAATTGATGACTTCTTTGAATGTCGTTATAGTATTGCTAATTTACGGAACTTCATTCAAATCGTTATAAAGATAAACACTTGTAAACAGAAACAGGTGGAGCCGGTCAGCTTCTTAAGTGGGTCATTGTGCTATTTATCGATTTTTAAGTTTATTTTACATATCACTTTTAAGATTTTTGTGTTGTGCTCTTATCTGTGTGATTTGGGATTTTTTGTGAATATCTTGTATTCCACTAAAACTAGAAACTTATGCCTAAGAGCCAAGGTTAATACTTTACTCGCATCAAAAAATGTAGGATTTGTTTTATTTATAAACATATTTGGAGGAAATCTGGTAAGGAATACCGATAGTATTAGTAAGTATAGGTAAATCTATCAGCTTTATTTATAAATAGGAATTCATTAAAGAATTTTCTTGCCTTTTGAAACATGCCAAGTGCCTGCTGTATTCCCGGATGTAAATCTAATTATAAAAGTAGTTTAAGAGCAGGGGAGGCAAGTATTTCTGTTTTTGGCTTCCTCAAAGATGAACAACTTAAAATTAAATGGATAAAAGCCATACCTAGAGATAATTGGGCTCCTACTCAATATTCTGCGGTTTGTGCCAAGCATTTTAACCCAAATGATATTATTTGTAAAGGTGATTATCTTTTACCTGATGGTACACTTACTAAGATTAGAGTTAAAGCAAGATTAGTTTGCTCAGCAGTGCCTCAAATTTTTCGAAATTTAGCTGAATATTTAACAAAAACAGTGCCTCTTCCTAGAGAAAGTCCAGACGAATGAAATAGTAAACAACAAAAACGTAATGAACTTGCCAATAAAGCCTTTGAGCAACTTGATTTCATAACAAATTTTCAGGGTCTTATGAGTAATTATTCCCAAGAAATTCTAATATCTGACCTGTGAATGTAAAAATTGTTGGGGATACAAAACTATATTATTTATTATATTTTAAAATATTTTTACTATTTTTTATAACATTATTATACTTTAATGATGCTTGTATAAATATTATTACCGTAAAGTGGGGCTACTTTGTGACAATTTCTTAGATTTTTTGATGATAAATCATGTAAACTTGCAAATAATATTATTTTAGATATACCAACTTATCGTTTCATATTTGTTCTTTCTTGATTCAAACCGATAACTCGACATGTGAAGTAGAATTTGAGAAAAAAAAACAAAATAAAATGTCACAAAGTCACCCGATGGGTCGGGGTTACTTTGTGACAGGGATCATTTTGTTTGATATTTAACGTGAAATACAATTTTGGCACAAAGTAACACCCATGCTCTATTTATATACAAAAAATATATAATATTAAAATTTTAAATAAGGATATTTGATAGATAAAAACACATAAATAATTACAAAATAACTTTTATTTTACATGTCTAAATGCTCTTATGCAAAATATTAACAAAATGTTTATTAATGTGTAGGTAACTTTAAACAAAAGAAAACTAAGTAATAAAACTGGTGGTAAATAATATATGATACACCTGTGATTACACAACAAAATCACTTAAATCTGGAATGTCAAATAACGCTTAAATTGGGGCATTTATGCCCATAATAATTTCCTCATTTCTATAAAATATCTCGTCTTTCTTTTGAGGCCACTTCCACTGCTTTCCAACACGTTCCATCACATTTACTGTCGCTCATATGCTGTATACGGTCGTAACTTGACCTGGAAAATACTTTTCTTCAAATTTAACAACGACGTACTTTCCCTCTGACTTTTCTGCTTTTTGGGCTACAGTTCTTTCTTCAAGTACCCGTTCATCTTAATCACTGGAAAAATGTTCATCCCATGAACTGTCATCACTTTCCATGTATTTAATTTGGTCCTGATTTTCACTGGAATTATCTGATGTTGATCCATTATCTCGACCGCTTTTTAGGCGTTTCTTTTGTTGGATGCCGGAGGGTCCAGGTTGAGGGTCATCGTTGTTTCGCGTATTCTCAGCAGAAATGGGAGCAGATGGGATGTTAAAATCACTACTACTTATGCTTTTACCTGGTGAAACGTTTAGGCGCTTTCTACTTTTCATCTGCCTCCCTTTGGTTGCGTCAGTCCTTACATTGGTAAGGTGTTGAATAAAACTATTACCCACAACCTCAGCTATTTCATTTTTCCTTCATTGGGCGGAAAAAGCCCACGTCAAGTGGTTGGAGTAGATGCGTTGTATTAGGAGCTAAAGGTATAAAGCGAATATTATTAGCTTCACATGCTTGAATGACCTGCTGATTTAAATGCGAGCTAAGATTATCTCCTATAAGGGCCTTTCGCCCTTCTTGCCGTTTTAATATTGGCAGCATAAGATTTAAAAACCAATCCTCAAAAACTTGGTAGTCAAACTATCCCGAAGCCGTTCTATTATATCGCGCGTTTGCGGGTCCATTTTCAATCCATGTATTCCATAATGTTTGAGATTTATAATTAATATAAAGTGGAGCTTATTGACCCTCGGCATTTCCGCATACCATTAGAGAAGTACAGGCTTTGGAAGAGTTTCTGATTCGCTTAGGATACTTTGTTCCCCCTTTAGTTATTATTTTTGTCTGGCCTGGGTCGTCAACAAGGTTTGTTTCGTCATAATTCCATATATTTTCTACAGGAATTCCTTCTAACTCGGCCTCCAAATTATCAAAGAAATTTTTTACAGTTTCTTCATCAGTGGCAGCCCTAGCATGTGTAATATTCTGCGCGATTCTCTGTGGAAGCTGCGGTTGTCGCTTCAAAAAGGACTTGACCCAATCAGGTCCTGGCATATTGTTTTTAAAAGGCTTAACTTTTTTGCCTTGGCGTTCTTTCTATATACGATTTAACTATACATCTTAGATCAAATGTGCTTACGGGAAAACTAAAAGTTGACACAGTGATAATATGGGCGGCAAAGGCATCTTCTTCTTGGTCGGTAAATAATTTTTGTTGTCCAGGCCTGTTTTTGTGCCGTTCTTTAATTTTCAGCCATAAAGTATTTCGATGTATACCATATTTTTCCGCAGCACCGCGTAATGATATTCGTTTATTTTTTATATCATTAAGAGCTTCAGCTAACGTTTCTTCTGTATAGTTTTTGTAGCTGCGGCAGCCAATTTTTTTTTGTACGCCCTTGGCATTGTATCTAAAAAAAAAAACAATTTTTTTGGTATTTGTTTAACAGGTAACTTTTAAGCAAGGGCTACTTTGTGACATTTTTTTTGTCACAAAGTCGTTCCTCGTTTTATACTTTTTTCGTAAAAATAGAAAAAACAAATTAAAAAAAACTCGAAAGTATAACATTTTTACATTAAAGCAAGCAAACATATACTTTAATATAAACTTACCTTAGTTAAAAAATATTTCACGGTTTTTTGCGGTCAATAGAAAGTTTACACACAAATCGAAAAACACCTGTTTGCCTAATTTTCAACTCTGCTCTGGTATGAGGAGCGATGTTTTGCTACCGGCTTTTGTCATATTGACCTAGATGGCGCACCCGGTACACTATTGTTATATGAAATTTAAATCGTTCTATCGTTTTTAGCGACCTGGTAAAAAAATTAATTTTAGTTAAAAGTGGCAATGTCACAAAGTAGGCTGTAGTGTTACAAAGTAGCCCTACTTTACGGTAATCAAATATCAATAGATAGCGACCTACATGTTAAAGTCTTTTTAAAAAACAATGAGTTGTCCCAAAATGACCTAAAATGGATTTTACCTTTCGAATTGAAATTAAGTAGGTGGTCTCAACTCGAAAATTATAAGTCTTCTGATTATTGTGAGTTTAATAAACGATACTCGTCATCTCAGAGGATGAAAAAGATAGTGACATTTGTAATTAAGTAATACTTTTAATAGATCAAATAACCTTACTTATTTTAAAGCAAAAACATTATTGCCCATCAACTATAGTAATTTATTTATTTATTTATTTATTTAGCAGTTAATTTCCAACAGGCAAAGCCCAGTTACAGGAAAATCTACAATTAATGTTTTGAAAGTGTAAACAAGTATTAAATTACTATAGTAACATGTATATATGTATATATCATGTATATATCAAAATTAAAGGAGATGTAAATTAACATTAGAATAAACAAAGAAAGGGATTCATGGGACAAGGGAAAAAAGGAAGAGAAAAGAAATTATGGTAACTGTTGGTTTGTCAGAGACAAAACTAGATCCTTTATGGAGCATACAAATATGTCACAGGTTGATGATACTGAATTAAAAATTCTGCACATTTGATATACGGGACCCTGAAATCTAATGTTAGTTCTGGCGCGATCTAAAGCAAAAGTGATATTTGCTCTAGAAGCAAATCGTGGTACATAAAATAGAATATCGTTTAAGAGAGGAGGAGAATTTATTTGATTATTGACCAACTTCCATAAGAATGTTACAAAATGAATTGTTCTCCTCATGGCCAGAGATTGCAGATTAAATCTACCTAACAGATCATGATCATGTCCCCTGACAGGATATATTCCATCCTCACGAAACATAAGAAACTTTAAAACCCTTCTCTGAACACTCTCGATGTAGCCAACATGGCATTCATAGAAAGGACACCACACCAAGGAACCGTATTCCAGTCTTGATCTAACAAAGAAAACGTACAATAGTTTTATTGAGTTTGAGTTGTTAAAGAGTCGGCTATTTCGAATGACAAAACCCAGAAGTTTCAACGAGGAGGTCACTGTCTGTTCAATATGTGGCACAAATGTGAGCCTATCGTCGAATACAACCCCTAGATCTTTAATAGAAGTACTTCTACAGAGGATTTGATTGTCTATATTGTAATTAAACAAAACAGAATCCTTGGTTCGGTGAAAGGAGATCACACAGCATTTCGAGATATTAAGACATAACTGATTTCGACTGCACCACCCCCTAATTAGATCCAAGTTACTCTGTAAGAACAAGCAGTCCAAGATACTATTGATACACTAGGATATTTTCAGATCATCAGCATAAGCTAGTCTAAGGCAGGAAATCAGTTCTATAAGATCATTAATATAAAAGATAAAAAGAAGTGGGCCGAGATTGGATCCCTGTGGGACTCCAGAAGTTAAAACAAAGATATTAGATCTGCAACGTTCCACCTTAACCAACTGTAGCCGGTCAATAGGTATGACGAAAGCAACGAAATTAGCCTTTCTGAGAAGTTGAATTGCTTGTTCGATATTTCCTGCAGAATGCTATGATTTATCTGCAGAAAGCCTTACTGAAATCAGTATACACCACATCAACCTGACTTTTTCTATCGAGGGCTGAAGAAATAAAACGAGTCACATTACAGAGGTTAGTGATGCACGACCTTTTAGGAATAAAACCGTGCTGATCTATAGAGAGTAGTAATTGAACTTGGGGAAGAATTCTGTTATAAACAATAGTTTCAAAAGTTTTGGAAAAATTGCAAAGTATGGAGATAGGTCGGTAATTGTCGATTCTGTTTATATCGTCTTTTTTGTGAATTGGTATTACTTTAGCACATTTCCAGACGCCTGGAAATTTGCCAGTTTTCAAAATAAGGTTAAAAATATGACATAAAGGCTGACAAAGGACAAACATGCAGTCTTTAGCCACAAAACATTCTGAAAAAGTTTGGCAAAAGCTGGCACAATATTTTCTGTTCCTTGAAAAGAATTACCATTGGCATCGCACATAATAGACGGAAGTGTTCTCCTCGGCTTGGGTCACAAATGAGTTATAGGCCTCACGGGCTTGAGATTTTACTGTCTGACGAAGCCTGTTGTATCTGGAAAGATTAAATTCAGTTGGAGAGGATCTATAATCACGATATGCTTTTTCCTTCTTAAAGATATTACAAATAATTTGTTTTGAAAACCATACTGGAAATCGCCGTCGTCTTCGTTGTTTTAAAGGTGCTGAAGCAGCAAAAGCTGAATCAAGTCTTTTGTAAAGTTCCTTGCAAGCGCTATCAACGTCAGGAGACTGCAAGACGGACAACCAGTCTGCATCAAGCAACAAATTATACATGAGTGGAAAGTCTGCTTTTTTGAAGTTAAACTGCTGTAGATTATTTGAACTTATAGAAGGATTATATTTATGAGGGGAAGCCGATTTAAAAGAAATTGTCAAAGCAGGATGATGCAAATCTTCGTCAATAAGCGGTGATATACTTTTGATGACACTGACATCGAAATTTGAAAAAACGAAGTCAAGAAGCCTATTATTAACATTTGGAATATTGTTAAACTGCTTTAGACCAAGGATCTCGCATAGGTTGGTCAAAAGCTTGCACTTGACACTGCTAGCTTCGGTTGTCTGATAAGACGGAACATTAAAATCTCCAACAATCATAACGCGTTTTGTGTGGACCAGATCCAGTGACACAATTGTTTCACACAAGGTCTCAAAGTCTTTCTCGGTTGTGCAAGGAGGGACATAGATTACAAATAAATAAAATAGAAAATAACCATAAGTGAGCTTACAACCTGAAATATCTATAAGTGGTGTGAAGTTAAGGATGTCTTCCAAGTTAACCCTCTCTAGGTGGATGTTGTGAGAAGCTGCGACCAAGCAGCCACCACCACGAGTAGCGGCCACTCTATCCAGCTGTCTGTCAGATCTGAGCACTCTAAATGTTTCTGGATACAATTCAGAGTCGAGAATATCTGGTTGAAGCGACGTTTCGGTGAAGGTATGTCTTTATGTTATATATTATATCCCCTTGCGCATATGAATTGCTTAGAGATTATTTAAATCTACCCACCAAAAGGTACCCACAGTATCTTTCTTACTTAAATAAAACTAACGACACCACTAATTATTTAAACCTTGTATCCACTTCTTTAGCACCGATTGAGAAAGTTGTTAATTTATTAATTGATGAAATTTATATAACTAAAAAACTAGACTATAGGGGAAAAAGTCTAATAATGCATTTATATAATTATTAACGGCGCCTATACATATTTGAAACATTAAATCAATCACATAAATAAAATATTCTCATTTGTAAATGAAGCAAAATCGCGGCTTAAGTAAAGTCGGCTGTGCATTTTAAATACAGCCTCTGAGATAATTTATTGCGCTCACTAACAAAATCGATCATGGAATACAGTACGAAGTTAACCAATGAGAGTCGGCGTCTACCTAAAACCTGCCATCGTATACTTGCGAGCGAATCTACTATCGTATACATGAATATCTGGCCTTCAGTTCTTTGGCCGTCAGTGTCACTAACGTCAGTGTCAAACGACATTGACGTTTCAAATGTTAATCCAAAAATCCAAAACTGGCAACCACAGAACACAAATATTAATTAAGCTGGTAACAAAAGAAAAGAAATGTGTATTGTGATTGTGTACTTCCGTATTTTGATATTTTTGATTGAAGAGCATCAACACTGATTAAACATTTAGCAATTTTGTGGCCTATATCAAAACTGTACAGTTCTTTAAGGAAATTCGATAACACCCTAAAAATGGACTCTGAGGAAGAAACCTACGATGACGTAGACTCAGGTAACGTGTCCAGTGGGGATGATGTTGATATTTACATGGAGGTTGAGGTGCCAGGCCATAGAGATAAACAAACAGACTCTGATGATTTTCCATATGAGGTTTTAAGTACTGAAGAGATTGTACAACACATGGTAGATTCTATTAAGGATGTAAATTCTGTTGTTGAGGTAATTGCACTTTGCTGATCAAATAATTAATTACTCAGTTATTTACCACCCCTGAAATTATTATTTTTGGGTTAAAAGAAATAAATGATCATTTCAATTTAGTTTCATTAGAAATTCATTCATCTTATTCAAGGTCTTTTCATGCAAACAAGAAACTAATGATACACTTACCTATTGTCACACTAAATAAATATATTACTTATTTTTTAAAAATCCAAATATAACATTAATAACTTCTTTTTAACAAACAATGATATATATATAAAAAATACTGTGTTTCATAGAGGCTCTTTAGATTTACATTGAATAAATGTTAGACTACTTAGTAGTTAATTTTTAAATAAAAAACAAAAATCAAATGAGCAGATTCAAGTTAATGCAGTTGAAAAGCTTAATGGATATACTTGTGATTTGGTTCTTCAACTAGGTTATGCAAGTATAAGATTAAATTAATTTCTACTCAAGGTTTGAATGGATAGAAATCTGCATGATAAATTTTGATTTGATTTTTTTTGTTTATTTATTGACTTACACAATTTTTTTAATATGATGATAGAATAAACATTTATTTAGTTATTTTTACAAAATTTTCTTAGACAAAAATAAATTGTATAAGTCTGTAGGCCAGAGGTATACAACACTATGTCCAATTTTGGCCAAAATTGAGTTAAGCACATTGTTTTATGGCATTTTTTGTACTTTATTTAGAGGCATAAGACACTATCATTTATTTTTTATATTAACCCAATTCCATAGAAACTTTTAACACCATGTGACTTTTTTATATGAGGTAAAGAACACCAAAAGAAATAATGTTGTATGCCTCAAACTTAATATCCAGAAGTGCATATTTTACTTCGGGGTAAACAACGCCAAGTCCACTTGGTGTTAGGTTAGGTTATATTTAGGCCCTGACCTGAACATAGAAAAATTGTATAAAAACTATTTGGAATGGTGTGAGGATAAAGGTCTTGAAAAGGGACTAGTTGCAAAGAAATGGGTCTACTATGATATTTTCAATAAAGATTTTAATTTGTCATTTAAGGCACCAGAAGTAGATAAGTGTGATACTTGCGACCAATTCGTTGCAAAAATCAAGTCAAAGCAGATATTTTAAAGATACAGTTTGATAATCGTCAAAAAGAATCAACTACCCGATATGCACTTTAACATGAGGATATCGAAATCTCAAGAAATAACCCAACACTTAAAGTTTTAACTGTTGACTTACAAAAGTGCCTACCGACACCACTATTAACCTGTGTACCAGCTTTTATAAAAGAATGCTTTGGACCTTAAATTTTACTATTTATGAAGCAACAACGCTTACAATATGATGTGGGATGAAAGCAAAGCTGGTCGAGGGGGAAATGAGATTGCATCAGCTTTGATTAAGTGGGTATCTTCTAATATTAAGGACAATAATATTGAAGAACTGACTATTTGGTCAGATAACTGTTACGGACAAAACAAAAATATGGCAATTATTGCTGCTCTGTTCTGGATTTTAGTCAGATACCCTCAACTCAAGGTTATAAATCAAAAATTTCTCTTAAAAGGCCATACACACATGGAAGCAGATACCGTCCACGCTTTGATTGAAAGAAAAAGGAAACACTTAACACGCTTAGAAATTATGACTCCTTGGGATTGGCAACAATTTATAAGGCAGGTTCATAGTAAGTATGTTATACATAACATGGAAATACAAGACTTCCTAAACTTTAAGGAGCTATACAAAAATCCGAAAACATCTCCATTTATTTGTCGAAAAGTCGACAGTGAAAAACAGCCTGTACTAATTTCAAATGCTGTTCAACTACAGGTAAGACAGGAAGAGATTGGAATGTTGTATTTTAAAACAGAATTTGATGGAAATTTTAAAATGGTCAACCTGAAGAGATATGTAAGGAGTCCAAATATTACTCTGCCAGATAAACTTAATGTGCTTAGTGAGACAGGAAAACCAATCACCGAGCAGAAATATCAAGACTTATTAGCACTACTGCCATATACAAGTTCCTATTGTCACGATTTTTATACAAACCTGAGACATGGCAGCAGTAATCATGATTACCCTGAGAGTGATGAATGTGACTAAGAAATACTTAATGTATTATTTTTTTATAACTAATACCTTAATAAAAAATAAGTTACAATTTAACAGCTTTTTTCTTTGCTAATTTGTGAATTTTATCACTTACTTTTCACAACATTCAACATTATGGTGTTAACTCCTTTCTTACTTTCATAATTTTTTTTAGAGGCATATAAAACCATGTCCATCAAAATCCTATTAATATATTTTTTTTTTAAATATTTTTTTTTATATTTTTTTTTAAATATTTTACCAATTATATTTGGTGATTTACACTTACATACTTACTATTTACATTTCAGTTTTTTACTTAATTGTTGAGTTGTAATACTAAATGAATCTGATTGCCCATGTGTTGGGTTACTTTCCTTATTTTTAAAAACATTATTGTGGTGCTAAAATGAAATATTCTACAAAAAACCTTGTTGATAAAAGCCAAAAAGTTTTTTTGTCAATTAAGTTATATTTATCTCTTTTATTGCAGATTCCAGCAACAACTACCCGTATACTCTTAAACCACTTTAGGTGGGATAAAGAAAAGCTTATGGAGAGGTTCTATGATGGGAACCAAGACCAACTATTTAGTGAAGCCAGAGTTATCAACCCTTTCAATAAAACAATTTTAGCCACCAAAGTGAAGGTATATGCAAACACTGATTATATAAATAAGTATCAGTCAATAAATTTTGTACTGCTAAAATAATTTGCTTTATTTGATTGAATGTTGTATAGTTATAATCTTTTGGATGAATCAATTTTTCCAGAGAATTGGACACTTCTGGAAAAATTTTAAAAAAAGTGAGTCTTTATAAACTATTAAATAATTGTTTCTGTCTAAAATAAAAGTTTATCAGGTGTATGTGAGTGTTTTTTATATGTTGTTTTTGAGTGAATGTTCAGGTTTTTAAGATGAGGCATGTTTCGAACAATCTGTATGATTATTCTTTTGTCTTGTGGTTTTCAATTTTTTTTCTGCCTTTTAATTCTGCCTGTAAATATGAAGTTATTTATATGGAAAATATAAAACAAATTGTGAAAACATGAAAGATATGTTAGGTTAATATGTAAAGCAGTGAATTGGGTCGGTAATTGATGGATACAATTGGTGGGTTAAATTTCAGGCAAAGTCACATAACTAGATACTTATTAAGTAAAACCTATATGTAGTTATGAATTCATAACAAGTTACCTATTTAACTATAGTTGCTTATTGAATTTACTTAATACAATAATTGTTGGATATGCGAGTATATGGATTTGTAAAGGACTATTTATATCTACACAACAGGGCGCCCACAAGAGAAAAAAGTTGCAATGAAAAATTGTCATTTATTTTGTTCTACAGCTTTAAATAATGCCATGAAAAAGTAGAAAAAAAATGTTTAATGTTTTTTTTTTTTAGAATATTTCCATAGAAATATATGGATATTTAAAAAATTTTATTATTTTATTATTCATGTAGAGGGCATTAAATTTGAGAACCATAAAAGATACAAAGATATATTTTTATGAATACATAATAAGTTACCTACCTATTTAAATATAGATAATAATTGTTCGTCGTGTGTTGTCGTGTATTCGAGTGTATGGATTTGCAAAGGACTATTTGAATCTGCATAATATGACGCCCACAAGAAGAAAAAAATTTGCCATGAAAAAGTGTGATTTATTCTGTTCTATAGCTTTAAACAATGTTATAAGTTTAAAAAAAATGTTATGTGTATTTTTTTTTTTTTTGAATATTTCTGTAGAAATATATCAATATTTAAAAAAATTTAGGCTGCATTTTAATAAGCGTCGAAGCTGATGCCATACTGAGGTTCACAAGTAGGTGACTTCTCTACATATTTTTAGTTTTTACGATAGGAATGAAATGGATTGTTATGAATAACGCGTAAATTTGGATTAGTTCATATATAGCCAGTACCAAATAAACTGCAGTGTAGGTCATCAATCAGTTGTCATCAGTCAGTGAAATATACTGCATCGCCGGATTTTACATAACTTCCTTAAACTAAAATAATCTGGGAGTGAAAAATATGCCTTAGTAGTTCCTTTACTTAAATACATATTTTACATTGAATTTCTTTGGAAAAGAATTTTCGATAGCAAGTTGAGAGTTTGAAGAAAAAATATTATCATATTATTATATTATTATCATATTATATAATATTATTATAAATCAACCTTGGAAAACAGACCAGTATGGCATTCGTTACCATCAGGATTTTGACCAACAGGCGGGAAATTTAAATTTATATACTCAATTGACCGCATTGGAAAATTTTACGGTTGGCTGTTAAATTGGTTGATGACATCAAGTTTATTTGGTGATGTTTATACAAATTCTTCAAATTATTAAGAATTGGTGCGAATTACTTTGGATTATGACACCTGTATATAAACAAATCTGTTAACGGCAGGAAATTTATCAAAAGCCATTGATTGAGTTATTTGTAATAAGTCGCGATATTTTCTGAATGGATCTTTACATTATCTTTGTTCCCATCATTACTATTCTGATACAAATTTATGGAAATTTCGATTAATACGGATGACTTTTTTATCTTATTTTGCAATTTATTAGATACTCAGTATTTTCTCACCTATATTGATATGGCGATAGAAATTCAGTAAAGCCCTATTAGTCGATTATCCTAAAAATAATGATTATACTTTTTTTTCTAAAATTAAGGCTAGGGTAGCAGGAGTAGGCAAATATGGTTAATTGTTATGTTCTATAATGTACTACTATTTGACGTAAAACATCAGGGAACAGATCCTGTTGTATTAATGTTATCTGAATTTTTTGATCTAAAGGTTTTTAAAATTCGAAGTCCGGTCCGAAGGAAAACATTAATTTACAACAACATAATTGTGTTAAAAAACTTATTCATATATTTCGAATATATAGGATTCCCGCCCTATCAATCTTAATTGAAACGTAACATGATCAGTTGATATTAAATATTTTTTTTATTTTCAGCCTTCCAAAAAGCATGCTAATGGAACCGAGGAGTGTGAGATCTGTTTTATGGTTTTACCTTCATCTGTAAGTAATATTTCATTATGTCTTGTTATTTTCTTTAAAAATATTAATATCTTTTTATATTCTTGTACTTGGTATATTATTTTTATATGCTTTTAATGCACCTTGATTCTTAACTAATAGGAAGTAAACTAAAAGAAAAAAATTGTAAACTGCCAATGTTTCGTTCTCCATTTGAACTTGCGTACCAACACGTGACAAATTTGAAATTGGCCGGATGCCCACGGAGTTGCAAGAGGCCATGGTTTAAACTTGAAGAGGAAATAAAAAAGAAATTTATACTTTTTGTGGTTGTTTAATTCGTGTCCGTATTAACTAAAAATTCTTTTTTTGACAGCTAATAAACTTTAAAATATTTTAATTTTGCTATTTTTTATTTAAATTTAGAACTGAGAGCATGGAATTGATGCAGCCAACTGACATAAATTTAAAAATGATATGAATTTCAATTTTCCGCCCCTCATTTCTGTTGGTAACAACTGACATATTGCTCTGTATTTGCCGAGTTTGATTTGTTATTTGTGTTTTGTCTTTTAATTTTAGGATTTATTGTTTAAGCAAATTTTCTGTTTTGAATTTTTAACTGGCTATCAAATTGATCTTTAAGATGTTATTTGTAAATCAGTAGTAATTAATAGTAGGATTTTAAAAAGAATAATATATCTTTATTAAAACAAGATTTCTGGTAGGTAATGATAAATAAAAATCGTTTTTTTTGTGCATCAGTTATGATACGATCATAATACAATTTAGAATTTAGAAGAGATTAACAAAAAGAGCAAAAAAACGTTATTTATCTCTATGTCTTAACTATACCTAAAAAAATACAGTGAATATAAGAAAGAACTAAAATTTCCAATGCACTCATTGATATTATTTTCATGATATTCTTAGAGCATTAAAAGACTAGAATCAGTAAACATCAACTTTGTTGGAGTTCAACATGTGCAAGAGGGGTGTTTTGTTTACAAACATGTTCACCGATTCTCTGTTGTCAAGTTCAGACACATTTTCAACATAGGGAATTTTCAGCTATGTATTAACACATAAAATAATGTCAATTATTAAAGGTATTATAGGTATAAACTTATTGGTGTTACATTTTGTATTAAAAATATAAAGTAGAAATAGATATCTTATTCTAAGCGCAAAAATATCATCTTCAAAGCAAAACGAAAATTATTAACATTTGCAAGCAAAGCTGTTGCCTTTTTCTCTAATATACTTTATCTGCATTCATGTAACTTTGAATATTGACTTCTTTATATTGTATTTTATCATACTTTATAAAAAAATTGCTTATATTTCATTAAAGAGGAACAGTAGTATTATTTTGTGCCTGTCAAAAAAGTGACTAATATCATCAATTTGTATGATATTATAAACTGTTTTTTTTGCCATTTCTACATAAGCAATTGTCATCATCGCATAATAGATGTTGCAAGCAAACAAAGTCCCCATAGTTCCACGACTATTATAATTCTACCCTTAGAATTAAGTTGATATTATTTCCACTTTTTTGTAATATTTTCCTTATTTCAGCATATGACCGGACTTGAATGTGGTCATCGGTTTTGTATGCATTGCTGGTGTGAATATCTTACCACAAAGATAATGGAAGAAGGTGTAGGTCAGACGATTGCCTGTGCTGCACATGGTTGTGATATTCTTGTAGATGACGCGAGCGTCATGAAGTTAGTCCGTGATTCAAAAGTAAGGTTGAAGTACCAGCACTTAATTACAAATAGTTTTGTTGAGGTAAGTGGATTTTAAGTAAAATAATGAAATATGTTAAAGTAATGTTTATTAATTACGAAATTAATGCGTTTATTTCGACTTTCCTGATATTCCTAAATGAAGCGCAAATGAAACAGAATTTACAATTGATTAAAGAATATAATTTATATGCGTATGCAAAAATTTTTCAATCTGTTATAAAACCAATGAAATATACAGGGTGTCCCGAAAGTAATGGGACATAGAACAACAGTAGATTCCTTACGTCAAAATAATGTGATTGAGGTCGACTTGCCTGATCCTAACTTTAATAGTAACTGAAATGAGGGTGTCAAAGTATTATTTGATTTATCGTTCTTTTTTTCTCATAGATCCTGAACCAATTGACATACTGAAATTTAAAATATACGAGTCTTTTAACAAGAAAAATAAAATTAGAGAGTGCTACAGGAAACACGAGTGTCAGGAAATATTTCCAGATAGACAACAACCAAACCATAAATTATAGCCGACTAGGAGAAACTGGATCATTTCGGCCAAAATTAGAAGTAGCAGAAAATCCCGTGATAAGCTACGGGTGTAAGCAAATCATGTGTTGGTAAAGTACTTCAGAAGGAAGGCCTCTATCCATACTACTTTACATCAGTTCAGTGTTTGATCCCACCAGATTTCCCAGCCAGAATGCAGTTTTGTCGTCAGTTAAAAAATATGCAAAACGCAGATCCAATGCTTATTAGCAGAGTTTTATTCACAGACGAGGCTACATTTACTAGATGCGGCGTATTTAACTTTAGAAATGCTCATATGTGGGATACTGAAAACCCCCATTCAGTTATTAGGCGTTATTTCCAGCATGAATTTAAAGTTAACATTTGGTGTGGTATTATTGGAAACCACATAATAGGCCTCATGAACTACCATCTAATTTGAACGGAGACTCATACTTTTTCTTATGAAATGAAGGGTTTTTTAGAAAATATGCCATTAAATGTTAGGCACAACATGTATTTTATGCAAGATGGGGCGGGGCGCCATTTAATTTTTTTCGACAGTTACGCAATTACCTTGACGAACAATATCCCGAAGGTTGGATTGGCCGTGGAGGACCGTTGCTTTGGTCTGCGCGTAGTCTAGACTTAAACCTTATGGACTTCTGTATTTGGGTATATTGGAAATCAATTGTTTTTGATAGTCCTATAAATAATCTAAATGAACTACATGTAAAAATTGTAAATTCTGTAAATATGTTCAAAAATAATGAGGATCTTCTTTTTAATATACGGCAGTCATTTGTTAAACGTATTTCAAAATGCATTGAAGTTTATGGAGGGCATTTTGAACAGTTGTTATAGTAGCCTTATTTGTATGTTTCTTTGTTTATTATTGTTTTTGGAATATTGTTTGAAAATAGAAGATAAAAAAAATAAATAAATATCATTTACTTTGGTTATGATATAAGAATTATTCTAATTTTACATAAATATCAATAATCTTAGGTATTAATTTTATTTTATTTAGGATTGCATTGTTAAAAGTCTAGTAAATTTAAGTCACTCACATATTATGAAAACCTGAAAGTGCGATTATTTCGAAAATGGTTGCTCCTAGCGACTTTAATAAGGTATACATTTTTTATGCAATATTAAAAAAGGAAATTATTTTGTTACTTTTCAAACCAATATACAGAGCTGCAAAAAAGTTTGGGGATTTAAAAAAGTAAAAAAACGCAACGAGCGCCCTCTACCGAAAACTGTATACGAAATTTTATTTTTCTTTTTAAAAGACTGGTATATTTTAAATTTCATGTCAGTTGGTTCAGGACCTATGAGAAAAAAAGGATAAATCAAATAATACATAGTGTATTTCAGTTACTATTAAAGTTAGGATAAGGCAAGTTGACCTCAATCACATTATTTTGACGTAAGGAATCTACTGTTGTTCTATGTCCCATTCGGGATACCCTGTATAGTCATTTTATTCTTACTTAATTAAGCAAAAAATAAAGCAACCGCAAAAAAATATATTATTGGATTACGCCGCCCTCAGATTTGTGCCGTTGTTTAAATAAAGCGATTTGAGTAGTATAATAAGTAAGTAGTATAATAAAATAGAATTAATGTTTTTAATTTAGCTTTTTTATAATAGATTTTTATGACTAATTTAACTTCAGTGACTAATTTAACTGCTTTGATCTGCTTCAACTTTTAACTTTTTTAGGAAATTTGTGGGTTATAACAGATTTAGAATTGATATTATTTTGTATGTTGCTTGTATTAGTTTTAAATTTAAAAAAAAAAAGAATTTTCTGTGTTAACGTATACAGTGCTTTCATTTCAAAACGATCCACCCTTAACAACTTTCTTTTGTTGTTCGTTTGTTGTTCGTTTGACGTAAATATTTTATTTACGCCAAACTTTGGTATTTTAAATGAATACTGTGGTATGAATAGTGTGGTACCTACATCATTTTAAAATTCTTACATTTTTTATAATAGATCATCAAAAAAAAAATACAAGCAATTTAGAAGTTAAAATGTGTGGTAACAAACAGTACATTTAGTTCAAGCAAATTATTTATTTTTTTAAGTAAAGAATGTGTACCGTTATTTGCGAGAAAAAAGAGTGTCTTCAAATTTTTTGCAAAAATCTTTGCAGTCTTATAACTTTGTATGTGTATTTATTTCACTTATATTTTTTGCGAAACCTACAATAGGTACAAAAAAACACTGCAATACCTTATATTTTTAAGGCGTTTAAAAAGCAGGCGATTTATTATTGTTAAAACTGTCAGTTTGACGGGTGCAATTTTTCAATTTTAGTTAAAACAGTGAGTTAATCAAATGGTGTATACGCTAGCCGAAAGAATAGAAATAATTTTCCTTTATGGAGCTCAAGATCGGTGTGCTCGCAGAACCGCGAGAGCATTTCATGAAAGGTATCAAGATAAAAACGTGAGCCATAAATACGTATTAGAATTGATACGAAAATTTGAAGAGACGGGATCGATTTGCAATAAGAAAAAATCTGAAAATAGAGTTGTCGATGAAGCATTCCAAGTTGAAGTACTAGGACAATTTGCTATGAATCCAACTTTGTCTATACAAAAGCCGCAAGACTAACAAATATTTCCACTGGTTCCGTACATAAAGTTTAAAAAAAAAAAAAGTTCTTTCCTTATAAAATTCATATTCTTCATGAACTCGGAGAAGATGATTTTGATAGGAGAATCCAACTTTTTTGTGAAGTGATGTGCCAGCGAATTGACGACGATCCCCATTTATTGAAGAACATTTGCTTCAGTGACGAATCGACCTTTTTTTTAAATGGCCTGGTGAACAGACACAACTGTAGATACTGGGATAATGAAAATCCGCACGTTTTTCGGAAGGCCATACTCAATATCCCCAAAAAATTAATGTTTAGGCAGGAATTTATGGGAATGAAATAATCGGGCCATTTTTTTTTGAAGAAAATTTGACTGGCGAAATTTATTTAAACCTTTTAGAAAATGCAATATACCCTTCCATCATCCAATCTATGGAAAATCAAGTAGATCAACATGGTGCTATATTATTGAATGAAAATAATATACATTTTCAGCAGGATGGAGCTCTCGCGCACTACACTTTGGTAGTTCGAGAGTGGCTTGATGAAAATTTTTGAGAAAAGTGGATTGGCAGACGTGGTGCAATCGAATGGCCTGCGCGGTCTGCGGACCCCACTAGACTTTTTTCTTTGGGGCTACTTAAAAAGCAAAGTTTATAAAACCCCCACCTGAGAGTATTGAGAATTTAAAAAATAGAATATTTCAAGAATGCAGAGAAATTAGCGGCCAGACCCTTGCAAATGTTCGTAAGGAGTTTGAAAATAGGCTTTTTTATTGTCTTGCTAGTAACGGCGCGCATTTTGAACATTTAATAAAATAAATTTGTTAAACTAATTAAATTTGTTTTTCTACCCTACCGATTTACACTTTAATTGCTTCTTGGTCAATCAATTTTATTTTTTTTTACAACCATTGATAGCGTAATGAATGCCCTTTAAAATAATGTATCACACCATGGGGTAGCCATTTGACATACCAAAGTTTGGCGTAAATAAAATATTCATTATTTCTAGACATTTTCGCTAACTATTTGCTTACACATTTACCGATTTCATTTTTTTTGGTACAGTTGAATAGAGAATTTTACGCTCCTTACTATGATGTATCAGACGATGGGGGTTCCCATTTGACATATTAAAGTGAGGTTAGGTGGAGGTGAGGAGGTGATTGATAGAACTTCAGTAAATGCATAACTAAACGTCCCCCTGTATATCTAATTTTTTTTTTTTTTTTTTTTTTTTTTTTTTTTTTTTTTTTAAGAAAGTTGTTAAGGGTGGATCGTTGTGAAATGAAAGCACTGTACAATGATATGATATTTTAATGTAAAAAACCAATAAAACCGGTATTTTTAACATAGAGATCATTCTTCAGGTATGAAGTATAATTTAAATAAAAAATGCAATTTAAAAATTTATATATTCGGTATAAACCTAAGGGAATTGTGCTTAAGATGACAGACTTTTTGTTTTAAAACAAATATTTGAAACTCCAAAAATGATATAAAATAAATCTAAGGTTACATATTGAAAACGTTTATTTACAAGCCTCTAGGTTGTTCTCACTACTGTGGCCATCAAGGATCAGAATAACTTTGTTTGTAGCATTGCTGGCAGTAGATTTGGCAAAATGTTTCATTTATTTAACAAATAAGTCGTGTAACCAATATCATAACATAGCTGCGTTGCTGGTGGAGCACCATCAAAATATTCAGGGTTATAAGTATAGCTTAAGTAATAAGTGTGGACGTTATTAGCATTAAATTTTTGTTATAGTAGAAGCTGAGAACAAATGTCAAAATGCTTTAGTTAGTTAATCCTTGCTCTTTTTTAGTATGGGTAAGCGCTAAATGTTTTTTGAATACTCCTTCATGGCCTACTATGACTATGAATTTTCATAAAAAGTGACTTTTTGACCATAAAACTTTTTTTAAATATTATGTGTGATACATCGTTGTAATTATGATTAAATAGGCTTTCATATACAGGGCGTAGTTTTTTTTCGGTCCATATAAAAAATGAAAGTTGATGATGTTAACTCAGAGACAAAACGTCGGATTTAAACTATTTATACATTAAATTGTAAAGCACAAAAAGTAGTGTTGTAAAATGCTCGAGAATATTTTTCGAGAACGTTCCTCGAGCATGAACGAGCACGAACGAGAATTTTCAGCACATACGAGCATAAATGAAAAAAATGCAAAGGAAACATATTAGGAAAATATCTGAAATTAAAAATGTTTGTGTTTATTTATGTTCTATTTATTAAGTTAAACTTTCAAACAACCTATTTAGGAACTCTCCTCCGAACTATCCTGTCCCTTTTCGCGCTCGCTTGATTTTAAATCACTCAGAATTTCCGTTAAATCAAATTCAGACTCGTCAGACTCAGAAGAATCATCTTCAATGGTATTAATTTCAGCCCCAGATTTGGTAGTGAGTTTTATTTTTTTTGATTTCGGTTCCATTAAATTGGTAGAGGTGTTTGGCTGGCCGGTATTTGAGCTTATACTTTGGCTCTTTACCGCTATGGGAACGTTCACATTTTTGGGGAACGTTCGGATTCATGCTTATTCGTGCTCTTGAGAATAAACGTCACGAAAAAAGTCGTGAACGTTCGCAAACATTCTTCGAGAATAAACGGGAACGTTCCATTGCTGACACCACCAACAAAAAGTGGCAATGAAAAAGCTAGTAAAAAATAAAAACCATTTTGCCAAATTTCGTTTTTTTTTCCGGATATATTTGAAAGTATTCGAAATTTTAAAATGGTTGAAGCTGTAATGAATTACGGAATTGCGCAACTTTTCTCTAATTTAACCGACCTCGTATTTCCTACCATTTCCGAGATCTCCATGCAGTTCATTCTTATCTTGGACATCCTGTATAAATATAAAGACATGTCTGTCTAAACATTCCGAAGCATGGGCACCTTGAATTTTATCAACATAAAAGAGAAAGACTGAGTTTAATCACTTGTTAAAAAATTAGTAAATAATATTGACAATATGAGACCAATATACATGCTGAAGTCATAAGATTACCAAATAAGCTCCTGTAAATAAAGAAACCTCTAAAATAAAAGGTAACAAAATATAAAGAAAATCATACAATGAACGTGATACATAAAATGCAAATAATGTACCAAAAATTATAATGTAGTAAGTGAACACCTTAAAAAGTGTAGATAGTTGACTAAAATTGCTGGTAACGTAGCTGATGCCAGTTATGCACATACAATGAATTTGTGGGTAAAAATAGCATTGAGATTGGTTAAATATTAAAATATTCTACTGTAAAATTGACATTGTCACATCTGTATCAATCCGTACAATTTGTGTTCGTCCTTTTTGAGTATCGGCTCCGGGGCATAATTAGTCAATTTTAATTTATCTGTTGGCAAGAGGTTTAGTTTTCCTGCTAGCTTTTGATGGAGTATTCTCGGTGCTAGATCGTGACGCTTTTAATATTCTGTTGGCACAAATATCTGACAAGCTCTCGTAATATGCTGTATAGACTCAACAATACGCCACGATTCCTTTATGATTCTATTATCAAGTTTTTTGTGTCTGAACCAGCACTCTCATGAAATAAATCGTATATATTATACGCCGAATAACACCTTTGGTTTTTGATCAACTTTTGTAAACTTTTGGTTGATCCCCTTTGTCTTACAGATAGGTAACATTCCCGCTTTTAAAATGCGATAAATTATGAAACGACGAAATTGAAGTTAATTGCTATATAGATACGATTATTAAATGCATTTTCTGGTACATTTTAACTTTCTTATCTATGATAATTGAAATAATTAGAACAAATTCTTTGACACTGAACATGTCTTTCTGTATGTCCAAAGTCTCTGGCTTTCTTCTTATCATTCACGGTAACGATCACTTATCGTCACGGTAATGTCTACCTCAAATGGTCGAAAAAAAACATTTTGATTAACAAGAAATAACAACAAAGTAATCCTAAATATTTTTCTAGCGACAAACTAAAGTAACTATTAACAATAAAATACAAAATATGTACAACCCTAAAAATAATGATTATAATGCGATCAAAGAACAGCAAGACCGTTTAAAATTATAATATTAATAATAATAAATATCATATGCTTTAAAATATTTAAAAAAAATCTTATCCATAATATAGGCAAAAAAATCTCAATATAAAACGCAATATTTCGTTGCCGCGGTGCGGGTCTTGATCTGACTTTGGCAGACCGATGCCGCACAGCTGCATGGAGCGGTCAGTCTTTCGATTGGAACGTTTTTATGTCCATTCAAGTGAGAATAAAACGAGCATACAAACATCTTTGGATATGACAAAAATTGCCTCCATTAATTTTCACTGCTATATTATGATTTTAAAGTATCTCTTAAAACCTCTTCAAAAATACATATACTAAATATTTATTGTACTTTTTTTGTTGTTATTTTACACCTGCGATGATATAGGTATAAAATGTTTTAAATGTTGTTTTCCTTCAGTTATAAAAGAATTATTATAATTATATAATTATTTATTCTAGAATATGAGTAATATTTAAAACATTCCCAATTATTCTGGTACTCATTTCAGGGTTTTGTTCCATTATATTTAAAGCAGCTTCCTTGCTATAGGTGTTCCTGCTAATCCGCTAATCTGCTATCCCGTTTATAATTACCGTTACTATTGTTTCCGTAATATAAATGGTCTTCATTACGAATAAATAGCCTTCAGGTTTAACTTTGTTTAAACTTTTTTTCTTATTATTATCACTAAAGGATCAGCCACTCTGCTTGCGATATTCCAGCCCAACCTCTGTGGATTTTTTACAGTAAATGCTAATGCACACAGATTAAAGTTTAATAAGAAAAAGTGTTACAGTAAAAGAGACAAAAATATTTTGTATGTATTTTTATACCCTCCTGAACTGTTTTTTTTGTGTTTGAAATTTTTGAAATTGAACTTGAAATTTTTTTTTTAGTGTAACCGACTTTTACGATGGTGTCCCTCCCCGGATTGTAGTAATGCAATTCGCGTCCACTACGTAGAACCTCATAAAGTAACATGCAAGTGCAATCATACCTTTTGTTTCTCATGTGGGGAAAATTGGCACGATCCAGTTAAATGCCATTGGTTGAAAGGGTGGATCAAAAAATGTGACGACGACTCTGAAACCAGTAATTGGATTGCTGCGAATACGAAGGAGTGCCCTAAGTGTAATGTTACTATTGAAAAAGATGGAGGTTGTAATCACATGGTTTGCAAGAACCAAAACTGCAAGGCTGATTTCTGTTGGGTCTGTTTAGGTTCTTGGGAACCTCATGGAAGTTCCTGGTATAACTGTAATAGGTAATTATTTATACTTAAATTGAACAACTCATTTTTAATTCTTAAAAAACCGAAAATTAAAATGTAGATAAGAACATTTTTTAAATCTACAGTAAAATTTAAATGTATTTGATAGCCCTCTAAGAGGTAAGAGTTATATTGATAGATTTATATTATATAGAAGCAGGAAATGTTTAGAATTTTTACCAGTGACGTCGGTACATTATGCGGACCAGATATTTTTGTACAGTATTACTTTTTCTTAAATAAAAATGATGTATAAAATCCGCATTAAGTTTAGCTGCTGTTTAGTATATGTCAACATAATAAATTATATATATTTTCCCTGAAATAAATTTTTGAAAAATACACGAAATTAACAAAACTAGAAAAGTTTAAGACTACTAAATACTCTGAAAAATAAACTGTTGGGATGAGGCCTTCATTGATAGTTAATGGATGAATGGTTTAGTCATGTTTTTGATAAATAATCTGCATTGTATATTATTCTGAAGTACCTAAATATATATTAAAGCGTTTCTTCATGTCTCTACAAGCTAGAGAGGGTTAGGAACTGGCAAAATAAAAAAGTGAAAAATATTTTTATATGACACGCAAGATTCTTGGTGCGAAAACCAGCCTAAGATAAATATCATTAATTTTTTATCTTTATTATTTTTCCAAAATAACACCTCATCATTGTCTTTAGTCGGTTTACCCGTATTCACGTCCAAGTCGACCATCTTAATAACCAACAAAATACACTTTAGATTAGAAAGTGTAAAGTCTATAAAAAGAAGTGTTGATGACGATTTTTCGCTTAACCTCCACTTAAATAAATATTCATCTTTCATATTTAAGTGAAATCTAGTATAAGTGTGACTAAGTACGTAGTGTTTTCTAACTAGATAATTATAATTTCAGATATGATGAAGATGAGGCGAAGGCTGCCCGAGATGCTCAAGAAAAATCCCGATCAGCACTTCAACGCTACCTTTTCTACTGTAATCGTTATATGAACCATATGGCTTCCCTTAAATTTGAACATAAACTTTATGCATCGGTTAAGGAAAAAATGGAAGAAATGCAGCAACATAATATGAGTTGGATTGAAGTGCAATTTTTGAAAAAGGCAGTGGATATTTTGTGTCAGTGTAGACAAACCTTGATGTACACTTACGTTTTTGCATATTATTTGCGGAAAAACAACCAGTCTGCAATTTTTGAAGACAATCAGAAGGATCTCGAAAGCGCCACAGAGACATTATCTGAATATTTGGAGAGGGACATTACCTCTGAAAATTTATCAGATATCAAACAAAAGGTGCAAGATAAATATAGGTAAGTAAAATGCTTTTTACATTACATTATTATTCAGATGAATCGCAATGTATAATCTTCATACAGCGATTTACTAACAATATTTTTGTGCCATTTAAATAGGTTATTTACAGGTTATTGTTTAATAAATGAAATATTTACATAAAGCAAAAATTAAGAGGTATTAACGTCAGGTACGTTAAACAGAATCGAATTTAGCTTCCTTATGATGGTCAAGGCAATATAAGGTATATTGTATGTAAGGCACAAAAAGTAATTCTTGTTGATTGATACCAGTGTCAAAGCACAAATCTAATAATAGTAATTTTTGTGTTGAGTTCCAAACATAGCTTCATAAGGTGTTTGTTTTATATCTGTGTGGAAACTGCGGTTTTTGGTACTTTGAATAATTCTAAAACCCTTTGCCCAATTTTAACTATTATTGTCTGACATCCAGGCTACAAGACTATTACGGACATCCTGATTTGCTCTCTCAACAGAGGCCTTACTCTGGGAATGTCGGGGCCTATCGTGAATTAGTTTAATAGACACGTGTCGCAGACTGATACCGACCACTTACTTCTTAAAGCATTCTGGGTAAAGCCTAATAGCCACAACGCTATGTGGGCAAAATAAATTATTCACAACGCGCAATAAAAGCGCGACAACTCCTTCGCGATGTGGATAAAGCAATTTACCGACAACACGTTCTGGCCATTTAGGTTTACGCAGTGCTCGAAAACAAAATCTCTCATCACATCGTGGGTAAATGTTCATACTCTCAGCGCGTTATTGTTAAAAATTTCGGGCAGTGGCCGATTTCGGCAATTTCGAATACCATATATTTAAAATGAGGAATCGATCATTACTCATAGAGTTGTGCGAAATATGGCAACGCGCTCGCATGCATTTTGTACATTCTGCCACTCGCCTGCTGTCGTTGTTTTTTAGTACCATGTTAGTAAGTGTCTGACTGATAAACTGTATTACGTGCAATAAAATTTCACAAAATATTACCCAAAAGTTCAAGCATTTTTAAAATATTTTTCTTATACAGGCTTTACGTACATCAGTGTATAGTTTAGGTGAAGTTACTTGGACAAGTATAAAAACTAAAAACGTTTAGCACGCGGCGTTTTCTTTATAAGGCATTGGCGTGCATATAATTTTTGTTTCTCTGGCTTAATATATATAGTAAAAATATTATTTTACAACCAACAAAAACATTTATCAGGTCGCAAAAGTCGTGGTTAGATTTAATGAAACATATTTTTACACAGTTTTTTTTTAATTATTAAAAAAATTGTCAAAAAGGTGGGTGGTTTATTGTTACATAGGTATAAAATAATGTCGTGGCCGTGCTGCAATAGAATATTGTTATACTTGCCTCTGCTGATATTTGTTTCGATAAGCCCAAAAATTCCCGCTGAACAATGAATTGAAATTGAAAATGAAATTTTTGGGCTTATCGAACTAAAATATAAGTGAAGTTAACTATATATTCATAATTTTGCACCCACATTTTTTTACGCCCAAAAATGCTTATCTATTTAGCATCACTATCCATCTCTTCAGAACTGGATTCGTCATTGGCATGAATTATAATTGGATTTATTTACGGTGTCTATTATATCTATTTAAATTATTGTATTTAAGACTTATTGAACTTGCATTAAAGTAAATATAACGAAAGGTTTCGTTAAAAATGTAAGTTCAAATATATTTTAAATTGTGAATAAGTCTATTTTCTTCTTCTTTTCAATATTTGAGCGTATGAGATAGTATTTTCTAAATTGATATTTAATATAAGTGACATAATACCCAAAATAAGTGACTCGTTAATTTTAATGTAAAAAATTTAATTTAACCTTGAATTTTTATCTAAAAAAACAGTACTGTATTTTTTTTTATTAAGCAAATTATAATGATATTTTTTAACGTACATTGTATTTAAAAATTATAATTCAGGTTTAAAATATATTCAGGTCAAAAGTGACACGTGTTAAGAAATTGATGCTCTCTTAAAATTTGATCGGTAAAACGATCATAAACTAACAGATTATGAAATGCCTAAAAATATTTACCACAACTATTCGATTCATTATCACTAGTATCAAAAGGCCGCAAAAATGTCATAAATAAAACAAAACATCAGCAGTGCACCATGCTAATTTTAACACACTCACAAAATTCAAAATTGTTTTAATTATTACCATATACAGACCTATATATTATGGCACGCATCTTAAGAAATGGTTGATTCTTCGCGACATTATTTCCACGTACAAAAGGGGTGGTCCAATAGCGCCCCAACAAGAAATATAAATTTAAATATTTTTTAAACAAATTTTCAAATGGCACATTTTTAGGCTCAAAAATGCGAAACTTTGCCCTAAATTTAACCATCTTCGTATCTCTTATATTTACCGAGATCCCAATAGTGAGCTAGGAATTTGTAACACGTCGTATAATATATAATATCTAGTAAAAAATTACGTTTATAAATAAAAAAACGCAATAAAAGTTAATATTTTGCTTATATTCGTTTATTTGAAGAAAAATAACAATAATGTAACGTATAAGATAATTGCATTTTCCTATTTTTGAGCGCGCGACTCTGTTTCCTATTCCCGGCCCATCCACAATTCAATCCCAGCAGCATCGAGAGATCTCGTATCTTCGTCTGTTTCACGTTACCCGCGCCGAATTTGCCTGTCTTTATCTGACAAATATTGATTGTTGAACGGGCCGGAGGCTGTGGAAAGACTCGAATCGACCGTAACTATATACGGGAATCGATCACTAAATATCGTAATATATTTTGCAGTTTATTTTAATGCATATATGTAGTATGTTGATTGTATTTTGTACATACTCAATTTTGGAGCTTGACCAAGTAACTTCACCTAAACTATACCACCCACATAGAATTGTAATCTCAAAATGTTTGTTATACTGTGTATTACATAATGAAAATTAAAGCGTTATTCTAATAAAAATAAAACATAAACTCCGATAAAAGTAGAAAAAGTAAACACTACAAAAATAAAATTAAAACTCTTAAAAATAAACTTAACAAAAATTAATTATTTAAATAAAAGGCTTAAACAGACATCCTTCTTTGGCTAAACAATAAGTTATTTATAAAAATAAATAGCCGACAAACTCAGATTTCTGCAGTGCAGATTCTGGTCTTCAAGATTGTGACCCCAAAAAAAAAGGAATATTTTATTAAAGGGCGATTGAGATTAGGTTTTGGAATAATATTTAAAACTAACGACATAAGTACTAACATGCATGTACTGAACCTACACAAGCTAAAAGAATACATAATCTATTACTAAAAATATTTTAATTTAAAACGACGCGACGTGCCAGACCCATACACAAAGAGCAAAAATAGTAGATGCTTAAAATATAACTACACTGCAATTAAATATTATATAAAAATTTATAATATAATATATTATAAAAATTTTAAAAAATTTCACTGTTGGGCTCATTAGTATTGACGTCATCCTTTTACGAAAAGTATCACTAGATAACATTAGAAGACTTGGACTTAGAGAATTAATTTGAGAAGTAACATTATATGAAGAAGACCGTTTAAATATTTTATTTCTATGTCTAGGTATATAAACATTGTTTTTCCTGAAATTTAAATGGTGTCTTCTTTTCTCGTAAAGGTAAAGTGGGCAATGGTGCATTAGAATTTTATGGTTGAAAGTAAGTGAGTGGAGTATTCTATGATTCTGCTTATTAAGCCATTTAAGCGCTGAGAACTTATATGTCACGTAATCTCTCCCGCGAATACAAAAGATAAGATGTATACAAGATTTCTGGAGTTTTTGTAATCTGTTTTTATTATTGCAATCCAAACACCAACCATAAACTGTATGACAATAATTACATTGTGGAAGCATTAAGGCCTCGCACAATAGTTTTTTAACATCTTGGTTTAGGCAATGAAAGAAAAGTACAACTGGGTGTCATGTGCATATAGATGATAAGAGCAATGCTTTAATTTAAGATGAAATCTTGATGTGTACATGATGAAAAATAATGGACTTAATATACTACCCTGAGGCACATCATTTCATTCATCTTTGATTGAATGAGTGTTTCGAGTCAGTAGCTGAATATTCTAAATAAATATTGGGTTGCGACTGAATCCGTCGAAGTCGGTCGTAATATACATTGGTCCTGATCATGTGTGGCCAACGAATAATTTGGCTATTCATGTATCCCAAACTCCAATCCCGATCGTGAGAGAATGGAAGAATCTCGGCATTATAATTGATTCTAAGTTACGATTTCGCAGCCAATTGGCAAGGGTCCTTCAAAGTCGTATATGTCATTGCGGAATCTGTACAAAAATAAAGATATAACTGCCGTTGAAAAAGGTTTTGTGCGAAACATTGGTTCTCTCTCGTACTGCTTATTGTAATTTTGTGTATGGCCCAGCCCTGGATGTAACATTAAAAAAAAAATTACAGCGCTTGCAGAATTCATGTTTACGTTTTATTTACAATTTAAGGGCCCGTGATCTCGTCAGATACAAGTTACCTGCACTGAAGTGATTAAATATGCAGGAAGAGAGACGGTACACTTCGCATGCTTTCTTCATAGAATCTTCTCTAGTGGAGTGCCTAAGTATCTTAGAGATCGTTTAACTTTTAGATTCTCCACTCATATCGTCACACACGTCAAAATACCCTCTTAAATATACCAAAGCATGTTTCGACGTAGCTTTTCGGTTCTTGCTTCAAAAGTATATAACAATTTGTTGCATAATAAACTTCGAAATTGTAGTTTTAAGAAAAACATAAAAGGGTTGCTGAGTAAACATAGTTCTATACCAGGGTTGTGAACTTTTAAATATATTTGGATTGAATTTTGTGAATTTCTGATTATCATAATTATTGTTACTAATTAGGACTAGTTATGCCATGTAATTTATAATTTAAAAATTATTATTATTATTATTATTATTATTATTATTATTATTATTATTATTTTGTATTATTAAAGGATCAGAAATTCTAGTATCTGTTTCAACGCGCTGTGTTCGATTACTAAGTAGGCGCTAAGTAAATGGTACATGGTACCGTTAGAAAACCCGACAAACTGAAAATTGACTTTAAAATTTTATGATTCATGATGGATTAATCCAAAGGCCTTTGAGTAATCCAACAAGACCAAGACCCTAATTCTACTGTTATCACACGCTCTCAATATGTCATTAATTATATCAGAAATTGCTGAGACACAACTATGATTATTTCTAAACCCTCATTGTTTGGTTGGTAAAATATCATTATCATTAAGATATTTGCATATTTGAAAATCAAGAAATCGTTGAAGAATTTTTAAAAAGGTTGGCAAGGATACTAATAGATCTTGACTCACCAAAACTAGTTGGATTGTCTACTTTAGGTAACGGCACCGCAAATGCTTCCTTCCACCTTTTAGGAAACTAGTTTTAATTATACACTTATTAACTATATGCAGAATATAAGGAATTATATAAGGACATCAGAGGTTGATTAAAGTTATATTAAGGTTAGCCACTCCAAAAGCCTTTGATCTAATATTTTGCAGAATTTTGCAAATATTGGTATAATTAATAGTATTGAAAGAAAATTTATTTAATATTGGTAGCTTCCGAATTGACTTTACTAGAAATATTACTCTCTCAATAAAATATTTATTTAACTCATCAACATTCTTTAAGGCTTTCGGTATTTGTTTTTGCTTGGAAGGTAACAATTTATTTAATTCGTTCCATTTCTCCTTGTATGTACAGTTTTCAAATTTATTCCTGTAAAAGTTGATAAATATATTGTAGTTTTAAGTATGTTTTATGGCATATTAAACAAAAATTTAAAAAATACATGTATTACTAATGTTACACATGGGTTTATTTTAAATCCATCCATTAACCCATAAATCCAAATAACCCTTAGTTTAAAAGTCTCTTTCGGATTCAAAAGTTTTAAGTGTATTGTACTTTTTGGTACTTTGTTAATTTTTATAAATGTCTTTATTCCCCATTCCTTGTTGTAGGTATACGTAAGCAATTTTTTGCAAAACTCTTTTACAGTTTTAAAACTCAAAAAAGTAAAAAATATTTACAGAATATACTGGTTTAATAACGTTATTAAGATTTATCCTGAACACAAAATCTTGTGTTGATAAAGCCAATAGAACACCAGTGCAAAATTTCAAGTCAGAAGTAACATTAAGAATTACTCAAAATTAGAAAAATTTGTGTCATTTTGTCCTCTGTATGCTTGTTTAAAGGTTTTGCAATATAAACAAAGTTTCTTATTAATATGTATTAGGGCATAAAGCATGTACTATTTGTCATTGGGTCGTGATCAATATTCGAGTTTATCTAGGTTAATCTGACCAATGCATTGAATTTCTTTTTGAAACAAACAACATTTTTATGATTTAAAGTTGACTTTTGGGTCAAATACTCTTGAACAAGGTTGCTGGAGAAATGCAAATTTTAATGAAAAATGCAAAGACCTTATTGTCTGAATGCAATTTTACCTGCAGGTATCATATTTAGATCCAGCGTTAAAGACTACCCTGAACTAGAGAGCGTGGTTATGTTGTCCTGAGTTATATGTAAGAGATCTATCGATATATCTTTCCTATATAGGAATAAATATGTGATTTAGTCACAAACCGAATTTTATAACAAACCAAAAATTAAAACGCCGTAAAATTATCATAAGACAGCAATGCGATAAACAACGACCCAACGGAGATTTAATTTTTACTTTATTTTGATTTATTGTTATTTTTTGCCCCCAGTACTCATTGCTGAAATGTTACAACAATAAAGACATAAACCAAAATGTTTTCTAATAATCGATATCACCATCAGCTGTCGTTTTTCTCCTGGCTTATAGTAGAACGCATCTGCTAACTTGGGCTTGATTTACCACTTGATACACCAAATCTAATAGACCTAAATCCAAAAAATCACTGCTAAACAGTTTCTTTTATCAACTATATACCCTCTCTGCGACGGCTGTCTAATATTAATTGTTTTCAAGATAAAAATCCAAACTGACTCCTTTTACAGAACGAATATTTAGAAGTCATTGGAAAATGTTACTTTGTTTTTGCTTGTTTTCTTCAGTGCAAGAAAAAATAATTGTAAATAAGAAATATTTTAAAATAGCACTAAGAAGAGATTTTTGATTGACGTTACGACTATTTATAGGAAATGAAGGCTAGTGAAATTATGGTTAAATAGTTCTCAGTTCATGTCAACAAGAATGGTTCTTCTCATTTTATTAATATTTGCTTTATGGATAGGACCTTAGCCTGTCTCATGCCTGGTGCTTCCGTCTATCTCGCGTGGATTCACTTGTCCCAGCAAGACTCTTCATGATGCCCTTTCACTAGACTAGGATCCTATTAGCAAGGGAATCTGTCTCCTAGTTTCCAGCGTAGCCTAAGTGGCCAGGCATCCAGACAAGCTAAACCCTGTAGCCTTTTTACAGCCCACTTTAACTATGTTCTCCAGGGCATATTTAAAGTGGGGTAAAGTAAGCTGGCAGCCCTGTTGTTCGAGCGGATTGATACGACTGTATTGCGCTGTCTACAATTTAGGATTTTCTGTCCGCATTTTAATAAGAAGACAGTAGCGTGGTCCCCTAGCGAGTATGCCTTACTATAGGGGTTCCAACACAGAACCCTGCACTAGATCTGCTGTTCATTCTGGGTCCATCTGTATACCAGATAGTCCCCATGTTTGGCGATGTAGGCCCATTGAAGTCCTGGCACTCCTCCGCCTGCGATATGGGTCACGAAACTCTTACAATCCATCTTTCTATCACTGGGAGAGGAAATGCAGGGCTTGTGACAATATTTTTGTGTGACCAGTCTCATCCGCCCATAGTTTACCAAGGACATGTAGCCTATGCGTAATCCTCATTGCCTTGAATTGCACCCCAATGCCCAGGGGCGGAAAGCACAACAGCGGGTTTTAGACCAGTGAGGTTTTTAACCAGTAGTTGATTCATTTGGAACAAATGCGACACAGTTTCAAAATCATAGTATTGTTGTTATGAACAAGAGCTATTTAAATGACTTACACCTGAAATGGATGAAGAAATTATTAGATTTTAAGCGCATAGACAAATTGGTACTTCACGTCTCTTAATATTCACAACTGTCATCAGTGTCATTGAAGACCCCTTACCCTACAATTCCTCATAATTTCGAACGCCAATATGATGTAAACTTATAGTCGTATTAAGTCACCTTACTGTTAATGACAAATATCAACACTTGTGCCACAAGCAACAAGTCGTTTATCCAACTTGTTGCGTCTATTAGATGAATTCAATTTTAGAGTGGGCTGGGCTGCCTAGCTGCCACAGGGTGACATACTTCTTTATCTGTAAGGCAATAATTTAAAAGACAGATATTTGTATCTTGGTTAGATGTTGAGGTGCAATTTGTGTTTTTTGTGGGATTACTATCAACAAGGAGTAACAAAAAAATGATTACAAAAAAAATTATTCCGTTTGTTCTTCTCCAAAATATCCGATCATTACCCATAGAAAATATAATTCAAGAAAATAAAAAAACTTTTAGCAAAATTGTATATATTAACTACGACATATTTAGAACAAAAATAGTAGAACTGAACAATCAAGGCTACATATACAAGAACAATAAAAAGACAAAAATAAAAAACTATGGACATCGGCTGGAATTGTACAGACAATGCCTAATAGAAACAAATTATATAAGATTTGTTAGATTATACAGTCGACTCTCGTCCATAATAAAGCACTTATAAAATGATTTTATTAATTTTTATTCCTAACTTATAAGACTATATAAATACAATTATAAAATATAAATATTTCAATCAACACAATTTGTATTCTATATTTTTATAATACAATTAACAAAGTTTATAAGCTCCATACCTGTCTAAAAAGAAGGATAGGATTTTCCGGGCGAATATTTTCTTGGGAAACGAATTTTACTGATATTACAGGTGCATATTAGCATCTTATTTTTGATGTCCCTTCGAAATATTAAAAATTTTATGGGTAAAAAAAATCGTAAAATTAAGATTAAGAAAATGGCAATTTTTTCGCTTAATTTTGTCCTATGTTTATACTATATACATAAATAAATTAGAAATATTACAAACTGAATCGTAATTCAAGTATATTTTTCTTAAAATTGCATATGCATTGTTTAGTAATTCGTAAACACCAACATGGCGGAAATAAACCTAAATAAATGTGAGTAGAAAATGACGCCATTAGATAAATCTATTTCATTTTATAAGAAACACTAATTATAATATAATTAATATAATATAATTATTTAACTTCAGAGAGATCAGAATCTGAAGGAATAATATTTAGAATTCTTTTATTAAAAATCTTGACTTATATTATAGTTTATTGCCCACACCCTTAGCTCACTACGTCTTTAGAAATTTCGGTAAGTTTCTTAACCTTATTAATACTTCTTTAACTTTCACTTCATCATCGATGTCTGATATCTCAACAATCTGATCAGTTTTCAATGTTTCTTGTTGAGAAATGCCGTTTGATGAAAATGGCGATCTAATTGCGTCACTAATATTTGATTCAGAACGCACGACTTTTAATGATATGGTTTTTACATTATTCCTCTTTCCTTTTAAAATATTCCAACTTTTTATGTTTTTCCAAAAAGAAATTCTAGTCGTTTTGAAAAAAATATGGGTGATATTGTGAGTATTGGCTTGCAAGAAAAAAACAAAACAGATGCGATTCTAGCAGATATTCAAAAAGTTATATAATCTTTTTAATCAACAATTTGGTGAACAAAAACACATTTATTTTAAAAAAACTTTACAAATACTATATGAATAACATTTTAGAGACCATAATAAAATATTTTTATAAACATTATCCTTATAACTATAAAGTTACTGAAAGCAATTTGTTTTTTAATAAAATCTTCATTCACCTAAAATAACTGTCAAATAGTTATCTGTAAAACTTTGTTATAAAATAAAGTTCTTTATAAGACCGAATTATTTGAATTAAAGCCGCTATGTAATATTTTATTGTTCAATACGCTTTTAATATAACTAGTATAAAATAATTTTGTTCCGTAGTAGACTTTGTGTGCTTGAACTAACAATAAACACTGAAGTAATTGACCACACAAAAACACTTGATGTTGATGCGACCCAGGTTACGACAAAATAACGTAAATCCTGAAAGAATCACCTGTGAGTCAAACCATGTGGATTTCGCAAAGACACATCCTCAAAGGACGCAACTGCTTTCCTGCTGCTGGAGGAAATGAACCAACCAATTGACACATCTAAAAAGAGTGCTGCAGTATTTATAGGCCTAGCAAAGGCTTTCGACAGTGTGTGTCATGGCAAGCTTTTGTGAAAGCTAAAAAGTATTGGAATCCGAGGAATTGCACTCAATTTAATAAAAAGCTATTTAAACCAAAGGACGCAAGTGCAGATTTAGCGAACAAAAATGTTTAACTTCGGGGTCCCACAAGGTACTATAATTGCTTCTATATTATACATGATCGACCTAAATGACCTACTAAAACTTGATCTAAATTGCAAATGACACTGTTTACCATCCTATGTTATGTATTAACATGGAAAAAAATGGTGTATGTTCCATTCTCTTGCTATGTTACCGGCCTCCCAACTAATATCCAAATTACTATTATTCTTGGATTTAGAAATAAACCGGTCCAAAGGGTTAATTCAACTAATTAACGAGGAGTAGAAATAAATACTCATCTGGGATAAGCACATCCAATCGTATACAAAAAAACTGAGATCTTTATTATAGGAAATCACAAGAATAGTAAACTTTTACACAACAAAAACGGTGTACTATGGGCTTGCGCAATCCATGTTATATTTAATTGATAAAATAATAAAATTCTTAGAAATGAAATAGTATACAAAAAAAACCTTAAAATCATCTATAAATATCCGATACAGTACAGTATAGATGAACTTCTTACCGTTTTTTGTTTATTGCTCTAACAGTTTATCAAATTTGTATTTGTATGGTTTTCAGTACAAATCTTTGGCTTGATTAGTTGTATCAGTCTTTTAATAGTGCATATTTCATTTGTCTGATTATTTTGTTCGGAAAAATGACCCATTTAACTGGTAGACATAATACTTACCTATGGAGAGTGCACACAAAATGCAGTCGCAGCATACAGGTTGTATGTGAAAAGGTTTCCTCCGTAAAAATCGTCCGGCCCCACGTATGTTTGCAAATTTAGTTATTAGACTTCATTCGCATTTAAAAGAATAACGAGGAAGCAACGCTGGAAGAGCTGCTCAACCTGAAATGTTACAAATTAAGAAAGACATTTTAGAATTGGTCGAAGAGTACCTAACAATGAGTACTAGAGCCATAGCAGCTCAAGTTAAAGTTTCTCATAGGAAACTGTGGAAGACATTACGATAAGAACAGTATTATCATTATTAACGGGTACAAGCGTTACAACTTAAAGATCATTCTTGAAAAGCTGTATTTTGTCAATGGCTTAGCTAGAATAGACTAGGCCACATTTACATGAGATGGAAGACAAAATTTCCACAACAATCATGTTTGGGCAGTATAAAATCCGCATGCTGTATAAAGATCTAATTTTCAGCATAGATTTTCATTAAATGTTTGGGCAGGCATGGTAAATGGCATGCTTATTGCATCCTACTTATTTCCCCCTCGACTGACTCGGTGAAATTTATGTAAATTTTCTTCGACACAATCTGCCCCACAATTATTAGATGCTCCTCTAAATGTGAGACAGAATATGTGGTTCCTACATAAGGGGGCCCATTTTAGTCGAGAAGATCATGAACATCTAAATAATGAGTTCTCGAATAGATGGATAGGGAGCAATGGACCCAGGATTTTATTTTCGAAGATGGTACAGAGTCATGGATTCGCCAAGCAAGATTGTGTGCAAATTTTTGTAAAACAGTTAACCATTTAAATTAGTAAAGATGATTTAAAAATAAATTTCAATAATGTGACACTCTTTTATTATGCAACGTTTATACAGGGTCCGGCAAAATGATCTCCCACATTTTGATTTTTAATAAAAACGCCAATGTAAATGCTATTTATATTTTATTTGTATTAACTAAAAATATATCCTCCTCAAAGGAAAAAGTCGCATGGGGCAAGATCGGGTGAACGCGCACACCACCCAACGTCTCCACGTAACGAGATTACGCGGAAATTACTGGAAACATTTCCCTTAACAGGTCTATTGTCCTTCTTACAGCTACAGCTTATACGGCATATGAGCTGTAGCCCCATCCTGTTGAAACCACACATCCGGATGTTCAAGTTCCCTAAGTTTTGGTTCCAAAAAATTACGTAGCATGTCGACATATCGATCAGCAGTTACGGTAACCGTTACCCCTCCTTCTTCAAAAAAATAGGGACCCCAAACACCAAAAGAACCAACAGCACACCAAACGGTAACACGTTGGCTGTGAAGTGGCCTTTCATGGAGCGGCCGCGGATTTTCTGGTGCCCACTAGCGAAAATTCTGCTTGTTCACACAGCCAGATAAATGGAAATGAGCCTCGTCACTCGTTATTAAAAGCGCATTTTGTGGGACGTTTTGAAGAATATCATTGGAACATTCTCGGCGATTTTCCCAGTCCCGTTCACTAAGTTCTTGCACGATCATCATTTTGTATGGGTGGAACTTCAGATCGGTGTGCAAAATTCTTCTCACAGAACGATCTGACAAACGCAAAGCAGAGGCATGTTTAACAGCTGAACGTCTAGCAGATCGTTCAACTGCTTCTCTTACAGCTGCAATGTTTTCAGGTGTCCGAACACTTCTGGGTCTACCAGTTGATTTTCTTTTTAAGGCTGAACTTGTAGCTCTAAAATTTGAAACCCACAAGAGTATTGTTTTGCGATCTGGAACTGGATCATGTCTACCAAGCGCGAAGTGAGTACGAAAATTTCTTTGTGTCGTAATCACAGATTCGTTACTTTTGAAAAATGTTTCGATAACGAAGGCACGATCCCGTCCAGTTCATCGCGACAACAGAAATGGCAAGGCGCGCGCAGACAACCGACTACGCTAAGCTGGCTCCCTCTTTAGTGATTCGGGCTCAGTGGCGACGCAAAATGTGGGAGATCATTTTGCCGGACCCTGTATAGGTGATTTTTGGTATTTCAACTTCTATTGACAAGTTCTACAAGGTGTTAAAATAAATGACTTTTTCAAAACACCCTGTATATAGGACAAAAAATATTGATTAAACTAAGTGAGAAAAAAGTAAAAAAATATTTATAATAATATAGTGGATGGGTAAAAAAGAAATATTCTATTTTATATTTTTTAGAAAATAATATTGGATACTGTTTCTTTTTATATACAGGGTGGCCAACTAAAAATGCGAGGTACTGTATCTCTGAACGTGCACATCGCAGAGGCTTGCGGTAAAAAATATTATTATTATATTATATTATATTATATTATTACTAAAACCGCCAAGAGAAAAACCGGGAAAATCTTTCTAAGTTTCTAAAATGACCGCTAGGTAACGTAACTGCGATCTAGAATCTAAAAAGTAATCTTTTTGTAAATTTCGTTGTATTAACCTAACAAAAAAATACTTGATCATTAAAGTAGATGACAATCTGAAACTTTTTTGCTGTATCTCTGAAAATAAAGTGGCGGGTGGGGGAGGAGTGTGTATTCAAAGGTTTCCGTAAAAAACACTATATCTTAGAATTGGCTTAGGTGACTTTAACACAATTGTGTTCTTTAAAAAGAGCCATTCTTGGGTTTTAACTGCTTTAGTATTCGAAGTTCTGTTAGTATCATATATCGCCGCCAAAGAACTTTTTTGAACATTTCGACAGAAATGGTAATTGGAAATAAAATTAAATGCATTGGTATTGTTTTTTTTTTAATGAAAAGTAGCTAAATGATCCCCAAATAGGCGCGCGCAAACCGCATCTCCGTCTCTTATTTCTAACCTAAAATTAAGGCCAAAGAAAATTTTATATGAAAAATCTATACTCTCTTTTTTTTTGGCAGTTATTAGTAGGCCATGGAAGGAAGCCATGGAAACAAAAAAAAAATATTTAATATTACAAATTGTCAAAAGTTGTTAATAGTTTCGCTTACTTTTGTATAATTTTTATCGTTGTAATGCGTTTTATGAAAGATGAAGCTGTGGATTTGCTTGGGGTTTATTTTGAATGTCTTCAGAATGCCGCAGTAGCAAAAAAAGTTAACGCGACTCGATATCGAGCCATTGGTAGTTTTCGGCCTACATTTCAATCGCAACGAATTGGAACCCAAGAAAATATTAACTACGTACTGGGATACATTCAAGGAAATCATTGTTAGCACAATAGCATTATCCATTGAGTTTGGCATATCGCAAACAACGGTTTAACATTTTTTAAAATATAGGTATGTTTAAATGACCGTCACAATATACTGACTGATTTGAATTTATCTAATATTTATTTTAATTTTTATTAGTAATTTTAATTAATTTTAGAATGAACCCATATCATGTCGTTTTGCATCAGGCCTTACAAGAGAAAGACTTCGATTAGAGGTTGCACTATTGTCATTATGTGTTGGGTATAATTCGGGAAAATAAGGAATTTCAAAATTCTTTGGACCGATGAAGCCACCTTTAATAGCGACGTAGAGTCAATCTGCACAATATGCATTACTGGTCTGTAAAAAAAATCCACATTGATTGCGTAAAGTTTAACACCAAGGTCGTTGGAGCGTAAATGTCTTGTGTGATATACTGGGAGGCAGAATCATGGGCCATAACGCCTGTCTTAACTTTTTGACCAATCAACTGCCGTTGTTGCTGGAAGATGTGCCGTTGGAATTGCGGCATATTTTGCTATTGCTGTGCGAGAGCATATTAATGCAGTTTTTCAACAGTCTATTTCCATGGCCTCCACGATGTAGATCAACATTTTGAACATCTACGGAGGCATTCAAAACCTCTTTCTTTTAAATCGGTTCTTTTCAGGGCGACAAATTAATATGAAAGAAAATTCGAGAAAAATTAATTTAAACATTCGTATAAAATTTCCTTTGGCCTAAATTTTAGGTTAGGAATAAGATATCGAGATACGGTTTTCGCGAGCTTGCGTGAGCATCATTTAGCTACTTTTAGCTACTACTACTAAAAAAATATACCAATACATTTAATTTTGTTGAGAAAATTTACCATTTTCGTCGGAATGTAAAAAAAGCCCTTTGGCGGCGACATGTGAAACTAACAAAACTTCGAATACTAAAACAGTTTAAGCCCAAGAAGGATTTTTTTAAAGAACACAATTGTGTTAAAGTCAACTAAGCCATTTCTAAAATACAGGGTGTCTTTTACGGAAACCTTTGAATATACCCCTCTACCACTTTATTTTCAGAGATACAGAAGCAGAACACAAATATAGAGAAGTGCAGGTGCCTTGTTAATACAAAAAAATGTTGGCACTCTACTGAAGGAGCAAATATTCGAACTAATTTTGACATTTTAATCCAACTATTGGCAACCTATCTAACCAATCAGATTTGAAAGAATGCGTGGTCAAATCTGGCACCAAATTTGAATTTATTAAAAAGCGGTAAATTCAATTTCTAAGACGGGCCCAACTTGAGAAATCTAATAAATGTCATAATCCGTGGGTACTCTTTTAACCAGCTGACTGTGCAATTTAATGTAGTTTCATAAATTGGGCAAATATTTATAGAAGATAACCTGCAAATGTAACTTTTGAAACCAAGAATTAAAAAAACACTTGAACCATTAAACAACATTTTCTACTCCAAAAAATGTCTTTGGGTAATATTGATACACATGTCATATGCAAAAAATAATATTTCTTCAGTAATAATATCTAGTTAAACTACAGGTATAAAAATTAAACACAATTATATGATTTTATGCAAACAAAAATATATTATTTAATCATCTGGAAAATAAAAATACAAGATTTCAAGTATTCTTATACCATATATAATTAATATTGTTAATTTAAATGCAAGACAAATTGTAATATAATAATAATAATAGTCTTGAACATGTTCTGTTTGTATACCAAAAACTGCAATAAATAAATAATTACTTCAATAATAAAAAAAGTTTGAAATTAGTAAATTTGTCTAGAACGAAGTAGTAGTAGAATAGTAGTAGAATATCTTAGTATGAAAAACCCTAAACTCTGTTTAAATTCAAATATCAATATAATATGATAATAACTGCAGTTGGAAACCTAATTGTATCATGTTTTAATTTTTTTTCTTGCGTTAAACATAGAAAAAGTATTAAGTAAGATGAAGTTTAATAATATAAAATAATAATACATAAAATGAAACCTAAAATTCTCTAAAACATAAATATAATTAATAGGAAAATCCTATGGATAGGCCATGTCTTTATCATTCCATTATTCCAAGTCATTAATAAATTACATGGAGACTCTACCAGCATTAGTTCGGTTCCAAAAACTGAAGATATAAAATCAAGTTGTACATGAAATAATAAAAGATGAAACAGTAAAAGACACTATACATATGGAAATGGAATATGTAGTGTTCAACTAGTTTAACAACATTCTATTTTATACTAATAAATTGCCTATTAACAACAAAGTGATTTAGAGTTGGCTTGTTTTCAGTGTACTCAATAGTTAACTCTTTTATAGCGGCTATATTAGTACTACCTTGATCATAAATAGTTGCACATACATTCATTCCAATTGAGTGCAAGTCGTTAATACAGTTAATTATAAAGTTTTTTAAAGAAAACCTTGAATCATTTGTTATGTCAAAAATAGTCTGACAAGACTAACCGGTTTACAGGGGCTATTTCAAGAGTTAAGTTTGTTCGGCAGTCTTGATTTTAAGGTTTTAAACAACAAGAACAACTCCGTAGATCTGATAGGTTTCAGGAACCCTGTTAAATTAATTGAAAAAAATATATCAGGCCGGCTTCGTGGGTTCTCTCTATGGTCAGTTGTCTCAGTTATACTCACTCACTCAGAAGTAAAACACAGTGGATCGATTTAAATATGGTGTTTATTAGAGTTAATATTAATCGATAAAAGACGACGAACTAATGAAATTTGTATGGCAAAATATCTATGTAAATATACGTGATGGTATTAAAAGTAAAACAAAAATAAAGAAAAAAAAAATATATATATATATATAATTTTTTTTCTTTATTTTTGTTTTAATTTTAATAATGTCATATAACCTAGAGGTACCTCAGGTACCTCTCATCTGAAGTAATCACTCGTCAGTGATTACTTCAGAAGCATTACATAACAAAGCGTGGAATTGAATTCTTTTAATTAATGTAATTATAACATTAATATTATTTAGGTTTAAAAGAAAGATAATTTATACCATAATATTAATATGACGAGGTGATAAAATAATAATTAAATTATGTTAAATCATAATATAAAGAAATTAAACCAATTTAGTTACAAAATCAATTAAAGAGAAAAAACTAGTGGGCTTACGGGTCAAGTTCCATGATGATAAGTTCTTCTTTCGGGGGCGAGCGCCCGCGATGGGCTGTTTCTCACCACCTAGGGCTTATGGCACGATCTTACGTTGACGGGGCTAAGGGCGGCGAAATTATTATGTGCTAGGCTTCAGGGCTAAATCATTACCACTGCTGGGTCATTGACGGCGTTTTAGTTCTTCATAAGTAAGTAGCCCTAAGAGAGATTTATCAATGAAAACACGGAACACCAAATAAAATATCACCAATAGGGAAAAACTACTTACGAAGTTTCGAGAGGCATCTAACCACTATTAAGCATTCGGCTTCGAAAGATAACTGGTCAAAAGTAAATAAGCACTAGTGAATATTAGTTTCGGATGTTAATTTCACTAAAAAGATGCTGGCAGGGAGAGATGATAATAGATTTGTTTCACGTAGACTCAACCTCTCTCCGTCACAGCTGACAGCATGGTTGACTTTCGACGGAAGCAGGAGCTGGAAAGACCTCCCAGATGCGCTGCGGGACTGCTTAAGTAGTAGTCCAAAAGACAACTGCGCGCAAGACCGGAGATCGAAGAACTTCTCTCGTTACTTTATGGGTTTAGCTGCCATGGGCCCAACCAAAACCCATAGATCACGAATAAGCAAACTATAGAGTGCCTAGAACAAAATATATATACGGGCTAAAACGGAATAATTTAATACGCGGCGACACTGGCGTCAGCTTTATTAAACCGGTTGACCAACTCATCAGCCGTGAAATCTTCTATGCCCAAATTCCACAAGTATAAAACTTTAAATTATGATAAATAGGAAGCCATTAATTTCTCCAAATTTTTCTTGACCCACGAGGCGACGCCTTCCCAAAACTAAAAATAAAAAAAGCCAACGTCAAAATTGTCAAAAAAGTCACTAACATCACTACTGTCAAATTTTCCTAATATGAAGTCACCCTAAGATGACCGCCGCTTTGGCGAATCAAGTTTCATGGGGCTGGATATAGCCTAAACTGTGGAACAAAAAATTTCATTATTTAACAAAAATTTCAGAATGTCCTCGATTCTATTTTAAAGATCAAGTAATTTTTTGTTAGGTTAATTTACCGAAATTCACAAAAACTTTACTTTTTTAAGATAGCAGTTACGTCTCCTAGCGGTAATTCTAGAAACTTAACTCAGACCGAACCGTCAACTCTCATATAATCCGAAGTATATTATAGGTCCAAAGTAGAAAATTAGCTAAAACCTCCAAGGTATAATTCCGATGTGAAATTAAACGCACATAATATTGTTATAAATTAAACTATGAACAGGAAGCAGGTCTCAGATTGACCTATTTCCACTTTTACTTGGCTGCCTTTCCGACACACGGAAATGTGTGTTTGTTTTATAATTAATAAGTATTTTGGCTTAATATTTTATATCTCGTGTACTACTTTAAATTTTCCTTTTTTTACCAATTTTGCCCTAAAGTGTTTATTTATATTTAGAATTGTTATACTTTTAGGTACTGTGATAGTAGAAGAAAAATCCTGCTCGAACACGTCCATGAAGGTTACGAAAAAGAGTGGTGGGACTACAATGAATAGAAGCCAGTATACATCCGTTCCCTAACTTAATTTTAGGTAGTATCTTAAACCTTTTTAAGAAAATTCCTAGTTACCTCAAGCCCAGGTAGTCTTTACTAAAACATTTTTGTCACATACCCGCTAGCAGTAGATGTAACTTGCAAGAACAGTCTTGGCGATGATTTTGAGTAATATTTTGTCACGGATCTGAAAAACTTTATATAATTTATTTATTTCCTTCATTTCAATTTTCCAGTTATGATCAAATCAGTGAAAATAAACAATATAAATTTTAGGTGCTACGTTTATCATGAAGACCAGATTTGCTTTTAAGTAGATTGGTCGTGAACAAAAAATAAATATATCTTATATTATGTAATATATGTGTAAAGTAATTGCTTTTTATTATTATGATATTCTCTTTATTAGTTAATTTCGTTTTTGTTAATATATCTCATTTTTTTATTGCTGTGTAGGAGTGTATAAAGTTTTTATATAGATGATATGCCTTTTCGTGCCTGTTTTTGAAGCTCTTAAAGTTACATAGAAAAGCGTACTTTTATTCAAAGTATTTGCTTACGTTTTTACAAAAAAAACATTTTATACCAGCTCGTAAATTTTAATGACATAATTTTACAGGAACAACGCAATAAGTTTTTGATTGGAATATATTACAGGGATTATAAATTAAGGATAGGGAAACTTTTCAGTTTGTTTTGAGGTATTTTTGTTTAGGTTTTTATTAACGTGAATACAGTGCAATTTTGTAACGTGAATCATAAACTCTTACATGGTAAAATTTGAACTGCGATCAAACTTTTTTGAAGATTGCTGTTTTCAATTGTAATTATTTCAAATCTTAGTTTTTAACAAAACTGTTCGTATAATTTAAATATTTTATCTCTATATTATTTTTAATTTTAGTATTTTACGTTTAAATTTTACCATGTAAAACTCAAGATTGACTTAAAAAGTGCACTTGTGTACAGAATAAATTGGTGCTTTTTGGCTTGTCTTAAACTAATTACCTTTATTATTGTAATGAATGATTTATTATTGTAATTAAAATATGTTTTTTAACAATTGTCTTTAAGTTAGGTATATTTATTTATATTGTAGCAAAGCTTTTTTTTATTTAATCGGAAGGTACAAATTTGAAATATTATTATAAAGAACATTTTATTTAAGAAATGTCTTTCTTGTATAAGATTGTAATGAAATGCGGGTCTTAGCTTGCTTTTAATAAATGTATAATATATTAAATTATTTAAATAGTTTTTGTTTGTTTACTCAAGTGATTATATAAATATCATAGTAAAGCTAAAACACTTATTAATATTTCTTTTGTACTCTAACAAATATTTGACAGATGTAATATTTCAGAAAAATTAAGAATGTTAGGTACAGGCACTTAAATGTAATATCTTATGTATGTGATGTAAATTTAAAGAAATATATAATACATTTATTTACGTTTTTCATTTAAAATATAATTAACTTATTTTCAAAATATCTATTTTTTTTTGCGTCTCTAACAAGCTGTATATTTAAATGACTTTTATACTAGGCATGAATAAAGACTTAAAATAATTAAATATATTTATTTTTTATTACATTTAAATTAACATTGATACTATATATACGCTCTGAATTATTAATTACGTGTTTAAACGAAAACGTGTTTTTATGTCGGCGTAACTAACCCACAATTAAAAATATTTAAATATCCGAATGAGGATGAGGGTTGTGATTCCAAATCTTAAAAGACCAGAAAGGTCGTTCTTGTGCCCAATTAAAAGAAGAAATTTAACCACTCAATGTTTAAGACTACTCGGAAGTTTATCCAAATTTAAGATAAATCGGAGTTAAGAGAAAATCTGATATGTGATAATGATCGCTACCGAATTTTTAATGTAAAGGCCTAGCGTTAAAAAAGCGTTATTTAAATTATTTACTAAAGGGGACAAAAATCCGGAAAATAAGTCAATACCCAAATATTTTTAAAAGACACTCATTTAATGTCACTGCCGACTACTAAGAAGTTCCTGTATAGAATAGAAGTCACCATCAAATTAAAATATTTGGTTTACATTTATAGTAGCTCACCCAAAACTAGCTCTAATTATAATAAAAAAGAACCAACTCAATTAGAAATTTTGTAAATCTCACTTTATTTCACACCTCAGTCCTTAGCGAAGTATAATCATATGTGCTTATGAAATAGTACCAACAACTGACCCAATTTATTTAAAGTTTTTTTGTTTTTGAAGATAAAATCTGCTTTGAAAGAGACCCGATTTCAATCTATGGAAGCGGTAAAGCAAAAAAAGGCAGAGCTCCTAAAGGCCCTCACCAAAACTTCCAGCACTGCTTCGATCAATGCAAAAAACGCATAGGAAAACGTGTAGTGAGGGGATTTAAAGACAAGCATTTAAATGTAGAATAATTTTTACAATAAAATCATTTTTCGTAACTAGTCTCGTTATTTAATAGCCAAACCTCGTAGAACTCAAAAATACCTAAAAGAAATTATCCTTTCATATAACAGAGCCAAGTAGAAATCATAAAACTTACAAATGTGAGTGCGTTTAATCTAAAATAAATCCCTGGAGGTTGTTATAACTTTTTCTGATTTATTTCTTTTAAGAATCATGGTTAACAGACCATTTCTAAACTTTGTTTTTGTTTTTTATTCTTGGGAATTAACAATCAAGCACTTAGCTGTATTATCCTTTTATTTTTTTTTTGTTGTATTAAATACCAATATACATACATTTTTGTTGGTTGTTTTTGCATATTGATCAATATTTTTGTGTAAACTTTTCATATCATGATATTATAATAAGTCTATTTTAATTGATATTAATGTGTACGCAGCTATTCTAGTACGGTGGACGTTTCTTTTGTTTTTAGAAGGTGGTTAAATATTTAAAATAGTATAATTCTTGGAGTTTAGGTTACCTGTATATACCTATATTTTTTTTACGCTTTGGGGAGTGCTCGCAGAAAAGTAGTAATAAAATTTACATATCAATTACAATTTTATTTGTGTATCTTAATTTTTTTATATATTTGAAAGGGAAATATTGATAATAATCATTATTATAAGATTTGCGATGGATTGGTGCTGGGCATATTGTTCTTTTTAGATTATCTTGTTACTTTCTTACCCACATAACGATGCAGATTGCACACATAAACCTACAAACAATTAACACCGGATTTGATAATTTTAAAACTTTGGTCACTGATAATAATAATTTTGATGCAATCTTTGTAACCGAGACTTGGCTAAATAATAACCAGGATGCACAGGTATTTGAAATACCAGGCTACAGATTTTTTAACTCTAATAGGGAGTTTGGTAGAGGAGGTGGTGTAGGTGCTTATTTTAAAAACCATTTGAAGGTTGAAACGATTAAATTCAACTTTCCTATATCACATTCTTTAGAGAATATATGTTTTAAACTTCAAGTGGGAACTAAAGTAATAGCTTTTGCAAATTTGTATAAGCCACCCCATATAAATGCACATTCGCTTATCCCAAATTTTGTTTGTTTGTTTTAATGTTTTGTCGGAATTGGCTGTACAATATGACACTGTAATATGTCTGGGGGACTTTAACGTGGATTTTTTTAATTTGGATAATCCAGTATTGCATTGCTTTGAATCATATAACTTATTTCAGATTTTGGATGAACCCACACATATTACAGCTCATGGTAATAAATTAATAGATCCTATTTTTGTCTCAGATAGGCAGATTGTTCTAACTTGTGGTACACAATCGGCGGATGAGTTTTCTGACCATAGATTGGTGTATGCAAATTTGAGGCTAAAGATAGGAAAAGCACAAACAAAATTTGTTACATATAGGTGCTATAAAAACTTTGATAATAACGCTTTTCTTTCTGACTTACGGTCATTACCGTGGCATAATATATTATACGAAAAGGTTATAGAGAAAAAGCTAGAATTATTTAATGAATTTTTATTAACAATATTTAATATTCATACACCAATAAGAACTGTAAGGGTTACAAAGCCTAGGGCTCCTTGGCTGACGCCAAATTTAAAATACCTCATGAAAGAAAGAGATAAAGCCCTGCAGAAATATAAGCTATCAAAATCACCTGTTGACTGGTCTCGATATAAAGAATTACGTAACTATACACTTTCAATGCTCAGAGCTGAAAAGAGGGCTTATATTAACTACATTTCTAATAGGAAATCGGACAAGGATTTATGGACTGCACTAAAAGATTTAAGTGTCAGAAACAATTATTCAACACTTTGCGCAGTATATACAAAATGTCTCAAATTGTGATAATAAAATATTTTTTTATAATAATAATAAATTTAATTTTGCTTTCCAGTTATGCACAGTTGATGACATAAGTAAAGCACTTCAAAGCATTAAAACGAATGCCTGTGGGACTGATGGTGTAACAGCCAATATGATTAAACAGTGTAGCCCTTTCATAGATCCTTTTATTACAAATATTGTAAATTGTTGTATTGAACAGAGTTATTTTCCGACTTCTTGGAAAAATAGTGTAGGTTTGCCTTTACCAAAAAATAAAAATCCTACTACATATAATGATTTAAGAATTATATCTATATTACCGGCTATGTCAAAGATTTTGGAAAAAATATTACATCAACAAATGTATAATTACTTTAATTTAAATGCGATTATCCCAGACTTCCAAAATGGTTTTCGAAAAGCACACTCGACGGTTGGAGCTCTGGCAGTTGTTACACATGATATTATTCAAGCTTATGATGAAGGTTTAGAGAGCGTTCTAATACTTTTGGACTACTCAAAGGCATTCGATACGATTAATCACGAACTTCTAATCGCCAAGCTTAAATATTATGGATTCAGTGCTGATGCTCTGGCTCTTATGACAGCATACATTTCAAACAGAACACAGCGAGTTAAAGTGGGTGAAGAGTATTCAGAGGAGTGTAGAGTCTCATCCGGAGTGCCACAGGGGTCAATATTGGGTCCACTTTTATTTATCATTTACACTGCTGACGTCTTAAGATCTCCTCAGTGTTGCAAAGTTCAAGCGTTCGCTAACGACACTCAGCTTTATTGTCATTTTAATATTAAAAATCATAACCAAACAATAGAAAACATAAACAGGGATCTGCAATTAATAACAAACATTTCAGAGGAACATTCATTAAAACTTCTCATCAAAGTCTAAGCTTATGTTTTTTGGCCGAAAAAAAAGTAAAAATATATTTTCAGTTGTTAGTAATATAAAAATAAATGGTGAAAAGCTTGAATTCTGCGAAGAAGCACGTAATTTAGGGGTAGTAATAGATACTGAATTAAATTTTGAAAGCCATATTAAAAACCTTATTCAAAAAGCATATATATCATTAAAACAATTATATAATAGTCGTCAAATTTTAAGCGTCGAATTAAAAAGAAAGCTATGTGAAACCCTTGTTTTGTCTCACTTTAATTATGCAGACATAGTTTATAGCCCGTGCCTCAGACATTGTGACAAGTTTTGAATACAAAAAATCCAAAATATGTGTTGCCGTTTAATATTCAATATTGGAAAATATGATAGCATATCTTATAAAATTAATGAAACTAAATGGTTAAATATGACAAATCGAAGGCTATTACATCTTGGAATCTTTTTTCATGAACTTATAAATAAACGCAAATATATAATAGCAAGTCTATAATAATGAGTAAGCAAGTACAGGACTATAATTTGACCCACCGCTAATCTGTCGCCTGCTACCCGAAGCGTAAAATTTTCTCAGTAAAGTGACCATTTCTTTTTGATGTTTTTGTTTATTTATTTATTTTTTGTTGGGTGTATTACGGAAACATTTTCAGGTTCCTTTATATTTGCTTTTTTGAGCATTTTTTGTTCTTTAATTACTGTTAACTATAAGTTAAGACTACATTATTTAAAGTGCGTTTCAAGTGCATAATTATTTGGCACATGTGTGTTATTTAGCATTTATTGAAATCTGTTAGAGGGTTGAGTTTAAATAGCCCTAGGCTAGACTTCGCCAACTGATAGGTTAAGAAACATATTATAATACAAATATTATGTAATGAATTTTTGCAAATAAAAGTCGTTTATTATTATATTATTATTATTATTATAAAAATGCCGCTGGGGCGATTTTTCAACCAAAACACTACTACACCGAAATTTTAAGAGTAATTGAACCACTTTTATCCCCTATAAAGGGGTACAATGACTGGCATTATATAATAACGTATGCAGACTATTTAGTTTTCTGCAAACGGGTAAATACGAACACTCGCTTTGCGAATGCATGCGAGTGGCTTTTCAAATAATACAGAAACGTTATGCCGAATATTCTGTATATATTAACCACAAAAAGATGAGATGGTTCACTAGAAAGAGAAAATACCAACACCTGTCAAGTGCCTTACTACGTTTTGCTTTGAAAGTCGAAGTAACTCGATATGGCTTGATAGCAAACTAAATTGGAACTCTAAAATCACAGAGGGAATACAGAAACCATATGCAGGGTCATACGACATACGACACGGAATGTTATAGCTAAACTACAGGGTAAAAAAATGAGATTATAACTTTAAAGTTTTCGAAATATTTTGTGTTTTGTGAAAATACTGAGACATTTATGACAGTTTTTATAAGGTAATAAGTTGCTTAATTTAAATGGAACACCTCTATTTTATATGACTAATAAATGTAACAATGAACTGTTTTTTAAATTTAATAAGGTCGATACTTATACATAAACGCTTTCATTTTTATAAAAAATAGAAATATTTAAAATGCAGATTTTTTAAAACTTAAAACATAATATTTCATAGTATCTTATTTCATACAAATTTACATGTCTATTATATTCTTATAATCTTTTTTATTGTTTCATTTATTTTTTCTATGTAATAGTAACTAATTTATAGCGGGTAATCAAGTTTAATTTTTCATAGTTATGGCTTTTGAGGTACCGATGACATTTAAATTAAATACACGATTTTAACTGATTACAGCTTGCAACACAGTAGATTAGCAATAGGTAAAATTTAAAATTGTATTGACAATGTATCTATTTTCAACTGACCATCATAACACATTATACTTAACAAAAAAAACAATAACAAAGAAGATAAAAAATAACAATATGCTCAAAATGATGACATCTAATTGCAAACATCGACGGACCCTCTTTTCAAAATTTACAGCGACATTTGACAGCATTTGTAGAGTAATGATTTGAAAAGCTTTTCTTATTTGCTCCTTCATATTTTCTGGTGTTAGATCGAAGGTAACTTAAAAACAAAATATATCGCATATCCCCATAAAAAAAATCCGGCGCTGTCAAATCTGGGGATCTTGGAGGCCACTCGATAGGACAACCCCTTAATTCCTCAAATTACGAGACAGTTTTACCACCTACCACAAATCTTTATTTTTACTCTCGACACGTGTTTCGCTAACGATGTTAGCAACTTCGAAAGAAGATTAAAATTGAACTAAAACTACTTTCAAATGGCCTTAAATATACTAATAGCGTAACTAATAGACCGGAAAATGCAATGAAGCATGGCCGAACAAATCATAAACACTAACTAAACTATATAATAGACTATAAGGGATTGGACCTATAGTTTAGTTAGTGTTTTGGCCCTGTTTCATTGCATTTTCCGCTTTATTAGTTACGTCGTTGGTATATAAGGCCATTTGTAAGTAGTTTTAGTTTAGGTTCAATTTTTTCCCAAAGATGCTAACATCGTTAGCGAAACACGTGTCGAGATTAAATATAAAGTTTTGGTTAGTGGTAAAACTGTCTCGTTATTTGAGTGTCATACCAAATGTTCCAACCATAGGACTACCCTTAATTTCTATCGTTATGGAAATTAATATTTAAAAATTGTCTAACCCCACGTTGGAAATAGGGCGGTACTCCATCCATTTGAAGCCACATAATTCTTTGAAGGCGTAGAGGAATAATCTCTAATAATACTGGGAAATCATTATTTAAGAACTCCAGAAATCTCGTTCCAATTTAATTTTCATGAAAAAAATGTGGACCAATTATGCAAATTGGAATCGTAGTAATCATGGAAATTATGTCTGTTAAAAGAGCCATTATTGTAAAAAGTGCATCATCGGTAAATAAAACATTAAAATTTTTTTTATCAGTACCGGTTTAGCAGTCGTACAGAGTAGACGTCTATACTCGTAGGAGGCGCCGGTGCTCAGTTTTGTTTTGTCTTGATTCGTTTTTTTGTTCTAAATTGTTTTGATCTAGTGTTGCGCGTTTACATTAACGTGCTATATTTTCGCGGTACAAGTGTTTCCTAAAAAACTAATTAAGTTCCTGCATCAGTAAATGTTTTTGTTTTATAAGCAGTTCCTGTTTTGACTAAATTTAAAATTATCTGGCTACCATTGACCTTAACTTGAAATAATTGAACATTAACCGTAGGACGTGCAATTGTGTGTTTTGTTGTACGTTTGTTTCCTGCGTTGGGTTTAAGTTCAAGTTACCGTTTACTTGCAGTTCCTGTTTTTACCATTAATATTTATTTCAATTTAATAATATTTCCTTATAATCTAAAATGAACCGCAGTTTCAAATGTTGTAAAAAGAGGGATTTTTCAAATTATTGCTGCATCTCTTGTATTTCAATGTTCCATCCAAGTTGTCTGGAAAGAAATTCTGATGCCATAAAACTGGGAGGCTACAGGATTTTATGCTCACAAAGATGTCAAGATGATTTTCATGAAAGAGATCAGGAAGGAAAAATTAATGAGCAAAAGATTTATGATTTGTTGACAGAATTAAAAGAGAAGGATAGACATATAGAGAGAATGAGAAGAAACAGCATGGTTTTTGAAGATGAAGTGTCGGAAAGTGATATATGAAGTATGAAGTATGAAGTTTTCCTCATCCCTGGAAAATCTGCATAAACAGAATAAAGAACTTAAAGTTGAATTGGAAAACTTAAAAATTAAAGAAGGTGAATTGTTGGCATTACTGAAAGTGAGTGAAAGGGCAAGTCTTAAATTCAATTCACAAATTAGCGAGCTAAACATCCTAAATAAAATTTTAATTGTAACGATAAAAACATTAGAAAATGAGTCTTCAACCTATAAGACTGAAATAAACTTGCTACAAAAAGACGTAAACGACTTAACTAATTTAAATAAGAAGATGTTAGACTCCGTAAAGGTGTTGGAAGTTGAAAAAGATACCTGTTATTCCGACATTTGTGCATTGGAGGAACAGTTACAGATATCTAAATCTGTTGTTATTAATTCTCCAACACAGCTACCAACTAGGCCAAATACACCTGACGATAGTCGACCTCGGCTTCTCTTTGTTGGTGGAAATTATAGCAGAGTGTTGCTAAAACATTTACGTTTAAAGTTTGAAGCTTACTACAAGGTCCAGTGTTTCCTGAAGCCGGGCAGTTCAAGCAGTGAAGTGATTGGGACAGCATCAAATTTAGTTAAGGACTTTACGGAAGAAGATTTTTTAATAGTAATGTTAAATGGAATTTGTTCTTCATCTGATGTTTTAAAAAATTTAATTCAAAATCATGTTGATACAAACACTTTAGTGATGACAAGCCCTTATACTTATTTAAACCATAATGTTATCTATAATAGAAATAAGGCCCTTTATCGTACTTTTCATGCAAATAATATTAATCTATATGGGATTTTAGAGTCTAATCACGCCAGTAACTTTGGTTCAGACTTGGCATCATTATTACATACACATATTTTCAAATATTTTAAAATTAATATTTCATCGAATAAATTGTCTTTGAATCATCAAATTAATGAGTCTGAACTGATTACTGATCGTGAATTGAATTCTTCTTTTTTATAGACATGTCCACGAAGGTTGAATCTCATTCATGTTCATATTCTACTAGTAAGATTGAAATTAGCTCTTCAAAAAGCTTAAGTATCTTTATTCTTAATATACAATCGCTAAGAAACAAGATGAATGAGCTTCATCTTTTGCTGGACACATGTAATTTTTCTGATATTGTACTTCTGACTGAGCACTGGTTGAGGCCTAGTGAATGTTTTTTAATATCTGATTATGTTCCTATATCAAATTTTTGTCGTCAACAATCTATACATGGAGGAACCATGATCTTGGCTAGGCAAACAATTGAAACGATTTTTTGTAATATTGATAAGTATAATAACCTTCTGTTAGAAGATGTTTTTTATATTTTCTCTGTGTTTATAGGCCACCTACAGGAGATATTGCTATGTTTCTGGACAAACTTGATTCTCTTTTATCCCAGTTGTCCCTACACTCTAAGGTTATATTGGCTGGTGGCTTTAATATCAACTACACTGATGAAACGTTGTCACGTACTTCTCTTTCAAGTATTTTAAATTCTTACGACTTGAAAATGCACGTTCTTTCTCCCACACGAATAACTTTTTTGACTAAATTGTGCAAATATACCACAAATGAAAATATCCTTGTATATCATCAGAAATACCGTAGTCTGTACAGAAAGACAATTAAAGCAGCAAAATCTAATTATTATAGGGATCGCTTAAATATGTCATCAAATAGGCAAAGAGAATGTTGGTCGATTATTAATGATTTTAGACATTGCCATAGAAAAGTATCTGAACCGGAGTTAAGACCTGACATTTTAAATGATTATTATTGTGGTATACCTAATATCTTGCTCAAGAGCATTTATAGTAACATTAATCCCTTACACTATCTTCAACAAGTGTCGGTTGAGCAGTCATTTTTCTTTCATCCTGTCGATCTTACCGAAGTAAAAAATGAAATTAAACACCTAAAAACCATAAATCATCTGGAGCTGATGCGATATCTTCAAGGTTGTTACTCTTTTTGCCTGATTCAGCCTTAAATGCTTTAGTTTCTGCCATAAACAATTCTTTACATATTGGCATTTTTCCTTCATGTTTAAAAGAGGCAGTGGTTATCCCTCTTCATAAGGGTGGAGATTTGGTTTCAGCCTTGTAATTTCCGTCCCATTTCTATTTTGTTTACCCTCTCTAAGATAGTTGAAAAACTTGCAAAAAGCAGAATTTTGTCCTTTTTACATCATAATGGCATTTTGTCTGCAAATCAGTTTGGATTTCAAGCCGGTAAAGGGACTCATGATGCTGTTTTTAGCTTTTTGGAGAGCGTCTATGTGTCCTTGAATTCTGGAGAGTCATCGGCGGCAGTGTTTTGTGATCTATCGAAAGCATTTGACTGTGTGGATCATGGAATACTGTTATCTAAGCTCGATAAATATGGTTTTAGGGGCGTAGCGTTGCGATGGCTTGAGTCCTATCTATCAAATCGTTCTCAGAAGGTTACAGTGTCTGGGCGTTTGTCTGCTTCCAGATCCCTAAAATGCGGCGTTCCCCAGGGTTCAGTGTTGGGACCACTGTTATTTTTACTGTATGTGGATGACTTGAGTTCATTGAAACTGCAGGGCAAGCTGGTTCAGTTTGCTGATGATACCACCATACTATGGAGCCATAAAAATTCTGATTATATTAAGACTTGTATCCTTGAAGACCTTCAGATTTCAGGGTGATGTGCTTTCAATAGGCTCGTGTTTAATGTAAGAAAGTCGTCTATTATGGGGTTTAAGTGCGATGTTCAGGGTCTGATGTTTGACGAAAATTCCCTCTTGCAGAATAAGGAGTGCTGCAAGTTCCTAGGAATTACCATTGATGGTCGCCTCCGGTTTGAAAATCATATTTTACATTTAGGTGGGAAATTGTCTTCTGGATGTTTTGCAGTAAGAATGGCAAAACAAGAGCTGGGAGGGGTGGTTGCACGTTCAGTGTACTTTTCACTTATTGAATCTCATATTCGGTATGGCTTGCCTTTTTGGGGTTTAACCAATAAGGGGCTACTTAACATTGTCTTTGTTATTCAAAAAAAAGCAGTTAGATACATGTGTTCTGCTAAGTTAATAGATTCTTGCAAACCCCTTTTCATTTCTGAAAAAATCCCTCTTCCTTTAAATTTAAATCCTTCTCTCTGAAAAACTCTTTTTTCACTCTTTATCTTAGAAACAGCTGCTCTTATTCACAAAATTCCCAAACTACCCTCTGACACTGGCCATTTGACTCGTCTTACCAAAAACTCATTAATTTACATAAGTAAAAAAATTTACAATCATGTTCCTCTATGTGTTAGACATATATCGGATGTACCTGGATGACTTTTTTAATGATAGGTTTTAATCGTGGACATGTTGAAAAGTTTTTTTTCCTTTTTTCTTCTCTAGTTTTGTCAACAAGTTTACCTTTATTTAGTAATTGATTGTTTTATTTAGTTATCTTTAATTCAACTATGTTCAAAAAGTTTTGTCTTCTTGTGTTTAATTTTGTTCATTGTTTTGTCAATTTTTGAAATTGTATTTTTGTTTTGTTTTTTTAGCTTATAGGATGCTTGTACACAAGAATAATCTTACGTAATATAGCACATTTTCTTTCTTTCTTCTTTCTATTATCTGCAACCTTATCCAAGACCCACATACAAATTTCAACCTTTCTTTTAAATTCATTTCCCGAAAGTTCTTGAAGATGATGAATTTTATAGGGATGAATATAGTTTTAATTTAGTACCCTAGAAACACTTGTTTGACATATGTTATGATTTTCTGCAATTCGGTTTTGCCAACTTTTTGTTCGACAACTTCAGCAATAACGGCCAACCCATCATCTTCATTTTCCACTATGGGTTTTCTTTTAGGATCCCTCTTGTACTCAACATTTCCACTTTCTTTAAATTGGGCCAACGCTGTTTCAAAAACGGCCTTATTTGGATGATTTCTACTGGGAAACCTTTCAGCGTAGACGCGACATGCCAACAAGCTATTTTGGAGACATTTATCAAGAACAAATACCGTGTCAATTTATTCTTTTCTAAGGTAAACTTTAATTTTTAATAAAGTAATTCAAGCCAAAAAAACTGTTAAAATCTTTAATTAATAAACAAGAACTTTAAAATAGTTATTTATGCGGAACAAGTGTGTAAAATGATCCTTTTTTTATGAATAGGAAAGTTTGTTTAATGTTAAATAAACGTTAAATTACTTTTTTAGGCACTAGTGCGTAAAAAGTGAATCTTTACAAACCCTGGGAAATTTGTAAAGTGAGTTCTTTACGCACGGTAGTAGAAAAAAGCATTTAAGTAGCTGACAGATAAATTATAAACCACATGACCTGCCAACCTGTCATCGCCTATTCAGTGAGTATTGAATAAATAGCAAAAAATCAACGTGTATTTTAAAAAATTTAATTTTCATAAAAATGTAAAATTCTCATTTATTGGTGACATACAATGCCATTAAATTATGCAACTTACTGTCTTGTAAAAACTATAATGATAGAGAGGTGGCAGGTGCTTTTAATTATTATTTTAGTAATGTAGGTAAAAATATGACCAAAGAAATAAATAATACAAAACAAATTAAATTTAAAACAGACAAAAACAGTATGGAAAAATCTATGTATCTAAAACCTATCAACAAAAATGAACTTATATTTCAGGTTATAATCATAATAATAATAGATAAAATCGCTAAGAAATAGGGCAGCTCCGGGTAATGATGGTATATCTGTTAAAATCATAAAAAATTATCACATCTATATCATCGAGCCACTTTTACATTTAATAAATTTAATATTTAAATGTGGTTATTTTCTACAAAGTTTTAAACATGGCATTATTATTCCTATATATAAGTCAGCAACCAAAGAGGCCTTAAATAACTATCGACCTATAGTACTAACTAGCAACCTCTCAAAAGTAATAGAAAAGTGCATTAAACTTAGGCTGAATGAATATCTAAATGTAAATAAAATAATATAAGAGCAACAATTTTGGTTTAAACAGAACTTGACCACTAAGGATGCGGTTGCCTGTTTAACAAATTATATAAACCAAAGTTTTGTTCAGGGGCGTAAATGTATTGGAGATTTTCTTGATCTAGGGAAAGCGTTTGACACTTTGACATACCATATTCTTCTTGACAAATTAGAGAAAATTGGTGTACGTGGAATGGTACTGAAACTGTTTCAGTCTTACCTAGGAAATAGAACTCAAAGCGTTAAAATCAACAATTTAATGAGCACATGCAAGTCGGTCGAATATGGTGTGCCATAGGGGACGGTACTTGGCCCTGTACCATTTACAATTTATGTAAATGGGTTATTTGGGATAATTAAAGAGGAGCAGGGACAGTTAGTATGTTTTGCTGATGACACAGCACTGATTGTGACAGGCAAAACTTGTCTTGAAGCAAAAATTAAAGCTGAAACGGCACTTAAACATATAAAAGCCTGGTTTGATCAGCATTGTTTAACACTGAATGCCGGAAAGTAAGTTTTCCTGAACTTTTCAGTTGGCAAGACTAATTCATGACAAGTCATAAAGTTAAAAGTTTATCAGTATGAATGCCAAGATATTGCTCAATGTCAATGCCAACTTGAAATGATTTCTGTTGATGAATACAAGTACCTTGGAGTGATACTGGACTCTAACCTAAAATGGCAGGCACGTGTTCAGTATATATCAAACAAAATCAGGAAATTAATTTACAAGTTCTGTCAGTTGCGCAAGTTTATTGCAATATTGCATCTTGGCATGGGGGGCTTCTTGTTAATATGTATTAGAGCCATTGATTATTACTCAAAAATACTTACTAAAGATCATTCATAATAAAAATAAGATGTACTCTTCAATCCAATTATTTAAAGATGCAGAAGTGTTAACAGTAAACCAGATTTATATTAAGTCTATAGTTAGGTTTATTTTAAAAACAAAAATAAATCTAAACTTTAATAATCATGGACTCTCAACACGCAGGTAAACATGGCAGTAGTCCCAAATGCAAGACTTACAAAATGTCAAAGAAGCCTTTTATATACAATGCCAAAGATTTTTAATATGTACCAAATGAACTGAAAATTGCTCCTTATAAAAAAATAAAAAATAAATTAAACAATTGGTTAATTGTTAATAATGTTATTTTAAATATATAAAAATTTATTGATAGTTCTATTGTGAGAAATAGATATATATTAAAGTAAGTATATTAGATACCCTTATACACACACACAGAGCTATGCTCCATTGTGTATAATATATATTTGGTTTGAGATGTATTATTTTTATGAATGAATAAATAAGTATATAATATTTTAAACCTTTTTTAAAATTTTGAAACGTCCTGTATAAAATAGGAACTTTTTTACAAATGAAATGACAAATTTAATAATTTAGTACTCCTCAGTGCAAATATCGTAAAAAGAGTATTTTCACAAAACACAAAATATTTCGAAAACATTAATGTTTAGGCTGGATCAACCTTTTACGATGTAAAATTAAATAATATACAGGGTGTTCCGTTTCAAAAACATAACTTTGATATGTTAACATCCTGTATGTCATAAAAATAATTTTAAAAGATATTCTGGAACGCCTCTGATTTTTCCATTTTTTTTACCCAGCAGCTATATTTGTGTTCTGTGCCCGGCAGTTAAGCCAAAATATTCTGTGCCGCATGTCGTGAAGAACTTTGTATATCTCGTATCGCGCACAATTGGTATGACCACGGGTTTCTTAGTTCTCTTCCCCCAGGGAAGTTATTTGTATTTACATAGCTGTCATAAGACCTTTGTTAATGTACGCTTATTATCTGGGCCATAAACTATATCTGATCAAAATTTGTCGGAAACTAGACCAAAGACCATGTTCAAAGTATATGGCATGCCTTAATATAAGAGCAACCATGAGAACCAGACCAGAGATAATTGCTCACAATTATTCGCTACCGCTCTATTACAGCGATATTGTAACGATATTGACAACCCCGAATATATTAAGGCGCGTGCAGACATACAACAAAACTTCATTTTGTAACATCGAGTATTCCGATAAATTATCGTGTAAAAAAACATTGTCCTATAATCCATAGCAGAACATTCTGCCGTTCCATTTTTCCCATTACCATTTTAATTTATTTAGAGTAGTTGAGTACTATCGAATCAACAATAATGAAAGTTACCGCAGCGGCATGTATTTATATGCACCATCATATTAATACAAAAAAAAAACGTAAATAAAAAAGACGTTGGTAGCAAAGGCAGTTATACGCTAGTAGAGCTAGTGTAGAACAGTGGAAATAGTATATTGTCAAATATTTTTTATCGGATTTTTGTTGTCTTATAGAAACAGTAGACTTGGAGAAGGGCAAATCAGTTACTATCAGAAACCCTTCCTAAAAAAACATTCAAAACAAACAACAAGAAAAATTAACAATCTTCTAGAAGTATAATTTCTTCTAGGTATTATTTTCTCTAATTTTATTTTAATATCTGGGATTTTTTGAATCCCACAAAATGTCTGCTTCGGTAACTTTCAATGAAATTAAGAGTAACTTCTTTCGACCACTTGATATTTCCAAACTAGTTAAGATATAAAAATAAATTTGTTTGATTGTTACGCATTCCCGTCCAAACTTGCAAAAAGACGACGCAACAACAGGTAGGCTGTATCATGTCTTTGAAGTAACGCTGAAAAGCCGACAACTGATGGGACATCGTGATGTTTCGATGTTACGGAGTTACGCTGTTACGATGCACTGTCCACACATTTTATGTAAACATGATACAATCTTGTTGCGATACGATGTTTTGTTTTACGTGTGTAGCGGCTTTAGCTGTTGTCCGCCATTCAGGCCTGATCGCGGTGACGTAAACGGACATACCGCATGACATCTCTAGAGATACGTGGAAGATTAGCTAATCTTCTGGAACGATGGTGTAGCTAGTATATCAGGAGCCCTCGCCGCTAGGAGTCGTAATATTGGTGCGACTTAAATTATCGACATATGCGTCAAGTATCTTAATTCACACCTTAACGAACGGTAAAAAGAACGCTTTACGCTACAATATGAAGGCGGCGTTTGACATGCAAAGGGCTAGCTTTCGACAAGAAGCAACAAACTCGCTTTCTCTACTGGAGGCTAAAGGGGACTTTACTTCGCCAATCTTTGCATTCGAAAAATCCTACATAGTCAATATAAGGGGGCAATGAATTAGGGAGGTATTACTAGCATCTACTCAGATGGTTCCAAAAGTTCGGGCAGTGGTTTATACTTGTTACTCCAGAGATCTTTACTCACACATAATGTAAACAGACAGGCAGTTCTTGCGCTGTCCAGATAACATCCCACGTCATAACTAGTGCAGCAATTCTAACGTATCCTCGTGATATCTTTCACCAAAAACGGGGTAGGAGTTAGCTAGATCAAAGGATAAATTGGATCATTATAAAAAACGATGGGATATGATACTCATGGCTGCAATTCTGTCTTACGGAGTAAATTATCTCTGAGTAAAAGGAGATATTACAGGTGTTTATTGAGATCTTACACCTGCCTAAAGTTTTATTTTTTTGCTTAAAAATCAGATGCTTGGTTTTATTGAGATTTAGTAATATTATCACAAAATTCATATGTGTGTTTCCACATAGTGTTACCTTATTTTTCCAAAATAAGATAACACTGTGTCATCAGCAAACGCAAAATACCGTGCTATCAAACCCGTCAACCTTAAACTCAAGTCAAATAATATGTATAACAGGGGTCCCAATACAGATCCCTGCGGATCTCCACTATTAAAAATGAAACTTGATATTATTGATTTGAATATATTGTTTTCGATTTGTTAAATACGATTTGATTAGTTTATGGATGGTACCACGAAACCCCATCTTTTTCAATTGATCCAGCAATAAGTCATGACTTACGACATCAATGACATTATATATAGATCAATGAAAATAGCAACAACTATATTTCTTGAATTGAGAATGTTTGAGATAAGATTCGTTAAGTCTATGTGCTTAAGAGTGCTACTATTTTTTAACAAATCATATGCATAAGGATCGAATCTAACATATTGCTCAATAAATGATATCATTCTAGTTTTAATGATATTTTCCAGGATTTTTGAAAAACGCCTTACGAAACTTATGGGTCCGTAATTATTTAAAGATTTTTTGTCCCCAGATTTATAAATGGGGCATACCTTGACTAATTTCAGTTCTTCTAGAAATTCAGACATTCTGAAAGAGTACTTATCAGTACATTATTAATTAATTTAACTAATATACTTATTTTTGTACATTTTTGAGGTCCAAAACCGTTATACCATCATGACCTAGGGCAGCACTAAATTGAGGGTGAAATAAGACATTTTTTCATAGTTTTCGTCTGGAGATGTTAAAAAAAACTATGTGGACAAGATATTTCTTGAAATATTGGTAGATTCTCGATATTGGATATCTCCAAGTTCATATCCCTTATTATATTAGTACCAACAGTGGAAAAGTTTTGATTAAGACCCTGTGCTATTTCTTGTTTATTACAAGTCAGATTGACTTAATTTTATAATATATTGTATAATGAGTTCTTATACAGGGTGTTCATTTAAAAACTTTCCACCACGGATTTATCGAAACCACTGTTAAAAAAAAAAACCCCGAAATACGTCAAAAGGTTTGTCAAGGGGGACAACTTTCTAACCTAAAATTACTTCACCCTCTGTCCCCCGGGGTCATCCCCTTAAAAATTTTAAATGGCAAGGGGTATCGAGTAATAGCTTGTTTAAAAGGTCTTTCGAAGTCTTTTGTTTTGACGTTTGATTTTTTGAAATCGGTCGATTCGTTTTCGAGAAAATTGGAAAAAAAATTGTTTAGAAAAATCTTTGTTTATCTTTATTTGTTCAGATAGAAAATAAAAACATAAAATATCAGTTTTTATTTCAATAAGTGTTCAAAATATTGCCCGTTAGGGTTTGCCAAATCTACAATTCGTTTATAATTTAAAACGGAAACTACCAACATAAACAGCAATTCCGAAGATTAGACGTGGAAAAAACTAAATAACAATTTTTTTCCGCATTCTTTTCATCAACACGGATATCCTGGGCGAACTGTATTTATTGTTATACCTGCTTAGTTATTTATAGTTGCTAAGGAAAATAAAGAATTTATTTTGCCGTCAGCTGCATTTGTGACAGTCTTGGAATAGTGAAAATTTATTTGTTGAATTGAAGATTTTACTTCCAAAATGGTTTACACACTAGCCGAAAGAGTGGAAATTATTCTAATTTATGGTGCCCAAAATCAATGTGCTCAGCAAACTGCCGTCACGTTTAACGCCAGACATCCGGAGAAGATAACTTCGCATAGGTATGTTTTGGAACTTGTTACTAAGTTTACTGAAACTGGATCTGTTGCAAATAAAAAACGTGATCATCGGAGAATTTTGGATGAAGCCGCTGATTGAAGTTTTGAATCATTTTGGAATAAATCCTAATACTTCATTACGCAAAATTGTTGCTGCCACTGGTATTTCATAAGCTCTGTTCACACAGTTACCAAACTTCATAAATTTCATCCATTCAAAATGAAAATATTGCAAGAGTTAACCGAAGACGATTTCGATAGGCGAGTTTAGTTTTGTGAAAAAATGACTGAAGCGATTAATGATAATACTATTCATGTAAAGAATATCTGCTTCAGCGATGAATGCACATTTTATCTAAATGGATTTGTTAATAAGCATAACTGTAGATATTGGAGCAATGAAAATCCTTATGCATTTGTAGAAGGGCATACCCAGTACCCTCAAAAAATTAATGTATGGGCAGGCATTTTAGGAAATAAAGTGATTGGGCCATTATTTATTAACGGAAATTTAAATGGAGACATTTATTTGGATATGTTGGAAATTACCATCAATCCGCTTATCACTGAATCAATTGAAAACCAAATCGATGATGATGGAAACCCTATACTTGATGAGGCTGAAATATATTTCCAGCAAGACGGCGCTCCTCCTCACTATGTTCTTCCCGTTCGGCAATGGCTAGACGATGAGTTTCCAGATAAATGGATAGAGCGAAGGGGGCCTATAGCCTGCTAGATCTCCTGATATAACGCCGTTAGACTTTTTTCTATGGGGTCATTTGAAATCTATTGTGTTTACTCCCCAACCTCAAAGTTTGGATGAACTTCGTCAACGCATTATCGACAGCTGCCATGATATCCCACAACATGTTTTTGAAAATGTCCGTCAGGAATTTGAACATCGCCTATATCATTGTTTGGCCAAAAACGGGCAACATTTTGAACACTTATTGAAATAAAAACCGATATTTTCATGTTTTTGTTTTCTATCTGAACAAATTAAGATAAACAAAGATTTTCCTAATTTTCGAAAACGAATCGACCGATTTAAAAAAATCAAACGTCAAAATAAAAGACTTTGAAAGACCTTTTAAACAAGCTATTACTCGATACCCCTTGCCATTTAAAATTTTTAAGGGGATGACTCTGGGGGGCAGAAGGTGAAAGGGGGTGAAGTAATTTTAGGTTAGAAAGTTGTCCCCCTTAACAAACCTTTTGACGTATTTCGGCGTTTTTTTTAACAGTGGTTTTCGATAAATCCGTGGTGGGAAGTTTCCAAATGAACGTCCTGTATATTGTTGTCATTAGAAATAGTTTTTTTAAAATAATAAATAGCTTTCCACTGCTTTTTACAATTATTATCTGCACTTTTCCAATTATCTTGAAGAATTTATTTTTGAGTAAATTTATTTATAAATTGTTAAATTTATTTTGTTTACCAATCTTTTTTGTTTTTTTAAACTCACTTTCTAGAACTGAATTTTCAGGATATTTTTTAATTTTTTTGTATAACATATCTCTTTTTTTAATTAAACCTGTAAGTTTTGGAATTACCCAATTATTGTTTATGTGGCACTTAATTTTTGTAATGCGTGTTGAGTTCTTTTTTGCTCTTGCTCAATTAAATCCATTAGCTGTTGAAAAGTATATTGGCTTATAAAACATGTCTGCAAATTTTTCCGAAAATTTTTGTTTTTATTATAAATATATGTCTTAGGTTTAGTTTGTGCAATATTTTCCACAAATTCAACAAGTAATATTTCATGATAAGAAAGCGAAGAATCATTAACCTGAACTTTACATCTCTGTTCAATTGATGATGAATAGAGATCACACGAGTTGCATTTGCTGAATCTAGTTAATTTACTATACTAAAACCATTTAATGTTAATAAATTACCATGATTTTTGGAAACAGCATAATTTCTATCCAATAAATTAATGTTAAAATACCCTACGATAAGGTGATTTTTGGATGTGAATTTAATTTATATGCATTCTAAATCTTTGGAAAACTCATTGTATTCATATAAAGGCGGTTTATATACAGTGCGAACGTAAAGGTTGGAATAAATTCATTTAAAATTCAGGGGTATGTTCAAAAAAAAAACGCTCGGACATGTCGATTTTTATTTTTAACTGCGGGTTTTCTTACTATAATTTTATGTATACAGGGTGGCCCAAAAATAAGTTACGGTCATCAACGTAATTTTTTTAAATGTAAACACCTATTTTTTATTTTAGATTTAGGTTCTACATCAAATTCTAAGTACATTTCATGTACCATGTCCTATACCTAAACTCGACCGTTGACGATTGAACACAATAAAAGGCTATTTTTGGAAGAGTTATTTATATCAAGCAAGAATACATAAAAATATTTTAATTAATTTATTAAGTGTTGAAAATGGCTGCCACGAACCTCTTGGCAATATCCCAGTCGATGCTGAAATTCTTGTAAAACGTTATCGATAACAGAAGGTTCTATCAATCTTATTTCTTCCGTTATTCTAATTTTTAAGTCTTCAATGTTGTTTGGCCGATTAACATAAACTTTGGACTTAAGATACCCCCACAAAAAAAAATCTAAAGGAGTCAGATCCGGCGATCTGGCCGGCCATTCAATTGCACCCCTCCGACCAATCCAACGTCCAGGGAAAACGGTATCCAGGTACTGGCGCACGGGACGAGTGTAATGGGCTGGAGCTCTGAATTCTCGGCATGCGTGAACTGTCTGGAAACCATTAATGCCATAATACTTAGTCTCATTTGGATATAACCAGGTTTCTGTTAGAAGAAATTTTACTAAGTTGGTCACAGCTTATTTCGTCGAATTCATTAGGAACGCTTTGATAGTCCATATTTTTGATATTTAACAGATGCTTTCTGGTTTTCAGTTTTTTAGGTCCTCTTGATTATTAATCATAAGAACTCTCGTCAACATATAAAGATTCGTCTTTTCTTAAAAGAATTTGTCCATTGTTGATCCACAAAAATGTATAGTTGGTCTCTTTTCAATAGCCCTTTGCATCTTTAAATAGGTGAATATTAATTTTGTCCAGATCATCGTTAATATAGATTGGAGTTGGTGAATCCCGTATGCCAAGTGAGCTGTGGTAATTTTTTTTTGTTTTTTGAGCCTGCAACTATGCGTTTTATTTCCATATTTGGATCCTCTATTAGGTATTTAACTATTGATTTATTTAAAATTGCCTCCTTATTCACCATTATATCATGAAATGTTTTTTTAGCATTTATTTCAGCAGGTTATTTCGAAGACAAATATAACATTTATTTTCAGTTTAGTGTTAATATATGTTTGTATAATTCGACTATCAGAATTATCTGGAGGCGTATCTAAGGTTCGTCATAGAACTATTAAATGTCGACGCTTACCCTTTCATCTCTAATACATATCAGCTGACTGCGTATGGATTCTTGCGCACGAATCAACATCCCTTGCTCGTATTTCAGTAAGAATTTATATCCTGAAATGGACAGGGTTCTGAAGCGGGTCGGCCTTACGAAAAGAACACAACTCGATAATGAAACACGTTTGACAACCGATGAAAACGTAAAAATCCGTCGGCGAAGAAGATCTAAATCGCGAAGGAGATATCAGAGTAACACCGAAATTAACAAAAAGTCTCGGGGATTGTTTAATATTGATTGGGATGTTGTAAAAGACTGTAAATCCTGCAAGTCAAAAGCTATAACAAGGCGATTTTGCAGCAAAAAAGTTGACAACGAATTGTACAGATCGAATAGCTTTAAATTTGAGAGGTTTATACGAAATGGCGAGGACTTATCACCTATTAAACGAAAAGTAAGTAACTAGTAAGTTGACTTAATAAATGTTTTGGAGATTCGCCAATGTTTATATGTACATATGTACATGTTTATATGTACCAAGTCAAACAGCGTTAGAGCAACAAAACATTGTTTCTTTGTGAAAAAACCTTTTTTATGTAAACGCGGGAGGTAGTAGGATAGATTTTTTCTTTATACAGTATATCCCTACAATCCTTACCGAAACACAAGATTTTTTTTTTAAATATGATAGATACATTATGTTGTACCACTACTTATTTTGAAATTTTGTCAATCATTAAAATTATGCATTTTTTCGTACCTTGATAATATTCTTAATATAACATCCTTATCGAGAAAAAGACCATTTATAAAAATAATAATAATCGTAAATAAAATAAAATACAAAATTCTACAAATAGATAATATACCTATATACAGGGTGAGGACTCTAACAGGATTAAATTCTCTCCCAGACAATAGAAGGAAAGCTCTTTTAAAAAGGAGATTGATGGTGTACTTTTCTTTTTTAAACAAATTAACCCTTGACTTTAAATTGAATAAAAACTGTTTAGAGGTATCAAAATTAAAAAGAAAATATCCCGACGATAAATGTATATTTTTTTTTATCTTGAAAAAGTGATTAATCGCTAAAAAATGACCTGAATCATCCCACAAGAGGTCAGGTCAGGTCAGGATTTCGCCCATATATTTTTTTGAAGTGTAATGTTATGATACCTCTTGTGCCACCTTGTACAAATGCTAGTTTAAAATGGAAGTTGATGGCACATCTTGTTTATCATTAATTTATTAAAGAATAAAATTCCTTTTTAATTGCTTAAATTAAATTAAAACATTTCTGGTACTGCTACTGTTTAAGTTTTAAAAGATGATACAGGGCCGTTACTAGGGTATATGCCGCCCGGGTGCGAACAAAATTTTGCCTCCCCTCCTTTACCCCACCGAATCCGGCCTTTGATAAACATTTGTAAATAAATAACTTGAAATAATTTAACATTAAAAAAAACAACATTTTAGAAATATAAACACTTTATTTTATATTAAATCATAATTTTATTTACAATTTATTTGTAATGTAATGTATTTACAAATAAGTTGTAATTAAATACATACATACATATTATTTACATACGCAACATGCACTTTATAATATGTATATGTATACATAAAGGGGCAGGTAGCTAACATATCCAATGATTATATAAAGTTTGCTTTTCTCGCTTTTTTTAATGCAAATGTTTTAACAATGTTAGACACATCTATATTTTCTGCAATTTCTTTTTCAATACTAATTATTGATAAGTCAGAAAGCCTCTCTTGACCCATTGTGGATCGTAAATAATTTTTTATTATTTTGACTTTAGAAAAGCTTCTTTCTCCACTAGCTACTGTGACAGATAATGTTAAGAAAATTCTAATGGAAATTACTAAATTGGGAAAAACATAGATGAGGTTATTTAAAAATAGGTAGGTAAGAACATTTAAGACATTCATTTCAGGGGAAATATAGGGTGCAACATTATCAATTTCATCAGATAAATCTTGAGCTAAAATATCTTTTTAATTTTTTGATGGATCATATATAATTTTCTCAAGAGCTTCACATTTTGCAAACCTAATTGATTTTTCTGTTTGGAGAAAGCTATGTAGGTTTTAGGGAAAATTAAACAACGTATCATGTTGCTTTATTTGCTCGAATCTTTTTTCCAATTTTAATATTGTAGTATCTAATCTAACAAAATAAAAATTAATTTTAAACTGATCAACTGGATTTTTAGGGGCCTCGTCTACACACTCATAGTCAAATAAACGCTTTTTTGTTCGGGGTCTAACAATATTAATCGGAGGAAACGAAGGGTCGCAATCAATATCTTCGGCAACTTTTTTGGCCTCCTCTAAAATATCAGCGAAACCTTCATCTGATCTAATACTAGATATATATGTTTTAGCCTGTTTTAAGATTAAAATAATATTAGGTAGGGCAACATCGGATTCCATCACTTTACTTGCAATATTAATTTTTGTTAACACATTATACCATATAATAATGGAACAAATAAATTTAAACTACTTAATTTTTAAGAGTAATGAATTAGCCATAGTTTTGGTATCGGAGTTATTATCAGAGTAAAGTGCAAATAAAGCGTCATATATTTTTCCTAAATTATGTCTAAGAACTTTCAGAGCATCTATTCTGCTTTCCCATCTAGTACTAGAAAGAGGTTTTAGTGTTAACGTTGGGATTTCATCTTTTAAAACTTGCCAACGTTTAGTTGATGCGGAGAAAAAAACGTAAAGTTCCTGCACAATAGCAAAGAAACTTGTAATTTCTAAAGATGCTTTTGCAGCGTCATTAACAACTAAATTTAAGCACGCTATGGGCTGCACAAGGCACGTAAAAAGCTCTAGGGTTCAATTCAATAATTTTTTTTTGTAAACCATTATTGCGACCCTTCATATTCGCTCTATTATCATATCCCTGACCCCTTAAATCGCCTAAACAAATGTTGTGAGTCTCCAAAAAATCCAATAAAACATTAGTTAAGCCTTGTCCTGTCAAATCTGATATTGAAATGAATCCCAAAAAATGCTCTCTAATTTCGATTTGCTTTGATGTATTATTTAATAAAACAAACCTTATTACAATAGTTAGTTGGTCTTGATGACTCACGTCAGGAGTCGTATCCAAAATTATTGAAAAATATTTACTAGCATTTAACATAGATATAATGTCATATCTTATTTGCTCTCCCAGAAGGAAAATTAATTCATTTTGAATATGAACACCTAAATAATGAGGCATATTTGATGGAGTTCTTTTAATCCTGTTAATGTGATCGCATATTGTTTCATTAAAATTGGCAATTGTTTCGATTAATTTTAAAAAGTTTCTGTTTTGTTGCTCGTATATCTTGTTATTTTCACCTCTAAAACTCAAATTTTGACCGGCTAAAAACTTGACAACATAAATTATAATTTTCAAAACAGAAACCCATCTATCTTTTTTCATGTTTATTAATTTCTCGTTTAGTGAATCAGTTGTCGTTTTAGAAGAAATTGATTGTTTTAAATCAAGTCAAGATTTTGTATTACAAATATGCCCCTTTGACTTTTCATGTCTTTCTATAAGTTGACTTAAATGTCTCCAATCGTTATAACCCTCAACCAAACCACTACCACCAGAAAAAGTTTTAAATATTTTGCAAGGAAAATAATATACACAATCTTTTCATTTAAAATATACTAGCCAAACCCTCGGAATTATTTCTCCTTTACAATTTTTTTTTTATAATAAATAGATGAGAATCCTCTATTGTCTTTATTTAAAGGAAACGTCATATCAGCCTCCGTTAGTTGCGTAGGTCCTAACTCTATCAGAGTTAATTTAATTTTATCCAATAAAACATTTGGCCAATAGCCAGGATCCTTATAGACATTAATATTTTCAAAGCTGCTTGTTCTGCTAATAAAACATCACCTTCCACTATAGTTTTGGTATTCGATGATTTCTCCTTCTCTTCTCCGCTATTGACCATTATACATATATTCTCCGTCACATTTTCATCTCGGGCTTGGGAACTTGATTGGAAACTGGTTTGTCATGTGATCTTGTTGGGATTAAAAATTCTTGGAGAGAACTGCAAGCCTTTTTAGTTAATTCTTCTTTTTCACGCTTTCGTTTTCTGTACTGTGCTCCAGAAAGCTTTTTTCGATTATCAGACATCTATAATAAAACAAATCCAAAATTAAAATAAATCCAAGTTATCCTATATTTTGCCTGAATGAATAAAGAGATATATTTTTAACGTTTCAAATAAAAAAAATAAATATTAAGATTAAATGCTACTTTTTTATTAAGCAAATAACTAATATTTGAAAGGTGAGTAGCCAAACGGAATTAGTGGATGAGTGCGACTACTGGCTATTCATAACGCATATAATTTTTTCATTTTTTCCTCAAGTTCAAAATTAATTATTTTGTTTTTAGTTATTATATTATTTAACTCTAAATAAGTCAACATTACTTTTTATAATAAAATTAATTGTGCTAACAAAAATTTTAAAAATCTCAAGAGTAAAAAAATTGGGAGATTTTTAATAGGAGTAATAGGTATCTAAAAAAGGAAAAAAAAACTCCTTAAATTTCAGGAAGAATAAAAAAATATTATGCATTATAAATAGGCAGTAGGTTCAATCATCCACCATTTCCGTTTGGCTACCCATTTTCCAAACATCCTATATATTTCAAAAATATAAAAACGATATTTAAATTTTATATGACAGCTCAAAAAAAAATGTAATCAAATTAACGTATGTGTAGAGATACTTACCTTTTTAATTTTTACTGTCTGTTTTACCACAATATTAAACAAAAGCTTTTAATAACGTTGCGATTTACACGACTACAGGCTACAGGCTTAAAATTTAAAATGAAACAAGTGCACGCACTGCACGCATTTATATGCCTTGACCACAGACAAGTATTTTCCTGAAAAATCTTCGTCGCGGCATATTTTTTCCAACTCGTTGCGACCTGAAGCGGACTGAACCGTATATCTAGGTATACCTATTAAATTTGAATCGGAAATATAACTAATAATATTTAGAATGTTATAAAGTAACTTTAATACATTAATTAATAATTAATAATATTTACATATATATAATATTTTAAAATAATATGTGTATAATAGTTTTTGAAACAAATTATTAAATTTTAAAACTATTTATTCAAAAAATATTTATTTAGTTTTTTTTGACCTGCCGCCCGGGTGCCCCGCACCCCCTTCACCCCCGGGTCGGAACGGCCCTGGGATGATATAATGAATGTGTACATTTTTTGTAAAAAAAACTATTTATTACTTAAGCAACTATTCAAAACGAAAACCATTTATTGCGAAAGCCCTAAATGATGATAAAATTCTGTTTGTAAACTTCTTAAAACATTCAACGTAATTAATTAAATTTCGTTTCCGATCTTCCATTTTAGTTCTTCAATATTTCTGGGTCTTGTAACATATATTTTACCTTTAAAATAACCCCAAAGGTAAAAATGTAATGGAGTAAGATCAGGTGACCTTGCTGGATATTCGTTTGTCCGTCTCCGTCCAATCCATATAATGCAGAAAAAATTAATATGAAATTATCGTACATTATCATCACCATGAGGAGATCGTAGGGTCAGCTTGCTAAAAGTAGATTTTTTCTTTAAAATTTCCATTTTTAGTAGGAAATAATTGTTATTTCTGGTACCAATGTATTTTATAAAAATCAAGATATCTGTCACCAGGTATTATCAAAAAATATTGCGCCAATAATTCGACCTCGAGTAAATCCAGTCCACACATTAGTTAGCTTAATGTGTATGCTGCTCGACCACCTACTGGATTTGTTTCGGCATAGTACGGACAATTGTGCCAGTTTACTTAAAAAGAAAAGCTATATGGTACATATTTGCAAAGACCACATAATAAAATTGTCTTGCAGGAGTGATAGGTTATTCTTCATAACTGACTAGGATATCCAATTTTGTATCCTCGGTTACCCATGGTTGTTTTTGTCTAGGGATACTTCTTACATTTCCATGACTTCTGACTTGCTTCTCTATTTTTCTCACAGTACTTTGACTCAGTAGGGACAAACCAGAATGAGTCTCTTAAAATAGCGTCACAAATTCATATTGAGTTTGCATCCGGTTTCCAAACCTAATAATCATTAGGATTTCGGTTTTTAAACTTTTTGTTAAGTACGGCATTTTGGCGTGAATAAATACTGGGTACTTACTTTACCAAAGAACACTTTTCTGATAATACCTACGCATTCTTTAATTCGATTTACCTCACAAGAACCTTATTTATCTGGGTCTTTTTTATTAAACAAAAATTTGAATTAATGTATTCATTTAAAGGCTATCATATACGGTCGCATCTACATAATTTTGGGGAAATTTATCGTCATTTTATAGTGATTAATCACCTTCTCCAGATATGCAAAATACGCATCTCACGTGGATTTATTTTGTTTTTTATTTTCATAGACCTCCAAACAATTTTTTCAATTTAAAGTCAAGGGTTAATTTATTTTAAAATAAAGTGTATACCATCAATTTTCTTTTTAAAAGAGCTTTCCAACAAGGTGCCACAAATAGCATCATCCCATTTTAAAAAATTAACTAGGGTTAATTCAACCTTTCGGAGGGGTTGAAAAGGAGTTTTTAATACATTTTTAAAGGCAATAAAAATGTAAGTAGGCTTTTTTTGCGTTTTTCGAAAATGTTTTTTTTTTTAAACTCTAGCGAATTTATTCCAGTTAGAGTCCCCCCTATATACAGAATGTTTCATTGGGAAGGGGATATATTTTAAATGAAAATCAAGGTTTTACAGGAAATTCCAAGAATCCCACAATTTATATATATCTCTATATATCCCTTTTATAACCAAAATATAGGGTAATTTAGCAAAAATGCTATTTGTTAAATTCACCTATAACATTTGAACAAACGTATAGAGCCCTACCTAAAATTTAGATTATGAAAATGAAGAAAATCCTTGTCAGGTTTTGGTGAAATTTTTAGAGTTATATAATACCCTGAACAAGTATTAGTTTTTAGATTTAAAACTTTAGATATAGTTAATAATAATCCAAAAATCAGCATCAGAAGAGTAAGGTCAGTTGGTGACGAAATTCGAAGAATATTTCCACAGATGAGGCTAAGTTAAGGGGCGGTGGACTTGACCGAAATGGAGTGTACTGTAGCGTTTTAACTGTTCGTTTAGGTATTAATTAATATTGTACTTGATGCACGTAAATAGTCAATTAACTTATTACACAGGAACACACTAAAGACAATGACTTTAGACTACTTAATCTATTTCGATTTAACAGTGGTGCCAATATTCAGACTTAAACTGGCTTCCTAGCGGCGAGGGTTCCTTATATTAGCTAGACCATTGTTCCAAAATATTTAATAACCTTCCACGTGTATCATGAAATGGCGCGCGATGTGCCCGCCGCACGTCTTTACCTTTGAGAATAACTAAACTGCACACTTTATAGCGAAGATATTAGGAGACAGGAACAGGTTTATCACCGAATAGAGAATATTTGTAATGAATTGTGGAATAACCTTTTTTCGACTTTCAAAAGTTGGTAAAAAATAGTGCTTCGAGTACCAGGAAATGCAAAATGATGAACATTTCAAGCAGTTGTTGTTGGGTTATCCAATATTTAAATAAGTAAAGTATAAGTAGTTATTATAATTATGCACCTCATCATTATTAGTTTTTGTTTGTTTTATCTCTTCTATTACTTGAAAAAAAGGATTTAGGATCAAAGTATGATCCTAAAACAAGCTATATTTTTTTTGACAATTAGGCATACATCTGCCTAACTTTATAGTCGGTATTTTTATCCTATCAAATAAGTGGTAAATGTAAATATTCCTGATTTATTTTACGCCCTTAAGACTTAACCTTAGATGAAAGTTTATTACGGAAAAATGGGATTTAGATACGCAGTCACAAGCCGTTGCGAGCTCATTTATACTGGTGCTTACATAGTGTATATGTAAATATTTTTAATCGGAAGATTTAAGAGATAAACAGTATGAAATGAGCCGCTCAGAGGAAAAGTGGTATGTGTCAGTATTTTTTAATTTTTGAGTTATATCATTAATTATGTTTCTACTGGTCTAATATATTCAGTCGAAAACTGGTATAAGTCAAAATTTTAACTTAGCTAAGATAAGAGCTTCCTAACGTTATTCCTCTCAACATAATGGATTCGTTCGCTGGAATAGTGGTATAAGTCAAGGCGCCACGCTGTTCCGATGTCGCGCCAGGTCCTATTAAACTCGCTTTTTCTTGTTTAGTCAGGTTCTTTTAGTGTTATGGTACTTAGTGTGTAGATCAGTTACTGTAGCTAAGAAAAAAGATATGATAGAACTTCTTCAGTGGATTCCCCCGATTCAGCATCAGTTCTTCCTGGACTTACTGACAAAAGAAGATGCTGTTGACAGTGGTCCATTATCCGATTCTGATGAAGATTAATTTGTTTAATAACTTGTTCTTACTCTCCTTACTGTAAGTTTAGTATGTAAGATAAGTAGTAGTAATGTTTTGCTCTTTAAGCTCTATATTTTTTGAACACTTTTATCAGTAATAGATATCATAGTAAACATACTACAGCTATTAATTTTCTTTGGTTCATCAGTTTTGTGAAATTTGGTTAACTTTTACGAGGAAAAGTGATATAACTTTCCAAGTTATAGCACTTTTCCGCTATGTTTTTGAAAAAAACTTACTGGAAGAATAACATTGGGCGGCAAAAATGTAATTAATGGGCGCAATCAGTAAAAATGTTTACCATATGAAATTTTAGTACAGGGTTATTATCAATATGTACAAAAAAGTAAAGAATATGTTACTGTGATTTTTTAATTCATTCAGATGCAAAATATCAATTTTCTAAATTTCTACTTTAAGGGAATTAGACCACTTTTCCGCTGAACGGCTCAAATATTAATAAATTGTGTTTTAAAAAAAAATTATTTCAATATGCCATTAAAAAGTAAAAATTCAAAAAAAATTTTAACATTATGTTACTGCAAGCAGAAGCAGTGACTGAAGCATTTCTTTGAAAAACGTAATATTAAGTTTAATTTTTTTTCATTTATCTTTCTTTTTCTAAATAGTAACCGGCATGATTCTTTTGGTGATACTGATGATTTTTAGTTACTTTTACCAACCGAAAAGATGGTTCTTATATTAAAGGCATTTCACAAAATGTTCGTACTAGCTATAAAGGATGTTACTCACCCTCACCCACATAAAAGGTTGGAGTAATGAGACTTTTCAGGGAACGTAGAAGCCAAGGCAAAGGACCACGTTTTATTATAGTTCATGCAGTTGAAGAAAATGGTTCTGTTTCTAATGCAGATACAAGGCGGAAAATTACTAGCACAAAAGTGGGTAAGGAAAAATCTCATTCCAAATTTAAAATGAAAATAAACATGACATGTTTATTGATAACGCCACATACCCCAATAAACAAATAGATAAGGCACCAAGCTACTTGTCAAGGAAAGCAGAAACGCAAGATTATCTACGAGTGAAAGGAATACCTTATGATGAAAGTATGTTAAAGCCGCAAATTTACAATATTATAAAAGTCCATAAACCAAAGTATAAAAGATATGAAATTGATGAACTGAATAAGCTAATATTAAAAGAATATGCGGCCAAGAAAATTGTGAAGAATTTTTCAAAGAATTCCTTGAAGAAAAGTATAAAAGTCTCGGTGTGAGAGGGCTAAACGGTTTAAATTTTTTTTTAAGAAGGAACACAAAATAGATACAGTTGTGCAAGAACTAATAATTAATTATTTATATAAAAAGGATAGTGATACTGAAGCCAAAGAAGAGCCGAATTATCTGGAATAGAAGGACTAAATAAAGATGATGAAGTACAAAGCCTGACCGTTGACGACAAAACCTACGCTAAGTTAAAAATGTCCATGTATATATGTTATATCACTTTCTTTAGACAAAAAATAATAAAATTGTATATTAGTACATTTTTAAGTTTTATTTTTAAGTACATTATTTGTAAAGGTTTTTAGTGTCCTATAACTGGAACCAATGCAAATCACAATATTACTGAATAAATAATATTCACATTTTAACTTACCACCACAAAATATAAAAAGACTAAAGTAAAACTTCTTTAGCTCAATTCATAGGTATATATCATATATGTATGTATATACTCTCTCTTGCTCCTACAGTAATATACGAACCGTAACTATCTCTTTTTCTATCTCCACTAACTGATATCTCCTTCTCAACTACCGTTCGTCGCCCGATCACACTTTTAGTAACTCATTCGCTAGCTTACTTCCCCTCAAGCGTGCATAAAGAAGTTTGACTTCAATAATAATAATAGTGGTAAATTCTTATACATATTTTTTTAAATTAAGAAAATAATCTCTTAATCATCAGCTCATTTTTTCCGAATGTAAACGCAGCACAAGATCGCAACTTATTAGCTTTGTTCGCAGAAACAAATTTGGAACTAAAACTGAACATAGATTAATACTTCTTAACTAGGAATCTAAAGACCATAAGAGTCAATAGAACACTGAACGCAGATTGACGCTTACGCCCTCTAAATGTCAGGGAGTAGTACTAACCGGAAGTGAAAATGGGTTTGTAAAGTCATAACAGCGGGTAATTTAGAAATCGATTATGGCGGCAAATTTGAATTTCGCTCTACTATACCCTGCGCTTAAAATGAGTCGAAAATATGTGGTTCTTTTGGAAATTATAGTAGGCAGATTGGAAAAGTGTTAAGTCGGGACTTTTTTTGTTTCTAGAAAAAGTCCTCGATTTGTCACTTTGTCTATTTGCGTACTATAATTTTTGAAATACCCATACATTTCATACCAGATAAATAGGTCTGGGTCTCAGAAATCAAACAAGAAATATTCACTAAATGTATAACTATATTATAAAGAGAGATTACAGCAAAAAATTCACAAGTTATACAATAAAAATTAACAGTTGTACACCCTTGTTAAAACATTAAATAAAATATAAAACTTGTTTTTAAGTCTGTAGTGTATAAACTTAATTTAATTAAGAACTTTATGGTATAAAGAACAAACTTTGTGAGTTAGGATTTATTAAGGATTAGTTTTCAAGGTTTTAAAAATCAATAAAAAAATTTAAAAATCACCCAGAAATTACTGCATACACAATTCACCAGTAATGTTCCTTAGTAAATATTATAAATTAAATAACTACCAACAATGCAAGAAGCAACAAGTAAAACTTATACTGGCAGAAACAAATGTTAAACTATTCATAAATGTATTACTATATTTTAGAGATTATAAAAAAAATCACAATTTATACAATCAAAATTACTAGTTTTACATGCTTGTTAGAATATTAAATAAAATATAATGATTCTTAAAAATTCCATAATGTATAAACTTGCAACATAATTTAATTAGGAACTTTGTTGTATAAAGAGCAAAGTTTGCAAAATAGAGTTTATACAGAGTGTGGCCTATTAAAAAACCAGACAATCTGTGTCATTTGCTGTCCACAGATTTAACATGACAGCTTCTTCTTAAAATCTCACTTTTGTTGTTTATATTTGAACTTAATTTAGTAATTTTTACAAAAAAAGTTTATTGCCATAACGATTTATGCAAATGCCATGTCGTGAATGTCTATATTTGATTCAAAGATTTTACTCTTCATATATCAGTTCTTTTACAGCAATATAATTGATTGCAGTTTTTAGAAATTTTCCTGTATTCCACATATCAGCATACCCAAATGAAAACTAATCATAGCTGACACACAATACCCTGAACTAAACTACTGGACAAACTGTGCGAAATATTAAAACAGATCAATTTTGTTAAGATTTTTCTCCAAATTTGGTTAATGAAAGTTAGTTTTCCAGCAGAAGTAAAAAAGAAAAGCTGTGCAAGCTAAAGAACTATGAAAAATGGCCGTATTTTATATGACATAATTTGATACTTGACAGTCCGTGCAGCCTCGGTAAAAGCGGTAGTTTACGTAGTTTTGCATTCTTAGTGCCATCTAAATGTCGAGGAGTAGAAGCTTTTTAGTGTTCCGTAAATCTCCCAAACTTTCAAGGCCCTGAAACAGAACCCTTCAGAAAGACAATTCTGGTGCCTGTCTACTTATATACCGATTCCAGATTTTTATACCCGGACCGAGGTGAATTTCAGTCGAAATTCTCCAACACCTGGCTGTTTAACTTAACCTAAATTTACCAGGGCCTTGAAAGCTTGGGAGATTTATGGAGCACTAAAAAGCTACAAAAAATACAACAAAGTTCCTAATTAAATTAAGTTAAAAGTTTATACATTAGAGAATTTGGAAGAATTTTTATATTGTATTAAATATTTTAACCAGCATGTACAACTGTTTATTTTGATTGTATAAATTGTGAACTTTTTTTATAATCCTTTTCTTAATATAGTAATACATTTATGAATATTTAAACGTTTGTTTCTGCTGCTGTAATTGTTACTGGTTGCTTCTTGCATTGTTGATAGTTATTTAAGTTATGATATTTAGTAAGGACCATTACTGCTGAATTGACTATGCAGTAATTTCTTGGTGATTTTATTAAATTTTTATAGACTTTTATACTATAACCTTTTGTAACCTTTGTAACCTAAATAAATCCTAACTTACCAAGTTTGTTATGCATACAACAAAGTCCCTAATTAGTTTTAATAGTTATTTAATTAAGTTATTATAGAATTAGGAAGAATTTTTTTTAAGAAGAAGAGCGAAATTCAAATTTTGCCCCATAATCGGATTTTAAATTACCCACTGTTATGACATTACAAACTCATTTTCACTTCCGGTTAGTACTACTCTTCGACATACAGAGAGCGCAACAGTCAATCGGCTTTCATTGTTCTATTATAAGAGTTTCCTATCTAAGAATTATTAATCTATGAACTTTACCGTTTTACGATTTTATTTATTTATTTATTTACTTATACATGGGCAAAGGAAATACAGAGAATCATTAAGTAACAATGATTAATAATATCTAACCTATGCTTACCAAAACCTTACCCAGGAATTTGTTATAAGTTTCAAAAAGGCTAATATCATGATGTTGATTTGCTAGTCTAATGGTTCTAGTAAGGAAATTATTAAGACCATAATGGTTATTACGGTGGGTTGGGTAATAAAAGGTATCAGTGGCTCTAGTTATTCTTAGTAGAGCATGAATATTGATTTTTTGAAATAGCTCTGAAGGTCCAGATTTCCCATATAGGATATTGTAAAAAGTAATAAGATAACTCTTCTTATGGCGGACAGTAATGGAAGCCATATGTAGCATATCAAGTATATCCGCATCATTGTAATTATCCAAGATATTCAATGTATATGAAATTTGTGTTTAATTAGTTCCAGAGCATCAATATGTATCCCATATTATAAAGGAGACCACACAGGAGGCATAGTCCAGATTAGGACGGACCAGAGCACAGTAGAGTATTTTTAAAGTGGCAATACTTATGAACTCTTGAGTGGATCTCCCAAAAAAAACAAGCATCGGAAAACCTTTATTGATAACACTATCTAAGTAATAAAAAAACTGCAAGTTTGTAATAAAAGTGACACCCAAATCTTTAAAAAGAGGAGCACCTTTAAGCGTATAGCGACCGATCGTGTAGTCGAAATTAATAGTATTTCTAGAACAAGAAAAGGTTTTTTTTACATTTAGCTGGATTAACTTTCATACCATTTTCTTCACATGATTATTATTATTTACAATAAATTATTTAGATCATATTGTAATTTGTCAGAATCATCAGGGGAATCGATAATACAGCTTCAAGGCAGATCATCGGCAAAGAACGAAAATAGGCAGCTAGTGAAGCATTCATCTATATCATTAATAAAAATATTTAAAAGAAGTGGCCTGAGATGAGAACCTTGAGGCACAAGAGATGGAATCTGAATGGTTTTAGAAAGAAAATGACCAATTTTACCAACCAGTCCACGATCAGATAATTAGCTCTTGAAAAAAAGTTCTAGTTTTCTTTTTGTTACTGTAAGTAAAAAAAACAAATCTTTATTTTTATTATTCGTAAATCATCAAGTCTCTCATATTTTAACGCAATCAAGTGTATTATAGTTATATTTAATTGAGTATCTACCAAGTAAGATACAATACTTAATCCTCTTACGCCACTGGGTTAGCCGGTCGAGATTGGTCATTTGTATCTAATTCATTGCATAGAATTTAAGATTGTCCTAAAATAGAGAAATCAGATTGTGTTGACAGCAGTGGCAGATATGATTTATAAATATGTTTAATATTACGGGCTTCTCCTATGATACCCAAGACTGAATATAAAATTCCCGAGACAAAATTTTTTTGCTGGACACATGTAATTTTCCTGATGTACTTCTGACTGAGCACTGGTTGAGGCCTAGTGAATGTTTTTTAATATCTGATTATGTTCCTATATCAAATTTTTGTCGTCAATAATCTATACATGGAGGAACCATGATCTTGGCTAGGCAAACAATTGAAACGATTTTTTGCAATATTGCTAAGTATGATAATCTTCTGTTAGAGAATGTTTTTGAATTCTTTTTTTCTTTTTGTAAGCGTTTTAATTTATATATTCTTTGTGTTTATAGGCCACCTACAGGAGATATTGCTATATTTCTGGACAAACTTGATTCTCTTTTATCCCAGTTGTCCCTACACTCTAAGGTTATATTGGCTGGTGACTTTAATATCAACTACACTGATGAAACCTTGCCACGTACTTCTCTTTTAAGTATTTTAAATTCGTACGACTTGAAAATGCACGTTCTTTCTCCCACACGAATAACTTCTTCATCTGCAACTACAATTGACTATTTCTGTACAAATTTTGATGACGTTTTATGCACAGTACTCCCATCTGGTATTTCCGACCATGAAGCTATTCTTGCCAAATATAAAATGCCATATAATACTGTATCATCTTCATCTCATTATATGGGCAGAATTTTCAGCAGGAGAAATTTCAATGCTTTTTCTGCTGCTACAGCTTCGGTAAATTGGAATGCACTTGAAACGGCTTCTGAACCACTTACTTTATTTTTTCAAGTTCTGTGCGATAAGATCAATCAGTGCTTTCCCAAAATGAGGCTTAAAACTAAGAAACGAAAACCATGGGTTACAAGAGGCCTTAGAATTTCTGCTAAAAACCTCAGTTTTTTGACTAAATTGTGCAAATATACCACAAATGAAAATATCCTTGTATATCATCAGAAATACCGTAGTCTGTACAGAAAGACAATTAAAGCAGCAAAATCTAATTATTATAGGGATCGCTTAAATATGTCATCAAATAGGCAAAGAGAGTGTTGGTCGATTATTAATGATTTTAGACATTGCCATAGAAAAGTATCGAAACCGGAGTTAAGACCTAACATTTTAAACGACTATTATTGTGATATACCTAATATCTTGCTCAAGGGCATTCGTAGTAACATTGATCCCTTACACTATCTTCAACAAGTGTCGGTTGAGCATTCATTTTTCTTTCATCCTGTCGAACTTACCGAAGTAAAAAATGAAATCAAACGCCTAAAAAACCATAAATCATCTGGAGCTGATGGGATATCTTCGAGGTTGTTACTCTTTTTGCCTGATTCAGCCTTAAATGCTTTAGTTTCTGCCATAAACAATTCTTTACATAATGGCATTTTTCCTTCATGTTTAAAAGAGGCAGTGGTTATCCCTCTTCATAAGGGTGGAGATTTGGATCAGCCTTGTAATTTCCGTCCCATTTCTATTTTGTCTACCCTCTCTAAGATAATTGAAAAACTTGCAAAAAGCAGAATTTTGTCCTTTTTTACATCATAATGGCATTTTGTCTGCAAATCAGTTTGGATTTCAAGCCGGTAAAGGGACTCATGATGCTGTTTTTAGCTTTTTGGAGAGCGTCTATGTGTCCTTGAATTCTGGAGAGTCATCGGCGGCAGTGTTTTGTGATGTATCCAAAGCATGTGACTGTGTGGATCATGGAATACTGTTATCTAAGCTCGATAAATATGGTTTTAGAGGTGTAGCGTTGCGATGGCTTGAGTCCTATCTATCAAATCGTACTCAGAAGGTTACAGTGTCTGGGCGTTTGTCTGCTTCTAGATCCCTAAAATGCAGCGTTCCCCAGGGTTCAGTGTTGGGACCACTGTTATTTTTACTGTATGTGGATGACTTGAGTTCATTGAAACTGCAGGGCAAGGTGGTTCAGTTTGTTGATGATACCACCATACTATGGAGCCATTCTGATTATATTAAGACTTGTATCCTTGAAGACCTTCAGATTTTATCAGGGTGGTGTGCTTCCAACAGGCTCGTGTTTAATGTAAGAAAGACGTCTATTATGGGGTTTAAGTGCGATGTTCAGGGTCTGATGTTTGACGAAAATTCCCTCTTGCAGAATAAAGAGTGCTGCAAGTTCCTAGGAATTACCATTGATGGTCGCCTTCGGTTTGAAGATCATATTTTACATTTAGCTGGGAAATTATCTTCTGGATGTTTTGCAGTAAGAATGGCAAAACAAGAGCTGGGAGGGGTGGTTGCACGTTCGTGTACTTTTCACTTATTGAATCTCATATTCGGTATGGCTTGCCTTTTTGGGGTTTAACCAATAAGGGGCTACTTAACATTATCTTTGTTATTCAAAAAAAAGCAGTTAGATACCTGTGTTCTGCTAAATTAAGAGATTCTTGCAAACCCCTCTTCATTTCTAAAAAAATCCTAACTCTTTTTTCACTCTTTATCTTAGAAACAGCTGCTCTTATTCACAAAATTCCCAAACTACCCTCTGACACTGGCCATTTGACTCGTCGTGATGAACGTCGTGACGTCTTCCTTTACCAAAAACTCATTAATTTACATAAGTAAAAAAATTTACAATCATGTTCCTCTATATGTTAGACATATATCGGATATTAAGAAATTTAAAAGAGAATTAAAGTCGCTTTTATTGGCTAAGGCATATTATAACCTGGATGACTTTTTTAATGATAGGTTTTAACCTTGGACATGTTGGAAAGTTTTTTTTTTCCTTTTTTCTTCTCTAGTTTTGTCAACAAGTTTACCTTTATTTAGTAATTGATTGTTTTATTTAGTTATCTTTAATTCAAGTATGTTCAAAAAGTTTTGTCTTCTATTGTTTAATTTTGTTCATTGTTTTATCAATTTTTGAAATTGTATTTTTGTTTTGTTTTTTTAGCTTGTAGGATGCTTGTACACAAGAATATTTTTACGTAATATAGCACATTTTCTTTCTTTCTTTCTTTCTTAATTCGTAATATTTGAGTTCCAATTATGAGTAATCTATAGTGAGTCTTGAGCCTAAAAGTGGAACACTAAAACCCTGAGTTTGGTCAGTAAAATACTATGATTCCGTGGTCAAAGACATAAAAAGAAGTCGGTGCATGTACCCGTCCACTCCCCTCCAAGACCCGAGGCAAAAAATCCGTAAACATCAGTAGGTTGATTTTCCTCGGTTGATTTTCTAGTCTGAAGTAAAAACTGCCACCAACTGCCCTTCAAGTGAAGTCCCAAGATAACCACATACAAAACTCCCATTTTTTTTTTGGTAATACACTAATAATATTAATTGCCTACCAATTATTACCTCCCGCTTTAAAAATAAGGTATTACAAAGCTACTCTTCCAGTTCTCTGGAAAATAACCTAGATAGTGATAAATTAAAAATATCAAAGAACAAATTCAATTCAATTAGATTTGTTCTTTGATATTCTTGGTAATTTTGATATATTTAAGGGTCAATTGGTCCCTCGGCCAATTTCCAAATTCTTGAACTCGCTGGTATAGAAATGTATGTAATAATACACACAATAGTTTTTCGCCCAGAAGATTTTGTCAAAATGTGTAAATAATCAAATGTGGATATTTTCAGCAGAAATCTCTTAAGGACCTTGATGGATCATTTAACGTGAAGCGTCAGGATCGCTAGGTGTTTTAGTTGTTTTGTATATTCTATTGTTGTAATATTAGTCGTTGGCATCAGTTACTGTGAGACTACCCATTGAAATCATTCTACTGTACATTTTATCGTTTTTCTTAAGGTTAATATTATAAATCTTATTAGGCATTGATAATAAATAGATCATTCTTTGAATGAAAAATAAATACTTCATTAATATGCGAAGAATTAATAAATACGAATCATATAAAAATCTAAGATCGTTAAGACGTAATAAGCATGATTAACACTTTCCTTAATTAACAAAAAAAGATTTAATTTGTATAAACGACATAAGTCATTTTTCAGATTACTAACTATTAAGCGAGGGATATGAGTGGTCTTTGACTTAATTCTTGTACTCGTTAACTTCCTTAAAACATGTTTCTCAAAAATAATTTGCTTGTGGTCGGTTTCGTTCACGAGCTTCTCGAAAATTTCTGAATGTTTATGAAGACCATACACAAAATGCATATCGACCCACTCTTAAATCGTAAATACATACACATTTTTTAAAAAAAGAATTACAGAAAAAACCTTAAACTTTAGCAAAGTAAAAACATAAAACCAAATTTTGTCACGTCGCACAAGGGTGGATCGTTTTAAAATGAAAGCACTGTATATGAAGTTTTTGACTTATTTTTAGCTACAGATGCGGCTGATAAAATATTGCTTAAATTTGGTAACTTTACACCCTGTACAAGAAACAACAATAGTTCCAATATTGAGCCTTGTGGTACACTGGTAGAAATAGGAGAAGCGGTTGAGTTTTTCTTAAAAATAACACTATTTTCTATTAGAAAGTTTCTCTATTTAAAAATTTTAACTGTATCAAAACCCTAGAGAAGTCATCAGTTTTTTTGCAGCAGCTGATTTCGTCCATTACTTTTAAGAAGGTTAATATGGTACCATCATCTCTCTAAATCCCAACCGTAACACAATTGGAGTGGAACACAAGGAGGTGCCTCCTTCCAAACTATAAAAAATAGGCCTTTTTCAACATTCACTATATAACACATTTATGTTAATACATTAGGCATACAATGCCCTGCATACGAACTGATAATTAGTCGCAGCATGCAGCATCTGATTTAAATAATAAAAAACATTTGCGTACCTCATCTCAAACTGTTCAACCTCTTCTAGCTTTTTCTTGACTTTACCTCTCCTAAATTTTTGATATTTTCATATTTTTGTCCGTTGTTTTCATTAAGTGGTTAAAACGAGATTAAAATGCATCTGTTCCTGGCAGTCCCTGAAATGATAAAGTGCTTATTTATGGAGATAATTATAAGACTGTCAGAGAAACGGCAAATATATTTTAGGAAAAGTATCCGGGCAAAAATTGTATTATTTAACATTATTATGCTTAATAAATAAAGAGAACGAATAAGAATTGTAGCTCTTTTAGAATGTTAAGAATTATATTTTATAAAAGCTGGTAGATAAAAGACCGTTGTTGTTCTTTTTATTCACGGAGAATTAAATATTTATATCATAGGTCTAGGTTGTGAGCATCATAAACTTAATTTTTTGGTAATGGTAACTGGGTGATTCCTTGGTAATATCTTTGTGCCGTTCCTTTATATATGTCCAAGCCCTGCCACTACTCCCTGCCTGTCATATGGGTCACGATGTCCTTAGAGTCGACTGTCGCAGCTACCATGTAGTACTATGTACTCCCTGGAGGGGAGGAGTTATTGCCTCTAAGTTTACCGTTCATATCGATCCTGTATTGCTTAGGCATACGAGGTATTGGACTCTTATCCAGTTGCACTCCAATTTTTGTTTTCTCAGTGCAGGGCTATCAAACGATAGCACCACATATTTTACAAACATATTTACCAATTCTCTGTTGTCAAGTTTACACGCATTTTCAAAAGAGGAAGTTTTCAGCTATATATCAACACATATCATAATAGTAATTTAACTTATTGATGTTAGATTTTGGATTAAAAATTAAAAGTAGAAATAGATAATAAGTGCAAAAATAACATCTTCAAAGCAAACAAAAATTATTAGCATTCTTATTCCTAAAACCGCTTCTAAAAAATTTGAAATGGCAACACAGGTAAAAGTTGATGTCATTTTGACAAACGGCTTTTTGTTTACATTCGGCATTTGTGAAGTTCTGCGTTTTTTCTTTAGTTTTTGGTTAAAAAAGGAAAAGTCATTTCAGTGTTTTTGTGAATTGTTATGATAGTAAAAACTTGTACCGTTTGTGCCGCACTATGGGAAAAAGGCGATTTAATCCGATCTTTTCACAAGTAAATACCTATATTGTCATAACACCATATCAAAGGAAAACCGTCGTCATAAACGTAGAATAATAAAAACTTATTAAGAAATCTATGAATATATAATTATCAAATATTTAATTTCTATAAAAATGCTTTTATTAAATTAGACCTTTACTCTAATGAAGTACGTTAAAGAAACGCATAAAGAGTTCATAAATGATAATATTGTTTATAATTTAAAGCATAATCTATTATTAATAAATATTTATCATGTAAATATTGTTTGACGACGTCACTGGTAAAGATTACTTGTGTCGGAATGGATAATACGCTCGAGCGGCGTTGCGATGTTGTCGTCTTTTTCTCTAATATACGTTATCGACATTCATTTAACTTTGAATGTTGACTGCTTTATAGAGGCTTATTTTATGAAAAAAATGCTTCATATTTTATTGAAGAATAATAATATTGTTTTGCGCCTTTCAAACTAGGTGAGCAGTTTTTATGATCTAAAGGCTGTTTTTTTTTGCCATTTTTACATAAGCATTTGGCATCATTGCATCAAAGATGTTGTCAGCAAACAAACTGCCCATGCTAATTCTAGCCTTCCAGTGTTCTAAGAGTAATAGTAATACAAGGCTTGGCATACACAAAAACAAAACAAATTTCTATCACCAATATGACGATAATATTTTCAACTAAGCAGAACCCGTATTGACTATGTAGTGCCTTTAATTGGGCAGGTATCTATGCCAGGTAGTATTCAATGACTCTTCTTTAAACCGGGAGTTATTTAAATAAAATTAATAATTATGTTTTCATGAAAATAGAAATATTATGTAATGATAACAGAAAGCAAAAAAAGTGATTCCTTGCCGACATGGGCACGAATATTGCTTTATTTTTCTTCCAAAATCAAAGGTACTAGAGCTGATTACACGAATTGGTTATTCGCTCCTATTCGTGATCGCGCCTCATGTTTTTTTTTCTTCTCTTTTTCTGGTTGCTTGCCTTATTTATTTCTTCTGCTTTCCATCTTACGGATTAATATAATTATTATATCTACAAGAAAACACAAAAAAGTATATAAAAATATTTGAAAGAAAGTGCAATCGCAGTGATAATTTCTTATTTTTTAAATTATCATCCTATGAGATGACTATTTGTTTAGCTTTGACTCTTCGATATTCCCGCCTATTGTCTATCTACATCTGAATAATCAATTCTTGAATGATAAGACTGGGTTGTCGGTCGTCAGTTAAAAATGGGCGAGAAGCAATCAGTATATATTTTGCGATTTATTTTAACGCTTGGTTGCAGTATATTGACCAAACGCCAAATTTAAAACCGTTTTAATATTATCGGTAGTGACTTCTCATATAGTATATAAGTATCAGTTCATAAATTTTTACGCCAGATGAAATACTAAAATCTCTACATAAAACACACCCGTTCTTTTAAATTCGAATTCAAAAACGATAGAAAATTGTCTTAATGTTAAATAAAATGAATACAGCAAACACTCATCAAAAAAAATCTTACCTGTACTTTCAATTTTATTATGCTTACAATTTAAATTTAATAGCTTCATTTATTTTTAGTCTTTGTTCGAAAGTAGCGAGAGGCTCTCCAAAGAACTGGTAAGTATAAACACTAATCATAATAAATCTAAACTCTATACTATGTCCTTACTATACTTTACGAAAAATGATATATGTTACCGTAATAGATTACACACTACTCAATTTTACTGGCAATCTGCAGGGTTTCTTCAAAATTTAACCTGTAGATTACCAAGGAAATACCGCCGTAAATATCAACGTCATTTTCTGCGAAGAAATTTGCAAAATATCAGTTTAAGATTTTAAATTCTGAGTTATCAACACGTAACGAAAGAATATTCATGTAGAAATATTTTTTTATTCTACACCACTTGGCACTGGCTAGTAAAATTCAAATTCATTAAATTCATAGGTAGGAATATAATTTCTCATTAAACAGCTACACAATAACTGTTAAAACTAGGAAATTAGGAATTTCTGCAACAAAATATTTTGTTAGGTAAAAAACTACTTTAATGGCTGAATTGATCATATTTGGATGATTTATTTCATTACAGCAAACTAAAAATCGTTAAAGTAACCTTTTTAGTATGACTATTACGAATAGAAATGCATGCACTCCGATATAGTTTTTGATAAAGGAATAGCTTCACTCCTTAATCAGTGCAAGAATATTCATTCTTGTCCTTGTTTTGGAATGAGTGTTATTGGCGCAATCTAAAAGTTTTACTTTAAAATATAAAATCAGGCCACTCGATCTGAGAAGGTAAACCATTCAAAAAAATATGTGTGGAATTCACAATTCTGCATTTGCAGAGCCGTTCCCTTTTCCTACAAATAGCCTGCTGCTGCAACAAACTTCTTTATTATATGATATACATTAGTTTACTTCATTGTCCCAAATACACACTCCTTATTTATGGATTAGCACAAAATGAGATCTAAATTGAACAAAAACTAAACAAAATATAAAAAAATTTACACATGCACTCTCATAATACAAACATGATATATAGTACATAGTAACCAATTTAACAAATACAGCAATTAACAGAATATATTATGACTAGTCCCACAAACTCGTTATAGAACTAAAATAGCCTTCATTTCGGCTACCCTTAAGAATCGCTCCCCAGTCGGCGATGATCTTGAGTATAAAGTCGCGTCTGCCTTAGCCGCAATTCACACAGAACGGGCGTATGGCGGTGGCGTGGAACTGGCGTGGTAGGCGCATGTGCCACTTGCATGTTCGCTTATGGGGAAATACAGATAGAAATGGCATGGCACAGGCCGGCACAGAATGTCTGTTCAATCTTTTTATAAAATACTAGCTTTAGTAAGGGTTAATATTGGAAGAAATCTAAAAATTGGAGAGGACCTGTCAGTCCAGAGGAGAGATTATTAATAACGGTAAGGTAAGTTGAAGAAAATATATTTAAGTGAATTTATTTCAATTTTGAAACGCCACATCTGAACCGAATTCATAGACTTCATGTCAGGAAGAACATTTTGAAAAAATGCCAGGTCCAAGTCAGGGGGATCGATTGTGGCATTCGTTTGCGTACTGTTTTGGATCTCAAGCAATTGTTGCTTTTTTTCAAAGTAATGATAAGCTTGCTGGTTGACCTCATTAATAGAGGTTGAGGCTGCTAACTTCTTTTTTTTTTCTAAAATCTAAATGTATATTACTTTCCTTTGGTACTGTATTCTTTAATATTGTTCCCCATATGCACCAAACAGTGCAATATATAGATGCATGGCATTGAATTGAATTGAATTGAATGGTCGAAACAGTGCGAAACAGGCTGCCAAGGCAGTTGTGTATATAGGTCTCGTGATGAACCTGTCATGCCCCACCGCGGGTTACCAGAGCCCAACGGCCTTAGAGAAACCTATAAGACTTTCTGGTTTGAAAGACTTAAAGTCACTCGATACATGAAAGTGTTACCCAAGTATTTGAACCTGGCGCGCGTGAGTGCTGGGCACTCCCCGACTACATGGTCAACGGTTTCATCCTCCTCACAGCACCACCGGCATTCCGGGTTGTCCGCAATACCGATAGTATGGAGATGGCTTCTTAAGTGCCAGTGACCGGTTAAAAGACCTGTCACTAGCCGAATTTCGCATCTTTTTAGGCGTAGTAGATTTTTGGTGAGACAGGCAGAGGGCCCACCTATGTACGCTTTGGCCCGTCTCATACCAGGGGACTCAGTCCATCTTCGGTGGATCCACTTGTCCAGTAGATCCTTAATTGACGCGACCGCAACGCATTTGGCGATACCAACTATGGGTTCCGGCTCCATCGGCACATTCGCGGATCCCAGTCTCGCAAGAGATACCGCTTCCTCATTACCTGCATGGCCTGCGTGGCCAGGTATCCAGACGAGCTGGACCCTGCAGCTAACCTGCACCAGTTTTTTCAGGACTTTTATGCACTCTAGTACAAGCTTAGAGCTTACCTTTGCGACCGTGATAGCCTTAATGGCAGCTCTGCTGTCCGAGCATATTGATACGACTATATTGCGGTGTCCGCAGCTTAGGATTTTCTGTCCGCATTTTAATACAGCGAATACTTCGGCCTGGAAGACAGTGGCGTGCTTCCCCAGCGAGTATGCCCTACTGGTATGTGGGATCCCACCACAAAGTCCTGATCCATCTCTGTTATTTATTCTGGAGCCATCTGTATACCAGATAGTCCCCCTATTTAGCAATGCAAGTCTGTTGGAATGCTGCCACTCCTCTCTTCCTGCAATGTGCGTCACGAATCCCTCGCAGTCCACAGTCACTGGAGCCATGCAGTCACTGCCCATCAGAAGGAGTGGACATTCCTGTATGGCCCGTGACCAAATTTTTGCGTGACCGGTCTCGCCAGCACGTAGTTTGCCGAGGACGTATAGCCTGTATGCAGTCCTCATTGCCTCGAATTGCACAACGAGGTCCAGAGGCGGAAGGCTCAGCAGAGTCTCAAGCGCTCTAGTTGGCGCCGTTCGCATGGAACCCGTTATGCTGACACATGCAAGACGTTGGACTCTGTCTAGTTGAGCACGAATTTTCGCTTTCTCCGTACATGGCCACCAAACGATAGCCCCGTATGTGAGAAGAGGTCTCACAATGCGCGAGTAGATCTAGTGGAGGATCTTAAGAGACAGACCCCAGGTATTGCCGAAAGTTTGCCTGCAGGCCCATAGCGCGCAGGTGATCTTTTTCATTCTGGTGTCTGCGTGATCGTACCAGGAGAGTTTGGGATCTAACTTGATTCCCAGAAATCGAACTGTCCTGGAGTAATGCAGCCGCACGCCACCTAGAGATTTAACAGGGGGCGTGCCAAAGTTACGTCTCCTCGTGAATAGTAGGAGCTCTGCTTTTTTGGGGTGAATCCTGAGACCCCCGAGAGGCACCATATGTCCACCATATGCAGGGCTCTTATCATAGGGCCCCGCATTGAGACGGCGTCTTTCCCCGGGCAAAGGATTACCAGATCATCAGCGTAGGCCTGTGTGTAAAGGCCAGCATTATTTAAAAGATTTATCAGACTGTCGACCACAAGGCACCACAAGGTAGGGGACAATACTCCTCCCTGCGGGCAGCCCCTAGCCGCCAACGTTTCGACAATCTCGTTGTTGAGCTGGGCAGATACATGACGTTTCGATAGCAAGGCCTCTATCCAGCTAACCAAACAGGGTTCTGAGCCGCGGCTCTCGAGTGCTTGGCAGATTAATGCGAAAGGGGGGTTTTCTGGGTTTCGGAATGAAGACGACTTTCACTTGACGCCATAACTGTGGGTCGTAGCCCTGAGGAAGGGAGGTACTGAATAGTCTGACTATGTGTGGGGTTAGTAGTTCTAACCCGTTTTGCAAAAGGCATGCATATAATCCATCCATGCCCGGAGTACACTGCCAGCTGCAGCTTGGCGCTACCGACCGATCGCGCATAGCTGACTTGAGGCCGGGATTCAGCGGTCCGCGGTCTCTTAGCCCCGCCAGCGCGCTCGGTAGGCGTAGACCCGGGTGTCCTGAGCCTTTTGGTGCCTGGTCCCTCCTTAGTGGAAGCCCCAGGCTTGCAAGCCTCTGAGGGAGTAGGTGCTAGGGCCGTCGCGGAAGCCGAGCCCAGGGAGCCCTTGGCCTCTTCTGCAGCCCTAGCCTTCCTTCTCCTTCTTTTCTTAGAACCGCAGAGGTTCTTTCTTTTCACCTGTGCCCTGTTGAGAGCTCCAGCTAGATCGTCAATGTTGACGTCGGGGATTACCGGGTTCCCTGCTGAGGCAGAGCCCTCGGGTGTGAAGAATGTGTGGGCCCATCAGAGGAAGGGCCCGCAACAGGAGCTGAAGGAAAGGTGAGCTCTGATGTATCAGAGCCCGCCATAGTGGAGGGGGAACGAAGGGGAGAGAGAGTTTTTTTTGTTTTTTGATGGTCTATGTTGGTCCCACGAGTTAATCAGAAATACCGGTTTACCTGGGTAAGGCTGGAAGGTCGCCCGGTATTCCAGAGGGAACGCCAGCGACCGTGTTTTGCCCCACGGCCATTCATCCCTCGGCACGTTGCCTACACACCTTGGATGGGGTAAAGAAGAGAAGAAGACACACAGGAAAAGACGAACACTAAGAAAGAAGAACAGTAGGCCGAGGGCGGCAGATAGTAAGCAGAAAGAAGAGAAAGCAGAGGCACACCCAAGAATAGCGGAAGCAAGGTGTGACTCTAGTCCAACAATCCCAAGTGTTATTGCCGGAGAGTTTATCGAAGTCCAGTCTAGATCAACAGGATTTAGTTTCAACAGGGTTACCGCGTGTAGGATGCAGGATATAGATCAAAAAGAGCAACGATTTCAGAACTGAACCATACGGCACATCATAATGCATGCCTTGTAACTCTACTCTAATTATTTTTCTCAGTTTATCTATTGCAATTGTTGCCTTAAAGTAAGTTTTTGAATCCAAATTGAGATTTATTGAATAGATTTCTAGCACTTTTCCCATCATTTTTGAAAAGATGGGTAATATAGATATTGGTCGATAATAGTTTCAGAAAACCTCATTCTTATAACATGTTATTAATAGAGTTAATGCCTCTATGATTAAACTAACCAAATTTTTAATTATTTTAGTATTGAAATCATAATAGCCAGGTCTTTACTTTTCTTATTTTTAAATCCTTCAGCTCAAATTTCAGCTCTTGAGAATTCCGGATGATATTCCTAATTCTTGCAATGATATTCTCACGGAAAGTGTGTTGCAAAGGCTATATCCTTAATCCTTAGCCCCCAGAGATACATATTAAGGCAGGTTAAATAGGGAGACCTAGAAATATTAATTAAGTTTTAATATGTAAGCAATTATAAAGAGATTCATTACAAAAGGCAACATCTAAAAATTATTGGCTTTCAAACACCTGATGAAACTTTAGCTAGCGCGAATTACGTATAGTCATTTATTATATGTTGTGAGACCGTGACTGTGTATTTTCTTTGTTTTCGCCAATGGAAGAGTTGCTGAACTGTATGCAAGAGTAATGGCTACAAATTGGACAAAACGACATTAACAATTTAATTAGGAACATGCCACACAGATATCGAGCTGTTATTAACAACAGTGGTTACGCACTGTATTAAAAAAATACTTTTTCTTTTCTATTAAGTTTTCTTTAAATTTTGTTATCATACATTATTAATCCAAAATGAATTCCGATGTGTTTAATTTCAATATTTTCCAAATAAATTCCCAACTTTTCATTTAATTGTCTTTTAAGACCTTTATCGCTTAGACCACTTTGATGTGTCTGTTAACCAAATTATTAGCTTTCATTTGAACGTTTTTTGAAAATGACGAATTTATCCACAAAATACTAAAATTATGTTTATTTACAGTTTTATATAAACTTTTTAATTTTTGTTACAGCTTATACACATATTTGTTATCAATATTTCTTTTCATTAACATTTAGGTTTAAGAATGCAAGGAACGAAGAAACTATTTATACCCTTCAAAGCTAGAACTATACTATCATCTAGAGAATATCATCTCATTATATTTGTTTATAGGCCCAACCAACTAAAAACCTTTGTTAGTTGGTTCGGGTGAGATGAAATTTCTTTACCATAATATATGCATTTTAAAAATGTCGGTTGTCTCTAGATATGGATACTAACCATCAGATCCCATTTCGACCCTGTTTATGTAGGTCTTAGACGAACCATAATCTTCTCCTCCTTCTTTTTCGATTTCTATTCTTCTTAGCCTTTTTTTGAAGCTCCACGGTTTTTGGTGAATAAACCCATTCTGTTTTCTGTGTCGTTTTTTCCCATTGTATCGGCCATTTTTAACATTTCCAAGAGACTACAATTGCCTAGAAGACTATCCTCCCTTATTTTCTGCTACAGTATTAGCATGCTTTTCCTCCTTCTGTTTATACTCCCGCCGGAGTAAGCACCAGGCGAGATCTGTTGAAGTGTAACATCATTTACCCCTTAAAGATCCGATGTAGCACATGATTTTACCTCTTTGGCACTTGACTTCGACCATGGTGGGCCTACAGACAAAATTGAGATTCGTCTAAAAACACACTCATATTCCATTCTTCTAGTTTGCTCGAGGATTGTATCACTACAATCTACAGACACGATTAATATTGGTAAAGGTGATTTAATAAGGAAAAGTAACTTTGAACACAGATATATTGAGACGAGTTTTAGTTTTAATTCGTAGTATCTGTTCTTTCGGTAATATGAAATAAGTTCATATGAACAAGTATGGCGATATATTGAATGCACTGTTATTTTATAATCATTTATCTCTCCAAAAAAAATCCTATAAGTTCTATTTCATCTCTTAATGCGCCACTCTTCTCACTCTGTCGTTATTCTCAGTCGTTCCCTACTTTGATGTTGCCTCTCATCCTTTTCAAACCTTTCTAGCTTCTGCAATAACGAATATTAATTTCGACCCCTATATCAATTTTGTGAAACTCTATTCCCTCTTCATTACTCCGTCTACATAGTTCAAATTTTCTTAATAATAGTTGTCTTAGATATCGGTAAACTATTTGGTAAAATTACTGCTTCTACAGAATGATCCAAGTTTTTTATTTTATTTTTATATATGACCTATACATTTGAGGCCTAGATGCAAATCTGTGTTTAATAAATTTGAATTGATTATATATAATAAATTTATTGACCTGTCTTTAACAACCCTATTTGACCTGAGTAAATACAGCATGATATAACTTACATATATTTCTTATGATATGGCTATAATAAGAAGTTATCGGACAAATTTCCAGATGACTTCGAAAGAAAAAGAGAGGGATATACTATTTTATTATTTTTTAAAATTCGATAGTTTTGACACTTTTATCTTCTTAAGATCAAAAAAACTAATTAGTGTTCTTATTATAATGTAAGAAAATAGTGTATACGTTCAACGGTATAGAGCATTAAAATGTTGAAATGAAGTGCTGCTTATTTGGCCGATTGTATTCTATTTTTCTAAGGACTTAGTACTTCAAAAAAGGCTGTTTTGAATATGAGTTGACAACAAAGAGAATGGATGCCGGGCAAAATCTATTTTTTTCCACCTACTAATTTTACAGAATAAGTAACTTATGAATATTATTTTAAGTGGATCACTTACTTGACATATTCCTTACTGACGTTTTAGTAATTCGAAAATTGATTTGAATAATGATGGCTGCAATGAAAAAAAAATCATGCTATGGAGAATTGGCTGAAAAAATATTATATTCAAGGATAATGAATGAGGGTGTGCCGATGACTTAAAATGAATTTGTGTACCCCTAAGAGAATAAATGTAATAGACGTATGATTACATGAGCAGCAACTGCTTTTGGCATATTTCCACTCTAGTAAATTTAACAACAGCATTAACATGTAAAGTAGACGTTTCTGTCTTCAATCATAGATAAATGTTAAATATAGTTAGTTTATATATACAGGCATCTAGTTTTACAGAAATAAACTAGATACAATTTTAATTCGAATAAATTCTATATAACATTTATATTCTCCTTGATTTTTATATCTGGTGGATGAAAAGTTTGGAAGCTATTTCCAAGTAATGAAAACTTGTGGAAAAAGAAATCAGTTTTATATCAACCTAATGAAAACAGATTGTTCTTTTTTAGAACTGCTAAAAATGGAAAAAAATGCTAATAGAAAAAAGTAAATAAGTAAGATCGATTATAATTGGCTAGATAGTCAAAATATTAATATTAAAGCAAACATATTTTTCCTATTTTATTAAAAGAAGTTTTATTGACCAAGATCGTGATCGAGAAGTTAATATTTAGCACTTAAAGATTTTGCGTCACGAAAAGTGTATTTAAAAGAATATAATCAGTTATAAAATAAAATAAATATAAAGTTAACTCAATTATGTTTGGCTAATGATATTGATAGAAAAAGATATGAAAATCAAGAAATTTAACACTGATGTCAGACCAGTTAAGGAAGCTTAAAAATGCTTATGTACTCAAGTTCGATCCTTGTATATCATATAATTTCTTCATCCTCGCCTTTTTACCGCAAAGATAAATTGCGGCATCGATACCAAGGAGATAACATTGCTTTAAAGTATGTTCACAGATTTAATTTGCTCGTTTTCATCATTTATTTAAGAAAAATTGTTTTTAATATCGTGCCGTCTATATTTCGCTTAATGATGATACAAAACTATAAGTTTACACCATTTTAAGAGATCAATAAAGCACTTCCTACTTAAAGGTAATATAATTTTCTTGTTTTATAATGAGATGCCACTATAGTATCTGTATTTTGGAATGTATTAGTTATGAGCAGGATACTAATTAATTCATACCTTAACACGCATGTCAATTTCATCCCCAATTTTCTTTAAATTCCTCCTTCCGATTTGACGATTATTAACATTGCATATTACTCTCATTGTCTAAGTTTAAAACCGCTAAAAATGCTCTTTACATAGCCAGTGGTATTATGGACATTGTGAACCGCTGCCAGCTTCAATGCTATTTATGTGAAGTAAAAGCTCTATTGTCTTTCCTTTTCAGATACAGTTTCTAAATGCTACGTCAACGATGTCATTATTTGCCGCATATTTCAGTAAGTTACATTACTGCTTCTAAACCGAATTTATTGATGACAAAGTCACAATACGGTTTAAAAAATGTTTAGTATACTATATTTGTCAAAAATATGCGAAATATGTACATACTTTTAAGATCGCATTTTAAAATTATTTTAGTTTACTCATTCCCACTCTGACATTTAAATTACTTTTAAACGACGTTTTATTAAAACGTAAAAAAGTTTTAAATAATACCAGGAATAACAAATGTCTTATGACATAATTCCCTTATTTGTCAAAACTCTGAACAACTTTGCTTTATTAGATAAATAAAAACCTACCTGATTTGAATTTAATACATTGTAACGATATTAGCAAAGCCGTCAATACCAGCTGTTTTCCGTCATTTCGGAATGACACAAGTGGGCAATGACGTAGGGCAGGAATGACGTCGCGGTCAGAGACCAGACCAAAGAAGGAGGTTGAGGCATAGCCCAGCACAAAATTTGCACAGGAAATGCACATCCCGTCCGATAGACAGCTCGAAGACCACCGGCCAAGAAAGAAGAGGCTGATAACATTATTGAGAGTATGGCCAAGTAAGGCGTGATAGAACCATCTAGCAGTCCATAGTCTTCACCGGTGGTACTGGCAAAGATGAAAAATGGCTCGACCAGGTTCTGCGTAAATGACTGACAACTTAATAACGTTACTAAAAAGGACAGCTATCCTCTTCCTCGCATTGATGACACTTTTGATACCCTGATTGTATTGAAGATCCCTTTCACGCTTCACCTAAAAAGTGGATACTGGCAAGAATTTTGAAGAAGTTTCCAAGTATATTTCTCCCAATGTCAAGTTATACTTGGCACAATGGAACTTCCTAATTTTGGAAGATGGACTCTCTCTACGAACTCGCGGCGGAAAATAGTTAACCAAGACAGCAAAGAAGAAAGAAGATAAATCGTTGTGCCTAAATGTCGGATTTCATGTCGGACGTCAAAAGCAAGACAGACGTAAGAGACTAGTGCAGGGAATGCGTTGTATGTGCCGCAAGTAATGGGTTGCAGAGAAATCAGAAAGCTTTGATGCATCAGTACAATGTGGGTCGCTTTAAAAGAATTGCTATAGACTTTGTTGATTCATTTCGCGAATCAGAAGCATAGAATAAATAGACCGTGGTCGTGATGGACTACTTCAGCAAATGGGCTGAGGCGTACTCTCTACCAAACCAAGAAGCCTCTACTTTCGCCGACGCCTTAATAAATAAACGGTTCTATTGATTTGGTGTATCTTTGGATCTACAGACAAAGTCCAGCTCAGATGTAAGATGCTTGGAATTAAGAAAACGAGGACTACTGCATCATACCTGCAGTCAAATAGCATGGCGAATAGAACACGAATCAGAACGAATGAATAGAATCATTAATCGGCATTTGGCAAAAGTATTCTCTAGCCACTAAAGAGACCTGGATAGGTTTATTTATTTGTTCCTAAAAGCACAAAATCCCGAATAGTGATGGAAAAAGAACATCGTCTCTATTGCAAGGAACGCCAAGGAACTCCAATGACAGGAACCGATATTGTTGGGGAGGACTACGTCAGTGAGCTGCGTAGAAGACAGGATGTCATTCACAATTAGGTGCGCATTTCCAATTAAGATGCCTTAGACTAGAGGTAAAACAATGGTAACTTGGTTTGGCTTTTTGACCCTAAGAGGCGGAAGGGATTATCACCAAAACTACAAATATACTGGGATGGGCCATACAAAGTTCTGAAAGTCATCAATGGTGTTCTTTACAGAATGCAGAAGCCGCCTAGAGTTAAAGCTCGAGTCATTCACTTCAACCCACTGACTTCTCTCTATGGAAACCAAGAAGACACTGAGCTGCGGCAATTCCAATCAGAGTCGGATTTGATATTCGATGAATTCATGGCCCATCATTCTTATGGCCAAAAGAGTTGGTACAACGTGACCTGTGAAGTGCAGCAAGAACTGTTTACTGCTCCAGCTGAGTAGGCTTTGGCACATTGTGTATCTAAGGATTTACAAATGTCTGGAGAAATAGCTGAGGTTTTCCGTGGAAAATTCGGAAAAATTAAAAAGCTGCATCGATCTAGCATTTAACGTAACCGTTGAAGAGACTGTTATACTCCCCAATGCCATTCTCTAGAGAAAAGCGTTAATTGTTATTTCTACAAAAAATCCAGTTGCAAGATGGGAACCTTCTGACGATATCGACACCCACTATCTTTAAAATCATTTCGGGACGAAATAAGCTTTGGAAGGGGGCAGTGTAACGATATCGCCAACACCATGAATACCCACTGTTCTCTGTCATTCCGAAATGCCACAAGTGGGCACACTGCGTGACGTCTCAGGAGATGTTGGAAGGTCAGCCAATCTTCCGGAATCATAATAAGCCGATTATATCAGGAGCTGCGTCGTCGCTGTGAGTCAGTTGACAGTTCAATTAAGTCTACTTTGGAATATTAGTGCGATATTTAAATCTGACATAAATAGTAGTAAATAAAAATGGTGTAAATAAATATTTCTAGTAGTCGTAAGTGATCGTGTTTAGTAGTGTAATTGTGTAAATAAATTAGTTGACTATTTGTGTGCATCAAGTATTTTAATTCACGCCTAACGCATGATAAAAACGCTACAATATAAAGCTAAAAAACAGAAGCTAATGAAAATGATCAAGATAAGTTTTATTGCAATAAAAGTTCAAAACACTTTATTACACCAAAGCACTTTATTTAAATCCTACGCAAATTTCCTTACTATATGAATACCAAGTACACAAGATCTAACTGAAACCTAGAAGACAACCTAATATAGGCCTTAAATATCTAGTCCTATATCAATATATAGTAACCTCTTAACTCGAAAAAATAACTGAATTTTGAAATTATCCACAATAGTTATTGAATTCACAAATTAAGAATATGCAAAAATGCATTTAATTGATGGACTTGTCAATGACAACAGTTATAGAGCCAGAGCATGCACAAAAGTATCTAAATCGAATACCTATTGACGCACGGGAATTGGCAAAAAAATACAGGATGGCCCGGAAAATTTGAGAAATATCTCGGATTTGGGTAAAAAATTAAAAAAAACATAAAACTTTCCTATAAAAAATGTGAAGATAAATACGAAGATACGGTCCCTACGAAAATACGGCCCCTTTAGAGATGCCGACGGAAATCCTTCGAAATTGCCTGGCCTTCTCGGTCTCCCGATCTAACGCCATTGGATTTTTACCTATGGGGTCACCTGAAAACCTTATTATATTCAATTCCTTCTGTCGATACTCGGGAGGAACTTTTACAGAGAATCAGGATTCATTGTGATGTGAACAGCCACAATCCAGGGTTGTTGTGGCGAGTACAGCAGTCCACGATTCGTCGTTCCCACGAGTGTATTAGAGGTCACGCAGCCCAAGTTGAACCTATTTATGAAGTTTTTAATTAATTGTTTTGAATTATTAGCTTCTTTAATTATTATATTCTTCTTTCAAGTTGTTTTTTTGTTTCAAGAAAAACATTTTACATTTACATTTTTTTAAACAATTTCGTTAAGGTGGCTTTCTAAGAACTACACTGCATTTTTGAAAACATGTATTTTTTTAGATTAAACAACTTAAAATAGAACTATAAAAAATAGAAATCTATGTTGTTTGAATAACTGTCGGATTGCTGAAAAAAAGAACATATCAACTTTTAATTAAAATAAAAGAGTGATTTCTTGATTATTTTTTTTCCAAAACGGTTCATTAATAATGAACAAGAGTGCCTTTTCTTTAATTTAAGGTTCAAGCTATCCAGATTTATCGTTTCAGAGTCTTTATCATACAGTGTGCTAAAAATTTAAGCATTATAATGTACAACCTAGTCCGCTCCTGATAAAAAAAAACAAGGTAGATGTGTTTTAAGGACTCTGTTTTAGGTCTTTAGTAGTGATAATCACGTAAAATTGTTATTAAATTATATCAAGTAAATTTCAAAATTTAGTAAAGAAAAACTGATTTCCAACGGCGTGTTTAAAGGATCTTCGTTGGGAGGGTCTATACAATTTTTTTATAGTTAAGTGCATTGAGAAAATAAATTTTTATTTGCATAACAAGTTTAGTAATATTAGTTTTGACTTTTCCCTTGTTAATCAATATTTAGTGAAAAATATAATTAACGCTATTAAATCTCATGCTGCAGGACCGGACAATATTACTCTTTCAATGGTAAAGACGTGTTTACCTAATATCATTAATCCTATTACTAATATAATAAATAGTTGTTTGTTAACGGGTTATTTCCCTAAAGCATGGAGGGAGTCGACTCATCATTCCTATTCCTAAAGTTCCCAATCCTAAGAGTCCACAAGATTTACGTCCAGTTATTTGATTACGTCAGTTTATTGAGTGTAATTTCTAAGGTCCTGGAAAGAGTGGTCTATATACAGTTTGCTACTTATCTGACATCCAATAATATACTTCCTCCTCAGCAGTCTGGATTTAGGACTGGACATAGGAAAACTAGTGCACTCTTGAATATTACTGATAATATAATTCGAGCGCTTGACAAGAAACTTTCTGTTATTATGGTGTCTCTTGATTACTCAAAGACTTTTGATGTAATAGACCATGACTTACTTATTGCCAAACTGAAGTATTATGGATGCAACGATATAGTTTTATCTTTTTTTAAAACATATCTGTGGAATCGTACACAAAGAGTACGCATACATGCCAACTATTCTGAGTCAAAACATATAGTATCAGGGGTACCTCAAGGATCTATCCTTGGGCCTCTTTTATTTCTTGTTTATACGTCAGACCTACCAAAGGTTTTAAATTTATCAGAAATTCACCAGTATGCCGACGATACGCAGGTTCTCCACTACTTCGATCCCAACGATAATTTAGTTGAATATAATTTAAATGATGAACTCAATTCAATTTTAATCTACTCAAAGGAGCATAACTTAGTCATTAATCCAGCCAAAACTAAAATGATACTTTTTTCAAATAAAAATACTCTGTAAAAATACTGTAAAAATATTGTTTCATCCGTTAAAATTCAACTGAATAACACATTAATTCCTTTTTCTGATAATATGAAGGTTCTTGGATTAACTTTAGATAGCTCTTTACGGTTCAGAGAACATATCAGTATTCTGCTAAAAAGGTGTCATTTGAGAATGCGTATGCTTTATGCTAACAAATTAATTGTAAATTATAAGACTAGGAAAAAACTTACTGAAGCTTTTGTTTTATCCATTATCCAATATTGTTTAATAGTTTATTTTTCCTGTTTAGATCAACAGGCACAGTACCGTTTACAACGTGTTCAAGATACCTGTTGCCGATTTATTTTTAATTTAAAAAGGTTTGATCATGTCTCTCAAGGCATTTATAATTTAAAATGGCTCAAAATATTGTATTTATTTAAGTTTTTATTGTCTACATTTCAATACTATTTATATAATACCCGAAGCCCCAAATGTTTGTATGAAAAACTTTTACCTAGAAATCGAGTACATAGTCGAAATATTAGACATATTAGATAATTATTCGAAATATTAGACAATACCCTCACTATGCCACACCATTCAACTGCTCTGTTTACCCGTTCTTTTACGTACAATATTGTTCTTTTTTATAATAGTCAAAAACCTATGTTTAATGACAGTTTGTATACGTTTAAAAGAAATTTTAGAAATTTATTTTTGGAAGAATCAATGGGATAAGGTATCTTGTTTATGGTTTATTGGGGGACTGCTAGTATGGAGGTTGGTTGTTGTTACTTATTGTGAACTATAATGTATAATTATAGTTGCAATTATTATTTATATTAAGTTTTAAATCCGAGAGATTTCTCACATTTTTCGGGACACCCTGTATAACCATAATCGCCAGTAACTGTGTCAAGCATTATTGAAAAGGGCTGTTTTTGAACAAGGCTAAACAGACAATATTATTGTCAATATAAAAACGAACTCCCAGTGCTGCTAGGAGAGGTTCCAATTTTTGTCAGAATCGAAATATGGCTTATGTACCATGGGGCATCAGCGTACTGCACCATAGAAGTAAGGACTTCCCTTGATGAAATTTTTAACAACTGTAGGTTAAGTCGAGGGGAACCTTTATGCGACATTATTCGCAATGCTCCTGGACTACTTGGTAGTAAAGTCCCTCAGTCCATGACGCGAAGACATGACTCATGCATTTTAGCAAGAGGCAGACATTTGAACGGTTTTTCTTATTTTGATTTATTTTTAATTGAATAATTATTTAATTATTTAATAATTTATAATTTTTATGATCTTATTTGTCTGTTCATTTAAATAAAATACATAGCTCAAATAAAAACGCGTTTTACTTGGCTTTATTTTGTCCACACTTAATTTGTATATAAATGTATATTTGTTTAAAGTAATTCACGATGCTTAAGATGACCAAACTTTGACTATTTGTTCAAGATCTATGTTTACTCTAAGCTATTATTTAGTCATCTTACTTAAGTCATCTAGTTAATCTGGTACCCTAATTAAGTTTAAAGAACAAATATCTTTCAAAACAAATATTGCTAAAGATTTTGTTATTAACCATACCCTGAATATGGCCCAATAACTTTTCCAGATGGAATTAAGCCTCATATTCTATTTCCAGATTTTCAAACAACTAAAAGACAAAAAAATTGGTTCTTTGGGATACAGTAGCCGCTACACTACTTGCGGGGTATTCCGACCCTACCCTTTTTTAAATTAAAACTTTGAATAGCGACCAGGTGAGGTGGCATAACTAAGAAGATTCCCATCATTGGATAACGTGAAAGCCACCAGCGGCTTGACAACTTTTTAACAATACTACTTACTGCTGCAAAGTTGTATCAGAAATTATGGATGATGATTCTTTGATATTACGGATGTCCAGTATTTTAAAATAGATATGTAATAATGGATATTCACGATAAGAACTGAAAAGGCTTTATTCCAGGTATTAATCAAATTTTCCTGGAATAAAGCCTTTTCAGTTCTTTTTCTGGAATCTTTAAATTAATGTTACAATCTAATAGATGAAATGCCGGATAAAAATGGGTAAGAGTATTAGTTACCGGAAATTTCCGATAGAGTAGATGAAACCAGGAGAGAAAGTTCACTGATAAAGACCATCTTTCATCCCTTGAGGCAAATCTCGTAAAAAAATAAACAATTCAAAAAAGTGCAAGAAAATTTTAAAGAAGTAGTCAGTTTTTAGAAACTCTTTTAGATCCTTTAATTTGTGTCTGTATCATTATGGTTACTATATAATACCATGTCCCGCATTTCATTATTAGTTACGACAAATACTCTTCATTTATTAATAAATATAAATTGATAAAACGGTTTTTCTTCTATGTACCCGGAAGGGTGAACTCAACTTATATTGACCCGAGAAATATGTGCCATTGACATTTTCTTCAGAGTTATCTTTAAAATTGGGAGCCAAGTTAAAAATTAATGGTTTTAAAAGATTGTACCCTGTATAGAAAAAATTAATCTATATATTTCGCGCCACAGCCACATCCGAAACGCGACGCTTTGCAAGTTTCCATGGCCCTCCACAATATACAATCGGGGGAGGGAAAATCGATTTTCCTTCGTTTAGTTTTTCACCGGTTTCTGACAGGCGCAGGCTCAATTCTGGCTCTTTCATTGGTTTATACGGATGTCAGATTTGGTTCTATATATAGCGATGATTCATACATACTATACAGTGTTTCCCTGAATATCAACCCCCTTGTGACTCAGTGGTGCAACTTTCTGTTTTTTCGATCTTTTTCTATTGTTTAGTTTTTGTGTAGTGGCATGTGCTTACTAACAATGCTTAGTATCTACCAAACCGGAAAGTGAGTACATAATTTTAATATTTTATAAAGCTAGGTATCATATAGTCAGATTTTTGGCGCCGAAATTATATTGCGGTTAGACTTGAGAATAAAAGGAGGTAATACAATTAATAATTAACACAATAAAATAAGACAAAGAAGAACCTTATATTTTTGTTGTACCATAGCTATTGTTCTTTTTACAGATTTTAATTTTCGATTCAAATCGACTAATTAAAAATGTGTTTATTTATCTAAATACATATTAACTCTGGACCTACTAAAGCTTACAATTAAAGATCTATAAAAATAATTATACTTATTTAATTCATGGTACATGTGCATTATATTCACTGGTTGTTTAAAATAAGTGTGTAAAAAAATGAAAGATAATGGTACTTAATATATTTTTAAGTTTAAAAGTTAATTATACTTAAATACAATGTATAGTACACTCAAAGATATACCTTTGACTCCCACTACGATAAATTAATTAGACCATTAATAATAAAGAATTTTCTATCTTTAAAACATGTTGTATGGAGTTTTTCCAACTATCGGTTGTAATATTATTTACTATACTTTTTATTAATTCTACTACAAATGCATTTAATGTTGAAGAAGTATTATTTCTTAGAATATTAGATTTTACTTGATGCCATATAGGTTCAATGGGATTAAAAACACAATAACATGTAGGTAGATACGATACTATGACCATGTTCCATTGCGAGTTTATCACACACAAACTTTTTATTTATTTTAGAAGACGTTAGATTTATTTCAGTACTTCTAAAAGTTCTGGTTTTTCGTACGTCTCTTCAAAATATATGTTATAGTCTACCATAAAATTTTGAATTTCTTCTTTAGTACTATTAGAACAAGGTAACTTGACTACTTGACGACTATGGTAACTAGCATTATCCATAACAATAACACAGTGAGTGTCTTGGTGGTAATCCAGGGAAGCATTTGCTATATTTTTAGCAGAAAGTAGTAGACAGTTTGGAACAAAGCTGCTTTCCGAGCCTGCATGAATAATTGTTATCCTCTTTGTTTAAGTGTGTGTTGGTGTTACATTTTTTTGACGAGTCACTCCATTCTTTTTGTGCAGTATCATGCGTGTCGAACCAAGTTTTGCGAAGGTAAATTATTGGTGGATTTTCATCCCTATATTGTTTTATAGCCGTTAAATATTTATCACGCCATACCCGTAATCGTTCAGACTCCATCATTGTTTGGCGTTTATTAATTGTCTTATACTTAATTTAAGCAAAATGTTTCTTAAGCTATATGCTGCAAGAAATATTTGTTTCGTCTTTAATTAGTATGTTTCTTAGGGTAACTATAGTAGGTATTGATTGTTCTTCATACATCTGATGTATGATTTTTTTTCTTAATAGATCCAAATCACTCTCATCCACACATTTCAAGGGGCCGGAGTCGCTTTACTTTCTCCTGGAAATTGCGGATTTCCCTATTATATATTACCCTCAGATATAAAGGTATTAAGGTATTGGTCTAATACCTACAGATCAAACATCACAAGTTTTAATTCGGAACTACTTAATATTTTGCAATGCAGGTGAATTTTAAATATCTAATTCGACTCTGACCCCACATATGATAATTTTGGATCTTTTTATAACCCAACAGATAATAAGGGTTTTATTGCGGTCAAAAGATCAACGAGCGGATTATACATGGTAGATTTATTGCTGTGTATAGTTTTTATGACAGCTGTTGTGATTAGAAGTAAAACCAGCTAAAAATACACGAATATTTGCTCTGTGCTGTGATAAAAGCATTATATGTATATTTCTTCTAATATAGTTGAAAAATATGTTTTTGATATATTTTTTCTTATATTTGTACCTATACATACAGGGGCTACCATAAGTATCAGAAAAAAACCTTAAAACAAAAGTTGATTGGCTTCTCCTCGACTATTTTTTGAATTGTCCAATAAAACAAATGGGGATCGTAAATAAAATCAAAAAACAACAGCAAGTTTATTATAATTATCCTAATATTTTTGCCCAAAACAAAAGTTTCTTATAATGATTTCAAAATAGTACCAAAATTTATAAAATAGAATAAATTATATTAAATAAATGTAAACGATATAATCAAATAAATTATCGCGTATATACTTTATACTTTCTATATATGCACCACGATTTCTGATCCAATTTAAATCCTTCTCCCTAGTTTTCCTATATGGATTTTCCCTGTATTTGCTATATGCTAATGAAATAAAATATTGAGAATTAATTTATCATGCTCAGTTGTGTTTCTTAACACAGCAACTACTTGAGGTAAATCATAATAAATTTAATTTTTTCTAAATATCAATAGAAAAACATATATAGAGTTTAAATTAGGACTATTAATTCATGCAATATTGGCCTAAATATCTACTAAATATCTGATTCTCCTATTTAAGTTTTCTTGAGTGACATGGCAGTAAAATGATGCAGTACCCACGCACCATTTTACTGCTTTACAATATTTTTATATTGGAGTCTTCAATTTTATGGTGAAGATTTAAATATCGATCGAGGTATCATGTAATCTGCACCAAACGTGCAATGCAATAACTGATATCCCTCTTTTTCTACAGGTTGATTTTAGTATGGTTTCCTGAGGCCCAATAATGTTTTTTATTAAATATTTTTTTCATCGAAAACGTAGCTTCATCTGTACAAATATTTAAAACTGAGGATCTCTTGTTCAATGCTTTAATGTTTGTTAAATCTACAATAATTTAAATGTTGAATTTTGTTCATAGATGATTCGTCTTAGTGTATAAGTGGATAGTATCCCTCGTTCTACAATAAATTATAATTTAAATTCAATACAATTAAGCGGAAAAAATAACTATATTTAAATACTTAAAACATAAAAAAGCGTTAATTACGGTAGAACTTAAATTATTAAGAAATGGCTTGAAATATTTTTTTCAAATGTAAATGAAAACATCTTTCTGCCTGGGTAAAAAACATACAGGATGATCCATGAAAAAAAGGATATTCCTTATCGCAGTTACCGTATTAAGTTATTCATGTTGATAATAAATAAATAGTTTAAATTCTTCAAGGCGTATTTGGTATGACAAATTTATTCAGTACAATGTTTCGTGCCAGTGTATTGAGAATTTGGTTTAATTTGACGTGCAACACAGTCAATATACAAAGGTAACATCTTGATCCTGGAATACAGTTACGAGGTGTTAGTTTGATACAGGGCGGTTAACATCCGCGACATCGGATATAAATTCAACCAAGAGCAAGCACTGTAAAGCCGCGTCCAGATCTCTACCACGTCGCGCAATCGTACCACGTCGCGTACCACGATGCGAGCAGAAAACCCACGTTCACGTACGCCGTACAGAACAACGCTTCGCACCTCGCATTGCAACTGTTTGTGCGATCCATTTTACTGATATTTTAATTTTTGTCAGTGGTTAATTTAGCGTTCAGAATGGATGTTGCTACTGCTCTCCCTTCGAAATGAGGAAAGCAAATTAGTTGTCTTCTTTTTAATTTCATCCACCGTTGTATTTAACTTAGAGGATCTCTGAGCCCAAGAATCAAATTTTTTATTTTTGTTGTAATAGAATGCATGTTTTGAATTCCATAAACATTCATAATGCCTATAGAACGCAATTAAAAGAGATATACGCTCGTCAGTCCTCTCCATGACACCTGCCGATAGCCAAAATAATACTAAAATAAAGAAACAAATCGTGTCGTACGGTCTCGTCGTTCGTTTCCCGTCCTGACTTGCTTGGCGTCGTCGCGTACCAATCCTTTGATGTTTCGTCAGAAAACCGACTCGCCCTGGATCGCGACGAGCGCCGAGCTGCAACACTTTTTAAGTTCGCGACGGCGTTCGTTTCGACGTCCAAATTGGTTCGCGACGTGGTACGGTTGCGCGACGTGGTACAGATCTGGATGCGGCTTAAGAAGGTTGTGGCAGAGATTTGAAGAGACTGGTGATCTGAGAGAAAGTCATACAAATCCAACAAGAGCAACTGAACCTATACATGATAGGTTTATCCGCCTTTAAGCATGACATTGGTGTCCTTGCTTAAACAATAAGGAATAGGTGATAAGAAAACAATTTTTGTGCCAGACGTCCCATTAGAGGTCCAGTACTATCCCGTGGAGATCGCTTAAGAAAATTAGGATGGATCGAAGAACGTCAAAATTGGCAAGAGCGTGAATGGCCATGAATTCTTTCTAGCGATAAACCAAGGTTTGATTTACATTCTGATTTAAGAAAACTAATGGTGTGATGAACATTCGGCAACGCGTCTCACTAACCATTCAAGAAGTTGATAGGTACCAAGATGGAACTTTGATGGTTTCGGACTAATCTGGTTTCTATTTAAGAGTTTGTAACAGCAAACGAATATAGGGATCAAATTTGAAACCCATTGTGCATCCATGCGCTATAGAATTTAATAAAAATGCTCTATTTATGCACGGATGTAGAATCTCCTGGTTTAAATTCTACCAAGCACATGTTGAAAAGAAGTGCCTTTAGATCAAGGAATATAGTTTCAGACTAGGGAAGAGGTGCTAAACTGTATATATGTTGCAATATATTATATGCAATTATATTTAAGCCATTGCTCAATGGCTTCACATTGAGCAAATCGACATTGACAATTTAATTAGCAGCATGCCAAACAGATGTCAAGCTATTTTTAACAATAGGAATGGTCAAACTGTCTAATAATCAGTACTTTTCTTTTCTATACACATTTCTTTTAAATTTAGTTGTATGGAATTTTCGATATTTTAATTTTTAAAACTATTATTCATTATTAATCTTCTTTTTCGTTTTTGTGTTTTTGACAAATTATGTTCAGCAGTTTTTCAAAAATTAATTCAGATGTGCTTAGAACATTGAAAGGCTAGAATTAGTAAATATCAACTTTGTTTGAGTCGAACAGGTGCACAGGGGGCAAGAAGGGTATTTTGTTTACATACATCTTTGCCGATTCTTTGTTGTCAAGTCTACACAAATTTCCAACGGTGGAAATTTTCAGCTATATATTAACAACCATTATAAGGTTAACTTAACTTATTTGTGTTGTATTTTACAAAACAATTTAAAAAGTATAAATAGAATTAACCTATTTTAAGAATAAATATAATATTCTGTAGCAAAAAAAACAAAATTATCATCCGTCATGCCCCACCGGGGGTTACCAGAGCCCAACGGCCTTAGAGAAACTGATAAGGCTCTCTGGTCTGAAGGAGTTAAAGTCGTATATTCGGGATTTGTGTATTTTTTCATTTTTGGTTTAAAAAGGAAAAAGGTTACATTTTAGTGTTTTTTTAAATTGCTAGGATGGCAAAAACTTGTGTCGTTTGTGCCGCATCATGATAAAAAGGCGATTCAAGCCGATCTTTTCACAAGTAAGTACCGATACTTTCATAACATCACATCATGGGGCTACCATCATCATAAACGTAGAATAGGGAATCTTATAGAAATAAACCTAATAAAAACTTGAATGTGAAAGTGCGTGAAATACAAAAATCTTTATATTTTTAAATCTAAATATTTTTTTGAAAATATTCATCTATTAATAGGCTATAAAAAATATAAAACTAGAGTTTTGTCCATGGTTTTATTAACAGGATTTTATGTTTTTTTTGTTGTTTTGGCGAAAAAAGGCATAATATAAAAAAGACATCTATATATAGCTATGTTTTTTTAATATAGAAAGTAGGTAGACAGATGAAATTACTAATTTTTTATCGCCTTTAAAGAATTTTTAAATCTATTTAGATATTGATATCTATGTATAAAGTTAATTTTGTCTTTCCCTAAAATTTGCTTGATTATTTTTTTTTTGTTTTACTTTAATGCAACTTACAATAATATATCTAAATACAAATAAAAGTTTTATGCCATGTATGACAGTTCTTATTCAAAAGTGATCATCATTAGTTCTTTATTTAAAAGTGATATAGTACTTTATTGTGGTATATTTGTTTAATGCATTTAATATATACGATATTTTAAAGATTTTTTATAATAACATACATTTTATTGATCAATTGGAATATCATAATACACTATTTTTATTTTTTCTTCTCATATTTGTTTTTAGACTTAGAGATGTAGAGGTATGCTTGGAGAAAGATATTAATTTAATAATATTAATATCACCACCACACAAAAAGTAAGTTTTTTTTATATAAGTTCATATATAATTATTTAAAAAATTGACACATTTTAAATTTTGGTAATACTATATTTTTATGTACATTGTTCTAGAGTAAACTCAAAACGATATCCTGGGGACCTAAGCACTGATGATTTCACCGTTTCAATATGTACAAACTGTATATGTACAAACCATGTAGCAACTTCATTTTTTATAATATTTAATAATAATAAATCCTATATTATAATATATATAAATCCCTAATTTATAAGTTTCATTACATATTTTATTTGACTTGTAAAAGTACTTGTCTGTATATTACTACTAATAAACTATTTAATCTAATCTAATGTACATAGTCTTTATTCTTAGGGTGGCTTTATTTTTTAGTATAAATTAATATAATATAATTGATATTAGGTATTATATAGGTCAGTGTTAAATGTCTCAAAACCATTGTACAGGCTAAAAACCCATAATAAAAATCTTATAACCTGTAAAAAACCTGTAACTCCTTCACAATTTGAACATCCTTGTAGTTTTAACTCTTTCCGCTGTAGCAATACTGTCCCTTTGAAAAAGTCAGCACGATAGAAGTATATATTATGTGATATTAAATAAGTGATGTAAAACTAAGTTTTGTTCAATAGAATAAAATTTTGCAAAATGTTAAACATTTGTGTCTTAAAACATGATTTATTAAGAAATCTATAATAAAAATATTTAATTTCCATAAAAATGCTTTTTATTAGAACCTTCCTCTAATGCAGTCCGTTAAAAAAACATATAAATAGCTCTTAAATGGTAATATTACTTATACTCAAACTCTGTAATAATTAATAAATATTTATCATGTAAATATTTGTTGACGACGTCACTGGTAGAGAGTGCTTGTATCGGTGGCATCAACAATGCGATCGAGCGGCGTTGCGGTCCCATTACCGTTTTCTCTAATATACTTTATTTACATTTATTTAACATCGTATATTGAATTCGATATAGAGTATCTTATCATATTTTATTTAAAAAAATGCTTGATATTTTATTAAAAGGCAGCAGTAGTCATTGCATCAGAGATGTTGCAAGCAAACAAACCTGCCCATAGTTCCACGGCATGCTACTAGCCTTTAGCTACACGGCTTCTAGCCTTTCAGTGTTCTAAGAAGGCATTTAATACATTTGTTTTTAAGACCTTCGTGATGTGTGTATGTATAAATGGAAGAAATTATACTAACCATTTTCTCAGAGATACTGACTAGGTTCTTGAAGGTTCTTGAAAAATTAAAACTCATAAGCTACACTATCGCAAAAAAAAATTAATTTGAATTTTTATTAGTTACACGCTTAACCTATAATCAGACCTAAAATAATTAATACTTTAAAAAACTAGAAATTTACGTAATGTGAATTATTATTTAATTTATTCACATACATATTGTAACGTAATTTAGGAACACGCTTCTTTCTGGAACAAACTTATTTCAGGAATACATGCATTTATGTAAGGAGCAGATACTTTTTATTGACAATGTTAAATTACCAGCTATTGACTGTCGATTAATTGTTTCCAAGGTAAACCTTGGTAACATATAAAAGCATCATCAGACCTAAAATATCATACTTTTAAAAAATTGAAAATTGTTATCTAATTTATTCACATATACTAAAGGTAGATAATTTTTAATGTTGTACTGCAGCATTTCCAACAAGCACATAAAACATAGGGTAAAGGGTAGTAAGGCCATGCTGGTAATGAGGTAGGGGACTCTCTTGCCAGAAAGTGCCGATGGGGCCGGAACCCATGATTGGTATTGCCAAATGCGTAGCGGTCGCGTCAATGAAGGTTCTGCTGGGTAAGTGGACCCACCAAAGATAGACTGAGTCCCCTGGTATGAGACAGACCAAGACGCACATAGGTGGGCCCTCTGTCTGACTCACCAAAAATCTCCTACGCCTAAAAATGCGCGAAACTTGGCTAGTGCCAGGTCTTTTAACTGTACACTGGCACTTAAGAAGCCATCTCTATACCATCGGCATTGCAGACAACCCGAAATGACGGTGGTGCTGGGAGGGGGATGAAACCATAGACGACGTAGTCGGGGAGTGCCCAGCACTCACGCGCGCCAGGTTCTTGGATAACACATACAGTGCACCGAGCGATTTTAAGTCCTTCAGACCAGAGAGCCTTATAGGTTTTTAGGGCCACTGGTAACCCCCGGTGGGGCATGACGGGTCCATCAGAAGACCTTAATGCCCAACTGCCTCTTACATCCCACTGTTTGTCAAATTTCAACAGCAGCTAATAAATTTTTCAATAAATTTTTCAATAAATTTCAATAAATTTTTGAAACCAATATCGTTACAATCAGTTTGCAAAAATCAACGAACCCATTTGATCATTGCAATTTCTCATTTCTTTTTCACGTTTGGACCAGTCAATTAGCCGTGAACAACATTCGATCTCATGTAACACTGCAGGAAGAGAGTTATCGCCGTGTGAGTACACGGCGACAGGACCATTCAGGTCATATCAGGACCGAGAGGTCACAAGACTAAGACTATCATTTATGGCAATAACTTTAGGCTAGTCTATGGTAATGTGGTTCATTTTTCCAAAAATTGTTTTTTCACACATATGTGACATAACCCAAGAATATTTTTGTAAATACGTTGATTACTGTCTATTTCAACATAACCATAGCCTTGATACTTACTTTGACTTGAAATTATCTTTAAAGAATTAGAATTATTAAAAACGTAAAGAGTATTAATAATAATAATAATAATAATAATAATAATAATAATAATAATAATAATAATAATAATAATAATAATAATAATAATAATAATAATAATAATAATAATAATAATAATAATAATAATAATAATAATAATAATAATAATAATAATAATAATAATAGTAATAATAATTCGTAAGCCCAAAACACTTTACCTAAATCTAGAACATTTAAATATCGAACCCCGTGTGAGCAGGGATTCATTCGATTCATTCCAGATCCTTAATCCTATCCTGAAACCTATCTAATGTCTAATGGAAATTTATATGCAAAATGTAATAAATCGTACTTTAAAACATAAATTAATTAGGATAAATATTTCTTCTTATATTAATTATTTATATCTACTTTTAATAAAAAAATAAATATATGTATAATAAAAAATATACTCGAAAATATTTCGGAAAATGATTCGGAAATTAATATTTGGTTTCTTCATCAGATTCGGAAAAAGAAGTTCTTTTTCTTTGCCTGGCCATTTCTTCCTTCCACATTAACTATTTCATCATTTAAAGGCCTATTGTAAAAGGGTTCACTATTTAAGGTTTCATTTAAGGTTTCATGATTTAGAGCTGGATGAATAACGTAAGCTTTTGTAAACCCGCTATTGATATTATAAGCCGTAAACCCTTTCGTGAAGGCATCAGCCACAAGTTCTGCAAAATCGTTAATAGTTATATCATGGTTTTAGGAGGATTAGTTATTTCGGCTGCATGCATCGGAAGGCAGCCTAAAATTTGTGGCTTCAATGCGGGGAAAATGTCAGCAAAATTATGCTTTTTTCCTTCCGATCCAAACTGTTTTATCATATTCACTTAACCCCAATATTCTATCGTATACTTTTAACATTAACATTGTGCGTAATGAATAGACATTACCTCCGATGAATAGATGAATAGGCATCCTGTTATCCAATCATCATCAGTCAACAGATCATAATTTCCAAATAATTAATGTATATGTTACAAGTTTTTCCTGCTCAAATTTTCAAAATCATGAAGTTATCATAACATCAGTGTATAAAAACATTACCACTGATCTGCTGTACAAAAGATAATAAAGGCCCTAGTATGATTTCCTACGAATCATTCTAAGAATATAAACTTTACATTATACTAATTCCAATATTTTCTTCAAAGTACTTTGTTTGTGAAAAGAACACCAACATCTCGTAATATTTTGATATTTCCAACTATTTCTTCTTCAGCAAAGCTTTAAGTTGATATTTGTTTCAATAGCAACTTTTAATATGCATCATAAATTACATTAAGATCCGGGCTTTTCAAGGTGTATTAATAGCTCTCGAATAGTTGTAAAGTAGGGTTATTGTGATGGTAAATTTGAAATGTACTCTTTATCCCAAACTTCTCAGCAGTTTGATTTAATATATCCAGATAGACATGCATTTTGACCCATAGTACTATAAATAAAATATAAATATCATAATAGCTCTTTTCAAACAGCCGTCCCCTCCTAGCCAGCCTAAACGAAACACATTTAAAATACTTATACTAACGTTTTTGGTTTATTAGCTTTTTATCCATTGTATTTTTCTAGCCAGTCTGCTGCTTAACTTTTCTAATTTGGATGCTTACGATTAAGAATTTTCATAAAAATCAAAGTAATTTACGGTTTCATGAAAAACCTTTATAGATAACTAAAGTTTGTAATAAAGGTTTTTTGGATTCATTTTTGTGGTAGGTTGCTACTTGTAACAACAGTTATTTGACATAACGCTGATCATCCTACCGGCTTTTTCAAAGCTGCTTAGAGCAAACCTTTTTCAGACTACACTCTGTAATTTGAAACTCCTCCTGAAACAGACATAGATAGAGCGATCAAAATTCAATATACATATTGTGCCGTTTTTATCGTTCATTCAGGGGTGACTTAAAACATTCGATGCACAAAAATAGTAAACTATTTCTAAAAATAATACTAGAAATAATTGTTTACACTGTATTTGTTTATTACTATTTATATCTATTTAAAAGTCGCTGCAATCTTCCAACTTAAACTTGCCTCATAGCTGCGCGGGCTCCTTAGATACTCGCCAGACCATGGTTTCGAAAGCTCGCGTGACCGCTTGCGTCACTGCGATAATTCTGGAATGTGAAGAACAGCTAATATTCGCGACGTTGCCAATTTTGTTATACTGCCCCTCCCTAAGCTCATTTCATTCCGAAATTATCTCAAAGATAATGGATGTCGGTATTAGCATAAGGTATTTCTCTTGCAACATGATCTCTCATAGAAATAACAAACCACGCTTGTCTCCAGAGAACGACGTTGAGGAGTATAACAGCACACGAGAACTTGGACTTCTGTAAACCTGAAGACCACCTCCAACATACAGCGAGTCATCCTCCAGTCAAAGTTATCGAGTCCTCATATGAAGTGCTAGGCCTCTCAGATCCTCGGCAAGCAACTTTTTTTTAGAGAACACAAACCTCCTTGTAGGTTGGCTTCCAATGTGACGCATCTTTAGTAACCAGGTAGAAATCTATTAATCGTCTCTTCATCGGTTATCTTGAGTGCTTGCCCGACTCTGGGGTTAAATCGATGCAGCTCTTGAATTTTTTCGAATTTTCTACTGAAAACCTATTCCTCTAGATATGTGTAAATCTTTAGCTAAAAAATGTGCCAGACCATATTCTGATGGAGCAGCAAACAGGAAGATGGGCCATGAATTCATCGAATGTGAATGATTCGTGCCTTACCCCATGGCGGCTTTTGTATTCTGTAAACATTCTTGATGACTTTCAGACTTTTTATGGCCCGTCCCAGTTGAAGTTTCGATGAAAGAGCCACCAATCGGATGAAGGACGCCGCATATGATGTCAATGACAAAGACCAAAAGTGCAGCAACGGTAACTTGGTTTGGCTTAACGACCATCTTAACTAACTTAACTATCTCAACTAACGCTTAACTTCCATTCAAGAGACTAGTCTCTTGAATGTGCGACTAGTCTCTTAAAAATGCGCACCTGACGACGTATAACTTCAATTTTATCTACGCAGCTTACTGACATAGTCTTCCCCGGCAATATCAATTCTTGGACGGCAACCAAACCTCATATCGGCATGGGAGCGGAGCTCTATTCCCATCACTATTCGAGCCGGAGACTCTCTTATGCTTTCATGGATAGGGCCGATCGATAATCCCGTGGGAACAAATTAAGAAATCTATCTAAACGCAGTCTCTTTGGTGGCTAAATACTACTTTGGTCAAATACCGAATAACCGAGTAATGGTTCTATTCATTCGTTCCACCATACCATCTGACTGCCGCTATAATGCAGCAGTCCTCGTTTTCCTGATTTCCAGCATCTGGTAGGTGTTCTGGAATAAGCTGGACTTACAATTTCGTCCTTTACCTGAATGTAGCTTTAAAGGTACATCAAATCGACAGATCCATTCTTTTATTAAAGCATTGGCGACAGTGGAGGCTTACTGGTTTGGTAGAGGGTATGCCTACCGCCCACTGAAGTAGTCCATCACCACCAGGACCTACCTATTTCCTGCTTCTGATGTGGAAAACAGACCGGCAACGTCAATAGTAATCCTTTCAAAGCAATTTCTCACGTTGTACTGACTTATCAAAGCCTTCTGCTTTCTCTGCTGCCTATTACTTGCCGTATTTACAACGCATTTCCTGCTCCAGTCTCGTCCGCCTTGCTATTGACCCAATAAAACTTTTTCCTTACTTTTCCCAGGGTCTCCCCTACTACAAGATGTCCTCCTGACACACCGACATGGATTTTATCTAGTAACTCTAAAATCCGACATTAAGACACAACGATTTGCCTTCTTTCCTCTTTACCGTCGTGGTCAACCATTTTTCGCCGCAAGAGTCCATCTTCTGAAATTAGGAAATGTTAAATCCCAAAATTATTTGACATTGCGAGAATTCTCGGCAACTTCTTTCCAAGTTGCCTTCTTCGCTTCCTTTATCTAGTTTAGGACTATGAGATTCCCATTTTGCCAAGTAATAATGACGACGATGTTTTTAACAACTGATTCCATTTTTCGAGCAATTCGCCTCTGCCCCTTAATAATGCTTGTAGTCCTCTATCTTCGTACGGCAGGATTTTCTTTACGCGTCTTGCTGAATACAGGTCAACGATCACCCCTTCGCATCGACCTTCCTGCCAGAAAGCCTAGCGCCTTCTGGATAGTATCTTTTTATGTCACCTGCTTTGCTACATTTTCGGAACTTTAATTTTTGGTCCTGGCAGCTACGACCTTCATAAACCTCCTTAATTATCCGCTAGACCGATTCTTCAAAGCCGTCCTAGATCACAGCCGGGCACGACTATGACCCTTGTTCATGTTCTTGATAGCTTTGAACTCAATAGCCCGTTTTAGAGTAACTACTAGATTAGATGGATATTCTAGTAGTAAGTTCTCCCTTATTGCACCATCGCGGGAATCTATTTAGAAACTTAAACTGCCAAACGTTCTATCATTCTATCCGCGACATCTCAAAAGGCCAGTTGAACCAAACATGCAATGTCAGCTTTAAATTCTTGAAAAGTGTCATCCTGCTTCTGACATCAATGTAGCAAGTGACAGAATAGTCGGATTAATTAAATTAGAAAAGTATGGTCTGCAAGACATCCTATGCCCTAGAATAGACCTAATTAATCTTTGCTATGCTTTAAAAAATTTACTGCATTCTTTGAAGATCCCCAAAAGGCAATGTCATGTAATAGAATAGACTGATCATAGCAAAATAGTACATTCGGAGGCAGTCTATGCATAAACAATGTATAAATCTTCGTCTAAAAGCACGCTTGTGCCGTTTAGTTTTGCATGTAGCCGGCTTATATGGATTATGGATTAGTTCACGTTTATCATGTTAACGTAAAACTTGTTATGGCATCATAATTTCACTGGCTGATGTACTGCATTGGGTAGACAAATCCAGTGAAGACTGGCTAGCAAACAACACAGAAGTATCATCTGCATGTTGGTACATCAGGCTATTTGCAGATTTTACTTCCAGGTTATTCTCATACAAGATAAGAAGTACTTGTGAATTAAACGATTATTATTCAGTATATTAAACTAAGAACATCATTAAAAAAAGAAGATTACAAATTTTAGAAGTAAGTAACAAAATTAAGATTAGCGTCGTTTGCAGTGTATATGTAAAAATTTCTGATTTCCAGCACATCTAAAAGTATTTTTTTTTTAATTTTAAATAATAAATGATTATATTTTCACTGAAAAACTTGCATTCTATCTCAGCCAAATTCAAGAATGTGTTGTCGCGCTATACCAACAACACGGCATCAACAACATAAGTTCTTTGAAGGTTTCAGAAGCATTTGCACCCTTCTACTTATCATATCCCAAACGTGTACAATGGATACTTTCATTACACTTCCTTCAATACGTAAAAACTAATTTTCAATGGCCTGACCTTTCGCCCTTTGAACTTCTGTATTATGATAAATATAAGGCTAGGAATGCTTCCAATAAACTTCTAAAGAACAGATATGTAGTGATATAGAGTTTTTTATAGATTTGAAAATAGGACCATTGGTACATGGCATCTCATAAACATTAATACCTGTGTACAAATACCTGTAAACATAATACCACATTATATTAAATGAGAAAATTTAAAAATTGATTCCAAGAAATGCAAGAAAAGGCAAATGGAAAAGGGAATTAACATGATGTATTACGTAAATTTATCAAACTCTCCTTCACATTTTTAGATATAATTAGCGCTCATTTTGAATTGCTAATGTTTTAAGACAAAAAAAAATACCACAGGAACTGAAAAATGATTGCACACAGCAAATATTATTTTGGATATTTTCTAAAAACAACGAATTTTAACAACGAATTTAAGAATGTTAATTTATATTATTGGGTTTGCTACGGATTTTATGCTTTGTATTGCAGTCAAAAATAAACTAAAATTTTATTTATACAAATTGTCTATTATTATATTAATGAGAAGCTTATTTATATGAATTTTTCCAAGAGAAACATATGCATTGTTTTACTATTTATATTTATTTCATATTATAAATCCTCTTTCGCCAAACATGTTGAAAAACATACTTCTTGTTTCAAAAAGTCTGTAATATAAATAATTAAATGAAAGTAAATATCACAATTAGATCATCTATGACTGATATTGATCTAATATAATTTTTTTTCTATTCTTAATCTAGGGAGTTTAATTAAAATTTTGTATTTTTCGTCGGCAACGATGCTAAACTAGTATATTAAACGGGAATCATATAGGTTTTTCAAGATGAAAAAACCTATAGAAAAATAGGAAAAATAGACTCTAATAAAGGATACTATATAGTCCTGTAGACTCGATTACGATATAAATAAAAAGAATCTAAAAAAAAATATAGATTTATCTAATTATAGATATTATAGACATTATAGCAATAATGTCTATAATGATAACCTATTATCTTCGATAACAAAAAAATGCAAAATTCATAATACAAAAACCATTTACGAAAAAACCTATTAATTATAGTTTCTTGTTTACTCTAGATGATAAAAAGTCAGTGAACCTTAGCCACTTAAAGGCAAATACTATCTATATATCTAAAAACCAAAAAAGCCCCAAAAAAACTACTGGGTTAAATGTTTTGAGCTGCGAGCAATTTATTCAGAAGATTCAGAAAAAATTGGATATATTTTTCAAATGTAATTTTTTTTTCCATACCTTAAATTACTATGGCAAAATTCAATTTATTTTTTTTTATTATGTATTCAAGATGATTTCCTGCCGGGGTTGTAAATTACATTGTTTCTTGAAAAATTCAAAATTAGAAAGACGCAAAAATATCTTAATTGTAAGATTTTAAATAATACGAAACTTCTGACAAAAGTTAATCAGCAGAGTAGCTAGAAATAAATCAGGGATTAACAAAGCTAATTAATAAAAACGTCATTTTAAAATTAATAAGGAATTTGGGTTTTTAAAAAGTGAATTTTGTTGATAAAGTAAATTTAACATTTTTGGTTCAGATGGGCAACTTTATGATTTATTAAAGTTAGTAAAAAAATTACGATTTACTATAAAACACGGAGAAAGATTATGTTTTGAGGTTGTTATATACTAGTAGACCTAGATAGATGCACTGCCAAACTTACATTTACAAAACGCTGATTGTCTTACGGTTGCAACCTTTTTACTACTAACCAAAACTCTTTATTTCATTCTCGACACATGTTGTTAAACGGGGTTAGCATCTTCGAGAGAAGATTAAAACTAAACTAAGACTACTTAACTACTTACAAGTGGCCTTATATACTAAAGATGTAACTAATAGAGCGAAAAGTTCAAAGAAGCGTAACTGAAGAAATCTTAAACACTAACTAAACTATACAACGAAAATTAGATGCATACCAAAGTTTAATAAATTAAAAAACCATTCTTAACAGGGAACTTATAAGGCAGATTTCTTTTCAAAATCAGGGGTATATTCATTAAGATGTAATGACTGTAATGCCATTTGGGCAATCGGAGAGAAAAATTTCCACCAGAATAAAGGAACATACAAGTTTGGTGGACAGTTATAGGGATACTGACATGATCGAAACTAAATCAGCGTTTGCAAATCATTTATTGGCCTCCTCACATGGTTTTTCTTTAACTCAGGGAGCAGATATTTTGCATGAGTGCTCAAAAGGCAAAAAACTGGACTTGTTAGAAAAAATGGAAATAACTAAAGCTAAGAAGAGCCCTGTCCTTGTGTGTGTGTGAACGATATTTTCACGTTTGAACCTCACCTCATTTATAACAACCTCTCTTAAAAAGTATTTTCCTTTTCGATTTTAGATATTTTTAGTTTTTATTGAGATTGTTTACTTATATTCACACTTATTATTATAGTTCGGATTGTTCCCCATGTTTGATCATGTTACTTGGTGGCCTATGGATTAGACGCGCGCCTGTGAACCTAAAGGTTGCTGGATCATTTCCCACTGGTGACATTTTACATTTTTACTTTTTTATTTTTTTAAGCATACATTTTTACTTATGGTGGGAATTGTTAACTTAACCTAGCTTTTCTTTTGTTGTTAGTTGTAATGTGATCTGTGTAGTTCTAGGTAATGAGTTTTATAAGTGTTCTTTTTGTGAAAAATATCTTAATGTATTTTTTAGGCCTGATGATGCTCCGATAGGAGCGAAACACGTGTAGCTTTTAAAAAATTATATGGATTTGATGAGACCGTGACTTTGTGTTCATACCTTTGTTTTGTTTTCTTAACAGGGATAAAGGTCCAATCCCATATAATCAATTGTATAGTTTAGTTAGTGTTTAACACTAATATACAGGGTGTTTTTTATATATTGCGACAAAATTCAGAAACGTGTTCTTTGGACAAAAATTCGCAAAAAAGTTCCTATAAACATAGGTCCTAAACCTTTTAGATTTTGAGCTACAGGGTGGTAAAGTTTTAACAAAAAAATTATTTTTTTTCGATAACTTAAATACCCCTGTAGATATTTGTCCAAAGATTGGTATGCAGGGTCTGTGTATCCAGAGCCATTTACCAACATACTTTTAACATTTTTATGGTCTCCAGTGGCGTGTGTGCGGGTTTTCTGCTGAATACTTTTATAAAGAAAAATGGTACGCCACTGGTTTTTCTTGTATTAAAAAATATTTTTAAATTTCCCGTTTTATTTGCAACATTTTTGATCCGTTAGATGCACGGTTTTCGCACAAAAAATAAAATTAAAAAACATTTTTCTACTTTGACTGATCGCTAAAATTTATTTTTTCTATGATCGTTATAAAAAGTAAGTTTTTTTTAAAATATTATTTAAAATTTCATTGTAGTTCATAATATGTCACTTTATTTAACATAAAATTTAAAAAAAGTGACATATGAGTAACGTGTTAATATTTCACGCTTCGCGAAGTAGCCTGTGAACATATTTTTTTTTAACGTAACTACGGACAACGCCGCCGCGCCGCAACGATAATCAGATTCTTGTTTAAGAGTTTAACCGGTAAAAAATTATTAATTGGTAAAAAAGAGTTAATTGGTAAAAAACCACATTCTTTCTCTGCCCATGATAAAGTTGATATTTGTAAGATTTTGTGATATTTTAAATCATAGTCACTGTCCGCCAGTTGACAAGATTAATTTGTTAAAAAAATGGCTAACAATTACACAAATAATGAAATGTGCGATATGCACTTCATTTATGGACTGGCTAAGGGAAACGCACGAGAAGCCTTGCGTATTTATGCTGAACGTTACTCGAATCGTGTTATTCCTCATCACTCCATGTTTACGCGTTTACACCAACGTCTAAGTGAAACCGGCAGCTTTAAAAAACTCACCGCTGGAAACGGACATTTACTCCTCAAATTGAAGAACAGGTGCTCAATGAATTCGAGGAAGATCCCACCACAAGCACTAGGAAAATTGCTCAGACGGTACACATTAGTAACTTTACAGTTTTGAATATTCTTAAAAGAAACCTTTTATACCCGTATCATATTCAGCAGGTGCAGGCACTTTTGCCAGGCGATTTTCCGAAAAGAACGGCTTTGTGTCGTTGGATGCAAGAACGCATAAGGCAAGATGCACCGTTTATAAGAAAAATACTTTTCACCTATGAGGCTAATCTCTCCAGGGACGCAATTATAAACTTCCACAATAACCACATATGGCATTATGAGAACCCACATGCTGTGGAAGAAAACCGTCATCAGCACCAGTTTTCACTTAATGTATGGGTCGACATTATTGAAAACTTTCTCATCGGTCCATTTTTTTTACCAGCAAGGTTGACTGGACAAGTGTATCAAGAATTTCTTGAAAATTAATTACCAGCGATGCTAGAAAATGTCCCCATTCATAAACCAGCAAATGTTTTTTTACATGACGGTGCTCCAAACCATTTTAGTATAGTGGCTCGGCAGTATTTGGATATTACGTATACAAATCGTTGGATAGGTCGGGGAAGTATTCAACCTTGGCCTCCACGGTCTCCCGACCTAGAAATCCAATTGATAATGTGGAGGAATTGCGTAATCGCATTATAACGTCTTGTGACATAATTCGGCAGACACCAGGAATTTTTGAACGTGTCCGCCAATCAATACGACGTCGATTAGATGCTTGTATTGATGTCGGAGGGGCACACTTTGAACAACTTTTGTAAAAATAATAATATTACTTAAATAAGTAATAAAAAATTAAATATTTTTTTATCACTCAAAAACTTGTATTTTAATTTAAAGATTGTAAAAGCAAAAGTTTTAAATCCTCAATTACATTAAATTTATTTTATTAAATTGGGCTGGCTTTTATACTAAATTAATTAATAAAATTTTTATTATTTATTATTAAAATTGCAATAAACTAAAAAAACGAAAAATTACAAGAATAAAGAAAGTCTAATCAAATCTGAGCAACATGTCCATGGTTTTTAATTTAATTTTTGTGCGAAAACCGTGCATCTAACAGATAAAGTCCAAGGGATCAAAAATATTGCAAATAAAACGGGGAATTTAAAAATATTTTTTAATACAAGAAAAACCAGTGGCGTACCATTTTTCTTTATAAAAGTATTCAGCGGAAAACCCGCACACACGCCACTGGAGGACATAAAAATGTTAAAAGTATGTTGGTAAATGGCTCTGGATACACAGACCCTGCATACCAATCTTTGGACAAATATCTACAGGGGTATTTAAGTTATCGAAAAAAAATCTTTTTTTTTGTTAAAACTTGACCACCCTGTAGCTCAAAATCTAAAAGGTTTAGGTCCTATGTTCCTGAATTTTGTCGCAATATATAAAAAACACCGCGATATTTAATAGACACCCTGTATATTCTACTATATACAGAGTGTCTATTTAATATCGCGGTGCTCGATTGCGGCTTAATCTTAAAACGGAAAAATACCTTTAATAAGGGGAATGTTAATTGAGTTAGAGGAGCTACTTTCTAAAATTAGTTTGGTTGATACAGGGTGTCCCAAAAAAGCGTGGTATATAATTTGAACTTTTTCGTAAATGGAACCACCTATATTTTTTTCCCAAATGGGAGTCTTATTGGACGCTCAAAATTGTTTTGCCCTAAAATGCGACGTTGCCTATTTATTCACAATTTAAGGACATTTTCACGAAAATCAATGTATCATTTACATCTTAATATTTACCAAGGGCGTTTTCTATCTTTTTGAAAAATCTATATAGAGTCCTTGGCTTAGTTCCTTTTATCTTTTGAAATTCCAAAATTTATTTTTTTTATACGTGAAATCGTTACTCAGATAATTATATTTTCAATTCAATTTTGCGCTATTTTTTAAATAGAACTTCCTATATCTAGTAACGTGTTTTGATTCTTTTATCTTGATATCAACAAATTTGCCTTTATCTCTAACCGTTTTCTCAAAATTTGTTGTTAAAGGAAGAATGACACATTTTTTCATAGGCATTACAATGTTTATTTTTACTTGAAAATGATAAGAGCATACTGGAAGCGTAGCGTACAAAAAACAAACTAGAACAAAAACAGTTTTAAATGAAGATGTCACCAAGTCGGTTGTAGAAAATCCGGAAATTAGAGTAAGAGAAATAAGTAAGGACTTACAAATCCAAAAATCGTTCGTAGGGAAATCCCACAAGAAAAATAAATCACTCCCATCAACTTCAGTTACATCAAGAATTCACCAAAAACATTAACAACATTAATTACATACATTATAAAGCGAGTTATACCACAAAAATTGCTCAAAGTATCTACCGTTTTGCTCCAAACACAAATCAACCCTACGTGCGAAAGTTCTTCTAACTACACGAAACGTAGAAGGCGTAATACGTCTAAAAGACTCTTGTATGCGCTCCACCATATCTTCTCTAGTTGTGGGTACAATACGATAAACTTCGGATTTAACATTTTCCCCACAAAAAGAAATCCAGAGGCGTTAAATCCGGTGACCTAGGAGGCCATCCAGTGGGACCTATCCAGTATAAAGTTTAATAACTATAGTTGATTTTAATAACTAACCTAGCCTTCCAATCCATCTATTACCAAGTTGATGTGTGATATGTTCTCTGACATTTGCACTGAAGTGAGCTGGTGCACCATCCAACTGTAGCCACAGAAGGCATCAGACCTTACAAAGTCGGGAAGATCTTGGGTTAAGCGTGGAAAATCCTCTCTTAAGAAATTTAGAAAAACTTTTTCTGTTACACGATTTTCAAAAAAGTATGGACCAATAACAAAATCATGTATTATTCCACCCCAAACATTGATACTCCATCGGTGTTGAAAATTATTGACAAAAACTCGATGCGGATTTTCTGTATCGTCAAAGTGAAAGTTATATCGGTCCACAAAACCGTTTCTGTGATTTTTCAAATTTACAAAAATTCTCGTTTTCTGCTGCTTGATTTTGTGCCCATTGACAAAAAGTTTTTCTTTTTTCAAAATCATTTTCGGCAAGTTCTTGATGTATCTGAGCATGATAGGGATGATTTTTGTTTTTCTTCAGTCATTTTCCCACGGACGATTTCGATATTTCTAAGTTCTTACTTATTTGTCTTACACTAATTTTCGGTGTTTCTACAACCGACATGGTGATTGCCATTTGGTTTTCTTCATTTAAAACTGTTTTCGTTCTAGTTTGCTGCTTGTATTCTACACTTCCAGTATGCTCGAATCGTTCTTTTAGTTTCTTCAACACTCTATCATCAGGATGTCGGTTATTAGGACATTTTTTCGCATAAACTCTTGAAGCCAAAAACAGTTCCCAAGGCATTAACTAATAACGTAAATCATATTTACTAATTCTCGCTGAGAGTAATAATTCATTTTGATACAAATATACTTAACATGAATGAGACGTAAACATTAAAATTAACATACGTCACACAACAAAGAATAAATTTGAATCATGGTCAACTTTTTACTTGTGTAAAAAATTTCCTTACTTTTAAAATATAAGATAAACATCATGGATTTATATTACTTGTCTTTACTACTACTATGGTTAGTACAACTATTGATTTTTTTTCATACTTAAAAGTATTTGAAATAGTACTTGTCATAAAATATTTATTAATTGTTTTCCGTCATAAGTGTCGTAATGTTTATGAAAAAATGTGTTATTCTTCCTTTAAAAACAAATTTTAAGAAAACGGTTAGAGATAAAGGCAAACTTGTTGGTATCAAATTAAAGATAAAAGAATGCTCTAGCAAATCGCGTTACTAGATATAGGGTGATCCATTTAAAAAAAAGCGCACAATTAAATTAAAAATATCATTATTTGAGTAACGATTTTGATTACCCCGTACAAAAAAAAAATATTTTGGAATTTTGAAAGATACAATTAACTAAGCTAAGGACTCTACATAGATTTTTCAAAAAGATAAAAAACATCCTCGCTAAATATTAAGATCTCCTAAATCTTGCCTCTCTAAATCAATTAACATTCTTCCTATTAAATGTTTTTTGCGTTTCAAGATTTAGCCGCAATCGAGCACCGCGATATTAAATGGTCGCCCTATATATATATACAGTGTGGCTCTTAATTTTTTATCCTCCTCTTATCTTTTGAATGCGTTTATATAAAAATTTAAAATTTGGCACACATTAGCAAACTAAATACTACTTTTTGGTCCCTAGCTCATTCTGCAAAACTTCAAAATGTCGACGGGACGCCATTTTGAAGTTTTGCAGAGATAGTAGAATAATAGTACATTACAAAAAGCGCTTTGCACTACCTCTTAATCGAGATTCGCGTAAAAGCATGATCCTATTCCTTACTTTGTCCCAGCTCGCCTGTAGATTGCGCCATTACAACTTACGGTTATGATAAAAATTGGTTCGAAGCAGTAATTGAGCGGTTGAGCAATATTAGATCATGTCAATCTCTAATGTAAGTAATTTGAAGTGTCAATTTTACGTCCAGCATCCTTATTTTGACAATATACTCTCAATAGCCAAAATATATGTGCAAAATGTCTATTAAAGATTTGTGGAATATGAGCATAGGCGAGTCTAAATCGATACGTTCTCAAATATGGAATTAACTTTTATAATAGTGTCTTAAATTTTAGTGTAAGTATAATATGTTTCTCTGTATATTTTTTTCTTATGTTTCTTATACTAGTTGCCTCGGAAAAGGTTATATCTATGTAATCTATTAAGTTTGTATTAAATAAATAAACAAAAGGTTACAAAACAAACTAACCAAATTTAATGGCTCTAACAGTATCTAAACGCTTTGGATATGTTAGAGATCATAAATTTGGGAAAATTAAACCAATTTATTTCTCGAGCAATAAATTTATTTGGAAGCTTAAGCGAGCGCTTTCGGCCTTAAGCCTACTACCGCCAATTCTCAATTATGTGCACAGAAAGCTATACAATCTGGAGCCAATATAATAGAACTACTAAGAACTTTTGATTTTAAATTTGTTTGCTACAAAAACTAAATTAAACCTGTACGAATCTTTTAAACAAAATAAAGATATATGTTAAAGTATCTCAGGAAAAAAAATCGTTGTTAAACTTGTCATAAAATTAGATGTGAGACGATTTATCATTATCATTTTTATAGAAGTGCTTAAATATACACGCATGGCCAAATAAGGTCTTGAGCGCGGAAATCTATTTATGAATTTGCAATAGCAAATATAAATCTACTGAGTACAAAAAACGCACCCCTGCTTAAATAATATGTTTGAAAAATATACATCTATTTGTAAGGTAAAAAATTATAAATTTTAGATTTTCAGCAAAATTCGTATTCTTTCTTAATCAAATTCAACAATGTATTGGCAAGCTATGCAAGCAAATATGTTTGCGCTTATTCTGTGCATGCTTCTTATTAGCTGTTCTAGGGAATCCTGAGGTATGTCATAACTGATGGCAATCTATAGAGCATCACGCAACATAAGTTTATTGAAAGGTTCATTCATTCAAAATCATTCCTATCCTTTTACTCAACATAAACCAAAAATGTATGGCAATATTAACTGTTACTTCAAGATGCCAAAATCAATTTTCTAACATGCCGAAAATGTCTGGGAAGAATGTAACCAATGCGTTCAAGCCCTCCATTGAACTTAAGTTGGTAGGGTAATTGATACATAATTCTATGGATATGAATACATAATATATTCCGTAGCAGCATATGAGGCTTAAGAAAATCAAGATATGGAGTTTTTGTTCAATGTAAGCCAAGGGTACATTATTATACATACAAGGATTTTTGATTTTATAAAAACGATTTTTTGCTTAAATTTTTAACTCCACAACTTCAAACCCTTAGCGGGGGCGACATTTACCCTTATTTTTTAAATGGGAAGGGGTGTGTTGTGATACATCTATTGAAAAGGCATTTAATTTTCTTCACAATAGCGCTTTGTTTTTTAAATTTGACCTGCGGGTTCCAGAGAAATCTAATTTAATTTTATTGATTAGTACTTACGCATTATATTATTAAATTCTGAAAATGTCCGCCGTTTACCTCCATACAATACTACAGAAACTGTTCAAAGTGTTCACGGATATTGTAAAGAATATCGTGTGTCATTTGTTGGCATTCATCAGTGATTGGCTTTCCGTAAATCTAACGATTCAGGTTGGGTGGCATAAATTTTTGATTTCAGATGTCCCCACAAAAAGAAATCAAGAGGAGATAAGTCGGGTGATCTCGCGGGTCATTCCAAAGCACCCCTTCTCCCAATATATCCACCAGGAAACGTTTCATCTAGAAACTGCCGTACTGGTAATGCATTATGGGGAGGACCCCGTCTTTGTGAAATATCGCATGTTCTGCATGGTCGTTTTCCATAATTTGAATCAATGCTGGGTTAACGACATTCTTCAAAAGGTACAAGTACATATTTTCATTTAAATTTGCCGGTAAGAAAAATGGTCCATTTATGTGATCACCAAAAATACCAACGCAAACGTTTAATTTTTGAGGATGTTGAGTATGAACCTCATGGAAGATTCTTGGATTTGTGTCGGACCAGTACCGACAATTATGACGATTGGCAGTGCTATTGAGAAAAAAAAGAACATTCGTCTGAGAACCAAACATTTAAAAGATAGTTTGGATTATTTGAAATTAGTTCGGACATTATTTCACAAAACTGTAAACAGCGGTCATTATCATCTTCATTTAATTCTTGAAGAAGTTGAATTTTATATGGGGGTTCAAATTTTGTTTAGCTAAAATCTACTATTAAAGAGAAAATTACATTTTTAGCTTTAAATGGCCCCTATGATCATAGAATGGCAAAAAATTTTATGCGGAAATGCGTCCTGTCCATGTTCCGGACTTCAGATTAACTGAAATCAGTTAAATAAAAAAATATGGTTTATTTAATATTTGGAAGGGCAAAAACTATTTCTAATAATTTTTCTGCGGTAAAGCATCGATCTTTTACAATTTTCCGACTTTAGAATAACTGAAATCAGTTACATGGATAGATGTTTTTAATGGATTTTTTAGATTTTTTTTAAATATAAATATGCCAAAAACACTACGGAAATGCATCATTTTTTTTATAAATTCAACTGACTGAACTTTCGTTTAGCCGAAATCAGTTATTAGCAAAAAAAATATACTTTTCCGCAATGTGTTTTTAGCATATTTATACTTAAAAAAATATCTTAAAAATAAATCAAAAACATCTATTTATGTAACTGATTTCAGTTATTCTAAAATGGGAAAATAGAAAATGCATTTCCGCAGAAATTTTTTTTTGTAGATTTTGTTTTTAGGGACACTTCCAAATACTAAATAAACCAAAACTTCTTACATAACTGATTACAGCTGAATGAAAGTTGAGCCCCGGCTTCTACTGCCTCATTTCTCAATGGATTTTCAATATTCCGTTTTTTATTTGCCACCGAACCAATTTCCCAAAATTTTGCCACTAATGCTAGGATGTAACCATGATCTACGTGTTTATCTGCATGTCTTTCACATTAAACAAAGTTGCCGTTAGTCTTCCACATTGATTTTTTATAAAGTATATTTCCACCCTCTCCGCAATAAAATAAAACATTTTTATCGAATCGAAAGAAAAGCACAGAAATAACTAATTCACATCAACTTATTTACTGAACATAAAGTCAGGGCCACCCTGTATATTTAAAAAGCATATATACTAAAGGCAGTAAAGCTAAGCAAAACTAAAACAAAATTTCTTATAAACTAAAACTTGAAATTAATACAATGCACAATATATAATAAGTTTAAAGTACAAAAGAACCAAATATATAATATACAAATAAATTTATTGCTTTATTCATAGTTTAAAGGTTATTGCAAGTACGATATACTAAGGGTGGGTTTTGATGGTATTTTTAAGATGGGTTGAGTTAGCCAATGAAATAAAAAAGTAGTCTCGACCGTAGTGTAAGTGAATACGGATTTACATTTAAACCAATATTGGCTGTACAGATAGTGGAATCAAACAAATCATTTACATCTAAACATTTCCGTCTTGACATAGGGAACTCAATTTACAAAACTGTAAATTTTTCTAATATGTAAAAAAGTGAAGTAATGAGTCTATTAAACCTATAGTTAAAAATTTTATCAAATTTTCTCTGAACTCTTTCTAAGCCTATAGAAGCTCTCATATATTGGATTCCAAGCAACTAATGAATATTTGAGTATGCTGCTAACCATACTGTTATAGAGCAGAATAAGAGACGATCAATAATTAAATTCAATTGATGTTCTTAGAAGCTTAATATTTCACTTTTAGATCCTTAAGAGCTGACACTTATTTAGCTTTTATATCAGATAGGGCGTGAACAATGGTATATATTTCTAGGTGGACAGGCTATAGCAAGAATAATAGATTAGTAATAATTATGAAAAATTTCTTAGTGCAATAAACAAAAATAAAAAATAACAGTATATCTACGTACTATTGACCAATGGATAATTAACTTTAATCATATTTCTTAGTGGTATAAAATTGAGTTCGATTTTAAGGGTAATATGATAATTGTCCTCTGAAACTAATAAGGTAAAAGTATGCAATCGAATGTTATCGAAATTTAACAAACTAAGATGTGTTATAAGTGTTATCGTATTTTGTCTATATTTGTTTCCGATTGTTTATTAATTTATCCGATTGTTTTAGATTATAAAATAAAAAATACTTTGAAGAAAAGACAAAAATGTAACAAGAATTATTTTGACCATTTACTAAATTAACAGCGTATTTTGAAAACATTTTGATAGATTTTATCCCTCACTTGTTGCAAACGCTTTTACATAATAATATTTTATTTATTTTTGGTTTCTAAGATATAACCATTATATTTTTTAATCGCCTTCTATGTTACATCGTTCACCACAAATTTTGTGGCCTGTATTGAAATTTAAAATAGAAATTTTATTTATATAGATTATCTTATGCCATTATCAAGAAGATTTTTTATATATTTTTTTCACAAAAAAATAAATGTCGCAAAATAAGTAAAAACTTCAAGCATAAATTTGAAGGTTTTATAATTTGTTTTCGTTCTTCAAATTTCATTTTATTTTATGAGGGTTGATAGTTATGGTCAAAACCCAAAATGTCAGAAATTAAGTTTAAAAACGCCATATTGTAGAGCGCATTATTACAAAACTCATAAATCAAAAGTTTTTTTCGACATTTACTGAAATTTATGTAATAATTTAAAAAAAAAAAAAATTATTTTGTAAATATATGACACAGTAAAAAGATCTTAAATGATATTATAATATATGATTTTAAAGCACTTACTGTCTGAGAAATACCAATAGTTGCACACGCTATTTAAGATAATTATTATAAGAGCCTCCTCTCATTTAAATATCATTTATGGCCTATTTCTTAAATATTACTGCTTAATAAAAATACAAGAGTTAATGTACTTAGATAGTATACTTAAATAAACTTTACATTGTACTAACTCTAATGTATTGTCGGAAGTACTTTCTTTCGGAAAACGAGATTTATATTTCGCAATATATTGCAAATATTTTATATTTTCATCTATTTCCCTTTCAGTACAGCTTTAAGTTTTACGCAATTTTTAATAGTCACCACAAATTTCGAATTACATTAAGATCTAGGCTTTTTAAGCAGTGTCAAAAACTCTGTAATAATTGTAATTCGTTTTAATGTTTTATTATTTCCACTTTATCTTTAGAGTTATTATGTTCGTAAAATATAAATTAGTAATTTATCCTTCTCAACAGTTTACTGCAGTGGCATATTTGGCTTTATATGAGTGAAATCTTTAACGAAAATTTATTTTTCAATTTTACACGAAACGATTATAGCCTAGTTTCGAAATTAAATGAACTAAAGAAAAATCAATGACCTAGTCGTATACAAATTTTATCAAAAATTGCCATCGTCATGTCAAACTTAATAGCAAACACTAAATATGTAAAATTTGATGTTATCTGTCCGTTATTTATGATGTGAAATGCAATTTCCATTTACTTTTTAAAACATATTTCTCTCTATCTAGATCTTATTTCTTATTTCGAAAGAAAATTTATTATCTGCTGTAACTGTTGGTTGTGAATCGTAATATTACTATATATTCTGTTATGCTTTTGTGATTATATTTGAATTAAAAATATTTTTTATGTAATTCTATATATTACGAATTGTTAAAATTAGAAGCTACTTCTTGTAGAATTTATATTTTTAGTTTTAATGCATATGACTTTCCCAAGAAGTACTAACAGTAATATTGCGGCAGGAAAAAGAACCAAAAGCAAGATTAAATGGGAAATTAATTGCCAATTATGCAATAGTAAATAGATGGGGTAATTATTATTATTCAAGTAGAAGAAAAGTGATAAACAGATTGCTTCTTTATAGCTATTTTTCTTAGCTCTTCTGAATACTATGTATTTGCCACAATTTTATGAAAAAAGGCAAATCCTTTAATTTTTTATGTTCTTTTAAATTCTGGGCATTCCATTTTTTATTTGGTTTTGTATGTGCATCCTAATGTATTGCACAGAAGACAAAAATTGCTAGGAAAATAAAATAATAATAAGAAGGGTGAAATGGGAAACTAAATCCTTTCCTTCGTTCATATTTGCTGGCATGAAATGAGATATATTTACTCTCCATGTTGTCAATTCAGGACCTGTCTTATCCCGGGGTATATCCGAAAGTAAAGAGAAAAGGTAAAAGTGGTCTTTATTTCGAAAATAGTAAGCTGAAATAACTACACAGACTCTAAATCTTTAATCAGATCATATTACTAGTTTTTTGCTCAAGACATTGAAGAACTTGACTGATATCTGAAAGAAAGCATATTAGTTGAAAGACTACTGCATGTGCAACAATATGGCTTCTAGACCAGCAAATCAAGGGATGTAGCCCATTTATATCACTCGTAAATGACGTGATTTATGATTTCTTTCTTCTCCCAATACCAATCACTCTTTTTCACACCAACACATCGCGGCATATTGTGGCAAACACATCGTTTGCCACAATAGCTAGGGTGTGGAGATAGCATTTTAAGTGCCAGTATCCAGTTAAAAGACCACCAGCCATTTATCAAATGGCACGTCTTCTTTGACGCAGTCTGGTGAGGCAGGAAAAAGCCCAAGCTCTACGTGCTTTAGCCTGTTACATGCCACGATCTTCTCTGAAGAATCCTGCTATTTCGGATGTCCTGCTTAGTTAGAACTAAGACCTACCAGCAGTTCCTTCCTCATTACAAGTGTAATCTGAGTGGCAAGGGACCTAGGCAAGCTGGACACTAGAGCTGCAGCTCTCCTTCACCAGTTTCTCTGCGACCTTTGTACACTCTAGTACTAGCTTGGAGGTCATTTTATCGGCTGTAATATCCATAACGGTATCTTAGTTATCGGAGCAGGTTGAGAAGACTGTGATACTGTGTGCGATTTAAGATTCCTGCATTGCTAACACAGCAAACACTTTAACCATTACAAAGTTTTCATGGCTTCAAATTGTATTGCAAGCAAAAGGTGCAACATAGTCTGAAGGATTCAAAAAATTTTTCTCAAAGAGACCTCTTAATAATAAAAATTCAGAGATTGGAGGGACACAAAGTCAATGGTCTCAGATAATGTTAATTTAAAAAAAAAACTATTACACGTGTTTCGCCCTAAGGCATCATCAGATCTAAAAGTAGAAAGCAACCCTAATGCAACTTAAATGTTTGTGGTGTTAAACGAATAGTTTTACCGGTAAGTCGTATCTCAACATTGTAATGCATGTCTATGCATTGTTGTTTTTTATACTAGGGTTGCTTTTTGCTTTTAGATCTGATGATGCCTTAGGGCGAAACACGTGTAAGAGTTTAAAAAAAAATAAACATAATCTGAGACCATTGACTTTGTGAAATCTCTGAATTTTTAGTCTCAAGAACCTTACTTGGGACCAGATTTCGATATTACGTTTGGTCATAATTTGGATATTTGTCATACTTCATTTTCCACTAGCCATTTTCGTAATAAAATGTAACAAACGACTAAAAGTGGCTCTGAAATTAGGTTGTTTTATAGCAATTAAAAAAATTTAATAAAAATTGAATAATAAAAATGAATTAAAAATTTGTATTCATACCTGATTAAAGAGGTACCATTAGTTACCATATTAACCAAAAGTTTATAATAGACCTTGTTTATTAAAAAAAATTGCGCGAAAAAAGTAAAAAGCTAATTTGCACTAGTATATGCGAATTATTATTTCTTAATGTTAAAAGCGATATAGCAAACTGTACAGTCCTGCAACAAAACAATAAAATTAAAATATCAAAGAAAAACCTGGTATAAAATATGTTCTGCCTTTAGTTTTTTTTCTTTGTTTCACCACTTCATAATATTGATATATGTTTTAGTCACATTGATTTATATAATTAATATCAATTAAATAAAATCGTTTTTTTCTCGTATTTCGGTGGCTTTGTATAAATTTAAAGAATATTAAATTTGACTTTATATTTTTATACCACGTTTTAAACTTAATTAATAATTTCTTTAACTCAACGAACTCATTATCTAAGCTTATAAAAAAATAATTTAATATCTTAGCTTTCTTTGTCTTACAAAAACTAATTAGGATACACTTCCAAATAATTAATTATTTTGTAATTATGCTGCCTCAGCAAAACCATTAACTCCATCACTTAATTTTTTCCTTTTTAGTGAAAATGAAATTTACCATTTTATTCAAACCCGCCTGTAGATAGTTGTTAAAAATATCTGTGGAGTTAAAGAATATTTTTGTCGAGTATTAGTCAGTACTGATAGGATGGGGAACAACTTGTAAAGAATGTTGTGGTGGCAAGAAATGTTGGAAGAAGAAGTTTCATAAATAAACGCAAAATAAACCAGATAAAAGAGTACCAAAAAAAATAAAAAGAAGGAAACCGCTACCATGTAAAAGCACAAAGCAGCAATGCACTATGAGAATCCCAATTAAGAAGTGTTATCTTTTTAGTAAAAAACAAATCTTAGACTTTACCCAGACAATATGCCAGTACTTTTAAATAGGGACGGCATGTTGAGATTGGATGTTATGCAGCACCATAAATTTTAAAATATAAGCGATTATTGATAACAAAAACTAAATATGTCCTAATATATCACATACATATATAAACGTCAAGGAAATGCCAAAGTTATTAAATTAGAAAAAGATATACCGAAACCAATTTAGAGGCTACGGTTAATGGTACGTTGCGGCCGTGCAATGTGGCAAACTATATAGTTAAGCAAATATATTATCCGCACAGAAGAAAACCATTATTTTAAATATGGTATTAAAAGTATATTATGGTATACTTTTTTTTTATGGTATACACAAGCACAAGAGAAAAGTCCTATGTCACTCTTGGAGTGGTGATTGCGCGAAGATATTTGTGGGCATTTATCTTGAATCGCTGCAGGTTGTATGCGTCAGGAAATATGTGAGGTGGAAGCCCGTTCCACAAAGAAGATGTTCTCCAGATGAATGAGTCTCGATACAGCGACGTCCTTGGGGTAGGCAGGTGGACTCGATGTTGATGAGCCGCAACTTCTAGACGCGTCCTTCTTGCCGGAACAGCCCTGGGTGGAATCAGGCCTGCCAGCTCAGAGGAGCACTTACCGTGATAATAACGGTAGAATAAACAGATATCAGCCACCTTTCTCCTGTGCTCCAGACTATCCAGACTCTTTGTCAGTTCTGGTTTGTCGATAAGACGAATAGCTCTCTTCTGTATAGAATCCAGCAGGTTTAAACTATGCTTAGGTGCAGAGCTCCAGACATGCGAGCAATACTCGAGGGAAGGGCGTATTTGAGCCTTATAAAGAGTCAGCAGCTGTTTTGATGTATATAGTTTTTTCGTTTTGAAAAGCACTCCGAGTTTTTTGGAAGCCGCCCTGGCGACCTCGGTGACATGGTCATGCCAAGACACACTGTTGGTGACCTTGACTCCTAGAAGATGTAAAGATGATTTCATTGGCAATGTTTTCCCTGCCATAACCAGCTCCGGGCCACCAAAGTTAGTCTTCATCGTAAATACTGCAGCCTGCGTTTTTTTAGCGTTAAAATTGACCAAATTGTTATCGTCCTACTCCAAGATTGCTCTAATATCGTTGTTGGTTAAAGCTACTTGTTGCTGCCTAAGATTCTGAGAACTTGCGGTTGTCGTTGGTTTGCCGGACTTAAATGTGGAAATAAGTGTGCTATCGTCCGCAAAGCTGTAGATTGGATTGATAGTGGTTCCTAGCAAATCGTTGATATATACCAAGAAAAGGGTGGGGGATAGAATGCATCCTTGAGGGACTCCAGCGTTAATGTTAAATTTGTCGGAGAGGTATCTATCGACGGCTACTTGGATTGTTCGTTGTTCAAGAAAACTTTTGATCCAATTCAATAATGAGTTTTGTATGCCGATTGAGGAGAGCCTTGGAAATGCCTTGGAAATGTCAAGAGCGACTGAGCGGGACTCGCCGTGCTTCTCCGTGGCTTCCGTCAACAAGTGTGTGACGTAGGCCAGAAGATCGCCGGTGGATCTAAGCTTTCGGAAGCCGTATTGATGATCGCTGATTTGTCCAGATAATTCCAGATATCTTAACAGTTGTTGGTTGACTGCTTTCTCCATAATCTTCGATATTACTGGAACTAGTGCAATCGGGCGGTAATTGGAGGGCATCGTCTTACCCTTTTTGGGTACAGCTTGCACTGGAGCAGTTTTCAAGCTTGTTGGAAATTGGCCCTGTTTATACGATGCCGTGAACAGTCTGCATAAGGGAGGAGTCAATTCGTCTGCACAACGTTTTAGTATTAGGGCTGGAATTCCATCAGGTCCAGTAGCTTTGTTGGTGTCTACGCTTTTAAGAATTTTATTTATAATTCGTTGGGGAAACGAAATTTCTCCCATCGATGAATTCACCCTTGGCAAATATGGCGGTGTTTTGCCTTGCGAGTGCAGAGTAGAATTGGACGCGAAGAGTTTACCCAGTAAGTTGGCTTTTTCCCTTGCTGTTACCGCGATAGAACCATCATCTGCTGTTAGCAGTGGCAAGGCCGACTTAGCAAATCTTTGACTAACGGCTTTCGATACCGACCAGAAAGATCTTGTTCCATTTAGGCAGTTTAGCAGTTTGGTTTTGATCCTGTTGTTGTGACTCTCTTTGCATTCATCAATAATTCGCTTGCAGCTATTTCTGGAGGCTAAAAACTATTAAGTATGTATCTAATATGCAAACAGTCAATCATAATAAGTGATCAATAATTTAAAATTTCAGATCTACATTTCCTCGAAGGACCATTAAATGTTCTAGAAATTATCCATGGTGATCTTGGTTTTTGGAGAACTAATGATTTTTATATATTATTTGTAACTAAGTTAATCAGAACGGTTAACATTTCAGGCCTCAATATTTTCACTATCGCTATATTTTTAAACAAATTAAAGTATGGTGGAACTGCTAATGATAACTGACAATTTTACTGAGAAAGTGTTGCAATAAAAAAAAACAATTTTTGTTATAGAATGCTAAAGAATACTATAGAAAATCAAGCGAGGAAAAAATTGTTTGCAAAAGTTTCAAGGAGTAGTAGAAAAATGAAACGGTAATCTTGAAAAAAAGTTACGCAGTAATTGGTGATTTCAGACCTGTCACAGTAGATAGTAAACTTGGTATCCATCACCGACTTGGAGACGTATTTGTAGTAGACTACCTTCGGCTACTGAGCTATAAGTCAGAATGCAGTACCTTATAAATACACAAAAAGAAACCATTAATTATATTATATTTGGTCTTTATATGGCATTGAAATAAATTAAAATTTATTGTTTGAATATCTAAAGATTCTTTTTTATACGAAGTCCATTTGAAAAGTATTCGATTTTATTTTCAAAATCTGATGCATTTCAATCAAATGCGCTTGCATAAACGGATCTTAAACCTTTTTGTATATGTGCCAATTTTTTCCTACCTGTAACTAACGTCAGTTGCAGTTAAGCAGAATTTAAGTGAGATTGTACAATTGATGCACAATTTTTCAGTTCCAGTAAATTGACGGAACGACTAGAACTGCACTATTGTATTAAGTTTTGCAAATAAATTAGGGGAAACCAGACGAAAACTATCCGGAAGACTCTGGCGTTCGGTGATCAACTTATGGGTATCATAAACCAAGAAAGTTAGACAAGTGCGGACTAACGTTAAAAAATGTTAGCTGCTTTTTTTAATTCGGTGTAGTGGTATACCACGAGTATGCAAGTGTCAAACAGTTACCTTGAAAGAACGCTAATTTCGACAATAGCCGATCATATAGCCGAGAGTCGAGTTAAACTTCATTCCGAAAAAGCTTTCAAGCGTTTAAAAATACCAACAATGGCGACTCCGCTAGGATTAGGTTTTTAAGGTTTGTGTAAGTCTGTTTTTTCACACGCTAAATCTCAGAGGCTTTTCTAAGAGACGTAGTACACCTACAGCTCTGTTGAAAGTAAATTCTTGCAAGTATGCTCCTTCCGTTCTCATAGGCTCAGTGCTAAGAAAACTAGTTTGTCTTCTATTGTGAAATAAGAAGATTAAATAGTAAGATCTTAGTATGAATGCTTAAGTTTTCAATGTTATGCATAAAACAACATATTTAAAGAAACATGTATTAGGTTTATGTCCGTAATCTTGTTGGTAATCTGGCTATACCATTAGGACGTGAAAATTGAATGCTTTATTTTGTAGTAGACTCAAAGTTACTCATTACTCATCACTTTGTTGTTGATTCAGTATACAAAGATTTCTCTAATTATAGTTAGCCTACGACAAATAATAACTATTAGTAGGTTAGTTATTCTTAATACTAAACGACAAAGCCAAACCATAATTATCCTAAGAGTGCAATAGGCCTAAAATCTGATGAATCAGACCTTGTGTGCCACTACAATTTCCAGACCAAATAGACCTTACAACGGTTAGAGATGTAGATTTATGGCAGGCAGGAACACACCAATACAATAAAGTATTTTCCCGTATAATTATGCATAGGAGAGATAGAGAGGGTAGATCATTTTACGTTGTACATTTAGGCATTTTGCTCTTCTACCTAATACATGACTGGTGAGATTTTTTGAGATATATGCTGGATATCAGCTCCCAAGTACGCCTCTTGTCGATATATATTGAGATACCTATAATATGTGTTTAATATAATTATTTGGTTTAACTTTAACAATTATATATAACAATAAATAATAAAAGATTTTGCTACATATTAATTTTAATAATAAAATAGAATTTTTTAAATAAAAAAATTATAGAGATATAGGCTAGTCTTCAAGGTAAAATTTGGGAAGTAGTTAAAGGAAAATCGAATATCCAAATAAAAAACTTAATATTCACCAATTATACAATCTGATTGTCGAAATGAAAAATAGTCTAATTAGAACTAAAAGAAATTTCTTTTAATAGAATATTTAGGTAAATATATAATTTAATATTGTAGTAATAAAAAGACCAATATTTAATGAGAGAAAAGCTAACTGTGACAATCGGTTATCACAACAAAATACTTACGCTGGGCATTATCTTATATATCACGGGCGATAACCAAGATTATTATTAACAAAAACGTTTGCTGCATTTTTTAGTAAAATTATAATTTTATATTTTTAAGTATATTAGTTGTTCAATACCTTAAAAAAGTAGTACATCACTGTCCATATTTCGTGCAAATTCGTACAGTATATAGGTTGGTGGACATTTTTAACTAGTTAAATAAAACTTCATGTATCATTTTATGTTTACTTATACAAGATCGTTATGCTTATTGATAATTTTCTTTTCCTATTCGCGATATCTTTGAATAAGAACTTTACATTTAACAATCAGTTCTATGGTTGGAACCTATGGTGTGACACTCTAATTACGAGACAGTTTGACCACTAACCAAAACTCTTTATTTTACTTTCGATACGTGTTTCGTTAACGATGTTTGAATGTTTGGGAGAAGATTAAAACTAAACTAAAACTACTTACAAGTGGTTTTATATAGTAAAGATGTAACTAATAGAGCGGAAAATGCAGTAAAGCAGGGCCGAACAAATCTGAAATATTAAGTAAACTAACAAGACTGTTCGATCCTTGCCAACAACAGAATGTAAATCAAATTAAAAATAATAATAATATTAAATAGAGGGTTTTTTGACATGGAATCAAACCCTGGGGCGTATATCCAATACCAATTTTAAACGTTTTTTCCCTTGACGATGGACATCACTGGTTAGTCGTAATTTATCAGGTTAAAATACTACATTTTAGAGTGATAGAGAAGTTTATGTTTCGCAGATGAGTAGTAAATAACGATGAAATCCTCAAATAATAAGATGTCGACTGATTCCTGAAAGTGATTTAAATATATATTTGTCATTTTTTTAGACCTTGAATGCTATGAATATAGTTTTGTTCTCGGAGATACTTTGTGCTAAGAGCAATTGTGGTTTAATTTATTTTCTAAACATCTTTAATGGTAAATATTTTATATCTTTTTGTAAGCTAATACATATCTGAGTAGCAATGTATTTCAAGGAACGTTGAAATGCTGAAGTTCTGAGTGGGACAACAAAGTCATTGTTATTCCTACATCATATACCAAGTATTTCTGCTTTATAGAAAAAATTTCCTTTTAGTTTGGTGAGCTTCTTAAACTATAAATATCAAATTTTTATTTCTTTTCTTTTGAGGTTCAAATGAATGAGAATTATAAAAGATAGTACCCAAATTGGAATACGAGCATTACAAACATAAGTCAGCAGACCTCACTTTGCTGTGTTACTGCACGTTGCATTAATAATTTTTGAGCGTTATTTTCGTGTTTTTTTACGAGGCAATTCGGCAGTACAATGTAGAGATTTGTTATCAGTGACATTTGAGAATAGACCGATTCCTTGTGCAAAAACGGTTTTAAATGTGGTTACAAATTTTGAGACATCTTTTTGTCTTCAAGATTGTAAAAAATGCCACACAAAACGTCAAGAACCACCTGTTGAAGTGGTCCAGGATATAGAACGGCGGGAAGAAATGGTTTGCAGTACCCAAGAACTTGATTCGACACGGTCCACTAGAAGTGTTGGAGAGGAACTGGGAATGAGCAATAAAACTGTTGCTCGTATCTGGAAAAAATATGGGTACAAATGTTTCAAGTATTCAAAAACTCAGGAAATATTACCTGAAGACCAGTGGCGAAGAATGGAATTTTGTGAAACCATGATGGAAAAGGCAAATGAAAATGAATATTTTTTAAAAAATATTTTGTTTTCTGATGAATCTTCTTTTCCCTTATATGGAAAACACAATCCTTCCATTGTTCGTTATTGGTCTCAGGAAAACGAGCACAGAAGTTTTCAGTTTCGTACCCAGTATCCTCAGAAATTGAATGCTTGGGTTTTGGTATCTTGGGCGACAATGTTTTTGGGCCATTTTTTATTGATGGCACTTTAAACGCCCAAAAGTACCTTGAGTTGCTGCAAAACCAAGTTTTTCCTGCCATTCAAATCCTACCTGATGTAGACCTGGGATCGGTTTATTTTCAGCAAGATGGCTGTCCTGCTCATAACGCGGCTAGGGTAAAAGAATTTTTAACAAATACTTTTCCGAACCGTCTTATTAGTGGGACTGGCGATATTAAATGGCCTCCTAGATCTCTAGATTTGTCTCCAAATGACTTTTATCTGTGGGGTTACCTTAAGCAGACCATTTACAAGCATGAATTTAGTAGGAATTTAGTAGGCGGTTTATTTGAGCCTTTTATTTAAAAAATGATATGTTGTTAAGTTTGTTTATTAGAGTCTTATTTCTGATTTTTTATTATATTTTTATCAGAGTTGATATTTTATTTTTTATTAGAATAACGCTTTAATTTTCATTATGTGAAACACAGCATATTAAACACTTTAAGATTACAATTCTATGCGGGTTTTACACATTGTCATGTCTGTAAAACCCGCATTAGAATAAATATTTTAAAAATGCCTGGATTTTCCCGTAATATATTGGGACATTTTGTCGCCAAACGACGCAACTCTCACGAAAGTCAGATGTTTACTAATCGGGCCGGCCGGGGCGGTGCTCGTACACGCGCGACGTTGCAAAATTTCGCCTCTATGCGGTTTCCTATAAGTAACGAACGAAAACACGATCTGTATAATAATAATTTTAGTTTTTTTTTGTATGTAATTTAATGCTCCGCTTCCTGGTCGCACGGAAAATGTTTTTACACTTGCTTTTTTGAACACCGTTGCACTTCTTGATTTTTTTTCTAAATATTTTAGTTAAAGGTTTATACATCCTTATAAGAAAAGTGTTGCAAAAGTCCAAAAAATATACATTTTTCAACTAAATATTGGCATACTTCCAAACAGTTGAAACCATAATAGTAGGCGTCCCATCATTTACACATCAAAATGATCTAAGAACAAAAGTATTAAATGACAATGGATTCCAGAATTGGATCCCGATACTCATTTGCTGTTCAAAATTTTTTCAATGGGAACCAGATTAGTCCAAAAACCTATCGAAGGTGTTCGCCACACCCTCAGCCTTCTTGATCAGGACGTAAAACAAATCTTGATTCATCGGTGAAAAGACTGTATGTCTATTCACGCTCTTGCCAATTCTGATGTTCTTTGGCCTATCCTAATCTCCTTGCGTGACTTCCACGAGATAGTATTAAAGCTCTAACAGGACGTCTGGTATAAAGATTGTTTTCATGTAACCTTTTCTTTATTGTTTGAGCACTGACACTAACGCCATAAACATTTTGAAGCTTACTAGCTACGTTTACAACTCGCGGATTTATTAGGTCCATGGATCAAATGATGAGACTATTTTTATTTAGTACAGCCTTGTTTACAAAGATTGATTTTGAGGGTAAAATTAGTGCAGGATTATCTCTAGGATCAAAATTATAGTATAGACGAAGTATTATTGGACATAACCTCTAATTCTTTAAAATTGTTATTGTTGTTTAAAAATAATAAAAATAAACTAATAATTTTTTTTCAAGGCTTAAGCTTGTCCTTTATCTTCTTTATTTTTGTGCAGAAAAATGAAAAACTCATAAGCTAACATATTTGGGAATTTACATCGAAAAAATTGTTCTCATGACGTCATTTGATCCAAGTATGAAATATTTGGTACACGCGGTGTAAACACAGCTATTGTTAAAAAAACGTGTGCCAAACCTTCAAGTGCATTTTTAATTGAAGCGACGTGGCGGCCTCTACAGATCTTTTAAGTACTCTATTTTTAACGTATAGTTTTAGCATTAATGTTTTCGGCGAATATTTTATTTTATTTTATTAAGAAAAATAATAATAATAATAAAATGTCTTTATTCAGCAAACGTTACAATAATGCCTATTTGCTAACAAAGGCAAATATTAGCTACAAGCTACTCTTAATTGATGCATTTTTAAATAGCGGGGCCACTAGTTTTAATTTTACTTAAAATTATCTCTTATTTTAAAAAAATAGAGAAAAACTATCTAACTATATAAGTGTGACATAAAATGTATTAAGCAGAAAAATGGGTTAAGTTAATTCTGCCAGATATAGTATTTAGTTTGCTAGGTTCCGCTTTCCGGGCTTGCGGAAATTGCATTTTAGAGGTTACATGTAAAAATTCCTTTCAAATAAATCTTGACATCACTCAAAGCGGTTTAAACAATAATTGTACACTTCAGGTAGACACACAAATAGGCATCCAACAAACGTTTTTCTATAAGATGGTAAACAAAAAAATATCAAGAAAAGTTACATTTGCGAAAAAAACGCGTCTGAACCCTTTTAAGTGGACCTTAAAACACAAAACTGTAATTTTCTTCGCCCTTGAATATATCATTGGCGTTTTAAGATTGTCTTTACGATACCCGCCACAATAATGTAGAATATAAAATTATACAAATCATTTCCTCCGTATCCCTCAGCGCTATCTCGTATCGGTTTCCCGAAAGGATTGGTGAGGAGTTAAGGGCTTTAGTCATGGTTAAAATTTTAATTGAATGTTTTTATGTCATTAATCGGGAATATATAATGATGTGAAACATCTGCGTATTGCCGTAAGGCAGAATATTTTACTTATTAATATTTCAGGTATGTATATTGAAAAGTATACGTACCTGATCGTCATCAAAATGTTTTTTAAATGGAAACCACTATTTTTTAATGCAGAATCAGAAAGAACGCATTTTTTACAAAGGATATGGTACAAATGAATAGTAGTAGTAGTAGCAGTAGTAGTAAGGGTGGGGGAGCTAGAGCTCGGCAAATAGGCCTGAGCAGTCCCTTTTCGCCAACCTCAGAATCACCCACCCCTACGCCTCCACTCTCAATGCGCGGTCTTTACTGAGTCGGCCCGACAAATAAATAATAGTTACATAAGCAATTTTGAACGAAAAATGATAATAAAATGTAAAATTAAAGAAATACCTATCAAAATTAAATGTTCCTAAAATAAAACTGATTAGAAGATTAAAAGTAAACTTTATTTTAGATTAGAAGACATAAGTTTAAAGCTAACAAAATTAAATTTTAAAAACTCTACCACTTTTATAGATAATTTTTAGACCTACGTCTTTAAAAACCCTAACAATGCCGTTTGTTAAGACACGATCATACCACATGATAAAATTAAAATAAATTTAAAATGCAAAAAAGTAACATGTTTTAAATACTTTGTAGGAGAACATTAAAACTTAGTAAAACCAGTGAGTAACAATCGAAAATTCGATGCATATAAAAGTTTAGCAATATAAAAAAATCAAAAAACTATTCTTAATAGGGATGAAGATCCAATCCCTTATACTATTACTCACTTGTATAGCTTACTTAGAATTAAACTTTGTTCAGTCATGCTTCATTGGATTTTCCGCTCTATTAATTACATCTTTAGTCTATAAGGCCACTTGTAAATAGTTTTAATCTTCTGCCGAGGATGCTTACATCGTTAGCCAATCACACGTCGACAGTAAAATAAAGAGTTTTAGTAAGTGGTAAAACTGTTTTGTAAAAATTTTTTTTTATGACTTAATAAACGTTACCATCTAATATATCAAATATTATTATTATCAGCAACCTTTGAAAATGTCTATTTGTCTTCTACAGACCTACGCGCTTCCCTTTACTCTCTTTAAAAATACAATACACTCAGCCTCTTAGAAGATTTAAGCTTCAATTTGATCTGTCAACGATAGGGAGATAGTGTTTTATTGTGTTTGATTATTCTACCTACCTCGCACTGCAAAGCCCATTTGTGTTTACCCTCGTCGTAATTTAATAAGATCGCAATAACGAAAATTTAGGGCCATTTGCTTAGCTTAATATTAGCTTGTTTCTGATCCAATATTGCACATGTAATTCATCGGAGAAATTAAATTGCTATTTGATTAATACTTACATAAGTATGTAGGTTAGTATAAAGCATCAAAAAATATAACAGAAACAGAGCCATAAGGAAAGTACTGGTGACTTTGATTTACATATATAACAGTCGTATAACTAATTCCCCTTAATAACTTATTCCACACTTAATTTTATCTTAAAAAATCCAACACAGATGTGAATTCTAAAAAACTGGAATCCTTTACATAAAACTGAAAACACATTGTTACACACGTATCTCGCAGCCGATATTTCCCACTTGGTATTCGAAGCCGGGATAACATTACCATCAGTAGTAATTTAGAAAGCAGACCCCTAACTTTAGGGTTTGAAATAAACTGAAGGGGAGGCGCAATATTATATGCAAACCGCTTGTGTACCCGACAATGAATACTTGTTTAATATAACGGAAGAGAAATCTTTATCATGGCACAAGTCTTAATCAAGGAAATGTATGAAAATGATACTTCTCATCTTAATATTTATACTCTTTAATGGTCTGAACAAAGAGAACGCAAGTTTAAATATATGTTACTTTTTATTGTATGAGCTTTTATAGTGCTGTTGTTGTTTTCAATTCCACAGAGTACGTAGCATTAAAATAACGAATAGCGATGACTTAAAACATTAACTTTTGAGAGCACATTTTAGCAATACCTTTGGATTATTCCTTCCTTATTTTGTCAGTAGAAATTACATGATCTCTATGAAATTAAATGTTAGTGTGACTCTAACCGACTGACATGAGATCCTGGTAAAACTACGATTCGGATTTCAAATGTATTTATTGAGGCATTCTTTTCTTTCCACTTTGGTTAGAAATAACATGCTCCCCTATAATATATAATTTCCAAGTATCAGATGTTAAATTATAGTAACATTATAATAACTTATTATTTATCAGTCCTTACCTAATTATCTTATGCGGGAAAAGCAAACCGCCATGGCGACGTGACGACGTAATGTGTACGATTTTGATGACCTCTGCGCATGACTTTAAGATGCGACGCAGACAATCAAACACAGCAAAATTCAAAAAACTAACATTAGGCTTTAACACAGTCTCTTTTTTTGAAATGCTAAGACTTGCAACACGTAACAAAATTCTTTATTTTAAAGTAACCAAATAATATAATTAAGAACGTCTCTAAGCAATAAAATTTTTAAAACACTGATCGTCCTTCATTTTTTAATTGGCATTAAAAGTAGTTGACGAATCGCCTTTTTGTAAGCTCGATTTTAAGTTTTGATACTAATTACTCGAATAGTGCCATCTTGACCAGGATGAACTGCAATAAGACGATACATGGACCATACCATCAGCGGCATTCTATCCTTCTTTAACAAAACTAATTGTCCAATGCCGATTTGCTTCTAGTTGTTTTGATTGTACCACTACTTGTTCTCATGCAACTAGTGATTAAGGTACTGCTTGGTCCAACTAGCCAAAAATGTCTCATTTGTCAGATCAATATGAAACATTTTGTAATATTGACAAGTATTTGGTCAAAGCTTTCAGACAGACAGATCGAAGGAGAAAGGAGTAAGAATCCTTGAATTTAGGATAATCTCAACCTTATACGTAAGAGTATGAAGTTCATTCATCATTGACAACTTATTTGTTTATCGGTCCTCAACCTGAATATCTTGTACCGCAGAGACAAACCGCCAAGGCTAAGTGTCGACGTAATGTGTCCGATTTTGATGACTTGTCCACAGCGCTAAAATGCGACGTTGCTATGCAGCCGATAAAATAAGCCAAAATACAAATACTAAAACTTAGCTTTAACAGTAATCTACAGAATATTTAACAGTGCTACCTCATTTAAATTTTTCAGTGTTAGCAAATTCCTCGGACTAATTATCGAAAATAAACTCAAGTTTTTTTCATCTCTCTCAACATTTTGTCTGTCGCTAATAAACTGCCTTCTGGTTGCTATGCTGAAAGACTACTTTGAGAAAGAACTTGGTCTTCTAATGGGCAAATCTGGTTACTTGTATTATAGTTAGAGTCACATTTACGCGATGAGATTACATTCTGGGGCACTGCAAGCTAACTTCTTGTTTATATCATCTAAAAAAGTTAAAATCCTTAGTTAATATTATAACCTCAGATATCCCAATAGAGCCTTGGTATTCTTTGTTCTCGAATACCTCCATTAGCTCTAACCAAAAATTCTTTGTTGGAGTAAAAATGTGTTAAAATCTTCCCTTAAACATACGCAAATATAAGTAGCATTTAAAAAAATACTTTTATATGACCTAATGCTTTATAAAGTACTTTATTTATTGTATTTTATGCAACCCTCTTTGTTAATGGCATTAGTTTTTAAAATAAAGAAGCTTATTTTGACTTTGATAAAAAGTAATCTCAGATACTTAAACCTAGCACACGCAAATACTGGACACTCCCCGATGACGTGGTCTGCAGTTATTTCCTCCTCCCAACACCAGCGTCACTCCAGGATATGGGCAATAGTGGTGAGGAGGTTTTTTTTCTTATGAAATACACTGACACAAAAGGGCAAATCCTAAGTTTTGCAGGTTCTAATATTCGGAAAAGACATGCTTTTGGAATTAATTCGATAGACTTTCCCTTCTCCATAAAAAGAAGTTCCGATATAGCGACGTCCTAGGCGTCTGCAGATGCACCGATATTCATGAGCCGTATCTGCCTATCGAGTAAATCTTTCCTGTATAGCTCTAGGTAGAATGATGTGGGCCAGCTCGGAAGAGCATTTACCGTGAGGTGAAAGAAAAGGACCCATCCCTAGCCACATTTTGCATCTTTTTAAGTGCAGTAGTTGTCTGGGAGACAGGCAGAGATCCATTTATGTATGCCTGCCTCATGCCAGATTTTCCGTCTGTCTCCGGAGGGTAACTCTATCAAGCAGACTCTTTATTGATACGGCAACTACACATTTCGCTGTACGGATTATAGGTTTAATATCTACCCAGTATTTTGTGCATTTCAGTTTAATAAGAGAGGCCGCTACCTCATTAGCAGCACTGCCTAACTGACCAAGCACCAGCTCTTTATGCCTAGAAGGCATAAAGAAGTTGGAATAGACTGCTGGACTGCTGGACCTAGTGTATATGAAATTTTATTATTTTATAAAAAATGTATACAAGAACCTTCTTTTAATTCCGTGTTAGCTTTCACATTAAACCACCTTCGTATGATGTCGCCCTATTACACAAAATACTTTTTATCATACAAAAAGTAAACCTATAGACTGACTGAACTTGGTTTTCCTAATATCCTCATTTTTCTTACCATTTACATAAATTGTGGCTCCACAATTTTCACTGACTACCGAGATTTATTAAAATGGTCTATGCAAAACTTTCTTCTGAATAGAATGTAAATGAGCGTATTAAAGTAGATTTTCAATTTTTTCCTGAAAACAACATTTGAAGACGATAAATAGCTCCTTTTTTCTTTTTACTTGTACCTTTCTGTTTTATTGAAATAAATCAATAATCTTAATGGCGTAACGTTTTTTCTCTACAGTTTGTGACCCAATATTTTCGATATTGCGGAGGGTTGTTGGGTGGGGTCAGAAATAAAACAGAAACCTGTTTACTTAACTGTCGACGTTTCGACTTATTAAGTCATCCTCAGGATGGGCGTGGCTTTACGCCGCCATTTTGAAGCTTTGCAAAATGAGCTAGGGATTAAAAAGTATTATTTAGGTTGATAATGATGTATGTGTCAAATTTCAAATTTTTATATAAACGCATTCAAATGATAAGAGAGGGGACAATTAAGAGCCGCACTGTATATAAAGTCTAAATATTGGTCTTATGCAACTGCTTATCGATAACTATAGAAAGAAGTCTTAAATATTGATGCTTGCAAATTAGTGTCATGCAACTAGCAATAGGCATTTTTTTTTAATAACTCAGTTTTAATATTACGTAGCTTAAATGGATATTAGCTGATATTCAAAAACTTTCGCTGACGCTTTGAAAAGTAAATAACGATGTTCTTTTATATTTTGTACCGTTTTATTATTATCTAGTAATCAATTGAAGAGAGAATATCCCACCTTCCTACGCATTTTTCAATGACCTTTTCAATAATATGTGCCATATTTTCTGTTTGTAATCCATGATGTATATTAATATTAGCACATAAAATATTGTGGAAACGGCCACAGTTTTAAGGATATTTCTTTTATTAATCAATAAACCTTTTGTAAATTTTGTATAATTCTATTATAGAGAGGCTCACTTTAGGCCCCAATTTAGGTTATTTCATTGTACCTGGTAGTTAGGTTGTCTAGATTTTATGAACTTGCTTGGTTTAACTGTCAGTGGTCTAGATTAGTAGAAAACATTTTCCACGCAATTCCTTTGTTCCAAGGGTGTTAAAAACTATATTTTCTGACACCTTATTGAGTTTGGTTATTGATCTTGACAACAATTCAACGCTTCAGGAAGAGAGATTTGTAGTCTAATGTTGTGCATTAAAAGAGTACGTTCATGACATATAAGGGTTTGTTCCTTTCAGCATTATTACAGTATCATCGGTCTAACAGACCACTAGATCAGAGCCCATCATTTCTATCACATTGTGTAGATGTAGTAAAATGTAGATTGTAAACAATTGTGGTGCAAGCCCGGTGTCCTGAGGCAAACCATACTCCACTGGGCAAGATACTGTTACAGTATTGGTATAACCAATTCTAACTCGTTGGATTGAATTTTCTAAATAGAAAATTTAGATACACCAATTTTATAAAGTTCATCCAGTAAAGTAAGATGCGTCACAGTATCAAAGGCCTTAAATTAAGAAAAAATGCAGGCATCTATAATCTCGGTCCAGGAATGTCCATATGTGTTCCGGGATCCTATATATCTTTAATTCCAGTTTAAAGGAAAAAGACTAATCTTAGTTTCATAGCCTTTTCAAATATTTTACCAATATTAGTTGTTAGAAAATTTGGAAAAATGTTATCAGCCTCTATACTAAAAGTATTTTTTAAAGAGGCAATCCTATTTATGAATTCGTTTTCAATTATAGGGTGTAAGATTATAGTGGGCCTACAAAAGAGCTTTGAGGTTCTTTGGAAAAAGTTTTAAACATTCTTTATTTCGGTTTTTTATTTTATTTCCTAGAGTATTAATAATACTCAGCAATAAACAGCTTAGAAGCGTGGTGATGAGAGAAACACGTGTCGACATCATTAAGCGTGTCGATATTTCATAAGTTGTCATATATTCGCTATGGACTGACCGCATACAACGTTGGCCAATAAGACTAGATCTTTCTGAAATTCTCCAATATTATTCGAACAGAAGTCTAAAAAATCGATCTTTTTTCGACTTACAATATAAATTTGTATATATAACTTATATGTGAATTTAATTACTGAAAACATAATGAAGACCCCATGACAATCTCTTTAATAAACTTTTAAGAATTAAATAATTATAGTCGTATTAAAATATTATAGTATATGAATCTCTACTTAAGATTAAAAAAAATTATAATTTAAAATAAATATAAAATGTTAAAAAAATGATTAAAATCGCAGTTTAATAATTTTTGTCGTGTTTAATATCTAAGCTTTTCAAAAAAAAAAACAGTCTGTCAAGTCTACCAGGATCCAAACGGTTTTGCTCATTACTCGCTATATTCCCAGTATTTGAAAACAGACGGTCACAAGGTACAGATGATTCCCCAACGCATATATACTTCATAGATGTTGAACAAATACCTTGCTGCTTGCGATAAATAGTGTTCATTCATCATAGTGTTCAATTCATCATTCAGACCCTGACTTTCCGGAGTAAGTGTATTACACAAAGAGAGCTGCTTTTTTAGAAGTAACTTATAGAAACTCCAAATTCCTTTTTCTGTTTCTTCATTTTCCTCACTTTTATATTGAGGAAGTTGTCAATGTGATTGAATATCTAAAATTAAAGTCTATCGCCCAGGAACAGGCTATTTTATTAGTAAAATGATTTTCTTTAACTAGGATCCAAAATTGCTGCCCCTGCTAATACACGCACTTTAAAATGTCTTTTTTAAGCCTCCAGTAATCAAAGTTTTTGTTTTAGCACCAATTAGTTGAAGTATTAATCGCATTATATGTTTGAGGCAGACAAATTGGAGCAGACAAGTGTTATGATTTTGCTGGTAGTAATCTCCTGATATTTCTTTAGTAATATTTTCTAACGGCCTCAATATATTCATGAGTTCTTTTATATATTCCAGTTTTCTTGCAGTAAGTCAGTGCTTTTGGATACTTTAATAATATTGGGGCAATTATTTTAGAAAATTTAACAAATCGTTGTTCAGTTGTTTATAAACTAAGTTGCTTACAAGTTGATTATAAACGGAATTTCAAAAAGTGTCAAAACCGAAGTGTCAAAGGCTTTGTTTTGTGTTGCTTCCTTTAAAGAGTCAACAGAATTTGTATTGTGCTCAAAATAAGTACTAATTTCTTTCATATTTGTTAACAAATGTTTATCTTTTTCCAATCCACCCCTATTGTCAAATGGTTTTGCTGCCACTAGATTTAAGCTATGAGCAAAACATGACATATGTTTACTTTTGTCACAAAAATTCGAAACAGCTTTAACAATATTTGCGCCTTTATGCGTGATATTCTATTACTTTATTACTCGTTATATGTCGTTTTTATGCTATATTCTTAATTAGATAAACTAAATTTAAAAATTTAATTTAACTAAATTTAACGGTTTAATTTTTAAAATTAAACCGTAATAACCCTAATATTACTAATGCAAAAATTGCTCATACAAACGTTAGATCTTTAATTCCTAAATTTCAGCTTATCAAAGACTATATCCTACTAAATAAGTTTGACATTTTTGCCGTCACAGAATCTTGGCTCTCGGGCTTTATTGATGATGAGATGTTACAAATTGAAGGTTTTCGCTTGGTTAGGCGCTACCGTACCATAGGTAGAGGAGGCGGAATTGTAGTCTATGTGAGAGATACCATAAAATATTCTATTTTAAATGATTTTGACTGCAATTTTTCTCAGCAAATATGGATACAGTTTAAAACTAAGGGTGTTCTAAGCACCATAGGTGTTTTTTATAGGCCCCCGGGTCTTACTAATATAAATGATTTTATGACTGAGTTTGAAACTAACATTTGTAGATATCTTTTGTCATGTGACAATCTCCTCTGTCTTGGCGATTTTAATATAAACGTAAATAACTTGGAATCTATCCATACGCAAAGGTTTCTTTCTCTACTTCAGGTATACAGCTTAAGTCAAATTATCAATGAGTTCACTCGGCCTGGCTTAGCTGGAAATGGCTCCCTCTTAGATTTGATTATATGCTCAAACTTAAATTTTGTACAGAATAGTAGTATTGATTCAAATTTTCAGGTATCAGATCATTTTGTCGCTTTATGTAAAGTACTTCTTATGATTTTCAAACCTCCACCCTTCCTATTAACTTACAGGGATTTTAAACATTTTATACATGATAATTTTTACAAAGATTTATTAAATTCTCGATTAGATGACATATTTTATATGGAAGATGTTAATGCTAAAGTTGATAGGTTTAATGATTGTATACTTAATCTTTTTAATATACATGCGCCATTTAAAACGGCCAGAATTACTAAAGGAAGGAGTCCTTGGATCACAGATAATATCAAACATCTTATTTATCTTAGAAATGGGGCCTTGTCCAAGTACAAAAGACAAAAAACTGAATTAAATTGGGAACACTGTCGCCAACTTCGGAACCAAGTGACAGCGGCTCTTGAAATAGAGAAGAAGTGCTATCTCAATAACACCTTACAAAAGGGTGACTCCAAAAATAACTGGAAGGTACTGCGTCAGCTGAACATACATTGCAGGCCTCAAAACACCATTCCTGACCACTTGGGTGACCCTGAAATCATAAATACTTTTTTTATAAATGCTGCATCTTCCAACGCGCCTAATCCAGAAACGTTGTCTTATTATCTACTGAATGTTAAGGAAGGGGTAGGAAACTTCGAGTTTCAGCTAGCAACGCTTGAAGAAATTAAATCTACTTTATTCTCAATGAAATCTGAGGCCATTGGACAGATGGTATAGGCTTGTCGATGCTGCTCCACTGCTGTCCATATATTCTTCCATTTCTAGTGCATCTTGTTAATTGTTGTATTGAATCTTCAACTTTTCCCGATTCTTAGAAGTCCTCATACCTTATCCCTATTCCAAAAGTCCCTTCTCCAACTGAATTATCCGACCTTAGGCCTATTAGCATTCTCCCTGTCATCTCAAAAGTTTTAGAGAGGGTATTGGAAAGCCAAATCAGAACATACGTAAACAGATTTGATATCTTGCCGGTTATTCAGTCCGAGTTTCGAAAAGACTTCAGCTGCTCTACTGCTCTTCTAAAAGTAACTGACGATATTATACAGTCAGCTGATTGTAATGAGTTAACAATCTTGACTCTACTTGATTACTCCAAGGCCTTTGATAAGTTTAATCACCTACTATTACTGGCTATACTAAAATTCTTAGGTTTTGTGGAGAGTGCTCGCTCTCTAGTTCGGCAATATTTGACCGGTCGAACTCAGATAGTGAAGCTCAATGGGAAGCAATCCTCGGCTATGGATCTCTCTTGCGGAGTACCACAAGGGTCTATTCTTGGTCCTCTATTCTTTACCCTGTATACGTCTCAATTGTGTAAGAGTCTCAAATATTCAAAAGTCCATCTATATGCCGACGATACACAGGTTTATTTCTCTTTTCCTCCTAACAAAACCTTAGAAGCTAATGATAAGGTATCTTACGACCTTAACATGCTAGCAAAGGCATCGGAAAATCATTGTCTGAGTTTAAACCCAAGTAAATGTAAGGTTCTTCTTTTTGGTAGGTTGCATTCCAGAGACACATATGAGAAATTTGTTCAGATTAAATTGAGTGGTCAACTAATAAATTGTAGTAATGTGGCTAGGAATCTAGGAGTTTTATTAGATGTTAAGTTGAGGTTCACTGAGCACATTGATCAATGTATTAAAAAAGCTTTTATTAACCCTAAGCTATTTTATAGTCAGAGGCAGCTCCTTAATAAGGAACTAAAAAAAGTTTTATGTGACAGTCTTGTACTGTCCCATTTCACTTACTGTGATGTTTTGTATTGCCCCTGCCTTTTGATAAGTGATATAAAAAGAATGCAGTACATTCAAAATTGTTGTGTAAGGCTAATTAATGGAATGAGAAAATTTGATAGAGGTGTGAGTAGTGAGTTACGCTTGATGAGATGGCTAAATATGAGTGAAAGGAGGTTACTACATAGTCTTGTTCTCTTTAATAAAATTGTCTTTAAAAAATGTCCTAATTACCTTTATCAGAAAATTAAGTTTAGATATGACGCTCATGTTTTGGACTTAAGAAATCAGCATTTTATTACACCTCCTCTTCATAAAACTGTTTTATTTGAGAGGAGCTTTAGTTACTGTATTCATCTGCAATATAATAAAATTCCTCCTGAGTTAAAATATATTTCACCTTCTATATTTAGACGAAAGATAAGCAGTTATATTACTGATCTCTGTTAGCCTAGAGTGTTGTTAAATATCTATTCTTTAACTTATTGTAAATTTCATAAGTCTGTCTGGCTATCAAACGTTGTAATGTTAATCGGTTGTGCATATAGGCAGTTAGAACTTAATATTTTGTAACTATGCAATTATTTAAGATACATTTTGAAATTCTTTGTAATATCTAATCTCAAGCTGATTTGTATGGTTAAGCTAGGAAGTAAGCTTCAACTTCGCCAATTAGAATTTACCGGTTGTAAATTTTAATAAAGACATTATTATTATTATTATTATTAAATAATCAGCATTATTTAGTTTCAGCATTCTGTAAGAGCAGCTAAGCCCATGTAGCTTTGGCAGCCAAATATCTGTGTAAGGTTTAACTTCTATCTTTTACTAGTATTTTTTCTTTAACCTGTCTTAAAAGAATACAATATTTTGTACGCGTTTCAACTTTAGGATAATGAATTTAAAGATTCTAGTTTCATGTTTTTTTACCTCCAAATGCTGAAATTTTTATATTCGTGACGCAAGAACTCCATGTTTGTTGTTTAGATGTTGATGCAGAAGCAGTTGAATGAGTTGAGGCTATACTACCAATATCTGAATAATAAATATTTCGGGATTTCAAAACTTTATCGAAAATCGAATAGAGTTATTTGATTTTTATTAAGCATCACTTTTTATTGTTTGATATTCAATGAGTAGAAAAGTGAAAAAAAATATTGAGATAAAAAGAATACAGGTTTTACCAACGTGATCACTTCCATCAATATTTTGAGCATTACTAATATCAGTATTTACAGTATCTTACACATAATGACTTAAAAAAATTAGAGCATTAATTTGAATGGAGTTGAAATAAATTGAAATAGTATAAATGTTTCATCAAATAAATATTGCAGTGGTTGTTAATAAAAAATAAACAAATAAAAAAATACTTGATCTCAAAATAGATAATATTTCAGTCGGCAACAACAGTTGATTACTTACTTTTATTAGGTATTAGTCTGTGTCTGTATAAAGCATTGTGAGATTTAAATGTATTTTGATATTTACCGAACATCATAAAAGTCAGTCTTAAAAACATTTAAATACATATGATGTAGCATACGAGGGTTGCGAAATATTTCTGACAAAAATAATGCAATATTTTTTTTAGGTGAATTTTATTAATGTTAAGCCAAAAATGATATTCTTGTAATCACATACAAAAATATTGATTTACACAATATTTTTATATCAAGAAAACCCAAATAAAAACAAAAACTGTATGGCCTCTGCTTAAGAAAAGAAAAGTTGTTTCGAAAAACATTTAACAAAGAAAAAGTTTACCGAACAATATGGTATATCCCACAGAAAAAGTTTTCCTTTACGTCTTTTCATATTAAAACCGACCCTCCAATTTTGTATACGTATGTCGGAATGACTTTCCCTTTCTTTTGATTTCTGAAGATAAATGTTTGTGTCGTATTATAGAGAAAATCAAATCAAACACCACAATGATTTAAAAATGAGGGAAAGTTTGATGAATAATATACGAGCTTTTTTTATTGCGTGAATATATGATTAAATTTTTGAACGTATATAAGAGTATTTTACGCGATACTTCTTGGGCTTATTTAATTTCCTATATCTTTAAATTGATTTTCCTTGGCGTGTAACCGATATTTCCTAATTTCTGTAGTAGACGGGTAAGGCTAGCAATGGCGCCTCAAAAAGCTCCAAGATTCGACTAACAATCTTATTCAAGCAATATTGACTTGAATTTTATAATCATGAGTCCTCATTCGGTAAATAAAGAAGTAAGCTGTAATCCTAATAACATCTGAAGAACCTAAGTCATGGGAATTTGTAAATCATTTGTGTTTATCAAGGCTACTTAAGTACACACAATTGGAATACTTCTAGATTGCGAGTACTTCTTACGGTTTAGTTCAATAAGTCATGGAATTACACTGCATCATGCACTACACTACAGGTAGTCCATAATGAACTGCGATAATTGAATTTGGAGGTTAAAGCATTTAATTTGAAAATCTTTTCACTAATAGAGTATTGCCGCTTCTTAAAAAACCGCAACATCTGTTATCTTAATTAGTAAACCCAATGTATTTTTTTCCATCCTATACGAATTGGAGTTTCTCATACTATACTACAATTCGCCTTAAAAAACTAAAATAAGCATACCGCTTACATATCTAATAGATTCGTGAATTTTAAAGGGGGTATTTCAGGACTTTTGAAAATATCCAATATTATTCTAGTTTATAAAACGCGATCCTTTGCTTTAAAGTTTTTGAACTACGGCAGATATTTACCTATTTTGCAAGAAATAAGTTGCTTACCATTAAGCAATTTGGGTTCAGACAAAATATGTAAACGATGTCGGGAATTGTGTGTGTCATGATGGAGCGTATTTAATGATGGCTAAAACCTAGGTATAATTCTGTGTAATCTCTCAAATGCCCTCATTATATACCCTATGACGTATTACGTCTAAAACTGTTAATTATTTTTTTTTTTATAAACCTAAAACTTATTTGAAGCTATCTGTCCCAAAACAGATGGCGGACCTTCTCGGGTGGCAAATTATCAACTGCATGGAGTGTCGAATATAGAGCCTCCCAGGGTCCACCATTGGCTCATACCTGTTCCTAACCTATATAAATGACATTAAAATATTGGTCACTAAAGAGACCGTCATCTTTGCCGACGACACAGCTACTCTTTCAAAAAATGAGATTCCTTCTCGTAAATAAAATGGATCGTGCCTTTGATCAATGCAAACTTGGTTTAACAATAATAAGCTGTCTTTAAATGTAAACAAAACCAAGAAAATAAAATCTATATTGTTGTGAAGAATTTATAATTATTCATATATGATATCGGGAAAATGATAGGAAAATTATATTTACTCTAGGATGATAGGTCCTGAATAAAATACAGACGAACCTAATGCTCGATCAATTAATCTTATAGTTTTAACATTGCCTCTTTTATATAATTAAAAAACCTTATTTTTGTTTCAGATATCTTTATGTGAGGATTACAGCTTACCTGCCGACCATCTTGCAGAACTAGCAAAAAGAAGACCAAATAGTATTGCTGTAACTAACAACTGTTTTCTCTCTCAAAATTTCTCTGATCTTATTCTATCCAGTCCTGAGGTTGAACATGTGAGTAGAAAATTGATACAAAATATTTATTACATACATCAAAATAAATTTAACATTTGGAAAATATTGATATTAAATACATTTTAATTCGTTTTGGAAATACTGCTGAATAATAAGTTACTGCTGAATAAAAACTCTTCAATGGGACTAGATTAGTTCAAAAACTTATCGAAACTCTACCCCAACCATCAAAGTTTCGCCTTGGAAATTGTCAACTTCTTGAATGGTTTGCAAGCAAGACGCGTTGCTAGATGTTCGTTACACCCTTCTTGAATCTTATTGCGCGATTTCTGTGGAATTGTATCGGAACTCTAACGAGATTGTTTTCATGTAACCTATTCCTTATTTGAGCAGTGACACTAACGCCATGAACATTTTGAAGTTCACTTCTTAACTCGTTGGCAGTAATACTAGAGTTTCGTAATACGTGAAGGCGAAACCTATTATATTTATATTCTATTGCTTGTTGAACTATTATATTTTTCTCTTATATCACCAGTTTCTTCAAATCTATGTTACAACCTTCCTATAGTACAGCTTCTGTGATGTCGCAGATATTCATACCAACCAATATCATACCAACAGCTCGTAACTGTGTGTAACTTTTACGATGAAGATGTTGTCTTAGCATATTAACTATATTACACACACAACAAATCATCACTAAACTGACAGCAAATATTGTACTGAATATATTTTTCAGTTTACCAAATACGCTTTGAAGAATTTAACTATTTATTTCGTCAACAAGAATAACTTAATATGATAAGGTATATTTAAAGGAATGTCCACCAGCAAATAAACACAATTTATATTGGAAACAAATTGTTTCATCTAAAAGTAAAACGGCGTTTTACCCTTGTCCCCTAGACTAGCGGCCATGAAGTCTATTCGAGTAATTAAATGAGTATATATATTAAGTTTGATTTTTAAAAGGTTGAATGAAAAGATCATACCTAAACTGTTTCTTCTTGTCTGAAAAGATAAAACGTTAAATCTATTTAACATCAATGCAACTTTTCCCATATCTCGATGCATTCCCTTAAAAAATTTTGAAAAGAAGGCGAGAGCAGTGAGCCCTTTAAAGTACACCAGAGGTTAACACTAATACTGTCAATAAAACTTCCCACTTTAACCCTTTAAAGTCTATCAGATTAAAAAAACCTTTGCAACTTTGTGTTTCATTAAAATACTGTAAAGGACATCTTTAAAAATATTTTTTTGGTAGCTAGTATTATATTAAATATTATAAATTCGTGTGAAGAAAATTTCGAAAGGGCGGAAATACCCTAAAAAAACGATTCTTGAGTTTTAATGTGCATTAATAATTTTTATTTATTGTTTTTTAGGTCGTAGTCCTAGACATATATTCAACTCCAAGAGATTCTCATCAAAAGCTTGCAAATCAAGAGGAAAAATATTTTACAAGTCCCGATAAAGAATATTCACAGCCATATACCACAGGTAAGTACAAATCTTAAATCAATTATTATAATTGTTATTATTATCGCACTCACCCCTGGGAAAGGGGGATCATTCTCTTATCTCAGATATCAGTTCTGATGGTTCTTTCCATGTTATCGGACTCTGTGTTTTACCTTTATTTACAAATAATACACTAAACTAAACATAAATGTTTCTTAAACTAGTTGACGTTATGTGTGTTTCCAATTAACTCTCTGACGATTCGAGATGTGGATAATAGCTTCTGAATTAGCTCAAAGATGCCTTTCTTAAGGTTAAGCAGTTTCATATTTTCGATCAGGCTATTTGGTATTACTCCTGTTGTTGACAGAATAATTAGGACTGTCCGCACTTCTCTCATTTCTGATTGTCTTCTTATCTTATGTTGTAGATCCTTGTACTTAACAATCTTTTTATTATGTTTCGCTCTTAGGTTGTTAATATTAGAAATAGCTATATCATAGCTATATCATAAGGGTTGTCTTCCTAGAAATTTTATCGATTAGTCGTAGGTCAGGCCTATTGTTACTTACTTGATGGTCCGTAAGTACAGTACGTTTAGTTATTATATTGCGTACTGTTTAAATGTAAGACCTTTTTTTTTTCATTAGGAGTTTCCTTTATTTTTCGTAACTTATTTTTATTACAATAACTTAATATATAACTTATCTAATAATAAATCTAAATATAAACAGCTCTACTAATGATTTTTGCATTGATTTGTAGCTATTTTCATTTAATTGGAGTCGCTTAATTTTCTCGATCAAATTTCCCGAAGTAACTCTTCTTTTCGGTTCATTTCGCTATTAACTTATTACTGTTGTTCGGGATAACAATATCAATGAGAGCTGTTTTCATAGAAACTTAATAAATTAGAATTAAGTCAGGTCTATTATTACTTACCCGCAGATCTGTAAATACTATCCGGTTTTAGTTCAATTTGTGATCGTCATTTTCAAGTATCGGCCCCGAGACATACTTGTAATATGGTACCTTATCTGTTTGTAGAACGTTTAGTTTTCCTGCTATATCTTGTACCTGTATCTTTTGAACTGTATTGCTTGGTTCACTATAATAAATATTCAAATAGTTTGTAGCCGATTAAGCAATAGAGCAAACTATCCCAAGATTCGTTGGGATCAACTGATTTTGCATAGCCGCTACCAGCGGGAAAAAGCTATCAGGAGGTCAACCAGTATTTTGACATTGCGGTGTCGACGTACTCCTGTCGGATGTCGTAAACCTGGACCTCCCGAAGTTTAAGTCGTGTTCAGTCGTCCGGTTCTCATAGTGCTCGCTGTGTTTCGAATGTCTCAGGCTTCCTAAAAAGAACTCGCAAGTTTTTGCTGATGTAGTTGTTTGTCGATATCTGCCATTCCTCTTCCTCTACACAATTCGCAATAATGTGGGTTACTCATCATTGAGACACTTCGCGAATGATTTTTTTTTATCTATGGTAATATTTGTTTTATTTCTAAATGTTTTTGGATTTCTTTAGTTTCGAAGATCTTGTTGGTTGCAACTTACCTCCAACTATGTTTAACGTACGGTATTTATCCAATTCAAAGGTCATTCCTATGACGCCAGAAAACTCTTCAACTATTTTTAGCAATTGGTTTCCGGCAGTCGTTAAAAACGTAAGATCATTCATATAAAGTTGATGATTAAGCCTATCTTTACCTGGTTGAAAATAATCGGCTTGTGATTACGGATTCATAGTGAGGAAAAACTAGCATGTGTTTAGGAATTTCTCCTGAAATATAACTCTGCGTATTGGGAATCCGCTTGTTTGAATGCTGCTTTCAGTGGGGAGCTCGTGGTTGCGGTAATCTAATATGCATAGTTTAAGTACCTAAGTACCTCCTTAATCAGTGACACCGCATCAATACTCTAGATGATGGGAAACTCTCGTTCAAGTTATCAAAATATATATTCCTAATACGAAATTTTTTCTCACTTTTGACTCACACACTCAGGAGTGCATATTTTGGATACTGCCACTTCGTAATGGTCTACTGTTTGTTTAATTTGCCGTATGTTCAAAATATTTGCCTTATAATGTAGTTGCATAAGAGTAATTGCTAATCTGGACTATAGAGAATTTAATAGTTTACATTTTAAAAAACTGAACAACTTTTACTCCGCCATGTGCATATATTCTCCTATGCCTCCTCTTGTAAGGGCGAATCTTAAAAAAAATTAAAAGTAATAATAATAATAATAATAATAATATTAATAAAATAGTACTTTTATTATTTCATAAAAATAATGCAATATTACAATAGTAATAATAATAATAGAGTGTATATAAAAAAACACAAAATTCCATGAAATAAAAGGCAGTTTCAGTTTTCATTCTTTACACAAAGAAACAGCTGTTAAAGTCTTGAATTCACAAAACTATAAATAATGGTATATATTGCCCCTACTGATTAAATGTTGGGACAAAAAAAGGCTATAGAATATTTGGTTATATTTTACAGAAATTAGTATTGTATAATTTTAAAGAATAAATACTATTAATATAAATTAATACCTAGTAAGGACTAAAAAAAACTATAAAGAAAATTATAATCATAAATCTAAACTACTTTTTAGGGACCAGAAAGAAGGTTTTGTTTTATATAGTTTTAAAACACTAGTAAAATCATTTATTTTAAATCTGTTTGTGGTTGAAGTGATCAAATATGAATAGGACTTAAAAAGTTGTTCTTATGATTTGGCAGTGTTAAAATATATTGTTGAATATTTAGATTATGAACATCTGTGCAAAATCTAATCTTATTATACAAGTAGGGCGGACTTTTAAATGTTATAATTTTATAAAATAAACATAAAGAGTACAAAAAGCATTTTTTAACCATGCTGAGTCACCCCAATTTTTTTAGTTTGTTTAGATTTTTTAGTTAACAGAAAGACTGCGTCTTCGTCGTAATCCATATACAGGAAAAAACAGTCTTATTTTAACTTTAACAATACGCTCTTAAGATATTTCAATTTTGTAACACCCTGTAGAAGACGTAAGCAAGATTTTTGCATTTTTTCAATACGGTTTATATCAACAACATCCAAAAATGGACCATAGACCAAATCCGCAAAATTAAAATTGATAGTATTAGAGATTCACACAATAAGGCTTTAGTCTTAGAAGTCAGTGGATGACGGAGACTCTTATGTTCCTTAAATTTAAGTCGGTTTAATTCCACGCGGCATCCTTGAAAAATGTATAATCATTCCCTAATTTAATGCTAAGTCTATCCAAAAGAATTGTGCTATAATTTGCAGGATAATATACGCCACCCTTTGGCTGGGATTTATTTAATGTAAATGATCATTTGACGCAGTAAATAATATGTATATTTGCGTTACATCAGCGTATTGATAATACTGACTGTATTGCAGTGATCTTAAGATATTTAAGCTGAAAATACTATAAAACAAAGGTCCCAATATCGAATCCTGAGAAATGCCGTTACTCGCTCTATATCAGTTAATTATAAAGAAACAAGATTATAAGAGGTTTCCTCAAAACAAACGTATTTTAAAATCGCGAGTAGCAACTTTAAACGCTTTAGTATAATCTAAGTGAACCGAAGCAGTTGCTTGGTTTTGATCATGAGCAGTGACTATATCATCTTTTATGTCACAAAGAGCAGTATTGCAGCTAAATCTCGATCTAAAGCCAGATTGTTTCTCCGGGAGAATTCTATTTCTATTTAAAAATAAATTAAGTTAAAATTTTATTATTTTTTTTAATCCTTTGAGAGTACTTGCATGAATTAAAATTGAAATGAATAATAACACAAATAATAATATTATTTTTTCTGAACTTATGTTTTAAGTGGTCAATTATCACTTGCAGTTTAATTAATTTCGATTCAGACTCATTAATCTGAATGAACATAATTTTGAACTGCCAATTCTTTCTTCGTTTCTAGCCTTTGTTTTAAATTTGTACTTCTTTTAAGATCTTTTGCAGTGTTGGTATATGCATTCAAAGCTAATAATACTGACTCAGATCGGTTAATTTTCTGGTCTCAAAACTGATATTGTGAGGTTATTTATCTTAACTTGGTGTATCAATTATTATCTAGACCCCCGAGATTTAGGGTATTGGTAGATATAGTATCAATCAAAACATACCTACCGACTATATACAGAGTGTTTTCAAAGTTGAGTCATTTATTTTAACATCTTGTAGAACTCGTCAAAAGAAGTTAATATACCAAAAATTGCCTATATAAAAGTTGTATAATAAGAGAGTTACTTCACATTATTGAAAATTATTTTTAAAAATTCTTTATTAATCGAATATTTAATTTAAACGGTTACCGTTTTTACAAAAATTGTTTAAAATTGTCTTCAGTTCGAATAATACACTATCTTGCAGGGCGAATCCACGACTCTTTACAAGCTTCGAAAATAAAGTCCTAGTGCCCACAAAAAAAAACAAGAATTGTCAATATAGTCTTATAGTTCTTCGGAGTATTTACTACTCCATCATAAAACACCAACTCTTTAGTACGACGTTAAGTCTGGGGAGCGAGGAGGTTCGTTGCACCCTATTCATCTATTCATTCGGAAACTCAATATTTAGATGTTCATGAACCTTTCGTCTAAAATGTGGGGGAGGCCCAACATGTAGGAATCACGTATTCTGTCTCTCGTTTAAAGGCACATCTATTAATAATTGGGGCAGATTATACTTTACTATGGGAAACTTTAACTTAAGCCGCTATGGCTCATTGTTGAATTGTCTTCGACTATTTCTAAAATATAATTCCTCAATTTGTAACATAATTTGTAATTTGTAGCAGGTTAAGCACCTCTTGGAGCGTGGCCTCTTTATTGTTCTTTTAAATACCCTGTGTCACAAAGTCTAATAACTAAATTTACAATCATACGTGGGGCCGGATTATTTCTTATTCTTAAAGAAAATTTTTTCATATACAATCTGCATGCTGCAGCTCCATTTTGTTGGCACTCTCTATAGGTCAGTAGGATGTCCACTAGTTCATTGTTTTCGTAAACATGGTCTATTTTTCCGTACAAAATAATTAGAAAAATGAAATACGCATTATTAAAAGACTGACTGATTCGTTCTGAAAAGCATACAATTACACAAATTTTGATATAGGGTAAGAGCAGTAAACAAAAAAAGGTTAAAATTTACACGGCATTCGCCGAAAATATCAAACAATTTGTTTATTAATATTCTTATTTTTTCAAATTTTTAATGTTTTACTATCTTTTTTATTATACAGTGTTTTATAGGTGATTTTTGGTATATCAACTTCTTTTATTCTATATGATATATTCTACTTAATAATTTTAGCTGTAGGATCTTAGAATAGAGTTTTCAGTAGTTTATCTTATTTGAACCCCAACTTAGGTGATTTTATTGCAAATCCTCGTAGTCGGAAACCCTCGGCCGTATTTTATGTACTTGCTTGCTTTGAATTAATGTCTTTAGACTATAAGTTCTCATTTTCCCGGCGTTTCTAAATACTTCTTCGGTCTTTAAAAGATATCAAGTTTTGTGACATTTTAATCAGCTTTGTTCTTTATCCTGAAAACAATTCAAAGCTAGACAATCAACTCGAGTAAGGTGAAATTACAGAGCAGAGATAGGCAGAACAGAAATTATAATAAGTAGTATGTTTCTGACAGCAGAGTTGATTTAGTTTCGTACATGAGTACATATATATGTATATATATATATATATATATATATATATATATACATATATATATATATATATACACTTCTTTCTATCAAGTCGAGATCCGATCATATCGTGGACTACCTGAGATCCACCTGAAGCCCTTAATATATGGAAGCAATAATTTGTTAATATATTTAACAAAGTGGTTCAATTAATGGGATCATGAGAGGGGTAGATTTTTTCAACCCCTTTATATATACCATGTATTTATATCAACCCGAGATCCACTAAATATATGGTGAAACTCGAGATCCGACCTTGTATATCATTAAAGTCACCGCATAACGCGAGATCCAACGATGTTGCCAGATCAAATATTGCCATTTTGTAAAACAAAATTAGGTTTTGTTAATCTTTTATGTTTACCTATAAACTATTTCTGTATTAATACAAATGGAAATATAGAAGAACGTAGAGTAACAACGAAAAACTAAGAAGTAATCAAAGAGGTCTATACTATGACGATAATGTAGCTGACGATAATTAAGTAATTTAAACAGAAAATAGGACTATATTTTAAAAATCTTCCGCTAATATTTTATATTTCATTACGGCTATATGTATTAGATAGGTGTGCCACAATATTAAGGGAAGAGGTCGGATCCCATAAAAGTCTATGTGTTCGGATTGATGATTTTTTTTTCTTAATGAAGGCAAACTAAACAAACTACTAATTTCTTTTTTTTAAATTAGTTAAATATATTAATCTCTTAAATCTGTGATATTTTGGTTATTGGTACATTTCTTTCATAGAATATTAGGTTTAATTCTTTATGGTAATTAAGGATTACCGTGAAAATAAGGAATATGGATATATTGGCTTAAATATGAAGTAAATTTATATGGCGATTCATTTATTGACGTAGCTTGATTTTTCATTGTATTTATTACTCGTAAATTGACTTCTTTAGAATTTTCTTCTGGTAATAAGTTATTTGCAAGATTTTAGATTAATTTTTTTTTAAATTATATTCTAAAAATAATATTTTTCTCACAAAAAAATTGATCAATCAGAATAAAAGATATCGAATCATGAGTACTCTTGTTTTAGAAAAGTTATATATTGGAATTTACGTACTGGAAGTTTAAATATTTTAATTATTGCTGAAATTAGTTATTAAATGTTTTAATAATTACATGTGTAAAATATAAAAATATCTATTAATTTTAAAGTAATAGAAAAAAAAGGAATTGTCACAATCGTTTGAAATGTTTGCATTTTAAGTAATGGCCGGGATTCAGGGCGATCAATGTTCTACTCTAACAATACTTTTTTACACGTTTTCAAATTATCGAATTAAAATTGGTCTTTTATTATCCCACCGTCTTCGAGACAATATGTACTTTTCTGATTAATTCATAACATTATAATAATAGGCGTTAATAACTAATAGGCGTTATTCAGCATTTAAGTCAATTGAAGAAGTATTTTGTCACGATTTTGATGACGTCACAGAATGCGATTTGAGATTATCGACTTAGGTGTATTTTCAGTCCGGTCGAGTGGAGATTATTAAACGGCATAAGATTTTGGGGTTTGTGTAGTCAGCACTCTCTTCTTGGCTTTTCAAAAGTGTGTTAGTTTTTAGGAAAAGATTTTGTATATTGCTGCTAATTTAGTATTGCAAATGCTTCATTCTACGTTAATTAACAAATCAATAATGTATAAAATTAAAATCTGTAATCGTTTGCTGGAACACATTGAACAGCGCTTTTCTCTTTTCTTTAAGCTATTTCGGAAGAAGGTCTGCAACTTTCTCCTTGAAAGTGTTTACAATAATCTGAATGAGTTTTATTGTGATAACATTTAAATATGATTGATTCCTTTCAAATGTTTGTATTTTTATTATTTTAATTAATTTTAACACTTTTAAAAGTTTTTTAAATCAATTTTTTATTTTAAAACTTCAGTCTACTTATTTTCAATGGATTTATACTATGTGTGCTTTGAAAGAATACCTTCTGCTGGCCGAGCAAAATAGAGGTTGTTATTTTTAATTAAATTACAAAATACAAGAAAGATATTCATATTAATTACATTGCTACTGACTTACAGGTTCTCTATTCGAATATTTAGACATCAAGATTATTCAAACTTCGTTGTGTGTTCTAGTTTCCTCATCACAGGATAGTTATTGTTTCGATTCTCTAAGTCTGAGTTTAGTATATTGTAAATATTTTAAATTAACAATCCAGTTAAAACTTTTAAATAATTAAACACTTATTTAAAGATTATATATACAAATATTTACAGAGATACGGGTAATTAAAATGATTGGTTATATAGTGCATTTACGATGAAAAGAACATGTTAATTTTATATTAAGATATTTTTTTCTTCTTTTTTTATTTGGATACATCGATTGGTATTGTCACTTGGGCATTTTTTAAATAAAAATTTAAAAAAAAATGAAATTTTATACAAGGTGCCAAGTAGAAACTAAGGCGTCACCCTTCATTTTTCTAAATGGAATATCATGATATTATACATTCTATGATATATTTTGAATACTTTTTGTATAGCATACCATATATCTAAAGAAACATAAGACATTAAAAAATAAAAATTAATTCTAGATTTATTGCGACTACTGCTCGTTTTAAATCTTTCATAGACTAAATACTAATGATTATTTTGAATTATTTAGAAATATTTAGCTGTTTTGTTTGTTATGTATAGGATAGTTTACATAATTATGCTTTCCTTAATATAAGGAGCATGTGAGGCGGTTTTTTTTTATAATCGATGAACCGTCCTTTTTGTCATGCTGCCTTCTTTTTTCATAAAGTCTATTCTTTTAGGGATATTTGAAATCCCAACTTGATGTGAATAAACCAACAAATAATATTGATGATTTAAAGCGAAGAATTTAACAAGAAATTAGACTTGTCGATCGAAAATGTATTGAATTGACAAAAAATTGAACATTAGTTGAAATAAATATTGTATAAAGTTTTATTTTTTAATAAGGTATGTTTCACTAGTCTATACGTCAAATTTCATAAACCGCTGACTTTTATGGTGTGCTATGCAAAAAGTATTCAGGGTATATCGTAGAATTGTAAAATATCATATACAGGGTAATCCATTTAAAAAAATTAATGTTGACGCCATAGTTTCTACTTGAGGTACCCTGTATGGAAAATTTTTATTATAAAAAACGCGCAAGTTTATTTTAAGAATATGCAATATAATTTATTAATTTTTGTTGCAATAAAGTATTATAATTATTATTTAAACATAATTATTTTGTAAACAGTTAAAGATAGGTAAAGGATATTATTTATAAAACATGTACAAAATTATTCGGTGAATTTGAAAATGCAAAACTATACAAGATGTTTCATTTAAGAAAAAAAAAAATATCTCAAACTTGTTCAAAATATGTTTGATTCCAAAATATAATTCACGTTACCTAAAAGAATTATAGGATTTTTATATTTTTATTTATCAACTTACAAACTTAATAATAAGTTGAATCAGATGGATATTCATGTTTATGTTTTGTATTTTTTAAAAGACTTAATATCTTTGTTTTAAAAGGACTTATCTTTTTCTTGCTACGTATACAAATATCGTGAGAATCGAATATCGTCAGAAATGCATCTGGGCAAACAAACAGATTCGAGATCTCATCTTGTGGAGAAAATATACTCATTTTAAATTTCCACTGTGATGAGTCAGCGTAGTGGTCAATAGTCAACATTTTAGATTGCTTCAAGAAATATTTTAAACTTCAAAAATTGCTAAACTCTGTCAAACACCTCACTTCCAGTTAACCTCACTTTGATATGCCATATGAAAACCTCTATCGTGTGACACATCGTTGTAAGCAGCATGTAAAATGTTTATTCAACAGTGTCCAAAAAAAATGTGTGGTAATAAAAGACATTTTATCAACTTAAACTTTAGTAGGCCCAATGGTTACTCTCATTGTGTCACACATTATTTTAAATGGAAAAAACTTTTCCATTTTACTTTGCCAAAAAAAAAATTGGATGCAAGTTGAAGCGATTTACTAGTAAAAATGTATGGTAATAAACTGTTCATTAAGTCCAAATAGCCCATTTTTTTGAAAATACAATATATCCTTTAAATATATTATTGATGTATCAAAGTGAGGTTAGCTGGAGGTGAGGAGGTAATTGACAGAACTTTGTCAAATATAAAATTAAACGTCAACCTTCTATATCAAGATTGACGTGTGTTATTTTTTAAAGAAGTGTTGAAAAGAAAACGAGAATATTCTAACATAAAACCGATTTCAAGCGATCTATCAGTTTTAACCGCGGTTAAGCCCTTGGTTCACCTTGAACAGTCCCTTTATAACATAACCAATCGTGTCCGCTTGGACGTGTTTGGTTGATGTAGCTTCGTAATTTGTCAGCTGTCACTGTCATAAGTTTGTTTGTTTTTAAATAATACCCCAGACGCCAGTAATATTACATGTAATTAGTTCTTAAACATAAATTTCAAAAAATAAAACTTATTAGCCATAATAAATTTTGTGTCATTTTTAAAAAGGAAATAATTTATTGTTTGTTTGTTTGTTTTATTTTTTCCCGCACTTATTACAATATCTTTGACATTTGCCGTTTAGAAAACAGCTCCGGACGTAGGTAATTACTGTTCCAAATTGATGACATATACAGGGCTAATTGGTGACGTCACGTATCTCAAGCGGTTATAACTATAACCGGTTATAACTATAACCGCTTGGACGTGTTTGGTTAATAGCACTTAGGAAGGGTAATTACCGGTAGACCGCTTGGAATCGGTTAAAATGTTCATTGTTTGGCGTATTTACTTGATTTCTATCACAACCCATCTAATGGTAAATTGACTTTGTTTTATTTAAAATTTTTTAATTTTAAACATACCATAAAAAAATTAAATTTTTAATTTTAGAAAAGAGCGCTATGAATAAACTAAAAATGTTAAATTTGGGTCAGTACCTACATACAATTTGACATTTCAAATTTTGTTATTTTCTTTCTCTGCAGTTATTTGTTGGCGGATTCTAATAAAAGCTGCAGCGTATAAGTTAAAAATGTTTTAACAGTTAATTTTTTTGACGTTATGCAAAGAAGTTCTAGTTCTAGAGAATCAAAGTTTATTTCCTCTATTTATACTTTTATCGCCTGCTTAAAGACATTAGTCATGCTGGTCTGATGGATCTCGTCTTAATCGTAATATACTTTAGAAAGCGTTGGCAACTAAAAATAATAATTTATGTCCCTATATATTGCAAATCGTCAAGTTCAAGACAAAGCTCATTTTCTAATGCCCCATAAAAATCCGCGCCTGCAGTTAAAAAATAATTCATCAACGTTGCCGCGATCGACGGATCTCGTCTTAACTGAAATACAGCATACAGAGGAAGGCGGCTCGAGCGCCACCTAGAGATTTAGGACGGAACACATGTTAGTATATAATATACATAATCGTGCCAAACGAGATCCGGACAATTTTTTGAAAAAAGTCGTTTTAGACCTTTAGCATTCAAATGCGACCTATATACACGTGTTACAAGGCGAGATCCGAAAACGGATCTCATCTTGAAAATCGGATCTCGGGTTGTTGATTGTATAACAAAAATGGATCTCAGCTTGTAATCGGGATATATATATATATATATATATATATATATATACATATATATATATATATATATATATATATATATATATATATATATATATACACTTCTTTCTATCAAGTCGACATCCGATCACATCGTGGACTACCTGAGATCCACCTGAAGCCCTTAATATATGGAAGCAATAATTTGTTAATATATTTAACAAAGTGGTTCAATTAATGGGATCATGAGAGGGGTAGATTTTTTCAACCCCTTTATATATACCATGTATATATATCAACCCGAGATCCACTAAATATATGGTGAAACTCGAGATCCGACCTTGTATATCATTAAAGTCACCGCATAACGCGAGATCCAACGATGTTGCCAGATCAAATATTGCCATTTTGTAAAACAAAAATAGGTTTTGTTAATCTTTTATGTTTACCTATAAACTATTTCTGTATTAATACAAATGGAAATATAGAAGAACGTAGAGTAACAACGAAAAACTAAGAAGTAATCAAAGAGGTCTATACTGTGACGATAATGTAGCTGACGATAATTAAGTAATTTAAACAGAAAATAGGACTATATTTTAAAAATCCTCCGCTAATATTTTATATTTCATTACGGCTATATGTATTAGATAGGTGTGCCACAATATTAAGGGAAAAGGTCGGATCCCATAAAAGTCTACGTGTTCGGATTGATGATTTTTTTTTTCTTAATGAAGGCAAACTAATTTCTTTTTTTTAAATTAGTTAAATATATTAATCTCGTAAATGTGTGATATTTTGGTTATTGGTTCATTTCTTTCATAGAATATTAGGTATAATTCTTTATGGTAATTAAGGATTACCATGAAAATAAGGAATATTGGCTTAAATATGAAGTAAATTTATATGGCGATTCATTTATTGACGTAGCTTGATTTTTCATTGTATTTATTACTCGTAAATTGACTTCTTTAGAATTTTCTTCTGGTAATAAGTTATTTGCAAGATTTTAGATTAATTTTTTTTTTAATTATATTCTAAAAATAATATTTTTCTCACAAAAAAATTGATCAATCAGAATAAAATATATCGAATCATGAGTACTCTTGTTTTAGAAATGTTATATATTGGAATTTACGTACTGGAACTTTAAATACTTTAATTATTGCTGAAATTAGTTATTAAATGTTTTGATAATTACATGTGTAAAATATAAAAATATCTATTAATTTTAAGGTAATAGAAAAAAAGGAATTGTCACAATCGTTTGAAATGTTTGCATTTTAAGTAATGGCCGGGATTCAGGGCGATCAATGTTCTACTCTAACAATACTTTTTTACACGTTTTCGAATTATCGAATTAAAATTGGTCTTTTATTATCCCACCGTCTTCGAGACAATATGTACTTTTCTGATTAATTCATAACATTATAATAATAGGCGTTAATAACTAATAGGCGTTATTCAGCATTTAAGTCAATTGAAGAAGTATTTTGTCACGATTTTGATGACGTCACAGAATGCGATTTGAGATTATCGACTTAGGTGTATTTTCAGTCCGGTCGAGTGGAGATTATTAAACGGCATAAGATTTTGGGGTTTGTGTAGTCAGCACTCTCTTCTTGGCTTTTCAAAAGTGTGTTAGTTTTAAGGAAAAGATTTTGTATATTGCTGCTAATTTAGTATTGCAAATGCCCCATTCTACGTTGAGTAACAAATCAATAATGTATAAAATTAAAATCTGTAATCGTTTGCTGGAACACATTGAACAGCGCTTTCCTCTTTTCTTTAAGCTATTTCGGAAAAGGTCTGCAATTTTCTCCTTGGAAGTGTTTACAATAATCTGAATGAGTTTTATTGTGATAACATTTAAATATGATTGATTCCTTTCAAATGTTTGTATTTTTATTATTTTAATTAATTTTAACACTTTTAAGAGTTTTTTAAACCAATTTTTTATTTTAAAACTTCAGTCTACTTATTTTCAATGGATTTATACTATGTGTGCTTTGAAAGAATACCTTCTGCTGGCCGAGCAAAATAGAGGTTGTTATTTTTAATTAAATTACAAAATACAAGAAAGATATTCATATTAATTACATTGCTACTGACTTACAGGTTCTCTATTCAAATATTTAGACATCAAGATTATTCAAACTTCGTTGTGTGTTCTAGTTTCCTCATCACAGGATAGTTATTGTTTCGATTCTCTAAGTCTGAGTTTAGTATATTGTAAATATTTTAAATTAACAATCCAGTTAAAACTTTTAAATAATTAAACACTTATTTAAAGATTATATATACAAATATTTACAGAGATACAGGTAATTAAAATGATTGGTTATATAGTGCATTTACGATGAAAAGAACATATTAATTTTATATTAAGATATTTTTTTCTTCTTTTTTTATTTGGATACATCGATTAGTATTGTCACTTGGGCATTTTTTAAATAAAAATTTAAAAAAAAATTAAATTTTATACAAGGTGCCAAGTAGAAACTAAGGCGTCACCCTTCATTTTTCTAAATGGAATATCATGATATTTTACATTCTATGATATATTTTGAATACTTTTTGTATAGCATACCATATATCTAAAGAAACATAAGACATTAAAAAATAAAAATTAATTCTAGATTTATTGCGACTACTGCTCGTTTTAAATCTTTCATATACTAAATACTAATGATTATTTAGAATTATTTAGAAATATTTAGCTGTTTTGTTTGTTATGTATAGGATAGTTTACATAATTATGCTTTCCTTAATATAAGGAGCATGTGAGGCGGTTTTTTTTTATAATCGATGAACCGTCCTTTTTGTCATGCTGCCTTCTTTTTTCATAAAGTCTATTCTTTTTTTTTTCTTTTGACAAATAAACGATTTGTATTGTAATATTTAATTTGTTTTCCATTAGATTCAATACGTCCTTTGCAATGAAAATTTTAGTTACAGGGGTCGCAAGTTAACACGTTAACCCAACTCACGGTAACAGGGAAAATTACAGATATTGGGCAACCGAAAGTCCACATTTGACCCAACAATATCACATCATAAATTTAATATGTGGGCAAGTATTGTGAAATATCGAACCTTTGGACCGTTTTTTTTCGAAGATACAATACAACGGAAAGCGCTATTTAGACTTTCTATAGTTTATTCCTTGATCCACAAGAGGCTGACATACCTAGTAACGAGCGAGATATGGTTTCAACAAGGCCCCTCACGTTGCCATTGCTGTTCGACAATTTCTGGATGCAACTTTTTCTAACAAATGGTGGCCACCCGATGTAACCCCATTATATTTTTTTAATAGGGATATTTGAAATCCCAACTTGATGTGAATAAACCAACAAATAATATTGATGATTTAAAGCCAAGAATTTAACAAGAAATTAGACTTGTAGATCGAAAATGTATTGAATTGACAAAAAATTGAACATTAGTTGAAATAAATATTGTATAAAGTTTTATTTTATAATAAGGTATGTTTCACTAGTCTATACGTCAAATTTCATAAACCGCTGACTTTAATGGTGTGCTATGCAAAAAGTATTCAGGGTATATCGTAGAATTGTAAAATATCATATACAGGGTAATCCATTTAAAAAAATTAATGTTGACGCCATAGTTTCTACTTGAGGTACCCTGTATAGACAATTTTTATTAAAAAACGCGCAAGTTTATTTTAAGAATATGCAATATAATTTATTAATTTCTGTTGCAATAAAGTATTATAATTATTATTTAAACATAATTATTTCGTAAACAGTTGAAGATAGGTAAAGGATATTATTTATAAAACATGTACAAAATTATTCGGTGAATTTGAAAATGCAAAAATATACAAGATGTTTTATTTAAGAAAAAAAAAATATCTCAAACTTGTTCAAAATATGTTTGATTCCAAAATATAATTCACGTTACCTAAAAGATTTATAGGAATTATTACCTAAAAGAATTATAGGATTTTTATATTTTTATTTATCAACTTACAAACTTAATAATAAGTTGAATCAGATGGATATTCATGTTTATGTTTTGTATTTTTTAAAAGACTTAATATCTTTGTTTTAAAACGACTTATCTCTTTCTTGCTACGTATACAAATATCGTGAGAATCGAATATCGTCAGAAATGCATCTGGGCAAACAAACAGATTCGAGATCTCATCTTGTGGAGAAAATATACTCATTTTAAATTTCCACTGTGATGAGTCAGCGTAGTGGTCAATAGGCAACATTTTAGATTGCTTCAAGAAATATTTTAAACTTCAAAAATTGCTAAACTCTGTCAAACACCTCACCTCCAGTTAACCTCACTTTGATATGCCATATGGGAACCTCTATCGTGTGACACATCGTTGTAAGCAGCATGTAAAATGTTTATTCAACAGTGTCCAAAAAAAAATGTGTGGTAATAAAAGACATTTTATCAACTTAAACTTTAGTAGGCCAAATGGTTACTCTCATTGTGTCACACATTATTTTAAATGGCAAAAACTTTTCCATTTTACTTTGCCAAAAAAAAAATTGGGTGCAAGTTGAAGCGATTTACTAGTATAAATGTATGGTAATAAACTGTTCATTAAGTCCAAATAGCCCATTTTTTTGAAAATACAATATATCCTTTAAATATATTATTGATGTATCAAAGTGAGGTTAGCTGGAGGTGAGGAGGTAATTGACAGAACTTTGTCAAATATAAAATTAAACGTCAACCTTCTATATCAAGATTGACGTGTGTTATTTTTTAAAGAAGTGTTGAAAAGAAAACGAGAATATTCTAACATAAAACCGATTTCAAGCGATCTATCGGTTTTAACCGCGGTTAAGCCCTTGGTTCACCTTGAACAGTCCCTTTATAACATAACCAATCGTGTCCGCTTGGACGTGTTTGGTTGATGTAGCTTCGTAATTTGTCACTGTCATAGGTTTGTTTGTTTTTATATAATACCCCAGACGCCAGTAATATTACATGTAATTAGTTCTTAAACATAAATTTCAAAAAAGAAAACTTATTAGCCATAATAAATTTTGTGTCATTTTTAAAAAGGAAATAATTTATTGTTTGTTTTTATTTTTTCCCGCACTTATTACAATATCTTTGACATTTGACGTTTAGAAAACAGCTCCGGACGTGGGTAATTACTGTTCCAAATTGATGACAAATAAAGGGCTAATTGGTGACGTCACGCATCTCAAGCGGTTATAACTATAACCGCTTGGACGTGTTTGGTTAATACCACTTAGGAAGGGTAATTACCGGTAGACCGCTTGGAATCGGTTAAAGTGTTCATTGTTTGGCGTATTTACTTGATTTCTATCACAACCCATCTAATGGTAAATTGACTTTGTTTTATTTAAAATTTTCTAATTTTAAACATACCATAAAAAAATTAAATTTTTAATTTTGGGAAAGAGCGCTATGAATAAACTAAAAATGTTAAGTTTGGGTCAGTACCTACATACAATTTGACATTTCAAATTTTGTTATTTTCTTTCTCTGCAGTTATTTGTTGGCGGATTCTAATAAAAGCTGCAGCTTATAAGTTAAAAATGTTTTAACACTTATTTTTTTTGACGTTATGCAAAGAAGTTCTAGTTCTAGAGAATCAAGGTTTATTTCCTCTATTTATACTTTTATCGTCTGCTTAAAGACATTAGTCATGCTGGTCTGATGGATCTCGTCTTAATCGTAATATACTTTAGAAAGCGCTGGCAACTAAAAATAATAATTTATGTCCCTATATATTGCAAATCGTCAAGTTCAAGACAAAGCTCATTTTCTAATGCCCCATAAAAATCCGCGCCTGCAGTTAAAAAATAATACATCAACGTTGCCGCGATCGACGGATCTCGTCTTAACTGAAATACAGCACACAGAGAAAGGCGGCTTAAGCGCCATCTAGAGAATTAGGACGGAACACATGTTAGTATATAATATACATAATCGTGCCAAACGAGATCCGGACAATTTTTTGAAAAAAGTCGTTTTAGACCTTTAGCATTCAAATGCGACCTATATACACGTGTTACAAGGCGAGATCCGAAAACGGATCTCATCTTGAAAATCGGATCTCGGGTTGTTGATCGTATAACAAAAATGGATCTCAGCTTGTAATCGGGATATATATATATATATATATATATATATATATACATATATACATATATACACATACACATATATATATATATACATATTTTTTCAAATTATTCTACTCCTTCTTTTACATACTGAAACTAAAAAATTAGCTACTGTTCGTCTATCAAACGATGATTTCCATTATAAATCTGTCAAAATAAGGTGTCGTAAAATGAAATTTAAGCCGATAAAAAATCTCTGTAATAATACAGTACCCGAATATTATAAAAATCCTGAAAACAGCTTTAAGATTGATTAAATCCATAAATCTTCATGATGGATCTTGAATCGATAATTCGTTGCTACTTGACAGATCCTCGTAGTCGTTGAATGGATAGCTTAATGCAGGACAAACATTTTATACAGTATACATTTAATCAAATTTATTCCATTGGAGTTTGGGATTCAATAAATGTTTTTTCTGTTTTACTACGACTGAGTTTCTTATGCAATACTAATACATTAACGAAAATCCTTTTTAAGTTTAAGCCATTCAGTTATGTATTACAATTGATATCCTAATCCAAATAAAATCATTAATACAAAATATATAGTTAAGGGTATTCCCCTGATCAAATACGCAACTGAAAGAGTAAACTTACCTTGCGATATAAATCAATATAGATTTAAATTACATTCTTCTGGTTGTTTTTTTTTTTAAGAAAATACATTCGCATAAAAGGGCAAACCCCATGGTACTCGAGTGTCACGAATAGTACCAGTGCTGCAAAGGTGTCTGTTGAATTGTTCAAAGACGTGCTTTGGGAGTTAATTCCACAGACTTTACTTCTCCGTAAAAAAGAAAGTCCCCATACTACGACTGTTACTAAGAAAATGATAAAAAAACTGGTTGTCTTTAAAAATGTAAAAAAAAATTGTTATTTAAAATTAAAAGAAAATGCAATTTTAAAATTTAAAATGGTAGTTACGTCCTTTGGTGACCATTTTTTACTTACATTTTTACCCCCAATTAATACGACGAATGATTCTCGAGATATGGCCAAGGAACAGTCTTATTAGATCACCTGGTATATATGCAAATCGTTTTAAAAACTAATATTCTTTACTGTAAATATGTAAAATTTATGTTTAGATAAAATACATTAGTAAATAAATGAGGCGACACATAGCGGTTAGGCCAACGAACAATTTTCACCCGCGTATATAGACATGTAAAAACACTCGTCATCGAGCTACTTTTTGTAATTAAACTGGGGTGCAGGGGGAAGCCATGGGCTGTTGCGTATGTAGGACACCTGATGGATCCGTCGTGCTTCATTGAAATATACCAGAGCCTCATAGCCTTGGAAAATGCAATGGGCAAACTATAAAGGTTGTCCAGATATTTAAACCTGTCGCGTGTAATCTCTTGGCACTCTTAGATGAGGTGGTCTACGGTTTTTTCCTTGTTCCTGTTGGAATGATTTCTGAGGTGTTCCAGTGACACTTCGGCTTTTAAGTGCTAGTTTTAGTAATTGTCTGGTGGGACAGGTAGAGATCCTCAGTATGTATGTAGTGTAGCCTGCATAACTACATTATCTCCGACTAAAGAGAGTCCTAATTTTGAGCAATTCAGCTTTGGTCTCGATGCATCCCAATCTAGCAAGGGGCTAACCTTCTCATTCTCAACATCTGAGTGCCCAGACAGGCAAAAAAAACTGTACCCTGTAACACTTCTTCATCAGTTTATCTAGGACCTTTATACACAAAAGTAGCTCACCTTTTATCTGTGCTACGGTACGATGCCTGCAAGTTAAGATTTGATTACATTGTAATAGAAGCCATTGTAATAGAAATAGTTCAGCTTGGCACAGGGAAGAAATTCTCCTCAGGCTGTAGATTGTACTGGGTCTCCCCTCCTCAGACACCTGCGTCAGCCAGATTTATATCATTTATTATAGATTCATATCTATCTATATTATTTATAAAAAGTTATTAGTTAAAAAATAGATACGTGATATTTAGGTCTTTATAAAGGTTATAGACTATGATCAAAACCTCCTTAGATAAATTTCGGTGGTAGAGGGCAGTGGTATTCCTGCACTAGTTCTGACGTAAGGCATTTTCTAGACTGCGTTAGACGTATTTGTCTGCAACCTTTTTTATTAGCAACGCTACTGCTTATTGTTTTGTAATCAGGGTTATATCATATATTTCTGTTTGAAGAACACTTGGTATCATAGACATTGTGCTTAATTAGAGGACTTTGAAAGATATAACGAAGGCCGAACTTAATTTTACAACCATCCATAGATACTAATACAATCATAGATATTAATAACATTTATCATTCGACTGGTACCAGTGTCCTTTATATTGATTGTGTAGAGTTTGTTGAAGGCGAATATTGGCGAAGCTTCGAAGGCGAATATTAAAGATTCCAATCGACCCTCCAGCAGAGGAAGCGTGTTTATTGCTTAAGGCAGAAGCCAGCTCTTTGCAAGACAATCTGATACGAACTCTAACAAAGCGAACGCGAATTATTGTAACCTGGCTACTTTAACATATGTGTATGTTCAGGAGTGTCAGACACTGCATTCTGCCAAAGCTCTCGTTGGTGTGATTCCTATCGCTCCGTTAGGTTAAGACATACTTGAAACATGATTCCAAGTCGTACGTTATCACAGATTTTATTAGAGCTGTATATATCCAAGTAACTAATTACCCTAAGGGAGAAGCCAATTTTACCAATTGTGCGCCTATGTCTTATTGATCTTCCATCCAAATCAAGGACTTTGAAATCAAAACCTTGTGAGGCATCTTATAGTTTAGGTTCCGGTTGAAATATGTTTTTTTTATTTGGTACTTAAATATAAATTAGCTTTTAGCCAAGATCAATTAAAGTATCGAAAATTTGTCATCTGCCAATTGCCATGTTTTGCTTACAACTAACCAATCAAAGTGTTTTTCCAGTCCCTTTAGAAAGTCTATTGCATCATCCAAATTATTACTTAAATTGTCTATGTGGTTATAGCAGCAAAAATAAATTTGAAAAATATTTATTTTTGAAGGTGCTTGTTTGCACAGACTTAATGTATGTTTAATTTCGTAGCATCTATCCTTTCTGATAGATTAATATTTACCAATAAAATTAGATAATTATTAACGAAAAATATGTAATTTAATATCACATTCATTGCCATTATTCCTTCGAACCTTACTGCGGTGGTCTTTTAGAGATCAATATCTAATAATTATTAATATATCTTAAATATTAAGGGATCTAAATTACATCTTTATTTCCTATCACTCACTGAGCTGCCGGTAAAAAAGTGTGTAGCAATGGCGTGAAAAGGAGGTTCTGAAAACAAGAAAAGATTCATCTTTTAAAGGGATTCTCTGTAATATCTCAAATCTAGCATAAACAGGTCAAGCTGCTTGGTAAAAGAGAGTGCTTTAAAGAACCTAATTTTAAATAAGACATATTATAAATAAATAAATTATTATGAAAATGTAAATATGTTAATTATTCTGCTAGTTCTTGTACTATTTTATTTGTATTCTGTAGTTAAAGGTAATTCGTAGGGTTTATTTAGGGTTTTACTTACGTTTGGTTTAATATTTTTATGATAGTGTCTAGTTTTTAAGAAGTTCATCTTGTTTGAGGTCCCTATTTTGGCCCCAATTTAGCTTATATTAGAATTTGTATACTTGCTTGCTTTGACTGTCAGTATTCTTCTAAAATTATTGGTCTCTTTCGGCAAAAACAATGAAGAAATTCTAAATATTTCGAAACTCTTCCATCGGGCTTTAAAAAGGAAGCGCTTCGTGACATTTGATTCAGTTTTGAATTATTTAGTCAGTTTTTACCCTTGAAACAATTAAAGAGACAAGCCGAGTTAGGTTAGTGTTTTTGACGTAGCCAACAGTGTGTTCCCGAATTTCGTTAGAATATTTAAATAAGAAATATTTTCTTTTTTTAAATATATTTAAATAATTTTTTTTTTAATAATTTTACTGTGAATACTGAGGAAAGTTATAAGAATTACTGCTAACTGGGGATATTAGAGTCCCAATATAAATTATAATTATAATTAAGATAAGCATATTTTCTTCCTTCATTTATAAAGATTGTTTCTACATTGATTGGTATACCCCAGCAATTAAATAATCCGCTGTAGGTATATCTGCTACATAAGATAAAATTCTTTACAATTCATTATAAATAAACCGATATAACTTATTGAGACTGTTTTAATCTTTTTCCGAAGATACTAACATCACGTGTCGATAGTAAAAATTAAGAGTTTTGGTTAGTGGTAAATTTGTCTCGTAATTTGCAAGATGTCGTATTTTAAAGCTGCATACTAAATAATATACAGATTGGCGAATAGAGAGATACATATAAAGTTACTAACAGGCGAGATGTTGCAATGCCGCGACAGTACGTTACTATTCGGGGTTTAAGCTCGATTATTTTAAAATTTAATTTAGTAAGCGTCTGACGTTGGGGGGGAGCTGTATATCTTGCAGCAAAAGTTTAAAAAATATTACGCGTCATTTGTATAATATTTTTCTAATTCAGAAATTACGTATCAAACCCGCATAAATTCGTAATTACAATTTATTTTATGCTGTGCATTGCATATTGAAAATTAAAGCGTTGTTTATACCGGGTGGTACGTCGCCGAGCGGAACATAGGAAAACCTATGTAAATTTTAACGGGTTCAATTACTGGCTTCCCTGTACATTTTATAGAAAAAATGTAAGATAACTTTTTGAAGAGACCAATCTGGCAAACCCTCGTGCAAAGTTTCAAAAAATTTTAATAAGCTAATCTTAAATTATTCAATTAAATGTAATTACAAAATTAGCAAATTTTCGGTTCAGGTAAAACCAGACACCAGCCACCAGCAAACAATTTGTTATAAGGGTTTTTCAAATCTGACTTACAGCCGAATACAAGAAATGTTTTTTTTTTTAAATTTTATCAATCTCACAACCATACATTCAAAGTAAGACACGTTAACATTACTTTTTTATCTAAACTTTTATTTAATATAACGATGAAGTTAAACCAATAACAATTATTATTATCGATATATCGGCTGTACGTCGTTACTGTATTCGGCTGTACAAAGCCTTATAACAAATTGTTTGCTGGTGTCTGGTTTTACCTGAACCGAAAATTTGCTAATTTTGCAATTACATTTAATTGAATAATTCAAGATCCACTTATTAAAATTTTTTGAAACTTTGCACGAGGGTTTGCCAGATTGATCTCTTCAAAAAGTTATTTTACATTTTTTTTGTAAAATGTACAGGGAAGCCAATAATTGACCCCCTTAAAATTTACATGGGATTTCCTGGTTCCGCTCGGTGACGCACCACCCGGTATAATAAACCGAAGAAATAATTCTTTAAATAAGAGGCTCAAAAAGACCTCCTTCTTTAGCTAAACAAAAGGTTAGCCTATGGTAAAAGCTGTTTCTTACTTCCAAGAGAGTTTGAGGTAAAATGGAATTGACAATTCAACAATTTTGTTTCTCAAGTCCTCTAAATATATTGGCCTACTACTATGATGTTTATAAATAGTCTCTCACTAGGTTATCTTTAAGATAATCCCACAAATAAAAATCATTTGGCGACAAATCCAGAGATCTCGGATGCCATTTAATATTGCCAGTCACACTAATAAGGCGGGTACGAAAAGTATTTATTAAAAATGCTTTTACTCTAACTACGTTATGAGCAGGACAACCGTCTTATTGAAAATAGACTGATCACAGGTCTTTATCAGTGAAGACGAGGGACGAAGGACGAAGGACTTGAACGGAAGGAAGACTTGGTTTTGTAACAACTCAAGGTATTTTTCGGCGTTCAAAGTACCATCAATGAGAAATGGCCCAATAATGTGGTCGCGCAAAATACCAGCCCAAACATTCAACTTTTGAGGGTACTGAGTACGGAACTAAAAAATTTTCTTTGTTCATTTTCCTAAGACCAGAAATAATGGAATGATTGTGTTTAACATGAAATGGAAAAAATGACTCATTTCTAAGAAATTTTTATTTTCATTTGTCTTTTCACTTGGCACTGGTCTTCAGGAAACACCTCCTGAATTTTGATCCATGTTTTTTCCAAATACTCATCACAGTTTTATGGTGCATACCCAGTTCCTCTCCAACACTTCTGCTCGATCGTGTTGAATCCAAAAATAAAGCACTACAAACCACTTCTTCCCGCCGTTCTATATCCTGAACTCTTTCAATAGCTGGTTCTTGAGCTTTGATGTGACAATTACATTCTTGGAGGCAAAAAGATATCTCAAAATTTGACATTTAAAATAGTTTTAGCACAAGGGATCGATTTATTTTCAAAATTTACTGAGAATAAATCCCATTGCATAAAGCATCGGCAGTATACCGAATTGCCTCCATAAAACCATTTAATTAATTAAACTTTTTCGCAAGAGGCAAATAGCCATAATGATAAAAATTAAAAAAAAATTAAAATAGCGCTTTAAGACTTAATAGTGCAGTATGCAATCACACCGTAAAATAAGGTCTGCTAATTGTGCCATGCCGAAAATAGTAAGTCAGACGATCGAAATCCGCCACGCCGCGCCGCTTATAAACCAGAAACTAAGCGAGAAGCGGTGTTGCCATTTAAAATGCCTATGGATAGTCTTCTATTCGCCAACCTGTATTTCTTTACAATTAATAGTTACGGTAGATTTGGAGAAACTACACTTAATAACAAGAATCCAATTTTTCACATAGAATAAAAAAAGCATCGTTGTTCCTTGGGAAGAATTTTTACTGTTTTTTAAGGAGTAACGTTTACTTTTAAATATCATATTAACATCATCATCATCATTGGACTCCAAAATATATTTATAGATTTAAATGGTCGGTACAAAGATCAAATTCACAATTAAAGCAAGAGAAAATACAAATAAATTAAAAAAAACTTACCAACAGTTTGTTGAGTTTCATGAGAACATCTAATATTTCATATAAAAACTAGCTAATTACATTAAGTTAAAAAGGTTCTTGCAGAGAAATAGCGGTCAAGCAGCGAAACTCGAATCACTGTCGTCTAATTAGATTCTGTTAAGACCGAGGATTAAACGAAATAAAAACTAAAGAATTATATTTCAAACGAAAAGTTGGGTTCAGAGTATTCAAAGAATAAAGAACAAGTTACTTCCGAACTTGATAAAAAGATATTTAAGTAATTTTATTGCCTTATCTATTTCCAGAACTTCCAAAGGATCCAACCCCAACCCCTTTCGACAAATATGTAGCAGCTCAGTATCCACTTCAGATTCAAATTTATGTCCAGCTTCAATAATGTGATTAGCAAAAGGAGAAGAAGTATTAGTAGTAAACCTATTTAAGTAGGTTTCTATTAATTTAGCATGTTCTTTTACATGAGTTTCAATTCTTCTTCCGATTTGACCTATGTAGCACACATTTTCAACAGAATCATCTTAAAATGTTGGCAGATTGTTTTGGAAAAATTCCAAGTTCTTTAGTTAACCTTCTCAGTAAGACAAGTTAAATGCACCTTGATGATTTCGGCCGTTAATTGGCTCAAAGCACATGCAAATGTTCGTCTCAGAGTTGCTGGAATGTTGCTTTTCTCCACTTTAAATATCAGGAAGTAATTCAGGAGAAAAAAAATCATATTTCTTATACAAAATTCGTACTAAGGGGTTAATTAGTAATGGCATCAAACTCGTCTCTTTAGTAATTCCCTTTGTGCCAACTCACTTGACATATTTAATGAACATTTTTAATGAACTTAGATATTTAACGTTCAGCCAGGTTCCATATGAGAAAAAGTCAATGATAGACCTATTCAGAAATAGCAAGAGTTGGTCCCTGAATTTTTTACGGTTGGGACTACTTATCTTTTTCCTAAAATAAAATAATTTACTGATATCCTTTAAAATATAGATCAATTACATGCCGACTTACTATTTGCAAGATACTTATCTCAAAAATCTATACTAGGAATAATTTACTCGACGAGGAACAAAAAGGTTGAGGACTCACTTGAGGGTCACGACCCTTTCGTCAGGCTGCAAAGAGCAACTCATTATAGATGGTACCATAATGTCAAACACTACAAAGGGGATCTCTGTATACTACGTACATAAACTACTCAAAGACATTTGATAGCAACATTCATGTCTTCTAGAAGTAATTCAGCTCTATGGAGTTCAAAACATGTATGCCTTTTCTTAGCATATGTCATAACACAATCGATATGATACACAACTCATGATAGGAACGTCGACTCATGCAGGAGCAGTACAAATCAGAGTTAAGTTTTTCTGGGAGCTATCCTTCGCCCGCCATGGTTCTGACTTGCACTACGGCTCTTAATAGATATGCTTATTGCAGAAGAGAAAGGCTAGAACACTAAAACCCATCTCGAAAAATTACGTACCTGTGTGGGAGTATTCAGAGTAGACATCCATAAGCCATGCATCCATAAATAGAAAATACTGGATATGAGATAAGCGAGGATCAAGGTTGATGGAGACTAAGATGAATTCTAAACTTTCTAGCGTCATTGTAGCGAAAGCTATAAGCACTATCATACAATTTTGATTCAAGAAGTGAGAAAATATTGATATAACTACCATCACAAATCAATAAAAGCATTAAACTATAAACTAAATTACTAATCTAACCATGTTTTTTCTGCAAAAGCCAAAGCAAATGATAAAAGACAAACCCTGCTTCTGAAATAAAAATACCAAAACCGGCGCAGTAAGCCCCTTCATGGAGGGTATCTCACCAAGATTGAACGGGACACCGTGGACACCGCGGTATCTACAACATATTTTCAGTAAAGGCGATATATTTCCTGAAAAAGAGGAGGTTACCTCAGCAATACCGGACCAAGTCATCTAAACAAGAATACTTTAACTGCGCCGTTTATGTCACTTAACTGAAGATACCCTGGACCATATTTAAATCGTCATAACGGGATGGAAAGAAACTCAGGGAGCACTATATGGGACAAATGCTCCAGTGCACATATTACGAATATAAAACTCTGCGGGTCTGTGATAATCTTAATGTAAGCATATACATATACAGGGAAATACAAACAGATCACCATCATAGAATATACCTGAGATAATACTTAACTTAAAAAAATTAAATTATCTCTTACATTATTAACTTTACTGTCCCACTGAGGACAACATGCAAAAAAACCTTGGAAAAATATTAAATACGCAACTTTACCCATTGACTAGCTTTTATGGTTATGCCGTTGGTCCCTGTACGCCAGATACTGTGTTGGCAGGGTACAGGCAAAAGAACTTCATAGTATACAAGTATAAAAACCTCGGAATGCCAACTGGATTAGCCGGCCGTTCTCATCAGAAAGAATGCAAAACGCAATTCATTTCATAAACGAAGAGAAATGCAAATTCATAACTCAAAAAATTAGTATTAGAATAAATAAAAACAAATGTGAATATTAAATAGTGACAGGAATTGCCCTGAATGCTCACATAGTAGCACAGCGCTTCCAGAATAATCACATGACGGACTTTTTCTGAAAGGAAAGTTAAATTACTCAATTTAAAGAAAAATATTTTTACGAAAAAATAATAACGTAATTAATTAAATAAGACTTAGGTATAGTTACAACAGACATAGAAAAAAAATTCGGTTTAAGTACATATAAAACGTTATATATCGAAAAGGACAATTGGAAAGAAAGTGAGACCAGAGAAAGCATAAATAATAAAATATTAGACTATATGAAAGAAAAAAGAAACATACCAATAACAACTTGGATTTCAATAAAACACCAAGATAAACCACACAGAAATAAAGACACAATTTAAAAAAACAAAACAAACAAAAATAAGAGCAAATTTAAAAAAATACACTTTATTCCCGTAACTTTTTCAAAGCCATCAACACATTTGCAATACCAATACTTGTTACAATAAACAGAAACAACGGAAGAAGAGGCATGATAGATATCGAAGCACTATATACAAACCAGATCCAGAAACTTTGACAATTCTTCCTTTGTAAACAAACATCCCTTCACCAGTCTGCAAAGCTGTTGAAAATTACACACCTCTTGATCTATCCTCAACCAGTCATCCATGTACAAGTGCATGGACAACAAAGCAGCTACATAGATGCAATATACAGCACGGCCACATATCAAAAAACCTCTCGTATAAATGGCTCGAAGATTCAAAACTTTTTCCTAAGACCGAAGGTTTTCTCCCCGAAATACAGGACCAGGACTTAGTTTAAGTAAAAAAAAAATTGGAGTCAAAGAATAATAATAGTAATACATTAAAATAGTTGAAAAATGAAAAGGCAATTACCTGAACAAATGACCCATAAAAGGTTAATCCTGGTCAGGAACTTATAAATAAACAGAGTAATAATCGAAGTATAAACAAACTTAACTATCCCACGTTCCTATAGTATTTGAAATTTTAACGGAGAAACTAGTGCTTTAGCACTAGTATATTTCTGAAATACCTTTTAAGTTGGTGTTAATATACAATAAGTTATTCAAGTCTTGAAAGTATAGTGGTCAGAGTAGATAATGATTTGTGTCAAAAAAGGATTTTACACAGCCATGCATCAAGCTTTATTAATACTACTATTATCAATTTTGCATAAAACATACATACAGATCGTATGTATGCTAATTGTATACATGAAAAGGCAAATGAAAACGAATATTTTTTTAAAAATATTTTGTTTTCTGATGAACCTTCTTTTCCATTACATGGCAAACACAATCCTTCCATTGTTCGTTATTGGTCTCAGGAAAACGAGCACAGAAGTTTTCAGGTTCGTATTAAGTATCCTCAGAAATTCAATGTTTGGGCAGGTATTTTGGGCGACATGTTATAGGGCCATTTTTTATTGATGGCACTTTAAACGCCCAAAAGTACCTTGAGTTGCTGCAAAACCAAGTTCTTCCTGCCATTCAAATCCTACCTGATGTAGACCTGGGATCGGTTTATTTTCAGTAAGATGGCTGTCCTGCTCATAACGCGGCTAGGGTAAAAGAATTTTTAACAAATACTTTTCCCAACCGCCTTATTAGTGGGACTGGCGATATTAAATGGCCTCCTAGATCTCCAGATTTGTCTCCAAATGACTTTTATCTGTGGGGTTACCCTAAGCAGACCATTTAAAAGCATGAATTTAGTAGGCCAACAAATTTAGAGGAGTTGCGAAATAAAATTTTCGAAGGTGCCAATTCCATTTTACCTGAAACTCTTTTGGAGAAGCGAAATAGCTTTTACGATAGGTTAAGTTTTTGTTTAGTGAAAGAAGGCGGTTTATTTGAGCCTTTTATTTAAAAAATTATATGTTGTTAAGTTTGTTTATTAGAGTTTTATTTCTGATTTTTTATTAAATCTTTATCAGAGTTGATATTTTATTTTTTATTAGAATAACGCTTTAATTTTCATTATGTAAAACACAGAATATTAAACATTTTAAGATTACAATTCTATGCGGGTTTTACACATTGTCATGTCTGTAAAACCCGCATTAGAATAAATATTTTAAAAATGCCTGGATTTTCGCGTAATATTTTGGGACATTTTGTCGCCAAACGACGCAGCTCCCACGGAAGTCAGATGTTTACTAATCCCGTGCTCGGGCCGGCCGGGGCGGTGCTCTGTCGCAGGCACTCGTACACGCGCGACGTTGCAAAATTTCGTCTCTATGCGGTTTCCTATAAGTAACGAACGAAAACACGATCTGTATAGATATTTATTTATTATTTAAAACTATGATATTTTCAATATATTTTCTAGACTGACTTGCCTTGCACAAATATACAGTGCATCCGTAAAGTAGCGGATAAATTCAATAAAAATTAAATGGGCCGTTTCTGAAAAAAATGCCCAAACCCGTCGATTTTAATATTTGGTTTAGGGTTTTTCTACGTGAAAATTAAATATACAGGGTTTCTCAAAAAAAAAGATATGACGTCATCAATATGTTTTTTAAAAGGAAACTACCATTTTTTAATGCAGAATCAGAAAGAACGCATTTTTTTACAAAAGATATGGTACAAATGAATAGTGTTTACATAAGCAATTTTGAACGAAGAATGACGATAAAATGTAAAATAAAAGTAATACCTATCTAAATTAAATGTTGGTATTTTGATTTTTTTGTTGTTGTTGTCAGTGTCAAAAAGTGAATGTATTTTGGTGCAACTATTTGAAGAATTTTTACATTTACAAGTGGTGTTTATTCTTTTCGAGAGGCAAAAGCAGTGTCATCCGGCGCTTTATTAGTAACCATACTTTATTACCTACTGTTATTGTATGAAATATGAGAAAATTAACCGAACGTGAAAGAATCCAAATCTTGTGCATGATTGGTTTTGGAGATATATCGCGTACTCAGAAGGAGGTGGTTCAGTTGTTTAATGCAACTCATCCTGATTGGTCGCCTATTAGCCAAAACATGGTAAGCAGAGTTGAAGCAAGGTTTCGTGAATTCGGGCATGTTCGGGATACTCAAAAAACTGGTCGTGTTTTAATAACTGAAGGAGATGAGCTTAACGCTCCAAGATAATACCAAAGCCACAATCACAGGCCCGGCTTCTAATATTAATTTATCGCGATCTACTGTGCATAAAATATTGAAAAAAGCAAAGTTTCACCCTTATAAAATATTCTTACTTTAAGAGCTATCGGAAGATGATTTTGATCGCCGTAATGAATTTTGTGCAAATGCAGCAATTATGTAATGATAACAATAACTTTGTAAAACGGATAATATTTTCTGATGAAGCAAGGTTTACTCTAAATGGCCATGTGAACAGACAGAATTGTCGATACTGGGCGACCGAAAACCCTCATAGATTCACAGAATGTCATACACAATACCCTCAAAAAGTCAATGTGTGGTGCGGTATAGTGGAAGGAAGAGCTTTAGGACCTTACTTTTTTGATGACACTCTCACTGGGGAGAGGTACTTGGACTTTCTTCAAATTGATGTTATCACCGCTCTGATAACTTTGTATCCGGATTTGGCAGAAACCCGACATGCACCAACGTGATCTTTTTTTTCAGCAAGATGGAAACACTATGCTTTACCCGTTCGCAATTATTTAGATGAAGTTTTTCCAAATCGTTGGATAGGTAGACGAGGGTTTATTGAATGGCCACCCAGATCGCCAGATTTAACTCCCCTCGATTACTTTTTATGGGAATACTTAAAAAGAAAAGTGTATGACACTAAACCAGCGAGTTTAGAAGATTTAAAAGAACAAATACGCCAGGAAATTAGAAATATTACTCCAGATGTCATTGACAACAATTAAAAAGAATTTTTAAATCGCTTTGGTTATTATCAGTTTGTTAACGGTGCTCAATTCTAACGTTTAATTTAGATTTTTTTTTTAATTTTACATTTTATGATTATTTTTCGTTTAAAATTGCTTATGGAAACATGTAAATTCATTTGTACCAGATCCTTTGTAAAAAAATGCATTCTTTTTGATTTTGCATTAAAAAATTGTGGTTTCCATTTAAAAAACATATTGATGACGTCATATCTTTTTTTGAGTCACCCTGTATTTTAATGTTCACGTAGAAAAACCCTTATTAAATCCATTATTAAATCTAATCATACTATTAAAACCGACGAGTTCGGGCATTTTTTTCAGAAACGGTCTATTTCATTTTTATTGCATTTATCCGTTACTTTACTTTACGCACTGTATAAAATTAATCCAAAAAATAAAATAAAAAGAATAGTATTATCTTTTGGACTCAAATATAAGTGTGTAATTACTATTAGTGATCCTTTTTCTTAAATTGTCTAACAGCTATCGATTGGTAAAATAGCTGCATTAGTTTTTGAGAAATAAAACTATATTATCCTGGTTGTATTGATATATGTTGTCCTAAACTAGGTCTTTTTATTAATTAGTAGTAACAAACGCTTTATTATTACTAAATATACCCATTTATGTAAACATTTTTTTTCAGACGAATCTGCGAACCCTTCCGTTGACGAAGAAGACTTTGCTTATCACCCAGAGGAAAAGACCAATCTGCCCAATTTAAATTCACCAGATAGTGTCAACGAATTTACCGTACAACCTCCTTTATCTTTTCTAGATGTTGTGTCTCCAACTAAGACCGAACAATCTGTAACCAAAAGGCACCCTTCCCCATACTATTACGGTGATTTGTTCAAATATAAAACTGAACAGCATACTCAGTCATCCCCTAAAAAAGCCACTTACGCAAGCGTTAAAAAAAATCAAAGTCTTAAAGAAGGTTATCATAAAGGAGAGATTCATAAAAGGACTAAAAGTTTTAGAAAGCATAAAAAACACGAAGGAATACAGCAAAATGAAGAAAAGCAGAAGTCCTTAAGAAAACGCGAGTCGTTTAAGTAAGTAATAATTTAAGTAGCATGCTAATTACTATTAAATATCTTAAAAACCACGCATAAATGAGAGTCTTTTGTTTTTCCAGACAACAAAAAAAAACATCGTCAGCCGACAGTCATAGCAACTCATCACGCGATGAGCCGAACGAGAAACTTGAAGAGAATCAGGATTCCAAGTCTTTAAATCTTTTATTTTACCCTGAAGATGGACTAGTAGATATGACTCGTCAAAGACATGTCTATGAGACGGCCTTTGATTGTAGTATCAACAAGTCCGATGATGACCTGGATCAGATTGAAAGAGTAACAAACCATCCTGTTCTTGTTCAGTGGAACAACGACAAATCCGGATCGGAGTCTTCAACCAAGGGCAAAATTCCTACACTTCTTAAAGCAACTAAGTCAAAAACAAAAGAAGATAATAAGCCGAGCCATTCTAAAGAAGACAATAATAAATCCATTTTAAATTTATCACAAACTTTTCAGGTATATTTTTTTTGTTTGAAAAATTTAATATCTAAATACCAAAAAAAAATGTTATGTGACTGCCTCTTGTGGTATGTAGTTTAAAATATTCCTTGTGTTAAGCAGAGACGACTAAAATAACATAGTAAATTTTATTGTCTACTAACTGACCTGTAGTGTTCCAGAGGCAACTAAAGCTTTTAATAAAAATCTTTTTCAAAAAATTGACTGAAAAAATTTAAATTTACTATACATTTTTTTATTTTACAATTTGCTAAAAAAACAAATATAATTTTAATGTTTAATAACGTGTATTACCTCCCCTAGCCCTGATAACTGCCTCACATCTTCTTGGCATACTTAAGATCGAGTTTTTGATTGTACCCTGATCTATCTGATCCCATATTTCAATTCGCCTAAATGATAATTCATTTAGGCCTCGGGGTGGAGACTGTAAAGCCCGATTACTTCGACCCATATTGTCCTATAAATGCTCGATGGGATTAAGGTCAGGACTTTTTGCTGGCGAAGGTAAGGTTGCAATTCCTACTTCCTAGATATAATTTTGTCTCGCCACTCTCGCCACATGTGGGCGTGCATTATCGTCCATAAATAAAAAATCCAGCCCAACAAGGGGGCGTATGGTACTACATGCAGTTCTAAAATGTCATTAATGTATCAATCAGCTGTCAGACGACCTCTAGCCATTATGACTAATTCCGTGTGGGACTTCAAACTAATGTTACCCCATACCATGATAGATCCTCCACCATAACTAACGAGTCCAACCATGTTACACTGGGCATATCGCTCGCCAGGACGTCGATATACTCTTCTTCGGCGCGATCATTACTAAAAAGACAAAATCTTGACTCATCATAAAACAAGATATTGCTCCTCAGTTTTAATGATCTCGGGCAAAGGTCTTCACTTTGCTGCCTTCGATGGTCAGCGGTTAGAAGGGGACCAGTTGCAGCACGATAGAGAGTAATTTCGCCTTCTGCCAATCTTCTTAGCACTGTATCTTGACTAATATGGAAATTATACCTATGGAATAATGCTTGTTGGAGTGAAGTGCTAATCGAGTTTGTAACACCTGCAATCGTAAAAATCGGTCTTCATTATCCAGGTCTTCTTTGGTTGGTGTTAGTCTCCCGATATCTTGCCAGTACTCTGGATACCGTAGATTGTGCCACTCCGAGTCAACCATTTTTGACGTTTCAACGTTTTTTACCATGCACTAATGCCAGCATTTATTTATTGCATACCTAAAAAATATTTCAAAATGTAGAAAACTATCTAAAGAAATATTTTAAAGGCATTGGTGTAGATTTTAAAAAAATTGTCCGGCCGAAATTCAGGTTTTTAAAATTATGCGGTAATTTTGCATTGAAGTGTATTTCAATATTTACTAAATATTTTGCTGTACTTACACTGTAAACCGTGAAGAAGTCAGTTTCCTACATAGAAACCAATACAAATAATTTGTAAGCTAACAAGACTTTTGTAGTAGAATATTAGTAATGGTAGGGGTTCGGAGTCCTGTAAGTAGATATAAAAGTCCCTTTAACAACGTCGGTAATACCCATCACCTACTATTTACTTCTACCTTAAAGATCTTGCTCGTCCAAATGCTGTTTCATTGCCTTACCTTCGAAAGCAGCAAGGGCAACTAATTTTCTACCACCTTGGATACTTCCAGACCTCGCTATCTTTCATCCTTTCGTAGGATACCAGAGCCTCTCTCTGAATCTAAGCTGCGGGAGCCCCAGTAAGACGTTCAGCGGAGCATTCAGTATTGATCTCTTTGCTCAAGTTATGCAAAGCATGCCAGCTTTTGTAATCTTAGACAATTATTGACCTTTTTTACCGCTGCCTTTAAGATTACGACATAAATTTGTTTGAGGGAAGGAGAAAATCTCTTTTCTGTAATAATTAATTTTAAGAATTGAAAATAGTGACATGTCTAGTATAACTTTTGCTTAGAAAGTTTTCATATTTTTTAACAGAAAATACGCTTAGGAAGTGAAGTAGCAACTTCATCATCCCTCGGAGGTTCATCACTGTGTGGTTATACACCATCACCACCGTCCACTGCCCCGCTTCCCTCTAAATTTCCAGGAAAAGAGCTTATGATGAATTCTATAAGAAGCGCTCCCAATCTACCATCCAAAACCCATGCCAAAGAATTAAATTTGCCGAATAAATCTCTTAAGAGTAGATCCTCGGCTAGTAGTAGTGGATCTCTACAGATCCGGCATGGAAGTGCCTTTGATATTGAATTTGGAAGCAGTTCTAACATAAATCCCCTAATATCTGAATTTAAAGGACGGCCTGGTAATTCTAGGGAACAAACAGGAGAAATGGTAAGTTAATGATATAAGAGGTGATATAAGCGCCACAAATTTTGACAACAAAGTTGTGTTTTTAATACATTTTAAGAATATAATTTTGTCTTAAAATTAATAAATTATTAAAAACTCGGTATGGAATAATAAAAACTGTTTTTTTTTATAGGGAAGGTTCTCTGAAATTAAGAGTAGGCCTAAACCTAATCTTCTAATGGTACCGAAAGATAGCGTAATAAGAAGAATAAGGCATAAATATTCATCTACCGAAAGCATGACTACAAGCAGTAGTGGAGGTAGTATGGAAAGTATTAAAAGTAGCACTAGTGAAGGCAATAGAAGTACCAGCAGTTCCTCAAGTCGACAGTCAGCTTCCTTAAGCAGTCACAGCTCGGACTCAGGAAGTAAGTTTTATTTTTCATATTATAGAAGAATAATTGTTTTTGAAAACATTTCTATTGACCTATCTATTAAGGTTACTTGAGTTTTTATTTATTAATAATATCAGGATAAACCCAAAAAACCAGCAATAAACCGAAAAAATTTTACATGTTTCCTTAAAAAAAAAAAACATATTAATGCTGAAACCTGTCGTTTCAACAAGAAAATTTAATGACATAAATTTATTCCTCGTTATCAATCAAAGCAGAAACTGAATTTTGTTTTTTAAGTCAATTTCAAAAAAATCAAAGGAATCTGTCAAATGCAGGCATCTTACAGTTTTATCACTGTACGGACCCTAAACAAGTATACATTTTTCCACGTCGCATAATAACGCCAAATTTATGTCACAAAGATACATTTTCAAAGATCTTTATTTTTTAATCAGAAGAAATTATCCTTCTGAATTGTTCATAATCCTGAATAAGCCTGGAAAGACGTATTATGTTCCTTTTTTGACTTGTTATTTGTTACTTCAATATAGAAGTTAGTCAATTATCACCTACATTACCTACACTCAGGCCACTCTGTACTAGGATAGATGGAATTTATAATAGCAGCTTTAAAAGATTAGAAGTCAAGATTGCTATGGCCTAAAATAACCTAGTTTTCGATAACAATCTCATATATGCATATTTTAATCTTTCTTAAGTGCCGAAATACCCATGCAATATAAATTCATAGGCAAAGCCTTAAGTTAAAGAGAGATCGAGAATGCGTCAACGATTCCTTAATTAGCTGCTACTGAAAGAGGAAATGTAATGTGTCACTCGTTATTCCCTTCTGTACTTTAAATTTGGATTAAACTCTTGTTAGTAGAGATGGAAGTTGAAATTTATATCGGGCTCTTATTATTTAGATTTGTAATTGTAAGTTAATACACTAAATGCCGCACTCAAGATTTGAGTTGGCCAGACGTGTAAATATAGTTTTAATTTTAGTTATTAATCGGTAATTATTATCTGTATTAATTATTCCAGGTAACCGTCCAAAATATTATGCACCACCTCAAAATTTCCTCAGCCAACAGGCAAGCAACAAACTACATATTCTTAGTCCAATATCAGACAAATCATCGCAAGAACCCATTTCTGAAACGTCAGACAATAACAAAAATAATAACTCTCAGAAGTGCTCGCCCGACGCGCAGAATGAAGCAACCACCAGTGCCGAAGTTAAAACTACCAAGAAAAGATTTCCTCAAAATAAAAATCTTTTAAGCCTAAATTTTCATCAAGATCGGCCAGAAATTCAAGGATCAGATAGTGGAATTTCGATACAAAGTAGAGAAGGTATGATATATTTTGTATATGTTATGTATTATTTAATTTAGAAGATATTTATTCTATTACTATTTCTAATTATGTCACAATATATTATAAAAGAGGTTTGCTACAAAATATAAATTACTTGAATATTATTAATTTTGTTTGGAAACATTACAATATTTGAATCCCAACTTTTTAAAGTAAAAATAAGTGACGTCGTATAATGTGCGTAATATTTAGAGATCTGTGTTCTAACTGAAGTCAACATAAAATTACAAATTACTTTTACCCAGATGCGACAGTTCCGGTCCGATAAGTTTTTTGATCTCCGTCACGTCTACACTAAAATTAGATACCAGAGCATCCTGTAATATTAGTGAATTAAAAAAAAAACATTTTTTTAACGTCTCCGAATTTCGGTTAGAAAGGGCGATGACTTTTAGTTGCATTTTAAATATGACCATTTCCTAACGAAACATCCTGTATAATTTCTAATAATAATAATAATAATAATTTAATATATCAATATATTTTTTATCGATCAAATTAGAGTCGATGAAGAAGCTACTTCTAAGAAGTAGTTTAAGTATTAATACCTGGTTTCCAAAAATTCCAAGGTTTTGTCACTGAACCAAAAAACAAAGAGTATTTTTTAACATTTTCAATGATAAGTTATTTAAATATCTAAATGAAGTGCTACGAGGACGAGAAGCTAAAATGTTATACACTTCGTATGAACAAAACTATTTAATTAATAAATTATAAAAAATTCGCTTATTTTACGATTAACTACTATAAATAGAAAAAGTAGCGTAATTCTTATGTAGAATTCGAGCCTTTAATTAAGTAAGGGGTTACCTTTAAGATTTTATAATTACTCCTTGCCTATCCACAGAGCTTGAGTTTGAAGGGCCCTGATTAGCCTAAAGACGATTAGAAAAGTCTGAAACTTTCATATAACTCTTTTGATTTAGCTAAAAGCGGTTTTTTACTTTCCAAGCTTTACTCTTTTGGTTTTATAACTTTCTTTAACATCTTAATAAACAGTTTATGACTAATTAAATACTTTCGTCACTTGATAGTTTGTTAGGCGTCCATGCAAATTAATTAAAGTCAAGATGTAACTTGAAACAAGCTGTAGGGACGCACAACAAACTGGTAAGTGATGAAAGTATTTAGTCACTCAAAAACCATTTACTCGGTAAACGCGGCGCCTATAAGACTAATATATGCTAATTGTATACATGCTGGGGCATCGAAAATATGGCAATGCGCACGCGCTACGTCGTTATTTTTCAGTACGACGTTAGTAAGCGTCTGACTTAATGGGGATAACTGTATTACTTGCCCTACAATTCCGCAAAATGCATACACCAATACAATTACATACAGTGTAAAACCCATTAACCCTTATAGAATCATAATCTTAAAATGTTTATTATGGTCTGTCTTGCATGATGGAAAATAAAGTGGTTTTCTAAAAAATATAAAATATAGGCTCTGAGAAAAGTAGATGTTTGGGGACAATTATAGGAAAAGTATTTATTAAAAATTCTTTTTCCATAGCCGCATTATGAGCGGGACGGCCATCTTGTTGAAAATAGACAGATTTCAGGTCAAAATCAGGGAGGATTTGAATGGCAAGGAAAACTTGGTTTTGCAGCAATTTTAAGTATTTTTAGGCGGTTAAATAACCATCAACAAAAAAAGACTCCATAATATGGTCGCCCAAAATACCAGCCCAAACATTCATTTTTGAGGATACTGAGTACGAAATTGAAAACTTCTGTGCTCATTTTTTTCCGGGACCATTATCGAACAAGGCAAGAATTGTGTTTCGGATGTAATGGATGAGAAGTTTCATCTGAAAATCTTACAAAATTCTATTCTTCGCCACTGGTTTTCGGGAAATATCTTCTAAGCTTTGGAATATTTGAAATAGTTGTACCCATGTTTTTTCCAAATACTGGTAATAGTCTGATAGTCCATATCCAGTTCCTCTTAAATACTTATACTTGATCGTTTTGAATCCACTACTAGAGCACCACAAGATTCTTGCACTTTAGTAAGGCATTTATGATGGCTCCAAATTCGACACCACATTTATAATTGTTTTTTCGCACGGAATCCGTCTATTTTCAAGTATAATTTAAAACATATCCCTACATTGTACTGCCGAATCTTTCGGAAGGTGTATAAACAGCCATATGAACTTAAGAAAAAATAATTCCGCTTTAAAATATAGCGTGAATCGTGCAATCACACAGCAATATGAGACCTGTCAATTTTTATTCTATAAAAAATATAAAGAAATACCTATAAGACAACCGGGAGTAGCCGCTTATCGATGAGAGGAAGCGGTGTTGTCATTATCTTGGACAATGCGTAATCTTCAATTCCCCGACTTGTATACACCCGACCAACGGGTCAAGTGGGGAATCGGTAAAGCATTGTATTTCTGTCTTAAACATGACATGCCGATCAATTTCTGTTGGATGTTGATGCATAGGTAATTTGGAACGTAAGAAAGAAATTTACCGGGCGTGTACATCTTATAGTATTACCTTTTTTGAATACGTCATTAAACCTTACTCATGCTTGAATATAATGAAGTCAAAACAACTTTTTTAAGCGGCCTTATGATTTTAAAATAACTTTGTAGTCTATAGATTTTAACTTTTTTTTATCTCAATGATACAAGTATATTAATGTATATTTCTTACACTTAGGAATAAATAAATCAAGATATACACTTGGTGCCGCAGATTTATTAGGTCCAGCTTCTCATCACGATTTTTCGGATCTCCCTTTCGACATGCCTAAACTAAGAAGGCGCCGTATATTACTAGATACTGCATGCACATCTGGAAGTGCTACATCCATAGATTTTAAAGAGCTTCCCTTTGATATGCCGAAATTAAGGCGTAAATTACGACTACAAACAGGAAACTTAGAGGATAGTGCATCCCAAGCATCCTCAAGCCAAAGCGTTTTGGAAGCAAATAGAGGTAAATTTTTATTTAATTATTTCTTGTGAAATTAATTGAATTTAAAGAGTAAAATCGTTTTAGGATGAGGAGAAATTCAAGACCTATAGAACTGCAAATTTTATGCTGCATTAATTTTGCTAATACGAACTTATTAAAGAAGTGAATGTTGTAGTAGATTTAGAATTGCATTTTTGATATATAATAATTATCTTATAATAATAGCATAAAATTTAACAAGAATAATATTTATTATTATCTGTCTTTATTTGGCAGACATCTATATATAAGTGACGTAATAGGGCCGGTAGTTTATAAAATTGCTCCTCGCCGAAAGCTGATGTTTTGGGTAATCGTGAAAACTTTACATTCTTCTTGGAAAAATTAAATGTATTTTATTTTATTACTATTTTATGAGTCATAGATCGTATTGCGCGCAAAGGTAAACTTATACAGAGTAGAACGATACTAAATATAGAATGTAGGAAATCTCCAATTACCTATAAATTTTTTTCCTATCTTACTATCGCAGGACCTCGCCATTTTCGACTATAGAAGAGACAACTATATAGATTTAAATTCTACTTAATTTTTATTTCTTTGGAAAATAAGTAATTATTTACTTATAGGAGAATAAACAAGAATACAGTTTTCAAGTGTTTCCTTTTATTTTTTTATGATATACATATTATATTTTATGCAGGGTGTTTTCAAAGTTGAGCCATTTATTTTAACAGCTTGTAGAAATCGTCAAAAAAGTTAATGTATGTACCAAGAATCGCCTATATAAAAGTTGCATAATAAGAGAGTTACTTCACATTATTGCAAATAAATTTTTTAAACCCCTTATTAAATTAAATGTTTACCGTTTTTCCAAACATTGTTCAAAATTGCCCCCATTTGTTCGATTAACATACAATCCTGCTTGGCGAATCCATGACTCTTTACAGCTTCGAAAATAGAACCTGGTATTTACGAATTAATAAAAAGAATGTTTAATGCATTCTTGGAGTTCTTCCGGAGTATTTACTACTCCATCATGATACACCAACTCTTTTAAATAGCCCCATAGAAAAAAAATCGCAAAGCGTTAAATCAGGTAAGCGAGGACGTCAAGAAATAGGTCCATTGCACCCTATCCATCTATTCGGAAACTCATTATTTAGATGCTCATGAACTTCTCGTCTAAAATATTGTGGAGCCCCATCATGTAGGAACCACATATTCCGTCTTACATTTAGAGCAACATCTAATAATTGTAGCAGATTGTATCGAAGAAAATCTAAATAAATTTTAGGGTGGTCTAATAAATTTCATAAAATTTTAATTTCTGCCGAACTGTTCTAAAATCCAGTGGCAAAATACTAACTCTTCTAGGATGATCTTCAGGCTGTAACGCTTGTATAAAAAATTATCCCTGTTGATAATGATTAGTATAATTGGTTTGCTCCTGCATCTTTTTATTTTATTTTATTTTTCTTTCTTTAATATTTTTTACATAGTCGTATAAAGGCTATACATTGTGGTTCTACAGTGGGTAATTTGCAATTGAATCGGAAGATCGGAAGAATCCTTTACGGCTGCTAATTTTATGTGTAAGTCGAGCTTTATTACAATATAATTACCTTATTTTTTATACATTTACCGCCCAATATTAATACTGAGGACTGGGTCAGGGTACTTTTTTTTACAGGCTGAATTGCTAAAATCAGCTTTCCTTCTCAATTACAGTCCACTTGGAAGTCCTCTGGAATTACATCAATAATACTATTCTAGGCGTATCGTCTTCTATACTCTACTATGAGAAATTTTTAAATACCCTGTGTACGAACTCTAATAACTAAGTTAACAAACATTCTTGGGCCGGATGATTTCTTAAAGGAAACCTTTCCGCATGCAATCTGCATGCTGCGGCTGCATTTTGTGGGCACTCTGCATAGGTAGGTATTTAATCCACTAGTTGATTCTTTTCGTAAACATAGGGCATTTTTCTGCACAAAATAATCCGACAAATGAAAGACTGATACAACTGATCGAACCAAAGATTTGTACTGCAAACCATACAATAAAACAATCTTTTATAAACGGTAAGAGCACTAAACAAAAAACAGTAAGAATTTATACGGCACTCGCCGAGAAGTTTGTTTATTAGTATTCTTATTTTTTCAATTTTTTAGTTTTATTATGCAACTTTTATATCTTAGGGTGTTTTTTGGTATAATAACTCCTTCCTACAAGGTGTTAAAATAAATGACTTAACTTTGAAAACACTGTGTCTATTATACATGTTTTTTATATATATTTTCATGTTATACCTGATACTTAAGGAAGAAATCGTAAAAATTTGTTAGCCACTGTTTTTTTTTTAGCTATCAGGTATTTAGGAGTTATTGGGTAGCCAATATTGCAGCTATTTATTCTAAGATCGGTCCATTAAGTTGCTGGTTGGAACTATTTTAGGATTACCCACCATTCTCTATCATAGCTTTTTGATTGTTTATTTTTAATTAATAATGAATAATATTAAGCCCAAAGTGTTTATCATTTTCTTGCCATTCCACCAATAACTATGTCGCCATCGAGTTAGTCTTTTTTCATTTCAGCAGCTCTCGCAGATACTTAAAAAATACTGTTAAATATTTTCCTGCATAATCATCAAATAAAGACTTTTAGTAATGGTAATTTTAATTTTCTTAAGTACTAGATAATTATTTCCAGTTTCTGGTAAAAATCAATAAACGTTTTGAAAATGTCATTATTTCCCACCGCACAAGATTTCTCTTGTACAAGAACTTTTTTTTAATTTTTTTGTTCGGAACGCGAACCTTAAAAAATCAACACTATTTCGGTTTCATTAGCTCAGCTTGTATATATAAAACTATATATTTTCTTTAAGACTATTTATATTCTAGGGCATATTCGACCAAAGCTAACTCTAAATCTTGGAGAAGTGGAGGGGGGACGAAAGGGATCAGGCTTAGGTTTAACACTATCCGGCATTGGTACAAATGAAGGCGCATCTACCAGTACTCAAAGCTGCCTAAACTTTGCCTTATGTGAAAATATTGATATAGGCATACCATTAGAAAAACAAGGGTATGAAACAGTTTCTTAGGAATGTTTTTCGTTGACGTCACATTGCAAAAATGTATATTTTAGATGGTTTCATGGTTCAATAACTCGAATAGAGGCGGAAAATATATTGAGGGCTTTACGAGAGGGCAGCTTTTTAGTTAGGAATAGTGAATCAATAAAGAATGATTATTCATTGTCTTTAAAGTAAGTAAATAGTATTTTATAGTTAAATTAATAATTAAGTATTAATACATGCTATAATATATCTTTTTAGTTAATAAGTCAATAATATTTAAGCGATTTATTTAAAACAATATAAACGTGACGTAATACCGTCATTTAACAAAACTCTAATGACATAAACAATTTTAGACCCGTTTCGCTCATTTCTAATGATTCTCAAATTAACTCAGAAAATATTAAACTACTGATAATCAAAAAAAAAAAAAGAATTACATGTGGTGTCTTTCAAGAGACAGTACTAGGTTAGGTCTATTTTTGTTATTATTAAGATTACTAATTGGGTGTAATGGTACAGTAATTTTCTATACGGCAGATAAATTTGTGAAATGTAGTCGAAAGAGATTTTCCAAACTAACTTCAAGCAACCTATAAAAAATCTTGCAATTATGGCTCCCAAAGTTTGAAACAGAAGAAGTCGTTGAATCTGTAGTTTTTTGCTTATTGTAGAAATCTCTAAAATGGGACTTGTATTATCCAGCGCATTGTGCATCACATCGATTCCTTATCCTAAAAATTAAGCTTTTTATGTATTTGACTTGGCTGTTCGTTATTTACTGAGACTAAATAGTTCCTGTCAAGAATTCTTTAAAATATATAACATTAACTCTCCCTTCTTTATTAATATTTGAATTATTTTTCTTAATTCGCAAGCGTGTATCAATAATTTCAAAAAGATCACCTCACAGCTACTCACATAGGAACGGGGAGCACGATCTTTATCTTCCAACCCCACGGTCAGAGTTTCTCAAAATGTTATAATGATCAATAAAAACTATTTTGATTTGATCTGGAATCCTTTACGTATCCTCACCCACAAGTGAAAAACAAATCCAAGTTAAAGTAAGGTACCTGCAGGTAATAAGGCCTATATTCAGAAAAACCGCTTTAAATTAATCGCAAATCGATTGCGTTGGGTCCGCGTCTCCTATTGGTCCATTTACAAACGACATTCGAACGGAATACCCGCGTTCCTCGCTTTCGGGCGTCAGTAAGTTCCAACAACTTGTGTCGACGGGTAGCCGCGTGTGATATTATAAGGATACAATGAACAAAAACGTAAGTATTTTTAGTATTTATAATTGTATTTTTAATTTATAACTGCAGATATTTTGGTTAGACTTTATATTTTGTGATTTCAATAGTTTATTAGATTAAATTTAGCCGACATAATTTAAATAAATTTACATAATATTTCGTCATGGATGGGTAATAAGGCCTATAAAAATAAGCTATAGGCCTTATTACCCTCCATGTAGGCCTTATTATCCTCATGACAAATTAATGTTTTTATTAACATATTATTTAACTTCTAAACTATTCTCGTTTTATTTTCAGTGATTTTTAACATCATGCCTCCTAAAAGGGCACCTTGGTGCGAGGTGGATTTAATATCAGCAGTTCGATCTGTTCAACGCGGTACTCTGAGTACATATGGGGCTGCGGCAAGGTTTAATATTCCCAGAAGAACCATTAGAAATCATGTTCAGAATAGAATCCTAATAAAAAGACTAGGTCGTAAATCTATTTTAAAAAAAGAACAAGAAGCTAATCTCGTTAAAAGAATAATAAGATTTAGTGAAATAGGTCTATCTGTGACTCCACGGATTCTTCGTCGATTGGTATTCAGATTCTGCGAAGATAATAAAATTGCTCATCAATTTAATACAACTTCAAAACTTGCTGATAAAGACTGGCTAAAGGCTTTTATAAAGAGAAATCCTGTAATTTCTAAAAGAAAAGCACAGTTTATGAATCCAGCTAGGGCTCAAAAACTTAATAAATTTATAGCTGATGATCATTTTTCAAAAATAGGGAAAATGTATGATGATCTTGATATAATGAATCACCCTGAAAGACTTTATAATATGTATGAAAAAGGATGCCGCTTGACTATTCACCACCAGCCAACCGTTTTAGCTAAGAAAGGGGTAAAACGTGTTTACTTTCAATCGTCAGAACATGCAGAGAGTGTGACAATTGCAGGATGTGTCAATGCCCTTGGAATACCAATACCTCCTATGATTATTTTTAAAGGAAAGAGGCTAAAGCCAGAATTACATGATAATTTGCCACCAGGAACTCTAGTGGAAAAATCAAGTAAAGGCTACATGACTAACGAACTTTTTAAAAAGTCCTAAAGCACTTAGCCCGATACCAAAGTCCAGGAAGGTGCCTCTTAGTTTTTGATGGTGCAGTTTGTCATCTTGATTTGTCAATTGTTGATGTTGGATACTCACTTGATATAGATCTCTACCGTTTGCCATCGAATACAACACATGAGCTTCAACCCCTCGAAAAATCTGTATATCGTTCATTTAAGCATCATTGGGATAATGAGATATTATTATTCTTGGATCAGATAAATGCATGACACATAGTAACATTATAAACGGTTTTAAGGCTACTGGTCTGTTTCCATTAAATCCCGAGGCAATTCCAGAAACAGCATTTGCTCCTTCAATTCTCTCAGACGTACCGGCACCGGATGATACCAACAAAGAAAATAGGCGTCCACCTGAATCTCCTCAACCCGGTCCGTCTGGAATGGCATCCAACAAGTCTGGCAAATTTTCCTATTCCAATGTTTACTCTTCTGACTCGGATTCGATTGATGACCATATCCCTCTTGCTGAATTAAAGAGACGAACAACAAAAGTCACTTCTTTTAATGAGCTTTTGCCCACGCCAGTAAAAACTAATGAAAAACCTAAAAAAAATCGAAAAAAGCTCTAAACTACAAAGGAACTCCAGTCACTAGAGATATTTGTACCGAGGAAAACAAAAGTCGTGCCAAATTGAATAAAGGTATTGAAAGCTCCAGGGAAAAGTTAAGTACCGAATGGTATTGCCATGGATGTGAGGAAGACAGGCAGGCCGATATGAGGCAGTGCAGCAAATGTCTTAAATGGTACCATGAGGAATGTGTTGGCTTAACAGTCAATGACATGGATGATTTTGAGTGTCCCGATGGCTGCTAAACTTCGCCCAATTAACGAGTTGTGCCATTTTTATGTATAGGCTTTATTAAACCTCCATCGGATAATAAGGCCGATTTGCGTTATTTTTCTTAATATTTATTTTTTGTTTTCTAGTTTTTTTAGAGATTATTATTTTAAGTTTGTTAAAATTAATATAACCTTATAAGCACTTTGGTGTATTAAACTAAATATTAACATTACAGTCTTTCACTTTATTCAATTTTTTTCTTAGCTAGGCCTTATAACCCTCAAGTACCTTAGCCATAAAGCAAATAAATAGACAGATTTAAATACATCACTCTTAGAAGTATTTGACCTTCATCATTAGTTTTACAGTTAGAAGTATCAAATTTCGAAAATGATATTTGTGATTGTCGATATACTTTCCTGATACAGGCGTACTTTTCTGAATATCAAAATGTGTTCCCAATTTTAAGTAAAAGTAATAATACATTTTAAGTTACTTCAGTTCTTACTAGCATCTGAGAGTGCTGATGAAACCCTGTGATAAGAGCATTAATTGGTGAACCCAAGAATGTGTACACACAGGTTTTACAATTAATAGCTAATTGAATATATAAGTAAACTAGAAGAAACAAAGGGACAAAATAAATGACCGAAATATTTATTGAATTAGAAATCAATTGCTCCGTAGACGAGGGATTCTAGTAATAAATGTAACCGTGCTTGCAAATGTCAAATATAGGTGAGTCGTGATTCCCCTCTGTCAATTAGCCAGTATGCATTGCATAGGTACCATAAGCTGCGCAACTGCACTGGTCGTTTTTGGGCCTATAAATTGCAAGTACTGGTTCCAATTGATGATATATTCTTTATGAATTATCTACAGTTTCGTGGTTTTTACCATGTTTAAAAGATAATTTAGAAATCCTAAATATAATTTAGCAATTGATCATTTGTAGATATTATTGTTTGATGGTTGATATATATCATTAACTAACTAATTTTTGTTGAAAAATGCACACACCACATTTTCAGAAATAAAAATTAAAGATAATAATAAAATGTTTGTTTTTACAAACTTTAATTAATATTTCGTTCGTTTATTTAGTCAAAAACTAATACAAGTTATACAACGAGGTTACTTAATAATTAACAAACACTATACAATTACCACAAACATATGCATATTTTACAAACAAAAATGAGACACAAACCAGACAAAAATGAAATTTTTCTTAAAAATAAGTGGTTTATTGAATCAAATAACCATATTTGTCTATATCTTTCCATATTACGGTCAAATTTCTTCCATATTCACTCTAACCTAAATACGAGAGTTCATCAAAAATGTAAATCAATTTCCGTAACTACGAGAAAGTGGTCTCAGCTAAGCTGCATAAATGTTGAGTTGCGGTTTATTTAAATTAAATAAGCATAACCTACATTAATGTAATTCATATAAGATAACAAAATTATTTAGTTACACTAAAATATGCAATTAATTTTAAAACAGAATTAAAAAGGTTATTACCTTTTTTTTTTAAGAGAAACATAAGTCTATGCCAATGTAGAAGGAATAGTGAAAAACTCTTATACTTAACATGAGATTGCGTGCAAAAATATGGGATGCTCTGGTACCTAATTATAGTATGGATAGAACCTTTCGCATCTGGGTTAGAGTAATTTATGCTGTCTTACAACGCTAATTATAATAGATAAGTGGGGCTTCTGTCATTAATGGGTTTACTTACTTTTAGTTATATATTTTTTACTGCCTGTATTAACTTAAGCTGTACTACTAACATTGCATTTTGGTAAATAAACGTATTTTAATTTAAGTATTAGTAATTTATCATTTTTAGGAGTGCCAGAGGATTCATGCATATGCGGATACAGAGAAGTAACGACAATGGCTGTTTTATTTTGGGACAGTTTAGCAAACCGTTTAACTCTATTCCTGAGATGATCAAACACTTCTCCATGAATCGTTTGCCGATAAGAGGAGCGGAACATATGTGTTTATTACAACCCGTTATAGCACAACTTTTGTAATAACAAGCACTCAATTATTACTAAATAGTATTAAAATCACTACAGTAAGTTTTATATTACTCAGCGGTAGAACTGTCAAGTTATTACCAACATTATCAGCTTTGTAGTTTTAAGCACTTTCTGTGTGAAACATATCATTTTAATTTACGTTGTTAAATTTTGCTATTTATTAGGCACCATATCCTTTAGTGGTTAAAAATTTAAATTTTATATTAACTAATTTTTCAAATTTCAACACTAACACCGTAGTAACTTGACAGCATTAGCTAATTTCTTAAAAACCTCTTGTTAAAAATAGAACACAGCTTAAAGTATCAAATTGGAATAAAAATATCACATAGTACAAAAATAATCAAAAAGTTTAGACGTCAAAAGTCAACATACAATTTTTAATAAGGGTACCTACTTATTATATACATATGCTTCCAGCTGGCAAAATAATAATTGTACAAACAAAAGCTTTTAGAGTAATATAATATTAGAATTTAAACAGGAAAGTGCCATACATACAGCTTTTGAGAGGTATATATACTAACTTAGCATTTACCTAAGTTCTATTGCTTTTGTAAACTTTAATTTAATCTGTTACTAATGTTAAGATATCCTACAAGGAACTTAAAGTGCAATAAATAAATTTTATTCTTTACAGTATTATTTTGTTAAACATTGTTATATATCGTTTAGTTACTTAAGATAATCGTTTTAAACTTATTGCCAAAGAATATGACTGTGAGTATTTTACGTATTAATATATTATATACATTTCAATGTTTTAGGTACTAGGACCCTAAGATAAATATCACAGTATAATTTGAGAGTCAAAATATAGTTAAGTTTAGTAAAAAGTCAACGGCTCTATAGATTTCTCTCATTTGTCTTTATTGATTAATTATAATACTAAAGCCGCTGAACATTTACTAAAAATTCTATTGATTTCTTTATGTGGTACTAATCGTAAAGTTTTAATATATTTTGGTCAGTTCAATTTATATGCCCTAACCAAAAACATTCATTATTCATTATGAATAAAAAATTGTGAATTAACTTATTTCTAGTACTTCTTAGTTTTAGATAAATTGTGATTAATGTATTAAGCAAGGGACTGAATAAAAATGAAAAACATACTTGAACCTATTTTTACTTATAAATGTAAGATTAGAACGATAAAAATATATTGAAGGCGGGTATTTACGCAAATTAGTTCTTAAATGGTATTGTAGTATACACAAGCTGCCAATTTTTTTCTCAGATGGCGAAATAATCATGCATTAACATAAAACGGAAAAACATAGGAAAAGTATTAAGAGAGAAGCTATTTCCCACTCACGCTGGCCGCTTGGAGGAAAAAAATATTTTTTCCTCCAAGCGGCCAACACCACTCGGAATGAATGGGACGCCTCGATCTTATATAATATTTCCGCCTCTCGCCCATCTTTCCAACCAAGTTCGATTTGGGTCGAACGCTGGTTAGTCGTAACGTAGGAGAAATGCTAGTTTCTTTAAAAAAGAACTAAGTCAGAAGTTAAAGTTTAGATTTGTTGTGACTATTGAAAATTTGTTATTGCAAGTTAACATATTGATTTCCGCACTTAAGTTCTGACTTTGACAAGGCAATCCGAACAGGAAAAACCTCGATCTCGGGCCATAACCAGGCATCTTCTTTATAAAGCGCGTAGTCTTATTTACGAAAATAGGCGTGAACAGCTTGCATTAAAATTTATATTTAAACGTGCATTTGTTCTTGCTCAACAATTTTAAAAGGTTTTTTTAGCATTAATTATTTTACAAAAATGTAGCTTTAAGCTATGTACGTTAGCTATCAAACGTTACTAAGTAGAAAATCTATAATATTGTTTTAGCCAGCTGCACAGCTATTGCCCTCTTTCAAGCCAAATTAAACAATAGCATAAGCGTTATCGACGGTTAGTCCAGTTTGTTTGAGAGTAATAAAAAGCGAAGACGTTTGATATGTCAAATTAAAGTAGTACGAAACACAACGGATATTTAAGCCAACTTTAGTGTATCTGAGCGCCATGAAACTTAATTGGCCAAAGGACTTTTTTTAACGGCGTTCATTTTGCGCTAATAGTTTGACAATTGTCAGTACTGCACTCCGTAGGGCAGCCTCTGTTGATGTTAATAGTTCAACAAACATGCAAAACAACAATTTCATCTGTAGGGACTTCCCCGTCACCTTTCCGTTGGCCTTTGTCCTTTCCTGTCTTCCCTGACTCCTAGTCGGTGGTTAGTTAAGCCTACTCATTTCGGATGCATCGCGTGAGAAGCAGTTTACCGTGTCCCGAAATTCAAAACCCCTAAGCTGTGGGGCGTTTGGTGGAAAAATATCCCTCATTCAGTATACATATAATATAGTCGAGGGCACAGAAAGTGGTGTGAATAGCCATAGCAGATTAAACCATAACTCAGGTAACACGATTTTCCAATCCAATACAATTTCATCTGCATTTAAACTTTGGAATGGCTGGGTCTGTTAAAAAAAAGTGGAGTTTTTGATTTTTTTTTTCAGTTTTTTTTTGTGGGTATACCTCGTAGACATATATTTTATTTGAAATGGGGTAAATCTTCCCGGCCTAGGATTTAATGTTACTACAGAATACTTTCAAAATAAACCTCAACAACTGCATTTTAATTTAAAGAAAGTGATGACACATAAAGGTTGGCATATCGTTCAGGTAAATTAAAATGTCTTGAAAGTTTTTTGGATGAATACAGATATTATGATAAGTTAGAAAATAATGGTCAACTCTTTCTGAACTTCAATAGGTAATCATCATGTACCTATGCAAGAACAACTTGTAATTAAATCTCAGCCTAAAAAAGAGAACAAAAAATACAATTCAATTTTTTTGTGAAAAAATTTAAATGGTTAATATTAATGTTTTAAATATGTATGTGTTTCATATGATATAAAACTTTAAATTTCTCTAAAAATATATCATCTATAATGACAGATTTACAAATTTTATTATGTTTTTAAGCATACCAAATATATTACCTGTAGCCGCTCTCTCAAGCCAAAATACGTCCATTCGGTTTATCTCAGACTACTTTCTCGAGGTCACAGAAAACAATTTGCGGCCATACTAGTTTACGCAAGGCTTTTATATTATTTTTTTTTTAAGTAAGAAAAAAGAATACAAACCATATTGATCCCGCTTTCGTACTAGAAAAATATAAAGACGTTTGTGGAGTGAAATGAACAACAAAACTATATGAAAAAATGTGTCCAGAATGTTATAAAAAAGGAGGATCAAGAATTGTCCATTGACCTCATTAATATTACCTCAAACTCAAAAAAATTGTTTAGTGAATTAAGTTTAAAATCAGTTGGATATCTATTAATAATGTTCTTGAGGCTTATAATGACTTGTAGTTAATGTTAAAATGACGCAGTGTACATTATTGAAACAAAATTTTAAATGTAGAAAGTGATTTCCGATTCCTAATTTTAAAAAATATCACCTATTTTAGGATTTCATATTACATTACGTACCTATTAGTATCCAATATAAAATGGTATTTTGAAAATTAACAAGGCTACATCTATAATATGCCATTAGTAGGGATGATTTTAGGAAAAAAGTTGAAGCAAAACTACATAATGTACAGGGTGTCCCATTTTGGGTACTTTTGCGCGATATCTCCGTTATATTTAATGTTTTTGAAAAAGTAAAAACTGATTCTTATAAATTTTTTTTTCCGTAGAATCCAGTGGTGTAGATATATTTTTTTTGATTAATAGTGTTTGAGTTATAACCCAAACTTATGTTTTTTTTTAAATGGAACACCCTATACATTTATATTCCATAATATTGTTCTTTTTTTTACATTTTTAAAAATATATAACAGTATAGACTTATTTTTAAAAATACGCAAATAAATAACAATTTTCTAAATTTAAATGATCAAATTCATAATTTAATGCCATGGCTATTATGGCCATGGCTATTTATAGCAAGAAACAAAAAAATGATAAATAAATAAATGTCAACTATCTTCGGGTTTTGATTGACATTTCTTTGTTTTTGATTGAGTTGATGCTCCAAAACCCGTTTATTTACATCATTTGTGAATTTTTCCAAAAAAATGGCAGCATTTGAAAATTATGAATCAAAGGGTTACAAAGATGTGCCAATTTTGTATCAGAGAAGATGGTGATCATTTCGAACATCTCTTGTAAAAATGTTGTTTTGTTACATTGCTGTTTTGTTATATGGCTGTTTTCTTATAGTGTTTATTAAATTTATATATTTGTTTTGTATGTTCTTTTATTACAAAAAAAATAAAAATGATGCAATTGCCCATTCGTCGTTATTAATTTGTAACTTTTTATTTGTCTATTATTGTTATTCATGGCCTACTATTAAATTATTCATTTAATTTAGAAAATTGTTGTTTGCGTATTTTTTAAAATAAGTTCATACTGTTATATATTTTTAAAAAGGTAAAAAAAGGCCAATTTTATGAACTATAAATATATAGGGTGTTCTGTTTAAAAAAACATAAGTTTGGGTTATAACTCAAAAAAAATATATCTACACCACTGGATTCTACGGAAAAAAAAATCTATATGAATGAGTTTTAGCAAAAGTACCCAAAATGTACATAAGTATAATTTGCGACTATGTGGGCGACTATCGCCAACGCTGTTCGCTAGTTCGTGTTTTTAAATTAAACTAAAATCCAAACAGTATAAAAAAAATATTGGAAAAATTAAAACGTTTTTCTGATTATAAACAAAGAAAAAACAGAATTAGGTTAGTCTTTCTTAGAATATTTCTTATGCTTCAGTACTGCGGGTTAAATTGAAAATAAATCTTTTTAATTTATCCCTATAATTCTTCCTTACTTGACGACGATCTAAATAAAGGTTATCTTCGGTGACGGAGATTCCAAAATTAAGACTCTATTTTTTATAAACCAGAGTTAATACCAATGCGTACTGTTTTTTTAGGGTCAATGTTTTGTTGATCCCTCATATTAGCTATTGAATGTTTAACAAATTTTTCTTATTACAACCTATCACCCTATAAATATTCAGTTCCAAGTAGTACATTTTGGTCTTTAAAAAGAATCCATCAATTTCTTTGCAAATTCTAATTTTTGTTCTATATTTCTCTTAAAAAACATGCTTTTCTGGCTATAATTCTCAGGTTTTTTTTTTGTAACGGCCTTGCTTTTCTGCTACAACTTCCTTTTGGTTTAATGTCTTAGAAATTCTGGATTCGTATTTACATTTAAAAAATAATAGTTTTTTTTTGAAAACACAAGTTTTAAGATATGCCGTTTAGTTACGTCAGCTAAGATATTATGAAATCCCAGATATATTTTTAGGAAGGAAATATATTTATTAGTATTATTATCAAAGTACATCTAACAATTTGGAGTCCATTTAAACTCAGTGTTCAAGACTGAACAGTTTTTGCTGGAGTTTCAAGTAAAAGAATTTTGTCTCTTTGACTTCTCATTTTATAATACTTCCAAAATAAGTAATGCAATAATTACTCATTTCGTAGTTTCAACATCTTTGTATTTTGGTCCTTTTAATATGTCATACATTTCTTTCATGTTGTTTTTACTGTCTATTTATACATATATTTAGCCAATATTTAAGTCATCCACAAGTAATTTAATCCAGCCATTGACTCAAAAAACTTTACATACACATAAAAGGGCAAGCAAACATATCAAATCAATAACTTTAATATTGTATATTTTCATAAAAGAACCTGGACTAGAGGTAACTGATCATAGGTATTACAAGTATACACAGACATGTAAATATTTGTTTTTCTTAAGAAAATATTAGAACAGGATTACAAATTTATTAAATTGTATTTTTTATAAAAACTAATAACAAACCTTTAATAAATAAATCTACAAAAATATAAAATACTGTAAAAAGGAATGCACTAAAGGTTGGAATAAATGAGAAATATCTACATAGTACAATAAAATAGCTATTAATCACAATAAGACATAATTAAGGATCTAAACATAACTTATAACTATAAACACGCGCGTTTTTAATAAAAAATTGAATGCTAATTTTATATATTAACAAATAAAAGCTCTTCGGACATGACAGTTCTTTTTTTCTTTAAACTATATTAAAAAGTAACAATATTTGTACACTTTTTGTTTTAAAATATTGCAGTTAAGTATATGTATATACATATTTAAACTTGCTTAGATTAACATCTTAGTATTCAATTTATATACCACAAAAAAAGAAATATTGTATATCAAAAAAATCAACATTAAAATAAAATTAAAGTTGTTCTTAAATCACAATAGTAATACTTTGGAATTTAATTTTAAAAATTTACTATAAGACAATGATTTTGTGCAATTTATTAAACAAAATTTACTTTGTATAACCAAAAGAGTAACTGTAATTTTCAGTTCACTGTTTTATGACAATAAAATTAAAAAGAAATTTGCGAAAATGTTTTATTAGTTTATATATTGAATTTAAATTTACAAATGGTTTTGTTCTATTGAGCATTTTTTTACACACTAATGTGGCATTTCAATAGTTTGATTATCAATAGCCATTAGATTATGGTTAGTATTGCCATTAAAAATTGTCAGACCATATGGGATATAGTATCTAATCTATTGTGGCATGTAGTATGAAATAAAAAGTGTATACTATATTATTTTTTCATTTGAAAATATTGTTTTATATAAAAAGTTAGATAACGAGAATTTAAGTACCTACTTTAACTTCCGTATATTTAACAAATGGATGCTTAACGTTAAATCAGCAAAGCAATTTTGGAATAAATTTAAATTTTGATAAAACAGCAGTTCACTTTTTATAAATTCGAAACGAGTAAAATAAAAATATTGTCCTATTTTTAATATTTTTTTTATTTATTAAAAGTATATAAACCTATATGCGGCTATATAAATTCATTTTTATTAGTTTACGTCAGAACTATGTTTAGTAAAAATAAACGTTTTTGCAAAAAAATATAGCTCTGACTAACATTTATGAACACAAATTTATTAAATCCAAAAGATCTATCAAATACTTCGGTCTAAGTAAATTGCCGAATGAGTCATTCGTATCATAATTAGGTATTTAAATTATTTATAAAAAATACATATAAACTGTTTTCGGAAATATTTTCGCAGATCTGGACAGATGTAACACTATAGAGGAATCTTTAACAGGTACCACCTTCAAAACAACAACTTGTTCGCAAAATGGCAGAGTACAAGCATTTTAAGTTAATGTTTTATCTTCATTTAATTAATGGTGGTTAAGACTATGGTCATCTCAAATGTAACAAGAAAAGAGGTTTGTTTGTTTTTGAATGAGGTAAAACTGTTTTGTGATTTGAGTGTCACACCAAAGATTCCAACCATACGACTATGGAACAAATAAATCAGAAAATGTATGTCAAGGAAATAACTTGCGTTAAAATGATGACACAATAAAAGTCTTACATATCATTCAGCCGTAAAAACACGTCCTGTCATACCTAATCCAAAAATTAAAAACCAAAAATCAAGCAAAATCTTAAAAATTTAATACAAAAATTTATATTTGGGAGGAAATTTTACTCCTCATTCATTATTTTTAATATAATGCGTGTGCTAAAAGAAACCCCGTTCTACCTTTTAATTTTTTTTTCTGTTTGGGAGTCGCCTAAAGCAGCGGGCAAATTATTTTTTGACGTTTAATATCATTTTCAAGTTTAACGTTTAACCGTTTAAAAATTGGACACCTTTTCCAAAATCACACCCATCCGTCGTTTTAAAAGTTAGAACTTTTATTATTGCGTCAAACAGTAGTTTTTTCAAAGAAGGGAGTAGAAAGTATTTAAATGCTAGTTGCAATAGTTACTGGGAGCAACTAAGAAAATACTTTTCTTTTGCCATTTGTATTGAAGGTTCTTTCATGCTTAATGTACAAATAAAATATGTTGGTCATATTATTTAATTGTGGGATAAGAAGTATTAACAAATTATTTGCTTCAATATTACGGAAACCACTAATTTCAATAAACACGGTTAATTCTCCGAATAACATTAATATAGCCTCCAAAAGCGATACCAGTTCGCTACTTATATCAAAGCAGCTTTTTGAAGGGTCTCATAGACAGAATATTATGCGAACCTTGCTTTTCTTAGCAATCAGTTGTATCATTTGAATCATCACTCATGTCAACACTAGAATATTCACTGCTTATATTAGAAGGAACATGAGAATTACATTTACTGAGCAGATCCTCGTATTCTTGTTTATATGGTAGCAATGGTATAACAAAAACTGATATGTCATCACATGATGCAGGTTTTCCACCTTTTAATTGCCAAGAATTACCTAAAGTTCCCCTAGCATATCCTACTAAACATGTGGCTGCACTAATATATTTTTTATCTTCAAAAGCTGTCAAGGACTTGGAAACTATTTCTGCCGCTTTCGAACCATCCGTCACGTCCCAGAGACCATCAGTACCCATTACTAAAACTTCACTTTCATCGGTGGCATTTAGTTTGTGCACTTGGACCTCAGGGTGAGAGGAAAGAAATGGCTTGATTGGCAATTTTTGATAAACTGCAGTAAGGTCATGGTCGCCAAATCCCCGAGTAACACCAATTGTGCCCATCACTCTACTCTGAAAAAGACAATGCAGGTCAAAAAAGATTTTTCTGTTTTAATTTTAAACACAAAGAATATTTTAAATATATGTAATTAGTATAAACGTCATGTTGAATTTGCGAACTATATTTAAAGGCTAAAAATTCTGGTAACGTTGTTAAAAAAGTTAAAATTACTCCGCAAAAAAGTGCATAAGTTTTAATACATTTTGCAACTAAAAACTCTGATCTATAGAATAACCACTCAGAATTTTGTAATTAGACAATAGTTTAAAGTATATATCTAATATTTTGTGGCTGGTCTGTTTCCTGAATCTTTAAGTGTAATTTTGTGCATCTTTTTTTAACTATTTAAGCTTTATTACACTATTTAAAGTTAAAATTTAACGCATCAGTTTTAATCAAAGCAACTTTAATTATTTGGTTCTTTATTTTTAATGCAATCACATGTAAATTTTCCTCATATTTTAAATAAATATTTCGAACAATATATCAATTTTCAGATAAAAAAATAATTGAGGAACAGAAAAATTATATAATTTTTTTTTCTGGGGATATGTACTGTGGCAACCTTTCTGTAGACGCGCGGCATCCAGGTTAAAAACAAAACATTTTTCATTTTATTCATAAATGTGCAATTTCTAAATTACTTAAGTTAAAAAAAATACGTTTACTATAATAAACAAAAAGCAACTAAATGTATCTACAATGTAACAGATTTATTTAGATAGCTGAATCTTTTTATTAAATATTAAATTAGTTAAACCTAAATATATATAGGAAACTGATTCGCTAATATTTGCTACACATAGTAAAAGAACTTTTCTTGACTACAAAAAATTCTCAAAAAAATATAAAACTGTATTATTTTTGGTTATTTTCTTTGGTCTATTGAACAATGAAATTATTTACTTTAAAACTACAAACATTGTTTCTTATAAAGATCCTCTAAAAAACTGTGACTTTTATAGTTACAGTTTTTTAAAAATTAGATTAGATTTTATATTAACAGGCTTCATTTAATATTTAATTGAATTTTAACATTTGATATAAATTTATTCAATGAATATTGTACATCAATATTGTAATGTACTTATACTAAGTAAAACCTCCATAAACATTCTTAGCTTGATAAAAATCTAAGTAATGTTGACTGAATTAAGCATTAAAATGTTAACCAGCGCCTACCCTTTTTCCATGTCCAGTAATAACTGACATTTTGAGATCTTCAGGTTGAAGTGTTTTGTATGCCCATCCCTTCATGTAGGCATCCCTAAACATTACAGTCTTTCCCAGGTCTCCAGACCTCAACGAACCAAGATATTCTTTTGCTGTAAATTCTTTACCTAAGACATAATGTTATAAGTATCGCGGAGAAGTTAAATCAGACAGTTATTAAACAATAATGCTCAGAAGTTTAAAACATTATCAGATTGTAATACCTAATAAAGCTGGCTGCTCTTGTGCAAGCCGTCTAATTCTATCCCTTTCATTTTCAGGCGTAAAATCCATAGACATAGGGAAATGCTTTTCATTTTTACAGATAATTGCTCGGGAATCTCCTGCATTGGCTAAATAAAGTTTGCCTAAAATAAACAAGGCTACTATTGCCGTACAGCCACCAGCTGCTTGGTATTTATTGCGGTCCTCTAATAGTAGCTGATCCTAAAAAAAATTCAAATATGTATATTCTCAATTACGCACGATATTAAAACATAGATAAAGTATCAGGTATTCCACTCAGAATGGTTTGAATAAAAAGGTCAAGATGCTGTTTTCACAGACTTTTAAGGCTCTTGGTTTTTACTATTAACTAGAAAGACTTATAAATTAACAAACATTTCGAAAAAAAACGAAAACTTCTAAAAATAAAACCAGATTAAGGCTTCCTTCACCACTTTATCTCAGCATATAGGACAACATGGTTCAAACAAAATTTGTTCACATTTTTGCTAAAGATTATTATGTGATTAGAAAACTTTTTTTTATACGTGAGAAAACAACTATAGTTTCGTACACGTTAATATTTATAAGTGGTTAAACGCAATAACGATTAAAATTAAAATTTTACTTTCAACATGAAAAAATACTGTAAATATGAATTTAATTAAATCACAATGTCACCTTCCATTAACACATTCAAAGAAAATTTTACACAATAAAGAACTGTATAAATAATTTTTTACAAAAAAACCAATTTCGGTCCTTGCTTAAAAAATAAACGTTAATATCTTACTTATAACTTACCATTTCTCGAAAAGAGGATTCTAGTGCTCCAATTATCAGTAAATCTCTAGGCTTTGTGGTCAACAAGTTTGAAGTGTTAAAATTCACCCATATATCATCTTGAGCATCAACCAGTTTTTCCTTAAATGAAGTTAAATTAAACTTATTTTTACTTTTTAACATTTCTTACTTATATTAAAACTCATTTTGATCAGATCATCTATTCAGAATTCAAACACTAATAAACATGTAAAACACAAGGATTGTGTGATAAAATTTATAAAACTGAGTTATTCTTAAAAGTTATCTTATACAATTTGGTCTTTTTTATTGATGCAACAGTAATTTTAACGATATTCATGATTTGAATTTACATTCCAATTACAACTATGTATCCGACCATTTGTTTAACACCTACAATAAACCAGTTTTAACTAGGGACGAACCTACACTGCCCAATTTTGCTATACTATGTTATGAAATTTCCAGATACTAAGTAGCGTGATTTTTTTTCGGGTATATATATTTGATTTAGTGGGTCTTTGTGGTAGTACTACTTGGTAAACACCTAGCACAAACAATATTCCTTAAGAAATCATCTACATATCCATTTATCCATATACTATATGGTTTTAATTTTATTATTAATCTTTTGTATCAATAAAAATATTATAATTATTTTTTGTGCATCTAACACATTTTGCAGGGTATGGTTTTGCTAGTAAAAAAACACAAAATACTACTATTAGCAAAACACCAAAAGAAATTTTTCTGGATGCTTTGGAAGTTTCCATATTTTTAGTATTCTAAATGCAGAATCAAAAGATTTTTTTTTCGCAGGACATTTTACAACTTACGTATTTTAGGTTTTTCGCTAGGACGTGATGATGCCCCATTGACCAGGAGAGGAAGCAAAAGAATACCCGTCTAAATATGCCTGGTTTTTGTAGTTTCATATAATCCCCCAAGACAATAGAACTGCCAGAAAGCAATGCTAATCAAAATAAACCCAAGACTCTGAACCAGGATTGGAATGTACTTTTTGAATGTTTCTTTCTTACAAAAATTTAATAAAATGAGTTGTAAATGCTATTTTGAGGTTATCAAGAATTATTTATATTCTAAGAACTAAAATAAAAGGCAAGGCAAATTGCATGCACTAAAATATTTTAAGATATTTAGTTCACAAAACAACAAATATAAAAGTTTATTTGTTCCATTTATAAGCTCAGTAAGTTATCAAATACTGTCTGCACCTCTCTAGAATTGGCTAAAAAGGTCCTTTCTTTGTTCAGACATATATTGTAAATGAATACAAACTTAGAAAGCAAAGTAGATAAAAGATTTACCCAATTGCAACATCTTACAGTAGTTACCAACAACTTACCAAGTTTAATTCATTATCTTATTATTAAGTTATCTTGACAAATATACCATTAAACAATTTTCAGTTCTGGGTAGCAGAAAGACATATTTTGTTAAGATCAATTTAAAAAAGTGATTTTTTTCATATAGTGTTTGTTGTGTTTTTGTCCAGTCTGATGCTCTTAAGGCGAAACATGTCACCATTTGATTAATTTTTATTAAATTTATGATGATACTATGGATTTTTTCTTGTTTACTATTATAACTTTTTCATATCAATTATAGAACATAGAACAGTACAGCAAAGTAATAACATACATATTATTGCTCTCTCAAGGAAGATCTCATCTGCTTGTTATGGGGTTTCAGCAAGGGGACTGAGATGTACATTACCGTGGTCAGTCTATTTCATTTTAGTTGAAGCAAGATTAGGATATGGTATCCATTTCTAGGGATCAAGTAGCGATTACATAATAGAATCTCTCTTTGTTTGCAAACAATAGAGCCCATTGCAAACCTTTGTTTAAAAAGGTATAAAAGGCTTCATCCTGATATTCCTCATTTCATTTTGAAAAAGTAAGTCATATATGAAAGTGCAGGGAGATATTTGTTTACGAAAGAATATAACAACCTGTACTGCTCTTAAGCTTTTTACTAAAATTACTGTGGAAATTTCTTCGTACTTGCTTTTAGTTTATAATGTATTTAGTGTATTCTATTTTTCTGTACAAATATTTGTATTTTTAGTGCCTTATTGCATAGACTTAGATTTATCTTGTGATGATAAAGCATAGTTTGATTTGAACTAATAATTGATGAATATTTAAAATTTTTCTGCTGATGAGGATTATAAGTAGACATTTAATGTGGTAAATTTGATTTGCTTTATTTAAGGTATTGTTTAAGTAGTAAACTTACATGGATAATATGATGCAGCTGGTTAGCAGCACAAAGTGCAGCTCCAACCCCAGCATGTCCGTCAAAAATGCCATAATATGTATAAGGAATAGCAATATTTGATTTAGTTAACACTCCTTGCCTATATACAGCTTGGTCTTCATTCCACCTAGATTTTCCTGCATTAACACACTCAGCATAGCCTTAAATAAATAAAGTCAAATTAAATTATGGTTATAAATTGAGTTTTAAGAAAAAGTTGTGTCTTGAAAATTTAAAAAATTATTGGAGAATAATGAATACATGAAAAAAGTAGTGAAGTATCCAAAACCACAAGTAGATAAGAAGAAACACATAATTATATACACATATACCCACCCAAAAAAGTCTGTATTATTTTTGAAACTGCCAAATTTACTCAATTTTTTAAGATAAATTAAATTGCCTGAATATTTTTTAAACTACTAAAGAAATAAGGTTTAACTGTGCTGAACTAAAGAGTGTGTGATAAAATAGTTATTTTTAATATAACCAAATCCAAAATTAAAGTTTAAAATTGTATTAATTAGTAAATAACAAACTCAGTAACACTGATTGTGAAACAGTTTTTAGAATTAAATTTGCCTTCTGCTAATAACAAAACAACAAACTGCCTTATATCGCAAGCACGGATAGGTAACTTTGCTTGTTTTTTTTTTTAATATCTTTTAGATTTTCCTTAGATCAATTAATTCATACTCAGGATACTTTGATGTTAGATATGCAGGTACTATAGACATTTCAAGTAAAATCTATATTGTTGTGAAGAAGTCATAATAAGTTACCTATTTTATTGCATTATCTCAATTTAATAAATACTATCTCATACTCTTAATTACCGTAATTATTTCTTTTTTCAATAATTGAGTATATGAAATAGTATTTTCTAGATTGATATTTACTCAAATACTGATGTAATACCTAACAAAATTAACTAATTATAGACATTTTCAAGGACAATCTGATTGCTCTGATAATAGCAATTTTATCTAAACAATTCTACCAATAGCTTTAGGCTTGAAAAATAAATTTAAATGGTGCCATAAGGGTCCTTAAAATAAGGAAAAACTAATAACATGATAATTCCCTAAAGTACAGTAGATAACATACATATAGATTAAAGGTTACCCAAGGTTGTTCTCCCCACAATAAAATGAAAAATATCTTCAAACTAATGTATAATGCATTTCAGTTATTGTAATAACCATCATTAGATACTAAAAACACAGAAATCATAAATAATGATAATATATAAAATATAAATATATAAAATACACATCACAAGTTTTCAGATAAACATTGATTTTATGATACAAATAAAAATAACAAACAATATATCTAGAGGCATCTATATTGAGTAATTGCAAAAAGTTAAACCTTCAATACAGGTCAGACTTATCTACAATTACTGTGTAAAATAGAAATGATACAATAAGAGGAATTATACACTACATATAGATTAGGTTAAGATAATGGCTGAATGCACTATATGCAAAGCAAAAAAAATAACATGACAACTATTTTACTACAACAATACAGAGATGAATTTTCTTGCAGTCAAAGAGATGTTCCATTGTTTCTGCAGAATACAATAAGGAACAGAGAACATGGAAATGACTTAAATGATTAGGAATGTATTACTTTCTTTTTGAATTACACTTTCTGGTTTGTATAAATCCAGCTAAGCTACCTGGATATAACACATTAGTCCTTACCTGATTCATATGGCAGTGGTTTATTAGGATGAATAATAGGCCTAAGTTTATGATCAGCGCTCATTTGAACCTCATCGTCTCCTAACCCAAGAAAATGGGGCCTTCCATAAGGAAATTTCGGAGCCAAATTGGCTTTGTTATATTGTGTACCATCTATTGCACCATTAGTGGGTTCTATGCTGCTTACAGCGCCTATAACAGCGCTCTTAAACCTGTTCAACATCCCTTAAGTCAAAATACCTAAGAAACAAACAATATGATAAAGTGAATTGGGCTTAAAATTGAATATGAAAACCGGAAGATGTTAAAAACAACAAACCTAAATAATATAATAACAAAAATAACATTCCACTTTTCTGAACAAAACAAATGGTGAAGTGTCACCGTGCAGCTTTCTGTCAAGGATCAAATGACAAGACAACAATACATTCGGAGTGTGGTCCGAATCTAGTTATAGATTTTTTAAGTCGTCTCCCCTTCACACCCTTGATTTTAAAAGATTTTACTGTAAATTTTAAATATTTTTTTTAAAACATTATAGTTATGTCTTAGTCTATTTAATAGTTTGCTTTATAATACGCGTCGTTCCCTTATTATAGTTCAAACTGACTACCATAAACTAAAATTAATTATGAAGAAATAGTCCATGCAGTGGAGTTGTAAGTAAGGCACAATTAAAAACATACAGTCTCTCACCATTCGTTTATTCTAAATATACTTCTGTATGCTTTTTGTAAAAAAACATGAACTAGCTAAAACCGTCCAAAATGTTTCAGATACAGCTTGCATTTATGTCAAAAGTTACAACAAGGTGACATCCGTATGTTGGAATAACATAGGAAGAGCGAGCTGATACAGCACACTAATCCCTAAGTCCTGGGACTAAATTGTTATTTAAATTAGATTGAAATAAACGATTAAATTCAAGACAAAATATGAGGTCCTGTGTAAACAAATTACGTTGTTACAATAGTTAAATCATAATCATATTTCGGCTCTTCGTTCTTGAGGTCACTAAATTAGATAACTATGTAGTACGGCTTTCGTACGCTAGAGGCCACAAGTTTTCAGAGATTAACCAAAATATTTTTGGTAATATGGGCACTTTTCAGAATTCACCGGTTGAATTAACTGGTTAATCAACAATTTTTGGGTAAATATCAGGTTGCCGTTTGATTACTTAAACATTCGAAAACGCTTCGGTTGATTTTCATATAATTTGTTTGACAGTTGGCAGCTTTAATAATATCGATTCCTATTTATGTTTATATTTTTAAATTTATCAAAGCAAACCAAACAAAATATAGAAAAAATGCTATAAAGGTTGCTACTGTTTTGATATTTAAGAAACTAAAAATCAATCAAAAACGACACGGTTCCATTTTAAGGGTCTTAGTTTTAGTTGCGTAATCATTTTTTTGGCTTTTATAGTCGGTACCTAAAAACCAACAAAATGAAAAAAATTGTTGTATTAAAGTTTTCTGTTATCCTTCTGCTATTCATATAATTCACTAATAAAAAAGTCACTCGACCATCAAAACAAACTCACCAAATTAAAATATCCACAAAAAATCAACATGAAAAATTAGCAACAAGAAATTTACAAAAACTAACGCGGAAAAAAATACAAAATTAGGTTATGCATATTAGGAATAATCTATTTGACCGAGATTTCACCTTAAAAATTTCGGTTAATCCGATCCCTCGTCGGCACGAACTTAATAAATATACCTGGACTGCTAATGCATATGGCTACGATACCCAAAAATGACCACTGCCTGGTGGCTGCCATTTTTATAGTGGTTTGGTTTGTGGTTTTAATGGCTTCTGCTACGAAGCAATCTGCCAGCACGATTTGGATATTCGGGAAAACTGTCGGGTATGTACCCTGTTCCCCGAATCGATACTTTCACAATTTTTAATACTGAAATGCACGGTGACGCCTCCCATACGATGCATCCGGCATCATCCGGCCTGGCTACCGGCGTGAATAGGTTCAGCTACTACTGGCAAAGGGCAAGGGCAGGAAAGGGTCTAGGAAGGATAGGAAAGGAAAGAACGACCACGTGTTGACTGGGTGCAGGATGACGCGGAAGTAGGCTTTATTCTTTCACTAAATTTACTTCTTAAAGGCACGTTATATCCAACGGCAAGGGGTAGGAAAGGGTTGAGGAAAGGAGTTCGAAGGATAGGAAAGGAATAGAACGACCACGTGTTGACTGGGTGAAGGATGACGCGGAAGTGCATTTTTATAGTGGTTGTGTCCTTTTGATGTCGGTCACTCCGAACATTTTTAGTATTGCCAACAAACAAATATAATCAATAACGGTAATGAAGTTGACGACGCTGACGTTTGACGTGTAAGTATAGCAGATTGCCTACTTTTTGGCGATTTGTAAACGACGCTTAGGTATATCGTCTGCAACAGGCGATATAGCTTTCTCCTTATTTAATACGTGAATAATATTACCATCCTTATTTAAAGATATTTGGTTCACTGTTTCTCAAATATAGAGTTGTTCCTTTTTACTATATAAACCCTTGCTAACTACAAACCCTCATAAAATCATCTATATTTTAATTTTTATAGATGGTTGTACCTATTAATGTGGAAACACTGTATATAGAAGGAAAGTAAAAGTCGTTATAGTAAAAATAGAAAAAAAAAATATGTTCATAAAATGAAATAAATTTGTTAACTAAATAAAAGCAAAAACTTAAATGAAGATCATCATTTTTATGGTATTAGGATTTATAAGATTCAAGTATAAGTTTAAATTTGTAAGATTCAAGATTATCAGAATAATAAAACAAATAATATAAAGTGCATGCATATATTCCAAGTTAATTGAAACTTGCTCTCATTTTAGGTGAGTATTACTTTCTATCATAAATTTTAACAACATTCTTAAGTACAAGAAAAATCTAACGTAACTAAAATTCTTTACTAAGTGTAACTTTCTATTTTGTATTTGTAAACATAACCTCTCAAAAACTTTAATTGTTTTCTTTCCCTACAATTGACACAACTGAAATTTGTCAGAGTGACCAACATCGAAAGGACACAATCACGTAAAATGGCGGCCCCCTAGTAGTGGTCATTTACTTTTCATTGAATTGGCAGTCCAGGTATATTTATTAATTTCGTGCTCGTCGGTCGTAACCAGCTGATTTCACCAGTTAATTTTGAAACATGAGTATCTGTCCGCTGGTGATAACCTATTTACATTCTGTCACTTGTCAACTTCATTAGGTTTTTTATGCGTGAACAGATAACTCGTTTTTCGTTGTTTCCCTTAATTTAATTTTTCTTGAATATACTAATAATTCCTTCTTTTTTATGGAATTTTCAGTTTAATATGGGTAAGAGTTCTAGACGTAGGCACTCCCGATTGAGGATCCAAAGCTGTGAATCGATCCAAACGCTCTAGATTTGGGTCAAGGTCTAAATATTGACCTGAATCAAAGCCTAAGAGATTTTGATAAGAGGCCCCACGCGTTTGAGAGTGCACTCAGTTAAATTGCCAACAATATTGAGTTACGGTTAAAATTAATGAGGCCCCGGAGGCTCGACTCACTCTGACTGGGACCCAGAGTCTTCTCTATGTAATACGGTACGCCTCATTAGATGCAGACATCTTGGCTTGCCTTTGGGGAAGATTCTCCCCAAAACGCTACATTTGGTAAAAATTCACACTGCTTTGGGACAGCGTTGGGATACTAAGATTATTATCAAAAGGCATAGGTAAAGAGGAAAAAGAGAAATTATGCCAAAAATATCCGCCACCAGAAAATTTCCCAAAACTAAAATCTTCAATTAACTCTAAAACTCTAACCTTAAAAAAGATAAGTTCTTTTTATAAGACCAAAACCAGTTTAGTGCTGGAATTACAGCTTTAAGGGTAGCCTTTATCACAATCTTATCAGAGAACGAGAAAGGGAGCGGAAGAAGAGAGGTAAAAAATATTGACTCCCTTAAGCGATTATTCCAGATTATTTATTATTATTAGATTGATTATTAACTGACCTACACCATGGTCTCTCGGTGACTAGGAGGAGTCAGATTACTCCTGTTTTTAGCAAAAGTAACAAAGACATTGCTCTAAATGCCCCAATTGGCAATTTTCTATTTGATAAAGATTTTTCTGAGTAACGCAAAAATGCTAAAGCTATAGAAAAATCAAGTACAACAACTGAAGGTTTCTACAACATCTGAAGCCAATAAAACTGAACCCTTTAAAAAACCCAGTCCTTAGTCATAGCAGTTTTTTAAACAAAAGAGGGTCGTCTCACCAATTGAGGGAAGGGAGACAAAAGAGGGCCAAATTCTCTCTAAAGAACGGAGATTATCACCAACCGAAATACAAACAAAATTAGATAAAAAGGTAAGCATAACTATGATTGCTGGTCGGATATCCTGTTTTACTAGAGAATGGAGAAAAATAACTGACAATTGCATAGTATTGTCCGGGCCTTAAGGCTTAAAAATTTCCATTCAAAGCAATATCCCTCAGATCCTCTTAAATTTATGTGATGAGGACAAGTTAGCCTCTCTCTTACAGAAGATGTCAAATAATAGGGTGATAGAGAGAGGCCAACCTGCAAGAAGTCAGTTTATCTCTCCATTCTTCTTAACCACCAAAAGTGACGGTTGTTATTGTAAACCTTAAACAGTTAAATAAAAACATGACACCATCTCATTTTAAAATAGAAGATTTCAGAACTATCACAAAATTGATGCAAAAGGGTGGTTATATGGCGTCAGTGGACTTAAAAGATGCATATATAAAAATCAATTGTTTCAATTTCTCTGCGTACCTTTTGGCCTCTCAATAGCACCGTTTGTTTTTACAAAGCTCGTGAAATGTAATGTAAAATTTACAATTACACTTATAGAATCACTAGGCTTTATAGTGAATTATTCTAGAAGTGTTTTAAGTCTTTCAACTGAGTGTACATTTTTAGATTTTGTTTATAATAGTGATAATATGATCCTAGCTCTACCTCTAGAGAAAAGATTTAAAATCTTCAACATTACAACCAATAATTGACAATGAAAAAGAAAAACGAAAAATTAGGAAATTTCCTTATAGCACTACTCGTATCTGCCTTTCCAGTTATTAAATATGGCTGTCTTTACATAAAATCTATTGAAAGATTTAAAACTAGGGCTTCAAGGTAGTTATAATGCTTATATTATAATATTTTCTCATACTTCAAAAACAGGTTAGGGGTCTGTTTCTCATAATAAAAAGCAACATGTATGGTGGACTTTACAAGAAAGCTCATTCCCACATAAACTATTTAGAGTTGGAATCTGTCCTTTCACGCTTTAAAGTATTTTTCCAGCCATTTAAATTCATTTAATTAATATAATTTAATAATCAATTATTTAATTCTTAAAAAAAATTACGATACAATGGCAATGTTGTGTTACATTAATCGTATAGGTAGCACTAAATACCCCCATTTCTTTAAGTTATCTAAAGAAATTTGGCTATGGTGTGAGGCCAGAAGTTGGTGGTTTTTTGCCTCTTGTGTTAATTCAATAAATAATTTGGTATATTTAGAATCTCGTTTAATGTCTTCAGAGATTGAATGGGGACTAAGAGAGAAAGCATTCTTAACGGTTAAGCAGAGGTTTGGTTCCCCAAACATAGATCTTTTTAGCGCCCAAATTTTCAGTCCTTTGTAGTAAAATGCCTTTAGAATTTGTTAGTCAGACTTTTTCTTTTTCACTTTTCCTCCATTCTCCCTTATTCTAAGAACATTAAATAAGGTAGTTTAAGATAAACCATCGTAATGGTACCAAATTGGGAACCATGGTACCCTTTATTTAAAAGCCCTTTAGTGAGCAAACCTATATTCTTCAATTCTCAACACGGTCTAATAAATCCTTGATTTCCCAGAGCAAGTGACCCACTAAACACTTTCCTGGTGGTACGGCACTTATCAAGAAGATATCACTAAGACACGGGATATGGAATTCTGCTAGAAAAAACAATGAACAGTGTTTCAGATGGAAGTAAGTAACGTAATTGAAGTTCTTTAATTAATTTTAGATTTCAAAAGTATTTCCTACCGATCATTTAACTCGTATAAAAGTACTGTTTCTCTGATTTCTATTGACAGTATAGGCAATCGACCACAAGTTAAAAGATTCTTTAAAAAAAATATCTTTTAAATTTCTTTAAATCTCAGTAATTTGGGGACGAACAAAGAAGAAAGTATAATTTCACTTGGAACCCAGAGCTAGTCTTAAATGTCTGACCCCTACCCTAATAAGAGTCTGAGTAAAGGCATTCTTATTCATACATCAAATTGAAAAGAATATTATAGGCACTAACGACCTTATTAATACTTTTACACCCAAAACTAATAATACATCTTTAGGAGTGTTCCCCGTATACAACCATCGCCGTTGTTATACGAGGGTATAACTTTAAAGATATCAAGTTGATAAATGGCAGAATGTAGATAGGTAACAAGCAGATAGACACTACCAGAAATATTTTGGTTAATCTTTGAAAACTTGTGGCGTCTAAAGTACGAAAGCCGTACTATATAGTTCTCTAATTTGGTGATCTTTTCGAATGAAGCGCCTTATATAATTACGATCGAACTTCACACGTAAGTTCGTTTGATCAAATAATATAGTGGTAAAGCCAGGTCAACATCTTAATATCGTATTTTTAAGAAAAAAATTGGTCTTTTTCCTGTATATTGTAGCGTTTTTTCCGTTTGTTAAGGTGTGAATTAAAATAATTGATACATGAACAAAAACATACATGAAAACCGTCAACTGATTTATTTACGCACTTACGCTACTAAACACAATCGCCTATGACTACTAAAAATATTTATCTTCAATATATTTATTGACCATTATTTATGATCGATTTATATATAGCGCCAATATTCCGAATTGCACTGGACTAAATTGTCAACTGACTTCGTAGTGGCGACGTGGCTCCTTATATATTCGGCAGAACACTGTCCGGAAGACTCGCTAACCTTCCATGCGTCTCCAGAGTGTAGTGCCATGTGCCCGCTTGTGTCATTCCGGAATGAAGGAGAACATATGGTATTAGGTGCCAATATCCTTACAATAACATTTTTGAAGGTAAATTTCTTAAAAGTAAATCAAAATTAGATATGAGAAAATGGGTGACTTAATTGAATAAAAACAATTTTCTTTCAAGTCTGATGGATTGGTACGCTGGTTAGTAAATATGGCAGATCTTTCACCGTGACACAACGTGTCACTTCAATATACCAATGTCACTTTTAACAGAAACTCAAGCTCTGGGTCTCCCTGATGATGGACACTGGTGTCCGAACCATGCTGCAGTTTTGAGCTAGTTCCAGTTCTCTCACAAAAAATCTACAGAACTATATATTTAGAATAAAAGAGTAAAGGAAAATTATACGTTTTTCATTTTGCTTTAAAAATATTCAATTAATAAATTGAGAGTTCAAGAAGCCATCTACACTGTATCAAATTTTTCAGAATTTTTTATTAAAATATCGATATTTTAATAAAGTGTGAACTTTTTTTGGGGTTTACATTTGTTTGTATATGTTGTCGCCTTGATAAGAAAACCTCGTAACTCCATTTTTTTGGCCAAATTGATCTTTTGCGCCATCTTTTGACAAAAAAGCAAACTCACTGACAGCCTTTCACTGTTTTGCCCATCGAAAGGCTATAAAACAAAACTTATAGTACATAACTTTACGGTATATAATCTTAAAACCAAGGAAGGATTTTTTTCTTTGGAAAGAAAGCGAAGGAGGATTAACTGGCAATGAATTCTCAGGCATACTTTCTTATTTCGTTGAATAAATGGTTGATTCAATGCATCCTGCCATTGAGCGGCAAATCAGACATAGTAAAATAAATCTTCCGGGCCGATTATATCAGTTGTTGTCAAAAAGCAAGGACTGATCCATTTCCGTATAAGACTAAATATATTACACATATCTTCTTTAACCCATATAACCCTGAATTATTTTTTCTGAAAAATCACGTTAAAACCCATTATGTGAGTTTACAATGGTGCAAATAGCTGGGGCAAAATGTTTAATTAAAAATCAAATAACAGTTTTTTAAATAAAGGGGGTCCTTTTAAAAGGACCGTAGGTATATACATGCCTAAAAGAGTAAAACAACGTTGAAAAAAAAATTTATTGACTTAAACAATATTATTATAAATAAAGTAATTTTAGAAATTACATAGTGTGAAATTGACGGAAACAGTCCTTGGGGTGCAGTCCAATATTGCATTTTTCACATTGAAAATTAGCCTTCTTGCAGAAAACTCCACACTTTCTTTGGTTGGTTTGGTAGACCACCATATGATCAATTCGATCATATCGAGAATGTTCTTTGTAACTCCCTGATCTTCTTGAGGCCCCACGTCTATTCAAAACCTTGTGTGTTTCTAATAGTTCAACGGCTACGGCTCTTCTGAATGCTAATTGATCAAGTTTGCCCCCATCAAATCTGTGCAACATGCATTCTGAGTGGACATATCAATACACTGACTAACCAATGGAAAATACCATTTTTTCCCTCTTATTGATATGCGGTATTGCCCAATATTTTGATCGCTGCGATCGACACCCCCCATATTTTCGTTGTAACCTTTTATTGGCTTACGTTGATCAATGTAGACGTATTGTTTTTTTTTATGAGAACCTCTTTACTTTATTTGTTGGCAGTATGCAAGAAGCTTTAGAAGCAATGGTTATAACATTATTATCGTTCCATCGACAAATAACTAATTCGTTGTCCACCAATGCATACTGGTAATCACCCCTGGATTTTTTTTTGAAGCCTTTACATCAGTCAATGGGCACTTTGTCAGCCTGTTATCTTGGATGGTTCGAGTAGCTCTTAATTTTCTAAATATTAGTTCTTTTATTAGTGACAATGATGTAAAGAAGTTGTCAAAAAAGATGTGAAAATTGCTAAATCCTGTCGATTCTAAGATGTCTGCATACTGTAAGACTACAGATGCGCCGAGTCCTAAGTCTTTATATTTTTCAGATAAAATGGTAGTGGACCCTTGATAAGATTCAAAATACATTATGTATCCCAAACGAGTAGTTCCTACCCATAATTTATAACCCCATCGTATAGGTTTTCCCTTGATGAACTGTTTGCAGCCATGGCGCCCAAAATAAGGCACCATCGCTTCATCCACGGAATGGTTTTCTTCTATTGGAGCAAATTCTAAAATGTTTTTATTTAGTTCATGAAAAAGTGGTCTTATTTTCGTAAATCGGTCATCTTTGTCTAAATTATTATTGTCAATGCAACGAAAATTGCTCATCAAATACTGGAAACGATTTCTCGAAATCGAAGAAGAAATGAGTGTGTTATTTGTATCTGCGGAATTTTACCAGTATATTTTTTTCCTAGACACGCTGCAGTACCCACTTACAAGTAAACTCCAATAAAGCAATATATGTCGTCAACTGTTACATCCGCTTGATGATTTTTTTGTGCGGCATATAAATTTGTACACTGAACAATTTCTTCAATAAGATTTTGATCAAAAAAAGATTTAAAAAGACTTGCAGGAGAACGGTTGTTGTTCTGTGTGTGAGAAACAGGACTCCAGGCTGGCAAAGTTTCCTTCAAATCTTTGCCAAGCAAATAGTGAAAAATTTTTAAATTTTTCTCTGAACAACTCTAGATAAAGGCAAGTCATCCTCGTCATCCCACTCACCTTCTACCACATTTGCTATTTGACCTTCCTCAGCTGCTATATCTGCTTTGCTATCACATCGCCATTTCCCCCACCATCTTCTTCATTTTCACCCAAAAGAATTTCTACAGTTCCGCGCAACTGCGATCCTGGTAAATTATTCAAAACGACGTCATTTTCGTCCCCGGAATCTTCGTCCGTGTTATTGTCATTGGCGTTTTCAGGTGGAAAAAAATAATTTCGTCGGGGATATCCGCAACGTTGTCGATGTCCTCAATTTTTTGTAAGAGTTCATTTAACGAAAGTTTTTTTTCCAAAATCTAAAACAAAATAGTGCATTTAGTCAATTTTACCTTTTTACTTATAGAGTGTGTTTAAAAAGTGGATAGTACCTCTTAAACCTACAGTCCTTTTAAAAGGACCAGATAGTTCAGGGACACATAAACTCAAACTTTGCTATGTTTTTGTAATCATCACAAAAGATTATAAAAATACAATGTTCGCTTTAAATTTTCTATACAAAAAAACATGTTAAGTTTCATATTTTAAACGTAAACTTACCTTCTTCTTTTGTATGCACTCATTTTTTTTTGCAACGTTGAAAAAAATTGCAATTTTATTTTCGCTCCAATTTCAATTTTGCTACAACTGACAAAATACACAAAATATAACCTCAAAACGTGCAATAGTAGATAAACAGGTGTTCTATGTTTTGAGTACTACTACTGCCACCTATGTAATAGAAGCTGTAACGCGCCTACCTGTCAAAAACGTAAACAATGTTTTTCGTCCTTTTAAAAGGACCAGCGGTTCAAATGGGTTAATAATTTTGAAACATTAAAGTTTTTCTCTACAATACGCCCTGGTAGAACAAAGGGTGATCCTGTAGTCACTGACATAAAGATGTCTTCTTAATTACTAAATTGAATTTAAATTAAGGCATACTGATCCATGGACTACATTAAATTCAAAGATGTAATAAAAGAAATCGTCCATGTAAATATCATGAGATTAGTAACTTATATAAAGAACGCTGAATAATTAAGAAACAGAAATACGAACACCTTAAACTTTTAAAAACTACCTGATTTATCTTTTATCCTGATTATCACAAGTTTTATGATGACCTTTTGCTTGAATAATATAAAAATGGAATTTAAAATATATATACATATATAGAATTAAAAACATTTATGTTTGCATTCATACTAATATTTTTTTAATCGAATAAAAAACAGTTTTTAACGTATTATTTTATTTTAGAAAACCGCGTATATCCAAATTTAAAATTTAAAGAGTTTTTAGGAAAACCACGTAAAAAAAATCCTTTTAAAACAAAGAGAAGTATGTTTTTTAATAAAAACTGACTAGGAAATCCTGGACAAATAGTTTTAATTATTTTAACTTAATTTTTGTACTTTATAAGGACAACTTAGATTTAATTAAACAGTATTCTATAGTTCCTGTAAAATTTCTTAAAATGGAGTTACGCGGATTTCTTATTAGGGCGACGATATGTTTTAATTTATTTATAAAAGAAACATGATTATTTCAGTATTACTTATTAGTGAAATAATTTGCAATTTAATTTTGGGAAAGTTTTTCCGATTTTGCAATAGATAATAAATGGAAATGAATAAACGTCTTAAAAATTCAAAATCTTTTTCAAACATATATTTAGTAAGGTAAATTGATAAATTTTGTAATACGTGGCTGTTTTTAAGCAACCAAATCTGAAATTTCTTTTATTACTTGCATATTGTTTTAGTTGAAACCATTATTGTAAAACTGAAGAGTTTCCAAGTTTTTTTACTGCCCCGAAGGTGTAAACCAGCTTCTAGTTCAAAAATATCCGGATTGATCATCCCGAGTTTTTTTTCAGTCTGATAAACACTTTTTGGTTTTCCAATTTCACTGCAATAATGCAGCTCTTCTCATACCAAAACGTTTAATCTACTTTTAGTTAAAATAAGAGCTAAAACACACGGAGCTGTTTGGGAGCGTTTTGTGCCGAGTCGGCCGCCGATCGGCAGCCGACTGCTTCGAAACACACGGAGCTGTTTGTGAGCGGTGTGGGCCGAGTCGGCCGCTAGCGCTTCTCTCGCGCGTGTTGTGGAAAAAAAAATCAGTTCGCTGTTGTCAGATGTATAGCGAAGACATTCGAAATGAGTTCATCCGACAGTAGTAGTAGTGATGAAGAGTTTCTTTTTTTATTAACTGCAAATGTATTATCACAAACAATTAAAAAGAACAGAAAGCGGCGGTTTTGGATACACCCTATAATAAGGGAAAGGACACATATTCCAAATCGCGGGTCTTAACTGTATCTCATTAATGAGTTTGTCGGTATCGAGCATGGATAATTCCATTTTTACTAATAATTAACTTACACACTGACAACACTGCCTTTTCAAACAGCTCGAAAAACGCTCTGCGTGTGTTTCGCAGCACTGAATACCCATAAATGATCCGCCGACTGAAGTTATAAAAACGCGTTCGGCACATGGTTGATGCGAGGGTACGCGCTGCTGCCGACTCTGAAAGTTTTTCGTGTGTTTTGAAACACACAAAGCCCATAAACGATGCTCCGAGTCGGCCGCCGATCGGCAGCCGACTCGGCACAAAACGCTCCCAAACAGCTCCATGTGTTTTAGCTCTTATACAGTTTAAAACAGACTAACAATTGAATGCGGATTAGTAAACACGAGTAACACATCGTTCGTGTCAGTCACGTAAATTTTTTAAATTTACCCGCATTATCAGATATACATATAAATTTATCTAAAGGTGTTTCCAATAGGGAACTGCACATTTTTTTTTATTCTGCTATTTTGTTGTTGCATATATATTTATGCTCCAAAAATATATATGCCAAATAAGACCGCTCAATTTTGTAAAATAAATGTGTAATCAATACTTAAAGTTTGAACATCTACTCGTCGAACATTTAATACGTCGTTCAAAACTCCGGATAAAATATTTATTCGCATTCCCGAAGATAAGGATATACACAATTTTAGTCCGCTTAACTGCAATCTATTAGCGACTAACCATTACGTTGATTATTATATACGCTATTAATTCAAAAATAAAGCCTTAATTAACCAAATTCTATAACTTTAGAGACTTTTTAGACTTAAGAATTTACATTACTTCTTTAGGTCATAAACACAAATTTCTACGGGCGAATTAGGAATATCAAATATGTAAATACGGATTCATTCGTAAATAAACAAAGATTGTCAAATGTCTCGTCAACAAAATATTATTTTATTATTTATTGGGAGTGGCTACTGTACGAGTACGATTTAAAAAAATCGTGTTTTAATCGTTTTTTTTGTATGTACCCACGCATATACAAGCACACCTCTAATTGTGTATTCACCGATAATTCCTCTTTTCCTAACTATTATCCCAGTCCCTAAATAGGACTCAAACGACTACGTAACCCACTATTTAGTGCCAACCCAAGGTTCCAATCCCTTTTTGCAATCCCAACTACACATGTGCGCCAACCACATGGTCCCATGTGCGCACACGGGGCTGCCGCCCCATGTGCCCACTGTGCCCACCTTGTATGCGCACACGTGTGCATATATTATGGTTATATAAATAAACAAATACTTACCTATAATGAGACACGACAGAAAATTACGATAATCGTACGAGTACAATAGCCACTCCCAATAAATAATAAAATAATAGTTGTTCAGGTAAGTGACATTTGACAGTCTCTTTTATTTATGAATTAATCCGTATTTAGTATTTACATTATTTGATATTCCTGATTTGCGTCTGGAAATTTGTGTATATGACCTAAAGAAGTGATGTAAATTCTTCCAAGTAACAGAATTTGGTTACTTAGGGCTTTAAATTTAAATTAATAGCATATATAATGGTCAACGTGATGGCTAGTCGCAAATATAATATAGTTATGCCGGGTGTAATTGTGAATTATACGTAAGTAGAAAATCCTTAATAAATTTTTAAAATTTTGCATTTTTTTTACTTCATCCTCACTTTTTTATTAATAAAATGTTCAAACTTAACATTCTATGTAAATTTAAAAAAAATCGTTTTTTACACGCCTCTTTAACTTTAACGTACCCAAAATCGCCGAAGAAAATGGCTAAAAGCTTGCCGAAGAGACATCAAAGACATTTCGGACAAAAATACCGCTCTTCACGTATGTAAAGATCATTTTAATGTAGGTACCTATTCCTATTACGAACAAAAAAACATAATTTTCTTAGTATAACCTATAAAATTGTAACATAATAATATTTAAAATAGTGACTCTTTTCGTCTAAATAATGATAATTTTTGAAGGTAAAGACTAAGGATATATCTACATAAATTTTTTTATGTAAATATGCAATTTTAATACTTGTTGTTTTATTTCAGCTTGAAGAAGATATGGAAAACTATGTCAAGTTTAAACTGATGGGTGGAAAAAAGAAAATGAAACCAAATGTAGTTCCCCATATGAGGCCATTATTTGCAAAACTCGTCCTATGCTTTAAAGCAAATTGTTCAGGAAATGAAAAAAATGCTCACAGAACTACTAATGCATTATAATTTAGCTGTTTTTTTTTACTGGTAGCTTCGTAGGTACAGAAAAGCAAAACCACTAATTAGAAATCTAAAACGCTAAAAATGTTGCTAAAAATAAATAAATAAAGTGCATAGAGAGAGTTTTGCAAATAAAATTAAAAAAATATATATCTTCTAGTTCTTCCCTTTATTAATCAAACATGATAATAATATTAAAACTAGGGTGAAAGCATAAACAAATCCTAATTGCGTTTATTTAACTGCATAAAAAACAAAGAAACATTTTTTCTAACAAAAATAAATGTTGGAAATTCAGTCAAAACAAAATGAAAATATAAATTATTCAAACAGGAAAATCCTCAGTTTGATTTTGGCATCCCTCCAACTTATCGTCTTCTTCGCGTGCAGCGGCAGGCTTTGTGAGATGACTTTTATAGAAAGTTAATTGTGGAAGACTCCTCCAATCGTTTCCGTAATGTTGAGCCAGCAACTTGTCAATTGTACTTTTGTCACCCTTCAATTGATTGCCTAATGGTATCTCTTTAGGCGATAGCGAGGAAACTTTGCAATTTTTTTTGCAAATACCTTTAGGTTGCCCAATATTAGTGCGATAATTAGGTTCGCCTTGCACCAGAACAGTACCATTATTCCTGATGAAAATGAAACGTTTTGCTTTATTGAAGGCAAAATGCCACGATGAGGGATTCTTCACTACTCTTTTGGTCTCTGCTCTCCAGTCGAATAGTCTCCAGTCAACCCCTAACTTTCGAACAGTGGCATGTTTTTTAATTATGTCATCATATTGACAAGGTTCGACAATTACTGGTGTCTTCTTTATGTCCTTTTCGACCAAACCAAAAACCCTGTCGGGAGGGATGAAGGAATGTCCAACCATCGGGAAAATCAGTTCCAGACATTTAATGTTTTTTGGCGCCCCTTCTTGAAGCCAGTGGGCCAGCATTGCCATCATTATAGTATTTTTATTTTGGCCGCCACACCCGTCGGCAAATAAATTTATTTTTGTTACGGAATTTTCAAAATTGAAGTTAATCAAAACATCTCGAACAGCCGATGTTATAGCATTAGAATGTTTCGGAGATTGAATTTCGGTCCATAAGTATGAAAAGACATTTGTGACTCTTAATTGAGTCTGGGAGCTACCACATACGACTGTGAAATTATGGTAATTAATTTGCTGGCTAAAGTAGGCAGATTGGTCAGGCAACCGTGGTAAGGCCAGATTCTTTTGACAATCAAAAGAAAAGGTAACTGTTGTTGGTTTAGTGTATTTAAGTAATTTGAAAAAGGTTTTTGCCTTCAATACGTGGATGCGATGTTCCACAATTAATTGATGCCTACCACTCGCGGATGTCATTGATTTAATCTGTTCTTTCGTCCTCAGGCAGAAAGAACAACAGTCAGTCTGTGGGGTCCCAAATGCAATATTGTAATTAGCATTTACATATTTTTTGAAATAACTTATTTTTACATGCATACCTTCCGGGGTTTTTGCCAGATATTGATTGTAGAGCTTTTTAAAAGAAAGGTCACAAGGTAAATACATCCGGACACTTGACTTGCTTCGGCAATAGTGCGATTCAACACACTGAATTGATTCAATGAATTGCTTTATGCTTTTTTGCTTGTCAATATTTTTTACACCTACTCGATCGCCACCTCTGCGTTCCTTTGGAAGAGCCCCGAAAAGCACAAAATTTCGCATTACCCTTTGAATTCTATCTTTACTAAAATTTGATATTTCCAAAAAGGCATTTCGGCATACCCTTATCAAGTGCCCATCCTTCAAACGGATATTGTATTGTATAGAAACCTGAGCGTGGTCTGTTTTACCTCTTTTGGGTTTGTTTCCCGTGCAGCAAGCCAGTATTCGCCTATCTTGTTCTATCTTGTCTTTAGATTCGTACAAGTACGCGTGACACTCCTTGACCTGCGCCATCGTTAGTGTCGTGCAATAATAAGGTTGTCCTGGTCGACCATCATGCTTGCAGGTCGGATACGTTGCCAGAGTCTGTGGTAAATGTCTAGAATAGAACAGCAGGGATTAATTAAAAGATTCTATGACACATTAAAAAATGATATACCTACCGCATACGCTTGGCAACATTTCTTTTATAGTTTTTTGGCTGACGTTCTTTCTTACGTCCTTTCCCAGCAGGGCTAGGTAAAACACTTGAACTAGCATGTAGTATTTCCATAGCAAATAAGACGTTAAAATAATAATTGAACACTGAACAATATCAACAATCGTTGAAATAAGACGGACGATAACAACTAATATAACACACGCTGCGACTGCAAATAAGACGTAAAAACACATAAACAGCTGCAAAAAGTCACGTGAATATTCTAACGCGCGCTATTGGTTCAAACGCATTCAGCGAGTTTTGCAACTAATTTCGCGAAGCATAGAGCCAGTTTTGCAAATTACAAGCCTTTTTGATATGATATTTAGGTATCAAAGAGCCTGTTTAGCGCGGAACTGACTCGACCAAACTATTAGCCTTATAAAAATGAACATTTCTGACACAAAAAACAATTTTCGGTAAAAATGTCGATTAGCGAGTTTTGCAAATAATGGCCTCATATATTCAATTGCCAGCCCGACAGAAAAAGGTCATTTTTACACCCCCCTAGAAGCAGCTGTTAAAAGGGGTAAGCGAAGGCTTCTTGATGAAGCAGTATCTTATTTGGACAATCAACAAACAGTTGCTACTGCTAACCAAACCCAGGATCAGGCTTCAGATCTAACAGATACAGAAACAACTAACTTTTCATTACCATGTGATGTGTGAAAAAAGGATGTTTCTGTACAAGTTCACCCGAAGGTTAGAAGCAAGTCGGTACAGTGTAAAATGCATTCTGGTGTTACAGTTGCATTATCACCTATAAAACTGAATAATCCAATTATACTTCTAACTAATATAGGCCCCTCATCTAGTGTTAGTGAATTCGCAAAAAATTATTCGAGTAGTACCTTGAGTTCCAGTGAAGAAAACTACAGTGAAAGTTCAATTGAGTATTCTTTAAGAGGTAGTGAAGTAGAAGAACTTAATGAAGAACAACAAAAAGAATTTACAAGTCTTTATTTAAAGTGCACCCTTAATAAATTGGAAAATAGACCTAGATGGTACATGGGATTATCTATAAGTTCAATTCTATGTATATATTTTTGACTTTAAAGAAAATCAGAACTGGGAACTCATTTATATCGCTAGCAGATTATTTTGGGACCAGTGAAGGAAATGCTTGTAAAATATTCTCGAAATCTCTGCCAGTTCTAACTAAATTTTTAAGAAAATGTATAATAATACCAGACACTTATTTAGTTAAATCGAATTTACCATTAGCTTTCAGGGCTTGTTACAGCAATATTTACTGTATTATAGACTGCTTAGAAATAGAAAAACCATCAGATGCAATCAAACAATCCCTTACATGGTCGGAGTATAAAAAATGTAATACTCTTAAATATTTGATATCTTGTACTCCTGACGGTATTATTAATTTTATTTCAAATGAATTTTATTAAGAATTCATGTCGAGAGGGTTATTCGTCGGATAAGAGAATTTGCTTTTTTAGCTCCACATGCTTGTATCGACAATAAGTTATTACTTCATACAGATAATGTCATCAAAATAGAATGTGGCCTCATTAATTTGCAATCTGGAATAATTTCAGGGCATTAAATTATAATTACTTTTTTGTTTAGGGTTAATTGAAGATGATAAATAAATAAAAATGGTTTGTGTAACTGGTAAAATCCATTATATTTATAGAATTTGGTTTGAATTTTGTACCTATTAAATTAAAGCACAGTTATGTATGTTTATAAAAGTGTTGTACAGCTATTTCAGGTTTTAATCTAAATCAGTTTTAATTAGTGATATGAAAACGAGAATATACTTGTTCTCACATCACTAATTTTAATCAATAAATTTGTTATTGTCTCTTAACATTCACCTGAATATGTTTTTTTATTTAGAAGAAGGTTCTTCGCTCCTTCTATGAAGCCACATTAAAAAAGCAATGGCATGCTTACATCCACCTGGAATTACAAAAAGTACATTTACGTTATAATATATTGTTTTTATATTTATTATTACTAATTCAAAATGCCCAGATAAAATGATACAAATAAATATGTAATACCTACCCGAAGAAGCAACACAATCATGACATTCAACAGTTAAAATATTTTCCAATTCTTCATCCACAGTACAGATAACAGCATATTGCTTTTTTCTCACACTATGCTCAGGTGTTATTTTAGCTTTAACTGTGCATATTTAATCACACCTTTTGACTTGGACCCATCCTATAGCGGAGTCTCTGTAAGATTTTCTTCCTTATCTACAATAATTTTAATTTTAACAAACATTCATAAAAACTAAAATTTATTAGGTAACATTAAAAAAAAGTTGATGATAATAATTTATATACAAAATACCTATTGCTCCTTATAAGGTTCATATTCACATTAAGTTATACATTTGCATTATTTTCCGAGTTATTTTCTTATTTTGTTAGAAAATTTTTGTCATTAACTTAGTTAGAATAATGTGAAATACAAGGTGTTCGGCACATGAACCATCAGATTTTTTGAGATATTGTAGGCGTTATTTGCTACCTTTTCACTTTTAGAACCTAAGAGTCCTAAAAGTCACCATTAACGAGATATGATTTTTAATTTCTTTTTCTCAAATTACCCAAAATCTCGCCTTTATACCCTCGCATTTTTTAAAATAAAGTGTAGCATACTTTAAAAAGACCATAATCTAGAGAAATTCTTAAAACAAAATGAAGCTCGCAGTCTTCAGAAACATAAAATTTACAGAATATAACAAAATGGCGCTATCACAGACATTATTACAAAATTTATATTTATATAAGTATTTAAAGGCCGTATTTTGGGTAATTTGAGGAAAAAAAATTAAAAAATCATATTTCGTTAACCGTGACTATTAAACGGACGCAAACGAGCCCTACAATATCCTAAAAAATGTTGACAGTTCATGTGCCGAACACCCTGTATAATAGTAATGAATAATATAGTTAATTATATAGTTAATGAATAATATATACGTACTTGCTAGCTTTGACACCGCGAACCTCTCCAAGAGAAAAGCCTTCTGCATTTTGTATGAAAGTTGCAACCATAAACATATCCACGGTGGGTAAATTGTCCGATTGTCCTTTCGAAAAACCTTCATCAGTCATTTTTAATTAAAAAATTTAAAATTAACCCAAAAAACAAGAATTTAAAACACTCAGGAATACTGCGTAAGTACGCAACGATTAAAAACTCAAAGAAACAAAATGATATTCTTGATATTCTATAATGGCTTGGGTATCGTAAATCCTGGCGCCAAGTCCGACGCACGGTGTGACGTCACAACCAATGGGAGAGCGTTTCGAGTCGAATTTGAATTACGCCGACTTTATAGGCCTGTATTTATTACTCCGCAGGTAGAATTGGCAGTTTTTCAAGTTTATAGATGTATTTTTAAAATATTAAATAACGGTTTATAGTATTTTTATCCATATTTAATTTTTATGCAAGTTCCCTATTAGTGTTTACCATGACTAGAAAAAATAAACAAAGTAATTCCTCTCCAAAACCCGAAAGCACCAGTACCAGTAATATTGAGTGCCTTTCTTAGTGCGCGAATTGAAGATATGGCGGCCAAGTTTACAATGGATCTTTTCGCGCTTGGAACTAAACTGAGTGATAAATACAGTGAAAAATCAAACAATAAGACCTCTAATAAAATGTCTGAGTTTTCTAAGTTAGACAATAGACTTTGTACTTTGGAAACGTCTCATTAACAATGTTTGCTAAGATCTTGCAAAGGGATCAATTAACGATTGACTCATAAGGTACCAGGCATCCGCAAATCACAATTGCATACTTTTTCATGGCGTCACCGAAAATACGCAGGATATTTCCGACACGACACTGCAATTATAGGTTTGTTCTAGCAGAAGTTTCACCAATACACAAGCGGTTTGGAATCTGCGCAGACGAAAGTACGCGTTCTAGCAAAACTAATCTGGGAATCTAACTGCCTGTCAGTTGTTCTAGCAACAACAAAGTTCAGTTTGGAAATTGGTTTCAAACCACTGAAAGTAGTCCCTAGAATTTCCTAGAGATTTCGGTTTGGGACATGCGCAAGGTATATATCAAGACTCTGTTTCCTTTTTTTGTTTGTCATTTAGATAATCAACAATAAATTTAGGGCTGGTTTTAGAGTTAATTTACTACTGTATTTTTTAAAAATCTAAAGGTAGGTATATAAAAAATTCAATAAAATCCTGTGTAATTTTACATTATATATTTACATTATATCATTTTTATTATTACGGGTTTTAAGAGAATCCAGAATGTCATCAGACTCTTCAAGTTCGGATTCAAGTCATGGATTTGATTCTAATGTATCGAGTGATGATGAATTAGTAGATATCCTGTTCCAAGGCCACAGGAGACCAAAAAACGAAGGCTACCTCGAAGTTACTGTACTATTGTACAGTAACCAGGAATTTGTTGAGCATTTTCGTGTTAGCAGACAAGTGGCTCAAGATATTGGCCATACATTTTAAGAAAGTGAGTTTTTAAGTCATAATCTGATGGAAATGGCAAGCTATGAGCCTATGAAAAAACATAAATTTTTTTGTGGTTTGCTAGTGATGAAGCTTCTTCATTTAGAGATAGATTTGACCTCACAATTAGCTGCCTTTTTTACGTTCTTAAAAGGATGCATACATTTCCTAAGTAGAATGTCACCATTCTCGAAAAAAATTGAAACTATTGAACAACAATTCGGAGAAAATGGATTACCAGGGGCCATTGGGGCTATTTATGGTACTCATATAAAGATTGATAAGCCTAAGAATGATCCAGACTCAGGTCAGTTAAATAAGAAATACCTATTTATAGTTTTTACTGAGTTTTGCCACTTAAACCTCTAGCATTTTTTGATTAATATAATTTTGGAATAATAAGTCTGAAGATTCTATTTTTTGACCTAAACAACTATTTTGTTCACTCAACTTTTTAAAATTATTTTCAGATGCAAGTGGTTTGTGATCATGATTTATTGATAAGGGATATTTTTGTTGGATATCCTGGCTCTGTTCATGATAGCAGAGTTTTTAAAAATTCTCCTCTATGTGCTGAATTGGTAGAGAGGTGTCAAGATTTTTATTTACTGGGAGACAGTGGCTATAAGAAATCTTTTAACGCCATATAAAGATTGAGGAGACTTTACAGCCATAGAGAGAAACTTTAATTTAAAGCTATCAACAAATCGATATGTCATTGAGCATTGTTTAGGCTTGCTGAAGCAAAAATTGCAACAACTGTACCACATCAAATTAAGCAAAGACCTGCTGTGTACTACACAATTTATCTCTAATAGGAAAAAAATTAATTGCCGAAGCTGAATTAAACATAGAACTACCTTTACCCCCCAACGATGCCGGATAAGATGACGATAATCAAGATAGTAATGATTAATTAATGATAATAGGGATGCTGCTGACCACAGAAATTTTGTTGCTAGGTAAGTTTTAGGACAGCCTTGGCACTAAAAGAATGTGAATGCTGAATCAGCAAACTTGGCATAGGTACCCCATAAAAATGTTTGTGTCCTCTTTATTATACAGTGTGACCCATTTGTTTTCGGGTCACCCTGATAAAAAGTTTATTATTGGTGTGATTTTGCTCGGGTTTTTTTTAAATGTTAGGTCCAGAAAAACTGCATCATTATAACAAAAAAAATTCTGCCATGCAAATTCCAAGGCCTACTAATGTCAGTTTTTAAGGGCCAAATTTTAAGAAACCATGCTAGGCATTTTTTTAGTAAAAATTGTGCACACCACTGGATTTGACATCCCCCAAAACGGCCTTATACCAAATTTCACCAAAAAATATTAAATAATAACAATTTTATGAGAAAAAAAAGAAATGCGCTTTATTTCTAAATTGTCTTTAAAAATTATTGAAATATTGAACTCTATTGTGTCTAAAAATTATTGAAATATTGAATTGTCACATTTGATATCTAACTGTCAAAAGTGGTAATGCAACGTGTTTAGATAGTACTAGTAATAATGGAAAATTTAAATTTAAGAGAAAAAATTGAAATTGTTCGTCTTGTTGGTGGTAACACGCGTTCGATGAGAGAAGCTGCCAGAGAATTTAATATTAGGCATCCTGATAGACCAGTTAGTCTAAGTACTGTGCAACGTGTTAATAAAATTTTCAATGGATCTGTGTCGAAAAATCTACTTAAAAATAGACATAATACGGCGTGGGCTCAGAAGAAATAAAAATTACATTTTAGAATATTTTAACGGCAATCCTCGAAGTAGTATCAGAACGGCTAGTTTGGTCCTTAACATCCCCAGAGAAAGTATAAGAAGATGTTTGCAAAAAAATAACATAAACGCATTTAAGCCAAAATTTTTGCACACCTTAGAGGATGGTGACCAGGCAAGAAGATTAGAGTTTTGCTATTGGCTTCAGGGAGAATATTTAAATAACAGAAACTTTCTAGATGAAATCCTTTTTAGCGATGAAGCCACTTTTATCACAAATGGCGTAGTCTCCAGTTAAAATTGCCGCCACTGGTCCGTGCAGAATCCAGAATTTATAATAAATGCAAGGAGACAGTATTCGCAAAAAATTTACGTTTGGTGTGGAATACTAAGCGACAAAATTATTGGCCCTTTTTTCTTTAATGGTAATTTGAATACAATCGAATTTTTGAATTTTCTTGAGAATGCATTTTCGAACGCATTAGAAGATTTACCCTTAAGATATAACCTTAATTTGAAGTTTCAATTAGATGGTTGTTCTGCCCATAATGCTCGTTTAGTAAGAGACTGGTTAAATCAACATTTTGAAAACTGTGTTTTGGTCACAGTCCTTTCGTTGAGTGGCCACCGAGATCCTCTGACTTAACGCCACTTGATTTTTTTCTCTGGGGCTTACTTAAAGAAAAAGTGTACAAATCAAGACCTCAAAATTTAGAAGATCTACAAGTCAGAATAATCCAGGTTTGTTCAGAAATTACTCCAGAGCAAGTCCGTAAAGTTATTTTAAATGTAGGGAAAAGGAATGCAAAATGCATAGAAAACAATGGCGGATTAGTAGAAATTTCAAAAATTTAGTAGCGGTTAATTTTTAATTTTTTTGTTTGTTGTTTTTATTTTATTTGTATTTATTTTTGTTAGTTTATTGTTTGTTTTTATTTGTATTCAGTTTGGAATTGTTATTTGCTTGTATTATCTTTGTTTAATTTGTTTTTTTCATGGCTATCTACACATTTTTAAATGTAAATAAATGCATAATTTCCCTTTTTATTTTTTGTTATAAAATTGTTATTACTTAATATTTTTTGGTGAAATTTGGTATAAGGCCGTTTTGGGGGATGCCGAATCCAGTGGTGGGCACAATTTTTTGCTAAAAAAATGCCTAGTATGGTTTCTTAAAATTTGGCCCTTAAAAACTGACATTAGTAGGCTTTGGAATTTGCATGGCAGAATTTTTGTTTGTTATAATGATGCAGTTTTTCTGGACCTAACATTTAAAAAAAACCCGAGCAAAATCGCACCAAAAATAAACTTTTTATCAGGGTGGCCCGAAAACAAATGGGTCACACTGTATAATGAAGATATTTTATTTACTGAAAATCCCGAACTTCCTGGCTGTGGGTTTATAAAAGAAAACTGTTGGGACTGTTGTATAGGAATTGGTGTTTCAGTATTTTCTTGGTTAGGAACTGGTGTTGACGCTGAAATAAGAAATGTTTGAATGCCTACAAATAAAAATATCGGCTATTTAGAGAAAGTTCCTACAACATAGTAGCAAAATTACCATTAACATCAATGGTATGCATTTAAAAAATATATATTTATTACACTTATAATAAAATAATTACTTTTGTTGAAAAATATCTAGATGTTCAAATTAAATAACACAAAAACCTAACCAACAAATATATTACATAACGGTTTTGAGTTGCGAAATGTCAACGTCATGTCTTAAAAAAATGTTCTAGCACATATAAGTCCGAAGCCGTTTGCAACGCGGTTTCAGTATGGTCATGCGCAACTGCGATACACATCAAACTAGTTACAAACCATCCCAAATTTTCTGCTAGAATAAACCTATTGTTGTCAATACTAAACTCGGCGTCGAAAAAAACAAATCGGATAGAAATTACTGCCAGCGCCTGGGACGAAAAATGCCTTCCGCAGTAAAACCTAGGCCAGTGGTATTGTCGTTCGTATCGTTGGCTTCGTGAAAAAGTTTTCTATCTGAAAAAACGACTTAACGGATCGTGTGTAGTGATAGCTGAACCTCTTACTGCTAAGAACCTCAACCTACTTACAAAAACTCGCATTCACTTGAAAAACGCATGTTGGTCCAGAGAGGGTCGTGTGTTCGTGTTTAGTGATGGGGAGAAAGTTTTAGTCGACTCGCCTTCGAAGCCGCGATTCGGAGGATATTGTTTCTGATGTTTATTTTTGTGGTACTTTTATTAAAATTTATTTATGGCGTACACTGGGGTCTTTACATTGGAGCAATTTTTTTGTTTATCTTATTTAACAGTTTTATTCGCAAATATCTAGGTTCCTTATGGTTCAACTTATAATCACTGGCAATATCCGTTTACTCATATTTCTTTCTAATTACTTCTTCAATTGCCAATAGATTAATATTAGTATTTATTCTTATTATACTTTATAATATTTGTTTCTAGGGATATGGATATTTTATTATAGGCAGGATATTATTGGTGTATAGTTGGTATTTTGCTTTTTTTTTGTATTTTTTTTATCTATTTATCACGTTCACATCAGATAGAATATTCAAATGGGTAACTAATTTTATTTTCTATTTAGGGGATATACATCATACTTAAGTATAGGTTATGTTATAATTATTACGGGCGCTTTTCACGAGGTGTGAATTATGCACTTTAGCATTTTCGCCATTGCAAATTGTTTTTTTATTTAATGCATTTTTTCGTTTTTGTTTGTATAGTTTTATTTTTAGGTAGTATGTGTGATTCTGGGCATTGGCTGAGGGGCGACTGAGGTAGAGGAGCGTGGATTCATTTTCTACTTAACTATAGCTAACTCTAATGGTGCTTCAGGAACCAACGACCAGCTATTATGAGTAGCACATCTTAATATCCAATCACTCAATACAGGGTTTTACAAATTGATGAATTATATTTACGACTTCAAATTTCATAGTTTAGCGTTATTAGAAAAATGGCTCTCTTCTAGCATTGTTCGAGTATTATACGTATAGAATTAATGCCTATAAGTTTCTTAGAAAAGATCGACAAGGGTATAGGAAAGGCGGTATTGCCATCTTTGTAAAATCTAATCTTCAAGTACAAATTGTTAACATTGGCAGTTTTACTGAGATGTGCGAATTCATTTCTGTCAGACTAAGAATTCATAAGCAGAACTGTCAGTATCGTCCTCCCTCCACTGATAAGGAAGGCTTCTTAGTTACCATGGGAAATCTTCTATCACATAAATAACATTAAAATTAAATTGGATATTTTTAATACAAATATAAAAAATCTAATTAATAAATATGCACCCTTGCAGTTCAAAAAATTATCGGCTAGGCCTTATATTTCACGGATCATCAGTAACATTAAATTACTTATTAGATTAAGAGATAAAGCTCGTAAAAGATATTTAAAGTTGTAAAAAAATTAAATATTATGCGTTAAGCTAATTCCAAAATTTCTCCTAATTTAAATGATGCTAATATACTTAATAACTACTTTGCTCATTATAATAGTTTACTTGATAGCACTTCAACTTATCTCATTTATTTTGATCAAAATAAAATTAACTCTAACGCTATTAATATTCAGCTTAGTTTTAAATTAATAGATAAATCAACTGCAGTAAAACTAATTAGTTTAATCAGTGCCAATTCTGTTGGAGAAGATTTTCTTTCTATAAGAGATTTAACCTCATATTTACCTTTTTGCAAAAACCCACTTTTAAATATCATTAATACGTGTATTTTGGAAAACAGGTCTAATCAAGCCACTAGCTAAAGTTTCCGATCCTACAGAGCTTAAAGATTTAAGTCCTATTAGTATTACCGGCTAATTCAAAATCTTGGAAAGACATGTTTATAATCAAACAATAGAATTTTGTGACTCTCATAATATTATTCCAAGCTGTCAGTCCGGTTTTCGTAAACATTTTAGTACAACTACTTGTCGTGTAAAGCTTATTAATGATATAAGTCATAATGAGGATAAGAAACTTGCCTGTGTCTTCTTACCTGTGACTTTAGTAAAGCATTTGATACACTTAAACACAAGATGTTACTTGCAAAATTGCACGATTTTGGTTTTTCAGATAATTTAATAAATTTATATATGTCCTATCTTTCTGATAGGTTCCATTGTGTTGTAATTAAAAATTAACACTCAATTTCAAAATCGAACTATGTACCATCGTGCCGAAAAAAAACTGGGACATTAAAATTTGGCAGGGAATTGTCTCCTAGTCTATTATAGTAAATCGAATTCCTTGGGTATGGTATAGGTAGAAAAGTTTATAAAGAACCGGCTGCTCAATATGCGCACAAACCCATTTTTCAACACAAAATCGATAGAAAATCCGGTGGCAGAGAGAAAAGACGACCGCAATATATTTTCTCTCGCTTCTTATTTAAGAAACCGCAAGAGCAAAGCAGCCGCCGTACTTCGTTTCTTTGTACCTGCCGGGGATTTAAAGCCTATGACGTAGCCTGAAGGCCTACTCAGTGTCGTCTCGTACGGGAAGTGAGTTAATCGTGTTATAAGGCATTTAAAATCTGTTGTGTGTTTTTTTTTTAAGTATAATAGTGAAATAGACTATAGTTTTGTATTTAGACTATCCGATTTTTATTGTAAAAGGTAAGTAAAATTGGTTTAAATTATTCAATTGTCTAATAATTTGAAAAAATAAATGAAAATTAACTACTGTTAAAAATTATATTATTTAAAATATACTTTGATTTTAAGTGACAAAATAATAGGTATTTAACTTGTAGGTATATATGTACAGCCTAGAGTGTGCATGTGTATATTAATTTTTTTACTTTCTAATTTTTTTTTAGATGTCACCTAAGAAAGTAGGCAAACAAGGACAAATAATTCACAGCCAAGGGAGAGAGATTATTTCTAACGTGGCAGCTTTTATGAAAAAAGAAGCAGAGCAAGGAATTACTATTCCTTTGAAAAATGTTAGGTAAGTGAACAATATAAATTCATATTTTATTGTAGGATGTTTTCAAATTTTAATTTTTATTGTATTAATAACTTACAATAATAGTATATAATTATTTTAGACAACGTACGTTAGCTGCCACTCGAGTATCCCAGTCAACTTACAGAAGAGTGGTCCAAGAGTCAGAAGATATAAAAAATATACCTTCCTGTTCCTTTACCAGTCCAAGGAAAAAAAGGTTAAGAAAATCTCAGGAGATTGGTAACATTACTTTGACCCAAATTAAAGATATAAAACAAATAGTGTATGATTTCTACATAGTTGAAAAAAGAAGACCTACTCTAAAATGTAAGTACATTATATTTTAGTCAGTTGTAAAACCCAAGTAATTTACTTACCCTACATTGCAATATAACACCAGAATATTTTATTATTTAGACAAAAGTGGCACCTGTTAAGTATTTTTTTGGGTTTGACATAAAATAACCATATGGAGTATATTTATTTATTTACATTTTTAAATATAAACTTATTATGTTATGTTATTTTCTTTCCAGTAATACTTCAAAAGCTTCTTGATCGGGCGATTATTCAAGACCCTATAAGTACACCAACCTTGTCAAAATTGCTGACAAAAATAGTTGACTGGCTCAAGGAACGTAATTTTACATTTGATGCAAAACTCACCAAGACAAAGTTATATGAAATAGTGTCTGAAAATAAAAAAAGTATCTTGTAAAAACCAAGTTAGACGACCTAATGGAAAAGCATGGACACATTGTGTTACGTTTGCCCCCATACCACCCAGAGCTTAATCCGATAGAAAAAATTTGGGCAACTGTTAAGAATTGGGTGGCAAGCAGAAATTCCACTTTTAAATTGGCGGATGTCGAAACTTTGACAAGGCAGAAATTTGCGGAAATTTCGAATGATGAGTGGATAGATATTTGCAAACATATAGACAACATAGAAAAACAATATTTCAAAAGTCATCACCTTTTTGATGAAGCATTGGATCCTTTAAAATTTACAGTAAATACAGGCTCATCTGATGAAGAGATCGAATGGTCTTCATCGGATGAATCTGATTTAGGTTGTAATACACTATCTGATGAATAAAAATATATAATATGTAAAATAATGAAATAAAACTTTAAGCTTATACCAATTTGTTTCTTTAAAATAATAAGTTTAAAATACCTAATCCTTAAAAAAAATGCGAATAAAGAATAATTTTCAGCTACCTATTTGAAGTCCTGTTTTAAAAATAATTAGCGAACTGCATCCTCCTGTAAGTAAAACTATTTTTTATTACATTTTTTATGGGCACAATGCTAAAAAATATAATTTTAATTTATCTACATTTTTTTAAACGAATCTCGGAACAATTAAATGCAAATTTATGCATTCTTAGTTGGTATTTCAACTAAATCAAACGCACTTATAATATCGCTAGCTATACATACTAAAAATCTAGGGCTATTTAAACTCTAGTACAAATAAATATTAATAATTTCAACAAGAGTGCCGCCTCCACTGTCTTCAGACCTCGACATAGTCATCTGACCCGATCGATAGAATAACGAGATGCGCCGATTTTGCCGCCTGTTGATGTCACCGGTTCTTTATAAACTTTTCTAACTATATGCATATTTACGCATTATGAATTTTTGGAGTCTTAATAATTACATATTTAAATAATAATATTGATACAAAATATTTTTATTTTTCAATAATTATTTAATAATAAAATTCTAATATATTTTTTGATAATATGGAATAAAAAATTATTAATAATTAGTAAGCGCACCGTCGTTATCAATTACAGCTTGCAAACGTCATGGCATTCTTAGAATGAAGTTTCTGGCATATTCTTTGGTTATTTGGTCCCATGCGTCGTCTATCTTTAGGCGTAATTCATTCTGATTTCTAGGCCTAAAGTTATCTTTATACATATATTTTGCCATTTTACCCCAAACGTTTCCAATTGGGTTGATATCAGGGCTTTTCGAGGGCCACGGTAAAACTTGAATTCGTCTTTCGTCTAGATAGCTTTAAACTATACGGGCTTTATGTATAGGAGCATTATCATGTTGGAAGATAAAATCTTGCCCATAGACTACACCAACTGAAATCATCATAACATTGTTCAGGATATTGCAATATTCTAAGGCATTAATCCTTCTCTCCGTCTATACTAAAACGTCCACTTTGATTACTCTTATGTGTATATCTTTACTCGTATGTGTAAATTTTTGTATTTAAATTAAAATATATTTTTTAAGGGTGCACCGCATAAGTTCTTTTATATTTAAAGTGGGTTTTTGTATCGGTTCTTTTAAAATCGAGATAGTACCTATTTGGTAGCAAATTAACATTGTAAATTCAGTAATTGACATTTTGTATTTTTATTTTCTTTGGCAAATAAATGTTTTTTGAGTTTGAATTGGACTTGCGAATAAGAGCTAGTGCTCATATGAATAACTTTGCCAAATTGACATGTAATGAATATGTAGGTAATGGCTTTCTTTCGACAAGATTCAATCGCTAGAAAGAGATGAGTAGGCTGTGAATTGTGTAATATGCGTTTTATAGAAAATAAATTTTGTGGAGTATTTTAAAGTAATCCAGCGCATCTAACGACTATTATAACATTTTTATTTTGACCCCCGCAACAAGTTTTAACGCCCTCCAAGTTTGTTTAATTAGGTCAATGAAATAAAGCAGGACTAAATCAAAACAACGTTGCAAAAACGTAGCTAAAACCAATTTTTATATTGGGAAGAAGAAAACAAAATAATTTAATAGCTAATATAACTTTTATAACTTTTATGCGCTGAGGGTTACCACTTAAGATGATAGAACCCGTGTTTGACAATTCTATTTTTTTCGTTGCTTAGATATAGCCATTATTTTCTAAATTTTAAATATTTACCATGTATAATTATCGGCCATAGATAACGTTTTGATCTGAAACCTTTAGTAGAACTTAATTTTTTCCTTGGCATTTGAAGTTTAAATATTGTTAATCTGTCGCAGCAGTGAATAAAAAGCCTTTGTTCTTAAGTTGTGGACTCGTATATTTTTTTATACTTTTTTCTTTCGATATGCATTAAATGATAAACGGTACAAACATAATGCAATAATTATAAAATTTCATATGGACTGAAATTATTGGGTATTTTTGAATTCGTTTACTTTTTTTTAGAGAATAGGTTAACTGGAGATAGTTTTCGCAGCATTTTTCAAACTTTCTCATTCTTTGTGGAAGATTTTCTGAAGACGAGGCTACAGAATAATATAAAAAGAAACAAGAACAAAAGAAGAAGGGATATATACCAAACGCAACTAAAAGAATGCGAAACTAAAACATCAATATTTTTAAAATCACAATGTAAGATATTAAGCATTGGAAATTGGCAACACAATCATAAACATAAAAGCTCTTAAACTAAATAGACTACTAACAAAAAACCAACAAATATAAAATTACATTCAAAACCGAATAGATAATGCAGCAACGGATGAAAAATTAAAAAAAAGGACGAAGTAAGTTTTTCGCGTAGACTCTGGCTCTTCAGATAACTCCAAAAGAAAAAATCTAAGAGTTCTATAGTTTTTCCTACTGTGTGGTACGTAAAATCGTCCTACGCGGAGCATTCGATTTCTATATCTTTTAACTGTTCCCAGAAAACTTTATTATCATGATTGAATAGCCAACGCCAATAGTGTTCTCTGCCTGATTATCAAAAAAAATAGATTATTTGTCCCCCCAAACAAAAAGTCAATCTAAACAGTCATCCTTTGAATACATCGTTTCAATAATTCTAATCCTAAATAAGGCAACTGTGCAGGTTTATGAAGCCCCAACGTGAAAAATGTGGCGTATCGCTAACATGATTTTGAATGAAAAATGTATCCCTTGTTTTATTACCCATTTGGCAAACATAAGGCGCTATTAATAATACCTACGTTTATCCCTAGTTAAATTTCTGAATTGTTTCGATTCTCTATGGGTGTAACTGCAAATCTCTAGTTAAAATCCGTTTTGTCTTGAAACAGGTAAGACGCAAGGACTACGATCTATAAAGAATTAAGGTTTTAGATTATTGATTATACTTCTATTTATAATCAATATAAATGAATGAAGGAATGGAATTTTTAGAACCAATTCCAAATTGCCCCATGAAAAGGTCAATTTTGTGTGCAAAAGTAAAAAATTCACTTAGAGCACGAAAACATTTTTCTTTAATTAGCTGTTTTAATAATAAGCTTTCATACTTTTAATATATTGCTTAGTCATATATTACGAGGATATTTTTATGTACTCTGATAGTCAAGCTGCTCTCAAAGGGATCCAAAAACCTAACTCAGCTAGCTTAGCACTAGTTCAGGAATGCAGAGACACATTGGAAAGACTGGCAGCATACAAGGAAGTGAGATTGAGATGAGTCACTGAACACCAAGGTGTGGAGGACAACAAACAGGATGACGAACTGATAAGACAAAATTCCATTAGCCCCTTCGTAGGCCTCGAGCCGTGTTTCCATCACGACTCCACAAATTTCCCAGGAACTTAATAATTAGGCCTAGAAAGAAAAACAAGGAAGAATTGGATTAGGAAAAAAGGATGTAGGTAGGCCAAAGAGATGATACCTGATCATGATGCCTCTAAAATAAGGCGAATCCTACCAAAAAGCCGAAAAGGGATCGAAAACTTGGTTGGAATCCTAACTGAGCATTAGGAAACTTCATACCACATATTAGGAATTTGCGATAGGCGGAATCGCTTGAGAAGGAAAATTTTTAAAGCTACCACACTAATCTAACAAACATCTATCGTTATCATTGTAGCTTGTGAGTTTTTTTTAAACTTGAATGTGGTTATTGCAAATTAGTACATTGGTTTCCGAACCCAAGACCTGAGTTCGGCTACATAGTGAATCTAAATTTTAACCTTATTTTAAATTCTTTATTTATTATGTGTACAACTGCTTACTTTATTAGACAGATGTTATTTCAAAAGATTTTTTTTTCTACTAATATAGTTCAGATATACACTACTGGTAAGTTCTTTTCGTGGTTGCCAAAATACCTAAGTATTAATGCAACAGAAATTCATAAGGAAAGCCTAAATAAAAAGAGAACGATACAATACGCCACACGTCCCATTCTTTTTTGATTAGTAAAGGGAGAGTGGGAGAAACGCTGTAATTTTTTATCACTTGTGATTTGTGTATTATTGCAAGTTATTATATTAATTCTCGCACTAAATATTTCGGTTCACCTAGCGTGTATGTTCTAGGTTTTACTCTTGTTATTTTTCTGAATATCATCATTCTGCAGTAAAGCAAAATTCATAAGGAGTTGACAAGCTTACAAACATTTAAATCAAATTTAAAGATAATCCTAGTAGAGTTAGAAGAGGTAGAAGTTGCGGTAGAGTTTGACTTTTTAACTACATGAACTCATTCTTACCCTCTAAATTTTAACCAGAAAATATGTTTTTAAAACATATAGTCGGACGGTTATCGATTGAATAGAGATTATAATGTCACTCCTACAATATTATCCTTTAATTATTCAGGCAGCTATATTTTTCTTATTTGATACCTTCTTCAAATAATGCTTGCGGCCATATTCCATACGTGCCTCATTTCCCTACTGGGCCTTTTCCAGTAATTTAGGACTAAATAGCTTGAACCCTTTTTGCTGAGCGACATTAAGGGATAAAATGGCTTTATATCCCAATGAGATCTATTAATTTTACTATTATCATAACTTTACATGTCAAGGCGTCTTTACGGAAATTCGCATCAGTTGGATCTGATCATTCGTGGTATTTTTTCTCGTCATTAAGTGCTTGTGAGATTTTTTTCGGGGTGGGCTCATTATTATGTATTTATTATTTTATTTTAGTTCATTGAAATACCGCAAAATTTGAGGTTTTTTAATTTTGGAACTAATAATGGCCTTTAAGCAAAGTATGTCACCATTTTAATTCATGATTCTAAGAATACAGATTTGATTTTACTAATTCTTTCTGAAGAGTATGTTTAACTACAGATATATTTTTTTTATTCTTCATAAATGTAATTTTAAAAAATTACTTACAAGATTAAAATAGCATTACTTTAACTTATTAGTGCATAATGTATCTTATAATGGACGCTCGTATGTTGGGTTGCATATAATCCTATACAGTTATTAGCACGTGTTTAGGTTTGTTCTCACTGCAAATTTCTTACAAGTTTGAAACTGTTTCCAAACCGTTCTTGATGCGCATGCGTAAAATATTACAACATCTGATCGATTTGAAACCGTCTGTGCGAACATCAAATATGGGTTGAGTGGAGTCCATATTAAAAAAAGAAGAGCAAGAAAAATAACCTCACTTTTTTATGCCAGTGGGAAATGGGAAAATAAATAAAACATAAACAAAAAAAATTAACACTTAAATACAACCAAACTTAAATACAACCAAAAACAACCTTAAAATAGCTGTATATTATTAATAGAGTTTAAAATTGTGTAATTATTTGCTACTTCAGGGTTTAGTCTAAACATGGTCGAGAAATTCTATTCTATTAAATTGGGAGACAGTTTTATCAAAATAGTTTTGATTTTTGGGCCTTATCAGTTCTTCAAGTAAATCTTCTTTAAAAGTCTGTGTCGGATCAACATAGTTCGGTGTCAACAAAATTCTGATACTTTCTAGATTCTTTCGACGATTCAAAATCACTCATTTCCTTAATGTGTATTTCTAGACTAATCCAACAATTTAAAATACAATTTTTCGAAACGAATATCAGGGACTATACAAAACGACAAAACACAAACAACAATTTCCGAAGATCGGCGTTGACTGGCTACACGAATTCTCTGACACTTTGATTGAAATAAATCCGAAAACAAGTCCACAGAACACAAAGAGGAAAATTGGTCTGTTTTCTGTGAACAAGTCTGACTATCAGATGACGATCAGAAATTTGTGTAAGAACATCAAACTTTTGATTTGAAACCGATCAGAAGTTTCTGTGCGAACGCATTTGACTCTATTGCGCATGTTTATTTGTCGCAAACTTGTTTCTTACTGCTGTGAGAACAAACCTTTTAAGTAATTTAAGGAATTCTTAACGTTTGAATAAATTGATTTTGGTCAGTCGGCGGTAAGCATTTTTTTATACGACTTAGTAGATTATTTTTAATTAAATGTGTTAAAAATAATGTTTATTGTACGTTTGCCTATATCTATAGATTAATTAATTAATTTTAATAATTTGATTTTTTTCACCTTAGATGCTAAAATCGCTATTTTTTGTGTAATCCATTATAATGGGCTCTATGCACAGAGACCTTTTATTATTAATGTTATATTTTGATTTAATTTATGTGGCTTTATTACAGATTTTATATTGTTTGATCTATTTTAAAATTATTTTTGTCAATAAAATTAGGTACTTAATTAACTAAGGTACTTAATAAATAATAGTATGTTTTATTTACGGATATTTAGAAAAATAGCTGATGGGTGATTTTTTTACAGCTTGACACTACATCGGCTTTTAGAGAATCTAGAGGCAAACCCGAATGTCAACCAACCTGATATATATATATTCAACCTCCAGAGGACACAACAGGTGATACGGACGAAGATAGCGATGACTCAGGTTAAGAAGCTTCAGATCCGAATCGTACGGTGCGTCGCCGGGCGGAACATAGGAAATCCCATGTAAATTTTAAGGGGGTCAATTATTGGCTTCCCTGTACATTTTACAGAAAAAATGTAAGATAACTTTTTGAAGAGACCAATCTGGCAAACCCTCGTGGAAAGTTTCAAAAAATTTTAATAAGCGAATCTTAAATTATTCAATTAAATGTAATTGCAAGATTACCAAATTTTCGGTTTAGGTAAAACCAGACACCAGCGACCAGCAAACAATTTTTTATAAGGCTTAGTCAAATCTGACGTACAGCCGAATACAAGCCAAATACCATACCTTCAAAGTAAGACACGTTAACATTACTTTTCTATCTAAACTTTTATTTAATATAACGATGAAGTTAAACCAATAACAATTATTATTATCGATTATTAAAAAAAGAATTTTATCATACTTAGAATTTAATTAAACCAATAGCAGTATCTGAAATATTTTCAATTTATTTTTACATCAAGCCTATCTGGTCCATTTCAACCATTAAACCTATTGTTAGTTATAATTCGAGTCCAAAGACATTGCAATAAATAATTGTAAGTGTTTAACTCAGAAGATCGAAAATAGATCCGAAAAAAGAGAGAACAGAACTCTTAATATTTTACTAAGTGTGGAGAAATAAAATAAAATAAAATACATGCACTTTTTTAAAAATAATAGAGAATTACATAAAAACATCAATTAATCAAATGTTCAAACAACCCCCCATTAACAGCTAAACAATATCCTAACCGATCATAAAATTAATTTCGTTAGTTACTAAGTTGATATTGGGAAATTTTATTACATTCTAACGAAATAGCATTTTGTAACTGGTTTAGATTCTCAAATTTTACACTTTTATAAATGAAACTTTTTAAATGACCCCACAAAAAGAAGTCATTCGGTGAAAAATCAGGTGACCTGGCTGGCCAAAGTATCCGTGCCGTGGACCAATAATATTGCCGTTAAAAGCATTTTCGAAGCACTCTCTAACCATACAGGCATTATGAACTGAGCAACCATCCATTTGGTACCAGATCATTTGATCTTCCTGAACAACTTCTTTCAAGGCGGGTCTAATTTGAAGTCCAAATAGGTTTCAGCCGTTAGGTTATAGTCCATAAAAAAGGGTGCAATGATATGGTGTCAGATAATTCCCACGAATACATTTGTTTTTTGGGGATATTGTGTCCGAGTATGAGCAAAGCGATGTTCATTTTCTTGGCTCCAATACCGGCAATTCTGAACATTTGGTTCATTGTTGAGGGTAAATGTACATTCATCGGTAAAACAAATATCTCTTAAAAAAATCCTATCATTATTTGCTCTTTCCATCATTTCAAAACAAAATACCATTCTTCGCTCTTCATCTCCTTCCTGCAGCTCTTGATATTTTTCGAATTTATACGAATAATATTTGTTTTTTGTAAAAAATAAGTGCACAATACCGTTATATGATGTTTATTTACCTTTTGCCCAAGAACCCTCGTACTAACCATCTTGTTTTCCTCCACACTCAGTAGAATATTAAGATCTCTGAACAATTACAATTATTTATTACGGTACCTTTGGATTCGAACTTATTGACAATAAGATTAATAGTTGAAATGAACGGAATGAGCTTGGTGGGGAAATAAACTGAAAACATTTTAGATACTGTTCCAAAACTGTTTCCCGCATAATGCCACTTAATTATGGCTATTTTTTCGTCAATTGAATAATTCATACTTGTTTTCAAATATCGACTGTCACTGATTTATCGACACTTTTCCTCACGTCAGTGACAATATTCATTTTACTGGTCCCCTTTTGGTTTTACCTGAACCGAAAATTTGCCAATTTTGCAACTACATTTAATTGAATAATTCATGATTCGCTTATTAGGATTTTTTTAAACTTTGCACAAGGGTTTGCCAGATTGGTCCCTTTAAAAAGTTATCTTACATTTTTTCTATAAAATGTACAGGGAAGTCAATAATTGATACGCCGCACCACCCGGTATGTATGAATCGTATATAGAGGTATATCGAACCAACCCTGCGAAGTAAGGTATAAGGAGTCGGAAGATGAAGACGATGACAACATACCACTTTTAATTATAAAAAGTCAGTTAGCAGCTACTTCAGTCAATAGTCCCTCAACTTCAACAACTATTCACAATTTAGTACCAAAGAAACGAAGTAAGTCAAATTGGTCTGTGAACGTTACATGCTATAATTCCAAAATAAATTAAACCTACACACCTAGACCTCCGTTAGAAGATGCTTTTGCTGCCGAGACGCCTTTAGATTTTTTAAAATTATTTTGGGAGGATGATATCATGGATAATATTGTTCTAGAGTCGAATAAATATGCTCAGCAAAAAAATTTTCAGCTAAACTTTACAAAGGATGAATTATATGTAGTATTTGGCGCCATGCTATTATCCGAGTATAGCAAGTGCCCAAATAAACGTATGTATTGGTTAAGTACCGATGATGTTCCAAAAATGATTTATAAGTATTAGACTTAACCGATTTGAAACCATTTTACATAGCCTATATTTCAATAATTACTTTTTAAATTCAAATTCAGATCGGTTGCACAAATTACGACTAATAATTGTACACCAACAACGAGAAATTTAGGAAACACAGAGGGTTGGAAGAAAATATTTCTATTGATGAAAGTATGATACCGTATTAGAGTAAACACTACGCAAAACGATTTATTAAGAACAAACCAATTCGATTTGGCTACAAAAACTGGGCCCTTTGCAGTAGTACAGGATATTGTGTTACATTTGATATATATACAGGCAAATCTAAAAATCATTATAAATTTGGTCTTGGTGGAGATGTTGTTATATCATTTCTAAAAAATGCTAGTATTGAATCCGATTTGGGTTGTAAAATTTACTTTAAAAATTATTTTACTAGCATCATTACTTTATTACTTCACCACCTTTCTGATTTAAAAATATGCGCAATTGATACCGTTCGCGAGAATAGAATGGAGGGTTGCAAATTTTCTGAAAAAAATTTATGGAATAAAAGACCAAGAGGCGCGTTTAAATTTATGGCTAGTGAGTCTGTATTGCTGGTGAAAGGCAAAGATAATAAAGTAGTTTCAGTAGCCTCAAATTTTTGTCAAAATAAAATTGTCAAGACTTCACGCTGGTGCGGAGATTTTAAAACTAAAAAACAACTTGATCAACCGGAGATGATTGCAAATTATAATATTGGAATGGGAGGTGTGGACAAAATGGACAACTTAGTTGCAGTTTATAGAAGTAGGATTAGGCAGCGTAAACGGTGTTGGCCAATATTTGCCTATCTAGTAGGTTTATCGATTTCCAATGCATGGCTGAAGAAAATTTCACCACAAGAATTAAACTCTTCAAATTTATTGTTATTTAGAAAATATGTTGCCCAGTCCTTACTACAAACATATGGGACAGCTCCTATACGGGGACGAGTGTCTTTTCGAACGTCAGATGCTAGGCTTGATAATATAGGACATATCGCTTTGTATGTACAGTAAAACACATAGAAGATGTAAACAGTGTAACAAAAAAGCAAACTTTATTTGTGAAAAATGTAATGTAGGATTACATCCTAAACACTGTTTTAAACTTTATAATTCGAAATAACAATTATTTAAACATTATTTTGTATTTACAATAAGTCGTTAAAATAAAAGTTTTTTTTTTATTGTTTTATTTACAAGTAAGTGCAATGCATACAGTCCATTATAATGGACTGTCATATTGACAGATTGGTTAAAAACATAAATTAAAATATTGTAGTATTGTAACTTTTAGGTACTATTAAATAAGAAAAAGCAAAACATTTATAAAAAAACAAAACAAAGTAACCTCGTGCACTAATGGGTTAAAAGCAATACTTTTAATATACCATAAAATGAAATCTATTTTATATAAGTGATAAAATAACTATATGTTATAATACTTTTCATTTAAACATGAATAACATACTAATAATTAAATTAAAACCAGTTAAAACCAGGCGTAATCACAATAAAACCACAGACATAACGAAATAAATAGGTGCGTAATCTTTAAGATATGGAACATTCCGCGCGCATGTATATTTCATATATAGTTTGGGGAATCGATCGTCTCCTCTCTATATGTATAGAGTTAGTAAGCATCTTGTTTTGATTGGGATAACTGTATTACTCGTAATGATATTTTGCAAAATATTACGCAAAAGTTCAGACATTTCTAAAATATTTTTCTGATGCAGGCTTCACATACATCAGTGTACAAGCCATACAGAATCGTTAGCTCCCGGTAAAAGTTAAAAAATATGAATACTATACTAAAATAAAATGCTTAAACAGACCTCCTTCTTTTGTTAGTAAATCTATCATATAAACCATTTCGTACTTCTAAAAGAGTTTCTGGAGAAATAGGATTAGAACGTTCAACAATTTTCTCTCGCAATTTCTCTAAATTTGGTGGCCTACGAAATTTGTGTGTATCTTAAGAACTATCTCCTTAAGAACACCCCAAAAATAGTCATTTCAGGAGATTTAAGAGGCCACTTGATATCGCCAGTCCCACTAATAGAACGGTTAGGGAGAGTATTTGTTAAAAATTATTTTACCATAACCGCATATAGATTATAGATAGATAGATAGATAGATAGATAATAGATTAATTTCAGGTCTCAATCCAGGAGGATTAGAATGGTAGGAAGAACTTGGTTTTGCAACTTAAGGTATTTTTATACAGGAGTAAAACAAACTGTTGTTTTTTCTCGTAATTTCAAAAGACCCTGTAGGAAAATTAAGGTGGATAATTCTGTTTACATACTGTTCCTTGTAATCTTTGATGTATTCTAAACATTTCGATTTTTGATTCATTCCATTATATCATTTCTGCTGCGAGCTGCAAATTTTTTATTAAAACGCTGATTTGAAGCTTATTTTTAGATAATTAATATCAAGTTTTCGGTTAAAAATTATCGACGTTCGCTAAGAATACAATTAATGTGACATAAAGTTTGACAGTGTCACTATTATAATTTGTTGTGTGTCAATATGGTATTAACTCCAGCAGACGTGGGTAGAATTGTTGCGTTAATAGAGGATGGCCGTAGCAAAAGTTCCCGTACCAATGTCGCCCGTACTTCGAGATTTCCGCGGTCTACAGTTCGAGATGCCTGGAACAGGTATTTACAGACGGGAATTTTTACTAGACGACAAGGCTCTGGCAGAAGGAGAATGACCACTGCAGCTGATGACCATTTTGTCACCATTAGTTCTTTAAGAGATCGAAGATCTACTGCTGTGTGTCTAAAAAATGACTTGCGAATACTTCATGGAGTAAGTGTAAATGAAAGAACGATACGTAGAAGATTAGCAGAAGCTGGACTTTATTCACGAAGGCCAGCAAGATGTCCACAATTACTTCCTCGGCATCGACAACACCGACTGAGGTTTGCAAGATCACATTTTGAGTGGACTCTAGAACAGTGGGCAAACGTACTATTCACAGATGAATCCAGGGTTTGTTTAAGGACGCCGGATGGTCGTGAGCGGGTATACGGTGTATATACACCCTTACATTGAGGAAATCCTTCAAGAAGTTGTTGTCCCATTTGCTCCATTCATTGGGAACCAATTTACATTAATGCATGATAACGCTAGAGACCTCACGTTGCACATATAGTGAGCGAATATCTGGATGAAGTTGGACTCCCAAGATTGGAATGGCCCGCATGTAGCCCGGATCTCAACCCAATAGAACATATTTGGGATCAACTTAAAAGGGCCGTTCGTCGTCGTCCTGTACAACCACAAACCTTGCAAGACTTACGACTAGCGCTGATCGAAGAATATGAGGCTATTCCTCAAGAAAGAATAAGGAACTTTATTCATTCGATGCCGCGAAGACTGCAAGCTCTTATTGCTGCGAGAGGAGGAAATACACGCTATTAAAATTGTTTTTTTTTTAATTAACTTTATGATATACCTAGTGTTTGTTTCTCCTAATAAAAATACGCTTCAAATCAGTATGGAATAATGGAATGAATCAAAAATCGAAATGTTTAGAAAGTTACAAGGAACAGTATGTAAACAGAATTATCCACCTTAAATTTCCTATAGGGTCTTTTGAAATAATGAGAAAAAACAATAGTTTGTTTTATTCCTGTATAAATTAGCCTAATCCAAAAATACTACTTTACAAAATGATTTAAAAAAATCACAACAAATGTATCTAAAAACCGATGACAAAATCGTAAGAATCTGATAAAAAATTAAAAATTTATAAAACATTAAACTTGGCCAATATTTCAGGGTGACGGAATTTTGTGCCGGCGAGTGTATATCGAACACAAAAATAAAATAAAAAAAACTAAATTAGGTATGCGCATTTTATGGATTTAAAACTGAAACTAATTTGAATGCATAGCCTACTTCTAATGGCAGGTTAAAAGACATTGAATTCTGAATGAATTGATATAATATTTATATGACATAATTTTTTGGCTTTATTTTATTTGTTGGTAGCTCTAATAAAAGTTACACCACAACATTTGTGAAAACATCAATTTCTCAAAAGGTATTTTTTGATTATGGTGCTATTTATTTAAAATAATTTAATACTAATAAGAATAAATAATATAAACTTAATTAACCATAAAACTATTTGTCTGTAAGACTATTATGAAATATATGCATTCCTATGGTTTTTACTTATCAGTGTGACCTCTGGGGTTCCACAGGGTGGTCATTGTTCTCCCCTGTTGTTCAATATTTTCATTAATGATATTTTGGTTTGCTTTGAAAATAGTAATTTTTTGTTATTTGCCAACGATTTAAAGTTTTATAGGGTGATCAGTTTAGAACAAAACATGGTTCTCTTGCAAGATGATCTTAATAGATTGTGTGAATGGTGCGTTGGTAGTAGTTTGGCTTTGAATGTAGGTAAATGCAGTTACATTAGTGTCTACAAAAGAAACAAATATGTAATTTCCTCCTATACTATTGATAATGTTAATCTTAGGTACACTGAAGTAGTAAAGGACCTTGGTATATTTTTTGATAAACAATTGAATTTTAATACCCATGTGAATACTATTCTAACTAAAGCATCTAAGGTCCTTGGTTTTGCCCTGCGCAATTGTAAAGACCTGTCAGTTAAAACTTGCGAAAGCTTGTAAGGTACTTGAGGGGAATAAGGCCTAGCTAAGAAAAAAATTGAATAAAGTGAAAGACTGTAATGTTAATATTTAGTTTAATACACCAAAGTGCTTATAAGGTTATATTAATTTTAACAAACTTATTTGAAACAAAATAATCTCTAAAGAAACTAGAAAACAAAAAATAAATATTTGGAAAAATAACGCAAATCGGCCTTATTATCCGAAGGAGGTTTAACAAAGCCTATACATAAAAATGGCACAACTCGTTAATTGGGCGAAGTTTAGCAGTCATCGGGACACTCAAAATCATCCATGTCATTGACTGTTAAGCCAACACATTCCTCATGGTACCATTTAAGACATTTGCTGCACTGCCTCATATCGGCCTGCCTGTCTTCCTCACATCCATGGCAATACCATTCGGTTCTTAACTTTTCCCTGGAGCTTTCAATATCTTTATTCAATTTGGCACGACTTTTGTTCTCCTCGGTACAAAGATCTCTAGTGACTGGAGTTCCTTTGTAGTTTAGAGCTTTTTTCCGATTTTTTTTAAGTTTTTCATTAGTTTTTACTGGTGTGGGCAAAAGCTCATTAAAAGAAGTGTCTTTTGTTGTTCGTCTCTTTAATTCAGCAAGAGGGATATGGTCATTAGTCGAATCCGAGGCAGAAGAGTAAACATTGGAATAGGAAAATTTGCCAGACTTGTTGGATGCCATTCCAGACGGACCAGGTTGAGGAGATTCAGGTGGACGCCTATTTTCTTTGTTGGTATCATCCGGTGCCGGTACGTCTGAGAGAATTGAAGGAGCAAATGCTGTTTCTGGAATTACCTCGGGATTTAATGGAAACAGACCAGTAGCCTTAAAACCGTTTATAATGTTACTATGTGTCATGCATTTAGACCAAACATTTGAAAGTATGATGTTAAAACGTGATTTGGTCAGCTTTTTATTAGGATTCTGATCCAAGAATAATAATACCTCATTATCCCAATGATGCTCAAATGAACGATATACAGATCTGTCGAGGGGTTGAAGCTCATGTGTTGTATTCGATGGCAAACGGTAGAGATGATATAGAGATCTATATCAAGTGAGTATCCAACATCAACAATTGACAAATCAAGATGACAAACTGCACCATCAAAAACTAAAAGGCACCTTCCTGTACTTTGGTATCGGGCTAAGTGCTTGAGGAATTCTTTAAAAAGTTCGTTAGTCATGTAGCCTTTACTTGATTTTTCCATTAGAGTTCCTGGTGGCAAATTATCATGTAATTCTGGCTTTAGCCTCTTTCCTTTAAAAATAATCATAGGAGGTATTGCTATTCCAAGGGCATTGACACATCCTGCAATTGTCACACTCTCTGCATGTTCTGACGATTGAAAGTGAACACGTTTTACCCCTTTCTTAGCTAAAACGGTTGGCTGGTGGTGAATAGTCAAGCGGCATCCTTTTTCATCCATATTATAAAGTCTTTCAGGGTGATTAATTATATCAAGATCATCATACATTTTCCCTATTTTTGAAAAATGATCATCAACTATAAATTTATTAAGTTTTTGAGTCCTAGCTGGATTCATAAACTGTGCTTTTCTTTTAGAAATTACAGGATTTCTCTTCATAAAAGCTTTTAGCCAGTCTTTACCAGCAAGTTTTGAAGTTGTATTAAATTGATGAGCAATTTTATTATCTTCCCAGAATCTGAATACCAATCGACGAAGGATCCGTGGAGTCACAGGTAGACCTATTTCACTAAATCTTATTATTCTTTTAACGAGATCAGCTTCTTGTTCTTCTTTTAAAATAGATTTACGACTATTAGGATTCCATTCTGAACATGATTTCTAATGGTTCTTCTGGGAATATTAAACCTTGCCGCAGCCCCATATGTACTCAGAGTACCGCGTCGAACAGATCGAACTGCTGATATTAGATCCTCCTCGCACCAAGGTGCCCTTTTAGGAGGCATGATGTTAAAAATCACTGAAAATAAAACGAGAATATTGTCATGAGGATAATATGAATAGGATAATATACAGGGTGAGTTTTTTAAAGTGTTACAATGCGATATGTCATAAACGGCTGGAAATTTTTTTTTTGACATTTTGGTGACATTTCAAGTATACCGGGGGGCACTTTTTGTGATATTTTTGACATTTGTCCCTTCACCCCCCTAAGAGGGGGGGAGGGTCACTTCCTTATTTTAAATGGAATGACGTGTTTTTTATTCTTATATACGAATATACATAAAATATGAAGTCTGTTTACAAAAAATTTTTAAAATTGCTGGTTACGGAATTATGATTAAAAATGTTTTGATTAAATTTAAAAATAATTCGAATATTTTACCATAATAACAGCCGGTTGCCATGGAAATCCTACTGTTTATTTTACTAGTATGGATGGAAATGAAAATCCTAGTAACAGTCGTATGACTGGTAGTCTAAAAAGTAAACGACGAAATCGGATTAAAACGCAAACAGATGAAAATAAGGCAGTTGCTGTATTAGGAGCAGTAGCTATTGATCCTCAAATCAGTACCAGGCGGCTTGCTTTAGATGCTGAATTAGTCAATCATCAATTATAACAATTCTGCACCGGTACAAGTTTCATACTTACCACATTACACTTCATCAAGAGCTTTACGGACATGATTTTGAGAATCGCATTAATTTTTGCACTTGGATTTCAACAAAAATGCGTAAAAATAACCATTTTTTGAGAAATGTTATTTTTTCTGATGAGGCTTCTTTTAATAATTGCGGGCAGGTAAGATTTAACTTATTGAAATTAGAACATATTCAAGTTTTGGTTGTTTGTTTTTCTAAAAGGTAAACAGGCACAACATGCATTACTGGGCAGCAAATAATCCTCACTGGATGAGAACTATACCAAATCAACATCCCTGATCTGTGAACGTATGGTGTGGTATTTTCGAGGATAGAGTTATTGGTCCGCATTTTTTTCCAAGGTCATTTAAATGGACAGGTCTACACAGATTTTTTAAGAAATCAGTTACCTCGTCTACTAAACCAAAATTTAAATCCTAACGTATGGTTTCAGCAGGACGGAGCTCCACCCCATTATGCCATACAGGCCCGTACTTATTTAAATGAGATTTTTGAAAACAGGTGGATTGGTCGAGGTGGTCCTGTCAACTGGCCTGCTCGTTTGCCAGATTTGACCCCCCTTGACTTTTTTTATGGGGATTTACAAAAGACAAAGTAATGGCTAGTGCACCTACAACTCCAGAGGACATGAAGAACAGGATTCGTTTTGCTTGTTCATTAGTGACACCAGCAATGTTACAGCGGGTACGAAACTCATGTCAAGAAAGGATAAGAAAGTGTTTGGAAATCGAAGGCGGTCACTTCGAACAGCTCCTTAGGCATAATACACGATAGACGATAAATAGTTAAAAAGTAGGAAATAATTTGTTTTTATTGTAGTAGAATATTCGAATTATTTTTAAATTTAATCAAAACATTTTTTATCATAATTCCGTAACCAGCAGAGCAATTTTAAAAATTTTTTGTAAACAGACTTCATATTTTATGTAGATTCGTATTTAAGAATAAAAAACACGTCATTCCATTTAAAATAAGGAAGTGACCCTCCCCCCCTCTTAGGGGGGTGAAGGGGCAAATGTCAAAAATATCACAAAAAGTGCCCCCCCGGTATACTTGAAATGTCACCAAAATATCAAAAAAAAATTTGTAGCCGTTTTTGACATATCGCATTGTAACACTTTAAAAAACTCACCCTGTATATATAATTTGTCATGAGGATAATAAGGCCTACATGGAGGGTAATAAGGCCTATAGTTTATTTTTATAGGCCTTAGTACCCATATATGACGAAATATTATGTAAATTTATTTAAATTATGTCGGCTAAATTTAATCTAATAAACTATTGAAATCACAAAATATAAAGTCTAACCAAAATATCTGCAGTTATAAATTAAAAATACAATTATAAATACTAAAAATACTTACGTTTTTGTTCGTTGTATCCTTATAATATCACAAGCGGCGACCCGTCGACACAAGTTGTTGGAACTTACTGACGCCCGAAAGCGAGGAACGCGGGTAGTCCGTTCGAATGTCGTTTGTAAATGGACCAATAGGAGACGCGGACCCAACGGAATCGATTTGCGATTAATTTAAAGCGGTTTTTTTGAATATAGGCCTTATTACCCGACAGGCGTTATTACCTGCAGGTACCTTACATATCACTTGTTGTCTCTTGGTTGGAGTATGGATCAATAATTTGGTCTCCTCTGTACATGAATAATTGTATGGCACTGGAGAAAGTTCAAAATAAATTTTTACGATTCTGCCTTTATAAACTTCACATTCCAGTTCCATTGTTATGATGAAGCAATGAAATTGCTGAATATGCGAAGTTTACTTAAAATTTTGAATGGCCTTGTGATTTGTCCCGAACTACTTAATCAAATTTCATTTAATATTCCACACCGTAATCTGATAATCGATTGTTTTCTTTGCCTCATCATCGTACCAACTATGCTATGCACTCGCCTGTCGAAAGAACCTTGAGGCTAGTAAACTCTACTGGAATTGAAATTTTGGAAATTTTCTTATTGCATTTTAGGAGTCTTATTAAGAGTTTAAAGGATTTTGTTTTTGAAATAATTTTGCTCCATGATTAATAATTTGAAGTACATTTGATCATTGTTATTGATAATAATATATTTTGTTTTTTCTTAGCTAATTTTGCATTGTTAATTGTTTAGATTTTAAGAGATTATTATTACTACTTGTAAAACGGTTTAATTATCCTTGATTTTAAGATTAAGTCTGATAATTATTGTTAATTAGTAATTAGTGAATAGATAGTCTAGCTTTTATTTCTTTTTTAGAAATATTTCTATTTTTTGTAATAGGGTTGATCCCGTGTATTGATTAAATAAATAAATAAATTGGCCTTGGGCTATTACAACTAAATGCATATCCTTCCTACGTATCCTATAGTGCTGTGTTGGGCCTTATTTAATTCTAAGAGCAGCTCGTTCATCACCATGCTTCACAACAACAGAAGGGGAGATAAGATCCCTTCCTGAAGGCAGTCACGTGTTACGTAGGCTTTGATTGCATTATCCTTAACCAGGTCTTTTCAGTTTCATAACGAATGAACTAAATAACTGGTAATGAACATCTATTGTTTAATTATTTGCCCATTTTATAAAACAGTTAAAAGTTTAAGGGGGATCCTAAGAAATTTCTGGTTGGGTTGAACTGACTGACATTAACTGAATACATTTAGAATGGTTTTTGACTTAATTAATTAATTAAAAATATAAACGGATATTCACAAAAAGAAATTTTTAAAGTTTTCACAGGTATTATCGGCACAACGCCCATCAAACTAGATTATCCTTAATTGTTATTAAAGTAAATTACCGTATTTGAGTAATTTAAACTGTTTTTGATATATTGATAAAAAAAGAATATTTTGACAGAAAAAATAATTTTTTTGATCAACAAAAAAAGAACGTAACAAAAAACTAAATATTAACTATTTGAAAATTATATTTTATACAAAATTTTTCAATCATCATCTTTCCCTCAATTGTTTTTAGAAAATGATTTTTTTCTAGGTTCTTTATAATATAGAGATATTATTGGGTCAAAAACCCTTGTTTTCCTTAAGATTTAATAAATTCTTTAATTTTATGTTGTATCTGCGCTTAAAAGCTATTCGGAATCTCTATAATTAATTATCTACATTTGAAACAAAAAATATGGATATTAAAATCATTCTAATATATAATACATTAAGTTTCTATTTAGTAATTTTATATTCACTGTAACTGTCATTCTAGAAAAAGCAGCATTTTTAATAGATAGGATATCCTACAGATTATTTGATTTCAGTTATAATAACACATCGGTAAGTAAACATCGGTTGTTAATGAACCCTAAATTAAAACAATACACCCAATTTTTTCTTGGTAAAAGATTAAGGCAGCTGAGAAAAAAAGGCCTAAAATCAATTTGTATGTTGATTCAAAAGAATTTCCTAGATAATAGGGTGGCCACAATGGAGGGTGCGGTAATAATCTTATCATTAAATCTCGGAATCGGTGAAAGGTATCAACTGATAGAGATTAAAACATTTGTCAAACAGTTTAAATAGGCTAAAATATCTCTGTTAGGTAAGTATATTATGATGGGGTATTTATTCGTTTTTTTATTAAGAGCTCGTTTTATTATAGATTGTGGGTCTATATGGCAGTAAGAGAGGGGTGTTATTATTCCTGTCTCTCGAAAAAAATTATCATGTTAATATTAACAGCAGACAAAAATTGTACAATTGTTGTCTGCAGTCAACAGCTGTCAATATTAGTCGCAAAATTAAAGAATGCATGCATGGAAAATGCACAAAGTTTATTTTTAAAAATGCTAAACAGATATATTATTTATTTAAATCTCGAAACGGGGCTTCATTATGTTGATAAAACTATAATTGAATTTGCATAATTGGGGCTAATGGAAGCAATGCTTTGAACCACCTATGTGCAAAATGTAAATTTGTTACCAGTCTAACAGTGGTTATATATTTAGGTTATAATTTCCTTTCTTTCTTCCTGCGGTATTTGTTGACAATATCATAAAAATACCTCTAAACACAGAATTAGTTCAGTTGCAGATAGTCGATTATATTATTAATGTTATTGTCTTAAAGTACTAATTGTAATACAGAAACTTGGAGGGTTGTTCCGGTTGATTTGTTTAAGGTACATGGTTATGACGTTTTTATAATAATGGGGTTTTAAACCAAAATGATGTGGTGGTGGTTCTTGTGAAAAATAAATCGAACCCTAAAGTAAAAGAAGAAAGGATTGCTCGTATCAGGGTACTATTTCATATTGGCATTGAATGATGGTTGATGATTATTGAATGATAGGTTCATTCAATGCCATATATAGACCTCTAGAGCAAAACCTCGGGAGTTTTATGGAGGAATTACCCAATTTTCTTCAAATATTTTAACCGGCTCAAACGGGTATGATAATAGGTAATATAAATATAGAAATCATGAAACAAGAAAGACGCAGCAAGATTATTAATAAACACTTGAATGTACTTCATCAATGCGGACTAATGTCGCTTATCAATGACTATACCCGAAAAAGAAACAATCAAAGAAGCTGCCTAGATCATATACTTCTGGATAGTGCTCAAAGTTGTTCAACATATACAGGGCGTTCCGTTGATCATGTTACAAACTTCTAGGGCAGATAGAAAACGTCAAAAGAAAAACAAAAGTTTATATAAACATGGGTCCGGAAAAGCTTCCTCAGGGAGCTAGAGCTCTTTGAAAATAGCCTTTAAAAACTAGTTTTTTTAATAGCTCCGGAACTACTTTAGCTACCGCAACCAATTTTGGGAGGTAAATTATTGTTAGTACGTTTATTCTTTTGAACCTACTAAATAAAAAAAAATTTACCAGGGGCTTCAGAATCAGGGGGGTATTTGGTAAATTTGGGCCCATTTCTTTAAGACTTTAATTTCTGTCCGTTTGGGCATTAGATTATGATGTTCCTATGCTTTTTACATAAAAAGGGTGCTCTTAGTAAAAGTCGGTAAATATCACCGTTTTTGTGGAAATTGACTAAAACCAAACTAAGATACAGCACCTGAATTAATTATTTTAATAATAATAATAATGCTAATTCATTGCCACTATCAGTATTTTTTAAATTTGTCACTGTCAGTATTTTTTACATGATATTAATTCCCTTTTTATTACGGTTAAGCAATGGAAGATTACACTTTTGCTGAATACGCCGATATGCTTTTAATTTATGGGGAAGTTCGATGTAATGGTAGATGTGCTTCTCGACTATATGAAGAGCGGTCTCCCTAAAGGCGAATCCCAGCTCACACACTTTTTGAAAGGGTCAATCAACGGCTCAGGGAGACTGGCTCCGTTAAAATAAAACGCCAAGATAATGGCGCGCAAAGGAACATCCGAATCCCGGATTTTGAGGAAGAAGTGCTTCAGCGATTTGAAGATAACCCATCAGTAAGTACTCGAGCAGTAGCTGATGCGATGCATGAAAATCACGTTAGGGTATGGAACGTTGTTAATGAACAGCTTCTTCGGCCCTACCACCTGCAAAAGGTGCATTCATTAGGACCCAATGATTTTATGCCCCGTGTGAATTTTTGCCAGTGGTTTCTTGACCAGTGTACAGAAGAACCTCAATTTCCAAAATATGTCCTTTTTACTAACTAGGCTTTATTTACAAAAGAAGGCATTTTTAATTCTAAGAATATACATGTGTGGAGTGAGGAAAACCCTTATGGTATTCGTTTTAGGAGCTATCAACAGAAGTTTTCGGTCTTGTCTTCGGATTAGTCCAATTATGTTGCCTCCTCGTTTAACGGGAAATATTTATTTAAATTTTTTAAGAAATGTACTGCCAGAACTATTAGATTATTTGCCCCTAAATATACGACAGAACTTATGGCTACAACACGATGGAGTGCCAGCTCATTTTTCACTTATTGTCCGCGAGTTTATAAATGAAAATTTTGGAAGGTGCTGGATTGGCCGCGGAGGCCCTGTCACCTGGCCAGCGCGCTCACCAGATTTGACACCCTTAGATTTCTTTTCTTTTGGGGCATATGAAAAGTCTCGTATATGAAACTCCAGTCGATCCACGATCCAAACCACGCCTGATATTTTTAACCACGTCAACCTTAATATGGTGCGTAGATACAATAAATGTATCGATCATGGCGGCCGGCATTTTGAGCAATTAATATTTTAAGTTTATTTTTGTAATACCAATCTTTAATAAAATTTGTTTACGTTTTTAAATTGTTAATTTGTTGGTTTTTTATTACACTTAAAATCATTTAAACATTTTATGCCTCAAGGTAATTAGAGTGAATTTAATAAAGTGGCTACCCTAACTTTTTTTAAACATTTATTTTTTATTTACGCCAGATTATTTTTTTATTGTTTATTAATAATAATAGGTAATTCATTTTTGTATCTCATAACTTGCTTTTCGTCAATTTTCATAAAAACGGTGATATTTACCATTTAGCGACTTTTACTAAGAGCACCTTTTTTATGTAAAAAGCATAATAACATCATAATCTAATGCCCAAACGGGCAGAAATTAAAGTCTTAAAGACATGGGCCTAAATTTACCAAATACCCCCCTGATTCTGAAGCCCCTGGTAAATATTTTTTTTATTTAGTAGGTTCAAAAGAATAAACGTACTAACAATAATTTACCTCCCAAAATTGGTTGCGGTAGCTAAAGTAGTTCCGAAGCTATTAAAAAAAAAACTAGTTTTTAAAGGTTATTTTCAAAGAGCTCTAGCTCTCTGAGGAAGCTTTTCCGGACCCATGTTTATATAAACTTTTATTTTTCTTTTGACGTTTTCTATCTGCCCTAGAAGTTTGTAACATGATCAACGGAACACCCTGTATAATAAAAACCCAAATAACGGACCACTATGCAGTAGGCTTTTTCTCTCCTGTCAATATCTCTCAAAAACAAAATGAGGAACAAACAAATTATAACAAAGTTGATTTTGAACGTCTCAAAGGGTTTTCGTGAAAAGAACCTTGAACAAATGTCCTTCAAATTGCAGATGCAACTCAATGTAAGAACGAATTTATGTCAACTTTAAAATAGCGCATCCAAAAATCCCTTTTACTCAGAGCGACAAAAAGAAACGTACTCCCTGGATCATTGATGAAATCATTAACTGCAGTCATATAGGAGATACGCTATTCGTAGTCCCGGATCTTCTTAAGGCCTTAAATATTAATTTGGGTTTCGAGACAATCGAATGATGCATTAGGACTAGTGACAATAAATATTTAATGACTTCGACAATTCTACTCTATCTGTGGGAATATTTTTAGATCTAAAGAAAGCAGTTGACACAGTCGACCACACTCTCCTATTAAAAAAAATTTAATCATTGGATTTTAGGGGGGTGACATTTAAACTGCCAAAAAGCTACCTTACAGGTCGAACACAAAGAGTAATTTTTATAAAAGGTAAAAACACGAAATCTACAGCATCACAAATATATTTAATAAAATTACGAAGGTTACATGTTTCGCTTGACTAGAGCATCATCAGACCTGAACAATAATTAAAATTATGTAACCCGAAAAAAGGAAAATTCAACAAAAACTTACCATAACATACACAAAACACCTGCCATATAAGTAAACAAAGCTTACAATAAAGTGGCACTATCTGTGTACAAAAAACTCAACTAAACAATCAAATCACCTTATACATTTTAGAAATCTAACCATCATTTAAGAGTCTAGAACTACTTAAGGTTATTAAAAAGTAGCCATCAAAATCAAACCTTTCATTAACACAGGACAGATCTGGGCTTTTAAAAGCTTTACTAATTTCCATTGTTTCCAACAAGTCTAGTTTTTTACTTTTGTTGCATTGATGAAGTATTTTTATATTTTGGCTGTCAGGAAAATTATGTTTGGAGTCGAGGAGGTCATTAGCAAAAACCGATCTGGTCATTGTGATTTCGGTATTTTTAAATTTATTATATTGGGCCTTGTGTTCACTAATCCTAGTAGAAATCTTCCTACCAGACTGGCCGACGTACACTGCAGGGCACTCTTTACACCTAATCTCAAAAACTCCCAAAGAAGATAGCGAGGGTAGTTTATCTTTAGGTTTAATTAAATGTCTTTTTAATGTATTATTGGTTTTAAAAGCTGGGGTTATGCCAAAGGGAGAAAAAACGCGGGATAGTTTGGACGAAATTGGTCCAAAATAAGTAAACGACCTAAAAGTTTTGATATAGTTTGTTTGTTGTCTGATAAAATTAAATGATAATTTATACTTGTTCACATACTGAAAATACATTTTATATATAGGTTTAAGAGGGAAGAAGTTACTGACTGCTAGTTGTTTAATGGTAAGGAATTCTTTTTTAAAAGCTTCACGAGAAAGTGGGATGTTAAAAAGTCTGTAAAATAAAGAATGGAAAGCAGCAAATTTATGTGAGGACGGTGATGTTGAATTATATTGTATAATATTATCTGTTGTTGCTTCTTTACGAAATATTTCAAAGGATATCTTATTTCTTTCCCTCTTAAGTAATAAATCTAAGAATGGTAAGGTGTTGTTCCCGTTCGACTGTGAACTCAATTTTAGAGTAAAGAGAGTTGGATATTATGGAAATTTGTAAGCTCTACCTCATTTCCATTCCAAATCAAACATATATCATCCACATACCGTTTATAAAAGATGATGTTATTTTTAAAATTACTGCTCATTATTTTTGTTTCTAGGTTACTAAGAAATACTTCACTAAGAAATGGCGATAAACAAGAGCCCATTGCTAGTCCCTCTTGTTGTTTGAAAAAACGGTTGTTAAATTGGAAAAAAATTTTGATCTAACACAAGAAAGGAGCAAAAGTAGATTTTCCACCAAGAGTGAATCAAGTTTCCCCCTGTGAAGATCTTTGACTAAGACCAGACAATCAGCGGGTGGAATGCTTGGAAATAAGTTTTTCACGTCTAGCGATATAAGCTGGGCTGTATCTGGAACGTGAACATTCTGAATGCTTTTGGCAAAATTCACTGAATTTGTTACAGAATATGGCGCTTTGAAGTTTCAGACATTTCTAAGAACGTTGCTAAGCCAAGATGATAACTGGTAACAAGGGGAGTCAACAAAGAAAACCACAGTCTAATTGGCATGCTAGTTTTATGGACTTTTGGCAACCCATATAATAGAAATATAATATATATAATATAATAAAACACCTTTAGGGTTCATGGGATATAGTTTTTGTTTTGTGGAATTAAAATATTCTAAGGTTACCAAGGTCATGTCTAAGACTTTTTTTAATTTATTAAAGAATGGACCTGTCGGATCTCTGTCGACCTTTTCAAAGTCTTCTCTGTTTAGAAAATCCATTACTTTATTTATGTAATCGTCTCTTTTTAAGGCAAGTGAGCATGATCCCTCATCCACTTTTGTGAAAACTATATCGTTGTCCCTCATTTTCTTTTTTATAGATATTAATATTTTGTTGTTGCTTTGATTTATTCTCTGTTTATTGTTAAGGAAACAATTTTGATTTAAAAAGGAAATTATTCTTGCTCTCAAAATGTTCTTATTTGATATATTCGTTGACTGTAGAGCATTTTCAGCCTCTACAGCCAATGTTTCCCTAACACATCGGTCGGTTCTAGTAGGAAGATTAAACTTTAAATTGTTGTTAAAAAATTTTAATTCGACTTCAGAAAAAGAAACACCACTAAGGTTCATAAATCTATCGTGAAAAACATGACTAAAATTACTTTTGCGATATTCGTGGAAATCCTCAAAGAGTAATTGTTGGAAGACACACGAGTTCTGAAAGCCTAGTAGAATGCGGGGTTTCACAAGGAACAGTGTTATGCCCCATTTTATTTTTAATTTATATAAGCGATTTCTTGGATATAGCCCCGAATTCTGTATTGGTGGCATTTGCCGACATTTGATGACATATAGGTGTTTGTAAAAAAAAGTTCTTGGAAAGAGGTGAAAAATAAATTTGAGGATACTTGGAGATTAATAAAAAAATGGTTAGATCTTAAGCCTAAACTGTGACAAAACAAAATGTCTTCCGTTATTTAGTGATATAAGATCACGGCCAACTTTTGAAAACCTATTAATTCATAATTGCAAAGAAAGACACGATTGGAACTGCTCTTTAAAGACTAAAGTTGTTGAAACTGTTAAATATTAAGGCATAAGTTCAAACAACAAACTGAACAACTAGCTATTAAACATAGAAAATGTTTTTTTTTTTAAGTTGAAACCTATATTAAACCTAGACGGTCTGGAAGTACTGCAAAATCGATGTATTAAGATAATTTTGAACAAGGAGTCACTCTATCGAACAGATCAGTTGTATCAACATTTTCCAGTAATAAGGTTGCGCCAATTATATGCTTATAGAATACTACTATACATAAGTAAATACCCCAAAATCATCAATGAAATAAATTCAAATCAGTACAAAACTGGAGAAATATTACTAAGAGTCGCTGAAATACCAAAAAAAGAGAGAGTTTCACAAAAATTTATAACATACATGGCTTCAAAATTTTTTTTATACCTTATCATACGAAATAAGGACAATTACTAATCAAAACTCAAAATTTAAACAACTTTATCAAACCCATATAAAATCACTTGATTTTAGTTATCCTAAAAGATCTTTTAGCTGCTTTCCATAAAAATTTACTAGTTAATTCTGCTAAAGAAAAAAAAAGAACACATTCTTATATCAGATAATGTTTATTATTTTTATATAAGAGTAAAATTATTTATTATAAATTTTTGTTTGTTCAATTATTTTAGTATTTTAAATAATATTTTTCATTCAAAAGTATTTTAACAATCATTTTTATTTAAACTATTTTAATTTACAGTTGAAAGAGCTACGCCTTGGCAGTTGGGCTGCCTTAGTAGTGATTTTTTTGTTTGTTAATATTCTCTAGCATTATTATTATAAGGAGTTTATAAAACTTTACATTTTCCTCATATGTAAAAAAGTGACGATGCCTATAATTAAGGATCTTTTTCAAAAAGAACAAATTTACTCTGAACTTTCTGAAAGTCATCTATAAGTTCATGATACATTGAATTCCAGGCAACTGATAAATATTTGGGTATCTTCCTAACCATAGTGTTGTAGAGCAGAATAAACGACGATGAATTATTAAATGAATTATAATGATGTTCCTATTAAGAACCCAACCATTTTTATTGCATTTTTATTGTAGGTATAATAATATTCATATGGACGTCAAAATACAACCCGGAATCCAAATGCTACTCTCTACAGAGCCAACACTCTTTAATAATTTATTGTTAAGGTATAACGTAACTGGAATGTGTCGAGAAAACATTATATATTCGTACTTACCAACATTAATAAAAAGTCTATGACTTTGGCAGAAGTTAGCAAAGTTATTTATTCAGCATTGTAGATTAACAATATCAGAGAGGGCGTGAACAATGGTATATATTCTTAGATTGTCAGCGGACAGCAAGTAGTTTAGATTAGTGTTAATGAAACATTCGTCAATCCCATACAAGACAATAAAAAAAAGAGAAGAGGATCTAGATGCCATCCCTGAGAGACGCCGGATGTAATAGTAACATATACAGTGTGGTGACTTTAACTGGAATAAATTCAGTTAAAACTAATAAAAATTTATCTCGCAAAATTCCTGAGACCCGTCGATTTTTGTTTATTTTTTTTCACATTTCAAGATAGTTTTTGTATTTTTTCACCTACAGGGGGGGTCCAAATTAACCCCATTTTTTTTTTCAAATGGAAAGCCACTTTTTTTAAACCCTCATTGAAAAGAGCCCTTTTTCTTGATTAAATTGCCCTATTTACTTTTGTGATTATCTAAAGGAGAAATACGAAAAAAAAACATTAAATTATTAAAAGTTGCGTTTAATGTATAAGATGCTCAAAATGAGCACCATTTACTTGTTGGCAAAGCCCAAGACGATAATAAAATTCGTTTCTGACATTTTCTAACACTTCTGGAGATATTTGTCGGATTTCTTGCCTAATACGTTCTTTGAGTTCGACTAGGTTTCCTGGTTTGCTCATATAAATTTGACTTTTCAAATGTCCCCACAGAAAAAAATTAAGTGGGGTGAGATCGGGAGAACGTGCCGGCCACTCGATTGCAGCTTTTCTACCAATCTATCTGTTTGGAAAATTGTCATCTAAATACTGGCGTACATTACGGGCATAATGTGGGAGAGCACCATCTTGTTGCATCCAGATTCTTTCATCATACAAATCTGGATCGAACTGACTCGGATATAAGGCACGTAAGACTGGAACTAGTTCATGTTCAAGAAATTCTAGATATCTGTCAATTATGCCAGACCAAACATTAGTTTTCTGGGGATATTGTGTATTAGTTACCCTTACCCAGTGTGGGTTCTCGTCAGACCAGTAGCGACAGTTCTGCTTAATAACATGGCCATTTAGGGTGAATGTAGCCTCATCAGAAAAAAGGATCCACTCCGAAGATATGCGATTTTCGTCAATGGCGTTCATCATTAATTCACAGAACTGAACTCGATCTGGATCGTCTTCCAATAACTCTTGAATGGGTTGCATTTTATAAGGTCGTTTGTTTGCACTTTTTAAAATTTTTAGCACAGATTTATGATGAATAGAGTTTTCGCGAGCTACTCTTCTGGCTGCAGTTACCGGATTTTCTTCCATCCCTAACAATATATTTAATTGGGTGTTTTCATCGATTTTAGAAGACCTTTGTCTTGAAACATCCCTCACGTGCCCAACTTCTCGAAATCTGCTTTGATTTTACTAACCGTACCTTGGTTAATAGGTGGCAAATCTGGATATTTCTGCCTCAATAAGTGGACAACCTCTAGCTGAGTACGACTTCTGTCCCCATAACCAATCATCATTAAGATTTCAATCTTGTGGGATTCGGATAAATAAGGCATTTTTTCAATATAACTTAACTTACTTAACAACTGGTTGAAATTCACTTTAACAGTGACACTACAACAATGTAAGCAAATGTCTCGATACCAATAAAATAAACAAACACGCCAAAAAAATTTACCAATACAAAATATTTCCAGACTTTTAATAATTTAATAGTTTTTATTTTTTTTTTTTGTATTTCTCCTTTAGATAATCACAAAAGTAAATAGGGCATTTTAATCAGGAAAAAGGGCTCTTTTAAATGAGAGTTTAAAAAAACTGGCTTTCTATTTGAAAAAAAAAAGTTTGGGTTAATTTGAATCTCCCCTGTAGGTGAAAAAATACAAAAACTATCTTGAAATGTGAAAAAAAATAAACAAAAATCGACGGGTCTCAGGAATTTTGCAAGATAAAATTTGATTAGTTTTAACTGAATTTATTCCAGTTAAAGTCACCACACTGTATATTAATTAAGATTTTACTCCATTAAATACAACACATTGTTTTCTATTCTTTCCATAGTTCCATAGTAAACTAGGATGATGAACTTTATCCAACATTAAAAGAAAAATCAGTGTGTGCGGCACAAACACTCTTGCCCCCTCCAGTCGTATCATATATCTCGTGTTAGTTAGTTACGGTTCGTTAGCGTCCCTTGAGAACCCTTTGTTAATTTACGTCTATTTGAGGTTTAATGTCAAAAAAATTAGACTATAAATTAGAGATTCCAAAATTTTACCGAATTGATTAAATAGAGATATGGGACGGTAATTACGAATGTCACTTTTATCACCAGATTTGTGTACTGGTAAAATATGAGCCACTTTACCCACTTTCCTAGTAATAGACTCTGATTGAATAAAAAATTTAAAGGTATACTTAGTCTTGGAGCAGCTCATATTAAAGAGAGCAGGAGAACCATCTGAACCGGATCCCCCAGTAACATCTAAGCTGTTGCCTTTGTGATTGATATGATTCTGTGAAATAGTACCTAATGAAAATAATTTTTTGCAAGACATTATCAAGGGTCTATCTTTAGGCGCGAAGACTTCACTAAAATAATTTCAAAAAAAGCTCACACAGACACATTAATGTCGGCTCTGTAGAATACCTCATGATTTCTAAGATGCATTTTATTTGACAGATACTTAGATTTTTCTTTGTTATTCAAGTCCAAAAAAATTTTACGGTTCGTTTTTAAATTGTTTTTAGTCAAATTTGTATATTTTTTGTAATTTAGTTTAATGGTTTGCTTAACCCTCTTTTTCAGACAGAAAAAAGTCATGTATTCACATATTTTAAGGATTTGGTCCTTTCCTTTAATTAAGGTAGCTTATGCGCCAGTGAACCAGATAGGAAATAAATTTCCTGGTTTAATTTTTACAGACTTATTTTCATTTACAGCATTGAAGGCACTGTAAAAAATGTCGACATTCTCATTAATATCATATAAAGTAAGTGTGTCATTCCAATTAATACGACCGAATATTACATTGGTCAGTGGACAATTAATATGTTTGAAATCAATTTTAGTATATCATTTATTCAATATATTTTTTAGTGCTACAAAGTTAAGTTCGATTTCCAGGGCATTGATTGTCCTCTAAAACTAACGGGGAAGGGTAATTATGCATTTATTTATTTATTGAATTTTGACGAAATAAGACCCAAGGTCTTATTGTTTACATTTATGGCGTTATTTAAAAGTTTAGATTATTACATAAAAAGAATTCTAAAAATGCTTGGCTACGAGGATTTCCAGCATTATCAGAAGCCAGAGAAAAATTGTCAATAGTACTATCAATACCCGTCCAATTCAGATTATTAAGCCTAAAATTTCAAAAATTAAAAGTTTTCGTGTAAGGCAAAAATATCTTCTAGGTTCGCAAAAAATTTAAACACGTTTTTCTTATCTTTCATGGTGTTTTGAAAAAAATGTGCGCAACAATATATTTAACGTGAATCCGTAATGAAATAATGTACATAGATATCGCCAAGCATTAAATATAATGACTTATAAAATTTGTTAAACTATTGCTTCCGTACCAGCAACTTCTTTCCACAAACTTTTCACTTTTGGCGATTTTCTCTTTAAACAGATTAAATTTATCCAGTTTATCTAAACATAAAGTAATGTCAACTATTTTGGATACCCCCACTTACAACGATAAACTATAATTTATATGCAAAAAATTAATCAGTTCGAAGCGTGAAACATAATATGTTCTTGAATCTTCCGAGTTCTCATATATAAGGGTTGCAATTTCATACCTGTAGTGATAAACGATGCTATTACTTATCTACCCCAAATCTTGAAAACACCGTGTTGTGGTTGTTTGTGTCCGTATATTTTCTTTTAATCTTGATGTATTAAAATGGGTTACATACCAAATTCTGCATTTATTTTAGGTCGTAATGTGACGGGAAAATATTTATGGCAATGTTTGAAATTCAACAAATTATTTTGTAAGTACCAGCCGGGTTTTTTTGAAGATTTATCACCATTAAAAATGGAAATTCGTTCAGAAAGAAACCTAAGCCTTTTTTGTATCCTTTTTCGGTTTTGCTTTTCAAAAATTGACTTTCGGTTAGTCTAAAATACCCACCCAGTGACAAATTGCCTCTTGTTTCAGTTTCTTCGCTTCGGGTCCTACGAAACTCTATAGTATAATATATTTCATGGGTAGATTACCATTTGGTAATTACGCATAAGCTTTAAATTATTTTAAAAGCTGTAAGTGATAAACTTGGCCTTAATTTTGATTTTGCTTAAAGCGTTATTTTTTTAGATTTTCATACATAGTTACAGTACTACAATACAGGTTAAATTGATTTTATAACGCCATAAGCTATATTTTTCTATTATACAAAGTTTCGCAACGCATGCTCAATTATTAATCTTATACTTCTTAATATCCTATAAAAGTTTTGTGATAAAATACTGACCTTTTTTTGTAGATTGTTACACGCAGATAAGATAAAATCATTATTACGTATCTAATATTATTTTTTTATCTTCTTCCTTAACTATTTTATGGCAATACTTATATAAAGGGTGGCTCAGCGAAAACTTCCCATTTCGGATTTTTTCAGTATTCCATGAAAAAATCCAAAATACTTGCACTGTCGATTTTTTATTTTAAGTGGACAGAAAAATCCTTCGTCCAAAAATCATATCAGTGCGGATTTACTCCAAAGAGGACATTAAAAGCAACAGAATTATCTAGTAAGTTTCTTTTTAAGTTTATGATAAGTGTTTTAAACATTTTCTATGATCTCTAACATATTTTATGGGCTTTAAAATGTCAATTACGACTTAGTAATGTAATGGATACAAAATTTGGATTTTTTTTTGGCTCAAAAGTGCCTTTCAGAGGGTCTAGACACATTCCCCTTATTAAATTTTTAGGTAAAAGTATGGCCCAATAATGCCGTTGCTGTCCGCGTTAAGTCTGCCACACCCGCACATTTAATTCTTCGGGATATGTACATACGTGTGCCCCTTCAGAGTACCATCAAAGAAAAAGACACACTTCAGACCAACATATAAGTTATAAGTCGCTAATGATTAGTTCGCTGAAAGTTCGGTAACTAGTTCGGTAAAATTGCAGGTAATCAATATCATCTTCGTTCAGTTCCTGAAACAGTTTGATTTTGTAAAGAAGAAAGAGAAGAAATAGGAAGCGAAACCGTCTTGGCATGCCATGACCAAACATGTCATAAGCTGGAGATCCATTTATAAAACGGGCAATTTTAACGAGCTGACCGTTGAGTCACTTCTTGAGGAATTTAATTTCGAGATGTGGGAGCAAAATCTCGACGAAGTCGAGAAAAATATCAAGCATCCATTGAACCTTCTCCGCCAAACTTGGAACTTCAATAAAGGGGATAAAAAACCTCTTCCATTCATTAACCACAATAACTCCAAGCTTTGTGAGCCGCCACAAAAGGTTGCTCTTCTAATCCTCCAATAAAACCCTGCAATACCGCAAAATTGAAAACGCTGTCTAAACAGTTCTTTATAAACCAATCGTCGCTCCCATAGCCCAAATTCCATTCTATTATGGCCGAAATCCATAATTTAATAAGTCACGAAAAATAAAAAAAGCCCTCGACCATATTAGTAACCCCGTTTTCAAACACATTGTCAACACCCCAATTATTAATCTTACGAAAATAGTTAATGCCGTGTTTCAATTCTCATACGTACCTATTTAATGATATCATTCTTATGCATATAATAACGAAGAATCAGCGAGTCTCTATAAAGAAGTCCCTCGAGCTACACGCCCAACACGTCTTCTCTTTGCGATAGCCAAAATAACAAAAAGAGCCTCAATCAACTGTATTCGTGCTACTACAGGCACGAAATAATTCCCGATGGTCAGTTTGGTTTTAGTTTTCCCGGATTACTTTCCATATTATTTTTCGGAGCAAATTGAGGATTATCGGCATACCGGGTCATGTTTTTTGGCATCACGACGGTTTACCACATAGACTCAATGCTGCCCATTTGCTCATTTACCTCATTAAACTTATTCGTTTATTGCTGAATAATCGCCAATTTTGAGTCCATACTGACAAATTCGTCTATAACCATCGCTGCCATAATAACAGGTTCTCGCCTATTCCTTTTTTTACTCGTATTTAACATCTTTATGCGTGACCTGCTACACTTACAAACTAACACCGTGCTGCAGTACGCCAATGACACCGCGATAATTGATATTTTCCCAAAAAGGTGTAAAATTCCGGTTGCAAATACACCTTTTGCTAATCCCCTCATTTCATACACCAATGAGACTGGAGGTGAACTCCAGAACCCGGGCAGAAATCTCTCTTTGTCACATGCAGAAAGTCCAGAGAGTGGGAAAACAGAGCTTTCAACATTATCTTCGGTGAGATCTCCTATACTATACCTCTAGCAGATCATCTGATAAAGATGTAGGACCAGTACCTAGTTATTGCTCTGCTCCATCGCAATGCCCATCCGGATCACCCACTCTATCCAAGCATCTTCACCTTTTTATTGGTTCTATATTTAATTTCTAATTCCGTACCTTTATCGCTTCTAACAAATAGAGTTTTTCCATTTTTTTATAGTAATTTGTCGTATATGAAGGAAGCCCAATCTGCTACCTTATTTTAATAACGTTGAGCTATGAACGTTCTTTAAAATATAAAAATGATTATTATTACTACTAAGACATTATTAATATACGACCAAATCTTCATAGACGGCTAGGCAGTGATGTTTATTTAGATTATGCGTTAGCTTTATTATACTGAAAAAATTAAAGGTGTCTCTATTAGCTATCTGGACAATTCAATTTATTTTATTTTTGCTTATAACCATGATCTTAATAAGCTATTTTAATGATTTTTAAATTTATATACCGGGTGATGCGTCGCCGATCATTTTCCAAGCACTCTCTAACCATACGGGCATTATGGGCCGGGCAACCATCCATTTGGTACCAGATCATTTGATCTTCCTGAATAACTTCTTCCAAGGTGGGTCCAATTTGATTTTGAAGTCCAAATAGGTTTCAGCTGTTAGGTTATAGTCCATAAAAAAGGGTCCAATGATATGGTGTCCGATAATTCCCACGAAAACATTTGTTTTTTGGGGATATTGTGTCCGGGTATGAACAAAGCGATGTTCATTTTCTTGGCTCCAATACCGGCAATTCTGAACATTTAGTTCATTGTTGAGGGTAAATCTACATTCATCGGTAAAACAAATATTTCTTAAAAAATTCCTATCATTATTTGCTCTTTCCATCATTTCAAAACAAAATGCCATTCTTCGCTGTTCATCTCCTTCCTGCAGCTCTTGATGTTTTTTGAATTTATACGAATAATATTTGTGTTTTTTTAAAGTACGCAGTATTTATTTACCTCTTGCCCAAGAACCCTCGTACTAACCATCTTGCTTTCCTCCACACTCAGTAGAATATTGAGATCTTTCTTTCTTCGGCTCTATTTTCGATATTCTGAGATGAACATTTACAATTATTTATTACGGTACCTTTGGACTCGAACTTATTGACAATACGTTTAATAGTTGAAATGGACGGAATGGGCTTGGTGAGGAAATAAACTGAAAACATTTGAGATACTGCTCTAAAACTGTTTCCCGCATAATGCCACTTAATTATGGCTTTTTTCGTCGATTGAATAATTCATACTTGTTTTCAAATATCGACTGTCACTGATTTATTGACACTTTTCCTCACGTCAGTGACAATATTCATTTTACTGGCGCCCGTTTGGTTTTACCTGAACCGAAAATTTGCTAATTTTGCAATTACATTTAACTGAATAATTCAAGATCCGTTTATTAAAATTCTTTGAAACTTTACACAAGGGTTTGCCAGATTGGTCTCTTCAGAAGGTTATCTTACATTTTTTCTATAAAATGTACTGGGAAGCCAATAATTGACCCCCTTAAAAGTTACATGAATTTTCCTATGTTCCGCTCGGCGACGCACCACCCGGTATATATTTTTTTTATTACATTGTTCATAAATAGTAATAAATGTCCTTACAATAAGTATTACTTAATTGGCCGACAAAATATTAATGAAATAAAATGAATTGCTATAGCGGGAAAATAAATAAATAAAACAAATAAACCATTAGCAATTAAAAATGATTTGAATGTTTACGGTTAGACTAATAAAGAACTTAAGGGTGAATTTTTATCGCTTTTATATGTAAATATCATGTCCTTCTTGCATGTCATAATTTATTTCACCTCTAAATGTAAAGTCGCTGCCGAGGCTGCATTGGAAATTTATCATCATTCACTATGTTATTTACGAATATGATTTTGTTGGGAACCGGATCAACTGGGCCACTTGAATAGTTATAGAGATAATATTAAGCCCTAATAGGATAGAAATGATATAGGTAAGTATTTTTAGCCGACCTATAAAAAATACACTAATTAAAACGCATTACAGATAGTTTTTTAGAAACATTTTTGCTATATCACCAACATATCATTAAATATTCATATCCAATGTTGGATACTTATCACGATACTTTTCATGCACCTTCTATAAATTTAGATCAGAGTGTTCTTTTTAAATGTTAAAATAATTTGTTTAACAAGGCAGAGCCTTTTTTTCTTCGGAATAGACTAGATTTACATACGAGGCGTTATCGAAATTACGTAAATAGTATTGAATGCGTTGAACCGTGAAACCATTTAAGAAGTATTGCGTTACCAAACTTACAGTTAAAAATTCATTATTTATTAATTCATTTATAAATATATCCTATTGAGGTACTGTTTTTTAATTAATTTCCTTTTTTCAAAAGTAAATAATTTACTTTACGGTATTATAATATATTTCAAGAACATTGGTGCTTTCCTTTTGTTTTTATTTAATTTTTATAATTTGAGTTTGCCTTTATAATATTGTATTATGAAAATGTAAATACGTTAATTATTCTCATAGTTTTTGTAATGTTTTGCTCATATTTTGTAGTTTATCTTGATTAGTTAATTTTTTTTTTGGATTCTTTACGTTTATTTTAGTTTTTGCACCTATAGTGTCTAGTTTTTAAGTAGTTTATCATGTTTGGGGGCCCCATTTGAGTTCCAAATTTTAGTTATTTAGGTTATTTTATTGCAATTTCCTGTATTTTAAATTTTCTAGAATTTGCTGTTTACCTTGAAAACAACTAAAAAGACACTCATCGCGAAGTCTGGTAAGAATTCTTGCTAATAAAAGTGTGTTCCTGACATAAATTCTTAGAGAAAATGTGTAGCGAAAAGGAGTATGTTCCGGAATTTCATTGTAATTGGTGTCAGAAGTGGGATCTTTGGAAGCCCATTTTAGTGGATGGAGACCGATAAATTAATGGAGCTGCAACTAAAGAAATTTGACGAGCAGAAAGTAAAACAAGAAGAACCCACTGATATCAGTTCGGGGCCGCTGCTAGGGGAAATCCCTGTGATAACAAAGAAAAGGCAATCAATCTTAAGCTATGCCTAAGGGAAGAAGCTACAGAAATTTTAAGAATAGTGGATCACTTTAATATCGACGTACGGGTGCGTACCTTAGAGATGAGATACGGTGAAGCCCATCTATAACAAATGTACCAGACCCAATTAAAATCTAAAAGATAATAACCCGAGAAAGGCCTCCAACATTTTGAGGCCAATGTTACTCGATTAGTAAATCTGGCTTATTCCACCCCAACGGAGTTCCGGAAACAAATTTCTATAAATGGTTTTATTGACGGGGTTCGAGATCCAGACATTAACCATGCTCTAAGAATGGCTCACCATAAAAGTATTTCGGAAGCTTTGGCACATGTACTGCAGTATCAAGCAGCCTTTCAATCAACTAGAAGATAGAACCGGCTAAAACAAATAAGAACTTTGAAAAGTGATCTCGAAGATTGCCTGAAGCTTGATTCATTTTTAGCTAGACCACCTAAGGCACCACGGTTGGATTTATAATAAGGTGCCCCTTACCTTAAACAGCAGTGCCCCAAGCCACGGACAGTCCCAAGGAACCAGGAAAACTTTATGGGGTGCAAGCTAGCTGAGAGCTACGAAGCTGCACATATAAGTATAAACCAGCTGCCACATTTTGGAGGGAGCTTGGTAGTACCGGGAAAAATATAGGGTCGTGAATGTGAGATAGTGGTGGATACAGGATCAAGTCATATCATCGTGAAGCCAAGCTCACTGTAGGATTTTAACACCACGAAGTTTAATCCTGGAGGCAGGTAAAAAAAAGTGAAGGTAAAAAAAATATCCTGATTCTTACATTACACGAAGTTAAAGTCACCATTGGCTTGACAAAATTCCAACAGACAGTATTAGTGGCAGAAATCGTGGATGATGTTATGTTAGGATTAGATGTTACGAATGCTCAGCTGTTTAAAATGGATGTATATAACCGAATATTGACGACGAGAACTGAAAAGATTTTTATGCAACACCTACATAAAGATGAAGGAAATACCAGAGTCGCTAACTTATTATTACCATACCAGCTAATTCAGAGGTGGTGGCTAATGTCACTAATGGAGGGAAAGAGAGAGAAACTACTTTAATTGAGCTCATGAAAATCTGTAAGGTAAACCTATATGGTGAAGGCATTTTTCCAGCAAAGACGTTATATACACAAAAGAAATCTATTGTTTTGGTTCGAATGGTAAGTTTCAAAGGATATGATCAACACCTGAAGTAAGGAGAGAATATTGGCATATACTCTGAAGTAGTGCCAGTCATGAAAACTGCTGATAGAAGTCGTGATTCAAGCAGATCTTTTCCTGTATGTTTACAAAATCTTTTTGAAGAATCTTTTGCAAATTTAACCATGAACCAGTATAGTATATTGCGACTTTTTGAATAAAAATCAATATGTCTTTTCCTTGCACGATAACGACTTGGAATGTACTGATTTGGTGTAGCATCCATTTAACGCTGGAGATAATGATCGATAAAACAAGCACCTCGAAAATTTCCGATAGCTAAGCAAAGTAAAGTTTACTTAATGCTTCAAAAAATGGGTACACAAGGAGTGAGAGAACCATCTCACAGTCCTTGGACATCTCCAGTTGTATTAGTAAAGCAAAAGGATGCATCTATCAGATATTGTGTAGACTATCGACGACTGAATGACATTACAAAGAAAGACAGTTTTCCCCTATCAAGAATTGACGATACCCTTGACACGCTATCAGGTTTACAATGGTTCTCAACGCTCGATCTGAAGAGTAAATAGTAGCAGGTAAAAAACATCCAGAAGATAAGGAAATGACCGCATTTTCGAGTGGAACAGGACTTTGTCAGTTTACAGTAATGCACTTTGCACTCCGTAATGCTCCAGCCACCTTTGAAAGGCTTATGGACACTGTGTTGCGTGGAACGACTTGGGAATTAGGTTTAGTATATCTGGATGACGTCATCAGACTGGAAAAAACATTTGAACCTAAACCTAAGCCTTAGAAAGGTTGTTTATTTCAAAGAGTTTATTTACCTTGGCCATGTAATATCACAAAATGGTAGCAAGACTGATCCAGATAAAGTAAAAGCAATTGAAAATCGTGACCTGGTGACAAACACTAGTTAAAAAACTTTCTGGACCTTTGTACCTACTACAGAAGATCTGCAAGAATTTTTTTTTAAATTATTCCCTGGGTTTTTAAAAGGGGCCAGATTTTGAGACATTTTAATCAGTTTTAATTAGTTTTGTTGTGTTCCTTGGAAACAATTGAGACGACAGTCGCGAAGTCAGGTAAGAGTTTTTGAGGTTGCCAATAAAAGTGTTCACCGTATGAGAAAATTATGCCTGGAGTAAGTGTGTAGCAGAAAGGAGTATGTTCCTGAGTTACATTATAATATGATGCTTATGTATTTTTAAGCAAAAATACAGAAAGGCCTATCGAAAACATTAATTTTTCATATTTTTTAATAATGAACTACGCGTTACTGGGCAAAAATAAACCTGTGGGCTATACAACATGGCAGTAAGACCCCTGTTAACGGCTTAATTACAAGTTAAAATATTTATATAACTTGAATTTCCAGCAGATCTTTTGAGGCACAAGAGGAAAGTTGTAAGGATAATAGTAAGTCTTCTTATAGACCTGTGTAAGCTAACCAAGCACTTGAGGATAATAAAAATTTCCGCAAATGGTCTTTGTAAACTATATCAAAGGAATAAAGAAAGTTCTGTGTCTTATGCATGTTTAGATTCGAAGACACGAAGCCAGAACTAGGTAGTTATATGGAGGAGCGGGTGTCATGCCTCTGCACTCTAATTAGAAAGACAGGCCTAAGTTCGATTTGGAGAAGTTACAATGAGACCGCGCTAGCAAAAAACATACTGCCATGTCCAATCAAAAATTCTATTTAATTTGATTAGATTAGATGTAGATTATAGATATAGAATAGATAATAAATAATAGATAATTCCATTATTAATTAGGTTCTATTTAATTAATTGATTTGGAATGGAATTTTAACCATTTTACCAACACCCTCATCTACAAATGGTATAAAATTATTTTTGAACTAATAAATATCAAATTACAGTTCGACTTCCATCAAGTAATTGATGTGGCTAGTTAGATTATTTCTGTGCTCTTCTTTCCCTTCGTTCCAACAATAAAATGATTTATTCTTATGCGGCTAGTGGAATACAATCAATGCGCTTGAGTAATGACAATTTTGTTAAATGAGAAGGAGAGAGATACATACATCATATATCATATTTTAGATAGAATTAGTAGATACAGAGTTCCTGCCAATATGTTGCTGTCTAATAAAAGGCGAAATATTCAAAATCCTTACAGCGTCCCACTGATTGTTTATTTTTATTTCTATAAAGATGTTTTATCTAAGAGATTATTATGATTGAGGGTTAACTATATTTAAAAAAAAATATATTAAAAATAGGGACGGGCTTGTTGTATGAAATAGTCAATATTTAAGATCTGTTCTTTGTTTAGCTTTATACCGGATTTAGGTGTTCTAATAAAGTATTAAATGATGTTCTTTTATGTATACCACTACATTGTAAAAGCTTTTAATTTAGAAATAATAATATTAGTGCCTATAACCCAGGTTCATTTTTGTTTACAATATAAAATATCGATTTAAAAAACGCTTAAATCCACAAAATGTCTTGATAAAACAATTTTATTTTTTCAGTGAATATATGTTTAACTAAACTTTTATTTCAGTAATAGACGCACCATCAGGCTTTTATAATTTAACAATGTTAAAATCCCAAGCATAAAACTAAACAAATTGAATGATACGAATATACCTACATATGACCGACAAAAACAAACAACTGCTTACCTCTTATTAATTTCTTTACCCTTTTTTAAAAAGTATTTTAATTAACATGTTAAGATATTTATAGTACTTAATTAAATTCTTTCTGTCCCACCCTTAATTTTCGACAACAAAAAAGGTCTGCCCTTGTATAGGGCCTGCACTTTGGTTTTACACTTACCCGACCCAGCGGGGGTTAGCTCGTAAAATTTAAGTACCAATACAGTCCTGTTGACTGTTTGTCGTATATCTTGGTTGTGTCAAAATAATAAAGATATGAATACACAAAAGGTCGTAGTTTTTGTTTTGGTTCTTTATGTTTAAAAAGTAAACGTCATTATGTAAAACCCCAATATTAAATTTATATTATTTTTTTTAGGTCAAGCTGTTAAAATTTATAACGAAAGTCCCATTTTTAATTCAGTTTTAGATACCATTATATAAATATACATATATACAGGTTTTTTTTAAACCTATTTTTAGTTTTAAAAATTAAGTGAAACTATTCCAGACAATTGTATTTCACGCGATTGATATCATAATCAAAAAATAATGTTTAATTATTTAAGACTAATTTTAAATGATTATTAAACTGTAGTTGATACAAGCAAACATGGTTATCTGAAATTATGTACAATATTGCATCTATTTTAAAATATCTATACAAAAATGCCAACCTTCTTTAAGGCTCCTTTAAACCGGATCAATTATTGGGTACTCTTTACAATTACTAGACAGAGTAAAATTGATAATAAAACTAAGGGAAAAAATTGGGATGTTACTAACAAGAGCTAAAAGCTATTACACTAGTTCGGTGTAAAGAATAATACTTCTAAGACGCCGTGACAGTTAAGGACTAGAAAAAGATTAAGTTATGCAAGCACACTATCAGATAACAGCAGCTGCGAAATTGTGGAGCTGAAAGCTAAAAGCCTTATGCAAGAGGAATATAAACGTAATAAGAGATTATTTAAGGACATGCTGCATCATGATAAAATGCCGCTTACGGAATAGAAGCTTTTGTAAGAGAGAAAAGATGAAAAGACTCTATTGTTAATGAAAACAGAAGTAGATACAATTGCCAATCTTTCATTTAGCACATACTTTGATCTCTAATATTTACATCCATTGCATGCAAAGAACGACAACCAGTTTAAGACAAAAGACAACCAATTCTCGGCCTTACATTGCCTTATAGTGTAAAAAAAGATTTAACATGACGTTTAGGTTGATAAGTATCTTTAACCATTATTCAAGACTTTCCCAAATTATAAACGAGATCCATCATGTCATGCGTATCATTCAAGAATCCAAAGGCTTCGACAAAATATTACCTATTGAAGCAATGAACGTTTTTTTGCAGAAAAGTCGCAATTATCCGAGGAACCAAGATGGAAATTTCTCTAGGTGAGAAAATTTTAATTTAAAACATTAATTTAAGATGGTGTATCAAAATGGGTTTAATCATGAAAGCTCAATGTATTCAGTATAGTTTCTTTCACTTTTGTACAAATTTGTTTTTTTGTGTATGCAATATTAGCCATACAGAGTTCGTCCTCCGTTGTATGCAGACCATCTGCACGCAATGTCGAAGTGTTTTCTGAACCAGTTCAACGCAGTGCCGAGTGTACTAGTGCAACGTTCCTTAGTGTTTTCCTGTTCGCTGAGTGAGTCAGTACCATATGGCTCCTAACTCTCAAGATGACTTACTTTCTTATGCGAATATGGAGATTTCTCTTAATTCGACACAGATGAAGGAGAGCAGGACCCCCAGGATGAAGCCGAGATCCAAGCTGACTTAGCTATCCTTAGAACCACGCCATCGACCCAAAAAGAACTGACGGAGTACTACTTAGTCCTCATGAGAAGTGTCAAGAGGAGGCACGATGAAGAGATGGACGCTCTGCACCGGGTGTTCTCTAAAGCTACAAAGGCACAATAGCCGGATAATGGCTCTTGAGTCCACCCTGCCCTCCCCTACCACTACGGTACAGGCCAGTCCTGCAGTGCAAGCTTCCCCTGCTGCCGTGGAAACGCCACCTGCTGTCGAGTCCATCGATATGACCGACCTCTCACCGCAGGAGCCTAAGCTCCTGCCCTAGGATAACAGCAGGCCTCCAGGATCAAAACGACGGCTTCCAACCCGTTGTCAGCAGGAAGAAATGGAGGAAGACATCCGACCCAGAGACGATCCCCAGGAAGACTCAGTCCATCCAAGACTACAGTATAACCCAGGACTATCTGAAGTCTAGCAAGCTGCCATTTTACTACTTCTCCCTACCTGAGGATAAGTAAACTCTAGGTCAAATTATGGAACAGAAACCTAAACAGAATTTTAAACATCAAAATTCTTCCCACTTATCTTTTAAATATTAATAACAGGCAATCTCTTCACCTTTTAGTTTATAGCGCAGCAACTGCCGTTGCTAAAACCATTAAGATTAGGATAAGGATCCACAATGACTCTGCAAGAACCGAGCTCCCGATACCGCCATGGAAGACCAGACTTCAACGAAAAATTCAGAGGTTTCGAAAAGATATCGGCCAACTAACAGAATATCTGAGGGGTACACGAACAAACAGACTAAAACAGAAAGTTGATGAAATTTTGCATTGCATTGCATTCTCGGCATGAACCAGAAAATAATACAGCTCAACAATGCCTGGATACTCTAAAACAAAAACTTTCCTTATTTTCAGGGCGCCTACGAAGATTTTTGGGCCAAACAACTTGCAACTCAAACAACATGCAATATCAACGCAAGCTGGGTTACTGAAGAGAAACAAAACAGTAATAAATATAACCAGATGGAAAATCGACCATTCACTATCGAGGAAGTCAACCAGATTATCTAAAAACTGCATAATTGGAAATCACCTGGCCCAGATGGAGTTCATAACTTTTGGCTAAAGAAACTACGGAGTATGCTAAACTCCTAAACTCTCAGAATTAATTAACCACGTTATTCTTAACCCACAGGAAATGCCAGCGTTCCTAACGCAAGGAGTAACCTATCTACTGCCTAAAGACCAGAACAATACACAAGATCCGTCTAAGTACCTACCGGTAACGTGCCTACCTACTTTGTATAAAATTATCACTTCATGTTTAACACAGCGCATTTATCAACACTGAGAGGAAAACAACATCATAGCCGCACAACAAAAAGGATGCGCTAAAGGTTCTATGGACTGTAAAGAACAACTTATTATTGACTCTGTCATCAACAACCAGGCATATCACAACAAGAGAAATATTTTTACTGCCTACGTCGACTATAAGAAAGCCTTCGACTCAGTACCACACGAATGGCTTATAAACATTTTAAAAGTGTATAAAGTTGATGGTAATACTTTGTCTTTTCTAGAGAGCGCTATGACAACGATCCAGCTCGAAGTACAGGGTAAAAGCACAGCAAGTACAAATAACATTCCAATTCGAACAGGAATCTTCCAAGGGCACTCACTGAGCCCATTATGGTTCTGCCTTGCTATGAATCCTCTTTTGAACCGTCTTAACTCTACCAACTATGGGTTTAGCATCCCAGATAATAACACCGAGATTGTAAAGTTAAATCACGTACTGTATATGGATGATTTAAAAATAATGGCTGCAACTAGGAATCAGCTAAACCAAATGCTGCATATAGTAGAAGAGTTCTCCAACGACATCGACATGCAATTTTGACTAGATAAATGCCGTACTCTCAATATAATCCGAGGAAAAATTCAGCCAGGAGAATATCAGATGCAGAATTTCCAGACCATCGAGGCCATGGGCGAACACGAAATTTACAAATACTTGGGGATGAAACAATCACAAACGATTGAACAACAAACAATGAAATGCGAACTAACTAACGAGTTTGTGAAAAGGGTAAGACAAATTTTGAGAACCAATCTCAACAGCAAAAATATGTTTAAGGCACTTAACTCCTACGCATGTTCAGCTCTTAGTTATTCTTTTGGGGTAATTAATTGGAGTAGGACAGACATAGAAAGGCTACAAAGAAAAGTTAGGACCCTACTTACTAAAACGCACAACCACCACCCTCGAAGTGCCACTGAAAAAACAATGCTTCCCCGCCAACTTGGAGGAAGAGGATTAATAGATCTGGGTAAACAACTTGAAAAACAAATCACTAACTTAAGATCCTATTTTTACAGGCAAGGAGAAAATTCCACGCTGCATCGCGCAATAAATTAAATAGACGATTCCACTCCTCTACAACTTAAGAGCGAGGAAGCGTGCAGCTACCATCATACGGACCAGGAAAAACTCCGCATCTGGATGGAGAAGCCCCTTCATGGGCGGCATCCTAATGAGATCAGCCAAAATCATGTCAACACTGCTTCGTCGAACTATTGGTTGGTATCAGGCAAGATGTTTCCAGAAACCGAAAGCTTTCTACTAGCCATCCAAGATCAGGTTATACCAACAAGAAATTAACTCAAGCACATCGTCAGAGATCTGTCCGTACAAAACGACAAATGCCGGTATGGATGCCAAACATCAGAGACAATCCAGCACATAACAGGAGGATGTCAGGCCTTTGCAGCAACAGAATACAAAGAACGGCACGACTCAGCTGGGAAAATTTTACATCAAGAGCTGGCAATGAAGTTGGAACTTATTACAACAGAGAAGGTTCCGTATTATAAATATACTCCAGAACCCGTAGTGGAAAATGAGTTATATTGGGACCGCAGTGTACTTACCGATCAACATGTAAGGCATAATAGACCAGATATTATATTAATAGATAAAATTTCCAGAAAAACAACTCTAATTGACGTAGCCATACCGAACAACAATAATCTGCAAGAGAAACACACTGAGAAAATCGCCAAATACAGAGATCTAGAAATTCAAATCGGAAGGCAATGAAGAATGGATAATGTTCAGACCATCCCAATTGTTATATCGACAACGGGTGTAATACCAAAGAGTCTACTGGAATACCTTAAACAACTAGGAACTGGCGAACATCTATATAAGCACATGCAAAAGGCAGTACTACTGGCAACTGCTCGCAGCACCCGAAAGTTCCTAGGAGATAACTCTACATTTCAGGTCACTTAAGGGCACCGAAAAGGCCCCCACAGACCACAGAGCTTAATCCTTTTGATATCGGAGGTATCTGGGATAAGTAAATGATCCCCCCTCCTCCTTAGAGGGAGTGCGAGCCTTAACTGGCTCTAAATAATAATAATAATAATAATAATAATAATAATAATAATAATAATAATAATAATAATAATAATAATAATAAAGACTTTTATTTCAATAAATATACATTATAAATACAAGATTTTAAAGTAATGGCGAAGTCTAGCCCTAAAGGCTACTCTAACTTAACCACAAAAAGAAAAAATAGTACATGGTTTTTTTTAATTACATAAACTAACCATAATAAAATTAAGATTCTATTCCATAAAACTATAATATAATACTTATAGGTTAAACATAACAATAATGAGCTTTATAGAGTCTTGCAGGGAGAGATCAACAAAGTAATACGTATTTTAATTTAATATTAAGAATATATAAAGAATTTAATATATAAGAAATAAATAAAGATAAGAAATAAATAACCAATTTTCATTCTTAGATATTCTTGTCATCAAAAATAATAAATAGGTTAGAATTTGATTATTTATTACGATCCATTTATAGTTCGTCTACGTTTCGGCCTCTAAGAGACCATCCTCAGGACTCTAAAAGGTACAATAAAACATAAATAAAATCATACATTTTAGCATAGTTATAAAAGTTAAGTTAAATATAAATTGATCATTTGAAATAGTTTTTTTACCTATAAGACATGAAAAAAAAATTATTCAAGCTTATATACTGAGGTCACGAGAAAAAATTTACATCTAATTAGAATTTGGTATCTATAGAAAATAAAAAATACTTTTAGTTACTCTAACCACTGTTTTCAACATAAAATTACTAACACGCATTTCTTAGTATATCATTTAGTCTAAAGACTTAGGTCTAAGAATGGTCTATCAAAGTTAAGAAATAATTTAGGAACCCCAAAAGACAAAATGAAGACCAATGAAAAGTCTAAGATCTATGAGATTAATTGTAACGATTGTGATAAGAAATAAGAGGCCAAAGAAGAAGATCAATTAATGTCAGATTTAAAGAACATATGAAGAACAAGATTAAGTGAAATATGGAAGGGTTGAAAAGTGAAATTTGGCTGCATATATTTTAAATACCGGCCACTAAGAATGGTGAGAATAGATAATATAAAATTAGTAAACCCAGTTAAGAAGAAAATTAGACATATGTAAAAGTTTAGCAATATTCAGAAATCTAAATACTATACTGAATAGGGATGAAGGTCCAATCCCTTATAGTCAGTTGTATAGTTTATTCGGTGTTTATTATTTATTCGGTCAGGTTTGATTGAGTTTTCACTCTATTAGTTACATCTTTTGTAAATAAGGCCACTTGTAAGTAGTTTAAGTTTAAATATAGCTTTCTTTTGAAAATGCTAACATCATTAGCGAAACACGTGTCGAAAATAAAAGAGTTGTGGTTAGTGGTAAAACTAATTTATGATTTGAGTGTAACACCAAAGGTTCTAACCATATTACTATTAAGGTAAAACTGGTTGATCTTAAAATATATAGCAATTTATAAAGCAAAATTAGAATTAAATGGCAAGCAATCTCTAATATCTATTGATACCATTGATTTCAAAAAGTTCTTAAATTCTCTAGTAAAAGTTCTTAAGTTCAATAAAAGAAATTTACTTTAAATAGACTAAATAAATAAAGCACTAAACCATAAGATTATTGGATTTACTTAAGATTTATTAAATTGGGCATATAACAAATTCCTCGTAGAATTAAAAAAAGATCTAGTAAAAAATGTTAAAAGCCAAAAGTCACTGGCGTTAGATTTAATTTATGACGATTTATGGGCTATAAAATAATATATTTGAAACAACTTGATAAATGAATATGTAAATTAAAAAAGAAACTTAAATCATAATTTTTTAAATGGCCATATTAATTCTAACTGTATCCGTTTTATCTGAAACATATGGGTTTTTCTTATATCCTGCCATATCTAAAATAAATAGGTTAGGAACTTACTTAACTATGTTTGTGAATGGCTTACTTTACGGATACAGTATAAGGATTGTTATAAAACGCAAAAGTTTTCAAGTCAATTGACTTTCTATTTAAGAGCTTTTGAAGTATAGTGCAGTTTTCTCTAAAAACGATAGGGTTTGAGAAATTTTCTATTGCTTATAAAGAGTATTTTTCGAGGTTATAAATGTTTTATTTTAAAAGGCTTTGAAGCTTAATGATAAATAAAAAAAATAATCTGAATAAAAAACATTTTTTTACTGTAGAACTGTAGATATAGGTTATTCGTGTTTTCATGGATATTTTCTAAAAACCTCTCTAGAGGAGGTTTTTTACGCAAATGTTCAAAGAAGCATTTCTTAATCTCATACTTTCAGTATTTAAATAACCCAATGCATTGGTTTTCCCGAGATTGGAATTTTAGTATTAGTCATTTAATAGTTTTCGTGGTTTTTATATTCATTACTTTTGACGGGGAAAAGATAAATATATAAGAAAAATAAAATGCATAGTACTACATAGCTTATAACGCCAACTCTACTAGAAAAAAAGGTAGAATTTTTTTAAGAAATATAAACAAAAAATATCCATTTTTATGAAAAAAAAACTTTTTTTAATAAAAATTGTTGTTAGGGTAAAAAATTATTTTAAGGTTTGTAATTTGCTTGCTTATTTTTAATGCGATGCTTAACATTACTTTTTGTAGCAGATGGGCTTTTTTAATGGATTATTTCTAGGAATCATTTTAAAAGTAAGGTATGAACCCTATCCAATTAAATAATGCATATTTTTTTATAATATTAGATATTAGTAACAGCATATAATTAAAAGGATGTTTATACTTGTATGTTATTAACTCACGGGCAAATGGTACTCAAATAGTAACAAAAAATATTGGTACGTAATTAAAAATTTTTTAATGAATATTTCAGATTTTTCGTTAAGATATTTTTGGTAAAAAGGAAAAAGATGATATAGCTAAAAAATTAGCTATATTTGGCTTAGTAATAAATATCACACTATAACTAGCATTATAGCGAAGAATTCTTCACTACTCAAAACGGAAGAATAAACTACTACTAATACTATATATAAACTACTACTAGTACCAGGATAAATTTCTATATAGGGCGTATTATCACAATGGAGAGCTGGCCTAGCATTGGTTTATGTAAGAAATAACTTGAAATGTATGTGAAAATAAAATATACATGGTACTGGGAAATATGGGGCGCAGGGTGAAGCTATAATAATATCCCGTCATAAATAAAAGCGTTAAAAAAAAGGGGTATCACATCAGTCCTAGTTGCAACAACATATTTACTTAATATTATAGCATAAAGTAACATGATCAATGTTACTTGAATACTAGGATACAGATTTAGATTTGGACGAATAATAAAACTGGTGATTTAAACTTGTCACAACTATGTGACCAAAATACCTGCCCAATAAGGAGCAACATTAAGTGTACAACTAGAAAGAGAGATTAAAATGCTATATCAAGAAGGTCGAAGCATCATAAGCAAATTCATAAATAGAAAGCAAGGGATAGTTTACATGCATGGTCTAAGGAGCGTTACAGAGAAATAGAAAATTAACCCTGTATATAAGTCAAAGACATTATAAAAATTTAAAAACTTGAAATAGCTATATATTAGGAACGAAAAACTGAATAAAAAAACAAACCTATTATCTCACCCTTATCTGCAACCCCTTGGACAGGGTGAGATACACTATTATTGTTGCTCTATTTTGTATTATGATTTGAAAGGTACTTTAAAATATAAGTCTAAGCGAATATCATTATAATATAAATTAAAAACTGACTTTGTGCGAAGGTTATGTTGTGTTGTTTTAACTTTTTTGTTTATTATTATTATTAGTTAAGTATTGGTGCTTTGATAAGTACACCGTATACTTGTAATATAAATATGAGCTGAAACTATCAAATGTACCTGAAGCAACTTTACTGCTGTAGTATATTCGTCAAAAACTTTGTGAATGGTCGGAATATTGACATATACCCATAAGATTTAGATTTTAATATTTTTAGACCTACAGAACAACTTTACACTTGCAAATTAATTAAATATCTTTTTTTTTAAATGACTGACACAAAATGGTTGTTGGTATTGCGAGTCCCTTGCAATTTATTTTTAAGTGGCATTGTACAAATCTACATGACTACTAGTACCTATTTAGGTACTAAGTCTAAGTACTTAAGTACTAATATTTACTTCTATTTAGCAATTAATATTTTATCTATTATTCGCTGTTCAAAAAAAAATTATATATATTACCTTATTCTCACAAATTCAAGATTTAGGATTCAGAATTTTAAAATTAGGAATATCTTACCCATTAGAGTTAATGGTGCTCACGTTTAATTTCGTTATTTTTGTTTTTGTTCTTATTATTTTAACGCCGTGACAGCCTTCTCTGCAAAAATATGGCATGCCGAAGTATGACCACAACTACACCTACTTCAGTTACACTTAATACTGCTATAGAAGTCGTTAATTATTGATCCTTGTTGAAGCGATCCTTGATCTCTTAATCTCTGTGGTGTTATGTAGTTCTCTTGTCTTTTTTTGCACAATCCACGTTATTTTTAGTCAATCTCTACGCCCATAAAAAATTCACAAACTTGTTTCTTAAAATTCGAATCTCAAATTTAATTTTTTACGCCCGAAAACCTTCGGTGCAACCCTTTTTGCGTACCGCCATATTATATTAGCTATTATGGTGATTCTTGTCTTGAAATAAAATTCGAACTTTCTGATCCCCGAAACCCTCCAAGAGCTATTTTTGCGTAAATCACAGCAATATTTATATATCCTTACCGTCATATTGCATCTGCTAACTTGATTTCAAAATGGTTTTCCCAAATCTCAAAAATCTCGCCAAGTACCAATTTTTACGCGTATAATAGCTTTTTTCATATTTCATCATAGCCATATTGGATCTGCCATTTCGAATTCCCCGACCTTAAAAAGATAAGTAAACATATTTTCAAATAGTTTCATACAGATTTTAATTTTTGACCGTTTAGGACTACTATGCTTTCGTATAATCTAAAATGCCACCATCTTGAAAATATCTTAGGTGAAAACGCACCTCCAAACCGTTGACAATTTAATTGTATATAATATAGGATGCCTCTAATATGGCGGCATAAGCTCATAATAAATTATATCTATATACCTACTATACAACATTTTAAAGAATGATTTTTTGTGAGTGTTGCTCGAGAGTGAGCTAAAAACAATGTAACAGTACAAAAAATTTCAATAGCACAAAAAACGAAATAGCTTTAAAATCCAAACCTCAGCCCGTGTTTTCAACATTTTACAGAATAACTCACCATACTTGGCGGGCCACTCTAAGAAATAGTTCATTTGAATACAATAAAGATATTTGTATTACAAATGGGCACATTGTGTAAAAAAATTTAAACCTTAAACTAGCGGCTTAGGTTTTTCATAACTGACTGAAAGGACCCAAAAACACAGTTTTTGGTATTTTTTTTTGTCACACTTGAAATTTTACATGTGGTGGAATTTAACATTCTTAAAAAAATATACATTAAGGGCACGACCCGACATAAAAAAAATATTATTATTATTAAAAAAATATATATCAACAAAATATACATTCATAATTTATCTATTTAAAAAAAAATATCGAAGAGGTCTGGAAAAGCTAAAATAGTGTGAAAAGCCAGCTATTGAAAAGAATGCTTAATTTATTAAATGATAGTTATAAATAATTTAATAATAAGTTATAAATAATAAAAACATCCCTTATATTCTAGTACCTCATACCCAGTTGAAATTAAGTATAACTGAATTCATACGACAAAAAATTATAGAATTTGCTAGACTATGGTCGCCGGGTTCCATGTTTTATTGACCATCATAAAACCATGCAGAAACTCGTTCGGATTATACTTAAATAGCGTCAAACACTGCTCTGAATTGGTCTAATTGTTGTCCAGAGTGAGGAAACGCGGCACCCATTGCGTCGACAGCTTTCTCATGCGCAAAATTTAATAATAATAATAATAAAAATGTTTATTAATGCTCAAGAAAATCTTAGTACATCTGTCAGCGAAAATAGGGACATGGATTAAAAGGCAAATTTCAACCTCTAAACAGAATGTTAAGAGCTGTAGCCTGGTAACTAAAATATCAACCTACAACAAATACAACCTTAAAGTATGGGTGTAATACAAATTTGTAAATCTAGGAAGTAATACAAGTTCAGACATAGATAATAAAATTTGTGTAATAGTAACAACTAAACCTAATTCTTGCTACTTAATATTTAATTGACTATAAGCAATAGGTATACAAAAATATAAAGTTGTATGGGCTTAACACAATAACAAAGCAGTTATAAGCCTTTTTATTGTATTATTTCGAAAAGCATTTATAGTTGGCGAGAGGTCCGGTATATATTTATTCACACAAGTTGCGATATTATAGGAAAAGCTGCGTTTAAAAATTTCTTTACGTTGCCGTGGGATCTCCAGAGGCCTTCGATGTGATTGACTCGGCTATTGACTCGGCTAGTAACAGCCCTGCACTTAACTCTATCTATTAGATAGGGAGGACATTTATTTTTTAAGATTCTTTAGCAAAACACAGTGTAATTTATTTCTCTTCTTTGAAGAGGGAATGTAATAAAATATAAACAAAACACAAAGGAGACCAACGTTCTCCCCTTTTTAAATACTGTTCGTCCTGTTTAGTGTTCTGTATAGTCTTAAGTGTGTCTAAATTTTATGTATAATTTTAATAACATCAAATGTGTTCCCACTATGGTAAACTTCTGGGCTTAACTGACAATTAGCACTGATGATGGCTCATACGCCGAAAGCGCTCTGTTAAGCTTTTAAAATAAAATTGCTCTGAATACATCTAGTTTGATTAATTTGTATTGTCTTTTCTTTGAGACATATTCAGCCAGTGCAAGTCCTTCAATTTGTGTGACACCCTATGTGGTCATCGTATTCCAGGTATCTCACACAAGCATTTGGAAGTTTTTGCACACGCTTTTTGTCCCTATAATCAAGACAAGAACCATAAACAGTATCACAGAAATTCAGATGTGAAAGAATCAGGAAATCGCAGAGCATCTTTTTTGTTTTTATATTTAACCCATATCTTTAGGAGTAAAGGGATTCAAGCATGGAATAACTTTTTTGTTACACGATAAGAAAATTTCAAGTCAATATCCATGTATACACCAAGATTCCTACTTATGTTTTGAAATGAAATTAGTTCATTATTAATGTGCAACTGAATGCGATTAAGAAGGTGAAGGTTTTGTCTTAAAGTGTATGTGGTAAATAACATAGCGACAGACTTCTTCGGATTCAGCTGCAAACAATCCGTCAAGGATTCAATCAATCAAAATCAATTAAGAATTGATCATACAGCAATTTTAGGTCGTCACTAAAACAATGGTTGGCATATTTAGTATTAGAAGGATCAAGGGAAAAAATTATCTGGATGTCGTCAGCGTAAATATAATGTTTTGAATATTTTAAACACGTAACAAGTTAACACGTATAAATAATAAAGAAGGGGACGAAAATACTTTTCTGTGGTACGCCAGATGAAAGACTCCCATCCTCTGAATATTTCCCATTCAAACAAACCCTCTGTTTTCTATCAGTGACAAAGCTTCTCATGAGATTCTACAAAACCAAGAATTGACAACAAGATCTCATGATTATATGAGCTGATGATATGACCTATACGGTCATTCGAGATGCCTACTGTCTCAGCTATCTCGTGCACTTTCAATCGGCGGTCTGCCAATAGAAGATCGTGGATTTTTATCATATTTTCCTCCGTGGAAGTCGTCTTGGGAGCCCGTGGTCGTGGTTCATCAAAAACCGACGTGCGACCACGTTGAAACTCGTTCAACAAATTTTTGACGGTTGCTAGCAAAGGAAAAGAGTCACTGTATATTGGCATCCAAGCGCCCTTTGATTTCGCTGCGCGATCTCCCTTCCAAAAACAAGAATTGAATCACTGACCGATTTTGCGCTTTTTTCATTTTTCTAAAATCTGTGGACATCACCGTTTTCACAAGCGGTCAAAACAAAGCTACAAATCCAATTTGGATGAAATTTTGATAGTAAGCGTTTACGAGAATTAGTACATTCTCGTATTACGACAGTACATTTCTCTTGCGATAGCGGCGCCACTAGGCGGTGAGGCTAAGTACTTGTCGGACCGCCCTCGTATTACTAGTTATGTTACGACCATTTTGAACACTGGTAGTTCTTTTACTTTCCTTCTTCTGCGCCATCAATCAATTTTTTGCTGAAAAGAGACAAGAAGAAGTTTTTTAGAACCTCATTTTATTCAAAAGGTGCATATTATAGTTCATAAGTTTAATATTTCAGTCAATAAATTTCCCTTATATCTATTTTTTTGATCTTCAGAAGTGCTACAGATCATAACTAACACAAAATTATTTGTCCTGGATTGCTAATAATTTATGGTATGCAAGAATTTACGTTTCTTAAGTTCTTTTTGAGTTTGTGCATTTATATTTGTTAATAACATAATGTCTTTTGCTTAGGAGTCATTTATAGCTTTCTGATTCTCATATTGTTTAACATGGAAGATTATGCTATAATGAAAATCTTTAATTTCTGCAGTTAGCTTGGAAATTGCATTCATTATTTTATGTTCTCCTTGTAGAGTATTATTTTTTTTACCAGAAGTCAAAGAGAAACTTTTTATATTAGGCCTGATAAATTATTTTCTGATTTCGCGTTTCATTTTTTTCTTACGCGCTTCTATTCTATATTATTATTTATTCATCCGTGAAATAACTATACAGACGAATTACGAATTACAATTTTTAATTACTTTTGCCTTGATATTATCTATTTCAGTCTAGCATCTAATTCATGCAATTTTCTGAGAGAATGGATCTTTGGGATTTTGGTATTTTACTACACTTGCCACAATTTGCTTTAGTACGAGCCATTTTTATTTTAACAACAATTGGCTCTAACTGTAAACTCAAATACTAAATACTTGTGTAATAATTGAAAACATTTGCTTTATCTAACAATATTTAGTTTCCGCAAATTGTGGTTTTAATTCCAAAATAAACTATTGTATTGTATATAGGTATGTTCATCTAAGTATAAAAGTAGATCGGTTATTTTCAGATAATAAACAAAATACAACTAAGTTGCATCGCCAAGTTATACGGCTTCCGTAAGTGTTTGGCGAACATAACTTTTAAGCCAGTCAATTTGGGATAAATTTGAAACATATATAAAAAATCTAAACTTTATTCAAGAATGAATTTGACTATTTCATGTACACTAAAATTCACTCACCTTAAAAAATGATGAGGTCAACAACATTGTTTAACTTGAAAATTCGACCAGAAGCAAAAAAGGACTCGACCGAAAAAAACTTTCCATGTCGCATAGAGTCGACGCCTTAAATTTTTGGCACGATATGATGAAAATAGACTTGATATATATGTGAATGATTTTTTTTTCCGCTTTACCCTAATTTAAAACTATTTATTACAGGATCTTTTTTAATTTAGAAAAAGGAATGTTTATATCAGATCTATCATTATGAATAAATATTATAATACTACTTGAATAGATTTTAATTTTTAAATATTTTCTATTTAGAGGTAACAATTTAGTATAAAGAAACTTAGTTTAGATTTGGCACAAAAATATTTAAAATTATGACAAACATGATACCAGGTAATACCAAGATAAGTATCAGTTTCAAATAGACAATGCATGCTTTATTTTTAGTTAATTAAACTTAAATAAATATTGTGAAAGGACATTCAATTTTCTTTAAAATGACGCTTTGTTTTCTATTCAATTACTTCCTTTGAAACCGATACTTTGTGTTTTACTTTTATATAAAAAAATTACATAAATAAAATAATGATTTTTGAAATTCTGAGCCTATTCCATATTTTATTAAATGATTATTAATGTGAAAATGCGGACTGAAAAGCAAAAAGTAATTGGATTAAGAAACATGGAAGAACGTATCTGTTCTGTACACAGTCTTTAATTTTTAATGTTTATATCTTATATTTGCTAACCAATTTCTTGCTTATTGTACTAAAAAAATTATTAAATTGGTCTGCCTTCAACAATGAGTTACAAATTCTAATTCCATTTTTATTTAATATTAACTTTTTATTTTTCATACTTTTTAAAGCTTCTCCCTTTTTCTATTAGACGTAAAAAGCCCTATAGGAATCCAAAATTTAAGACATTTTATTTTTGAGTAGTAAGTTTCCTCTCTTATTGAAGTTTGAATATGTTTTTATTATTAGGATCACATTGGATTAACAAAAACTTTGTTTAAAAATGGAATAATTCATTTAGGACAATTATAAAATTTTCTTGCGAAAAAGATGGCGAGTAGACCAAAGCCTATACCATTTTATTCTCTTATATAAAGTGTGCGTGTAAAAATGTGGACTATTTTTCAATAATGAATAGTATAGTGCGAATTTTTAATATTCTTTTAAAGCTGATGATGTATTGAATGGTAATAAAAGAATAAATAAAGATTTGTTAACTGTTTTAACATTCTCGTCAAGCAACAATTTAAAATTAAATTCTAGCAAGTATTCTGTAATGTATTTCTCTTCAAAACATAAGAAAAGAAATTTCTTTAATAATTTACAGCTATTTGTAAGAGGGTTTAAAAATTGGCGTATTTTTTAAGAATAACTTGAGGTTTAAAATGCACGTTTCTGGCGTAATAAAAGTATTATTAAGTATTTTAAAATCAGATGGTATATTTCTAGCCCAAAAAATTATGACAAAATCTTAGAGAAAATTTGTATGTACTTCTGGATGGTTGCGTGTAGAAATTTTTTTCATCAGTTGGCTGTTTTTGTGCATAGATTACTTCTCCCTGTCTACCTTCGTAAAAAATTAGTTTCCAGGGAGATGTGCATGACGCAGATGTTAGGTATACAAATAAATTATCGGTTTTTATCGTTTAACCATACTTCACAGATGCTTTCTTGTGATTGCTGTTTTAATCTATAATAAACTTCTGAATTTACTTAAGTGCATGTCCATTGCAGGCTTTAAGAAAAAATCAAAATCGAATTTTCTCACGTTACATATAGTCTCCTTAATTTTAATATTTTTTTTAGTTTATATACATTTATACTTTTTGTTCTTCTAATTGTGGGTTAAGTTTATTAGCCGTAGGCTAAAGATTGCTTATGTATGTTTTGGTATAATACAGGTATTATTTATTTATTTTGTTATATAATAATACTGAGATAAAAAAGAAAAACAAGTTTTTATAATAATAATAATACCAATAATAATAAATCGCATTAATTTTAAGCTCTGCTAAAAACCAGCTAAGGCTGTTAACTTAAAAGAGCATTTACACCTACAAATAGAGTAGGTACTTAACAGTAAAAAATGAGAAATCTTACAATACTTTAAAAACTAAGATTATCAATATGCTATATATATTAATGCGAAAAAAAGCCTATGTAAACATGTGAAGAAACAAAAAAATATATGTATAAAAAGAAGAAGTAAAACTAACAGTAATAGAATTCCAACATTAATACTATAAATATTGGCTACGCAAAAGATTTGTTATTTTTCTCTTAAGCGTTTATTAAGATAGATCAGTGAGCTTATTGCAAATTAAGTCATGGTACACTTTGGGTTCCAGATAAGAAAAACTACGTTGAAAAGAGCAGTACAATGTTTTGGCACATTCATAAAGTTGCTAAATCTACTAGGCCGGCTGTGTGTGGTATATCAAAAGGAGAGTTTATTTTTAGATAGGCAGGCAAATTGGTTCTTACCAGACGATATACACAACAAGTGAAATGTAGAGTTTGACGATCTTGTATCTTAAGCCAACCAAGCTTTGAAACTTACCTGCACCGGTCTCGCGACCTAAGATTATACAGTGTGGTGACTTTAACTGGAATAAATTCAGTTAAAACTAATCAAAATTTATCTCTTATATATAAATTCCTGAGACCCGTCGATTTTTGTATTTTTTCACCTACAGAGGGGTCCAAATTAACGCCAACTTTTTTTTTTCAAATGGAAAGCCACTTTTTTTAAACTCTTATTGAAAAGAGCCCTTTTTCTTCATTAAATTGCCCTATTTACTTTTGTGATTATCTAAAGGAGAAATACGAAAAGAAAATAAAAACTATTAAATTATTAAAAGTTGCGTTTAATGTATAAGATGCCCAAAATGAGCACCATTTACTTATTGGCCAAGCCCAAGACGATAGTAAAATTCGTTTCTGATATTTTCTAACACTTCTGGAGATATTTGTCAGATTTCTTGCCTAATACGTTCTTTGAGTTCGTCCAGGTTTCCTGGTTTGCTCATATAAATTTGACTTTTCAAATGTCCCCACAGAAAAAAATCAAGTGGGGTGAGATCGGGAGAACGTGCCGGCCACTCGATTGCACCCCTTCTACCAATCCATCTGTTTGGAAAATTGTCATCTAAATACTGGCGTACATTACGGGCATAATGTGGGGAAGCACCATCTTGTTGCATCCAGATTCGTTCATCATACAAATCTGGATCGAACTGACTCGGATATAAGGCACGTAAGACTGGAACTAGTTCATGTTCAAGAAATTCTAGATATCTTTCCCCAGTTAAAGTATTATTGAAGAATATGGGCCCTATAACTTGCCTGCCAATTATGCCAGCCCAAACATTAGTTTTCTGGGGATATTGTGTATTAGTTTCCCTTACCCAGTGTGGGTTCTCGTCAGACCAGTAGCGACAATTCTGCTTATTAACATGGCCATTTGGGTAAATGTAGCCTCATCAGAAAAAAGGATCCACTCTGAAGATATGCGATTTTCGTCAATGGCATTCATCATTAATTCACAGAACTGAACTCTGCGATCTGGATCGTCTTTTAATAACTCTTGAACAGGTTGCATTTTATAAGGTCGTTTGTCTGCACTTTTTAAAATTTTTAGCACAGATTTATGATGAATAGAGTTTTCGCGAGCTACTCTTCTGGCTGCAGTTACCGGATTTTCTTTCATCGCTAACAATACATTTAATTGGGTGTTTTCATCGATTTTAGAAGACCTTTGTCTTGAAACATCCCTCACGTGCCCAACTTCTCGAAATCTGCTTTCGATTTTACTAACCGTACCTTGGTTAATAGGTGGCAAATCTGGATATTTCTGCCTAAATAAGTGGACAACCTCTAGCTGAGTACGACTTCTGTCGCCATAACCAATCACCATTAAGATTTCAATCTTGTGGGATTCGGATAAATAAGGCATTTTTTCAATATAAGTTAACTTATTTAACAACTGGTTGAAATTCACTTTAACAGTGATACTACAACAATGTCAAGAAATGTCTCGATACCAATTAAATAAACAAACACGCCAAAAATTTACCAACACAAAATATTTCGAGACTTTTAATAATTTAATGTTTTTTTTTCTTATTTCTCCTTTAGATAATCACAAAAGTAAATAGGGCAATTTAATTAAGAAAAAGGGCTCTTTTCAATGAGAGTTTAAAAAAAGTGGCTTTCCATTTGAAAAAAAAAAGTTTGGGTTAATTTGGACTCTTGAAATGTGAAAAAAAATAAACAAAAATCGACGGGTCTCAGGAATTTTGCGAAATAAAATTTGATTATTTTTAACTGAATGTATTCCAGTTTAAGTCATCACACTGTATATGAATCGAATACAAGAGTTTTGTACACGTTGCACTCTTTGCCTGGAAAGAAAGGCGCATACACAAAATTGCAATAATTTTAATATGATAATGCCAGGCTCTCAAATAACGTTTTTTTCAGATTAGTATGCAGCATATCTTTGTTCTTGACTTTTGATAAATAAGATCTAAATTTAAGTTTACTGGCAAGAATCAGACCAAAACTCTTATATACATCAACAGGTTGCAAAACTTCTTGGTCGATTTTAACATGGAGGTTTTTAGAGGCCCATTAACTATTTAGATCAAAGAAAATTACAAAAGATTTTGAAGGATTTAAAGTTAATACGTTATTCTTTAAATATGTAAGTACTTGTTGGACACAGCTATTGACTTCATTAATAATACAATAAGTATTAAAATATATACTTTAAAAAAACTGGCATAAAGCTGAGTATCATCAGCATATTGCTGCATATTACATGTAGTCGTAATTATAGTATCCACCTATATATAACAAAAACTAACGATCCGAGAATGGGTCCTCGCAGAAATCCCTTAGTTTCACTTACGACATCAGATAAACTGTTATCAAGTCTAACAACCTGGGATCTTGCGGATAAATAACTTAAAAATATCAGCGACTTATCTGAAAGATCGTAAAATCTTAGTTTGCCTATTATAAGCCTATGATCAAGGGTGACAAAAGCACTTTCCCCCTTATCTGCACATTCTACAATATTATCCAGTACACCCAATAAAACAAAAGCCGTACAAAAGCCTTTCCAAAAAACCTGAATGAAATGGACTCTCTGGAGCAAGTATTTCTCATTAAAGTATTTTACCACGTGTGTGTGAATTTTTGCCAACATCTTGGAGAGAAGAAGACTAATAGGTATTAAATTTTATAAAGAAGAGTAATAGGTCTTAAATCAGACATACTCTATACATAGTTATACTTAGGTTCGGGTATAACAACAGCTGTTTTCCAACTCGACGAGAAGACTCCCTGATCAATACGACCGTTAAAGATATGCTCGATAAAAGGAATGAATGTAGAGACCATAGCTTAATCATTTGAAGAGTAAGCCCATCCAAACCGAAAGTATTCAACGTCATTTCAGATAAAGTGCCTTAAATCTTTCTCAAAAATATTGAAAACAAAAATAAAGGTGCTGACAGTACGACGCGCTTCGGACAATTCAATCATTCAGTCCTTTATACTGGAAAAAATTCTATTAACCGGATCAATGAAAAAATTATTGATTCGGTTGACGTTTTATCGTTGTTGGGGAAGATTGATTTGGTTTTTTGATTTATTATAAATTTTAAGTTCAATAAGAGCATACCGTGTGTCTTTTGAATTTCTTATATCGCAAGTAACATAAGTTAAGTTTTTGATAACGTCTATAAACCAAGCCGATTTTGGTCTGCTTACAAGAGCCCTGCGCAAAGCGGCATGTCTGCCAAATAATAATGAAATGTTGTTGGTAAGCAAATCAACTTGATCGTTACTATAATGACAATTAAATATTTCACCAAAATTGACATTAAGTAAATCTGATTTAGTTTTCTAAACATCAACATTTTTTAAATCACAAAACTCTATGTTCTTATGTAGTTTCGAAGGAAGTTTAAGACTAACATTATCATATATAAGTTGAAGGCAGTTAATTCATGCATGCCATGATGAATAACATCTCCAATTAGTATGTCTTTATTTGACATAATTTAACAGTCAACCAAGCTAGCAACATTACTCGAATAACGCGTAGGATTAAAGCCCAATTTCTGACAATGAATCTCCCAAGTATACCAGCTCATCACCAAGGAGAAAAGTGGTATCACCCTTAAAAAAAAATTGTATTATTTATCAACCCGTTATAAGTAATACGCTAAATTCGTTTAAAAATATAGTTGTCTTGAAGATTCAATCTGTACTAAAGATCTTATTTACAAAATAAATGTTTTTATATTTATAAATTATATCTTCATATAAAATAATCCTGATAAATTTGTTCACATAGTCCAAAAGGTAAGAACAACTATTTACTGACCATAAAATATACGTGATATTAGTTAAAAGCTGTTAATCAATTTTTTACGAGCCTTGGTAATAGGATTTAGTTAAATAAAGAGAAATTGTTATAGAAAAATGAAAATAATATTTCAAAATCTAAAATAAATCATTAAATTATTAAAATTTATATTAATTAAATTGCCACTTATCATCCATAACGCATAAAATAATAGTTAATACTAAGAACAATAATTTAAAAAATGCATAATTTAAATGGAAACCAATTCTATTCACTATACCCGCCCTGCTTTTTATACTCTGTCTAAAACGTAGGGATCTATAATTTTCATATTACTTAGAGATACTGCCAGGAAACCTTTTATATACAAGGTGTCCTGTATATACAAATTTGCCGTGTGTGATACCTGACAACAAAATAAAGTTTTCGTCCTATAAAGCATGGCAATTAATTTTGTGAACAACTTTCTTCTAAATATCTCGGAATTCATTAAATAAATTAAAGTTAAATTTTGTGTATCCTGATTACTTAGGGTAAGTAATACGAATATTATATTTATTTTACTATTACTATTCGATGGCCTTATCTCCCGTACGTATATTTGCAAGTGCAAATAATAAAACAAAACAGCAAAAAAACCAAATAGAAAGTTCTCAAAATAAACGAATTTTTGTTATTGACAAAATTTGCGTGTAAGAAAATTATTATGACAGTTTTGCAAAGTAGGTTTTGCTTAGGATAAAAATGATTATCATAACGACCTCCCAAGATGAAAGTAGTAAGTGTCTTCAATTTGTCTTAAGTTCATGTTCTCTTTTTTTTCATTTTAAAATTTCCGTTATAATGATTTTTCTAATGCTCAGATTGATGTGTTTGCATAAATCATCATCATTGTCAGATAAATTAGGCTGATTAAATTCTTTAAGAAAAACCGAAGACTATGTTAAATTGATTAAGCGGATAAGGAAGATAAAGTTTTAATCCATGTTACCGGAAACCAGCTCAATAGGCGAGTTTCCGGTGTGCCAAAAAACTGTATTTGTATTACTTTATTCCAGTTCAGAAACTATCTAATCTCTTTAATAAGAATACCTGTTGTCTTCTCAGAGCATTATGTTTAACATAAGTTTTCAATTTTCAAAGTTTTAAGTTTTCAATGTTTGATGTAAATAGGCTTGATGAAAAAAAGTATCAAACTTTTTGGAAGTAATCTATCCATTCTTTTAGAAGATGTGCCTTTAAATTTTAGGCCTGACAGTTGATATATGCCCGATGCTGTACCGGTATATTCACTCTAAGTCAGAAATTTATTAAAAAATACGTATCAGCATAAATGGATCGGTCAGCCTTTTAGAATTTCATTTTTGGAGCTACTTGAAATCACTGATTTTTCAAAATCACTGTCAAGAATTATCATAAAAGATCAAATGAAAGGAGGCAATACCATAAGAACTCAAGAAGTCCAGGCCAATGTAAAGAAAAGAAATTAGACAATTACTCCTACTGATTGGTGAACATTTATTATAATCAATAGCTTTTTTAAGCTTTCCAATTGTTATTAATAAAATAAATAAAACCCTTTTCTTGGGGTTGCATTTATAAAAGTTTTCCTCAAAATAAAATCGACTAAACGTAAAATGTCTGAACGTTTTAAAAAAAAAATAATTACTTGTTCAAAAATTAATCGGTTCAATTTTCGGTGAGCCATCCTATGTAGTTGCCGAACGACTAACAAGAATATGTGATAATCTTTTTATTAGTAAACATTTATTAGCAAATTACGTGTACGACATCCAGCGAGCTTGAAAATGCAGTTAAAGCGTAATAGAATTACTCCCTTATATGTCAGTATTATAAATTTGGTTCATTTATGGTTAATGGCCAATGTCTTTAAAGAGAAGTGCCGGCAATAATTTGGGAGAAAAAGACATCGTCTCGTGCAGGGGTCAGTAAAATTACCACGCTAATGGCACACAACATTAATAATATTATGACTCAATGGAATTAGTAAAAAAAAATATATTTTTTGATAAATTTCCATTACTTCTTACAATCGGGATCTAAATAGTATTTTTTTTAAAAGCTCGAATATTTGGCCTATATGTTGCTTCAATTTTTTTGTTAGTTGAATATCATCATAAACACAAGAGATATAATTCCCGCTAATTAAATTTAATAATTTAATTAAATAACCTCCTTCAAAAACAAATTAAATTTAAGTCTTACTAATACGTCAAACTATGTTGGATTTTCTGCCCTCCTTTGGAAAAAAAAATTGTAGTTATTTTAAAAAAGTACGGCTTAAAGTCTAGTCTCTTAAACATTGATTGGGGAATTCTCCTGAAAATACCTGGCGTATTTTGTATAGTGAGACATGACTCCTCCACGCTTTGAACAGGAGTCGTGTATGCTAATTATTTCAAATGTCCTCATAAAAAAGAAATGAAGAGTCCTCCTCTTTCAATGAAGATAACTATCTTCTAGGAATTCATATTAACGATAATAAAGCGTGGCGGAGCACCATCATGCATGTATCATATACATATATGACGACGTTCCTTAAGAGGAATTTCTCCATGAATCCAGTTAACTCAAATTCAAAAAATCGTCTGGGAAGAAGGAAATGGGGCCCAAGTGGTCACTAATAATTTTAATCCAAATATTTATTAAAAACTCGTATTGCGTATTGTTTTCAACTACAGGATGGGATTTTCTTTAGACCATACACGTTATAATGGAAATTAATTATTGCTGTTTGCGAAAAACATGTTTCATACGTGTATAGTATTCGATTTAAAAAATGTTGCATTAATTTTGCTTTTTTACTCTTCTAGGGAAATCTCGAGGCAAAAGTGCTCGTACACATTGTATGGTTTGTCGTACACATTGTCAGTATCGGTTTAGCAGTCATACAGAGTAGACGTCTATACTCGTAGGAGGCGCCGGTGCTCAGTTTTGTTTTGTTTTGATTCGTTTTGATTTAATTTATATTGTTTTGATCTAGTGTTGCTATATTTTCGCGGTACAAGTGTTTCCTAAAAAACTAATTAAGTTCCTGCATCAGTAAATGTTTTTGTTTTATAAACAGTTCCTGTTTTGACTAAATTTAAAATTATCTGGCTACCATTGACCTTAACTTGAAATAATTGTACATTAACCGTAGGACGTGCAATTGTGTGTTTTGTTGTACGTTTGTTTCCTGCGTTGGGTTTAAGTTCAAGTTACTGTTTACTTGCAGTTCCAGTTTTTACCATTAATATTTATTTCAATTTAAGAATATTTCCTTATAATCTAAAATGAACCGCAGTTTCAAATGTTGTCAAAAAAGAGAATTTTCAAATTATTGCTGCATCTCTTGTATTTCAATGTTCCACCCAAGTTGCCTGGAAAGAAATTCTGATGCCATAAAACTGGGAGACTACAGGATTTTATGCTCACAAAGATGTCAAGATGATTTTAATGAAAGAGATCAGGAAGGAAAAATTAATGAGCAAAAAAGATTTATGATTTGTTGACAGAATTGAAAGAGAAGGTTGACATATAGAGAGAATGAGAAGAAACAGCATGGTTTTTGAAGATGAAGTGTCGGAGACCGAAAAGAAGTTTTCCTCATCCCTGGAAAATCTGCATAAACGGAATGAAGAACTTAAAGTTGAATTAGGAAACTTAAAAATTAAAGAAGGTGAATTGTTGGCATTACTGGAAGTGAGTGAAAGGGCAAGTCTTAAGTTCAATTCACAAATTAACGAGCTAAATATCCTAAATAAAAATTTAATTGTAATGATAAAAACATTAGAAAATGAGTCTTCTACCTATAAGACTGAAATAAACTTGCTACAAAAGGACGTAAACGACTTAACTAACTTAAATAAGAAGATGTTAGACTCCGTAAAGGTGTTGGAAGTTGAAAAAGATACCTGTTATTCCGACATTTGTGCATTGAAGGAACAGTTACAGATCTCTAAATCTGTTGTTATTAATTCTCCAACACAGCTACCAATTAGGCTAAATACACCTGACGATAGTCGACCTCGGCTTCTCTTTGTTGGTGTAAATTGTAGCAAAGTGTGCCTAAAACATTTACGTTTAAAGTTTGAAGCTTACTACAAGGTCCAGTATTTCCTGAAGCCGGGCAGTTCAAGCAGTGAAGTAATTAGGACCGCATCAAATTTAGTTAAGGACTTTACGAAAGAAGATTTTTTAATAGTAATGTTAAATGGAATTTGTTCTTCATCTGATGTTTTAAAAAATTTAATTCAAAATCATGTTGATACAAACACTTTAGTGATGACAAGCCCTTATACTTATTTAAACCATAATGTTATCTATAATAGTAATAAGGCCCTTTACCGTACTTTTCATGCTAATAATATTAATCTGTATGGAATTTTAGAGTCTAATCACGCCAGTAACTTTGGTTCAGACTTGGCATCATTATTACATATTTTCAAATATTTTAAAACTAATATTTCATCGAATAAAATGTCTTTGAATCATCAAATTAATGAGTCTGAACTGATTACTGATCGTGAATTGGATTCTTTTTTTTTATAGACATGTCCACGAAGGTTGAATCTCTTTCATGTTCATATTCTACTAGTAAGATTGAAATTAGCTCTTCGAGAAGCTTAAGTATCTTTATTCTTAATATACAATCCCTAAGAAACAAGATGGATGAGCTTCATCTTTTGCTGGACACATGTAATTTTCCTGATATTGTACTTCTGACTGAGCACTGGTTGAGGCCTAGTGAATGTTTTTTAATATCTGATTATGTTCCTATATCAAATTTTTCAACAATCTATACATGGAGGAACCATGATCTTGGCTAGGCAAACAATTGAAACAATTTTTTCTAATATTGATAAGTATGATAATCTTCTGTTAGAGAATGTTTTTGAATTCTCTCTTTCTTTTTGTAAGCGTTTTAATTTATATATTCTTTGTGTTTATAGGCCACCTACAGGAGATATTGCTATGTTTTTGGACAAACTTGATTCTCTTTTATCCCAGTTGTCCCTACACTCTAAGGTTATATTGGCTGGTGACTTTAATATCAACTACACTGATGAAACCTTGCCACGTACTTCTCTTTTAAGTATTTTAAATTCTTACGACTTGAAAATGCACGTTCTTTCTCCGACACAAATAACTTCTTCATCTGCAACTACAATTGACTATTTCTGTACAAATTTTCATGACGTTTTATGCACAGTACTCCCATCTGGTATTTCCGACCATGAAGCTATTCTTGCTAAAATGCCATATAATACTGTATTATCTTCATCTTATTATATGGGAAGAATTTTTAGCAGGAGAAATTTCAATGCTTTTTCTGCTGCTACAGCTTCGGTAAATTGGAATGCACTTGAAACGGCTTCTGATCCACTTACTTTATTTTTTCAAATTCTGTGTGATAAGATCAATCAGTGCTTTCCTAAAATAAGGCTTAAAACTAAGAAACGAAAACCATGGGTTACAAGAGGCCTTAGAATTTCAGCTAAAAACCTCCGTTTTTTGACTAAATTGTGCAAATATACCACAAATGAAAATATCCTTGTATATCATAAGAAATACCGTAGTCTGTACAGAAAGACAATTAAAGCAGCAAAATCTAATTATTATAGGGATCGCTTAAATATATCATCAAATAAGCAAAGAGAGTGTTGGTCGATTATTAATGATTTTAGACATTGCCATAGAAAAGTATCTGAACCGGACTTCTGAGAAGACCTGACATTTTAAACCACTATTATTGTGATATACCTAATATCTTGCTCAAGGGCATTCGTAGTAACATTGATCCCTTACACTATCTTCAACAAGTGTCGGTTGAGCATTCATTTTTCTTTCATTCTGTCGATCTTACCGAAGTAAAAAATGAAATCAAACGCCTAAAAAACCATAAATCATCTGGAGCTGATGGGATATCTTCGAGGTTGTTACTCTTTTTGCCTGATTCAGCCTTAAATGCTTTAGTTTCTGCCATAAACAATTCTTTACATATTGGCATTTTTCCTTCATGTTTAAAAGAGGCAGTGGTTATCCCTTTTCATAAGGGTGGAGATTTGGAGCAGCCTTGTAATTTCCGTTCCATTTCTATTTTGTCTACCCTCTCTAAGATAGTTGAAAAACTTGCAAAAAGCAGAATTTTGTCCTTTTTACATCATAATGGCATTTTGTCTGTAAATCAGTTGGGATTTCAAGCCGGTAAAGGGACTCATGATGCTGTTTTAACTTTTTGGAGAGCGTCTATGTGTCCTTGAATTCTGGAGAGTCATCGGCGGCAGTGTTTTGTGATCTATCCAAAGCATTTGATTGTGTGGATCTTGGAATACTGTTATCTAATCGATAAATATGGTTTTAGGGGCATAGCGTTGCGATGGCTTGAGTCCTATCTATCAAATCATACTCAGAAGGTTACAGTGTCTGGGCGTTTGTCTGCTTCTAGAATGCGGCGTTCCCCAGTGTTCAGTGTTGGGACCACTGTTATTTTTACTATATGTGGATGACTTGAGTTCATTGAAACTGCAGGGCAAGGTTCAGTTTGCTGATGATACCACCATATTATGGAGCCATAAAAATTCAGAATATATTAAGACTTTTATCCTTGAAGAACTTCAGATTTTATCAGGGTTGTGTGCTTCCTACAGGCTCGTGTTTAATGTAAGAAAATAACAATAACATAAACATGTTTAAGTGCGATGTTCAGGGTCTGATGTTTGACGAAAATTCCCTCTTGCAGAATAAAGAGTGCTGCAAGTTCCTAGGAATTACCATTGATAGTCGCCTTCGGTTTGACGAGCATATTTTATATTTAGCTGGGAAATTATCTTCTGGATGTTTTACAGTAAGAATGGCAAAACAAGAGCTGGGAGGGGCGGTTGCACGTTCAGTGTACTTTTCACTTATTGAATCTCATATTCGGTATGGCTTGCCTTTTTGGGGTTTAACCAATAAGGGGCTACTTGACATTGTCTTTGTTATTCAAAAAAAAGCAGTTAAGAGATTCTTGCAAACCCCTCTTCATTTCTGAAAAAATCCTAACTCTTTTTTCACTCTTTATCTTAGAAACAGCTGCTCTTATTCACAAAATTCCCAAACTACCCTCTGACACTGGCCATTTGACTCGTCATGTAAATGATGTTCCCCTACCTATTCCTACGTCTTCCCTTACCAAAAACTCATTAATTTACATAAGTAAAAAAATTTACAATCATGCTCCTCTATGTGTTAGACATATATCGGATGTTAAGAAATTTAAAAGAGAATTAAAGACGCTTTTATTAGCTAAGGCATATTATAACCTGGATGACTTTTTCAATGATAGGTTTTAACCTTGGACATGTTGGAAAGTTTTTTTTCTCTTTTTTTTCTCTAGTTTTGTCAACAAGTTTACCTTTATTTAGTAATTGATTGTTTTATTTAGTTATCTTTAATTCAAGTATGTTCAAAAAGTTTTGTCTTCTTGTGTTTAATTTTGTTCATTGTTTTGTTAATTTTTAAAATTGTATTTTTGTTTTGTTTTTTTAGCTTGTAGGATGCTTGTACACAAGATTATTCTTACGTAATATAGCACATTTTCTTTCTTTCTTTCTTTCTTTCATTGTAAGTAATAAGGATGAAGTTGCTGATCCTTGCCCTATCGTTACATGATTTAAGTTTAGTTGGTGGACAATTTTTCGTCGACTTGTTGTAGGCTCCTTTTCGATTGCATAACACAGCTTCTTCTTGATGGATGATTTTTATGCTTGTGGGTCTTTCCACAACATGATCGGATCTCTTGAAATTGTCTGTTTCACATAGTCGAGAGTGAATGTTGATGTGAGTGTGTACATTAAGCAGCTGGCGTTGTGAAGATCGATCACCATACAACCGTCGTGCTCATCGAGCGTCACCGAGCCATTCCGTGAATATGATGACATGATGACCATTATGACAATTCCTAATCATCATTACTTGGAAATATTTAGTCTTAATAAAATAAGGAGAGAAGAAAAAAAAATTTACAACTGTAAAATTATTTGAGAAAATAAAGTAATTCACCTATTTTCATGTATGTCATAAGTATGTAGATAAGTGAAATGCTTAAATATTAAAAGAATTATATTTAACAATATCATGCTATTTTTTCAAAAAATTCTAGATAACTTTATCCATATCTACGCTTGTGAAGGGTTTAAAAGCAACTATTTAGTAAGCAACTAAGTTGTTTAAAGGCGACTAAGTTAGGATGTACTTATCAGTTTAAATTAACTTTTAAGTTAGATTTTATATATAACTTTAATTAAGTTAGGATGTACTTAAAGTTTAAAAGCAACTAAGTTAGGATGTACTTATCACAGAGCATACGTAATTAAAATAAAATACGTTCCATTCTTTTCCAAATTTTTAGAACAATATCATCATTTCTTTAAGTGCATGCTCTAGCTTGAAAACAAAGCTGATGATCACAGATACAATGGTCAAAATTTGTCTACATATTATATTATATTACCTTAGAGTAACTATTCCTTTTTCTATCTTTTTTTTTTCTGGAATTTTGAATTATTTTTTGTTCCAAGGCAATATTGTTTAGGAAGTTTTTTTTTTGAAAAAATCAAAGAATAGGTTAATTTTTCTTTTGTAAGTTTTTCAAACCGTTGACATCCATTCTGGACTATCATTTTAGATTTTTTATTGGTCCTCGCCGGTTTACCAATGTTTCACCCGGTATATGATAATGGTTGAAGTTTATGTGTGGTCAAAGTTTATACAGGGTGTCCCAAAAGTGATGGATCAAACTTAAACAGAAGATAGAGGGAGTCATGTTCAATCAAAATCACCTCCTATGTTGTTATGCAATTGTGAATAGTTTAAAAGTTATAGCCATTTTTATGTATTTTTTAAATTCAAGCACACTGTCAAATAAAAGCTTATAAAAAAATTATACAATGGATTAAACAATGCGTTTTTTTGTTTGTTTTTATCTAGAAGTGATGTACCTTTCTAATAAAAATATTTTTTCAAATATTACTTTTCAAAAGAGCTAAAAAAAATTTCTTTTTGGACTTTTTACAACTTTAAAAATAGGTACCCTTAACTTTGATGCCATTTTTTTCTTAAAAATGTAAGACATAAAAGTGTGTAGTAGTAGCCCTGTAGCTTAAAAACTTCTACGTTTCATACCGATTCCAGCAAGGCATGACTTAAATACATTATTTCTTATTGGCTTATTAAATTTTGAGTTTTTCAAAAAAGAGGCAAAAAAGAATTTTATGGCTAAATCAATATTTACCAATTTTTTAAAATAAATAATTGTGTTTTGTTGGATTGCAATAAGGTACAAAAAACATAAGAAAATGGTTTATTGTTTTACATGATAGTTTTGCTATCATTTACAATAAGTGTTCAAAATGTCTGCCGCGAAATCTAATGCATAACCTACATCGGCGTATAAAATTTCTCTTAATCATTCTGAATGAACGTTCATTTTGGGTAATTAATCTAGTTGCTGTAATTATTTGGTGGCGTAGCTCTTCCTCATTACGATTTTCCCTGGCGTATGCCAACTCCTTAAAGTACCCCCATAGAAAAAAATTAATTGGATTGAGGTCGGGGGAGCGCAGTGGCCAACGAATTGTACCTCCCCGTCCAATCCAACGACCAACATAGGCCTCATTTAAAAACTGTCTCACCTGAAGGCTGTAATGGGCGGGCGCTCCATCGTGCTGCAGCCATATTGATTGACGAATATTTATTGGAATATCCTGAAGTAAAACAGGTAAGTTTTCTTTCAAAAATCTCTTATAGATTTCACCATTTAATCTGGCTGGTAGTTCAAACGGCCCAATCAATGAACCGTTAAGAATGCCACTCCACATGTTCACACCAAATTGATGTTGAAAGCGGTCATTTCTAACAATTCTGGGGTTAAAATATGCCCAGTGGTGTAAATTGTGAATATTAAATATTCCCGCCCTCTGAAAACTAGATTCGTCTATCCATAAAATTTTGTTAAAAAATGGTGGATCCTGCCTATTACGATGAAGCATTTCTCTACAAAATTCCACCCTCTTGTCATAATCACCCGGTAATAGATCTTGAACCCGTTGTACATGATAGGGATGCAACTGGTTTCTTCGTAGAATGCGGTGTACTGTTCTTCTCGGAATACCAGACCGTCTTGATATATGGCGAACACTAGTTGAAGGTTCCTCTAATGCCATTTCAATGATGTCATCTTCTGCCTCAGCATTTTCATCAGGTCTTCCTATTCTGCGAGGATTTCCAGGAATCTGCCCTTCCACGTATGCGTTATGCACTCGTTGAAACGCCCTGTAGTCAGGATATCGTTTACGATCAGGAAATCGTTCACGATATTCCCTTTCAGTCGCTCGAGCGTTTCCATTACAAAATCCATAAACATAATGCATTTCTGCATACTCACGGACGGTATAAGGCATTATGTGTTCAGTTCTATAAATAATACAAAATTGTATGTACTTAGCCAGTACCTGGACAACACAACACTACCTATTTTAAATTATTTTTAAATTTTTTATCTTAATTTTATTATTTTTTCGTAAAATAATAAAGCAAAATATTGATTTAGCCATGGAATATTTTTTTTGCTTATTTCTTAAAAAAATAAAAATTTAATTAGAAAATAAGAAATTTTAATAATCTATTCAAGTTGTACTTTGCTGGAATCAGTATGATTTAAAGAAGTTTTTAAGGTTCAGGGTCACTCGCATGTCTTATATTTTCTTCGCAAAAAAATGGCATCAAAGTTAAGTACTTATTTTTAAAGTTGTAAAAAGTCCAAAAAAATTGTTTTTCTAGTGCTCTTAAAAAGTAATGTTAAAGAAACATATTTTTATTGGAGAGGCACATCATTCCTAGGTACAATAAAAAAAATAGATTGTTTAATCAACTGTATAATTTTTTTAAAAGCTTTTATTTGACAAAGGTGCTGGAATTAAAAAAATACACATATATGGCTATAACTTTTAACCTATTCATAATTGCATAAGAACATAGGGGGTGATTTTGATTGTAAATGACTCCCTCTATCTCCTGTTTGAGTTTGATCCATCACTTTTGGGACACCCTGTATATTTCCACAACAAGAAACCCATCGTAGGACCATGGAGGCTATTGAATTGTACCCATTCACCCTATTCAGCAACCTGGAAACCTGGATACATATAACTTCTTGAATCTCAAGAAAGAAAGAAAATGCACAGGAAGAGATTTTTACCCTCTTCTTTTTTCTTCTTTTTTCTTCTAACGGAATCATTTTCATAAACCTTTGTTACTATTCCGGAATAACTTTTTCTAAAACATATTTGTCAGCATGGCATTAGTTCCGCAATTTAAAAAAAAAACAAATATTTCCACTTTTTCTTGAATTAGGCATATAGAACTCAAGGAGTCAATAACATACAAATTACAAGCTAGATAACTCAAGCTTTAAACAACGTTTAAAATCTAATTTATTAAATGGCTTTATATATTTTGCAATTTTTGCAATAAAAGCATATAATTTTGAACTTCATTATTTGCTTCAAATGTCACTATTTTTAAACAGGTGAACCGGTTTTTAAAAGTAGGGAATTAAAAATTAGGAATCTCTCGATCTTAATCCTCTGAAACGTGATGTCGGCTTAGAGGTTTGAGGGTTTGGAAATAGCTTTTGGCCACAAGCAGAAAATCCTTAGTTATAAATTATGGTAAGTTTTGAAATGAGCCACCATATATTTATTTATAGTAGGTACATAAAAAATGCAGCTTGATGCATTTTATAGCATGAGTAATGAATTAAAACTGTGTTATAGTAGATTATACAATATTGCATATTGCGGATGCCAGATATGTCACGTCGGCTCCGCTACTAAAAGTATTATTATTTTTAGATAAATTTCATTAAGGTGTTAAGAATATCTCATTATTTAGCATTAGCGTGCGTTTTTTATGACGCATTACAAATTGCAAATTGCATATTAATATTAAAGATATTAGTAATAAGCTTTTATTAAATTATTTATTTGTTAATGTAAATCACATTCAAAACTGTTTATTTTATAAAAAAGTAATATATCTTAATGAAATGCCCACATTTGGTTATTTTGTCTGTATCTTAGATCCAGTAAAAAATAGTCTTGACTGATCATGAATCATCATAAACCTTGTTCCCCAAAAATCTCATATAAAAATCTTAATAATTGTACATAATCAGATCATAAGTGAGGGTTGCCTTGGCTTCTAAAAAATACTTGAAACATATAAGTGAGATTTAATTTACATTTTACATATAATATAATATGTCATAATAGTTTAATATCTTATCGCTTCTTAGCTTTCGAAATTATTAAATCTAATAATTTCCTAATACTTCTAAAAAAAGCTTTATAAAACGAAGGTTATCAAACATTCAATATTGTATTTGGAGTACCTATATATACAAGTCCCATAACTTAGTGACACAGAGCAACAGCATATTCTTAGCTCAAAAATATTACGATTTTACCAAATTCTTCTAGTCCAGAAACTGATAATAACCAAGATACAGGATGTTGAAGTTTGAATTTTATTTTTATTATTTTTTAAAATGTCCTTCAAAAAGTAGTATATTAGCATAAAATTTGATAGCAGAGGGTTTTTGGGGGTAAGAAATTCGAATTCAATAGTAATTTTTGTGCACATCCATGAAAGCGCTGTCAGCGACACGCTGGGGTCATAAAAACGTGTAAAATTTTTTTGTACCTCAGTGTATATTAGTTTTTCAAGACAATTTCAGCTTTTCAATTATTATTACTCTAAAAAAGTATACCTTAGTCAAGTCGCTCAAAGCCACTATTTTTGAAATAATAAAATTTGTAATACGGTCTAAATAGAAAATTTATATTATATACGATTTGCACTTTTTTCTAGGGAAATTCAGTTTTTCAATAATTGATGGATAAATTATTTAAAAAGACATACAGAGCTAAACGGTGCTAATCGAAATTAACCCAAATAAAAAAATAATAATATGAAAGCGCTACATTCTGCATTATCGAAACCGTGATTTAGAAACAAATTAATGTAGGGATCGCGTTATAGTGATATCAAATATTATTTCTGTCAACATTTTAGTGCTTGATTAGAATCATTCGAGAGCAAAACGAAGAAATTCTAGTTTCTATTGCTGATAATCCGGAAATCAGTTCGAGGCGTATGGCTCACCATACCACGGTTCGTAAATAAACTATTTCTCCAATTATCCATAAAGAAAAACTGCATCCTTACCATTTTACTCCTGTTCAAAGTTTGTTACCGCCCCACCAGAAGAGACTTGTTCATTCGTTTTGTTCGTTTGATTCCCTTGTTTCTGTCACAACCATTTTTCTTAAATAAGACTAAACTAGAGAAGTTTTTAATTTTAGAAATAAATACGCTTTGGATATTAAAACTCCTTATTTTAAAACAGAACGCATGAATTAAGCTAATGAGTTTTTTGGAAGATCTCTCATTGCAATCACCGAAACGCCTAATTAATGATTTTCATGCAAGATGGGACCCCTGCTCAATTTTCCAGACTTATCAGGAAATATCTCCATTAAGTTTATCCTAACCGCTGGATTGGTCGTGGAAGCCAAATGTCTTCGCTTGAAGCCCCGATTTTAATCCCCTCGACATTGCATTATGGCGATACATGAAATCAGTTGCTCATCAAGACACAATCAATACTTGAGAAGAGATTGTTGTATGTCAGGTTGTCTTTCAATAAAAAAGTAGATAAGTGTATTTAAGTTAACGGAGACCACTGTTTTAAAATGAGCATTTGTTGTAAAATAAAAAGAAATATTTCCATTGTTGTTGATATTACGGATTTGTTATTGTTCCAACTTCTTCTATGAAATCATATTATAATAAATTAATATTATTTTGTAATAAATTATTATATTCAACACATATTTAATAATTAAATTAAAATATCATATTTTTACAAAACACATGACTATGAGTTACTTATTTTGTTGGGTATTACGTCAATTTTGCAGTAAAAATAATTTATAAAATACCTTCTCACACGCTCAAATATTGAAAATAAAAAGAAAATACACTTATTGACGTCTTTAAAAGAAATATGAGCTTAAATCTTTAACGATATCCGTCGTTTATTATCCGTAAGTTTATTAAATCTTAAATACAATCTTAAATAATAGATTTTTTATACACCTAGGAGCTGAGGTTTTATCTATCGATCTCTGAGCTTGTTTAAAAAAAAACATAAAAAAATAAAAATTTTAAATAAGGTATTATTTAATCACGTTTTTATCTAGTCGGACTGTCGTCAAGAGCATCCTCTTGGATTAACACATGAATTATTATTAAATTCGAATTTCTCGGCATCAAACACCCTCCAATACCAAATTTTATTTGATGTTTCTTTTTGTATGAAGTATTAAGAAATAATAAAAATAAAATTAAAGATTTAAAATCCTGTATCACGGTTATTATCGAATTTCAGACTAGACAAATTTGGTCAAATCGTAATATGTGCAACCCAAGAATATGCTATTACTCTATGTCCACTAAATAATAGGACACCTTGTACAATGCCTGTCCATACCTATTCTCGACCATGTACTGTCTAGAATTATATTAATCAACTAAAAGGTATGAATGAACTTAATGAACATATTATTTGTTTATATAATTTTCGAGTTAAATAAGGTCTGAGAAGAGATAACATTCCATTCTATTACCTTTTCTACTTCTTAAATCTCAAGAATAAGACCCCTGGTCGTCGAACTTCCCATGTGCATTGAACCTTAGCTCTACTTTTGGTAACTTGTTAAATATCAATTGGTTCTAAGGTAAACTATACAAGTAACATTAATTATATTGTAAATCGTTTGTTGCATTTTCGACTAGGTCAATTGTTGTCTCAAAACACATTGTATTCTAAATATTCCAGTATGTTACTAAATAGTCGCTGGTTAGATAAATCCAGTTACTGGTAGATAAGTATATGTTTTTATATCAGCTTATGAATAGTATTTTAATAGTCTAAGTATTTCCAGAATAGGAACCAAAGTATAAAGGTAAGATAAAAATCTTGTAGCCTTGCAGTAAATGCGTTAGATGAAAATTATAAATTTGACTTTGTTAATTATATTTAATTGAATAATTCAAGATTAGCTTATTAACATTTTTTGAAACTTTGCACAAGGGTTTTCCAGATTGGTCTCTTCAAAAAGTTATCTTACATTTTTTCTATAAAATGTACAGGGAAGCCAATTATTGACCCCCTTAAAATTTACGTGGGTTTTCCTATGTTCGACGCACCACCGGGTACAGTAATAAAATATAGTGATAATAAAGCAAATAAGTAAAAAAGTTCTCATACCGATGTTTAATACTATGAATAAACATATTGGAAGGTTGAAAATTTATCTATTAATAACAAACCTAATGAAGTCCACGGTACTCTTCCCACTGCGCTCTTCCAATAAGAACAAGGTAGGAGTTAGCTAAATCTAGAGACACAACCACACCACGTGTAATCAGGCCGTCGATTTCATAGTCAAGAGGGCCGCCGCTTTTAAACTATTAGAACCAGATCCTTTCGTGGTCTGACTAAGACGAATATCAGAAACTAATCAAAACACACTCCCATACGCTTTTTAAAAAGCTGTGTGATGATAGGCATGGCTGCAATTTGTCTAAGGAAATTCTCACTTACCCGAAGATAATCCACAAATTGCCTCTGATAAAAAAAACTACGTCTGCTTATACGTATTCTCACTGGCTGCTGCCAATTAAATGGCCAGTTGTTCAAATTAAAACTAGAGCACGAGCCTGCAACCACGGTGACAAGACAACGTAGCACATACTTTATAATTTTCCGGCTCTCCGTCAATAGGTGACAGAGTTCCCGGTGTATCCGATCCATCCATTGGAGAAATCAGGCAATCACTTCTTGGTGACAAGCTGAGGGTGGCTTCTATTCTCCTCAATAGAGACGCACAATGGGCATACTGTCGTCTTACTACATCCAGTGATATTTTTCCTAATTTTGATATTTTTCTTCTTTTGGCTTCGTCCAATGTGCCCGAATACACCTCAGCCTAAAGGCTCATTCTGCTCACCCCGATTGCATCTATACTACCCAGACTACATCTCGCTGCCCTACCAGCCGGTACAGGGCTGTGGTACCTAGTGCTTCTAGGTCCAGTATGTCTCTCCCGAGTATTTTTTGCCCTTTGCGGCACAAGGCCTCACAGTTACAAATGACGTGTCGGACTGTTTCTGTTTTTTTTTCGTACAATCGGAAATTAAGGTTAGCATTATACACTTTAATTTTTTCACGTGTCTTTTAATGGCCATATGTCCAGTTCTGATATCTATCAGTATTCTGAATTTGTTTCTTCCAAATCTAACAAGGTCTTTAGTATTTTTTTTATGAACGTGTTTTCTATGAAGAGAGAAAACACGTTTCATTTCTGTCCAGTCAGTTAGAGTTTTCTTTTTACACAGGCCCTGATCTAACTGCGGATGGTGCTTCTTGGCACTCCCAGTACAGGTTCCGGTCCAAAGGAAGGTGCCGTGGAACCTTATCTTGCTAGTTTATCAGCTTTTTCATTTCATATCTTTCTCAAAAAAATTCCAGCTCGCGTTCCCTTGTCGGTCTTGCATCCGTGTACTAAATAAGATCACCGTCTGGTCTGCGTCTGGTGTCATCTTTTCTTATTCAACTTTAAACAATGTGCGAAAGCAATAATTTGGAATCATGTGTTCCGAAATCATTTCTGATTTGTTTGCATCACATATTCTTGATATGCCTTGGTGTCCTGTCAAGTTAGCTTGACTATTATTGTTCATTCACTCTAGTTCCAGCTTTGTTTCTCCTTGAATCACCAAGTGTGATGGTGGGAGGTTCAGAAAGGCTTGCATGGATGCGGTTGGTGTAGATTTCATAGGTCTTGTTATGCCTAGAAAAACAAGCCTTTGTATTTTGCTTAACTTGATCCCAGACCTTGATCCCACTTAAAGGGTTTTTGGCCACCACGTTAGTGCAGCATAACTTATAGTGGGTACCACTACTCTGGTATAGATCCAGTGTGACATTTTGGGCTGTAATCTCCATGTTTGCCTATGCATGCGTCAGTAAAATTGATTGCGATCGCTTGGTCATTTTGTCAAGATGTTGGTTCCAGTTAACAAGTCCCAGATAACCTCCAAGTATCTTATCTCTTCTAAGATAGCAATTTCTTTACCATGCTAGAATAGTGGCCGAAGGTGCTCAATAATTGGTAAATGGTAGAACGATTGCGAATTTAAGGGAACTGATCTTAAGACTTTCCGTCTCTGTCCAGTTTTTCACGATGTTCAGACAAGTTTGTATTCTTTCTCTTGCCGTTGTATGAAATTTTCCTTGGACTAGTATCGCTAAGTCAACTGCGTATCTTAAAGTTCTAAGGCCTTAATTTTAGTAGCATTCCGTTTATTACCATTCACTACAGAATGGTCGACAGAATACCTCCCTGTGGACATCCCTGAGTTACAGAGGCTTCCACAGTTTCAATTAGCAGTTCGAATTATACTGTCCTGCTTCTGAGCATGCAGTCTATCTACCTGCATGATTTTCAACCAATGCTCCATCCCTAATGTGTCAGTTATTTTTCTTTTGATATTATAATTAGGGACTGTAAAAAATAAAGCATGAGACTACATTCCCTATGGTATTAACTCCTAATAAACCCCCATAGTAAGAAGACATTCTAAATAACTCATATATTACTGTCATTCTTTTTTAAAACACAAATTATTAATAGAACTTTGTGAACTAGATTCTAGGATTCTTAAGAATTGTTTTTAGTGTTGCAGTAAAAATCATTTCATTGTAGACACATCAGCCAGATGAAGATGTGTGACTGTTGAAGATAAGAAGTCTTTAAGTTCTATATTGGGATTTTTCTCTTATTCTGCCAAGCATGAATGGATTTTTACGTTTTTTTATAATATTTTTTACCATTTTGGGGTTTTTTTATCAGCATATATAGACAGATAATGCATGCCGTAAAGAACTTAAAATTACAGGTTATGTCTCGAATAATTTTGTAAAATATCTGCTGTCTTTAAAAAAATTATAGTTATATACGCTGTTTCTTTTAATTATAAATATGTTGTTTTATCTATAGGTAAAGGATAGTGGAAGAGCTGCTAGAGATATAAGATCATTCTGACGATATACCTGCGTTTCCTGATGGTATTGTACTTTTTTCACCCAACAACACAAATTACGATATTACCGACTAGTATTTCTAAGGTTAAGAGCTTATTGAATTGATAATTTTTCAAATAGGAATAATGTAGCACAGTTGTGGCTCTTTAAAACATATGTTGATGATAAGAGAATAAATATTATTGTTGTTTTTCAAGGTAAGCACTACATGAAGAAAACTAAATGATACATTCTTCTAAATGGTTATGTTATTCTGCCTAGAAGGTATATTATATATTGGGAAATTTGTAGCTAAAGTCCAAACTAATGAAATTCCAATGCTGCATCTAGAGGCAAATTTTCTTTATTTTCTTTAAGTCCAAAATCTTACGAACTAATAAAGGGATTTCTATGAACAATATGAGATCCCTGATAGTATGCGCTACAGATCTTATTTATGGGCCGAAATAGTCCAAGTAGTCATTTCAGAGATACCAATTTTTTTAATAGTGGTGGGTCCAATGAAAGCGTTTGGTCATAGCAATCAAAGTCCAAAATCACAAGAACAAGTAAATTCCCTCTAATATTTTCTAAGACTTCCACAAAACTAATATTTCCGATGGTATGGCCGATAGATTTTATTTATGGCCTAAAATGATCCAATCAATCGTTTCATACATAATTTTTTTAAGTATTGGTTTCCGATTCAGAGGTTTGGTCTACACGTATATAAAGGGTATTTTTCGACAAATTGCGTCAATTAATTTGGGAAATTTATAGGCTTTATGTATTTTTAAAATTAGGCATTATCAATCAATCTTTATAAAATAATTTTCGATGCCTAACTGTTTTTTACTTATTTTAAAACTTATGTAAAAATTGACTTTTGCAGGCCCAGATATAACCATAAAAGCTTAAACTACTAATTGAAGTTGGGTTGCTGGAGATGAAAAACCTTTGGTGACTGTATCAATATTTTCACAATTAATACAGGGTGATCAAAAATTAGAAAAAAAACCCATTTTTATCTTAATTTTATCTGACATCTAACATTTTTATCTGAATTTTTATCTTAAAAAAGTACATTTTTGAAGATAAAAATTCCTGTTTTTTATTATTTATCTAGAATTAAAAATAAGGATATGTTTGTATTAAGATGTCTATGCCAAAAAATTTAAATTTTTATTTCGAAAAGATAATAAAAAAGAAAAGATTTCTTTTTTTCAGAAAACTCAACATTAATTTTTATTAGAAGCTTTTGTTTAAAGGAAATACGTGTTTATGTATTTTGCCTGCAAAGGGTATTTTTTACATAAAATCTAAAATATCTCAGTTACAGTTAGGCATAGGACAGTTTGCCTACATAACATGCATCTAGAATTTTAGATATGAGGTAAAATTATATAATACATAGGTATTTCTTTTAAAATAAGAAAGACGTTGCTTACGACTGAAAACATTTTTAAAAGATAGATTTTGATCCTTAATCGACCCTGCTATATTTTCAAAAATTTAAGATGCCTACTTTTCCGGAAATTGACTCCGAGATTTATAGTGAGATATACTATATGTTTTTACTATAAATATTTATAACTACCTCTTAAGTATCAATATAGTTTTGCGCACAATTCAGGAATTTCAAAACAAACGGAGAAAAAATAAACCATAACTTTTTTTATGGCGGTTAAGTAATTTTTAAAGGCAGTGCATGACGGTTACATGAATAAATATTTTAATAAGCTCCTTTTAAGGTAAAAAAAATTTGTAGTATTTTCCAAAATTTGAAAGTCAATAAACCTATTAGATTTTTAGTAGGGCAACTGCGTGCTTATTAAAGGTTATTTCCAGTCTACGTGACTTCAAATATAAGTGGAAAATGTTTGTCTAAATGGAGCTTCTGGTTAACTTATAGGTTTCGGTTTCTTAGTGCTTAAAAGGCCAGCAACCACAAACTTACGTGGAAGGACAAGTATGGTTTCGAGAAGTCCGTGCACTTTATAAAAGTCACGTCTGCATGCTAGATTAAAAACGATATTAATTTATTACCTGTGATTCACATATTATCTTATTTGAATTCATTAAGTTTCCTATATAAACCTTCTTCATATTTTGCTTACGTTGAATTTGATTACTACTAGTAAAGCAAGGTACGCAATTAAGGGTGATTTGTTTCGTTGAGATTAAAAATCCCGTTCTTGTGTAAATTGTGGTTTTCCGGTCCTATTCATTCAATTTCTAAAGGCAAAAGTGTGAAATTTTAAATTTATTTGTTACAGTATAGTGTTGTTGAAATAAGGCAGTAATAAAAATTAAATTTCTGCTCCGAATTATGCAGTAATAAAAATTGTTAATTTTCATTAAATGTTACTGCTTATACCTATTCAGTTTTATATTGGATTAGCGCGGCTGTGTTTTCAATTATTTAGTTTTCAATGACCATAAAATTAAATAATCCTGCCTTGTGTTGTAAAGCCAAATGGCTTATTTTTTCTGAATAAAGTTCATTTGGTAAGTAAAAAGCTATTTATTATACAAATATAATTGTATGCAATAACGTAAATAGTAAAAAAGATCATATGCCTAATTAAATTAAGTAACTCTATAAACCATTTAATGAAATAGAAATTATAAAAAAATCTATCAAAGAGATCGATAAGGCGGTAAATAAAATTAATAGGAGGCAATAGATCAAATAGATAAGTTAAAATGGATGGATGCAGCTTAACTTTACCTTGGCAGTTAAAAAGATGCTTCGATAAAATAATTCTTTTTTTTTTATTCATTTATTCACCTTGTGCTGAGCACATTTAGTCACGAAAAGACTCTATATATAATTGTTTAATATTTAAACTAAATCGGACATCACAAACGACCATGCCAAGTCTGGGACTCGAACCCAGGGCCACACAACTGCTAGGCAGGCCACAAAACAATTCAGCGCCTCTATAAATTCTTCAAACTTTATCATAAAAGTTGATATTTTAATGAGTAATAAAATACTAAATAAGATAAGACGTGGTAGAACTTTCAGAGTAATACAATATCCATTCTTTTATAGCAGTATATGATAAAAACATTTGAAATCATTAATCAGCATCATTTGTAAGATAGATTATAGTATTCTTTTAAATTTAAGTTTGGTTTTAAATTTAAAAAAGTAATCACAGGGTTAATCGAAAAAACTAGGACAGCAGTACCTTCTTTAAGTCAGAAAAATGCGATTTATGCCAACTTTTATGATTCACTTAAAAAATATAATAAAGCAAATTCTTTTTTTTTCAGTTGATAAAAAAAATTGTATTTTATTGTAGTCGCTATAATCAACCTAATCGCTATTTTCGAGATAATCGCATCGATATTTACTTATGTAGTCTAAGCAGTTAACTACGCAGAAACTATAATGCATCAAAATTAACACTTAAATTTAGAGAATTTTAAAAATGCTTAATTTGCTATGATTTATTAATACTTTTTAAAATTTTCTTTAAGTATTTAATTTTTTATACATATTTAAAAAGCGGTTAAAGTTTAAGATTCAAGATTTAAGACCGTATAGTTATGGTAATGTACAAAAAAGTAATCACATAACTCAAAAATTGCACAAAGAAAATTAAAAAGTTCTAACATTAAATCAAACTAATAGAATAAAATAAAAAAATATTGATAACATAAGTAACTAACAAAAATAAATCTAATTTAAAAATATAAAGTGGACACACTTAATAAAAATACATAAGAAACATATTACAATAATTACTCAAATGAAATATGCTAAAAATTCCCTTACAGAATAGAAGGAATTTTTGAAGGTAAATTAAAAACAAAATGATCCCAAGAGAGAAAAGAGGAACACCAATATTAATTATATCCTGATCTAAGGAAATCCTATACACCCTAACAAATTATGACCTATTTTACCTATATGACTGTAGAAGTAAATAACCTTTATTTGAAAAATTGTATTTTCTTTAAAGAAGCTATTCCTTTCAAAATAAATTATATATCTGGATGACAGACACGTATCTAAGTAAAAGGATTACAAATTTAGGACCCAATAGAAGAATTGAGTCTTTCCACGCAGTAGGAAAGGTAGAAGTCTCGATGCAAGCATTCACTAAATTCAGAGTTATAGGGACCATATCAGGAAAATGGTGAGTTAGAAACTAATATCATCCGATCTAATTACAGTAGGCTTTATTGATCTTAAACAATGATCTGAACTAACCTTAGCTATTGTGACCCATCTAAATTGAAAGTTTTCGATAGTCCTGTTATTTTGCATAAACAAATTAAAAATATTGAGGACTGTATATACCACCTTGTTGCGTTTATATAATAAATAGTTTTCCTATGTAATATATTTATTTTTAGTACAATAACTTTATATCACAATTTAAATAACCATAATTATGTAGGTATTTAAACAGTCTGCACTTCTCATAATTCCTTTGTCATCTAATTGTCTTCGAATTTGATACTTTAAATATTTATATATTTAACGTTTTTTCATTATAATCCTATTTTAAGTTATGTTTCCTGCTAGTTTTTAATGGAGCTACTAGATTGTGTCACTATTGATGTTCTGGTAGCACAAATGCCGGACAACCAGCATATTATAGGCTGGAGAGACTCATATGTTTTACATTTTTATTTCATCCGTCACACTGAGTTGCTTGGCTACTCAGTGTGACGAGCTTCAGATAGCTCCTCGTTGGAATGACTTGATCTTATATAGTCATTAAAAATCCTTCATAGAATCTCATTGACGTGCCTCCCATATGCCTCTCAAAACCCTTTTCTTATCTTATCCTGCTGTAATATATCGGTACTGTAATAAGTCTGAGCCTAAAGCTACCGGAGTTTAAGTAGTGTTCAGTCGTCTACTTCATTTTCAATGTATTTTGTATGTTCAGACCCCCTAAAAAAGAACGATCGCAAGTTAGAATATTGCTCCGTTTGCTTATATTTGTCATTTCTCTTCTGCCTATATTTCGCGGCAATATGATTAGCTTAACGGTACTCCGGAGATGATATTGTTGTACCTTTATTAAAAGTGTTCTGGTTTTCTTTTGCAAATTATTATCTTAAATATTATGTAGATTTTATTTCATCCAACAATACCAAATAAATAGGTTAATGGCTGTAAATAAGGTCTTACTAGTAAGATTCGTTTTTAGGCGGCGTTTAGTTGAATTTGTTTATAAACTCATTCCATCCTCTCATATAAAGTGATATGATCATGTCTGGCTACTTCTCTAATATTATGTTTATAAGCAAATTCAGATCTAGTTGGATTTAGTCAGCTTGAGACATTCATTGCGAGGCAAAACCACAATAGGCTTAGGGAATCCCCCTAAAATATACCCTTTCGACTAAGTATACTGCTAGGATGGGTCTAAAGGCGAACAAATCTGACAAAAGTAAGTGACGTAGCTCAATCGAAGTAGAGAAAGTGTTAAGAAATGTGGTTTAAGTGCATGCAAAAGTTTATTAATCATTATAGGAAATACATCGAAAAACAATTATTCCCTTTTTGATGATTTGAATGTCTCTTAATTATTAGGCCCAAAATAGCGATCCTCGTAAAAGGCTATTTGGAAAGTTTTTCTAAGAAAATTAATATTGTATAATGCGATTAACAAAAAAATGTCTGAAATGGCGAAAATGTACTTATTAGTGTTTTTAAAAAGTAACTAAATGGTATCATCTTCTCAATGATAAAGAGCTAATGCTTTGACACGTGAAAATACCGTCCAGTGAAACAACTTTACTTAAAAATTAAAAAAATATAAATGACTTACAAACGCTAATTGAACTCATTGTCAATCTTAAATCATTCAAGTAAATATAATTTTATAGCAAAACACAATTATAAAGCTTGTAACAACCTTGGATTCGCAACGCCAAAGTCGACCAAAGGACGAAATTGCATATAAAGCTGAGGGTGGATGTTACATATCTCCATATAATATTGAATACTTCACTTCTATCTATTACGCATCTACCCATCTGCACCATTTTTATTTAAGATAGGTTAGCTTCCCTTTTAAGATGTTTCCTTCCTTTTTCATTCAATTCTTCCTTAGTAATATAAAACCTACTTTGATATATTACTAATACTTATAATATTGATAAATATTTGAAAAAACACAATGTCTCTTTTCTCTCTAGCATATTTCATATGGGCCGTATATTCTTTACATCTAGAATACATTTTTTACTACAATTAGTACAAGTTTTTTTCTTGCATTTTCCAAAACAAATTGCTAAAGAACTTTTAAAATAGTTATGCGTTTGATAATTACATATTTAAATATTCTATGTCTGCTCTTTATTAAAATGGGATCTAAAGCAATTTTAGCAACATTTTTTGATTATCACTTGATTGTTATTATTATTTCACTATTTGCTAAGATTTGCACTTATTATGTTACCTACTAATTCATCAAATTTTTTGGAATCTAAGGTGAAATTAAAAATTAGTTGATAGTTTCACTTTAAAATGTAAATCGGATAGATGTGAGGTAATTTTACAGCGTGCTAATTTAATGACGTATCATCCTATGTTTTGGCTTCAATAGCAAATTTTAAAATATGCACAAACACGTGAAACTTATTCGTAAGGGGAACATTTTATATTCTGATTTTCATTTGAATTACCAGCATTTCGTACGCTGATTTTCATTTTCAATTAGTCGGGGCAAACACAATCCCTAAAATGTTAAACAGAAAGAGGGGTTGAGTACCTGGGGTTGAGGTGGATACCTCAGTCGAATGTTCGTTTAACCACTTTTTCAAAAATATAACATACATACTTAATCTTCCTTTTTAATAGTTCGTGAGATATCTGGTGAAAACTGTAAACAATTTAGGAAGTGTGCCTTATGAATAAAATTTAAGCAATTGTTTTTGCTATAGAGTCATTTTTTAATAAGTTTTAAGTATGTACTTCTGCCTAGGAAAAACATATATATACAATTAATATAAAATTTATAATAGTTTTCCTGCTCTTTTATGTTTTTTTTATTTAAAACTTATGATAGGGATAAAATGATAGGGATAAAAAGTATGTAATTTACTTATTTGTAATTACTAGTATTTGTGGAATAAACAAAAGTGTCAAGCTAGAACAATCTTCAGTTTTTTTCAAATTATTTTTTGCTTAATTGAACATTGTTACTGACATTTTATAAAGCTTTTCAAGTTTAAGGATGTCCATTTATCATAACTTAAAAATAGTGTTTAAGATTAAACAATTAAAAATATTTATGTTTGTGAAATATCGAAAATGCATATAAAAAATGGCAAAAATTGTTAGGGTAATGAAAAATATCGTAATAGTAATGTAAATCATAAATATGTCCTAGAATTAGTTACTATGTTAAGTGAACCTGGTTCCGCTCCTAACAAAAAAATAAGTATCATTGAGAACTTAGCATTTAATCCGTTCTTTAAAGAAAGAAGAATAGTAAGTAATAGGCCCGTTCTAAGTTTGGATATTCGATAGAGCGAATGTGGCTGATATGAATATGTGATCTCTTAATTATCTTAGATTTGAAATAAAGTGCATCCTATTCAGTTACAATTTTAAAATTTTTAGTCCTCATGCTCACTTCAGATCTGTCTGCTAACATTTCTACTAACCACATCGGTTAACTTTCTAACACCGAAAGCACAACGAACACAGAGGCATTATATATTTTTTGTAAAGTTTCTTTATCTTTATTTACAATTGTTGGCCAGTACACAAAACAATATAAAATAGTGGGCAAAATAATACTATCATAGTATTAAGAAGATCTTTGCCTAAATATATATTTTACAGTTTGCAGTATGAAGCTCACACCAATTTATTTACATAGGAATCAAATCTTAGGTTAGAGTCAATTATAAGCTCCAAGTTTTCAGCAAATTCACTAAATGTGAACTCTAACTAGGAAATTTAATTAATGGTTTGTTTTTTAATTTTTTAATATATATAGCGTTAGTAGAGAACTAAAGACAAACCACACACCTTGTGGACCTTTATTTATAAAAAATCGACTTAAATTAATTATAGACGAATTGTTTGAAAAATCATATTGATGAAGCGGTAATGTAATTTAATAATAACATCTTAATCACTTTTAACAAGATGAAACTCTAAAACACTACTTTCTTTATGTAAGACAGTGACTTATTGATAAACTTCTGCACAGGTGGGTTAGTCAAAGAGGAGGATAAATACCACAGTCAGCCGACTTTCTCTAGGAGCATCAAATAATTTCTTATAAAAGACAGGAATTTTAGACTTATATTATCTGAATCAGTAAAGCCGGATTTAATACTGTTGCAAATTTTCAAAACATGAGCAGAATTAACTGTTGAGAAGGTGAACTTAGATATATTAGAATTAAGTTTATTAGGATACATAGTATTAATAATCTTACTTAGCTGATGATTTTTTATTTGATTTATTTTGATTCTTGCTGACCGGAATGGAGCTAAGCAAGTTATTACTAAATTTTTTAGGGCTTTTAGAAAAAATATACTCTGACGGCTATCGAGCTTAAGTAATATTTAAATAATTTAATGTTTGGATTTGATTTGAATTTGGTTTAAAATTCGAATTAAGGAGTGATTTTTTTTTTCTGACGTACAGCTGTATTATCGTTATAAGTTTCTTAGTTTATTTTACTCAAGCCAGTTTAAATTTGAATTGCTTTTTCTATACCTCAATAGAGTCATGTCCTTAGATTGTCCCTAATCAGTTTTGAATTCAAAGTCAACAAAGGCGCTGGAGATTATGTTACTCGAACAGTAGAATATTGACCAAAGATTTATATTGACAAGGGAAATAAATTATGCCAAGCAATAGCGTTTAAATTTCCTAAAACTAAATTACAATTAAATTTTACATAATTTTTAAAACATATTGAATGAACATTGGACAAGTGAATGATCCGATTTGTGATCTATTGGGATCCCATTGCAAACCTCTGTCGAAAAACCATTTAAAGTAACTATGATATACAGTCGGTTGGTTTAGTTTCTATTTATTATTATAGAGAAATTAACCCTATTTATTAAATTATATTTTTTTTGCTAGATTTAAAAGTTGACAACTATTTAATTCTGTATGAAAGTCTACATTATAATTATCTCTAAATAGCACAGCATCTTATTCAGAAGAATTTGCAGATATATTATGACGACTTTAATCTAAATGCATCTCAATGCAAAATTATTTACAAAATATACTATAAAAATACAAAATATGATTTTTTTTGAAAAGAAGCATCGAAGTAAAAGTTAATATCTTTAATTATCGTGATATTTTACTTTTTAATAAACATGTTCAGATTCGAAAGGTAGGAGCAACAAAACGTAGGGTTCCCTGGCTTAGTAGAGATATTCATCAATTGCATTGATTAAACAGTTTAAGCATGACAAAAATATAAAGAGACTAAAATGGAAACTGACTACAATAATTATAAGATTTGAAGGAATTATACTTTCTTCTATTAGAAAAGAAAAAATAAATCATATATTTAATATTTCTCAACTTAACAATGCTTCTAAACTTTAGAAAACTTTACAGGATATAAATATTACTTCACAAAATAACAATATTCTTCCTCCAAATCTATCAAACGCTGAAAATATAAATAAATATTTTTTTACAAACGGCAACTGAACAAAGAAGGTATAAAATAGAATGTTACTTTCACTAAAAACTTTTCACGAACCTAAAATTAATGATCCTCAAAACCTCTCCAACTTAAGAATTATTTGTATATTACCCACATTGTCTAAAGTATTGGAAAAAGTTTTGTATAACCAATTTTTTTGCATATTCCCAATAATAAAATTACTCTTGATTTTCAGTGCGGATTTAAAAAGGGGATTAGTACGGCTTCGAATTTAGCATCGGTGCTTGATCATGTCATTGAGAGTTTCGATGAAGCTCTTGTTAGTATTTTATTTTTATTCGACTTCTCTAAAGACTTTGATACTTCAGACCATAGGCTCCTTAAAATAGGGGTTAGATAGGTTAAATCTGGTGTACCTTAGGGCGCTTTTATTTATTACTGCTCATTTGTTTTGTAGCACACATGCCAATGCTGAAGATACTCAGACCTACTTTTCTTCCAGTTCTTAAGGTACTTGGGAAGCTAACGGAAAAATAAACTGGAATCTTATTATAACTAATCAATTAGTTTACGAACATAATCTTAATTCTAACATGACAAATGTTTTGGTAATAAAACCAAAAAAGACATGGAAAAAAGTCTTTAAATCTACACACTAACACTATAAGTTTATCATGACGTATTGATCATTTGTTTCAAGAACACCTACGGAAGGTTATTAAAAAAGGATTTTTTGCTTTTAAATTAATTTATAACAATCCACAACTGTTAAACTTTTCACTAAAAAAGATGTTGTGTGATAATCGTGTTTTATCGCTTTTTAATTATTGTGACTTTTTGTACGAGCTGTGTAGCTGAGGAAAATAAATATAAAATTCAAAATGTACAAAGCGCGTGCTATTGGGTTTTGTATGGAATACGTAATTCTGACAGTCTCTCATTTTATCCCTAAATGTAACTAGCTAAATTTAGAAAACAAAGAAATTGCCATGTTGTAAATTTCGTTCATAAATTGCTTGCTTAATTAGAAGCCTCTCAACTTCCTAAATCCAAATCTTTACCACGTCCAGCACTTTACAATATTAACGTTCGATCACGCCATGCTTTTAATGTACCACAACATAAAACAGCCATGTTTTGGTGATCTTTTATTTTCAACGCCATCACCATATACAATTTCATACCCGACAATTTTATATTTCTTAATATAAATATATTTCAATTTAAATATCGAGAATTATTAATGAACAGATAAGTGTGAACATACAAAAAAATTCTGGATGATGTACTGTGTGATTTACTGAAACATCTGTCAAGTAGAGAATAAAATAATTTGGTAAAGTGGTAAAACTGTTTTATTAAACTCTACCCAAAATCTCAAAGTCTTTTAAAATTATAGTTTAACTCAATAAATAAATTTTATGACAAGACAAGGACAGTAGTTTTTAGCAATATAATTTTTAACAAAAAATACTTTGGTATTATTTTTTATATAGCAGTAATATATCTTAAGTTATCTGAATTATATTCACGTTTTAATCATTAATACTGCAATGCATATAGCTGATCATAACAACAATGAAATTTAAATATGAACCGACAAAAATCTGACATATAATTTATTGCATTATCCACATCAATAACATGATTATGTCACTTTTATGGCTACCTAGAACTAACAATAATTAAGTTCAGTGCCCGGATTTGCATGCTATTAGTTAATTTTGACTGTTTTGAAATGAATTGGACCTTTATGTAATACCTTCCCAAATTGGCTTTTAGCAAAAATAAAAAAAAAAAAATTGAGGAAATTTTTGATTTTTTTTCCAGAATTAAGGTGATTACTTTATTTAATATTTAGTGAGAATATTCGCGATTAGCGTATATGTGAAAAAAAAATTAAAAAGTTTAACCAAATATTTGATAAAATTGATTGACTTAATAATATTTGATATTTTGATAATTTTTATACTATTCTTATTTTACAATTCATATTTAGTAGGTTAATTTAGCGCTCCACCTATATTTTACCTAATAATTTTAACTATGATCTTATCTAGATCTTATCTAGTTTTTAGTAGTTAATTTTTTTCTTTATTTGAGCCCCATTTTAAATTTTTTTAGCCTAGTTTATTATAAATATTCGTAGTTTACGTATTGCGGAATTTGGTTATTATCTTGCATTGAGTGTCACTAATTTCTTGAAATTATTAGTCCCCATATCTTTCTTTCTCTCTAATATTACAACCCAGGGTGGGTTATTGCTGATTTAACAGTCTGCCTCCACTTTTTGCGGTCCTACATTAGGTCCTCTGCTTGCACATTATTTAGAGTTCATAAGTCCATTGCAAGATTATCTGTTCACCGCATCCTTAGTCTTCTCAGCGGTCCTTTTCCTTCTTAAGTCTCTTCTCATATAAACTAGACGATTCTCCAATTTTTAGACGTTTTTTTTGTTTAATTTTTTTGTTTTTTTTATTTCATTTTTTTGCAGCGCAAAAGAGCACCTTATATTGCGGCTTGCAGGCGGCGGAATTTTTAGTTTTTATTTTTGAACCAGGAGTCAGCAGACCTCACTTTGCTGTGTTACTGCACGTTGCATTAATAATTTTTTAGCGTTATTTTTGTGATTTTTTCACTATGGCTGTTTATACCCCTTCCGAAAGAGTTCAACTAATTAAATGGTTTTATGGAGGCCATTCGGCAGTACAATGTAGAGATTTGTTTTCAGTGACATTTGAGAATACACCGATTCCTTGTGCAAAAACGGTTTTAAATGTGGTTACAAATTTTGAGACATCTTTTTGTCTTCAAGATTGTAAAAAATGCCACGCAAAACGTCAAGAACCACCTGTTGAAGTGGTCCAGGATATAGAACGGCGGGAAGAAATGGTTTGCAGTACCCTAGAACTTGAATCGACAAGGTCCACTAGAAGTGTTGGAGAGGAACTGGGAATGAGCAATAAAACTGTTGCTCGTATCTGGAAAAAATATGGGTACAAATGTTTCAAGTATTCAAAAACTCAGGAAATATTTCCTGAAGACCAGTGGCGAAGAATCGAATTTTGTGAAATAAACCATGATGGAAAAGGCAAATGAAAACGAATATTTTTTAAAAAATATTTTGATTTCTGATGAATCTTCCTTTCCATTACATGGCAAACACAATCCTTCCATTGTTGGTTATTGGTATCAGGAAAACGAGCACAGAAGTTTTCAGTTTCGTACCCAGTATCCTCAGAAATTGAATGTTTGGGCAGGTATTTTGGGCGACAATGTTATAGGGCCATTTTTTTATTGATGGCACTTTAAACGCCCAAAAGTACCTTGAGTTACTGCAAAACCAAGTTCTTCCTGCCATTCAAATCCTACCTGATGTAGACCTGGGATCGGTTTATTTTCAGCAAGATGGCTGTCCTGCTCATAACGCGGCTAGGGTAAAAGAATTTTTAACAAATACTTTTCCTAACCGCGTTATTAGTGGGACTGGCGATATTAAATCGCCTCCTAGATCTCCAGATTTGTCTCCAAATAACTTTTATCTGACGGGTTACCTTAAGCAGACCATTTACAAGCATGAATTTAGTAGGTCAACAAATTTAGAGAAGTTTTGAAATAAAATTGTCGAAGGTGCCAATTCCATTTTACCTGAAACTATTTTGGAGGTGCGAAATAGCTTTTACGATAGGTTAGGTTTTTGTTTAGCGAAAGAAGGCGGTTTATTTGATCCTTTTATTTAAAAAATGATATGTTGTTAAGTTTGTTTATTAGAGTTTTATTTCTGATTTTTTATTATATTTTTATCAGAGTTGATATTTTATTTTTTTAATAGAATAACGCCTTAATTTTCATTATGGAAAACACAGCATATTAAACATTTTAAGATTATAATTCTATGTGAGTTTTACACATTGTCATGTCTGTAAAACCCGCATTAGAATAAATATTTTAAAAATTCCTGGATTTTCGCGTAATATTTTGGGACATTTTGTCGCCAAACGACGCAACTCCGACGAAAGTCAGATGTTTACTAATCCCGTCGGGCCGGCCGGGGCGGTGCTCTGCGCGATGTTGCAAAATTTCGCCTCTATGCGGTTTCCTATAAGTAACGAACGAGAACACGATCTGTATAGCCATAGAAATTTTTGAAGTAATTTAAATATTTCCGTTGGTAAAAGGACTAAATTTCCCGACTTTTTAAGATTTTATTGTCTATTTTGAGAGGATTTAAAGGTTCAGAGATTCATAATAAAAATTGCGTGTTCGTCAAAGCAGAATTTATTTGGGCCGAGTTTCCTTAAAGTATTTATTATTGAGAATTTAATAACCCTTTTTAGTATAGATCAAAGTATCAATTTTTGCAAAACTCTTGAGCCCATCTGTAGATCGTTTTGGTTTAAAACTATTTTTTTTTGAATTGGCTAGAAACTAGGTATTAAATTATTACAGCTTTATAATGATTGACTTTGGATAAAATGAAGAAGGTTGTTTTCTCTCTTAGTAATATTTTTTGTTATAGAATTGTGTCAATTTCGTTTATAATTATTTTATAAAAAAAAGGTAAAAATTAAAAATTAAGTTAAGCGGTTTCGAAGCTTAACCTATTATTATTAGTTTCTAAATTATTGCAATCTTAAAATATGAGATTTATTTTTAAAGATAGTAACTGACATAGTTTTTTCAGTTAATTCTTGTTTTTTTTTAATTTTTTGACCGGTTTTTTAATGTTAATGTCAAATGTATGCCCTCTACTAGAAATAAGCAATAAAGTTCTATAATATCCACTTTAGTTTATTTTCTGCCATATAAATGAAATTATTAGAAGAATTTAAAATATTTATAAAACACCGTTTTTTACTAATTATATACTTCAAATTGCATTATTAAGATCTATAGCATGCATACATGCATAATAAAATATGTGGTCTACGATTACTTGAGAAAGACTTAAAAAATTATATTGTAAAAAAATGTAAAACAGGCACTAAAATTTATCGTTGAGTAGGCCAAACGCTTTTCAGTACTCTAGGAAGTTAAGTATACTAAGCTTATTAGCATACGAGGATCATAGTATGCCATTAGTAGTAACATCTGCTATCGCAGTTGTGCAGGCAAATCCTTTACGAAAGCTTGATTCTGTTGCAGGTAAGATAATGTACTTGGTTAAACAATCATAAATTTGAGTTTTGATAAAATTATTTTGTATTAACTTTTGGTAGAAGCTGAGATAGTTACAAGATTCTCGGTAAAACTAATATTAGATAAAACGAGGATAAGTTTTTAATACCTTTAGATTTCCTGAAAGATCAATCTTTTTAAAGACAATTAAATTTAATAGATTTAGATGATGATTAATAATTAGTTAAATTAAGTTACATTAACATTATAAAAATAATTAATATATTAGGAGATTATATTTAGTACTTGTAATTGTTTGAGAGTAACAAATAAAAATATTACATAAGTAATAAAAATATCATTTATTTCTACCTTAAGATATTATATTACTTGTAAGAAAGATCAACTCCCCTATGTTAAATATTTCAACGTATAAAGATATGTTACCATCTTATCAAAGCATCTCATTAAAGTCTGTGTTGGGCTAGAGTTCCATCCACCCAGTTTGCTTTAAAATATATACCTTAAAGAATACTATTAAATATAAACGTATGGTAACGACCAGAGCAAATACTATTAAATTACTGATTTGTAGGCTTTGTGTTAAAAATAAAGATCTGCCTGAGTTTATTTTAATTTCATTAAAGTCGTAATGACTTTATAAAAAATAGTATATTACATGAAATTGTTTTGCAAATTCACCCCAAACTTCTTAACTTATTACCTAGAACATTACTTACAAAATATCTACAATATTTTATTTCTCGCCTTGATTAAGTTGTTGTAATAATTGTTATGCTTGACTAATTTGAGGATAGCTTAGGTTAGTTTTATTATCATGTGGTCGATTTATAGCCTTTCACTCTGATTCACTACTCTATTGATATATATATATATATAATTGGAAAAAGCGTTTTAAATAGGTTCCGCTTGAGGTGGAGAGTTACATACAATACATGTCATCATTTCTGCATTCGTTATGTATAATGTTCACTGCTATTAACACTTTTTGGTGCTTTTTATTTAATCCATTGATGTTTCCTATGAAACTTATTGTTAGCTTCTATTTTATATTTCTCTTCCGTTCTGGTGCAGATTGTAAATTTAGTTTTGTTATATGCAATGCCTAAAGCAAGTTCTATACTTTTAAGTTCTTCTTTGGCTCCAGATTTTGCTAATTTGAATACCTTTGCATTCTCTTGAATTCTAGTATGTTCCGGTATCCATATTGAATATATTAGGCTTTTTTTGCAGTTCCACATCGCTATAGTCTAACTCACCGTTAAAGCCTAACTATTTGAGTGGGTATTAATGTTTTTGTCTTTTAGTTTATTTTCTGCCTGCCACCTGGCTCAAATTATTCGATGGCGTAAATTTTATCTTAAAATAATAGCAGTAAATAAAATATTCACACTAAAAAAGTACAGCTATTGGTTAGGCATATGTCAAACCGTATCTAGATGATATGTCTAACGTTGGCGTCATCATTAGATTCTAGAGTCTAGCCAATGCTGGGCATGCATCGACGATGGCATTCATGTGTATCCAGGCGGTTGGTTTCAGTTGTCCAAAATTACGTGTAGCCAATGTTGAATAATATTGAAAATATCGATACCAGACAATAAGGGTTATTTATATAAGTAATTTAACAAAATAAATAAATCTATATTCATATCTCAACCAAAGCTATTATATTAAGGTCCTATACAGTATCTGATCGCAAAATATAGCTAAATTCGGTAGATATGACAAAATAAATATCCACACTTGCGTAAACTTATCAATTGTCAAATTTCAAGCATATTGTTGATTTATCTCCTTGATCTGTTTCGAAACAACCGCCTTCAAAGTGATTCAAAGCTAAGAATGGCTATTGAAAATTTGTACTCCATCGACATGGCATAGCAAACTACGAAAGCTTAAAAACAAATATTGGCTCACGTTGGCAACATCGTCTAAATGCGGACTAAGATAAAAGGATAGCGCAGTTAACTTAAGTATTGGGGGTTGCGAGGAATAGGACCTTACAAGTACTATCGTATATTATCGATTAAAGCCACATTTTACATATATTATCCTAGACTCTTTCAAGAACTACTATTAGAGCCAATATGTATACAGGGTGTCATCCCAAGGGAGGCCAATCCGCCGGCCACATATGGGGTGGACCAAAATAATGCGACTTTCGTTATGCCATTTTTTAATTGGGCGCTCGGTATTCAATATACAGGGCGTCAAAATAAGAAATATAGAATCGGTTTTTTAATAAGTCCAGTGTTTCATAAGATACTAAATTAAAATTTGGTATGAGGGGGTTTTTTGAAACGAGAAATTAAAATTCGTTCACGGATTAGCTATACCTTACAGAGGGCGCCATCTGCGGTATATTGCATGTGTTAAAAATACCAAAACTTTTTTATTTCTCTGTATAATAAAGTTCTAGTAAAAAATTATAATTATCCAATCTTTTCTTGTAAAAAAAGTATTCTTAGTAAATGTCGGCCTGAGAATCCGTTTATTAGATATCTTAATTTTAAAATCTAGGTACTTCTTTCTAAACAAGTTGGCTGACCTCGGGATCCAGTAGCTTTTTACGTACTGTCAAAGTAACAAATTTAAATGCTTCTGACGCTCTTTATAAGCTTCTCAATTACTCCTAAAATAAATCTACGTTTTTTAATTACATATTTGTATTTGATATGTTTTCTTACAACTTATAAAACCATAATGACTTATAGACAAAGAAATGCACCCTTTTCCAAAATGGCGGATATGTTTTTGATGTTTGGCAAGTTTAAATATTATTGTAAACGGTAAATACCTGTCAATTCTTAACTAGAAAAATGTGACAATGCTAGTTTAGCCGCTAGACTCTATACCCAGACATTCCCAAATCGATTTCATCCCAAAAGAAAATATTTTTTATATTTGATTAACTATCTAAGGGAGACTGGAAGTTTCATCGAAAGACAGAAGGGTAATTGCGGCGGATCTCGTGCAGTGCAATTAGGGCAAGAGGAAGAAATTTTAAGAATTGTCGAAGAATCACCAAACAATAGTACTAGGGCTTTGGCTGAACGAGTGAGAATTGAGAAAACCGAGACACATAATATTTTACGGAGATCAAAAACTTTACCCATTTCATCTTAACCCGAATACCCGATGATCCCGAGGCAAGACTTGCTTTTTGTACATGGTTATGTGAAATGAATAATAAAAATGTGGATTTTATAAGGGCGATTCTGTTTACTGACGAGGCCACGTTCACGAGAAACAGCATGACAAATATCCATAACGCACACATATTGACTAAAGAGAATTCTAGGACCATAGTTGAGACACATCATCAAGTGCAGGTGTTCTTTATTACTTTCTTTTAGAACTTGTCATTTTACTAAGTAATTTGACTGGTGATTAATTTTTGTTGTTTCTACAAGAAATACTGCCCGATTTGCTTGATGATTTGCCTCAAAATTTAAGAAAAAATCTTTGGTTTCAACCCGATGGTGCTCCGACTCATTTTGCTATAAATGTCAAAGGAACTATTTACATCAAGTATTTTCTAATCGCTGGATTGGTAGGGGTCGAGATGGTCCTGTTGCATGGCCACCCCGTTCGCCCGACCTTATATCTTTGGATTTTTTAGTCTGGGGATGTATGAAAGACTTCATGATAATTTAAGGGAAAGAATCATTGCAGCTGGAGAGTATTTCAGGTTGAAACCAAATATTTTTCAAAGCCTTAGATTTTCATTAATAAAGAGGGCTCCTATGTGTATACAAACAAATGAAGGTTACGTAGACAAATAATCTAGGGTGATTATTCTATGATTTTTATTATAATAAGTAATTTAACATCAATTTAGAAAAAATAATTTACGTTTATTTTGTTAACTTGTTAAAATGTATCTAGTTTTTAAAATTAAGATATCTAATAAACGGATTCTAAAGCCGGCATTTACTAAGAATACTTTTTTTACAAGAAAAGATTGGATAATTAGAATTTTTTACTAGAACTTTATTATACAGGGGTAAAAAAAAGTTTTGGCATTTTTAACACATGCAATATACCACAGGTGGCGCCCTCTGCGAGGTATAGCAAATCCGTGAACGGATTTCAATTTCTCGTTTCAAAAAAACCCCTCACACCAAATTTCAATTTAATATCTTATGAAACACTCGACTTATTAAAAAAAAAACAATTTTATATTTCTCATTTTGACGTCCTGTATATTGAATACCGAGCGCCCAATTAAAAAATGGCATAACGAAAGTCGCATTATTTTGGTCCGACCTATATGTGATCGGCGGATTGGCCTCCTTTTTCCGGACACCCTGTACATAGATCTAAAAAATACTTGTAATGTAGACAAAAAACGCTGTAAACATTGAATTAAATCTATTAATATTCTCATCATTCATTAAATATCGTAGAATTCAAGCTAGTGCCTGAATAGGCTATGGAATTTATATTAGTGTAAAATAAAAAATGTCTTAATAATAAAAAGGAAAAGAAATGTTTATATTTAGATATTATTTTTATTATTATTGTATAATGAGAATTCGCATAATAATTTTATAAATATTATCGAGTTCTCTATAACAAATTGTATAATACATGTTAGTCAATTTTGTAAAGGATAGTCAGAACGGTCTCGGAAATATTTCACTCTTACACGACTGTGAAATGTGCTGCATATTTGGCTACCGAGGGAGAATTCAATATTGGGAAACATTTTAATGAAAATTAGGAAAAATCTGGGTTATTTGGGCAGAAGACTTGCACAAAGTTTAAAAGATAAGAGCTTATAAAAACCTTATTAGCCCATTAAATTTAGGTAACTCTTTTTCAAATAAAAGTAATTATATATTTTTTTCTATCCGAAGGTGCTTATATTGGCCATCACTTTTCCCATCTTTGTGCCAAGGAATGAATTCCTTGCTAAAAAAAGCATTTGTTTTTAAAGGACAATTATCCATTTATCTAGATTTTCACCGTTTTGAAAAATTCGAAATATTTTTCTAAAAGTCCGAATATATTGATTGAAATAAGTGGTGACCAGACAACTGATCTCAGAAATCTGGACAATGCGGCGTGTGGGGAAAAATGTCCCATTTAATGTTTTTTAAATATTTTCTAATATATCTTGCAAAATGAGGTCGGGCATTATCATGTTAAAATATATGTTTTTATGACATTTTTCTTTCCATGCTCTATTTCACTTGATCACCTATTAGTCGTATTGTTCTTCAGTAGTCATTTCACCAGCTGCTTCACTATATCAGTTGTATCTTCATCCAATTATTGCCAGAAAATCTTCAAATTTTTTATTCTCGCTTAGAGGATCCTTGTCTTTCATATCGAATTCACCTTTTGGGTTGGAGCTACCATAAGAAAGAATGTCACAAGGCCTCCCCGAAAAAGGTCTTATCCTGATAATTAAAATTTTACATTTTTACTGCAAAAAAGAACAATGTTGTTAACACAGAGACAAATCAAAGCAAAGTGGCTTTTCTATTTATCGCATCTGTATACCCTGTATACCGTTAAAATTTATTTATGAATTTTGTTATAAAAAACGAATGACTCAGTAGGTATCACTAGTGTTCATGATATATCAATAACTCAATATAAAGGCAAACTTGAAAATCTTTTACAATTAACTGAATAGAATACAATTAACTAAAACACCTTTTACAATACATGTAGATGAAAATGAGTTGTATAATCGTAAATGGAAAGCGTAATCGTATAATAAACAACCGGAATATTTAGACAAAAATGCATTACAGTTTTAAGGTTAATAGTTTAAAAGTTAAAAGTTATATAAACGAGAGCCCTTAGGAATCTGGAGGATTTATTACGGCACCGTGAGCTGGCCAGTTTTGAGGTCTTTTACGTTTAATACAGCAATTACGAAACGTGATATCGAGATGCTTATAAGCAAGCTACAACATGTTAATTCTTGGGCAGTTCTAACAAAATAGCTAAATGCTCTTGAAAAAGTTCCTTTATCGATACTGTTAATCTTGCTGGCAAACAAACGGGCCCATTTAATGAGCGAACATTTTTGCTGGAAATGACTAACTTTCTAATAACGTAGGAAATTTTGTTAGCCGAAAAATTAGAGTTATATTATTACATAAGTTCATAGTGCCATATCGTGAAAAATTTGCTTTGGTCATAAATTAAATATTTAGAAAAACTATTACTGTATGCCATTATATGATCTACTATCTATGAAGAATTTTAAAGAATGTATCTGATGTTGTTACAGAACGCTTGTTTTTAGAACTTTCCAAACAGTTGTGCTGGACCTTAAATTACAGTGCATGCTCCCTAGTACTTTGAAGGACCCTTTGTATAGCATGAAGTATAGGTTTTTCTAGTTCAGTTTTCCGTTATTCCAGCTCCGTTGTTACAGTTTTCACCACCTCCCAGCACCTGTATTTTTATTAAAATTGTCAATTTAATATAATCTTGCTGGTACCGTTCTAAATATTCTAGCAAATGAAATTGCTCTGTTAAGATAGTAAATTCTTTGTGCTCTTTCTAAATCTATGTCTTGAGCTCTTTTCTAGTCACATTTTTTAAAATAAAATATGCGAAAAACTTATGAAAAGCATATGCGTTTAAAAATATTAAAGAAGTTATTAAACTTATTCAAGTAGTAATTAAACATATTTTTATTAAGAAAACAAAGTTTTGGACCTGGGAATCTTTACAAAGTTTCTTTTTTAACAAAATGAGAGGATTTTTAGAATTTTGCTCCAGTAAGGAAAATTAAAAAAGTAAAAACATTACTTGCACATATTTTTCTGCTTAATACGTTTTTTGGGGCAAGGTTATTAGCATATTATTATTTTTCCGGTTAAAATAAAATTTGAACCTTAAAATGTCAATTGTTAAAAATTAACAATTAAGAATTTGTTATATAGTTTATATTTTGGCAATTACATAACATTAAACAATAGCTTTAAAATGCTCAAGGAAGATAATTTTTTTTAAATTAATAGTTTCTTATAAGAATGTAATAAAATATTTTCTGTATTTTTGAAAATAACCTGCTTTAAAATATAAATAATGCTCGGCTAAATGGTATGCCTAGTAAAAAAAAACGACACAAATTAAGACCGATCATCTTTTCGAAATATGCTGCCTTGGGCGGCAAATTAAAGGTGTTGGTAAGAAGGCAAGACCTAAAATCAAAATAAGTAATATAATAAAAATAAGTACCCGTAACGCAGGGCTTTCGCACGTACAAAATTTGGGATCTTAAAATGGGATAATGTCTTTATATTGAAAGGTCATTTCTTACATTATTGGTCTCTCTCTCCCTTTCTCTCTCTCTCTCTCTCTCACTCTCTCTTCATGCCCCTCAGTTTTCTCAGGAAGAGAATTATAGTTTAAGCTGCTATGGCATCGTCTCTAATATATGTATGCAGTGTTGAAGCGTTAGTCTCTTAGTTTCGAAACAGGGTCAAACTACATACTTCTCCCAAGATGCATTAGTCTTAGCTGACTGGTTAAAAGGGATATGTAAAAGAATAACGTGAATATTATTATCTTATAAAATATAAGAAACTCTGCTTAATATAAACTTAAAATCGCTTTTTATTGTATGAGATATACAGACTCTGACTGACAGAAGGTCAATTCCTATAAACAAAATAAGAATATAAGAATAAACATTTTTGAATAAATAGGTCTGATATATTTAATCGATAAGATTGAAACTTGGAACAAGTGAAGTTTAAGTTAACAGACTTTAAAAAATCCCATTATATTGCAAAAAAATTTGCGAGAAACCTATTTATGTTATTATGATTTTTGCTAAAAAGAAAAAAAAAATAACATCGAAAACTAATCTTTTATTCTTAAGCCAAGTAATAGGTAAATTGAATGCACATAGTAAAAAAACCAATTATAAAAGAACTAATATTTTACTTAAAAAAAAGAGAATCTTTTGTCTAGCCTTTTTAAATATGAGTACCTTAATTTCTTTTTGGCTATGGCATCCAAATACCATATATTGATTAAGAACAATGAAATTCCACGATATTGTTTTCAGCACTGGTAATTTTATTCATTTACATTTTTTTAAATTTAAATTTCCAGTTTTTTAAATATCTGTGCATGAAAGACCGGACCAGACATATAAAGAACGGCACAACCATTTTTGTGCCGTTTCCAACGACTTCCATTATTTGGATCGTTTTAGATAAGCACAACCTTTACGAAACGGTGGTGATATAAACTATAGAAAAACCTAGATTTTTCGAATTATACATTTACCTTTTACGGTCAAAAAAGGATTCGCTTATCTCGTTGCAAGCAAGCTCTGGAACAAATGCTGGAACTACATTCTATTAGCGGTCCATAGTGATTTTTTGGTGCCAAAAAATAGCCTGATCAAACAACGTATATTCAGACCGGACAAAAGGGAAAAAAATTACATTAAATCAAAATAACATAATTCCCAAGGGGTCGTGCACATATTACGTAACGCAGTTTTTGACCATTTTAGATCTCCCTCCCCAAGGTTGCACTTTATTACAAACAGGATACTCTCTTCTCCCCCTAGAAAGTAAGGTAAAACTTTCAGAAACATTTTTATTAATTGAAAAGTCAAATACAATGTTACCTAATATATGATTTATTAAAGAAAACTTTTTTATCTATCCAGTCAGCATCTTCAACACAAGAAATTCTGTCACTGAAAATGCATAAAAGTTTTTTCACTCTTCATGCTGTAATTCTTTTTGGGCGGATTTTTTTGACCTTGGATTTTTTATTGCTTTATTCGTCGGGCGGTACATTCCACATTTAAGAGTAATAGTTAGAAAAAGAAACGTTATATACTGCATATGCATAATAATATATGGTTTGACTATAAAGATAATTCGTGTAAAATATTGGATTTATTAGTTAATGTATAAAAGAATTTTTCACATGATCTTAATCTTATAGAGCATGCCTGGGACGTACTTTAGCTAAGAGTTCTTCAGGGACAGAATCAGTTAAAACTGAGTAAAAAATCAGTTGAAATCAAGTTCAGCTGTTTCAAGTTCTTTAAATGTTGGATAGCAATAGATCTGAATAACTTAATCTTCCTGGAAAGGCGTTGTAGAGCCACAATCACTGCACGAGAAGGTCATATCAAATCAAATCAAATATGCTTTATTATCATAACATTAAATGTTTTTCGCAAAGCTAGAAAAAATAAAATTACAAATATATAAGAAATAATGTGTCAATTTTACCTGTTAACCTACAAGTAGTGCTATAGACAGACAATTTAAATTTAACAAAAATATCACAGGAAAACTTACACATAACTTAACGTAAAATTAATAAAATTATATTATATGTATACAATACCAGAAACAAGAAAATAAAATCTTAATAAAATAATAATAAGGTGAAATTAAAGTATATTCACTATTAAAATAATAATAGTTTTCGTTACAATTGATGCTTGAAATATTCGTCCACAGGATAAAATCCATAGTTAATTAGTATTTTTTTTAATGTTAGCTTTAAATTTTCGATAGTCTTTAATTTGCATAATGCCAATTATGCAAATGGTAGATGGTTGAACGGTTTTTTACTATCAAAAATCACAAACTTCTTTGTCAAAGTGGAATGGCGGATTAGCAGGTTAATTACGTGCGAAGGCAAGTATATGTTCTGTCTGAATATAGGCTCGTTATGCTAGACTTTTTATGCATTAGGCAAACAGATTCTATATTAAAAACAATGGCAATATAAGAATTTTACCTTAAATAAAGTATGTGCGACATGATTGTCTAGGAGAAAGACTGTAGATATGTCGCACTGCTCTTTTTAGCAGGATAAACACAGATGAGAATAGGTTACTACAACAGCTACTATAATAGCCGCAGAAGCAAATTCCATATCTGAGATGTGATTCTACAAGAGCGAAATATATATTTCCTGTCAGTGCCGTAGCAACCTCATTTCTCATAGTGCGGACGGCATAACATCCGATAACATAAGATACTTTACTATACATATTAGTAATACGGGTTTCAAACTTCAATTTGCTGTCAATAAAGAGTCCCAAGAACCTGTATTCATTTAAATCTGTTACACAGTAATTATGCCCCATTGATTTATTTTTGACACTGCGTTGAAAGTTTAAAAGATTAGTTTTGGATATATTGAAGGTTAAGAGGTTAGCGTCACACCAATATGTGACTTGTTTAACGTCTTCATTAATCATACCATGTAACAAGGTGGAGTCTTTGTTTGCCACAAAATAGTAATATCATTGGCAAAAACCATACACGAGCCATACTTTAGTATACTGAGTAGGCCACTTACGTAGAGAAGAAACAAAATGGGGTCTAACACTGAATCCTGAGGAACGCTAGAATTAATTTCCAATAATATTTTTTTTCCTTTTCAATTTTTTTTGTAGAAAGTGGGATTACAAATTCTTTATTGTTTTGCGTATATTGTAAATAATTTTTTCACACGAAATTTTTCTCACGAAAATCAGTATTTTGATATCACGTCATAATTAATTTGTTTTTGGGGTCTTCACTTATAATAAGTAAAAAAACAATTACATTTGAAAATATAAAAACACTTTTTAATTAAAAGAATTCAATGCTATCCCTTGATTTTGAGCACGTGTGTATGTATAAAGTGATTTTTTGCGAAAATATTATACCTATGTAGATAGATTATTGCTAATACTTTTTTTTTTATTAAAAACTCCTCTTATTAATCTATTTGCATTTTTATTAATAAATTGCAATTAGTGTTTTTTTTTTATATTTATAGTGTTATAATTGCTATTAATTATTAATATTTTTAATTTTTTAAATCACTATATAATTTTACAGGCTATGATCTTTTACAATTCATTGGTATTTCTTTAACTGTCTTATGTTGTATAGAAAATCTATTGTTAGTAATAAAATGATAATATTTTACTTAAGTTTATGGATTTCTTGGTAGTTATTTCTTTCACCACAAATAATATAATCTGATATAAGTTTTGTTGTTATAGAAATTCCAAATGAGAGTATTAATAACTAAATTGGACTGATAGCGGCAGGATTTGAGTGCGTGTCGCGTGTGTGTTGTGTAATAATAAGGTAGCATAGGATCAGTTGTTCTGATGAGATGAGGTAATGTGGACGTTGTTTTAGTAGTTGAGAGTAGTGAAGTGGATGGGATGGGATCGGACAATTGTGGTAGCGGAAGAAGAGTTAAGTAAAGTTAAGTGTCGGAGTGTCGCGTCGCGACGCGATATGGGTAGTTGTTGTGTGTCTTTGGCAGACGCTTCTTCTTGGTCGGTGGCGCGAGTTTTGTGCGGCAGTGGCAGTGCGTCCGCCGCCACAGCCGCACGCTCACGCTGCAGCTGTTAATGTTCGATAATCCGCGCGCCGTTCGTCGGCCGCCCGCTATGCCGCCGACACGACAGTGACAGTGACAGTGAAGCACTATGTCCCAGTCATGGTGAAGGCGCTATTGCTGGGCCTATTGCTAATCGCCGCCCTCGCACGCGCCGCACCCCCTACCAAACCACCCTCGGAGGGTGAGGAGGATCCTGCCGCCCGCAGCGAGCGCTCCGCCAACTTATCCCACGTTACCGGCACAGCCAGGAAAATTCAAATGTTTATTAAAAACCGACACCTACAGCTTTTACCGGGAGGCACCGTTAATGGTACTACTGACGACACAAGCCCTTACAGTAAGTTTTTCACTCTTTTTCTTATTTTTTATTTTTTAAAATCCGTACAAGTTTATATCAGAAAGCCTAAACTTGTTGAAACGTCTACATATTAAATAGATTTTATCTTTAAATTGAATTTTATGTTATAGCAAAACTTACGCACAAACGTATATTTTTATTTAATCTATTCTACAATCTTAAATCTATATAGGAACAACCATAAATTATCAAATTATCTATGGCTGTCATTATTTATTTATGACAAATTTTTACAAATTGATACAAGCAATTAATTAACGTTATATTAGAGTGTGAATCTAAATAGTTGTATTTTATTTTAAAGGATTAGTGAAAACCAAAACTATTCATACAAAATAATCAATTTATTCCATAGCTCGTTCTATTTTTTTAAAGAAATATAGTTCAATAGAGGAAATGTTAAATTTTTTAAGATAAATCTCTGAAATTTAATAAAATTATCTGCAAGATCTACTTGGTCCTGGCTATTTAGTTAATTTAACTATTAATTAAAAATAATTACCTATCTCGTATTTATATATATTTATATTTTAGGATAATGCGTACATATACAGGCAAGTAGAATATCTAAGGGAAACCGATTATTTTAAATGTCGAAGAATATTCCCTTACCTAGTTTTTCAAAATATAAAACTCTTTACTCCAAAATAAACAAATTGTAATTATTATCAAATAGCTGTAATTCTTACCACTGAAACCAGCCTGATTTTTTTAGGCTTGGCAGTCCCAAAAATATCTGAACATTTATTTTTGCGGTGCCAAGTACATTCATTTTGTTTCTCATTAGAAAAACACATCTTACATTACGCAACCTGTACGACTAAAGGTTAAGTACGATATCATTTCAATTTTTTAAAGTGCTATTTAATTAGATACAATAGTTTTTAAAATTATAACAGCTCGTGATTTTGGAAGGAAAGTATATTCTGTTCTTAAATTTATTTTTAAAACGTTTACTTTCTCAATAATTTTTACCTCTAATATTTAACTTTTAACATAAGGTTAAAAAATAAAAATGTATACAATATTTATTGCAATTGATGTTTAATTTGTTGTCCATTTACTTACTACTACAAGGCTTTTTTGAAATCGGTAAATAACTTCCAATTGCACACTTTCAATCACTTGCGCATCGATTAGGATAATTTCTTGTCAATCTTTGCTTTAAATCAACATTTTTGGTCTATTTACTTAATCTTGGGACTTCAAATGGCCCCATAAGAAAAAATCTAAAGGGGTAAGATCCAGTGAACTTGGTGGCCAATCAATCAATCCTCTTCGTCCAATCCATCTGTTGGGAAATGTTAAATCACGAAATTGTCGAACGACGATTGAAAAGTGAGCAGGTCTTGTTGAAACCATACCTCGTTACTAGGTATACTACCTCTTGTAGATCAAAAAATTAAACAACTAAAGCAGAGATCAGTTCTAACTGTAGAAAGTCCAAGTAGCGCTCTCCGTTTAATGTTTAAAAAAAAGGGTCGAAGGGCTTGATTTTTAACAATACCTGCACACACATTAATTTTTTAAGGGTGCTGTGAGCGGTATTATTGGGTTCATGAGAATTTTCGCTTGCCCAATATCTGAAATTTTGCCTTTTAACCATTTTACGTAAACGTGATAGGATATAATATATAAATAAAGACAAATAATATTCTTAATGAAATTTCAATTGTCATTGCCTCACAAAACTGCACTTGGTGGTCAAAATCGTCTTCTAACAGTTCATGTATCAGTTGCACTTTATAAGGATGATATTTATTAACACGAACTATTTTTGCCACTGATCTTACTAATAAATTTTAATTCATGGAAGATGCACTAATCTCAACATGGGGATTATTTTCCGTTTCTCATAAAACTTTTGAAAGTTTTCCTGCAGATAAATTTCTTACGTGGCTATGTTACCTGAATTTTGATTCATGACAAATCGTTATTAAGTAGGTTCTAAAATTGGAAACTGTTCGAAAATAATAAGGTCTACTTACTTTCTAAGAAATCACATAAAAAAATAACGTTGACGTACTTAAGACACCCTGTAACCAAAATTTTCATTGCAAAAGACGTATTAAATCAAATGGACAACAAATTATAAAACATTAATAAACAAATAAAACATTAATTGCAATAAATCTAAAATAAATTTTTATGTTTTAATTTCATAGTCTGTTACGTCATATTTGACAAACCATTGACTTTAGGCATATGGTTTGCTGTACAAAAAGTATTCAAAATATATCATAGCATAACGTTATAATATACAGGTGTTCTATTTAAAAAAAGGAATGTTGACGCCATAGCCTCTATTTGAGACACATTGTATAGAATTTTTTTATTTTAAAAGATGCGCAAGTGACAATGCTAATCGATGTGTCCAAAAAATAAAATGTGAAAAAAATAACTGAAAACTTTAAATGAATTTATTCCTTTCATCGTAAATGCCCTGTATAAGATCAAAGAGTTTAAAAAACATATAGGTCATCAAAATATTATTTTTAAAATTAATGTATTCATATACAATATATAAACTTATTAATACGTAACATCCTAATTTTATAACATCCTTAATACGTAAATGCAAAACTTCCTTTGTTGCCAATAAAAGTTTTACGTGGTCCTGTCATACAGGTAAGTATTGACATCTTGACATAAATTGGGTTTGGCCTATGACAGCAGGATCGTTGATACTTCTTTGAAAGATTTTTAAATGATTTTGATCCGATACATGTAAATATATTAGTTAAGGCGTTACTTAGATACATAAAGTTATTATTATCATCTTTCCAGACCTTAATTTTTTGCTTGTCAGTATTAAAACACCCTATATACTTTTAAACCGAAATGTTAAATAATTTGATAACAGTAATTAATAAAAGGGTATTAACATTTAGGATATTTAAACGTGAAAACCTTCAAGAATTAATTAACTACTACTTCCTTAACGGCAGCAACGAAAAAATTAATTTAACACGATTTTATGATAACCTTTTGAACCATTAGAAAGCTAAGTGTATATTTAATAAATTCATTAGCAATATTATACAGATAAATATTTGTGACCCAAGAAACGAGTTCAAATAGGTAAAAAAGTTATTACACAATTACATTTTTGAATTGCAATGCATAAGTAAATAACGACCTAGTAATAAACTAAAATCAGTTATGCCTAGTGTTTTATCCAATCAAGTAGATACGTTCATTACATGATTAAATAATTTCACTGTTATAAACTATTTTAAAATATAGCAATAAGACTTCTGACGTATTTTTAAATCTTCTCTTCGTGTAACATATTTTATCTTGCACAGTATACCAAATATTAACAAATAGGATAATAAAAGTAAGTAAAATAAGCCGACAAATATTTTCGACGCTTTTAAAAAATTTAAGTTTAAAGCATTAATAATAAACTTGTCGATTCATTAAACTCGCCGAAGCCGGATTATCAAACTTGAACAGCACGAATCATTACCGAGTTCAATTTTTCAATGAGAAGCGCAAACCATCACTATATCGTCGTCATTTCACTTGGAACCACCGTTATTTTAATTGTTTTTAAATTTTTGCGGTCTACTGTCTCTACATGCTGTTCACTGAATGACTCTTTAGCAGCTATATATTATCTCGTTAACAACGTAAAACGATATTTAACAATTCACGAGAAACTTTTAACAAGTATTATATATATATATATATATATATAGATTATTATTATATAATTACGTAAGAAATTATAATTTTGTTATTAGCTTTTGTTTTTTTTTGCAATAGTTACAAAGTTAAAATTTATTTAAAGCTATTTTTGTTTTTAGAACCTGTCAATTGAAAGTTTTTAAATAATTATCCAGTATATATAAAAGAGAGAGAGAAATATAAGAAACTAGAATAACATTCAATTTGTTTTTAAGTATTTATAATTATTATATATAATATATATATTTTGACCTATTTAGTAAACCCACTTGCTACTTATTACCTTTTATTACTGTCTATTGTGCTCCATACAATACAAACATTTTATAAATCTTTTTAAATTATCTGATGATAAAAAACTGCGGACTTTTGATATTAAGACTAATAGTTTTTTAAATTCTCTAATTAAAACCAGTTTTCAATAAAGCCAATAATTAATAATTAGTCCATTTTTTTACCGTAAACTACCAGTGTTACAGGTTCGCAAGACTTAATGTAACGAGCTTGTTGAAGTCAGTTACGGTATTCTTATTAACTTTTCAAAAAAGTACCCCTCTGATTTACCTAAAAATGTGATCAAATTTTTACGTTATAATATGAAGATTTATATATGGTAGTTCTTATTCGGTCAGATGTTATTACCAACAATAAAATCTAGACCTGCCTAACCTGTTAGATATAGTTTTTAATACTGGTTTGTGAAATAATTTGCTATGGTAAATATTTGTGTTATGAAATTTTGGGCTACATAACATCTTCAAATTTTTTAAATTAGGGAAAAGACGATTTAAATTAAAACTAAATTTTACATTCAAAGTGGGGGTATAAATCACCTAAAATTTTAAATGAACATGGATTCAGTGATCGGATTTAAAATAAGTACTTTTGTTGTCAGTAGCATCCATGTAACTTTTCCAGAATATTGGAGAAAGTGTTTTTAGAATAAATAATAACAAATAAATATAATAAATATTATAACATATATATTAACATATAAATAATAAATATAAACATAGAATAAATAATACATGAATAAATTTGGATTTGATTTAGATTATAAAATTTACCTCTCTTATGCATTAATAAAAAATATGTTTTGTTTATACTTTAAATATACTAAAATATTTACGGAGAACATATTTAAATTTTTATTAATTTAAGGTTGGTACAATGAATATAAACAAAAATTAAAGATAATGGACAGCATTGAATCTGCTCAGAAATGTACAGAGAAATACACAAAAGACCAACAGAAAAGCCTTTTAAATTATATATTTATGTATAACTTAAGTGCATATGACCTACAAAATTTTAAAACCCGTGATTAGGGGTAAAGTATATTGAATTTTAAAGTAGTTATATTTTATAAATAGTAGATTTTAAGTAGGAGGAAGTACTTTCTTCAATATTATCATAAGCTATCAATTTACGTTAAACTCTGCCATCATACTCAGTGTTGAAAAACTTTAGAGAATGGAATCATAGATTCGCTTGCAATTTAATATATTAGGGATAAATTATTTAATATATAACTTAAAATGCATAATTTTTTTAATAATTCTTTGTCTAAGCAGTAAATAGTGTTATTAGACTGGCAAATAAATATGGTTTTTGAAAAAAGCTTTTAAAGCTGAATTTGTGGCTACATTCATGGAGGAGTAAGTACATAAGGCATGTGTATCCGTAAGTGTGTTTTGTATTATATATTTAAACAGACTAGAGAAAAAACTTCCTGGTCCTAGTTTTGTGCTTTGCATTTAACCTTATTAAAACAAATACTAATGTGCCAATAACTCGCTAAACTTCTATATAGATGGATAATATTGATGATTTAACATCTATTGTAAAAGTTTAATTGGTTTTTAAATACCTTAATAATAGTATGTGCTTATATTAATATAATTAAAGCTATTAAAAATAGCTAAAAAGTTCTTTAACCTAATTCTTTATAATCTCCGAGATTAATGTAGGCCTTTATTTTCGCAATAATCAATAATGTCCTAGTCCACTAAAAAAATACTTTTACTATTTATACCCAAATATTAACGTACAGACTAATGCTGAAACAATACAATATTATTTAATATAATTTGCTAACTAAATCGCGAAATATGTGAAACATACTTAACCACTATATAAATAACCATATGATAGTGATTTAAAATTAAATTCACATAGATAGTGTTTTAGTGTCTTACAGATTTTGAAATATTTTTTCTTACCAGTATTATATATATAATAACAATTTTCATAAGGTAAATTAAAAAAAAAAACAGAAACAAGATCATACAAGAATCTATAGGATTTGACAAAAATTATATCTAATCTCCCAGTCAAGTAAAAGGTCATGATCTCACTAGAACAGAGCCCAATTATTCGAAGATTCATGTCGTCACCCAGGTGCTATAATAAGCAACATGTAAAGTTATTTAGTTAGTTTAATTCAGGCGCTGGCATATACAGCGTCTAGCAGACATTTGGTATCTTTCTACAATCTTACAAATAGTATGCAACTGTTAATAATATATCTATGTAACTTTATCTATATAGCCAGTGTCCTATATATATTATTTATTTATCTTAAACATAAGGAAACGTCGCTAGCCAAACGATTTGAGTGATATTATAATTAACCTTTTTCTAGCGGTCGAGTTTTTTTCTAGTGTAAATATATAAAGAAAGGGATATATATGAATATGACATGTAAATAAAACCCACTGCATGCATATCATAATGGACACCTTGTGCGATATTACAAGTAAGCAGGTCTAAATGAAAAGTACCTTACAGTGACAATTCGTTTTCTATTAATAATCCCTCTGAGTATGTGTGTCAAAAGCTATTAAAAGGTGCCATTTAGAATACTTATCCGCTATTATAAAGAAAGTAAAAGCAAGTTACGATTATAAGGTAAAATTATTAAAAGTTAATTTTGTCGACACCGCATTAGGTAAATTTAAATATATGAGTGTGTAGCTACTTGGTTAGCTTAATGCATTTGGTATTAATATTTAGTTACATTATTACCTTCATAATAGTCCTAGTAATTAAAATTACTATATCATATACTAAAAAAATGATATACTAAAAAAAATTACTTCGAATCTTACCTAATCGTTTAAAAAATAAATGTTCTTAGCATTTTTTTTTCTTTTGTGAACTTGCTATAGAGATGCTAGCAGAACATTTCTTTTTTCTTTGATTTTTGTAGTGACAATAATTATCAAATTTGTTAATATTATGGCCGACTAAATCATCCACCAAATAAATGTTTATACTACGGGAAAAAAATTGATTTCCCTTTAGATGTAAAAAAAAACTTCTTTAAAATAAAATACTGTACAAGTATTTACATAGTAGAATGAGTAGGACTCAATACATATTTGAGTTTCACTTTTTTAATTGTTTGTTATTTCACGTAAGCACTAAGAGATTAGCATAGCAAAGTAAATAAAACTCGGCAGTAATAAACTAATACAAACAATTAAAAAATGTTTTGTTATTCATCCTTCTATTTATTCTACTTTTCCGATGTACGCTGTAGAATATTCTTTCAGCGAAACCTGATGTCGATACGACGATTGGCGTGTACTTTAAATTTTATTTAAGGAATTGTTGAAAGGGTCCACATAATAAATACAAATTTTGTTTAAATCTTGACGGCTATAAAGTTATCCTCTGGAAAGTACAAACATTCAACAGTCATTAAAATTAGATATAAAACTTACAATTTTCTTCTTGGCATTTAACTTACTTACTGAGTTATCGGAATTGATTTTAATATTATTGATTAGTCCTACAGCTAATGTTTAGTGTTCAGAATAATTCAGAATTATTGTCAAGAATATTGGGTGTAATGTGAAGTTCCGTAAATATTCTAAGAACTCAGGCTGGGTGGCATAAATATTCAGTTTCAGCTATTGTCGCAAAAAAAGTCAATAGGAGACCAATCGAGTGATCTCATGGCCCCCTTAGTAGCACCCCTTGTCTCAATCCGTCTACCATGAAAGTATTTAAAGGTGTTTCCAGTAAAATATTAAAATGAGAAACTAAATATTGAGATTTGCTATTGCACGGCGATGCGTACCTCAAATTTAAAAAAACAAAGAGCCAGACATCTTATTTTATATTACAAAGGCAATTTATTTTAAAGAAATTGCAATACCTTTATAAAACAACCATCACAACATGCCTGTTCAATCCTATTGTAAAAATAAAGGTGAATGCTGCCTTCGCTAAGCAGTTGAAGTCATAGAAATGGAATTTATGCGTATATATGTCCCTCTGAAAACAAAACTATACGGGTCGCAGGATTTGATAAGCCACCCTGTATAGTATGTTTATATGTTCCGGTCTACATTGTTTCATTAATAATAGCTTCACTGTTAAAACTAAGTGCACACCTATGTATATGCAAACCTCCAAACTATTACTAGAAACTAGGACATTTTATATGTAACGGAGAATATTCACAATATTTTTAAACCAATTTAACCGCAATCTATGTACAGATGTATGTACTAAATATATTATGAAAGTCTATGTAACTATTGATCTTATTTAGCGTAATATATGTGCTTGATTTTTTTAGTTCTAAGTAAATACACAGCTCTGACCATGTATATAGATTACCCAGGGTAGTGCGTTTACAAATGATGTTATCAAAAATGTTGCCCAAAAAGAGAAATTATTTATAGATTTTTTGACTGATTGTCATTAAGCATTTTCATTTTTACAGCAACATAATAATTATTTCGATTTGATTTAACAGAGGGGCGTCAGCTGGGTAACTATCAAGCGTACTGTCACCATTCAGTCTAGGGCTATAGTTGCCTTTTCTATAATATTTTTTCTTAATAAAATTGCAAAAAATATGAGGCAATGGCTTAAAAAATTCCTTTCTTCCACATATATATATTAATTGTCAATATTAATTAGATTTATATTCTATTATTCTAATTTTACATTATGACTGTGTAAAACCACTTTAAGATACTTAGATGTTTTTCCGCGATTTTTCTTTCTAAACTTATGGAAAATTAGGAAACACAATATTTTAAAGTTAAAAGAAGCTTTAAATACTCTCTTTTCCTGATGGCCTGAGAAGTTTTATTTAAATGACTATAAATAATATATTAACGCTTAATTGGATCATTATAAAATCTAATTTTCTGCCTGTATCCAGTGTTTATTTATATCCATTAATAATGCACATAAATAAGCACAAAGCAAGTACAATAATCTTTAACGTGACATGTTTTCTTCTAAAATAATAGGTCTACTTCAGGCTCTACATGTTTAACAACGAATTTTGTTAACCTAGTTTTAATTTGCGGTAACGAAGAATCCACATTACGTCGCTTTTATTAAAATTTATGACAGAAAGCAGAAAAATTAACAACGGAAAAAGGTAAACCACTACCTGTTGCAACACTCGCTGTCTCGTTTTAACTAACAACAAAAAATGGAAATATTGACTCCAGCAACATGTGATTTACACGACAGATATGCGTACTACGTTCCTTGTGTTAGGTCAGTGATAAAATGCAATGAACACTGCATTATTTTTAATTCCTAGACGTCGATGGTGTAATTTTCTCGATGAACCATTTCCGATGATGGTTTAACCCAATTAATGTTGGTTTTTACAGTAGTCTATATTTAGTTTTTTGTATATTAAAACTTTGTACATATAGAATATCAAGTATTTTAAAGAAATAATTATATATGCTTAAACAAAATATCTTATAATTATTGAAACCCAATTATTAATTAATAGAATTTTACAATTTCTGTTGTATCGTGAAAATAGATTAAAGTGTCCCTTCTTAACGCATGTAAATACTTAAAGATAACATATAAACAATACTATTGTTTTCTATAAATTGTGTTTCAAGTTACATAATAAAAGCAGTTAACACATTCATCTTTTTAGGTTGTCGCAAAAAATGATGTTACTGATTGTAACAAAATTAGCTTGTTTGTATAAGATATTATCAGGTTTTATATCATTTCGTTTAGTTAGATATCTTAATATAGATAATCTATCTTAACCTATATTTAAAATGATTTTAAAACGGATTTGTTTGTAGCGAGTTAGGAAAATTGATTTATTTAAACTCAAAAATACTAAATCCGAAAATCCGTACCGATCTATACCAAGAAAACATTAACTAAAATTAGAATTACATTAACTAAACAATTTTTTTAACTTAATACATAGAAAATTTAACTTTCTGCCCACTTTGTAACAAAAGTGTGAATAATGAAGAAGAAAAATACGATAATAGTCACAGTAGAAAATAAGGAATACAAAAGAAATTAATTGAATAGTTGACTATATGACTTAGAATTGACTTTATGTCTTACACTCTCGGTCTCATTTTTGATGCCCAAAATGGCAGGCCTGATTTGCATTTTGACTATAAATACTTGGCGCTTAAGGGTCACCAAAATTATTTATCGCAAAATTTTAGCAAATTATGGGAATGAAGCCCAATAACTAACAATATGGCATTATTAAAAATCTCTTTAAATTAATTATCAAGACCTTAAAATAGTTTATATAACATTTTTGAAAGGAATTTTTGATATTTTACCACTGAACGAAAACAAATCAAAAGTTCATTAACAATTGTAACAAATATGTAACAAACAAATTACGTCTAGATTTAAATCGCATAATAATATTTTAAATGTTTAATTAATTGATATTGGTTGAATGCCGCAAACATTTTAAAATTATTTAATGATTCTTGTCAGACATAGTATCCTTCATAAAAAATTGATTTTTAAGCAGATTTAAATTATACATCACCATCAGAATTAATAATATTTATATAGAGTGTTGCTTCCATTTAAATATAAAACAAATAAATTCCCTACGGTACCTTCAATTTTTGAAAATAATTATTTTCCATAACTAAAACAGAAAAAATTAAAATAAGATGTCCACCAACTCCTTAATATTTTAAAAGCTGAAAAGGGAAAAGCAAAAAGGAAATCGTGATAAAATAACTAATAGCTACAGGATATGTGATAAAAATTCAGATTATTTGTAATGAATCCTACTAAATGACTGCCTACCTTTTGTATAGAATAGAAGCTTAAAGATGCCACATTCTCAAGGTTGCAAAAAATATCCACAGACCCAATATTATGCCTCTTTAGCCAATTCTCATCACTATCTCACCTCTAAATATACAATCAATATACACATCAAAATGGTCTAAGGGTCAAAGGGATTCAAAAGTGCGAAGTAAACAGGGAGGTTTACACGGATGATAATTAAATAATATATAAAGTAAAATATTGAAACTTCAACATAACATAATTTAAAGAAAAGTTAATAGAGAAGGAAAAGTCCTTGTTAACATAACATAACTTCTCTTGCATACAGTTCAGCAACTCTTTCCTTAACTGGAACACTATTTCTCAAACTATAACGCGCCTTTTCAATATATCCTAAATGTGCTCGATAGGATTTAAGTCAGAGGATTGCACAGGTCATGACAACCTAAATATTATGCTGTTTTAAGAAGTTTTTGGCGGTTCTTGAAACATGCATTGTTGTGCACTAGTACAAATCTACCAAATTCTCTAGCACGTAGATAAATAAGTTGATAGTTTCAAAACCAATTGCAACTCTAGCTCAAACTTCCGACTTGGTTTTTAAATGGTTTGCAAGCAAGACGCGTTGCCACGTATTAGCCGCACCCTCAGTTCAGGATGTAAACCAAACCAGAATTCATTGTCTGAGTAGTGAAACTAACGCCATGAATATTTGAAGCTCACTTCTAAGCTGGCTGGCAGTATTATTGGGGTTCTATAAAGCCTGAAGGCCCATAAACTTGTATATGTTCATATCACTCTGTATCATACTAACAGCTCATAACTATGCTGCTCGATCAAAATTTTGCCTAATATAATGCATGGTATAAGATATGTTTAAACGATTGTTTACCAATTGGAACTTACTTGAACTCAGACGCTTTAGGAAATTTTGTAATAATGATTTTGAACAAACTGTTAGTTAGAACTAATTCCTTTAAAGTCTAATTTCTTTTCAGATATTTGCCCTAACTTAAAGATTTTTTTAGTTTATTTTACATACTTTTAAAAAAAGTCTGTATTCAAAAGTTATGCTGGATTAATTTAAAAATAAATATTTATTTTTAAAATTATTAATGTTGGATACACATAGTACAAATTATTTAAATTCTGTAAAGGTTTAAGTGGTTTAGTTTCTGTTTTTTTCTTAAATAAGATCAATCTATTGTCAACATTTCTACGTTTAATTTATATATTTTTATAAATCTCTAGGTTAAAGCTCCGATCAATTATGCAAACATTTATAATTGAACTAAAAGAGCAACTCTTTTACCATCAAATGTTTATAACTGGTAACACTTTAATTGTATATTAATAAAGATATTTAAAAATATACTAACCATTTTCATTCGTAAATGATAAACCGTTTGGATTTTAAATTTTTAGCTAAGAGTATACACACCAACTATCTATCTCCATTTAACTAGCCATCTGCCAATCATTCTACATATTTTATAGGAGGTTTAATTTTTAATCATTGGAAAATCCTATGCGATTAATTATAATACTCTAAGCCATATATTTTTACTATTTGATAATAAAACGATTTCCTTTACTTAAGAAATTAATTGGTTAATTTTTATTCAAAATATAAATAAAAATAAGGCTGCACGTGTAAAGCGTGATTTCTTGCCTTTTATTAGCCTATAATAGGAAGGAATCTTTATTTAAGCCTCACCTAGATAAAAATATCTCTCACCGGACATTTTTATTTACTAATGGTTAATTAAAAAGAAACTAATATTCAAACGATTAACATTTTTTAGTTCGATGTTTATTAATGAATAATTGAGGAAAACCGTTAAGTATTTCGAAATCTGTTTTCACCGATAGAAACATTATTTGATAGAAGCACATGGCAATGTATGTTAAATTCGCATTTTAAACTTAAAATATAATAAAGGTCAGGTACGGATAATGATGAGCTTAGGCAAAGATATCTGCTATCGGTCGTCACTCTCGTTTATACCATAAAGTAAAAGAGCTTAAATAAAGCCTAAAATGTGTAATGTATGATATCTCTTGACTTAAACCCAGATCAGAGAGACCTACACTTATTTAAAGAACTCAAGAAAGCTTTCGTGTTAGTAGTCATATATTACTTATTGCAAAACTTGAAAACGTTGGAGTTGGATAAATTGCGTTTTATTCTGGTTAAATATAAATAGTCAGTAATAAATAAACTCAACAACTAAAATCCAACTTAAATATTTTGCAAACGAAGGAGTATCCAAATTGAGTTTCTGATAGACATGAATATAAAACGACATTTTCTCTAATAATTTACATTGATGAGCAGATGAAAATCCACATAGGTTTCTTGTATCCTTATCACAAACATTAGTTTGCGCCGATATGATCGGAAAGAATTTTATTGAACCGTTTGCCTTACCGAGAAGACTAACTGGAAAACTTTATTTGGAATTTCTCCAGAACAATCTGCCAAAAACATTTAAATGCTAATATGTGGTTCATGCATCATTTGAATAGGCGTCTTAAATCGATGGGTAGGAAGGGAGGAACCTGTGCCTTGGTCTCTTCACTCATCTGATCTAACCTTCTTGAATTTTTTTTATGGGGATATCCAAAATATTTAGTGTTCAAGTATTTAGTATTCTGTTGACTCAAGAAAAGTTTAGTAGAAATATTTCGTTTCCGTTGCAGAGAAATAAAAACAAATATTCAACAGTCTTAAAAGGTCCAACTATTTTTTTGTCTAAAGAATAAGGAAATGCATGTTTACAAAGAGGTCAGTTGCAGTTTCCTTGAATATATATTTTTTTATTTAAACTTAATTGATTGGTATTGTAATAAAAACATATATTTCTTACCCTTATTTAAGACTTACTTTTTTTTAGGTATTTTTAAAAAAAAGTAGGTCTTCTTGTTGTTTTTTATCGTTTTTTAATTGTAATATTCATAACAAAGTTAGGTAGGATATTGAAAAGAAGAAACGAGCTCAGAGATTAATAGATTGAACCTCAGCTTAGGTATATAAAAAAATCTATTATACCTCAAGTAAATTATTGTATTTAAAACTTATTGAACTTAAATTAAATTAAGTATATCAAACGGTATCGTTACAGATTTAAGTTCATATTTCTTTTAAATACGTGAATAAGTCTATTTTCTTCTTCTTTTCAATTGTTGAGCGTGTGAAATAAAAATTTCTAAATTGATTTTTGCTATAAGTGACGTAATACCCAATATAATAAGTAACTCATTATGAATTCGTCACAACAATACAGATTTTAGCATATCCTAGTTGTAGTTTTTTCTTGTTATCGATGAATGAAGATCATAATGGTTTAAGTCAAAAACTTATTTAAAAAGACACCTTTTTTCTTAATTTTACTTTAATTATAAATTAAAAAATAATTTTTTTATTTTTGTAAGTCAGGGGCATATCATTAAAAAGCTAGGATACTATGTGTAAATTAAGAGAGTCTATTGCAATCTTAACTTAAATCTTCTAATATTTAGCTTCAATTAGGCTACTACAAATGGTTCATTGATCAAATAACCTATATATGCAAATGGCATATTTAATATACAAATATTACCAAAAAAATGGATAAAAAGAAATTTAATTACTTGTAAAATTTGCATGCACCAATAGAATATTTACATTATATTAATATTAATTAACTATATTGTAATTAGTCTAAGATACACAGTCGTATCTATTACCTTCGAGAAATTAGAAAATTAGACAACTAAGCTAAACAAGAATATAAATCCGAGATTGAAAATGATTAGCTTTGGGATTTTATTATTATTAACACATTGAGACCGGATTCTGACTATATTAAATCATTAAGGTTAATTATCAAGGGTAAATTATTTGAGATAAAAACCTATTGCATGTTTGCAATATACTCAATATAAGTTAAAAAAATGGATAGTTATTGCATCTAACTCACGAAAATAATGGAGCAGTGTAAAATATTTAGCAATGGATCAACTTCGAAATCTTCAACTAATCTGTATCAAATTTTTATTTAGCTTCAGTAGAATTTATTACTTTCGTAGCCTTAATGACAAAAAGTTGAATTTCCGCATACTTTTTATTAAAATTATAATTTTATCTTAAGAATACTATAGCAAAGCTTTCTGTTTAGTTTACTTTTTGTAAATAAATATAGAAACCATCTGAATATACAGGGTAATTTTCCGATAGGGATATTATTAGATTATAGGAAAACTATGAACAGGAACATGATAAAAATCACGCAATATAGAAGAATCACTGAAGGACAAAGAACTTAAATATTTTGATAGGTTTGATATATGTTAACTTCGTTAATTTTTATATTCTACGCGAAAATAAAGCTCATTTAAGTAGAATAATATTATGAAAATCGAAGTTCATTAAAAGAAAACTTTATTTTATTAAATTTTTGTAATTTTTTCTTAATATTTCTCTATTACTATTATTTAAATATTGTGTAAATACTCGTAAAATCGATCCTGCTCTATAGCAAATTAAACCGAAACTTAATGATTTTTTTTGCATAAAATTAAAATATTACATCTAAAACAACTATTCGATAAGATAAAGGCCATTATAGAATTATTATTCTACGCAACATGTATTCAGGTGTTTTTATATATTATAATCTAAAATTAGAATCGTATATAGGGTATTTCATTTAAATTCGTGAAGTTGATATTTATTTCCGCTATAACCGAAAATACCAAAAATATTAAAATATTTAATTCCGCCCCCCTTCATGGTCCTGCCACGTTGCCGTATTTTTAACATTCTACTTCTATAGTTTTCCTATAATCCATAAAATATGTAGCTGCCAGAGTATATTAACAAACCACTATTTATATATTTCATAAATTTCTTAAAAAAAGCAAGTTAGGGTATATTTCGTGTATATTTTAAAATATTTTCAGGACCAATTTTTGATTAATATTAAGTTTTTTCAAATACATGTGGTATATTCCCTATAAAAAATCGCAAGGTCCATCAGATTTTTCTTTATTGTGTTAAATTATTTATTTCTTTATCAAAAGGAGTACTTAGCTTCAAGATTAAAACAAGTCTAAAAATAAACCAAATTAACATTTAATATTAAATAACTGAGTTAACTTAGGTAACTAATTAAAGATACTAAATAATATTTAACTCCCTTTAATTAAACACCTAACTAGATTCTTTAAGTGGCTTAATTTGAAAATGCAAAAAAAGGAAGAAAAATTAATTTAAGATAATAAGAGGCATGGCGTGTGAGGAGATGTGATTAAACCCTAGATAATAACAGAGTGTGAACTTGAGGCTAGAATGCGTCATGCGCCCGAACTGTTTGACAGTAAATTATCTTTCACTTTACCTCTGTAATTTGCCTGTTAGTTCCTGACTTGAGTGATGGAATTAGGAAGATTTAACCGCCGGCGTCTCAGATTTTATAGGGTCACAGCATCCCCCTAGATTCTTATCTGGGTAAAATAGTGTGTCGGTAGTAAGTATAAAAAATGTCTCTTGACATATATTAGCTTTAAGCGCCACACCCCGTAATTTATCTCTTCTAAATTCATTTATCTCTCGCCGTTTTCTTTATTTTAAAACGTTTGAGATCTTGTTCAGAATATTTAATATGTTTGTTTTAAAAACTTCAATCAATTATATACGTTATATTGTGACAGATAATATTTATTTTGGTGGAAGTAAAATAAGCCGAGAGCTTATTCTTTTAAGTGTATTTGGTAAAAGAAATTTAAATTTTATTACCAATTTGCATATTAATATATATTTTTGACCGACTATTTTGTATTAAGGCTTAAAATTTATTAAAAGGCTATATTTCTAAAAGTGGTAACGAATAAATTAACACTATTTACATTGTATATACCATAAATATTAATATGAGTTTTTAGTGTTATATTATACATATAAAATAACGTTACCAAATTATTTCGTAAAAGGCTTGACCGCATTCTGAACTTGACATATAAAATCTCCAAGATTAATTGGCTTAGTAAATAATTTTGTGACTTAATGTCTATGCGTTTCTCTCGATAGTTTTTTTCTAATTTAAAGTGCAAAATTTGTATTTTAGTTAACTAAGCTGAAAAGAAAATAAGTAAATTCTCTTAGCTTACGGTATCCAGGCCAGGACTTTTTATGTACCTATATCTTTTATTTTTATACCTTTTAATAATAAATATTTACGTATATTCTCAATCACTTTAAATAGTAATATCTTGCTTATTTTAATACCTACTTATATTCAGAAAAAATATTAAATTTTACCATAAACGAGAAGAATTATTTAAAAATTACTCTATAACGCTTACAATACTTTAAGTTTAAGAATACACTATTAGAAAAATGTAATTTTTTACCGAGTTTTATTTTAATTTGAAATTATTATATATCCACCAATTGGGTTTAAGCTAAATTAGTTCCAATTTCATTTCAATCTTCAAGAAATAAGTTATGTACTTATTTTATTTTATCTTAGTTAACTGAAAAATAACCCTTTTCCTAGGAGGTTCCGCTTCCAAAACTTGATGTGATAGAGTTCTTCTCTACGAATTTGTATATTTAACAAATATGTAGAGAGGAACTTTATTCGTTAATTATACAAATGTGATTTTTTAGGTTTTCAAGTAATATTGGTTAAGTTATATCAATAAATAACTTTGGTACAAGGCTAAATTAGACGTCTTTCTAATAAACATAATTATTTAAGCAGACGTCAAACTTTTTAATAATCTAAGGTTACTTATGAGGCATGTAGACAATACTTAATTTTATTAACCCTGTATATACAGTGCGAGTCTGTAACTTGGAATAAATTCGATAATAAATAAATGGGGGCATTTTCGGAAAAACGCTTGGACATGTCAAATGAGATTGTAAGTTGCGCATTTTTTACAATAAAAAGTTTTTATACAGGGTGTGCCATGTAGGCGGGACTAAGATTAACTTTCTTATTTTAAATAGGACACCCTATATGTTATTATATTTTTGGATTCTCTACAAAATTCCAAACATTTTGATGTATCACATGCCATACCTTTATGCGATTGTTTTTAAGATACAGGGCGTTAAAGAAAACGTAATTTAAAAAGTTAAAGAGCTAGATTAAAAACTTATTTCATAAACTTAAAGAGGGTTCTTTTAAATCTTTTTCTTTAATAAGTGTTTAAAAGTTAAACCATTTACTATTTGACAATGCCCTAAAAGTACTAGTACACATTCATTTTAAACGTTTTTAATGCATTCTGGAAAAATGTTTCGACACTCTTGCCTCATTCTTGTTTTCAACTCCTCAATATTTGCCGGCTTGGTCACATAAACTTTGGATTTCAAATATCCTTATAGGAAAAAAACCAGCGGAGTCAAATCGGGCAATCTTGGGGGCTATTCAAAGCCAATCCATTTGCCTGGAAAAATAGTATCCAGATAGTTTCGAACAGGTCTTGCAAAATGGGGAGGTGCACCATCTTATTGGAACCAGTTTCTATTCGGCATATCAGCTTCTATTGGATCGGGGAATAGAACAGCTAGATTTGGAATTAGTTTTTCTTGTAAAAACTGTAAGTACTATAACTTGCTGACCTAGAATTCCTGCCCAAACATTTACTTTTTCTGGGTGTTGAGTGTGGCCTTGCCTCAACATGGATTTTCTTGTACCCAATAACGGCAATTTTGACGATTTACTTCTCCGTTCAGCATACATATCGACTCATCGGAAAAGAGAATATTTTCTGTAATTAGATTATTATCCTGCATTAATTCCATAAATTCAAACTCAAATTCAAAACGTTTATTTGCCAATATCAAAAATTACAAAACAGTTGTACTTATGATGTAAGTGAAGTTAGCAAATAGGAATGCATCTCGATTATAAAAACCGTTTCTCAAAAGTAGCTCTGCAAGAGGCACTTTTAAGTGATACATCCTCAAGAAGAAGCAACAAAAAGGAAACCAATTAACAAGAAAACTAAGTATATCTTGTTAAATGCGAAACGAAAATGTAAATATCATGATTTAGAGTGTCAAATGCCTTACTAAAGTCCAGCAAACATACGGCTGTTACCTGTTTTTGTTCTTCATAGTGCCTGATATCATTCATAGGATTTACCAGACAAGTAGATGTACTAAAATGTTTCCTAAACCCGGATTGACATTCAGGTATAATTTTATAGGAATTTGAAAATGCAGTAATTTGATTATACATGTGTTTCTCTAGAACCTTAGACAAAACTGGTAAAATACTAATAGGGCGTAGATCTTTAGCTTCTTTAGGGTTTGAGACTTTTGCAAATGGTTTAATGATAGCCTTTTTCCACAAGTCTGGAAATTGATTTTCTAAGATGCAGGAATTAAAAATATTGAATAGCGGTTTGCTACAAAATGGAAAACAAGCAACAACATCTCTTATTGCTATTCCATCATGACCTACTGAATTAGTACCAATTGATGATATAATATCTTTTAAAGTGGTCTCATCCATAAGATTAAAATTTAGTGAATTGGGGAAATTGAGAGCTTTGTTATTTTGATAAAAGGAAATTTTTTCTTTGCAAGTAGTGCCATTCAATTTATTAGAAGTAGCAAAGAATTCATTGAGTACATTTGCTTCAGATAATGCAGCAGGTATATTGTAATCATTTTTTCTTTGTATAATATTAAACTTCTTTACTGTATCCCAAAAGGGCTTCCCAGAAGTTTTAGATAAGTTGCGAAAATAAGCATTTTTCTCGCGCATGATAGCGTGTTTAGTAAAATTTTTTAAATTACGATAGTACTGGAGACAGTTACCACTTTTAGTTTTCAGATATTTTCTATGTGCTTTGTCTCTTAGTTTTGTAAGTAGTTTAATGTTATCGGTTATCCATAGAAATAAATTGTTCACATTTCTTTTATCTGCATCCTCCTCATTAAGTTCCTGGAGAATTGTTAATTTATAGGGATGAAATTTTTCTGCTTCATGAACCCTTACTACTGAAGACTGGCTCACTTCCAATTCGCGCGCTACCTACCTAGTGGGAATATTAGGATTTTCTTCAATGGCTAATAACACAATTATTTTGGTGTCTTCAATAAGCGCAGATCCACGAGAACTAGTTATTGTTCCTACGCGACCATTTTCCCGAAACTGTTTTTCAATCTTTCTTATAGTACTTTGAGGTAAGGGTGGCAAATCAGGATACTTCTCTCTGAATAAATGGAAAACTTCATTTTGGGTCTTGTCCTATCTCCGTACCCAATAATCATTAAGATTTCAATCTTGTGTTTTTTACTTAAATAGCCCATTTCGTAAAAAAATAAAAGAAACTTAAATCTGATTATCCGAGAGTAAAGGTACGTCTTGTAGCAATGTCAAAATTATAGAAATGCCACATTTTTATCGGAAATTTATAAAATATATTACGAAAAAAAAACTGTTTACTGAAACGCATATTTTTTGAATTTAAAAAAAAATTTAAATAATAAATCAGAACCTAAAAACAAGTGAATATGGCATAAAAATGGTATGTGATACATCAAAATGTTTGAAATTTTGTGCAGAATCCATAAATATAATAACATATAGAGTGTCCTATTTAAAAAAAGAAAGTTGTTATTAGCCCCGCCTGCACGGAACACGCTGTATAAAAAAATATTAAAAAATGTACAACTTACAATCTCAATTAACGTGTCCCAGCATTTTTCCAAAAACGCTTCCATTTATTTATTATCGAATTTATTCTAAGTTACAGACTAACATAGTAAATAATGTTAAAAGGTATTATATGTTCAAATTCAAAGCATTTATTTCTAAAAACATCCAAATTAACATCATTTTTATCTCGTAAAACTTCTAAGCAAGTCAAAGTAAATAACTAAAATTACATCATTATTTGAAATTAAAAAATTTCCGTAAACAGATAATATAGATAATAATACAGATAGTAAAATTAATTAGTTAATAGGCATTCATATTGTTATCAGTGCAAAACTTCCAATAAGAAAATGTGGATAAGGATGATGCTGAATATTGGTATACAATGAGCAATAGGCAATTTTCTCAATTAAACACAGCTAAAAGAAAATAATAAGAAAATAGAAAATAATAAATTTAAATCGTTTTCAATACATAAGGAGATTTTTCAGTTTCAATTAATCGAATAGTAAGTAGTTTTAATACATACTTGGTTCTAGATATGAATATCTATGAGGTACACGATCGGCTATAAATAAAACTAGTTAAATTAATTTTGCAGTATCGAAATAATTATAGCAGTCAAAAGTCGAACACTATAAAAAAGGAAATGACAGGATTAATCATCGTAAGCCTTAAAAAAATTTTCCAAATGACTTTTTTTTAAGCAATTAACGCTTCATCTACTACATAACCACAGGATACTACTACATAACCTCTTATAGTTTACCACTAACTGTAAAATTACTAATTAATTAATACGTTTGCATTTTTTGAATAATAGAGTAATAATTAAAATTATAAAACTGATAATTTCTTTCGAATTAAACAATAGTTTTAGGATGAGCCAAACATGTTTTAAAAATATTTAAGACATAAAGGAAGATATAAAAAAGAAAGAGAGAAAGAAAATATATAAGTATATTGTTAGGACCAAAATTAAAAATAATGAAACTATTTTAATATGATAATTGAACTATTCTGCGCCGCATTAAAGAATAAAGCGATAAATCTTATATGCAAGTGATTATAGCATTTGCAATACAATAAGTTGAGTCGTACTTTGAGATTGATTTTCTTATGAATTTGTAGATATGATTCTCACGAGGTTATTTGAATAAACCGCTTATAATGAATTAAAAAATCCAGAGAATTTGAACCTTATATGCCAGAAAATTACACTATCTACTGAATAAATAGTTTGCTTATACCGAATAATGTATAAATGTATAAATATTTTTTTCAGACTTTTTTAAATGAACTGGTATAAAAGCTATAGGTTTCGAGGGTAATAAGTTCTATGAGTAATCTGTTTGTTCATTTTTTAAAATAAAAGCTAATAATTCTTTTTAATACTAAAAATTAGTTACTAGAAGATTAAAAAAAATTGAAATATAAATATCGACTTGAATGGAAACATAATTATCACCGTAAATTATGAGTACTCAATCGATTACTTAATCGATTGATTAGTTTAAATGTGCTAATAATTCAGACAATATACAAGTATTACCCTGCTTATTATGTTAATTTAGTAAAAAATCTTATTTTAACATTTATTTAGAGCTTAAAAAAAGCCACATGATTGTAATAATAATCCGTAAACTTGTTCACGTTCATTGATTAACCGCACAGTTATAATTAAAATAATGACCTAAAAAACAACATTCACTTATATTCGATAATTTAATTATAATTCGTTATATGCCGTAAAATAATGTAGGTACTGTGTAATTAATTTGACACTTTAACATTTACAAAAAAATCCTTCCTGTCGGTATTTATATTAGCCAAAAAATTACATTGCCATATTTCAACTTGCCCGGTATTTAGTAGTATGTTCTTTAACCAAGGGTAAAATGTATGTCAGCATATAGTTTCACGTTTTTTTATTTCTCTTTTTTTAACTAAAATTTATTTTAACCTTATGGTTATGTAATTAAAATTGATAAAGGATTATGAAAATAATAATCAGAGTTTTGAAGTAAAATAATTTTTTTCATCTTTTATTTTGTCTGCATAATTTTAAAAGCCCTTTTTAATTAATTTTAAAATTGTAGCTAATATTTTTATTTTAGTACAAAATATAATATGACATGAAATGGATTTGGTTTACACATGAGCGACAAAAAAAAAACAACAAAAATAAATGTTATAAAAAAATAAATAACCAAAATTAATAATATATATGAAATTAAAGATATAATTTAACCTTTTAATATACAGCACTTTAGCTAAGAGTTACTTTTACCTATAAGTGATTAAAAAAGACAAATTCTTCAAATAAATGTTAATAGTAGAAAACTTATGGCACAAATAAAACATATTATCCAAAAAAAAAATTCTAAATAATGTTACCAGTACTTTACAGGAGTCCAATGTGATTGCTCCTATAAGCTTCGCTTATTCGGTATTTAAGTAATTTCTTCTAGCCGCTAAAAAAAAGGAATTAAGCTTGTGTTTAAAACTGTGAATATTATAAACCCTTATGAGTAGCTACGTAAAAAATTATAGAGCTTAATATGAGAAGTCTCTTTAGAAATATTAATAGTCGACCGTGGAATAGAAATGCCATTAGAAGTTCTTATTGTGAATGGTTTTATGAGAAGTAAATTTAATTTAGAGCAATACAAGTTTATTACAAATGTCATTTATTCTTAATAAGCTACGTAAAAAAGAGTAGAGAGTCAATTGCATGCAATTATTTTACGAGATATATTTTTGTAAACCATAAAGAAGACTGGAGGATAAACTTTCCATAAGTAAAGTCATGATAATACTTGAAATATATACTTCTGAAAGATACTTTTTTTGGAATAAAATGCATAACTTAATGGTATACAATACGCGGAACTAATAATGGCTTTTAGTAAATAATTCGCTATTAGCCACTTTGGATAGTTTCTCAGTCAGAGAGATTCAAGAATACTCACTGGTGTTCTGGCAACGACGACTTTATGATTAGGCCCTTTTTTCTATTAGCCTTCTATAATACCGGTAATCTTCTTATTGGTACATATTCTATTACTGTTATTAGGTACATAAGAATATTTATTACTTATTTTTTATAATTTTATTTAAATTTATTCGAATTTCAAATATTTTATTACATGATGTTTTACCTTGTTGTATTTGTATATGTATGATTTATAATATATGTTATATATGCACATTAAATGGTAATATAATTTCAATTGATTTTATTTAAATTTTTTCATAAATAATCAAGACCAACATGTCATTTAGGAAGCTTGGTCTGGAAATATTTAATAATAGAAATAAAACTACCACAGAAATCTGCTATTACTTCCCAAACTTTAAATAATATTTTTTTATGTTTTCTATGCTTTTTAAAGTAATTACGTGCCATTAAACATTACAAATTTAAAAATGAAAGATTAAGTTAAAACTGTGTAAAAAAAATGTTTTTGTGTAAAAAGTTTTTCCTTTGCTCTACCAGTGGCGTCAATATATTCGCAAATATATTCCCTAATATATTATATAAAAATATTAATGTTGATTTATTTAGCGCTTATGATGAACAATAATTGAAAACAAAGCTATTTAGGAATAACGACGTTTTCATTATCAAGCGTAAACAACTCTATGTAATTTTTTATCGTTTTGAATAATTTAATCGAATTATTTATATAGTTCCATAGGGTAATTCCCATAAGCGATTTTTTCTGTGTTTTCAAATGACTCAAATTATTAGAAATCAATGAACACTCTGAGCTAAGTAGTGGGATTTTTTATGAAAATTCTGCATTATTAATTTTTGGCTTATATTTTCTAAGAATGTTTTCCTTTCTGAGAAAAAATAAATGTACTAAAATCCATATAAGCAATTATATATACGCTATATATGTATATAGCGTTGATAATGCCCATAAGAAATTTTCTTGATGAGGCTCATATTCTAACTTGAGATTTAATTGTATTATACCTTTTAAAATAGGATTTTATTGTTTTAAAGTTTTTGCAATAAAATAATATAAAAATGTTTAATGGAGAAAATTGTTAAATGATTGAAATCAAAATAATATTAAATATATAATATTATACAGTGCTTTCATTTCAAAATGATCCACCCTTAATAACTTTCTTTTTTATTTAAGCAGCGTAAAATTCTCTATTCAACGGTACCAAAATTAAATCGGTAAATGGGTAAGCAAATAGTTAGCGAAAAGGTCTAGAAATAATGAATATTTTATTTACGCCAAACTTTGGTATGTCAAATGGCTACCCCATGGTGTGATACATTATTTTAAAGGGCATTCATTATGCTATCAACGGTTGTAAAAAAAAAATAAAATTGATTGACCAAGAAGCAATTAAAGTGTAAATCGGTAGGGTAGAAAAACAAATTTAATTAGTTTAACTAATTTATTTTATTAAATGTTCATAATTTTTTTTTTTTTTTTTTCAAGAAAGTTATTAAGGGTGGATCGTTTTGAAATGAAAGCACTGTTTTTAGAAATGTAATAGATATAATAAGTAATTGAAATAGTTGTTTGTTTATAACTTAGAAGGTAAAAGAAATATTCAAAACCTTAAACATTCTCTTTCTAAATGAAACCAAACATTTTTATAGTCTGCTTAACACCAATCATCCTTATAAGAATATGGTTTTTGCACAAAAATAAAGGCATTTTATGAGAGCAGAATCAATATTATTTTGTTTCTTGTTTTATAGTACAATTAATTTAATTATGCAGTAGATATGTTTTTAATTTATATTTAATTTCTTAGCAAGAAGTTTAGTAGCCTATATAGTTTTAAAAGGTACGCAAGTATACCGAAAAAATTAGAAAGAAATGCAATAGCAAAATCTGCAATAAATCGTCGAGCACAAGCTTAAAATTTGCTGAACTGCGTTAAATTATGGACATATAAAGTTAAATTTATAATTTGTGGTCCAACAGTCATTTTCTTTAATAATTGTTTTTTATATTCTAATAATATTTTAATATTTCTAAATTAATTGTAAACTCTTCTTAATTTCGTTATTTTTCTTGCGAAAATGCATGTAAACAATAACTTAAATTGCTAAGTGAGAAAGATCAGCAAAATCGCGTACTAAAATCCAAGAAGTGCGTCTAATACATTTAAAAACAAATAACTAAAAAGTAAAAATAATTAAAAACTGAATTTTCTAGACTTTAAAGCTATAAACCTGAAAAATCTTTGTTTTTTATTACGATAGATAAGAGAAAGTGTGGTCTATTTTTATCCTACGTGCTTAATTATTTATTTTTCTTTTAAGTACGGCGGCCTCGCGTCGTATTGACTAAGAGACCCAGCCTATACAGAAAAAGGTATATACATAATAAATAATGTGAATAGACAGAAACATACACAGAAGAGAGTTGCGACAATAAACCAGAAGCAACATTTTAATTAGGTAAAAATGAACAAAGTCTCTTTAGAGTAAACCCATCTTTTCTGGCACCTCTTTTATCTTACCTACATATGATAAAATAAATTTAATTTATAAGCGATGTAAATTCGAGCACAAAGAATTATCTTTTTAAGAAAGAAATTCCACTTAACAGTTCTTTATACTTTATAGATCCGAACGAAACTCATTTTTTAATTATATAAGCCCGTTATATACGTTTATATATATATGCGTATCCCATCCGGGCTCGCAAGAAATTAAGAAGATAAGGAGTTAAGAATCTGAAAGTTAACTCAGTCAAAAAGCTGTTGCACAACATGCTTACAAAGGCGAAAAATGTTGTAAGAATTTTTAAGCTAAAGACACTTAATTTTATACGTTTTAGTAAGGCGTTTTTGACTTTTTTCTCTGATGCGATTTTGCTGCAATAACTACTGAACAAAAAGATAATAGGGTAAGAAAGGTAAAAAATAAATTATTAAATATAAATATACAGGGTTGCCCAAGGAAAAGATCTCACCCTATTTGTAACTCTTCTGGTATATTTTGGGAAGAAAACTTGGACCCTTCAATTTTAATGTCTAAGAGGACGTTTTTTCATATAGCTATACAATATAGGGCGATCTAAAAATAAAATAATACTCCCTTTAGATTTAATTTTAAAATTCTTTATGGAGTTTTTAGTACCTTTTGTATTATAAAGTTTATGCCGATCTATAATCATTGTGAAACTATTTGAAAGAATAAGATTTTAATAAATTACTGCTAATAATAATTGACTGCATGGAAAAAAAATTATAATGATTGACCAGCAAGGATATTTAGCATCAGTCAGTGTCATCGAATGTCTAAGGTCGATATAAATTTGTTGAAAAGACCTTTCAAATAAATTAATATATTTTTTTTTAATCATCCTTATTTAAGGCTATTAAATGATGACGTTTTGTAGATTTTCTGATCCTGAATAGATTTTTTGCGCGTCTAATAAGAAATCAGTGTGAGAAAGCATTCTAATCCTCATTTTAGAATAAGCATCCGTAGCGACATCTAAAAGTCATTTCTCAAAACATTAATTAAGGTAACTGGATCTGAGAAGGTAAACTTTTCAAGTAAATAATGTGTTCCGTTTTTACTTTTATATGGAGACGTCAATTTTTCTTTTGCATGGAATGAAAGGCGAGTTGATTAAAAATAAATAATAAAACATAGTATCAATGTATTTTGTTATTTTTTATAACTATTAAACTATTTTTATTTTGTAATTTTTAAGAAAAAGTTATATAAATTTTTTATCTACTACCCTTTCCTAAATTATAATTTATTATTTAAACTAATAATTTGAAAATGACGTTATCAAACTCATCACACCTATTCAGGATCAAAAAATCGCGCAAAAAGGTTTTCTTTAAATCAAAATTTAAATTTTCCAGTATTTCTATTTTTTTCTCACTCTTGTACATGTTAAAAGAAAGATTCAATATAGTTGTATTTTTCGTGGCAAACTTTGTTTATATTACACGTGCTTGTAAGGTCCTGTCTACCTGATACATGAGAATAACTTTGGCCAATTTAAATTGTGAATCATGGGCACGGTGATGAAAACATTTAAATAAAAGCTTGAATTAAAAAAATTATTGCTAAATTCTTAGAATAATAAATATGATATAATATATTTGGTCTTTACATTTAATAGTTCACATGAAAATTCATATGAAAATTAAATAGAAACAAAATTGAATTTTAATAAAAATGCAGTATTTTAAAATGACTTTTGCAAAATATGATATTATAAAGGAGTTTTCTTATGATCATTGGAAAGATCAACCTATCAAATAAAATGTAAAACACAAGAAAATGAATGAGAATTAATTGTACATGCAGTTTGAATCACTAAACTAAAAACAGATTTAAGTAATCCTTTTAATTACTATAATTAATAACATATGGCACATTTTAAGGGTAAAAACTAATTTATATGTAAAAAATATTAACCTATTTCTTTCTTTCTCATAATCATGTCAATGGTGTGAGATCCTAATGAAGGTGCCCAAAATAATTGTTGGACACATAATTAAAGAGATAATTAATAGGGCTATTTAAATCTGGTACAATATAATATGGCACCTATTAGGGAATTGAAGGTGATATTATGTAAGGAGACAAAATGGCGATAGAATGTCACTTTATTTACTATATATTGGCTATGATTTTGTTTTAATTTTCATGATTTGTTTTAACAAGCATTAAATTAGGTAACTTTACCATCATTTAATCGATCTTGTATCTTTTGCAGTTTCCCAGATTTAATTTACGACACTCTGCACAATATAATACAATTTTTAGTACCTTTATACTTTTTCTAGTTTATTAATGACTCGAAAATTTTAAACCGTCGATTACTTCAAAAAGATTTTATCTTAGTTTATGTGCATACATTAAAAATTTTTTTTATTATTCTTCCTGGCGAATAAATTATTAAATACTGCTGATTTACAATTCCCATTAATCCTTAATTGGTTAATGCGTAGGGCTTTTATATGCTATGTAAAATAAAAAAAAAACAGCCTAATGGAAAGAAGATCCATCAATCCAGTTACTTTTGAAGACAGGTTTTTCAAATAAATCAACTTTCTTTCATTTATCAATATGCCAAAGGTTGATCAGAATGTAAATGATAAGAGTTATACAGGGGAGTTTATCTAGAACGAATATGAGAAAAAATATATATGAGTGATTCGCGTTTAAAAAAATGCGCAGGCATGTAAGTTGGTACTTTCAGTTCTTTGCATCTTTTACAATAAAAGCCTTTTTTATGCGATGTCATGTAGCATTAGTCAGTACCATCTTTCTTATTTAAAATTGACGTTAATTTGTATTGACAATTGTTAATACAACATCCGTACTAAAATCACTCTGTCTGCCTATTTGTTTATTTGTTTATTTTTCACGCATATATACGAAATAATCGAGTTTTTCTTAACGAATTTTAACAAAATATTTAAAAATCAAAACATTTAAATAATGATTGGGGTTAAGGAGGGGATTTAAATTTGAAATACTCTGTGTGTTAAAAAACTTGTGTATTTGAAATGCTTAATTATTTAAAAAACTACAATTAAAATAAAATAGTGTATTAATAATTTAGTAACTGCTGAAAATATTTACTACTTAACAAAGTGCTTATCGATGGTGGAATTCCTTTTGTTACCTTTCTAAAACCTGTAGTGAAATGAATGAAGCTTCTTTCATAATCTAATATTTTAGGTCTCACTCAATTGTGTCTCTTCGTCCAATCAGTTTATTTTCAAAATTAATATTTAGAATTTGTCGTATATAAGTCACATAGGTGCAATATCCTGCTTAAAGTAGATCCTTTACTCAAGATTTCCCTATAAAGTTGGAAATGCTTCTCTTAATTCTGGTACCAAAGTGTTCCGCAATTTTTTTTTTATCTTATTATCGATCTCTATTACTAGTTGGCCAAAAATGGGCCAATAATTTGATCTCCGATGATTCCCGCCCACAAAATAATTCTTGCTTGGTGTTATGTATGTTGTTCAACTAATCAATATAAATTTGTTTCAGTATAGTAGCGACATTTTTTTCGGTTTACTTAAAAACAAAAAATATTTAACAAGTATTTAAAGTATTTTTAAGCCTAGTATAATATGATTTTGTTTTTAGAGCATAAAACAGTAACTGTTCATTAAGTAAAAGTAGCATCGTCTAAAAATAATATGTAGTCTAAAAGTATTTGACAGTTATCCACTGATAGAAACGTATCATCCATTTTTTCTCTAAGAGACCAAACGAAAAGAAAGTATAAAACAAAACATAAAAAAAAATTATATGGATTTGATGAGACCGTGACTTTGTGTTTTTACCTTTGTTTAGTTATCCACTGAATTAATTCATTATCGTCTCGCAAAATTCTATTTCTCGATCAGGATTCTCTTGCAGTTCCCCGACTGGCTTCATTTTAAAAGCTCCTTTGCCGGCTTACTTTATTATTTATAGACCGACAAACTAACTTTTTTATTTTAATAGATATTGTTAGCGCAATTTTATTTATAATCTAAAAATAAAATTACGAGATGTTTTATTTAAAATAACAAAGTTGGTATTAGCTACAGCTTTATGACACACCTCGTATAAAAAGTTTTTAATTTTAGGAGATACGCAACTAATAATACCAATTGATGTGTCTATGCTTTTTTTTAAACGTGTCCCCATATTTATTTTTTATTGAATTTATTCTAGATAAAAGCCTTACCATATATACAGGTTCCTCCGATTAAGTTAGCACTATCGGTATCTTTGTTAATACTTAAGATACAGGGTCGGCTAATTTAGGCAAGTTGGCTTTGAAATATAAAAATAACATGAGATAAACCTACCTAATTTATAGTAAATAAGCAAAAATGTTCCCATCTTATTCAATACCTTTCTAAGCATACTTAGCACACGTCTTGTAGTTTTAAATATTGATTTTTCATCTATTGATCCAATTATTTACCTAATATGTGTCTTAAATTCATCAACGTTTCTGTTATTTTTTTATACAGTTCATTCTTTATGTAACCTTAAAAATAAAAGTCGAGAGGGGTTAGGTCTAGTGACCTAGCTGGCCAACGAATCGGGCTACGTGTCGCAATCCATTTATCGTTAAACAGTCTATTAAGTAATATTCTTACATCATTTAGTTGATAGGGACGTGCTCCATCTTTTTGAAAATAGATTTGTTGTCATCTCTCCATGTTAACATTATCCAAATATTCTTCCAGCGCTCCAGATATTATGAGGTTAATTTATCTCATTCTGGTCAAAGTGCCATCCTAAAACACAGGCTTTTATTCCTAATATTTGGCTTTCTATTGAGCTGCACCAAACGTTTATACCAAATTGATTTTGAAAGTTTCTGTGATCACTAATTAATAATCACGATACTGGAGTTTTCTATATGAGCTCCAAAATATGCCAAACTAGAAACTTCAACATCCTCGCTTACTATAAATTGGTTCCATCTTCTAGATGTTTTAAGCACGTTTTCGTTACCTCTAAATTTTTGGAGACCATTAAAAATTATGTTCGCGCTCTGTCACTATTTTTTCGTCATACAACATATCACATTTTTTAATATGCTTAAAAGATATTTTACTTTTAGATTTTACAAAAATCAAAAACTGTCACCATTTATTTATTTTATCTTCTAAAAAATTTAATTTTAAAAGCAAGACAAATAAATCATTATTTCAATAATAAAATAAATAAATAACTTGCCTAAATTTGGTAAAATTATTATTGTCACCATAACTTCGTTATTTTTAGGTTTAGGATATTATTGTAAATAAACTTTTTATTAATAAATTTTTTCTTGATTATATTTCCATTTAACAAAATTAAATTTTTTACATTTTCTCGAAAACGGGTTGTTTAATTTCTTTTTCTGTTATCACCGTTTTAATTCGTAGAAAAAATCTTACTAGTTTACTAATTTACCTGACCTTGTATCTCCAATATTAACAAAGATACCAAAAGTGCCACTAAATCAATGGCACTCTGTATACAAAATCATAGGAATTACAGTTTTCTTTTCTTAATATGATAAACTTTTACAATATGTGTATTTACCAATAAAATTAAATTTTTATGGGTGAAAACTTAATAAAATCTAATGAACTTATTAATTTGTTTATTTTTATAATAAAATTAAGGTAATCTAAAATAGTATCAGAGTCAACAAAGTGGGCGCGTAAATATTATTTTTCATTTATGAGTAAGATTTTATTCCTTCATAAAAGTTATTTGGTTTAGTCATGAAATAATAAATATTTAGCCACAACATATTTCAAGACATATTAAACTTTTCACGGTCCAGTAGGTCGATTTATCTATTTTTTTTTTAGTAAATTTATAAAAGTCCATATGTACGTATATATATATGCTTCAGTAGAAGAAACAAATTTAATATCTGTAAAAAGGTGCACTTCTTTCAACTAAAACCAATTTTATAATCTGTAAAAATATATAAAAAAGGTACCATCGCTTCGAAGTCTTTGTATAACCCGAGGAAGAGATATGTCAAAGTTGACTGCTTAACCAAATCAAAATAGTAAGAGCGTCATCGAAATATTACACATGTCAAACGAACTGGTATATTAAAAACAAACACATTTTTATTTTTTTAGTCGACATTAATTAAGTTGAAAAATGTATCAATAACATTAGTTAGATGTCAGAGTTTGTGCTCTGAAAGATTTTTTATTATTTTTCACAATCAATAACTTAGTATTGAACCACTTTAATCTTGTCTTCTTTGGTTAGCATTTCAATGGAGATATTCTTTTTATTATTTTCTAAACTGTCAAAAACAATGCCGTCGACAAAAGTGTTAAGAATCTTAAAATGCATCATTAGGAGATAATCAGTAGAAGGTGGTCCAAATATTCTGACAACTTACTTAGCAAGCAGGCGAATTCGGCTCCCCGCAGACAGATTAAGTGATTTTGCTTTTAGAATTCGCATATATTGATTTATTTTTAGATTGCTGTTTAGTTCTGACAGAGTTACCTGTTTTGGTCCGCATGGTTAAATGAAATGATAATATCTAATTATTAATCATTTAAGAACAAAATTAAATGTGGACAAAGTTTTTAAAAAGTGTATCTGCCTTGTTGCTCGTAACAATAGCTAGCCTTGTGTCGTCTAATTATAATAATGTATTATTTTATGTGTGTACCATGGATTCCAGTATTTTCGTTTTTATGACAAATATAAAAAGCAAAGTTAAATCTTTAAGTCAGTATTTATGTGAAATTAAAAAAAGGAAAAAGCCATCTGCCTTTTTTTTAGAGAAAACTTCTCAAAATACCATTAGTGAAGCTATAAGTCAGGAAATATACAAGGTGTTTGACTTAAAATAGAAAGTTTTTTTTGTTTTTATTGAAAATCTAAAACAATTGTTCTTCTAGCCAAACTTTATTAATAATCAATAAATTCTTATAATACTAAAAACACGATCTTTTAATAAGTTGTTTTATGATTAAATTCTAAATATGTACTTATCGTTAACATTTAAAACCTAGCCAATTTAAACTTTTCCATGAAATTTTTTTTAAATAATATTGTTGCCCAGCGCATTGAAGCCTTACAGTGGAGGATACAACTTTGAATATCACTGTTTTTACAACTGTGAAAACTATTTGAATAAGATTTGTAATGAATGATCAAAATTAAAGTGTTTAATTTTATTTCTATGAACAGTTTGAACAGACACATTGCATGGCAGCATTGGTATGATTTTAAATTATCTTGAAATTATTAGGGATGCAATTATAAGAGCTGGAGAAAAGAAGAAAAGGGGAGCAGAATTACCAAGAATGGAAAAGTAATAAGTAGGATTTCCAACCTATACAACAAAAATACCTTAACACTTTTTAAACAAATATTTAAATGATTAGAATGATTTATACTAACCGTTTTTGTTAGAAACCTAATTATTTGTCATTATGCAGTTATTTTCTTATAATTTTTAGGATTCTTTATAAATACAATATACCATTAGAATACAAACTAGAGTAGTTTTAAAAATATTGGAAGTCCTGAATCGCTTTTATATTTTTAGGAAATTTAATGCAAATTTAATGCTTGATTTATCGGTAAAAAAAATGTGTGCCTATTTACGCTCTTGCTTGGATAGTAACTAAGTAATATTGAGGTTTTGTAAAGCCTGGAGGGCCGAATGGCGAATAGACCTATCATGTATAGGTTTCTGCTCTTGATAGACCTAACAGCTTCTGCGACGTTGACGTAACCTTGTATCATACTCGTAAGCTAGCTATCATACTCGCTATCTACAAGGTCATAACTGTGTTTCACGTCAACATGTTTTTGCATATTGACTTTGTTGCACGTACAATTAATACAAATTCTCAGGTAGCAAAAATTGTATTGAATACGATTTTTATTTTATCAAATACACCTTGAAGAATTTAAACTATTAATTTAATATCAACAAGAATAACTTAAAGTGATAAATGTAATAAGGTATGTTCAAAGGAATATCAAAAAAATTATAAATACAATTAAAAAACTACTTTTTTGTCTCGTCCGTCTCCTAGGCTATTTCAGGTATATTTTGATATACCTGCATCTTGTTAGGCTTATTGTGAAAATGAATCTATACTTGATTGTTTTTGAAGCTGACTATAATAAATCCATCGTATTATAATATGACTGAGGGTACGTCAAACTAATTGTATTTAATAATTTACATAGTTCAAACTATTTAAAATATAAATAACAGATTAAGGTTAAAACATTTATTGCTGTGACACCTTTAGTGGTTTACAAGAACACTTTTCAAATATTTTTCCTTCAAATATTAAAAAAATCTTATAAGTGGTTTCTCTTTGTAGAATGATAGTTATTTTATTGGTTTAACAGTGAGAACTTTCGTCCCTGGAAAACCATCGATTTAACAAGCCATATGATGTACCAATTTAATAAATTCCATTGGTGATAATTAGTATAGTCCTCAATATCTACTTTAGGTACTTTTTAAAAATTATTTAGTCTCAACTTCCGTTGCCGAAGTTTCTTTTGCGAATCTTTGTAATAATATAGAACATTTTTTATTTTCCTTATTTACTATTTTCGATTATTACCCTCTTATCCTCCATCTCTCCGTAGTCTTATTCTAACAAATTTATTCAGATTGTCAAATGCTTCTTTGCACAACTTTCATCAATCTGCGAAACTTTATCACTCATCTTTCATATGCAAAACTTTATAACTCAATTGAAATATACAGGGTGTCTCACGACGAATAGACGCGATCGATATTTCGGAAACTAATTTTTCAAAAATTTTGAAAATTTGGCAACATAGCACAGTCGATGGGGGCTACATAACTAAAATATTTTGACAGTTGTGACGTTTCCGGTTATACCGGAAGTAGGTGTCAACTTCGTTATTTTAAATGGAACATCCTGTATATTTTTACTTTTTTGGCTTTTACGTGAAATTCTAAGTATATTTTGTGTATAATATCCTATACCTAAGTGTAACCGTTTTTGACATATTTTTAATTTCATGTGAAAAACTATGTTTATAAGCCCTAACATAATTACCGATTACTCCCTTTTAGTAGCTTTTATTTATTGGTTAGTTTTGGTTTTATTTTAGAGGAAGGACCACTTTAAAAGACTATTTTAAAATTTGGCTAAAAAAAAGATACAGGGTGGTCAAAAACTAGCATTAAAAATTAAAATGAAAAAATCATTAAAAGTCAATTTTTTTAAATGGAAACCCCCTATTTTTATAATTTTTTCATTAAGATAATTAAAAATAAGGTTAACTTTGTATAAGGTTATCTAGTCCAAAAATTGATAGTTTCCGAAATATTGGCAGTTTAAATTTGGCCTAATATTAAAAGCCGTATAATAACACGGCTCAAGGATTGTTGATTAGTTGGGCATGACGGTTGTCATAGTAACCGCTAGAAGCGGCAGTAAGACAATGGATTATATGCATTAAATTTATAAGTTACTTGCTATTTAAGTTTTCTTCGTAAAAGTGTAATTTAATTAAAAAGTGTACATTTCTGTTATAATCCATTATCTTACTGCCGCTTCTAGCGGTTACTATGACAACCGTCATGCCCAACTAATCAACAATCCTTGAGCCGTGTTATTATACGGCTTTTAATATTAGGCCAAATTTAAACTGCCAATATTTCGGAAACTATCAATTTTTGGACTAGATAACCTTATACAAAGTTAACCTTATTTTTAATTATCTTTATGAAAAAATTATAAAAATAGGGGGTTTCCATTTAAAAAAATTGACTTTTAATGATTTTTTCATTTTAATTTTTAATGCTAGTTTTTGACCACCCTGTATCTTTTTTTTAGCCAAATTTTAAAATAGTCTTTTAAAGTGGTCCTTCCTCTAAAATAAAACCAAAACTAACCAATAAATAAAGGCTACTAAAAGGGAGTAATCGGTAATTATGTTAGGGCTTATAAACATAGTTTTTCACATGAAATTAAAAATATGTCAAAAACGGTTACACTTAGGTATAGGACATTATACACAAAATATACTTAGAATTTCACGTAAAAGCCAAAAAAGTAAAAATATACAGGGTGTTCCATTTAAAATAACGAAGTTGACACCTACTTCCGGTATAACCGGAAACGTCACAACTGTCAAAATATTTTAGTTGTGTAGCCCCCCTCGACAGTGCCATGTTGCCAAATTTTCAAAATTTTTGAAAAATTAGTTTCCGAAATATCGATCGCGTCTATTCGTCGTGAGACACCCTGTATATATACTATTTGCACAACTATTAAACGAAAGTAGAGGACTTGGAGAGCAATTGCAACAATTTATTTAAAAATGATAATATTAAGAAAACACTTCAAATGTTTTTTGATTTCTTGCTAAACACCCCATATGCCAAAAACCTTTTTGCTGTACAGACCTCGGAAGACATAAAAATACAGATATTAGATATATTATTGTTAAAAAACCTTATGAAGTGACTAGAATAATATTTCTACTCAACTAGTATGATTAATTTAATTCCGATCTGAATAACTTTGCATCTAGAATTTAATATGGCACATATTCATGGCCAATTTAAGTTTTTACTTGTTACTAAAATATTCTATAATTAAATAAAAAAACAAGTCTTTAGATGATATATTAATGTTTTTAATCTGTCTTATTAGGTCTAAAGCCTTATAAATATTTACTAAAATTCATAGTAATCAAAAACTGTATAACATTTTATATGTATAGAATAACTTAGATAGGTAGGTATAAATTATTCCTAAGTAATAACATAATTATGTTACCACAGAAAATATCATTTTCTTCGGATATAATTATAGTATAGGCGGAATAAGCAGAAGTTTTTGGACTCTTGCCAAAATAAATTTAGAGTAAAAAAATTTCCTATTTTACTTTTTAGTTTTTCTATCAATTAGTTACATTGTAGGTTATTTCTGTTAAAAAAACAATAGGTATTTTACTCTAACTAATATTAAACCTAATTAAACCTATTAATTTAAAAATTTCATGGTTTTTTTTCTAATGTAAAGAAATATATAGTACTTTTGTCACACGATTTTATGATATTTTTTACTTTTCAGCAAAAGTTCATGGGTAAAGTCTCATAGTAGACCTAGTTTATTATTGTTACCGCAACTAAAATACTATTCTGGTGTTTCTTCTTGTGAAATATGTAGGTATACGTTTTTCTCCTTTAGTTCTTATGTGCTAAACTACTGAATTTAGATATCTAATTTAAGCAACTTAATTACCCACATATTGGTTGATTTTTCATATTTACCATACTTACAGAGGTTGCCGTAAGTATTACGAAAATAACTCTCAAAACAAAATTGGTAGATTATAATAGAGAAGTACTATTATCTTTTCGAGGCAAAAAAAAAACAAATACAATAGTAAAATTTTACACCTTAAGTTTCTTGTATTTGAATTTATTATATTGAGTTGGTCATGGATTTCATAAATGTAATTTTTAAAGTATATATATTTTCGAAAATATATAAATTCGAAAAAAGAATCAAATTTAATTTGATATACCTTCAGCTCTTAAGAATTAAGTCCGTATTAAGAATCATATTTGAACATAGAGAATTTGTTCTCAAGAGAGATTATCCAGATTTTATTTCGAATACTATTCATAGGAATACTATTTAAGGTGTATTAGAAGTTATGGTAGATATATTAAGAATAAATAAGCGATCGTTATTTCGTATGATACTTGATGAAATGTTGACAAGCACAAGAATTATGTAAGAACATTGAAGCCAAACAACTTTTGTTTTAGAACTTTTTTATACTATTACGATAAGAATAGATCTCTATAAGTATTAGTAGTGCAAATATAAGAAATATCCTAAATACATTTTAATTAGTGGATATCTTATCATAGCTGGATAGCCCACTATGTGAGTGGTTTTTGCCCATAGTTGAAAATCTGCAAAATAATTAGATTGTGCTCCAAAATTGATTTAAAGAAATGTGTTATTATCATAAATTAAATTTCTTTTTTTAAGACGATTCATATGGCATTACCATGGGATTTCTAAACAATAATTTTCGAGATCTGTAAAATCATTTTTTAAATATACATTTTTACTGCGCCTGATAACATAGTATCCCCGTATTTAATGCCAATATATTAAAGTATCTACCAATAAAAATTATATAAGTTAAAACTGCTAAAAAATAAATAAATATATTTCTATGGATTATTTTTGATTTTCTAGCTCATCACATATACGTTTACGTTTTAAAAAAGATATAATGGCTACCCCGTCTGCGTCGGCAGACTTTTAAACTATGAACCTAATTTTCAATAACTTTTGGCAACAAGTCAGACTGAATTTGATGAATAACTATCACCAGAGTAATTCATCTCGTCGAAGTTAACTTTCAGCTCATTGATGGTTTGAGGACTTTCAGTGTATGCATTCTGTAAGTGACTTCACATATCCTCTTAAGCTCAGTTGAGTAAGATCACACAGTCTTGCTAGTCAATCCTCAAAACGCTTTCTCAATAAAGTTATTATCTCTTGGACAGTGTGTGGTGTTGCGCCGTCCTGTTGAAAAGCCTTCTCTTCCTAGAGCCTAACATCACTTATCGCAGGCTAAAGAAAGTCAGTTATAATATCACGGTAGCACTCTACGTTAACTGTGTTGTACAAAAAGTATGCTTTTCTGCTCCCCCAAAAAAAGAACCGATAATTTCAGTGGCATTCAAGCTACATCAAACAGTAACTTATATTGGGTGTAATGGCCTCTCGACCAGTTACTAAGGATAGTTCTTGCATAAGAAGTAGCAACGTTGTGTTGTGTGCTCATCTAAAAAGATGATTTGTTTACAAAAATCGGCATTTTATTTTAACTGCAATAGTGGTCAACCCGTAAGTCATGATCGACAGGCTTAGGTTTTGGGTTAAAACCATCTTATATGGATGAAAGCGCAAATCTTGCTGTAAAATTTGCCACATTGACATCGGTAGGAAAGTCAGTTGCTTAGAATGGAGCAAGACGAACACATTAGCACTCGCGTTAATACTTTTTTAACAGCAGCGATATTTTCAGTGCCTCTGGCATTTCTTTGTCGTTTGGATGGCCTACTATTCAGGAGATTGTAGTCATGTTCAAACTTGTTACCTATGCGCCTTATTGCCAGCTCAGAAGGTCATTTACGTTGGCCAAAATCTCGTCTAAGAGCACGATAATAGGCCTAATCAATTGCGCATTTCTGTAGTACTTTTGTATGGTGACAAGACGTTGCTCTTTAGTTTGACGACTTAAGATGAAATGTCTCATCTTTTCCAATAAGGCAAATTTTTGGCTTAATGGCTTTGTTAATGCCTAAGATTGATGCTTCTGGTGCGAGAACAATAATCCCCAATAACTAGTCGCGAGGTGAAATTATTGGTCCCTACTTTTTTGAGGACGCAGAGGGGCATACTGTTACAGTTACCGCAAAGCGCTACCGTCATATGATAGCAGACTTTCTTTGGCTGAAATTGAAAATTGGATTTAATATTTAAGAGTCTGTTGCCACAGATGAGTTGGCTACTTAAATGGTATCATATTTAAAACATAATTTTATGTTATCAGCTACAACATAAAAAAAACACATCTATTCAGTTTTGTTTTTTAGCAAGTTGAACTTATATCGTTCTTTATTAATGGTTGAGCCTTTACATTCTTAAGCTAAGATATACTTTGTACTTAGTACAAATATTACTTTTATTATGACAAAAATAGTCTTGCTTCAAAATTAGGAGGAAAGTATATTATGAATGGAATTCTTATGAGTCAAAAGTAAATGCTGATAATTATAAAGAATAATATTGATAGTATATAAATAATTAGGAGTTTTTAAAAGTATAAGATGTATAACCTTAGCATTTCACAGCATATACTTGAAACCTCTTTTATATCCTGATATACTATAATTCGCTACATCGAACAGGGTATGTTTGTCTGAAAATCTAACAACATATAAAACTATATTTTTTAATTTAATATTCTATGCATTCCTAGAAATATCATAAATATTAGGACATCATAGTAGTTGAGTATATTTAATAATAATAATTAAATGTTGAAGTAGGATTTCATGTTTCATCTAGAATGATATCTGATAATTTAGTCATAGCTCCTAATGATATTATTATGCAATTAATAAAAACCTACAGGCATGCAAATAACTGTCTAAGCCGTCAACTCTAATCCTATACTTTTATTCGAGCTATAATAATTCGACATTAAAAAATATAATAACAGGTTGAAATCGCCGGCTAGTTTTTTTACAAAATTGGTGTCTTACCGGTAATAATAGCTTAGTATAGGTATATGCGTTTTTTACAAATTATAGTTTTGATAATAATTTAATATGATAGTCTTCTCTTTATAGGAATTATTGGCCACCATAGTAGAAAACGTTGGAATGTATAGCTAAATTTCTAAATTTTAATATTATCTACTAAGTTTGTAACTAATTACTGTATAAAAAGATTAAATTTGTAGTTTAGATTTTCTAAGATATCGTCTAGATATTTTCGGGCTTACCAAAGGAAATATATCTAGATATAACCATATAAATGAGCATTTTACAAGATAATAATTAGTTCTACCTAATTTATCATTATCTTTAGTTGCATCAATAAGATTACTGACTACGGCGTTTCGATAGTAATTTCTAACGGTACAACATTTTACTTTAAGGCCAAGGATTTCGTCTATTTTATGAATGAATAGCTACAACAAAATGATTTCATGTCTAATATGAATATTTTTGTTTAGTTTGTAATGCGGTTTTATGAAAGCCATTTCACTTTTTATATTAAGGTCATTGACGAAACCAGACTTGAGCCTTGGAAGGCGATTTAATTTTTTTTCATAATTAAAGATGTTAAACTTTGAACCTTGCTAAAATCTTTAATCTTTAAAAGTTGTACAAGTTTAGATTTTTATTCTAGATATGAACTAGTAATCTCTGTAGCACTAGTTTGAGCTACTATATTTTAGAAAGAGGTTTACGAAATACCTTTTTAAATAACCATTCATAATAGCCAATACTTTTATCTATTTTATAGGTTTTTATTTATCTTTTTATATGTTTTTTATGCTAATCAATCAAAACCATAATGTTTTCTTTATTTATCTAAGCTTAATTGCTTCAAGTGCTAAATTGCTATAGTACCTAGCAATTTTTATATAAATCTGGAGTTTTCTGATTTTAAATATTAAATGGTTATGTTTTTTTATTGTTTAAATTGCATATGAATTGCCAATAAAAAATATTTGTGAAAAAAAAATGTTTTTTTTACTGAAAAACTTTTTTCCTTTTAGCAAGTCTTTAAAATGAACTTTCAAATGTGGTTTTCAAATTTTAAAAATAATTAAGTAAGATGAGAAAACTTTAAACTAAAATATCAATCATTGGCTCCACATTAATTGTTTAGTTGTAATATACATATCTTATGTTATATATAGAATATTAAGTAAATTTAATAATTATTTATCAACGTCACATTTAAAAATATAACGGTCTACAGGTGGTTCTATATCGTCTTATTTAGTTGCGTACTTATACATGAAACTCATACCACACACTGTTTTACGATTCAACAACCATATCCATTTAAATTATGCCAAATAAAACTTATAGCGAAAAAGCTCTATGTTATTTCCAAATCTTGTGACCTTTAAAGTAACTTAACAGCAATATTAGTGGCTTACCAGTCGCTATTTTTACTTATTAAGATATTTCTAAAGATGTAAGTATTTATTTCAAATGAATAATATTTATTTTTTATTTTATTTAAAGACTTTAAAGTATTATCGAAACTGTTTTGTTTCTTTCTATAAGCTTTTCTTTAATTCTAATCATGTTATTATAGAAAACTTTAAGTCTAAGACCAAATATTTTAAAACTGTAAGTAATGCTCTAATAAACCTATTTATTTTTTATCTGTTTTTCTAAAGACGTAACTTTAATAACTTTAATTTTATGTAATTGATTAAAAAAATTAGACGCTAATAGACATTAAAAAAATTACAAAAAATACTTTACTCCGCCGTTTAATAGTGGAATTTCTATTATTAGTTTTATATATATTACTATTTTAATTACCAAACCTAATATGGAAACACAGTAAGATTTTTTTCTAATTATAAGGTCTCTCGTGGATTATGGAAATATTTGATGGGTTCATCCTCCAAAACTGCCCTTCAAATATTGGTAACGACTTTAACCATTAATATATGCTTGACTGACTTTAACCGTTATATTTTTTAAGTCTAAATTAATTTCAAGCTATTTATGATTACTTTGCATTTTAATATTAGACAGTTATTCTGTTATAGATTGATACTATTTCCATTTAACAATAAATTTTTCAGAAAAAGTATGTCTCATTCGATAATAACTAAAGCTATATCTACTAATAATGTTTTTCTACCCTTTTAAAATTACATAACTGGCCAAAAACATATTAACTATTTAGGACTGTTATTAATTAATATACTACCAAAATAATTACGTATACAAAATAGATTAACTCACATTTATAAAATGAAGTTAAAGCTTTGTGTAATTTATTAAATATTATTGTGGCTGTGTTAATTTAAATATTAGTTTAGTAATAATCTATAATAAGTAACAGTTTTCAGTAGTAATTATATTTGTATAAATATTTTTTGGTATACCTATATTCCGTTAATGTTGCTAATTTAGGTAATAACATTTAACTTTTTTAATTATAATTTTTGAAACGCACAAATATCCTAGAATACTCTATTAAATATATATGGTACATTATTATTATTAGTATTGAATGAATCTATATATAAAATACTTTCAGTCCATATTCAGTAACAAATGTTCTATGCACACTTTTATGAGAAAGAAAATTAATTAAATTGCCAACATGTTTGCAAATATAAATTATGAAATAAATATCTTTCCTCTTTAAATATCACATTCCTTAGATTTTTTTAAATTTTATACAAATATCTAAGGTTTTCTAGAAACTATGCCTAAGCTAATTACCATTCCGATTTTTTCTTAAAAAATAATATTAAATTGATGTAGGATATTCCCTAAACATACATACATTTATTATATTTATCTCAGTTTTTTTAAAGCATAATTTAATTAAACTAGCAGTAAAAAGTTATTATACTATTAAAATTATTCTAATTCAATATAGGCGCTAATTGTGTTCAGTGTATTTAACATTATAATATGCTAATTATTAATAAAATAATATGACAGAGAAGGAAGGTATGGTGTAACAGGTTCTCTTTAGAATATTATAAAAACGACAAGCCCTAGACACAGTTACAGAATATTTTGATTGATAAAATAACATGGTCTCTGGTTGACACCAAATTATCATTTACCATTGAAGGATGACTTGATACTGCTTAACTGATTGTTTCTACCCATGGGTGTTCCACGTACATACGTGCATTCTCAATACCTCACGGCTCGATGTCTCCGTCTGCATCATTATCGATCTCTACATTTTTATTAAAATTAATACTGTAGAGTTGTGGCAAGTAATTTTATTGATATAATAATTAACATTTATATTATTTATTATATATTATTTTCTTTAATTAAATATGTTTCATTGGCACAAAAAGCAGAGCACTTATATATAATTTCTTTAAAAAAAAATATAATGCATTATTCTAATTAACACATAAATCCATATCATTTGATTTTAATTCATTTCTAACAGCAGTCAACTAATTATTTGAAAAAAAAATCTCTTGTTAGAAAACTGTGGCAGATACTTAAAAAAAAAAACTGCAGAGGAGCATTTTTAATATCGAGTATTGCCTCCAGGTACCCGAATATTTGCTTACATTATCCTTTCGACGAATGTCCTTTTAAGGAAAAAAGTCCCATTTCTCTAAAAGAGCGTATTGTATTTCATTTAATGCTAAAAGGGTAGAATCATAACTTCATTGCTTTTATCTAAGCGTAACCCAAACATATTGAACTAGGTTTGCATCTGGACTTAACGTTGGCCACTCGAAGACAGGAATGTCTGTCTCCCAAATTACTCTTGAGTAATTTTTGCAGTGTGCAGTCTGAATTTACCATGTATTAGAATAACATTATCTCCAATAAAATCAACATAAGGAACAACAAAATATTGCAGATTTCATGTGTCTGGCAAAGCCTCTTGGGATGACGTACAACTCTGTGCTAGAGAAATACCAAGCTACACCAGAAGTTAACCCTCTTGGTAGCCTCCCCCAGGACTAAAGGTACATTTTACAAAACGTTCTTGTTGTCTTCGCCGTACCTTTCCATGACGACTACTTTTCAAGTGTGATGAAGTCGATTTCTGATTCCTACAGCTTTCGCATGACGATCTCTTGTAAGATTACAAAGCGATTATCATAAGCATTCGTTAATCCTTCGTTGGGGATGAGTTTTGGGTCATCTAATGTAAGCTTTAGTTTCCTAAAAACGTGTATAAATATGGTGCAGGGTGCTATTTGATACGAGATGATAACGTTGGAACTTTTTCTGTCTGAAATCATAGCAGCCGCTGTTTCAGGACTAACAGCAGGAATTTTTAGCTTAAATAAACGTAGGAAAACTTTTTAACGACTTGCTCAACACAACAAAACTTTGACAATTACCTGTCAAATTGTTTAAAAACAATAGAAACCTGGCTAGCTACGCAACGCAAAACTGCATTGCGTGATAAAATTATGGAATTTTTATTTTAATATAGTTTTTATTAAGCCTAGTTTTTTTATTCAAATAAACGGATAACGTTAGCAACGACTTAAAACATGTTGTTTTATTTGTATAAAAGTTATTAGAACAATATAAAATCATAAAACGTTAAAGTATATATACAAGTAACTTAAACTAAGAGTAAAATATAATTATAATTAATAAAGGGAAGGATAGTCAGACTACTATAGTAGAGTACAATATTTCTTTCCACTTCTACATGTAACCTTTTGTAAGAGCAGAGATGCCTCTGAATATCTGAAAAGTTTTTTTGTTATATTTAAAGTAAAATGGACGAGATATAAAGCGAGTTATGCTGTCTATAATTTTAATAATAATATAAAGTTTTACTTTGGCTTTCCCCTTAAAATGTTGTTTCTGTAATATGTGCCCCCACTTTTTCTGTTGTTTTTCAATATGAATTTGACACTTGCACAAGCCCATCTCTGTCAGTTCTTGCGCTAAATTTTCAAGTACTTATTGCAAAGTCTTGCAAAGAGATTTTTCTTATTGCATTTTTTTAAAAATCTGTAATGTAGCCTATAGTGTTTGTTTAAATTTCCATTTTAATTATATCTATTCGTGTGTTTATTTGCGATACTCTCTACACCCTTAACTAATAAACAGCTATAATATCCAGCTATAATTAAATAGCTATAATATCCATTCTTTAACATCAAATAAGCTAACTTTATACATATAAAAATAGTATATGGATGCTGCAAATAACATTCATCAATATATTTAATTATACAACTTTACTATCAGGCAGCAATAACTAATGATTACTTTTATAATATGTTTTTAACATCGAAGGTGAACTATTACTGTTAGGAATTAAGAACTAGACTAATGCAAAATATTAAAATAAAAAAAAAATAAAAATTAAAAAAAAGTAAATTGTCAATGAAAAGTTGATTAAATTAAAACTAATTATTCAGACCGATATTTACTTAGTATATTTATATAAAATATTTCGTTTTTTTTTGAATTTATTTTCAATAAAAACTTTTTTTATATTTAATTATTTTATTTTAAAAATATTTGGTTATCGGAAAAGCTACAAGCTTTACAAGTTAAAATCAACTAATTAATATATGCATTACTTTTTGCTATATTTTAGACCTAGTATATGTCTTGCCAGTATTATTGGCGTTTGCTGGGGTACGCAAATAAAATATCAAGTTGTGTATCCTCGCTACCCGGCTAAGGCCTTTGTTCTAGAATAATTCTAATATATCGATGAGTTCTGAAACGCCGTTCAATTTTACTTATTGCGTTAATGAATCCAGGATGTCTTGCTTCAAATAACGTAGCAACTTCATTTTCAGTGGCATCTGATTCCCCTCTCCAATTATCGTTAATACTCTGATTTTCAAATTGTCGCTAAGTAGTACATTTAAAAGAAATGCGTACATTTTGTTGTTAATACAAATTTCATCATATAACAGTTACTACAAAACAAAGGTAAGAACACAAAGTCACGGTCTCATCAAATCCATATAATTTGTTCAAAGCTACACCTACATCATCAGGCCTAAAAAATACATTAATATATTTTTCACAAAAAGAACGCCTATAAATTATGATAAAACTCATTACCTAGACCTACATAGATCACATTACAACTAACAACAAAAGAAACCTAGGTTAAGTTAACAATTCCCACCATAGATAAAAATGTATGCTTAAAAAATAAAAAAGTAAAAATGTAAAATGTCACCAGTGGGGAACGATCCAGCAACCTTTAGATTCATAGGCGCGTGTCTAACCCATAGGCCACCAAGTAACTTAATCAAAGATGGGGAACAATCCAAACTATATTAATAGGTGTGAATATAAGTAAACAATCTTAACAATAAAAACCAAAAATATATAAAATCGAAAAGGAGAAGATTTTTTAAATTCTTTGAGAGAGGTTGTTATAAATGAGGTGAGGTTCAAACGTAAAAATATCATTCACACACACAAGGACAGGGCTCTGTAAAACTAACGGCGTTATATCAGGAGATCTAGCAGGCCATTCTATAGGCCTCCTTCGCCCTATCCATTTATCTGGAAACTCGTCGTCTGAAATATATTTCCAGCAAGACGGCGCTCCTCCTCCCTATGTTCTTCCCGTTCGGCAATGGCTAGACGTTAGACGTATTTCGGCGGCTAGACAATAAGTCTATGGCTAAACGATAATGGCTTTGACGTATTTCGGCGTTTTTTTTTAAACCTTGGTTTTCGAAAAATCCGTGGTGGGAAGTTTTCAAATGAACACCCTGTATACATATTTATACAGTGAGCGCCTAAAGTTCCGCATAAATTCGATGATAAAAATTAGAGACATGATTTTTTGAGAAAACGCTCGGACCTACCGAATTTTATTTTAAGTTGCGCATTATTTTTTATAAATTTTTGTATACAGGGTGGAACAAAAAAAAAGATATGACGTCATCGGTCATTTTCTTTAATGGATGCCTATTTTTTTATTGCATTTATATAGGCGAAATTCCAAGCAAGTTTTGTATAACACACCTTATCTCAAAACTCAACTGTTTCCAAAATATTTATATTTAAATAACAAGAAAACAAATAAGTACGTCTATTTACAAATTAAGGTAAAATCGAGGATAAAAATAATGTTGTAGGGTAAACACTGCCAATTGTTTCTATTTCCATTGTTGCACTTATAAAGAATCTCCATTTAGGAGTAATAGGGCCATACTTTTTTGAAGAAAACTTAACAGGATAACGCTATTTGAATTTTCTTCAAGAAGATCTTATCCCTGCTTTGGCTGCCCTATACCCAGACGAACAAGACCCTGCTATCCCGACAGATAATTTGTCGTTTTAGCAAGACGGCGCACCGCCACATTTCTTTCGAGATGTCCGTAATTACTTGAATACAGTGTTCCCAGGAAGATGGATAGGACGAAGAGGGCCAATAGAGTGGCCGGCCAGGTCACCAGACCTAAATCCCTGAGACTATTTTCTATGGGAGTACCTGAAAAGTAAAGTTTATATTGAGAAGCCAAACAACGTAGAAGATTTGAAAAATAGAATTATATATGAAATTAGACATATATCACCCGACTAGTAGATAGTGTTTTACACTTTTAGATAGAGTTTGTAAACCGTCTTGCTTTCTGCCAAGAAGTAAATGGGAATCAGTTTGAACATTTGATACACTAATAAGAGTTTTTACATTTTATAACATTTTATTAATTTGTAAAACGACTTGCTTTCTTGTTGGTTAAATGTAAATATTTCTGAAACAGTTTAGTTTGGAGATAAGGTGTGTTATACGAAACTTCCTTGGAGTTTCGCCTATATTTCATAAATGCAATTAAAAATATAGCATTCCATTTAAAAAAATGACCGATAACGTCATATCTTTTTTTTTATTCCACCCTGTATACAAAAATTTATGTGAAATAATGCGCAACTTAAAATAAAAATCGACGAATCCGAGCGTTCTCTCAAAAAAAATCATATCTCTAATTTTTATCGAATTTATGACAAACTTTAGGCGGTCACTGTATACAGTGCGGCTCTTTATTGTACCGCCCCCTCTTATCTTTTAAATGCGTTTATATTAAAATTCAAAATTTTTTACACATTATTAGCAACCCAAATACTATTTTTTGGTCCTTAGCTTATTTTGCAAAACTTAATTAAAATTAAATAAAAAGGGAGTTTAAAAGTTCCCACTGAATGCTTTATAGACCTAGAATATATTAAGTCATTACTTCTACCTATAACAAAATGGCAGCCTTTCAAAATCTTATTTTTCGCATTTTTATTTCCATGTAAGATAACTATACTTTAGGTTACACAAAAATGTAACTATTTTTGTGTAATATAATCATATAATTTCAACATCTTTTGTAAATATAACTACAAAAGATGTTGAAAATGTGTGAAAAAATATGAAATTGAATAAGTTTGCAATAATGCAAATCACAAATTGTTTAAAATAATAAAACAAACTTCTCTTACTAAAAATTAATGTGTGTGCCAAGAAAAGAATCTTTCATTAAAAATGATATAAAACTTTTAAATTATACGCATTTTTTTATAATTTATAGGACATTTTTCTTAATATACTTAGGTCTGGTACACTTGCATTATAATCGTATTAAATAAAAAGTCCTTCAAACTTAAAAAAGGTCTTTATCTTATTTTTAAATGATACTATAATAAAAGATAATTATTTTCAGTTTAACTTAAGCACCAGTTAATAATAATTTATCATCGAAAAGAGACTTAATGAGTAAAAAAATGACTTTTTATGTCCATAAAGAATAAGATTATCATATAGAGCAATAAATCACTACTAGTGAACAACACAACAGTATGACTTAATCTACTTTTTTCATTTAACGGTAAAAAAATCATTTTTAACATTAAAGCTCAATAACGGTAGATAAGCTGAAAATTAAATGTATCTGACTTAAGATTTGTATTGAAGCTGTATTTCTTCATACCCTTTTTAACCTTCAGTCGCTCACCTCTCTTATCCTGACATTCTGTTTTTTTTTTGTATCCTAATATTATGTATTATCTATATAAGATGGGTGAGTGTGAAATAACTATTGAACATATATTTTTTTCCCTTTTCGGCCACAAAATTTATAAGTGATAAATCTACACAACCGTAAACTCTAAAAATATATCTTTGTCGAGAAATTCTTGACCACAGGACTGAAGAAAAATCACTTTGCAAATTAAACTGTTCATACTTGTTTTCTTTTGTAATTAACTCTAAGACGAATCAAGATCTAGAAATGCGGTTTACAAATTTTTCCTGCTAATTAAATTCTTTTTTGATAATAATATATAGTGTCAAAAAATTATAAAAGTTTTTGTTATTACAAAATGCGAACTTTAATAATCTTATAAGAAACTTTTGTGTCAGAATGAACACGTCATTTATAAGTATTTCTCATTTTCCCGAACCAATGGTAGTTTTATATGTTTCTTTTTAATTAACTTCAATTGTGATATTAATTTGTAGGGAAATCTGCAGATTAAAGGTATTTGCATATTTTTTTAATATGTAGATAGTTTTTCATAGATTAATTAATAATACAGGTTGACATAGGTTGACGTACTCATGTACTCGCATTCTTTGGGCCAGTTTCAAATGAAAGCAGATACTTGCTTGATGTATTTATTACGTTTGTTTACTATTCATATATGTATGGGACTAAAGATTCTAAAAAATTTACTAGGGATTTAAATTGGGATACTTTCAGTTTTTATACCGGCTTAATACAAAACAAGTTATGACTATTGATTAACCATCATTATTAATAAACAATTCTATATTCTTCCTTATTTTTAAATGATTCATTTCAGTGGTAATGACTTTTTAACCATCAAGACTCAAAATGACGGTATAATACCGATTTTATTGACGATCATTTAAAAGACATTTCCAGTATCCTATATGCATATATTAACGATTCTCTTTATTTTTCTTAAAATGGTCAAGAAACATGTCTATGAATTTTATTACCAGCCTCTGAAAACAAGAAAACTTTGAATTAAATAAGTAAATTAAGATATAGTTGTTAATAATTATTGACAGTTACGCCGATCGTCCAGGATATTTTCTCTAAATAGAATGAATAAATTTCTATGGTATACATTAAAGGCAATTTCAGAATTGATAAGGCTTTAATTTAGAAGTTGGGATTGGAATGTACTTTTTATTCTGAAGTTTGTAAAGCAATTAATTGAAATGAATATTTTATTTAAGCCTACACAGTCCTAATTAATTTATGCCTAAATATTTTTTTATCTAATTTTCAGAAGTTTGTTTTTTTTTGGCCTTACGCTGAAGAAAAGCCGGTCTTAATTTAGAGGCATTTTATTAATTAATACGCAATAAAAAATATTGTAATGGTTCCTTTATTATGCTTCTTTGCTTGTTTACCTACCACAGACGTAAAAGAAGTTCTTTAATGTGTAGTTTCTTCTGCACTCCATCAAATTATATCAATTAGCTGTTAAATCGCATGCCGGCTAAATTACATATTCCCTGCCAATCTTTATTTTTTTTTCTTTGTTTTAAATCTTGTTAGGTTTTTTAATGTTATCTACTGATGCGAAAGGCAATGATTTATTTAAATGCTTTTAATAGTATATAAATAACGACGCAATTTTGAATAGGTAAAAAGAAATTTTTTAGTTCACATCTGTTACAATTCTGTTTCTTGTTAAGGTTCTGTTATTTGTGAATACATAAAAAGGGTCTAAGGGATAAATGTATTAATAGAAAATTAAATATTGTTAATAGATTGTTTGTGAATAGATGTTTGAATATCCCTATTATTAATAAAAAGTTTTACATCTGCTTGGGATGAACCTATAAATTGTCAATGTCAATTTGCTCAATTTTGTAGCCAGTTTTTTTTTAACATGCGGGCATGCATTGTTGTACAAGTACAATATTTTCACCAAATTCTGTAGCGCGTGGATGAAAAATAGGTTTCAGAATTTGATACAGATATTCATCGGCTGCTAAAAACCCTTTGCTGGGAACCAAGTTGTAAACTTCTTGAATGGTTTTTAAGCGAGACGCATTGACAGGTGTTCTTAGATCAAGACATAAACCAACTCTTCATTCATCGGTAAAAGTAATCTCCTTTTTCAATTTCCACGGGATAGTACTGGAGCTCTAAAGATTATTTTCATACAAAGGATTTCTTATTGTTTAGGCAGTGAGACTCCATCAATACTTAAAAAACGCCATCAATATTTTAAAGCGCATTTGCTTTTAGAATTGCTCTTAGCTCAAAGCTCTCAGATAGTTGGCAGTAATATTAAGGCTTCGTAATGCCCAAAGGTGAGTAAACCTATCAGGTATAGGTTCTGTTGCTCTTAATGGACCAGGATGTCTTCCTTTCACATCACCAATCAACTCAAATCTCTGCTACGACCTTCCTATAGTGCTTTTGGTAGAATTTACAGCTTCTGCGACATGACGGATATTCTTACGACCCAGTATCATGCCGATAGTTCGTAACTGTGTTTCGAGATCAAGAGATTGCATATGCACATTGATTATATTGCAAGTACAACTAAAACAGATACTCACTTCACTGGCAGCAAAAATTGTACTAAATACATTTTTTAGCTTACCAAATACGCCTTGAACAATTTAAACTATTTATTTCATATCAACAAGAATAACTTATGCACATTCTATTATAAATTAATACACATTCATATATACAGGGTGTTTCATAATTAGTGGGACAAACTTAGAGGGGTTGTAGAGGCTCTCAAAATAAGCAAGTTTGCGCAATAAACCCCTATCCGAGAATTATTAAATTTTGAGATACAGGGTGATAAAATTTTAAGAAAAAATACTACTTTTCATGATAAATTTGACATTTCTGTAAATATTTTTCAGAAAATTAGTAGGTAGGTTCTATGCATCTAGTACAATTTTTTTAATACATAATTTATATATTTTTCTGTGGTCCGGTTAAAACGTTAGTGTATGACACCAGTGTTTCCACTCAAGAAGAGCTTTTAGGACGAGTGATATATGTTATATAGTTTTTGCTACATGTGCAGAGATTCAAAATACAGTGGGGATATTTGAAAGAATTCGACAAATATAATCGCTGTGCTCAGCTTTGTAACGAAAGATTTGGCGGACACTTTGAGCAGTTCTTATAAGCTATGTATGACATCAATAAATTTGTAACATTCACTTTTTTCTTTTTATTTTACGGGGGGTGTTAGAGTAAATAGTAATCATATAAAAGCTATCAAAAAAAATAATGAGGACAACGGTAGTTGAGAAGGAGATATGAGTTAGTGGAGATAGAAAAAGAGAGAATTATTCGTAAATCACTGTAGGAGCAAGAGCGAGCCGTGCGCGCGCACATTTTCTTTTTCTCTTCCTCTTATAGCCAATGCATGGAACATATACCCGAAAATTAACAAAATATAAACTTTAAAATGAATTTATGATTTTATTAAATTGAAACGTAGAATAATGAATACATTGAATAGCAAAAACTAATTTATAAAATTGTATATATATTTATATTTTATATATATATATATTTATATATATGTATATATATATATATTTATATATATATATATATATATATATAGAGGGGGTGGCCATTTGAAAACGAAACAGAGCCTATTTTGGGTCCCTCAGAACATTTGCGAAAAAATCCTCGGACCCGTCAATTTTTGATCCAAGGGGGAAACAAAGTTTTCAAGTACTCGTTGTTATTTTCTAGTATCTCCACTAATGCTGGATGAGTTGTATTTTCTAATAACTTCAGGTACATCTCTCATTTTAAATTGCCAGGTAAAAAAAAGGGACCTACGATATGTTTACCAAAAATGCCAGCCCAAACATTTAATTTTTCAGGATGTTGTGTATGCACCTCACGAAATATTCTGGGATTTGAATCAGCCCAATAGCGACAGTTGTGACGATTCACAGTACCGTTTAGGAAAAAGGAGCATTCGTCAGCAAAGCATACATTAAATAGAAATTGTGGATCATTGGCGGCTTGTTCAGATATAGTTTCACAAAATTGTACTCGCCTATCAAAATCGTCTTCGTTTAGTTCTTGTACGAGATGCATTTTGTACGGATGAAACATGTTTTTTTTTAAATATCTTCTGAATGCTGCTTCTCTTAATACCAGACACGGTTGATAACTTCCTTGTGCTCAGTGTAGGATCTTGCACAATATGGCCTAAAATATTAGGGGCGTTGTAGTGCGTTAAAGAGCTGGGCAGTTCTATTAGCATTTTCATTGTTCCCAAAGAAAAGAGAAATTATTTCAACTCTTTCAGCAAGTGAATAAACCATTATCATAGTCAATGTTGTAACTAACTAACTTTAAAGAGCTATTTATTTGACACACTATGATCTGACCGCATTAATTAACAACCACTATTAAACTTCAAAATGTTGCTATCATAACACATAAAAATACCTTCAAAATAAGGTATCACTCGTTTCATTTAAAATTTTGGGTTTGTTTGTTTTGCCCTTTTCACCCCCGCTAGGGCTTTGCCCTCAGGGGGGCGAAACTAGCAAAAAAATGTTTCCCCCTTGGATCAAAAATTGACGGGTCCGAGGATTTTTTCGCAAATGTTCTGAGGGACCCAAAATAGACTCTGTTTCGTTTTCAAATGGCCACCCTCTATATATATATATTATAGTCAGTAGTTCGTTTGCGAGTTTGCTAGCGTTACGCGAACGGTGATTTCTTAATTATTTCGTAATTCCATTTCGTTCTTGAACAATTTTATAAATTAGTTTTCGCTATTCAATATATTTATTATTCTACGCTTCAATTTAATAAAATCATAAATTCATTTTAAAGTTCATATTTTTTTAATTTTCGGGTAAATAATAAAAAATTATGGCAAGAAGTGATACATGCTCTGAATATGAAAGTGGTGCTCCAGAACTATCAACTAAAAAGAAATTACTTATGAAAATTGTTCATAAATATACATATTATTATGAACGAATCAAGCGCACTAATTTTTTTTTAAAGAATTTAATATCAGTTGATTCTGTATTAGAAAATAGTAGTAGATACATTATAACTATCTAATAATTTTCAGAAAAATATCTATAGGGAAGTCAAATTTAATCGTGAGAAATAAGATTTTTTCTTAAAATTTTATCACCCTGTATCTTAAAAATCTAATTAATTTCGGATAGGGGTTTATGGCGCACTTACTTATTTTAAGGCCCTCTACAATCCCTCCAAGTTTGTGTCACTAATTATGAAACATTCTGTATATATCATATATTTAGATATTATGATAAATCTAGCTAGGTATGTTTAAACGAATATGTAAGAAATAATAAACACAATTTATCTTAGAAACAAATTTTTTCGTCTAAAAATAAAACGGCTTTTATTTGTCCCCTAGACCATTTTCATGTGTGTATTAAGAATATGTTTCCATGAAAAAGCACCCTGTTTTTGCATTTATAATACATTATATACATTAATATACAAATAGTATAGTGATACTTAGTAATAGGCAAATTAAAACTAGATTTATTTTAACCTTAATATTTGCCTAAATGTTTAGTGGAGCTATTGCTATCGAAAATATTATAAAATTAACTTAAATAATATTTTTCTACAATTTGATTCTAGAAGGTCTACTTTATTACTTAATTCAAAATTCAAATTAAAAATAAATTTATTAATGATATAAGTTACGATTGAACAATAATAATTAATACATTTAGTTAGGCAATAGATCACGCCTCGATTATAAAAAACCATTCTGTGTGACACAGTCCTTGAAGATCTAAAATTAATAAAAATAAATTCGTATTAAAAACTAATAATATAGATTCAAAAGTTTTACATCACTTTAAATTTCTGAATTTTTTTTTATCAGCAAAAATAGTTTAGAAACTTATTAATTAATTAGTTTTAATTAAGAAAACCAGTAAATGAAACTATGCTTTTAAAAAAACTTTATTACTCTTAAGATTTTTTTTTAAATGTAGGGTTGTCTTTAATACAATTTGATAATTTTTCTTAATAAAGATGCTGAAATAATACCGTGTAGTAATTAATACCTCTAGTGTTTATGCAAGCTTGAAGTCATCTTTCCGTACTGTCTATGAGATTGGAGAATAGTCCTGGGTGGCTTTCTGCGTGCTGCCACTGCCCTGGAAAGCATGTCCTAAACATATTCTATGGAGTGCATGCCTAACGATAGTGCGGGTAATAATAAAGTTTAAACGATTGATACATTGAGGAACACCGGTAGAAACAGGATTACAGTTTGATTTTTTGGATTCAAACTTTTTATCTATTTTACCACACAATACTTTTTGCTATTAAGATATGACTTGGAAAATTTTACTCGGTCATTAGAAAAACCAATGTAGTGTAGTTACGCTAATGATCAGTTTAGTATTGAGAGTCTCGAAAGCGTAACTAATATCCAGTAGTCCAAAACATGCAAGTTCTCTTATTTATATTTATATAAATTTATTTATCTTATTTATCTTTATATTATTATGCAAAACTAAGGTACTAAAAAATTAAATGAAACTAAAAAAATAATTGTAATCACTTTCAATAATACCGACTTTCATAAACTATTAGTGTGGTGATAGTTCTCACCCATTTCTTCAAATCTCTGGCCTAAATGGGCCTTCATTATATATATTTCCTAGAGGATTAGCCAAGGTAATAAATAGTCATATCGAAGTAATGGAATTAAGAGGAAATGTATAGAAATGGGCGAATACATCCGAGTTTACTTAATTCCTATTTTTACCTTACTTAAAGTAATGGCTCAATTAATGAATCTAAGCAAGGAAATAAGTCTCCTCGATACAGTTTTGCTTGGTTCAATAAATTTAGAGATCTTGAAATATCACCCAGAAAGGTTTTTCATAGGTAACCAATCAGTTTCCCGTAGACAGTTGTATCATTCATCGCTTGGCACGACAGTTCCCAGTATAATAGGTAATGACAAAATCTAATTGCTTGTAAGAGAATACTAAGAGATTTTATTTTAAATAAAAAAAATTATAATAAGATATACATACATTAGAATAGTTCGTGTATTTCAGTTTTTTTGTAGTATATTTTATTATATATAGTATATTTTACTTTATATAGTATAATAACTTAAACGAATAAATTGATATTGTGTCAATTAACTTAATATAAATAGTGACTTAAATTTATAATATTATATATTGACAATGAATTTCAGAACGCGCTCTGAAAAATTCGGCACGATGATGGGCGATGTGATCGACTTATAAAATTTATTTAATACCGTATTTATGTACCTCTAAAAATAATGTATAAAGTATAAACAACTTAAATTGGTTTTTTAAATAAACATTTATAATACCTCCTTACTAGTATTATTAAATTCAATCAATTCACTTTTCTGCAAAATTCATAATCCAACTAGTATGGAAAATATCCACTTATCATTAGAACGTTGTTTCGTTTAATAATGTAATTATTAACTTTTAAATTAGAATATATAAAAATTAATTATAAAATTTAATTTGTAAAATCATAAAATATACTTGTACCAATTTTAATAACAATATCGAAAGGTTCTTATAAACATTGACCTTGGAATGTTTGACCTTAAAAACATAAAAGTTACATTTAGAACAAGCATTAGCCTTTTTTTTATAAAAAAAAATCATTTTATAAATTGAAAAATAACACCCTCTATCCTAAAAACCAAGCAATTTGGGGCCTTTATACGTATAGAAAATCCCTCTAAATTAAGCTATACTATAATGTGAGACCCTATATATTGATTTGTTAGATTATTAGGCCTTTATAGTTCGCACTGAGGTTATGATGATAAATATTATATTGTTTTAAATCACAGGTTCAAAACCCGGTACCAAACTTTTCGATACCTCACACATACTCACTCCACTATACATACAGTAGGGTTGAAATTAAGAATGAGAACTATATGCCTCATTATACATCTAATAGAGACAGGGGCAAAAACGTTAGTCTAAATAGCCTTAGTAGCCTAGATGTTACTGAGGGTACTAAGATGAAACGAATCAAGTAAAATAACAGCTCTATCATGTATGCCTATTATATAACAACATCTTTTTTCTATTTAATTTATTTCAAATAATTGACTATACATTCCAAGAAAAAAGTTCTCTTCTCAGTACTGAAGAAAGCTGAGATGACCTCAAATAGAGAGCTATATATAATTTTTTTTTAAATTATTCTTTATCAAGTTCATAACTGAATATTCTTTTAATATTAATATTTGGCATATTCTGTCCATGAGTATTTTACAATACTTTCCCTTATTTTTAGTAACTTAGTTTAACTGTCAAATTGCTTAAGTGAAATTTGTCTCGAAATGCATGCTTTATGTTAGAATTTATGTACCAATTTTAGTACTTTTTAAGTAAGTGTATCTAGTTCTTTATTGTTAAGGTATTACGATTGGGGTTACTAAGGTAAAGCGTTTATTGTAAATTTTTAAAAAATGAACTTATAAAGTTTTTATTTTAAGTAGAAATAGATGTAGGGTTTATATATTTTTTTACTTGATTACCATCCGTTGTGTATCTGTTGTGTTCCGCCTTGGTTTGTAGAAATTAACAGGTGTTTTATATAGTACAAAAAATCCTACACATTTGAATATATTAAAAGCTGTATTGTTTAGAATCTTATATTCTAACTTATACATACCCAAAAATGAATACACGAAATAATTTGGGGAACTGAATTATAAAGTCGCATCTAGAGATTTTTTATATTTAAAACTCTTACAGTTACTGGACATAAATATACGTTCACATAAATTATTGACGTAATTTTTACTAAAGAAGAATAGAAAATTTACATGACGTCTTCAATTCATCATTGAATAATGTTTCTAATATTCGAGCGCTGTGAAAAGATTAAATATAATCGAAGAACATTTTCTTTAAATTCAGTTTTATTTATTTTTTAATAGGTACATACATGAAAACATATATGTAAAGTTAAGATTAAATCTTGATATGAAAAATACGGCTGTTAAAAATCCATATGGTATATTACATTTACATTTTGTAAAACGTAAATTATGTAGATTAGTTAAAATTTAAATTATGGCAAAGTTGTGAGAAATTCTATTAAGAGAAAGTGTTACCGGTTTCGTAGTTCTTACAGCTGTATCATCAGGCATATGTACCATTTAAATAAATACCATTATAATAATATAATATATCAACAGATAATATGTTGCTTTTGTTTTCCCATCTTTTTGAAGATCAAATATCTATATAAAATATATTATTATAAAATAGCCTAATTGCAATTAGAAATCTCAGGTGCACTCTTAGTTCTCTTCACGATCCCCAATGTATAATTTAATAGCCATATATTGTCTTTATTTACCTATTTTAACAAATTTTCAAGTTTTATAATACTTATAACGCGAAATAAGTCTTCGGGCTTTTTTAGCACTTTCCTTATTAGTAACTAATTTGTTAAAATGTGCTATTTTTGGAACTACTAAAGTGCATTTTTAATATATAGTTTTTTTTTGAAAATGCCTATTTACTATTATACTACTTACTAAAATTATGGGTAAGTTTATGCTGTGTTAGTCTTGTTTTTTTTTAAGATTTACCAGTATTAAATGATGTTCTGACCTTACAAATGTGTGCTTAGTAGTAAAAAATATATTAATTTTTTGTTTATCAATCACCTTTAATTATATTATTTTAAAATATTTTTGCACCATGAACATGGAAGTTCAGTTATCCTGTTGTTAAATAGCAAGAAATCTCTCTCTATCTGAATCAAAATATTTGTTTTTTTTTTTATTCTGTAAACGTTCTAGATACATAAATTCTAACATGGAATATTTGTGTTAAAACTGGATTAATATTTCTTAAAAGCTAAAATTTTCTTTGTATTAGTATTAAATGATTATCATATAAAGTTATGATTTACCATTACAAGAACTTTTCAATCTATTAAAGCATAGACTTTAACATATGCGTGAGTGATAATGAAAATTTTAAATCAACATGAAAATCGCACAGATAATTCTATATTAACTTAAACTAGAAGCTGACTTTATAGTTACCTATTCTTTCCTTACAGGGATTCCTATTTCCTAAAATAGATAGGGTAGTTTGTATTTAGGCTTAAATTATACTATCAAAAATGTATGCTTAAACTGCATGGTAAAGTCACTAAATGCCTTATTTGTAATCAGTTACGGATAAAGTTATTCACGACTTTATAACACAAAATACTGCAGTGACACTCAGCATTCTGGAAAAAGTTAACATAAAAATATAATGGGAATAATCAGACTGGATCTGTTATCTAGTATAATACGCTTAATACGTTCAATAAATCAATGAACAAGAAATGTATAATGAAAACAACTGGAGTAAAACTTGAAAATGTTATAGACAACTTTGGAAATGTTATAGAAAATGATGTAATTCACAAAAATACTCTAAAATATTTAGATAAACTTGAACTTCAATTAAAGCCCCTCATATGGATACAAAAAGCTGTTATTCTTGGAACTACTGAAATCATTCATTTAATTGTTCAAATTCAGTAAATCTTCTAAGATATTCGGCTACTATAAATTAAAATTATTGTATCTATTATAATTTTAACTCTTCAATTTTTGACAAAAATCTCATTAACTTAAACTAAGAATTTTTTCTGTAACGAAATAATTTAAAACCCATACTAAAAACAATGTTAAAATTTTTATATTTAATTATACCGGCTATAAAATTAATTAACGATGCAATAATATTCTGTAATTCCATTCATTAAAGTGAGTCAAGACTTAAAAAGGTAGCAGATATATAGCTGCTTTACATTCGGCACTACAAATGGATACCACTGTGTATTTAAAAGGGGTGTATCTTTGGCGTGAGTTAATTAAAGCTTTCATCAAGCTCTTTAATTGTTTGTAAGCAAGTGGGTGAGGAAAAATTTATAGAGGTATGTATTTATATATGTCTTCTTAATTTAGGCACCTCAAAATTGGCAAAAGAATAAAAAAAAGGACTGAAACAGGTTCTGGGACTTAAAGTATCGGATGGTAACCAATATATTTTGGGCGTAATTCATCTGTTATGTGCAGTAATTACTTGCATAATAAAATTTGCATGTGCAAGTCATATGGTTAAAATTATTAAAAGATAGGGATCTAAACGTAAGGTTTTTGGTGAGAAAGGCTTAAGTGATTAAAAAATTAAATTAATGAAAAAAGGAATGCAAGCAATATTATCGAATTAATGGAAATTTTTTGTCCAACTGCAAAAATTGTAACAAAAACTTATTAACAAGCGAAAATAAATAATAATTGATTAATTTAAAAAGTTAACTTTATAGTGTTTCTTATTTTGCCAAGAGTTTGCAGACGGTAGCTCAGAATTATTGGAGGCTTGGGATTGTTCGAAGGTTCACTTATGACTGGCTATTAAAGAATCTAAACTTGATTATAACTATTAAATAAGAGTGCGCCACTTAATTTTTTTTATAAATCAAAGAAAACTAAGAAAAAGACTTGGTATATAGGTTTCAATTAACAATTAAATGATCCTGGATAAGGTAGATTTAAAGATACAAAAAAATCTCAACAATACAACCAAATTATATTTACATCAAAGATGTACACACCTCACGTTCTAATCTGTTAAATGTTAATAATTTATTATGAATTAAAATATGAATAATGCTAATATGAATAAAATAAGTTTGACAAAAGTAACATTTAAATTATGATTTCGCTACTAGGTAGATTTCAGCACTTGAAAAATAAATTGCAATTATTAAAGTTTTTTGTATATATTTGTAGTACGCGTGGAAAGTTCATGAACCTTTTTACCTAAGGCATATCAGCCTTAACCGAGTTATATCTACGTAACTACCAAAAAAAGTACTAAAAAATACTGAACAAAAAATAACTAAAATTATAGATAAGAAATTGACGTATTAAATTATAATATTGATTAAATATTTTTAACAATTAATTGAAATTAAAGGTATATTAATAAAAATTTAAATAAGTGAGACAAATCTATGGTTAGTAATGTTTAAATAAATGGAATAAACTGGCCTGTATATTCCTCCAAGAAATGAACATCTTGCCTTCAAAACCGAGGCTGTGAATGTATGCCATTTGTAGCTCAGCTATCCGGACTGGGAATCTCTAATACTAGCTCTAACTCTGGCTCCAGCTCCACCGCTTTCAGCAATTTTCCGTGGAAATCAAAAGCATGCTTGTAATCAACAATTGAAGAAGAATAAAGAGGAAAATGGAAAAGTAAAACCCTAAAACAACGGTTGCCATTGTATTCACTGTCCATAAAAAATGAATGGCGTTAAAAATGTGACACACTCACCTTTCTAAGTTTCATTCTCTATTCATCAAAATCTTGGGCATCCTGCACCAGAACTATGAATTAAACGGTTCCTTAAAGGAACAAGATTAGGGACTATAAATTACTTACCATATTGGCCACTTCCTGCTTCACAAACTTCGGAAATAAAAAACTGGCCTTTTACGTGCGCTCATACCTGCAACACGAGAACAAGTCGTCGAAAAATGGATGCGGTACCGACTAAATCAGTAACGACCCCACCTCTCGCCTGAGCTGTCAATATCAGCCAATCAGAGAAAACATTAATTAAGACCAATCAGAAAAGTGACGGGCCATCAACAGAAAGCATGGATAATTAAACCAGGAGAGTGATGCGTCACAGTAGTAATGTGTCATTGACAGTGTAAATTTAAAGAAATATGAATAAAAGAAGTTGACTGAAATTATTAATGTAATTATTGAAATTAATGAAATATCAATAAAGCGTTAGTGAACATAAGGAGTAGAAAAATAAAACTCTACAACGGATAACAACAAAATAGGAAATATATGTAAATATATTTTAATATTATCTAATAGGTAGCAGGTACCGAGCGATCGAGCATTGATTTAAATTTTTCATATTAAAATATAGGAGAAAACGTTGTAAAACAAGGTTATCTATTCCAAACTAGGAATTAGCAAATCTTGATATCTAAATTACCTTTTAAAATGATGCTATCAAAGTGACTCCATTTGAGACAGGTGTTCCCAAATCCTATTAAATCTTCGGTAACCTACTTCTAATATGGCATTCAACTGATAAATATTTAAAAAAATATATACGACTATTTTCAAATATTTGCATTCCCTATAGTATATTCCATAAGATCAATGTGAAAATTAAAAATGTTGTTTCGCAAAGAATACTTATATCGCCATTTGAAAGACATGCTTTAAAATATAACTAAAGTCACTGAATCTGAGAAGGTACACATTTAAAACAACTAATTTTCTAGACTCTAATTTTTTTGAACATTTTTTAATTGCATATCGTCAGGCTATCTAACAGGTAAACCATTTCAGCGAATATAAATTAAAACAAAACTAAATTGATAGTTGGATAAGAAGTATAGTCTATAACATTTGTTCAATTGAAATTCCGCATTCCTAGTTCATAGTTACAACACAATCTCCCAGCAACAAATTTCTATTTATGTAGAATTTTGTCTATTCCGCTTTTGTTATAGAATATATGTACTATTCTTAACGTATCAATCGATTCAACTTAATAAACATATTAATTATTCAGAAATTTAAAATTACGATGACTTGCAAGTATAGTGTAAGTTTTTACTCTCAACTCATTAATAACTCAGAAAGAGGGATAAGAAAATATATACAACACAGAATATTGTATAAGTAACTAAAAACTTTATTTTATTTTATCAAGGGAAGTTGTTTGGTTGTCAATTACAAATTTTTAAATTTTAGTTAACTTTAGAGGGGCCAAGAGACTATCCTATTTAAAGCTGTACTTTGCCTCTAAATGAAAGATTTTTTTAATTAATGAATAGATACGGCCGTCGAAAGCAATTTTATAATAACCAGTTTAGGCACTTATTACTTACTGGTTGCTATAAATAAGAATAATAAATACTATAAATGTAGAAGATCTGGAGCGGTAATTAGGCACAAAAATGTTGTCATTTATTAAATATGAATGATTAAATTTGTTCTAATTCTATTTAATTTTAAATTATATGTGGTAGTATAAACCTAAGAACTAGTAACATAATGTCTTAGAAAAACGTGTGAGTGGATAAAATTAGGATCTTATGCTAAAATGTTTTATATAATATTAAACTAAAGGTTCTGTTTAGTATCAAACATTACTAACCCTGTATAAACTTTATGTTATTACACACTAAGATTGTAATAGCCGTTTTCGTAATAATATTTTTTTACTTCAATCAGATTATTTTTGGGGTCAATCTATCTAGGAAATATACTCTGAACCATGATTTTCATAATCACACAGTACAATACAAATATTTTATGGGCACTTAGATATAAACCTGTTCTGATTACTGCTCGTATAGCTTTTCAAAAAATTAAATTTGCCCCAATTCTTAGATATTGTAGTTCACATAATTTTTTCCATAATAATAAATTTAGTTATCGATTAAATAAGAGAACGTTTTTATCTTCACGTTTACTAATTAAAAGCCGTAAATTAATTGGCGATTTCTATGTACCTTAATCTTTACCTCAGTAACATTTTTATTTGTGGCTTAGACTATTGATATCTAAAATCATTTTCTCCCATATTAACAGGTCACATTCACGTCATTCACTGGAACTTATTTTAAGTAAATTTGACAAATTAACACAGATCTTGTTTTTTTTTTAATAAAAATAAAGCCATAATTATTATTGTTCACAATTTCTTAAACAGATAATATTGGTCGAAGCTACGGCAAAATAAATCTGAGCTTTATTAAGGAGTAAAAAAAAAATATACTAAAATGGCGAATTCTTGTAAATGTTTTAATTCTTTTGTTATGCTATTTAATCACATTACATTAAAAATTGTTTGCCTTTGCCAACAAAACACAATTATATTGTACCGCATAGTTCCATGAAACCATTAACAATTATTATAATGCATGAGGCAACACTACTTTTTAAATTCCAAACCCAAAATTAACCCGAAGATTAACAAAGAAGATTTACATTAAAGTCATTCCGCAACAAACTGACAACAAAAAGATGGCACATGTTAAGTTACAAATAATTTAAAAAAACTTAACAAAAAAATCGCAGTTTCAAACTAAAGAAGACATAAAGATATGTAATATATAATAGATAATTGCAAGCATCTACGTTAGTTTGTCTGATTTAAGAAAAGAAATGTATGATTTTTGATCAAGGAACTTCTGAATTTAAGAAGATTATACAAGTATTTATGCATATTAACATTTTGAAGTGCTGACACTAATGTCTAAATGAGTCTTTACGGCAGAGGTGTTAATTGTATGTAATTAAACTGACCCATGTAATGTCAGTAATTAAACTGACGCAGAAAAGCACCCAAATGAGGTTTTTAATGATTTGTCATTCTAAGCCATCGAAGTAGACTACATTTTTGATATTTGTGGTCGCCTCTGTTTAGACCAAAAATAAGTCTACAACAAGCATTTGGCAATACTTGAACTTTATTTCGTTTAAGGAAACTATGGCAAGGAAAATATATGTATAAAGTCACAATAGTAAAATGTTGATAGAACTAAAGATCCAGACTACACCTTTTTCAAGTACAAATTAGGATATTGACGATTAGAATACAACAACTTTTAACTATATAATGCTTTTTTTCTAAGTTCAACAACGTGACAATGTTCAAATTGTAGTTGTGAATCTAATATTAAACCTTTTTTAGGGAAAATTTAACTTTATTCTTACTTTAGCAAATTAGCTCACGTGAGGTTTAGTTGATTTTAAAATGTTTAAGTTCATTATTAGTCACATGAATAAAGTTATTAAGGTGAAATAAAAAATACAAATTGCATATCATTAGTATATCAACGTGCATCTTACTATGTTTTGAAGAGGTTACCAAATGCGACGTATAGATAATAAAAACTACAACTCCAGATAACATATTTGGCTTTTAGAACAATTGCCTTTATATAATATGCTTTGTCGTATTTGAGATAGATAAGATATGAGTTTCAGAACAGTAAGTCGGAGTAAAATTAAAGTTTAAAAACCAGTAACTAATGGTTAATTGCGCCGAATGCTTTTGAATAGTCGAGCAAAATAAGCAGTGTAGCAAACCCTTTATCGTAGGCTTAAAAGTTTTTATTTGTTATCTCCGGTAAAGTAGTTGCTGTACAGGGTGTTCAAATAACGTGGTTCTCGCAACAGTCTACTTCTTTTACGTAAATCTAATGTTAACAAAATTTCCATAGCCCTTTTAGTTTTTAAGATTCAGGGCAATTTAGTGGAGGATGACAGAAACAATTTTAGTTACCCTTTGACTTATTAACTCCACTGCAAGTATGGACTACTTCTTCATTCTTATAAATATTTTTTTAGAATGCAATGGTAGAGATAATTTTTGGTACATATTTACTTATCCACAATAGACCTAGGGTCGCAGTAGAGCAATAAACCTACATATTTATTGTTTTTAAACTATAATCTATAATCTATCATCATCTAGAAAAATTAAGAAGAAAATTGGTGTGCTAAAAACTGACGCTCAGAGGATATTGGAATATAATTATCATCCATACAAATTTTGTGTAGTGCAACTATATGAAACGGCAAGGGGTATTTAGAGCACATAGATGCTAACGATTTATTTGAAAAAACTTGTTATCTGGTCAGACGAATGCTTTTTTAAGTGCGAGCATTAACTCTTAAAATATTTTTAATTTGATTTTGTAAAAGATACCTATTTGCAAGGTATCTAATTCTTCGTTAGTAACATGTATTGTAATATCTATTGTTTGTTATTTATGTGGATTTATAAGAAAACGGACATATTATTATGTACTTTTGACACGGTAAATAAAAGAATTGGTTGGCTTATAACTCAAAAATGGTTAAAACGTAACCGAAATTATCTACATTCTATGGAAAAAATCTATAAGAATGTTATTTTGTCTTTCCGATAAATTAAAGGATAATAAAGGTACGAGGTCCCAAATTCAACATTTTCCAAAATGCTCTGTATCTTTAAAACTGAAAGGGCCATGAAAATTCTATTAACGGCATCTTTAGCTTTACGAAAAAGAAGCATGCTGTCGCAAAAACCCCATCCAGCTAACGTTGAAAATAACGGGAAGACCCCGCAAAGGTACCCAAAATAGGACATCCTGTACTAGCAGTTGGTTATATTGTTGCTTTTCCCTTCATTAAAAGAGAAATTATGTCAGATGGCCTATTTTGAATTATTTATGCTTTTGTCAAGCTCTATCTCTATCATGCATAAGCATTTAACAATAGGCCATACCAAACGCATTCAGTTTAATTAGGCTAATTTCTTAAATAATATAAATAGAATACAATTATTTCCGCCTCTTAGAGTTTCAATAATTTATATAGCAAATCTAAAGGTTTTACCATTAATTAGTAATGAAATTGAAAGGTGCTTTTTAATATGGTTACACGTCTAACAAATATACTATTATTTGTAAAATTATGAAAAATACATAAAAAGTTTTTATAATAAATTAAAATTTTTACCCATTATTTCAAAAAAGTTTGAAAATAGAAAATATCTAATATCTTATCTTTGGTTTTTGGAAATGTATTATCCAAAAGTTATACAACTCATAACCATTTTACTCACTAGGTCTATTTTGTCATATCTGAATTCTAATGCTTATACAGTCCTGCCTTATGTTTAGTTATTTTGTAGCATAAAAGAAAAAATAAAAAAATATATTTTTTACTAGTTTTAATACAAGCGCATTGTGTAAATAGTTGTGAATAATGAGAAAATTAATTAAATATTTTTTTTCTAACTCATTTTATTTTACTCAGATCCGGAAATTTATATAAATAGAGCTAGTTAAATAAATAAAACATATCGTACTTTACGTCATAATAAGAAATCCACATTTCAAGTGTTTTACTCTAGCTGCGAGAGCTTCTTGCCAAAATATAAATATTTAAAAATGCTAATACGCACTCTCAATTCTTTTGGGAAAACCTTTCCTAAATAAGATTATCCTTGGGGATTAGGATAATAGCTCTACGAATATACGCATATTTTCCTGTTTATTTATTTACTCCCTATTCTACCCGCATACATTTTTAAAACGGCTTGTGTTTAGATACAAGACCTTCCCTAATTTATTTCACTGGCTCCCCAAAGTATGTTGTGTGTAGGGGATATTAACAGGATATCTATAATTTTTAAAATTGTCTTAAACAAAAATAAATATTGTGTACTAGTGAACATATATTATTCTTTAAGGGGCAAGAGATTTTATTTATTTTAAACGGGCGTTATTATGCCTTGTTGCTGGATGTCTAATATCTTATCCGCTCTCCTGATTCGTTATTTTTTGAAACATTAAGAAGTGTAAGAAAAAAATGGGCAAAATATTTCTTATTTGATTTCACTCGTACACCCTTCTTTTGTTTTCTCAAATTTGATCTGGTTATCTTTAATTTTAATAAACAGTGAAGTAGTTAATAATTGGCATTTAGGTTAAAGTGCTGGCAAAGATGGACGCCAGTCTAAATGGCTAATGAGGATAGCCAATAATAGTAAAGCACAAAAAGTAAATGTGATGTTTTTTTAAAGATTTTTTTAGATTCGAAAAGTAGCGAGTTATAAAGGCGGATTATGCATCGGAGATTTGGCAATAGACAACAACTATGTCTCTTTAATACGCTTTTTCTTGAGGGCTTTATATATTGTAGCATTCCTAAAGTGATTGAAAAAACTGTATCTGATGTAAAACAATTAAAAAATTTTACTCTGTTCGGGAAGAGTGCTACATTTTGTGTTGTTTATTTGAATTCTGTGCTTATCAGAGAACCTGAGAACAGCGATAAATTAGATTCTATGTTAAATAAACTTTTTACCTCATCTTTATACAGTCCAAATTAATATTTTAGACTTACTCTGTATTATTTTTTACTTATACAAAAGCTAACTGTTTCTATGTACAGCAGGATATACTTAATTTGCAGAAAGTAACTAAGAGGTCAAAAAATATTTGCTAAGCTCTACTTTTAGGAATTTAGACCAGGAATTACTTTTAAAATAACTTTCTCAGTATTTTTTCTTTGGCATCATAGTAAGAAAATTAAACAATCTAGGAGTTTAATGACCCTCTGACTACAAATTACTTATGTCCCAGATTTCAGACTTATTTAAATTTATTCCTGCTCACACTCTAGAACGTATTAGTCTACTTAAATAGTGCAATCATTTATTTAAAGTGTCAAAAAAACATGGAAATGTGTTATAAAGTAGAGGCTTGCCGATGAGTTTTCAGTTGTCTAAGCTATTTTTCTAAGTACATAAATATTTTTTGTCTTCTCTACGGATTGTTTGGTCCGTGGATTAACAACAGAACATTCTCACGTTCCAAAATATTATTAGTATTATGTCAACTTCAAAATTTATTTTTGTATTTAATCATGCCTCTATACGACTTATAATTTCTTCTGTCAAAGAAAATTTTCTTTAAACCTCTTTTAAGGTCTCTATATTTCAATCCATTAGATCCACTACCAAAGGCCATGTTTGCATAGGCATGGCCGGACATTTTACATAGGAAATAGCAAGAAGTATCTCTTTTCTAATATTCCTTAACTCTCATTGCATAACAGGTGCTAATTTGCTACGCAAAATATCTATGAGAACCGACAAAAATAAAGAACTAAATATTCTTACCCACGAAATTTAACAGTTGACGTGCATATTATTTGGTTGTCATTAATTTCAGTGTTTTCTGGTTGAGAAAACCTAGCGATAGTTGAGAAGAAATCACAAGCTTATTTTCTCATAGTTAGTTTGTTTTCATTTTTTCTTTTATCTGACTGAATAGTAGTTTGCTTTGATCTAAACTATTATGTATATGGTCCTGTCATACATTTAGGATGAATTGATTACCTTAGTCAGGTAAAGAGCCAATAAACTTTGTCTAATCTAATTATAAGAATAGTATTAGATGATATTTATTTTTTTATTATGAAAAAACGTGGTTTTTATTATGTACATTAGCTTATCTTAAGACGCTTCCCACGACGTGTGTTATCAAGAGACAGTGTAGCGCGGAAGAGTAATGTTTTAAAAAATTAGCATTCTTGCTATCAAAGTTCAAGCTCCACTGGTGATATTTTTTTTTAGGTTTTTTAGGTTATTTAGGTTATAATTGCAAAATTATATTAGACGTGGGTTGAATTAGACTACAGGTTGACCTAGTCATGATTTATTATCCTAGTATTTTACTTTATTCAGCCACTTTAAATAATAATGTTTTAATAAATATTTTTTTTAATCTACGTTTTTTATGTTATAGCAGTCATAATTGTCGTCTAATAAAACCTTGCATTTTCGTATGTTCATGCCTAATCTACCATATTTTATGATTTATTTTAGATAATAGGTTTAGATATTATTATTTTACTCGTATGCATAATATTGGTATACGTGCATTTTATCACAAATGCATAGTTCAAACATTTGCATAATCAAAAAAACACCTATTTCAAATTTAAGGAATGATATTACTAAGTTTGACCTTTTAGTGTTTTTGGCAAGATGTTTAATAGCCACTTTGTTTGTTGCCAATGTCAATACAACAAAAATATGCCAGAACGTTGGTACAAAATACTGGAATTTTAACTTTTTTTTACATATTTTTACTTTAGATATACTTTTAGAGGATTTAAACATGAACACCGGTATTTGTTTACTCTGCAAGAAAGAAAAAACGGTTTTATTAAAAAAAAACATTTGCACAAATGTTTTAAAATTGATTTGATTTGTCATCAGGCCTTGTAAGAAGAACTGTTATTCTCTTAAATATAATATAATTAAATTATATATAATATTTGAAAAACCTTAAATTAGAAGTAAAATAATTTTTTTCTTTATTTAAGCAATGATGTCGTAGAACAGCATAAGGTTTTTCAAATAAATTTGAAATGTTAGCATTTGGGAACTCACACCTTAAATAAAAATAATAAAATTAATAATATATGAGAAACTGTATTATATATTTAAAAGCCCTTATATACTGTATAATATATTAAGATCCCAATAATTAGTATTTACAACCAGATATTTCTACTTCTTCTCCAGGTACCTATCCGTTTCGAAATTTGGCAATTGTTACTTTTTTTGTAACAGCGCTTTTCCCAAATCAAGTAGGTTCCGCAACTAAGACCTTCTTCTTCCGGGCTCCATTCAAAATAGCAACTAGATCAGACAACTATTTTTTGAAAATAAATAGTAGTTATCAAAAATATCACTATTTAAATAAAACTGTAATCTTCTATTTATCTATCTATCTACGTAAGTTTTTATCTGCTACAAAAAAATGCAAACAGAAAGCCGATCTGGTCATACATATAAAGTATTGTTAATCCATTTCATAGTGTTCCATTTATAATTGATTATATTTGCTCAGTAATGAATACCTAATTATGTAATTAACACCTATAAATAAGCCTCCGGTGTGCGGCTGCCAGTAGCGATCGTCTACACCAGGGCAAACGTAGAAAAAGTGAATAAACCCGTTCGTAAACAATTTATACTCAATTATTAGGGTTCGAATATGAAACACGAGTAGTGTGTGCATAACATTCTATATATTTAATTATAATATAAGAAATTCCGGTTGTATACTAGTCTTGAAATATTATTAAATGCTAGCGTCAAATATTATCTTCGTTTGTTTTGATATTTTGATCAGTGCAACCTTTAGATTATTGAATGCAGTAACATAGATTTTGGTGCAATCTACTAAAAATATTGCATTTAAAAACAATGTACGTTTGAGTAATTAATTTTAAATGAAAATACATACATTAAAACAGTCTAGAGGGCAAGTTTTATTTTCAGATAAAAAAAGTTTGTTTCCAATTTAAATTTGTTTAATATTTGCTGGATATTCCTGTGAACAAACCTTATCATATTTATGATATTACGTTATTAAATAGTTTAAATTACAGTAAATGGAAAAATGTATACAGTACAATTTTTTTCTGTCGGTAAAGTGAGAATTTGATTTAATTATGCATGAAGCATAGTCAATATGCAAAAGCAACATCTTGATCATAAAACACAGTTACTAGCTGTTGGTATTACACAGGGTAGTATAAGCATCAGCGATGTCGTAGAAGCTGTAAGTTCTATCAAGCATAATATAGAAAAGTTGTGGCAGAAATTTTAAGAAGCTAGTGACTTACTGGTCCAACAGAGCCTATAAATGATGGACTTATTCGCATTCAGGCATTATAAAACCAGCCAAGAAATAAATTTCAATATATCCATGACATGAAAACAATCTTTACACCAAACGTCCTGTTAGAGTTCCAGTACTATACAGTGGAAATCGCGCAAAAAGATTAGGATGGGCCAAAGAACATCAGAATTGGCAATAGCCTATGTAAGCATGCATACTTTTTTCAACTATGAATCAAGGTTTGGTTACCTGTTTGGTTTACTGTCCTGATTCAAGAACGCTGAGGGTGTGGCGAACATCTGACAACGCGTCTCAATTTCAAATCATTCATGAAGTTGATAAGTACCAAGGCTATGGTTTGGGCTGAAGTTTCGATAGGTTTTCGGACCAATCTGGTACCCATTGGATTCCTTAACTGGAATTTTAACACGAATAGAATATGGGGATCAAATTCCGAAACCCATTGTTCATCCAAGCGCAACAATATTTGGAAGGAATGCTATACTGTATGAAAAAGCAATGCCAAATAGATACACTCTATTAATAGAAGTTTTTTTTTCAATTAACTTTTCTTTAAATTTTGCTATACTATGATGAATTTTTGTGTTTTTGATAAATTATTATTCAGCAGTATTTTCAAAATGAATTTAGATGATAAATTTTAATATTTTCCGAATAAATTTACAAACTTTCGTTTCATTTTCCATTAATACCTCCTTTACCTAGACCATGTGGATGGGAGTATAGAAACAGCTTTGGACTGTTCTAAAATTTTATTTTTAAGATTGTAGTAGCTCATTATCCCTAGTTATATTAACAGGGAAACACTAAAAGGTCCAAGTACATTGTGTCCCATTTTGCTCGTCATTCCAGGCTATTTAGTAGTAAGTATCTAATAGTACAAATTATTAATAGAATTTCTGCTTTGAGCGTAATCAGACGCATCATGCTTTTTTATTTAAATTGAGACACTTTAAAAATTTTTTGACGAATTGAAATCGTATACTTTAAACGATTTGATAAAAGACTATTAAAGAGGCCTTGTACTTGATCAATGATCTCGAATCATCATGAAATTCGAGATTTTTAAAGTTTATGCATTTAAATTAATATATATTCGGGTGAATATTCTTAGTGATGCAAAGCCTCAGGCCACACGTCTTTTTAGTAAAATTGTGATATAAAACTGTCAAACCTACAAAAGACTAATAGAATCCTGCACCATTTAAAAACTTATATTTAAAATATCTTGAGTTTGGCTAGAGACCTCGCAACACTACACAATTTTTCCCATTATCAAAATTATTGAATTGAATTTGAAACATTTAGCGACAACAATATTATAGCAGGCCATAAAAATAAAATACACATACATATTTGATTCTCTCAAGCTATTGCTTGGTTTTATGTAGGACGAATACACTCGCAAGTTTAAATTATTCCTATTTTTATATCATCAATAAAAAATAATAAAAGTAAATTTGTTACTTAAGAACATTTAGAAAGATACGGAAGCTTTAGATTAGCTTCAGACAGCTTTGGAGCAGGATGAATTCGTCTACTTCTATTAGAGGGTATATTAGTCAATGGATTTCGACCATGATTTTTCACTTCAGTAATAAAATATTTAAATAAATGCTTAGTTTACTGTTGTATTCGGTGTCCATCACCAATCGAGTAGTCAAATTGTGTGTCATTAAAATCAAAAGGTATTACCTTGGTGGGTATGTAAATGGCCTATCATCGGTACTGGTACCTTCTTCATAAATTCTAGCTCTACCTCGTTTATTTCTTAAGCAGTACTCCGTCTCTCTAGTTGCTCTAATAAATCTAAATAACGTACTTTATCACGGTGAACTGAAAACGTGGGTAGCCTTTTTATGGTTAGGCAGATAACTTACACCTTACGACACAAATTAATCATTGTTTTACATTTCTCCGATACCATTGTTTTTTCTTTGGTCAGAAGCTTAAACGATTGGTGAGATTAAACATTCTCTTATTTTGATTATAATTTTACCCAGTAGGAATTTTAAATAATTTAATATTTTTATTATATTTATGTTTTAAAGTTCGTGGATAAATATGGAACGTCGGTTATACGAAGTAAGATCTCACATTCTTTTTAAAAAATCTTTTCAAACCATGAAAGATATTTTAAATGATTCGTTCATTTACCGACGAGGATTGTATGTGCTCAAAGCGGGCTACATTTTTTTGTGGTAAAATTTAGGCAACCTTTTTAGAAGCCTAATTAAGAGGCTAAACACGCGGACTGTTTTCTTTCACCGTTTTTCAACTTTTGCTCGTCAATTGGCCCTGCTGCCAAATTTCCGCACGCGGATTGCGAAGAATGAAAGAGACATACGTACATATAATTACATCATATTGCAATAACTGTTCTGTTTCTTTCCGTCCATTATATTTTTCGGATAACATTCTAGCTTCTTATCTTTTATAAACTTTTATTTAAGCCAATATGAAAATTGAATAGATTCGAATTTAAAAGCGGGACAAGGTTTTTGGTGGAGTTTTCTTATCGTCAAATTTCACGTATACTTTACAATTTATACTATAGGGCTTTGTAAATATTTTATTCGCATGTATATATACAGGGTGGTCCTTTTAACTTGAGACATCGCAATATCTCGAAAACTAAACATATATCTAGAAAAATGTTTCATGTGAAGTTTGAATGGTTCCAGGAGGCATAAAATGACGTCATTGGTTTGTCCTTGAGTGGACGTCTTCAAGGTCAAATGAAGGTCAACTTCACTTTTTTGCATAGAAACCTCTATTTTTTTTAATAGTATCTGATTTAGCGTTAAAAAATAAGTAACTTTTATCTGACACATTTTTACATGCGAACTCTCCTTTTCAAGATATTAATTCTTGATTCTTTTACGAATTTTTTCCTTGACAATGACATTCGCCCTTGTAGGTAGTATCTGATGATCTATCAAAAGGAGTGAAAGTATCTTATGATAGAATTTTATTATCAACAGAATTGAAAACTTGAAAATAAAACGTACAAAGTTCAAATAAAAGAAATTGAAACAAAAAAAGTCGAAAGAAAAGTATTTCAATAAATGTTCAAAGTGTTGTCCTTCCACTTCTATACATTTTTCGATTCGCTTTCTAAACGATCGATGAACAAAGTGCAGCATCTGTGGAGTTATCTTTCCGCAAACCTCCGTGATTCGCAGCTTCATATTTCCGGGAGTCGTTGGTGGATCGCGATATACGATCTCCTTCAAATAACCCCATAGAAAAAAATCTAAGGGCGTCAAATTAGGTGACCGTGGCGGCCAGTGGACTGCTCCACCGTGACCTATCCAATGTCCATTGAAGTCAGGATCCAACACTAGGCGCGCAATGCGTGAATAATGTGCAGGACAATCATCATGCTGGTACCACATATTTAGTCTCACTTCAAAACACACATCTTCCAAAAATACTGGTAGAATCTCCAGCAAAAAATTACGGTATTTTTGGCCTGTAAGGACACCATCAATAAAATAAGGTCCTATGACTTTATCATTGATGATGCCACACCAGACATTCACAGACTATGGCCGCTGATTCTATCGCTCGAAACCGCCTGGGATTTTCAACTGCCCAATAATGCATGTTATGACGATTAACTACACCATAGTTTGTAAATGAAGCTTCATCGGTGAATAAGACGCGCAGAAAGAAATTGTTATTTTCATGCAAGTGATTTTGGGCCCATTCACAAAACAATACTCGATTTTGGAAATCATTTCCGTGAAGCTCTTGATGTAACGACAAGTGATACGGATGAAACTTGTGGCGTTTCAAAATTCTCAGGACACTTGTTTTGAAAGTTCCAGAAGCAGAAGAAATCGATCGTGAGCTGACTCTAGGATTATGGGCAACTGCAGCTAAGACGGCAATTTCATTATTTTGACTGGTAATGCTTTTCTTTCATTATCGATTTATCGTTCTCACACATCCATCTTCTATAAAGTGGTTCACTACACGATAAAATGATGCTCGCGATGAAAGTCGCCGTAGAGGATGTCGCATGGTATACAGTTCAATGGCTTTATTAATATTCCCTTCAGATTCACCATAGATAAGGGCCATTTCAACATTTTCATTTATTGTTAGGCATTCCATAGTCACTCAACAAAATACAACAGTCAGATACTTGACAACTGATTGAATACTGTGAACCAAAATAATCTCTCATTTACTTTATTCATCAGTATTTGTTTACAATCGCCCGAAATACCTAAGATAAACACGTGAGATCTGTTTACTATAGAAAATTTTCGCATCATAACAACTTGCATTGAACATTGATCAACAATGCCTTGTCACAACAATATTGAAGATTTGCTGAACCAGAGCTATTTACTTTTAGATTCTTTTACGAATTTTTTCCTTGACAATGACATTAGAAACAGGTAGTGTCATTGTCAAGGAAAAAATTTGTAAAAGAATCAAGAATTAATATCTTGAAAAGGAGAGGTCGCATGTAAAAAAGTTTTAGATGAAAGTTACTTATTTTTTAACGCTAAATCAGATACTATTAAAAAAAAATAGAGGTTTCTATGCAAAAAAGTGATGATGGCCTTCATTTGACCTTGAAGACGTCCCCTCAAGGTCAAACCAATAACGCCATTTTATGGCCCCCTGGAAACCAATCAAACTTTACATAAAACATTTTCTGGATACATGTTGAGTTTTCGAGATATTGTGATGTCTCAAGTTATATATGATTAATATAGTCATCTATGTATAAATTATAAGTAATTTTATCTAACCCGTGCTTATTAGTTGCTTTTAATACGTGTGCTTTTTTAATACCCCTAGTTTCTTACTCTGTTTTAAAGAGATACAGTTCTATTTACTAAACCGTAAAAATTTCTTGACATTGTGGAAGAGTAGTTATAGATTTAACACCTAGAAGATAAAGAATAAGAAAATGTAAATTAGGTTATGTAATAATCAATAAGAACGCAAGATTTGAATTACGCAGTATGTTTAACAGTCATAATGACACTTATTATTAACGCTTTCTGATTTAAAAAAAATATTATCAAAATAGGGAAGGCTTAATTGCCACTGTTCCTAAAGTGCGTCCAATGTTCGGTCTAAATAATGTTTCTAATTTATCTACTGTGAATCAAAAAATTCGAAAGTACTAGTTCGGTGATGTGAAACATGCGATACGAGCTCGTAGAGATCGTTCAGAACAAAACATTGTGGCAGACCATGAACAGCAAAGAGTATTCACCAATTGGATCCTTGAGCATTTTGCTGCTTGCACCTGCTGATTTTGGGAACAAAATCTTTTCCAGTGATAAGACCCGTTTTTATCTCGATGGTTTCGTTAATAGACAAAATTGTCACATTTGAGGCCTAGAGAATCCACGAATGATTCATCAGAAATCAATACATCTACAACGTGTCACTGTATGGTATTGCTTATGGTCTGGAAGAGTAATTGGACCGTTTTTCTTAGAAGAATAAAGAAGGTAATGGTAAATGTGGTGAATGTTATCGTCATATATAGCACGATTTTTGTGCACAGTTTCCGGCTATGGGGTTATCTGAAGTCACAGGTTTATGCCAATAAACCTGCAACCAGCAAAGCATTAAAAGTCGAAATTAGACGCTGTATCAGTGAAATATCACCATTTGTATACAATAACGTTATTGAAAATGTCGTCGAAAGGTTCCGTATATGCCAGCACACGGTGGCTATTTAAAAGATATTTTATTTCATACATAATTCCCAAATGTATATTTTCTAAATTAATAAATATTTCAATACTTTGCTACAGAAAACCATGCTTTATTAAACACTGAAATATTGCGCTCCTATTGAATCTCCCTTTATATACTTGAAAATATCATTATAGTATTACATTTTTCTTGTTAATTAAATTGAGATTGAAATTAAGAAAGAAATTTAATTTCTAACGGTGCAATATCTGTAGGTATATATTCTATATCAATATATTTTTTTAATAAAACACTTATAATGATATCGAAACTATTGATAGTTGTGACGGATTTTTTTTTTAATCTAGAAAATTCAGTAATGTAACATTAGTTTTTATTTATAATTCGCGCTTTCTTAATAATATTTATAAAGATGTTATTGGTGTATTATTGCTTATAATAAATATTTTTACTCCTTTACTTAATTTTAAAATTGAATTTAATTTTTAGTACAAATTACTTTTGTAAAAATCCATCTTCGTGTTTATTCTAATTACTGTTGCATTTTACTTCAGCTTTGTATTATTCTGGTTATAATTATTGTCACAGTACTGTGACATTGTAGATTTTGAATTTTTGTTTATACTTAAATCATTAATCTTTATGAGCTATGGATGATTTGATTGATTTAATGTGACTACAGTACTATTTTTATAAGATATATTTAAAGGTTAGTTGATTCTTAATTAACTTTAAGATACTATGCTGACTAATATAGGATAAGGAAAACTGAAACCTTGATACATTTGATTTTTAAGCAAGACAAATACATATAGATGATTTTTTATGAATTTTCTTTGTTATTTTCGGTTTATCGGGAATTTGCCATTTCTAAAAAAGTGTTTAGACGCCAAAAATAAAATTTTGGCAATTTTTAGGACATTCCGTGGTTACTTGATGCAAACTTAAGATTTTAAAGCTGTTAATCGCACTATGTTTCAATCATTTTTTACGTAGTGTGTCAAAATGTAACAGTCGTTGTTTTTAAAATATCATTCGAAGTATGTTAAAACACAGAATTCAATATCCCGTTAAACCGAAAGTTACAGAAATATAAAAATGTATACGTCAAAGAATTAGCATTATACTGCATTTCATTTGTTTGGCTTAAAATGTATATAATTTATAGTATTCCCTTTCCTTGCGGTATAAATTGTAATAACAATTATTGAACTTTTATGGAAAATATTTTACTAAAAAATTCAAAGCACTTGATCGTTGTTTGGCGTTGTTGCTTTATCTTTTTAGTAAGATTTTCTCAGTAAGAAAGAAATTAATTATTTATTTTTAAATTTAGTTAAAATATTTAAAACATATAGTAAGGATTTGCCTCAGAGAATGATCTGGTTAAAAAAATATTGTTGGTTAACCTGAAGCGAATTAGCAAACCATCCGGTGTTTTTCGAGTATTAAAAATCGTTTACTGAAAGGAAAATAAAAATAAAATTAAACTTATTTAAATCTTGCTAATATACGTAATAACCTGCTAAACTTGACATATGGCATCACCGTATACCTGAAAGCACTTCAGGCGGCACCCGTGCTGGGTCATGTACTCCATTATCACCAGTTGGTAACTTGACACTTCTTAATACAAGACTTATTACTTTGCATTGGCTCATTCCAGCTCAACACCTTTGTCATTCACTTAAGTTGTATCTATTTTTTATTTTCCTTCATCTGAAAATGAACTATAAAAATATATAATATTGCCATTTTTAAACATATTTTAGAACAGTAAACATGCATCTAGAATATACTTAATTAGAATAATTGAAAATATATCAAGGATTCTGTTAATTATGTATCTTTTGAAAAATTGAAAATGTCAATGTCATTTGAGTCAACTATTAATATATTTATAAAGAACATTTTTCTGGTATTATGCCTGAAGTACCAGGTATAACACTGTCCAAGGTTTATGAAGTTCACATTTTTAATGCAGTGCGTAAGTAGTAAATATGATATTTATTAACATTTGACTTGGCTGGCGACAAAAAAAATCTATGAGTATGTTTATTGTGGACGAAAATTAGGATACGGTAACGTAACTACTAAACGTACTAAATATGATTTAATGACGCACTAATACTTTTTCTTAAAATGATACATATTATGTTTTCAAAAAAACATTATATATATATATATAATAAATATATGTATATTTCTTTTTAGGGATGGTATCAAATAATTTATTTATTACATGGTAACATAATTATGTATCTATTGGCATGTATTTAGAATGCTTTTATTACATTGATATATATTAATAATAAAATTACCAATTCTTTTTAACAATATTATTTTTGCTATATTTTTAACCTTTTTATAAAGAATCAAGTTTACGACATACAGAAATACTTATCAAAGTGGTCTAGGGGACCAGGAAAAAATGCCGTTTTATTTTTAGAAGGAAACATTTGTTTTCAAAATTAATTGTGTTTATTTTTTGTTGGACATTTTTTTAAACACACCGTATCACATTCATAATATTAAGTTTTCTTGTTGATTTAAATAAGTGGTTTCAATTCTTCAAGGTATTTGGTAAACTGAAAAATGTGAATAATACAATTTTTGCCGCCAGTGCAAAACGATTGTGAAAAGTGTGAAACGATTTTCTTAGTAGTCAATATTCTATACAATAGCAGTTAGTACTAATTTAATTTTATTGTAAGTACTTTTTTTTATAATACTGCAAATATTTGGAGCGAATTAAAAAATAATTCGACTAGGTCTTGTAAGAAAACCTGCAAATTCTAATAATGAAATTATTTTAATTTTATATTTTGGTAAAAATTAAAAAAAAAAGTATATTTTAAAGACAACCAGATTAAAGAAAACACAATTTAGAAAAAAATTAGACATGAGGAATATATAATACTTCTCATTTTTAAAAAAACTAATATGTTTTAAATTTAAAATAATTTGAATCATTTTGGTACATATATAAAACTTTATTAATACATTAATTTTTTTATAGCTAACGCAAACTATACATACTATAAGAAATAATTAATTATAAGAGTAAATTAAAAAAAAAATATAGTTTTTAATAAAAAATAAAATGAATAATTTAACAAATAATTCCGAGAAATTTTAGTTATCAATAAAAAAATATTCTAAATAATATAATGGTAAGAATACCTTAAACGGGTCAATGAAGAACGGAAAAAAGTTAATTCTACCCACGTGGATACTGGTTTAACATTAAGTAGCTCGACTTAAAATGCAAGTATTATCACTAAGCGCGGCAATGGAAATTATTTAACATAATTTAGGCCCAGATAAAGAAGTTAAGAAAAGAGAGGTAGTTGTTGTAGTACATTAAATGCTAAACCACTAAGGGAGTGTTGAAGTGTATCTACTGAATTATCATGTATAAGTTCTTTATATCTGATAATTTAAAATTAAGGGTACAATATGGACAAATTAATGCAGACATAAATATAAAATACATTAAGTTGCACAATTTGATATTTATAAATGATTAAATTTTTAAGAAGGTAGTGCAATTTTCTTAAAAAATAATTGAGTTTTGTTTAAAATTAAAGATTTATAATTTTCTTCGCCAATTATCTTCTGCTTAGGTTATATCAAAACATAGATTAAGTTTTCCATAAAAGAAAACTAAAATACTAAAACCTTGAGCTTTGAACAAGTTATTTATTAAATATCTCCAATCAATTCCAATCACAGTTAATTATTTCATTTTGATAACCTAATTTTATCCAATTATTGCTTTATACACAATCTTTTTTTGAGTTCTACTATTTTGTTAAAAATATAACTTCTATATAAGAAACAACGCAGTTAAAAAACGCTTAAAGCAATTGCGTTATCCTAATCTTCTTGCTGGAATAACTATTTCAACCTTGTATTGTGCTATGTTAATTTTTTTTTTGATTCATTGAAGTACTTTCTCCAAAACCCGTATCAAAGTCCAATAGGTATTGGTATTTCCTCAAGAATGATGCCTAGATTATTCACGTACAAGTTTTTAAGAGAGTTTGAATCTAGACAGTACCATCAGACTATAAATTCCACAGAATTTGTTTTTTTCATTAATCAAAGTTTTTCAGGTAACTTGCTATAATGATACACTAATATAAGGTTGTATTTCTTTTAATATAACGGTACAAGAACCTAATTAAAAGAATTTATTACTAACTTAGTAAACATTTTTACTACCACATGCCAGCTTTTTTAATGGTTATCAAATATAATCATTAGTAAATAAAAAACAATAAAGAACTCTATAAAATAAAGAGGAAGAGCAGTAAATTGTATTGGGAAAGGAGATGTTTCAATGAACGATAATCTGATAGTGTGTAAATATGATGTTACGAAGATAATAATATATAAATATCTAATCTTATGGATATTTTAAAAAGAGTATTCATACGTTTCCAAGAAAAATTGTGATTGTTATTTGTTGAACATTAATTTGAACATATTTTATCACATTTATCATACTAACTTATAGGCATCCACGGCGTTGCACAAACTGTCAATTCTATCAAGAGTGCCTAAGGAAGGTTGTGGCAAAAATTTGATGAGACTTGTGATGTGAGAGAAAGACGTTCAAGTTCAACAAGACCAACTCCAATATTACTGCCCACCAGTTAAGAAGTGAGCTTCGAAATATTGTTGGTATTATTGCCACTGCTCAAATAATAAAGTTAAATGAAAATAATCTTTACATCATACATCAGGCTCCAGTGCCATCCCGTAGAAATCACGTAAGGTGTTAGGTTTTGGATGGGCATGTATTTTTTTTACCGATAAATCAAGATTTAGTTTTATTTTTTATTCAAGAAGACTGAGGTGTGGTGATGACCTGGCTTGATATATCGTTTTTAAACCATTTCAAGAACAGCAAACGAATATCGGGATTAAATGCTGGAACCCAGTGTTCATCCACGCGCTACATAATTTTGTGAAAATTTTGTATTTATGAACCACAATGCACGTCAGCATATTTCAAGAACCGCTAAGCACTTTTTTCGAGCCATTGCTTATTTCCATGCGCTATCGGCCTGCGTAATCTCCTAGCTTAAATGCTATTAAGCATATTTGGCAAAAGTTAAAAATGCGTGTTTTGAATCAAGAAATAGTGTTTCAGACATGGGAAGAGTTGCTGAACTGCAAGAATGAGCAAAACGACATTGGCAATTTAATTAGGAGTATGCGAATCATATGTTGAGCTGAAGAAGAGTGATCATACACTGTAATAACAAGAACTTTTTCTTAAATTTTTGTTCTTTCAAATTTTTTATGTTTTACTTCTTTAAATTGTCGTATATTATTAATCCTCTAGTAAACTACGATGAATTTCTGTGTTTTTTGATGCATTAATGTTTAGAATTATTTTCAATATGAATTTAGGTGTGTTTAATTAATTTTCAAACAAATTTTGATGATTGTATTATACACGGCGTGCTAACTCAGGTCTTGGGCGTTGAAACTAATGCATTTACTTATTACAATAAATCTTAATAATAGAAAGATTTAGAGGCATTAATGACCTAATATCTTGACTACATCTAAGAACTTTATTCTCCTAATTTATTATATAATCAAAAACTGAGTAATCTCGATAGAATTGCAATTATTTGGAATTACACCCCAAATGTATCTTTTTGTTGCCAATTCAAAATCGTTATATTAATTGTTAATATATATGCAATTATTAATATTAGCTTTACCAATGTTGATTATTAATAAAGCGTATATGCGTTATGTATACTTATTCTAATTTTTAAGTGCAAGCGTAACTTTTTTAAGGTGTTAAAAATTCATATTTAAATTTAATATAATTAGCCAATTGGTTATATTCATTATTATTTTATTGGTTATATTTAATATTATTTCTTAGTTACAAAATAGTTTACTTAGTTTTAAAATACATCGAGATAATTTTTTTTCAGTGTATATTAAGGAGAAAATAAACAAGAAAATGATAATCTTCTCTTTATTTTAGCGGTGTAGCTTTGTGCGTTAAAACGAAAACTGTAATCCTGCATTTGAACTCATTATCGGTACTATAACATCATATGTGTCTATTTTTCTATAGATTAAATCGGTCATGCAAGACTGTTTGTTTTCTTAGTCGGCATCGTGTTGGGAAATGATTCTACCAAAACTAACAATCCTTTTTTATATGATACAAGTCATCGCATTGCACCATTAAAATCAATCTATATGCCATTATACTATTTATCAATGTTTCTTCTTTAAAGTTATATAAATAGTATATAAGTTATATACATAAGTTATAAAAATATTTGATCTTTTTGAGATCAAATATTTTATTCAATTATACCTTTTCATCGCATATTTCATAAGGAAAAGCAATTTTGAAAAACTACTATACAGGGTATTTTCTTCGTTTTACTTTTATTTCTTTTTAAAAGCAGTCTAGCCGATAACTAATAATTACCCTAAGATGTCTCATTTGATCAAAATGTATAAATAAAAATAACTTAATACTATCAAAAATTGTACATAGAAAAGCATGCAATAAAAAACATTATGTGGAGATTTACAAAATAGAAATATACCAACATATTGTAATAATATGCTAAATTCAAGTCAACCAAAAATGTTCCATGACTCAATGATTTTTACAATTTCGATAAAATCATTTTTTTTAATAGAACCATGACTATATGCTTGCCTATAGAGCATTTTACATTTATATGATAATAGTTGTTGCAAGTAACTATCTTTAGTTAAAAATTGAAAGTTTTTCCTTTAGAAAATAAAAGAAATCTGTAAACAAATAAACCATGTGATAGAGGTATAAGTTAAATGTAAGTATTTCTAGTTTTTTAAAAACTAAGTTGCTTAAGATGAAGATCCGAAATTTCGAATCGAAAAATTAAATGGCAAGTACTTCTATTTAAGGCTTTTCTATCGAGAATGCGGTACTAAAACTAGGAGAAAAAAATACCGATAACAAGACTGAGCACTAGCCCTAAAAATCCTACGAGTAACTCCCAATAGAGGAAAAAGATGTTAAAATTTGAGTTGACAAATATCTAAAGAAGGTGATATAGACTTGCTCATGAAAACAAAATGAAATATTGCAAATTGCAATTTTGCGACATCAGCAAGCTGCTCCTCCCGATAGGTCACCAGCTGAAATTTCAAAATCTGTACTAATTGTGCAAAGGTAATATTCAAATTTATAAACTGGAGTCTAGTAAGTACTCACGTAAGATTCTGTTAATATTTTCATACTTATCTGACCGATACTAAAGAGTAAATAACTTGGATGAGTCGAAGATGCTACCCTAATTGTTTATTAACTTTGGTGTTCTTATTAGTACCTTATAGAAAGAATGATATCGTTATTATTTACTTGAATGTAAGTTTTACTGGCGTAATGATATTAAATATTTAATAAATATATCATTATTACTGTATAAATAATAGTTCTGTTTACAATTGTTAATACTGAAACAACTATAATAATCTATAAATCTTGTGAAACTACAATTAAAAGAGAAACAATATTAAAACTCCACAGTATCACAAAAAGCTTAAATTACAGTTACACGTTTCACCTGACTAGAGCATTACCAGACTTACAAATAGCTCTTATCATATCTTGGGAAACTTAACTATCTAATATAGTTAACATACGATAAATCTGGTTTTTTAAACGACTTGCCAATCTTCATGTCTCCCGCAGATCGAGTTTCTTACTTAAAAGGATGCATGTTTGGTTTTTTGAAGTTGCTTAAGGAAAGTTAAGTTTTATTAATGTTACAAGGTCCAAGGAAGAAAAAGTGTTATGTGGTGCCTCTAAAAAATACGTGTCTTGCTTTTAAAAACACTGACAAGATTTTTAATTATACATTTTGGATTAAATGTACTTAAAGTTTATCGGCAATATGTTATATCTCTATTTAATTCTGGATTCCTTTAAGTTTTTTTCCATTAAATCAATCTTAATTTTATTCGCTAACTTTCATTTTTTGCGACTGCTGTAAATATATATATCTAGGTAAATGTTTTGTATAGAAGTAATGTAAACTCTTCAAATTATAAACACACTTCGTTTGATGTCGGTGAGATTAAACATATACATTTAATTAATGTTAAATTTAATCTTTTTTTTATTTATACGTATCTAATAATACTTTGTCTATGTTAGCATTTAAACGATATATTACTCATAATTTATATATAAAATCTATCTTAAAAAGAGTTTTTTCCCAAAATTTGTTATTATTAATATTACTAGAACTTAAAACTATGAAAAGAAATATTTGATAAATTGAAGAATTTTACTTATCTCAATTTCTTTTTACTTGCTTAGGATTAATATTGTAAACATATTTAAATTAATTTTAATTTTTCCTAAACAAGTTAAATATAGGGCTATAGAATAAGTTAAACAAAGAACTAGAACCTTATTTTTGTTGAAACTCAAAAGGGAATAATTTATGAAAAAAGCAACAAATATATAAATACTTCTTCTTTTATAATATAGAAATTGAGTAGTGAAATATAAAAAGAAATTAAGTAAAAAAATTGGTTAAAATCCTTTTCATGTATATTAATTTGTGGGTGGTCTTCGCTATCCTTATTTTCAAGTTAAACTTATGCCGGACAACAAAACAAGTACATGAAGACTACTTAAAACTTATTTTATCAATAGAGGACAAGATATTTTTTACGACTTATTAAATGAATAAACTATTTCATATAATCGCCCGATTAAGATTAATCCAGTTTCTTTTATTTCATTTTACCTAAAACTATAACAGGAAGTAAATGAATGAATATATATTTGACATCTGATCCCATACGATTTGTTGTTGATAAATGCATGTAATTGTTTACAAGTACTTGTGAGAGAAATGCTAATAATATAATATCCGATTTGGCTATTTAAATGTTTTTTAAATTACTAAGTTATTTCGTTGTGATAGAGAGCTTCCACAGAGAGCTTTGTATGGATTACAAAAAGTTCTACAGTATATAGGTGCAAGAATGTTTGTTGCTCGGACCATTGAGCAGGGGAAATAAGTTTCGAAGTATAGAGTTTTTAATTCCGCACAGTGTGGTATAAGCCATAGGGATACTGTACAACCCAATTCCTGGATTTTTTTTTTTATCAATTCATATTTGTTTCAATATTTTACCTCTTCGGCTCCAGATACCTTGATTTATGTTCTACTAATCATAGCTCTGATAGCTCTGAGTTAATATTAATATATAGATTTTTAAACATCTTCAAATTGTAGAAGGAATTATTTAATCTCAAAGCCTTCTGCCCCATCTTTAGTAATCTGTAATTCTTTAATATCCGTTCTATTCTTGATTTCTTGGTGAATTAAGGCGATTTAGATGTATTTAAATTTAATCTTAATGCATTATAAAAAAATAAATTGTTTTAAAGGAAGAAAATTAGCACGGAGACTTTAACGGTAAAAAGGTTAATAGGATGAGGTTGCCTAGGTAAGACGGGAAGCAGAAAAAATAAAGATGGTACCTGCCGATATGTGTTTCTGTTTGGTGATTTTCTCTAATTTCGGTATCCAGTATCCAGAAAAGTATATCCTTTTAAAATAAATGGTAAAGGTCGATTGCCATATTATGTTAAAATAATACTTATGCTAGGAAAAATATTTATTTATTATTAGGAATATACCAAACCATCAAGAAAAGTTTATGCTCACTACTTAATTATTAGAATGATAAATTTTTGACAGAAAATAAAATTGATCAAAAACTTACTTTGCTAAAAAAATAATCCAATAAATAAATAAAATAATATTTCTTAAAAAACAACAACATAAAGAAGGTAAGAGCTTGCTATATATTTTTCTTGACTTCCTGACTTGAGCCAAGGCGTTTGATACAGTAAATTATAGCGTTTTCAAAGCTTGGAAGATTTAGGAATTTTGGAAGAAATTCAACAAACAGATTTATGAAAAAAAATAACCAAATTAAAGAGCCAAATGGTTTCCAGGCCTGGTACAAAGATGGGTCATAGATGAAAAGTACCAATTCGGCCGGAGCCGGAATGTACAGGATGGAAACGAACACAGGAGAATCCTTTCCGCGAGGTAAAAACATAACAGTTTTCCAAGCAAAAGAGTTTGCTATACTTGAAGTAGGATTCGAGGGGACTTGCATCTACTCTATTAGTCAAGCCGCCCTCAAGGCAACGGCCCAAAAACCCAGGGCCAGCTTAGCGGTAGTCCAGGAGTGCAGAGACGCATTGGAAAGCCTGGCAGCACACAGGGAACTAAGACTAAGGTGAGTCCCAGGACACCAGGGTGTCGAGGGCAATGAGCGGGTAAGACAAGGTTTCTTTAGCCCCTTCGTAGGCTCCGAAACAGATTTCGAGCTCAGTAAAAAACAAATCTCTCAGGCACTTAATAATTGGACCTGAAAAGAAACAGGGAAGATTTGTAGATGGACAGAAGGATGTAGACAGATCAAAGATATGATATCAGATCATGATGGCTCTAAAGCAAGACGACTGCTAGCAAAGATCCGACAGGAAGGAAAAAGCCGGTGCTGTTCGAATTGCGGTACAGGGGAGGAAACCTCATACCACATATTAGGAATCTGTAATAGGTGGAGTCGCCTGAGACGGAAAACTCTCGGAGCAACGACACTCCAACGGAAAGATCTTAAAGACTTGTATTGGGATAAGGTGCAAGCCTTTATTAAAAGGACGGGCCGACTCAGTAAAGACCGCGCATTGGGAGTGAAGGCGTAGGAGTGGGTAATTCTGGGGTTGGCGAAAAGAGACTTCTTAGGCCTACTTGCCGAGCTCTAGCTTTCCCACCCTTACTACTACTACTACTATGAGAGAAAGTTAAGCCCGAAATGGATTAAGAAATTATTATAAATTGTTTTTTTCACAAATTGTCGTTTTAAAAAAATTAGTTTTAATGCAGCAAAGTATAATTTTTTTAGTTGTAATAGAAGTGATGCCTACGTATAAATAACACTTTCTTTCAAAGACTATACCAAACTTAATTAAAAAACAATATTCAAATAGATGTTTGGAAATTGTAGTAGCATAAGAGTGTAATTTAGTAGAGTATAATATCTGTTCTCTTTCTTTTATGGGATTATTGGAGTAGATTACTTTACTTTAAAATAGTTTTATTAAGTTAGCATCTACAACAGCAAGAAGAACTATATTTACCGCAAAGCTTAAGATTTAATATTATAGGTACCCCTTGCTAATTTTTTTTAAACAAAAATTACTTGTAATACCTGTACTTTAATAACTATAAACCTATAAACAATTTTCTATTATAAATAACCTAAGTTATGTAATTAGTATATTAAGGCAACCCATCAACCAAACTATCCTTAATTGTTAAATAAAAGTTCCTAATAATAAGGGATAACAATAGTTTTAGAATGTAATAAATCGATAAAGGCAGGCAGATTAATAAGAAGAGACAAGGTGGCATATTCAAGACAAACAAATCTGCTCTCAAATCATGAGTTTGATGTATATTTGTAATCCACAATATATATTCAATAAATGATGCTTAATAGATAAATGTCTTACAAATTATTCTATAAATGTAAGACTTCTATGTAATGAGAACAAGGGGACAGATAAAAGACGAAACGTGTGTTTTATTCCGTGCGAAATTATGTATATGCAAATATTGTGGTAACGACTATAATATTATAATTTTTAAGACCACATCAATGTCAAAAGAAAGGCTTTTTTAAAGCAATATTAGAATATACAATAATATAACGCAACTTTTACAAATCCTAAAAAGAAATATTTACTCTAAAATCAATTATAATACATGGTAAAATAACGACTAGTGACTAAAAAACATAAAACTTTGTTTGCATAAAGTTTTGCGACAAAAGATTCTTTGCTGTAGGGCTACAGATACGAGACCAATAAGTAAATTTTTTTTTTTAAATTAATATAATATACTGGAGCTATACGTAGTAGACGCCACATGTGGTCGCTTTAACTTACATTTACAAGAAAATAAAACGAATCTGCATTGTTATGTTTATGTGTAAGGAATAGCCCTATAAACTTGTAGTCTTTACTTTCTTGATGTGTTGAAAGCTATATTTGAATAAACCAAAAAAAATTATATCTGATTTGAAGTTATTCACAAATTAGTTATTCAGTAAGGATGTGTCCGAGATTATTATTTCAAGTTTTCAACAAAAAAATATATGCCGAATTTTTGGCACAGTATGTTTCTATTGTTATTTTTAACTAGTTACAGATGACATAGATCTCTTAAAAGAATTTAACAATAAGCAAACACATTGTATGATTAATAATATCTCGATAAATCTACTTAGTGACAAATAATTAATTTCATGCTGCCTTTTCCTATTGGTACAGCCGAGAATAACCGTTAAAATTAATCAGTAAAATGTTGGATTATACTCCAAATACGGTTGTGTTGTAAAACTAAAATGCTTTATTTATCGAACGATAAAATTTGGTTGGATATTTATGCGTTGTTGTATAATAGATAATTATATTCAATCGGCACTATCATTAAATTAATTTTTACTGATTGGGCAATAGAACATGAGCCGCTAAAATAAACATTGTAGAGATACAAACATTAATCTTTAATTAGTTTTGCTTTTAAGGCTAAGCTAAACTACTACTTTTAAAAAGTGTTTCTTTTATTGATTAGCCCCGATTATATTCAAGCTTTCCTTGTAGTAAGTATATATGTAAATGAGTTAATTATGATATATATATATTTTATTATTTATGTCGATTTAAACTAACTAAAATTTAGTATTAAAAAAATAAATACACTTACTAGCAAACTATGTTTACATTCTTATTACTTCGGATCAAATGATTGCGTTATTTTTTTTTTAATTTGTATTATCTATTTTTCTATAAACTAGTTCTACAGTGCTCTCATTTCAAAACAAAGCACCCTTAAACCCTTCTTAAAAAAAAATACGCCAATCTAGATAATATACAGGGGGACGTTTTTATATTGTATTATTGACAAAGTTCTGTCAATACCCACCAGCTAACTTCTTTGATACGTCAAATGGGAACCCTCATCATATGATCATTGTTTAGCATTAAAATGTCTATTAAACACTGCCAAACAAAAAAAAACAAAATTGGTTGACGTATAAGCAAAGAGTAAGCAAAAATGTGTAATAAAAGACATTTTATGAACATAAATTTTGGTAGGTCAAATGGTTGCTTCATGTCACACATTATTTTAAAATAAAATAAATGTAATAATTTGTACACTTCTTAATTCAACTTTAATTATTCGATATTAATGTCATAAAGAATTTTTATTTGCTTTATTTTTTAAGCATACTTTTTTACCTTCTTTCCTCCTTAGGTTTTACTTTTTAATTTTTAGATCTAGAACATTTTTTTAAATTTCCATAGGTTATCCATATATATATCAATCGCCTGAATCGCCTTTAATTCGTACCGTGGATCTAACTGTAATGTACAGTGGACTTAACTGTCACTAAAATCCTAAAATCTCATGAAAACCTGGCAAATATCTTTTTTAGCAAGTTTATTAAATGAAAATATATAAAAAAAACACTAAAAATACGAAGAGATATAAAAAGAATTTAAATGATCTTAATCCCTTGCTCTTCAATAAAGATAATCACTCCAATTAGCTTCACGTGGGAATAAAACAAATAACGGCATCTTCTGCAAAAATCACCATTTGTTAAAATGTGTCGCTTACTATAAATAAATTCAGGAAGTAAAGAAGAAAAAAAATAAGGACGCAAAGACATTTTACTCCTAAAAGAAACGACCTTCTCAATCTCTATCAATCCACCTACGAACTTGAAACAAACGAGGAAACGCAAGGTCTCGGTCACAAAACTCTGCTTAGTTTTTCACTTGTTTTGAGTTTGTTGTGAAGTTTTAAACTTTGGCTTAATTTTTGAAACCGAAACTTTCGGTTCAAGTTTTGTTTCAAATTATATTTAAACTTTCGTAAAATGGATGAATTATTTTACCTTTTATAAATATCTTATTATACAACAAGTTTTGTCAACAAATCCCACTGACATGAAAAAACGCATAACCGATCGATTAATATTATACGGCTTAAGAGATCCTTAAAACAGAACCTTATGAATTAAGTTATTAATAACATTACTTTGTGTTCTAAAAAAGACCACGATTCGCTTAGAAAATCTACATCGCAAAATAAGGACCTGTACCTGTATTTTCACCTCGATCTTCTAAAAATAAGAAACAAAAAATTAAGTTTTACAATAGTGGCACTTAAAAGCATGCATGACCGATATCTTAATAACTTACTTACCTCTGAAACGGATATTCACCTTTCAACCCACTATCTATAAGAAGGTCATCTTTAGGCAAGGAAGGTTTTATTATGGTAATAAAGGATCAGGTTGTGCCTGCAAAAAAATATTTAAAACATGTAACGAAACAAACCATTATTAATTATTAACTTCGACTATGGCAAACATCTACGGAAACTGTTCAATAGATATCTTCTGCATATACTTACCTGGCTCCAAAACAAGATCTTGAAAGGCAGAACAAGATTGCAGGCATTCTCCATCAGGCAATCTATAAAAGGAAAAAAATTAAGAAGATACTACAAACCATACTATCGATACTTACCAGAAGGAAATCAATCAAATGAAATATGTAAAGTCTACTGGTATACAAACATTATAATTGATATGCCAGTAGAACATAAACACGGCTGATAAAGTTCTTTTCTATAAAATGCAAAAAGAAGATAACATTATAGATATAGCAGTTACGTTAGACGAAAATATACGTAAGGCAAGAGCCGAAAAAATATAGACATAGTTAACACCGCCCCTATAGCAATTACTGAATGAATCTCTTCTCTTCAGTATTCTTCTCAAGTGTAATTGACTTTAATCTGAATTATTGGAAAAAGCAAAAAGAGCACCGGCTAAGTCGTACTTATTGACTTATATCTAAGGCTTTGATTTTCTCTTTCTGTTTACACATTTTTAGTTTATGACGTTTCTTTTAATGTAATATTTTTTACGCAAAAATAGAAAAAATGTAAAATGTGTAAAAATAGTAAAATTTAATAAAAATGTGTTGAATCATGACTGATTTTTGACCGAGGATGTTGAAGCTTGAATTTCAGATAGATTTTAGGGGCTATTTTAATAATAATTGACTTCAGTTAATAATTTCTCATAATGGCTCTCATGTTATTAAGAAAGGGTTTTTCCATTCTGTGATAACTATTAATTACATTAAAAATATTTTTTATACATTTTTTGATAAATGACTGCCATGGCTATGCTTTCTCTTCATTATTTCCTAGTCTTCGTAATATATACAAAAATATTTTATTATATTATATAGTAATATTTAGTATAATAATTTCTACATTAGTGTTTCTTAAGATATATGTATTTTTTCCTGAATATATAAAAAAAAAATAAAATAGGCGTATTTATTTATGAAATCAATCGTAGGTAATAATTATTGGCACTTGCGCTTTACGACTGGTCGAGCTGCCGAATTTTATTATCACGATGCTTTTTAATTTATTTGTATAAATAAAACATAATATGCAAACATAAGGAATTGCATATTAAGCACCTAATGACATCTATCTTTTAATTTTGACTACCTTTTTTACTATTTGACTAAAAATTATCTTTAACTGTTGTCTTAAATATTTTTAATTTTGAAAATTGTTGGTATATTATAAATATCATATTTCGTGTAAATCATACTTTTTGATGTGTCAGGAAATATAGCTTATAGATGTTTTGGGTTATACAGACAAAAATAGAAGATATATTGGCATATAGAATATAAGGTAGGTATAACTACAAAGATTTTAGCCATTAATGCCACATTTTAAAGTTAGATAGTCAAAACACTCTCTACACGTAATCTATATATCATGACCAAGGTCTGAGCCAATTTCAATGCCGGCTCGACGGCTAAACTATGTTTACGAGTAAAAGTAATTTTATTAATGATCTGACTGTTGTTTATTCATGATTTGATACAATTAAATTTGTTAAAATAAAAATTCGCAATACATATGTACGTGAGAATAGTCGCGTATCCAAACGAGTTTATTCGCGTACGTCATGTACTTGTTTGCTAGCTTACCAGTGACGTATGCAAGGAAAATTAAACTGTTAATCCTAGTTTAATCATTTATGATGTGATTAAATTGATAATATTTAAATAAATTATATTTTATTTAGCACGTGGATTATCGTAAATGTATGTATTATATGTTAAAAATATAATGCATTAAAAGCTTGGAATAATTTGTTGCAAAGATGTTATCATTCAAAATCATTTTTGTTCATGCTTGCTTTACGTCATTAATAATTAAATCTATTTTGTAGTATTTTTTAGTGAAAATATAGATATTAGGACTTACATCATATAAATCATAGAAACTACTACTTTCTTTCATGAAAATTAAATAGTAGTACTATTACGGCTTCTACGTAAGTCCTAGAATATACCTGAAAGATAATTTTAAAGATTTGCAGAATTGCGAAATTATAGGAAATTTAGTAAAAAAAGGGTAAGGAAAAAAAAGCCATATTTCTAAATAGATTGAACACGCGTTATGTACATTTGTGTAAAAAGGTCGTCAATATAAGAGTTAAAAGGAATCTAAGTTCTTAATTTATTTATCCTGTGTATTGATCGCATATTTTAATACACATTGCATATAATATGTTTTTAAGGAAAGATGTTTTTATATCAACGTTGTCCATTTTTATCAGAATTCCCAGTCTTTAAAAATACTGGAGAGTTGTAGATCTCTTTAGTAAAGGCTTTGGCTTTATAGCATAATAAAATGCGAGACCTTGACCCGCTTTAAATTATTTCTGTTTTCGCGGCATTTCTAGAGCATCAGTCTTGTAATACTCTTTATAACTTTTGGTCAAATGAGTCAAAATGAATTTATTCTTTCCTTTTGGTTATATCACATATTTAACACGATGTTTCGGTTGGTAGGTATCTCATTATCAAGTCTAAACGAAGGCAAGTGTAAATGTGCCGTGTCATATTATATAGCAATCATAAAATGTCTACACTAAGCTGGAATCCCTAAATCGAAGACGAGAAGTAACCCTTCTAAGAACTTCCCCTTTACCCATTCTTGCTCCTTGCAGAAAATTTTAGCTTAAGTTCAATAGATATTTTGACCCTTGATTGACTAAGCTTGATTTATTCATGATGATCCTTAATTCTCACTTTCAAGATTTAGTTCGCCTATATAGGAGTCTCCTCACTCACAGAGGATCTATTAGATATTATGCTTTTGCTATTTATTAATATATTAGGTTTGATCTTTAATACTGAATACCTGATTGTGTTTACCCATTTGACAGCAGTTTTGATGTAATATTTTCTTGCAATAGTCCTAATCTTTTTTTCCGTTATCCCTTTTATATATAACTGACAAATTTCTTAAAATATCCATGCATAATGCGATAAGAAAGTTTTAAGATAAAGAGCGAACGAAAAGTTTCATTGATTCCCGGATTTCCCACTTGCGCTTGCCCCTGAGAAGAGAAACTGCGTTCAATTTAAGTCGAACTCAAGTTAGGAGAGCAGAAAGTAGGAAAAGCGGTATCGTTTTATTTTTTACATGTGACATAGCTCTTCTAATATTAGTCTAGATAAGCTTCTTTGGAAAACCCTTCTACTGCAAACATCTGTAGTGAGCCATAATACAATTCAAATAACGTATTAGTGCCATAAAAATATAAAATTAAAATATTTAACATCTAACTCATACTTTTATTAGCATCATTTATATTAAAAAGTTCCTGAAATAATTAATAACATGCATTTTAAATTGGAAAGATACTTTAACTTCATGGTAAGCCATGCCGCTGCATGATTGATGGACTCTAAAAAAGTTGCTATTTTTAGTATAACACTACTGGGTTGAAATTACCATGTGAAATCATGTACTAACTAGACTAATTTTAAAATGTGGTTATGGATATTGCTGCCTAAATGGTAATTTTACTTCGATGACCAGTTATTTAACGGACACCGATTAAGTTAATTTATTCCTCGCAACCAATCTCTAATCAAGAAACGATCATTTAGTATGATAAAAGCGTACTGTCATAATTTTATAACCCAGAAAAACCTCTTATGCAATATATCGCAAATATCAATTGTAACATCAAGTTTAATTTATTATTTTATAATTCTTGCCGAATAATAAGTTTTACGCAAACTCTTTATATTTAATAAATGTCATAGGATATAAGCGACTTAAAACATATAATTAGTAGACTAATATTTGATTACAGCATAGGGTGTGTTATTGTTTAAGCTGTAGAACCACAAATTTATTACATTTTTTGAATAATAATATTTTTTGAGGCATAGTTTTACTGAATCTAAATTTCCAAATAGTAGCTACATCATAATAAAAATTAAATACTATCTGCTTAATAAGTTAGCTATTGCAAAAAATAAACATAATATAATAAATAAAAATCCCCATTCCAAGATTATATTAAGCCGAATTTTCTACTCACTGATTTCATGATATTAATTGAATTCAATTTAAAAGGTATTTAATAATAAAAACAGCCATGTCATTGAAAGCCCTTATCAAAAATTATGATTGATCGAGCGTTTTAAAAGCGCTTTTAACACGATCTTTAAAGAATAGAAAACGAACCAGTTTATAATAAAGGATAAAAGCTGGAGTTCTTATTTTTTGTATACTATATCTCGTTATCAGCGGTATATAACCAGATTGGTCTATTCGCTAACTAGCGTATATCACCGATTTCCGTCTATATTATTATTGATTAATAATAAATGATAATAAATGTTTATCTTGATTAACATACTTAAAATGTCAAAAAAGTAGGTCAAATAATTAGCGATAGATTGAGAACACAATTTATTGGTATAATATTTTTATTTAGTACGCGTAAAAAAAACAACCAAAAATTAAATTATTTATTTATTTTTCAGTTGTGTTTTTTAATTACCAAAGAAAACAAAACTAGACACATCCATTTACCTGTTAATGACATATATTTGATAATTAAGGTATATTCTTTTAAATGACATACCTATAAACATTTAGTGGTTGATTTTGCCATTTAATTTATTATTTAACGCTGTTCCAGATAAACTGTTAGTGGTCCTCTTGTTCTTTCTTTATTATTTCCCCTTTGTGCTTTGTCTTAAAAGACAAATATCCTGCATTAGCTCTAGAATAAGAAGCGTGTGCTCTGTGTAAGAACCCTCGCAATAATCAGTCTTGCAATGTTTCCCTTTTATTCTCTTTTTTGGAACTTATATAGGGTGCAGATTACAATGTTAATATATTGCACAATATTATATTTGATTGAATGCTTTATTCACAACTTTTTTGGTTTCTATACTGGAATAAGTAGCATAAGGCCAAAAAAATAAAGAAAACATAGCTTGAGAGCCATATTGGGTGAAGAATTAACATTTATTATCTTTACGTTTGAGTTTTTGTTTAAGTCAACTAACCATTGTATTCATCGGCAGATGCTAGTTGCTACTCTACTACGCAAATGCATATTCTTTTACTTCGAAAATATCTGTTTGTCCTAAGATCTATTCACATATATCACGTCACAATTCCGTCGCCATTCCGCCTGAGTTAACACCTATGACGGTTATATACATAAGTCAATAATTTTTTGCTGATTTTTGATTGACTGTTTGATAATACGGAACTAAGACATGGCAAATGAATATGAACAGTTTTTAACCTGAAATATTTTAGAGTTGTCTCTATCTCACTATCCTTTTTCTGGTACCTTTTATGTGAGATGTTATCGCAGCTGAATTTGGATCCTTGCAATGATTTGAAGATCTCTCCTAATGACCTTTTTATCTAACTATTGATAAATGTACATAAAAACACTTAATAAACATTAAGTTTCTGCATGTCTACGTCTATAGGTTGTACTCAGTTCATTGTTATTCAATTATTTAAAAAATGTGATTTCCAATTAATCAAATTAAAATAAACATTACACTGACGTTAAAAAAATATAAAAATTAATAAAAATAGAGGTTATAGTAATTAGATGAAATAAGATGCTCCAATTCAATTTTGTTAAATACAATTTTTGTACCTTAAATAGTCTATGTAGATAATAATCTATGTTGTTTTAAAATTAATACTAAATTTACTTGGGTTTAATAAAAATAAATAATAAAAACCAAAGTATTAGTAATATTTCGAAAAAAGTAAGATAGGAAAAAATAAACATTTTTATAAATAAAAAAACAATATTTGAGCCAAACTATAATAAAGAAAAAGGTTTAGGAGTATACTCAATAAACTATAATTATTTCTGACATACTTAAATATAGAATTTCGTAGTTGAATAGAAGTCCATATTTTATAGGAGAATGTGTATGTAAAGATTACAAATAGGGGAAGTCTTTATCTCTTTTCTAGAAATTCATGCTCAACTTAGATTCCTTTGGAGTTAGAATGAGCTCTGGCAGCCAACTATTATATTCATCCGCACCAAAATAATATACGACTAACTTTTGCATATAGGTTCTTCACTTAAAAATAATGAATTTAAAAAGAAACATGAATAAATATTTCTAAATTCTCTTTTACTGTCGAGCAGAACCTTTATTTCTGAATAAATGACAGACATAAAAGTTATGTCAACATATTAATTGAGGATTTTTTCACCCTAGCAAGTTTTTTCATCGTATTTATAAAATTATGGTAAACGATTAAAAAATTCAACCAAATCCTTTAAGCATTAATTTTCCAAAACGTCTTCAATAGAACACTGCAGCAAAAGTGTAAAAAAAATAATTAAAACATACTTGAATTAATTATTAATGTATTTATTGGGATTTATAATATAAAGTTTTGCTTAATGACAAATAAAATTAGCTGTATATATTTACTACGGTGGTAAACATTACAATTATATAAATGTAAAAAAAATATGAATTAGTTGATATCCTTATATTATTTAAATGCATAGATATTAAAAGGTATTATATTATATCATAAATACCTTAAAAGTTCTTGGCTTCTACTAATCTACTAGTAACTCCGACTACTCCTCATAAATTTTAACGCAGGTATATCTTGGGTGCTTGTGTAACATAGACGTGATTAATCTTCATTTTGCTATTTGGTTATAATTAATAGCTCAATTAGGTTGTATTTAGTGTTTGTGGGAAATGATGAAAAAATTAATAAATCTTAAGCCGGAATCTTACAAAGTAGATCAATGAGCTATGAAATTTATCTTCGTTATTTATGGGATGTCGTGCCATAAAATGAGATTATTCATTTTGGTAAGTTCTTGTAAAACTTCGGAGGTATATTTTTCTTTTCGTTAAATAAAGAAGCTTTTATTAAGTCAAAGTTTTAGTGTTAGAAAATTATTTCATGTGTTAAAATTATTATTCTTTTAAAATCGTTTTTCTTCGGAAATGTAATATAAAACTTCTTATTGTTTTTGAAGGTGGTAGACAATGGTACAGTGAAAACATCTTGTCGAACTTGCATTGTCTTATTTATTTAATGTAACACGACGTTTCGGTTGGTAAGTATCTCCAACCGTTATCAAGTGTAAGCTGCGTGAAACGTCGTGTTACATTAAATAAATAAGACAATGCAAGTTCGACAAGATGTTTTCAAACTTCTTATTAATATCGAAAATTAATTTAAGTAAAAATATATAAACAAATTGCACTGCTAATTAGTAGTATTTTTATGTGGTTATTTGATTTACCATAGAATAGAACGTTACCAGCTTTGGTTCGTTTACAGTGTTGTTAACGAAATTATCAAGAATTTTTTAGCAATCAATTAGTATGTAAGACAAAAAACAAAAATTATGATTTTAATTTGACTTGGCATTTTTGTTTTATATAAGATGATTTTTGAATTACTATTTGGCAATTTACTTTTAAGGCTTTACAATATTATGATCTAGCAACAAGGACTCAGGAGGCAAAATAGCTATACTGTAGTAAAACCTATGCTGTGTTAAAGTGCGTGCAATGTTTATCAGTTGTTATGGTGCAAGGTACGTACAATACAAAACAAACTGTTTAAGTACCCCTAAGTCGTCTGACCATGGATAATAATTGTTTCTATTCACATTTGCTCGTCGAATGATGTAAAGAGCCAACATTAAAGATTGCTTACATATATCACGTTTCTATTGATACACCATGAATCACTATCACTAGAATAACTTTTGTAATATTTAAACCTACTAGTTTTTCTAAAAGATTAAGAGGGTAAAAGATTAAGGGTAATTCAAATTAGTTTCCATATTACGATACTTGTAACCGTAAAAGCAAAAACGTCAATTTGTCATCGATCTGAACAATATCTGCAGTTTTTTCTGTGACACCAAACTTCTCAGACCCGACAACCTCTTTGGCTTTTCCAAGGCCTGGTAACCTTCCGTAGGGCACAGCTGCATCAGGCAACCTATGTATAACAGCTTCCATGGCTGCGATTCTCTTTCATTGATCACAGCAATTAAACGTCACCTCTTAGTATTAATCTCCACTGTAGATTTAAACAAAAGATTTACCGTTAAATCCATCTAAAACTTAAAGGAGTAGATTTGTGATTTTACCACATTTGCATGAGACATTCACCATTGCCACAGGGGTTTGATGAATTTGTCGATAGTGAAAACGAAAATGCGGTCTCAAAAGGTGACTATTCATATGGCTTTTGGTCTGTAGGCGTAATTGGTCCATTTTTTTCAACGACCATGTAGTAGCTATAATGGTTTGTAGCGCTCACCATCAGAACATAATGGGAGATTTTTTTGAGACTTTTTCTGGGAACAGTTATAGAAGATATGGACATCTCTTAACAGGACGGTGCCATCTGCCACACAACAGGAGAAATGATGCAATTTCTGCTCGGCAAATTGTCAGGTTGCATTCTCTCACGTAAAAGTGGCATCAATTGGCTGTTTTGGTGATCTTTATAAGAAGGGAAAGATAGCTGGGTTAGTCGAAGAATACTTTTGAAAATGAAATACTGCCCTGTAAGTTATCAATTGACACTAACGATAGTTTGGAGGCCAAAAGCGTTTTGCCTATTTAAATAAAATAAACTATTTCACAATGACCTTACGCGATTTTTTTTAAAGCAGGAGAAAATTATATATTAAAAATATATCTAGTATTAACATTCAAAATTATGTCTTGTTTATAATTTAATTTTACAAATGATTTGTTAATTTGTTTCACAAGCCGTTCCTATGTTTTTATTGCTTTTTCATATACCAGGCTTTTTACCATAAAGAAAAAGAATGAGGCTCCCCGCGGCCTATTCACCTGTTTGGATAACTGTTATTTAAAAAAAGACAGGTCTTGTTAATTTTGAGCTCCATCGCCTTTAAAACTTATTTTCTTTACAACAAAAATTTGTTTTGAAGAAGGTTTGGCTAAATATTTTGTAAAAAGCAGAAAAATTGATTTTGAAAATGCTCAAGTGCCACTTTTTTACAAATTTTAAGTTTTAGAATTTGTTATGGTACCTTAAAAGTATTAATTTCTTGTCATATTTGGTATCTCACAAGCTGATCACTTATAAAAGTTTGACTTGCTTGGATAAAGGCATCGTTTTTTGAAAAAAACAGACAATGTCAGTTATTGTCAAAACTGTCAGAATCGAACAAGAATATATACAAGAGATCTTCTCTAGTATGAGGTGAAACTATGCAAATATATAAATTAATAAAAAGTAGTAAGTTTTTATCAATAGGATAAGTTTACAGGTTGGCGAATCGAAGACTTCACATATGCATTATAAATGGCAACACCGCTTCTCGCTTACTTTCTGGTTGATAAGCGGTATGGCGGATTCCAATCGTCTGATTTGCTTTTTTCGGCACGGCACGGCACAATCAGCAGACTTCATTTTGCTGTGTGAATATATACTGCACTGTTGAGTCTTAAAGCGCTATTTAATTTTTTTTTAAATATTTATCATTATGGTTGTTTATGCCCCTTTCAAAAAAGTTCAATTGATTAAATGGTTTTATGGAGGCAATTCGGTAGTACAAAGCAAAGATTTATTCTCAGTAAATTTTGAAAATGGACCGATTCTGTATACTAAAACTATTTTAAATGTCGTGTCAAATATTGAGACATCTTTTTGCCTCCAAGGATGTAGAAATTGTCACATCAAAGCTCAAGAACCCCCTATTGAAAGGGACATAAGATAGAACGGCGGAAAGAAATGGTTTGTAGTGTTTCAGTTTTAGATTAAACACGATCAAGCAGAAGTATTGGTGAGGAACTGGGTATGCACCATAAAACTGTAATGAGTATTTTAAAAAAAACATGAATACAAATGTTTTAAATATTTCTTTTTTTCGTGTTTCCTGAAGACCAGTGGCCAAGAATGACATTTTGTGAAACCATGATGGAAAAGACAAATGAAAATAAAAATTTCTTAGTAAATGTTTTGCTTGTAGATAAATTCTCTTTTCCATTGCATGATAAACATAATCCTTTCATTGTTCGTTAATGGTCTTAGGAAAACGGGCACAGAACTCAGTACCCTAAACCCTCAAAATTTAAATGTTTGGTCACTTTTTATCGATGGTACTTTGAACGCCGGAAAATACCGTGAGTTGCTACAAAATCAAGTTCTTCCTGCCATTCAACTTTTCTAAATAAAATTTTTAAAAAATTTACCGCAAGAGATACAGCCCCCACCGACGTTACACGGTTAGTAAAATAAATTTTAAAATACCCGAGCTCGAACCTCGAATACTGTCGCGGCGGCGGCGTTGCAACATCTCGCCTGTTAGGAACTTTATATGTGTAGTGATTTATTCGCCAATCTGTATACATACATCAAGATGGTCTACGGGACAAAGAAAAAAAGCTGTTTTATTTATCTTAGTGTTCCCAAGATAAATTGTGTTTATTATTTAGCACACTTTCCGTTAAATGTACCTTACTACACTCATCATATTAAGTTATACTTGTAGATATCAAATAAATAGTTTAAATTCCTCAAACCATCTTAAAAATATATTCAGTACAATTCTTGCTAGCAGTGTCATGAACATTTATTTTAATTTTGCGTGCAACATAGCAAATCTATATGCAAAGGCAACATCTTGATGGTGAAATACAGTTACAGGGTGTTGGTATTACATACAAGGATGATATGAACATCCGCGATATCGCAAAAGCTGTATATTCTACTGGGAGCACCATAGAAAGGTTGTGGCAGAGATTTCTAGATACTGGTGACAGAAAGATACACTGGTCTAATAAGAAATATACATGATAGGTTTATCCCTTTTAGGCATTACGAAATGCCAATATGACTGCCAACCAGCTAAGAAGTGAGCTACGAAATATTTATGGCATTGGTGTCATTGCTCAAATGACAAAATAAGGAACAAGTTACATGAAAACAATCGTTACGGCAGATGTCTCGTTAGAGCTTTGGTACTATCGCGTGGAAATCGCTCAAGGAGATGAGGATGCGCTGAAGACAATCAAAATGGGCAAGATCGTGAATCGGCATGCATTCTTTTTATTAATAATCAATGTTTGACTTACGTCCTGAAGGCTGAAGGTGTTTCGAGGACCTGGCAACATGTCTCGTTTGCAAACACAAACATCGCTTTCTCGTTTGGGATAGAGTTCTTGCTGAACTATATGTAAAAGCAATGGCTCTAAATTGAGCAAAACGACATTGACAATTCAATCACCAACATGCTAAACTTTTTTCAATTGTCATACATTATTAATTTCCCGGTATAGTACGATAAGTGTGTATATTTTTGATAAAAAATAATGTTGAGCAGTGTTTCCCAAATAAATTCAGGTAAATTTCCAACGTTTTGTTTATTTGGTTTTATCTACCTTTAATACCTTTCTCCTTTGATCTGCATAGAACCCATGAAGAAAAAAAAGTTGGGTCTAATTTAAGCCTGATTTTAAAAAAATAGACTAAGCGGCTCAAGATAAAGGAAACACCTTATAACCCATTTTGTAATTTTTTGCCATATAACATAAATAAAAACTATGGAAAAAAATTATTTACGTCTAAATAGCGATTTTTCCTATTATCGTGCCATTTGGAAAAAAATTATTAAGCGTGAAAATACATGTTATCTTATATTTAATACTCGTGTAGAGCATATAAAAAACAAGATTGGAACTGTTTAGATAAGTTTTTGACGTTATATGTCAAGAAATTTCATTGTTTTATTACCATTTTTTTAGAATATCATTGTCTAGCGTAATACGTAAGGACATTCAGAGTCTCATAGTTGAAATAAGAAAATTAAGACAATTCCTTGATAAACTGGAAGTGATATAAAACTAATTGAATAAGCCAAGTGGAATGTACGTTTAGATCACATACCTAAATAGCATTTTTTTTGCCTAAATTTAAAATTAAAGGTTTATATTGTTCCCTCGAAAGTCCCTAAAAATAAAATATCAGGTATATACAGGGTATTTTAAACCAAAAAGATATGTAAAATTATTAGAATTATTATAAAACAAATGTATTATATAATAAGTTTATTATATACCTGAGAATTGTACTCGTATGCCCTATGTTGTGTATACCAATTACATCGAATATAGTAAGTATCTATTTTACAAAACTAACAAAAGCTAAAACCTTGAAATTTTAAAATCAAAAAACTTTTTTTAATCTACATGTGCTAATTTATTAAATTAATGAATACCTGAAAGCTAATGTATATTTAAGAATTTTCTTCAATGATAAATAGGTAAATCTTGGAATTTAAACGGCTGTTTTAGACACAATACAGACGAATTTCCTCGCGACTTTCAGTTAGTGCTAATTTTAAATCCTAATGCTTAATAAATGAGTGGGTTCTATTTATAGAATATTTGGCCGTTTCTGTATCATTATAGAACTGTTCCTGTTACCTAACCTATCATCTCCGCATAATAAATCTATGGGTTTATCGCTTTGTTATTTAGCTTATTCCATCATATATTGTCTAGTATTGTTAACTTAAAAGAAAAAAATTAAAATATACTTTACATATACTTTATCGATTTTGTAAAATAAATATGGACTCATAAACTATTAATGTTTAAAAGGATCCCAGGGGGGCCAACTTCAGAGAAATAATTTTGAGAAAGCGAGTCACTCCTAAAACTAACTAGTTTACTTTTGACATCAATAGTCTTTTCAATAATATAGCCTCGCGTTTTTATTACCTTTATTTATTAGGCCTAGGCAACTTATAATGCACGGCTTTTTTCCTACATTTTTCATATAATTTCCCATATATCACACCGCCGTAAAATCAAATTTCTTCTCATAGTTCAACAAGCGACTTCGGTACAGTAAACACGTAAAATGTTGTGCTCCGTAAAACACTAAAATTTTAGTGGTCAAACTAAACTTAAGTATTTTTGATTGGTGTTACTGGATATTGAATGAAGTGTTTTAAGAGAAGTGACGGATTAGTTGTTCATTGAAGGCATACCGTAGCTAAAAACATAAAAAGCTTTATAATAAACAATAATTTATCTGGTGTTGCTGGACTAAGTCACTGAATTCCGCAGGAAAAAAACTGCGATTCTAACGTGGCCAGATACATACGTTGTCGAGGCTGTGCAGGAAACAGAATTGTACTATGATTTGTACAATTAGCGAATTTGGTTATTTGAGATATTACAAATAGCAGTAAGATGGAGTGCACTGTTTGCCTGGAGGTGGGCGGAAGAAGGAACCCCCTTTTTTCATGTGATATATGCAAGAAAAAATACTGTAAACAATGCAGTCATCTATCACAGGCTGAAACTTCGATTCTAGAATTAAAAGAACATCGAATATTGAGATTTTATTGTGAAAAATGTCTACAATTCGAGACGCACACTCTACTTCAAAACTCAATAGAAGACAAAATAAAAATTATTGAATCCAAAGATGAAATAATAACGTTACTTAAACAAAAACTAACGGAGTCCGAATCATCACGTATACCAATAACAACATCATCATATAGTCAAATAGCACAAACTGAAATAAAAAAATCACCAAAAATAAACATAAATCTTCCCGGAATCATTATTAAACCAAAGCAAAAACAAACTGCCGAAAAAACTGAAAAGGAAATAAAGGAAGCTATAGTTCCAAAAGATCTTCGAATTGCCGTAAAAAATACTAAAAAAATAAAAGATAGTAGTATTCTTATTCAATGCTGCAATAAGGAACATGTTGACATTCTAAAAAAAGAAGCAGAATCCAAATTAAAGAACTATGAAGTACAAGTAACAAAATTAAGGCTACCGAGGTTCAAAATAATAGGATGTACCACCAATCTTAGCGAAAAGGAGATAGAGAACTCTATAAGAAAGCAAAACAATTTTATTACCGAGCAAAATAAACTTAAAATAACATATAATAAAAAAGCTAGAAATGACAAAGGTAAATCCATAGTTTTTGGTGAATGTGACCCCATTTTATTTAGTAAACTGATATATGAAAAGAAAATTTTCTTTGGTTGGCAAAGGTATCCAGTATACGAGGATTTGAGTATACAGCGATGTTTTAAGTGTCAACAATTTTACCACAAAATTGAAAATTGTCCTAATGAAGCTGTATGTGAATTTTGCTCCAACAAACATGATGTATCTGAATGTCCGAAATTACAAAAAAAATGCGTCAACTGCATTTCAGCAAACATGAAATACAAAAGTAATTACAACACAGTTCATGAAGCAAACAACCCAGAATGTCCATCTTATCAGTACCAGTTGAATCTTCTGCGAACGAAAATAGATTATCATGGGTAATCTTAATGGTATGTGAACAACCTGAAATAGTACTATTACAAAACCTAGAAGTTCTGGATAATGTATTGCATCAGGAGACTGTCGACAGTGAATCAATTACAAGTAAAATTAATCTCAATAATATTTTTTTTAATATTTTACATTTTAATATTAGATCTATACATAAGAATTTTAATGAACTAGTAGCATACTTGCAAGCTTATGAGTTAAATTTTAGCGATATAATTGTTTTGGGAGAATCTTTTGAAAGTTATGACAATCAATATAATATTGACGGCTATAAGATATTTTATAATGGAGCAAAATATAATAGAAATGATGGTGTTGTCATTTTTGTAAAATCGGATATAACTTTTGATATTAATCACGTTTTACTTAAAAATTCAAATGTTACACTGAGTCAGATCAATCTAAAAAAAGATGCCACTACTATCAGCGTGATTTGCACTTACAGAACCCCTAATACAGATAAACGCCTTTTTTTGAATGACCTTGGAATTTATTTACAAGAATGTAAAAAAAGTGAATTTAATATTTTTTTGGGTGATATTAACATAAATATTTTAAACAAGGATGATGACTGCGTAAACTCATATCTTTCCCTTTTAAATCATTTCGGCTTTTTATCATGTGTAAACTCTCCGACAAGAATTACCCCAGAAACAAGTACATGTCTTGATCACATTTTCTTTAACAAAAAAAATAATAATACGATGCAGGTCAACTCATATTTACTACATGCTGATGTGACAGATCACTATCCCGTTATGTTAAACATATCTAAAAAAAATTTTAATTGCAATAAAAATAAACATATAATTAAAAAAATAAATAGACTAAATGAACAAATTTTCTATAATCTTTTACAAGAAGAAAACTGGAACACTGTCCTATCTGAAACGGATTCAGCCAGAGCAACAGATAGTTTTTATAAAATTTTAGTAACCTATCGCGACCAGGCCAGTTACACAAAGACGATTCACATAAAAGAATATGAAAAACGTAAACCTTGGATAACCAATGGTATAATAACCAGTATAAAGAAAAGAGACAAAATGAAAAAACTACTTTTGCAAACTTTTAATGAAAATGATAATCTGATTTACAAAAATTATAGAAATAACCTAAATAAACTAATAAATAAAACTAAACACACATATTATAAAACGGAAATTGAAAATGCTGGCAGTAATGTTAAAAGAGTTTACAAATTAATAACAGAAGCGACTAATGGTCAGTCAAAAATTAAAAAAAACATACTTCCCATTGTAAATAATAAAACTAACATCCCCTTTACGAATATCAAGAGTTTGGCCGATTATTGTAACAATTACTTTACTAACATTGGACTGGAAATGTATAACAAAATTAAAACTAGCCAGAATGAAATAGATGTAAATACAGCCTTGTTGAATTCATTTTATTTAAGTCCAGTTGATAATAATGATATAATTAAACAGATTAACAATCTTAAGAACAATAGCTCTCCAGGGATAGATAACTTTACCTCTTCTTTAATAAAAAAGACACATTTATTTTTAGTTCGCCCCCTCGCCCATATTATTAATTTAATATTCACTACGGGAAAAGTCCCTGAACAATTTAAAATATCAATTGTGTCACCTATTTTTAAATCCGGAGAAAAAAGTAATATAAATAATTATCGACCAATCAGTGTAATAAATAATTTTGCTAAAGTTTTTGAGAAGTGCCTGAAAGATAGGTTAATGACATTTTTGCAAAGTAAAAACTTAATATCGAAACGACAATACGGTTTTCTTAGTGGGTCAAGTACAACAGATGCCCTATATCAACTTACTAAACAAATAACAGATAAGCTGGAAAAGAACAAGAAATGTATTACAGTATTCCTGGATTTGGCAAAGGCCTTTGATACTGTGCCCTATGATCTTCTCTTGGATGTTTTATCTTCAAATGGAGTTAGGGGCCCAGTATTGGAGGTTTTTCAAAGTTATTTAACTGGAAGACAGCAATATTTAAAAATTGAGGATACATTAAGTGAACCATTAGAAATAAAAATAGGAATACCTCAGGGAACCGTGTTAGGACCTTTACTGTTCATTACATATATTAACTCACTAACAGAATTAAAAATTAAAGATGGTGCTGTTATATCATACGCAGATGATACGGCAATAATTTTCTCTGGAACAACATGGGAAAATGTGAAAGACAGTGCAATAATCGGAATACGTAAGATAAAAAACTGGCTAGACACTTTTAAATTATCACTTAACATATCAAAAACTCACTATATTGCATTTTCATTAACTGAAGCAAACCGCCCATCATTTAATTCTCTTGATATAGAAAACAATACACAACAGGATAATATTATTAAAGAAGTTTACTTCACTAAATATTTGGGTGTTACTATTGATAAGCATCTAAAATGGAATCACCACATTTTAAATCTAACCAAAAATATTCGAAAACTCTTACACAAATTTTACATTCTAAAACAAATCTTAAGCCGGAAATTGTTGGTTGCAGTTTATAGGGCATTGGTTGAGTCATTGATTAGATACGGTATTGTTGCATGGGGTGGACTGTACCAAACTTCTTTGAAACCCTTAAATGTGGTACAAAATTATATTTTAAAAATCATATTTGGGAAAAATAAACTATATTCAACCAATTTATTGTACTCATGTGATATTTTTGATGTCCGATCACTTTATGTTTTGGAAGTTTGTTGCTTTGTTCATAAAAATCCTGAACTGAATATTGCTGTAACACATACCTTTAATACTCGCAATAAGATGAATGAACACTTAAAAACTCCCAAAAGTAATACAAATTTAAATAAGCGTTTTATAAATTATTTTGCACCAAAAATATTTAATTTAGTTCCAAAAGATATAAGAAAAATAGCGAATAAAAAAAAATTTAAGAAATCTTGCAGACATTATATTTATACAAATAATAAAAAAGTTAAAGAACTATTTAACAGCAGTTAAAATTATAAATTGGAAGTTATATAGGTTAGGTTTAAGTAACCGAATATGTAGTTTAGGTTTTAAGTGAATATAAATTAGCATCAGATGGATTTATTGATATTTTGTAATATAAAAAATCTTGTTAACAGGCTCATTCAGGTTTTAAGTTACCTAGGTGCCTATGAGTATATTCCTACATTCCTACATTCATGTAATTTATATTATTATGTATTGATGTATGAATAAATAAATAAATAAATAAATAAATAATAGCTTAGGAGGGTTGAGTAAGAGTAATTAAAAAATATATATAACTTTCGTTTAAAGGCTTTAAGTTATGATTAATGTATTTTATAAAAGTGACGCAGTCAAAATTTTAAACAAATTAAACTTAACTAGAAGACATGGTCGTAAAACTATCAAGGGGCTATAAAATGTGTTAACTGATCAATATATCGGGTTATTAACGACTATTTCTAGACAAATTCTTACGTTTATAACGCCATTTAAAAATGTCTGTATTCAGTGATATTATTAAATGCTATTCGGTGCCTTTTGATCTGTCTAGTTATTTGCACCGCCGATTTTTTTTAAAGATCTGCTAAATATATATCGGCAGTAGTTATTAGTGGGAACTTGTCTTACTTAATATAATTTAATTATATACAATAAATCAATAAATTATTTGAAAGTCGGTTCACTCTCCGCCAGAATTTACTATAAATATTTCGAATAATCTAAATCATGACACAAATTGGGCTAGAAATATTCTGATCGTATGGTAATTAGCTAATTATAAAATAACTGCCTAATATTATATGGAAATGATATAAATACCTGAATATAGAGGCGCATAACATAATTAAATGAGAATCTTTTACATTAATTGCCTCTAACTCTCTTAATATTTATATGTGAAGATACTCATCTCTAGTTCTTTGCCCACAAACAATTCTTCCCTGAACCCATTGATTTTTGCTTGACCTCATCTAAACTCTAATGAAATAAACAAAATATAATGAAATTCATTTTTCACATGCTATGAAACCTAATTTACTACTCATTTTATTAAATTTCTTTTTTCATTTTAAAATAATGTTGAAATTATTTTTTAGAACATTATATTTTCAGAAAATGATATATATTTTCGACCTCTATTATGGCGAATGCGTTATTTTATTCTATCTTAAAAGATAACAAATATTAGCTCCCAGGGCCAATTTTAAGTTGTTCTTGGGAGGTCTTTATCTTAGTATCTTTTAAGAGGTCTTCACAAATAAAATGCTTTTCATCTTATTTAATAATGCCGCATTTCTTTGGGATGCTTAGATCAGACTATACGACCATTTGTTTAAAAAAAGCTTATAAAAATTAAAAGTGTAATTATTCAAGCAACATTTATAAGGGTTATAAATAATGAAAAAAAAACTGAAAAAAAATGAAACTAGTTTCATAACTTTAAATCTTACAGGTTCAATTTTTTACAAGAAGAATAAAACCGAAAAAAAAATTTTTATTTAATGTTTATCCACCAATGGTTTCAGGCGCATTAGAATTTTTCTAATGAGATAAAATGGCATATTGTAATAATAATGGCAAAAAATTTTAAGTAGAGAAACACTATTGATGCGAAAATAAATAACGTATTATTCTAAAGACTAGTGTCATTGAGAAGTTAAATGATAAAAGGTAGAAAATATCTTTATTGTAAGTTGGATATTCCTAATATTATATATCATTTTTTTGCGTACTCAAATAAATAAAATTGATGCTTATTAATTAACTTCAGTTTTTTAGAGTACTAAACAAAAAAAAATATTTATTTTTGGAAGTGGTAGACATTGGTAAAGTTTTGGATAACATTAATAGCATTAGACCAAGCATCAAGTTCACGATGGAGTTGGAAACATAGTCAGCACTGCCCTGATTAAATGTTCTTGTATGAAACAACGATAGATACCTAAGGACACCTACAACAGCAATCGTCCTGGTTCAATAAAGGTGCTAATTATTAAAACTCTGTATAGAAGGGCAGCTGCAATATGCAACAATTAACGAACCTTCGGAGAAAATTATAAGAATTGCCAGAAAATGCAACATCAAACCTGCCTTTACTTTAAAGGCAATCATATGAGGCTTAGTTTCGAAGACCAAGCCAAAATACTATTTAACCAAAACGTCGTGTTACATTTGAATTAAAGACATAAAAGTCCAAAAATTAAATTTTACAAAAAAATATACATTATTTTAATTTTTCTGATAGAAAGTTAAGCTTAGCTTAATTAAATGGTTATCAAAAACTGTGAATAATGATTATCAATGGTTTATAATTAAATCACCTCTTCGTTTTCAATTTTACTCAGAATTGAGCCTTTCTCATTTTGAATAGTTTATTATATTACGATTTAGAAATATCTAGTGAATATAAAAATATATGTTTTATTAAGTAATACTATGGATGAATCTTTTAAAATTATACTCGTACCAACAATCATACAGGAAACAATTTCTCACAAGATGCCTGCATACCTATGTAATATGCATATCTATTATTGTACCTACAATAATAACTGTGATTATCCAGTTCTACAATAATTGAAAGCCGCAATTTAAGCAACGACATTATACGTTCTTAATTCTTTACTTAGCCTATAAGGTTTGTATAATTGTTGCTCTAAATTTACTTGTATGTAAAATATAGTTATGTATATCTAATAACACGAATAAATGACAATTGAAAGACCTAGATCTTAATTAATTGTTAATCGGCCAAATCTATCTGGAGTTAAATACTATTTGAGTTAAAACTTATTATTGTATAGATTAGAATAAAATATATTGTTAAGGATTTTTGAGTCTACCTTTTTTATAATATTTTTTTTTGCAGCTTAACAATTTTTTTCCTTAGCTGTTAGTCAAGCCATAATCAAAGTATGAATTGTTTGTTATTGAATTACATACAATTGATAGTTTTAGATTTTATTACCGTAAGTTCTCTAAATAAAAATTATTATGTTTTTGACTTAATTGACAAAATATATGCATTGACTAATTGACAAAATATATACATTTAGATATATTTTTTTATAATGGAATAGCTTTAATTAGTACAAGGATATTCTTTCGCACTACTTTTGTCCCAACGTGTACCTCTTGCGCCACCTAAAAATAATTTTTCAAAACACGAATTAAGGTAGAGCTGAAAAGGTAAACTATTCAAACATAAATAAAAATTAATTTTATATATATTTGGTAAAACTATAAAGGCACTATAGACTAAATACTTCTTTTATTTATTTTGTTTAAATTAGTTAAATTCAATTTGATAGACAAAGTGAATCCTGGCTTTTACCAAGTAGATAAAAAATACGTTTACAGCTATAGATTAATTGGTTTTAAATTGAAAAAAAATTAAAATTAGTCGTCTTATTTATTATGCTATCGGCAGATATAATCCCGCGTAAATATAACATTTTAACTTAAGGCTAACTAATTTAATTTATCTTTATTTTAAGTTAATTTAAAAAACTGTATTTTAGACGAACCAAAAACATTAAATATTTAAGTTTGAATTATTTATTTTACAAAATTTTAGGTTTGAACTATTATTAACCGAAATAAAAATATATACAGAAGAATAAATAAAATGAAAGTAATTAAGAAGTTGAACAAGTATTGAATTTTACGACAAATATATTTCTGTTTAACCACTTTTATAAGTAATATATTTCACTAAAAAATAGTCCACTTGGCCACTAATGCTTTCGGAAAATTTTCACATTATCTTAAAGGTGATATATCCTTAAATATAAAGGTATCTCTCTTGCTGACCTTGTTTGTGACTGATATGACAAATGTAGAATGAGCTGCCTTTAAATTTTATGAAATTTTATCAAATATTATAAAAAAAGCACCAACAAGAAAACTATTTTTTGCAAAGAAAATAGGAAACTAGGATCATGGAAAAAAAGGTATAATAAACTCAATAGACACAGGAGACTCTATAAAAAAGAAGCTTATTTTAAAAAATAACCTAAATTTTAAAAAACTAACAGGACTGTTTTAAATAATTTGACAAGAAAAACTAAACATGAAGACTTTAAAAATTAAAGAACTAGAATAACTTTTCAGAAGCTAAAAAATAAAAGCTGATTTTGGTTCTGTACCATTCAACATTTTTCCAAAACAAATAATGAATTTTGGATAAACTTGAACAATTTTCAAATACTAAAGATATATTCAACTACTGTAGTAAGTATTTTCATAACGAAGGTGTCAAAATTCGTAATAAAACTCAAAAACAAAAAAAAAACAGTTAAATTTCGATACAAGGCTTCGTCATTTAACAATATCAGAAAACGAGAAAGATCTTATACAGCGTATCTTAAGAAAGTAAAAGATGAAGTAAGTTCTAGTAAGTAATAATAAAGAAAATTCACTCATAGTTTGTTCCACCTTCAACTCATTATAAATTTTTACTTTAGAACGGCCATAATCATTCCAATTCTCAAATCAGGCGATATACAAATAGTAAGTAATTAGCGTCTTATAAACATAATATATAATTTTTTAAAAAACTGTCTCTAACGTAGATTTTGAAGGCAAAGAATATTCTATCAGTCAAAATCAAATGAATTTGGTTTACGTGAGGGTCAGAGTATAACTGGTGCATATTGGAATTAACAAAAAAGCTAATTCATAGCGAAACCAACTGCTTGACTGTTTTCGTATACCTCTAAGGAGTTTGATACGGTACCTCACTTAACATTCCTGAATGTCTTAAATGAATATTCGGTACGAGGAACCGCCTTAAATGTATTTTCTAGCTTCGTAAATAACACAGTGCAAATAGTCTAAATTAATGGAAAATATCCAAACAGTTGAAATTAGTGTCCCGCAGACTACCGTCTTGGACTCTTTGCTGTTTATGAGTTTTATAAATTCTGAAATAAATTATTATAAAAAATGAACTAAAAATAAATAACACCATTATAATATCGTACGCCTATCATACCGCTATTATCTTTTAGGGATCTTCCTGTCATAATGTTAAATCGTTGGCTGAGGAAGGATTTAAAAAAATATTATTCCTTAGTTCCTAGTTACCAACTTTTAAACTAACTTTTAACAATGAAAAAAATTAGTGCCTTTTATGCTTTTTTTCGACCCTATTTTGCCACCATAAAGCTTAAGGAAGGGTATATTAACATGTTACATTTTATAGTAATTTAAATTTAATGCAGGGATTTGTAGGTCAAATTAATATCCATGTCCTTCTACTAGTTTATTAATCTAATAAGTTTACGTCGTCGCTTTACACTAGAAAAGTTTACTACTACTTGTTTGATTATAACATTTTTCATCAATATAAAAAAATTAAAATAAGAATACCTTTTATTGTTTTCTTTTACAAAAAATATTATAAGAACTGTAACATTAAATATTCCAATAGTGATGAATATAATTAAATTTATACAATTATGATTTTATTTTAAAACAACACTAAAAAATAACTACAATAATTTATAATAATAACTATTAATGAGTGGTTTTTACACTTTTCACCACTAGACGGACATACTTGTTTCTAACTTGCTGTATTCTCTTGAGGAGAAAATTAAAGCTGTTTTAATAATTGTGAGGGCGTAATAATTAATAAAAGATCACGTAATACTTTAAATAAATTATATTGTGAGGGATTTACAATAAACTTAATTTTTTGCGAGTATATTGGATATATTCATTATTGTTTTTTTTCTTCTTTTTTCTCTTTCAGTATGAAGTTATTGCTTATGAAATAAGGTTTCACTGGAATCAGGTGAGTTATAATAGTAAGACCTCAAATATAACCAGAAAGATACACTATTTTTATTTTATTGCTAAATATTTAGTTTTGCAGCAATGCTAAATTAAATTTTTTATAATATTTACAATAAAATATTAAGTAAGATTTAATGCTAAAGAAGATGTTATCTGTTATAAGATATTTTTCTGTATTTAATATCCCAGATATTTTTTTATCTAAAGACAATTCAATTAAATTTCTCTATGGTTTTTAAATTAAATTTAAATTTGCAAACGTAAGAAAGCACAAAAATATTATACGTTTTTACTAGATCAAATGTAACCGAAATATTTAATGTATGAAATTTCCTTTCATTATATACCTAATGATGTGGCTTTTATATAACCATTATCGATAATTAAAAGCCACTTTAAAAATTGATTTATATCAGAAATGTATATTTAGTTTACTGGCTTTTAAGGTCTTTAGAATTGATCTATATTGTAAAATCTATAAGCTGTATTTTTTAAGCATCATTTTAAATTCATACGATGTTTGATTGTTAAATAACGAAACTGGTTACAAAAAATGGTTTTATTATTAAAATTATTCTACATTCGAATGCTTCCCTTTACTATACTTTCCTCACTATACACCATTCCAAACTTTTTTTCTATTGGTCGAAGCAGTGCTGTTGATTGGTAAGGGCCTTTGGAAGCTCTGCCATTTTTTGCTTTACTGCCTCAATTAACTCAAATTGCGTCCCTTTCAAAGCAGATTTTATCTTCGGAAGTAGCAAAAAGTCGCACAGTGCCAAATCTGGCAAGTACGGTGACAGACATCCTTCATTTTTTGATTCTGGGCAATTCAGGCATCTTCTTATGCATCGATTGCCGCTTTCTTTTAATACCGTATTGAAAAATCCACGTTTCGACTAAGTAATAATGCTTTTCATCAGTTTGCCATCTTGTTCTAACCTTCTAAAAAAATCTGAGCAGACCTGTTGACGCTTTGGTTAGGAGTCAGGTTTTTTGGCACCAACTTCGCACAGACTTTTTTCATGTGTAATTATTCTGTTTCTTTATAGACGTTTACAGCCTTAACAATCATTCGGATGCATATTCGACGATCTGCACGTACAATTTGGTTGATTTTAGTCACTATTTCCGGAGTTAAAACTGTGACAGGGCGACTTGGGCGCTGGTCATTTTCAGTGCTCTCTCAGTCCCCACTTAAGCGCTTACACCATTCAAAAATACACTACGGGGTCTTTTTCAATTTAATAAGAAATTTGAGATTAATATGTTGTTTTTCATCACATATGAATAGAAAAGATTTCTAGCTACCCAACGCACTAGTCGTTTATTTCCTTACTCCTCTAGGGCGCCACCTAGGGGCGCTATCTCGTTAGTTAATAATTTATACACTCCACAACATTCAAAAACATCGTCAGTTAACATTCCATATAAACCGATAATAAGTGTAATATTAATTTTTAGCAGTATTTTTTGGATAATTTGTTTAAAACGATATTTGTTACTTGCGTATTTATCTATTATATAAAATTAACTATTTCTTATTATATTTATCATAAGTAACAAGTTTCTTAAAAATATTAAGTTTGTTAAATTTGAAAATAATTAATAAATATTAAACTCTACGAAATAGTCCTAATAAAATATAAAATATAGTTTGACTATAACCTGGTGTCGATTTAAATTATTTATATCATAAAAATATTGGGAACATTGCACTTAAAAATTTAATAAGCTTAAAGAGCTTAAGTATTCATTACAAAATTAGAAAGGTGTCATTGCTCGAAGCAGACATAGTCGAAATTCGTTTGAAAAAAGAAACTCTATTGGCAATGTTACAAGTCACAAGCCCACAGAATCAACAACGTTCGCATAGTTTATTTTTTCTCTAACCGCAGAATTACATTTTTGCGTAATATTTACGGGGTGACGGCCTCATAAATGCGTTCTAATTGTTTCCTTTTGATCAATTTACTAGACTATGTAATAATTGTTCGTTCTTAAACGCTTTCAAAAATGCACGAGCCTAGCAACTTTACAAGTACTTAATGAGTCATTTATGGCATAGAGCAATTGGATATTGTCACATATTACAGTTTTGGTAGGTTTGCAATGCAATTTTTAAGGATTTAGGGCCTTAGTCGAATAAGTGAATCAATTTGGAAAATTCATTAAATTGAATATCATCCTTTAAATTCTTTCAATTTTATATTTTATTATATTTTTTAAACTAGTAGTACTATATAATTCGTATTTAAATAAATAATAATTTTATAGGCTTAAGAAAAGTGTTAAAAGTTACAATATAATAATATACGTATCTTCGTAATATAGTTTTTTGATTATTTAATATTGTTGTTCTGAATAAAATGACCCTTCGGAATTCTTATGAAATGCAGGGTGGTGTAAAACAATATTCGGTGCAAATATTTTAAGAGCCTATTGTTGGGGTCAAAATAAGATATTTTTCTTCATAAATATGTTACTAAAATGCATTCCCTTAGAGCTACAGCCCGCGCAAATTGCGTGAAGAATATCGATTATTTGTAACAGTGACTACAGTTATACATCAAATAGCATAAAAATTTGCAAGTCCCAATTTTTTTTGATGCTTTTGACATTTTCCGTCCCATATTCGTGTAAACTCAACTTTGGGGAAGAATTCAGGAGGGCTTAGCTGAGCAGTCACGGCCCATTTCTTTTTTTCTATTTTGATAGTTTAATCAGGTTTAATAATGCCCTCCTTTAATTTACCAGCAATTTTCACGAAAACGATTAATTCTATCGAAAAAATGCAGGAGACGAAAATTTTAGATTTTTTCATGGCTTGCTAGATGGTGTTGCTAGATTTTTTACCTTCTTATTGAAAATATAAGATAGGGGTCATCAGAAGGGTAAGCCCCTCTGAATGCTCCCCTAAAATTGGACTTACACCACTTTTATAACGGAAAATAAAAAGGGCAACCAACCCAACCCAAAAAAAGACTTGCAAATTGTCTGGAAATTTGACGCATAATAATAATTGTAGTCACGGTTCATTTTAGGACATATGTTTATAAGGAAAAAAAGTCTTATTTTGACTCCAACAAAACAAAACGTATTAAAATCTGGGTAAATAGATTCATACATAATAATTATGGGGAGTTCTGGGACTGTCAGCAAGTACTTTAATAAATTAATTATTACCAGTTCATTCATCTGCTATTGCGTCTAGTGCGTATGTACCTATAACTATTTACAATTAAGAGTCCTAAACCTAATAACTTATATGGCTTATAAAAAATGAGCCAAACATGTTTTACAGAAAAAGAGATGATCATTGACCATATTGAATGCCCTGTATGCCCTGAAAGCATACAAATTATCATATAGAATCCCGGACGCATGATAGGATTATGTTGACATATTAAGCAAAAAATAAACCCGAAGGTGAGACAACAAATTCAAAATTGTCGACCACAAGGTCTTTGAGAATAATCAGAAAATTACTCTTATTTCTTTCGACCTTATACGGAGTAACTTGATGTCTTCATTTTTCATGCAGCCACACAATTTGCTGTTGTTTATGCCTATCTTTCACTTGTCTTAACGCTTATATCGAGCGTACGCGTCGATCGGCAACCCAGATTATGTTACAAATATGTTAAAATGGCGCCTCGTACTACGCCGTTATGTCCAACATAAAAAATCTCAGGTAATTGCTCTCCTACAGTTTCACTAGCACACATTTATTTCGACGTGACTCTTATAGATTCTTTCAACGAACACACACACATTTAGGTGCAAGGTTGGTATTCCTTTTTGTTTCATTGTTATACATACGTTAATTAACTAAATCAGGAAGGATGTTACAATCAAATGCTTTGAATGCAAAGCAATTATATAACAGAGGCTATGTCTTTCTGCATGGATATATAATATGTACACTATTATGTTAGTATTTTTTTATTCATCAGCGAGGAATGATACAATATCCCTAATTCTAAAGTACTTAGGGACTTTACAGGACTTTTAAAATATTTTCTTTTGATTTCATTTTTTAAACAACTGTTATTAAATAGTAATTATAAAGTTTTAATGAAAACTAAAAGTGATAATACCTCAGATTATATAACATCATTTGAAAAAATAGACACGCATTTAGCATTTAAATAATTGGATTCTTGCCAGTCAAATGTAAACTCAAATAAAATCACTTTTGTCTTTTAAAAATAATACAAAAAGTGACACGCATCTTAGGCTACAGCTTTTCATAAGCTGATCATACAAAAGAAATGACAATGTTGTTGTATTATTTTTTATAAGTTTTAGCATTGCCAGCTGATTCTTGTTTAATTAAATCCACCAATTTAGAACCTCTTACCAGATTATGAAGGCACAAACTGTGTTAAAATTTCTTTTTAGTTTACATCAAATATAAACTAAAAGTAAAGCTATTGCAGAAGGAAAATCAAACATATTGAACTTTTGTTAATATAATTCAGTTTGGTGTTTAATCCGCCTATTATTAGAATCTCGCTAAAGAGAATGTTAAACGAGTTACAGATATTGCAAGTAATGATTTCTCTATTTCGTTTTGTGGGAATGAAGAAAGCTCTTGAAGCTGTAAATTAGTTAGTTCATCCTTCTCGTACATCTCGTGTATAGTATATCCTAGTATATCTCATGTATTCTTACTGACATATTATAGTTTCCTTAAATCAGTAATCACTTGTCGCACTCTCTCATTCTTTATCAAGAAAGACATATAAAGCAATTCTTTATAAATTATTAAAAACAATAATATATGTATCAGCGGCATTTTAATAATATTTTAAGTACTTTTGACAAATTTGTTTTTAATTAACACAATCATTTATGAGTTATTCTACCATAAAACACTCCGCAAAAACAAACATTGGTATATTTCTCATTCATTATTATATACTTATAAATATATAGAAACTTTTTTAAATATACTTACATATGTACGTACCATTTTTTAAAAGAAGCATTAATTATTATTTATTTTTAAATTTTAAAGTTAAAACTGCTCCAGACATTTGTCCTATGAATGATATTAGAATATAGGCAGAAAAATACATAAAGACATGTATATGTCAAATAAATCTTTTACAACCGTAAAATCTAAATAATGTTCTTACTGTGTTCCTAAGAAACGACTACATTTATGTGTTCTCCTAGCGTAAAATTGCCATATTTTTTTTGCTTTTAACTACTACACATAAAATATGACAGGCCCTTTTTGTCTAAACTTAAAAATATATTTTCTTATTTTCTGTACCCAGTGGTACATAAAGAACGATTTTATTTTAATTTTGACAGATATGAATCCTGAGTATTTTCATTTTTAGCACAATTATTTATTTGTTGAGTCTTCATGTGGATATGTAATTTTCTTTGTGTTATTTTAAGGCATTTTAAAGAGAACTTTGTTTGCGTATTATATGAATATCCAGTACTTTTTTCAACGTACTGTTTTTTTAGCTTCTCTATAACTTTTTTTTTTATTTTACTTTAACTTAAAAAAATCTATACTAAAGACTCTTTCTTGGTCTTTGTATATGACAGGTAAGTTTAATAGGTTACTATTTTATTACAAATATATAGAACTACTTAGATTAACATTTTAACTCAAAATGAATAAAAAATATAAATCATAATTAAAATTCCTACTTCAATTAAATGAGAAGTATTTTATGTTCAGTATAAAAAGAATATTCTTATTTTCTTCTTGTCGTAATTTACTCACTAAATATGACATGATATAAGATAACTATATTTTATGTGGCGGCTTTTAGGACAACAAACGTCCAGCTATTATATTTTATCATCCCCAAAAGATATATGAATACGCCTTTTCGAGGTAACAATTAGATGTTATAAAATAGAATAATATATTAGGTTACTCCTTACACTACCCAATCTTCGGCATGATTTAAATTATAAATGCTTTTCACCATGACTTTAACGCCCTGTTAAACTGCGTGAAGAAGGCGGATAAGAAATTAATTATTATTGATAATTTTAAATACATTATTAACACTTATTTTTGCGAGAAAAGCTTACACATTTTATAGTTTTGTTTGAAAATAAAGCTAAATTGCCTTGGTGAAAAGTGAGGTGAAATAATTGAATGACTTGTGGACTGACTATAGTAAAGGCATAAAAATACAAGATACGACTATGCAAATGATAGTGTCAAGCGAAAAGTTTGTTTTGTACTATAAGGCAAATAATTATCAGTGAAACGTAAGCAAATTTTGTTGTTGTTAGCAATGCGAGGTAGATAAAATAGGTAGTGAGGGTTCTAAGTGGTACAGCACGTAAAGAAATTTGAATTTGGGTTAAGGGACAACATCAATTCGATTAAAATTTGAAGGTTGACGATGTTTATGAAGCTTCTGACAATATTTTTATTAAGTTCGATGTTGTAAAGGTGTCGATGCATTTTTTACTACTAATTATTTTTAATATTACTTAACACAACATTTATAATTAGTATTTTTATCTAAAAATTTTGTGAACCTAAATTTTAAAACATTATTTATTTTTCTTAAAACATCAGCGAAACTTTTTTTTACGTACTAATGAGTAGTAACGTGAGAAATATAAAGAGCCGTACTTTTAGGAGAACTATAGGCATAAACTCTTTAAATTTCAATAAGACATATTTAAATTATGCTCAAGGGTTAAACCAAATTAAATTTTCATATGTATATAGATAAATATAAGTAACAATATGTAAAAAATTTTTGTATGTAAATTTGATACAAGGTTACACAGACCTCAGATACATAAAGTTATTTAAGACGCACCTTCATTGAGGACAATCTATATGTAATACTTTAAATCCAATCGTATATTAACCCATACTTTCTTAATTTGCATAGAATTTTATTTACTGAACTATTGTTATTATAATATGTTACTGGATCGTTAGTTATACGGATTATTTTATCAAGAACGACAACTCTTTGGCGCGCTTTACTTACTATTTATAACATTTTTTTTGTACTTTTTAATATAATTAGTTTACCACTACTTAATATTCTGGCAATCAAAATATTACTATAAAATGAAGTTTATAAAAGTACAAATTTGTATTTTTTTTATTGTTTAAAGGTGGGTATTTGGGATGGCATCTAAAGAAACTATTGAATAATTGAATAATGTGCTACAACTACATAAATTTAAAAATGACTTTTAGAAAACCTATAATATTGATGGACAACTAAGGTACATATAATAATAGTCTGTATTTTTTTTGGCTAAGCTGTATTCGCTTTTAGATATTAGCAAAAGGCAAATATTCGCAAAGCAATTAAAGTAAAAATAACAGACCATATTATGAATGGTAGCAAATATTGGCACTCTAAATGATTTTTTGTTCCACATTAACTATATCAGACCCTAAATTAAATTCACGATGGAGACCTGGAGGGATATGCATGCGTGCCCTTTCTGGATGTTCTTCTAAAGACCCACAATGGAACCATGAGAATATCGGTTTACAGGAGACCTACACTTACTTGACAATATCTAACCTAACTATCAAGTTGCTTTAAGATATGACTAAGGATAGTCATGGTTGACATTCACATCTAGGGTAAGAGTATAAATCTGTAAAATATAGATATTTTACCAACCGAACTGTGGTGTTAAATCCATTATTTAGACAGGTTCCACAATAAACTTTCCATTGTCTACCACTTTAAAAAAAACATTACTATGAATATTTTAAAGTAACAACTGACATTTACGTGTCTGGTGCAACCGCAGGTATTTATTTGGCAGCCAAACATATGCGGAAGTCGGCTATTTTTTGAATATCGAAATTGTCGCACTCAAGATTCGGACCTAAATTCTATGAATAAAGTGGTTCTACATTTATTTAGGTTAATAGCGTATTGTACTCGCCATAAAAATCAAAACAACTTTTAAGTAGGTGTCTGATAACTTTTTTATGAGTACTTATTTAAAGTAAATATATATATATATCCTTTTATACCTGAAATCTTTATAATATCATGAAGTTAAATTTAAGTCATTATATTTAAGAAGATTGTTAAAGAAATAACAGATATACTATGACACGTATTATAGTAATACAGTTATTTTTATGAACTTCTTACTAATTATATAAGGGATAATAAAAGGTTGAGAACATGGTAATTTTTCAGTATAAATGCATATACAATACGAAGGAAATAATATTATTTAGTGGTCAAAGCTTAAAGAGAGTTTTATAGTAAGGACTGGCTAGGTTTTGGTTAAATCAAGTTATATTCGACTAAATCCACTAACGGTAAATGAATCATGCTTAAAAAATATACCAAATAATAAGTAATACCAAAAGCTTAATAGTTCGTAATCCAATTCATAATAGTATCAAAATTATACATATTATCTTTCATAAAACAGAAATCGTCAACAATTGAATATCCTAAATCCCATATACCTTATTTTCCCAATGATGAATAAGGTAGCGTACAATTTGAAAAATTAAATAGTACAAAGCTACTTATTGATTAATTAGGCTCTTTATATTCCTAATCAACTTATCCAGTAATACTATGTCTAACGTGATAAAACATAAAACAAAACACAACTATTTTTTATATTTGTAATATTATCCAAAGTTAATACTCATTTAACTATTTTCTATAAGCAGCAAACTTAAAGTATAAAAATAATAAAAATATACAAAAAGTAATGAATAATGAAAATATATTTATTCAGTGTTTTAAGAATCATAAAGAAATACATACAACTCCTCTTTTATTTACATTTCCCATCACAGCTCCTATCAGAAATTATTTAAAAGCCAGTAGATCTTGTTAAAAGTTAACAAAAAAGGGTACCATTTTTTTAAATAACTATTACGAAATATATGCATTTCGATATAGCTTTTGATAAAAGAATAGCTTTGTTCGGTAATCAGGGCCAGAAATATCCATTCTCGTACTTGTTTAGAAATGAGTACATGTGCTGCTATCTAAGTCATGCTTCAAAACATGAATTAAGATCACTGTATGCGAAATAGTAGATGAGACAAATATGTCACGATTTCACTTTTATATCGTAGGATCATCTAATGCTTTAAAATATAAATAAGTGTATCTAAAGCCAAAAAACGTAATTGAAGGTATTAATATAAATATGAATGAAAACAAATATAAATTAACCCTTGTTCTCTCTACTAATGCAGAATTTTGGTTATTTCAAATTTATTATAGAATGTGCTACTTTTATTCTACATTAATGCATAAAATAAGAAAGATAATTCAAAGGTCTATTTTTGTTAACATATTTTTTTGTTTTATTTCACTCGTATAATTTCTTTCCAAAGAAGTTGTTTATTTTTTTATTATATTATGACAAAAAAATTTATTCTGGCGGAATTGAAATATATTATTAAAATAAAAATATATTAAATTAAAAATGGAATAAACCACTGATTTTATGAATAAATCATTATATTACAAGTGTAGTAAAACTAATAAAACTTTCAGTCCAGCGCAATGAGAACGTCGTAAAATTTCATTAACTAGACTCCTTGGTAAATGACATCCACGCCGACATGCTCTTTATATACGTTTGCAAAGGATCTCTAGTTTACGACCTGAGAATTCACTCTCGCTAGAAACGTCTTAAATCTAGCACTAACTGCTTAGCAGGCAATGATTTTCAGAATCTTGACTTACTATAATTGGTTATTTCGCCACACCTATCACTTAAATGCAGCAGTATTGGTCTTTTAGCTAGTTATTCAGACCTATGTAGAAATAATTTATTTGCCTTTACAAGTTTATATTTTATTATCAGGAATTGGCTGTCAGTGGAGTACCAATGCTTAAAAATTATAGGGTTTGCTATTGTCCAGCTTCCTTCACCTAAGAATTTTACATACCATGCATAATATTTTATGTGAGAGAGGAATGTATAGAGCAATGTAAAAGAATTATCTGTGATTTCTTGAAGCAAGTACGTCTATTTATATATAAGTTCTTAAAGTGGATTTTTTATTCGTCTAATAATATTTTTACGTTTTTAGTAATAGAGAACAATTTTATAATTGTGTTAAAGTAAAATTTTTTTATGATATATTAGTTCATAAAAATACAATTTATAAAGTAAAAAAATTAGTCCGAATTAAAATATAATAATAAACTACTGAAAAAATGATGCTTGTAACTTTCTCTGTTATTCGAGGAAATATTCAACTAATTTAATATGATGTTATCTTATTTATTTAGAGAAAAATTAATAAGTTAGGTCATCTTGCTGTTCAGTTTCATTTAAGTTTAAGTTCCCATTTCAATAAAGATAACTTTTAGCAATAAATCACCTTTTCACGTTGACTTTTGTTTCTTTGAACGAAAATGCATGTTCAAAGGATTACTGTTTGGAGGTACATCTTCTATTTTTTTCGTTGAGGATCATATGGAGAATGCTTTTGGTTAATCGCTTCCGCTTAACGAATGTAATGAAAAATTTGATCATCTAGTTCGATTATCATCATCTAGTTCGATATTCATTACAGATGCGTATTTATTTAATAAAAAAAAATTTACCCACCATGACGCATAACATAACATTGTATCTGGTTATGGTTATTTATGGTTTAAATTTTGCACAAGCCTAAATATCTTGATCGTATTTTAAAAAAGTTATACCAAAATTTACTCATCAATTATTCATTTTGTTACATATCCAGGCCTTGCCGAAATTTAGAAATGTCTTTCCTTACAATAGGCAGAAAAGATGTTTGATTTATTTAGGTATTGTTCTCAGCTCGTATTGATAAAAAGTAAACTAAAAAATCATTTATGTGTATTCACTTTCTCTTAATGACCGGTTACATTTAGCCATGAACCTGCTAGATCTAAGACTTTATTAAGCCGGTGTGAGAAAAGAACTACAATTACCTGTACGGATTATAGTAATAGCAGGTGATTTAAATAAAACGTTTTTCTATTTAAATCCCTGCTAGCGGCGCGAGATGCTACCACACACGAGCACATAAATTATATTATATATTAAAATATGTGAAAAATAGATCGGTTTGATGACTTACTCAGAAAAAAGGAACTAAAATTTTGTATTGCATATTCTGTGTGTGGTTCTATTTATTTGATTTGTATGGTCCTCCTGGAGGTTCTATGGATACTCATTTATCTGGAAGTTTTAGTATGAGGCTTTAAAATTGGTTGTCTCAATAATTCTTCTCCTAGTAAATATTTGATAGTTGACTTACTTTTTTCATATACCGGGTGGTGCGTCGCCGAGCGGAACATAGGAAAACCCATGTAAATTTTAAGGGGGTCAATTATTGGCTTCCCTGTACATTTTATAGAAAAAATGTAAGATAACTTTTTGAAAAGACCAATCTGGCAAACCCTTGTGCCAAAAGTGTCAATGTCAATAAATCAGTGACAGTCGATATTTGAAAACAAGTATGAATTATTCAATCGACAAAAAAATAGCCATAATTAAGTGATATTATGCGGTTTTCAGTTTATTTCCCCACCAAGCCCATTCCGTCCATTTCAGCTATTAGACAAACGTATTGTCAATAAGTTCGAGTCCAAAGGTACCGTAATAAATAATTGTAAATATTCAACTCAGGATATCGAAAATAGAGCCGAAGAAAGAGAGAGATGAGATCTTAATATTCTACTAAGTGTGGAGGAAAACAAGATGGTTAGTACAAGGGTTCTTGGGCAAAAGGTAAATAAACATCATACAACGGTATTGCGCACTTTAAAAAAACACAAATATTATTCGTATAAATTCGAAAAACATTAAGAGCTGCAGAAAGGAGATGAAGAGCGAAGAATGGCAATTTGTTTTAAAATGATGGAAAGAGCAAATGATGATAGGATTTTTTTAAGAAATGTTTGTTTTACCGATGAATGTACATTTACCCTCAACAATGAACCAAATGTTCAGAATTACCGGTATTGGAGCCAAGAAAATAAACATCGCTATGTTTATACTCGAACACAATATCCCCAAAAAACAAATGTATTCGTGGGAATTATCGGACACCATATCATTGGACCCTTTTTTATGGACTATAACCTAATAGCTGAAACCTATTTGGACTTTGAACTACCTGAATTCGAGAGATTTCCCACATGAACCGGGACACCCTGTATATTGTTTATGCTTGCAAATAAATCAGATCGTGCAATTGATCACACTGCAGCCTTAGATGTATGTATGCGTTAAGTTTTATCTGACGGCGTGCTCTTAGATTAGAGCAGAATTTATTTATTTCGTTTATTACCGTCTTAAATAATCTTGCACCCTAACGAAATTCTATTCTTTATTACTAAAAAGTTTCATTGTATTCTTTCCCATAAGGTCTGTAAAAACAGTTTTTTTTTCAAAGTTTTTTTTTGGATAATGCTTTTTTTATTAGTATTTTTAATTATTAAGAGTTTTAAGCAAGTTAAATAATAATATTATAAGAATAGGTATATAATTTATACACACAAAAAATAGAAGGAGTCAGGATTGTCAGTCAGTGGAAAATAGTCAGCTACCAATATTAAATTCTCTATTAGCAGCAGATCAAATTACCAAAGTTTATTGTTCGAATTTATGAAGTAAGGGCTGTTTGTTTTATTTTGGTATATTTAAAAATGAATAAATAAATATATATTTAGAATTTAAGTAAAGATGTGTTTTTTTAATATTCACGCAGTCAATTCAAGTCTTTAGTAGGCCCTACTGAAGACTCAATATTATATTATAAAGACATATCTGTACCACTTTTTTTCTGATGCCAACAACTGCTACTGGAATAAAGAACGTAATTTGTAAGATTAAGGAAAAGAGCTTTTCTGCTTGGAAGGGAATCTCCGCTGAAGTTTTTTTTTTGCAATTGCGTTGTATTGTTCTGTAATTTCTTAGTGAAGTTATCTGTGTATCTGTCAATTGAATTTGGTTTCTTTCTTTCATGTCTGCACAAAGGACGTGATAGTAATACACCATTTAAATTCAGACCCATATTATTGTTGTTACGTGTGATCTAATATAATTAAAATCGTGCTTAGAAACGAACCTAAGGCTTTTCTTAAAAATCACAATTCAATTTCTGATCTAGTCGTTCGATTCAACGAAGATAATATAACATTAGCTGTTTTCGGTGACTTCTCTATAGCGTTTGATTGCTTTGATGAGATAGTAATGTTGGAAAAAACTTTTAATTAGAGAAAGGTTTTAGGAAAGGAATAGGAAATAGTTTTAGGAAAGGATTTAGGATAGGAAGGGCTTTTAAATAATTTGGAAAATTTGGCAGTGCTTGTTCTAGAAAATTAGGAATCAAATGAGTTTCACAGGGATCAGTGTCGGGTCCAATTCTTCTTGCCATTTATAATGAAGACATTGTTTATATCTCTATTTCTAATGCCTTTATTATTTTTTAGACTATTAAGGGCACCAATAAATTAGAGAGTGTGACTTATAACTTGTAGGTGTTGCTGGAATTGAAAGAAACTTAATGCTTGATAGATAAAGAGCAGCTGTTCTCTATATTCTTTAAAAGACTCTAGCACTAGCACTCTATTCTAAAAAAATATTTTTTTTAATGTTATGTGATAAGGAATTACAAGCATCCGAATTAAAATGTGATATTAAAATGAAAACCTCTTTTTAACGCTCCACATACTTTTAAAAATCCTCCTCGGCGACTCGTCGGCGGTGTTGAGACTCGGGAGTCTTTTTTTGCATATGCAGCGATGACAAAAAGCTTACGCGACCCTAAATAAGGCAACCCTTTAAAATCAAGTTGAAAACCTAAAATAAAACTTTCAGTTTCTAAATCTTAAACAAGAAAAATTATATATTCCTTCCATCTGCTCTATAAGGAAACACAAAACTATTTTCAAAAGAAGAGTTTAAAAAAGAAAACAATAAAATCCATAACGTAAAAAAATATCCCCTGGGACTAGCCATGTCGCTAAGCCAAAATTCACCGCGCCTTAACGAAATTTCTTATTACTTATTTCCTTTCTAAGGATAGGGAAGTAAATATTATAATTCGAGGACTTGACAAGAATAAGTCGTTAGAAGATAACAACGAGGAGCCCAGATCCGGTAGTATCTGGTATAGAACCAGATACTACTGGAAGAATGCAACTCACTTCCAAAAGACTGCTAATTTTTCAACATCAATCAAATGTCTAAAAACCTCAAAGTCCTTAATAATATTCAAGTATAAAAATCAAAGGGTAAAATCAATCTAGCATAAAATCCGGTCAATAAAAACCAAAATAGCCTAATTGCCAGCAAAGTGGTCACTCCAGATATCATGTAAACCAGGTGTTTATACTCCGAATGTCCCAAATCTACCGAGTCCCGTTCCTATTTATTGTATATGAAATAAACCACCCTGCAAACTTTTCAGTTTACCATAAAAAGTCTAAAGTTTTTCAATTTTCTCACCCAGTTATTCTTTGCAACATTGCGTTATTCCCTTAAACAGTTATTCTCTGCAACATCCTAGAAATATTCACATAAACTAACCAAAAAACCCTGTGCCAAACACCTCAGAGTAGCATGCCAGTAAGTACCCCCGCCGTACTGCAAAAAGACCACCAAGGCAAAACATCAGCTGGAAGAAAAATATTGACATTATTTGATTTACTCTTATCTATAGAAATTATTTTCTGCATTTTTTTAGTTTTTCAGATATAAATTTTTAAAATATGTATATGTATATAACGTTCTTAGCTCATATTAACCAGCGATAACCTAAAGAATCAATTACGTCTACGCACTTTCTCTTGGCGACCGGTAACAGTTAACCGTGAACCTGTCAGATCCAAGACTATATTAAGAGCGTATTCTTTCCTTGGTGTAATAAAATTACTACAATTACCTACACGAATTACGCTGAATCAGGTAATTGTAGGTGATTTAAATAAAGCGTTTTTCTATTTAAATCTCTGCTAGCGGCGCGAGAAGCCGCCACACACGAGCACTCAAATTATATTTCACATTAAAAGCTTTAGAAATAGGTCTCTCACAGTAGTCCGAGAGCTTTTAATCTCTTTTAAAAACATTCGTTAAATCGGTATTAAAATTATTTATAATACATAATGAGGATTATTGAAATAAAGAAGGTATAGAGTTCAGTTATATTCAACTTATTTGAATACATCATGTTTTAAAAACGTATAATTGTCTAAAAATTATTTTAAGAAAAGTCTTAATGGTTATCAAAAAAGATTAGTTCTACTGGTTTCAGTTTCGTTTTTAATGGGTGGAAGCTTACGTACGATTATATACAGTAGGTCAGAAAACCTTCCTATATTTAAATATATTATTATTATTATAAAAAATATATATTTTAGATTGCCATTAAAAAGTGCACAACTTACGTATAAACAAAATAAAATAAATAATATGTTTAATTAAACAACAAATATATATTAAAGCGTTATTTACAAAAAGTCCATGTCATAAATACAAGTTTTAATTTATCTTCATGGTACAGCGCTACTAGAAAAGATATCGCTAATCTTTTTAATGCGGTAATGCTCTGTTTTCTTAGGGCTTCTCGTATACCTTTAACATGCTGTGGCCTGGTACTATTGTCCATTGGCGTTCAATTATTGGCGTTCTTCTATTTCTATCCAACAATATGCCTCGCCAAAAAAGGTTCCTACCCAGAAGAATTAATTTTTGTCTGGAATTATTTGGAATTATATTTGTGCCACAAGTTGAGTGGTATAATTTAATATTAATTAAAGAATAGTGACTAATTTGAATATTAGAATAAAGTTCACATATAGAGCTAAATTCTAGCTCAGAGTTACTAAATATAATTACTTTTAGCAGGGTAACGATTTTTGGTATACATTAAAATTTTTCTTAAAAATTACAATTATATAATGATGCACAAAAAATAACTATATTAAAACATGAAAGAAGCTAAAAATTTAACCAAAATCTCCCAAAATTTACTAATTCAATCAATGCCAGTCTATTTTTAATTCAAAACTAAGGTTGTATCACAAAATATTATAATATAAATAAAGGATTACCAAAAAACGCTGCAAAAAAAATAGTTTGAAAATGGAAAAAAAACATAAATGTATATTTTACATTTAAAACATGTACTCAAGTGTCAAAAAAAATGCTTAAGTTAAAATTTGTCTTTAGATCTTTGACTATTTAATAAGGTCATTTAAGAAACGGCAGAGTTAAAGCCGTTGGTTTTTTACTGTTACTAAAGAAGCTATTTACTACTGGGTTGTCTTAGATAATTAATAGTCCTCTAGAAAATATATCGCGGTAATTACGTCTTTTTCGTCAACTCGAAAGAAAAGATACAAAGATAATTATATTTCTCATAAACTTATTTTTAACCAAATATTAGTCAAGGCGTGTATTATAATATATTAATGCATATTTTTGGCAAAGGATATGACCAATTTGAAAACTAAATATATTATATAGTGAAGAAATAGTTCATACTTGCAGTGGAGTCGTATAATATATTATATGCTATGTACGGTAATTGCAATTTTTTACGGCATAGGTACTATATCTTTTGTAGTTTTTAAATGCAGTTAATATATACTTTTTTAGTAGCTTGGTTTCATTAAGTATAACTTTCAGTTGTATTATTCATTTAAAGTTTAAAATTATAATCCAAAGTAATTAATTCTCATTTACTAAATAAATTTTACACGCAAGTATAATCTCAGGATTAAAATATTAATCTGTTCTACATTTTAATTTTTTATGCCTAATAATAGAAGTTTAAGGATTAAATCAGCTTGTAAACATCATCACTATATCGTCGTTAATATATTTTTATAGAAATGTAGAAAAGCGTTACTTATTTTCATAGTTTTACTTTTATTTTGTAGTTTAGATTCACTAGTTAAATTTATTTAGGGTTCTAATTACTTTTAGTATAGTATTTTGACCTATAGAGGATAGTGGTATAGTCAGGGGAAGATATGAAAGTATTGCAAACCAAAGTTAAGAATAAAAGAGTATGTTCCTGAGTTTATGTGGGCTAGGTTCTGTTATATTATACCGCACTGAAAGTTTGCTTTGGGAAATTTTAAGCTTTAATATTGTCACTTTCACACACTCACACAGAAAACGACAACAATATAAGCATAAGGTCTATAAATTTTACATGGTACATGGCAGTTTTACATTCTGTAAAATTCATCGAGCAGTCTATACCTATTTGTATTTATATACCGAATATGTGTATCTTAAAGATAACTAACCTCATGTTAACATCATTAAATAGCCTATCCTAGAAGTTATCGTAGCCCCGCTATGTGGTGAAATGATACGAAATACGTCAGACACCCTTGCCTTAATACCGCGCAAGGCCAATATATTTCACCTCTGAGAGAAATAAAAAAAATTAAAAAAAAATCCAACAGCAAATACAGAATTTACAAATTGTTTCTTTGCTTTTGAGTCGTTAATTTAGACTACGATTTATGATTATAGTGTATGTACAACTCCCACAAGAATATCACCAAAAAACAGTTTTACCACTAACCAAAACTATCTATTTTATTCTCGACACGTGTTTCGTTCACGATCTTTGAGAGATGATTAAAACTGAAAAAGGCTAAATTATTAATAGGGATTAAGATCCAATCTCTTATAGACAGTTGTATAGTCTAGTAAGTGTTTAAGATTTTTTTTTGCCATGCTTCATTGATATATTTATACAGGGTGTTCATTTGAAAACTTCCCACCACGGATTTATCGAAAACCACTGTTTAAAAAAAAAACGCCGAAAACGTCAAAAGGTTTGTCAAGGGGAACAACTTTCTAACCTAAAATTACTTCACCTCCTTTGACCCACTGCCCACCAGGGTCATCCCCTTAAAAATTTTAAATGGCAAGGGGTATCGAGTAATAGCTTGTCTAAAAGGTCTTTCGAAGTTTTTTTAAATCGGTCGATTCGTTTTCGAGAAAATTAGAAAAATCTTTGTTTATCTTAATTTGTTCAGATAGAAAACAAAAACATGAAAATATCAGTTTTTATTTCAATAAGTGTTCAAAATGTTGCCCTTTTTTGGCCAAACAATGATATAGGCGATGTTCAAATTCCTGACGGACATTTTCAAAAACATGTTGTAGAATATCATGGCAGCTGTCGATGATGCGTTGACGAAGTTCATCCAAACTTTCAGGTTGGGGAGTAAACACAATAGATTTCAATTGACCCCATAGAAAAAAGTCTAACGGCGTTATATCAGGAGATCTAGCAGGCAATTCTATAGGCCCCCTTCGCCATATCCATTTATCTGGAAACTCGTCGTCTAGCCATTGCCGAACGGGAAGAACATAGTGAGGGGGAGCGCCGTCTTGCGGGAAATATATTTCAGCCTCATCAAGTATAGGGTTTCCATCATCATCGATTTGGTTTTCAATGAATTCGGTGATTCAGTTCAGGCGGATTGATGGTATTTTCCAATATATCCAAATAAATGTCTCCATTTAAATTTCCGTTAATAAATAATGGCCCAATCACTTTATTTCCTAAAATACCTGCCAATACATTAATTTTTTGAGGGTACTGGGTATGCCCTTCTACAAATGCATGACGATTTTCATTGCTCCAATACCTACAGTTATGCTTATTAACAAATCCATTTAGATAAAATGTGCATTCATCGCTGAAGCAGATATTCTTTACATTAATATTATTATCATTAATCGCTTCAGTCATTTTTTCACAAAACTCAACTCGACTACCGAAATCGTCTTCGGTTAACTCTTGCAATATTTTCATTTTGAATGGATGAAATTTATGAAGTTTGGTAACTGTGTGAACAGAGCCTAATGAAATACCAGTGGCAGCAACAATTTTGCGTAATGAAGTATTAGGATTTATTCCAAAATGACTGAAAACTTCAACTTGAGCGGCTTCATGCAAAATTCACCGATGATCACGTTTTTTATTTGCAACAGATCCAGTTTCAGTAAACTTAGTAACAAGGTCCAAAACATACCTATGCGAAGTTATCTTCTCCGGATATCTGGTGTTAAACGTGACGGCAGTTTGCCGAGCACATTGATTTTGGGCACCACAATTTAGAATAATTTCCACCCTTCGGCTAGTGTGTAAACCATTTTGGAAGTAAAATCTTCAATTCAACAAATGAATTTTCACTATTCCAAGACTGTCACAAATGTAACTGACGGCAAAATAAATTCTTTATTTTCCTTAGCAACTATAAATAACTAAGCAGGTATAACAATAAATACAGTTCGCCCAGGATATCTGTGTTGATGAAAATAATGCGGAAAAAAATTCAGGTTGTTATTTAGTTTTTTCCACGTCTAATCTTCGGAATTGCTGTTTATGTTAGTAGTTTTCGTTTTTAATTATAAACGAATTGTAGATTTGGCAAACCCTAACGGGCAACGTTTTGAACACTTATTGAAATAAAAACTGATATTTTCATATTTTTGTTTTCTATCTGAACAAATTAAGATAAACAAAGATTTTTCTAATTTTCTCGAAAACGAATCGACTAATTTAAAAAATCAAACGTCAAAATAAAAGACTTCGAAAGACCTTTTAAAGAAGCTATTACTCGATACCCCTTGCCATTTAAATTTTTTAGGGGATTTTTCACCCTATACCCCTGGGGGGCATAGGGTGAAAAGGGGTGAAGTAATTTTAGGTTAGAAAGTTGTCCTCCTTGACAAACCTTTTGACGTATTTCGGCGTTTTTTTTTTAAACAATGGTTTTTGATAAATCCGTGGTGGGAAGTTTTCAAATGAACATCCTGTATATCTTATATACTAATGCCACTTGTAAGTAGTTTTAGTTTACTTTTCATCTTCTGCCGAAGATGCTAACATCGTTAGCAAAGCACGTATCGAGAATAAAAAAAGGGTTTTAGTTAATGGTAAAACTGTTTGGTGATTTGAGTGTCCCATCAAAGGTTCCAACCATAGAATTCCCCAAAAATAGTTTAGTTAGAGAAATTGATATTGTGAAGGGGTCGTAAAGTCGAACGATCTTGGTCTAAATCTAAAGAGTAAAGCAAAATTTCTAGTCAATCCCAAAGAGCTTTCTGAACTCGTCATCGTGAGTTTCTTCCCGCACGGTACTGCCAAATATGAAAAATTTAAATGACATGAAAAGCAATTTAAAAATTTCTTCGCTTTTTAAATACAGGTTTTTCTTTTACGAGAAAAGCGTATATTGGTAAAACGAAAAAAGTAGTGCATAGTTACTTTTCTATGTCCGACTATGTATATAATTTTTCTGTATTTTATGTATGTACACAACTTGTACGGGTTGCATTAATTTCCGTACCAAGTTGTGCATCTAACACTTATTATTGAAAATAACGAATAATTAAGAAATACGCGCTTCAGATAGTCGTTTTAATTAATCTCTTTTTACCCTAATTTGTTAGTTCCTGTATGTATGATTAAAATATCATGTAAGAGTAGCTTAAAATTATTATTTAATTGTATTGTCAGTTTCGACGTTCGGTTCAAAATTTTAACCATTATTTGTTACATATTAGAGATAAAAACTAGCGTATTATTAAATGAGGCTTACCTTCTATTTTTGCAAATTCGGCTACATATAACAACATCGCTATACAATATTTCAACTTTTTAACATTATCCATACCACGATGACTACGTTAAACAAGCCCAAAAAAATATAAGTTCTTTGCTGGTCAACACTAAGAACAAAATAAACACTTTATTGCGGGAAGGGGTAACAGTTTTAAAACTTACAAAAAAGTAAAAAAAAACACAAATAGAGAAGAAAATCAATGTGACTCACTCAATACATCTTAATCTACTCTACCTCTAGTTTTCATAAAGGGCAACTTCCTACTAGTAGTACCGTTTTTTATTGTTTTAGAGAACTTATTTTAGACCTTGGTTTTTAAGAAGTTGTTATTCCTAAATTTACTTCAAAAGTATTATTATTAAGTGCTATTTTATGGTTATTTGACCTTCATTTTGGTTAAACAAAAAATATAATCTTTTGCTGGGATATATAGTGCACATCTAAACATGTGGAAAAATTGTTAAAATTATACTTAGCTTACGACATCAAATCACCAGAACTCATTAAATCAACAGAAATTGAACTTATGAGAACTTATGTAGAAATGTTTACAAGCAATTTTAACTTCTTTTGCTTCATGAGACAGCAATAGAGTAAGAACTAATACGTAGATTGTATGGGTTTTTCTGACATTAATATCACACAATTTCTGTTTCGATTGTCGATTTCATCATTAGGCACTTGCACCATGATATCAAGAAACTACCTTAAAAAAAGTTTATTAAATGTCTTTTATTTCTTAATCTATTCTCTACTTAGCACTTTCAATCCACTTTATTAAAGGTTTTGAGTAATGAACCTTGAATATTTTACAAAAAAAAACTAAATACTGTATATGGATATACTGAGTGTTTGGTTAAGAATGATGAATGCAAAAACCGTAACCATGTATATAAATGGAATCAAATATATCAAGAAAATGAATTCAAAATCTTATTAGCGTAAAACAACAAGCGCTAGTTTTATATCTTCAAAACCCAATAGACATAAATTAACAATATGTTAAGACAAATTAGACTTAATTAATTTTTTAAGTGTCTCGACTGATATGTTTAACAGTTTAGTTATGTCAAAACTATATATCATTATTTAAAGATTAAGGTAAGCTCGAAGCACATAAATTCAAAAAATCGAAGAAGTAAAACCTGCTGAGACAAAAATTCCTTATATTTTATATAATACAGGATACTTGTTTTAATATTCGAGCAAATTACAAACGAGGTTAACCATTTTTTATACTTGGCCATAATATGTTGGCTATAGGGTTAATTAAATATATTATATCGAATAAGTATATAAAGCAAGGATTTATTTTTGTCTAGTTTTTTATAATTTGAGTCTGAATATATGACAATATAATATTTGTTCTTTAAAATGGACCAGATACAGCAATGTACATTTGCTTAGCCTCGTTCTCAACAAATTAAACGGATAATTCATATATGAAAATACTAATGGCTTTGGAAAAACTGGTAAAAACTGTAGGCACTAGAAGAATATAAAAGAACTTTATATTTGAAAATATATAAATACTATTGCTTGCTATCCCTTATTAATTATTTCCAGTATTAGTTTACTACTATCCCTTATTAGAAATTTATTAATTATCACTTAACCATTGTTAGCTCATCAATCCAACGCATGCTAAAATATACCAAGATGTACGTAACTACTATGTAAATAAGCTTTGGCTAACAAATCTTTACGAATATGTTTTTGCCAAGGGTTATTAAGATAATGAATCTAGAGTATCCGAAAATGTTAATCAATAAACCATACTCTTAAATAATGCAACTTAGGATACTACAGTAAATTTATTATTACACTTGCGTTCCTGGCCAAGAAGTAGCTTATTTAAACTAAATAATTTTTTGTAAAGCTAAAAAGTATCTAGAAACCTTTTTTTTTGTAATTCCTTTAAATACTCTGTACCTTGATGTGCAAATTTCTTTTACTGTTTGCAAACATGCCACCCTTTGATGTTCCATTTTACAAGATATCATAATTCATGTTTGCCTAATTTACATGTCTGAGGTACAGTATCTTAGCATATTCTAGTTAGAGTATTCTTCAGCATGCAGGGCGAGGGAATAATCCCTTTATTGAAATGCAATACAGCATTTTAGTAAAAAAATTACTTTGCATCGAAAATGTAAACAGAGTAAGGACATGAAAAGTATTAGGTTCCTAAAGTTTTGGATATCAAATGATTGTCATCGAAAAAATAGAATGCGGAATTTAATTCTTGGTTTTTTAAATAATAAAAGTCTAGTTTCAGTTTAAAAAAATAAATTCTATAACTTTAATTAAAATATTCATGTTCAATATGTGAATTATTTTTATCGTCGACATAGTGATCTCACGATAACTTGTGCATTCAAAATAATTTTTTTCACTGAAAGCGGACGTAGTGCGTCTTGCAGACTTGTCAATATGAACAATAACTCTATGCTGAGAAGTATAGATTACAAACAAAATATTTGCACAAGGTAATAAAGTCAGTACCCAGTCTAGCACGTAGGATGTTAAAATTGAATTTGCATTTTGTATGAATTTCCACTGTGCGTTATTAACTGTCGATTAATGACGTATATTGTACCTTCATGTATTGACGTAAGTCATTTAGGAGCCTTCACAGAAAACTTGAGATCGCTTAGCGGCATTAAAGTGTTTTGTAAATAATCATTTGCACATTACAATGGTACATTTAGATATATTTTTCCAAGATGGTGGGACTAAAAGAGTATGTGATATATTTAGAACTGTTTTTTTTGGGGTTCTTCTTTAGCCAGAGGCTAAAATCATATCATCTCAATTAAAGGGCTAAAGTTTTCAATTTAATTGTATAATTTTTTTTTCATTTATAGGCAAGTAATTATTATCGCAGATGTCATTATCTTGTGGTTTCTCCATAAATATAAGTATTTATAATGTAACTCTCTAACATGTGAAAACCTAAAATATAACAATAGAATTTTCAATTTAGTACACTTTTGTTTTTTTTTATTTGTTCTTTCTATATAATACAATAATAAGGTAGTAAATTGAGTATACGTCATATCTACATTTATATGGACATAAAATTCCCAATGTTTAGTATTGCATTTTGCCATTTTGGTATGTGCAATTCTAAAAATATAAGGTCATTAAAAAGAACATAAATCAACAGAACAAAAGATGGGTGTTAAAAAATGTTATAAGAATCATTTAGAATAATTTAATTTAAATTTTGAATAATACTAAAAACAATTATCTGGGCAGGAATAATGTAAGCTTTTGCCAAAACAAAACGTGCTGTGTTTAAAAATCGTTTTAGTAATTCTGAATACAAAAGGCTAATAACTGTCACTTTCTTAGGTAATTTGTGAATGACGAAATAACCGCGTCGCGCTTTACAAGTTCAATGATCAATGTTAGATATTAAAATATTTTCGGCAGGATCCATTTTACTGGATCCGACAATTCTCTTTTTTTAGTTTTGCGACTAAAAATAACTTTTATGGGATTAAAATAGCTATTAGTATTATATTAAACATTTATTTTTTATTTCAGCAATAATGCAGAGAACTACAATAGGAATAGGTCAAATGAAAATTCAAGGCGTCGCTACATGTCAGTATTTATGTATGGATGAATGTGGGCTGCTATACGGATCAGTGAGTTTCTTTTATTTTTCTTTATTAAAATATAATATATATCTGTGTTAGGCGATGTAGATAATTTTAAAAGCACATCGCTTAATAATAGATAGTTGGGGTTTTTAAAGATGGATTATTCATGGTACCATTTACACCAACAATATTTAGTACGTTTTAACCAAATATCAATGGTTTATTTCCAAGATTAGAAGAAAAATATATTATTTAAAGATTGCTGACATAATAATTCTACATCTGCGCATTCATCAACAATTACTCAGTACAAGATAATAATATTAGTATTAAGTAATGAAAACCTTAATATTAGATAAAAGAAGGGTACAGTCACAAATTTCATTCTTCTCCTATTTCTGAATTTTCAATAAATTCTATAATAGTAATTGTTTAGTTATTGTTCAATTTAGAAAAAAAACATTTTTCATATTTCCCCGTATATACTTATTTAAGCTTTGTGTAAGGTATACACGAATACACATAGAAATAAAAATGAAATACAAAGTCTTACTTTATGTCGTAATTTTGAGGGAGTCTTGCTCAATTGATTTTAAGCCGAAGATTTTATATTGACATGGGCCTTCAAATGCTTAATTTTTTTAAAAACAGTTCACTAAAATTTTATTTTTTGTTTTTAATACGTTAATTATGAATATGATTTTATAAAACACACTACCCCATTGACTTAAAAAAAAAATATTATTTTCAGTAATTAAAAATGTCTCTTTCACTTGAAAGCGAAAAATTTGAAAATTTTATTTGCATATACAACATCGGTAATAATTGTTAAAATAAAGTTAATTTTGCTTATTGCCATTAATTCTTGTTACCATTGCCAATTTCACTTTATTTAAGACGAAATTGCGTAAGGACCTAGGAATTATCTTTGACGATAGGCTTACATTTGTCCCTTATACTGACTAACAGGGTGTTCATTTGAAAACTTCCCACCACGGATTTATCGAAAACCACTGTTTAAAAAAAACGCCGAAATACGTCAAAAGGTTTGTCAAAGGGGACAACTTTCTAACCCAAAATTACTTCACCCCCTTTCACCCATTGCCCCGCAGGGTCATCCCCTTAAAAATTTTAAATGGCAAGGGGTAACGAGCAATAGCTTGTTTAAAAAGTCTTTCGAAGTCTTTTATTTTGACATTTGATTTTTTTAAATCGGTCGATTCATTTTCGAGAAAATTAGAAAAATCTTTGTTTATCCTAATTTGTTCAGATAGAAAACAAAAAAACATGAAAATATCAGTTTTTATTTCAATAAGTGTTCAAAATGTTGCCCGTTTTTGGCCAAACAATGATATAGGCGATGTTCAAATTCCTGACGGACATTTTAAAAAACATGTTGTGGGATATCATGGCAGCTGTCGCTAATGCGTTGACGAAGTTCATCCAAACTTTCAGGTTGGGGAGTAAACACAATAGACTTCAAATGACCACATAGAAAAAAGTCTAACGGCGTTATATCACGAGATCTAGCAGGCCATTCTATAGGCCTTCTTCGCCCTATCCATTTATCTGGAAACTCGTCATCTAGCCATCGCCGAACGGAAAGAACATAGTGAGGAGGAACGCCGTCTTGCTCGAAATATATTTCGGCCTCATCAAGTATAGGGTTTCCATCATCATCGATTTGGTTTTCAATGGATTCAGTAATAAGCGGATTGATGGTATTTTCCAACATATCCAAATAAATGTCTCCATTTAAATTTCCGTTAATAAAAAATGGCCCAATCACTTTATTTCTTAAAATGCCTGCCCATACATTAATTTTTTGAGGGTACAAATGCATGAGGTTTTCTACAAATGCATGAGGATTTTTATTACTTCAATATCTACAGTTATGCTTATTACCAAACACATTTAGATAAAATGTGCATTTATCGCTGAAGCAGATATTCTTTACATGAATAGTATTATCATTAATCGCTTCAGTCATTTTTTAACAAAACTCAACTCGCCTATTGAAATCGTCTTCGGTTAACTCTTGCAATATTTTCATTTTGAATGGATGAAATTTATGAAGTTTGGTAACTGCGTGAACCTAATGGAATACCAGTGGCAGCAACAATTTTGCGTAATGACGTATTAGGATTTATTCCAAAATGACCCAAAACTTCAACTTGAGCGGCTTTCAACAGATCCAGTTTCAGTAAAGCACATTGTCAGTCGAGCACATTGATTTTGGGCACCATAAATTAGAATAATTTCCACTCTTTCGGCTAGTGTGTAAACCATTTTGGAAGTAAAATATTCAATTCAACAAATAAATTTTCACTACTCCAAGACTGTCACAAATGTAACTGACGGCAAAATAGATTCTTTATTTTCCTTAGTAACTATCAAATATAACTAAGCAGGTATAAGAATAAATACAGTTTGCCCAGGATATCTGTGTTGATGAAAAGAATGCGGAAAAAAATTCAGGTTGTTATTTAGTTTTTTCCACGTTTAATCTTCGGAATTGCTGTTTAAATTATAAACGCGTTTTAAATTATAAACGAATTGTAGATTAGGCAAACCCTAACGGGTAACATTTTGAACACTAAACACTTATTGAAATAAAAACTGATATTTTCATGTTTTTGTTTTCTATCTGAACAAACTAAGATAAACAAATATTTTTCTAATTTTCTCGAAAGCGAATCGACCGGTTTAAAAAAATCAAACGTCAAAATAAAAGACTTCGAAAGACCTTTTAAACAAGCTATTACTCGATACCCCTTGCCATTTAAAATTTGTAAGGGTATGGCCCTGGTGGGCAGAGGTTGAAAGAGGGTGAAGTAATTTTATGCTAGAAAGTTGTCCCCGTTGACAAACCTTTTGACGTATTTCGGCGTTTTTTTTTTCAAATGAAGACCCTGTATAATGGCCGCTTCCTCAAAACTATAGGGGTTTATAATTCGGAATTGCAGGCAATTCAGCAATTCACTTTCTCTGATAAAGTTCTATTTCTGTTTGGTTCGATCCAAGCTCGAATATGTCTCTGGTTTGGTATCCATCCTATATATCCATGTATCAGGTATCCAGGTTATGGTATGAATAATAAATCCCTTAAATACATTCAAAGGCACTTTTTGAAATATTTTACATTTAGAAAAGATAATACCTATCCAGTTAGAGTTTGTATTCACAATCATCCTGGTTCAACTTAGAGGCTCTTGTTTTGAGTAGAGAGACTCACTTTGTGGCAATCTTGTAAAAATTGCTCAATGATCACATAGATACCCTAAATCTTCTTGGTCACATTTGCTTGCACGTGCTGCGCTCTTTTTCTCTAGAACAAATATTACTTTTGCTCTTGATCGTGTCACAACTAACATTAAATATCAAGGTCATATTTTTATTATATACAAAATCTTCAACAATTTTATTTCTATTTGTGATATCTTTCAATGCTCTCTGAGACATGTAGTTTCACAGGTGATTTTAAGGATTGTTACATAGCGAGTTGGGCAGTCGCCGGAGGATGGAAACCCATGTAAATTTTAAGGGGGTCAATTATTGACTTTCCTGTACATTTTATAGAAAAAATGTAAGATAACTTTTTGAAGAGACCAATCTGGCAAACCCTTGTGCAAAGTTTCAAAAAATTATAATAAGCGAATCTTGAATTATTCAATTAAATGTAATTGCAAAATTAGCAAATTTTCGGTTCAGGAAAAACCAAACGGGCACCAGTAAAATGAGTATTGTCACTGACGTGAGGAAAAGTGTCAATAAGTCAGTGACAGTCGATATTTGAAAACAAGTATGAATTATTTAATCGACGAAAAAATAGCCATAATTAAGTGGCATTATGCGGGAAACAGTTTTAGAGCAGTATCTGAAAAATGTTTTCAGTTTATTTCTCCACCAAGCCCATTCCGTCCATTTCAACTATTAAACGTATTGTCAATAAGTTTGAGTCCAAAGGTACCGTAATAAATAATTGTAAAGGTTCAACTCAGGGTATCGAAAATAGAGCCGAAGAAAGAGAAAACAGAGATCTTAATATTCTACTGAGTGTGGAGGAAAACAAGATGGTTAGTACGAGGGTTCTTGGGCAAGAGGTACATAAACATCATACAACGGTATTGCGCACTTTAAAAAAACACAAATATTATTTGTATAAATTCGAAAAACATCAAGAGCTGCAGGAAGGAGATGAATGCCATTTTGTTTTGAAATGATGGAAAGAGCAAATAATAATAGGATTTTTTTAAGAAATATTTGTTTTACCGATGAATGTACGTTTACCCTCCACAATGAACCAAATGTTAAGAATTGCCGGTATTGGAGCCACGAAAATGAACATCACTTTATTCATACTCGGACACAATATTCCCAAAAAACAAATGTATTTGTGGGAATTATCGGACACCATATGGCCCTTATGGACTATAACAGCTGAAACCTATTTGGACTTTTTTCAAAATCAAATTGGACCCGCCTTGGAAGAAGTTGTTCAGGAAGATCAAATAATCTGGTACCAAATGGATGGTTGCCCGGCCCATAATGCCCGTATGGTTAGAGAGTGCTTGGAAAATGCTTTTAACGGCAAGCACAACGGAATGACTTCTTTTTGTGGGGTCATTTAAAAAGTGTCATTTATAAAAGTGCAAAATTTGAAAATCTAAACCAGTTACAAAACGCTATTTCGTTAGAATGTAATATTTTAAGGTAGTATTAATTTTAGTTTTTTTCTAACTGGATAGGTTAAGAGATAAAGAGTAGATTTAGGTAATCTTCACCTGTTTAGGCAAATACTGTAATTTGCAGGGTTTTTTAAATAAAGACGATTTATTATTATTATTATTATTATTATAAAATTTCCCAATATCAACTTAGTAACGTTAGAAATAAATTTTATGATAGGTTAGGATATTGTTTAGCTGTTAATAAGGGGTTGTTTGAACATTTAATTAATTGATGTTTTTATGTAATTCTCTATTATTTTTAAAAAAGTTATTGTATTTTATTTTATTTTATTTTATTTCATTTTTCCACACTTAGTAAAATATTAAGAGTTCAGTTCTCTCTTTTTTTGGATCTATTTTCGATCTTCTGAGTTAAACATTTACAATTATTTATTGCAATGTCTTTGGACTCGAATTTACTAATAATAGGTTTAATGGTTAAAATGGACCAGATAGGCTTGATGGGAAAATAAATTGAAAATATTTCAGATACCGCTATTGGTTTAATTAAATTCTAAGTATGATAAAATTGTTTTTTTAATAATTGATAATAATAATTGTTATTGGTTTAAATTCACCGTTATATTAAATAAAAAAGTAATGTTAACGTGTCTTACTTTGAATGTATGGTTGTGAGATTGATAAAATGAAAAAAAAAAACAGAACATTTCTTGTATTCGGCTGTACGTCAAATTTGACAAAGCCTGCAAAGCCTTATAACAAATTGTTTGCTGGTGGCTGGTGTCTGGTTTTACCTGAACCGAAAATTTGGTAATGTTGCAATTACATTTAATTGAATAATTAGAGAAATAATATAAGATTCGCTTAATAAAATTTTTTGAAACTTTGCACGAGAGTTTACCAGATTGGTCTTTTCAAAAAGTTATCTTACATTTTTTCTGTAAAATGTACAGGGAAGCCAATAATAAACCCTCTTAAAATTTACATGGGATTTCCTATGTTCCGCTCGGCGACGCACCACCCGGTATAGTACTCATAATTTTATTTCACTTTGGTTAAATTTGCTGCTGTTATTTAGGCGCCTATTTAGCTTTAGCTAGATTAAAATTGTTAGATTTAATGGTATCTCGCCAATGACTTTTTTATCGTACCTATACTTAAAAAAAACAAAATTAGCAATTTAGATCTTAAAGTAAATGAGCAAAATCTACGCATTCTAAGAAATATCTATAGGCATTACGATTATCAATTATATGAGTCCTCAAGCCGTTCACATCCAACACAGGAGTTTTAAAAACAAAAGTTTTCAGATGACCCAATAAAGAAATCCACAGGAATCATATCGAGACTACGAGCTGGTTAAGAGGTCATGCACGTCCAAAATTTTAACGCTTTGTCCGAAAAACGAAGAAAACTTTATAGGAATTTTTTGTTTAAAACGACTGAATGAAATTTCTTTCTGAATCTCTGCATTTTCGTACTGCACAACATACGATGTATGTGCCTCTGTCTTGTGATACCACTTTAGCAATGAATTTCGCTTAAACGGAGTAAAGGAAATTCTTTTGTTCTAGCAAATGGTTTTAAAAATGTATTAATAAATAATGATAAAACCCTTCACTTCTAACAGCGAAATAATTTCATATTCGATTGCTTTCAATATATCACATTGATAAATTTAAATTTTTATTTAAATCTAAAAAGATGGTTGGTTTTAGTTAAATAACTTAATACCATGTAATATATAAAATAGTAGCGAAACTTTAACCACTAGTGTCTTTCTTTGGGCTGCCTTTAATCCAAACATTCATTCTTATGGAATAAGAACATGAACATCGAAAATATGTTCACGTAATTGATCGATGTTATAAAACAATACATTTTACTGCTAATGCGCCATATACATGTACGATTTGTGATCATGGTCGTTTTAAAATTTACAACACTATTACTTAGAAGTATTTAAAGATATAACAATCGGCCAATAGAAAACAGAGTGGTGCTTGTTTATGATATACTGTGATTTAAATTTCACTCGTCTTGTCAACCCAGCAAATAAAAATACGCAATAAAAGAAATACGGATTAAATTAAAAAGTCTTAAAAATTCTAAACATTGTAACTCTAAATTCTAAAACTGTGTAACATATATTGATCTTATCCAAATCTCCCTTCAGTTAAAATGAAATTCACAAACTGTGTAACAATATATATTTAAGAACTATATTAGGTACTATGTCTTAGTATCTATAATGCTAGGTACTCTAAATATCTATTCTTCTAAGCGGCGTATAGTGACCAAAAATGGAAAAATGCCTCTTATAAAATATTCGTCGTTTTAAACAATATTTTTTAATAACGTCAATTTTTTTTATTAGACTCCTCTACATCTGCAGTATAAAATTTATTACTTGAATGTAATTTTTTTCGCGGAAACGAATAAAATATGTAAACCTAGTTTGTAATTCAGGTGGAGGTATTTACACTCCTGTAATCGATTTGCATCATTAATCTCGCATCGTTTAAATAATAAATATATTTGTGTATCATCAGCACGTATATGATGTTGACAATGTTTAAGTGATTTTTCAAGTTGAGATGTTTACAAGAAATATAACAATGGCCGAATTATGCTATCCTACGGTACACCGTAATAGTCAAAAATAAAGACTTTTTTTTAATACGCTGTACTTGATTCGTAAATAATTAAGAAAAAGAGGCACTTTTTATTAAAAGCAATAAAGTACAGAGTTAATTTCAATATTTCATGATCTAGCATGTCGATTGCCTTGGTAAAATGTATCACTAATATTGACATACTGTGGCTCTGATAATATATTCATAGAGATTTTATTTATTAAATAACATTTTTTAGGTAAAATAGTATTTTTCAAACATTATCAAAACGTCTCTATGAGCATTAGATTAGAAGTTAGAGTAGAAGTTACATACCAAGGAAATAAAATTAAAAAAGTCAAGGAATCTGAATTGAAGCAAAATGTACCTATTTCGTAATAAATAATTGTTTTGTTTATTTGTAATTATGTAGATACCTAGATTTATCTGTTATATTGATCCATGCTATAAAACTAAATGCTTTTTAAAGTTTTAAAAATTTAAGCGAAAAGTACGAAACAAGGAACATTATCATTTATTGATAAAATAGAAAGCCTGTTAACTCGAAATAAAATTGTCTTTGTGCAATTATACATACAAATAAAACTAATTAAGTATTTTGTAACTAAGAACTGCCATAAAAATCAATTAGTATTTATAGTACATAAAGCATAACACTAAACTATTCAATATGAAGAACTTTTTCTTTTTTATAGTATGTAAGGTTTTTATTTTTAATATGTAGAAAATGAGTTTTCATTAAAAGCATATATGAAACAGATAATGAATGAAATTATGTGGTTAAAATTTAATTTGTGATAGATTTCAAATTCACATACACTGATTTTCATATACATTCTGGTGTAGTTTAAAATATTTTAACTGAACACGCATATCTGCAATATATATACTAAAAACAACAGGAGGGCCTAATATAAATTCCTGGGGTATACTTTGAGATAATATATATGCATGTGAATAATCGGATTTAGGTATTTTTTTGAAGTATTTAGTTTGAAATTTAGTGCTACTTTGGCAGATACACGAAGCGCCTAGAAGACAAAAAAATAGGATCTGCTCAAATTTGTGCAGAATAGTAGAGATTGATTCGACTATTACCATTTTTAACCCTTAATATACACAGTTATTTTTTATGCCGTAATTGTCAACACTGGGGTCTGACTGACCCAAAATCAATTTTCATAATTTTTAAATGTTACTAAAATAATTAAAGAATTATATTTTTTTAATTCTTTACTAAAATATATTTTATTAATATAAGATTACAAAAAATGTAAAAATAAACAAAATACTCATGACTTGTTAAAAATTAGGCAGCAAAATACACATTTTTAACTTAGAAATGTAACATAAACTATTAAATAAAATTAAAGAAATTCACCCTTGGATATAAAGCGCATTTATCCCTTTTTTCCAAAAGCGTTTGTTGTCTTTCTAGTTAAGTTCCTTGCGACTCAATGCCTAATAAATTTTCTATATCTAGTTTTTGACTACGGATTGTTTTTTTAGTGGCACAAACACGTAAATAGTGGGGTTAGGGGTCAACAAACTGCCAAGATCATACTCTCTTACTATAAAAGCCCTTTGGATAAATGAAGATAAGATTTTAAAGTTCACGCCACGTTGATCCAACATTCCAAAAAAACAAAACATCTTAGCAGCTATATTCTTCTTTTTCCTGGATTACAACTTTCTTAGGTTTTGGTGTATAGGAGAGCAAGATTTTGTCGTTGTCGAAAGTAAAATGAGTTGTTCCAGTTTTGACAAAAAAAAGGTGGTATTTCCCTTTTATTCTTTCTAAGACTTCCAATCATAGTCAATTGATTTTTTTTTAACATATTTGAAAATAATGATACTGAGCTAAACTAAGCATCAACAGTAATATTGCGATTTGTAACTATTATTGGTTCAGACAACTTACGAAGGTAATATTGTGGTACAGATTCGTTCTCAGTTTGACTCTTGCCACAGTATGGTATAGCATTCACCATGTAACCTATACATGCGTCATTAGGCATAATAACTTTTAGCCTGTACTCATCAGGTTTTCAAGCCATATACACTCGAAAGCTGCATTTTCCCCTATAACCCATTAGTTCGTCTATGGTGCAATATTCGTACGGTATATAAGAACTTTTGCAATTGGTAACAAAAATTTTCTAAATGTCACTAATTGCTGCCAGTTTATCACTCTTTTCGCTGCATTCTGGTTGACTTGTAATCAAAACGGATAAAAGAAAGTAAAAAGTTAAAGCGATTAAGTGACATTGTCCCTCTAAATAAAGTATTATTATCACGGATTGTCGAAAGTTCACACAGATTTTTATGTGCATCTCGCATTACCCCCGCTTTATATAGTAAGCCTTTAAAAGCTTTTAGTTCAATATGATCAACACTTCTATGATATGACTGCTGCTGAGTCGGGGCTAATAATGAAATCTTCCTATCGATTTCCTTATTGGACTGAGCAACAATCTTAGACAACATTTCATTATCCATGAGACTCCCACATTTCAGGAAAAGTTCTGGCATTCTTAACATCTCTTTTGACCCCTGGCAAGTGTAAAACTACATTTTTTCTTTGCAAGCGTCCCCTTTTTTCAGGTACTTCAGTACACTAACGATAATTATTTTTGCTGAAAATGGAAACCAAATATATAAAAAAAACTATCGAATCTATAAAATCACCTCTAAGAGTTTCTTTCTGAGTACTAGTTGATAAATCTGCAACATAATTACTATTTTCGCCCTCAATTTCATTTTCCATCTTTTCGCATGGACTAAATAACAATGTAATCAGAATCAGAGTCTGATCTAGAGTCTCCAACAGGCTCTCTCTCTTCATTTTTACATAAAATATTCTCTATTTCACACTCTAGCTCTCCGAGCCAGTGGACAGTGTAACTCCCGATCACACATTTAATTTTTTGAAAAAAAACAATAAAATATTAAAATAGTATACTTAAAATATCCGCCTTTCTTTGATTCCTTTAAGTAACACACTGGGGTCAAATAGACATAAAATTAACTTTGGACGCTAAAGGCTCCACAGTTCTGCAGATTTAAAATAACGCCACGGTCTTACAGACCCCAGTGTGGTAATTAAGGGTTAGGAAAATGGTTTTTGTTTTGAAATATCAGCAGAACAATTTCTAATGATCAACTTAATTAGATTTCCTAAAACTTTAAACATTACTTACGACAGCCATACTTTTCCTAACTTAATTGTTTTAGCTAGTTAAAAAGCAGACAAAATGTTATTTGAGGTCCTAAACTTTTTAATGCATCAAAAATACTGAAAGTGTTAAATTTTATTGCGTAATCTCGTAATCACACCAAATTTCCTGCATATATCCTAAAAGAGCTTAAACGTCTCGTAATAATGTTAATACCATTAGTAACGCTTTGATTTTTAGTAAAAAAAACTGAACAAATCAAATCTATTAAGAAAAGGTTTTTTTAAACCAACCTTTCTGATACATGCATTTATGATGCATTTATTTTAATTAAGAGTATTATTAAGATGTCTAACTACAGCTTAAATCTACAGCTTCAATACAAGTTTCTTTAAATTATCGAAATACTTTATTCAAAAAGTGCCTCAAGATCTAAAAAATTCTGTCGGTCCTATTTAGAACTATTTTAACAATAGGCATTCCTTATAAGGGGTACCACATTTACAAGAATTATTTGTCGGTGTTCCCTTCATAAGATTTTATTACACGTCGTCTACCCAGCTTTCGGATACCTTCTTTATTGGTTTTAACAACAGCTACACAATGTTAAGCCAAATTAGTGAAAAATATTGTTTGTATAAGTGTGTGTAATCCCTTTTATTTACATATTCTAACCTATCGTAATGAACTATTCAGGTAATAAATATGTACACCCCGGAGATCGACTCGATAAGATAATATTACTGTCTTAGTTCTATGCATGACATTTATAGGTACATAATAAATGTCCATTATTTTATAAGCGGCACTTTTTTTAATTCTTTTTTAACTGATGTAATTTTTATTAACTAAATAAATTCCTTACAACAGTTTATAAAACAAATAAAATTCAGTTCTTCTTGTATCTGGTTTAAGAAACTGATTTCAAAAATTGGCACTAGCTTGGAGGCATGCTATTTATTTATAATATTTTTCCCTACTTTCTAAACTTCTACAATATGCTAGTATAACTATTAACTATTCTATAAGGTTTTTTAAAAGGCTCTCTAATGCGTTGATTACTTTATAAACAAGTTTAGATTCTTTCAGTTCATCAACATTTACAGCTAATATGCAATATAAATGTTGTCATTAAAACTTGATGCAAGAAAAGTAATTTAAACTTAATGAATTTTAAATATATAGCATTTTATGACCTCAAGAAAAAATATAATAGTAGATTTACGGTAATATGATTTAGTATGTACTAGTATGTAAAAAATAAAACTGAGATTTGCCGTTGCCCTAGTGTAGTTGTTATGAAGCCGATTTGTCCCGAGTTCAATTTCGCACAATATACTATTTTATTTTTTTTTTTAAATTTTAGTTAAAAAGGAAAGTTCTGGTATGCTTGCATTTATGGGGAGCGAGGGGGAGAAGGTAAGGAATCCGAGCTTTTCTCGACAACGCAGCATATATCGGTTGCTAGCAATGAATTGAGGACGCAGTATATGTTAGTTGCCAGCAAACTATTTATCTATCCAGGTCCGTTGTAGAGGCTAAAATCCTACATAAATCAATAAATTATAACTATAAAAATTTTAACTAAAGGCTGTAGGAGTTTTAGAAGTTTTACTTGCTGGCAATCAATCGGCCGCTAGCTTCACACACATTTTTAGTAGACTTCCGTCGACACCAATTGAGTTTCACGGTTTGAAAGTGGTTTTTGATTATCACAGTAATATTATTTTATTAGGAAAAACTACATTGCTTCTAATAATTGGCGTATTAAAGAATCTAATTGAAGCATTTAAAATGTTTTAACGTTTTGCTGTATTTGCACTTTTATAATTTACACTCTAGGGTCAAAAGTATTTTTGTATTTTGTTTGTTTTTCTTCGGTGGTAAAAAAAATGGTGTGCACGTGTGTATATTTCCCTTTTTCTACTTTTCCTTAAAATTAACAAACTTCCCATTAAAAAAAAATCACTTTTCCACACTTTTTACTAAATATCTATTTCCTACAACTGTGTTCAGTTTACGTACTCTCTAGGATTTTAAAATTTACGTTTTCAACGTAGTGCCTAAAAAATTTATTTTACGCATTTATCTTATTGCGGGCCAAAAAAGTAGACAGGCGAGAGCTAATACTAAATAATATTTGGTTGGATCGATATGTTTTTATTTCTTTTACTACGAAAATTATGTATAAGCCAAAAAATATTTTTTTGTATTACTTCATGTACCAAAGTACTCTCATTTTTTTTCTGCTTTTCTTCAAGTGAGAAATTGTAGGGTTTAAGTAAACTTTGTGGCTTAGAATCTCTTTAACATTAGAGAGTATTCAATTATTGTTTTTTTTTCCGAGACGAGAGAGTTAGTTTTATTACCCTGATAAAGATTATATTTTTTTCAGATTGTTTTTAAATTTTCAAGGTGAGCACAGCATCAGCCAGCTTGTCACATAACAGTTATGGTATGGCAACGGCGGAACATTTATTTATGGCTTGCAAATACAAATGCAGAAGAGGTTTTATTTCAATTTACGACCGCTACATTTCACCCTATATGATTTTTTTGCTTTGCATAAGAAATATATTTTAGTTATTTTAGTGTGACAATGTATGCATCTATTGATATAGTGAAACTCGATCTCAGTCACATCGTGCTATAATATTTTTTACTATTTGTGAAATTTAATATACTTATTTATAGGAACATACATGGTTGATAAATCTTGAAAGTAATAAAAAAGTAAGCTTTATGCACAAGTTCTCACAATTTTTTTCTGCTTTTTTATCCCTGGCTTTAGCTTTTGCAACTTATGTAATTTTGCTGTCACTGATTGCACTTTAATGATTTTTTCTGTAATTTTTTTCCTAAATCTAATAGTTGCTACGAGTCTTCTTACTTATTCTCGTTTTAACCTAGCTTCTTTATAATTTCGTTTTGTACCTTATATCACTTTTATTATTCACCCTATTTACTTTATATTATGTTTTCTGTTCTACGTGATGTCATTTGTTTATTTTTATGACAGACGTAATCTGAATAGATTTTATTGATAACAATTGCGACTTTACTTGCCTCTGACTGAAAAAACTCTGGTTCTGATCAGACTTTCATATTCTGACTGAGTTGCATTCATTGAGTTATAAAATTTTAAATATAATTATCTATAGTCTAATTTATAGAATAGTTTTAATATATTTTTTTAAATTTTGCTTCTTTAATCTAGCTGCTTCTAGTCTTTTTACTAATTACCTTTCAACCTAGTGTAATTTCATATAGCTTCTTTTTTTTTTCTCCAAAATAATATCAACTTTAGTACTTTTAAGTTAATTGATACCATTCTTTCTATTCTACGTTATGTTGGTTTTTCCTTTTTCTGACAGATGTAATCTATTTTCGAAAGTGATAGACAATGGTAATGTAGAAACAGGTAGTCGGACTGACATTATTTTTGTTTTTGGTACAACACGACGTTTCGGTCGGTAAGTATCTCCGACCGTTATTAAGTGTAAACTCAGTTTAAAAACAGTTTACACTTGATAACGGTCGGAGCTATTTACCGACCGAAACGTCGTGTTGTACCAAAAACAAAGATAATGTCAGTCCGACTACCTGTTTCTAGATGTACTCTAAGTAGATTTTACTGATTACAATTGTCACTTCAATTGCTTTTGACTGAAGGAAGTTAGAGACATAGATTCTGGCTGAATTATATTCTGTTAATCTGTCTAATACGTAATGAGGAATACAGTTAATTGAAAAGTCTAATTAATAACATTAAAAAATACAGAAATTCATAGCAAAAATCGTATATAACAATGACATTCGCGACGTCATTTACAATTACGATGCCGACTTTTAGACAATAATTATATCGGAATTACGAGATCTTCTAATTGACGTTACCTTAGAGGTTTTCTTTTTGAAAATAATATAATTCGAGGTTTTTAGGGTAAAATTTGTTGCTAATCATATTACAAGTATTTTTACCCTTTATTTCTAAAGTAACTGACCGTATAGGAAAAGTTCTGCATAAAAAAAATTATTTTTAAACCAACGAAGAAAGTAGAAGATGCCCTGCGATCAGTTGAAGATAGCAGACCTGTCAAGAAAGTCAAAATTCATTATCAAAATTTTCTTCTAGAGGAAGAATAAGTAAAGGATCCTTTCTGGAAGAACGCAGCTCCCCAAAAAATAAAATAATTGAGTTCGAGACATGATTAAAAGTTCCAAGAATAATCATTATCTTAATATTAACTATTTTCTAAAGGTCTGCTTCAATGGAAATTAGTTATACTGAATTGCAACTATGACAATTGTGCTCAATAAAATAACGTGAAAAAATTGTTTCCTTGTTGTTGGGTTGAACAGAGATTCAATCGTAGTATGGAATGGATTGTATTTTAAATCAGGAAATCATATACAAAAATAATAGTTGACGATGATAATTTGTGAGTAACATATTTCTTTTTTGTGAAATATTTAATACTAGTACGTTATGTTATTAATGATCCTATAAAACCTTATCTAAATGATTTATAACTTTTTTGTTAATCCTTATAAGTAATTCTATACCTTTCTATTAAATTTAGTAGCCTATAGGGTAGCCCTAGGATCTTATGTTGGATATTGAGTGGAATTATTTTGCCTATTTATTAGAAAATAACTTCATATATATATATATATATATATATATATATATATATATATATATATATAAGTGTAAAAAATTGACAACTACTTGTTTGTAATCAAAACAAACTATTGTGTTCAAAAAGGTACATATTCCCTTTTTAATAAACAATGTTTATAGTTTGCTCACTTGTGTGATTATAAATATCTATAACATTTACTAATGAATTTAACAAATCATTTAAATGCTGTTAGGTGACATAAAACTTTTGACAAGTTGTATTGTAACCAAGAATTAGTTAAACCAAATAATCGAGTTTATCGGAAATTCAAATAATCAGTCTAAAACTTAAACAAATTCCACACTAGAAGTAGATCATTTCACGTAAGCATAAAGTTACAACATACTAAAGTATAAAATTGCCCAATGTTATAAATATCACTGTTTAATTGCTTTTACCATTTTTAATTTTTAACAGAAACAGTTTAAATGTAGACTTTATATATTACCCAATAAAATTAAATCGCTTACAGTTTTTGTATTTTAGTCACATTATTAAAACAAATATAGGTATTGCAACTAGAACTAGTTTTAATAATTCTTGACGATTATTTAAAAATGCTTAAACTATTACTGTTTTTTGATTCTTATTACAGACCGACATTTCTTACTAGCACAAATAACAATATCTGAGTAAAATCTAAATTTAAGTCAGATAAATAAATAAACTAAAAATTCATTTAACAATTGGTTTTAAAATATCAAATAGAAGCAATATGTATTACTACCAATCTTCTTACCTGCTTATTATGAAACATTACTATAATGCTTGTTACCTCTAATATTAAACAAGTAAGCGTAATATTAAACATACATATACAGATCGTGTTATCGTGAGCTACGTATTACCCAAAATAATGGCGTGTCCCAAAATATTACGCGAAAATCCAGGCATTTTTTAAATATTTATTCTAATGCGGGTTTTACAGACATGACAATGTGTAAAACCCGCATAGAATTGTAATCTTAAAATGTTTAATATGTTGTGTTTTGCATAATGAAAATTAAAGCGTTATTCTAATAAAAAATTAAATATCAAGTCTGATAAAAATATACTAAAAAATCAGAAATAAAACTCTAATACACAAACTTAACAACATATCATTTTCTTTAATAAAAGGCTCAAATAAGCCGCCTTCTTTCGCTAAACAAAAACTTAACCTATCGTAAAAGCTATTTCGCACCTCCAAAAGAGTTTCAGATAAAATGGAATTGGCACCTTCGACAATTTTATTTCGCAACTCCTCTAAATTTGTTGGCCTACTAAATTCATGCTTGTAAATGGTCTGCTTAAGGTAACCGCACAGATAAAAGTCATTTGGAGACAAATCTGGAGATCTAGGAGGCCATTTAATATCGCCAGTCCCACTAATAAGACGGTTAGGAAAAGTATTTGTTAAACATTCTTTTACTCTAGCCGCGTTATGAGCAGGACAGCCATCTTGCTGAAAATAAACCGATCCCAGGTCTACATCAGGTAGGATTTGAATGGCAGGAAGAACTTGGTTTTGCAGCAACTCAAGGTACTTTTGGGCGTTTAAAGTACCTTCAATAAAAAATGGCCCTATAACATTGTCGCCCAAACATTCAATTTCTGAGGATACTGGGTACGAAACTGAAAACTTCTGTGCTCGTTTTCCTGAGACCAATAACGAACAATGGAAGGATTGTGTTTGCCATGTAATGGAAGAGAAGATTCATCAGAAAACAAAATATTTTTTAAAAAATATTCGTTTTCATTTGCCTTTTCCATCATGGTTTCAGAAAATTCCATTTTTCGCTGCTGGTCTTCAGGAAATATTTCCTGAGTTTTTGAATACTTGAAAAATTTGTACCCATATTTTTTCCAGATACGAGCAATAGTTTTATTGCTCATTCCCAGTTCCTCTCCAACACTTCTAGTGGACCGTGTTGAATCAAGTTCTAGGGTACTGCAGACCATTTCTTCCCGCCGTTCTATATCCTGGACCACTTCAACAGGTGGTTCTTGACTTTTTGTGTGGCATTTTTTACAATCTTGAAGACAAAAGATGTCTCAAAATTTGTAACCACATTTAAAACTATTTTTGCACAAGGAATCGGTCTATTCTCAAATGTCACTGAAAACAATCTCACATCTCTACATTGTACTGCCGAATTGCCTCCATAAAATCATTTAATTAGTTGAACTCTTTGAACGAGAATAACGCTCAAAAATTATTAATGCAACGTGCAGTAACACAGCAAAGTGAGGTCTGCTGACTCCCGGTTCAAAAAATAAAAACGAAAAATTCCGCCGCCTGCAAGCCGCAACCAAGCGGTGTTGCCATTATTTTGGGTAATACGTAGCTCATGATAACACGATCTGTATATACACTATCGGACAAAAGTAGAGAAACTTCTAAAAATTCTTTGATTTACGGAAACCATGTATTTAAATTAAATATTTACTACAAATATTGTAGTTCTCAACAACTGCGTTTTTTTTACCGCATTTTACATGCCTCTTATCAGTTGTTTATTTACAATAAAAGAATTCAAATATTTTCGGATGGACATAAGTAGAGAAACCTAAATATCAATCGTCCAAATTTAGTATTTAGTTCGCTTTACGTGAGTTCTGTTGATAGTTTTGCATAGTTTTTTTAATCAACATGCCTCGCGGAAGATATTTGTCTGAAGACCTTCGTAGAAAAATAGTTGATGCACACAAGAGTGGTATACGACAAGTGGACATTAGTAAAACGCTTAATTTGCATAAGTCCGTTGTTAGCAAGACAATTTCTAATTTTAAAACACGAAATTCAACAAAAAGCATTAAAAAAAGTGGCCGCCCAAGAAAAACAACCAAACACATGGAAATGATGATAAAAAGAATTGCCCAGTCTGATCCTCACAAATCAGCAAATAAAATTTTAAGTGAATTACCTGGTGTTAATGTTAGTTCTAAGACCATACAAAGACGACTGAGGGAAGGAGGATTATTTAGTAGAAGAGCCGCTAAAAAGCCGTTTATTAGCAAGAAGAATCAGAAGGCCCGACTCAACTTTGCACAAAAATATTTGCATTGGACAACCAACGACTGGAAAAAAGTTCTTTTTACTGATGAAAGTAAGTTCAATTTGTTTGGGTCCGATGGAATCTCATGGGTACATCGACCACAAGGCAAAAGATTCGATCCAAGATATACACAGCCTACGGTAAAGCATGGTGGTGGCTCCTGCATGGTATGGGGTTGCTTCTCTGGGTTCGGTACAGGACCATTACACATCATTGAGGGTATCATGGATCGATTTGTGTATTTAGACATCCTACAAAATGTAATGCTACCCTTTGCTGAGGATAATTTACCTTTGACTTGGATATTCCTACAAGATAACGACCCCAAACATAAATCAAAGGTTGTCAAAGATTGGTTTTTATCGGAAAATATTAGGGTTATGGACTTTCCTGCGCAAAGTCCCGATCTTAACCCGATTGAAAACCTCTGGGAGGAACTAGACCGGCGTGTAAGGCAACATCAGATCAGTAATAAAAATGATCTTATAAAAGTTTTACAAGATTCCTGGAATTCTATTGGAGAGGAAACCATTATGAAACTGTTGGAATCCATGCCAAATCGATGCCGCGAGGTGATTGCCAATAAGGGATACTCTACTTACTATTAATTTTTCTAAGATAGAAATAAGAAATAACTTGTACTTTTGGAATAAAATTTAGTTTCTCTACTTTTGTCTCATAAATATTTTGTTTAATTAAATTAAATCTTAGGATTTTCTTCTACAATTTATTTTACTTTATACAAATTAAGTCTTAACAATTATTGTTGATTTTCATTATGTGTAGAACTGCATTAGTTTTGAAGTATTCAAATAAAACGCAAATTTAAAAAGTTTCTCTACTTTTGTCCGATAGAGTATATATATATATCTATATATATATATATATATATATATATATATATATATAAATATATATATATATATTTTTGGGTACCACTATAGATTTTAAGTTACATCATAACACAGTTGGCAAGCTATAAAGGAATGAAAGATAGGAACTTGTGGTAAGATGAGGAAAAATTAAATTTGACGGTGATATCGATTGACGTCGCATTTTAATTGAGACTCAATGCAAGGATGAAAAGAGATAGTTAAGCATCCTATAATGACTTTCTGGAATGCAAAAATGAGACTAATAAACACAAATTAAAAAACCTTTCTAACTAGGTAACTTTGACATTTGCTCGCCGGATTCAATACACGGTGGTTATATACCTACCTAACAATCTGGTGTGGCCCTGGGTTAAAGTCTCTTGGCGTGGGCGTTTCTGAATGTCCGATATAGTTTTAGGTTAAAAAGTATGTTAATTTATAATAATATTCCTAAATGGCTAAGCATAAGGCCAAACAAATAACAATTGCTAAAGTTTCCTACCTTGCAAATGTCAAAATTGTTGGACAAAGTGTCAAATTTTTCATTAATTAATATCTAAATTTAAATGCGATAATTTAGTAGAGATGGCTCACAAAAAGTATATTGTATGAATAAAGGAAGAAAAACTGGACCAAATGTAAAAAAAAATGTGACGGAACCATGTAGCCATACTCAACTGGTACCTACTAGCCAGAAACCGACAAACTATAGGAAAGATTGATAAAAAATGTAAGATAATTTTGAATTAGTCAAAACGCAAACAAGGCTGGTTCTGCAGATTCTGAGATCACTTTGAGAAAGAAGAAAGGGTGTTTAAGTAAAAGTTGATGACGCATTTTTATAATATACCTGAAAGTTATTTATAGGTGTTTGGTTGGACAGTGTATAAACTATACGTGTGCTATAATATCTGCTTAATGACCAACAGAAATTCTCAGTCAGCAATCAAGTTTAATTAAAGTGTTTCCTCAATACTTCTAAACACCTTTTTGGAGTTATGTTAAGAATTATTCGCTTTTTTGTTTTATATGATCTGTATATGATTTGTTTTACAGATCGAGTGGTATGCCAGACTAACCACGAACTCGTTAATATGTATGTGATTCTGAGCCAATACCCATTCAAACAAGAATTTAGTTAAACTGTATAGCGCTGCTTAATTAAAATTGTTCTAAATTCTCCAATGAAATAAAAACCGATTAATAATAACATAGTTTTAGCTAATAATAGTATGAAATAAATTTTAAAAAAAACTCTGACTGGAATTGGAAAAACCCTTTATAATACCAGAGGATGATTGTAAATAAATAAATCGATTAGATAGTATATCACGGATACTTATTTCACATTAGATAGCAATAAAAGCAACAGATTGATTAGTGAAAGGGCATAAGACTATTAGGGTCCAAAGAAACTAAAATATTTCTTCTATGTGAAACAATTTACTTGCATTATTTAAAAGTATTGTAATAAATATAATTATAAATCTTTAAAATAAATATTGGCTTTTTCTTTAAACGACAATCGGAGCTTGATTGTGCGATTTTATTTATTTGATTTGATTTGGCTGTTACACATAATACATTGGTAGGATTAAATTTTGTAGGCGGTTTAACTGTGCCATAGGTAATAAAATTAAACAACTCTATTACAATCTCCTTCCCACTCGCAATGAAGTAGCTGAAATTACTTGTTTTAGTAGCTAAGGTAAATAGTTATAGCCTTTCCGCAAGGCATATAAAATTTTTGAAAAACAATAAAAACATATATTTTTTTTCTTTAAATTAGGTACAATTTTAAAAATAGTTACATTAGTAGTTAGCAGACTATTGTGAAAATTTAATCCATGAGACTAAATTCCTTCACTTTCGGTTGGTAAATCGTTTTAAATATATATTTTTACAAATATTTTATTTAGAGGTGTCCATTGAATACATTATAATAACCCCATTTTCATCAATTTTATCGGATTTTAATTTATTTTTAATTTCTTGAAAAGAGAGTTTGTCAACCGTATATGGTTCAAACTATTAATATTGTAACTTTCGTAAATTATTATATAACGTATTGGTCTGAAGAAACTTGACATACTAATTCAATTCATAATTTATTTACAATAATTAAAATATTTAACTTTGCCTCTTTTTTTTAGTATCAAAAGTTTAACTGTTTTAAATAGAAAGCATTATGTTCTTTCTATACGTGATAATAGGTCACTAGATGATTACAATATTTTATGCAAAGATTCTAGTAACAATTACAATTATGAGTGGCCGATATAATTTAATAAATGCACGGAATGATTAATAAATGACTTTATATTAATTTTTAGTATTATAAAAACTAAATCCACATATGTATGTATAAATGAGCACACCGAACCCTTCATAGTGAACCCTAAAAAAGTATTATAAGTGGGCGAATAAATACGAATCGGATTCCGGATGATTAGGCTTACTCTAGAAAATGGGAAAGGAATCTGTGCTGTACATGAATGAAAAGGAAAATCAATGAAATTTATTACTAAGTCGTAGTAAAGAGAGTTGTCTGATTTACCTACTTTCATTGCATCAAACCTAGATTAATACAAACTAAATAATATAGTGTAAGAGAAAATGATAACGGTGTTCCTATTCCTACTCTCCTAGCTATAGTTCGACCCTAATTCAAAGTAAGGAAGGCCGAGAGGTGATAGAGGAACGGCGTGAGATCAAGGCGTCTGATCAAACTTGAGTTGCGGCATTAATTCGTTTACTTAAAGATATTACTATTACGAAATATATAGAATCCGATATAGTTTTTGATAAAGGAATATCTTCATTCCGTAATCAATGCGAGAATATTCATTGCTTTTCTTGTTTTGATATGAGTACCTGTGGTGCTATCTAAAATTTCATCACGGTTTAAAACAAGAACTAAAGTTATTAGGTCCGAAAAGGTAAACCATTAAAACAATCAAGTGCCTCCCACTTTACACTTATACCCTAGCGCTATATAACAATTTCAGGTTAAAAGTCTCAGTGAAACATGAATTAAGGCATCTGGGGCAACAATGTTAAGCCTTAAGTTTAAATTAATATTAATTTAAGAAAATATGAAACAAACTTAGTTGATTGTGCAAAACTTAGTGGGAGAAATAGTATTCTAAATCGTATAAAATTTAAAACTTTACACTAGCAGAGCCTTTTCCTCAACCATTGACGAACGAATTTTGCTGTTGGTTTAGGAAATCGGTAAAACATTTCGGTTCGCTCTTTAATATGACACATTGTCTATGCGTATCATGTTGCCTGTTAATTCATGGGTCTTAACACCCAAAAAAGAAATTGACCAGTTTCCCATTGCCATAATTTTGTATAGCGAACTGGTCACTCTGGTGCAGCAGTGCTATTTAAAATGTTAAGGACTAATACATGCATTTTCAGAGCCCATAGTAAAAGAATACGGAGTCTCAAAAAGAGCGTTTACTTGTTTTGCTATATAGAAAAAAAAACTTTCATACTACTTTCTCCTACTATTTTTCGAGAGATATTTTGATCAACTTAAAAGAACTGCGCTAATATATAGTAAATAATTTAGTATTTATAAATACGTTAGCACACACACTAAAATGATCTAGCGAACAAGAGAAAAAAGCCGTTTTATATTTAGATGAAAAATGTTTTTAAAATAAATTGTGTTTTTTTTTTTGTTGGACATTCATTTAAATTCCTTTGGGAACCACCAAATTAAGTTATTCCTTTTAATTTTAAATAAATAGCTTCCAGTTCTCCAGGCGTATTTGGTGAACTCAAAAATTAATTCTATGTAATTTTTGATGCCAGTGTAGTGAGCATTTGTTTTAATTGTAAGTGCAAAATAGTCAATAAGCAAAGGCAACATTATGACCAAATATTGTTACGAGCTGATGGTATAATATAATGTGCTGTGAACATCCGTGACGTCGAGGTGCTCTTGGTAGAATTTAATCAGCTTAATTATACCAAGAGTAATATAGGAAGGCATTTGAAAAGACTGAGGAGTATGACAAAAAAACATACTGTTCCAACATCAGCAACAGTACATGATAAGTTTATTCGCCTTTAGGCATTAGGAGATCCCTATTTTACTGCCAGCCAGTAAACAAGTGAGCTTTAAAATGTTCATGGCTTTAGTGTCACTGCTCGAACAATAAGGAATAGTAGTAATAACTAAATCTTCGAACTTGCAATGCCTTTATTTTTATATTTAACACTACGTTTACAGTCTAAACTAACAACAACTAATATTCTACGGGCTTATGTAGAAGAGAAGCACAAGAGCCAGAGGAATTCTCAGGATGTTTAACGATTTCGTACATCAGGGAACTTCAGAGAAAATTAGAAGAATCGCTAGGAAGTTCAACGTGAAACTGCGTTTACGTCGAATACAATCATGAAGTTTGGTGTCGAAGACCAAACCAGAAAGCCTAGTGGACACCAAGAACTGTATGTATTAAATAATATGTGAATGCGAAGACTCATACATTTCCGAGACAGAACGACCCTTGGAAGCTAGGAAAAGGAAGCACCAAAAGTGAACTCGAACAGGAGAAGTTTCCAGATGAGGAATTGCAGAACACGCTTGGTCCAACGGCCACAACGTATATTGGGTAAAAGCGAAAATTGGAAAAAAAGAAAATTCCTTGAAGCAACCTACATCGTGCAAAATCAAGGATTCTTCAGTCAGCCCAGTATCGAAATTCTCAACATCTGGAAACCTCTACTATCAGGACTTTGCACGATATAATGGATTTCTGGACCGAAAGTTCTACATGACTAGGCACATTATTCATAAATAGTATATAAGCCCGTAGAGCAGTAGTTGTTGTTAGTTTACACATGAACGGCTGGAGATACACACCAACTGAAAGGTCGTCTTCAATGTTCAATGTTAAGATAAAGGCATTGAAAGTTCGAAGATTAAGTAACATGAACACAATCTTAACGCCAGGTGTCCCATTAGAGCTCCCGTCGAAATTGCCCAAGGAGATTAAAAATTAGATCTTTGACCCAAAGTCAAAAATCATATTGATCAAGATGGAAAGTGTAGCAAACACCTATACTCTATTTCAGAAGTGTATAGAGCAATAAACTGGGGAATTCTGTTCTGTTTGGCTACATTTCGTGGTAGTTCATAGGCGCAGGTACTTATAATATTTATGAATTTAATTTTCACGGATTAAATGCCTTTATTTTGAAAGAGATTAAATACTAAATAAATACTTTTAATCCTTTTGTATAGGTACCTATCTTTTAACGCTTTGTAACATGCAAAAATGGGGTCAGGTAATATATACAGACTATAAATACTTTTAAATCATATTTTAAACGTTAATAGTCACTGCTACGCTGTAGTGTAATCACAATATTATTATCCCAATATTTAAAAAATGGAGGTATTCAGTCCAACGAAAAGATGTACTAAAAATTCTCCACTATCGCTGAGTGAAAAAGTTATTATTTTAAATGTACATGATTGCATAAAACACGATTACCCTAGTTTTACTGTGCAAGAAATTGTTGAAAAATGTTCTCGAATGAGTGGAATTGGAAAGTCCACTATTTTCAAATTGTTGCGGGAAAGAAAAGTAGCAGGTTAAGTGGAATCTCCCAAGCAAAAGCCAGGACGACCTACAAAAGTCCTTGATGAAAATGCTAAATGTATAATTCGAAGAAAAGTTCACTCTTTTTATTTTAAAAAGGAAATACCCACCCTAGACAAAATTTTAATGGAGCTTGGCCGAGATGACAGTATTCCGTTGATAAGTAGAAAACTATTATGGAAAACTTTAAAAAATATGGATTTTGCCTGGGAAAAGCATAACCTCAAAGCACTTTTACTGGAGAGCGACGAAATTGTTTGTTGGAGACGACAATACTTGAGAAGTATCAAGCAGTACCGCAGGGAGCAAAAGAAAGTTTTTTATCTTGATGAGACGTGGATTAACGAAGGTTATATAGTCCAAAAAATGTGGCAAGACAAAAATATAACCAGTGCTCGCCAAGCTTTCATAGAAGGCCTGTCTACGGGTATTAAAGTACCTTCGGGAAAAGGAAAAAGACTTATAATCACACATATTGGAAGCGAAGAGGGATTTTTTAAAGAAGGTCTGCTAACCTGTGAGTCGACTCGCACAGGAGATTACCATGAAGACATGAACTCGAGGACGTTTTCGAGGACTATTTTGGTGAAATGATAAAATTTCTTCCGGCTAATTCGGTGGTGGTTATGGATAACGCAAGCTATCATTCACGGCGAATAGAGAAGACGCCAACTTCAAGTTGGAAAAAGCAAGAAATTATCGATTGGCTGACTGCAAAAGGTATTGCGTTTGAAGCAAATTTGATAAAAAAAGAACTGCTGGCAATAGCAAACTTACACAAAACTCGTTTCATGAAATACGCCGTGGAAGATATAGCCGAAAAATATAATATAACTGTACTGCGCTTACCGCCATATCATTGCGAACTAAATCCTATAGAACTGATATGGGCGCAGGTAAAAGGATTTGTAGCAAGACAAAACACGACTTTTAAAATGAAAGATGTTAAGCTACTGTTTGATCAAGCCATTACGGAAGCGACACCAGAGAGTTGGCGAAAAGCAGTCCAGCATGTAATTAAGCAAGAGGACAAAATGTGGGATCTTGACAACCTCATCGATCAGATAGTCGATCCTTTAATTATAATGTCAAGAGGTGATGACAGTTCGTCAGATGACGAAGAAGACTACAATCTATTATAATTTAAAATTGTTATACACTGTTCAAAAAGTGCCAGATCCAAAAGTGACATTTTCAACTGTTTTACTCTACATATTATGTTCAATAAATTTGTGAAAAAAATATATTATTCCATTTAAACAAAAGTAACTTTCTAAAATAAAATAGCATTTAAGTACATTAATTATAAGGTAAAAAACAAGTCCCAGTTGTACGCCTTTGGCGAACCGTTTTCAATGTTTATCAGTGGGTAACAATGGGCAAAACTCATAAATTGACCCAAAACCGGGTGGCACTACCTGCAATCAACGAAAAAAAGAATTTTACATTGAAACTAATACCCAACTAAGGTAGTGGCATAAAATATTGGTGGATCACCAGGTACCACTTTTGCATACCTAATGAGGTTTTATTGCTCTACACACTTCTGAAATAGAGTATAGCAACGCGTCTTACTTGCTAACTATTCAAAAAGTAGGCAGGTACTAAAGCGGTACTACTTGATGAATTGGGCTGGACCTTCGATAGGTTTTTGGACTAGTCTGGTTGCCATTTAAGGAAAAACAAAAGTATGTCGGGATCAAACACTGGATCCATAGTTCTTGCTCGCGCTACAGAATTTTGTGAAAATGTACTTATGTAAGACAATACACGTCCGCATGATGCAAGAGCCGCTAGAAACTTTTTAGAACAGCGCCATTATTAGGTATTACCATAGCCTCCGCAATCGCCTAAATTTAATTTTATCGAGCACGTTTGGGGTATGTTGAAGAGGCGTGTTTTAAATCAAGAAATAGTGTTTCAGATAAGGGAAAGTTGCTGAGGTATATACAAGAGCAATGGCTACAGGTTAAGCAAAACGACATTGACAATTTAATTAGGAGCAAACAGATGTCAATCTGTTATTGCTGACTTTTTATTTTTCAATAACTTTTCTCTAAATTTTGTTATTTTGAATTTTCGATCCTTTTCTTCTTTAAATTGTCATACGTTATTAATCCCCCGGTATTCTACTATGAGTTTTTGTACTTATAAGAGTTTATTATTTAGCAAAGTTTCCAACATGAATTCGGATGTGTTTAATTTTAATATTTTCCAAATGTTTAATTGTCTTTTAAAACATTTTGTCCCCTAGATCATTTTGATGTCTCTAAGTAGGTGATTTACGTATTTATTTATATTAAGTATGAAATAATGTTGTTTATATTGAAATCTTGATAAATTATTTGGCCTTACTATTAAAGATCCATTATATGTAATGAGAATAAGTTTTTCTTCAGAAGGATTTTGTTCATAATAAAATTTCAAAAATAATTAAATAAATGTAATAATTAAATAAACGTGTGACTATATAATTGACATCATTTGGCTTATATGTCCGCATAATATAAAAACATAAGCCTCAACTTTTTGCATACGAAATATTAAAAAAAAAAACATTAAAACTTTTAAAATCTATCAAGTGTTCAGTTTCAACAACGTGTTAAGATAGCATCTGCAAAAAAAGGCATACATTATGCAAGATAAAAAAGTACGGTCTTACATTCGTGTAGCAAGCATATAAAAACTCCTAGGAGATCGAGTTTCTGGTCTGAACTTATTCTGAGACAAATAAATAGGAAGATTTTATGAGATCTGTTTTACAGTAACAACTAGAGATAAGCATCTCTGTTCAACCCACGTGTTGAATGTTGTGGTTGATTTTAATTTTTTAAATGTAAATGTTGATTTATGTCAGTGACTTATAGGTGTCCTGTCTGGGTAAAATTTTATCTGTTACCACCACTTAATCACTGTTTTAAGATTGTATTAGCTTATTCGTGCATCAAAAACCGTTTTGCCATCTCAATAAAATAAAAAGTTGTGTTTGAAATAAACACAATTTTTATTAGATATAAAAAAAAAGGTTTTTATCGACATTTTTTTTTTATTTTTATTGAATATAATTTTAGGCCAGGATGTTTGTAGAATATTTAAAAATTCGCTTCACATATTGGCGTGAAAGTTGAAATGAACCAAAATAATTGTTATTTTGTTTAGTTACTATTCTATTAATGCTTAGCTAAAATCTGCTGATTCTATCAGATTTATTTTAATAAAGTACATATGCAATTTTTTGTAATCTATTAAATACAAATTTGCCAATTTAAAAGATATTTAAATACTGTATAACCTTTTTCATGTCTGATTGTTGTATAAGCTTATAATAAGCGCATTTTTTGCTGCAATTAATGGTTTGTTAAAGCTAAATGGTAAATTTTCTCTAGTAGACTATATATACTTATATTCCAAAGTGATAAATTTTCCAAATATTTAGAAATTCTTCCTGGAAATCTTATCTATCTCTTCTTAGAACCCCACAGTAAAATAAATTCTATAATATACTTGATCTTTGACTTGAGTATTTCACTGTTTTTTCTTAACAAAATGTTTCCTTACTTTATTATCTGATAAACTATTTATAGTAGTAAATATGCTGGCTATTAGAATATATGAATTCTTAATAAAAATGCTTCTGGATTCATCCTAAGTAAGATAAAATTTTCATAGTCGTCAATTTTTTTTATCCATGGGTAAAAATTTTGTAGTTTTTTTCTGAAAAAAAACTCGCATTCAAAAACTCATCACTTTAACTTTACAGTTTACTCCCTAATTTAAAATTTCTTTACTTCTCCGAAAATTTGTTTGCTTTGAATATTAATAATAATTTACCGATATATGACCGAAACTCAAAAGCTAAATAAAATTTAAAAAATGTAGCGGATTCTTTTACTATATTATGCACTGGCATAAGTAGCAGCTATGGCCATATTTTATTACCGTAAAAGTTGCCTATATATCTTATTACCCGGCAATATAAATAAAAAATTATTAAAATAAATACATTTTCATTAATTATAATTAATTATTGTAACTAAGACAAGAAGTTTGACTAACATAAATTTGAAAGCCTGAGAACATTTTTCTTTTTAATCTATTGTTTTATATATATGCTCGGCGAACTCAGTTTTGGGTGCGGAAACCAATGTGCTAAGTTAAAAAGAAAGGGGTAGCTTATTTTCTGCAGTTTCTCTTTAACTTCGGGCGTTGTTCATGATTTTTTGTTACATGTAATGCATCAGTATTTTTCACCCAAGATAAAAATTTGCCAGTAGTGTATATTTTTACAGATATAATATATGACTAAATATAATTGTTTTTCTTTTCAGATGAACTTTGGAGAAGAATGTATCTTTAACGAAACGATCGAAGCGACAAATTACAATAAGTACTCATCAAGTAAATACTCTAATGAGCGACGAACATTTTATTTAGCCCTTAATCGACGCGGTCAGTCGCGAAAAGTAATGATCAAAGCGCGTCAACAATTAGGAAAACTCTCATCATACACTCGTGTACTAACACGTAGCGTAACTCCTGAGCAGCATCAGCTACGTCACCACCATCAATGTCCACCCAGTACAACGCATCACTCAAAAGTTCCAGAGCATTTAAAGTGTCGAAAAAAAAAGAAAAAAAAGAAGAAACGACGAAAAAATAGTGATAAAAACGAACACGAACTTGAACCAAAAAGACATAGTAGTAGTCCGGATAGCCAAACCGGGTCAGTTAAGTGTGATATATACAAGACGAGTAATAATACGAGTAGCGCAAACGGTACGCTAGCCGTTTCGCGTGACTATCTAGAGTGCCAAAGAAGCTTAAGTACCGTTAAAAAATCAAACAGTGGTAGTGCAAAACAGTTTGCTGCTGATAAAAAAAATAAAAACAATAATAAAAAGAAAAAGAAGAACAATAATAATAAGCAGAGAAAAAGACTGGATCAGGTTGTTAGTAGTTAACATTTTTAGAGAATGAATTTGATTAGAATGCAATAACATGTATGTTTTGTACTTTTTTATAAATAACTGTATTAACATTTTAAAACACTCCCAAAGTGCCAAACTCAAACTATATATGATAGTATTTTACTAGAAAGGCTACATTATACATATCGAATATGCCCTTAATTTAAAGTAGTTTATTTAAAAACTTTTTTTTATAATGCACCTAATTTATTTAAAAAATATATCTACTTAGTAACAGAGGGATAATCTAAAATTATAATAAAGCATATCAATGTCTGTTAATGGGTTATAAGGAACTTATATTTATTGTTAATTTTTAGAACATAATACGATATTCATACTAGACCAACTTCACAAAAAGTCTTAAATCAATAAATAAATTTGATATAACCGCTACTTTATGACACCTGATTTGCTAACAATAATATATTGGATATATGTTTTCCAATAAAATGCCTACGTTTTATAAAACTTTTTTTACAAAAACATTAAAATATTTATGTATATCATTAGGATGTTTATGATTTTAGAAGCATAAAGTTCAAACATTAAAAATGGAGTGTTGTTACAGATATTTAGATTTGATCGAACAGAATAGCTTTTCCACTTCTTACCAAATAAGAAGTAGAAAAGGATAGAGACGTTAATTAAGAAGTTTTAATAATACCCGCAAATTTAAATTTTATCATCTTTAAATAAATAACTAAAGCAAGATTTTCTTATTATACAGCGTGTCTCAAATTTACCCTTACAACAGTATAATAATTTCTAAGCGAAATTTTAGATTGTTGTCTTCTAATTAAGGACCGTAAAAAAGTACTTAATGAAATTATCATTTTCTTTTTTATTTAATTTGATATAATATTTTTAAATATTTTTCATTTTTTGATAATTTATTTTAAAATTATAATTCCCTCATACGAGTTTGGGAATATTTCTTATTTCCGTCAAAAAACTGTAAAATTATTGTTAACATTTTCTATTGCATGTTGCTTTTGAAAATAAGTAAGTGTCAGTGGCGATGATTGTATTTGCTGTCTGGCTCATGCTTCGAGGTAAAATCAATACACGCTATTAATTGTAAAAGTTATGGGTTTTCACCATATTGTCAAGACTTACAAATACATCAGTATAATTGATGTGTCTTGGCTTTCTTTTTATACAGTACTGTATGTCACGTCATGTCACAGATATTTTTTTTAAAAACATATTATAAAGAAAAACTCTTTACAACTAATTATTAAGCCTTAAAAAACTTGGTAAACTTGAATAAAACAGTAATTTACATTTTAGAGTCAATCACAGGCAAATAAATAAGGCTTTGGAAGTATAATTTTAAATCTTGTTGCATTAAAAATGTTCACACTTCCAAGTTTCATCAAAGTAGATGGCATTAATTGTATAAACTTGTTAAAAATATGTATTAAAATTGTAAATTAAATTTAAAAGAAGGCTTATACATTTTATCGTATTATGTCAAGTAGCACTTTTCTCTTAGAGCTATGTGATGTGTTCTAAATTATCTCAGTCCCTTTATACTTTAATTGCTGCTTTCATATGAAAATTTATGAATCTACAATATTTACTCGGGACATATTAGCTTATAACAACTAGATATTATCTTTTCATAAAAGATAAATGAAAAAATTTGCATTTCCCATAAATCCATATTATAAACGTCTTACCTCTTCTTTTTAAGAAGTTGCCAAATAAATTACAGTTGCAAATTTTTTTTGTTTTTCACTTTGTTTATGTAAATTTGATACTGGGTTCTTTATTCTTATTTCTCGTATTTTTATGTGCTAATATGAATCTAAACTAAGCTTTTGTGCTAATTTTTTCAGTTCACTTATGATTCATTCACCCCTCTGAACGCTACTGTTTTAACTTCTTTCTATTTTCCTTAAAGACTTGATGTGCGTGGATTTCTGTTTGATAAAGGAGAATATGCTGAAGCTGCTTCTGCCTTAAAGTCATCCTCCCATACATATCTCAATGTATTTTGGGTGACATATGTTTCGAAGCTTCTTTTTTCCTCGAGTGGGAAGTACTTTCGTCTTATTTTCTGTTCTTAGACTAAACATTTTATTTTTTAGGCTATTTACTTTAGCCTTTCTCTTATAATAAAAGTAGTTTCTGCGCTACCACTGCTGTGTATAAATTATTTTCTTTTAAATTCAATATTTGCTTAAGTTAAATTCATTATTAATTTTCATTTAAAATGAAACAACATTTTCAATCAACTTTAATAAAATTTCCATTTTATGCTGCATAGTATTTTTCTTTAAAAAACCTCCTAAACCTGGAATTTAACACATTTACGTTCGTGTATACATATGACCTTCTTTTCCAATTTAAGCTATCAAACTTTCTAGAAATACTGTATAAACATTCATAATTGTGAATACACTGCATTGTCATCACGCGCCAGGTTTTACAGTTAGTTGGGCGAATATGCTAAACTCTTAATTTTCGTAAAACATAATGGATATTTATTACTTACAAAACTTAAAAATACCAATACATAAAACATAAATCTGCATTCAGTATGGAAAAATAATTCGAAATTTTTGTCAAAGTTTAATCAGGTTTATATTTTAAGAACATAGGCAACTAAAGGTGATCCTTATGATTAAAATTTCGATTTTATCGAACAAATTGAATTAGTTAATTATATCTATCGTTTATAATGGCAAAATTTTAAAATATTGGATTTAAAATATTGTGAATATGAAAATAAAGAGTAGCCATTAAAGTTACAAGTAAAAAACATATATAATTGATCAATAAAAATAACCAAAATTCAATTATTTGTTATGGATTAAAGGTACTGTGAGAGTGTTTCATAGTTTTAGGTACAACTACTAGTCATTTTAAGTTATATCAGGTGGTTTCATGACACTTAGTTTACTTTTAAATTGTCAAAATATCATATCTATTTATAACATCTAATATTACATTACATTACATCATTCTTAGGTACGAGATTCTGTGCTAAAACTAAAATAAATTTAGCATCAGAAACAACGAAATTGTGATAAATAAGGCAAAGATAAATTTACATTGGATAATAACGAACGAGACTTATATGTGTTATTGTATATGATGTTTACAATAACTACACTACTACTACTATTATGTAGCATTCTTATACCACACGTTTAAAAGCTAAAGCTTATGTAATACACTTCCGCCTTTTCTCCGCTTTTTTACTAAAATATTTACATAACATACGGCGAGTACAGGGAGTACTATGAGGCGTTGAAACAAGTGTAACTTGTCAGATAAGACACCTTTAAAACAATGTAAGCATGTGTAATCGATAAATGATTATTATTATCGTTTAAGTTCAGAGTTTTCCATAATAATTCTCAAGATCCAGCGCTTTTAAGATGTTATAAATTTATTGCCTTAAAATTTATATATTCAGTCTAAGACTAGAAGTTATTTTCTAGATTTTATGACATATCTTAATTAATATTAAAGCTAAAAATAATAATTTCCTACAGATTTATATCTAGCTTTGTTGGTTATTTTTTTCAGTTTTACTGTAGTACCAATTCAATGATATTATTCATTTATTGCTAACATATATTTGCATCCATAAAGTATATATTATGGATAAATTCAATTATAATAGAATGAAAGTATTTAATGCCCACTAAAACATAATAATTGTATTATCAGTGTTAAATAAATTCTCTCTGAACACGTGTTACTGACATGTGTCATGTTATTTCTGTCATATGTCATTCATATTTTTTGGAATACCCTTACCGAAATACCCCGGATTTCTTGAGGTCTGATGACCTAGCAGGTCATCTACGTTTATCATATGAGACCTCGCCGTCCTAATCAACGCAGTGCAATTTTGTCGTTTGACTATACATACCACCATTAATAAATGTTTTAATTTATATATGTAAATACATAAATTTTTATTTTCCTAATAAAAATTTTTCATGAAGTCACAAAATCTCTAACACTAACACATCTCTAACACATCTTCAGAAAGTTTCTAAGTGGAATAACTTTACAGGAATAACATTAAATTTACTCTTCGACAATGTTACAAACAGAATTTTATTATTTTTAGTTTGTTATAATTTATTATATCAAAAAGAAAACATGTGTTGCTTTTTATGTTGGTCATTTTGACTTGTATTGTGTCCGATTAGATAGATTCTAAACATGTCCGGATTCGCTAAATTTTGCTTCCACTCTACCTGTTAAATGGGAAGACGATTGAAAGATTTAATTATTTTTTATATGTTACTTCTCACATGTTAACTTTCAGCAGATATCCAGAATATCCAGTTTTCTAGATTGAGTATTTCAATATTTTCCCAGTCAGTTAACTTTTTCATATTTTTTGAATATATTTAGGGCCAGAAAAACCTAATTTATAATATTATCTGCTTAGTAACATTTTTGCTAGAGATTTGCAAAATAATATAGCGGGTTTCTTTGCTATTGTAGTAGTAGTATTAGTACAAAACATAAATAGTAGACAGTAATAAAATGCGAGAAGAGATTTGTACAACGTGTATATATTTATATTATACAAACCTCTTCTCGCATTTTATTATTGCTACTATTTATCTATGTGTACACAGTCACTCTTGTAAGTTATGTCATAAATGTTCAGAGAGAATTTTTACCGCCAATGTAAATTTTGTCTGAAAAGCTACAATGCACCAAATCGCCCCTAGAATCCAAATATTACGTAATATATGGTGTTCTTTGTAATAATTGAATTTGAAGTCAGATATTGTATTTGGAATAATCTGTATAAAAAACGCTTAACTGAACCAACTTAACTTTCTTCATAACAAAGTGAGATATCCAAAAAACAAAGGCTTAGAAGAACAAATATAAAAGTTACGAAACTTTTCTTTTTATTTTAAATTAACAATTTGCATAATTTAAAGATAAAAAATAATAAATACTTGAAAACCGCCATGAGTATAATCAACGAAATTGGAACTGTGTCTATCAGCGAATAAAATCTATCAAAATGCAATAAAAACATGTTAACAGTACTTAGGGTACTGTGCCAGACACAATAATTGTTTTTGAATAAGAATGGCGATAGCGCATGAAATTTTCAGTGTGGCTAAGATAAAAAATTAACAGCTTATGGATCTCGAAAACCATAAGAGGTACGAGGTCAGTTAAACTTATAAATATCTTAACAAAACATATATGACCAAAAAAGATTTTTTTGGAGAACAGGTTAATAAAGAAAATAATATTCTCTATGTTTATTTTAGCAAATATTAAATCAATTGAGTACTTATTGCCAATTTCAAATTAAAAATTTATTTTAAGAGAAATATTTTTGACTTAGCAAAACAAGTTAAGAATAGTTATAGCCAATATTTATTATCCTATAGAAAAATAAAATCTTCTATATAAATCAGTACCATACATGAACTCAACCTTATTTAGATTTTACAAGCGAATATAAAAGATTGGGTATTTTTAAGTAATTTTTGTCATATATTGTTTTTCATTTTATGGTCCAAAGACTAGGAAAATTAAGCTTAAAATTTATCATTTTATTAACATTCAACAGTTATAGCATTCACATTTTTCAAATCATTGGCTACAATATACAGTGTGTCCACGTTTGACTCCCAAAGAGAAACTTTTTTATTTATGAGTTTACGAAAAAAATTGATTTTTCACAAAAACTCCTGGGTGAGTTGCATATTTTTTCTGGGTAAGGTAGCCTCACAAGTAAAAGTCCATTATTATTCGAGGCTCCTTGGCGATCGAGGAATTGGTCCTAGTCGTCGAACTGAGGATTCGGAAAAGTGCCTGAGAAGCCACTGCGCATAATAGAATGCACAGGATGACCATCTTGTTAAAAATATGAAGTCTGTCTATCAATAAATAGCGTATTACGTAAATTATCAGAAAAAAAAATTTTGCATTTCCAAAAGTACGCTGATTGATTTTTTCATTAAAGAAATAGAGTTTAATTATCCATTGTACCTACTTGCATACCAAATGTTTACTTTTTTGGAGTAATTGTTTACTGCAAAGAATCTAAAAATGGATATTCTTGGTAATGCAAATTTTGGGAACTAACTACACCATTAGCTGTGTTGAGTCTATCAAAGACAATTATATTATAGCAAAAGTTACTAATTTGTAAGTATTTCTGACCAACCCAAAAACCAAAATTATCATTAGTCTGTTAGCATCATCAATTGTTTACAGAGTTTAAGTAAATTTAGGTTTGTGTGTCCTGATGAGTTTATTATCTGTAAAAATTTGTTGAAAGTGTGATTTACTAGCATTCCCAATTTGAGATGCTCTACTCTTTAGCGATATTTTTAGGAAATATCAAATACAATTCAGTGTAATAGCAGCCATAGCATTTTTTTTCTTTTTAATATTTAAAATGTTTCTCCGATCTTTCTAAGTTTAAAAACAATCGATTTAACTATTTTATGGTTAATGGTTTGATTTTTTTATTAACTATACATTCTTGTCACATACAAGTATGATTTATTTTCTACTAAATTACATTATATATTAATTAACTTTATGTTGTTAACCTGATTGTTGTTCTTAGGTATTAGTTACTGAAAATCAGCTTTTTTAAGAGTAGATAGAGTAGAAACAATTCCTCCTACGTTTCGGCATTGGGCAACAATTGCAAAATTTTGCGATCTAAAAATTGTATCAATTACTTCTCATAAAATCATCACATAAAGAGACTTCGTTGTTATTCTTTTATATTTTTCTAAATTCTAAACTCTCTAATCTGAAAATCTGATCGGATCGACTCTTTGGGAGTCAATTCGTAGACATACTCTATATTGTCAACTTAACTGAAAATTACAATATGAAAAATTAAAAACAACAAAATATATCTCGTAGTTGTCTTGTTTTTTAGGTCTATATAGTCCAGAAAAATAGAGATTTTGACTTAAAAACTAGAAAAAGAGAATGTCCATATGACATGTCTACAAACTCTATTGTAGAGCTTAAAATTGGTAAACAATTTTCTCAGAAGACAAATTTTAATACGTCAAATTATCATTTTTGTAGAAAATCTCTGAAACACTCCGGTTGTATTAAGTATTTCAAAGATATTAAAATAATTCCAGATTGAGCAGTAAATAAGATAATCTTCACCTAATTTTTGGAAATATGCTTTCCGACTATCTCTTATTCTTTTAGAACTCCATATGCTGTTACTTAATATTTTAATAGACTTCGGTATGTTACACACATTGATAATTGAATATTGTACGAGTAGGTTATGTCGAGAAGTTCGATTACATGCCCGTTTTCAAGAACATACACAAATTGACCTTAACTTTCTCAGCAAGGTTAACTTGAAATAAATTATGAGATACTAAGTTAGTTACTAAGAATTTTTTTTTATTTAAAATTTATTCATTACGGATTTAAAGTTCGTATGAATATTTAGGTTAATAAAGACTTTAAGTTTAATAATCAGTAATAGCTTCAATTGTGATAATTTATCGAAACATTGGCAATTAATCTAACTTTATATTTTCTATATATTTTTAATAAAAATGTTAATTTAGATATGCAGTTAAATCTTGTATCTGTCCATCACTTCCAGCTAACCTCACTTCGATATATCAAATTGAAATATGAATTATGTGACACAATATTGTAAGCAGCGTAAAATTGTCTATATCAACCATATACCAATAGAAATTCGGCTGACATATAAGCAAAAATGTATGGTAATAATTCATTTTATTATATCCCTTATAATATAAGAAAAAAATATATCATATTTTAAAAATAAAACTGCGGCCCAACTATTAGGTATTTATTTATTACTTATCAATTATCAACAAAAAGGTAATTTAATAGACTTTTATACATTTAAGGTGTAGAAAGATGTACTAAAAATAAACAGTGTATTCAGTTCAAAGAATTTATTTTATTAAATATAAAGAGATAATAATTGAGCTATTTTGAAATTTCTCACGAACATTGGCAAAGGTTTTTCAAGAGTCGCACAATGAAGGCTTCCATTTGACATATAAACTAAAACTATCATCAATAAAATACACTTCAAATATATTAACTAATATAGATATTTGGTCAATTTAATTAATTTTTTTAAGACACTTCCTTTATGTTTTTTCTGGGGTTTATGATATTAAATGTACCCAATGACCGGCGGTGTACGTTGGTCAGTCTGGTAGAATGTCTCTAATCATGATTAATGAATGTAACGATCAGTTTAATAAGTCTAAAGACGTGCTATTACAGTGACTAAATCAGTTTTTGCAAATTATCTTCTAAAAGCTAATTTAAGCTAAGTAAGAATTTCACATCACTATAATCAAAGTAAAAAATTATTGATAAGTATGGATAAACGGAAAAAATTGGCAAAGCTTTAAAGACCTGATTTGTTCTGTATTAATGAGAGACTTAATATGAATATAATTTTGAATAATTTACACTAGTTTTGCCCTTCATTTGTTAGGCAGGTTCCTTCTAACTGAGCATTGACGACTTCTATCAGCAATGAATAGGTGTCGCTACGTTAATAAGTTAGACATTACATTTATATGTCAATTTAGACATTATTTTTGTTTTTGAGTTGGTAACCTTTTTGTTAAATTTTCCATTTCCGCGTCCACATATTATAATCTTGTAAATTATGTTTCACGTATTATACTTTGACACTGTAGATTTTACATTTCAATTTATGCAGCAATATTTCGGTATTTTCTTGAAAAAAAAGGTGATTTTTTTCAATCAAAGTAAGATTAGTTGGAGATGGGCAGAAGTTAATTATTGCAAAATTAAACTTTCCTTTGTATATTAAAATTAACGTTTTGTTTTAAGACAATCATTAACGAATGTTTTTATTGAAATGCAAGCACTGCATAATCATTTAATTGCAAGCGTTCTAAAATTTTAAATAATATAATAAAACTAACAAATTTAATAAAATCAACATTTTTACACATTATTGCCTTAACTAAAAAGTATTTAAATTGAAGCCTCACAGAATTATTAAGAACCTTTATCATCATTCGAGATATAAAATCTCTAGTGATTCAAGAACTGGCCTTAATGAAATTTTGTTAATTACACTATCACTATTAAGACTTCATAGCAAAAAAGGGCTATTCTACATAACGGCTAAAACTATATAGTATTCTATATACTATACTATAAATGTTAGGGACTCATTTTCTAATATCTGATCATGTTTATACTAAAGCATAAGATAATTAAACTTATGAAGTAATATTCAAAAAAATACCAGAAAACGCTTAATCCAAACCATTATTTAATAATATTGCTCTGTATTGACACTAAATGGTTGGATTTTTTTCCAATTTGATTTTTTTTTAGATTTGAGTTATCACCCTAAAATATAAGTTCTGTTGCTTAAAATATAAATGAAAAATGTTGTTCTTTAATATATACACACTAGTAGTACATACCAAAGATTATCATATAAGTAGTTTGTATATAATATCTGATGTGGTTTTGTATTCTTTGATTTAACACGTTAACTATTTAAATTGCATGATATATTAGTAGAATGAATAATTTAGTTGTGTACTTGATTGTTAGCCTAACAGCCCGAATTTAAGACAAAAACTTTCAAGGTAGCTTAAAGTCAAATTCAGTAAGCAAAATAAATGAACCTTAAAGTTACGCGTATTAAGGAATTATTTGTCAGTTGCCACAAGTAAAATAACTAATTGATTCGAGTTTTTGCAAAAATATTGTAACTTTTATTATTTATTTTAGCATATGCTGTATTTGTTAACAGGTGCTATAAATGTTTTTTTGACTTTAAGATATATTCATTAAATTGATAATTTTAAAATTTAACTGAGCCAGTTTGGTAGAAGTAGATTAAACATAATTGATTGTATTTTTGGAGCAATTAAACCAAACAGCATGCATACAAACTAAATGCAAATATTTGCCAACTTTTTTCGGCACATTTTCTTAAATGTTGCATGCTAGTTGGTGCTCATTAGTTTTATGTTACTAACAGCTTGTACTGCAAATATGTTGTTAAACTATAAAATATATTATAATCTATAAAAAACTTAGGTGGATGTAATTCAGGAGAATACGACTACTGGTGCCCCAACTACTACAACGCCTGCCGAAGAAATGAACGATGACGACTACACCATGGAAAGTTCAACCCATCTTGATTGGGATGATTCCACTGGGCTCCCCGACATTTCCAAAAATTTTGCCGAAAGCGATCATACGCAATCAAACTCTGACTGACTATAGTCCTGTTCACAATTTTAAATTGAATAATTTATTTCTGCTATTTATTGTTTGTATTTGTATATAGTAATTCCTAGTAAATATACCTCAACTATATAAGAAATTTTCTCTTTCATCATATTATGTAGAATATATAAATCGACTATTTGGAATATGATTATTGTTAAATGCATACAGTATTTTAGCGATAAAGTTGGTAAGGATGTTTTTTTTTTGTAAAAATATTTTATTAGGTAATGTTTAAAAATATTAGCGTATTTCTTTTAATGTAATGTCAAACACCAAATTAAGATTACAGTTAAGAAGGCAAATCTAAAGTAATTATTGTTACTTGTCGCTTTTGAATTGGTAATAGATGTAGTACTAAAACCTGTACAAAAAAACACACATATTTCAAATATTTTGAACATATTAACTTATTAACTATTTTACCCTGCACACATAAAGTTAATAGGAAAAATAACAATCTCACTTTATCCAGTAAGGATAATTTAAGATAATATCAATAAACAGATTATTATGTTTCTCTTTTTATAACGTTTTTAAAGCTTGTATAAAATGCAGTTAAAATAACGCATTTTAATTAAAGTTTAGCACCTTAAAAGAATAAAATGCTAAATGAAAAAAATGTTGACATTTCTAACACTACTACACTAATTATAATAGTTATATATATAAAGAGTATATATTTTGTATTATAAATAGATCAAGAAGCAAAGTATAGGGTGCTAATTTTTGATTGTACCTTTTCGTAAAAGTAAGATTAATACGTTAAAATAAAAAATTTTCTGTCAAATAGTAATGAAGATACAATTGTTATTTATAACTTATAACAGAAAGGTAATTTATTAAGGCAAAAATTGATATAGAATAGATTCTAGTGCTTCTTCTAAAACTACAAGTTTTCAGATCATACTCTAGGTTTTACATGAATCTTAGTAATATATTGTTTCATAGGTAATATCTCTAATACATCTATTACTTATTCAAAATACACTTATTATTATTAAGTTTTATGTCATTTTCCAAATAATTGATTAGATGTGTAAATCACATTTATCACTTAAAGAATCTCAAATTAAATGTTTCCGTAACACTCGATTGTCTTTTTCTTCTTACTCTATTTTGTAAGAACTGAAATAAAATAAATATGCTGTGACTTATTGGATATACATTATATATAATACGCTTAGGACCAGATCTTGTTTTTTGTATTTTATGTAGATATTCATCTAGTTATAAAAAAAAGATCGTGAACTAATAGTTTTATTTTTTGAGCGGACAGAAATACTCCTTTACAATATAATTATGCTAATTATTGTAATAGTGCTATACGTTTAGTATCATTTGATACTTCCGAAAATTTTAATTATTTGCGCATAAATTAGGTTTACCAAAAAACTAGGTAAGTTAAAATCCTAATTCAACTTGTAGGCAATACTTACCATTATCAGTCAGTATTATGTAAAAATAGTTTAATTTAAAAAATGAATAAATTAAGTAACATATTTAATTTAGTAGTTCTTTTATTTAAAAAAAAGTCTCGACAGTTCCGATATAAGAGAATTAAATATTATTCGAATTATAATGATAAAAATTAAAGAATCAACAAATGATGCAACAATATTAAACAACATCCTTTTAAAAACCTGAGATTTGGCAAAAACGTCATGACTAAGGAAAAAATTTATAATCAAATAATGTAAACCTTATAATTCGGCAAGTTCTGATAGAATTATCCTATCTATACTCACATGGTGTATTGCCATTTTTATATAGTTATTTCAGTCATCAGGCAATAATAATTACCTAATGTTATTCATACAAAACTAGAAAACCAAATCCAAATCTGCCTACTCTTTTTAGCATAAGACTAAGTCTTTTTAATGACTTCAGATAATTGTCATTTTAGTCAAAGTACGAACCTGTGCGGGATCTTGGTCTAAAAGGCAAAAGGGAATTGTAACAATACCTAATGGCATTGGAACTATCACTTTACGCTTACTATAAACTACAACTACTATAACAACCTATAATGCTGAAAACTATAATAAACCTGGTGCCTCTTAATCCCTTTCTACAGTTTGAATCTCAGGTTGCACCATACGGATTTAACTGAAAAGGAACGTAAAGAGGTAATAGTTAAGTAGAAACGTATCATCCATTTTTCACTAAGAGACCAAACGAAAACAAAACAAAGGTAAAAACACAAAGTCACGGTCTCATCAAATCTATATAATTTTTTAAAGCTACACGTGTTGCGCTCCTATCGGAGCATCATCAGGCCTAAAAAATACATTAAGATATTTTTCACAAAACAAAAAGAACGCTTATAAAACTCATTACCTAGACCTACACAGATCACATTACAACTAACAACAAAAAAAAGCTAGGTTAAGTTAACAATTCCCACCATAGATAAAAATATATGCTTAAAAAAAAAATAAAAAAGTAAAATGTCACCAGTGGGGAACGATCCAGTAACCTTTAGATTCACAGGCGCGCGTCTAACCCATAGGCCACCAAGCAACATGATCAAAAATGGAACACAATCCGAACTATACTAATAAGTGTGAATATAAGTAAACAATCTTTACAATAAAAATTAAAAATATCTAAAATCGAAAAAGAAAAAAGAAGAAAAGACCTTTTAAGAGAGGTTGTTATAAATGAGGTGAAGTTCAAACGTGAAAACATTGTTCACACACACAAGGATAGGGCTCTTCTTAGCTTTAGTTATTTCCATTTTTTCTAACAAGTCCAGTTTTTTGCTTTTTGAGCATTCATGCAAAATATCCGCTCTCTAAGTTAAAGAAAAACCATGTGAGGAGGCCAATAAATGATTTGCAAACGCCGATTTAGTTTCGGTCATGTCAGTATCCCTATACCTGTCCACCAAACTTGTATGTTCCTTTATATAAAAAATCACGATTAAATCCTTTCGAAAGCTGACAAGGGTAATTGCCTGATTATACTTAAGAGGGATGATTACATAGAGAAGGTTTTGGATTTTTTGGGTTCGGGTGACTTTGTTAATGTAAACAAAGATCCTACTAGCTCTTTTTTCTCCAAGGTTAAACAAACCCTTAATAGGTGTAATCTGACTTTAGAATTTTTTCATACTAGGAAAGAAAAATTATAGCCTATGAATCCCGGAACTCCTCTCCTCTACGGCCTTCCTAAAATCCATAAACCCAATCTCCCTATTAGGCCAGTAGTATCGTTTGTAAACTCACCTTGTTACAACTTGTCAGCCTGGTTAAATACTACACTCAGAGATGTAACTAGTTTCAGAAGTACTTATTCCACAAAAAATTAAGTAGAGTTGATAAATTTTTTAAAAAATATCTGCATACCAAAGGGTTCAAAACTAATTTCTCTGGACGTTAAGAACTTATTTCCAAGCATTCCACCTGGTGATTGCCTTGATCTAGTCAGGTCCCTTTTGCTTAAGTCACCGCTTGACAGATTTATTGGCGATGATCTTTTAACACTCCTCAAGCTAGTACTTGATCAGAATTTTTTCGTTTTCAACAACAGGTTTTTTAGACAAGTGACTGGACTAGCAATGGGGTCTTGCCTCTCTCCTCTTCTCAGTGAGATTTTTATGCACCATTTGGAGAAAAGGATTGTCAATGGGAAGTTTGGTGCTTTTCTCACTGTATATAGGAGATACGTGGATGATATTTTTGTGGTATGGAATGGAAATGATCTGGAATTGGCGGATTTCCTCATTTCTATAAACTCTCTTCACGCAAATATCTCGTTTACCATTGAAGAAGAAAGAGACGGAAAGTTACCTTTTCTTGATGTTCTTATTTCAAAAAATACCAACAAACTTGAATTTGAGATCTACCGCAAACCCACCACTACGGACAATGTCATCCAATACTCCTCTTATTCCTACAAATTTGCCTCTTTTAATTCCCTTTTCTATCGCCTTTTCAACATCTCCCTTTCTAGAAAAGCTTTCCTTGATAAACTAAATATAATTAAACATGTTGCTTTTAATAATGGTTTTCTACTTGATATAATTAATCGCCTTTATTCTAAATTCTATAATAAATACAAACTTACTTACAATTTAATCCATCTTAATAATGAAAATAGTAATCTTTTTAGATCAATGTCATTTTTTGGTAATATTTCTTTTCAGCTTGCAAAGTTTTTCAAGTCTACAAATCTTACAATTGCTTTTAAAACTACAAACAGTTTAAAAAGTTAGCTAGTTAGTACAATAAATAAGGCAGATTTCTTTTCAAAATCAGGAGTATATTCATTAAGATGTAATGACTGTAATGCCATTTACATAGGGCAATCGGGGAGAAAAATTTCCACCAGAATAAAGGAACATACAAGTTTGGTGGACAGGTATAGGGATATTGACATGACTGAAACTAAATCGGCATTTGCAAATCATTTATTGGCCTCCTCACATGGTTTTTCTTTAACTCAGGGAGCGGATATTTTGCATGAGTGCTCAAAAGGCAAAAAACTGGACTTGTTAGAAAAAATGGAAATAACTAAAGCTAAGAAGAGCCCTGTCCTTTTGTGTGTGAACGATATTTCCACGTTTGAACCTCACCTCATTTATAACAACCTCTCTTAAAAGGTCTTTTCTTCTTTTTCAATTTTAGATATTTTTAATTTTTATTGTGAAGATTGTTTACTTATATTCACACTTATTAGTATAGTTCGGATTGTTTTCCATTTTTGATCATGTTGCTTGGTGGCCTATGGGTTAGACGCGCGCCTGTGAATCTAAAGGTTGCTGGATCGTTCCCCACTGGTGACATTTTACATTTTTAATTTTATTTTTTTTTTTAAGCATATATTTTTATCTATGGTGGGAATTGTTAACTTAACCTAGCTTTTCTTTTGTTGTTAGTTGTAATGTGATCTATGTAGGTCTAGGTAATGAGTTTTATAAGCGTTCTTTTTGTTTTGTGAAAAATATCTTAATGTATTTTTTAGGCCTGATGATGCTCCGATAGGAGCGAAAAACGTGTAGCTTTAAAAAATTATATGGATTTGATGAGACCGTGACTTTGTGTTTTTACCTTTGTTTTGGTAATAGTTTAGAACTAAGACATGCACCAGGCCTATGGAACCCAAACTTACCTAAAAATAGGTACATATATGACAATTACTCACTACCTAAATTATTTAAATTATATCTTTAAGGGCAACCCAAATGACAGATACCAAAACAATACTGAAAGCACTAAGCAAAGTAAAAACAAGAAGTGCTCTGTTAAACGGTGCTGAACATGATTTTCTAGGACATTAAAATGATAATCAAATCAACAAAATGGTAAAGTGAGAATTCAGAAAACAAAATCGCAGATACAATAACCAAGAGGGCGTCTAGTCGCACTCTTATCATTTAGAACCAATGCTCCTCATGACTCATTGGTGTTACGCGCTGTAGGAAACAACTTAGTAAGGATGCACTTAACAAATAGAAAATAAAGGTAGATAGCTTTAAAGAAAATGCAAAAATTCACAAAAAAATTCAACTCCAAATACGCTAGCCAAATAGTTGAAGACAACTATTCAAAAAGAAACCTAAAAAAAATTCTAACCGAGATATTAACAGGCTAAAAGAACTGAACACTTTTTTTTGTTATTATTCAAAACCGTTTATTTATTATTATTATTTTTTGTTATTTTTAATTTTCTTTATTTACAATCTATTGTTGACAAGGATGAATAAAGATGGCGTATTTTTGTCAACAATAGAATATAAATTAAAAATAAAAAAATCATAATAACAAATAAAGGGTGTTTTGACATGGACTTAAAACTTGGTATGCATAACATAATATAACTGATAGCAATTTTAAATGTATCCCCTTATGATGGAAACCGCTATATCCGAAACATGTAGAGAATTATAAAGACTGATGAATAAATAAGTGAACTGGGAGACTGTAAGATTTTCATTTTACCCTAATATACGACTCTACTGCTAGTATGGACTATTTCTTCACTATAAATATAAGAGATTTGATATAGAGAGATTCAAAACAAAACATAGAGGTTTGTAAAGGGCCTGAATGCAATACTTGCAGTAATGCAGTACTTTAATTTATTTTTAATGAGCAGGTCAAATTCCTTAATTTTAACAATATTAATGACTTGATTTGAGTCGATTTTATAAAATCTGAAATATGTGCAGGGCTTGATTCTATATACACTCTTTTAAAAAACTAAAAAATTAAAAAAATAAAGTAACAATTTCTTCAGTATTGTGTTGAGTACTCTGTGCGGTCACTTTTTATTACTGTCAATATACATGTGTTCCTAAAATATAATTAAATAAATTTTATCAAACTTTTTAATTTCAAACTAAACTTTTAGTTTAGCCGAAAAGCTTAAGTCAAAATATAGAAATTAACAGAATATTTAAAAAAAACTAGAAATAATACAGTTATATTTTTTGTATTTTTTGTCAATGTAAAAAAATTAAAAATACTAAAAATACTACTGAACAATCTTTAAACTTAATAGGCACTTAGGACGTCATCTCCATATCCCATATATTGTAGACACCCCAGATTATCGCTGATGTGTAAGTCCTGTAAGTAGCAGGACTGTTCCTCATAATAGTATGCCTATTTAAAAAGTTATTTCCAAACGAACAAATTTAACGTGTTTCTGGATATCTTTGAAAAAAATTCCCTGGCAGTGATGCCTTTTGGTAACCACTCTGCATATGCTTTGCAGATATCTATTATTTAAAAGAATAGAGTTTTTAATGTAAAATCCAGTAAGATAGTTACCACATATAGTTGACCCATATGTCAGGCACCGTCGTAAATTTCGCGGCTCAGGAACTAAAAATAATTTTATTCAGTGTCGTGTCATTTGTTAGAAATTAGAAATTGCCCTTAGCAATTACAATATGGCTTTACAATTCTTTGGCATATTCTATTTTAGGGTAAACCTACTGGATTCTGATAATTTGATCTTTATCTAAACTACTCTAATAAATCGTTCTAGTTTTATTGTTTAAGGAAAAATATTATCACAATCTTAAATGTATTATAAACAGTTTATTATTTATTTAATTTTACATACTCCATTTTGCAGATAAAATCTAATTAACAATTGGGATAAAAAAATACATTTACTAAATATACATTGTTAAGCCAAATGGATTAATCTTTTCTTTTCCGATTGTTATTTAACAATAGTTAAATAACAATAGGAAAGAAATCAGATATGTCTAGGCAAAGGGTACATTTTTATCACATTCGAGATTACAGTTACTAAATAAAGCACAGACTATGAATTCTGTTGTACGTATTACACGATCTGCGCAGGGAGAAAACATTGTTTTGTTTTTAAAGAATTATTTGTCTTAGCTCTTGATAAATAAAATATATCTTGGTCTCTCGCGGATACTCAAATTCAAATAAACTTTATTTGCCCCCAGATATATAATTATTACTTAAACTTAAAGAATATTTTGTTAAAAATATGTTTTCTAATAATGGCATAAAGGATTATTCCGCGATTATAGAGCGAATTGCACTGGCTACTTAAAACCAGTGTGGACATTTCTAAATATTTAATCTATACTTATTTTAAAATAACTGCCTATAAAATATAAATATTAAACAAAACTATTACAAAATATATGAACAACACTTAGAATTTGAAAGGCAAGAGAAACAAGTGAATAAAAAACGCTGGCGGGAAAGCTCGGGAAGAAAGGTTCGTTAGTTTATTTTCTTCATTTATTAATTTTTCAAAATATTAAGATTGTGTTTGTTCCACATACAGGGTGAAAATTTAAAAACTTGCAATGGTATATATATATATTATGAACAGCAAACTAAATAAAAAAACGCTGAGAATAGATTATATAAAAATAAATGAGAAACAAAAACAAGCTCATTATCTTGCACTTATCTGCAACTCCTTGGACACCCCTAAAATTTAAAAATAGAAAAAAACATATAGGCAGACATATTTCAGAAAATTATATGCAGTTTATCAAGGAAAACAATAGACACTATTTTAAAATTTTTATTAACTATTCTGTGTCGGAGTTCCTCTAGTGACTCAGGTTGCGTTTTAAAAAACACATATTTTAGGTACAAAAAGAAGTCAAGACGTGTTAGCTCCGGCGATCTAGGTGCCCAATCAATAGGACCTCTTCTTCTTATCCACTGGTTAGGATATTGATCAAAAAATATTTATGTCTCTTGTATAATATCTATGAGATTCAAAAATTTATTTCATTATCAAAAATGTTTCTTAAATAAGCATGCTTTTTTTACTACATATATGATGTTTACGGTAATTTTCCATGTTTCAAATATCTTCTGTTCCAATGTGCCGTAATATTGTCTCTACAAGGTATATCAAATGAAAACCGCATGCAGCTGTTTTATATTTTTTAAATTATTTTTCGAATGCGCGATAGTATTGAAGCCCTATATACCACGTCGCTTTAATCAAAAAGCAAAATAATTAAAGTATTAAAAAAATACTTTTGCTTAGAAGTTTCTTTTAGTTTTAATTTGATCCATGTTTCAACATTAAGAGAACTATTTCATAGAATGCCAATTTTTTACGCTTAAGTTTTTGCCTTGTTATTAGAAATGTCAATTTTTAAATTGCGACCAATATTTTTTCTTAAACTAGTGCTATCTAAATTTATGGCCCATGCCTTGATAATGAAACAAAACGTCGAATTCAAGTTGTTCAAAACTCCTGTCTAAGATTTATTTTTGGTATACGAAGACGCAACAGCATTACTTGTAAGCTTAAACATGAAAATGATTAGATATGGTAACACGTAGAGAGCTACATTCAGTTCATTTTTATGATAAAATTTTAAAAAATCGCATTCCTCACTACCTCTATTAAACTAAAAACTTCAGCACATCATGTAAACATAAGACAAAGATATCTTGTTGACATTCCAAGACATCATAAGGAAATTTTTAAATCATCCTTTTCCTACAATTCTGTCAGCCTGATAAATAAGTATAAAGTTAGTGATTTAACATTGTCAGCCCGCTCATTTAGAAATTCAATTTGAAAAAAAATGTTTGTTTAATATGTAACCTATTTAATTATACAATATGTGACGTAACGCTGCATTTATAGTGTCATCTCTTCTTTTTTCTTCTTTTCTTTCGATCTTTTACTTCCTCTTTATTTTATAAATATATTCTTATATATATAATTATAAAAACAAATAAATAAATAAACAGTTTACTTCGTGCCTTCGTAATTGTATAACGTAATTGTTAGGATGCTGAAAATTAGGCCATTTAATCCCGCACAATTATATTAATTATATTATTATTATTATTTCTTTTACACCAATGTAAATATTGAATTGTTAATTATATTGGAAATTAATAAACGTTATTATTATTTGTAGAAAATTCAATATTTTTTTTTAATCGAAAATAAGATTTACTTGGGTAACTTCGATATTGTCTTTGTTAATAATTACTCTTGTCTAAAAAAAGAATAGCTTTTTAGGTAAACCAAAATATTTTAATTAAACTAGTAACATGCTATGATTGACTGTTTCAAAGGCTTTACTGGAATCGAGAAGAACCATAAAAAAGAAAGTGGAAAAGCCATAAAAAATTGAGTGGACGTCTTTTTATCTAGGACAGTACAATAAAGATTATCCAAAAATGAGATATTGCTTTGCACTTTAGATTTTTAAATAGAAATCCAATTTTTTTTTCAATTTTTAGATTCCCCATGAAGTTTTTAGTAATAATTAACATTTGTATAATAATGTTTATACCTATCTTCAATCATTGTGGAGCGATTTGATTTTAATAAAATTCTAGAAATGTAATAATAAGGAATTATATCATAAAAATAGTAATCAATATAGTTTCAACACTAGCAAGACTTTACTTCTCCTGACATTTTTAAGTTGAGTTGTGTTATTTGTCTTATTCACCCATAATCTGCTCGCGAAGAGACCTTGAATGAAATTTGATATCGTACTTAAAAATTTACTTTACAAATGTCCCAAAAAAAAAATTAATCTGATGTCCGGAGATTTCGGCAGCCACTCAATCGACATCCACTGATTCGGGAAATCGGTGTCCAAACACTCTCGTACTGGAGCCACATAGTGCGGTGGTATATCATCTTGTTGGAAATTAATAATTTTGTAGTTTATAGCTCTACTATATTTTCTAACATATCTAAGTACGTCTGGTCCCTCAAGTTTCTGCGAATAAAGAACATCAATATGATTTCCGAAAATTCCGACCCAAACATTTATTTATACCTATTGGAACAAATGTAGATTCGATTCACTCGAATATTGATATTTATATAGAGCACCATGTAAATCATTTGAGAAACAAATATTAAATAAAAGCATGACATGTGAAAACCATATAATCTCTTTAAATAATAAATAGGGAAACTTTTTTTTGAGCTTAGACAAGTTGTTTCCTATTCGTTGCTGAAAATGTTTTACTGGTTAAGTCATTTTTGACATATGGGATCACAGCCTGGGCCGTCTCATGCAAGGTTATGTTGGGACCTTTATTTATAACACGAATACATATTCTTAAAATTAATCTTAAATTTAGAGAGGCAAACCTGTTAAATATAAGACAATTGTACAGGGTGGCCAAATAAGCGAGGTAAGCGGCTGTATCTCAGGACCTGTACATCTGGCAATAGTGGAATTTTTTTTATTATTATAAACGTGGCTGTGAGAAAATTCTGGAAATTATTTTTAAGTTCCGTATTTCACCGCAAGAGGGCGCAACTAAAAATTAAATAAAAGAAACGTCTTTTTCTCCGAAAACTTAAGTATTAACTTATACTTTTGATATTATTTTTAGTAAGCCTAGATAATTTGCTATAATTTTAGTTTTATGAATCATTGACGTACGAACGATAGTAGGGGTGGGGGAAGCTATTGAAAGTGGAATCATTAAAATCGGTGTAAATTCTAAACCACTTATTCGATTTAAGCGATTCAAAATTTATTTGCAAGATAAATGTAGCTGCTTTAAAAGTCTGATCTCATCACTACCCTATAGTTCCTAATAAAACCGCCAGAGGGCGCAATTTGTAATAATTCCAGTTTTTTTCATTTGGCTCCAAAAATTTAAATTAAATGGTATATTTTTGACATCCTATTTAAAAAGTAAATAAAATTTGCAAAAGTACTGTGAAAACCGCTCAATGATATCTTTGCTCGTTTTAAAGTTATAGCGAATTAAAGTTTTTTACGCACCGAGCCTAAACTTACGTACCGCCATCTAGTGTCTCGCCTAAAAATCTCTAATTAGTATTACCACAACTAGGATACCATGATGTTGTCATAATTAATAAATTATGAAAGTAATTTAGACGAACAATTAGGACATACCTCTAAATCTTTAAAAGTGTTATTGTTTAAAGATAATAAAAATAAAGTAATAATTTCTTTTTCAAGGCTTAAGCATGTCCTCTGCATTTTATTCTTAATTTTTGTGTACGAAAATAAAAACCTCGTAAGCTAACATCCAATAAAATGCCAAACTTATCATTTTGGTACTTCAAAATAGGTCCTAGGTGTTTACACCGAAAAAAACTGAATTTAATCTACCCTGTTTGGAAAGCATCAAATTCGCAAATTTGATGCAATTTTAATTTAAGTGCGCTGCCGTTTACACCGAAAAAATAGTCATTTGATCCAAGTATTAAATATTTGGTACCCGCGTTGTAAACGTAGCTATAGTTATAAATCAAAATACTATCCGAACAAGGGCGCTTAAAAATGCGAAGTATAATATTCCGACCGTATTATTTGCATCTACTCAAAGACGTATTTCTTTTATACTATCTAAAATAGTAAAGATACTACCAAATGAAATAGGAATACGCAAAATTATCACAAAATAAAAAATAAAACAGATCTTTGGTTAATTAATAATTTCGCATATAATTGCAATCAAATAACATGTTTTAATTGTATATCAACGTAAATTTATTAACTAATCATTGTACAATTATTGCTCACGTAGCGTAGCAACTTTGCAAATTTTGTCACTAAAACTAAAATTCTCCAAAAATATAAGTAAATGCAATAATTTTTAGACCATAATTTTTTTTTACCACAGAAACTTTAGTCCATTATGCTCCAGTACTGATGTTGTTAACTGATTTGTACTTTTTGGGAAACAACTGCTTTTTTCATTTGACCCTTTCGCTGGGCCACCCTATTTATGCTTTTTAATTATTTTTTAAACAGGTATTTATTTTGTAAACAAGGCAAAATGCGAATAGCTACTTTTTTAATTCTTAGAGATTCATATTATTTGCAATAGGTTTTATTAGGGTTTTTTCTAAATTGTAGGGCAGGTCTTATTATCTATACAAGAATTTAAAATTTTTAGTAAATCATTGTGCACAACGGTAGATAAACTTTCATATCTCTTATTTAATAACATCTGCACGCACTGCGCTGCAGAAGTTGCAAGAAAGATTTATAAAATTTACTGTAGAATTAAAGATTGAAGGATCTTTCTGTAAAGTAAATGAAATCACCTTACACTTACCTGCATTTTACATTTTCTTATTGTCAGCCCAATAATTTTTTACTTTAAAGGACTTATAGATAGTTAATATTTATAATTGATCTTCCTTTCATAAATCCGTGTTGATGAATTTTCTAGGCAAGGATATAATATAGAGTGAAGCGTAAGTTCATAACATTTCGAAAAACTAGTTGCAATGGTTTATAGGTAGATAATTTACAATTTGGTTTACATTCTCCTTATTGTGCACAGGAATATTTTTAGATCATAAATCTGGAAACGTCTGTGTTCTTACAGATAAATTAAGGAGAAAAGGTTATACCGTAAACATGTATTAAAAATGTGGCAATTTTGTTTGATCCTACTAAGTCCTTGGGCTTAATTATTTTGAGGGCACGCGACACCTCAAATTCTGTAAATACATTGAGATTAATTGTTTTGAGCATAAAATAATAAGGGCAGTATATGTACTTTCAGAAAATTTCGAAAATGCATCAGCTATATTTTGGGGATTAGACAACAATACTTCATTAGTATCGGTAATATTTTATTATAAACTATTATTGCGTTTCGTGCTTTAGTTTTCAAAAGGTACTAGATTCAGCCGGTATATTGTTATTATTATTGTAATTTGGTACAATTATTTGTATATGAAACTTAAATATCACTTTTGATCTGTTTCATTATTCCATTATGTTTAGAACTGACAGGAGGCAGAGTAACAAGTAATTGATTAATTTCAATAGATTATCAACCTAGCCAAGGGACCGATAGCCACTCGATATATTAAATTTATCGAGTGGTCAATTACTGGTAAATTTTTAAAATGATCTCTATGAACGCTAATGTCAAAACTTTTTCTACTTTGTATAATATAAAAATTTTTACAATACTTCTACAATATTCTTAGTAATAAAAAAAAGTTCTGGTTCGCTTTTTAAATTGTCATTGGTTGCGTACAGCTTTAGGCTAAACACTGAACTGATATACAGGTTGGGGAATTGATTATGACGCATAGAGAAGTTCATTAATCATAACCGCATTATCAGCAGGACATCCGTCGTGTAGAAGAGAGACAGATCCTAGGTCTAAATCAGGGAGGACTTACATGACTTTTTCGTCCAAACGGAGTATTGAGGATACTGAGTATGAAATTGAAAATATCTAGGTATACTGCTTTTCGAGACCAGTATCGAACAATAAAAAGATTGTGTTTCCCATGAAATGAAAAAAAGATTTATCTGAAAATAGAATATTTCGTAAAAAAATTTAATATTCATTTGCTTTTTCCATCATGGTTTCACAAAATTCCATTTTCACCACTGGTCTTCGGGAAATATCTCCTGAGCTTGAAAGATTTGTACTCATGTTATTTCCAAATATTGGTAACAGTTTTATGGTCTATGGACCATAAAACTTCAGTTTTTGGTTTTTGTTTTAAAAACCCCAGTTTCTCCCCAACATTTATACTTAATCATGTTGAATTTGCTTTAAGGCACTACAATCCATTTGTTTTAGTCGTTCTTCCTCCTGGATCGTTTCAATGAAAGATTCTTGCACTTTACTGTAGCATTTACGACAATATTGAAGACATTCAATAATTTGAACTCTTTCGAAAGGTTTAAAAATAGCTATAAAAAATTTGAGAAAAAATAAGAGCGCTGTAAAATTAAACAATGCAGCATGGAGTAACACAGTAAAATAAGATATTCTGATATTATTATTAGGTTTTTGTAAAAAATAAAAGCAGGAAATACCTAACAGGCGACCGGCGCAGCGGCGTCCGCTCATCGACGAGAGAAAGCGGTATTGGTTATTATTTAGTATAATGCAAAATCTTAATTCCCTAACCTGTATCATTCTATATATCAAGTTTAAGGAAAAAACTTAGCAGACTGAAACAAGATTTTTGCCAGCCAACAATAATAATATACAGCATTAATTATGGTTTTATGAGTAGATGAAGGTAATTAAAACTGTCTTTTATTTAACCTTTATTTTTTTAAATTTCATACGTTCATTGTAGTTATTTTTACATACTTTAATTAGAAAATGCAAGTTAATTAAATAAAAGGAATCAGAAAGAAGTATCTTTATCAAGTGTCTAGTAAAGAAAGTCTAGAGATAGCTGTAAATATTATCGCATAGGCTTAACATTTAAAAGGAGAATCGGGGCTTTAATGTCTTGCAGATGATTCTACTTACTTAAGGTCTTTTATTGCTTATTTTTATTAGTACTGTATATCATTTAAGACAATTTAGTCCTTAAAAATAAGTTTAACCGCATGTTAACAAATTTTATGACCCTTTTAAAGCCACAATTTTATTTTCTATTAGATAAGTATTACTCCAATCAGAATTAGTAATTCGTATCACTCTAAATCGTTGACATCAAAATCGCATTTTCTTTTATCTGGCCCTACTATAAAAAACAACTTAAACCTATGCCTCTAGTTAAGTTTAAAACTTTGCGGACAAAATACTTAGGGCTTTTTCAACAGACAAGTGACAAAAGAACTTTTCTTAGCAAAAAATTATTTAATATTTAAATAAAAAAGGTTAATTTATATATCAGATTTTAAATGAAATAGTCATTAGAATGATTAGTTTTTCATTTGGATCAAAAGCGAAAAGAATGACTGTTATAACATGCATAACTATTTTTATTAAATTTACTTCAATATATGTAACAGGGATATAGTACTTTAATGTACAGGGTATTTCTTTAACATTGCAAAAGTTCAAAAGTAATTTTTTGATAAATATGAGTATCATATAAAAATTGCAATTATGGTATGATTTAAACATAATAATTTTTGAGATACCAGCCATTTGATCGTATTGCATTAGTTTAATTTTAATCCAATTTTGAAAATGCTTTTATACCGTAACTAGAGTGTAAATATCAAAACAAAAGTAAAATTTTTAACGACAATAATATTGAGTCCTTTTGAACATTAAATTGATGAAAAACATGATAAATTAGGTACTTAGTCTGTAATAACTCGGTGGCAATGGTTAGCATGAAAACTCTTAGGTAGCTTCATTGTTCACCTTTATTATCGACAGATTTATGGGTGGGTTCAGAAGGTTATTTTGTATGCAAATTTATTAATTGAGGAGATTCTGATTCTGGTGGTTAGTAAAGAATGCAATATTTTGGTGGTTGCACCCTGAGTTATGTTAGCAATGTAATTAATACAAGTTAAAATTGGGAGAAAAATTCAATTAAACATGCCAACTATTTGTACGTTTGAAAGGATTTTATGATAGTTGACTAACAATTATTAAAATTATGGAGTCTTCTATGAAATGTCATCAACAGGTATCATTAAGAAATTTAGCAGCAATTTGCAATTTTATTTTCTTGTAAAAGTTAACAATTTACTTAGAAAAGTATTGATTAAAGTAATAATTGCTTATTTTATCCTGAATAAACCTGAGAAAAAATGTTAATTCAGGGTATTGTTAAGTTACATAATCTTGATTTTACGACAGACTTTTATTAATTTTTTAACATTTTTGTAATGATCTTTGACATTATAGCGATAAAGTTGTTGTAGTTGTTGTGTCGATTTTAATGGGATAGCACTATAGCTCATGGCATAAAAACTGTTTTCACATAACCTATTCTTTAATGTTTGAGTCGTGACACTAGCGCCGTGAAAATCTTAAACCTCACTTCTTATCTGGTTGGCAGTAATATTGGGGTTTCGTAATGCTTAAAGGCGAATGAACCTATCATGTATAGGTTCTGTTGCTTTTGCTGGACCACTATATATTTCTCTTCAAATTTCTGCCACAACCTTTTTACAGTGTTTTTGGTACAATTTGCATCTTTTGCGGATGTCGCGGATGTCGCGGATGTTCATACCACCCTGCATCACATCAACAGCTTGTAACTATTTTTCTCAATGAAGATAATGCCTGTGCATACTAATTATGTTGCATGCAGAATTAAAACAAATTCTCACTACATTGGCAGCAAAAATATTGAATAACTTTTTGAGTTTATCAAATACGCCTTAAACTACTTAGTTTAATAATAGAACTGTGTAAAATTTTTAGGCGTGCAAACGTTATGGCAGTTAAAAGATCATTTAGATAATTTTCTAAATACGCTTAGCTTCCTATCAAGAATTCGCAAAGGTCTATAGTATTACCTTAACTGTCATAAAAAGCTAATGTAGTTGAAATATCAACAAGGGGTATTTTATATCTTCAATATTTTTGTTAAATGTAGATTCGTAGCTTTTGAAGGGTAGAATTAAAACTTACAACTAAGGAAGTTACTGATATTTGACTTTTTAAAAAGTTTTCTATTTCTCGTTTGTCATGAGTTATTTTATCTTTAGCTGCACTAAAATATTCACCATCTGATGAAGCAAGATTTCCGGTTATTGACTTAAATATAGTACCTATGCCATTTATTTAACTGTGTCTATATCTATAGATATGTGTCCATCAGTATCCGTTATTATTTTAGAAAGTTTTTGACTAACAGATTCACCAAATTTTGTAAGAAGACTAAAGAGTTTTTAGACTAGTTTTAAAAGCGGTTGTCCTGGAAGAAGGATCTATTATAACATCGGAAACAGTCAAAAGTATTTTTTTATTATGTCGAATATTTTGTCTAGTGGGTTCTATTTCTTTATATACAAGGATTGTCCACTTGTGGTTAGATACTCTTATTTTACCTTATGTCCGAAGTAAAGATATTTGAAAGCCCATTTTAGTGGATGCTTTTAACAAGACGTTAAGCTAAGATGTAGACCGAGAATTTAATAGAGCTGCTATTAAAGTTTAACGAGCAGAAAGTAGAATAAAACAGGAAAGAAATCACAAACAGAAGAACCTCGTTTGCCTCGCGTGCTCCTTTTTATCCCGATCCTGGAATGCAAATAATATTGAAAGTGAAGCCTACTTGAATCAGTTCGAGGTCGCTGCTAGAGGAAATTGCTGGGATAATGAAGAACAGGCAATCAATCTTAAGCTATGCCATAAAAAAGAAGGTACAGAAATACTAAGAATGGTGCCATCTAAGGATCAGCTCAACTTCAACATAATGGTGCATACCTTAGAGATGAGATACGGTGCACGTCATTTACAGCAAGTGTACCAGGCCGAATTGAAATCTAGGAGACAACAATCCGAGAAAGGTCTCCAACAGTTTAAGACCGATGTTGTTTAATTATTATATCTGGCTTACCCCTTAGTCCTAAAAGAGTTCCGGGCACAAATTTCTATCAATTTTTTTATTGACGGGATCCGAGGTTCAGATACTAATCAAGCTCTAAGGATGGCTCACCTCAAAGGTATTTCGGAAGATTTGGCGAATGCACTGGAGCATGAAGTAACATTTCAAGTAACTAGAAGATAGACACGGATGAGACTAATTAGAACTTCGGAAAGTGATCTCGAGGACCGCCTGAAGAAGCATTTTAGGCTAGAAAACTTAAGAAACCATTCCGCTGTTGGAATTGTAATGAGGAGGGGCACCTTAAACATCAATGCCCTAAGCCTCTGAGAGACCCAAGGAACCAGGAAAACTTCAACTAGTCCGTTTTAAGGGGCGCAAGCTGGCTGGGTACTACCAAGCCCCACGTATAAGAATAAACCGGCTGCCATGTCCTGAAGAGAACTTGGTAGTACCATAGATATACCATCGTAACGCAGAAAATCGTAGCTCACTGTAAAATTTCACCATCACCAAATTTAATCCTAGAGTCAATGGATAAAAAAGGATCTCAATTCTTTGACTACATAAAGTACTACATAATCACCATTGGCTGAACAACATTTTACGATCAGTACTAGTAGCAGAAATTGTAAATGATGTGATATATTCATAGGCTTAGATGTTATGAATGCTGAGAAGTTTAAAATGATAAATATAACCGGATATTGACGACGACAACTGAAGAGATTTTTATGTACCATTTAAAAGAAGGAAAAGCCAGAAGCGTTAAGGTATCTAAGGATATTATCATACCAGAAAATTAAGAGGTGGTGGTTAATGGAAAAAATGTTTTGATTGAGTCCATGGAAAGCTGTAAAGTATATAGTCAAGGAATTTTTCCAGCAAAGACATTATCTACGCAGAAGAAATCTACTATTTTGGTCCGAATGGTCAACTTAAAAGGACATGATCAAAATCTGAAACAAAAAGAAAACATTGAAATATCATGAAAAAATACTGATGGAATTCATTCAAGCAGTTATTTGAATATTTACAAAAATTTTTTGAGGAATCTTCTGCCATAAGTATTTTCTTTATACGATAATGACCTGGAAAGTGCCGATTTGGTACAGCACTGAATTAACCCTGGAGACAATGCTCCGATAAAGCAAGCTCGTCGAAGAATTCCTCAATGCTTGACAAAATGAAGACACAAGGAGTGATAGAACCATGCCAGAGTTCTTGGACATCTCCAGTTGTAGTTTGTACTAGTACAGGAAAAGGACAGGTCTACCAGATTTCATGTAGATTATCATCGACTGAATGACATTGCCATGAAAGATAGTTATCCTCTACCAAAAATTAACGACACCCTGAACACGCTTCCATGCTTCTATCAGCTTTACAATGGTTTTCAACGCTCCATCTAAAGAGTGTATACTAGCAGTTAAAAATGCACCCAAAAATTGAGGACATGTTTGGGATTGGAACAGGAATTTAGCGGTTTACAGTTATGCCCTTTGGACTCTGTAATTCTCCAGTGATCTTTGAAAGGCTTATGGTGACTGTGTTACGTGGAATGATTTATGAATCATGCCTAGTTTATCTGGATAACATCATCATACTGGGAAAAACATTTGAAGATCATTTAAAGAATATTCAAGATGTATTTGTTAAGATACTTCATGATGTATTTGTCAGGTTGGCATAAGTCCTAAGAAATGTTGCTTGTTTCAATAAAAAATTGGATACCTTGATTATGTAATATCAGAAAATGGTATCAAGACTGATCCAGTTAAAGTAGAAGCAATCAAAAATTGACGGCGATCCAAAAACAAACACCACTTAAGACATTTTCTGGGCCTTTCTACCTATTACAGAAGATTTGAAAAAAATTTCGCTAACCTTGCAAACCCCTACATAAGCTTACGGAGAACAAAATGATATTTAGTTGGTCAGCAGACTGTGAAGAAGCGCTAAAAAGAGCACTGTGTATATCTCCAATTTTAACGAATTCTATTCCTGAACAAACTTTTATTTTGGATACAAATGCAAGCAATAGAGCGTAAGTAAGTAATAGCTTATTTCAGTAAAACGCTATCAAAGTCAGAAACAAACTATTGTGTGACCAGACGAGAGCTATTGGCAGCAGTAAAAGGTATTGAACATCTCCATAAAATCTTTAAGACTGACCATGCTTTTCTGAAGTGGCTGTTTCAATTCAAAAACCCTGAAGCACAAATAACAAGGTGGCTTCAACGACTACAGGAGTATCATTTTGCAATAGACCATAGTAAATGCGAATATCACCAAAACGCCTTTATTCAGAAGACCTTGCATTGAAACATGTTAACTTTTTCTTAAAAAGGAATTAAGACAGCATCCAGAGATACTTGCTTGTCATCGTATTGGCTTTAGCAATCCTAAGGAGTGGGATGCAGCTAGTTTATTCCAGGATCAGTGGGATGATCCAGTATTTGTCCTTATTTATCAACTGACGTTTTGAACAATTTTAAAGCCGGAGATATTTCTGACAAACCTCCAGAAGTAAAAGCTTACTGGTCTCAATGGAAATTCGTTGATTATGCAATATGGATTTTTGAGTTAGTAAGACCTTGGCAAAAGTAAGAGCACGATTTTACTGGCTAAGCAGTCATAGAGATGTTAACTGCTAGTGCCGATAGTGTGAGCAATGTTCGTCAAGCAAGGGCTCAAGAACCCGGATCAGAGGAAAAATGATGCAGTATCTGGTTGGTGCACCCTTTGAACGAATTGCCATAGAAGTAATAAGTGGCCCGAGATTCATCCTATTTCAAACCAAAAGACAGGAGCAGGCAATTTTGTATCTTTAATTAGTTGAAGTACTATTCCAAAACTGGAAATGCCGATTTGATGTCCCCAGAGAGATACATTCAATGAAGGAACTTTGAGTCACGAATATTCCAACAAATATGCCAATTGCTTGAAATCAATAACACCCACCCAAATCTCCTATACCCTCAGTCTGATAGAATGATTGAAAGATTTTATCGTACATTTAAAACCTAATTGAGAGTTGTAGTAACCTGAACGCAAACCAACTGTGTACAACTATTTTTATTGGCATATCGTTCTTCTATCTACGAGTCTACTAAAAAAATGCCGGCAAAAGTTGTCTTCGATGATGAACTTTTAAAGTTTACCTTTAAACATTATTACTGTGCTGAGGCCTTGAAGAGTACGTCGTCCATCTGCAAAAGCGTTTGCAAATGATCCACGAACAAGCACAGGAAGCACATAAAGGCTAATTTCACCGGTTTTAATCCTGGGGTCTGTCCCCATGTGAATGTTCAAAATAATGGCTACTGATATATTAAGAATTCTAAATACGTGAAGGCCGTAGGTATTTTATATTGGCTTATTGCTATGGTTTTTTTGCCGAAGAAAAAGCATAGTTTACTATAACTATAACTATTATTTAAAGAACAGGTGATTATCGATTAAGTTTAATCCAAATTTCCATAAATGGGTTCTGTCATGAATAAAAAGGGAAATTAACCGAGATTAGTCGACGCAAATTGAAATTCTGTGTCAGTTAGTAACGAATTCAACTTTATCAAGTCGTCAAATAGCGATAGCAACTGGATCTCGTGAATCAAGACGAAAGGTACTTAAATTTTATAAGTTTTATTCCTATTAACTGCAAGAACTAGGTAAAGATGAACCGGATGGAAGATTCCAGTTTTATAAAATTATTACAGATAAAATTACGACAGAACCTCAACTAGTTAAAAATATTTGCTTCAGGAATGAATTTGCCTTTTATTTGATAGGGCATGTTAATAAGCAAAACTGTCGTTATTGGAATGACAAATTGAAAACCCATGCGTATCTAGAGAACATGTATATTGGGATTATTGGCCCAATTTATACTAGGATACCTAAATTGCAATATGTAAGCTGAAATGCTACAGAAGTCTATCAAACCACTAATAGTGCGGGAAGTGGAAAATTAAAGATACACGGAAATATACCTTTAGAAGCAGCACCTTCTTATTATGTTGTTCCCGTTAGGCAAAGGTTGGATGATTATTATCCTAACCAGTAGATTGGAAGAAAAGGTCCTATTAATGGCCACCTAGATTTACAGATTTACTCTTAAAACGCAAGATCTATTTAAGATTTTAGGGGTATATCTCACCCTGTCCAAGGAGTTGCAGATAAGGGTGTGTGAGATATAATGCTTGTTTTGTTTCCTCTTCGTATAATAGAAACTGTTTCTAGTTTTTTTATTCAGTTTTTGGCTATTACTGTATGGCCATTTTAATTTTTTTAATTGTCACCAGGTCTAGTCCAGGATAAAAACCAATTTACAAAAATTCAATGACGCGTTTTCCATTTACATCTAACGCAACATCGGTCATCAATCACCCTATATATAGGCTCGTGTTAGTGAGTTATTTAAAAATTAATACATAATTAGAATCGATCGATCGATACACGGTTATCCATTGATCGATATAACAATATTCAAAAAAGAAGCACAATGCCAGGTAGTCGTTATATAAAGTCGATGTATATAACGTTTTGAGGATGACTTTAAAAGACCAATTTACCTAGTATTGTTTATTTCGACGTCTTTGGGATGTAAGAAAGAGCTCGATATATGCTCTATATTTTTCCAAAAAAAACAAATTTTTTGGAAAAATATAATTATGTTAACGAGATTTTGTGGGTAAAAATAACACATAAAACAGCAGGAACTATGAATATAATACTTTATCCAGGAACACACTCTTTTATATTGACAACGTCAGATTTAAATACAAGTTTTAAGGTAAAACTTGTAGTTTTACCTTACTCGCATTAACGTTTAATTGTTGCCAAGATATACAACAAAACTGATAAAATTTCATCAAACACGATCCCTTCTAAAGATCCATGAAATATTTTGGAAATACTTAGAAGTTTCTATAGTGTTTTTGCCTTTGGAGAAGAATCGTTTTCCAACAACAGTGACTGAGTCAAGGCAAGCAAGTACGTAAATTCTAAAAAAATTAAACTACAAGGATTTACAATAAAGTGACCTAAGTTGGAGCACAAATGGGACCCTTAAACTCCTTGGGCTACTAAAAATTACCTAACATTTAATATCTTTATCCTGTAGGCAAAAATATTAAACGTTACGTAAGTAGAATCCCTAGTAAGCTTAACTAATCAAGTCGTGTGTTTAATCCTTTTTTATGCTATTCATCCATATTTAACGTCTCTCAAAACCAACTAAAGAACAGTATCTACCCGTATGGGTTTTGACATCCGTTTTTGCATCACTACCCATGTCACTACCGCCGTCGAAAAATATATTTAAAGCCCAGTCCTGGAATATATTATTTGCTGTTTCTAGATTGTCTGTGCTATGCCGATTACAGTAGAAAATTAGGAAAATACTTTCTTCCTTATCCCTCACCGCTGCCCCGTAGCAGTTTCGTGGAGCCTTAAAAAATGTACAAGAAACAAGAAACGCTAAGCCTGAAAAAAGAGCATATCTGAATCAGAAATTTCAAAATTGTACTCCAAAGGAAAATAGGTACAATAAAAAAAAATTAAAATTTTTAAGAATAAAATAAAAAAATATTCTAATAACAATCCATATATCTACTAAATAGCGTATATTATTATCAATACATTAAATCTCACTTAAGTTTTATGAAACAACAACAAACCTAACTTTAACCTAACTATTTACATAATTTGAAGTTTATTATGTTCAAATAAATAAAGAAGTTATTTATAGAATTATTACTTAAATATTACTCTTATATCATTCTGCTTTCCTTTTGTACATACTATAACTTACATAATTAATTATTGTATTGTAGAATCTCTTCATATAAATTGAAACTTGTAAATGTTTTAATAGAAAAAGTTAGTTAATGTTAATAACTCTACCGAGTACAGCCAACTGACATCTATATAATTTTTCTCTTCCTTCTCAAAAATCTTAGAGAAAGTTTTCTAATAGTAGAAAGTTTGCAATAGTAAATTTTGTTCACAGGCTTATTAACCCCAAAAATTTTAGAGCTTGATATAGCTATTCAACCGTACCCTCTAACATAGTGAATAATCACTTTTTAGAATTTAGGTAATGCATCTCTCTTGGTACTTCTGAGCTTTAATTACACCAAGGCATGTGACATGATCAATCTTAGCATTATTTTTTAATTATATCGATTTTATTTATTCATTTTTGTCAGAGAGGTCTGTGTGCATAAAAAACATATTTATTATCAAATTAGTAATTCCTCAAGATAGTATATTTGGCCCACTTTTATATACTATATGTCGGAGTATTATTATTTTCGGCGGACATGTTCGTTATAAGTAAAACGTCGCGAATAAAATAAAAGAACTAGTGATCCGAAGCCGGTCTATCTATCATCAGTTCTCTCAAAAGACTGCCGTTTCTTTTTCTTTATGCTTCTCCAAGAATTCATTCCCGGCTTCGATCCACTCTCTCGATATCTCTTAAAAGATATTGAGTCATGTCCTTTATTTTATTTCTAAGAAACTTCACTAAAAATCAACATAAACCCAGACTCATAAAAATAATTATTGGACGGCCGTACCGCCGATCGGTGACAGTGACTTAATACTAAGCCTATTACTAATCAAAACAAATCCTTATCTTAATATTCTTAGAAAAATACGTATAGCCGACATATATAAGTGTTTCATAAACTTCTAATATGATTAAATCTCTAAAACATTGCCAATACCACTTCTATGCTGACGATACCCAAATTTATGTTTTATTCATGAGATCAGTGTTTGTTATGTACAACTTAAGTATTTAACCAAAAGCATCCGGAGAAAAATATTTACCACGTATACATTCACCAATTAGCAGCAACATTTTAAGAAACGTCATCAAAATAAAAAAAGGATGAACCAAGAAGTAAAAATTAGAAATTACTGGACGAAGTAACGCAAATTGAAGTACTTGGACACTTTGCAATAAATCCAACTTTACTCGACTAGCCAGCAGATACAGCAGTCAGATTACCCGAATTTATAAAGAAAGGACTTTAATTACATATATTATATCTTGATCACGATGTAAGCTTGCGACAGCTAGAATTGCTGCGGAACCTTGGAATATCAAAAATATTTGCTTTACTATGTATTTTCTTTTTCAATAAATAAACTGTCATATCTGGAATGACGAAAACCCAGAAATAAAGAAGGACATATGCAACACTTCCATTATTGGTCCATTATTTATAAAAGAAAATTCAAATGGTAAAATGTATACTGACAGGGTAAAAAGACCTATGTAACCTCTGACTACGTTCATTAATTACAGAATCAGTCGGACGTACATGACAATTTACCTTTAAAAGAAAATTTATTACATTTTAATCAGAATGAGGCTTCATTATTATGTGCTCTAGTAAGACAATGGTTTTTTCAATCAATGCTTTATTGTCAAGAAATTGTTACAATTTGTAGACAAAGCTGTAAAACAAAAAAGACACAAAAATGCAAACAAAACACAATTAAAAAAAAGAAAAACAAAACAAAATTAAAAAAAAAATATAAATAAATAAATAGAATAGATTATCTACAATATATACAGATTAATACAATTTAGAAATTGTAAGTAGTCAAAAATATTATTATAAAATATACAATTTAATGTATACAATGTCAAAAAAAAAGATCATTAAAAAATCTCTCTACGTTAAAAAAAATGTAAAAAATGTTTAAAAAAGTAAAAAATTATAAAAAATCCTAAAATAGCTACAAAAAGCAGTATACCTAAACATGTACAGATAGTAAAAATACATAATCTGCTAGTGCGAAATTTCAAATCAATGATTACAAAAAAAAATCGTTAACTGTGTAAAAAGCTCTCTCCAGTAAGAATGCTTTTAATGCTTTACGAAAAGCAAAAAAAGATGTGATGGATTTAATTTCCAATGGCAGATGATTGTGCATTTTTTTTGCATTATATAATATGGAACTTTTGACCAACTCTGAATGTGGGGTAGGCAGGTATAGATCATGTTCCGTGTATCTAAGTAGATAACTATGGGAAGGCCTATCAGATGCTGAACCGTGTTTGCGTATTAGACAAAGGGACTCAAATATGAATAAAGATGGAAAAGTTAATATTTGAAATTTTTTGAAGAAATGCTGGCAATGACTTCTGTATTTAAGTCTCAGTGTATAACGTAAAGCTCTCTTTTGTAGTCTAAAAATACGGTCAAATTGAGTTGCACTACATGTACCCCAGAATGGAAGGGCGTATCGAAGGTGCGATTCAAAAAGGGCAAAATAAACTGTTCTAGAAGTAGACAGGCTAAGCTCCTTAGAAATTGATCTTAACGCAAAACAAGCGGAACCTAATTTTCTTGATAAAAAGTCAATATGTGTGTCCCATTTTAACGAGTTGTCAACAGTTAGCCCTAAAAACTTTACAGAATCAACTTCGTCAATTGTTGCATTACCAAGTACAAAATATTGCAAGGTATTTTTATAGGACAACATTTTAGTTTTGGAAATGTTGAGACAAAGGAGATTAGAGTCGCACCATGATTTGATAGTAGTTAAGTCACTTGATACGGTTCTATGAAGTTTAGAAATATCCGGATCACTCCAGGTAAAACTAGTATCATCAGCAAATAGACAGACTTTACCGTTAATATTTAGATTAGCAATGTCATTGATGAAGATAAGAAACAAAATAGGGCCAAGTACGGAACTTTGAGGCACTCCACTTTGTATTGGCTTGCAAGAAGACATAGTCGAATCAATTCTCACAGCTTGATTTCTGTTACTGAGATACGACTTAAACCATTCAAAAGGCGCTCCTCTGAACCCGTAATATTGCAACTTTTTTAATAAGATGTCATGATTAACACAATCAAAGGCTTTAGAAAAATCACAGAAAATTGTTGCTGTAGGGTGTTGGTTGTTTAAGCTAGAGTATACATTATTAAAAAGAGAAAACATAGCATCATTTGTGCATTTGTTATTTAAAAATCCAAATTGATGGGAAGTAAGTATTTTATATTTTAGCAAAAATGATTGAAGTCTTTTTTTAACCAATCTTTCAATAATTTTTGAAAGTGTGGGAAGAAGAGCAATAGGGCGATAGTTGGAAGACTGATCTTTGTCTCCTCCTTTATGTAGTGGAATTATTATCGCCAACTTAAGGCAGTTAGGAAAAACACCTTTTTGAAAAGACTGATTAATTAGAGTAATAAGATGACATAATGTACATTCGGGCAGATTTGAAAACATTTTGAGAGTAATTCCATCAATTCCAGAAGAGCCTTTGTTTTTGATTTCCCTAATTGAACTGCAAAGCTCTGGTAACACTACGGGCGTAAAGAAGAAGCTGTGGAAATTCTCATTTGCAATGGGAAGATATGAAAGTGGATCATGGGAAGGAGTTATGGTACTCATTAAATTATTTGCCACATTTACAAAATAATCATTAAGGTTTTCAGATGAAGTGGAGATAGTATTCGACAAAGAAGGCTTATTTCTCAAAGCATTAACAATCGACCATGTTTCCTTAGCCACATTTTTAGATTTAGCCAGTCTCCTATTATAGTAAATATCCTTCGCGGCTTTTAAAGTTCTCTGATAAATCTTTTTGTAAAGTCTTACGTACTCATGAAAAAAAGCGCTGTCTGAAAATTTCTTAAGATGAGATAATAAGCGCATGTTCTTAGCAGATGTACGCAAGCCTTGGGTAGACCAGGGGTTATGTTGCTTCTTTTTAAGAGGTCTCAAAGGAAAGGACTTGTGAGAAAGACTAGATAGCGTTTTTACAACTCTAGAGAATTCTAAATCAACGTCGTCAGAGAAAATATTCCAGTCAGTTGATTGACAAAGGTGCCTAAAATGTAAAAAAATTTTATCCGAGAAAATACGGCCTAATTTGCGTGGAACATTTTTACTTTTAGATTTAGTTATGGAAAACTTTGTTAACATTGCTTCATGGTCTGAGAAACCTGGGCTTAAGACAGTACAATCGACGAAATCTGGCTCAAAGGAAGATACGACATAATCTATTGTACTAGAGCTGGTTTTAGTTATTCTGGTAGGTGATTTAATGTGCATGATTAAGCCAAAAGAGTCGAAAATGGACTGGAGAGATTCTTGAGCAGCACACACACTGGAAAAATCAATGTTTAGGTCGCCACATAAAATGAGTTTGCTTTTTAATGGCAGAGACTCAAGCAAGCTTAGTAATTTTTGGAAAAAAACATTTACGTCAGCATCAGGTGTTCTGTAAATACAAACAACGTAAAGATCAAAATTATTATTGTAGACAATGGAAAACTCAAATATTTTTTCGGAAACTAAATTATCGAACCCGGTTACCATTGAAAAGTCGTTGCTAGTAGATAATATCACAGTACCTCCATGAGTTAGATTTGTTCTATCAAATCTGGCAACTGTAGTGTAATTATCCACCACCACAGGCTCACCAACATGCAACCAATGTTCAGTTATGGCAACGATTTCTGGAAAATGAAGCTCTTCCAGTAAAAGAAATAAATCATTAGTTTTATGTCTTAAGGACTGAATATTTAGAGAGAAAATACTAAGCTTGCCATTGTCCAGTATTTTAGAGGGTGCTTGATCCTCTGTTCGCGTCAAGTCATTTAAAAATTTTTATTCCTGGCGGGAGATCCACCAGAATAATAATTGCTATGACTCTCTCTGATTTTTTTAAGGCGTAGCAGCTTTTCTGATGAGAAGAAGGACCTGAAGGCTGACAGATCTGCTTCAACTTCAGTTGGACCAATACCATAGGCATCATGGTACCGAAAGTAGAGCCTCCGCAAAGAGTCCACGTCACCAGGAAGTCCCTCTGATGCAAGTGCCAATCGGATGCTGGTGTTGGTATGTCCTTCAAAACACACACTGGAGGGTTGATCATGCAGATAGGCAAGGAATATCCTAAGAGGTTTTAAGATGGAAAGGTCTCTCAGTCTGGCCAATAAATAGCGACCATCAGTCGCATCTGAGTCTCTTGATAACCGCACTATTGGTGGAGTCAACGGGTCCAAATTATTTGCTATTTTATTCGCCACTGAATTTTTATCGATGACAAAATCAACCTCTAATAATTCTGTTGCAAGGGACTTAGAGGCAGCAATGGCCTCCCTATCAGAACTAATTTTCAAAGATTGAATCTCTCTGGATATTGTAGCAGATGTTGATGGAACTGAGCGATGTGGCAGGTTATGGCTGTCTGGAGAGTGAGGCTTAGACTTAGACTGGGAAGGCTTAGATTTGGGCGAGGTGGTACTATTTATTTGGACTGGCGCTTTAGAGGTTTCCAAACATGAATTTATGAGAGTGCCCGGTGGCCACATACTAATATCCTTCAGCCGCTTTAATTGATTTAAGTTCTGCACACCAATTTTGAAGTCGGAATGTGCAGTGTCCTTGGTTTTTAGCATTGGGAAACATCGGATAAAGTCCGTCGTTCCCAGTTTTTCTTTGATAAAGTGTGCAAGCTGATTTCCGGTATACGGAAGTGGGATATTTGATACAACCACGTAATGCCATTCATCTTTGTTCATTGTGTTGTCCTTCGGTGACGTCGGAACCTCCGGGTCTGGTTTTTCTGTATGATCAGTCTGGCAGGCTATCGTCCTTTTAGTTACAGGTTGGTAACTTTTAACATTATATTTTTCTTTAGCTAATTGTTCTATGGTGCGAGCCATTTGTTTAACATCTTTCCTCAGATTCACTACTTCACTTTTTAACTCTTCATTGGAAGAATCATGGACCTGTACCTTTACCGTCTCACCATGGTTGTCCATAAGAATTGATGACAGGTTGAAAATTTCCTGTTTCATATCTCTGATTGAATGGAAAAGAGATTCTTGTCCATTTTCAGAGACAGTATGGAGGCGATGAATGTCATCAATTTTGTCATAGAGATTCTTCCATTTGGAGTCGTGAGAACTTAAAATCTCGTACATCTCTGAAAACACTGGAAGAAGGTCGTTATTCTTCTTTAGACAGGTTCCCAGAGCATTGACATTTTCTAGAGATATCTGAGAGTTTTGCAGCTGCGAAACTTTATCATGAAGATATTTTAATGTTGGTGAATCACAAACACTGCAGAAAAATCTAATGTTGTTGTATTTCTGCTGATGAAGGACCTTTGTAGTTACCTTGTCCAGACCTGTGCAGCCCATACAGAAATTACGGCGGCATTCCCCACTGCAACGAAGTTTGTATTTCTCTTTATCCGAGACGATTTTTTGGCAGGAATCGCACTTGAATTCAGCCATAATTCTCAAGTGGACGGTAGATGTTTATACAGGAAAAACTCAAAAATAGTTCAACAGACAGAGTTACACAGGAACTAAATAGTTAGCGGGAAATGTTTTTTAACTAGAAAGCACGCACAGAAATTAATGTTCAATATTAAAAGTTCAATAAATATCGAAAAAGTCAATGGTAGCTATACAAGGTCACGTTAAGTTACACCGGAAAAGTTTATACTAGCGGAACGTAAACAGTAGAATAGGAACTAGAATTTATCAGGAAGCGTATGTATATCGGAAAACACGCCGTTGTAATTTTTAAACAAAAAAGTTTTTTAAAACACGCGGTCAAATCAAAACAAAACAAACATTCAATACTAACAGAGCCAACGAACGAAAACACGACCGTCTCGTACGACTGCTGCAAGTAGAATGACAGACAGTGAATTGCGATCGTTCAAATATATAATAATCGAAAATAATTATTCTAACCAATGGATTAGAAGACGGGATCCTGTTGAATGGCTACCAAGATCTCCGGCTGGCGGAACAACAACGAAAACGCGCAAAGAAGATGCGCGTTTGTGCGCACTGAATGCAACGCAACGTTGCAAAACGTTTTGCGCGGTTCAGCACGCCCGGTCTGAACGCACCTTAAGGTTAAATATTTTAGGTTTCATTGGTGTAATTTAGTGTCGTTTAATTTCAGCTTTTGTGAATGAAATTAGTTGTAGTAGTTATAAGGGCTTAAAATTCACCTATTGCTTCTGCAGGTAGGTAACACATTTTTATACCCCTAGTTCTAATATTAAAAAAAATAAATATAATATATTATGTAAGACAGGTGTAATATTTGTTACGTGTTATTTACTATTTATGTATAAAATACTATTAATACTATCAACTAAATATTGATTTTTATTTTAATAAGATTGAAATCACAAATATTGCTATAAATGAAACCTTTGTGGTAACTTTCCAAAGCAATATATCATGTACTAAAAGACATGCATACGATATTCTAAAATGTTGCAAAAACATCCCACATAACATGTTATACAGACGTTGAAAAAGAGTGACATGGTTGCTGCCAGAAACATTTCTGGTACATACTGTCGGGAAATAGGGTCATTGCTAGCATTTTTCTACTGTCGCAAGCAAATGTTTAAGATTCCTAGCATATTTCTGTGTTATTAGGGAAAGTTTAAAAAAATGTAAACTAGCAGAATTTATAATAAAATAACTTAAATAATATATAAAATACATACCTACATAAATAATCTAAATGAAGACTTTAATGAGGACCTCAAGGAAGGTAAACTGCTAAACACTAGGCTTTAAATATTAGGAATTTTGGAAATAATAAGTTAAAATATTGGCAGCGATAAGTCTTGGAATGACCATATAGCAGCAATAGCTAAAGCGGCTTTTCAAAAACTGGGGGCTAACTTTAAAATGAAAGACTGCATTCACCGCAATAACTTTTAATGCTTTACAAGGCTCGTCCACCTCTTTAGCACTATTCTCACATATGGAGTAACCCAAAAATACTTTGAAGCTAATCTATGATCTAGTTTATCAAGTGTCAAATTGCAAGCTTAAAGCAAATCTCAAGTCACTTCAGCAATATATTGTGTAATTTTAAGTAAATTTGTTGTGGTGGAAAAACTTTAATAAAGCAATGTTGGTCGGTCATAATATTAAGAGGTGAGTAAATTCTTCGGTGAATGGTTCATGCAGCTTAGTAAGATTAGGCTAATGGACTTTATAGATTAAACGCTGCATTTAATTACAAAATTTGAATTATTTTCAAACGTAAACGCAAAATTCCGAAAAAATTACTTAAAAATTAAATTGGCGCGAGAACTGTCTTTATCGGCTTCTAAGCAGCTTCCGTCCTTTACCTCGCGCGACTTGCCGATACATTTATTTTTTCAACGCGCACATGGACGCTGGTATCACGGTCACAAGTCAGTGGCGCTCGACAGTTATAAAATTTAAATAAATGGGAAACTGTACATACCGGCCACCATGAAACGATAGATTTCAACACGAAAAATTTTCCAAACGAACCTTATATTCACTACATGTATCACTCCGTCTACTCCTGGAACGCACTCAACCACTCTAGACGTTCTGCACTTAAGAGAAGAAAGGTTGTCCTCCTTGACAAGAACTAAGTTACCTGCGGAGAGGCTGTTCGATCCAGTCTGGAACTACTTCTGCCTGGATTGAAGTTCTTAGATATACTCCTTACTTCATCTAGACCAAAAGTGCTGTAAAATTTGCTGGAGCCTTTTAAAGTGGCGGAGTCGATTTTCTAGTATTTCGGTCAATCATGAAGGGATAGAATAGGTCTGCCTGTTTGGAAATTTCCAGGACTCAGGGAAGAAAATGTCATCGTTAGATGAGATTTTCGTTCAAATGAAATTATGAAAATTAACTCCTTCGCCGGTTATATGACGACTTATCTCCGACCACTAAAATGTAAAAACTTGCGCAGCTTAGTGTCAGCTTCCACGAAGGCGGTCATCATTCCCACAGTAAAAGTCAATCGGCCTACTCCTTCTTGCAATAAATCGCTTAAAAGTAGCAAGAAAGGTAGCACTTGTGAGCTCAGTCACCAGTTCGAGATAAACAGCCTTATCAAAAAACAGACAAAAAAGTAAAATATGATTCTCCTTATTTTCTAAAATAGGTTTATTAGTTAACAAGTTGTAATAAACTTGTTTAAATGACTGAATTTGGGAAACTCTATCTAAATTTTCCCTTGCTAAATTTCACTCATTAGCTGTCAAATCGGGTTTTCAAATTCTATTATGGCCAAGTTTTCTAGCTCTACAATTGTTAATAAGTCTATAACAAAAACCTAAAACGCGAGTTCACTTCTTAAGAGAAGAAAACTTGTTAAACAAATCAAACTCAAGCACATGCTCAAAAATATTGCCACATTAGCAACAATCTTCTGTTCAGGTATATGTTCATCTGGAATATTTTCCACGCGATTTAAAGGTAAAGTCTCCTCCGTCAACCAATGAGGCCTATTAAACCAAAATTTATTGTCAATAAGATTGAGTTCAGTACACCTACGAGAAACTAGATCTGTTGGATTTTCCTCTGAGCGTACATGCTGCCAGTTTTCCGGATTTGTGAGAGACTAAATGTTAATTAGTCTAACTTCTTCGTACAAAAGTGTGAATGCTGTCCGAATTACCATTAATCCATCCTAGTGTAATTGTAAAATCACTCCTATAATAAGTTACTTCACCAAACTCTATCTGAATCATGTCAACGATTTTCTTTGTCAATCTAGTAGCTATCAGTGCCACTGACTCTATTCTAGGCAGAGTTGGGGGTCTTGACTGGAGCAACCTTTGCTTAGGGCATTACAAAAACGATGCATAAGTACCATCAAAATTAATCGACCAAACATATATTGCAACACCATACGCCCTTTCTGATGCAGCAAACGTATGCAACTCTACAAACAGCATGTTTTTGGAAATCATGCACGTTGGGATCTTCAACTGATGTAAATTTTGCAAGTCCTGGCAAAAGTTATCCCAGACTTCAAACAAAGTACTTAAAACTTCAGCATCCCAGTCTGAATGCTTCTTCCACCGACTCTAAACAATCAACTTAGCCACTAAAATAACTGGTTGAACCAATCCCAATGGGTTGGATATCTGACTAATCTTACATTTGTTTTTCCTGAAAAATCGCTAATTTTATATTGAATACTATCAGTATATGCATTCCAATATAAGCCTAACGTATTGTTCTGCTCATTTTCACCCAGCTTTAGCATACTAGCTTCTAAACTGTCCTTCACTTGGAAAATTTTACGAAAAATTTCTCTTATTTGAGCCACGTTCTCAACTCAAAACCTGCACTCTCCAAAATCATAGAAATTTCTCTCTACAAGGATAGCAACTCACTCTCGCTGTCAGTACCTGTCAATACGTCATCCATAAACATGTTTGATTATACCAGCATCTTGTTTAATTATACCAGCTGCTACTGGAAGCTCAGATTCATAGATACTAGCTACTTGATGAAGGCAACGTATGGCTAAAAATAGACTACTCGCCATACCATATACTACTGTGTTTAACACATATCACACTATGTTTCCATCATTCCTACGCCATAGTATACGCTGATATGATCTACGCTCTGGGTTAATTAAAATCTGCCTAAACATGTTTGAAATGGCAGCAATTAACACATATTTATGTTTGCGAAATCTAGTCAAAAGCGAAACTAAGTCACTACCAATAGAAGACCCCGTATATTGAACACAATTTAAACTTAAGCCGCTAGATGTCACCTAGAGGCATTGAAAACAACACGCAGTTTACAAGTCAAACTGTCCTTTTTGATTACTGCGCGGTCAGGTAAAATAAAACACTCATTATCCTTACTCTGTCTCCAGTCACTATTTACCTCGGTCATGTGTCTAAGATTTTCAACTTCTGCCATAAACGTAAAATATTCTTCCTTTAACTCTACATTTTTTAAAAACTTTCTGTCTTAAAACTTTAGACTTGCTAATGCCACTATCTTAGAGTTACCTAAATCTGACAAATTATCCTTGGATGGAATTTTAATAATAAATCTACCCGAGGAATATCGCTGAAAAGTTTCTAAAAAATATTTCTCACAATAATCATCCTTAATCTCGGGAGCTACAGGTTCCTGAAGCTGCCAAAATTTTATAAGAGTCCGATTGAGAGCATCATGAATAGCTAAATTACAAACGGATTTATAACTCTAATCTAATTCTGTCCGTTGCAACACAGGTTGCCCTTTACCTAGTTTTATCTGCTCCATAATTAAAATATCATAGAAAATATCCACACCCAATAAAATCTCAATATCTTGTGAGACATTAAGTAATGGATCTGCCTATTTAATATTTTTAGGTTTTTGTACAGGTTTACTCTTAAAGGAAAATAAAGGAAGTGGAGGAGTCACTTGCTTAATGACTAAACACTTTAAGTCCCTAATATACTGCCCAATGTGAGATTGCATTCTAACCATAGTCTGGTATGTGATCTGAACATATCCAGCACATCCACATTTTGAACAAGACTAGCTAAATCAGTCTCAGCTGCTTCATTTCGGGGAAGAGACTTTGATGTAGCCACATATGAGTCTCTATTTGTCACCACCACACATCCTTGGAATCTCGACATAGCAAGGAGTTGTGCATTAAATCACAAAACCTACAGCGAGCCTTGCTGCAGCCTTATGTATCATGGAAAGGGCTAAAACAATTCAAACACAACCTCCTAACCTCTGAGTTCTTTGCAGGACAGTCCATCGTTTTCATCATCCATTCAAAAGTGGCAGGAGCATTGCACAGTTCAAATGCTTCACCTTAAAATACCATTATCCAGCACCCGCCGTGAAAGCCGTCTTTTCTCGATATTCAGGAGCCGACCCAACTTGCCAATATCTACTTTTCAGGTCTAGCATGAAAAAGATATTCGATCCAGCCAGGGTGTTTAAAGAAGAGAGTTTACGGAAGGCTTTTTTTGAAGACGTAGCAGTTTTGACATGCAGCTAAATGATTCTATGACGCTGTTCTAGGCCATACTCTTACAATATTAACTAACAATATTATCAGCCTCCTCTCTCTTGGCCACTACCACTGATCTTTTAGATGACTGCCGTATGGGCCAAGCATTTTTTGTATTGATTTTCTACTGGATTATGTTGGTCCTCCCTTTTGTCTTATTAAAAAAACATCTCGATATGCCTCGGACTAATGTTTTGCCTGTCATTTGATTTCCGATTCTTAGCTGGAGATGTTACTATGTCGGGTCTTATGATTGTTTTTGACGCATCTGTATCCAGTAGCACAGTGCGAAGGATTCGACATAAGCGTCGACGAAAATACTGTTGGTGTGATGTTGGATCGAGGAGACCTACGCGGAATTTACTGGGGCTTGTTGAATACAGGTCAACGATCGCCCCTGCGCATCAACTTCAATCTTCCTATGTGACCTTTGCCACATGTGCAGCATTCCAACTTCCCATCCTGGCTGCTACGTTCGCAGCTGATAGATATTTAATGATCTAGTACCATCAAATTAAGGAAGCTTTAGGTGAATCAGCCCAACATATTATGTATAGGCACAAATTTCGTTCTTGCTTTTGACTGCTGAAGCGTAGCTCATCGAAAATATTCACGTCCATTATTGCGATTCTGTTTTAAGCTTCCTAGATCCTGTCCTCTGTCAATGAAAGAATCTTTTTTCTAGTGAAGAGAAGATTGTTCCTTAATTTCATTTTGTAAAACCTTTTTTTTTCAAAATCTTTTAGAAACTCGGGTAACCAAGCCCTTGCTTTTGGAGACACCTCAAACTAACGCTGATAAATATTCTAGGATGTAGTAGCATCAAACTGAGGCGCATCAGCCGTATAGGCCAATACGGCTGAACTTTGTTCTTGTTGACAACTGCGGCAGGTCTACAGAGCAGCTCATCAAAAGTTTTGACGTCCAATGTTGCGATTCTATTTTGAACTTTCTGAATCCTATCCTTCAATAATGAAAGAATCCGCTTTTCCAGTGAAGTAGGTTTTTCCAAAAATTCGTTTTTTAATTCCTTCTTGTTTTCCAAAATCTTTTTATCTTTGCATAATTTTCAAATAATTTCGCTTTCAGTTTGGCAGCAGTTTCTTCCATCTTTACAGAAATTTCCAGCAGTTTAGCTTCTAGGTTGGCGGATTTTTCTTGCACCTTTACTTCAAAACCTCGCAACATTTGACTGATATCGCTTGCATCAGCAAAAATAAAGGTCTCCGGGTAATGGTTGACTAAGCCGATCTTACAAGTCCGCTTTCTTTTCCGTCATATCGCTGTTCCTTTCTTCTAGCTTCCTTTTCCGCTCAGTAGCTTTTAAGTCGATCAGCTTTGCATTTTCACAATCAATCCCAATCACCAGTTGACTGACGTTCAATTCACACCAATGTAGCATCTTTTACTGTTCGTTTAGATGTGAATTAAAACAATTAATGTAAAAAAATAGTCAACTAATTTAATACACAGGTACAAAGTAAATATGAAGACTTAAAACTAATTAAGACGTGTATAATACGCGTCTTGTAATACACGTCTTGTTCAACGGGACATGCATGCATAGAATAATAGTACTTAGATAGGAAACTCCCGTAAGAGCCAATAGAACACTGAACGTTGAATGAAATGGGTTTGTGACGTCATAATAATGGGTAATTTAAAATTTGATTATGGCACCAAATGTGAATTTCGCTCTATTTGTTCCTTTTTCTGTGTGCGCACTATAATTTCTGAAAAAACCATTACATTTCATACTAGATCCATATTAAGAAATTAAACAAGAAATATTTACAAAATGTATTACTATATTATAAGAAGAGATTATAGCAAAAAATTCACAAGTTATACAATAAAAATTAACAGTTGTCCACCCTTGTTAAAACTTTAAATAAAATATAAAAATTCTTCCAAATTTCTTAATATATAAACTTATAACTTTAATTAGGAACTTTGTTGTATGAAGAACAAAACTTTGAGAATTAGGGTTTATTTAGGGTGTTACAGAAGATATAAATGTATAAAGGTCAATAAAAATTTAATTAAATCACCAAAAAAATACTGCATATTTAATTCACTAGTAATGTTCCTTAGTAAATATTATAAATTATATAACTACCAACAAATTAGCAAGCAAAGAGGAACAAGTAAACATTATAGCAGCAGAAACAAAAGATAAGAAATTCACAATTTATACAATCAAAATTAACAGTTATACATGCTTGTTGAAATATTAAATGAAATATAAAAATTCTTCCAAATTCCATAATGTATAAACTTAGTTTAATGTGAAGCTTTATTGTATGAAGAGCAAAGTTTGCAAAATAGAGTTCATACAGGGTATGGCAAAAGTAAAATTTACAGGAGTTACCATTTTTCTATTTGCTTTAAAAATGTTAGACTCCAAGATTTGCATATGATCCAAAATTACTCATCCATTGAAACTGCTAAAATTGCTTTTTTTTCAGGTTTGGCATCAGATTTTAAGTAAGTAGTAAACAAGATGAATTCTGCTCCATATTGAGCCTCACTGAGCTATTTATTCTGGAATCCAATCTCTAGAAGTAGAAATTATATTTTAAAGTATTAATTTTTAAAATCATTCAAAAAAATAAAATCTTACTCCATTTTGCCATATTGTCAGCCTAGGATCCTATGATATTACTAAAGACGTTTTTTACGAAAAGACAGCTTTTCATTTTTAATCCGTCAATATACATATTCTGTGGTCAACTGATGCTTTATGTGATCAAAAGTGGTGAGTTCTTTATAATTGTGATCTGAAAAAAGACATTTTTAAATGGAATGTCTTATACATCTTGGGTTTAAAGACATAAAAAGATATTATTTTATTGATTTCAAATATATCATACCAAATATTAGGCCAAACAACAGTGGTATCAGTCTAAGCGACACATTACTAAGTTAAGTATATTGTAACGAAATTCGGGAACACACTTTTATTGTCAACGTCAAAAACACTAACCTAACTCGCTTTGACTGTCGTTTAATTGTTTCCAAGGTAAAAACTGACTAAACAATTAAAACTGAATGATTTGTCACGAAGCGCGTTCTTTTTAAAACCCGATGGAACAGTTTCGAAATATTTAGAATTATCTTCATTGTTTTTGCCCAAAGAGACCAATAATTTTAGGAGAATACTGACAGTCAAAGCAAGCAAGTATACAAATTCTAGAAAATTAGAACTACAGGGATTTACAATAATATAACCTAAATAACCTAAATTGGGGCCAAAATGGGGCTCTCAAACAAGATGAACTACCTAAAAACTAAACACTATAGATGAAAATAATAAACCAAACGTAAGTAGAACCCTAAAGAAACCCTACGAATCAACTTTAACTACACAATACTAATAAAATTGTACAAAAACTAGCAGAATAATTAACGTATTTACATTTTCATAATAATATTATTTTTTTACTATGATTTATCATAGTAAAAAAATATGAAATTAATTTAATAGTTAAATAACTAATAAATTATTAATAATTTAGCTTAGATAAAGGGGTGATAAATGGCTTAAGTTAAAGCTTAGTTTAACCAAAGCAATTTATTAAGACTATTCTAACTTACCTTGTATTGGGCTTGAGCCGATGTGCAGTAAAATGATTTTCTCATGCATAGAATTGTTTATTACTGAGATTTTCATGGTTTCAAGGCTTAAAAAGCTAAACCCAAACATTAAACATATTGGGCCTGTTAAAAAACCAGGCAGTCTGTGCCTTTTGCTGTCCACAGATTTAACACAACAGCTTCTTCAGAATCCATTTTTGACTTTTGTTGTTTACATTTGAACTTGTCATTTTCACAAAAAAAGTTTATTGCAATAACTTTTTATGAAAATGCAATATCGCCAATGTCTATATTTGATTCAAAGTTTTTACTGTTTTTATGTCACTTTTTTTACAATGTAATTCACTGCTTTTTTATAAATTTTCCTGTATCCTAAGTGTTAGCACAACCAAATGCAAGTTAATGACAGCTGAAACAATACACTGAACTAAACAACTGGAAAAAAAATTGTGCGAAATATGTGAACAGATCAATTTTGATAAGATTTTTCGCAAAATTTGGTTAATGAAAGTTAGTTTTTCGGCAGAAGTAAAAAGAAAGCATGTGCAAGCTGAAGATATGAAAAATGGCCGCATTTTAAATGACATAATTTGATGCTTGATAGTGCACCCTTGGTAAAATGGTAGTTAGGTATTAGTTTTGCATTCATAGCGCCATTTAAATTTCGTGAAGAAGAAGCTTTTTAGTATTCCGTAAATCGCCCAAAGTTTCAAGGCCCTGCGCAATTAGTACCGAGCTTCAGGAGGCGCGCGCGCGTCACGTTGCTATCCATTTTTTGTCGGTTTTTGCGACGATCACAAAGGGCTGCGCTGGTTTCAATTAGTACGGCTGGTGGCAGGTTCGAGGGAGAGGGATTCAAAACGGCATAAGGTATTACATTTTTAATAAGCCGCCGTTTTGAAACGGTAAAAATAAAGAAAATCGTCCTTCCGAATCCACCAAGACTATCGGCAAGATCGTAGCTCCTATATTAGCCGAGATATCGCATTTGTAGAGCCTATTTTTGGGCTCAAAAACAATATCGAAAAATGACTTTTTCCGAATTCTCAGTGCTCTCATTCCCTTAGTTCTGCTCGAATCCGTTAATCCTAAATCCCTATTTTTAAGATCCCATAAATTTGGGTTTCCCCTATATAATTCAATAAATAAAAGTTTATTTATATCGTTCTGAATCCTGCTCCCTCGAACCTGCCATAGGCCGTACCATAGCCGATCGATAGTTCTAGCCTGGACACTTATCCCCGCTTCCATCGATACCTCACAACAGAAGCCGAAATCATGCGAGGCGACGACCGCATCGCGATGGCAAAAATTCCGCGCTGGGGCACATATTTTGCGTTGATTCGAAATAATATTTTACTGCAGTTATTATTGTAGTTTATAGTAAGATTAGGCATTTAAAATTTTAAACTACCAAACTATTTTGATACTCGCTTTGAGTTTTGTAAAGAATAAAAATTCGGTATTTAAATTAGGTAGGTAAATTACCAATTTTATTTTTAACTTACATTTTACAATCTTAATTTTAATTAGAATAATGCCTACCTCTTGCTGCATTCCTGAGTGCAAAAGCAATTATAAAGTGCTACTGTTTAAGCTCAGAAAAAATTTAAATGGATTTTTCATTTTTTTCTTTGTTTTTTTTGATTATCTTTCGAATCATTGAAATTTTCGATTTTTTAAATAAGCAACAAAAATTTGGCGTAGGTACCTACCTAATTTTGTTTTCGGCATTAACATTTTTACGAGAAAGTAATACAGAAATGCAAAAACTTTCCCATAGCAACCAAGATAACCCACAAAAGTGTCAAGAATAAGTTTTTGAAAATTTGTTTTTTTTCAATAATCTTCAAAACCACATAAAATATAATATATATATTTTTTTATATGGCATATTCTTTTACAAGTAAATAATGTGCAACTTCGGGGTAAATTATCCATTTTCGTATTTTGAGGGTAGACGAATTTGAAACACCGTTTATGTATATTTTTCCAATAAAATAAATAATAAAAAATATTTAAAACATTTATCATATACCTAAAAATACGTAATAATAAAAAAATATATTATCTTGTAAAATGTAAAATATTAGGTCCCGCGGTATCTCCACTTAGTCGTTCCACTGTACGGCGTGCGCCACCAAATCTCGGCTTCAATTTTGACGCCACGAAACCAGTGTCACGGCTAGAACTCTCGATCGGCTACGGCCGTACTTGTCGCAAAAACCGACAGAAAATGGATAGCAGCGCGACGCGCGCTCGTCTTTTCAAGCCCGGTACTCATTACACAAATTTGGCATCGTCGCGTGCGCGTGCCTTTCAATGTATACGCGTTTTTACGGAACTCTTATTTACAAACACAACAGGTTTTTTATAAATAGTGGGACAAACTTGGAAGGGTTCTAGAAAGCCTTAAAATAAGCAAGTTTGCACAATAAATATATATCTAATTTTGAAAATTAGTAGATAGGTTCTATGCATCTTGGACGGTTGGTTAACACATAATTTAATTTTTTTATTTTACTAGTAGCATCCATGCGAACTAGAACCTAGCTCTTTAAAAAAAATAGTAGGGGAAACTGGCCTAAAATGACATACCCTAAACAAAAGCTTCTACAAAACTTAGGAATATTTATTGATGACCATTCATTTCAAGTTCAGTGAGTTCGTTAGTTTATGCCAGTTCCCATGGAAGGCACAAAGCTTTAATTTTTTTCACTTTAAAATATTGATGCCAAATTTAAAAAAAAATTGCAGTATGTCATTTTAGGCATATACTTGGGCAAAATGGCATACACCTTTTTATAGAAAATGTTGCAAATAAAAAAGGTAGAAATATTGAAAAAACCTTTATTATGAAATACAAAAATATAATGCTTTAATCACACGAAAAAACAAATGCCTATTCAGTTACAAAGTTCGCAAGTACTAAACTTAGTGCGACGGGAGACCCCTGCGCATTCTGCGTGACTCCACTTTTTACACAATTTGACTTCAACCTGGTTACGTTTTGCACGTCGCTCCAAGACTAAACGTTTCTCTTCTTCTTTCGCCTTGAGTTCCTCCATGTTAGGTGTAGATGTTAGCACAACCGTTCCCTGTCTTTTCCGATTTGTTCGTTTAAAAGATGCTGATACCTTGGGTATTGGAATGATGCTTTCCACGGAAACCCGGCTACTGTCTAGTATATTATCTTCTTCTTCATTTGGAGTTATATGGGATGGTCCAGGTCTGCCCCTGTCGGCTTGTGATGGTGGAGGGGATGTGTTTGGATCAGGTCTTTGGTGGTCTCGTGTTTGTAATTCGGGATCATTTTGTTCAGGGATGGCGGTTGTTAATGACGCAGCGAACATCCAGTCGGGAAAAACATTGGCGTTAAACGGATAGATTCCTGTTTTTTTGAACCCATTAACGACATTTTCCATAGTTGCACTGCGTTCATAGGCTTCAGAAAATAGCTGGCCTACTTGAAAAGGAGATACAGTGCGACCTGGATTATTCTTGAGCCACTTTGTAATCGCTTGATTATAATAGGCAGATAGGGGATCAAAAAATGACACATCCAGGGGTTGTAATCGGTGTGTGCGGTGCGGAGGAAAGCAAATCATTAGGACACCATTTTCTTTAGCCAACGTAATAACTTCCAATTGTTTGTGGCTAACGTGACCATCAAGCAGTAAGAGGGTTTTGTTATTTTGACATGAATGTGTAAGCTTAATAAATGTTTCAGCCATTTTTCTTACAAAACAGGTCACCTGTCATCCAGCCCGATTCTTGACACAAGCCCAATGTCCCAGCTGGTGCGTCATCAATTAACTCTGGTTTCCATTTTTTCCGAGAAAAAATCAGAGCCGGTGGCACAAAATTACCTATTGGATTCATAGCACAAACAACAGAAAAGTGTGCCCCCCGTTCTGCACTTGTAACGGCACCAACCTGCTTTCTTCCCTTTGTGGCCATAATTTTTTGCGGACGTTGAACCGTAGAAAGCGCAGACTCGTCAACATTGTAGATACAGTCAAAGGTTATGTTATGTTCCTCTACTGTATGTTCCAATAAATTGAAAATTTTTTCAACTTGCGGCTTATTGAAACCCTGCGCACGAGCCGCTGAAGTGGCTTCCGGTGTTCTGAGTGAAATGTTAGGATTGCGCCCCCTAAAGCCCACAAGCCAATCCCAGCCAGCCTTTTCTTAATCCGGTTAAATCTGTGGGGTAACTTCTTCCATTCAGCTAATTCAAATGCCAATTTTTATTCAATTTTTATTTTATTTATTTTTTTTATTCTTTTATTTTTATCCTGTGCCCTTCGTCTAAGGGTTGCTTGCGGTACACCATATCTTTTAGGCGCCACCAACCAGCCCAGATCACCGTTTTGGACTGCTTTAATAGCTTCGCTCATGCTTGCCTCACCCCAATTTTGAAGCGTCAATTTACGCGTATACTTTCCAACCATATTATCTGAAATCATAAAAACATAGGTATAGGTTTCAGCCTAATGCCTATGTCGTTTTACACCAACACTGTGTATGTCAGTTTACCCAAAGAATAAGTGTGTTAGAAATGACCCAAATACTTATTAAAAACACAAAAAAAAACGGGCTTAAATCACATCAAAATAAAGAAAAAAGTCTATTTTTTTACCTGGACTAACCGTACTTAGGCTTATTGTACCTCTTTAAGTGATATCGAGAAATTAGGAAACCACAGAACAATGTTTTCAGGTTCGGAAAAAGTTTTTTTCGGTATTTCTTAAAAACACGTGTATTCTGCCCCGCAGAGTAGACTCGACTGAGGTCACAGCTGCAAACCAATTACATTTTGTCATTTACGACAGCGTTGCCACGTCTCAAATTAGAGAAGTGGCCGATATGCCATTTTATCCTAGTATGTCATTTTAGGCCAGTTTCCCCTACGCCACAGTTTTTTCTTCCAATAAAAAATATTTTTCAAATCCCCATTTAATTTAGAGTAAGTTTTTCCTCTTGGCTTTGTTTTCTCCAACGCACCGTTTTTGCATAAAATAATAAAGTCCATTGTTCGAAATTTAATTCTCGCTAAAATTTAATTTTTTAGTTTGATCCGTTTCATAATGTTTACGGTATTTATTATAAGGAAAAAAAACTTGTTTTTACTGTAGAATTCAGTATCAGAAAGTAACTTTTTGCTATTGTTAATGTTAAAAATAAGATTATTTCTTAAAATTGTATGACCCTGTATGTCAAAATCTAATCATTTTGGGATAGGGGTTTAGTGTCTCACCAATTATGAAACACTCTGTATGTGTCACAATATATAAAATTTAATTATTGCTCAGATATTAATGATTTTTATTACAAGGAAATTACTGCTTCCCCTCTTGCAACCTCAGTTTGACATAGCTGATGAAAAATGATGTTAGGTTGGAAAGGTAGGTTTTATACTTTATTGAATTGGCTATATATTAGGAACGACAAACTGAATAAAAAATAAAACGCTGAAAACAGTTTCTATAAAACGTACGGGAAACAAAAACAAGCATATCATCTCACCCTTAACTGAAACCTCTTGGATAGGGTGAGATACATCCCTACATTTTTAAATAGAAAGAGGGGTCAAGTAACACATCATCTTGAAATGCTTGCTAATTATACCATGTTTATTATTTTGTAGCCACATAGCTGCACGTGTAGTTAGATTATTATTTTTCCTTAGGAAACATTTACACAAGGTAACTGTTTCTTAAGGATAGCTCAACGTTTTAACTAAAGGCATCTAGGTCAAAATGTAAAACCAGAATATGTTTGCCAACTAGTACACAAATTTGAAGAAACTGGTTCTGTCACGAATAACAAGAGAAATCAACCGAGATTAATCGATAAAACAGCGCAGATTGAAATTCTGGGTCAGTTTGTAATGAATTCAACTTTATCAAATTGTCAAGCAGCTATAGCAACTGGATTATCTTGTGAATCCATAAGAAACATACCTAAATTTCATAAATTTGATTCCTATAAACTGCAAATACTGCAAGAACTTGATGACGACGACCAAGACAGAAATCCAGTTTTGTAAAATAATGGTAGATAGATTTACGGCAGAACCTCGACTAGTTAAAAATATTTGCTTTAGTGATGAGTGTACCTTTTATTTAAATGGGCATGTTAATAAGCAAAATTGTAAATATATGTACGTGAAGAACTTAAAAGTAGGCTTTATTATTGCCTTCAAAATAACGGAAATTATTTTCAACATTTAATTAAATAATAATAAAAATTTAAAAATACTATTTTATTATTGTTTCTCTTGATAAGCAGAGAATAATTTACCGAAATATACCTCTCTATAGTATCATTGGCAAGCACTTTTCAGGAGTTTTAGGATCATGTATCACTCGATTCCCCTTTGTATTTAAGATTTGACTGATGTATCACACCCTGTCCAAGGGGTTGCAAATAAGGGTGAGATAATATGTTTGTTTTATTCGCTCTTTGTTTTATACAAGCTGTTTTCAGCGTTTTATTAGTTCTTTATTTAGTTTTCGTTCCTAATATATAACTATTCAAGTTTTTAAATTGTCACCCTGTATAAAGATACGTAGTCTAAAATCCTATTTAAATTTATAAAATACTATTTATTGAAATTAAATATATCATAACAAATATTTTGCCATCTGCCTTGTAATTACCTTGCATTACAAGGCAGGTAAGCACGATATTGAATCTTTTCATAACAAATAGCTTTTGTTTTAATATAGCTTTGACTTCTAAATTTAAGCCTTAAACGAGTTTCAAAAAGATACTTATTTATTTTAGCTGTATTGCATCAAAAAACTAAGTACTCTTAAAGATTTTAAGACATTAGTGGCACAGTGGCTAAAACACGCCACGCAACCTCGCCTGAGGGAGGTACCAAACATAATCAACCTTTAAAATAATATCAACCTTTGAAATTATTTTTTTTTTTTATGATATACACAAGCACAAGAGGAAAGTCCTATGTCACTCTTGGAGTGGTGCTTGCGCGAAGATATTTGTGGGCATTTATCTTGAATCGCTGCAGGTTGTATGCGTCGGGAAATATATGAGGTGGAAGCCCGTTCCACAAAGAAGATGTTCTCCAGATGAATGAGTCCCGATACAGCGACGTCCTTGGGGTAGGCAGGTGGACTCGATGTTGATGAGCCGCAACTGCTAGACGCGTCCTTCTTGGCTGTTCCGTTCTGGGTGGAATCAGGCCTGCCAGCTCAGAGGAGCACTTATCGTAATAATAACGGTAGAATAAACAGAGATCAGCCACCTTTCTCCTGTGCTCCAGACTATCCAGACTCTTTGTCAGTTCTGGATTGTCGATAAGACGAATAGCTCTCTTCTGTATAGAATCTAGCAGCTTTAAACTATGCTTGGGTGCAGAGCTCCAGACATGCGAACAATACTCGAGGGAAGGGCATATTTGAGCCTTATAAAGAGTCAGCAGCTGTTCTGGTGTATACAGTTTTTTTCATTTTGAAAAGCACTCCGAGTTTTTTGGAAGCTGCCCTGGCGATCTCGGCAACGTGGTCATGCCAGGACACACTGTTGGTGACTTCGACTCCTAGAAGATGTAAAGATGATTTCATTGGCAACGTTTTGCCTGCCATAACCAGCTCCGGGCCACCAAGGTTAGTCTTCATCGTAAATACTGCAGCTTGCGTTTTTTTAGCATTAAAATTGACCAGATTGTTACCGCCCCACTCCAAGATTGCTCTAATATCGTTGTTGGTTGAAGTTACTTGTTGCTGCCTAAGATTCTGAGAACTTGCGTCTGTCGTTGGTTTGGCGGACTTAAATGTGGAAATAAGTGTGCTATCGTCCGCAAAGCTGTAGATTGGATTGACAGTGGTTCCTAGCAAATCGTTAATATATATCAAGAAAAGGGTGGGGGATAGAATGCATCCTTGAGGGACTCCAGCGTTAATGTTAAACTTGTCGGAGAGGTGTCCATCGACGGCTACTTGGATTGTTCGTTGTTCAAGAAAACTTTTGATCCAATTCAATAATGAGGTTTTTATGCCGATTGAGGAGAGCTTGGTTGGTTAGAGCTTGGTCCCTCATGCCACACTCTGTCAAATGCTTTGGAAATGTCAAGAGCGACTGAGCGGGACTCGCCGTGCTTCTCCATGGCCTCCGTCCACAAGTGTGTGACGTAAGCCAGAAGATCGCCGGTGGATCTAAGCTTTCGGAAGCCGTATTGATGATCGCTGATTAGTCCAGATGATTCCAGATATCTTAACAGTTGTTGGTTGACTGCTTTCTCCATAATCTTCGATATTACTGGAACTAGTGCAATCGGGCGGTAATTGGAGGGCATCGTCTTCTTACCCTTTTTGGGTACAGCTTGCACTCGAGCAGTTTTCCAGCTTGTTGGAAATTGGCCCTGCTTATACGATGCCGTGAACAGTCTACATAAGGGAGGAGTCAATTCGTCTGCACAACGTTTTAGTACTAGAGCTGAAATTCCATCGGGTCCAGAAGCTTTGTTGGTGTCTACGCTTTTAAGAATTTTATTTATAATTCGTTGAGGAAACGAAATTTCTCCCATCGATGAATTCACCCTTGGCAAATATGGCGGTGTTTTGCCTTGCGAGTGCAGAGTAGAATTGGACGCGAAGAGTTTATCCAGTAAGTTGGCTTTTTCCCTTGCTGTTACCGCGATAGAACCATCATCTGCTGTTAGGGGTGGCAAGGCCGACTTAGCAAATGCTTGACTAACGGCTTTCGATACCGACCAGAAAGATCTTGTTCCATTTGGGCAGTTTAGCAGTTTGTTTTTGATCCTGTTGTTGTGACTCTCTTTGCATTCATCAATAATTCGCTTGCAGCTATTTCTGGAAGTTAAAAAGTTCTTCCGATTTTAGGTGGAAGGATGTTGACGCCATTTGCGATATGCTGCGTTTTTAGTGTTTACTGCCTTTTTGCAATTCAGGTTGAACCATTGCTTATTGTTTGATCCGCATTTAGTAGAAAAAGGGATATAAGCTTCCATTCCTGCCAAGATCGTCTCTGTAATTTGGTTTGCACATTCTGAGATGTTATTGGTTTTAAAGCAGACTTCTTTCCAAGGGTATGAGCGATAAAATTCCCGAAGATGGTTCCACTCTGCTGATTTATAGTGCCATAACCTTCCGCCGCATCGGAGGATTTCGTGGAACCACTGGCTATTATTTTGAACCACATGACGTCGAAGTCCGCAGGTTCAAGCGTTTCTTCCCGCTGGCAACTCAAATCGCTCTTGACAAATACTGCCAATCCAAAGTTTAGTCGAAATCGGGTGTGTAGATCGTATCCAGGATAAATGAGGTGAACATTTGTTGTTGAAGGTTTCACCTTTGTTTCTGCCAATGCTAGAATGTGAGGCTTATTTGATTGCAGGTGTTGGTGTACTGCATTAATATTGGTGTTTAGGCCTCTAATGTTGCAGAAATTGATTTTTAGGATTTTAAATCCGCCTGATGGACCCCCCCGATCAGCCTCCGCCCGGAGATCCGAATGGGAGGCGAGTTTACCTCCGGAAAGTTTTGGTCGTGAGGGCGCCATCATGCATTTATTTTTATTTTCCATTTCCCCTTTGGAAACCGGACACATCGACATGGCGGCGAAACGTGAGTTCCATGGAACCACTTCACGCCGCCTAAGTCCTATGTGGTGGTATTGAACCGGGCGATGCAAGTGGACAACATCTACCACCAAAAATAATGTAACTTCCTCAATAACAAAAGGTTTTTTTTTGTAAAATCTTTAACTTGTATTTAAGTGTTGAGGATATATTCTTTGAACAAGTAAGAATTTCACTTTGTTTTCTTTAATTTACTAATAGTTAAAATAAAGATTTTTACACGATTACTTCTAAAACGACTATGGTCTATAGATTCAGTTACCCTGTCACGTGTCCGTAACATACGGTTGCAATATACCTTCAACATTTTGCTCTAATATTACATTACAGTATCATAGCTGGCGCGCATATCATATCAGCGCTGGCTGGTCTGTTTATGATACATTAAAAGTACATCGTGCAAGACGTTTAATACTCTCACATTAACATATTATATTATACTACAGGTACATATGTGTGCTAGTTGGGAAGAAACTTTACCATGATGTCCATTACAATAATCATAGTCAATCAAAGATCAACCTATATTGGTAACCACAAAATCTCTTTAAAAATGTGAGAATAATGCAAGAATTCCTAGAATTCTTCTTAAACCTTCTGTCTCCTAAACATTTTTAGTAAAACACTTTCTTTGCCCAAATCGGAAACAAGGTATGCATGAAATAGCTTTTTGCTTACGTTTTGATGTGGAAAGAGAACATAAACAGAATTCGACATGTAGAAAGCAACACACGGAATCTGTCGAGAACAGTTTGGAGACAAATCGTTTCCCATACTCAATTTAAATATTTGTTCAAACCTGCTCATGAAATAACTTGTTCGTCTAAGAGACTAAAGAACTATTCACTATTGAAGTGTTATTAATATCATATAATGTGTAATTGTGTATATTTTATTCTTAATAAATGTATCTTTATTTATTGGTAATTTACTCTTTTTTCAAGACTGAGTCGTGAAGATGAACTTTGTTTACTGCTGCTCTAAAGCTAACTCCTTCCTTTTGCATTTGGTAATAAAAACGGTTAATATTATTTTCTCTCCTAATTAATTTCTTATTATTTTATATATTTTTATACTATTTTTCGTAATGACTTAAATTTTTATTATATAAAAAGTATTATATATTGTATATATATATATACATATATATATATATATACACATATATATATATATAAAAGAAACAATAATTTTGCACAATATGCTATATTTGTTGATTTTTTTAATTTATAATTTTTATTTGCTGTACAACGTTTTATTAATTTTTGGCCTAATGTAAAGATTGAGTAAATCAAAATATCTAAACTTCCTCAATTTGGCTATAAACAGTTTTATTTTTGATTGTTATCCATACTTGCTACATACACCAGTTAATTACTTTTCTAAGGACGCTAACTTAAACTACGATTATAAAAATATTTCCTATTTAACTTTTGTATTCTACGGTTTAAAATTCATATCAACATTTTTCCTCTCTCCTAAATTTTCATTATTTTGTACATAAGTTATTTATTTTTTGTTTTTGTTCTAGTACAATAAAATTTTGTAAAAAAATACATTCCTAGTTAGGAAAAAAAAGTGAGACTCCAATCTTCTATCTATAAAGAAAGAGACTTAACTTTATTAAATCACACTACTAGCATGTTTAACGATTAAATAAATAAAATACTTAAATATAAATAGAAAAAACTATTTTCCTATATAAACGAGAATAACAATATTATTTACATGTTACCTTTTAACCATCAGAAGATTGGATTTTTTAGAAACATTTGGACATTTGAAACTATCCTTCCAACACGCGCAAGACTATTTTGTTTATTTTTTTTTTATTTTTTTTGGGTTGCACCCACATTCTTTATAAGATTGAGGTACTATGATTATTCTTATAAGGAATTGAAGAATTAATATAATATATTTATTTGACCTTGTTTAATTCGTTCATTATTTACATTATTACTAAGATTTTCAAGAATATTTTATAGCTTGCAGTGTTAATTTTGGCAAACTATCACATATCATAACTAATTAAACTCTTTTGATGATTACACGAATGTATTCTTTTAAATATCTAAAACTTATATTATATAGCCTATCGATAAAAAATACAAAACATCACAAAAACTATTTATTATACAAGATTTACACAAAGCACGATTTAAAATATTTAAAACGCGTTAAATAGACATAAAAAGAGTAAAGGCAATCATTAAGAATGTCCAAACTAAGAATACAAATGCACCTCAATCATCAATATTGTTAAAGGGTATTCGATTTAAATGTGCTTTTGGACAAAATAAAATAATCTACATATTTATATTAATAGTCGAACTCCAATATTAGGTTAATATGTTACCATTTTCAATAAAATTTTACATTAAATTTTGTATTTTTATTTAATTTAACATTTTATTATTTAAAAAAAATTAATATGGCACATTTGAATCAAACACCAAAAAAAGGTAATATCACCTTATGTTCGAAGTTCTTAAAGTTTAATAATGCTTTAAAAGCATATTTACTGTGAAAAATAGAATCCCTCTTCTTCACAGCTCGACTCTTGGCTTGATGGAGGCGTATCTAGCTGTGGGAGGCCTAAATCAAGATACTCTTCGTTGGCTGTTATCGTCAAAATTCGGTCTAGTTCTTCAACCAGCTCGGCAAATATTGGACGCTCATTTGGCTGATAGCTCCAGCATTCCCGCATAAGCATATAAATTTCCAGAGAACAGCATGGAGGCTTTTCCATTCTGTGCCCGTTTCTTAGCAATTGAAATAATTTTTCGACGCTAGGAACTGATGGATATGGGGTACCTACATTTTAAATTTAAGTTTGAGTTTAAAAATCATAAGATTGTTATTAAAATTTATAAATCATATGTATCATACGTACCACCTAAAGTCATAATTTCCCATAATAAAATGCCATAAGACCAAACGTCGGACTGTGTTGTATATACTCTGTGAAAAAGGGCTTCCGGGGCCATCCACTTAACTGGTAATCGGCCATCAGTTTTTTTCCGGTAATAATCATTGCAGTGAATATCTCTTGCTAATCCAAAATCTGCTATCTTTAATACGTAGTCGTCACTGACCAAGACATTTCGAGCCGCTAAATCTCGGTGAATGCACTAAAAAAACCAAGTATGTGGTTAATTGAAAAAAAAATCCATAACCCCTTGAATAAATTCTCTTTTAAGCATTTACACATCTCACTATACCAGTCCGGTCAACTCAGGTCTTGGATGCAGAAAATTTACCAAGCAAAGTTTTAAGTTAAAAAGAGAATCGCAATGCTTTAGCGATATCCCACTTGTATTGATTGCTGGGAGAGGTTATGTGTTTTTAGGTAAAGAACGGTTAAAAGAAAAACACAAAAAAAGCCTCTGGCTCTCTTTACATCTTATCTTTGTGTAGAGCATAAAGATAAGATGAAATGAAGAAGAATGTCCTGTCTATTACCCTTCAAATATTGACTAACCTGCGAACCGAAGATTTCCTGAAGTGGCCTTGAGAGTTAGTAAAAAAGTAGATGAAAAGATAAGAAACTTTCGCATAAATTACTAGCATTTATTTGTATCGACTAAGCTCTCGACTATTAAGGTGATTCTTTTCTAAAAGAGAAACAAACTTTTTTCTTAGCGATTGGAGGAATGTTGATTTGATATAAGAACGAAAACACTAAGCTATACGATCCAGCCAAGTTAAATATATATCAAACTTTGGTATATCGTAGCCAAATTAACATTGCATGGAGCCTATCGACAGCTCTTTAACTGGGGAGGAGGGAAAACTGTATTTTTTTTTTGATATTAGATTTTTGAGAAAAAATACAATACTAATTATAAGACAAAATACTCATCAGCGGAACCCCTCCGCTCTAGCCCGGGGTGATGAAGGCAATGATTGTAACAATACCCTATATATTTATTATTAAACAAGAACGAAGAGATATATTAGCCAAATCTACAAAAATAGGTGGTTATTGGTCCCAATAAAAGCAAATTAATCTCTATTTACCATTGGCTACCTACGTCCGATTCATAAAAAAGAGATATTTATTGCAAATGTTACAAAGGAAGTTTGGGAGGGACGTTAATTGCTGACCCTTCAAAATCCGAAAAACAATAAATTAATAAAACCATACTTTGCTACAAGAATTAATTGAAGACATTTTTTCAAAAATTTTTCATCATCTAATTTTATATCTATCATATGATGGCTCTGCCCTTGCTTCCTGGTGGCTTTTTCATTTGGTAGAGCATTATTTATGGTCTTTAGGATCTTGTGGGCAATTCCAAGAAGTTTAAAGTTTTGGGGACAGTCCTTCGCGTACTATCAGACTATATAACTCTCGTTATACCTTGCCCTCGTGATCCTCGTTTTAATAATGGATGTTCTGTATACTTTAATGTTTTTCTCCTATTTCTCTAGCACAGTAAAATATTTGCGTTCCTGCAGACAGGGTCGTCTAGATAAAGTGTGAGCTTACTAGCAATTCCTTACGTATAACACAATAATTGCTCCCTAATTTGGACAAGGTTTTGCTCAATTGGCTTTTGCTTTGTCATCCTGGATTTGAGATAAGACGGCTTTGCAGCACATATTTATTTTTTCGGGTATAAAAAAAAAATCAATGAATTAGAATACCAAAACTAACTATAAAAAAGTCAGCTCCTTTATTTGCCGCATTACATCTATGTAAAACTGCATAACGTTATAAATACGCTAAACATCGTTATTAACGGTTCAAAATATACTTATAATGTTTAAGTAAACATATACTTATAATTTTGGGTGAGTAAAAGCTTAATCGGCGTTATATTATTATGGGCATTTCATAACATGCTAGTAAAGCAAAATAAGCATATTAGGCTTTATAAAAAAATGTCGGTGAATCATATCCAATACCTACCCGTCTCGAAGCCAGATACTCCATGCCTCTAGCCACTTGGTAGGCAAATGAAACCAAATCTTTTTGAGTTAAAGTTTTCTTTTCTTTTTGCTCTGATCCGATAGCTATTTCATAGCCCCCTGAAGATGGTCGGTGTTCTCTTAGAAAGTCGCGCAAATTTCCATAAGGCGCATACTCGACTATCACATAAAGAGGACCACCTTGCGTGCAACAGCCTATCAAATTTATAATATTTATGTTTTTTCCAATGACTTTCATCATTTCCATTTCTGACACAAGATCCATCATTTCGTTGTCATTGTGGCCATCTAAAAATACCACAGAAGTAAAATATTTGTTAGTTCTATTATAAGCGGAAACTAGGGGAGGCTTTTTGCTTGGTCTACACCAAAACTTGCATTTGATATAGTTCCTGTAGATTAAAATTTAACGTTTATTGTATTGCAAAAAATTTAACACTGTTCGTAATATACAGTTTCTCATATTTATACAGTGTGACCCATTTGTTTTCGGGTCACCCTGATAAAAAGTTTATTTTTGGTGCGATTTTGCTCGGGTTTTTTTTAAATGTTAGGTCCAGAAAAACTGCATCATTATAACAAAAAAAAAATCTGCCATGCAAATTCCAAGGCCTACTAATGTCAGTTTTTAAGGGCCAAATTTTAAGAAACCATGCTAGGCATTTTTTTAGCAAAAAATTGTACACACCAGTGGATTCGGCATCCCCCAAAACGGCCTTATACCAAATTTCACCAAAAAATATTACGTAATAACAATTTTATAACAAAAAATAAAAAGGGAAATTATGCATTTATTTACATTTAAAAATGTGTAGATAGCCATGAAAAAAACAAATTGAACAAAGATAATACAAGCAAATAACAATTCCAAACTAAATACAAATTAAAACAAACAATAAACTAACAAAAATAAATACAAATAAAATAAAAACAACAAACAAAAAAATTAAAAATTAACCGCTACTAAATTTTTGAAATTTCTACTAATCCACCATTGTTTTCTATACATTTTACATTCCTTTTGCCTACATTTAAAATAACTTTACGGACGGAGTAATTTCTGAACAAACCTGGATTATTCTGACTTGTAGATCTTCTAAATTTTGAGGTCTTAATTTGTACACTTTTTCTTTAAGTAAGCCCCAGAGAAAAAAATCGAGTGGCGTTACGGGGATCTCGGTGGCCACTCAACGAAAGGACTGTTTCGTCCTATCCAACAGTTTTCAAAATGTTGATTTAACCAGTCTCTTACTAAACGAGCATTATGGACAGGACAACCATCTAATTGAAACTTCAAATTAAGGTGATTTATTAAGGGTAAATCTTCTAATGCGTTCGAAAATTCATTCTCAAGAAAATTCAAAAATTCAATTGTATTCAAATTACCATTAAAGAAAAAAGGGCCAATAATTTTGTCGCTTAGTATTCCACACCAAACGTTAAAATTTTGCGAATACTATCTCCTTGCATTTATTATAAATTCTGGATTCTGCACGGACCAGTGGCGGCAATTTTGACTGGAGACTACGCCATTTGTGGTAAAAGCGGCTTCATCGCTAAAAAGCATTTTATCTAGAAAATTTCTGTTGTTAAATATTTTCCCTGAAGCCAATAGCAAAACTCTAATCTTCTTGCCTGGTCACCATCCTCTAAGGTGTGCAAAAATGTTAGCTTAAATGCCGGATTAATTAAATCAGGATGCCTTATATTAAATTCTCTGGCAGCTTCTCTCATCGAACGCGTGTTACCACCAACAAGACGAACAATTTCAATTTTTTCTCTTAAATTTAAATTTTCCATGATTACTAATACTGTCTAAACACGTTCTATTGCCACTTTTCACAGTTAGATGTCAAATGTGACAATTTAATATTTCAAAAATTTTTAGAGACAATTTAGAAGTAAAGCGCATTTCTTTTTTTTTATCATAAAATTGTTATTATTTAATATTTTTTGGTGAAATTTGGTATAAGGCCGTTTCGGGGGATGCCGAATCCAGTGGTGTGCACAATTTTTTGCTAAAAAAATGCCTAGCATGGTTTCTTAAAATTTGGCCCTTAAAAACTGACATTAGTAGGCCTTGGAATTTGCATGGCAGAATTTTTTTTTATAATGATGCAGTTTTTCTGGACCTAACATTTAAAAAAAACCCGAGCAAAATCGCACCAAAAATAAACTTTTTATCAGGGTGACCCGAAAACAAATGGGTCACACTGTATATTAATTTTATTACAAATTGCTAACCTAAGAGCTATTGATATTAATGATTATTGGTTCAAACTGCTGCAAACTGTTAAAAATTTAGATATTTTTATATTTATTTAACTTACGTTACCTAGAACGATTCCTATATTTAAAATAAGTTAAATAATTTTTAATTCCAAGAACTTAAAAAAAAATTTCTTGTACAGTGCAAAAATGATGATTTTCAGTTCTGTTTCCTTTTCCGGATTAAAGATATAGTTATTTTTATATTTATTGTACCGATTAAGCTTTATATACTTATCTTTACTAAATATTACATAAATTTTAGTAAATGAAAATTTACAGATTACCCTTCATAATTATAATATTTAAATAACAGACTCTTTATGTTAATAGAGAGATCTTCTATGAGCCTCTAACAGTTAAAAATACAAAAAAAGCCTTTTGCAATGAACAAAATAAAAATATTATTATAAGATGTGACAAGATTTTAATCTGAGAAATTTAACTTGAGATGAATGAGAGCCAGAAAAATTAAAAAAATTGTTGGAGCCTGAACACCTTCCAGAGTATTTATATGTTCAATTTGTTTTCTTAAATATAAAAAAATAAGCGGTAAATATTAAAAAAGTTACTTTTAGCTATCAATCAACATGGCGTCGTCTAGTAAACAGCCGACCGATGACGCTCCTGAAAAATCAACTTTTAAATATTGCAGAAAAATTTGTCGAGTATTATTATATGTGTAAAGTTCTGTATTCTCTTCCATAATTCTTGTGCCAAAAAAGACTGGAGGGAGAACAACGTCATGGAAGTTAGCAACAGAATCAGAAACGAAAATCAAATTTTTACAGTCGCTCAGATAAGGACGCAATCTATTTTTTTCCATATTTAAGGAATAAATCTGATTTTAAACATCTAAAATAAAGTTAAGAGAAACACTATAATTACATATAGACAAAAAAAGTGTAGAGTTGATTTTTTTTCGGTATAAAAAAATGTTTGGAAAATAATAAATAAGTTAAAAAAATTACAGTAATTGTTAAAAACTTTGTTATACCTTCAAACTTGGTGTATAAATAAAAGAAAATAAAATACACCATATATCTTAGAGACACACGTTTTTTCAGGGGATGAAGGGGTGTAAGCCACCCCCAAATAACTTAAAAAATTGTAGTACAATAATAATATAATTAGTATTAAGTATAATAATTAGTATTAATTTTGTTACACCTTCAAACTTGATGTATAAATGAAAGATAATAAAATACACTATATATCTCAGAAACACGCGTTTTTTCAAGGGATGAAGGGGTGTAAGCCACCCCTAAATAACTTAAAAAATCATAGTAATTAGTAATAATTCAAATCCACATTAAATAGTTATCCAAAATCATAGTATTTCATTAAAATATATAACAAAATAGGTATATAATAAAGTTCTAATAATTCGTTAGAACAATAACAGTTAATACATACAACGTATGCGCTCGAGACTTAACAGGACGGTTCTCATAGAGTAATTCAAAGTTTTTCATTCAATTTAATATTCATTTCTCTATGGTTCAAATAAAATATGAAAATTTTGGACTTAGGACGGAATTTTGTGAGCTCATTCGCTTACTTTGCTATATAACGTTTAGATGTTTTGTCTAGTGAGGTTGTAAAGTAGAGGTTTTTTATTAATTAGTTTGGTTGATTTTAATTTATGTTATTTATTTGTTTGCACAAATGTCTTTCTAATTTTTTTATGATTTTCTTTTTACACTGCAGTTAAGTTGGATTATATTAGGTTAGTTAAGGTTAAGTGGTAAAGTTAGGTAATTAGGTAAGGTAAGCTTCGGCAAAGCTGGGTAAGGTTAGGTAAAGTTAGGTAAGTTTAGGTAAGGTTAGATGAGGTAATACAAGGTCAAGTTAGATTAAGTAAGATTAACTAAAGTTAGATAAGGTTAGGTAAGAAAATTATCTAAGGTTACAATTTAGTCAAAACTAACTTAAGCTGGATTTTTATAATAATTAATCTAAATCGGCTTTTGAATATATACAGGGCGTCCCAGCGAAAAAAAAACAGAGGTATTTTTGGTATTAAAAAAATTTTTTTTTACCAAAATCTCGAACACGTCGATTTTATTTTCGAGGGAGACAACTTTCCCTTACCAAGGCACCCTCATACCAGTAACCCTCTTCGAGGGGGTGGGATCACCCCTAAAATCTTAAATAGAAAGAGGGGTCGTGTGATACCTTATTTTAAAGGTCCTTTAATTCTGAATATAATTGCCAAATTTGAAGTGGCTAAAATTTTTTATCCGGATATGACAGCTTGTCAAAATTGTAGAAACAGCGACAATGAAAAAGGTATTTTGAACTCTGTTTTGGATAATATTTTTAAAAGAATAAGGAAATTCTAATTTCAAAGGGGTCACTGATTAATTAAGAGGCCACCCTAATACCTGGAACCCTGTACGAGGGGTTGAAAGCACCCCTTAAATCTTAAATAGAAAAAGGGGTCGTGTCATTCCTTATTTTGAAGGCCTTTTTACTCTAAATTTAAATGGTGACTTCTGACTGACTGATGGATATCTTGTGGATATAAAAATAGCAAGAAATACAATCTTTACTGCCAGTAAAAGTGGAGAGATAAGAAATACCTACCCTTTTCCTTTTGTGTCTTTTAAATAAAACAAGTTTATTTAAATTACGTCAATTTATTAAATGTTCAAATTGTGCCCCGCCTACTTCCATGCAGGAATACAGGTTTTGCTCAAAACGATGCCTGACGTTTTGTAGAACTTCAGGTGTTATCATCTGATACTTATTTATAATTCTCTGGCGTAAGTCTTCTAGGGTGTCTGGTTGGGTAGCGTAAACTTTTGTTTTTAAATGCCCCCATAAAAAAAAATCTAATGGGGTTAAATCGGGTGACCTAGCTGGCCATTCCATAAAAGGTCCTCTCCTTCCAATCCAACGATCAGGAAATATCTCATCAAGATATTGCCTCACACCAGCAGCATAATGTGGAGGCGCTCCATCTTGTTGGAAAACGACTTGATCATCATCAGAATGATTTCCGCCTTCCATTATTTCTACTATTCTTGGATATACGGCATTTTCCAAGAGATCTCGGTACATTTCTCCATTCAAATTTCCGGGCAGAAACAACGGACCAACAATGGAGCCGCCCAAGATTCCCGCCCAAACATTTAACTTCTCAGGGAACTGGGTATGAACTTCACGAAACTGGCCTGGATTTGCATTTGACCAGTAGCGGCAGTTATGACGATTTACGTTGCCATTAAGAAAAAAAGTACATTCATCTGAAAAGCAAATGTTGTAAATAAGACGCGGATTAACAGTTATCATATCACTAAGCGATTCACAAAATTGCACTTGTCTGTCAAAATCGTCCTCATTCAGTTCTTGCACCAGATGAATTTTGTAAGCATGGAATTTATTATGCTTAAGTATCCTATGAACACTACTTTTGCTTACTCCTGTACTCGTCGCCAATTTTCTGACACTTATTCCTGGCTCGGCATGAAGTTGACCTAGGACAGTTATTTGCATTGCTTCATTGACAACAACAGCATTTTGAACCTCACGCTTTTTATTTAAGACACTGCCAGATTCCCTAAATTTAGCAACTATTTCTAGAACGTATTTTCTGTTGACTCGTTTTTCTGGATGAAGGTCATTAAATTCTTGTACCATTCTATTGGCACAATTGTTATGCCGAAAGAAAAACTCTATCATCTCAACCCTCTCTGCAGTAGAATAAACCATTGCTAACAGTGTTTAAACACGTAAGAGACTGGGTAATGATTTAAAATTATTTAAATAAATGCTGCCTTATGAAAAAAGTACCAATGATATTTAGCAAGCTAAATAAATTCTTCAGATACTTGTGTTTGCATTTTATTTGGTATTTTGTTTTTATTTATGATATGCTGATAAGGTGTAATAACAATAATATTAACAATACTAATAAATTTTTAATCATGTTTTAATGATCCAATAAAAAAAATTGTATGAAAGGGTATCAGGCATAAAGGTTTATTTAAAACATTTTTTCCAGAATTTTATTTGGCTTTCATATCCAGAAGAAATCCATCAGTCACTCAGAAGTCACCATTTAAATTTAAAGTGAAAACGCTTTCAACATAAGGTATAACATGATCCCTCTTTCTGTTTAAGATTTAAGGGGTGCTTTCAACCCCTCGTAAAGGATTCCAGGTATTAGGTGGCCTCTTAATTAATAAGTGACCCTTTCGAAAATAAGATTTCCTTGTTCTTTTAAAAATATTATCCAAAAAAGAGTCCATAATACCTTTTTCATTTTCGCTGTTTCCGCAATTTTGACAAGCTGTTTTATCCAGAGAAATAATTTTAGCCACTTCAAATTTGGCAGTTATATTCAGAATTAAAAGACCTTTAAAATAAGGTATCATACGACCCCTCTTTCCATTTAGGATTTTAGGGGTGATTCCACCCCCTCGAAGGGGGTTGCTGGTATGAGGGTGCCTTGGTAAGGAAAAGTTGTCCCCCTCAAAAATAAAATCGACGTGTCCGAGATTTTTGAAAAAAAAAATTTTTCATACCGAAAATAGCTCTGTTTCGTTTTCGCTGGGACACCCTGTATAATCACTTTTTTAAATAATATTTTAATTTACAAGGTTTTTATTGAAATTTAATATTTAAGCTTAAATAAAGAGAACATTTTTAAGTGTAATCGTTATATTCTGTGTTTCAAGTCAGTTAATCACACAATTTCAGTTATAATGGCAGGTATCCCAGGAAGACCTAAAAAACGTGGAAATGAATTATATATTTTGAAAATAGGAGAGTTTAATAAATTCGAATATTCAGTCCTGTTTCTTAAATAAAAATATACTTTTAATTGCATCACAAAAAATGTTTCAGTTATGTCTAATCTGTGGCCAAGAAACCACAGATCCCTACATCGAATGTCATATCTGCAAACGTTGGGTTCACTATAAACAATGTTCCAATATTGAAGAAGACCAAACATCACTGGAAAAGGCAGCAAATGAAAATTATTTATATTTTTGTTCTTTATGTCAAATTAAAAAAAATCCATTTAAAAATACGGATAATGACAAAGAACGTAAATTAGGCGATATTGAATTACAGTTTTTAGTTAAACATTATAGAAATGTATTGACAAGCATCTATAAATACCGCGACTCGAATAAGGAAAGTCTTAGATATAATGAAACAAAAGACGTAATGACTCATTTAAAATGGGATTATTTTGTAACCTTCCTAAATATTGAAACGGCGACAAAAGTTGCTAAATGCATTATAAAGTATACACGGGTAACAGATAAAATGTTTGTATGTTTTGTACTTTTGGGAAGATTTTTACAAAAAGTTATCAACAAATATTACGGATTAAACGAAAATGGCCTAGTAAGTATTATTGATAAATATAAAGAACTTAACAAAATAACTGATCATGAATTTGAGTATCCAGTTCCCTATACATTAGATAGAATAATTATTAATCTATAAAAATCTATATTTAAAATATATAAAATAAACACATTCAACCACATAAAATTTTTCTGATATTACACTAAATATTCAAACTTTTTACAAAAAGGTCAAATTATTAGTAATTACTACAATTTTTTAAACTATTTGGGGGTGGCCTACACCCCTTCATCCCCTGAAAAAACGTGTGTCTCTGAGATATATCGTGTATTTTATTATCTTTTATTTATACACCAAGTTTGAAGGTGTAACAAAATTATTACTAATTACTACAATTTTTTAAACTATTTGGGGTGGCTTACACCCTTCATTCCCTGAAAAAACGTGTGTCTCTGAGATATATGGTGTATTTTATTATCTTTAATTTATATGCCAAGTTTGAAGGTGTAACAAAATTTTTAACAATTACTGTGATTTTTTTAAGTTATTTATTATTTTACAAACATTTATCTATTATACCGAAAAAAAAATAAAATCTACACTTTTTTTTGTCTATATGTAATTATAGTTTGTCTCTGAACTTTATTTTAGATGTTTAAAATCAGATTTAATCCATAAATATGCAAAAAAATAGATTGCGTGCAGAACTTATCTGGGCGACTGTAAAAATTTGATTTTCGTTTCTGATTCTGTTGCTAACTTTCATGACGTGGAAGAACATACATGTCATTAATAAAACCAGAATTGTTTGTTGTGATGATGCTGCAAACGAGATTGAGGTTAGCGGAGTAAATCTGAACAAAGCAGAGGCCAAAAACGAAAGCTTTGAAGGTTAGTAACCGAGTTGACCGATAAGAACAAGATCCTACAGGCACTTCCAACTTCCAGCTTATGGAAAGAAAAGTTTTTTAACGCAACTAAAAAAACGTCAAACTCCCGCTAAAAACACAGTAAACAAAACCCCTCTTCTTTCTCCCAAACATCGGACTTTGGTATCGGTAGTGTCTCCAAACACGCTGACGTGTCCGTAGTTGCTGCCATAATCGATGAAGCAGTAGCAGGGCCTCCTCTACTTATCAGGCCGTGAACAGCTCTCTTATGCAGTGTTGCCAAGTGTAAGATAGAGGCACGGCCGTCTCTACCTTCAGGCCGTGAAATAAAGAGATCCGGCAACACGGCATAGTTGTCTATCTCCCGGATCCGTTCCCCACTATTCAGTGTTATTATTTTGGTTATAATAATTTATCGGGTCGAGAGCCGGGGATTCTGCTGAAAAACTTGTTGTATTTTGAAAGTTTTATTTGTCTTTTAATTGTTTAATACTTTAATATCGGGGGTCCGTTAAAGTTAAAGGGACGTCTAAAAAACGATTTTTTTTTGAAAATTTTTACATAGAATGTTGAGTTTGAACATTTTATTGATAAAAAAGTGAGGATGAAGTAAAAAAATGCAAAATTTTAAAAATTATAAAGGATTTTCTACTTACGTATGATTCACAATTACACCCGGCTTAACTACACTCTATTTGCGACTAGGCATCACGTTGATCATTATATATGCTATTAATTTAAATTTAAAGCCTTAAGTAACAAAATTCAGCAACTTAGAAGGATTTACATCACTTCTTTAGGTGATAAACACAAATTTCCATTCACAAGCAAATCAGGAATATCAAATATGTAAATACGAATTTATTCATAAATAAAAAAAACTGTCAAAATGTCACATATTTATTGGGAGTGGCTACTGTACTAGTACGATTATCGTAATTTTCTGTCCTGTCTCATTATAGGTAAGTATTTGTTAATTTATATAATCATAAAATATGCACACGGGGCGGTAGCCCCGTGTGCGCATACAAAGTGGGCGCACATGGGGCGGCAGCCCCGTGTGCGCACATGGGACTGTGTGGTTGGCGCACATGTGGAGTTGGGATTGCAAAAAGGGATTGGAACCTTGGGTTGGCGCTAAATAGTGGGTTGGGTAGTCGTTTGAGCCCTACTTAGTGAATGGGATAATAATTAGAAAATGGGAATTATAGGCACAAACACGCGGGGCGGGAGCCCCGCGTGTTTGTGCCTATAATTCCTATTCCTAATGCCTATAATGAATTTAAAGATATTTATTGTTTTGACTATAAGTTAAAGTACATTAAACCTCATCGTTATTATTTACCTATAAATAATTAAATATCTTAAAATTATGTTTTTTTTTTCAAAATGTATATTTATATATATAAAATTACATAAAATATCAAATAATTTAAATAAATAATACCTATTTTTTAACACCTGATAAATGTGTTTTGTTTATGTAATGTAAAATCTAACTATATTGTGCCTTTATTATCTAAAATTGAGTCCACAGCCAACCCATCCAACTAAAAAGTGTACCCGGCAAAACCAAAAAATACTACTGAGGACGTAGTGAAGCCACTGCCATTTTTGTCAAGAAGGTTGTTGTTCTATTTTTCTTGTGTGTAAATTACAAAATATGTAATTAAAAGGGGTCCAAAGCGATAAAAAATTATACAAATTTACAATAATAACCCCCAAAAAGTTCCAAAATTGCCCCAATATATATATTTTTTAACTATAGCAAAATCAAGAGCTAAAAAACCTTGTGCAAGTTGGCAATAATTACGTATTTAACGTATGTAGAAAAACCTTCATAATTTCCAAAATTTTGTATTTTTTCCAATCATCCTCACTTTTTTATCAATATTTTGACCACACTCAACATTCTATGTAAAAATTTTAAAAAAAAAATCGGTTTTTAAACGTCCCTTTAACTTTACCGGACCCTAATATCGGTAATAAGTGTTTGTGATCTTTCGCGGTTACCTTCTAATCAGCTGTGCATGTGCAATTTCAACAGTAAAGTCCCATTGTTTTGTTTACCTTCAAATAGGCTTATTTACATTTGTTTTTCTTTGGTTTTTAGTGCGGTTTTAAAACATTACCCCTTCCTGGTTACCTACCTAAGTGTTGCTTAAAGATCTTTTAAAAAGCCAGATAAATATTTCACATACCCATTAGTACTTTTATCATTTTCAGTCATATTAAAGTAACTATTTGGGGCCACATCCAAACTGGAAGAGAGGTATTGAAGATATCTTTTTGTGGGTAAATTAAAATAATCCCTCATTAAATTATATGCACTTGGGGAAAGTGTATATAACATAAATGCCATAATTATAGTATCAGAGGTGTATCATTTCCTTTTTAAAATTACTAATTTAACTTGATTAATTAAAATTGATAAAATGTTGTTTAAATTATTACACTCCTGTGACCGCTCTTGTTGGTCATAGTCGGAATTAAAGCTATCTGACTGAATATCAGAAATTGCAACCAGTTTTTTGGATGCCTCATTTAAAAAATGCAAACTTTTATATTGACCAGTCAGCTCGGTGAATGGCTTTTACCCATTTAGCCTTTTTTAACTTTAATACACACACTGACCTAGTTATAATAAAACTTCACCTCAAGTTCAAGTTGACCTATGTACTTTCTTTTGCCAATGTTTTCCTAAATGACTACACCAAAGAATGCAAACTAGGAATGGGTAGGTATAAGTACACGGCTTTAAGCAACACTTAGGTAGGTAACCAGGAAGGGGTAATGTTTTAAAACCGCACTAAAAACCAAAGAAAAACAAATGTAAATAAGCCTATTTGAAGGTAAACAAAACAATGGGACTTTACTGTTGAAATTGCACATGCACAGCTGATTAGAAGGTAACCGCGAAAGATCACAAACACTTATTACCGATATTAAAGTATTAAACAATTAAAAGACAAATAAAACTTTCAAAATACAACAAGTTTTTCAGCAGAATCCCCGGCTCTCGACCCGATAAATTATTATAACCAAAATAATAACACTGAATAGTGGGGAACGGAGCCGGGAGATAGACAACTATGCCGTGTTGCAGGACCTCTTTATTTCACGGCCTGAAGGTAGAGACGGCCGTGGCAGTAGAAACTCGCACTGCTGCAGTAGGAATCGACGTCAACGATCTCGAAACACAGAACACATCCAGAGTTCTGGACATTCCGGAGGCAACCAACAACCCTGATCCGGAAAAGAATGCCGATTGAAATAATGACAACCCAGCAAATGTCACTGCAAGTGTAAACAATAACAATGTTTTTATTCCTACTCAAACAGGCAATGACAATACGGACGACAGTTATTAGGAAAAAGTCTGAAACCAGTCGAGAAACTGTTAAGAAAATCGAAAATGAAAGAACACAGCCACGGTTTAGAAGTAACAAAAATCACGGCAATCTATAGCTTGCGCAGAAAAAGCAAGTTTTTTGTAACTGGTCTGACCCCAAAAACTGAACTGAAGCAAAGGATGTTATAAAGTATATAGATGACAATAACATATTGGGATGCAGATTCAAAAAAATGCTCACAAAAACCAAGCAAGTAGATTCATTGTAGATGCTTGTTTTTCAGCTAAGTCTCGGAATAAAAAATTCTATTCGGTTTGATGTTGTATGTGATGACTGATTTTTAATTGACATTTGTAATGAATATTGTTGTGTATATCTTAAAGATTTTAACCTGATTATTGTAGCTATATATCATAGCCCCTCTGGTCTTTTTGACACCTTCTTGGAGTCCATGGAGGAAATACTGGGGATACTTAACCTACTCAAATAAAGCCCTCTTATATTTATACTCCTATAAACTATATATAAACTCTATAAACTATATATACTCTAACTAGAGGCATTAACTGCATTGACGATGTCTTTTTGTAAATGTCTTGGACCCAAATTATTTCTAATATATATTAACGACCTTGCAAGCATTGAATCAAACGCTACATACACACTCTTCACCGATGACACCACAGTCTCCTTTGCAGCTGACACACGTGACACGACGTCTTAAGAACAGTCTATTATACCATTTTTCACGCTCGTTTGACATATGCAATCTGGGTGCATTCGGCGGGAATGTCGAGAGTATTTGGTTTGCAACGAAAAGCTGTAAGTGTTTTTGCAGGCCTGGGGCTTAGAGACGACTGTAGATTGGCCTATGGGGCTCTGAGAATTCTTACTGTACCCTCATTGTATATCCTGGAGAACCTGATGTTTGTTAGGAGTATGGTGAGCACTTTGAGACTCATAGATGTGTGCACAGTGATCACACTAGACACAGGTGTCTAGTTGTATCTTGTTCCGGCCTATTGGAGGCTAAGGAAGTGTCAGACTGGACCAGGGTATTGGGCAAGTAAATTTTACAACAAATTTCCATGTAACATAAAAGATCTTTCCACAACTCAATTTAAAAGTAAAGTTAAGGAAATTTTAGTAAGAAATGTATTTTATAGTAGTGAAGAATATCTGAAATCTCAATTTTGATCTATGTGTTTATATATATATATATACATATATATATATATATATATATATATATATATTTTATCTATATGTAACTAGCATTTAAATGTCTTTCAACTTTTGTTCATCTTTTATCTTTGACGTGTATTAGGCTATTGGCAAGTTTACATCAATAAATGAATTGGAATTTGGAATTGAAAATAATATAAAAAAAGAAACAACAAAATAATAAAATTATTTATAATGAAATCATAAAAGTATACCTTTAAGCATTTTTACAGCTACCGTTACTCGAGTATCAGGTTTTACTAAATTTATTGCTTCACCCTTAACAACTTTTCCAAATGCTCCCTCTCCTAGGTTCTTTCCTAATAATAGCTTGTCTCTAGATATTTCCCAATCCGAATCCATGGGTAATTCATATTCGGAAAGTACTCCATCTTGAGCATTATTTAAGGACACTTTTTGCTTTTCGATTTTGACTACTGGCATTAGCTGAAATATTTAATAATATTTTATATAAATTAATAAAACTTAAATACTGTTTGCAAAATCCCTTGACTTATTTATGATTGTTATCCCATTAATATAACGAAAAGTGTTTTCCGAAAATTCTTAATTCTGGAGTGTGGAACTAATAGTTAATAAATACCCAAATAAACACTTCAACAGAAAGTAAAAATAATCGGTTCAAAAATATCGGTACCATTAATATTTCTCTTCCATTCTTAAATCATACAAACACTTACCAAAGGCTCTGTGACATCATCGGTATTATTACTGATTTTTTCGACAATCACTTTTTTTGTCCATTGTGTAATAATAACAGCTCTTGCTGTTTCAACAGCAATCATCTTTTCGCGTTGTTCTCTAAAAGAGTAAAACAAATTGTTGTTTTCAGAATTAAACGTTACTGGGTAATGAATTTTAAGAGCACAATTTAAAATGCATGATTTTATTTTCAATTAGTCTATAATTAATACTTACCTCTTTATTTTTTGCCGATAATAAAGACAAATATAGAAAAGCATTAAAAATACACAAGCTGCTACAGCTGCTATAATTAATCCAATTTTGATTGTCAGTGGCTTTTGCTCAATTGTTTCTACAAAAAAATATTTTTTATGCTTTTATTGACAAAATTACAAATATTAAGAATTATGACCTAGCCCCAGTCATACACAATAAAACCTAAGGTTTTTTATATTTGGTTTCTGTTAAATTAATACTTGATAGCTCTACAATAATTAAATCATTATACGAGGTTTAAGTATAGATAAATTCCTATTAGGAAGATTTGTCGTTTGAACCAGGTTTGCCATTATAAGTATAATAAAATACAAAATTACCTAAATGCAAAAAAATATATGTATATTTTTATTATGATTCCGGATAAAGATATTCAGTATGTTAGTTAGGACAGAAAAATTACGGTGTTTCGCGCATGCAGTATTTTTTACTGTGTACCGATTTTAGTTTTAAAATACTAAAAGTAAGAGCAAAGCTTAGTAATAATTTATTCGAGTCCAAAACTCGATTTGCAACCAGATCAGTTACTGTGTATTGTAATTAGACAGCCGATATTAGACACCGAAGTACAAAAATTTAAAACTGGCCTCAGTTGTACAAATTTATAAATCGATTTTCATGCTTGTTGACGTATTTGCATATTTATGCAAAAATCGAAGAGGGGATGTAAAATGCTAAATATACCTTAGCATTTGACATTCTCTTTCTTGGATATAAAATCGTTACGGTCATGCATTATCTTATAATTTTCATCCTGTAAAAAGTTATTTTTATTGGGCGATTGTGTAGTAGCTCTAATTGTAAATATCCTAAAACTCTTATTTATATTAAGTCTTATCGGACTTCCGTCCAGCTAGTTTTAATTATATTGATAGACTGTTTTGGTAAATTGCTACTGTAAACAAGATATCAACAATAAGCAATTATTATTAACTGTTTACCTGGGAGAACATCCACTACGTGCAAATACGCTTTGGACCTCGTCTGACCTAAGCTGTTTGCCGCTAGGCATACGTACCAACCTTCATCTTCACTAGTTACATTAGCTAATTCTAATAGTTCAGGTTGAAATACGTTTCCTTTCTAAAAAAGAACAATAATTTCACAGGTTCTAGAAAGTTATAGCTTCATCAGAAAAAAAAAATGAATTAATGTAGTTAGTAAAATTTAAAAAGGAAAATTACTGCAAGAGATGGTACATTTCATTGGTACAGATCTGCACCTCATAACGCAACGTGCTCATTAACCACATGCACAAGGAAAAAACCAGTGACAAATATCCAACGTTTGATCCTAATCTTAATCCAGTATGATCTGAAAATATCTAGAAAGATTATTAAGCTTTGGTTACAACTCTCATTATAATTCTCATGAATTTTACAGCCGTTCCCTGCATATATTTAGTTGCTATAAAATTATATTTAGTTGAAAGATACTTAGACACGTTTAAGTTGTATTTCTTAAATTGTTTAACTTTTGTTTACATTCATAATAAATATCTACTTACTTGAAAATGATATTAACATTAGTATATAATACCTACAAGATTTTTTTAAGCTACCACTTCTTTAATCTTTTATTTTCTTAAAAAGCATGAAATAATAATATGTACAATAATGTAATATACCTAATTAAATTAACCATTTTTTTTTAATTCAGTTTTACCTTTTAAAAATAAAAGAATAGCGTACGCCAATGAAGCGGCCATATTTACTATTATTGGCCTGCATAAAAGAACATGAACGCTCCCGGACATTGTGAACAATATCGAGTGTCATTTAATAATATTAAAGAATGACGCGGAGACATAGCGGGTAATTTCTCAGGCCATTTGATAGTTTTTTAAAGTATTTCCAGTAAAATGTTTGAAATTCCATCGACTGGCAGTAAAAATCTAAGCGCCATTTAAAAACAAGCTTATTGCCCTTCGAAAATATGTAAATATAAACTTTGCTGGACTACTTTTGATGAGCCATAATGTATACTATATAGCTATTAAAACAATAGTTTTCATCGATCTTACGCAGGTTAAATTTTACAATGACGTTCAACAACAATGAAATTCAACAACATGTGTTTGTTACACAGAGTAGTGGATAAAAAGAATATTTTCTTTTTGTAAATGGCAAATAGTCTCAGAGACTTAAAAAGAAAGAAAAAAACTATGTAGTAGGTATATTTCGGTGTCACCCATTCTTTATCTACTATTTCTTAATCTTTTAAACTTGGGACTAATAGAACTAAAGAATTGGGCTGTGTGGCATAAATTTTAAATGCCTCCACAAGAATAACTTACCGGTCGATAAATCAAGAAATCATGCAAGTCATTTAGAGGTTTTATCTCTTATTTCAATCCATCTTTCCAGAAAATTTTTATACAAAAATTGCGCGTAATGTAAGAATGCTCTTCCTGAAAAATTAGATCTTCTGACCGACTTGGACTAAAAGTGGCCTAACATTAGTTGGGAATAACTAGATACATTTTACCTGCTGAATTTGCAGGTAAGAAATATTAATGCGGTTCCCGTAAATGTCTGCCTAACATTTAACTTTTCTCGGGTTAACGGGAGACATATCCTCAAACCACAATTAATTAGGTATGTTCTTCTTTAAATAGTCTAAGGGTGGAATTGGACACATATCTGCAATTGTCTTGCCTTACAGTACCCTGAAGGAGAAGAGATCGCTATATAGAAACTATATTGCGAAACTCACAGTTTTGCAAAATTGCAGACGCCGGTAATCCTAATCTTTATTTAGTTGTGTTTTTCTAAGGGAAAAATCTGTTGTTTTTTCATCCTCTAAGCACTTCTCTGTAAAAACAACTCATATTTTGCCCATTTTCGTCGTAGTGTGGCACTGATAGCTATACCACCCAAAACTGCAACTTCAAAAGCTTTGAAGAAGTAATCCATACTTGCAGTGGAGTTAATATGTCAAAGGGTAACTAAAATAGTTTCGGTCATCCTCCACTAAATTTATTAGAAAAAACATCTAGATGTCTATCATCAGGGATATACAATGAGGGTTTTCATCACAACACATAAAAAGCCACAGTGCTTCTGGCAAGGTCAAAGGTTAAAATTACTAACAATAAATAAAAAGAGCATATTAAGATGCATGAGACAGTGACTAAACAGGGTCTACCCATAAGTTTATACCCAAAGGTACCTGAATTCGTCAGTGACCACTTCGGAAGCATTACATAATAAAGCGTAACATTGAAGTGTTTTAATTTACATAATTATAAAATAAATATAGTTACTTAAGTTTTAAAAATTAAAATGAGAAGATGATAATAAATAATAATAAATTCATATTAAATCATACAGAGAAATCAAAAGAATATGGTTAAGATCAATTAAATAGGAAAATAAAAAGACTAATACTCTCTTCGTCACAGCGGACAGCACGGTTCACCTTTGACAGACGCAGGAGCTGGAAAGACCCCCCAGATGCGACGCGGAACTGCTTAAGTAGTAGTCCCAAAGACGTCTGGGCGCAAGACCGGAGATTGAGGAACTTCGCTCCTTACTTTATGGGTTTAGCCGCTATGGGCCCAACCAAAGCCCATTCGTAGATCACTAAAGTTTCGTATAGACTTGAGGGAACGCGACGCGCGCGCGATGGGGCAAATTCGTGCAGTATGTACGGGCTCAAAGGAGGCGCGCGAGCCGCCCGTTGTGGGCGCGCTGCGATCCATTTTTTGTCGGTATTTTCGACGCGCTCAAATAAATTAGCAGCCTATTATCGACGTATCGAAAGGAGAGGAAAAAATAAAAAACATCCGACCCGTAGGTGGCACGTGGCAGGCCCGTCGCCCCTCACGGATAAAAAGTCGCGTACTGGGCGCGCGGTAGGCCCGTCAGAACAAAAAGCCCGAGAAAAGCGCGCGTCGCGGTCACGTCGCGTGCGCGGCGCTTTAGGCCTATACCCGGCTTAATAAGCAAACCATAGAGTGCCTGGTAGAAAGTACAAATACGGGCCAAATCGTAATAATTCGACACGCGGCGCCACTGGCATCCGCTTTAGTAAACCGGTTGAACAATTCAATTGCCGTGAAATCTTCTCCATGCACAGCATATTGTAAACAATAACAAAGAATTAAAACGGTGATAATGTTGATAGTGGTTCAATGAAAAATATTGGCGAATTCCATTAAGAGTCGAAGGCAATTGTAATTATGGTGGGTGTGTCAGTCAGCAGTTTTAAAAGAAAAATTTAGAACAAGGTCATTTTTAAATATTTTAACCAAATGAATAAAAGTTAGGATTCTCCAGATCCCGTCTAAAGCGTAATTAAACTTGTAACAACTCCCCCTCTTCCCCCAAGAGAATTACCAGAAAAGTAATTCTCATGTGAAGATAAGTAAGCATCCAACTGGGAAAAGAAGCAAAGAATGTGCGAACAATCTAATTATTTGAAAATGCTATTCAAGCATTAAAATGAATCAGAAAAATGAAAACTTCAGATTGACTCATGAAATAATAATACTATAATAACCAACGAAATACCAAATAACACAAAATTTCTAGTAATTTCTGATAGAATTCCTAATCGGACATCCAAAACGCTTCAAGTGGTAGGCCTTCACCACAAGAAACTTCACCAGAAAGAGAAAAACAAACAAGGTAGCTACTATCCAATAACCGCAAAAACATCAAAATACTTAGTCCGCACAGCTTTGAGGAAAGAAACTGGAGAAAAAGAAATTATATTAGAATTGAAAAATCAAAAGAACTAATAAGTAAAACACAAAAAAAAGCATACGTCCCGACCAGTAAGCAAAATCGATAAAGTCTAATCGGAATCGGAATCAACGAGTAGCTCTTCTTCTAGGATCTTTTTCAAATCTTTAACATGCCAAGCACCCTTAAACATTCGCTTTTTGTCAATCAGTTCATAGACTACTGGAGATCTTCTTTATTGTAAAGGGACCCAAAAATTTTGGTGCGAGTTTGGCAGTGAAGTTTTTACTAAGTTTTTTCTACTACATCTTTATCGTAATTTTTGCGATAAACTCGCTCACCGACCTCAAAACTAATTGGTCTTCGTCGGAGATTATAACGATTCTTTGATCTTTGATGCGCCGCTTTCAGTCTTTCCTCAACATCCCTATATACTTCACTTAATTCACGAGAACGTGCCATAAAGTTGCCAACCGTGATACTGGGAACATCCCTATTATTGTGTTGGTCGCCCGAGGGCATATATTCTCTGGAGAAATTCATAAAATCGGGAGTGAGCCCGGTGGCTTCATGCACCGAAGATTTTATGCCCGAACCAACCTTAGGTAGAAGTCGATCCCAATTCTTATGATTATTCTCAATATAACAACTTAACATGGTTTTGAGGACTTGATTCACACGCTCCATGGGGTTGGCCTGGGGATGATAAGCCGGAGTATATCGGATATTGACCTTATACTGCTCACACAGTTTGGAAAAAAGTTCACCTCGAAATTGAGCACCATTATCGCAAATAAGAAATTGGGGAACACCGAAAATGAGAAAAACTTGTTCGTCTATAAGAGGACAAATCATAGGGCCTTAGCTGAGCAAACAGGAAAGAACAAAGAAAATTTAGTGAAGGTATCCAAGACGACCAATACGTATTTGTATCCCTGAGTAGAACGAGGCAAGGGCCCAAAAAAATCGACGCTAATCGTGCTCCATGGCTTCAAAACCTGAGTTTGTTGTCCCATTAATCCGTGTCGCTCCCGGAGGGGCTTTTGCGAAATACATTTGGCGCAATGCCTAACATATCGAAGAACATCAGCTCTCATTTTTGGCCAATAATAACGATGCTTCAATCGTTCGTATGTCTTCATGACACCACCATGACCAGCCAAAGGATGATCATGATTTTCTTCCAAAATCATACCTCTTCGATCCTTGGGTACTACTTCCTTCCAGAAATCATCTCGAAGAGACGGGTAAGAACACTTCACATACTTGTAAAGTAAATTTCCTTCAATTCGCCATTGGGGATAATTAATAGGATTCTCTACGACCTCGACCCTACGATTGAAAACTCTTAGATACCACTTATCTGCAACTTCTGGTTTCTGGTTTACACTCAATTTAGCAAACTCTGGCACAGCTCTACTGAGAACATCCGGCACAACATGATCTTGGCCCTTTCTATGAATAACCTCAAAATCGAATTGTTGCAACCGCAATACCCATCTGGCAAGCCGTCCTGTTGGTTCCTTCAGACTATGAATCCATTTCAGACTATGATGATCTGTTATCACTTTAAAGGAGTATCCCTCTAAGTAGGGTCGTAATTTTTCGCAAGCATAAATAATGGCCAACAGTTCTCTCTTTGTGGTAGAAAAAATTTTCTCTGCTTTAGACAGAAATCGAAATATGTAACATATAACATGTTCACCATCATCAAACTCTTAAGATAATACAGCACCGATCCCATACGATGAGGCATCAGTCTGAACCAAAAAGGGTTTAGAGAAATCAGGACAAGTAAGTACAGGAGCGGAAACTAACGAATTTTTGATGTTCTGAAACGAATTTTGACATTCTGGGGTCCAGTTCCCCTTTTTGTGTTTACAAAGAAGAGCGGTAAGGGGAGAAATAACGGTTGAGAACTGGGGAATAAAACGCCTGTACCAGGACGCCATACCGATGACACGTCGGACTTCGGTGGTGTTCTTTGGAGTCGGAATGTTCAATACGGCTGTCACCTTATCCGGGTCGACATGAAGTCCATCTTTATCGACAACATATCCTAAATACTTAAGTTCGGATCGACAAAATTTACACATATCGTGAGAGAGAGTTATACCGGCTCTATGAAATCTCTGGAAAATCTCTTCCAAAACCTCTAAATGTTGCTGAAAAGTCTCAGAAATACAAATTACGTCATCTAAACAAACAAAGGCATGTGGCTCCAAATCAGCTCCCAATAAGGTATCTACCAATCGCTGCCAAGTTGCAGGGGCATTCGTCAACCCAAATGGTATTCTCTTAAATCGATAAAGTCCCCGACCAGGGACAGAAAAACTAGTTTTATCACGTGAATGTTCATCAACCTCGATTTGCCAATATGCAGAGTTAACATCTAACGAAGTAAGATACTTTGCATTTCTTAATTTGTCCAAAATACTATCAATAAAAGGGATCGGATAAGCATCCTTAGCCGTAACAGAATTTAGTTTTCGATAGTCCACGCAAAATCTCCATTTACCATTACCTTTTGGTACTACTAAGGCAGGGAAAGACCAGGCAGATTGTGATGGTTCGATAATGTCGAGTTGCAGCATGTTATCAACCTCCTCATCAATAATCTTTAGAGTGGCGGGTGAGTATCTATAAGGGCGCAACCGAATGGATTGGGCATTACCAGTATTAATCTGATGCTTCACTAAATCTGTTCGACCAAGCTTACCACCCATTAAAGAAAATTATTTTGAAATTAACTTATCCAAGGCGGATCGCTGTTCTGGGGTTCAAGTTTCCTGAGGAATAATGGCTTCAGTGATACAGATTTCCTGAGATGGCACACCAAAATACCAACAACTATTTTGCAAATCAGGAACGACACCAATAGTTTTCCAAAAATCGGTACCCAATATCAAAGGACAACTTAATTTCTCCACCACCAAAACACTGCAACCGCTACCTTATCATACAAAACAATAGGTAAGTCAATTGCGCCAATCACTTTACTAGAACTATGATTTCCAAAATTGCACTGAGAAAAAGGTGATGATAACAATTGTATATCTGAACGTTGTAATATATTCCATATGCTTAAACCAATAGCAGTAACATTTGCTCCAGAATCCAATAAGCCAACAAATTTAATCTAGAATAAGGGAGCGGGGGTTACTAGTCGAGACCTTAGGAATCGAACTGATCTCTCGACTAACTAACAGTTCGCCCTTCGGTTTCCTGACCTACTACAATTTGGACATGAACGGGTAGTCACATTTTCCCGACCGCAACGGAAACAGCTGCAAGTTCCAGCTCTGTGATGTTGGTGAAATTGTGAAGTGCAAGTTGATTTTGCAATAAGGGGAGCAAATTTCGGCGTGTAATGCGAAGTTGCATTTCCTCGGATGGAGGTTCACGTAACTTTCGAAACAAGTTTCGAAATTGTGCAATAAAGATTATCGACTTCTCCACTGGACCTTGTGTTCTATTCCTTATATCACACCAAATATCCTACTCTACTCTTATTAAATCTCATATTCTGACGATAAATAGGCAGACCTAAGTTTACATTTCAATTCTTCCTATGACCTGATATCACTGCATATAGATCTATACCAAGACAAGGCTGTGTCCGAAAATAAAATTACTGTACAATGCAGCAGCTGATTCCAAGATATTCCACAAGCAAAACCCAACTCCTCTACACGCTCAATAAAATTGGTAACACTACCAGAACCATTAAAATATAACTGCCATTTTGAAGTTGTTGAAAAACTCTTCGCCAGCTCATCGGAACCTAACGGATTCGTGACATCATTAGCATTAGCAGAAGTAAACACGGGTACATTCTGCTTCAAGGTGGAATTAGATTGGGGAGGAAAGGAATAGTTCCTTGATGGGGAATAATAAGAACACGTTATTGGGTTAACTGGATCCTGTGAAATAACGTTCGTAGAAGGAATGGTGTGAAGTGACTGAACTAAATGTGTCGAAGTGTGGTCACAAAAAGCTGGTACTGTTCGAGTAAACTGAATTAAAGCAGGCCGAAACGAACAAGAGGGACCTGGATTTACAGATACCGTCGAAGGAATCACATTGGGTGAAAGATGCTCTGGGAATTCTGTCTGAGCTTGAGAAACAGGAAGAGGATGATCCAAAAGGGAGTTCTCTCTAGGGGAAGCCTCAATAATAACCGGTACCTGCAAAATTTCCTCTACACTCACTGTCAAGGTTCGCTTAGCCATTTCTAACTTATTAATAATAGAATTTATCTGAGTAGACAAACTCATTACTTCTTCAGAAAAATCAGGGTGAAATTGTAATAACTTCTTGAAACGACCCTGGATATGTAAGGCCTTAGACCGCAACCTACTATCCTCTTTATTAAAATTTAATTCACTAAGACTTGAGATAGCACTTTCCAACAAATTACACTTTCCTGTACAAATATCAACTTCGTTATCAGGATCAAATTCTATTACCTCAAACATCGGCAAGCTATTAAGTTTCTCTAATTTCAAATATAACCTTAAACGTTGACGCTTTTCCATAAGAGTACCAGCAGTGATAGCACCTCGAGATGATAGCTTGAGATGAACCTCGAAATATAACTTAAGCTCGTCTAGCTCCAATTTATTCATATCCATTTTCCCCAAAAATATCTCCGCCAATAACACAAACCAAAAAAAAAAAAATAATAACATTTTTTTTAATTTTTTTTTTAAATTTTTGTCCCCTGTATCTATCTATCTATTGTGATCTAACTTGAGCAACTAAGCCGCTAACAAGGTACGGAAAAAATCTGCAAATTCGGAAAAACAATTCGAAAACAATTTATATTTTCACAGTATTACAGTAAGCATGACCCAGCAGTGCCGATTTTCCCCTAGCCTAGCAAAAGAATTTCGCCCAAAAAAATTCAATTCGCCTCAAAGATTTACTATAAGTAATTTATTTAATTAGCCCTGTCTAGCTGAACCGTTACATTAAAAGAAAATCTTAACAAGTTATAATCTTAGTTAGGAAATGAAATGTAAGTGGATAAGTAATCTTCAAACTTTCAAACACCCTATAATATATTAAATCTACCAGGGAAATTAAATTTAAAAAAATTTAAGAGAAAACTTTCAAAAGAAAAGTACTATATAAAAAAAAAATGAAAATTCAATCTCCCCTTCCTTCCTTAATTTTCATAATTTTTTTTTATATATTTTTGTTGAGCCTTTGTATGGGTATGTTCTAGTAGAAGACACCCCATACTGGTAAAAGAGCACTAAGTGGAATTTTACCACCACCATCTAACTGTACAAAGTTAGTCTACCCATTGACTGAGTTGGATAACTCCAATGTTTCACCGCGCCACTGAGTCTCCCGCCAAACGCCCACTTTATAGTGCGGTTTTATTTTTTAAACATCTGGTATATAAAATTGAAAAAAGTATATGGAAAGAAAAAGGAAAAGAAAAAAAACTCCCTATAATATAAGACAAATTACTTGGAACCACTAATTTGTTTCACCCTGTAGTACCAAAATAAGAAAAAAAAATTTACTTCAAGTAGCTTTTATACTACTTGTGTACACCATCCTGTATAATTTTATAATAAAATAAATTAATTAAAAAAAATTAAGGGATTAAAGTCCACCCTGTATACAAAAAAAATTCAATGAAGATTTATTAAACAATAAAAAGTCCTTCCTAACAGTAAAACAAAATCCTATTTAAAAAAAATTATTTAAGACAACCCTTATTAATGAGTATGTATATGAAAATCACTAATAAGTCATATTCCTTCCTAAAATTAAATTATCAAGATTTATAGAAAAATTCTCAGAATTATTTCTTGTAAGATACCAAAAAAAAATAATTATTGTCAATAACAGGAAAGCTATATACAATAATAAGGAATGCTATTCAATGTTATAGTCCCTACATATTTTATCTCTATACTGTCCATGCTCATATACCCAAGTCACAATAATCACAATATCACCATATGTACTAAATCATCCCCCTGAAAGTTAAGACGATTCATGCTATCAGCCGGAGATAAAGAATGAAGAAAAAATATATAATCACATAGTCACAGTCATAAATTTAGAAAAATGAATTATAAGATATGTAAATATGTAACAAAAAAAAAATGCTGCATTACACCACCTGTATGTTATGAAATGTTGCATTTTTATTTAAATGTTGCACCTGCATGTTCTGAAATGTTGATATTTAAACTAAAATACTGTTACATAACTTGCCATGAACATTAGCCACCGCCAAATTCAAAATTTACAATACATTATAAATAAAAAAAAGTATCAGAAACTTAGTTATCTTATCCTTTCAAAAATCATCACCCCCAAAAGAATTTATCACAATTCCATGAAACTTCACCCCCAAATATCATCATATCCCTAGCTATATGTGAATTTTAAAACAACCCTAGAGAAGATGCAGCAATATCCAATGTACAAAAAAAAATTATATCTATATATATGTATTAAAATTGCTGAAATAAATTTCAATTTTCGTTTTATTAAAAGTGTCTTACCCCAAGATAAGAGAGAATGATCAATGATAACCGTGGGTAGAGAAAACAAATTGATGATTAAAATAAATTTTCATTTTATTAAAGAGAATTTAGTGTTTGGTATGATACTGATACCTCGTGAGTAGAAAAGTTACTCGTAATTCTTAATTTTCAAAAGTAATTTTAGGATCTGGCCAGTTACATAATTTGTTTTGACACTTTTGGGTCGGGAAGATATTTTAGAGGATTTGTGTTTTTCAATGGAACATTTTAGGTCCCTGTAGTGGCAATTATTGTAAAAGTACGGTTGTTAGGTGTTTTAGCTCTAAATTATTAACTAATTAATTCACAGCTGAAACACTATTTACTCTTGATGTCTTTTTAGACAATGAGATCGCTCTGTGGAGTAGTGAATTCTCTTGGGCTGGCTAGTAATCTGATAATGTGTTGAGACATGGATCTGTATTCTTAGGTTTCTTTTATATTCAGTAGCTCAGTGTTACTTTTTGTTTTTCGTTAATAAGGATGTCTGAAAAAGGCAGACTTTTGTTTTGCTCCACCTCCATTATTAACCGGATATTGGAGTAAATACATTTCAGATAACCGAGAAAATCCTGAAGAGAATCATATTTATGCGGCCAAATGACAAAGGTATCATCAACATAGTGTTTCCGAATTGTTTATATAAATGGAATTTATCGGTGTTTTTTTAAATATTCCATAAATAGAACAGCTACAATAGAAGCAGTATATTGTAGATTTATTCTTGTATTTTTGTCGTTTATGCTGTGTTTGAAAGTGGATCCTACATTTAAAATTCAATTTGGCCCTATCTTATCAATTACTTTTATTATAAATTTAGCATAAATATTCAATACACAACTGCTGCTGCTACGAATGTCCATGGTTACGTACATGGGACGACTAAGTCAACAGGCCACATCTAATTATTTTTGGATTGAGTCATTCATTTTCGCTTAAGAACAGGTGCAGAAAGTACAGCTTGTCAAGGTGATTAAATCTGACTAGATTTATTAAGCACGTGCCATATGTTTTGTTTGACCTTCATGTTTTGAGTTAAGTCGTAAAGTTTATCGTACGGGTAAAAAGTGTCGCGACACGTGCAGTATTGACAAAAAGAAACTAAGGCTGCAAGATTAGGATTGGAGTATTTATTTTTAAAGCCCGGTTGGAACAGTATTTTATTGGAGATAAATAAATTGAGAAGAATACCATGAGAGCTAGTCTACTAAATGCTTGTGATAAAGAAGCATTCAGATTAGTATATAGCCTTTGTCTTCTAAATAATTCTACAATGCTATAAAGAGCCGAGACGAGACAGAATAACAATGGGCAGTAAAGAAATTATTAAACGCCGTTTTAGATGGATGCGCCCTAATACTCTGCGCCACGGCGGTAACCAAAGTCCTCTGAGTCCTCCATTGGTCCGTGGGCCTCCACTGCTAGACCATGATTTCATTAATTTATTTAGTCTCTCTAATAATAATTTAAATAAATTACCTTGCACTAATAATTGTGCTAGAGAAGGATGGCCTTTTGAGCTTAGTATATAACGGATTGGGCATCTCCCAGTAGTCAAGAGTAGTGGTGAACTTAGAATATGCTGCGATTTTAAGATCACGCTCAACCCAGTTTTAAATATAGACTAATATATACTACCAGAGATAAAAGTACCGAAACTGATTTACCAACTGCTTATCAGGTTAAATTTAACTCAGCTTTAAAATTATTGACAACTGTAAGGGGTTTTTGGTTTATAATAGGTTACCTTTTAATATCGCTAATACTCCTGCAATTTTTTAAAATACTTGGGGTATCAAAATGACAATAATACGCATTGTCTGCAAACGTGTCAAAGAAAAGTTAAAGTTATTGTAGAAGCCCTATTACCCCTAGATGTTAAGCAATTATTATTTAAGTTACAAATAATTCTTGTGTTATTTTATTAAAAACTCTGTTCTTTTACAGCCTTTAAATAATTTATTACATTAAAATACACATTAAAATTGGTGTGAAAATTGCGAAAAATCTTTTACAGAAATCAAAAAGCGCAGTCACCAGCCTCGATGTGAATGCATTACAGCATTACTTGAATCACAAACCTTACCAAAAACCTAAAAAAAAATATTCTTAACTAAATAAAGAGAGCTTAGCATTTATAGTGAAATTCTCAAATTCTCATAAAATGTCAGTATCTTTATGAAATAAAATTCATGAGAAAAATTGATTCTAAGTGTTTTTTTATTCTTAGAGGAAAAAATTGTTCTCATTCTCTTAGAAACAATTTTGTAGAGACTTTAAATGCAATGCATTTAGGTATGATGATAAAGTGTACAAGTTTGGCTCGTTCATATGCATGGGGACCTAAAATTAATTCGGTCAATGAAAATTTAAATAAAAGTATAAGTATTATATAAAAACTCATAATTCTTCTCCTAAGGCTCCCTTGCAGACCTCGTTTATTCTTCAAAAACATTTTATTTTTAGTTAATACTTATAGCATATCGCCTGAAGCTTTTATATCTACTAGTATTTCATTATTAAGTACGATAAGCATACTGAGACAAATTTTTAATAGTTTTGGTCGGAATAAGTCGAATTAAAATAAACACTTTTTCGCTAGTCTATGTGTGTCATTTTTCTACTTCGAGTTCCTAAAAGACATCACATACAGCGATTATACTTAATTGTTTATATGGCTTTGGCTTTTTTTCTATAAAGGCAAATCACTTTAATAACAAGATATATAAAAAAAAGATACAAAGAAAAATGAGCTGGAAGCTTGCTTGTTGTCTATTGTCAAAGAATTCATCTTTGTTGTTTTATACAAGTAGTCTCTTAAGTGTTAAAAAGTCTAATATTCAACAATTTTTGACACTTATTTCGGCCTTCGGTCAAAGTTATTTTATTAATAATTTTGAGTGTTTTGTTGTCGCTTTGACTCAAAGTGAATTGGAAGTTGTCTGATTTCTATTAGTAAAAATAAAAAAATCAACTTCTTTTCCATGGCTGAAATGTCTTTTAGGCTTCCATGTATGCAAATATATTATTAATTGTAGTATGCCAATTTCTGTATTATATAATTTTGTTTGGCAAACTAAAAGTCACAACAGACTTCCACGCAAGAGACTGAAGTGAAAAGATATGAATCTCCCTTGGGCTACATACGAAAAGTATCTCGTATATAGCCAAGTATATCGGGAGGTTCAACCTCGAGCAACACCTGACCTGGGCAGACACGCAAATATGAAAGTATCAAAGGTAAACGCGCATAATTACCAACTGTACGCGTTCCTTCACTTGAATAACTAACTTTGACTAAAAACTCCAATCAGGATTTAGGCGTATGTATGGCTTACTTATGCCTATGGTTCTGGACAGACATGCGCAACATAAACTTTTCACGTCTTAAGGATGTCAAAAATAAGGCCAATCCGTATTATCACGGGAGTACCCTCGTTCTTCAAGAACACTACTTTGTACAGGAATATAATAATTATTAAAAGCAAAGAAATATTCATATTGTACGATATTGACAATGCCTCCAATACCACCTTTCTTTGTCATTTCGGAAAGACGCAAGCAGGCACATCGCACGACATCTCTGGAGAGGCAAAGGTTTGCGATTCTTCTGCACAGAATTCTGTCGAGTGTATAAGGAGGCGCTTGCCGCTAGGAGGGCCTTTGACAGTTCAGTTCATGTTTAAATCAGAATATTGGCGCGACTTTTAAACTCGACATAAATAGTAGTAAGTAAATACAGTGTATAAATAAATATACAGTGTATATATAAATAGATATTTCTAGTAGTCTTAAATGATCGTGTTTACTAGGGTAAGTGTGTAAATAAATAAGTTGGCTATTTTTGTGTATCGATTGTTTAAATTCACACCTTATCGAACGGTAAAAACATACAATACATAATTTATAACTTGTATGTATTTTATAATATGTTCTATTTGGGACAAAAATTGCTTGCCTTGCTTATTTTATAGATATGTGAAAAAAAATCTCTTAAGTATTATTATCCTTAGACATTGTGTTTTAGCCACCAATTATTTGCATAAAGGCTTAGATTCTTAAATGTGAAAATTATAACAACCTAATTAATAATGAGGTAACCGAAATATTTTAAACATTCTTTCTTTAAACAAAATCAAGGTAACCTTAAATACTTAACTAGAAAAGAAGCCGAATGAACGCGTGGTTCTTAAAATCTACACTAGGCGATGGAGCTACATCTTAGTAAGCGAACTTACACAAGGTAAACACTTCTGTAAAAATTGAGAGAACGGAGGCAAACAAATGCGCTCAAATTAATCCTTGGGAATATATTTGATGCGAAATTAGCTCTACCGTCCACATACGACAAACGAATTTATTTGTATCCTCCGTGTATTTTTGCTAAATTGATTAAGGATTTGCATAATTTCTAATAAATAATTTTTGCGAATGTATATAATATAAAAAAACATATCTTGACTTATTTCAGCCTTTTTGAGTTTATTTTGGAGTATGTTAATTGTTCAAGAAAAACATATGATAACAAAAAAAAAACGATATTCTTAAAAATTAACTACATATAGCTATTATGGTGTAGGCGCCTGAATTAGTTTTGAGATAATTATTTCGCTGCGCACGCGCCTTAATACTTAGCTTTTTTTTCCTTCTGCAGGTTTGTGCCTATCAAAAGCATTCAGACTAGCTGAAATAAGGGTTCGCAAAGTAGCCACCTCGGCGCTGGTCAGAAGTATACTTCGCTCTGATTGGCTACTCTGCACGTGGCAGTATTCTATCCTTGTTTTTATGTTCACTCGCCTCATGATTACGTTTAAAAAAAAAAAATTTTTGATAAGCAGGCAATGTTTTAAGTTATACTTCAATGGGAATAAGGCACTTTAATATTCGCGGTTACACGATTGGCTCCCGCTCTAGGGCTTTAACACTTTTTAAAACTCCAGAAGTCAGGCAATTATTTAACTATGAATTAATTCTTTTTATTCTTCATATGTTTATAATGTTATAAATCAAAAAGTGTTTCGCATCAATTTCATTTATTTTCGGTTGTACAGGATATAAATAAATTTCCAAAGTGGCGAGAAGTATTTGATTACATTGGAATATATATACCCTGGAGGCTAATTACACTTTTGTAAAAAAAGGCAACTGGAAGCCGCAAACGTACTATCGGTTTATTATTACTAACAAGTATTCCAATAATTGTTAATATAATAAGACTCAACTATCAGTTGAGTCTTATTATAGAGATCAACTATCAACTGTCAAAAATCAGAGTGAGGTACATTACTGACGAACAGTGCCGACGTGGCTTTCTAAATCGTTCATTTTTGGGTACGCACATTTAGCATACAGATCAGTGTCCTCACCTCTGGCATCCTTGACCACAAGTTAAAAATATATGCCTCAAAAATTATAGAGTGCACTCGCTATAATGTCAAAATTAAAAAGAAAACAAACAGTATAATTTTATATAAGAAACCTACTAAAAGTCAAAATTATTATTCCTTTACGTTAAATTATCTCTTGTCTTCGCTCGTAAAAACAAATTTGACATGGATGATGGAAAATATTGAAAAAGAGTTTGTGTTTTTGATGTTGAGTTTGAGAAACATATTTCTCGACTATTTTTTCTGCGAGGTCTATCAAAAATTTAATTTTACTTTCTTTTAAATTCATGATGTTTATATAGAATATAAGAGTTTAATACTGTCACATTTGGCGAAAAAAGAATTTTTTATATTTTTTGTAATATTATAAAGAGGATAGAAATGTGATGTATAAAATTATCTAAGAAGTCTTCGCTACCAATTTGACATGAGATAACAAAATTTAAAAAAGAAAAAGACCTTCAACAAAGTGCCGTGCTCTTTATTACATTAATTATTCCCTCGGTATCCAACAGCTGTGTTGCGCACTAAGAAATTATGAGTGGCCAGTAACGCTGGCTATGGCTGGCGAAAGTATTCGACATTGTTTACACGAGTGAGTTTTTCAAATGTTGGCATATCCGTCATTTTCTGTGAAGAGGTTAAAGCAATTAAGCTATATCTAGATTCATAATATTATTATATTCCACACAGTTGCAAAATCTTATACATTTGTTCTTTAATAAGTGCGACAAGCTTCCGCGGGTGATTCTGGATAAAAAACTAATGGCAGTTTGCTATATAAACGTATTTGCGGATCAATGTTTTGTTTTTTAAGATTTTTCTTTATTACTCTAAAACCGGTAGAGATATGCAAATTAATTTGGATGAGTTTTAAGAAGTAATTATTACGCATGGGCGTAATAATTACGAGGAATATTTACGCGTGTCACGTCTGAGGCAGGTCATTTTGATTTCTTTTTGTTGCAAAAATATCTCTTGCCTTTTTTCATATAGGAAACTTATTTACTGCCCCTTTTATGTCCTAAGTTATTTTTCTTTTAATTACATAGTTTCTATACACGTATCATTTCAAGAATGTTTTTTTTTTACTTTTGTATCTACAAAAGGAATTATCACAGGGCTTTAGGAGATATCATGTAGGCATATTATACACAAAAATTATCTGTCGTAATACAATCGCGACCATCATAGGTCTTTTTCAAAGCAGAGGGTTAGTAAATGCTGAGATATAAAATTAAAGAAGAAAAGTTATACAGTCATTTATCTGAAAGCATGTCATATGGAACAAAGAAATCGAAATATCTTTTTTACCTTCTGGCCATATATTTGATGACCTAATTTGTACCTCTTGGATATGTTAAAATATACTAAAATACGTTTGTTAGCACAACATGCAATAAATAATTAATTATACTTTATCACATATACCTTTTTAGTGGTTGTTTCATTATCAAATACCTTAAACCATTCCACATGAGGGTGCAAATCTGACAGAAACTGACATGTAAATGATGCATTACTTCCAACCAATGCCGTTACATTATCGGGAGATTTTGTGAGTATAGGTTTGTTGTGATAACGTTCTAGAAATAACATTATGTTAATACATTGTTACACAATTTTGGACAATATTTAGGAACAGTACAGATATTATAACATAAAATTTTAAGTCTAGAAGGGCTTAAATTAATGAAATACATAGTCAAAGTTAAGTAATTCAATTAAACACATACACATGTTCCCTATCCCAGAGAATAAGAACCACACCAAGTTATAATATTATGTAAGGTAGGTCTCATCAGGACAATAGCACCAGGCTCTAATTTTTAAATTCTTATCTTATCCTATCCCTGTGCCAAAATACTTATGCACTAATATACAACATAAATTAATAGGTAAAGCGTTAAGTTAAAAGAGCACGATACAGGTAATTCTCCACTTGTGCTGGCCTCTAGCTGCAATAAGCTAAATTACGTTCAATTTGGTTGGACTGCAGTTAGTAGAGGCGGCGTAAGAGAAACACATCATTGTTCTTTTAACTTGTGACTTTTAGACTAAAGATTTTTGAATGCAAGTTAATACATTGATTTTCGCACCCTAGACTTTAGTCCGCCGGACTGGGTTACGTATGTACGCATGTATTTATGTACTTTGAAGAAGACATTACCGGACAGATTTTAAATCAAAAAGTTTATGTAAAGATGGGTCCTAAAATACTTGGGGTTTCTAAGATACAAAATGTTAAAGTTATATTTTATTTCTTAATATTATACATATTTTTGAAAGATGGTTTGAGATATTAAACTAAACATTGGCACATGATACTATGATATACAAATAAACTTTTTAGATGCGCATTTATTTTTTCAAGAAATCAAAATTAAAGTTGTCAGTACAACTTTACAAAAAAATATTACCCCAACCTTTTAAGCACTCTATATTTAAATAATAATTTAATACACTGTATCTAAAAACTCTTTTAGGATCTACGTTTTTCTAACATTTTCTAATTAATAACAATGGTCCAGGAATGTCCTACCTGTATATATAATATATTAGTTAAGAAACAAACTTCTCGTTTTGCGAAGTGCAGTCAAGAACTAAAAGCTATTAATTTGGTCTTTAACCTGCTATTGTATTGTTAGCCTTTTGAATATAGTTGCGCTCGTTATCAGAAATCACTAGAAAATAATTACTAGCATGAGGACAAAATAAAAATTACTCTATAACTAAAGTATTTCTAAAAATTATAAAAACTCGATAATAAAGTGGGTATAAAAAAAGGAATATGAGAAAATTATCAGTGTAAATCGACTTGTCTAAAATAAATGTTATTTCTGAGAAAACTGGCAAAAATTTATCAACATGTTAACAATTTAAATTAAATATTAAAATCAAAGAGAGTTTAAAAGAAATTATATAGTGGCGAACAAAAGTATGTTATTTTTTTACTTACAATTACCTTATCTACAGCCAAGAGTGCATTCTGTGTATATTTGTTAAACTTTAGCAATTTTGGTGATAAAGCATAAACTTTAAATAAAATTATTAAGGGGCACTTTAAATAAAATTATTAAGCCTTATTTACGAGGGATTGTAGAACCTGCACTAAAAGATGGAAGGCCGCAAAAAACTTCGTCAAAGATAGACCGAGCAACTTTCATAAAATCTTAAGGTGACCCCAAAAAAAAACCGCCGTTACTTAAGGAGGAATACCTGAACATAAAGCTTCTTAACATGACTGTTAGACGTTGCCTTATAATGGGAAATCTTCGTGGACGTCGATCACAGCACGTCAGTTGAAAAGTCATTGTAGACCAAATAGCATAGAGTGGCCGAATTAAAGTTTAGATACTAGACATCACAAAGACTGGATACCAAAATCAGTGGTCTTTAGTGCTTTTCAGCGACGAAAGCAAGTTCAAATTATTTAAGAGTAATTCTACAGGTTATGTAAAGTCTCCTGGTCAAAGATTCATGCCAAAGTATTTGATTCCAAATATCAAACATGGTGGATGAAATCTGATGGTGTGGGGGTGTTTTAGGCGATCTGAGACTAACTTACTAGTTAAAATTGATATGCGTATAGATGTTCAACAATATATTAACAAATTGGAAAGTAACTTGTTGCCATATGAAGATGAACTGCCATTGTCAATTGGATTTTTCAACACGACAATGATCCTAAACACACCTTCCGACTAGTTAAGAATTGGGTTTCAAAGGAAATAAAAAACGAGTATTGGATTGGCCTTGAATCTTTGGCAGCACTTTGAAAATTAAACAAGAAAAAAAACAACAAAAACCCAGAAGATCTATGGATAGTTTTGTAGGAAGAGTGAAATAAAATGTCTTGATAATTCTGAGAACCTAATAAATCGAGTCAAAGGGAAGGCGATGCCAAGAAGTCATTAAGACCAAGAGGTAGCCAACTAAATATGAAAAAAAAAGAATTTGTATTATATTTATGTTTCTTTTCATCATATCATATTTTAGTAAGATAAGAGGCACTTGGTTGATGCCAGGCAATTGAAGTAAAAAGTTATCTAAATGGGAACATCACCCGTATGTGATATAAGCGCAATTTGGTGAGTTCTTTTAAAATTTTGAGAAAGACTTAGTTATAGAGTACTTTGCTAATTATTAATTTATCTTACAACAAAGTTCTGGTAAAAAGTGCAACCATACCTGAAAGATTTCCAATAAAGTAAGAGGTTGAACCAACAACCCAACTGAAGGACTTTAGGACTCTATCCCCAAAGCCAAAAATATTGTACATACACCATAATATCTGTCAATTCCCTACCCTTCACCTCCACTTATCCTGACTCACGTGTATCTTAAATGATAACCTCCTACTTGTGAGGCCTTATTGTATAGTCCTTTAGAAATACATTCCTAAACTATACTGTGAACTATACCAAAATTACATTTAATATAATAGTTTTTGATAGAAGAATATTATTTTAACAACTATTGTTTAAACTAATCTAATATCAAGAATACCTGATATTAGGTTGTTTATAGACGAATAGTAGCATATTTTGCGTATAAAGATGGGGTATAGCTAAACTATAATGTGAGTCTAATATTTTTTTATGGGTGATAGAATGAATAAAATTCGAGTTTCTAACAAAAGGTATTTAAACAAAATTGCATATGAAAAATATAAAATAATGTGTAATCGATAAATAATGTGTAACACTTTTTGATTTATTAACTTGCTGTTAACTAACTGTTAATTGATCTATTAACGTAAATGAACTTTGAAACTGCATTATTTCAAAACTTATTTACTGCTTGCTAACTTCCAAATCTATCTTTCGGGCAATATGTCAATAAATAACTGTTGTTAATTGAAAAGTAGAACTCTTCGACTCTTTAATTAATGCTAGTACCTAATTTAAAGTTAATAGTAAAATAACTCCCTTTTGTTAAAAATTTAATGGGTGAACTTAGTAGAATTTGAATGATCTCTTTACTGTTTCTTTAAGTACTTTTATTTACATTTGACAATATGAAATGAAGTAAGGTGTCATAAACTAAATTGCGGCAATTCTATTTATTTTGTTTTTGTGATTCTTCCACAAAACATGTTCATTAGTCCTATAAAGAAATTGTAGGACTAATTGACATAATATAATAATATAATAATATAGTAATATAATAATATAATAATATAATAATATAATAATATAATAATATAATAATATAATAATATAATAATATAATAATATAGTCGATAGAATAAGCGGCTACAAAGGTATTCGCCTTTTAAATCGCTTAGTCTATTCTTTTATCTATTAACTTTCTTTAATTCCTACGACTTGAAAATTAAAAACGCTAATATTCATTAAATTATGAGTACTAAAATGTATCTACTTAGATATATATATTTTTATAGTATAGCATACTTTATTGTTTCTGCTTGTAAATTATTGTCGCTCTCATTTATTTTAAATATCAATATAATCTCTTTAATTCTTATCTTCAAGCAATTAAAAAATGATAACGAAATAAGAAATGATTAACTTATGATATGCCCACTTATGATATATCCACCACCAAAACCATCACCAACATGAAACGTTCCCATAAGATACCTTTTTGGTTCCAGTAATATGTTCGCTATCATTGAAGTCAGTAGAAGAATTAATAAAAAGCCATTCAACGAAAGGTTCCAAATCCGCAACTACTTGGGGACATTCAAACTGTACTGATGAATTGACCAATGCAGTTACGTTTTCAGGATAACCGTCTTTAATGTATGGCTTGTGAGGAAACCGCTCTGTATCATAAAAAAATATTTTAATTTATCTTCTGTAGCCGCTCTAGTATAATAATTCCTATTAACTAGTAACCTAATTACTTTTTTTATATAAGAATAACGTTAATAAAAATAATTTTATCGAATTACTTCTCGTTGTATTATAATTTTTTTCTGTTTAATTGTTTAAATGCAGAAGACCACTGGGAATGTTTTTAGGGTACTAAATCATATTTTTGGGTTATTAAACAGATACTTTATATATGCAATAAGAATTTTTTAAGGTAACGTGAAGTCATCTGTACACTCCAATATAATAGTCTATAATAATTATTAATTATATTGCAAATCTTTGCTTTAATCCGGCAATAGCGGATCTCCAGTTCAGCACCTACCTATAAATACCATAGTTAAAATGCATAGGATACAAAATCCCGAAAAAAATAAGAACAGCAATATACTGTTCCAGTTATAAGTTCCAACTAAAATCCGTCGGCTTTATATAAAAAATGCATAGTAATTTGAGTAACTACCTTAGGGTAGAAGTAGCGAGTATTAAATCGAAAGAGGGACCTGAAGACTTCAATGATATATTTTATATCTTCAACGACGAAACGAAAACAAATAATGAAGGCAGTGACGAAAAACTATAAAGGGCTTGAGAGTAAAGCAAATGCAGAGAGAAAGCAGTTTTTCATTCTACCTAAGGTAAACAAGATTTTTCGGCAGATGATATTGGACTTTTAAGGTAAACTCAAAGATCCGGGCTGAAGCAAATAACCACAACTAGGTCAACAGGTCACAAACCAAATGCATGGCATACTCTTATAGAAAAGACATACTATAGAATATATTAAGCAATTTGAAGATAAAACTTAAGGGAAGAGTATGTGTGAATTATTAATAACATACAAAAGAGTCTGAAATGTGGATATATAATAATTTAAGTAAAATCACTTATAGCATCATTGAAGATCTTAGAAGAAGTATAATTTTCAGGTATTTTATTTTATTTTTTTTTTTTACATTTACTGTTGATGGTCTAATTGATAAGCAAATTTAAACTGTTTAAAAAATAAAAGCTATACCAATGACTCAAATTAAATAGGTTCTAATAACAATATATTGACCGTAAAAAAATTATTATCTCTTTGTATCAGCATCAAATAATATTTTAACTAACTTACCCACAACATCAACCCTGTATGTAAAATCAATGCATCCAACTTCATTACACACAATACAAGTATAATTTCCTTTGTCTTCTGTAACAAGATCTTCTAATGTCAATGACCAATGGCTCTTTTTATACTCTCCATAGGGACTTTTAGGGACTTTTCCGTCTTTATACCACGTGATATTGGGTGTCGGATTTCCACCTGCCTTACATTTAAGCTGAGCCATATTTCCAGCAGGTTTTACAACTAAAGACTTCATTTGCTGCTTTTTATAAAAATAAGGTGCTTCCAAAACAATAACGTTATATTCTGTAATAAGCGTTCCATTTGAATAACACGCAAAGATTCCTTGAAGTGATACATTCTTTACTTCGAGTATAGATGATTGTTCCTAAAATAAAAAAGTGGACGTTTAATAAAAAAACATAACGAATTTACAACTTTTTTGTAAAATTATTTGCGAACGCTAATGTTCAGATCTCGTAAAGATGTGCAAACAAGGATATAGGTTTGAAATTCCTTAATTATTTCTTAACTCTTAAGTGAGGTTTCATTGACATCATCAACTTGCATATGTATCTTGGAAAAAACAAGTCTAAGTCATAAGTTAAAAACAGGGTGATAGCGTTTCTTTTATTTCCTCGCTATTTACTATAGTCCGACTCATATAATATAACTCTAATCGAAACTAGTGTGGCAAGCACAAATTTGAAATCGGTGAAGCATTGTTGTTTTCTCTTCTCTCGCAACACTTTACCTATGATTTTCTGTGTTGCATGTTAATGCTTGGGTATTTCAGCATCCAGGGCAGAAATTTTCTGGGCTTGTATATATAGTAATGAAATTCGGAACAAAAAAATTCTTCTGTCGGAAAATACACATTTTTATTATTAAATTCTGATCTATAGGTTTTTACGTTACTCCCGAATAGTGTATACGTTTTAATTTTTATGAAGATCAACAATAAAACTGCTTAAAAATGTCACGAAATTGATTGCTGACAAGAGCCCCTTTACAGATCCGTGGAATTTTAAAAGCTCTTGGATTTTTTTTGTTTTTGCTATATTATATTTTCTGTGTGACACGACCCAACATATCTGTAAAATCAATTTTGAACCACAATAATATTACCCCGAAATAATTTAGCACTACCTCTGGTTCCCACTAAGCACAGCTATGGCGGCAAAGTGATGGCTCACTTGACTTAAGCCACCATTTTGCCATACAGTAGTAGGACTATCAGGATTTCAGCAGAAAACCTTTACTCTCTAATCACCTATGACTATTTGAACTAACTTACGGCAGTGGGTAATCAAAAGGACTATTACGTATATAGGTTTTTTGAACCGTTACGCCCCACTGAGAATTACCAGAGACCAATATGCTTCAAGAAGGTTGGTCTCCGGTATGATGCACTTTATAGCGCTGTGCAAACTATAAGTGTTGCTCAGATATTTAAACCTTGGAGGTATTTGTACTGGACACTTCCCGATAACGTGCTCTGCAGTTTTTCTCCTCCCAACATTAACGGCACTTCGGCTTAGACGCAAAACCTAGGGTATGGAGGTGGTCTGGAATGCAAGTGGCCGATCAAAAGACCCTTAGCAAAATTTTGCATCTCTTTGGGCGTAGTATTTGTTTGCAGGCAGACAACACCCATTTATATGTGCCTTAACCTAGCTCATACCAGGTGCTGTCGTTGATTTCCGGAGAGTCTCTCTATCAAGTAGTATCAAGTACTCTTCATTGATACCAAAAGCGGGAGCTACGCCATTCGCTATGTCGCTTATAAGTTTAAAGCATATTGCTTTCCGAGCAAACGGATATAACTGTGTTGCGGTATCAGCATTTTATTTATTTTTTCTGTATTTTAACGCAGTAAGTACTTCAGTGGAAGACCCCAGCTGTAGGCTTTCGAAATATGGAGAATCACCACCGAAGCCTGCACGAGCTGTCATTCCGTTCCTCCTGTTTAGTAATGCAGGCCTAGTAAAGTTCTGCATCTCGTCTCTGCCTGCCATATGGCCAATGACTATTAAAAATAATTGGCTAATAGTCTTGCCACCATGTTACCAATTTATTACGGTCATCATGTTTTTGGTAATGGGCATGCACTATAAATAATCATTTGCAATGGGAACTCCGAAATGGTTCGAATATAACGGCTCAGCTGACTTTAACCACCATTTTACCATTAATGAATATGATCAGTTTTTAATGACCGCACTGCATTCTTAACAATCTTTTCTATTGCCATGGCGACCGACGATCAAAATTAAATAGCCCACGCGACTTAACTACTATTTTATCAAAATAACTGCTGCTAATCTCTCACGGGGTTTTGGTATTCAATACAAATATTTTTATTGTAAGAACTGTCACAAAAATCGACGTAAAGCAAAATTTAAAGGAAAAACAATCGAATTTCAAATCAATCCATTGTCAGCACTAAAGGTAAGACCGCCCTAGGCGGAATTGCACTGTATCGGAGCGAATTTATATAACATATTCCGCACTACGCTGCGCGACACGGCACTGAACTACAGGGTGAACTTTGTAGTAACTACCAATTCTGGCGCACCCTGTCACATCGTGTCCTGCATCGTGGTTCAACTGCCGCTAGTGCAGTATAGCAAGTGATGCAGTACTTCATTCGTGTTTGACATACAGTATCAAAACAATTTGTCGAAATATTGCTCTTTTAAATTTAATAAGTCAATATCCCGAGTTGTATGATCTCCAAAACGGTCATTACATAAAAATCAGCAGAAAAAATAACATTTAAAGAATGTTTTCTCCAATCTTTCTTCTTCCTCGCATAGCAAAAACACTATTATTACGTCTTCGTTAATTTCAGTCGTCTTGCTCAAAAAACACCTTATGAACCAGACACACCATTGTTAAACAAAAACACTGAGTAACGTCGCGCAGCAATTCAAATGCGATACCCCAATAAATATTTTATGGCGTCGCGTCGCTACGCTGCAGTGCAGAAAGTGCCGCCTTACCTTAATGCATTTGACAAATGGATTTTTTAAACATGCATATGTATGCGCCAAATAATTAAAACACAGTTGTGATATCGCTAACATAACGCTAGCCACAGTGGTGAACTATTGACTTTTCGCTCCTCGAGTTGTTTGTTGCTGTTTTTCAAGAAATTACCAAGTTTATTAATAATTTTGTCTTAGAAAAATGTCCACAAATAATGACAAATGAGCTTACCTTCAAGAGTTTGAAGGAAATAAGTATTTGTTATATTTTTCTTTATTTAATGGAATAGTTTCATAAATACTTTTTTGTCAAGTTTGAGGCTACATAAAGTGGAATCGGTAGAACTGGTTAAATTTTTTGAAAAACAATGGTTTATATTAGAAATAAATAAAATTAAAATAGGCTTTGTAGTTTTCTATCGTCCACCTCAATATTTTTTCCCCTCTTAATATTTTTAAAGCATATCAACATAAATCTGCTAGAACATAAATCTGTTACCGATCAGTTTGATTTTCTCTTAGACTGTTTTAATTTTAAACAAACAATAATGAATTCAACTAGATTTTCAAGGCAGAAAGCGAGTCTGATCGATGCCATAATTCTGTCAAATGAAAATTTATTAATTAGTAATTTTAAAGATAGAGACATGCATGAGCACTCCGACTATCAACTTATTTATTGCACCCTTGAAATAAATATTCCTAAAATTCCCCCAAAGTTTCTTACTTATAGAAACTTTAAGAATTTAGATAGGTTAGCTTTTAATCGTGATTGTAATGCGGTAAATTGGGAAGAGGTGTTAAGTTTTACAGCACTAGATGATAAGGTAGAAAATTTTACGCATAATTTGACGCAACTATTTGATAAACATACACCTTTTATCACAGTTAGGGTAACAAAGCCAAAAGCTCCTTGTTTCACAGACAGTCTTAAGGAAATGAAAACATGCAGCAATTTCTTGCTTTCTAAATATTAAAAAAACTAAACTTCCTGCTGACTAGGAAGCTTATAAAAATGTTCGCGACATGTTTACAGCAGTTAGAAATAAAAAAAGAGGGTATCTGAATCTTTGTATAGAGAATAGAACAAAAAAGCCCTATGGAACCGCTTGGCCAATCTTAATCTATATAGAAAAGCAAAGTGCAATTCTGCGTTGGAACTTAAAAAATCCGGAAGCGATTAATCAGTTTTTTATGGAGTCCGTACGCCATGTCTACGCCAGTTTCTCCAGATACCGTTCGGGAATACCTATTTCGCAAATAAAATCGAATGCCAGTGGCTCTCATATCTTTAATATCTGCATCAAAAAAGGTGAATTTTCAACGTTGTGGACAAAAGCAGTAGTGCTACCCCTGCCCAACGTATCTAACCCAAATAATTTTTCAGATCTGCGGCCAATAAGTCTACTATCTGTAAGATTTTTGAGAAGCTTATATATACAGTGCGAACGTAAAGGTTGGAATAAATTCATTTAAAATTCAGGGGTATGTTCAAAAAAAAAACGCTCGGACATGTCGATTTTTATTTTTAACTGCGGGTTTTTTTACTGTAATTTTATGTGTACAGGGTGGCCCAAAAATAAGTTACGGTCATCAACGTAATTTTTTTAAATATAAACACCTATTTTTTATTTTAGATTTAGGTTTTACATCAAATTCTAAGTACATTTGATGTACCATGTCCTATACCTAAACTCGAACGTTGACGATTGAACACAATAAAAGGCTATTTTTGGAAGAGTTATTTATATCAAGCAACCTATCAGTTATTGTTTGGTTATTTACATTTGTGGTTGGTGTTTTTGATTGTTAACTTGTCACAATTTGTTGACATCAAATAATTTTGAGTGAATTTAGTTTGATTTAGATGCCTAAGCAAAGTTTTGCTTGTGTTAAGTTTATCCAAAGATAAAATTAAAATTTCAAAAAATGGTACGTCTTAGTGAACGAGAGCGAATAGAGATTTTGATGATGATTGGTTATGGAAACAGGATGCGCACTCAGATGGAAGTCTGTGAAATTTATCATGCCAAGTATCCTGATAGGCCACGTATATCTCAAAGTACTGCCAGTAAAATAGAACAGAAATATCGGGATTTGGGTCATGTCAGGGATAATTATACGAAAGGTCGGTCAAGTATATCAGAAGAGAAGCAACTAAATGTTTTGCTGGCAGTTGAAGAAGATTGCCATAAAACGACTCGCAATATTGCGTTAGAAAATCAGATATCCCAGACATCCGTCGTTAAGTATTTAGGTATAAATAAATGGCACCCTTACAAAGTTCAATTGGTTCATGAACTAAATGAAGATGACCCAGATAGGCGTTTAGAATTTTGTGAGAGACTTATGGACTTGTGCCATGCTAATGCACAATTTTCAAAAAAAATTGTATTTTCTGATGAGGCAACGTTTTTTCTTCATGGTAGTGTAAACCGGCAAAACTGCCGATATTGGGCTACTGAAAATCCGCACTGGATGATGGAGTGCCACAGCCAAGTCCCTCAAAAAGTAAATGTTTGGGCGGGGGTGATTGAAAACAGGGTTATAGGGCCCTTTTTCTTTGAAGGATACTTGAATGGTGAGAGGTATTTAGAGTTTTTAGAAAATTACTTGGTTCCATGCCTTGCCACTTTATACCCCGATCCAGAAGACCCGATATACCAGATATATTAGATAATTCCTTATGGTATCAGCAAGATGGAGCTCCAGCCCATTACACTCGTCCCGTGCGCCAGTACCTGGATACCGTTTTCCCTGGACGTTGGATTGGTCGGAGGGGTGCAATTGAATGGCCGGCCAGATCGCCTGATCTGACTCCTTTAGATTTTTTTTTGTGGGGGTATCTTAAGTATAAAGTTTATGTTAATCGGCCAAACAACATTGAAGACTTGAAAATTAGAATAACGGAAGAAATAAGATTGATAGAACCTTCTGTTATCGATAACGTTTTACAAGAATTTCAGCATCGACTAGGATATTGCCAAGAGGTTCGTGGTAGCCATTTTCAACACTTAATAAATTAATTAAAATATTTTTATGTATTCTTGCTTGATATAAATAACTCTTCCAAAAATAGCCTTTAATTGTGTTCAACCGTCAACGGTCGAGTTTAGGTATAGGACATGGTACACGAAATGTACTTAGAATTTGATGTAGAACCTAAATCTAAAATAAAAAATAGGTGTTTACATTTAAAAAAATTACGTTGATGACCGTAACTTATTTTTGGGCCACCCTATATACATAAAATTATAGTAAGAAAACCCGCAGTTAAAAATAAAAATCGATATGTCCGAGCGTTTTTTTTTTTGAAGATACCCCTGAATTTTAAATGAATTTATTCCAACCTTTACGTTCGCACTGTATATATTTCGCCTAGCTCAATACTGTGATGATACACAAATTTATAATCACTTTACTAAGAATAATATTAATGTAGCTAGGGAAACATCAAGCCGAAGTTTAAATGCAGTACATCATCATTCCACAGTGAGTGGTGTAAAATTAAACCCAAAAAAATCTGCTGTGACCCTTAGCATCATGGTCTCGAATGAACTGTGAGATTCTAATAGATTATAAAAAAATATTAAATGTGAAAGAACACAAAAACTTCGGTGTTATTTTTGGTACAAATTTGAGATTTAAGGCACAGGTATGTAAAGTAATTCAAAGAACATACATAACCCTAACAGACTTGTAAAAGACTAAGGATCTATTAGATGTTGTGCTAAAAAAAGCAGCTTTGTGAGGCTCTTATTTTGGCACATAGTAATTACTCCAATTTTGTTTATGGCCCATGTCTTTATGCTTCTAGTAGGTACCAATTACAAAAAATAAAGAACTCTTGCATTCGCTCTATTTATGTTTTAAGAAGACTGGATCATGTAACGTATAAGATAAGAAATTTAAAATGGCTCAATGCGCAGAATAGGGAAAAAGTTCATTACTGCTATTTAGTGTTCAAAGTCTTAAGAAATAGTTATCCTTGTCATCTAGATAATAAACTTAAAAAAGGATCCACTAGACATATTTGAACAACACGGACGGTTCTGAAGTTAAATACCGACATGGCACTGCGATTTTTCAGAGATCAATTTATTTTTATGCTCTAAGATTAATAAATAAATATATTCTCTGGCTGTTTTTTTTTAAATATTAGCAAAATGTTTACTTTTTTGTATTTTCGTTTTTTAGTAATAACAACAAATATCTATATAGGTTGAGAAATTGAAGATTACGCATTGTCCAAAATAATGGCAACATCCATTTTTTTCGTATCTCTCGAGAGCTATTTGCTGTTTTAATTTTTTACGGAATAAAAATAATATCAGCCTGCCTCATTATGTAGAACTATTTTCTTAACCTCAATTTTAAAGCGCTATTTTTTTAACTTATTAGAAAGAAATGCCTTGTAGTGCCCTAAAAATGGTTTCAACACGATTAAGTAAAAGTCTTGGGTATATACCATAAAACGGTTACTATTTGGAAAAAAGATGAGTACAAATGCTTTAAATATTCCAGAACTCAGGAGATATTTCCCTAAGGCGTATGGCTATGATAAAAGAATTTTTATTATTAAATGGCCTCCTAGATCTCCAGATTTGTCTCTATTACTTTTATTTTTGTGGTTATCTTAACGACGCCATTTTTGAACTCAAATGTAGAGAAGTTGCGAGAGAAAATTGTTGAATGTGCCAAGTATGTTTCACCAGAAACTCTTTTGGAAATACGAAATGGTAGGACTTTTATAATTAGTTAACTTATTGTTTAGCCAAAGAAGGTATTTTTATATAAAATGTATTTTGTACATAATTTTTTGTTTTTTTTTTAAGAATTTTAATTTTATTTTTGTATAGTGTTTATCTTTTTTTTTAGTTTTATCAGAGTTTATAAATTATTTTTATTAGAATAGTTTCTATTGCTCAATTTTCATTATGCAATACATAGTATAAATTTTGAGATTATAATTCTATGTGAGTTGTAGACTGATGTATATACAGTTTTCATCAAAAAAAAAATTTTACAAATGTTTAAACTTTCGGATAATATTTTGCAAAATTTTGTTGCATATAATATAGTCACCCCCATCCAAGTCAGGCACTGGCTGTCGTCGTACTGAAAAACAATGGCTTAGAAGGCGGGTAGCAGAGCGCATGTAAATGCATGCGTGCGCGTTGCCATATTTCGCCTTTAAGCACCTCTCTATGCACCATGATCGATTCCCCAACCTGTATGTATATCTTATCAATGATGTTGGTTTACTGGATTTTTGTATTTGTTTTGATTTTTCAATACTGAAAAATAAACATTCGGAGTCTGAGTTACTGTTAAAGTTTTTACAGTAAACGTTATCGTCTTTCCTTTGCATCTACGGTTTCCAAAAATCGAAACTCGCATTTTGCCAAACAAAACATTTTTAAGCCTGTAAAAGAATTAGATATATATAAATTTATTACACTAAACATACAAACAAAATAATAGTATCTAAATATTAAATTAAAGTATTGACGAATATCTATGCCGGACAAGATTAATTACCTAGATTTCTAAAAAAAGGCTATTTGGTCCTTACGAATATCCCACATTGGTTATATTTCTGAGCCGAAGGTTATTTATAACCGACCTAAAAAAAAGTTTCACATAAAGATACGCCAGCATTTTTTGACTGATAATTCTATGTACGAAGAAAAAGATTGTTACGACGTTGTTCTATATCTGAAGATATGATTCGATTTTCTCAAAGCGAATATAATCTGCAACATAAATTTTTAATAATTTGTTTTTTTTTTAATCTGAAAATCCCAAGTAATTCGTGTAACCCTAAACTCATCATTAAAAAAAGGAAAGATCCAGAGAATCGCAAACTGAGTATCTCCCTAGTAATGATGAAGTGGATGTGCTTTGTAAGGTTTAGTTTATTATCCAATAATATACCCAGGTTTTTATAGGATGTCTCTGTCTCTAGAATTTTTCCACCTATGGATATGAAACTCACGAGAAAATTTTTCTTTCTCTATATATCTACTACTTCCAAGAATTATAAAGTGACATTTATTTGTATTTAGAGTCAAATTGTGTTGGTGAGAAATTTTATATACTTTTTCTAAATCTTTGTAGAAATTATTTGCTACTGTTAATGCGTTATTGGGTGCAAAACTGATATATATTTGTATATCATTAGCGAAGGCACGTTTGGCATGTATATAGAAGGTGACAATTGAAGAAGTGTATATGGAAAAAGAGTCAGTTTTCAGCTTCATTTAATAAGCCATTACATTTTATTTTAGCAATTAATATATCCCGATTTATGGTAACAAATGCCTTGGAAAAATCTAGCAAGACGAGGGCCGTAGACTAATGTGAAGGTAGGATGTTGTTTGAATTACCATACGCAGTAGGTTTTCATCGAGACGAGAAAGCTCGTCTCGAACGCGATTTCTCGTCTTGTCCTATTTTAACAAACTCTCGTCTCGATGTTTTTCTCGAAGACAATTTCTCGATCTCGATTCGAGAGTCTCGAAATTGTTAAAAACAATTATATACAATTTAAACAAACAATAGATTATTATTAAAAAATATCATGTTGTATATAAAGTCTATACTAGATTTTTTTTTCTGTAAAACAATACTTAAAAAAAAAAATACAGAGCTATAGGTATAGTATGAACTAAATACTAAATGTTATGTGCAACCAAAAAAAACGCAAAATTTGACCCAAAAATAAAAACATATTGTTTAAAAAAGTACAAATCCAAACGAATCGTTTATTTTTTAATAATAATATTTTATCCATGGATTTAAAATTGTTTAAAATTAAAATTTAGTTGGTTAAATACAAAGACTGCGCACTGCGCTACTTGTTCTTCATTGATTAACATGACGTGACTTTGATAATTATTATTTTATTAATGTAGGTATTTATTATAATGTAGGTATTATTATTTAAATAGGCGCGGTAAAAAAAATCCATTTTAGTTACAGAACACTTAAATCTATTAAACAATAAAACGCTTTTAATTCATTATGCTTGATATTGATATGCTTGCTTGATAATAATTTTGATAAAGAGGTTATGTTTTCATTTATAATAGTGTATTTTGCCCTGATCATTTTGGTTAAGTGCAGAAATAAACATTTATGTGCGTACCTTTCCAAAGACTTATATTGATACAACTTCTTTTCTTTTGGACACAAGATCTACTAAATTATAGAGAATAGCATGTTTTTTTTTTAATGGGTCTTAAAGAGAAGGGACAAATGATGATGTTGGTTGTTTTATTTTTTTTTAAAACACCCCATAATAGCATCTACAGGGCAATAAAAAAAGGCGAATTTTCATCATCTTTAGGAGGTGATATTTTCATTATTTTTTTTTTATTTCAAAAAATTAAAACAACCAATATAAAAAGTAATCCTTGATGTATCCAAAATGGTTTATACATTTAAAAATTTTTACATATTAGCCGAGTTTGAAGGTCCGAAAAATGCCCTGTTTTTCACGCGATTTTCGAACTGAGCGGGGCCTCTTATCTTAATTATCGTTGTGTCTTTTACAACAATAATTAATAGGTTTTATAGCTGACACCTGCAGAAGCGATGATGAAGATGATGAAGACAAGAATTACGAAAATTAAAAGATCGGAACAGATTAACCTTAAATTTATTAACTGTTGCAAGTCTGCCGATTTAACGATGTTGATGCCAGTAATTGATGTTAAAACGAGATGGATTTCAACATTAAATATCGTAAACTAGGCTCTAAGAATGAAAAAAAACTCTAAATATTTTGTGTGAAAATAATGATGACTTAAAGGATTATCTTATTTCGTCTCAAGATTGGGAGCTAGTAAGCAGAATTTTTAATTATTTAAAAGTTTTTAAAACATTATCCGATTCATTTCAAGGCGAAAAATACTGCACATTACCTATGGTCGTCTTAGGAGTTAATATGCTTCTAGATAAATTGGATACCTGGGCTTTTGGTCTGGATAATTGTCCAAATAGGAATACAACCGACGAAAAAGTTAGAGAATCTCTTCAAGCAGCAAGGGATAAAATCATCAAACACTATTCAAAAATCAATTGGATATATTGTGTTGCATTAATATTGGATCCACGACATAAGACTAAGACATTTAACTTTACGAACGGGGGAAAAAACTCAAAACAAGAAGCCATAACTAAATTCAAAAACTTGTATAAAGAAATGTATTACATTAGTTCTAATATTGATATTCCTTTAGCATCTTAACCTTTCACCGATGATATTGATGAAAATACTGATGACCTTAATCTGCAAAGTTTCTTCAAAATCTGCAATGTTTGAAAAAAGCAATGGCGACAGAGGGAACTGGAGAAAAGAAATTGATGAATATTTTTTATCTAAAAGAGCTGAAGGCAATCAAGATATTTTAGAGTGGTGGAGAAAGAACGAATCCATTTATCCAAATTTATCGAAAATGGCTCATGATTTTTTAGGTATACAAGCCACTTCAGTTCCTGCAGAAAGACTGTTCTCAAAGGCAACACTGACAATTAGAAAAGAACGAAGCCGATTGACTGGAGAATCGGCTCAATTTTTACTATGTTTAAATTCTTGGCTATGCAACAAAGATATATTTATGAGTGCATAAGCAATAATTTTGTTATCAATACTTTTCGTATTTCTATTAATCTTTATTTTATGTTTTGTTCATTTTTAAACATTTAGAATTTATGTTTTAGTTTAGAAGTTTTTTTCCTTTAAAAATATAAAATTATTTGAGCTTTTACCTTTGTTATGTTTCTTTTGCTTTGTTAATTTTCTTATGTTTAAAATGAATTAAATTTATTTCCCAACATAGTTTTTTATTTTCATTCTTCTAACCTTTTAAAGGCTGTTGAGTTATTGCAGCATCTACAGTCTTTCGAGATCGAGAAAATCTCGAAGTGATTTTCTCGATCTTGTCTCGAAATTCGAGAATCTCGTGAAACCTTAATACGCAGAGTTGTTAACATTTTCTTAAATAATTTGGAGCATACAGGAAGGATGCTTATAGGATCATTGTTTTTTGATGGTGAAGTTATATAGCTAATTTTACATTGACTTGGGAAATTGCAATATTCTATACAAGAATTTATGATACGTAAAACATATTTGTTTATAAATATGCTAGTACTCTGCAGCATTATTGGAGATTTTGTTGCTTATATTTCAAACTGTTTAGTTTTGTGCGAGATTTATTTCATATCGAGCATTTCGAAGCTAAGAGAAACATCATGGCGGTAGTGATTATTGGTAAAAAATCGACCATACCCTATCTCCTCCGGTTCTAAAAAATGCTCCAAAATAATTATTTATTTCAGTAGCATTTCGAATACTGTCAGGTATTTTTGAGGATTTCATAAAAATTTAAGGTTATTGCTTTTACACACCTCAGATATGAAAGTCGCTTGACAATTTTATATTTTTCAAAAGCATTGTTCCTGCGGATCACTTGTTTGGTATTTCATAAAATCCAGTAACACTTTAGCTTAGAGCACGCACTGGCCTGGAGGGGGCATAATTATTAATGACATTTAAAATAAATGAATTAAACATTTCTAATATAGTATCAATAGCCTATACCCTAAAAATACTATCAAAAGAAGAGGAAAGCAGATCATTTAAAAAACTCTTTCTATCAAACATCTTAAAATCCTTAATATAGTAAACTTTTGTTTAAATTTGAACTTTTCTAATTAAAACCTACAGCGTACTCCTATACTACTTCACTAACAATTAAATTCTAATCCCCTAAAAACTTAAATGATAAGCAGGCAAAACCAAAATGATTAAGTTCAAGCTTAAAATAGTCTCTAAAGATATAAATACGTAATATATACATAAAATATTATATAACAATATACAGGGTGTTCATTTGAAAACTTCCCACCACGGATTTATCGAAAACCACTGTCTAAAAAAAAACGCCAAAATACGTCAAAAGATTTGTCAAGGGGGACAACTTTCTAACCTAAAATTACTTCACCTTTTTTCACCCATTGTCTCCCAGGGTCATCCCCTTAAAAATTTTAAATGGTATCGAGTAATAGCTTGTTTAAAAGGTCTTTCGAAGTCTTTTATTTTGACGTTTGATTTTTTTTAAATCGGTCGAGTCGTTTTCGAGAAAATGAGAAAAATCTTTGTTTATCTTAATTTGTTCAGATAGAAAACAAAAACATGAAAATATCAGTTTTTATTTCAATAAGTGTTCAAAATGTTGCCCGTTTTTGGCCAAACAATGATATAGGTGATGTTCAAAATCCTGACGGACATTTTTAAAAACATGTTGTGGGATATCATGGCAGCTGTCGATGATGCGTTGACGAAGTTCATCCAAACTTTCAGGTTGGGGAGTTAACACAATAGATTTCAAATGACCCCATAGAAAAAAGTCTAAGGGCGTTATATCAGGAGATCTAGCAGGCCATTCTACAGGCTCCCTTCGCCCTATCCATTTATCTGGAAACTGGTCGTCTAACCATTGCCGAACGGGAAGAACATAGTGAGGAGAAGCGCCGTCTTGCTGGAAATATATTTCAGCCTTATCAAGTATAGGGTTTCCATCATCATCGATTTGGTTTTCAATGGATTCACTGATAAGCGAATTGATGGTATTTTCCAACATATCTAAATAAATGTCTCCATTTAAATTTCCGTTAATAAATAATAGCCCAATCACTTTATTTCCAAAAATGTCTGCCCATACATTAATTTTTTGAGGGTACTGGGTATGACCTTCTACAAATGCATGAGGATTTTCATTGCTCCAGTATCTACAGTTGTGCTTATTAACAAATCCATTTAAATAAAATGTGCATTCATCGCTGAAGCAGATATTTTTACATGAATAGTATTATCATTAATCACTTCAGTAATTTTTTCACAAAACTCAACTCGCCTATTGAAATCGTCTTCGGTTAACTCTTGCAATATTCATTTTGAATGGATGAAATTTATGAAGTTTGGTAACTGTGTGAACCGAGCCTAATGAAATACCAATGGCAGCAACAATTTTGCGTAATAAAGTATTAGGATTTATTCCAAAATGACCCAAAATTTCATCTTGACCGGCTTCATCCAAAATTCGCCGATGATCACGTTCTTTATTTGCAACAGATCCAGTTTCAGTACTCTTAGTAACAAGGTCCAAAACATACCTATGCGAAGTTATTTTCTCCATATGTCTGGCGTTAAGCGTGACGGTAGTTTGCCAAGCACATTGATTTTGGACGCCATAAATTAAAATAATTTCCACTCTTTCGTCTAGTGTGTAAACCAGTTTGGAAGTAAAATCTTCAATTCAACAAATAAATTTTCACTATTCCAAAACTGTCACAAATGTAACTGACGGCAAAATAAATTCTTTATTTTCCTTAGCAACTATAAATAACTAAGTAGGTAGAACAATAAATACAGTTCGGCCAGAATAGTTGTTGATGAAAAGAATGCGGAAAAAAATTCAGGTTGTTATTTAGTTTTTTCCACGTCTAATCTTCGGAATTGCTGTTTATGTTGGTAGTGTCCGTTTTAAATTATAAATGAATTGTAGATTTGGCAAACCCTAACGGGAAACATTTTGAACACTTATTGAAATAAAAAGTGATATTTTTATATTTTTGTTTTCTATCTGAACAAATTAAGATAAATAAAGATTTTTCTAATTTTCTCGAAAACGAATCGACCGATTTAAAAAAATCAAACGTCAAAATAAAAGACTTCGAAAGACCTTTTAAACAAGCTATTACTCGATACCCCTTACCATTTAAAATTTTTAAGGGGATGACCCTGGGGGGCAGAGGGTGAAATGGAGTGAAGTTATTAAGTTGTCCCTCTTGACAAACCTTTTGACGTATTTCGGCGTTTTTTGTTTTAAACAGTGGTTTTCGATAAATCCGTGGTGGGAAGTTTTCAAATGAACACCCTGTATATAACTTTTCACAGAAAACTTTATAGCCGTATAGAGTATAAAGTTGTAAAAATAGGTTAGTATAATAAAATATCTAATTTCTATGAGATAGATAAAGTTACAAAACTAAAAATACCAAATACTCATATAAACCGACAAAACAAAAATAAACAGAAAATTATTGCACTTCAGTAACTTAAATAACCGTATAGCAAAGAATATTTTTTCAGTGAATTTAATAAAAATTAAATTATGAACTTACAGTTAAATTGGTTGGAAATACGCCGCTACTATTCTGATACTTCCATTCAATGTTCTGTTGTTCAGGACAATAAAGAGTCAAATTATCATTTAATCTGACTTTCTTTTCTTGAGGCGTCGCTTCTTCACTTGGTAAGGCATTATAGTTATCGTAATCTGAAATTAAATAGTTTACTAGTGGGACAAATCTTACGATTAAAATTTTATAAATTTAGATATTATTTTATAAATTCATTAAATATATTATTTCGATTATTTTGTTAACGAGTAGAGCTTATTGTCGGCGTTCACTGCGGTGATATAACCATTATGAGGTCTTTGTTTAATATTATGTATATAGCAACGTATAAGAAGTTTTGATGTAATTACAGTTTGTTCAAAATATGATTATTATTTTTAAGATACTTACGACAGCTTTATTATTCAAATTCAAAAATAATTTTATTCACCGAATAAAAAATAAGAAATAAATAAAAAATAAAAATTAACAATATGGCAAAAACGACCTGCGCATCGAATATAAAAAAAACCGATAACATAAGCACCCTAATGCATATGTTTCACAGGTGCGTATATCACAGAAACAAACAAAAAATAAATTAATTATTTTTATTATGTAAAGCCGATCAAGAAAACAATGCATGGAAGCTTTAGAGGACCTTAATCTTGTAGCTCTCCACTAAATGTCTACGTGTATGATTTCATCTGATGACTTAAAATCTAAGAAAAGGCTCCTTTCAATTAGTTAAAAATAACAACAAATAGCTAAAGCAAAGCTAAAAAATTTCCAAAGTGAACATGTAGGTAAATACATCCACATGCATTGTTAAATATGATATTTCTAGCATCTCTAGAATAAATTCGCTATAATAAAATAAAGCTTTTTTTTTTGTACTCGTCTTCTTGATCTTATATGACTAAGAATTAGAGTTTGGTATACTGGCTAATGATTATTGAATGTCCTACTATATATAACTACTCTTTCGATCAATTAGTTTTGTTGACTGAAGATGCGTGACCTAACTCATTTGGAATATGTTTACCTATCACAATTGAAAACCGGTTGCAAGAACTTAAAGCAAATGTTGCCTATATGTTTCTTCTATTGTTTGAATAAGAAGCTCTGACGGAAACGGTGGTTACCACCGTTTACGTCAGAGCAAATATAACATCCAGCACTATTCTCTCTATCTCTCCTCTAAAATCTATAACCTGGCAATGATAACACATCAGAAGATACATTACTTTTTTAGTGCATTCAACTTTGGGGAGTATAGTTTTAATATAGTTAGGTATATTACAAGTATTATTATAGGCATATTGTATGTAAGCTTATTGTATTTTCTCTAAAAATACTGGTGTATAAAATGGTACTTTTCTGAACTACGTTAAGGAAATTCTTCTAAAATGCATATCAGATCAAAAAGTGTAGTTCTTTGAAGGAAATAGCTTATTTAATGAATCTCAATATGGATTTAAGAAGAAATTTAGTGTCAAAAATCAAACAAAAAATAAAATTTGGTATGCCCCAGGACTCAATTTCTTCTAATATTGGCCCTTTACTTTTTATAGTATGTAGAAATTATCTGCTTCTTATGGATTCCAAGTCTAACTAAACTCTTTACGCAGATGATACTACCATCTCGGATACGTCAAGTGCGCATACGGATTTCCTATAATGTTTGCTGAAAGCACAGGAGGCTGAAAAATGATTAAGTTTAAACAAGTTAATGCTAAATAGAACCAACAGTAAAAGAATTGCTTTGGGAAATGTTGATAGAATAAATGAATATATACCAAACTACCTTGGTGTGTTTATTTATCCAAAGATACAATAAGATCTGCATGTTGATTGAGTATTATTTATAAACAAAAATCTTTAGGGTCGTCAATCAGACAATCTTTCCTATGAAATAAATAGAAATTGCTATTTTGATATTCATGCAATACCTTGTAATTTTTATGCCAAACATTCTAGTGTGCTTGCTGGGATCATACTGCATGTCTTGTTCATCTTTTTCGAATATAGAGAAACGTTAGTTTTTAAAGAACTAAGTTACCAATATGGGTCTTACTTTGGAAATTTAAAAATACAAAGTTAATATCATTATATTTTATTGTGCTTAGTGTATTCTAGAAAAAAACCTAAAGGGTCTACTGGCGAATGAGAGGTGTGAAGATAGTGCAAGTGACTGAGCAGTAAGCGTTCTAAATATTTTATAAAAAAAGGTTAAAAATGTATATTTCTATAGAAAAAGTAAAATTAACTTATTACAAGTATTATTTATTCAAATGAAAAACGTTTCATTAGTTTTTTCTTTTAGTACCGTGATTACAATATTATCGTTTTATATCTGGATTTAAATAGCAAGACTTTATTTTGTTCCTTCTTTTAGTTATATTTGCTATTTTTTTTTAAATAAGTTTTATTTCATAAATTTTTCTTTAATAACTTTTTAATTTGTGTTTTTAATGTCTTAATATCTTGATGCGTAAAAATATGAATAAGCAATTTAAATTTAAGTTAAAAAATATATTAAACTCCTGGTAATGCAATAAAGGTATTGGCAAAACAAATAAGATACCTAGAAATACTGTAAGTATTAGATAAGATTAAAACTTGAAACACGTGTCGACAGTAAAAATAAAGAGTTTTGGTTAGTGGTAAAACTGTCTCGTAATTTGAGCGTTACACCAAAGGTTCCAACCATAGGACTATCGATAGCCTGTGTTAATAATTTTATTGAGCATTCCTTTGAACATACTTTATTACATGCATCATATTATAAAGTTATATAGATTGGAAAAGACTGGTAATGTGAAATAAGACACACTGGTCCAACAAGAGCCACAGAACTTATACATGATAGATTTATTCGCCTTAAGACATTACAAAACCCCAGTATTACTGTCAACCAGCTAAGAACTGAACTTGTAAATATCTTTGGCATTAGTGTCACTGCTAAACTTATTAATTATATAGGTTACATGAAAACTATCCTTACGCCTGTTTATGCTAGGTAATTCTTTTTACCGATGAATGAAGGTTTGTTTTAGGTCCTTAATTAAGAAGGCTGTAGCGCATACCTGTTAACACGTCTCGCTTGTAAACCATTCAGGAACCAAGTCCAAACTTTAGCGGTTCGGGCTGGAGTATCAAAAGGGTTTCGGACTAATGTGGTTCCCATTAAAGGATATTAATTAGCATATTTCAGAATCAAATTCTGGAATCCATTGTTCATCCACGCGCTACAGAATTTGGTAGGTAGAATTTGGAACAACAATTTGTACTTTAGCACGACAATGCATACCCGCATGTTGCAAGAATTGCTAGAAACTTTTTGAGCAGCACAATATTTAGGTATTGCCACGTCCTGCATAATTCCTTGACTCAAATTTTACCGAGCATGTTTGGTATATGTTGAAAAGGCATATTTTAAATCAATAGTATTCTAGAAGAGAGAAAAATTGCTGTATGAAACTGTATGCAAGAACAATGGCGACAAATTGAGCAAAAGAATATTGACAATTTATATTACGTGTGCCAAACAAATGTCGAGCTGTCATTAATAACAGAGGCTATAAACTTTTCTTTTAATTTACTTATTTCAAATTATTGATGTTACTTATGTTCAGCATTGTTTCCAAAATGAGTTTAAAGGTATTTAATTTTAATATTTCTCAAATCACTTTCCAAATTTCGATTTGATTTTTTTTATTTTGATTTGTGTATTAATCTCTTTTAGATATTATGTTGTCTTATTTATATACTTTGCGCTACTACAAAACTCATATTACAATCGTTAGTATCATAACAGCATATAAGGTAACCCCAAAATACTAATATTGAAAAACAAAATTAAGTAAAACATAAATTATTTACATTAGCATTTACAACATTCAGTTTAACACTATTTTAAAAGCGGTGAAATATAAACATCAAGAACTATATTGATAAAAAAAAAACATTATTGACCCTGTAAATTTACAGCATCCTTTATAATACTGTTTTTATTTACGGTTCATAGAACCACAATATGTATTGCTAATTAGACTTGATCATTTATATTTTACTTACTATATATTCTTGCGTATTTACAAAGAGTTTTGAAAGGCGAGCGTAATAATGAGTGTAAAGATAAGATTTAATTGGAAAAAATAAGGAAAAGGAAGATGTTTAACGAACATACGGAGTTAAAGCATAAAATCGTAGCTATTAATAAAAATATACAAATAACCTAAAAAAGCTCGGTTTTTCTCAAGATACAGATTTTATGTTTAAAATTAGTTTGTGCAAATTTAGGCTTAGTAATGTAACAAGGATTTCAAATAAATTCAAGCTATCAACTGGACCTAAATTTAGATTTTTATTAGTAGGTAATAATAATTGCAAATTTTTGTGGAGGTTATTCTAGAAATGTTGCAGTTTTTTACCAGGGTAAATTGAAATGTATTTGTGATTTGATACAGCCAAAAATATAATTGTTTTGAAGGTTAAAGCGTACCTACATATTTACAATGAAATATTTTGGAAGCAGGTTAATTTATCTTTATTATCAACAACAGAATTAGGGGGATTTTAATCAGAAAAGTGTTGAAAAGTCATTTTTTCTGCAATAAATTGTTTAGTACCGGCAAGTGAAAATAAAAGTAAATATTTACGGGTACAAACAGATGTCGAGCAACAGCTTTGTTAAGAATAATTAACAACAGGCGTGATCATAAACCCCATTAAAATTGACCTTTTCTTTTCTATTAACGTTCTTTAAATTGTGATACATCATTAATTTCTTGATATACTACGATGATTTTTTATATTTTTAATAAATTAATGTTAAATTCAGATTTGCTTAAATTCAATGTTTTCCAAATAAATTCTTACTTAATAGTCTTTTAATACGTTTCTCCTCTCGACAAACTTTAAGGGGTTGATTTACCTGATCAAAACTATGACAAGACTTGCTTGGATTTGATCTTAGTTAAAGAATGTCAATGTCAATGTCACATGATTTCACAGTTTAAAGATTAATAATGAAAAATAAAAATGAAAACCTGTTGTTCTTTCGTGTGTAATAATAAAATAAAAACTATTATTATTAACTAAAATATGTAATCAATTTGGCAACGTTATAGGGTTTGATTCTTTTGGAGAGTTTCTGCAGATTTATTATTATTATTATTTATTTAGGTGAATTTTTCAAGATGCAGTTTATCGACATTTTAAAACAAATCGATTATTTTGCTTACTCCTTTTAAATACGGTTAACAAATCCAAATGGTTGAGGGTCATGAAAAATCATTTGCACTGAAATTGCACCATATTTAATTGTGAATAATTAAGATAAATAAATATAATTTTGTTGTATATGAGAACAAATAACAATTACACTTAATATTTTTTTAAATTAGTTCATTAAAAAATTTACCCTCTTACGCTGTAACTCCCATTAAAAACTAAAGAATGAATTATTTATAGATTTTTTTAGGCAGCTATTGGGAGCACATTTTATAAGTCTAACTTTTGAATTTTAAAATGCCATCAGTAACTGGTTTTTCTTATGTTTAGCCATTATTCGTGAAAATTTAATGTTTTTAATTTTTTTTAATCGTATTTTTTTTTAATTTTTTTAAGACTAGAATCTTTCAGACATCTTGATATTCGTTGTCGTGTCCGCTCAATGTCCCATCAAAAATAGTCTTATAGTAATGTTGTCTACGTGTTATGAATGAAAAATATAATCTAAAAATATAAAGCTGTCCACAATTTTTTTATGACAAATTTATTTCTTGATTTGGCTACCAGTCTTAATAATATTTCTCTCTTAATAATATTACTCTATCTTAATAATAATATTTTTACAGTGATGGAATTAAATAGTGACTTAAGATTTTTTTAAAGGCATTGCTCTAAAAATCCTAAAATATTTTCTTATTTCTGTTCTAATATCCTTGTAATAAAGGAAACGATGCACTAATAATTTAAAAGCCGCCGGTAGATACTTTCTAACAAATGTGTTTTTAATTAGGCTATTATCAATCTTAAATGCATTTGTTTTTTCTAGTTTTTACACAGTAAAAGCATTTCTGTATGATTGTCAGGAGGCACGGTTGCCACACTGTAATACCTTAGTAATAGGAAAAGATTTGGTATATATAAGATATTTTTGTATATACCTTTAATTTTTGTATATAACAAAATTTTATATTTTGTAAAATGAAATAATTTTCAGTCGCAATATATATATTAAAAAAGATTTCGTCAGTCAATATTTTCACTTTTACTTTTATTTTAAAAATCAGAGCCAAAGCCGTAAGGTACATATAACATTATATCCTAAAATTAATATAAATTACACAGCAGATTCCAAGATCAAGTTGAATAAGTCAACTGTAAAATAAACATTCTGAGAAAAAAAGATTAAGCCTTTAAATACTTTTGCTTCTCCACTGTACGCCAAATTAAACTACTATACTTAAAAGTAGTACTACCATACTTTCATAAAAAAAATCGTCAGTGCCAAAATGCAATTTCGGAGATAAACTCAAAGGAGATGTTCTGATTCTACAGAGTTTACATTTTACCAGCACTAATAACTTTCTTGCACAAAATATTTCCAAAAAATGTAATACGCAAATAAGTTAAAATTGTGGGCAGCAAAAGGGCTATTATATACAAAGGTCTTCTAATGGCCCCATCGTGCCCGACCGAGGGTTGCCAAAGATAATAGCATTGAAAAAATCAATTAGGCAATGTGGTTGGAAAGACTTAATGTCGCTGGGTAAACTGTAAGGGCTATGTATTTGAATTTAGTACTCGTAAGTACTGGGCACTCCCCGATAACGTGGTCTGCAGTTTCCTCCTATTCTATAGTGTGGTGCTGACGCCTTAAATACCAGTGTCTGAGGAAAAATTTATCACTAACCGAATTTCGCGTCTTTTTAAGCGCAGTAGCTGTGAGACAGGCAGACGACCCATCTATGTATGGCTTAGCCTATCTCAAGCCAGGTGTTTCCGTCCATCTCCAGAGGGTCCACTTGTCCAGCAGACTCTTCATTGATGCAACGCAAACAATTGTTTTTGCAACTTTTGGTTATGGAGACTGGGTTTGTTAAGGTCTCGTCAGAGCAAAAATTTTTTTTTACAAAAAGAATAAATTATCCAGAGTAAAGGGTGGCCAACTAAGAATGCAACGTACTGTATCTCGGAACGTACTCATCAGAGGCTTGCGGTAGTATTAGTAGTAGTAGTAAGGCTGGGGCAGCTAGAGCTCGGCAAGTAGGCCTAAGGAGTCCCTTTTCGCCAACCTACCCAATTTTTAAGAATTACCCAACCCTACGCCTCCACTCCCAATGCGCGGTCTCCCTGCGATATGAACGTTTTGAAAACAGTACCCCGCATTTTTAGTTGACCACCCTGGATGTAGATGTAGTTAGCGGAAGACCCAAGACTAGTGGAATAGAAAAGAAAAATGAGTTATAGGTATTACGCTTCAAAAAACTATAATGTTTTAAACCGTGATCAACGATATTACTAGCCAAGCGATAATTTGAAAAAAAAAAATGGATATTTTGTTGAATTGCCTTTAATAACTTTAAATAATAACCGGTCAATATACAGGGTAATTGATGATTGATGGTACCTTAGACGTTTTCGGATAAAGAAAAATTTAATTTTTTTTTAAATTTGGCATCCTGGATTTTGGTTGGTGATCTAACAATTAAAAATATTTTTAGCGATACAGCGTTGCCGCCTATACCAAAAAATACTAGGAACTTGGTTATTTTAAATGGTATTATACCCTGTATATTTTTTTTCCGATCGGCTATCACTTTATGATTGTTTTTCTTTAAGTTGTTTCTATACCTATCTTTAGTGGTTTTCGCGAAATGAATTATTTTCTTTTTTTTTGACCAAAACATAGCTCCAAATAAATGTTTATTACTGCGGCACTGAAACGCGTAGAAAATTGAAATTATAAACGTAATATACGGGTTATTGTACATTAGTTTTCACTTAAAAAATTTGTTCTACGTTATACAGGGTTGCTCAAAATTAGTGATTTTACAGCTAGATACAATAATTGTAATTTTTTTTTTTAAATGGAAAACCCTATATATTATAACATATTCTAAAAGGAAATTGTAATCTATTTCTAACGAGATATCATGTTCTTATATCTAAGTAGTTCGGTTTCTAAAATAAAAGCAATTTTCTGTAAAAATTGGAATATTTTGACATATTTGCTTTAAGTGGCTATGAAAGGTGATGACGCAACAATGCTATCCTATTGATGTTTGACAGTTACATTTAGGTGATTAATAGTAAATACGCTTGGGTGTTTTTTTTTAAATAGTTACCTTAAAATTTATTAAAATGGAAAGAAATAGTTATTCAAGTGAAGTTTTGATGAATCTATTTATTATTCATGGGCAATGTGACAAAATTGTAGCAATGATTGTACAACGAATTGTACCCGAATTTACAAAAAATGGATAAGAGAAAATTTATGCGAATAGAAAAAAAATTTATACAATTTGGTTGACAACTTTAAAATGATACAAGTTTACCCAAGCCTGTAACGCCTGATGAGGACAACATCGTGAATGTTTTAGCCTACTTTCACGCATATCCACAAGCTTCCATCCAAAGTGTAGCAGATGATTTAGGCCAAACTTATTATTCTGTGCAAAAAATTCTGGATGACAATAATATGCAACCCTTTAAATTTTCAAAAGTACATTAGCTGAAACTGGATGATTACCAACGTCGCGTTTTATATTGTGAGACACTTCTGACACGCACTCAAGAGGATCCAAACTTTTTAAAAAAAATAATATAGACAGATGAAGCAAAGTTTTTTAGAGAAGGTATTTTTAATAGAAAATATCAAGATTTTTGGGCTAATCAAAATACACATGCGGTTAAGGAAATTGGATTTCAAGAAAAATGTACTTCCTTAGATTTTGATAAATACCTTCAGATTTTGCGCACAGTAGTAGAAGATTTTCTGGAAAATTTAACGCTTGAAGATTGTCGCACTTGCTGGTTTCAATTGGATGGGGCACCCGCTGATTGCTGAGGTGTTAGGACTAGACGTTTGGGACCATCGGATTGGCCTGCGAGATCACCTGATCTTACACCACTTGATTTTTACTTTTGGGGTAATTTGAAGCAAATGGTATACAAGATCCCGGTAAACAGTAAACATGAACTCGTCAACGACTTATCAATTGCATAGGTCAACAAGATCCTTCTGAAATACAAGCAGTGACAGCACATGCTGTACAACGCAGGATTTTGAAGTGCTTAGAAGTCAATGGCAATCATTTTGAAAATTTATTGTAAATTACTTATAATCTTAGGATAACTAATTAAATCATTCTTAAGTTATAAAACAAATTGTATAAAGTTATTTTGTATTCGCACAAATTTTCTTTTATAATTTTTTTGTAAATTAGGGTACATTTCATTAAACTTTCAGCATGTTCTTGCTACAATTTTGTCACATTGTCCATGAATAATAAATAGATTCATCAAAACTTTATTCGAACAACTATTTCTTTCCATTTCAAATAATTTTTAGGTAACAATTTTTTAAAGAAACATCCACGTATATTACTATTATTGATGAACTAAATGTAACTGTCAAACGTCAATAGCATAACATTGTTTGGTTGTTGCACCTCTCATGGCCGTGTAAGGCAAATATGTCAAAATATTCAGATTTTTGGAACATGATACCTCGTTAGAAAGGGATTTCAATTTTCTTTTAGAATATGTTATAATATATAGGATGTTCTATTTAAAAAAATGCATTTTTCACAATTCACAAAAATCTAGCGGTAAAATCACTAATTTTGACCAACCCTGTATAATGTGGAACAAATTTTTATAATGAAGACTAATGTGCAATACTTCCTTAAATTAGGCTTATAATTTAAATTTTCTGCGCGTTCCAGTGCCGTAGTAATAAAAATTTGAGAAAAAAAATTGGAGCTGTTTTGGTCAAAAAATAGAGGAAATAATTAATTTCTCGAAAACCACTAAAATTAGGTATAGGATATCTTATACAAAAAACAGTCACAAAGCGATAGCGGATCAGAAAATAAAATAATATGCAGGGTATTTCATTTAAAATAACAAAGTTGCTACTACTTTTTGATAAAAGCGGCAACGCGGCATTGCTAAAAATATTGTTAGTCGTTAGATCACTAGCTAAAACCCATGATTCCAAATTTTCAAAAAAATTCTATTTTCCGTTCTCCGTAAACGTCTAAGTTTTTGAAGAATATTTGTAAAAAAAAAAATAGGTTTTTTTCTATTTAGGTTATTCTTAACAGCGTACAATTTCCAAAAGTCTCCAGGGGAGCTGAAAATAGTACTATAATTATACACTTTCAAGCATTCGGAAAAAGATACTTCCCGTATACCCGAACGGTACCCAAAACTTATATAGGTATATACCACTTTTAAGTCTTTTACTCTGAAAAATCTAAATTCGCATATTGACTTAATTTTTGAGATCTAGTGACCCAGAGATGTACTATCTGTGAGTAAGGCCGTCGTCCCACCAAAGATACACGATAGCGACGCCACATCTCCGCGATCTCGCCAGCGAGTATCTTTCGTGTCGAACCCATGTTTTAATATCATTTTGTCCCCACCAACGCTGCGCCGAAGATCCAAAATCCACATCCAAATGCGTGTCGCCTTCGTGTTGCCGGGAGACTGGACGTGTCAGTTGCGAAGCAACATTCAAGCTGTGTGTGTTGGCGTTTTTTTTTTCATTTATCGAAATTTTGTTTTTTTGTTTATTATAGCACAACAAAATGCTGAACTGGATTTTAATGGATGTCTGTGCAGCTCCTTAGCAGCAACAAACATTTTTTTTTCTCAGTAAAAGGATGCATCCACCATTTTCTTTTTTTTGCCTTTTTATTTTTTTTTTCTATTCCGCAAATACCAATACATTGCAACCACATCCTCGTCTTCACTCGATGACATTTTGAACTAAACTGAACAACTAAACGTAGGAAACACGAAACGCGTATCTTTGGTGGGGCCACTGCATGTCGTCTGAATGTGTCCAGGCGAAATCGTATCGCCTTCGCGTCGCCGTCGCGTATCTTTGGTGGGACGACGGCCTAACTCAGCTTTTCTCTGCAGCTTAAACTTTTAAAATGAAAAAAAAAGCCAAAATATCAATGTTAAGGGATACATGTCAATATTCTTGCTAAATTTTAATATTCCATTAGCGATAAAGCCACAGTTATTAAATTTTGTTCCCATAAAGTGCATTTTTTTAAGTCAGAGGTTGCGAGCACAATATACCTTGTCACTAACTAAATTTATAAAAATATATATAAATAGAGTTTAAGGAAATATAAGGCTGCATCATTTCAGAGGTCAAAATTATGTTAAATCAGATTAGACCCTGTTTAGATTAGGTATATATTACAATACTAAGCTAATTAATAAAAATAATACAAATAAATATATAATGAATAATATATTACGAGAGGTTATTAAAGATTTGGTAAATTAAAAAATATTGAAAAAGAAAATGAAGAAAGAGAAATAAAATATGAAAGTAACAGATTTAGAAAAATTAAACAACAAATTAAATATATTTAATTTGTAGGAACTAATTTAACAGCCATACTTTTCAGTTTCATGTTTGGAACTCAATATACAGGGTGTCCCGGTAAATGTCGAAAGGCTCTCGGATGCAGGTAAAAAATAAAAAGTAGCCAAGTAGTTTAGTATCAGATCTGTCTAAGCAACGGTGGTACAAAAAATTTTAATTCTGATAAGACAAGCGAGTCGCAGGGTTCTTAATTCTAATGTTGCTGCCACATTTTTATCTAAACGTCTTTTTTAAATATTGCTATTAAGAACATCGAAATATTATTTGCTTTTTTTGTTTTAATGTTACCTTTAATCTCAATTTGGTAGCAGAAGGTTGATTTTTGTGCTAGCTTTAGATTATTCGCATGCAACCGAGAATTTCATTGAAAACGGGATCGCTAGGTTGTTCAACGACCCAGCAAGTTACTTTAAGTTATATCTCGAATTCGGACCTACCAGTCATATATCGGTAGCGTACTTGTAAGTAATAAGTTGACAAGAGACTGACAGTGCCTTGTTACAGTCGCTGACTTATCTTTTGTATCGGTTTCTGTCGATTTTTAGTAGGTTTGTTGCATATATTAAATAAACTACAATAAAAATGTTTATTATCAGTTTGATATTTGAAGACGCATTGTTTTTTCAGAGAATCTGTATTTTTAATGGCATTTCCCTCTTATTCAAATAGTACTCAGTTACCTAAATCTATATCTACAATTGTAAGAATACAAAATCGCCGTTAAATCTAAATTATCCATAATTTGTTAAAATGCAATTGGGTAGAGTTAAAAAGTAAACAGAACTATTGTTGTAATAAACTATCGGTTATTATAATAATATTTTTTATTATTACATAACTTTCATGTTGATGTGTACGAAAACTAAGTATCCCACTGCTTACTGATTACAGTATTTCAGTATTACAGTTTCCTCGGAAACTAGGTACTTCGTAGATGAAGCATTAGTAATTTGAAAATTTTAAAGAAGATGTAGGAAGTAAAATTAGTGTTTCCCCTTTAATTTTTAATATTTTTTTCTTGCAATCTGAAATTGTATGACCTTCAACACCATTTTTTAGTTTGTGTCTGAAGTAAGGAGATGTGTGATCTACCCCAAGTTGTAGTAGCGTCTTAATCATAAATCGGTTTTATTCAAAAACTCAGATTCAGATACAGCAGCCGGAGTTGATGAATAATCCCGAAATACCAAAAACTTCTGCTTCTACTACTTTTCCCTTAACTAACTATATAATATCAACCAAAAAGATTATATGGATAAGAGACCGAAAAAACTATAAGTAGCTTTTCTGGTTATTAAATAATTATTACTATGTAATTCATATTTTCTAAGAATTGGCATATAACGAAGTCTCTTACGAAGCCGTTTATGAAGAATTATGCAAGAAACTAAGGAACCCATTTCCTCCAGCGTGGCTAACCGAAACAACAAGCTCGCATCACGACCGTCCTGCTACCTTTAATCCAGTAGACCAAGATCAACTGTTTTTTGGTTACTGGTTAATTTTTTAAAATTACATCGATAAATTACCTATTTTCTACCGCGCGTATAGTGCTTTTGTTTATTACATGCTAGCTACTGCTAATGCGTTTTTCCACCAATTATAAGACATTCATTAAAAATATGTTTCATTTACATGTGTATAAGATTTAATGCAAATAACATTCATTATTTGTATGTTAATAAATATAGTTTGTGTACATTTTATTTAAATGGCTCTTTGATAATTTTTATTTATTTTATGATGTTTTGTCGATTCAACAAACTTTATTTATTTATATTAAGACATAAATTTAAAATAAATTATAGTTACCTGAAAGATCAACTGCCTTTATGTCAATAGTGTAAAAGACTATTCCCAAAATTCCCAATAAGAGGAACTTCATGTTAACACTCCTTTATAGTTATGTCGTGGTAAAATCTGGAAAAGAGAATAGATCAGTAGACTATAATATAAGAAAACATGTATTTACAATAAAAGATATATTGTTATTTTCGCGTTTGTAAAAGTTAATGTGATAGAAATAATGAAAAAAATAGAAGAAGTAAAAAAAAATATGATATCGAGAACAGCGAGTTTCGTATATTAAACTAAAAATTATTTTTAATATTTTCATTATTTTTCAATAAATGATATCTGTTGTAAAAAGTATAATAAGCGTATGCAAAATTTGAGTTTCTATATTGTTAATGTTTGTGGTTAATTTAGCGCAGGTCAAAGACATGTAAAAGACTGAACAGCCACATATTTATTTAACATTATGCGACAAAAGGAATGAGTACTTAAAAGGAATGAGTTGTTATATTAAAAATTAAAAATGTTTATGGGATAGTCAAGTGACAAACTCAAAGGCTTCAAAATATTGCGAAATGTATTTGCGAAAAATATTGCAACATCTTTACGTATTTATTTACAATTATCTCGCGCCAATACTTCGAACTTTACTTCACTGAACTGACAACTGAGTACTATCGGCGATGTGGCTCCTTATATACTCGGCAAAACGCTGTTCTGGAACATTTCCGTTAACCTTCGAGCTTTCTTGCAGTATACCTCTTGTGTTATCCCGGAATGACGGAGTATTAGCTGGTTTCTTGGTATTTAAAATATCATTACAATATTGAAAACAGAAAAAAGTAATTCCTTACGTCGAAATATACAGTTTAGCGTAGACCAAAAAAAAAACGGAGATTAATATTATGTTGTTGGTTTCTTATTATTTAAAGTATCGTCAAATACCATAAACCCTTTTTTGCTTAAATACTACTGCTCTAATGAAATATTTTTTATTTAATCTATTTCATCATTATTTTTGGACTATATCTTTAATTAATAATCGTCAGTTCTTAAATTGAAATTTATGTTTTAGACAGATAACACTGACAGTTCTTTAATTGCAGAACCAAGAGTTAAAAATCCTGTAAAAATACAATCTGATATCACTTACATATTTGAATGGCAAATATATTTGGTCAGTGTTCCATCAGATATTCTGTCCAAAGCTTAAAATGAGTTCAACACAGTTAATTAAGTTAAACTGTTTATTTAATTTTATTTCTACGTATGTATTTTTATGTATTATATATTTTTCACATATTATGAAAACCTAAAAGTGCGATTATTTCGAAAATGGTTCCTCCTAGCGACTTTAATAAGTTATTCATTTTTTATGTAAAATTAAAAAAGGAATTTATTTTGATGCTTTTTAAACCGATATACGGGGCTGAAAAAAAGTTAGGGGTTCTAAAAAAGTAAAAACTAACGCAACGAGTGCCCTCTACCGAAAACACGAAGACTATACAAAATTTAATTTTTTCTTTTTAAGAGACTCGTATGTTTTAAATTTCATGTTTTCATTTCAGTATGTGAATTGGTTCAGGACTTTTGAATGAGAAAAAAACGATACATTAAATAAGACTTTGACACCCTGTATATATATATATATATACAGGGGCTTTGCTGGTATATGCGTACCCTTTTGACGAAATTTTCAATAACGTTATTGTATACATGTGGTGATATTTTATTGATACAGCGTTTAATTTCGGTTTTCAATGCTTGGATGGTCGGCATAAACCTGTGACTTCAAATAACCCCACAGCCAAAAGTGTTAAGGCGTTAAATGGCAAGAGCGTGGAGGCCAATTCAAGTCAGCAAATCGGGAAATAACACGACCAAGAGTACCATTCTTGTGGTTTTACCACATGTCATCAATATCCAAGCTTTTAAATGAGGCACAAGAAATTGTGTTATCATAGCTCGATAACATTTGCCATTCACCATCAAATTATTTTTCCAGACCATAATGCACACCATACAGTAACACATTGTGGATGCATTTCCTTCTGATGAATCATTAGTTGATTTTCTAGGACTCAAATGTGATAGTTTTAACTATTAACGAAACAATCGAGGTGAAAATGGGCCTCATCACTGAAAATTATTTTGTTGGCAAAATCAGCAGGTTGTTCAAGGATCCAATTGGTGAATTCTCTTCGCTTTAGTCTGTAGGCAGAAGTTGGTGAGTCAGTGTGATTTTGTAGACATACAGCTGTAAAAATTCGCTGTGCCTGATGACACTATGACGTCCCTGTCATACTCTCGCGAACTGCCTTGATGTATTTTTCTGAATGGTCTCTACAAGCTTGTATCGTGTGTTTGAGATCACTCACTGAACCAGTACTTTTAATCTTTTGATTATTTTTTTCACAGTAGATGGGCCATCATTTCATCATTCAATTAAGCTTTCACCATTTTGATGATAATTTTTGATAATCAGATTTTAATAATGCGTTGTTCTACCGTGTAATGCTCCATGTTTACTCCGTTTTTCAACCTAATCTGTAACGTCATATTTATATGACATTATTACAACAGTACAAGAGTCAAAAAAATGGCGCGCAAATCAAATTTTTAATCGTTTTATTGAAACACCCGTTATTATTTCTTTTGGTGACTTGAATGTTAACTATTTAAACATTATTCATAGCTCAACAATCATCTTGAATTGCTGATGCAAACATTTGGATTAGCCTATAAGAATTACTCGCAATACACTTATTGATTTAATTCTTTTAAACATTGATAAAGAATTTGAAGCTGTTACATATATAGTTATCATATCATTTTCCTGTTTTCTTAAAATTAAAAGTACAATAAACACAACCAATACCTATAGAATTTTATTTCGCACACTTAATAATTTAGATGTTAAAGTTTTAGTCGAAATAGACTTGTGGAATTGGCATCATATTATTTGTGATATTCCTGGCATTGATCATAAGGTAGATTTTTTAAATTACAGTATGTCTTTAGTTGTTTTATGCACCTCTAAGCATATTCAAGTAAAAAAATATGAGGCTTTAAAAAATTGGAAAGTAGGCAAAATAAATAAATTAACGCACATTAGAGATATTATAAGTATCTAAGAAAGTATACAATTTTTGCAACATGTAGTAAAAAGAAAGCTTACTTAAATACTTAGTTTAAAAACTCAAGGATTAAGAAAACGGTCGAAATTAAGAAAACTTAATTTGAATATATATGGTTCATATAATATTTTTTATCTCAATTGCCAATAACTCTAAAACACCTAGTAAAAGCGTACAACATAAACACATTACAATACAAATCTTTCAAAAATGTTTCGCAAAAGTGTTCCTTTATAGAAGAAAAACGTACAAAAATATTTCAAATTATTAATAATATAAAAAGTTTTTCACGCATTTGGTTGGGATGAAATTAATATTGTAATTATTAGATTGTTTTATATTTTTATATTACCATTTTTAACTCTTATAATAAACAAATGTTTAAGGCAGTCGTATTTTCCCTAAACTTGGAAACAAGCTAATGTGCAACCACTTTTAAAATTTTCCACTCCATGTTACTGATAACATCTTCCGTGGCTGGGACGCATGTAAGCTAAGGATACTGATCTTACTAGATTTTACCAAGGCTTTTAACCTCATAAATTACAAAATACTTGTATATATTTTTACATTACATTAATTTGTCTAATTCTGCTATCTCTTCGTTTGATTTATTTTTAGGCGACCTTATGCAGAGGAATTTTTGGTGATATCTGCTACAGTTTTGAGAAGTACGTTGCATAAACTTGTACCTCACAAAAATCGTCAAGCCGTAACGCTTGGACTTCCAAATTTACCCAAATCATTAGGCTTAATTGTTGACTCAGCTTCTTATTTGTAAGCATTTACTAGGTGGAAAAAAAAAGATGGTGCCCTAAAAAAGATTTATTTCCAAAAGCGCTATTTAAGAAAAGATATTAAAAAGGAATTACGTGATTCTTTCATCCTCTACTAGTCTAACCATAGTAATGCCGTTTACGGCCGATCTTGATCAAACTAAAGCAAAGAAAAAAGCAGTCAGAAAGTGCAAAATCTTGCTAAAGGCTTATTTTTGAATCCCGAAGAAAAATCAATAATTTCACGAAAATTAAAAACTCTAGGGTGGCTTAACATGTTCAACAAAAGAAAATTAAATTTTATTTGTAAGTTATAAAATCACCATAATACTTACATTAGAAAATTAATTTTAGAGTAAACACACATGGCTGAAATCTTTGGAAATATAATTCTTTACAGTACTTCATCATAGAAAAAGAACGCTCTAAAAGATCCTTTTCCCATAATGTTTCCTGTATTTTAACTAAACTGCGTATAACTTCATATGAACTATCGTCTGCTGGATTTATGAACACAGTTATACATTCATTCTTTTCAAACCAATAAATTCTTAAACTCCTATACTTATGCATATTAAGTCATGATTTGTGTTAATATATTTTACCCTTTATTTACCTATATACGCTTCTGTTCTTGTAGCTTATTCTGATTATTTTCCATACGGTTTAGATTTGTAATCAAAATGAGCAAGTACATCAAAATTTAAAAAAAATATATACACGAATAATAAAACTCGCACTTATGACAGGAACCCACTTCTTTTTATGTACCGACACTCGTCAAAAGGAAACACTTCTTAATGTTCCGGAACTAGATCACAGAATATGTCGAAGCACTTGGAAAATTTTACTTTAGTTTCGCTAATGGGAACCAATAAACTTAAGTAAATGTTGGCAGTCAAAGCAAGTAAATATACAAAATCCAGAATCTTTAAACTACTAGGAATTACACTAAAATAATTTAAGCTACGGCCTAAAATGGGCTGCACAAAAGAGAAGAGTACTAAAAGCTAGACACTATTAAGTTACACAAAGAGAATAGAAAGTTAAACTTAATTTATAGAATTTAGGTTGAAATTGGCGTCTTGAAACTTAACAATACTTCTTGGATGTTCTTTAATAGTTTCCCAAATGTTTTCCTTAAAATATAATTTTATCCAAATAAACTAGGCAGGTTTCTTTCGTCTCTCATACACAAAGTACTGCTATTGGTTTTCTTAATGATTTGAAATTTTAAATAAAAAAAACGTACTAAAAAAGTGTTCGTGTAAACGTACTAAAAACAGGATGCGTGTGACAATAAAACACCACTTTCAAAGCATGAATATTAATTTCTTTCGACAAGAATTTATTAAAAAGATATCGTCTCCTAAAAAGATATAATGTAGGTAATAATTAAAAAATATATTACTGTATATTGATAATAAATATATATATTTACCTAAATTTTATCAGTTATTTTATTATTCTACACACATAAAAATAGTTTAGGACAAAGGTATTATAAAACAATGAAATAAAAATTTAGAAATTTATATGGAAAATATTGAAATGAAACTCATCTGCATTCATTTTGGAAACACTGCCGATTAATAACGTGTGACAAATTAAAGAACTAAAATATCGAAAATCCGAAATAATAAAATGTAAAGAAAAGTTAATAAAAAAAGTCCTTTAATTAAATGATAGAATAATCAATTCAGCTGTTAATAACAGCTCGACAACTGTTTGGCATGTTCTTAATTAACTTGTTAAAGTCGTTTTCCCTTGCCTGGAATACTATTTCTCTATTATATAGATAGATAGTACTAGATTAGTACAAGAATATAGGATAGCTCTAACGGGATGCCTAACGCAAAGACTATTTGCATGTTACCAATTTGTTATTGTTTGAGCAGTGACACTAACTCCATAAACATTTTGAAGCTCATTTGGCTGATGAATCTGGTTTGCAGTAATATTGAGGTTTGGTAATGCGAACAAACTTGCCATGTATAAGCTCTATGGCTCTTGTTGGACCAGTACATCTTTATTTCACATCGCCAGTCTCTGCCATAACCATCCCGATAGTGCTCGTAGTAGAATTAACAGCTTCAGCGACGTCCCGGATATTCACTCTCTATCGCAAAAAGTAAAAAATTGTACTGAATAAATTTTTAGTTTACGAAATACGCCTCCCAGAAGTTATAATAAACTATTTATTTAATATCAATAAATATAACTTAATATAATAAATGTGATAAGGTTTATTCAAAGGATGTCCAACAAATAATAAACATAATTTATCTTGGAAATAATTTTTTTCCTCTAAAAATAAAACGGCTTTTTTATTGTCCCCAAGACCATTTTGATGCGCGTATTATATTGACAATGCCTGCATGACTTCCCCGTGACACTGGGTGTTTGTAAAAACTGTTAAATGGTCTGTAATAATTTCGTTGTTTTAATTTTGCCTATTATATACATAGATTCAATAGTTTTGCATGACCCTAAGTGTCCGAAAGATTTTTATTGGCAAAAATAGACTGGAAACTTATTAACTGATTAGTTTTAATTAAGAAAACAACTAAAATGCTGGTAAAAAAACTTTAATATTCTGCAGATTTTTTTTAATATAAGGTGTTTTTTTTTAATACAAATTAAAATAAACAATTTGATACTTTTTCTTAATAAACGTATTAAACAACTTTTTAATAATGTGTATTTCCAGCTCTAGCGTTTATGCAAGCTTGGAGACGCCTGGCCATACTGTCTATGAGATGGGAGATATGCTGTTGAGGAATATTGTGCCATTCTTCCCGACCGGCATGAACAAGCTCTCTAGGATTATACAAACTCTTGTATAATCCTAGGTGGGTATCTGCATGCTTTCACTATCCTGGAAAACATGTCATAAGCATGTTCTATGGGATTCACATTCTGGAAATGTGTGACCAGTGCAGACCAGTTCAAACGACTGATGCCTTCCGATTCCAGCGTTATGTACCACATAGCAGCGTTACTAGACGACTAATGCAGTGCACTGCTTTAGTCGTCTATATCATATATCGTCTAATATCGTATAGGGAGTAACTATAAACTTAAAATCTCATCGAGATCACAGGTAGTTTATATTTTGGGTTTATTTTCATCCACCTATAGATCCATTGTAGGCTTGACAGCATATCCATTGTGTCATTAAATCGGAAAATCTCTTATAATATTAAAATCTTTTATCTTAAACCAAATATATCATATCATTTTGTTACAGCACATATTGAGATTTTAATAAAAAAATGGTTCATCGATCTAGCTGAGACAACTTTTTCCAGTTAAAAAGAAGAAAGAAAGAAAGAAAATGTGCTATATTACGTAAGAATAATCTTGTGTACAAGCATCCTACAAGCTAAAAAAACAAAACACAAATACAATTTCAAAAATTGACAAAACAATGAACAAAATTAAACACAAGAAGACAGCTTTTTGAACATACTTAAATTAAAGATAACTAAATAAAACAATCAATTACTAAATAAAGGTAAACTTGTTGACAAAACTAGAGAAGAAAAAAGGAAAAAAAGAAAACTTTCCAACATGTCCAAGGTTAAAACCTATCATTAAAAAAGTCATCCAGGTTATAATATGCCTTAGCCAATAAAAGCGACTTTAATTCTCTTTTAAATTTCTTAACATCCGATATATGTCTAACACACAGAGGAACATGATTGTAAATTTTTTTACTTATGTAAATTAATGAGTTTTTGGTAAGGGAAGACGTAGGAATAGGTAGGGGAACATCATTTACACGACGAGTCAAATGGCCAGTGTCAGAGGGTAGTTTGGGAATTTTGTGAATAAGAGCAGCTGTTTCTAAGATAAAGAGTGAAAAAAGAGTTAGGATTTTTTCAGAAATGAAGAGGGGTTTGCAAGAATCTCTTAACTTAGCAGAACACAGGCATCTAACTGCTTTTTTTTGAATAACAAAGATAATGTTAAGTAGCCCCTTATTGGTTAAACCCCAAAAAGGCAAGCCATACCGAATATGAGATTCAATAAGTGAAAAGTACACTGAACGTGCAACCACCCCTCCCAGCTCTTGTTTTGCCATTCTTACTGCGAAACATCCAGAAGATAATTTCCCAGCTAAATGTAAAATATGATCTTCAAACCGAAGGCGACCATCAATGGTAACTCCTGGGAACTTGCAGCACTCTTTATTCTGCAAGAGGGAATTTTCGTCAAACATCGCACTTAAACCCCATAATAGACGTTTTTCTTACATTAAACACGAGCCTGTTGGAAGCACACCACCCTGATAAAATCTGAAGGTCTTCAAGCATACAAGTCTTAATATAGTCAGAATTTTTATGGCTCCATAGTATGGTGGTATCATCAGCAAACTGAACCACCTTGCCCTGCAGTTTCAATGAACTCAAGTCATCCACATACAGTAAAAATAACAGTGGTCCCAACACTGAACCCTGGGGAACGCCGCATTTTAGGGATCTAGAAGCAGACAAACGCCCAGACACTGAAACCTTCTGAGTACGATTTGATAGATAGGACTCAAGCCATCGCAACGCTACGCCTCTAAAACCATATTTATCGAGCTTAGATAACAGTATTCCATGATCCACACAGTCAAATGCTTTGGATAGATCACAAAACACTGCCGCTGATGACTCTCCAGAATTCAAGGACACATAGACGCTCTCCAAAAAGCTAAAAACAGCATCATGAGTCCCTTTACCGGCTTGAAATCCAAACTGATTTGCAGACAAAATGCCATTATGATGTAAAAAGGACAAAATTCTGCTTTTTGCAAGTTTTTCAACTATCTTAGAGAGGGTAGACAAAATAGAAATGGGACGGAAATTACAAGGCTGATCCAAATCTCCACCCTTATGAAGAGGGATAACCACTGCCTCTTTTAAACATGAAGGAAAAATGCCATTATGTAAAGAATTGTTTATGGCAGAAACTAAAGCATTTAAGGCTGAATCAGGCAAAAAGAGTAACAACCTCGAAGATATCCCATCAGCTCCAGATGATTTATGGTTTTTTAGGCGTTTGATTTCATTTTTTACTTCGGTAAGTTCGACAGGATGAAAGAAAAATGAATGCTCAACCGACACTTGTTGAAGATAGTGTAAGGGATCAATGTTACTACGAATGCCCTTGAGCAAGATATTAGGTATATCACAATAATAGTCGTTTAAAATGTCAGGTCTTAACTCCGGTTCCGATACTTTTCTATGGCAATGTCTAAAATCATTAATAATCGACCAACACTCTCTTTGCCTATTTGATGACATATTTAAGCGATCCCTATAATAATTAGATTTTGCTGCTTTAATTGTCTTTCTGTACAGACTACGGTATTTCTGATGATATACAAGGATATTTTCATTTGTGGTATATTTGCACAATTTAGTCAAAAAACGGAGGTTTTTAGCAGAAATTCTAAGGCCTCTTGTAACCCATGGTTTTCGTTTCTTAGTTTTAAGCCTCATTTTAGGAAAGCACTGATTGATCTTATCACACAGAACTTGAAAAAATAAAGTAAGTGGGCTAGAAGCCGTTTCAAGTGCATTCCAATTTACCGAAGCTGTAGCAGCAGAAAAAGCATTGAAATTTCTCCTGCTGAAAATTCTTCCCATATAATGAGATGAAGATGATACAGTATTATATGTCATTTTAGCAAGAATAGCTTCATGGTCGGAAATACTAGTCATCAAAATTTGTACAGTAATAGTCAATTGTAGTTGCAGATGAAGAAGTTATTCGTGTGGGAGAAAGAACGTGCATTTTCAAGTCGTAAGAATTTAAAATACTTAAAAGAGAAGTACGTGGCAAGGTTTCATCAGTGTAGTTGATATTAAAGTCACCAGCCAATATAACCTTAGAGTGTAGAGACAACTGGGATAAAATAGAATCAAGTTTTTCCAGAAACATAGCAATATCTCCTGTAGGTGGCCTATAAACACAAAGAATATATAAATTAAAACGCTTACAAAAAGAAAGAGAGAATTCAAAAACATTCTCTAACAGAAGATTATCATACTTATCAATATTACAAAAAATCGTTTCAATTGTTTGCCTAGCCAAGATCATATTTCCTCCATGTATAGATTGTTGACGACAAAAATTTGATATAGGAAGATAATCAGATATTAAAAAACATTCACTAGGCCTCAACCAGTGCTCAATCAGAAGTACAATATCAGGAAAATTACATGTGTCCAGCAAAAGATGAAGCTCATCCATCTTCTTTCTTAGGGATTGTATATTAAGAATAAAGATACTTAAGTTTTTCGAAGAGCTAATTTCAATTTTACTAGTAGAATATGAACATGAATGAGATTCAACATTCGTAGACATGTCTATAAAAAAGAAGAATCCAATTCACGATCAGTAACTAGTTCAGACTCATTAATTTGATGATTCAAAGACAATTTATTCGATGAAATATTAATTTTAAAATATTTGAAAATATGTGCATGTAATAATAATGCCAAGTCTGAACCAAAGTTACTGGCGTCATTAGACTCCAAAATCCCACACAGATTAATATTATTCTCATGAAAAGCACGATAAAGGGCCTTATTACCATTATAGATAACATTATGGTTTAAATAAGTATAAGGGCTTGTCATCACTAAAGTGTTTGTATCAACATGATTTTGAATTAAATTTTTTAAAACATCAGATGAAGCACAAATTCCATTTAACATTACTATTAAAAAATCTTCTTTCGTAAAGTCCTTAACTAAATTTGATGCTGTCCTAATCACCTCACTGCTTGAACTGCCCGGCTTCAGGAAACACTGGACCTTGTAGTAAGCTTCAAACTTTAAACGTAAATGTTTTAGGAACACTTTGCTACAATTTCCACCAACAAAGAGAAGCCGAGGTCGACTATCGTCAGGTGCATTTGGCCTAGTTGGTAGCTGTGTTGAAGAATTAATAACAACAGATTTGGATATTTGTAACTGTTCCTTCAATGCACAAATGTCGGAATAACAGGTATCTTTTTCAACCTCCAACACTTTTACGGAGTCTAACATCTTCTTATTTAAATTAGTTAAGTCGTTTACGTCTTTTTGTAGCAAGTTTATTTCAGTCTTATAGGTTGAAGACTCATTTTCTAATGTTTTTATCGTTACTATTAAATTTTTATTTAGGATATTTAGCTCGCTTATTTGTGAATTGAACTTAAGACTTGCCCTTTCGCTAACTTCCAGTAATGCCAATAATTCACCTTCTTTAATTTTTAAGTTTCCCAATTCAACTTTAAGCTCTTCATTCCGTTTATGCAGATTTTCCAGGGATGAGGAAAACTTCTTTTCGGCCTCCGACACTTTATCTTCAAAAACCATGCTGTTTCTTCTCATTCTCTCTATATGTTATTTGCAACATTTCCTAGCATTTGACGATAAATTTAATAAGAAAATAAGAAATCATCTTAAATATCAGAAATTGACATGATGTTACAGACGTTTATGGCAACTCTCTCGCATATTAGAAATCAAAGACCCTACAATATATATATATATATATATATATATATATATATATATATATATATATATATATATATATATGCCGATTGAATAAGCTATTTATTTTATTTAGCTTATTTTGTATATATATATATATATATATATATATATATATAGCTAAATAAAATAAATAGCTTATTCAATCGGCATATCTCACTAAAGATAATTTTGATCGGTGTCGTTTGATTATTTACAATTGTACAGAACTTGCTATGGAAATTTTAAAAGAAAATGGGATTTAAACTACATACGTAACAGCGGGCTTTAGATCAATTTATGAGTTTGGCCTAATGTTATCCAGTGATAAAGACTGATAAATTAAATAAAAATTATATTAAAAAAAATTAAATATAATAAATATTATATCATTTTAAATTTCGCAACAATTAATCAACTATTAGTAAGACCAGTAACACCTTATTCGAGCGTCAGACCATCATCATTGCATTGATAAGATCAATAGTATATGTAATAGTCTCAGATAGTACAGGATGTTTAAGGGATATCCAAATTTGGTGCTTGATTATTATTCAGTAAGTCCAAGTACAAAAAATAGATATCCATTTAATTCCCGATTAAGGACGTCGATGTGCATTCCTAATATTACGCTAAGTTGGAAATATGAATCGAATATCCAATGGCCTAAAGGATGCTATCTGTGTTAAGACTTAAATCTAAATCATGTTAAGGTCTTTTAAATATTAGGATAAAAAAATGTAACTGAAACTGATAGGATTTTTAAGACTTTGGACAAAAAAGTTCCAAATGAATGGATTTTCTATATTTCTCTAATATAGTTAGAGCCTTTATCTTATTATATTATTCTTATAATATTGTTCAGATTATGAGGCGACTTTTAATTAGTTTAAAACCCTTAAAAAGTATTTATATTATGTGTCTGTATTACCTACTTTCACTGGATACTAGCCTATTATGTATATTATTAAACTTCATTAGTTTTGCAAAATGCCCCGACTATGGGGGTTTAAAAGGATTGTTAAATTTGTAAAGATCAGAAAATTTACCTACGCCTTGGACGATGATAAAATTTAGCTAAACTGGATGGAATTTCCCATTTTATTACCTTATATCTTTCTAAAATACACAATTAAAGATAATTAAAATTACAAGTATTAATTATTCCCCAACAAAAATAAAATAGCTATTTTAATCGGCACGTTTTTAAATAAACATTTGGATTAGGTACAGAAAACTATTTGTCTTTGGTCTAGCTTTTCAAATATAGGCAGTGATAAATTTCGAAAAACGTTTTAACGAATTATCTGTTTAGTTACCTTTTTATAAAAGAAACTTGGATTATATGAAAAACACACAACAGAATTCCGTTTCTTCATTTTTTACTTATTAAAACTAAAAATTATATTGTAACGAAATTCAGGAACACACTTTTAACGTCAAAAAATTCTAACCTAACTGGCGTTGACTGTCGTCTAATTGTTTCCAAGGTAAAAACAGACTTAACAAGTAGAGCTCAAGAAAATGTCACGAAACGCGTTCTTTTTAAAGACCCATGAAACAATTTTCAAATGTTTAGAATTTTCTTTATTGTTTTTGCAGAAAGAGACTAATAATTTCAATAGAATACTGATAGTCAAAGCAAGCACGTATACAAATTCTAGAAAATATAACGTACAGGATTTATAATAAAATAACCTAAATTGGGGCCAAAACAGGGCCCTCAAACAAGATGAATTACTTAAAAACTAGAAACTATAGATGCAAATATTAAGCTTAACATGAGTAGAACCTTTTACAACGTTTACAATTGTCATCTTCGTCGTCGGACGTCGCTGGATCCGGTACACCACGTCGTTAATTCTGGTGACCACACCAAACGGACCTGCCCAATCCTTTTCGAGCTTTGGGGACTTGCCCTTTATCCTCCTTAGATTATATAACCATACTCTGTCTGCAGGATTAAATCCGGTAGAATTCGCCTTTATGTCATAACATGATTTCATTTTGTTACTAGATAAATTTTATCCCATGCCTCTTCATGGACCATTTTTAAATATCGTTGTAGATGCTCGACGTACTCCATATAAATTTTAGCCTTGTAGAATCTCCCAGTAATAATGTTCAAAGGTAAACGAAGTTCATCACCAAATACAACTTTTGCGGGCTTTTTTAGAGTTGTGGAAAGAAGAACGATATGCTAATTTGAAAATGGTTGTATAGAGGTATCCCATTTGATTTGATTAAAGTTTACCACAATTCTGAAATAGGTTTCCAATGTGCGAATAAATCTTTCAACCAATCCATCAGACTCAGGGTGTAGGTAAGTTGTGCCGGTCTTATTGATTCCCAGCAACTGGCAGACTTGTTGGAATATTCGTTACTTAAAGTTCCGTCCTTGGTCTGGATGTATCTCTTTAAAGCACTAAATCGACATATCCAGTTCTGGAACAGCACTTTACCTACTGTTGTTGCTTTTTAATTTGAAATCGGACAAACCTTGGGCGACTTACTAAACTTACTTACTAAAGTAATCCATAGCAACAAGAGTATATTAATTTCCAGAGCTACTAGTAGGAGAAGGTCTGCTACGTCTATGGCAATTCATTTAAAGGGTGCACCAAGCAAGATCAAGATCCAATCAAGATACTGCATCATTTTTCCTCTGCTTTGAGTTCTTGGACCCATGCTTGACTAACATTGCTCACATAGCTCGGTAGCAGCGTTTAACATCTGCATAACTATTCAGCCAGTTAAACCGTTCTCTCACTTTTGCCAAGGTCTTACTCCAAAATGTCCTCCGCCCACACCGCCATAAACAGCTTTAAGAGCTTCTGGAATTCGTTTTCGAGGAAGGACTGTCAGATATGTCTTTTTTTTTCCATCTACGCTCTCCCAGATTTTTTTTAACCATCCATCTTCTATAACCAATGAATTTCATTGAGACCAATGAGCTTTCAGTTTTTGAGATTTGTCAGAAATATCTTTCCATTCTGGTTTCCATTTCGGTTTTAAAATTTCTCGAGACTTCAGGTTATCACATTGATCCTGGATTAAACTAGCTGCGTCCCTCTCTTCAGAACTGTGAAAGCCAATATGATTACAAGTAAATATCTCTGGATGCTGTTTTGATTCCGTTTTAAGCCATTGTTGACATGAAATACAGGGTCTTCTCGATAAAGCATCGGCGTTTTGATGATTTTTGCCTTTTTTATGTTCACTTATTTATTTCATGTTATCACTTGGTCACCGTCTTAATATTTTTGTGGTCTAATCCAATATGGCTTGCATCTGTATCCAAAATAAAAATTTGTCCAGGAATTGGATACGTTAAAATTTGAGATGTCCACTGTGCTCTTTTAAGCCCTTGAAATGCTTCTTTACAGTCTGCTGACGAACCAAATACCATCTTGTTCTCCGTGAGCTTATGTAGAGGCTTTGTAAGGTTAGCGAAATTTCTTACAAATTTTCTGTAATAGGTACAAAGGCACAGAAAGCTTATTAACTGGTGTTTGTCAGTGGGTCGTGGCCAATTTTTAATTGCTTTTACTGTATCTGGATCAGTCTGACACCTTTTTCTGATGTAAACTGCCAAAGTCCTGTTCCAGTTGAAAATACGGTCTTTTCCTTATCTTCTGGGTGCATCTTTACCTGCTAGTGGATCCTCAGTTTGAGTGTTGAGAATCATTGTAAAACTGATCAAGTGTTAAGAATCAGTGTGAACCTGATATAGCGTCGAGAGTGTCGTTAATTTTTGATAGGGGATAACTTTCTTTCTTGGTAATATCATTTAGTCGCCGATAGTCTACACAAAATCTTCATTAGATAGATCCGTCCTTTTTCTAACTATTTAAAAACTAGACACTATATGCGCAAGTATTAAGCTAAACGTAAGTAGAACCTTAAATTAACCTATTAAGCAACTTACTACAAAATACGAGTAAAATAGTACAAAAACTAGAAGAATAATTTACGTATTTACATTTTCATAATAATACAATTAAGACGAAGTGGTATCACAAACTCAACTTGTTAATGTTCTTAAATTATAACTCACTGCGGTTTTCTAAAATAAATATAATTCAAAATTGAAAAAACAGAATAATAATATTAACGCACCCAAATTATTTAAAAAAACCTTCTAAAAATTAAAAGTTTCCAACTAAAAAATTATTCATCTTAAAGTTATTTCAAAAATATAATTTAAATCATATTTAACAGATCAACAGCGTAATAAAAACTTGATTTCTTTTAATTCGTTATAATAATGACCGTTTGAAAAAATCGCATGGAAGCTTACACGTTAAAACATATGTATCGGTTTTTAAAACCAATACATGTAAATTAGTACAGTCAAACTGTAGGTCAAAAACGTGTAATGAAAAAAATTGGTCTATATTTGAAATTTATTCAAAGTATCCTTAAGAATAGTTTGATTGGCTTTCTGACAGTTCGTAAATGTAGAAAATATTATTGTGGGGTCAAAAAAATTAACCCCAAAAGCTAATTCGTACATCCATAGTATATTTGTTTCATTAATGAAATGGTGGAGGTTTTTTGTTTCAGTATAAGCTTCAGCCACTGGAGGACTGTTTTTATTCAATCAATATTTATTGGTTAAATTAGACATACCCAGTTTATGAATTTTAGCTATTAGTGGGTTATTCCGATATTGCACATTTTTAATAAAAAGTTTTTTTGCGAAAGTTTCTTATCTTATCTCTAATGGTAGCTCATTATTCTCTACCAGTAATGCTTCAATCGACGTGGATCTTAAAGCGCCCGTGACTAATCTCAAAGCTCTATATTGTATACGATCAACCTTTAGTAGTCTCGTTTTAGTAGCAGAACCATAAAAAATTGAGCCGTTGTCCAGCAACGATCTAGTAAATGCTCGATAGAACATTAAAGATGTCTTAAGATCAGAGCCCCATTTTCGGGCAGGACTGATTTTAAAATATTCCAGCTCTTTTCAGTTTTTGTAAGATATAATTTATAGGAGTATTCCATGTCAATTTTTGGTCTAAATATACACCAAGGTATTTTAGTTCTTTTATCCATGGAAGGGTAGTATTACTTAAAATTATTTGATTTTTTATTCGTAGATTGTGTCGTGTGAAAATTACTAAGGCTGATTTTTTGCTAGAAATACTAAAACCATTGCTTGGAAAATATTTATTACAAATATACATAACATGGTTGGGAGGTTAATCGATAGAATGGACTGTATAATAATTAATAAAAATACCAATAGGTATACTTGACTGGCTAATTATATTAAATTAACATGTAATGACAGTGAAGCTCAAAAGCTATATTAAGACTAAAAACTATAACAAAATAATCGCATAGGAATCCAAAAGTCAAACTAAGCACAAAATAATGGCTGAGCACGACGACGGCGGTGTCTGGACCCCGCCAAACGCAGGGACAACGGCAGCATTGTCGGCTTTATTATTTGAGTCTATTAGACTTAATTTATGACTTAAAGCTCGAATCTGATGCCGCCAGTTTTGCATAACAGCAAATATCAATAAACCAAAAACTAATAATTCTTCAATGGTTAAGATTATTTTTACGAGCTGGCATATCGTATGCTGTACAATAAATACAAAAATCGTCTGCAAATTGCAATATTTTAGATCTTATTTGCAGCGTGTGAAAATTAGCTGTATAAAGATTAAAAAGTAAGGGGCTTAAGACCGAACCTTGAGTTAGGCCTGCAGATGTTGTCCTATAATCTGTTGTATTATAACCAGTTTTTATGGTAATATTTCTGTTTGTAAATAATTTAATAAGATTATGGGCAAAAATTATGGAAAGATGCTATTAGACTCTCACCACCACTCCAGACGACTTTTTAAAATTCGCTCAAGAGTTTTATTAATACATGAGGACAAAGTTATTGGTCTAAATTTATCAGGTTTACCCGGCTTATTAATTAAAACTATTGCTGACTTGGAATTAATCCTTTCTCTATTAATAATAACACTATTAAAATAATTATAACACAAGAAACTGTACTGATTTTATTTTAGTTAATAGATGTAATACCAACCAATTGCTAAATTCTATACTTTGCAAAGGCTTTAGTGAGTTTAATAAATTACCAAATGATATAAAAGTTTGTAATAGTGTTAACCTCTTCAAAAGGCTACTAAGGGAATACGTCTTAACAAAATATTAGTATAACCACCATATGTTAGTATAACCACAAAAATGTAATTTTTCTCGATTATGACAGATTTTTATTTTATTTTTTATTTTCTGTAAATAGGTAATGTGTAAATGATTATTTTGTATTCTTAAATATACTGTAAAATTGTCTTTAATTTTAAATATTTAATTTGTATGCATCCATATCTAGGTCATGGTCTGACGCACTAGGGTGGTGTGTTTCTGTGTTGCCGGGATGTCGTCATTGTCCTGGTGACCCGGACAAAACGTGCAGCCATGGAAACAGCGTGGAACCGCACTGTTTTGGCTCAGTTAACAAGGCCGCAACTATTATTATTATTATTATTATTAAAGGCTTTAATTAAAAATTGTTTGGCAGAATTAGGAAGATTTAGCAACATCCTGTATGTGATATTGTCGGGACCAGGACTTGTATCTTTATGTCTTTTAAGATAAAAGTTAAATTCGGAAAATGAAATTGGTTGGCTTAAATAGTGGTTTTTATCCGATTGTTTTTTTGGAATATCTTGGTAAACCGAAATAGGTGCTACTTTATTTAAAAATTCACTAGCAATATCATTAGTTGCTGGCATTATATTACTGTCAACCAAAGATTTCCGGATGCAGTTTATTTGAAAGGTTTAGACATTCATCATTCCACCAGGGAATATAATACTTATTATTTTGTGCTTTTCTTTTGGAGAAAAGCTTATTAGCAACTTATATTATTATATTAGAAATAAGTTTAATAATTTCATGAGCGTATTCAGGTTTATTTGTTATACAAAACATTTTGTGATCAACTTCGTGACTATAGTTATTCCAGTTAGATTATGATTTAGATTTATTTATTATGTAAGTTTCCAACCCAACTGGTGTATAGAATTAATAGTATTGTTAACGTTAAAGTTATTTAAATTCAAGACAATTGGGAGATGGTCTGAACCATATGAACCAATCTGAATATTGCATCAGATTAGATGAAATAATAGTAACATCAATAGAATTAGATTGATTAGGACCACCAACTCTGGTTGGTTGCCCTTGATTCCTAATAACCAAATTCTGAAAATTATCTAAGGAGTTAATTAGTGTACCAAAATTATTAGAGCTATCAGAACCCCATGCTATATGATGGGCATTAAAATCCCTACCTATAATACAATGCTCCTTTAATTGTGAGAATATTCGTTCGTAGTCGGAAATAGATTCCTGAACATTGGGAGGTCTATAAATAGACACTAAAGAGAGTTCCTTTTTGTTAAACATAATGTTAACTCCACATAATTCTAGTTTATTATTAGTTAAATTTATAAAGTCAATTATTTTATAAGGTATTGAACACATTTAAGAATTTCTGGAATATTAGTATTTGTACAACATAAATTCTTCGCCCTTTAAAAATAAATCCTAAAACTCAATGAATAAATAATTCCTTTATACCTGCAGATTGATTATACCTATTTATATTATTATTTATATTATTATGATAATATATACAATATATAGACCACCAAATAGTAATTTTGGGATTTTTCTTAAGTCTCGCAAAAAAGGGTATTTTGTAGGTAATTTTAAATGACGATTTTAATGCAGTAAAAACGACTTGACAGATTTGCTTAGAGGCTATAAACTGGACCGGTATTTGTTGAAACAAAAGCAATAAAGAGTATACATAATGTCTTCGTAAACTTTTATAGGGAAGTAGAATACACACGACATTGAGGTCGTAATACGAAAAGCAGGAAAGTCGACCAAATATATTGTGCACTATCCAATCACAAGAACTGGCTTTAATGAGTTTTTTAGGGTACTGGAAACAGATATTACACTAGCTTTTCTGGCTGTTAAGGCGCACGCAGGTGGGCATTGGACTTGTGTCAACTGGTTTGATGAAAAGTGTAACATTATCAGAGAAAGCCAACGCTTTTTGCACGGACTCTATAACGAAAGTCCGACTGAACGTTTACAGAATTGAAACAATTTAAAAAATAATACAAATTATCTAACTACAAACTTCTAAATAAAACGAGAAGCTTTCTGTCACAAAGGCATTTTTCCCGAATATCTTAAAGTTGCAAAGGTCATACGGATACGTAAAAAAAGTTCTATAAATAGATCCCGAGAATTATCATCTAATTTCTTTAGTCTCAATTTTTGGTAAATACTTTGAGACCTTGACGGAAGAGTTAAATTGAATGTTATTTTGAAGAGAAATCATTTATTCTATGTTAGAAATCATGGGTTGAGACATAAACACCTAACGGATACAGCAGTCAGATTTTTTTAAGGTTTTGAGTGCCGGTTTCATTTTCAGACAACATTTTGTGATTTGTCTAGATTGAGATTTGTTTAGCATAATATGCTCTAAAACCTTGTTTATTATGGATTTGACAACTCAAGTATTAACTTGCTCCTACTAAACAAACATGCCTCAATATGTATAATTTAAGAGTAGTAGGTCTTAGAATTTGTTTGTGATTCATGTCGTACCATAGGGTTCTGTTTTTGAGTACATTCTCATTCTACTGTGTATTAATTATCTTTCCAGCTATCATCCTGGATCTATATTTTATCTTTATGCTGATGACACAATATCCTTGATTAGTGATGGTAGCCTATCCAGCCTAGGTACTACAGCTGAGCAGTCATGCAGTGACCAGAGTAAGTGGGCAATATCAAATCAATTAAGATTAAATGACAACAAAACCAAAAAGAAAATCTTTTCCCTTAGACATTGAAGTCATGGTCAACAAATGATGGATGAAGCTGTAATTTTCCATTGTGGCACTCTGGATTCGGGATTGACCTGGCGGTGGCATATTAAGTAACTGTCGTACCTATATCCCCTATTTATCAGGGTAAATCTTGAGAGGTTTATGAGTCATGCTAATATTCATTCACTCTCCAATACCAGGAACAATCGCTCCGCGATATCAGAAGATTTACAAATCCCGTAATCATACATCGTTATTATGGAGAACAAATTTTCAGTGTGTTGCCTGTGTTTATTAAGAATCGCCTCTTAATGCATTTAAGGTTAAGATTAAGGACGACCTATTTAATAATGCCTTTTACTCATTGGAGGAGTATCTTTGGTCAAACTTTGCTGACCTCCTGCAATCTGAATATATTATGCTTTATGTTGTGTGTTATTTTTAGTTGCATGTTATTTTTGACTAATTTTAGGCATTAATCATTCGTTTTATTGCATTTTCTAGGTATCTGTATTTGCCATTTATTTTTCTTAACTTGGGTAAGAGTAATTTACTTTTTGACACTCATACATTAGAAATAAGTAATATATCGACGAGGCCGAGATATTGATTGCATTAATAAAGTTACAAGTTAAAAAGAAAACGATAGCATTTCTCCTACTCCCCCTCTACTATTTATTTAATACTAAATTATAGTTTGAATTATATCCGATGTATCTGTAGTACATGCTCGAGTGACATCAAATTGAAATATTTGTTTAAATTTTTGAAAAAATACACTACAAGCCTCTAAAATGAAGGTTTTTAATAAGATTTCTTAAATCAAATCATTTATAAAAAAAGGAAATAATAAATAAGCCCATAAAAATGTTAATTGGCAATGTTTGACAGTGAATTTTTACATCTTTCTATTATCCTGACTTAAAAGAAATATATATATTTAATAAAATTTTTGAATTATAGTAAGGTATTAAAATTCAATAATGTCAATAATAAAATGATGTACCTAGTTTCGCGTTAACGCGATTTGTTCAATTTAAGGTGTATCAAAAATTATAGGATAATAGGATAATAGGATAATAGGATAATAGGTTATCATATTAATTTAAAATTAAACATAAATTTGGTAATTCAAAAATATGACAATTTTATAGATACAAATATCTAACTACTGTTTCTAGCAGTATCTTCTATCCATAAAATTAATATTATCTTCTCTTTGGCAAGCATTTATCCAAATTTTGAAATCTTAATTTTTTTTTTCGATAATATTCGATGATACGAAAAATATTTTATCCTGTTTTAACATTATTTGAAAAAGTCTTCTTGAACAAATATTAAGTATATCAAAATTTGGCAAATGAATAGTAATCTTTTTTACTATCACAATCAATCTTCAAATCCGACATCCACTAAATTTGTTTTAACGACACACAATGTACCGACAATGTTTTTTTCAACTTCTTTTTTTCAGTATTTTATATAATGTCTGTTCCTGAAATAAGTATTTAGCAAAATATCGTTTACTTCTAAATAGTAGACTTTCCTATTTTTGCAGGATCAGATATATTATTATTAGTATAATATTAACATAATCCTATTATACACGTATGATTCGGAAATAATATAATAACTCACAAAATCCCCTAGTAAGATTTTTTTTCTAAAATCTTCAAATAAATATCGACTTCTGAGGATCGATAATCTGATCAAGTGACTCTTCTAAGTTCAAAGGTTGACACTTTTTCTTCTTACAAATTTATGTTTCTTTTTATATTGTGAAAATGTTATTCTGAAAATGTTATGCTGTTGGTTTCTTATGCCTAAAAATATTATAAGGTTTATATAAAATTAAACTACATACATACTAGGACATTATTACAACCTTTCGTATCTGCACCATGATGGTACCATGACCGTTGCCTCATATTTACATCATGTTTTATCTAATCATTTTATCTAAAACATAAGTGCAAGTTTTCCCAAAAAAAAATGAAGTTTTAATGACTGATTAATTCAAAAAATTTAAGACCTACTTTACATTGTTTATTGTGATGGCCAATATGTAAAACGTCCTTACTTTTAACTCGCGTAGTGGTTAATATTACTATACAATTCCCATTATACTTATATTTATTACATCATCATTGTGCATATGCTTCGTTTATTTATTATAAACTGTCTTAAGTAGCAATATTCGCTTGTATCTGAATACTAGTAATATTACATTATTTAGTCATAGGTTTTGTAGTATATCTGTATACGTGAATTCACAATATGGGGCTTTCATTCGAGCACTAGATGCCATTAAAATTAATAAAATTATTGATTGTAAAACAGTAAAAATTGTTGAATCGCAAAAAAAAATATTTTTACACACCGATATTACGTCAGTACTAAAAATTATATTTAGGCTATTACTTTTTTATTGGCCAACATAAAAGTTGCTCAAAAATAAATAAATAAATCTAACTAAAAAAAATCCTACTCACTTGCAGTATCTTAGCTCAGAAATATTTTAACGGCTGAAAAATTGCGATAATAAATAGCATTTGTTTTGATAGGGTTGGTGCGCAATTACCAAACTTCTGGTTCTGTCTGAAAAATATGTTTTATAATTAATCACCGATCAATAAAAAAGTAATCATAATAATAATAATAATTATTATTATTATTAGCGGATGGGTGCCTTAAACTAAAATGATGAAATTACTTTTAACGGCAATAACTAGGGTGAACACTTTTTTAGAACGAAATATTAAAAGTTGCAATAAAACATAAACAATTTATTTGTTTTTTTAATTTAATAGAAATTCAATATTTTTTTTATTTTTAGTAGATAACAATACAGTCTGCTTCTAAATTCTTTATGTTTTGATGCTGTATTTCATAAATAATGGGACTTAAATAAGACGTCCTCAAAATAAGAAATACAATCCAATCGGTTTCAATCAGGATCATTGTAGCCATTCAACCAAACTAAATATTTAGTCACAAATATTTACTGGCTGAACATTTTCAAAAAGTGTTAGAAGGTACTGAGGTGGAGCTCCATATTGTATAAGCGCGTGTATGAACAAAGTAAATAAGTTCTTTTCACGAAATTGTACTTTCTAATAAAATGTTTATTTGATGCGCTGGACATCTAGTTGTTTTATTAGATTTTCTTCTATTAGTGGATCCATTACTTCTTTAAACATATTTAAATAAAGTTTACCAGTATTTTTCAATAATTATAGATCCAATATTAATAATTCAAACAATACCTGCCGAAAAGTTCATCTTCTCTGCATTATCTATAGGAACTTCTCTAATTGGATTTATATCGGGCTAGTTAAGGCAATTTTGCACATGCTCATTAGGAGAAAATGTAGAGCCAATGTAGCACAATCAATCAAACTTTTATAGTAATCAAAACTTTTATAACAATCGCTGTTGTGAAAAAAAAATTATAGTTTATATGGGTAAAATTAATTTGATTCATGCCTAAAACCATCGCCATTTAAAAAAAGTCGATTTTTATTTTATTTCTGTTCTTGTTTGCAGCAGAGTTTTCCTAAACTTAAACTACTAATTCGAATACGTGTTTATAATTTAAATTTATTTCAGAATATCTTTCATTAAACAATGCTGAACAGTTTGTCTTAAAATCTTTTTAAATCTTAATATTTTAATTTTGCCTTCACTAGTGAACACAAAACTATCAAATAATCGCACAAATAATTAAATTATGCTAATGCAGTGTAAACTTGTATGTTTATGTGGATTATCTTATCATCTATTTCTACCTGAAGCGACAAAAAAAATAAAAATATAAACCCCGGTTGAACGCATGTTAAGAATTCTAAAACGTACCTACGGCGGAACCCGCAGATTCATTGAAATTTTCTTGAAATATTTAAGGGGCGTTTAATACACATGTGGTCTTATTGATTTTTTTTACTTTAAGTAAAATGGGGATTCACACATGTTGAGATTATGTAACATTTGTTTTGTGGTATTAAGTATAGTTTGACTATGGCCTGTAACTCACAATAGATAAGGTGGAGTAGTCCATTGATATTACGGCATTCGTTGACTTGTTCTAATTATTTCTTCAAGTGTTTGTGTATGCAAATGTTTCTTTTGGTGGTATTTAAAAATGAATAAATTCAAGCGTAGTTTCCAGTGCATTCTTTCAATACATTGATAGCTTTTCTATTGGCATCTAAACTATATATAGATCTATTGGAATAGTTAAAAAAAGTGCGAGTTTTCTAACCACTTCTTGCCTTCATTTTTTGCACTGTTTCTGAACTCGATTTTTAATAAAAAGGTGCCTTCCTGGTAAGTTTGTCTGGTAAGTCTAAAAAACGAAAACAGGATGAACAACAATGATATCAGGTCTTCAGATTTATTCCAACATTTTCCGTACGTGAGTAGTTGGTTCCAAGTTTGTTGTTTTATTTATAGGCGTAACTCTGGTAGTTTCCATACGCAAGTTGTTAGCTACACCTATCTGACTAGGTGGTGCGCCATTATGAGCTTTTCAGGACAAGTATAAATAAGAAGATGATCTCTCATCATCTTCAAGGTGAGAGATCAGGTATCGCTGTCTTCCTGTAAGCGCAGCAATAAATATTCTGCATCTAACATCAGCAATAACCTAAAATTAAGGACTGTATACGAAAGTGTTAATTAGACAAGCTATCATCCCTGCCTGGATGGAAGAAAGGAGCAAATTAATTCCTGTCTCTATTCAACTGCAATAGTGAGACCGCACTGATGGCTACCTTCCAACTTAACTGACAACCTATCATATAACTTTTCTACGCTTAAGAAACTCATTCCCTAGTAATGGCATGGGAGGTGATACGCGATACCGATGATCGTCTCGCGAGTGCCAACATTAATTTCCCGTACTTCCTCTCGTCATTATTTAAGAAAGCTAATCAAATTCAAGAGCACAGGAACGGTGAACATATTAGTGACAGCAACTTTATTTATTCCTTAAAACTGGAAGTAAAGTGAACGTTTTTCGGTGTTGATCGACCCTAGGATATTTATAGATTTCGTCTTTTTCCAAGTGAAGATGTATACTTTCATTAGTAAGATACTCGTTGTCGGGCTGGTCTCGGCGTCTTCCTTTATGAATTTTTAGGGGGCCATATTAATTCAATCCAGCTGATCATCATAATGATGTCCCGAATATACTTTTACACCAATTTCAAATATTATTGCAAATCTCAGCCGCTCGTCGCGAGTTTACGATCGTCCATATAGTACTTGGGCGGACCACATCGCTAATTTCAATATGTCTTTTACCTTTATTAAAGTGTATCTAATATTTCTGTTGGAATTATATTATCTATCATTATATATTATCTAAAATTTTGGTATTTAAATTCTCTCTGGTACAACCTCTGTCTTATAAAGAATTCAAATTTATTTCATTGTTTACAGGGCACACCAGCCAGCTGTCCGTGTGGCTGGCTGGTATGCCCTGATGCTAGTGCAGAGATTAATAATAACAATAACAATAACAATAACAATAACAATAACAATAACAATAACAATAACAATAACAATAACAATAACAATAACAATAACAATAACAATAACAATAACAATAACAATAACAATAACAATAACAATAACAATAACAATAACAATAACAATAACAATAACAATAACAATAATAATAATAATAATAATAAGAGGGTTTCTTGTGGCGATTGAAGACCAAGTAATATCAACAAGAAAGTAAACAATTTAAAGTTTGTCGTAGGTGACGCGACGGTACAAAGTGACAGATGTAGGTATACATCTGTCACTTTGTACAGTATGTGAGACAACGGAGTTCATTCAGCATGCCACCGGTGGATGTCAAACTTTTGCATCAACAGAATATAAAGAATGGCATGATTTAGTTGTAAAGATACTACAATCGCAAAAAAAGTAAACCTTTTATCAGCAGCCAAGATACCATATTACAACTATAAGTAAAGCACGGGGATCTAGAACACCAAATAGGAAATGAGAGAAGTGCCGACAGTTCCTATTATTATGTCAACAGCAGGGGTAATACCAAAGAGCCTGATCGAAAACATATAACTACTCAACCTTAAGGAAAGCATCTATAGGCAAATGCAGAAGTCGACGCTATATATATACACATCTTGAATCGTCAGAAAGTCCATTGGAAACGCAGATAACGCCAACTAGTTCAAGAAACATAATTATATAATTTTAGGTTAGTTTATTATGTGTAAATAAAGGTAAAAAACGGAGTCCGATAATCTGGAAAGGACTTTATCAGACCTTCATCCTTCTGATATCTGGAATAAAAGTGAATGTTTCCCTCTCCCCAGGGGGGAATGCGATTGCCGTTTGTCATGAAATTTTCATAATAATAATAATGAATCAGTTTATGTACAAAAATTGAAAAATATTACAAAATAATTAATTTAATTTACCAGTAAACAAACAATAATCATAAAAGTAATAGTATACTACTTGTACGTGATATGGTAATGTTACACTTAAGTTACTACACTTGTGTGTAGTAACTTAAGTGTAACATTATCATAGTGGTGTTTAATGATAATATAACATTTAAGCTAATATAAAATAATAATAAACGTATAATAATAATAAAGAATAATAATAATAATTGTTTGTTTGTCTATTGGGTCGTAGCTACAGGTAATTTAGATTTTGACGAGTTCAGCATTTAATGTCTCTTTTCCGGATGTCGGTATATGTTTTGTTCAGTAGTTTAAAAAAATAATAATAATAAATTATTTTCTGAGATTTGCAATCCCTTAGTATAGTCACCCTATGTATTATTTATTAAATTATTAAACATTTCTCTGCCCATCTGCTGTATCCAATTTCTAACATACATTTAAAAATTTTTATTTTTTAATTTATCTCTAATATTGCAAGGAACACTGTTAAAGATTTGTGAAATGTAATGCCTACTGTATCGCTGACCAATAGTTTTTGCACTATGGGGTACTATTGCATTCTGATTTTCAGCTCGAGTTGCATAGGAATAAACTATATTTTCAACAAAGATAGCTTCTTTATACAGGATCATTAGCAATTTCTGCACATATAATTGCCGTAAATCAAATGTTTCAGCAATGGTAAAAAACTGATTGGAAGGAAAATGTTTATTTTTATAATATATAATTTTTATCCATTTCTGGAAAACTTCTGGAAAACTTTAAGAAAACGGATATGACAGTTTCTTAGCACACCCTATCCACTAAGTCCATAGGTTAAGTGCAGTAATGTACTAAAGCAAAATATAAAGTTTTCAAATGTTCTACATCCAAAAATTCTTTAAGTGGTTTAAGTTTAAACAAAAGATTTCTCACTTTTTTTGTCACTCCAGATGTGTGTATATCCCATTAAAGTGTCCGTCTAATGCTACGCCCAAATATCTCATTGTATCTGCTTCTGATACTAAAATGTCTATGTCTACCTTAAAAGGTCGCATTTTTGGCAAATTGCTTGCATAAGATGTAAATGCTAAGTATTTTGTTTTATATATATTTAAAGACAGTTCGTTTATTTGAAGCCAATTCACAATTTTTCTAAAATGTTTTTTACCCTTAATTTTTATAGAGTGCCATGAATCACCAGAGCAAACTATAGCAGTATCATCTGCCTAGCTTTTTATTGTCCCAAAGTACTCATTTTAAGTAAGTCGTTGACATATAGAATAAACAATAAAGATCCACGTACAGTGCCTTGAGGTAATTCGCAAGTTATTTTTTTGAAGGTACTTTTTACATCATTTATTCTCACAAAATGTTTTCTATTACTCAAGTAACTTTTAATCAGTTTATAAGCCATACTCCTAATTCCATAAGAATAGAGTCTTTTCAACAAAACATCGTAGTCGACAATATCGAATATTTTCGCGAGATCAACAAATATGCACAGTGATGGCTTTGATTTATCCAAGTTGTCGTATAGGTAATTTGTTAACTGGAGAATAGCATTTTCCATTAATATATTTTCTCCAGATCCAGCTGTTTATCTGAAAAAACGAAGAAACTGAATACCTTTATCATAATCCCATAGAGCTTTTTTTTATTTTCATTTTCACTACGCTCTTTTCATACACCCATTTTATTCATTTTATGCCTTCTTGAAGGGTGTAAAATCTAACACCAAATAAGGTAAGCACAACAGGTTAAGTTGAATTGATGACTATTACAGACCACGTTAGTAATAATTTTGACTTACTGAGGATGGTAATATTATCAGTATAGAAACCGGATCAACTAGAGTGGTGTTTAAAATATTCGTAAAATTTCTTTGTTTACCAGAAGTAAAAAGGGAAATTAATCTTATTGGTTTTAAATGCTGTACGACGTTAGTGGGGTGACTTATAAGATGAAACCTTGTTCCTTTTAATACCTACTATCTTAAAAACTTAAAAAGTAGCAGAAAGAGTTGAAATAATTGAAACATTTTATAGAGATAATAAATGTGTTAATAGAACGGCAGAATTACTTAACGAACGACATGAGAATAGTAGGGTGCAACGCAAGTATGTACCGGAACTTGTTTCTAAATTTCGAGAAACTGGATCAGTGTCCAATTGCAAATGCAATATTAAAAATCCCATAAGGAATGGATGTATGGGGCACGTTAATGGAAATCCTACGTTAAGTATTCAATTAAGTCAATTAAAAACTGTAACAGGTGTTATTTGACGTATTATGCTCTCCAAATAACTCCAAAAGCTCATAGCTTTTATCAGTACGAAATACATCTTTTACAAGAATTGAATAAAAAAGGATTTGATCGGTGAGCATACTTTTGTGAAATTATAAGTAAACGAATTACTAACGATGCAAATTTTTTGTTTAATATGTGTTTCTCTGATACATGCTCTTTTTTATTAAAGAGTCTGGTGAATTGTGATAGCTACCAATATTGGTCCGATATTAGTTATCACAAAAATTAAATGTTTGGGCTGGTATTATTTTCAATAATTTAGTCTTACCGGGGAATTTCACAGGTGAACTGTACTTAATGATACTTTAAGAGGCTATTGATTCAGAATTAATAGCTATAATTAAAAATCAAAATGTTGAGGATAGGTTGAAGTTTCAGCGGGATGGTGGCCCATCACATATTCGGATTAGATGTTTCCAGCACAATGAATTGGAAGAAGAGGTACTATTTAATGGCCTCCACGATTGCCAGATTTATCACCTCTAGGCTTTCTTTCTTTGTAGCCACTTAAAAAGCAAAATGTATGAGACTGAACCCATTTAGAAGAGTTACAGAACAGAATTGTCAACGAGTACCTTCAAATCACCTCTGAAGTATTGCAGAACATGCGGCAACGTTTTGAGCATGGTCTGTATTATTGTATGGATAATAAATATGGCCAGGAGATTTCCAGCGATTATTATTATTCAAATTCTTTTTGAATGTTTTTGTGCGGTCACATTTTGAGAGTCTATCCTAAGAAATTTGAAACTTCCTGTAGTATGTTAAATATTATTTTTCACAGTAAGTAGTACAAGATTTTTTTGGCAATTTCTTTCTTAAAAGAACCCGTAATATTTTAATATAAAGTAATAGATTTTAAATTTTACCTTTTCATCTTTAAATGCGAAAACCTTAAAAAGTATTAACCCAAACTATATCTAACTATCATTGTAAAGAGAATCAAAAGACTTTTTCAATGACATATCCACAGCCGACTTTACTCAAGCCGCGAAATGATAACATCGGCAACATGGCTTTCAGATCCATGGCATTCCAGTTCTTACCGGATTTAATGGGGATCGTTTGAATTCCTCTTTTAAATTTGAGTTTTTAAGTGAAATTTCGGAAAGGAAAGTGAATGTAGTTATTATTAAAAAACTTACGAAGTCTTGGTAACATCTCCCAGCTAGTTTCGGTGTGTTATATACCATAAAAACAGTGATAAATTGTTGACAAACACCTTGTTTGTAAACAGAAACAGGTGGAGCCGGCCGGCTTCTTAAGTGGATCATTGTGCTTTTTATCGATTTTCGACTTTATTTTACATATCAGTTTTAAGATTTTTATGTTGTGCTCTTATCTTTTGATTTTTGATTTTTTGTGAATATCTAGTGTTCGACTAAAACTAAAACGTAATGACAATTTAACAAAAACGTAATGAACTTGCCAATGAAGCCTTTGAGCAACTTGATTTCATACCAAATTTTCAAGATCTTAGGAATAATTATTCCCAAAAATTTCTAATATCTGACCTGTTGAATGTAAAAATTGGGAATACAAAACTATATTTCTATACTTTAAACTTGAATGATGCTTGTATAAATATTATTAATCAAATATCAATAGATAGCGACATATATGTTAGTCTTTTTAAAAAACAATGAGTTGTCCCAAAATGACCTAAAGTGAATTTTACCTTTCGAATTGAAATTAAGTAGGTGGTCTCAACTTTAAAATCTATTAAAAAAAATTGCCGAAAGAGCTATCCTTAACCAGCTCACCACATTCTGCAACAGACACGAAATAATCCCGGATGGTCAATTTGGCTTCAGATCAAAGCACTCCACCACCCATCAAACGACCCGGCTTGCCTTCCACATTCTCTCAGGAGCAAATCGTGGATTGCACACCGGGGCTGTTTTCCTGGACATAAGCAAGGCTTTCGACAAGATGTGGCACGACGGTTTATTGCATAAACTAGTCGATGCCCGTTTTCCCGACTGCCTTGTAAAACTTGTCCACTCCTTCCTGACCAACCGATCCTTTCGTGTTTTTGCTGACGGTTTTGTATCCACTCCCCATCCAATAAGAGCAGGTGTTCCCCAAGGTTCCCCCCTGTCCCCCCTGCTATTTAATGTTTTTATGCGCGATCTACCTCCGTCCCCACACAATACAATACTCCAATACGCGGACGACACCGCAATACTCACCACCTCTTTTCCAAAAGGAAAAGAGCACCCGCTGGCCATCTGAAATGGGGAACCACTAATCTCGGCTGGTTTGTCCAGGCCCGTTATCTAGGTATAATCTTCGATCGGAAGCTGACCTGGGAAAAACACGCCAAGGCCCAAGCTGGCAAGGCCAAAGGCCAGCTGTCGACCCTCTACTCCCTCCTCCATTCCAGAAATAAATTGTCACTTAAGACCAAGATCCGGATCTACCAAACATACATCCGTCCAATCATAACCTACGCCTCCCCCACCTGGGCAGACATCCAGCCCTGCCACGTGCAGAGGCTCCAAGCAGTGGAAAACAGGGCTTTCCGGATTATGTCAGGCGCACCATGGTACGTGCGCAACACCACTATACTGCAAGATCTCCAAGCTCAACCCTTGGCAGACCACCTGACGAAACTAAAGGACAAGTACCTGACCACTGCTCTGGAGCACCGCAACCCCCTGATCCGGATCACTCATTCCACCCGAGCTCCCCCCAACGCCCCGTACCAGCTCCCCGGCGACACACTAAGACGTGATTGACCTCCTGCCCCGACCAACCCTCCGCCCCCGTCCAGGTCAGCAAACCCCCCCCCCCCACACCAGGTTTGTCAGCCCAGGACCCACGAAATGCGGCAGCCAGTATTAATATTAGTATTGTGTTTTGTACATATTATAAGTATTAGTTTTAATCTAGTAAAATAAACGTGAGTTTCAAAGAGAAAAAAAACTCTCTTGAGGAGTTGTAGGTATAAAGGTGAATTTGATTATTAAATGTCCCCCTCGTAAATAAAATCGACGGGTTCAAACGTTTTTTAAAAAAGCTAATAGACTGCCCGTTATTGCTTCTGTTTCATTTTCGATAAGCCACCCTGTATTATTATATTGTTATTATTATCTATTTTAAGTTCTAAGTCTAAGGTTTTATTTATTATATTTTGTTTTGATCATTTATACGACATTATCGTTAAATAATTAAATTCAAAATCTTCTTTCTTTTCAATTTAATTTTAAGCATCTTGTATGCGCCAACAATTTAGTTATTAAATTGAAATTTAAGGAGTTAAACTTGTTATAAAATATCTTTTTATTGAAGAAAAAGAACCACTTGTTTTTTAATATTTTATTTAAAAGACCATCTAATTATTGAAATTAAAAAAAAATATAGATTTTTTTTCATTTAAAAAGCTTACAAAACAGAAAGCAACAAATGTGAAATAGTATTAGTTAGTAATTGATTTGTTAAGCAACTTTTAAGCAAGGGGATAAATAAAACTATTTAATTATTCTTAATATCCTGGCATTTTAGATGTTTTTGTTAAGGCATGATGATTAATTATTATATTTTTAATGTAATAGTTAAATGTTTCTCTATAGAAAACATTTCTACTAATTTTTAAATATACATCAGAATAATTATAAGATCATATTATTAGGTACCAAAGAATGCGAGTATGGAGAAAATCGATTGCAAGTTAATTTTATTCAAAAGCTAATGTAAAGAATATAGTTTTTTTTTCAAATTATTACAACCAACATATGTAGCAGATCTATTAAACATCAACCAAAATGTTTGTTCCTTCCAAGGCATCACCGGATATCATTTAAAAAGCTTTTCGAACACCCTAGCTAATTAGCATGCAACCGTTCTCTACTCGTAAACTAAGTCTACTTAGTATGCTCTCAAGATTTTGTTGTATACTTTGGGAATGCAAAGTGTACATTTACAACCTGCACAAATACGCTCTTTGAAATTACATTCACGCGCGGAGGCTATCATGGGTATTGAATGTCCGGTATACATTCATTTCAAATAACCAACTATATTTTAGCTTATTCGATTCAAAAAGTATTCATTAGTTTATAATATATACTCGCTAAATTGTATTTTCAAATTAAATCAAATTTGAAAATAAATAAAGTCAAATTTTACAAAGTCGATATTCTAATATCTCAATATCAAAAACATTATTAAAAGATTGATAGACTAAAAATTTGAATGGGAATGGAAGTCAAGTGATACCCCTTTTTAAAGATTCTTTCATCCTTATTAAGACGTAAATAAAATGATAAAAAATTAATATATGTTTATTTGCCAAAAGACACACCAAAAATACAAAAATACAACACGCACTCATCTGCAGCTTTGTGGTCGAAAATTTTGTCATAATAGAAAGGTAACAAAATAATTTTTATTTAACTAAAATATAGTACAGTCGTGCTGTCATTAGAAATGTTCGAATTGATGCAAAAATTAGATAGAGGATGAAATTTGGACAATAAGTTATATGCGAAAAGAAAAACCTAATTGAGTAGCAAGCATTTCTCCTATGCCACAAAAAAAGTTGTACTTACAAACATATTCTGAATTTTCTTTTTTCTTGTCTATTTTTTTGCCCATCTAACTAGCTATAATATTAAGTAGTCTGAAAGTATGTACAATAAGCGTTTGTCAACATTTTAAAAAGGATATTTGTTGTTTTTGTTTAATTCAAGAGCAAACTATTTTAAATTAAAAAAAATAAACGAGTTTCTTTCATTAAAAGATCTATAATTTAATTTAGTAACTAAAACTCGGCTCTTCTTTAAGACCGAAATTTTTTTATTGCATTGAGACATTTAATGGTTAATACTAAATATTTTTACAATAATATTGAAAAATACGTAAAAAACGCAAATCAAATTAGCTAAAAATTGAAACAAGCTTAAAAATCCAGAATCTATGGTAGATGGTAGACAAAGTTGTACAAGTTTAGCAGTTAGCAGTTTTAGATGGTATGGTGATCAATCATCTGGACTTCAGATAATAATGACGGAAGATCATAATGACCAATGACCGCCATCTGCAATTTTTTGCAAATGAATGATTGGCGATCCTCAATTTATTTGTAATGTTCGAGTTTTTTACAAATCATCCTTTTCGGTGGTACTATAAATCAACTAATTATTGATATTGGTTATATTTCAAATCTAGACTATTTAGGGAAGTAGATATCAACCAGTCTCCCAACAAATTAAATGTGTGGGTAAGAATTTAATTATTTTTTGTTCCCGTATTAATTAATTTTCGTAAGACTAGTTTTGGTCAAAAATTATGTCGAAGATGAATTGAAAAAATATGATAAATTAAATGCCCTGCCAGATCTTCTGATCTATTGCCACTTGATTTTTTGCTTGTGGACGCAATAAACATATTAATATATCCCATTAGTTTTGCATTTATATTTCTTCAGAACTTTTGAGCTAACTTTAACTCTCGTTTACAATCAATTTTATTTTTTTTTACAACCATTGCTAGATTAATGAATGCCCTTTAAAATAATGTATCACACCGTGGGGTAGCCATTTGACATACCAAAGTTTGGCGTAATTAAAATATTCATTATTTCTAGACATTTTCGCTAACTATTTGCTTACACATTTACCGATTTCATTTTTTTGGGACCGTTGAATAGAGAATATTACGCTGCTTACTATAATGTATCACACGATGGGGGTTCCCATTTGACATATTAAAGTGAGGTTAGCTGGAGGTGAGGAAGTGATTAACAGAACTTCAGTAAATACATAATTAAACGTCCCCCTGTATATCTAATTTGATGTAGTTCTGAAATAGATTTTTTGCGAATTAACATAAACATACCAAAAAATGTAGCCACTTATTTTAAACAACTACAAAACATTTCTTAAACTAGTGTAATTCTCAGATTTTGTCCTATTGAATAATGATCCATTAACATTAATATATGTTTATTTAAGTGCATGTAGCTTGAAAAAGAAATTATTTTAGTCCATATTATTATAGAAACCAATCTTAGCCTTTTGGATTTACCAAATTTGAATACAATTTTTCTTAAATTAAAATGTGTTATTTAATTTGAATATTTAACTACAAATTCAGAAAACATTTATTTGGTGAAGAAAAAAAACAAAATGTTAATTACTAAGTTTAATTAAAATGTTAATTTCCTAGCAAATACATCTCTATTTTAACAGAACCGATACATAGGCCCACGTTGAATAAAAAGGACTTATGTTATGCAGCCTTAAAAAATATACCGACATATTTTAATTGGAACATAAACAATATCCTAAAATATTCCCTTTTTTCCAATTAAAAAAAATGCCATGTGAATGCTAAAAGCAAGGGGATGCAACGAACAGAAGAGAAGGTGCAGAAAGAAGCGAAAAACTAATGTCAGTTACATAAAAAATATATAATATTACTTCAAGATATACGATTCAACTTAAATTAACATTAAATTAAATTTACATTACCCACTACCATCAACAAAACAGCAATATCAACAATGCACAACAAAAATTGTACTAATGTTAATATTGTAATACTAATACACTTATATCAAAGAACAATGAATGATTCCATATTTAAAACAAAGTAACAAAGTTGGTCTACTCTATTAGCAATATTAAAAGATCTAGTATTGTGGAAGTGATCATAAATTTTTAATAGCTCTTTTAGATTACGGGGTGGTTATACCCACTCTTGATTATGGGGTGAATGAAATAGTATAAATGATATTTTCGCCTATTTTCGATATTTAGATAAAAGTGAAGATTAAGAAAAAGAGTTATAATTAGACTAATAAGAAACTGTACTAGTAATTGCATTATTATAAACTACATCGCAATACTCAAACAAAGATAGTATTAATAAAAGTATTACATAAGAAGTTTTGAGTGCAATGTGACGCTTTAGATTATGCAGACCCCTTAAAGCATATAAGCAATGCTCAATTTTTTATTCATATGGGCTAAAAAGCTTAAGCTGTTATCAACAATTAATCCTAACTGACTGGTATATTTATATTTTCGATTTTTAGAGTATTCCTTGCTACTTCGAGTTGAATTTTATTGGATCCTATAAAAAGAGCACATAATTTATTATATATTATTGTATTTTACAGCTAATATTGTAAATGATCTGAATTCGATGATGCCTCTTCATGGGCTAAGAAGGTGTCATATTTGATAAATTAATATAAACTAAAAATATTGATTTTATGTTTTATTGTCTTTATAATATTATCTGCTTTGTGTGCAGATATGGTTTATTGTCTACGTATAAAAAGAAGTAGAATATGCCTAGCTTAGAAACCAGAGGTCATGTCATAGTTGAAGAGTTGAGTAGTCTTTATCGTAGGAACAATCCATATTTTGCAAAATACCCATATATGAGAAAACAGTCCACCCAACATAGATCCGTTAGTGCATACAATTTATAATACAAATCTACGCAGGATGCAATTAAACTTTTAACATCACAAATATCTAATGCACAAAATAATAGTGAAGCTTGCTTGTGCCTGTTCGTGGATCTTTCTAAGGCTTTTGATACTGTCTGTCATGAGATACTCTTAAAAAAACTACACAGCTGTGGACGCCGAGGCAAAGTTTTCGATTTGCTTAAAAGCTACCTTACAAATAGAACGCAGCGTGTTGACTTTAATGGAACCATAAGCAGTGAAAGAGATGTTAGGTATGGAGTACTCCAGGGAACTGTGTTGGGTCCTTTAGTTTTTACGGTTTATGTAAACGACATGTTTAAGCTTAAACTAAATGGAATGCTGGTTAGTTTTGCAGATGTCACCGTTTTACTCTGTAAATCAAAGTCTTGGCAAATTATAACAACCCAAATTAAAAAAGACTTTGTGGAACTAAAAAACTGGTTTCAACACAATAAATTAACTTATATACAAATATAAGTTAATTTATTGTGTTGAAACCAGTTTTAAATTAGTTTTTTGTATATTTATTTATAAATATACAAAAAACTAACTACATGTCTTTTGCAACTTACAGAAGTTCCCTTTAAAGGCTTGGCAACATTAAGATTGAGAATTGTGAAATACCCAAAGCAACATCTTTTAAATATCTCGGTATTAAAATTGACAATTTGTTGAAATGGAACCTTCATGTCGATGAAATGGTTCAGAAGTTAAGGGGACTTCTCTCAAAATTTATATACCTTCGAGACTTTTTGACTACCGAACATCTAAAAATTGTATATATGTCTCTTATACAAAGTGATTTAGTTTATGGTATTTTGGGATAGGGAAGCGTTTCTGAAACACATATACAAAAATTAAAATCAATTCAAAAATGGTTTTTAAAAATCATTTTTGGCATTTGGATAACCTCTTTTCTGAAAGTAAGATATTAGATTTGCGTCAACGTTATTGTTTAGAAATCCTTAAATATATAAATAAAAACAAGATAGAGTTAAATATCAAGCAAAATTCATCTACTAGACAAAACAACTTGGCATATCCAACCACGATTTGTAAAACTCATGGACAGAGGAGCTTAAAATATTTTGCTCCGAGATTGTATAACATGCTCCCAAATGATATAAGGATGGTTAAAGGCTTTAACTCTTTTAAACGCAAAGCCAAAAACTGGATATTTTTGAAGGGTAGAGAAGTTTTTAATGATTTAATAAATCTTAAATACATCCAATAGATGCTTTTTGTTTCAGGGTGTTTTGAAATATCAACTTACGGGTTTATATTGTTTTGAGTGTACCCTGAAACGACCTTTCTAACCCGGTTATAGTCTGTTTACCCAATAAAGACATAATTACCTAAATTCGACATTTACCCGATTATGTAACAAATCACGAACAAGTTATTATAGTGTGCTTCAGTGATATTTCTAAACGTTTATATTTTTTTATTTATGGTATTGGTTAATAAGTGTATTATGTATATTGTTTAATAAACGTTATTATTAATATAGGGTTGACCGAATTGACCCTGTTAAATTTTTTTGGAAAATTGATTGTAAAGTGATTTAAATCAAATAATGTGCTTTAAGACACAAACAAAAAATGACAAGGCTTTATAAAAGCACGTATTAATGAACTAAGCTACGATGCTCTGAAACTATCATGTCCTTCATAACGCTGTTTGTAGCTCTACAGATTGTTTCCAAATATTTATCAATACAAAATCTAGCTTTTAAATTAATAACTTATTTTATAATTAGCCGTATATTATCCTTTATTGGAAAAAAAACTAGTTATCTTCTATTCATCTCTTAGGAATTTCGATCTCAGTACATACTAGGCTTGAAATTTTATAATAATTTATGTATTTTGTATTTATTTTAAATGGATACTTTTAATTTATACAAATTTTATTACTTTGATATGGTGAAGGTATTTTAATAACAAATATAATATCTAAAAATAGTCAAACGAAAAAAGCGAAGAGATGGAGTTCTAGCTCCGTACCGAAGTACTTGAACTTCCTATTTGGAAATTTTAACTTATTCCGGGCTTAATATAATTTTTACTAATTCAAAACTTATGACTCTTAATTTAATTCTTAAGTATATGATTAATCCACAATTCATAAGGTTATCCAATATCATAATGATAAATGTTTTGATGGTATTTTTTTTATTTGTATTGCTATTTTTAGTTGTGTGTATTATTTATATGATCGCCAAATAAACTAAAAATCCAAAATTATTTGTATAATATTTTGTCACAAAAAAAGATATACCTCGTGATCAGCTGTTTTGGCTGTACAGAGAACGGCACTTGCGCAATTTCGTCTTTTTCATAATTACCTATGAATTAAGAAAGGTTGTGTGAGCCCGGCAATATTTTAGTGATACTACAGTATAAAAATAGCATATTAAAATCACGAGATCGTTTTACCACTAACCAAAACTCTTTAGTTTACTCGACACGTGTTTCGCTAATGATGTTAGCATCTTCTGGAGAAGACTAAGACTATATCGTGATTTCAATGTCACACCAAAGGTACCAACCGTAGAACCAAATAGCATATTGTATGGCTTCGCATCTGCGACTACAAAAGGAATTTGGACAAAAATTTTCGGCAAAAGAGGAAGTGAGCTGGGCGGGAAGTAATAAAAGATTATAGAAAAAAAATTGAGGATTATAACATCATCATTTTTAAATTATTTTTGTAGTTGATAATTATATTTTCTTACTACTTGATGTAATTTAAAATTAACATTTTTCCAAAAATCTTATCGGTTAAACTGGCAATGTCTGCAAGAAGCGTGTCAATGGGATCTAATGGCACCTAACTGGTAAAAATATTGACCAATAATGAAGTGTTCTGGGGTGTTCCTTTTTGTTCAGTATTCTATTAAGTTTTCATGTTTAGTATTCTATGATCATGATTATATAAAATTGCACATGCTACTGAGCATTTTACGAAAGAAATCAGCCATGTTTTATTTACAACTGCGTCCATCTTATGGATTCCCCATAGCCGCTGCTGCAGATTGCTTTGCCAGACAATGGATAAAAGTATTCTTATAAAAAACTTATTTCTAATAATAGTATGTTTTGTGAGTTTGTAGTCTAACATGTTTACTAGAACGATAATCTAACAAAACATTTACGGCTATATTGTACTAAAATGCGTCGCAAGTAAATCTAGTTAACATCTATAAAATAAAAAGATAAGGTCCCTAATAAGAGTAATTTGAAACAGTTGATGCTAAACGACAATCATAAAATTACTTTCCAGGCAATAATGTACTTACTAAATTGAGTACTTATGTTTTTTACAAGACTGCGCGACAATTTAAATATTTTTTAGGCATTTGAAATAAGAATTCTATATAAAGAAATGCCTGGAATGGCTATAATTAAAGGGCTTACTAAACTATTTCTTTATATGTTTTAACTATAACAGTTCTTATTGTTTTAAATTATTTTAATTGTACACTATTTATGGTATATCATTGGATTTTACTTGATTTTAATTATACAGGGTGTCCCAGCGAAAATGAAACAGAGCTATTTTCGGTATGAAAAAAAAATTTTTTTTCAAAACTCTCGGACACGTCGATTTTATTTTTGAGGGGGACAACTTTTCATTACCAAGGCACCCTCATACCAGCAACCCCCTTCGAGGGGGTGAAATCACCCTTAAAATCCTAAATGGAAAGAGGGGTCGTATGATACCTTATTTTAAAGGCCTTTTAATTCTGAATATAACTGCCAAATTTGAAGTGGCTAAAATTATTTCTCTGGATAAAACAGCTTGTCAAAATTGCGGAAACAGCGAAAATGAAAAAGGTATTATGGACTCTTTTTTGGATAATATTTTTAAAAGATCAAGGAAATCCTATTTTCGAAGTGTTACTTATTAATTAAGAGGCCACCTAATACCTGGAATCCTTTACGAGGGGTTGAAAGCACCCCTTAAATCTTAAACAGAAAGAGGGATCGTGTTATACCTTATGTTGAAAGCGTTTTCACTTTAAATTTAAATGGTCACTTCTGAGTGACTGATGGATTTCTTCTGGATATGAAAGCCAAATAAAATTCTGGAAAAAATGCTTTAAATAAACCTTTATGCCTGAAACCATTTCTTACAATTTTTTTTATTGGATCATTAAAACATGATTAAAAATTTATTAGTATTGTTAATATTATTGTTATTAGACCTTATCAGCATATCATAAATAAAAACAAAATACCAAATAAAATGCAAACACAAGTATCTGAAGAATTTATTTAGCTTGCTAAATATCATTGGTACTTTTTTCATAAAGCAGCATTTATTTAAATAGTTTTAAATTATTACCCAGTCTTTTACGTGTTGAAACACTGTTAGCAATGGTTTATTTTACTGCAGAGAGGGTTGAGATGATAGAGTTTTTCTTTCGGCATAACAATTGTGCCAATAGAACGGTACAAAAATTTAATGACCTTCATCCAGAAAAACGAGGCAACAGAAAATACGTTCTAGAAATAGTTGCTAAATTTAGGGAATCTGGCAGTGTCTTAAATAAAAAGCGTGAGGTTCAAAATGCTGTTGTTGTCAATGAAGCAATACAAATAACTGTCCTAGGTCAACTTCATGCCGAGCCAGGAATAAGTGTCAGAAAATTGGCGACGAGTACAGGAGTAAGCAAAAGTAGTGTTCATAGGATACTTAAGCATAATAAATTCCATGCTTACAAAAATCATCTGGTGCAAGAACTGAATGAGGACGATTTTGACAGACGAGTGCAATTTTGTGAATCGCTTAGTGATATGATAATTGTTAATCTGCGTCTTATTTACAACATTTGCTTTTCAGATGAATGTACTTTTTTTCTTAATGGCAACGTAAATCGTCATAACTGCCGCTACTGGTCAAATGCAAATCCGGGCCAGTTTCGTGAAGTTCATACCCAGTTCCCTGAGAAGTTAAATGTTTGGGCGGGAATCTTGGGCGGCTCCATTGTTGGTCCGTTTTTTCTGCCCGGAAATTTGAATGGAGAAATGTACCGAGATTTCTTGGAAAATGCCGTATATCCAAGAATAGTAGAAATAATGGAAGGCGGAAATCATTCTGATGATGATCAAGTCGTTTTCCAACAAGACGGAGCGCCTCCACATTATGCTGCTGGTGTGAGGCAATATCTTGATGAGATATTTCCTGATCGTTGGATTGGAAGGAGAGTACCTTTATTGGAATGGCCAGCTAGGTCACCCGACTTAACCCCATTAGATTTTTTTTTATGGGGGCATTTAAAAACAAAAGTTTACGCTACCCAACCAGACACCCTAGAAGACTTACGCCAGAGAATTATAAATGAGTGTCAGATGATAACACCTGAAGTTCTACAAAACGTCAGGCATCGTTTTGAGCAAAACCTGTATTCCTGCATGGAAGTAGACGGGGCACAATTTGCAATATTTAATAAATTGACGTAATTTAAATAAACTTGTCTTATGTAAAAGACACAAAAGGAAAAGGGTAGGTATTTCTTATCTCTCCACTTTTACTGGCAGTAAAGATTGTATTTCTTGCTATTTTTATATCCACAAGATATCCATCAGTCACTGAGAAGTCACCATTTAAATTCAGAGTAAAAAGGCCTTCAAAATAAGGAATGACACGACCCCTTTTTCTATTTAAGATTTAAGGGGTGCTTTCAACCCCTCGTAAAGGGTTCCAGGTATTAGGGTGGCCTCTTAAATAATAAGTGACCCCTTTGAAATTAGGACTTCCTTATTCTTTTAAAAATATTATCCAAAACAGAGTTCAAAATACCTTTTTCATCTTCGCTGTTTCTACAATTTTGACAAGCTGTCATATCCGGATAAAAAATTTTAGCCACTTCAAGTTTGGCAGTTATATTCAAAATTAAAAGACCTTTAAAATAAGGTATCACACGACCCCTTTTTCTATTTAAGATTTTAGGGGTGATCCCACCCCCTCGAAGAGGGTTACTGGTATGAGGGTGCCTTGGTAAGGAAAAGTTGTCCCCCTCGAAAATAAAATCGACGTTTTAAAATCTTGTTTGAGATTTTTGTAAAAAAAATTTTTTTTCATACCAAAAATACCTCTGTTTCGTTTTCGCTGGGACACCCTGTATATTATATTATTGTAATTTTAGACTTAAAAAAACTCGTCAATATTTTGGTTGTACTAGTAGGTTTAAAAGAGAAAAAGAGAAATACATTTTGCTTTAAAATGTATTAGAAAATATATTTAAATGCAAGTTTACAAATTTAAATATTATTGAAGTTAACGCATCTTTAAAAGTATTACAAATTAGCGGCAAAGATTAAAGTTCTCAAAATCTGAACAAGATTTTTTTGATAAGCATCAAAACTACTTCACACATCAATGCAAAAGTTTAATCTCAGACGGAACTAATACGTTAACCCAACTAATTAAAATAAAAATTACCATTGCTTAAATATTTCTGAGAACTATAGAAAATTAATTTACCAAAATCTTTTAGGAAATAGTTGACACTTTAAGAAAAAACCCGGTATAAATTTTAATGATCGATAGTTAGATAAAAATGCATCCATTGGGCTCATATTAAATTTGTTGCGACTGAGAATTTGAAGCCCCAATTAATTTATCAGCATGACGTTAATTAACACCCTGTAAAGTTATTTACAATATGTGTTAATTATTACTATCTGCCTTTTTAACCTTATGACAATTATTATCTGGGGGTCATAATAATGTGCAAGGTACCGTAACTAACAAAATCTGAAAACAAAAAACATGAAATTTATTACGATTTTTTGTTATATTTTTTATACAAGAATATACAAAACTAAATTACCACTCAAATCCTATGCAATCCTATTGGCAATTAATAATAAAAATAGAATTGTAGAAAAAAAACGTAATAGTTATTTGAATATACGGAGAAAAATTATGTTATTTATTTTTACTTTTTAATATTGTTTCAATCCAAGTACTTTTTTAAGAAAATAAACAATGTTCATTTCAATATTATATTTTTGTTATATTTATATTATTATTACGTGTGCGGAAGTTATTGAATTCCATTCAGAAATAATTCACCTAAATAACAACATCTCTATAAGCATTTCCATAGGCATATCTGATGTGTTCCATTCTATTCTCCCGTATAGGAGGAAAGCCTTTTATATACACTTTCAGATTGCGTCTAAAAAGAAATCAATAGATATTAAATCAGAACAGCACTCCACTTATTAACCTTTTACTGTCTTAATATTATTATTTGATAATTTTAAAATATTAAATCTTTTAATCGAGGATACTCGTACGTATAATTTATATAAATATATGTGTCATTATTGTTTGATAACAATTTATGTGTATGATTACTGTAAATGGCCAACTTATTAAATGTGTTTAAATGTGAAAAACTAGTAATTTGGCAAAAAATCTTGGATATCAAATTGAAAATTGATAAGCATATTATCGATTATATCGATATTTATTCGCTGTATAAAGAAGGCCTTGTTTACGCTGAAGTTACTTTTCGGACAGAGAGAGGAAGCTCTTTAGTAAAAATACAAGTTTTATGAATATGATTTTATGCGCGCAATAAAGTGGTACAATGGCTGAAGCATAGGTAAGGATTCCTCGTAGCGTCTTCATGTCGTCTTTGATAAAATCATTTTTAAAAAATGCCCCGATACCTTATCCTCTAACAGGCTTTTTGAAGAACTGTTTTATGTTGTTATTATATTGAAAAAATTTGAATTGAAAATTATAAGCGTGTTGATAGTCGGTATGAAAATAATCACACTCAGACAATCCTGGTATGTATACTAAAACTCTAAAATTTTTCTTGCTAACTATTTGAGATATATTTTTAAATTATTTTATAATTACCTTAATTTGATTTATATGATTATGCTAGAAAATAAGCCTAATCAGCTTCAACTTCGACATTTATAATGTACTTATAACAAATTTTAATAAGGACATCTTTATTTATTTTATTATAATTAATTTATTAACGGCTTGTTGTTCTGCCACAGTTTTGATATAAAAGAGGGGCATCTGAAACTCAAATTGCAACCTCTAAAGAAGTTAGTGAGAGCTTGCTTTGCTGATTTTTACATTTTGCAGGCCAGCATGGCCGAATGGGAATTCGAAAAGCTGCATTATGTCGATGTATGTACATAGCGACTGAGCGTAAGTGGGGCAAGCTGATAGGAAGTGGGTTATCGTTTCAGGCTCTACGGGAGGTATTCTCAATATTTTATTGGAAAATACGATTTCTGTAGACCAGCGTGTTGACGTCATTATCCTGACAAGCCAACACAAATCCTTCTGTTTAGGACTTAAATCCTAAAGACTTTAGGACGGTGAAAGTATATTTAAGGGACAGATTATTGTCCCGCGCGTGTAGAGTGCATATTATTATGATTATTATTTCCTTTTTTTAGCTCACTCTTTGCTTGCTTTCTGCATTTATAAGTATAAATTGATGCTTAAGTCCAAAAGTTCAATAATATTTTTTAGTTTTATAGGAATTTCACCACTAGCCCCAACAATTATTGAGACAACAGTTAGTCGCTCTGCTTTCCACATTCTCTTAATCTCTACAGCCAAGGGAAGTCCTTATTATTTTTTTTAGCATACGTTTTATTTATGTTGTATCCTAAAGGGACCGCTATATCTATAAAGTTCAATTGTCAGATATATTATTTGGGATTGGTTTATCTGTAATTATCTTTCAGTTGCAATAAATACAGCAATCATTGCTTTCTTGGACTGGTGTTGGTTCTTAAAAGTAGTACGAGTCTTTCAATTTCAGTTAATTTCAGATGCAAGGTATTTTTTGCAAAGTATTATTATGCCTTTTCGGATATTGTTTTGGTGCAAGTACAGAATATCCAGCCATTATGTTTTCATGACTTTCGTCTGTATGCTTGCATATTCGGCACTGGTTTGGGACAAGGTTTCTCTTAATATCCGTTTTCGCTGCTGTATCTATTGATCTATGTATGAAACTATGTATAAAACTTTTCTATATATAAACTATGTATTAAACTATCTATGAAACTTTTCGATAGAGCTCTGAGGATGATGGCAGTGGTGTCTGCGAAACTGTTGTCTTGTTTGTCTATCTAAGTCTTCTAATCCTTGGTGGTTCATTTACGAATACCAAAGGTGCATGACAACACGGAAGTAGCATGCGCAGTTACGGTTTGGATGTATTGCTAGATGACAGCTCGGTTTTAAGTATAGCTCTCGCTCTAGAAAAATAGGTTTTTCTGTTTTTTTTTTGGTTGTTTTTTGCGCTATTCCCCTTAATTACAGGTATCCCAACTACTTAGATAGATTAATTCATTGTCCATCCCCGTGATTCCTCTGCCAATAATTTATTTCAAATCCTGGGTTATTTTGTGCTAAACTTCCTTACATTTTCTAAGAGTTTGTTTAGGTCTTCTTTACTTTCTGCATAGGACTTCAAATCGTCCATATACTATAAATTATTAAGTTTTGCGCCTCAGGGATCAAGTGTGTATTCTACGTTTAAGATATTCAGTAAGAAAGTTAACGGTTTTAAGGCCAGGCAGAACCTCAAGGTATTTCCCTGGAAAATTTCGTGTTCTATGTTTATTTTGCCTACGTTAATTGGCTTTTCAGCGGTATTAAGTTGCAGTGTAGAACACCACTTGGTCAATGCATGACTAAGGAATTTAATGATATGTTCTCCAAAAATACCTTACTTCTACAAGTCACGTGTATGCTATCAAAATGCTTTTGGTTTGGATCAATATATGCGACGTGTAACGGTCTTTTTTCGTTTTTAGCATCTTCCGTTATTATCTGATCTATGGCTTATTGTTCTTTACATCCTTTAGACTCTTTGCGACATTCTCTTTATGTTCTTCGTCTAGCAAGTCGTTATCTAGTAGATAAATGTACATTTTGTCCAAAATTATTGACGTAAGTATTTCATAAAGGGTTGAAAGGCACGTTATCAGTCGGTAGCGAGTTACTACGGTTTCCACGGATTTGGGAAGCAGGTATATTACGCCCTCTATCATAAAAATAGAAACTTTCTTAGGTTCTTGTAGAAGGTTAAAGCATCCAACTAGATGTGGGTTGAGATATTTTTTTTAATCAATAGTTGCAAACTCTATCTGGACCTGGAGATTTCTAATTTGAGGAAGTGTTTTATTTTTAAATTTAATCTATTTCCCAAGCTGGTTGTATTGATTTCTTAGATTTTTGGGCGTTTTCCACAATTTTTTAACTATTTTGTTAAAAACAAGTGATAACAGCTGCATATACTATAGAATTTAGTTCTTCAAAATTGATCTCATTCGTTGTTTTTTTACAGATAATATCAGTTTTGGTAGTTGTGTTTTTTCTGCATTTCGTTGTGTTTCAGAAAATTTTGCTCATATTCTGCCTCAAGTTTAATATGTTTCCGGTTTTCGATATTCGGAATAGCAGTAACAGATTCAGTACCCTCTTCAACTATTAGAGATTCCAGTAAGATTATTAGCTCTTTCTCACAGTCGTATTAATTTCATTAGTTATATCTGCAGAGAGTCTGTTGTTTTTCCAAAAAATTATTTTTAGATTATAAAATATTATATATTAATAGATTTTATCAACATCGACTAAGAGTATAATCGACTAAGATCTACGGAGATATTTGTTACCCATAATCCGTTCCTGGAAAGCAAAATTAAGTTTAAGGGCTTATAACTCCGTAAGAAGGGGCTGTAGAGAAAAATTATTAAACATTTCTTTTTTTTTCTTGCAAGCTAGCCAAATGCAGAAGATTGCCCATTTATTCTGAAACAACCTGTATAGAATTTGTAAATTGATATATTGGTAGTTTTAACAAGTATAAATTTGTTTATCAATTTGTAGGGTATCTGTATTATTGCAAAAGATATAGATATTCGATTCTCCCACCAATATAGTTTTTTATGAACATGAACCTTTTACAAAAAACTACAAATCTTTGTCAAAGTCAAAAATAGCTTATTGCTATTTTAAATCTATATGGCTTAAGCATAAAGGTTTATAGATCCAATGATATTAGATAGGGTCATAAATTTAAAATAATTCCTAATATCGTTACAAAATATCAAACTACTAACATGGATATTAAAAACCATAAGATTCATTACACAGTGTCAAAAAAGTGGAGTATAATGCCTGTAGCTTTTTAATTACTTGGTATATGGAAAATTGTCTTAAACGAAAATAATTCTGCACATTTCTACCAGCATGAACTTTTTCTGTCATTTCTGCTTTGGTTGCCATGGAGACCAACTTTGGTTTTTTAATGGAACACCCCGCATGTAATTGAATATTTGGTTTACATATTCTAGTAGAAAAACTATATTTTTTTTGTGTTTAAAATGTTTACCAATCTTCAACTGTTTTTAATATAACAGAGAACTATGAGCATCCACAAGTCACTAATACTATCTAATACTTACCATTACCATTTAAGATATTTTTTTGACAGTAACTTAAAAGGTGTCAAATTTGAGTTGCTGATAATTTTCTGTTAAAGATTTTTAAATTATTTAGTCTGTATCTCTGAAAGAGTCAGAGCTAGAAAATAGGTAAACTTTTTAAATATCAAAAAAATCATAGTTTTACCTGTAAAATTCGAACATGCAATCATATGCAGGGTTTTCCATTTAAAAAAATAAATTTGGTCTCTGTGGCAACCAAATTAAAGAGAGCAGAAACAATTCATGTACATAGCTAGAAATGTCTAAAGTAACTTACTAAGTAAATTTTATTAAAGTCGGTTTTTTACTTACGATAGATTCACTATAAAACTTGTTGTTTCAAATAGGTACTTCTTTTTTTGTGTGTGATATAGAAGAAATTGGGCATATACTGTGTTTATCACTTACTAGAATACTATCACAAGCTGAAGAATTTTCTCTATTTGTTTTTTTTTATTTAAACAAATTTTAATAAATATCGCAGTATTAAAATAAACAGAGAATATTTAATACTTATTTTTTATTATTTACATGTTTTTTACAATTCCTTTTATTTCGGTTACCTAAATGTTTTTGACTTCATAATTTACAGTGGCGAATAAAAGTAGGGAAACATCTTATAAATCTTTAATATTGGTACATACCATTAATTTTTTTTTAAATTATTGATATTTTTATATTAAGACGAAAAGCAAAATAGTTTAGAGTAACAAAATAGTACAAAAATATTTTGTAAAAAAATGGTTACTCAAAAAAAATTTTAATGAAAAATATGCAAGTATAAACAAAAAACTATTATTCATTCAATATTTTTTTTATTTAGTTGACCATCCTTAGGCATCAATCACTGTCTGATATTAACTTTGATTCCCATTGATTCTATTAGCTACTTACAATAAACGACTGAAATGTTACTCGTTCTTTCTGCAAAACTAGCCATCCATCTTCTGGGTTTTTGATGTTTGTTTTCCAAATTTTATTTTCCAAATACTATTAAGGATTTTCTATAGGGCTCAAATTGGGTGATTGGTAAGGCCAATCAAATACTCGAATTTTTTCCTTTGAAAGCCATTTCTTAATTAGGAGATGTAGTTGAGATTATTATCCTGTTGGAAAGTCTATAATAATGGCGGATCTTCTTTATATGACAATTAATTATTTTACTTTTTTATATGACAAATTACTCTCCAATATAATAACGTACTTTTGAGCATCCATACGATCATCAATTCTGACTAGTGGACTAGTCCCATCGCTTAAAAACCCCCACACAATTAGATTTCCTCCATCATGTTTGACAGTTGAAATCAAATACTTTGATTAGGAGATCTTCTTGTAGAATATTTATTCTGTAGAATCACTGCCAAATAAATTGAAGTTTCTTTTATTATTATAGAGCACTGAATCCCACTGATTTTGTGTTCAGTCTTTGTGATCTTTAGCAAACTTTAATCTGGTCACTCTATGCCGTTTGATCAATAATAGTTTTTTAATAGCACGTGAAGATTTTTTACTATAAGACGACGTCTAACAGTCATGCCAAAGAGCTTTATATTTGGGTATTTCTACTTAAGTTCTTTATTAATATCAACGGCAGTTTTTTTTTTGGATCACTTCTGGATTTTAATAAAATTTTCACTTTAAAGTACAGGTTCTACAGTTTTTCATTGTAAATCTTACTTAATAATTTCATTTACTGTAGCCCTTTCTGATATCACGAGACACTTTCTAAAACTAGTTTTAATCTTCTCCCGAAGATGCTAACATCGTTAGTGAAACACGTGTTCGAGAATAAAATAAAAAGTTTCTCGTGATTTGAGTGTCACACCAAAGGTTCCAATCAGAAGACTGCCCCTATCTGATGTTAAGATGTTTAGAAATGTTAAGAAATTATTATTACTATTATTATTATTATTATTATTATTATTATTATTATTATTATTATTATTATTATTATTTTCTTAAAATGTTCACTTTGTACCTCAAAATCTAATGATTTTCGGATAGGGGTTTATTGCGCAAACTGGATTATTTTAAGGCCCTCTACAACCCCTCCAAGTTTGTCCCACTAATTATGAAACACCCTGTATAAGGTAAATGTAAGAAATAGTAAAAAAATACATGTTTCCATACTATTGTTCGCTACTGTATGTAAGAAATGTATCTAAAAAAGTGCAAAACTTAATATTTTTATATGCAAAAAAACTTTCATTTTTATTTCTATAAAGTGAGGTCAAACTTCAAACAGCACTCTTTATGAAAAGGTTTTAGGGAAATTTTATTTATTTTATCAAATTAGGAAATTACTTTTTGCTCACACCATTAAGGAGACAAGCCGCCACGTACATAACTAGAAATAGTGCCACATGAGCAGTATGAGCTTCTTCATTCAAGTGTACCTACTGTTCTAGTCTTCTTTACAACTCTTTACCATATAATAATGAAAATATTTCAAATTACAAGTTTAAAAAAAAACTTTCTATGCTTTATAGAAGTATCGTTTGATCATAAATCAAAGTTATTACAGTTCTTTTTTTCTTTCTTCATTGATTATAGAGTACTTAGAAATATTTAGTTACTTTCTTTCATTTAGGTGTAATATTAAGTTAAGTCCAATTTTTGTAATGGATTAAGATGTAACTTTTTATTTTTTTTCCATATCGTGTATACATTTGCATATCAGTGTCACATTTTTTTTTATTTTCTCTTTAGCGTTTATTTATATTGTATATAATTTCAGGTTGGGCCTAGACAGCTCCTTAGCTAAACTCTACTTCTGGTTGATTTACATCAAAACCATATTGTTAACAAATTTTTATTATAAATTTGACGTAAATAATAATTTAAACAACTTGAAATTTCAGCTTAGTAAAAGTTCAATCAAAGGCAAATCCAATTTGATTTTTGTCTACAATAAAAAATCTCTACAGTCTACACTAACAATTATATTTGACGTTTGCATGGGTAGCTAAATAAAAATCTACGTCATGGAAGTTAGCAACAGAATCAGAAAAGAAAGTAAAATTTTTACAGTCGCTCAGAGAAGTTCCGCCCGCAATATATTTTTTCATAACTTCCATGACGTTTTAATTTACCAAAGTACCTATATAATATTAGCAAAGAAAATGTATTTAATTGTAAATAAAACGTAATAGATTTTTTTTACAATTCTACCCCTAGGAAGGATTGACAAAAATTCTTATTTCTTTAAGATGGCAACCTAAAAATGTGAAATTAAATTGAACAATTAAACACTGCATAACTTTGAAGGCATGAATTTAGTTTAAATGCTCATTTATTACTATATTTAAAACAACAATATCTAAAAACTCGCGATCAAAAGTTCCAAAAGTATATATTTACTTACCCAAGCCAACAAAAATTACTTTTTTAAAGAATTTAGTGGTTATTTTAAAAGAGAATAATTAATAGCAATTAGATATCTAATAATATAAAAGTCGATTTTTTTTACTCACCCATAAAGTTTTTATTAAGCACAAAAAAACAGAGAGATACAACAATCGTAACTTATTTACACAACTTTTTTCCGTTCAATAGAAACACGATTTTCGGAGGATGCGGGCAAACTAGAAATATAATGAGCGAGCCAGATGACTGTGATTTAATGAGGGTGGACACCTTTTCAACCGGTATTTCCGTTTCTAACAGATAGGCAGAGAGTAGGAGTCGGGTACTACCCTGTCCGACCTTTTTAATTCTGAAACGAAGCGCTACTGACTTAACACAAACGGTTACTAGCAAAGCAAAAGCCAGGCAAAAGCGATTTCTGTGTGGAAGTTAAAATTTTCAACTGCCTGGCTATTTTTAGAGCCACTCTCGGAGGCGCATGATGCGGTCGACTCTGGTATGATGGTAGAGCATGAAAATAAATACATCAGAAAATTTTGTCCAGATGTTCAAGACGGTATGTTTAAAATTGCCTTTTCGAACGTGACCTTACATTTCACGAATATTAGATTTGCCTATTTAAAAATTACGAAAAATAGCGGTAGTCTGAGTGACTTTGAAAATTTGCAAAGCGGACTTTAAAAGAGTATAGATTTAAAAGTCCAAAACGAGGGTGGCCCAAAACGAGGACTATTCAGGGTAAAGTTAAAGAGACGTCTGAAAACCGATTTTTTTTAAAAATTTCCACATAGTATGTTGAGTGTAGCCAAAATATTGATAAAAAAGTGAGCATGGTTTTTAAAAAATACAAAACTTAATTATGAAGATTTTTCTACATCGGTAAAATACGTAATTATTACCAGCTTGCACAACGACGTTTTTTAGCTTTTGATTTTGCTATAATTAAAAAATATATATATTGGGGCAATTTTGAAACTTTTTGGGGGCTAAAATTGTAAATTTGTAGAATTTTTTATCGCTTTGTATCGCTATAATTACATATTTTGTCATTTGCACACACGAAAAAAAAACAAACAACCTTATTGCCAAAAATGGGAGAGGCTGCAGTATGTCCTCAGTAGTATTTTTTTGTTTTAGTTTTTTCATAATAGCATAATAAAGTTTGTTTTTACATTATTTTGTGAGCAAAAACACATTTATCAGGTGTTAAAAAATAAGTATTATTTATTTAAATTATTTTATATTTTGTGTGATTTAGTATACATTTAAAAAAACAAAGCATCACATAAGATATTTTATTATTAATTGATAAATAATAATGGTAAATGAGGTTTAATGTAAATTTACTTATAGCCAAAACAATAAACATTTTTATTAGTTAAACATATACAGTGCATCCGTAAAGTAGCGGATAAATTCAATAAAAATGAAATGGACCGTTTCTGAAAAAAATGCCTAAACCCGTCGATTTTAATATTGGGTTTAGGGTTTTTCTACATGGAAATTAAATATAGAAGGTGACTCAAAAAAATTATATGACGTCATCAGTATGTTTTTTAAATAGAAATCACCATCTTCTAATGCAGAATCAGAAAAGGCGCATTTTTTTACAAAGGATATGGTACAAATGAATAGTGGTTACACATATCTATTATTACGTTTTTGTGTCAACTGACTACTACTGTTAGATATTGAGTGGCAAGAAATGAAAGAAGTTTTAGTATTTTAAAAGATATTAAGAATTATTTTAAGATCCACGTTATCCATTAAAAGAATATTTTGAATAACATGGAACTAGATTCTATTGTCGGCAAATGGGTGCTACTCAAACACCGACGAATTAAGTTGGTTTAAGTTGGTTGTTAAAAATTTTAACGAAATAATATTATTTAGATACTTAATAACATATAAAAACTTCTAACAAATTGCTTTTTATTTTTTTTAAGATACAAAAGTTAAATAAATGATACAAAGGAATTAAGTTTTAATAGATTTTTTTTATTTGGCCACAAGAGCTTTTTCGCTGTTAAATACTATCTATAGAAAATATTGGGTACTAAAAATTTGGGAAAATCATGGATTAAAGTTGGGATATTTTAGTAATTCCCATTAAATATATGACGTATTTACGTATATTAATAAAGTTTTTAAGTTATTTTAAGTTAACCTGTATTAAGTTTACCTGTTTTTAATTTAATTATTTTGAAATAAGAGTAATAATAGCCTAGTACTTAATACTCTATAATTGCTAGCATTTCACCGCCTACTACACCAAATCAGTAGGAATTTAATAAAAACTCATTTTTTTAGTTCAAATATTGCAGAATCCTATTGTATCATACACCGTTATATTCGTAAATAAATATGCTATTTAGTACAAAGTATACTTTTTTTATGCGCCATATAAAAAAATTAAGTTGATAATGGTTTCTCTGAAATGAAACGTCGTACAGAAATATGTCTTAAAGCTGTTTTGCAGAGCTTGAAAAATGGCCATGTGAAAGTGGCTTTTGTTTTTTTAGATCTCTTTAAATAACGTCAGAGAAAAAATAAAAACGAAATCGGCAAATTTCGGTTCTTTAGGCATATCTCCGGAACTACTTGGAATTTCAAAATTTTCTAAACGGCGTATTGTTAGGCTTGAGAATGCGTAACTTTTCTTTAATTTAACGATTCTCGTATCTCTTTTATTTTCCAAGATCCCTCTGATAGGCATCCCTATCTTGGACACACTGTATATCATATTATACATACGATTTAAGATTATATAATAAAGGCTACTAAAAGGGAGTAATCGGTAATTATGTTAGGGCTTATAAAAATAGTTTTTCACATGAAATTAAAAATATGTCAAAAACGGTTACACTTAGGTGTAGGACATTATACACAAAATATACCTGGAATTTCACGTGAAAGCCAAAAATGTAAAAATATACAGGGTGTTCCATTAAAAATAACGAAGTTGATACCTACTTCCAGTATAACCGGAAACGTCACAACTGTGAAGAAAACCACCTATTTTTAAGTTATATGCATAGTATTTTATATTCGTTTGGATTTGGGATTCAGCATGTCGCGTCGCCTTTTGTCGAAAATCTTTTTTATTTTTTTTGATTGTATAACGAAATTAATGATATTAAATGAATAGTATGTATGAGGAATTAGAAAGGAACAGTAAATAAATTATCTTTTTTTTTTTTTGTTGTAACCGAAGGAAGAACTTATTACTCAGCATAATTCGATTTTTAGGGAATTGAGATCGAGGGTTTCTCTGCCGTGCTCTTTCCCCTCGTGAATTCCAGGCTGAGTACGGCATTTTTTTTTACATAAATAAACTAGGTGTATTACCTACTTAGTTTACTACTACATCCTAATAATTTAAATTTCCCTAATTTTGTCTTGTCAAGCGCATCCGAGATAAGTAAAAGAGAGAGTGATTCTGTTACAAAACACAACGTAGGGAGGGTATTGGTTTCTTATTTATTTATTTTTTTCTCGTTCGATCTTTTTCTTATTTATTAAAAAAAAACTTATCTCATCCATTCTTTATGCACGAACCTGGGTTTGTTATACTACAACTGTTAAAATATTTTAGTTGTGTGGCCCCCATCGACTGTGCCAAATTTTCAAATTTTTTGAAAAATTAGTTTCTGAGATATCGATCGTGTCTATTCGTCGTGAGACACCCTGCATATCATAAAAAACTTAAATTTAAGAAACTTAATAAAATACTTTAAGCACTGTTATCGAAAAAAATACAGAAGAACGGTTCTACTAATAATAAATGGTCAGATCATAATTTTCACGAAGAATTAAAAACCTATTTAGTGTCATTTTTTCTAACGATGAATTGTTGCTACTTAGTAAGGGCTTTTCTGTAAAAACTCGATCTGACGAAAAACAACTTGAACATTATTCCACCGAAACACATACGATTATAAATTTTATCACCAATATTATTGAAACAAAAGTCACGGTCTCAGGTTTTTTAAGTTCTCAACAGCCTAATATAATATTATAACCCTTTGCATCCCTTAAAAATCGAAAAAGTTCGTTGGCTTAAACAAGAAAATCAACCAACAAGACAACAATGTTGTATTTCCAAGGCTGATAAAGGTACTTGTTTAGTTATTATGGATAAATTAACATATTTTCAAAAGGTAGAAAACTTCCTACAAGACAACAATTTTATCGAAGTATCTAATAATCCTCTTCCCTCTTTTATCAACAAAAGTTAAAAAGAAATCGAAATATCTGAATTCATTATTAAAAGGTACTAGAGCGAAAAGAAACTTATTCCGAGCAATTATTGCATCCTAGACTTTATAGTTTGCCAAAAATCCACAAACCTGACATTCCCATTCGTCCTGTCGTTAGATTCACAAACACACCCGTTTCAAAACTTTCTTCCTGCTTAATTAGTCTTCTCTCTTCTTGTTTAAAGGATAAACTTTTGTATTTCATAAAAAAATCAACCAATTTTGTACAAAATATATATACGTTTTTTTGGTATATACGTTTCACCTCAATTCCACGTCTCGAAATTTTACCCATTGTCAAGCAGTTTACAACTAAACAAATTGGACGCTGATAACATTGTTCAGATCCTTCTACTTCTTAAATTTTGCTTCATAAGATTTGTAGCCAATCGTTAGTACTTGCACCTGTTTGTACCTGGGCAATCTAATTTCACCACTTTTGGCTGACTTATTTTTAAATATTATAGAGAGAACTTTCGTTTCTATATTGTTGACTGAAAATAAAATTTTAAACTGGTTTCGTTTAAATGATTGTTTTTCAATAGTTTCCATCGATATTTTAAATATCTGAACTCTCTTAAAAATCTACATCCATCTAGTAAATTTACTTTGGAATCGAAAATTGATAATAGCCTCAATTTCTTAGATATCATCTTTCGGTTTTTTCCGTTATTTAAAACCTTTGTACATCAGTCCGTTTTCTTGCGTTCCTCTTTATGTAGTGTCTTTTTCTGTGTAGTCTTTAACAAGTAAGTAATTTTGTTAATTTGTTTATATCAGGCTTCATAATCTTTTTGGTTGTTCACAGAGCAGCTCTAAAGTCTGTATAAGAAACCGAAAGCGCTTAGCGGATTATAATAATTAAAAATTGGACTATTAACACTATAATTGACATACAAAACGTTGCCTTATTATTAACTTCGTTTTTTCTTATAAACGCCACATTGTATTTTTTAAATTTTTAATTTTTTTGCAAAATGCCCTTTTTAAGGATCACAAGTAAGATTTTTAATTTTTTAACAACTTGAATTTTTGGAAAAAACTAAATTTGTTTAGTCATAGCCTACTGCGGGTAGGCTATGACTACGCATAAACTGTCAAGATAATATTTAAACGGTCAATAAATATTACACGTTATAAGTACAAGATTGACAGAAATCCTAGCAACGCAATACCGTAGTAATGCACACACATTACTTCAGGGTTACACCCTTATTATTTTAAGACATCTGTAAACATCTGTAAACAAATAAATTTAACAATAACAAAACACTTATTTTAAAATTAATTTATATTAAGTGCTCAAATTGTTGCCGCTTTATACCAAGACACAATTGCATTCTACATAATCACATCTCCCTAATATTTTGAAATTCGTCCCTTCCATAAACAAGAATTTTTAGTGTTCCCCATAAAAATGTATCTAAAATATTCAAATCAGGAGACCTTGCGGGTCATCTTACGGGACCATCATTTCCAATCTACCTGTCACCAAACTTTTCTGAAAGATAACTTGCAACTTATCGTGTATTGTGCGGGGAAGCACCATCTTGATTCAATCAGACTGTATAGTAATTTTCTAAAGCAATTATGTTATTCAAATAGTCTTCAAAATCCAATCTTAAAAACTGGTAATAAGAATCTCCGTTAAAAGTTCCATTAATAAGATAAGGAACTAAAATTCGATTTTTATAATATAACCTTCTTAATACCTGACCAAACATTTAGGCTAAATCGCACTTGTGCCCCAATTTAATTTTGGTTCCAAATGCGTTTATTATTTCTGGTAAAGGTACCATAGTTTGTAAATGTACTTTCATCGGTCCATATCACATTCTCAAGAAAATTGGGATAATCAGTAATTTTTTGCACTAGCCCTTTACAAAGAAACACTCTTTCAGCATCACCAGGTGGCAGTTTTTGAGCTAAATAAACTTTAAATGGCTTAAATAGACTTTTTTTAAGTTGTCTATAAACACTTGTATGAGAGGCAACAATATTCTCGGAAACATGCCGGGTAGATTTCTCTGGATTCATATTTATCTACAAAGTATTTTTTTATGTAGCGCAATAAGTAAAAAAATTGCTAATCCATACCTCGAACCAAACATACTAAGATTTTTATCCAAGTTTTAAGTAAAGTCAGTTTATTAGAGCCTAGAGATACTATAATAGTATCACCCAATATTCCCGCCCATGGATTGTCTTCACACAATTCCTAAAGGTATTGCATTTTGTACGCATGAAAATTATTTTAATTAAGTACCTTACGAAATTATTCATGAAAAATTCGTGTTAACGCTTAGCCTCGCGAGTCTATCAAATACTCTACGCTGAACTAATTTTTTGTTTGCCGCCGATCATGTTTCTTCAAATTTTAAACTCAGTTGCCTCACGTAAGTATGACATTTTTTGAATAAAAAATCTTTATTCAACCAGGGAAATAAATACAACAAATTTACAAATTATTCTTAATTTATAAATACAACCTCCTGGAATCATATTATCACTAATATTATAAATACAAGGTGCGTCAACATGGCGTACTGCTAAAAGAGCGCCTAAACTATACCATGTGGAAAAAACCTATATGGCACTGGTATAAGGTTGACGAAAATCTTCAAACTATAAATAACTTTTTATATATGCAGGGTGTTTTTTTGAAATGGAACACAAATCCCCTTTATTTCATAACGTTATGCTTTTGAGGACAAGAGCTTTACACTGATATTTAATTTTTTTAAATTTATTACGGCGCACTGTATTTTGTCTTATAGGGAAATGAGGACAAAATGAATTGCTTTAAAATACTGTTGTCAAGAACTGGAAGGCATTAAATTTTAAGAATAGATAAATTTACAAATTATACAATGTGAAATACGAAGGATAAATATTTCATTTTAATATGATGTCCTATATATTGGGAAACTGCTGTAAAATATTTTGAAATGAATCAAACACACAAAAGTTAAAATTATATGTGTATGTAGACATTATATAGGGTAAAATACAAAATATAAATATCTTAATTATGCTTTTTATATTTGCAAATAATGTAAAATATTTATAAAAGTAAAAATGCTATAATACTAACAATGTAAGTATGTATCTGTAATAATCCAACGAAAAAAATAATTTCTTATAAAGGATGTTCAAAAAAATCTAGCACCTATTTAATTTTTTAACTTTTAACCAAATACTTAATTTATTTATTTTACTTTTCGAAAAAACTTAATAACAAAAATTAGATTCTCAAATTTAGAAAATCGGTTTTTAAAAAAACTTTTATTTTGTACAAATTTTGCGGTAGCAAAGCTATATGAATAGAAGTAAGCAATATTACTATTTTCTGGTGTTTATAAATACATATTTTCTTTCATATCCTGATCCTCTTCCCATGCTCCTATTAGGTAAGTTCTTTCTTTTTTAGTAGAATATTTATTATTAAATTTTTAAATTATTGTTTTTTTTTTATTATTTTTTTTTGGCCTCAACAGAATTCAGGGAGCCTTTTGTGTAAGGGATATCTCTGTAAATCTGCATATTATGGCCTGTTGGTCACCGTGCATTAATACCTTTTTTATTTTGTTACAAATTCTTCGATTTTTTTTTGTTATTGGTAAATGATGAAATACTCAATATTTAGTGGAATTTTGTAATATTTGAAATTTTGTAAAAGTTAATACACCTACCTATTAGTTTTATTCTTTGTGCTTAAATGCTGTAATTTCTTGGTGACTAATAAACGTCTTATTATTATTATTATTATTAGTATTATTATTATTAATAGAATACTAGATAATAGAATGCGATTAACCAAAAGGGCATACGTTATTATCAACAATATATGAGATTTTTTGAGTCTAACTCAAAAGACTACTCTTATCTGAGAAATGTGAAACCAAAAGCAAAAAAGTCTCGTGACTTGCAATAACTCAATTTTTCTAAATGGAACACTCTGCATTTTTCTCTTTCATGAAATTTGTTTTTTAAATGTCTTCCTTTTTTTACAAAGTCTATTATATTTTTAAAAATTCTATCAAGATTGCATAAAAAACTTGTTTATATTGTTTGATAGACTATCGGCTAAATTACTGATCTAACATTTCAAGTAAGTAACACATAGCAACTAAGTAGTTGCATTTGGTTTACTGTTTTTTTTTTAAAATTGCTAATAAAATTAAAATTTAAAGATTAACATTATTGTAATAATAGCGGGTTGGGAAGGGCGGGAAGACTTTTTTCCACAAATGAAAATGCCAATTTTTTTTCAAGGCTTATGCATTTCGATGAGCTCACTCAGCATCATCAGACTCTAAAATGTATTTTTTCTTTTCAGAGAAACACATTAAAATAACAAACAGGAAGTTAAAATTAAAAGGTACAACAAAAATTAACGAATTTACAAATAAAAGTCAAAGTTTTAAAAAACCTTACCTAACACTACATAGCTGTCATGTTTACATGAAAAACAATCATTATTATAATAAAATCAACAAACTGTATATGGCGCGACATCTAGTAAACGCAGTTAAAACTAAGGTTTGAACATGAAAGATAAAACTATAACGATAAAGGCGAATAAGCTCGAATTATTATTGAACGTCAGAGTACTATAGTAGCGCGGGGAGAAGAGGTTATTTAAGAAAAGGGTAAAATTGAGAAGAAAGGTGGAGGGGGAGGTATGAATGATAAGTATTTCTTAAAAAGGATATTATTTATTTATTGAAAGTCGCAAGCAATATATATTCTTTAACCCAATATATATTCTTTATCTATGGTCGCAAGGTTGTGTGTAGTTAGGGAGTTGTTAGAGAGCGTTAGTCTGGTCATTGACACAAACCAAATCTGGTGATTTTATGGCATTTTTAATTACGAGGATCTCTAAAAGGTCCAATCTTAAGCCTTTCTGACAAACATGAAGAATCTTTGTGTCTGCATCCGGTACGAACCTGCCTAATGTCTAGCCTCGATGATATGGTTGGCGAAAGGTGAAGAAGTATTAATAATAAACTTATTTACATTATTTTCTATTAATTTGGTATGTTCTTTTACTTTAGTTTTAATTCTCCTTCCGCTTTGCCCGATGTAGCACACATTACAGTCAGGATGAGAAGATTTCAGTCTGTAGACCCCTGATCTGTGGGTTGCAGGAATGTTATCTTTGGTGTTAACTAGGTGCTTAGATAAATTATTAGAAGTATGATGTGTGTGCTACATGAGGCTGTCTGAGTGTCTCATAAAACTTTTGGCAACTTGGCTGGATAATTTATCGAAATAAGTAATGCTTCTATAAACGAAGGCTTTATTATCTTTACATAAGAGTTTTTTATTTACGGATTTATTGAGTGTTTAAATTAAATTTTATTAATGACATTGTCAGGATATCCGTTGTTTTTGGAAATTTCAAATATAGTTTTTAATTCTTTTTGAAAGCCATTTGAAAAAAGAGGAATATTAAATTGTCTGTGAAAAAGTGAACTTTTTGGTTGAAAGGATGGTTAGAAGAAAAAGGGATAACATTGTCAGTTGCTGACGGCTTTCTATAAATTTCAAACTCCAATGAATCTGTATTAGATTTCTAGATCAATAAAAAGGGAAGAGGGATCTACTAAAAAGGGGAGACCACCCCCAATTTCCTTTTTATAGGAAAAGTTAATACACCTATGAACGAAATTAAGATGTTTTAAAAAATCTTGCAGATCTCTTTCAGAACCGGTGAATATAGTGAAAAAATCGTCCATGTACCTAAACCAACATGTAATAAAACTTTTATATAAGTTGCTTTCTGATATTTTTTTTCAATAAAAGACATGAAAACTTCTTTGAGAACGGAAAATCCAAATTAATGAAAAGTTCCCTTCATTAGAATAGAACTTTTCATTAATTTGGAAGAAGTTTTGTTTTAAAACGATATCTATAAGGGAACAAATTTCTAGGATAATATGGGTAGGTAGATTAGAATTTAAGAACAATATATCTCGTATATGGGATAAGCATTCATCGGGAGGGATACTTAGGAATATATTCGAAAAGTTGTAGCGGGGGGTACTTACGTACTTGCCCTCTAACCTTTGACGTCGCAGGGTATCCGTCAACCCCCCTCACTATTTCTTTACAGTTATAGGAGAAAAAGTTGAGAAAATGCCTCGAGCGCCACTCTAAGTAATTAAAGGAGCTTAGAGTCCTCTCTAGCCTCTCGGGTAAGCCTTTAGACAGGGGAGAAACCAGGTAAAGATTGAAAGTAGACTGTCCGGTTATAATGAGATCTTATTGCTCTTAATCTGTATTATTACAAATACTAATAAGTAACAGGTTTGGTTGCTTAAAATTAAATGAACAAAAGTGTCCTTAAAATCTAACAATCCCCGTTACCAAATTCTATGATTAAGCACAGGCAGTTATTTAGGAAAATGTACCGGAAAATTCGGCATTCTATTAATGACGCAAAATGGTATGATTTATGGGATTTAAAGGGTCATGATGTTTTGTACAAGCGGTTACGGATGACAATTAATAAGCAAAGCCGGAAACTCAACACCAATCAAGCGAAGCGATCTCAATCAATCGGTCAACATTTACCTCTGCTCTGTTGCAATACGAATAGTAATTATGACATCACGGACTTGGTTATTACTTGTCTCTCACCACTTTGAGAAGCCAAGTAATAATTAATAAACGCGGCTACTGCCTGCCCTACAAAACACGAAGAAAGATAGTGTCCAAGCAGTAGTTTTCATCAATCAAACAATTAAACGGAATGGTACGGCCGCGGACAGAGCAGAAAATAAAAAGTCAACAATAAAAATTATCAATTAAATACAAAAAAAATCCGCAGTGAGTGTTCCTCTGGTTGCAAACAAGAATGTACCTTTTCGCGAACGGAATTAATTAAACGTTGGTTTAATCACCCGTTTACTACCTGCCCTACAAAACATGAAGAAAGATTGTGTCCAGGTAGTAATTTAACAAAACCGCGCTGCTGCCTGCCCTACAAAACACGAAGAAAGATATTGTCCAGGCACCAGTTACTATTATTCGCGACTGTGGCTTGCCCTACAAAACACGAAGAAAGATAGTGTCCAAACCACAGTTTAAAAAGTTTATAAAGCGGAACAGAATTAATATGAATATTCTAATAATTAATCACAGATAAAAACTCACAGCGGAATCATAAAATACCACCGTCTTCCAAGCTTGTAAAAATGGTAACTAAAATACCGTAAAGCGGGTAATTTTACGATAATTTCATTAATATAACCCGCTTACTACCTACCCTACAAAACACGAAGAAAGATAGTGTCCAGGTAGTAATTTAACAAAAACGCGCTGCTGCCTGCTCTACAAAACACGAAGAAAGATAGTGTCCAAACCACAGTTTTAAAATTAAATAAAACGGAACGGGACGGAACGATATCAATAGCAACGGATTCGATAAAGATCTTAATACGCGAGCTTGGAAGCGGCCGGTCAACTGTCAACAGGTGGCTCTTACCTAACCCAATTCACACTGTCAACGTAATGGAAACGTGTTGGTAAACGTGGAGACACACCTGGGTACCCACGTCGGCGGTGTCGACATGGTTTCGGTTGCATTGAATGCCAATAGAACGGTTTCTTGGGGAAGCGGCGGCTGCGGGTCGTAGATGCGAGTAGCGTCTGGATGTTGTCTGTTCACCTGGGGAACTAGCGGAACGGTTTCTCGTGACTGACGGCATTCGGTGACAGAGACAGTCTTTAGACTGAACGTTCAGCTTGCCACATCTGGAGCAAAACAATATTTTTTGCTCGGCGGTACACTCTGCTCGTGGGTGGCCAACTCTTCCACAACGCCAACACAGATCCGGTCGGATTTTGATGTAGGCCACACTAGTAACCTTCGGTGGAGGCAGCGCCTTGGAAACGGTTTTTGTTGTCGCTGCGGTAACGGCGTACGGTATCCTTTCTACGATTATGATCGAGGAATCGGAATCGGATGACTCCTAGTCGACTTCCCGGGCATCGGACATGGCTAGAATAATAGCACAGACAATTATTTCATTAACCCGACTTTCTTCCAGCTTGTTGGTGTTGACCGCCGTTTAATGGTTGTAGTGTACTTTGCTTCAAAGGAAAACTGACAAGGGAAAGAAACCAAATCACCCCGGATACCGAATCACAGGCATGACAACCCAATCATAGGTGGAGACTTCTATTCTCTACCGACATTAAATTGTTGAATAAAAAATTAGCTCATCGGACCAAAAAAAAAATTCCTAAATCTTGACCCACAAGAATTTCCCCTCGGATAAACCAAACTTTTTGCGGTACTTCTTATGTGGCGGGTAGTTAGCAGGGCGGTATTTTCGGAGGACTTCCCGAAATTCCGAAGTCCAATTTTCCGGCGGTGTCACGTGAAGATACGCCGTTACTTCCTTAATTCCCCACTGGAATAGTGGCGAAATCAAGGAGCAGAGAGGAGTACTATCCCTCTGCAAAGCTCTAGATGATTCGGAGTATGGCGGGGGTGGCGGTCGTGACGGTGCGGAGTAGGACGGGGCCGTAAACGAGGGTTGGAATTCTTCCAGCATTCCCTCCAACGACGGTAGGTCAAACGGGGATACTGGTCGGTCGTCGTCCTCGAACCGGACATCGGGGGTAACGGGGCGGTTGATTGGTGAAGATACCATTGCCAAAGGGATGGATACTCGGAGCTCTGGTTTCGGTTTCTCTCTTAGTCTAGGACACAGCGGTGGCATCGGTATATCCATCTTGAAATCCACGATTGTGGCTGAAGGTTGCACCTTCTTGTAGCGATCACTGAAACTGGATCGGGGAAGAATAATTCTCCTGGCCCTGGAGAAAGAGGCTTCCTACCCTTGACTACAGGTTTCGCTGCCAGCGATCTTTTTAGTCGTGCCGCCATCGATCTAGCGACCCTCTTTGTCTCCACCATCAATTCGGCTTTTACGGCCTGTCGGACATGATTGGTTACCCTCACGGGCACCAATGAAGTATCGGGAAGCGGACGAACGGGCTTCTTTCTTGGTGGCATTGCTACAAATTACAGAGATTTTATATCGGGGTTTCATGAATGTATGCTGGTTTCAGATCTTTGATGTGGATTCGCGTTAATTTCTTTCCCCTTTCGTCCTTTAAATCATAAACCATCAAGGAGTGTACTTTACATATCGTATATGGGCCGGAGTACTTCGGGGCAAGTTTTGCTGCAAAACCCTTTACGGCGGATGACAGGGCGTGAGTCTTATACACCTTATCTCCAACATGGCATCTCCATTCTCGGCGACGTAAATTATAATGGTTTATAATGGTGAATCGAACATAGTAAGCAACATCTCGGAACATTCCGGGCCAGTAATAACGACGGGCAATCCGGGCGGTAGTCTCATAATTCCCAAATGTCCAGCGGTCGGCACATCATGGTTTTCCCGAAGAACTCTATCTCTAGCGGGCTTCGGAACGCACAACTTTCAAGGATCGGACAGCTTAACTTCAGTCATATCGGACATATCCCAAAAGTGACGATACAGTTTCCCTTCTTTTATGCAGAAATCGGGAAATAATCTCGGATTATTTTCTACCTCTTTAAACTTCTTCCTGTACCATGCGCAATCAGGTTCAGACTCTATCAGATATACGGGATCGGCTTCAGGTTCTTTGCCACCTGATAATGGATCTCGGGACAATGCATCGGCAATCCGATTCAAAAAAGTCCGATACCTTTTCGGTATCGGACTTCAAACGGAAATTGTTGCAAATACATCCGCCATCGTGCTAATCTTCCAGATGGACTGTCAATGGAGAATAGCCATTTCAAACTTTGATGATCGGTCTCAACGGTGAATTTATATAATTCTAAATAAGGCCTCATCTTTTCTATTCCCCAAACAATTGCAGCGCATTCCTTCTCGGTAACGGTCATTTTCTTTTCGGAGGAGGTCAGGTTGCATAAGCAATTACATGGTCACCATCGGCATAGTGTTGAATCAAAGCGGCTCCTAATCCAAGATCACTGGCGTCAGTTTGTAAGACGAAATTACGTGAAAAATCCGGACAACTTAAAACTGGTGATTCAGTCAGGCACTTCTTAAGATGTTCGAAAGCATCTTGCTGTTCCGCGGTCCACTCAAATTTTTGACCTTTACGTAATAGGCGGTTCAGCAATCTGGAAGAATCCAGGGACGAATCGACGGTACCAACTTCCTATCCCCAAAAATCGTCTAAGCGATTTTACATTGATGGGCGGCAGAATCTTGAGTATTGACTCGACTTTCTCTGGATCGGTGGTAATCCTTTCTGGTGTGACTAAGTGTCCCAAATATCTTAACGATCTACGTCCAAATTGACATTTGTCGGGATTCAATTTTAAGTTGGCTTTACGGAGACGGTAAAATACTTCACGTAAATTGTCCAAATGTTCCTGGAAACTTTCTCCTAGTACTATTATATCGTCCGAGTATGCGAATGCAAAGTCCTCCAGTTCGGGTTCAATTATACGATCCATCAAGCGTTGGAACGTAGCTGGAGCGGAGTGAAGTCCAAACGGCATGACTCGGAATTGATACAATCCCCGGCCCGGTACGGTAAAAGCGGTGATTTCTTTACTGGATTCGGTAAGCGGTATCTGCCAATAGCCTTGACGCAGATCTATAGATGAAATATATTTTGCTCGGCGGAGTTTGTCTATGATAGCATTAATAAATGGAATTGGATAAGCATCTCGTTTGGAAATCTCATTTATTTTCCGGAAATCAATGCAAAACTGCCATCAATGCGGAACTTGTCATCTTTCTTCCTAACCATTACTATCGGTGAACTCCACGGACTATTGGATCTTTCTATTATCTGATCGTTGATCATCAATTTCTTCATCTATTATCCCTTGCATCTTCGGGTTCTGGGGTCGGTACCGCTGTTTTATCGGTTCAGGGTTTAATAGTTTGATCTCATGTTGGACTAACGTAGTGGTTCCTTTTATGTTATCAAATAACGGTAATTCTTGAGCCAAGAACTCCTGCAAACTTTGTTCTTCCTTCGCAGTTAAAGTTAATGGAGGTTTTTGGTTTGTGGTTTTTATGACATGAACACGGTTCATTTGCTCTCCAGAAAAATATTTTCCCCTAATGAATATAGAGTTGTTCCCCAGATCCAAATGCACATCTTCTTCATGAAGAAAATCCATTCCAAAGACCAGGTCTTCGGATAAATTAGGTAAGTGTGCTACTCTCACTACAAACGCCTGTGTCTTTCTATATCAAACTCCTGATTAACAGTAGTAATGGACCCATCGGCTAGTCTGGCATAAACGGATTTTAAACTACGAGACGCTGTACCGGTTTGGCGTAATTTATCAGCCAGGTGGTCCCCACAATAGGATCTACTCGTTTCGGTATCCAGGAGTGCAGACTCCCTTCCAGATTATTTGAATATACGGTCGGTATCCAGTGGTATCAAAAATGTCATCTATTGCCAAGGCCACTCTTCTCTGATGCTGAGGTGACCTTAGTTCTCGGCATCGTCCCAGTTTTCCGGTGCGGCTGGTACTCTTGCAGATGCTGCTGAAGCAGAAGATTCGGGGTGCATTGGTGCAATTACTGCGCATATGTCCAGTTTGCTCACAATGCCAGCAAATTGTTGCATTCATTGCATTTCCTCGTCCTTGACTGGATAGGTTGGCGGCTTTGCTCGGAACTGATTTTCACGGGTCCTTTGTGGAGGCGGATTATTCCGGAATGGCGAAGGATTTTCCCGAGCAGAATTAGTTAATAAATTTGACTGGCGAAGCAGTTGACGGTTTTGGTTCAATTCGGTACGGAGAACTTCAAATTCCCTAATGACCCTGGTAAATGACACAATGTTATGAAAATCGGATTGGCGATACTCGGGTAATGGTCGGGACACACATGCCCGCAACGAGTCCGCACCGAGCACGCACCGTAGCACGGCCGTGTCTCGGTTGTGAATTGTCGTTCGTAATCATATGAAGTAGTCTTAACATGACCGCACCGTGCCCGTGCGCCGACTCCGCACCGAGTCCGCAACGAGCTAGAATAGTTTTATTTTAAAAATCGACGGTGACGGACGACGGTGCGTTCCCGTAGTGATCATACAGCTGGAAATTAAAATGGAAATTGAGAAGCTATTAGTTTATAATAATTATTTTTAGCTATTTAGTTGTTAAATTTACATAAAAAAGGTTACAAAGTTTAATTACCAATATTTTTACCACTAGATTCTACATTAGTTGTTTGGGATTTTCGTCTTAGAAAAAAAATTTTTACGGCGAAGAAACCAAATAACTAGTAAAAAACATGAATTTGACACGATCTAGATTTTATTTACTACATTTTAGCGAAAAAGATGCAACATCTAAAAAAACTGGCAAATATGATCCATAAATTAAATTATTTAAATTGCCAGGGCTGTATTTTCCTGCCAATCTACGCTGCCCTCTATAGAACTAAAGAAATCATTTAGTTGTTCTCGTATTGCGAATGCTGCATTTGTTGATCATTACCAAATTTCGAAAACATTTTTCTTTGAAATGAATTTAATGTACCAACCCAATTAAGTTTCGATCCAAACTGAATACTTTGAAGTGCGTCATGACGGTCCAATGCGATGCGGGATGCGGCCGTGTGTCGGAGATGTGTGTTTTGGGAGATAACGCACCGAGACACAGCCGAGCTACGCTGCGGGCACGGTGCGGTCTCGGTACGGATATGTGTGCCCCGACCTTAATAGGTTGCGATATAACCACTTCAGTTCGTGGGTTGCATCATACCCTCCATGGCGGCGGAGTAGAGTTTGCATTTCAGTAATATATTTACAGACGGGTTCACCCTGTTTTTGTGTACGGCGGGCGATTTCGGCTTCTAAATTGGCTAAATGGCTTACAGGAAAATAATGCGTGCGGAAATCTTGAAGAAAGTGGCTCCAAGTCTGCCAATGCTTTCTATTATTTCTACACCAGGATTCGGCTTCTCCCTTCAGGAATTGGGCAATCTGGCTTACTAATACGTCCGTATTAAGACCACAGGACGAAGATAATTTTTCTAGGCTTTCAGTAAATGAAACAGGATCACTAGAGCCATCAAAAGTGATTTTCCAACTTGACAGATTCGGCGAAACGCTGAATGGTGACGGATTGACTGACGGCATATGAACTGGAACCATTTGCGGCGGGGTTACAAATGCGGTAGATGATACGGTTCCCATTGGGTGTGATATAACAGGATTTACGGTTGCGGAAGCACTGTACATGGTTACTGGATAAACGGTTTGACTAGACCAGGGCGGTTGTACAGGTGCAACGGGTAACCCAGTATAATTGGCGGTAACAGGAATACTATACTGTCTTGTTGGTTGTGATACGGTATTTACGGAAACAGGATACGAGCCAGGGCTCATATGCGCAATGGATGGTAAACAAACGCATTGTGACGGTATTGACAGAGGTGGCGAACATGTTATATTATCATTACATACAGGATTATACACTCTGGAACTAACTATGGAACTAGTGATTGGAAATGTGTTCACGGACAGGGTGAAAGGGAATGTGAATCCTTGGTGGACCTGGAACCTTTGATACCCATCGCAGGAATTTGGATGCCGACGACTCACGAACATCCTCGGAACCAATCGTTGAATAAAAATGCAATTGGGAAAACTTAATGAAAATAGAGTTTTTCCTCATGAAAGCGGTACGGTTTTATAGGCTATGACCTTTTATGATAAACAAACTTAGTTTCAGCTCTCAAAACCGGGTATTTCTAGGTAAAAATAGCGGGACAAAAGCTGGCCACATGTGTACAAGAAAACCGGCTTTTCAGGAAAACCGCGGGAAACTGAATCCTGATTTATATTATATTTTGCCACACCAGGCATGCCCCTTTATTTAACAGGGCTTTCCGAGGTAGGTAAACCTTGAAACTTGCAAAATAGAACATGTAAACAATGCAACAGCATGAAAGGAAAATTTCATGAAAATAACCGGAAAACTGGAAGCACAGTGATGAAAACCCTCTCAGTTTTAGGCATTTGTGGTTCTTTATTATCCTAAGAATAACCAGGGCTGAAAACAATAAGGCCAGAGACTACAACATAGTCAACGGAGAACTAGGCATAACCTATAAGAAATCAAACCTTTCCAGGATCCTATCAGGCTAGAAACCTCTTCAAGTTGGTTTCTTTATGTATGTTTACAATTATAAATCACTCATGACTCACAGGTAAAGCTTAAAATGTATCTTTTTCTTATGTAAATTCTAAATTTAGAGGTTAAAATGTTAACGGAGCACAATTATCTAAGTTGTCTTATAAAAGACTGCCTTGGCTTACCCTTATTACTATAAAATAAAGACAAAATCTTGTAGCTTCGTTACAACGTCAAAGGATACAAGAAAGAAGTTTGGAGGTATAATAATATTAGACAAAATTTGTGCCAGATGGTAGGAGTTTTTAATAGAAAAAGGGTTAGAAAAGCAGTTTAATTGGGGTAAAATAGATGTTAACCAGAAAGAAAATTTTGATGCAGGGGAATTTCTATATGAAACTACGGGCCTTATAAGACAGTTCATGTTCATGGGAATTAGTTTATAAGGTTGCATAGAAAAATATTCAAAAGTTGAACTACAAATTTTAAATAGTTGTTTAATATGATGAACGTATCTAGAGGTTGGGTTATTAGATAAGATTTGAAATTCATAAAATTTTAAAAATCATTAGTTTTATGGTAATAGTCGGATCTGGGCATAATCGCAATACAATTCCTTTTATCAGTCTTAGTTAAAATAAGGTAGTTTTTTGTGTTTTATTTTTTAGATCTTTAAATTTCTTGTTATTTTTGAAAGAATTAGCCTGCCGAAGCAGGTCGTGTGAGAATTTTATGAAGTTGAAATATTTATTAACTTTCAATGTAATGTCGGTTCTCACCAAGTTTGGGTTGGACACTTGGGTTGATTTTAGAATTCTTTCGCAGTCTACCAAAGTGTGAAAATACAATGATGGTAGCTTTAAGTGTAGTTGAGACGTCAAAAAATTACAAGATAACTTGCTAGACACAAATGCTTCGAAGTGAATATATTTTTATCCTTACCGTATTTAGCCATTTCATGAAAATAATGCATCAACCTGGATTTTTTCATTTGCTATTTTTTTCTGAAACTTTTCAACCTTCACCTAAATAGAGATGTTACCTAAACAATGCATAAGCATAGGTACCGAGAATTATATATTTTAAATACATTGCTAGGTATCAATAGTAGTTTTTTAGACGAGAAAATTTATGAAGTGTGTTAACATTTTTGATATGTCGAGGTAAGCAATTGAAAGTGGATAAAGCCTCAGATATAGAATTATGTAAAATAATATTTATTTTAATAGGGTTTAGATAAATAATATTAAATTTTTGTGTAAAAAAATAAGCAAGAGCAAAAGAACAAAATGAGTTATATACAATGAATCAGTAGCAGTCTTATAATAATAAATAAATAGGGTTTTTAAAACATGGCTCTGAAGTATTTGTATTGAAGTATTTGTAACGTTTTTTTGTTTGTTGGGTATAAATTAAAACAATCAAAATAGTCGACTAATTATTTATTGACTTCATCTTCTAGAATTAGGAGTTCTATTATACCCAAAATGATTTCACATTGGGTGAATACTTGGCGACTTCTTCCCAAGTTGGCTTCCTCATCCTTTCCTTAATCTAGATTAGGACGACCTACATAGTTATCGGAAATTTCCTCTTGGTCTTTTATTAGATCCCGATTTTGCCACTTATGATCAACGATGGTGATTTTTAAAAACTTAGCATCTTTCTCCCTGCCCGCTGATACGTCGATGATCGCTTCTTCGCCTCGACCTTCATGAGTTTAATGGGAGTGGAACTGGGGCTTTCTGAGTCTTTTTCATATCTTCATCGCGAGGTCCACTCAGAAATGTTCGGACTGCCAAACGTTCCATGATTCTTTCCGGAAAATTTGGATATGTCTGTCGAACCGAACGTGCATTGTCGACTTTAAATTCTTGCTAGGATTTCCCTGACTTTTGCCACTAATTTTTCAGCTGCGTATGGTAGAAATATTTCAGGTATGACAGGCCTAAAGATATCTCCAAATTCCTCACTAGGCGGTCGTACACTTCTTGTTCTGCTAAAGTTATTCTTTGCAGAATGGCAGCAGCATCTCCTTTCAAAGTCAACGTAAGGGCAGTTGCCTTCTCCCTGAATGACCAACCGTTTGCTCTTGCAGCTCCTTCAATCTGGCTTTTCTTCCAATTTTACAGAATTTTCCAGTAATTTAGCTTCTAGGTTCACAAAATTTTCTAGTAATTTAGCTTCCAGGTGGCCGAAATTTTCTTGCAAAATATTTTTTAATCCTTGCAACAATTGACTGATATCACTTGCACCAGGAAAATTAAAATTGTCAACGCCGGTTTATCGCCTTTCTCAAGTAATGCATTACGAAGCCGCCTCTGCAAGGCTACTTTATTTCCCGTTTTATTACAATTCGTTTCTTCCAGCACCCTTTTCAGCTCAGCAAATCTGAGATTCGACAGCTTTGGCATTTTCACAAAATTTATCTACTATTCTAGTCCACTATTATTTAGTTTTACCAATGTCCACTTTACTGACGTTCAATTTTAACCCCTCACCTGACACCAACGAAGCGTTTTTCTCATTCGTTAGCTGTAAATTAAAAAAATCGAAAATAGTCAACTAATTTACATTTTTACTGTATTTACAACATTTATTTTTACTGTATTTATTTGCAACTATTTCAATCTCGTGCCTATAATTCGAACTTTACTTCACTGAACCAAAGTTTACTGAATAAAATACAAGTTGCTTCACTCGGCTCCACGCGCCGAATTACCTATTCACCGCCCCTCACTTCATTTGCCGGGCGACGCTCCTACAATCGAATCTGTTGGGTTACACAGTGAGTAGAGTTTAAATCGTTTTGATGTGCGAGCGTTTTATTACTAGTTGTACCGGGTGGACTCAGTGGACTGGCAAATATAATAATCTATTATATTAAAATGTCGACTTATTGTTCGGTAGACAGTTGTTTTACAAAGCGTGGAAGTGGTTTAATGTTTTTTAGATGTCCGAAAAATTAAAATAGCTAAGTACATTGGAATTAGTTATTTATTAAATTCATGATTGCATTCCTAGTTACTTTATGATCTGGTTCCTGTTTCTTTTTTTAAATTAATATAAAAAATGGATTATAGGTGCCAACTCTGGAAAGGTATTTTGGGATTTACTGGCGAACATAGATATGCCGATCTTACTCCGGAACAATGTTATAAAAGGGTTAATATCTGTAGCTTGCATTTTGCGGAGAGCAGTTTTATGTCTCCTTCAATCAACGCCTTAGACCCGACGCAATTCCTACAGTGTTCCTGACCAGAGCATCGACAAGTATGTTTTATGTTTTCTTCTAATTTGTGCAGTTATAATGGCAATATGTATTATAGAAGATACCTTTTAATATTTGCAATTTTTTGGTGTATAGGGAAATCAGAATTATTTACAAATTTACGTACTATTTTTCCAGGCACAGATAATTCTTACATCATTGCCAGTCACACCTTAAGGAAGGAATTCAGTGACGCTTCCGTGCAAATTGACACTCCGATGCAGGTTAATGTTTCTGTCCAGACGGATGTATGTAATAATACAGGTAAGTGAAAGAATCGGCACTGTGAACTTTTTTATAAATTACACTTGTACTATACTCAAATGTTTTACTTAAAGTACAATAAAAATTAAGAAAAACCTAGTAATTTAATAATGAATACGACGCTACCCCTATAATAGTTTTTTAGGTCCTGAGTAAAAAAATCTATATTTTTTGTTAGATTTTATTATTTCAGTTTGGGTAAAGTTCATTAAATTCTAAAAAACATTACCTTACATTTTTTTAAATTATTTTGGTCTTGTTTTGAGTTAAATTTTAATGTTGTATTAAAACAGGTATCGTATATCTAAAATAAATTTTACTTTCAAGATAAGTTTTGTCAAACGTCAATGAAGATTTCGGCAATGACTCCAAGAAAAATTCAATTAAGAAAAGAAATTAAAACTCTGGAAAAGGAAGGCTCTCACGCAAAAACATCCCTGGAAGTAGGAGTTACTTTGGACGATGTTCAAAAATTCCTAGATGACAACTACCCAGCAGATTCTTGTGCATTCCTTAAGAGTCAGCTATCTCTTCTGAACAAGTCTCCTCGGGGAAGCAGGTACACAAATAAATATAAACAATTTGCTATGAGTTTATACCTTGTTGGACCAAAAGCCTATAAGAAAATGTCATCCGTTTGTCGTTTGCCGTCAAAGTCCACTCTTCAACGTTTCACAAAAAACTGGCCAATAAATCCAGGATTTAATGATTTTATTTTTCGATTAGCAGAATTGAAATCGCGTTTTTTAAATGACAAAGCAAAAGACTGTTTTTTTATGTATAGATGAGATGTCCATTAAGTCACATCTATATAACAATATCTCAAGTGACAAGGTAGTTGGTTTCCAGGAAGGTTTGAGAGGAAACACTACAGATATTGCCAGCAACGTTTTGGTTCTAATGGCCCGGGGTATTGCAACCAGCCTATCGCATATTTTTTCTATAAATCATCTTCAAATTCAGATGAACTTAAAAATATTTTATTTGAATCAGTTCGGAAAATAAATTCAACAGGTTTAAATGTCCTAGGCGTGGTTTCTGACCAGGGCTCAAATTTTTATAAACTAGTCAAAACTACTTTACATTTATCTGAGGAAAAGCCGCGGTTTTTAATTGATGGACAAAGAACTTGTATATATGTTTGATGTCCCACATTTGTTAAAATCAACGAGAAATAATTTTTTTAACTACAATTTTGTAATTAACAAGGGAGCAACAAATAAGAGTTATTTGGAAACCATGTATAATTATGATAAAATGAAACAGTATAGACTTGCTCCAAGACTATCTAGCGAGCACATTTTTCCAAGTAACTTTCAGAAAATGAACGTTAAATTAGCGACACCGATATTTAGTCACTCTGTTGCAGTAGCATTGCATACTTATATTGATTTTAAAATTCTTTCAGAGGCAAAAGTTACTGCAGATTTAATTGAAAAAATGAATAGATTATTTGATATTCTAAATTCGAGTACTCGGCAAAATTTCAATGCTTTCATGGGAAATGAAAAACAAATTTTGCTTTTAAGAGAAATGGACAACTTATTTAAAAACTTAAACGTTATAAATGTTAATGGGAAAAATATGACAAAACAACTTAAATTTATTTTTGGTTGGCGGCTATCTATTAATGCTATTTTGATATTATTTGAGACTTTGCAGGGTAAGGGATATAAATATCTGTTTACCAGAAATCTAAATCAAGATTTTTTGGAAAACTTTTTCGGGAAAATCAGGAATTGTACTGGAAATGTGAGAAATCCAATTCCCATACAGTTTTGCCGGGCTTTTAAAAAAAAATTTGCATTACGGCATATTGACCAAACCGACGGTGCGAATTGTATGGAAGATATAAATGAAGTTTTATTAGCTCTTACACCAGATGTTCTCCAACAATGTAATGAAATATTTTTTCAACCTAACCCTCCAAACACCTTACTTAAAGTATTAACAAAAGATTATCAGAATCTTAAGGAAATGTTTAGAAAAACATTCTTGCGATGTATGTATAAGCTTTAGGAATTCTAATACGTTAGGTGAAGACGAAACTAAATTTTGTCATTTTAAATCATACAGTGAAACTAATTTTGGATTAGTAGTTCCATTTAAGAATATGACTGATAAAATAAGAAATAAAACAAGGACTTATTTGACACTTGGCATTTATACAGGCAAATAAAATAAGAAATAAGAGTAACCAGGTTATATGGTAATATGCCAGGTTATAGTACCTCTCTGTCTTGAGAGGGTGTGTTGTGACCAAAATAACGTGCGCAGTTTCGTTTTCACGTGAAATAAAATATGAAAGTTGGATTTTGGTCAACTTCTTATTTTATTCTTATATTATTTTGCTATATAAATGCGTTATGGAACTTCTGTACATTTAACTCTTATTTTATTTTTATTTTATTTCTTATTTTACTTTATTTGTCTGTGTAAATCCAGCTTAAGAGACTGCATTGTTTACATTTTAAAATGGCAAAATATATTTTCCTCTCAATCTTTTGTCCTTCTTTTACAATATTGCACTTTTGCCAGAGCTATTTATCCGCTTTTTAAGTATTAAAAAATGTAATACCTTTTAAAGGTTATTTGAGTCGGAAACATAACTGAGCTTATAATGAAAAAAAACTAATCGAAAATTAATAAAATTCATAGAAAAATCGACTTAATTTAAAAGCAAAAATATTAATAAAAGCAGCAGTCCAAACAAAAATATCTTGGAGCATTAAAAAATTTAGTCACTTCGGCAACGTTGCGCTACAGTCTTAGGCACATTACTATTTTTCTATTTTTACTATTTTTCGAGTTCTGTCAAAAATTATGAATGAATGAATCTCGAGCGATGTTGCCAAGGAATTAAAACAAATAAACGCTTTTAATTATTGAGTCTAAGGGTGTATTTTGTGTTTAGAGTGTGTTTTATCAGTTTTTTGTTGTTTTCGTACTTTTTTGGAGAAAATTAATGCCAAAATAAACGATCATGGTGCATTCTTGTGCAGTAAAGAGAGTAGAGCATTAAAATCCAAATTTCATCGGTAAGTTTATTTGTTTACGTTTAAACAGCAAAAGACTTTTGTATTTTTACCACCAGCGTCGTCACATGAAAAATATTACGGTTAATTAATTATGTAATGACATTTTTCGCCTCTATTTAAAATTGCATAAGAGCGATGAAAACAACACGTATCGATATAGAAAATTATTTGTACACTACACAATCCTTTCTCCATCCTTTTCTCTCTCACTACTAATTTTAAAACAATAAAATTCCACATTATTGGGCTGGTTATGAATGAAACATTACGTTTATTACTTATAATGTCTTTGGTAATGCTATTATTAGTCTGACAAAATAATAAAAACGTCAAAAAGTGTAGTAATCAATCATTTAAAATTCAAACATGTCATTACTTAGTAGTTATGTCTATCTTTAGTTGTTAAGTTTAGTAACAGTAATATATGCATTTTTTCACACAAACTTTTGACTTTGATTTAAAAATAAATCCTAATGAAACCAGTCGTACCAAAACAACCTTTAATAAGATACCTAAGTACCTAATTATTAACAAAAAAAATTTAACCATTTAGTTCTTGAATTAGGTAAACTTTGATAATGTAAAATATATTTAGTTTGGTGGTTATAAAAATATATAATTTATAGTATTATCAGTTTACATATTTTTCCCAAGTAGGTACATTAAATAATAATTTTATTCCAGATAATAAAGTTATTATAAAATCGTGCTTCGTCTTCCCCTACAGTTCGAATTAGACGAAACTTTACATACATGAATTCCCTTTTACATTTTTTGCTAGTTCCCCGTCGGCGAGGAGCTCGGCGGCCTGCCTTTGAGATCGAAAGATAAAAGGTTTTTCGCCGAGTGAAGCAACTTGTATTTTATTCAGTAAACTTTGACTGAACTGACAACTGACTGCAAGGCAGCTCCTTATATACTCGGCTGAATGCTGTTTCGGCGATTCTGCGGTGTGGTTCATTCCGGAATAATGGAAAATTAGTTGGTTTCTCGGTGTATATCGTTACATTATTTTTTTCAAGTTGGTTTTACTGTATATACCTCCGATTGAAATTATAAATGTGATACTTAGCTCTAAGACTGAGAAGATCTTTGTATCTGCTCATTGCCTCTTGGATAGGTATAATTTTTCTTTTTGTATATTCGATATATGGTTTCCAGTTTAATTCATCTACGTCCTAAATATTTGACAGGGTTTGATTTTTGCAATTCGTAATTGTTAATAGAGAGTTAATAGATACTATATATGTAGGAATCTAAGATAAGAGCCTCAAAAGCTAATCTCTTTTAAAAATGGTGATAATAGTATTAATTTGGTAAAATAAAACCAAGAGTTTCTTACCACAACTAACAGTAGTAACCACAAGTAGCTGTTTCTGGCTCTTTCCGGTTTAAAGTTCCATTCCCCTAAAAAATATACAACTAATTAAATTTATGAAAGCAAATACTTATTTTATTTTCAACCCTTATTTTTATTTCATCATTTCATCCACCATTATAAAGCAAATTTGCAACTTCCTCAAGAACCTTAGAACCTTTTTGTCTCAACGAGCTTGAACTAGTGCACAAAGGTCATACAGCTTTAAGCCTCCCATTTTGATTAGCTTTAGCAATCATAAGAATATATATATATATATATATATATATATATATATATATATATAAGACTCCGTAAAATATTATGTGTCTTGTCGGTTTTTCCAACATTTCTCACCCGTTTAGCCAGAACCCTAGTACTAATGTTTTGTGATTCTTCGACTAGATATAGAATCTTATGAAACAAACTCTTACTCCAAAAAAACGATTTTATATTTCTCTTGACGCCTTGTTTCATTTTGACGCCTTGTATATTGAATACCGAGTGCTTAGTTGAAAAATGGCATAATGAAAGTCGCAATATTTTGATCCACCCTATATGTGGCCGCCGGTTAATAGTTCAAACAAAGAATTCAAAATTAGGCAAATATATCTTAAATAACAAAAAAGCTCTAAATAAAAATTCCAATTAGTTCGAAGCAACGTGAATAAACTAATGATGGTTACACGACCTAACTCTATATGTTAAAAATTTTCAAAAATGTAATATGTATAATATTTTAAGTAAATCCAATATATCAAATCAAATCAATACCAAAAATAATAAGATGGTTACGTATTCTTAAAGCTCAATGTTCCAAACATTTGCCAAAATTCATCCTTAATGAGTCTCAAATACCAAATTCAGATGAAATTGTACCAATAGCATCAAAATCTCAAATAGTATCTCTATCCGCAACGGAGTTCTGTTCGCATCTCTCTGTATTTTAGATTGACTAATAACGATTTATATCCGCATGCATGTGTGAATAATGACTTTTATTCACACGTACATGCGGATATAAATCGTTATTTATAGGTACGCATTTTCCCCCCAGCCATCAGTTTATTTTCCTTTGCGTATGTGACAACACGTTGGTCTTTTAAAAAAACCTAATTTTGTATTTTTAAACCGATCTGAAGAGAAAGATTTTTTAATGATTTTCCTACTTTATCTCCACTTAACTACATTAACTCTAAGAAGCAAAATATTCAAATTTTATATTTGCAATATTGGTAATTTTAGCCACACATTTCAACAACACAACTTACATAAATGCAAGTTTCTTTTTTTTGCTGGATATGTTTTCCGTTTTTTGAGTTTATCTAGTTTTACTTCGTCTTCACACTCAGGTTTTGGTAAACGGTTAAGGATTAAGTTCGAATAATTCTTTTTCCATCATTAGTACCTACTGTACTATAATGTTTGTCAAATGCTATATACCTATCAAGTGTGTCGCACAAAAAATATTACATTACATATCTGCATGTAATGTAATGTTTTATCGATTATTCGATCATTGGAATATCCAGTCTCTTAAAATTTCTATACTATTTTCCTGATATTCACAGCTATTTTATCAATTTACGCAATGAAAGTAGAAAGCCGATTAAAATAATTTGCCACCATTATGACAAATATAAACATTTTAAACGTCGGCGAAGCGATTTAATTGGGAAAAATCATGACGATAGACGTCAAAATCGACTATTTTTAGACTGTGTTTAGAGTATGCAAAAGGCGGTTTATTGTGTGATACATATAGGGATAGCAGAACTAAAGAAAAATATTAAAATCACTTCCGCCCTATTGCAATCGGTTTAAGTATTTAAATATCAATTAGTAAAATCCAATGGGAAATGCGCCCATAATGAGTCAGACTTAAACTCCAATCTTTAGGGTGACATTTTTTGCGACAGGAACTTTTTCGAGAAAAAATACTTTAGTACACTCGTTATAGTTATGAAAAAATTAGTATTACTAAGTACACACACTATTATTGAAGAAAGTATTTGTTATGTAGTGAAAAAAATTCTGCATCTGCTCAATGGCTTTTGTCTCTTCTTTTGTCGGACTTTGATTTTTCTTGTAAATTCTGCCAACTTGGAAGCTAACTTGCTGGAAAATACTAAAAAAACTCTAGAGTAGTAGTTTTTTTCGAGAGAGAGAATTATGTCAGGTTAACAGCAAAGATTTTCGAAAATAAGAAGAAATCCTGAAAAATTCATATTCACTAGAAAATTCTTTTCTTGATGAGGGCAGGATCCAGGAACTTCAAAGCAGATTTCTACATTGGACGTCAACACTTTTGATGAGCCGCCATGTAGGCCTTTAGCAGTGGCCAATAAGAATGAAGCTTGTGGTAATACGGAATATGTTGGGCTTAAACTGCTTCAATTTAATGGTACTATATCTTGAAATTTTTATCAGCGCCAGTTTGAAGTGGCTGTAAAAGCAAACGGTGGCTGTCGCCATCCATAAAAAAAAAATGTCCTTGAAGAGCAAAAAATCTATGAACACCTGGTGAGACATTTGGAAATGCGTTACGGCCAGGATCACCTGGAAGATGATTATCACAGACCTTGGGGAGTCCTTGCAAGAATTAAAAGCTGATATTAAATGTTGGGTTCACTAGCATATTCAGATGTCTAGGAACGGATTATGAAACGTTCGGCACTTCAACGTTCCTGGATGGACTCCACGATGGTGAAATAAGGCAGGCTTTATTAGTAGCACATCCACGTGAGCTAGTAGATGCACTAACACGGGCCTTTGTATTCGAGGCTGCCAAAAACACGAACAGGGGCTAGGCTCGTGGGAGATAATCATCGACCTGAATTTAGCAAATACCGCACAAGTTGCTGTAGGAGTGCTTCACAAACTTCGGAAATAAAAAACTGGCCTTTTACGTGTGCTTCTACCTGCAACACGGGACAAGTCCTCGAAAATTGGATGCAGTACCGACTAAATAAGTAATGACCCCACCTCTCGCCTGAGCTGTCAATATCAGCCAATCAGAGAAAACATTAATTAAGACCAACCAGCAGAGTGACGGACCGTCAACAGAAATCATGAATAATTAAAGCAGGAGAGTGATGCGTTACAGTAGTAATGTGTCATTGACAGTGTGAATTTAAAGAAATATGAATAAAAGAAGTTGACTGAAATTATTAATATAATTATTGAAATTAATGAAATATCAATTATTGTTAGTGAAAATAGGAGTAGAAAAATAAAACGCTACAGCTTGTTCCAAAACATCTGTAAGATGCTTGGAATCAAGAAAACGAGAACAATTGCATAACACCTGCCGATCGACCATCCTTGAGAGCACAGGAGTCTCGGGCTCGAGATAATAATGGGAATAGAACTTCGTTTCTCATACGATCTAAACTTTAGTTGCCCGTCAGGAACCGATATTGTTGACTACGTAAGTGAACTACGAAAAAGAATGAATCTCATTTATAGTTCACATTTCCATTTAAGGTGGCAGCGATTGGATGAAGGATACATATGATATCAACGCCAAAGGTCAGAGGTCCAACAACGGTGACTTGGTTTGGCTTAATGACCATAAGATACAGAACGATCTATCACCGAAACTTTAAACATCCTGGGATATAGGACATACAAAATGCTGGAAGCCATTAACGATATTTTTTACAAAATACAAAAGCCACCGAGTAGTAAAGCTGGAGTCATTCACTTTAACCGACTGGCTCCTTATTGTAGAAACTACGAAGATACTGATCTGCAGCAAATCTAACCAGAGTCGGATTTGACATTTGGTGAATTCATTACACACCATTCTAACGGCCGAAAGATTCAATATGGCCTGACCTATGTAGTGCCGCAAGACTCTCGAGCTAAGTAGTATGCTCTGGCACATTGTGAGGATAAAGATTTATGAACGCCTGCAGGAATAACTGAGGTTTTCCGTAAAAAGTTCGAAAAAATCCAAGAGGTGCGTCAGTCTAACCCTAGAGTCAGGAAAGCACTCAAGATAACTGATAAGATTTTCTACCTGGTTACCAACGAGGGGTCAGATCAGAAGCCTATAAGCCTATAAGGCCTATAAGGACCTTTGAAACGCTTTGTGTTCTCTAAAGGAGGAGTTGCTTGCCGATGATTTGAGAAGCCTGGCAATTCTCAAACTCGCATTTTCTCTCACCATATATATGTAAAGTTCTGGTGTACTGGTATATTCATTAACGTCGTTCTCTGGAGGAAAGAGTTGATTTTAATTTTTACAAGAGGTCTAGTTGCAGGACGGCAACCTTCTGTCGATATCTAAATTCACCATCTTTGGAATCATTTCGGGATGAAATGAGTTTAGGTAGGGGTTAGTGTAATGATACTGGCAAGCCATGAATATTAGCTGTGCTTTGTCCTTTCAGAATTATTGCGGTGACACAAACGGGCATGCCGCACGACATGTCAGGAGACAGCTTTTCGTTGAGCTTTAGCGCATATAAAAGAGGAGAATTATACCTAAAACAAAATGATCAACAATTTAATCAGAATTAGGCTTAACTGGAATAGACTACCGAGGAAGAAAAAATAGATATTGTAGTACTCTTAAAAAAGCCCTACAAGAAAGTATGTCAGAAAAAGACATATAGAGAGAGATATTAACTGTAATATTTATTTTGATATATTTTAACAAAAAACTATCTATGACAAAAATTAGTAGAAACAAGGGTTACGTGGTATTAGATGTAATTAAGTTCGTCCAATAGTCCAGCATTTTGATTTCATTTCTTGTTATTTCTTTTTTAATAGAAAATTAGATGACTTTGATTAAAAAGGAGGTACTTGTAGCAGGTGATTTAACTTCAAAATTTTGTTATATTGGATCCAAGGAGGAAAACCATAAAGGAATGACATGAAATAACTAACTCTCGTCAAATAATTTGATTGTCACTAATGTAGGAAATCTGCCAACATTCAGTGGCATACAAGGCACGTCCGGTGGTGGACTTTATTGTGTTTCAAATGGTAATTAGTAGAGGCAGAATAACGAATTGCCAATAATCACAACCCAATCAAATTTAGTCTAAAGACCACAAACTATAAACAGATAATATCAACATCAGTAACGCAGAGGATCGTGTAAAACTGAAAACAGATTTAAGATTTTTGAAAAAAAAAATTGTCAGAATGTTCGATCCAGCCACCACCAGTACGGATACCCCATTGAGAAAAAACTAGCAGTTTAAGAAAATTAAAAACTTAACAAGCAAACACCCATCCGTACGTCTCCACTCCCAATGCGCGGTCTTCACTGAGTCGGCCCGTTTTTTTTAATAAAGGCTTGCACGTTATCTTAGTCCAGACCTTTAAGATCTTCGCGTTGAAGTGTCGTTGCTCCAAAAGTTTTCGTTCTTAGGCGACTTCGCCTATCACAGGCACCTAGTATGTGGTGTGAAGTTGCCTCCCCTGTACCACAATTTGGACAGAGCGGACTTTTTCTCTTACCAAGAAGGTGTAGATCTCGATGAAGATGTCAGAATTGGTGTGTTCTTACACATCCTAAGAGCAATCATCATATAATTTTGTCCTAAGTGAACCTTGCGCCACTCTTCGTTATTCTTCATCCTCTTATGCGCCGCCATGGCCTCCCTCTCAATCCAGACTGGAGGCTCCGGTAGCCCAAGAAGAATTTTTAAAGGGGCCCCAGGTGTTGTTCTCATGGCTTCAGTGATTCTCATTTTGACCAGTCCTTTGCAATCTAGTCAGTTTTTGGGCGTTGATGACCTTCAATACCGTTGGCCACCATACCACGGATCTGTACGAGGTCTTCGGTCGTATGACTGCCACCAGAGAATATGGGGCTTTAGATCGAATCTTGCACTTATTGTTTGTCGTAATTGCCGAATTCGAGCTGTTGATTTATTTACTACCTGCTCTACGTCAGTTTTAAACCTGAGCTTGCTGTCTAAAGTCACTCCCAAGTCTTTAACCTCCTGCCTCAAAGTTCGGCGAGTTTTAAAGCCTGTCAAATTCCGCCTCTCAGTAAAGAGAATCAGCTCGGTCTGTTCTGGATTGATCGACAGCCTTATCTCCTGACACCGCTGTTCCAACATCCCATAGGCGGCTTGCATTCCTTTACAGACTGTGCTTAAGAATTTACCCGTGACAATCACTAGTCCATCGTCCGCATATGCCAGTGCATAGCATCCTTCAAGTTCCAGCTTCCTAAGGAGACTGTCCATCACCAGACATTAAAGGTCAGGCCAAAGGCAAATTGTGGGCAGCCACCTTTCACCCTGGTCTCGATACGATGGTCTCCTAGTGTAGCACTGACCTTCCGGTCTTCAAGCGCTATTTTGACGCACCTGACCAGGTGAGCCGGAGTATCCCTGGTCAGAAGGGCGTCGCAGATACTAATACTAATCTGTTTTAGCTAATTCCTTGTTCTCTATAGCTTTTTCAGCCTTGCTCACTATAGAGTGAAGTGCCGTTTCCGTCGACTTCCCTTTCATGTCGACTATGTCTCTTGAAATTGACTCTGAATCTTTTATAGCCCTTATTAGAAATGAAGTCAGGATTATTGTCCTAAAGGACTTTGATTGGCGGTAGTCTTTCTTGGCCGGTTTGAGATAAAGACTACATCTGCCGCCCTCCATGTGAGTGGAACATGCCCCATTGCAATGCTGTTTTCGAGAACTCTCTTTAAGTAGGGTAGTGTAATTTCAAGGCCTATCTGCAACATCACGGGTATAATTCATTAGGTTTTGCAGCCTTATATGGACTAAACTCACCCACTTTACTATGTTTTTGGCGAGGCTTCAGTCGGGCTCCGGGTCTAGTTCCTCGCCACAAGGTGCAGCATTTCCTTTTCCAAAAAAGAGTCTTAAGGAGAAGCTCGATAATGTCTTCTTTGATTGAGGTCACTAAGGCAATCTCTTGTTGCTAACTGTCCTGAGAGGACATGTTGCCTCGTAAGAATTGATAATTATACTACTGAGCCGTACTGAACAAGGCCCTCTTTAAATTTAATCCAGTCGGTAGCCCTCGGGTTTCTCTTGAGGAGAGCTTTCTAGATAAGGCAAAGGATATATATCCTTCAATCGGCAAAGGATATATATCCTTTGAATATCACCGTGTTACTAGCGTTATGTCGATAAACTCTTGTCTAATTCGATTGACAAAAGTTGGTTCCGCATTTACGTGGCAAAATGGAACAGTTACAACACATCTCTTTGAAATAAAAGGGCTTAGTATGGCCGTCAATTTAATTTAAAAAAATGAAGGCTATAGGTCCAGATAAAACAGTAGCAGAAGTCATCCTTACGTGCATAAAAAAAATTATATTCTTTTTAAATTACTAATACTAATACTTACCTATAAAAAGCGTTTTCTAGGGAATGGAAGAGTGCAAACTTAGTTGTAATTCCAAAAGCCAAAAAACGCAACAGGACAATACAAGATACAGACCTCTGTATATTATTGATTCTTTGGAGAAGGAGCTAGGTATACTCCTATACATTTGACTACAAAAAGAAACGTATGAATATCAACTAAACCACTAACTTCAGTATGCATTTAGAAAAGGGAAATCTGTAATCGATGCTTTAGAAACAATTATGCACATAGCGGTAAACGTCAAGGAAAAAGCTTCTTATTGCACATATTGGGTATAAGCAATATAGAAAGCTACTAGACAGAGTAAATAGAAGATTGGCCATGCCTCAGGGAATAGGACAGTCCCAGAAGAAACAGTGGAGCCCATAGCTAGCATGCTCCTGGACTTGCTAGTCAAGGAAAGAGCAGAATTAGTTCGAATGAGGAAGGTATATAAGGATAGTGCAATAAACAATTTATTGAAAAGGTGCCAGAAAAGATGGGAAAATTATAGTGGCTGGGACAGGAATATTATTAAAAATATGATTGAGTGGACGAAAAAATCGGGGTATCTTGATTACTATGCAGTGCTTTCATTTCAAAACGATCCACCCTTAATAACTTTCTTAAAAAAAAAAAAAAAAAAAAAAAAAACACGTCAAATTAGATATACAGGGGGACGTTTAATTATGCATTTACTGAAGTTCTATCAATCTCCTCACCTCCAGCTAACCTTACTTTAATATGTCAAATGGGAACCCCCATCGTGTGATACATCATAGTAAGCAGCGTAAAATTCTCTGTTCAACGATATCAAAAAAAAAATTAAATCGGTAAATGTGTAAGCAAATAGTTAGCGAAAATGTCTAGAAATAATGAATATTTTATTTACGCCAAACTTTGGTATTTTAAATGAATACTTTTAGTGTGGTACCTACATCATTTTAAAATTCTTACATTTTTAATAATAGATCATTAAAAAAAATACAAGCAATTTAGAAGTTAAAATGTGTGGTAACAAACACTACATTTAGTTCAAGCAAATTATTTATTTTTTTAAGTAAAAAATGTGTACCGTTATTTGCGAGAAAAAAGAGTGTCATCAAATTTTTTGCAAAAATCTTTGCAGTCTTATAACTTTGTATATGTATTTATTTCACTTATATTTTTTGCGAAACCTACCTAATAGGTACAAACAAACACTGCAATATCTTAAATTTTTCAGGCGATTTATTATTGTTAAAACTGTCAGTTTGACGCGTGCAATTCTTCAGTTTTAGTTAAAACAGTGAGTTAATAAAATGATGTATACGCCATTTTTTTTGGAAGAAAATTTGACTGGCGAAATTCATTTAAACCTTTTAGAAAATGCAATATACCCTTTGATCATCTAATCTATGGAAAATTAACTAGATCAACAAGGTGCTATATTATTGAATAAAAATAATATACATTTTCAGCAGGATGGAGCTCCCGCGCACTACACTTTGGTAGTTCGAGAGTGGCTTGATGAAAATTTTTGAGAAAAGTGGATTGGCAGACGTGGTGCAATCGAATGGCCTGCGCGGTCTCCGGACCTAACCCTACTAGACTTTTTTCTTTGGGGCTACTTAAAAAGCAAAGTTTATAAAACCCCACCTGAGAGTATTGAGAATTTAAAAAATAGAATATTTCAAGAATGCAGACAAATTAGCGGGCAGACCCTTGCCAATGTTCGTAAAGAGTTTGAAATAGACTTTTTTATTGTCTTGCTAATAACGGCGCGCATTTTGAACATTTAATAAAATAAATTTGTTAAACTAATTAAATTTGTTTTTCTACCCTACCGATTTACACTTTAATTGCTTCTTGGTCAATCAATTTTATTTTTTTTACAACTATTGATAGCATAATGAATGCCCTTTAAAATAATGTATCACACCATGGGGTGGTGGACGTGTTTTTTTTTAAGAAAGTTATTAAGGGTGGATCGTTTTGAAATGAAAGCACTGTATAGCGCAGCCTATTTCAGGTATGGGGTATTTGGAACTTACCTAAAAAACATTAAAAAACAACCAAATAATAGCTGCTTATACTGGGCTTAGCAACACACCAAAACATACTCGTTTGTTTGCAGACAATTCAAATATTATAAGGTGGAAGCTAGTGAAAAATATAATCAAAACGTGGCAATGGAAAGCGTGGAGAAATTATGCTGAAAAATGAGGCTGAATAGAAAGCAATGAATACGATGTCTGTAAACATTCTGATGAGGAAAGAAAATGAAAGATAAATAGAATAAATATGAAAAAAAAAAAATAAGACTGAAGAGAATAGGACTGAGAATAGGACTAGGGAATTGCACTAAGTGGTAATTTTTTTAGTGGATATGGCGGTGCTAGCAACTTTTACCTATCTCACACTTCTAGTCCACAGCAAATGGATAAATTAAAATGTTCAGTCCTTCTGAACAAAAATCTGAGGCAGTGTGCGTAACAGCATTCTTCCACTACGCCTCCAAAAAAAAAGTTTGGGTTAGGTTGGAAACATACTACCTCTTACACTCTTATATTTTACGTATCAAATAAGGGATCCATACTATTTTTAATTAAAAAAATAATAAAAATAATATAAACAGTGAATGCCTATTACATTGAACAATAGGAAATTTTCCTACAAGAAATTCCAAGTTAAAACCAATATTTATCATTGACTTGGTTAATAATTGCCAACTTTCAAAGCCTGAAATGAATTTCATTAACAATAGCAACACTGCCAAATATCCTTAAGAAATATTGACATTTTGGTGAGTTTTCGCATTGAAATGTCTTGAAGATGACGTTATTCAATAAAAAGTTATTTTGGTTTTAGAGTACAAAGTATGAGTGATCCAAATTTTTTTCTGTTTTATATGGTTTCTATAGACCGTACCCTTTATACTAAGCAAAACATTTTTTGGAAAATCGTTGCGTTCTAATTTGCAGGAGCACCTTTATTCTCATATCTTTTTGGGTTATTATTGCTTTGCTCTCTTGAGATTCATATATGTTATCAAGTTTAAAGGCACTTACCTGCAGCATACAGTCAAAACACAAAACTTAAATTTCTAAAGTTTAATTGTGTTTTTATTTGAAGATAAAAATAGCCTGGAAATTTGTAATGCAAAGGGTCCCGTTACGTTTCCCCTACTTTACAACAAAATGTGAAATTTCTAATTTAATTCTGCTTAAACCTCCTATTTGTTTTCTCAAATTCGATCCCATTAACTTTAAAGGTAATAGAGTTATTAGCTATAATATTTGGCAAGTATGTTAATTTGCTTACTAAAATCCAGCCTGAACAGCTGTTGGGATAGCTGTTCATATTTTCCTTTCATAGAGTATATAGCATGCATTTACTTCTCATAATTTGCTATTAGACTATGTTTTTGCCATAATTTGGGCCATAACGGCTTTATTATATTGTTTTGTTAATTTATAATATCCTGACAGATTTACCAAATCTTACAGAAAGTCAATAAATAATACGCCCATGAAAATTTAGACTCCAGATACATACACAATTATTCATTCACGTATTCCTATTCATTTCACTCACCACTCCTAAAAATAATCCTAATTGCATTCATAAGCTCTACATTAGCATTCTCGCAGTAAGCTTATAAAGCTCTATATAATATAATAGGTTTTCCATTGCCTTGTAAATCTGCACGTAGGCCAAAGCAATTCAGGGAATTTGCGCTAGTTAAAAGCAGTAATTTCTTGGCATTACTGAATTATTAATCAAAAATAAGAACTTTTTCCAGAATTTGTACAAGCTGAAACAGAATCAAGAGATACTCAAAAATATCACTCAACCCCCTTTTCTATTTTAGATTTTAGTGATATCACCTCGTAGAGTGACTTTTTAATTGAAGAGTGTCAAAAAGACATTATTAACCGAAAAGGTACAAAACCTGTTTTATTTTTGCTGTGACACCCGATATTGTGCTGGATAAAATAAACTTTTGATGTAATAAGTATTATTATTTATAAAGTAAATCTTCTAAATCGAACAGTAAAAGCGACGTAAGTGAAGGATACACATTTAACTTATCTCTGCTGTACAGCTATTTATAAAAGGAACGGACATCTCTTTTATACTTATACTCTAGTTATATACGGAGTTTCTATAAGAGGGTTTAAAATATTTAAATTATCATATTTAGATTCAAATTTCCAGGAAAGAATATATAAAATTCATTTTTTTTGTATTTTATATTCAGTATTTTGGTATACACAAGATTTGTTTTAATGAACAAATGCTCGTATTTCCTTTATTAAGATAATATATTAAATGCCAATTTTTTTTTAAATTTGTGTAAAATTTGCATTAGGGAGGGAAGGGGGAAAGTAAAGGGTGTTTCAATAAGTGTGTAAGATTTCAGTGTTCAATAAAACATGGTTTTCTGTAGCAAAGTATTAAAATATTAATTAAATTATATTATTAAATAATATAATTTTAATTTAAATTATTTATTAAACAAAATATCTATATGTATTAAACAAAATATCTATATGTATTAAACAAAATATATATATTGTAAATGGCCACAACGGCTGTGCTGGCAGATGCGTACTCTTTTGACGAAATTTTTAATAACGTTATTGTATACATGTGGTGGTATTTCATCACTGACGTCTTATTTCCGCTTTGAATGTTATGACGGTTACAAGCTTATAGGTTGCAATCGACTTACTTCAGATAAGCCAGAGCCACAGCCAGAAGTCTAAGCCTGAATCCACATTGATACCTAATTACGGATCCGTTGGGACCACGTGAATGCTATCAGCCAATAAGAGACCCGAAAGGTTTCACGTATCTACGTAAAGGAAAACACGAATAGAAGTTGGTTAATTCGAACTTTATTTCGTATTTTTGGTCCGTTGTACTATTTGTTTTTTATTGTTATTTTTCAATTTTTATTATTGTTATTTTGTACCATTCTTTTTAGAGTGTCGAGTTTATATTCGACCCCGGGTTCTGCATATTTTAGATGTGACTATTGCGGCTTTTCAATTAATAGTCAGTGCCAAAATTATTTGGAACCAAGGTTTCCTAGTATATATGGAGCAAAACCAGGGTTTTACCTTTGAGCTTTGCGCCAATGAGGACAATATTTTAAATTTAGTGGCCTATATGGGATCCGAAAACCCCTTTACAATCAAGGCATAAAAATAAATTGAAGCAATTGTGGGAGGTCAAATTGGGGATGCATTAATTTCTGTGGAACTATTCGTGGATCTTCTTAGCCCCTAATTCAAAAGTTTTGCCTATTAACAAAGCCATCGGGGTGAAAATCGGCATTATCAATGAAAATTATTTTGTTTGCAAAATCAACAGGTTGCTAAAGGATCCAATTGGCGAATTGTCTTCGCTGTTCACCGTCTGCTGGCAGAAGTTGTTAAATCAGTTGAATTTTGTAGACATACAGATGTAAATCTTTAGCGAAATCGTTGAAGAGTGCATTATCCCATTCTTGGTCCTGATGACTAATTGTGGTCTCTGTCTTTTCTGTCACACTCTCGTGGACTGCCGTGATGTTTTGTTCTGACAACCGTTTGTATCGTGTGTTTCACATCATTAACCGAACCAGTACTTTTGAATTTGTCGACAATATTTTTCACAGTAAATGAATTAGCAACATTATTTCGACCTGGCCGTATTTTAGGAATAGTGGATGTTAGGCTTCACCATTTTGATAATAAATTTTGACAATCAAAACCTGTTAATCTACTGCTTCCCCGTTCTCTCTCCTCCGGAACATTATGACTGTCAAACATGGCGTGTAATTCAAATCTTGCATTCTTATTGAAACACTCCTTATATGAATAACAGTATTTATAAAAGAATTTGATACAATTGGTCTCCTTTAGAGGTCGTTATTTAAAAAGCTTTCTTTATTTGTAATGAAGAGTGTTAAAAATTCAATTCAATTTAAATAAGTTTGATCAAAACTGTTTACAAAGGTCCGAACAAGCAGGCCAAGGAAAATAGAAAACAAATTGATACTTTTTACGAGCAGTTGCGTTTTTATACTTTTCATCTATTTTTTAGTTTTACAAACATGATTAATTTTTATTTGTTCTTTGGTTTTCATGTACTTTCCTTTAAATTTTATACTATTCCACTTACAATTTTAAAGATAGTAAGTTTTCTGTTGGATCATCAAATAGATTATAGCTTCGGATATTTGTCATTGATTTTCTTGGTTAAACAATCATCTAAATGTTATTCAGTTGATTATTTAGTGCAATTTTAGAATTCTACTGTACCAAGCAATAACACCGCATCTACAAAAAAAATTAAAAAAAAACTGTTTTCCTTTTTTCTTTGTCACACTATTAAGTTTAAATATTCTCCTAAGTTATTATATTTAGTTAGAAAAATAGATTTTGGCAAAATTGTGGAAGAAAATAACCGGTCTTATTTTTAAGGCAGATTTTTAGCAAGAAATGTCATGAACATAAAAGTTTGATTAATGGCAATACGATGATGTAACTAACATCAGAGATACAAACTAACTAAAACATGGCTGTCGAATGGAGATAATAATTATGTTAATATATATTATCTCTTTATATACCTTAGCATTGACCAAACACCAATTTTTATTCTTTAATTGATGATTTTGGGAAGATATTTTGATTTGGTCTTCCTAGCTTGAATTTATTGAATGGCTCTAATTCTTTAGTCAGTGTACTTGATAATTTTATATTTGTTCGCATACTATATTATATGAACAAAATATAATTAAGTTTAAATTTTTAACTAACATCTCTTTCCATTGTTTGATAAGCATGCTCCTTTCAAAGTGGCAAAAGTGACAAGCTCGGGCCTCCTGGCTGACACCTAATATTAAAGAATTAAATAACCTGGACCAATTATCGATCTGGATTTCCAGAGTTCTATATTGCTGAATTGTACAGTGTTGTCACGTTTGATTATAACTTTTGGATAATATGTTATATGATTGCGTTACCACCACTTCTTAATCAAAACACAATTAGAAAAGCAAGAAGTGTCAGAAAGCGTTTACCTTTTTAAGACTATGTATGTCTGTATGTATAACATATGTATGTACTTAATTAAGCCAACGTCACTATCGCATATCAAGAACCGGTGCTTAACAGTCCGTTCATCCGTTATACGTCATACTGCTACAAAAAGACAGTTTGTGGTCACCTATTAGGCTACTTGGTTGTAACCTGATACTTTAAATATTTCCTAACACCCCATTTTTAAAAAAAGCAATAACTACGGTAAAATAGCTGTTTTGCCCATACTATCCGCCACTGTGTTCAAGTTGGGTCTAACCTTAGTATAAGCGAGTAGGAGAAACGCTATTTTTTCAACTTGTGACTTAGACTTACTTATAAAGTGAATAGATTGGTTTCCGTATCCAAAAATTCTACTAGATTTATTATAAATGCCGTAGATTATATGAATTATTTAGGTCTTTTAAACCACGAGTTTTAAACATTTTCTTGAATTTATTATCAAATTCAAAAACTGCAACCTTATTTCTAGGTTCCCAAAAAACTAAACTATAACCAAAAAGATTTTTTCTTTTCACCAATAAACAATAATACATTTTGAAATAAAAGATAATATAAACATTAAAGAAACCCTCCAATTTATTTCTAAAATTAAAATACATACAATGCTCATTTTAAGCTTTCTAATAACAAAATTACTACTACTTAACGTATACAATACATATACGCCTATAACAATGTAATCAACAATATCAATGGCACTGGTTAAATATCACCCGTTTCTATAAATATTTATTTGCAAGGAATATTTTTCGTTAATATGTACACTAGTTTTATTCTAAGGTGTCGTGAAATGAATTATTATACCTTCATAGAAATTACTTGACATAATAATAAATTAATTAAATTACTACAAAAACCTATAAGTAAAAATTAGAATCTCCTAAGAGTTTAAATACGTTAGCCGATCAACGATATGAATTTATACAACCTGGGGGTTATTTACGGGGTTATGAGGGTGAGTTAAATTTATATTATTTGTGAAATCTTATACATTTTCTTCTGAAATTTCTTCTTTATGTAATCACAACATTGTTTAATTTATCATTGATTTTCTTCATACTATTTCAAATACATAAAGTATTTTTAAATAAAAATATGATGACAATCACTAATGGCAATAGTTAAACATAATATTTGAAACGTGATATCTTTTTATTATAGATTTATAGAACTGTGTCGTGGAATTTGAACAAGATTTAAGCTTTATCAATACCGACCACAAATACGTTTAGAGTTGAAAATGATCTAATAATAAATTTAAAATTCTACTAAAAATTTATATTAAAATTGCAATTGCAGGGACAGTTATCTGTATTCTATGTGTTTAAAGGCAATTCAGGTATAACCAGGCTGTGTACCGGGACAATTAAGATTATGTAAATTGAGTGTAAAAAAAGTCTACAATGCTTCTTACGATATTTGCATTAACAAATATAAATCTAATATAATTTATTGTCGTGTTCACTAATCGTAAGTTATTGTAATAGCGATTTTTTAAATTTTAAAGCATTTTCCTAAATATTTATTAATAGATGTGTTATAACAAATAACAAATATATAAGATTTGTGTTAATAATTATTTACACAAATTTCGTGCCATAGAATGAGGGTTTTATTTACACTTTACATACATATTTATAGCAATAATTTTAATTTTTTACTTTCATTTATGTCTAGGCAAATAGATACTTTTGTGGGATCTTTCAGGCATATTTTTTTAATTTAAGAGCAATATTATTAATTAAGTAATTAGCTGCAGCTATATATAGAAAAAATCCGTAAAGGTTTTATATATTTGTAAAATTATGGAAGTTTTCTATTTATAGTTTATAAATCGGAAATATTGCAGCAAAAGAACACTTTTTTTAGTCGAAGAAATAGATTAAATAACAAATGTCCAGTTTAAATATATCTTTGTACCTACAGCATTTGTAAGTCGCATGTAATAATTATTTTTATTTGTGCGGGCTATTGAACATTTTAAAAACCAACGCAAAATTATTAGAATTAAACTAATGAATTCATAATTATTGAATCATTCATTTACTTAATTATGTCAAAATCTAGAAAATTTAAATGCTGCTTAACTATGCAAGCAGTGCATATTTTTAAAGAGTAGTCAACAAAGGACTACGATTCATCAGTTATAAATTCTATTTTTGAAGAAAGTATGTAGTGTCATTTTCTTTAATTTATTTTTGAAAGCAAAGTAAGAGTGACTTGAGTTGACTTGAGTCGACGAACTGGAAATATCTTTCGCGAGTGCAATTTTTTTTCACAATGGGGAAGTTTTAGTTGCAAAAGTAACGTTTTTGTTATACTTACAATTAATGAATTTTGTTTTTAATTAAAACGTTTTTTTTTTAATTAAAAAAAAATATTTAAGACAGACATTTACTTGAAGCAGACATTAAAAAAAGATATCTTACATATATATGTATATGCAACTTTTTTGATAGAAATTACAAAAGTATTGTATGGCTATCGATCTGCTGCTACGAAAGGAATTCGGACATAAGTTTTCGATGTTGCCAACAGTTCAATTCGAACAAAGGAATTAAGATTGTCGTTATTTTAATTTAAATTTGAATGTCGTACAACCGTAAAAAATATTTTGAGAATTGTAACATGATCTTTGAAGTTAATAATTATATTTTCTTGCTATACTAAATATAACATAAAATTAATTTTTTTCCAAAGGTTTTACGGTATTGGTTACAATGGCAACGTCACCCAAAAGTGTTGTGTTTATGCGATCTAATGGCACCTAAATGGTTGCTATGTTCATTGCTATAGAGAAATTCGACCCGCGATTTGACATAGATCCTGCGTGCACCCATATGGTATTTGGTTGTGCCTAAAAGTATTTACTGATATTGAAGTATTTAATAGCAATTTCGTTCAAAATTCTTTTATGTTTGCATGTTTATTGGTATATGATCATGATTATATAAAATTGCATATACCACTGGACAGTTTATGAATGAAATCAGCCATGTTCTTTTCTGCGTTCCCCATACCAATACCCCATAGCTACAGATTAGATTGCCACACAAGATATATATAACATATTTATGTTTTTTATACTAAATGCCTTTTTACTAAAATCAATCGAGATATAAAAATCTTATGTATCGTCACTTTTCTATTTTCACAAAAATCAAGCATTATGATTTTATGATAAAAGAATAGGTTTTTAGCGGAAGAAATAAAGGTGGTATTCGCTGACACGTGTTTCTTGAAAATGCCAATAAACAGAACACGTGTCGGCGAGTACCTTTATTTTTTCTGCTTTTGAACTTACCGAATATCCCAACAAACATATCCTTTTATTATTTAACTCACCATGCTAATTTTCTTTTTCAATAATATTGCTTTACTTTTTGTAATTAGGTGATAACTTCCCTCTCTTCTCTTTACTAAGTTGATAACCATATTAAAACTTATTAAATTAGACTTAAATAACCATATTAAAATAGCCTTTTTTACTGAACCCTTAGTCGTCTTTATTCCGAAACTCACTGTATATTTAAAATATTTTATTATTGTGCGAATCATTATTTTTATCTTAATATTTAGTTTTATTTAAGACCAGAATTTGGATTAAACCTAAAAATAAGGTGTCCACATATTAGCATTAAATACCAAATAAAATAATTAAAAATATTTTTTAAAACTGTTACTTTCAGTTACATAAGTACTTTTATTTATTAATGTAGATAGGGTTTATGACCGATTAAGGTATTAAAATATAACATATTGCAGTTGATATTTCGTAATAAAAGATGTTTCAGATAGGCTTTTAAGAATTTATAGTGCATTCGTTGGGAATAATACAACTTGTACGGGAGTTTACTTCTATTACATATGACTTATGAAGTATGTTTTTACATTATTGTTATACTAAGGCACGAACTCAGTTCACTGCTGAATATTGTGTTTAATGTGTAAAGCCTTGTTTTTCTCATGAGAAAAATAATTTAATGCATTTATTAAATTAACATATAAATGTATAATGTATAATGACAAATACCACAATAAATATTTAATTAAAAAAAATAATATGAAATATTTATTTTATATATTGGTATTTATAAATATTTAGAAAACAATGAAATAATAAATAAATAATGCAATATAACAATGCTGCACACATTTTACCAAATCTGGAAGACAAGCGTTTAACGTGTTACTATTATACTAATTACAAAAGCAGAAAAACCGGATTTTGATGTTACTTCCTTATTATTTACAATAAGCTAATTTATACAATTACTTTATAGCATTTCGGTGCTTATTTTTATTTATAAATAATGAAGTTCTGTTCACATGTGTCGGTGCTTTACATTTCTAATATAGTTACTGAGACTACTGAGATTATGTTTAAAGTCAGGCAATTATCTTTGGTTCAAAACATTTTCATCTTAAGTAAGTGGGACATCTGGATAATGTGAAATCGAAACATATGTAGATTGCAAGTCATTTTATATTTGCAACTTTTAAACATCAAAATTTTTAAAGACTGTCTAAATCAGCAATGAGAAAGATGAATTGCAGCCTAAAATTTGCAACTAAAATATCCAAGAAGATAAATCAAAAATTATAATGATAAAAAAATAACTACAGTCCATAGATAATTGATTCGCAAAGCATATCTTTTAAATGAAAATAATTTGTTCAGTTATTCGTAAGAAACTAGTTTAGAATTAAAAGAAACAGATAACAAATTTTTAGTGCTAACTTAATTTATTTTAGGATCTGATGTGGTTTTCTGTAGGACATTGAGAAAATTTTATTAGAGAATACTAAAAAAATTGCAAAAATAGTTAATTTTCTATCTCTTAACAGTTTAAAGTAGTTTCTTCATTTGATTTAATACTACAACGTTAATAGCTTTTTCGAGTTTTTTGACATTTTTATCTGATTAAAGATTTAGCCTATAATTTTTTTATCATGACTTAATCTTTCATAAAGCTTGGTTTTTAAAACGCCTTATATGTACGGGCACCATACAATAAAAAAAAATTAATGGTGTAAATTTGAATTAAAAGATTAATGGTATTGCTAGTCAGCCGTGTTAGATAACGTTTTTGGTCTTGCGGCCAATAAAGGTTTTATACTAATAATTTTTAATACTTATATTGTTGAATGTCTCAATTTTTTTGTTAATGATTAGCAAACTCCCTCCGATGAAAAGTAAAACATGTTAAAATCAACTTATAAAACAATCTTCTTGAAAAATCTTCTAACAACCATCAATAAAGTTACATCATAAACAGTTATTAAAATTTTTACAATTTTTTTTTCTAAGAAGGAAGGTTGTATAGAAAATTTCCTTCTGCCGTTAGGTGAGTAAGATAATTGGCAAAAATGCTTCTGTATATTTAAATAGTGTTAGGGATAGACTCATTAAGGCAGCCCTAAAAAAGACTCAGAAGAATCGGATTATTAATTAGAAGATTATTTGTCGATAGATATACAGAAGCATTTTATCATATAAACAAAAATATTATTTTAAAACAAAGTAAACAAATTATTTGTGAATACAACCTGTATTTTGCATGGTTGCTAAAAAAGAAGCATCTTAAAATACACTGGTGGCCAAAAGAAGATTGACAAATTTTATACAAAGATATATTTTATCTGAAGCAAAGGAAAAACCGGTTGAGCTTATTAGTGTTCAGGAATGTAAACAACATAGTTTGAAGAAACAAATTCCATAGATTTTTATTGCTTTTATCAAATTCCAATAATTTTGTTTGACTGCTAGGTGGCCAAAATTGGATTGACAAACAACATATTTTTTCAGTCTCTGAGTTTTATGCGTTGGTTTCTGTTGATTTGACTTTCCTTACTATTAGTTTTGAAAAATATTCACAATGCCACGTGATATAAATTTATCGATCGATATTAAGATGCGAATAATCGACGATTACCGGAAAGGGGTTAAACAGGCGGATATTGCTCGAAAATTTTTGTCTTTTGAGGCCAGCAGTAAGTCAAATAATAAAAAATTTTAATCTCCGTCGAAGTGATGTTCCTCTAAAAGAAACTGGCCGACCAAAGAAGACCACTAGTTGTGTTGACAAATTAATTTTGAAAAAAGCAAAACTTGACCCATTCGCAACTTCAAAAGAAATCAAGCTGCATTTGGAAGAAGAAGGTGTGGGTTCAGTTAGTTGTCGTACCATTAAAAGGAGACTTCAATATAGTGATTTAAAAACAAGACGCCCTGCAAAGAAACCACTGCCAAGTTTAAAAAACGTACGGGCAGGATTGAGCTTTGCTCGAGAACATAGTCACTGGATAGTCTCCGAATGGAAAAAAGTTATTTTTAGTGATGAATCAAAGTTCAATTTGTCTAATTCGGATGGCAAAAGATATGTTAGGCGTCCTGTGAACCAAAGGTATGATCCCAAATATATGGTGTCCACAGTCAAGCATGGAGGTGGTTCCGTGATGGTGTGGGGGTGTTTTTCGGGCTATGGGATGGATCCACTACACTTGATAGAAGGCATGATGAATCGTTTCATGTATAAAGACATACTGCAGGATGTTATGGTACCTTACGCTGATGAAGTTATGCCACTCAACTACTGCTTTCAACATGATAATGATCCGAAACACGCATCCAAGGTCGTTAAGCAATGATTAACCCAAGAAAAAATTAATGTTATCAAATGGCCGTCACAGTCACCAGACCTAAATTCGATCAAGAACATTTGGGATTACATTGATCGTCACATCCGATGTAAAAATTTCGAAAATAAACAAGAACTTTTTGAAGCTTTGAAGGCATGCTGGATATCCATTGACACGTCCTATATTGACAATTTAATTAGGTCAATGCTCAAAAGGTTGGTGGAAGTGAGAAGAAATAGGGGCTATGAAACGCATTATTAAATAAAACCCTTTAAATTTCCTATACTTATTTTTATTTTAGTAAGCGTTGAATTCGTCAATTAAATTTTGGCCACTTGAAAATTGTTGAGTTTTTTAATTTTTTTTAATAAAATTGGGTATTACGAATAAATAGTTTAAATATAATTAAACATTACAAATAGGATCCGTTGTTTTTTAATCAGGTACTGTCCCACCTAATTTATCATTTCCTAAACCGTGATATAAACAAATTTGAAAAACAAGTAGTTGTCAATCTACTTTTGGTCACCAGTGTAAATCACATCAATTTTATTTAAATTATGTTTTAAAAAATAATAAGGTATATATCCCAAAAAATGTATTAGCGTACTGCAGTAAAATGCAGGCCAGCAATGCAGAAATTTTTAAGCAAATTAACATATAAATTAAACAGCAGGTTAATGATGCACATAATATATTAGTTATCAAATAAACTACTACGTGCGCCTATTAAACTCCGGGTACATAATACAGTCTTTCATATGAAATTATTAGATTAGATAACCGTAGTTTTGTGGTTCTGGAAACATACCATTTAAATAATCTAACTAATTCAAGCTGAGTGACCAAATAACGCTAATTATATCCCTGCAATAAAAGTTTTAGTAAGTTTCTTAGAGTACGTTTGAGCGGGTTTACACTGCATTAGTAAAAGCGACTCAACAAAAATTGTTAAAGCCACATCCAGACGACGTGGCCAATATGAGTCAACATTATAGACCAAAGTCTTGCCCAAAATGCCCATGTCATTCAGGCTAAAGCTAGCGATGGATCGGCGTGCATTGGGCAGAATGCCCAAGGTAGCCAGTGGTCAACAATAAGCCAAAATTGCTTATATTACCTTAGCGTCTGGATGCAGCCCAATAGATATTAGGAGTTTGACCTGTTCTATGGCACCTGCATAAAACTTTCAATTCGAGACACACACTTTAAAGTATCAATTTTTATATACGCGCACTAGCCAACTCAGTCTCGGGTGCGAAAATCAATGTATTAACATGCAATAAAAAATCTCCCAATAAGTTAAAAAGAAAACAATATTATTTCTCTATTTACTAGAGGTCGACCAAATTAATCGCATTCCATGCCGAGAGTTTTTTTTAACCTAAAACTTTGCTTATCAATTTCTGTTGCATGTTAATGCATAAAGATTTCGATACCGAAGAAAGAAATTGGTCAGTGATGTATAAACATATTTTCAAAAAAAACTTTTGAGATCATCCTATCGTCTATTCTAGCTGCATATACCAAAATTGTCAAACCTTATTATTGTTGGCTATATTTTAAATCTATAATAAACTAAAAATAAAAGGTTTTTTTCAGATATACGGAGTAAAGTTTGCTCAAGTATCTTAGGTCTGATAGATATATTAAACTAAAATATTAAAAGTACTAGTTAGTATTAAGCAAAAAGCAGTTGCAAATGTCCCTAAATTTCTGAGTAAAAATGTTTTCTTTCTTTTTTTGTCAAGACTTTTTTATAATAAATTGCGTATTTACATAGTCGTTTTTTTTTTTAATAGCACATAGACTGTCCATAAAAAACCGGTATTTGTAGCCAATATTTTAGTTACAATGCAAAAAAAACGTGAATTCTTAAAGATGTAAAGGAAATGATGTTGCAATTCAAGGAAAAAAATTAATTATTATATTATATTTAGGATTTTTAATATACTAAGAAATGTAATAAAAATTTTATCAAATTAAATTAGTGTAACTCCTATTTATAATTAAACATATCAATTATTAAATCAGAATTGGAAACCAAGATTCTCACCTTCAATTATTCAATTGTGATCCTTATTATAATATACTTTCTTTAGTGTCGTCAGAATAAATCGAAGATGCTTCTTTTTCCTATAAATATAAAGTGCCTAATATATATTAATATCTTCTACATCGACATATTGTTTGCAGGTAACTTAATTTTGCATAATTTAATATTACTAAACAACTATTTTGTATTTACATAATTATAATAATTATTATTATATTTATTTGTTAGTAGTGTCTAAAATGTAAATATATACAATGCCAAACTTATTAAATAAATTGCAGATTAAAGTATTATGCATAAAAGTCTTTTCATTCGTATTATTTAAGGTCACTTGTAATTTTACCGAAATATAAGTGTCAAACAAACTTATCTTTCAAATGTATCACACAATATTCTTACATCTAAAATTACACTTATTTAGAAAAGCATTTTACAAATACAATTTTTCATCAAAAAAAAAATTGCATATATCAGTAAAACTTTATAACTAAAACATATTGGCCGAAAATTTCAAAAGAAATGCTAAATTTGTTAAGCTAATTATATTCTTTTTATATTTTTTCTCACTCATAATTCAAATAAAAAATGTTATTAAAAGCGTCGTAAAGAATAACAAAATCGTTTAGTTTCTAGTAAAAATTCAGTTTATGAAAGCTTTTGATAATATTTAAATAAAATAAAAAACAATAACAATTAAAATGCTCTTGACCGACAACCACTCGTTGTCGAACTTTTTGAGTCCATAAGTTTTTTTGATTAAATGAATGTTTATTTTTTTCTAATTGTTTATATTAAACCACTAACTGATTACTTTATACTTAAAATAGTTATTTATGAGATGTAATTTTACTAGTAGCTAAATAGCCAAAAAACTTTTTGCTCAAAAACTTGATGCTGGCTGAAAAACCTAAATGTCTTAGTTGTATATTCTTTTTTTGATTAGAAATGTGACAGCACGTGGTAGAATTGCTAGTAACACGACCACTCATTTTTTGCTATACTTCCAAAACCAGGCAATTGATATACCGAATGGACTTCCATCACCAAATGACGACACAAATAATATTTTGGAAACGCATTAAAACGTCACCAACTCTTGAGTTCGCCATGGGTGGCTGAGACATTTTGTACGTTGAGCCAATAGGATCTTCAAGTAAACTCATATTCAATAAATTATCCTATCGAATAAACAAGAAAATTTGTAAGATAGATGACTGCCAGTAAAAAATAATACTCGTAATCATGAAATAAATTTTAAAACAACTCGACCATATGCTGGCATTGTTACATGTTACATTGTTACATAGTAGTATTACCTACAATTGGTAATACTACATAATTGTTAATAGAATTTTACAAAAGTAGCTATTTTCTATGCAAACAGATTACTCGCTACAAAAAGATTATCTAGTTATAGTAGAAAAAGTGCAAGATGGATTTTACGTATCTCATTGTGTTAAATTTAAAAGATATAGAGTAAATCTTAAAACCCTCTTTTAAGATAGTATTTAGGTTCATTCCAGTCGAAATTAAAATGATAAGCTTTCATTTGTAAAATGCTTTAAATATTAGTATGTAACAATAAATTTATTCTAAAACTGAAAATTTTAAATACTTTAACAATTGTATCTTAAAACTAAGTTTTCCACTGAACTCTTTTCAATAGTTTTAAAAGCTCGCCTGAGGCAATAGAAAATATAAATTTTAAAGAATACATTATGCGAATAGAGGTTAGGCAATTTGCGAGCAGTGCCTGATTTTTCAAGGTAATATTATAACTTAATAAAATATATATTTATTATAATATAACAAAATAAATATTATAATAAATATAATAAAAAACATAAGGAAAGCCTATGTTCACAAATTGGCGACTAAGTAGGCTTTCCTTAACAGCTTGCACACTTTAGTATTGCAATAGCAATTGTTGTTAGAGAAATACTGCAAACAAATTACATTAAATAAAGAATTAATTTAAATGAAAAAGTATAACCAAATATCTGGTAGTAGTGCTCGGATAAGTAATAAAGCTTACTCACTTTTGTGTCGAGTAGAATGAATAAACGTTATATTATTCCGAGCCCTAGAGATTTTGCACAGCCTCGGTTGGCACGATGACTACCTTCATCCTAATACATAAGTTTTCTCACAAAATTACCTGTACATATATACTATATATTTATATATATTATATGTACTATATCAATCATATACTATATAACCTACACTACTTGAGCAGTTTCTACATACATTTTGCTGTATAATTTAACGCTTAAGTTCAAAACAAGTTTATGAATTAAATTATAAAAGTCATATCATGAACATGGACGCAGACATACCTTCTCATTTTACTCATTTATGAATTGAAAACGTCCGTAAGACTTTTTTGGAAGGATTTTAAGTAAAGAACGTTTTTTTTTTCGGTCATCTGTTTAAAATTTCATTATTATAGATAGATCATTACTATGTTAACCATTGCAAAAAAGATGTTTATAGGCATATATTATTTATAAGAGACAAGAAAATGTACTACACTAAAGTTTTAATAAAAAAAAATATTCTATTTTAACACCGGTTTTGGTATTCTTTTAAAAATAAAGGTTGACATAGAACAAAATTTTAATAGGTGGGTAGCTTGGACATTTATATGACTATATATAAATTCTTTAATTATTTGCAAAGACGCAGGAAATAATTACTTACATATACGGTAGAAACCTATTAAAATCTCTAGAAAAATCAATGACTTTTATTTTTAAATAATTTAAAACACAAAACTGATGTTACCGATTTTCATAATAAAACGTATTAAATAACCTTTTTTTTTTAATTACTTAAATCTGAGAAATAGGTAAAGAAAAAACTAAAAATTAGGTATGAAGAAACATGCAATACTTATGCTTATGTAGACATAAGTTGAAATGATTGTTACTTAAAAACATTTAGGAATATATAGATAATTACTCGTAAAAGAGTGAAAAAGACTAGTGCTGCACACATACATTATTTTGGTCTTAAATAAACTTTGAGCAGATTTTTCAAATAGCTAATCTATATTAATGAATTTTCATTCTGATTGTGGGACTAGGGTGACTTTGAAGGTTGAGACAACTGATCCACGGTGTCACGAGGTGTAGGTGAGTCTGTATCCAGTGGGTCTCCGGAATGAAAAAATCTGTCAGCATCACAAATTATGTTAGTATTATTACAGCACTGGGCATTATGGCCTGCGCCTGTGGTTGCACCACCTTCATCCATTAATATAATGGCATTGTGTTCTCCAGTTGAAGTATGTGTGATCATGAAATCCTCTTCATTAAGGTTGAAATTCCACCTGGGTATATTACTTGATCTAGATGATCCTACAAAATAAGTAAATATTATTTAGTGTAGAAAAATATTTTCCCAACGACTAAGTCTTACATCATTATTAACATCAAAGTTACACCTACATTTATTTGAAATGCGTTTTCTCTTTAACTTAACGTTTTGAATATGATTGTCAATTACATCTTAAGGCTATTATTACACGGATTAATTTATTAAACATTAATAAATATCTATAGCGTTTACATGAAGTCATAAGGAATAGGTAACTAAAGATACTTCGGTCATCCTCCACTAAATTTATTTAAAAAATATTAATCCGACCTGTTTCGGACATATAACATGTCCATCATCAGGGATAACAAATTAAGGGGTTCCATCAATACATCTTCTAGATCTAGTGCCTCAGACAAGGTTAAAAGGTTAACACGACTAAAAATTAAAAAAATAGCATATTACGATACAATAAAATGAGACCAAACATGGATTTACAAAAACTTTAAAATTAAAGTTTTCATAAATCCAAGTTTTGTAAACAAGAACTGAGAACAAAAGAACTAGTTACCCATTGACCTATTAACTCCACTGCAAGATTGGATTACTTCTTCAACTTTCATCAGAAATAATTAAGAAATATAATAGTTAAATTCAGCAAGCAATAACTTGAATTTGAAAATTTGGGGAATCAATCATTATACATAAAGATGTACTTAAAGTGAAATATGGCAACGCACGCGTGAATGTTGTGCCCTCTGCTACTTGCCTGCTACCTCATTGTTTTTCAGCACGACTTTAGTGAGCATCTGACTTTGTAGTAATTGTATTACTTGCAATAATATTTTGCAAAATATTACGCGAAAGTTCAGGTGTTTCTAAAATATTTTTCTAATTCAGGCTTTACCTACATCAGAGTACAACCCATATAGAATCGTAATTTTAAAATGTTTATTATAAAAATTAAATTGGTGTTCTAATAAAAATAAAATATAAATTGTGACAAAAGTAGAAAAAACTAAATACTATAGAAAATTAAATTAAAACTCCTTAAAATTAAATTAACAAAAATGAATCCTTCAGCTAAACAATAAGTGAGCCCACCATAAAAGTCATTTCCTACTTCCAAAAGCTTTCTCATAAAATGAAATTGGCACAGTCAAAAATACTTTCTCGCAACTTCTCTAATAAGTAACAATAGCATTTCTTGGAGATTATTTTTATTTCACTTAAAAAAACTAAGGATAGTTCCTTGAATAAAAAAAAGGAAAAAGTTACGTTGATCATAAAATATATATCATAAACGTAATAACTGTTGATAGGTAGGAGGAGAAACTTTGCAGAAAAAACATTTATCTGTCGCAAACCTGACACCTTTCTAGATATTTTTGGGAATTATAGTGAACATCAAAAAACATTTTTGATCTTTAAATAATTTTATACACTTTACTACTTAGAATTTTCAACTACCTATTTACATATGCCTTGATCTGACTCTCCAAAATTTTCTATAGTACCTTTGGTAGGGAGAATGCAGAATGACCTAAGTTCAGACAGTTCATTCGGTGACTTTAGGTCTTGTATAATTGTAAATTGCAAGTATGAAGATTTCTACGAATCCGGAAAAGTTAACACTTCGAGACAACTATTAACGAGATGCATCAAAAAAGGGAGAATAGAGGGACATAAGTAGTGTAGTATTGATACGCCTATGCAATCTGTACCAACGGCTTCTGATCTGACCAAAAATAAATCTGACTTCACGTTCTCTTTTACAATTGCTAACTGATTTTCTCAGCGTTAGGAGTTTCGGAAGATACAACATTTACAGAAAAGCTATTTATAATTTTAGGGTCTCCCAAGTAGCCCAGAATGGAATTTTTAGGCTTGCAGTGTATGTTAAGCTCACGCAGCACATTCTAGTTGTTTTTGGGGTCACCTTTAAGTAATGTGCTAATGAGATAGTACTTGTTTTCTCTTTCAACTGCTGCTGTCACTTGGTTTGCCTATACTTTTCTAAATTAATTTAAGTTTTTGTCTTTTCTATTTAGATAACCCTTTATTCCTAAGAGAAATAAGGTATCTGATATTATTTGTGACCCAAAGATTGTTTCATTTTGTTATCCGAGCTGTTTTAAATCGCGAATATTAATTAAAAAGATTAAGTATACAAGCTTAAACCAATCAACTTTGGTATTAATCTCCCTTATATAAAATATTTCATCTTATCGGGCATTCAATAATTCTTCATAAAAATTATCTTGCACAAAATAAAAGTCAATATAAAGGGTCGAGGTTTAGAACCCATAAATCGTAGCTTTTATAAAAGAAGAAAATGGTCTGAAACCTAAAAGTTTACTACAAATTTACTATTTCCTACAAAATGTGTATTAGAGCAGATAATCAAATCTAAAAGGGAGGCATTTCCGCCAAGGCCAGGCCTTATAGTTTTATTGACAATCTGTGTCAAGCTGTAAACCTGAAGTAGAGAAAGAAACCTTCGCGCACGTATATTTTTTTATTTCTCATCGGTTTCGTGTCGACAAATATACATTTTGTTATTATTATGAAACTGTAAATACGTTAACTATTTTCTTAGTTTCTGCAATATTTTGTTCGTATTTTGTAGTCTAAGTTGATTAATAAAGTTTATTTAGGATTATACTTACTTTTAGCTTACTATTATCATTTATAGTTTTTGTAGTTCATCTAGTTTGAGAGCCCCAATTTAGGTTATTTAAATTATATTATTGTAAATGCCTGTATTTTGAATTTTCTAGAATTTGTATACTTGCTTGCTTTGACTGTTAGTATTGTCTTGAAAGTATTGGTCTCCTTCGGCAAAAACAATGTAGCAAATTCTAAATCGTTCCATGGGTCTTTAAAAGAGACCGCGTTTTGTGAAAATTCATTCAGTTTTAATTGTTTAGTCAGTTTTTACCTTGGAAACAGTTAAACGAAAGTAACCGCGAGTCAGGTTAGAGTTTTTGACATTGTCAATAAAGGTACATTCCTGACATAAAAGAGTATTCCTGGAGTAAATGTAGGAGTGTGTTCCTGAATTTCGTTACATTAGGAAATATTACATTATTATTAAAATATTTCCATCTGGTAATACATGTGCTCTTATTTCTATACTCGTGAAAATTAATAAATTTGAATTGTTTTTCATAATGGCAGGTACGTCTATTGTTAATATTATACTTAGATATACTTCGTTTTATACGTTGAAACAATTTTGGAGAAAAAATCGTTTCAAATGGTAATAATATGTGAAAATTACTGTTATGGTTTCACAGTGAAAAGACTAGGTCATAAATAAATACCTGTATAATTTGTTAGGAAAGAAAAGTATTATTACTACTCAAGATTTGAACACTCTGAATTTTGATGATGTTTTTACCATATTAGATGAAATACTGAGTGATATTGACTCTGACGCTAGCAATACTAGTGATGAAGAGCCGGATATGAATATGGGTAACTTTGCAGGAGATCAAGACGATTTATTTGATTTAAAAAATATGTCAATTAAATTTGTTGATGTATTACAGAAAATAATGTTCAGGTGTGAGCCACTGAGGACGAATTTCCCCTTGCTCCGATTATCGAGAACCTTTATTTAAAAAGAAAAATTATTTAGATATAATCAAACTTACATCGTCTTTAAAATGTTTAAACATTTTCTGAGAATTTTAGAATAAATCTTTCAGATAATGTAGATAGCCAAACTGATATATTTATACAATTCTTTTCAATAAGTCTTAATTGTTTTTTTTATTACTTAGGCATAGTAATGGTAACCTAAAAAGGCCTAAAAGTTCCTTCAATCATTTAAATGATTATTCTGGTTTTCCTTTGAAAGGTCCTGCAAAATACGATAAACTTTATAAGGTGAATCCGGACATGGACAAGTTGTCAGAAACGTTTATAAATTACTATAATCCCTGTAAAAATCAATCAATAGATGAATCAATGATTGATAAGATTTAAAGGTACGAGTTCTCTCAAACAATATATGCCACAGAAACCTATAAAACGTCGTTAGTTCTGGGTTCGGGCTTATAAAACAAGTTATGAAGTGTTAATTCCAAATTTTTATAGGTAAAGCTGGAGAGTCTGCGGAAAACGACTTGGGAGCTCTAGTAGTAAAGGATTTTACTTGTATTTTAGTTGGAAAGGGAAAGGGAATCATGGTTATTTCGATAATTATTTTAATTCTGTGAGTCTGTAAAAAGGGCTTCAGGCCGAACTCTTTTATGCTTGCCACTTTTATGCATGAAAAAAAAAAAGAGATTTACCTACGGATATAAAAGAAGATTGTTGACGCCCCCTATTACTTTTTATTAACAGGTAAAATGCCCACAACATCCTCAACAAAAAGTGCAATAGTAAATGGCTCAAAGACAACAAAATTAAATTTAATAAATCAAAATAAAATTAGTCTTACGAGTTATTATATGCACATAAGCCTAATACGACAATTAAAAATTATAAAATAGACAACTTGAAAGAACATGCATATGTTGCAGCCTTCTACTGTCATCGGTCATTACATGAAAAGTCTGGCATTTTCATGAAACGCTGCCAAACACTGAAACATTAACTGTTACGCCGAGAGACTATAAATTTTAGACGTTACGTGTAACGTCAGCGTGCTCGGCTGCTTGATGAAAACGAGCAAAATTACGTTAGGTGTCCGACTGTATTGGACGTTTCATGTAACGCTTCGAATCTACTTTGCACTTGCTGAATCAACATCAACGAAATAACACACATACTAACCTCAAAATAAATTTTATTACAAAAATAAATCAATAGAGGCTAGCTACAGTTCGAGAGCAAAAATATGAAAGAAAGTAAAACACGCATATATTAATCAAAGTAAACAAATGATAAGTTACTTGTTAAAACACGGCAAGCTATTATGGCACAGACTGTTACAAAGTACGCTATTTTTTTACAGATACACCTATTTTTAGTACACTGTTGCTTGCCGGGTTTACACGAACATTTGAGAAAGCCTTTACCACCCGATCCTAATGATACAGCCTCTCTTAAGCTCAGTGATTTTTCCAAGGGGATTTCTTTTTTATTAAGAAATGCTGAACCCGCAACAGTGAGACTTTCAGCACCAAATACATCATATTCCTGGAATCTCCTGGATCTCTGTCGACTTTAGGAATATTTAACAACACACAATCACCTACATGGAAAGTCGGGAATTTTTTTGCCGAAATGCTCAACATTTTTTGGCTGCTTCTTCAGTTTTATTTCTAGCTTCGCCGCGTTCCTCAGAGATGTTTTTGCTAGCGGAACATAAATTGCACAGTACTGAAGATCCTTGTTGACAAACTTCAGTAATATTAAAAACTCGTAAACAATTTTCGCAAATTGCTTCTTCAGATCTTTTTTTTCTCCGAGCAAGACACAATACTGGTAATGTCGGTATCTTCATCAGCGAGACTTTCATGTGCATCCGATATTTCGACAACTGAATCTTCTTCGTTATTTATAATTTTCATAAGCTCTTCTTCGGAAGTTAATGTTTTTGCAAGCGCTGAGGGGATGTTACTAGAAGATAGACCAACTTTAGGTTCACAGCCTAAAAGTGCTTTATACGGAGACTGTCCTATTGTTCTGTGAAATGAGATATTCTTTTGCCATTGCACAAACTCAAGCCCTACCGACCATCTTTGGCTATTCGTGTCAGACATCCAAGCTCGAATCATGTTTTCAACGTCTTGGCTTGAGCGTTCAAATGCTGCCTTGACTCTGGGGGTGTCTAGGACGACCGTGTACTATAAGTCATTCAGGCCATAACTCTTTCAAGTATAACCTTATTTGCAAACTCGCGACCGTTGTCGCTCTGGCGAATTTTCGGGGCTCCTATTAACAGAAAAATACTTAATAAGTTGGAAGCAACTTCCTCGGCACGTTTGGTTTCCATTAGTCGTAAGAATACGAATTTTGTGGCATGATCTTGATAATTCATTATCCATTTGAATTGCTTGTCGGGAAGCGATTGGAAATCTATCAGGTCCACCTGCCCTCTTTCATTAAAATCTTTGCTTACAATGGGACGTACTACAATTTTTTGTCTGCCATGTTTCTTTTCATTGCAGCTTTTGCAGCATTGAACAAAACATTCTATGGCCGGACGGAGCTACTTCGATTTTAACGCGACCACCGTGCCCTGTTTTGTTGATATGATAATCACATAATTTCTCAAATAAATCTTCGTACGCCACTACAAACTCGATTTCATCCTCGCTTTTATGTTTATGTTTATTAAATGTAATTGGTCAGAAATGGTCATAACATCATAATGTCTGCAGCAGAAAGTATTCGCGCCTTTCTTTTCTTCCTCTAAAACAAAAACCTATTTTAGAAAAAAAAAAGAAACAAATTTCAAATAATTAAAATTTTCTTGTGCCTCGCTATTATATAACCCCCTGTGTAGCTAAGAATAATTTCCTGCGAAAGTACAATGCTTCCCATAAAAGTTTTCTAGGAAACGTTTTTTCTAAAAAGCTAACTTTGCCACAGTATTGGGCCATCCTGTATACCTAACATTATACAGGTTGCCCCAATAATACGTGGACATAGAACTGCCACGTATTTTTTTAATTAAAATAAGTCGATTGGACACAATTTACCTCTATACAAAAGTGCTTCGTTTGTCCGTTAGAAGGCATCAAAGTTTAACAATAAAAACACAGTTTGATATTTTTAGTATATAAAACAAAATCTAATTGCATAGAAAGTAGCCCCTTATTACTGCTATCAACTGTACCAAGTTTCATCAAAATCGGAGAAATTGTTTTTGACTAATCAACAAAAAATGATTTTTTTATAAAAATTTTAACACCCTGTATCTCGAAAACTAAGCTCTAACAGACAAATGAAGCACTTTTGTATAGAGGTAAATTGTCTCCAATCGACTTCAAGATACGTGTTAGTTCGATGTCTACGGAATATTAGGACACCCTGTATATCTAAATATTGCTATCCAAACTACACAAGTGTATAAAATTTCAAAATGATAGGTTAGCAGGTAGTACCTACTAACAGTGGGGATATGTTTTTGTAATAGCATGAATTAATTCACAGTGTACACTGTACAAATCACGAGTCCACGAGAAACACGGAAATTCCGGATATAAACCTAACCTAAACAATCTATAAGAACGAGATAAGTACTTACGGTTTCTGCTTAGCTGCTACAATTTCCTGTATAACTGTTTCAATTTTGTGCTTTGTGTAAGGCTTTCGTAGAGGTTTCTGGGAATAAACTCTTCTAATTTCTTGTAGAATTGCGTTTGTTGTGTCACAATAAAACTCTCGGCTGTCGTCATTTTGAGGTTAGTATGTGTGTTATTTCGTTGATGTTGATTCAGCAAGTGCAAAGTAGATTCGAAGCGGTACATGAAACATCCAATACAGTCGGACACCTAATTTTGCTCGTTTTCATCAAGCGGCCGAAGCACGCTGCCGTTACACGTAACATCTAAAATTTATTGTCTTTCGACGTAACCACAGATATAAATACAATACATCTATGGACGTAACAGTTATTTGTTTCAGTGTTTGGCAGCGTTTCATAACCATCGACCATCGACGGATTACGGTAGAAGACTGCGACAGATATAATTCACTAAGAACACCACCCTACATATGCGTGTTAAACCCTATAGAATTGTTGTGGGCGATATATAAGCAATCATAATACTGATGATTTAGCTACTAAATTATTAGATTCATTATATTATTTAATAGATTTATTTATGTTATAGATATAGAGAATAAGAATTGGGAAACTGACCAGATAATGATGGAAATCACAGAAAAATTAATTATAAAAGTGGATAATGGTAAAAGTGACAGAGAAAGATTCGGAAGAAAACATCATTAGTGTTATTTTTGGTGTTTACAGTTTTTTCATTTTAGTATGAATGTAAATAATGTTACACCATGTATAAATATAGATATATATTATTTATTATGTATAAAGTCTTTTAAGTTAGGTTGTAGTGTTTATTTATTTTTTTTTGTTTAATAGTGAAAATAAAAACATAAAATAAAAAAAATTTTAAAAAAAACAAAGTTAGTTCAAATCATTAGTAAATCGTGTTAAGAAAATGATTAAATACTAAGAAGAAATTTCCTGAGTTCAATAATATAGATGAACAAAATTAATCGCTTTTATTGTTGGTTATAAAAATAAAAAATACGTAATATATACAATATTTTTTAAATTAATAGGGTGCGCCACTAAAAATGCCTCAAGGCCAAGTCCGAAATGGATTTTTACATAATTTTTTTTACCCCCTTTCATTGTGGTTACAGTTACCGCAGATGAATAATATTATATATTAGATTATTAAATGCAATAGACAATAATATTTGCTGAATGCAATAAAGCATAGTCTGCAAATACGTCTCAAGGTATTACTTTGCCGATATATATTAACGTTTTATAGTATCAATATCAATCGGGTGTTAAAGAAGCAATAATTACCAAGCAGTCAGGATTAAATCGGTCGATTGTTTCCAATAGTTGTACCGCATCAGAAAGTCGTTAGTAAGATCACCTCAAACCTTGTCAGAAGATAGTGGCTTGGCGGTGAGCAAACCATCCAAAAACCCGTCATTTTGAAGAACTTCAATTTCCATACGAACATTTGAATTAGTTGAAAAGAAGATAGATTACAGTGTTATTTTCCGATAAAAGTAAATTACGGCTAAAATGAGTAAATAAAATGTTGAGGATCAACAGTAACTTTTTAAATTAGTGTTTTTAAGTCAGTGTAGTTTAGAGTCCTGGTCTTCATCCCATAGAGAAAAACATTCGTAGTAAACATCTCGTAAAATTTAAAATTTAAATAGAGCCAATTGTTTGGCACTCTACAGCCAATGAGATCTTTAGGAATCTAATTGGATCTATGTAGACGAGATGCCTTACAGTTAGCAAAGTCAAAGAATATTAATTTTAGTATAGTATAGTTATAATATGTTTCATCTTTATAGGTGCTTCTCTATTTTTGCCTCCTCTACCTATAGTACAACTGCACCTAGCCAATCAAAAACTATAATTTGTAACACCTCATCCTTAATAAAAGTTTCTGTGATGGCAAAAATAACAAATTCATGTCGTAGTATATAACCTTTAATATGTTGAATTATAGGAATAGGACATCTTGCATTAATATGACCAATTTTTATATTACTATTATTTCAGTTTACTTAAAGCCATTGATCAGAACTTTATGTTATAAACAAAAATAGTAACAAGAACAATGGCTGCAAAATATTTACATTCTTAAGTTAGCGATAGTGAGCAATAGTGATGATTTGATAGAAATAAAACCTGCTAACCAAAACCTTTTAGTTTCAGCAAGCCTTTAAATAGTAATTAAAACTGCCTTTACAGCCTTTATAGCCTGCCTTATTAGTTCTATAGAACTGCCAACATTCTTTATATTTACTTTTTAAATCACAGTTTTTGTCCATTTATGAACATCTAGAAAATTTTTTGTTTGTGACTTTGTAAGTAATTTTTTTTTATTGTGTAAAGATTATTTATAATATTTTATGGACCTCCTATTTTATACTATATTAAATGTCTTTATTTGTTAGTAGATAATCTAATATGTATACACTTATATCTTGAGAACTTTTCAATAGATCTAGGTTAAAGTCAATAATAATGCAATTATTCTTCTGTTGTTCTAGTAGCTTATATATATAATTGTATATGGGTTTGATAAGTATATCGACAATATTGTAATCCTTTTTTTATATATTATACTCATCATTTAGAATAATATTTATTTCATCATCAAAAAAGCTTGTACCGCCCCCTTTAGTATCTCTGCAATAGGCACTGCGATGTTATTTTTCAGGTAATAGAAATTTTGTTTATTTAGATATATTCGTGTTTGTGCACTTATTATTACATGTAAAATATTTTTATTTAGCAAAACTATATTTATTGGAACAAATCACTTGGTTTTCGTTATTTATGATTTCTACCACAGGTATAACTATATATAGACAATATATATAGACAAATCTTATTTGTTTTGTTGTATCTATGCTTCTTCTTGTACGCGACAACTGGGATGATAAGTATACTTTCAAATATCCCCATCAAGTGAAATAAAGTGAAATCCATTTTTAAACAAAATTTGTAGTATTGTTTTAATCGCTTGTGTTTACACCAAATATAACCCTAAATATTAAAAGCTGATAAAGTTGTTCAGTTGTGATTTGATCTTAAATATTCTCGAATAAATAATATACAGGGTCCTGCAACAGTGCGTCGGTCTTTCATAAAGCCTAAAAAAATTAGGTTAAAATTTTCTAACCTCTTAAAAAATTTTTGGGACCTGATAGCGCATATCTGGAAAATATTTTGAAGGATACAGGGTGCTTCAAAAAAGTAGGGCGATATAAGCAGCATTTTTTTTAAATGGAATGCCATTATTTTTATTTTATTTTTAAGACCGCCTTAGGCTACCTAGTATACGCGCTAAATTGGCTGCTTTGTCGTGCGCAGTTTGACTGCAATAATTTTTTTTATAAAAAAAAACTAAAAATCATTTAATTTCATCTTGATACTAGAAATGGTAATTCAATGTCAATATTGGACTTAATTGGGATTCTAGAAGAACAGAGAATTACTTTGACTTAAATTGTTTCCTTCTGTCATATACAGGGTGTTCGTAGTTAACAACTATATTTTACGAATTTCAAAGCTCCATTTCTCGTTTTTTTTTAATGGATCACCCTGTATATTTTTTATCCATTTAATGAAGATTTAATACATGAACATTTTTTATTATGTAAACATATTAGCTATCTTTAGTAGTTTTTAAAATATTCACGATAATTATCCGTAGATAATAAAATGTTTAAATAAGAACCAGGAAATCTGCATTCTAAACAAAATAGGTATTTTATTATCTTTTTTGTTGCCAAGCAAAATATTTCATCTGTATTCTCTAAAATTTTTGACATTTTGGTGAGAATATCATTTTTGTATGTGTATTATCAGCTTAAGTATTCAGTTATTTGAATTATCGTAACTTTGTTTGTAAAAGAAATTTGGAGTTTTGTTTCAGAAATCTAATCTGAACGAAAATTGCATACTTATAAAATGCATTTTAGCAAAGCCGAACTTGTTGACATGATATTTGTGTTGGGGGAATTTGAAAAGAATTGATCCAGAAGTTGTTTGTTGAATGTCCAGAAGAAAAATCTTTTAGAAGGTTACTAGCAAGATTTGTGGAGACAGAGAGTATTTGTTACTAATCAGGAGCAAGAGTTAGATGTGTTATTAACGATAACCGAAGATCCTCACCTAAGTCAGTCAAATATCGGAGCAGCAGTTGGAATAAGTGAAAGATCAGTGCAACGAATCATTTCATCAAAAGAAATAATTTTCATCCATACCACATCCATGAATATTAAACACTTTTTGATAGGGATATACAAAACCGACTTGAATTTTGTACTTGGAGCAGAAATAAATTACAAAACGACTCCACGTTTTTTTAATAATGTCCTATTAATGGATGAGGCAACATTTCATAAAAACGGATCAGTAAATAGACATAACTTTCATTATTATTCATCCGAAAACCCCCATTTTATGCGGCAGATCGACTACCAGCATAGGTGGTCATTAAAATGTGTTAGGTGGAATTATTGGAAGCACCATTATCGGTACCTATTTTTTTAATGGTCATTTCAATGGAGTACCTTGAATGGAGTACCTTCAATTTTTACAAAATGAACTGCCTAGATTACTTGCAAATGTTCTATTAATTACTAGAAACCGAATGTGGTTTCAACAAGACGGAGCTCCTCCACATTTTTCTTGAAATGTCACTGAATATTTAAATGTAACCTTTGAAGACAAATGGATTGGAAGGAATAGACCTATTAATTGGCCAGCCAGATCACCTGACCTAACAAAATTAGATTTTTTTTTATGGGTTTTTGTAAAAGAAATTGTTTATAGAAATCCACCTACAACGGCAGTAGATATGGAGCAGAGAATACGGGATGCGTTTGCTCAAGTAACTCCACAAATGCTACATGAAGTAGAAAGAAGTTTTCAGGAACGTATTGATTTATGTTTTGAACAAAACGGAGGACATATTGAACACTTAATGTAATAATAATAAAATGATAAATATTTTTAATATGCTTGTTTAATTATTATCGTGAATATTTATATATATCACGAACACCCTATATATGACAAAAGGAAACAATTATTTATGTTAAAGTAATTCTCCATTCTTCTAGAATCCCAATTAAGTCCAATATTGACATTGAATTAACATTTCTAGTATCAAGATGAATATAAATTATGTAATGATTTTTAGATTTTTTTTATAAAATAAAATATTGCAGTCAAACTGCGCATGACAAAGTAGCCATATTTAGCGCATATACTAGGTAGCCTAAGGCGGTCTTAAAAATAAAATAAAAACATTGCATTCCATTTTAAAAAAATGCTGCTTATATCGCCCTACTTTTTTGAAGTACCCTGTATACTTCAAAATATTTTCTAGATATGCGTTATCAGGTCCCAACATTTTTTTAATAGGTTAAAAAATTTTAACCTTATTTTTTTAGGCTTTATAGAAGACCGACGCACTATTGCAGAACCCTGTATAAGGCGAAGGAATCTTTAACATAACGCTTGAGTTATGAATTTTCTGTTAAGGTCTGTATAAAAAAAGCGAATCTTTTTCCCTTGAAGAAATATATTTTTTCATTTTGACAATGGATCATAAAATAGATAGCACGGGTAACTTGAAAATCTGCAGTTCAGAAGTTAAGAATAAGGAAGTGTGCATTTGGGAATATATAAAATAATGTTAAACAAACTAATGGTAACTGTCAGAAAACGATGAAAGATTATTTAAAAAGGAAAACTGCAGACCGAAACACATATAAAATATAAGAATCTATCATGGAGCATGAAAAGAACTTAAAAAGGGAAAGCAAAAACTGAAGGTATTATGCATTAATATTAAATTAGACCTTAACTAGAACAAGCGAAATATTTGGAAAAAACAAAGAGAAATTATGACTAACTTTGAAACAAGAACTTTAAAAAGAATAAGTCAAGCATAAAAGAATACGTAAGAACTAGAGATAGAAATTAAATCTTAAATATAAGTTTAAATATATAGTTTAAATCCTTAATATGCTGTTACATATTTCTTTATACCATTATGCAGGGTCAATTTTTTAAAATGAAAATAGGGGTCGAGTGATTTTATTTATTTTATCAATTCGCTCTCAAGAAATATGAATAAATGTGGATAAACAAATTAGCTTTATTTTAAATTACAAAAAATATCATAATAAAATATATATAAAACACCTATTTTATTAAATGTTAAAAATAATCTCCGTTGATCTCCATTTAAAAATACAATTGTTGTTCAAAACGTCTGTGCACATTAGCGAATATTTCGAGCGGTATTAACTGACAGTCATTAACAATTCTATTTCGAAGATCTTTAAGGAAGTCAGGCTTTCTGGCAAAGACCTTGACCCCATAAAAATATCCAAAGGGGTAAGATCGGGATATCTAGCTGGCCATTCTACGGTACGGCCGTTTTGGGCTAAACAATTTATTTTTCAAGATTTTCAGGGTTGACTGTTTTGTCTCAGACACGCTGTATATGTTTATATGATATATTGTATAAAAGTTTAAGCACATCGCGCACTTCTCTTGCCTAAGAGCTTTTCGGTGAAATTTACTCAAATTTTTGGCAAAACGTAGCTCAGGTGTATCTGAGCAAAAGTTCTCACGATCACGAATAGTCTTGTTAAAACGTTGCACGATTATTTGGAAGCCACATGCGTCCAAAGGTCAAAAAATACCCTATTTTATGTTAAGGTGCTGACTCTGTAAATATTAAAATAGTGCTGATAACTGCATTGGAATCGTGCTAGTCTTGTACTAGTCAATCTAGTATACTAGGACACTCCTAGGTAACTTCCACATATGTACTCAAAATCATCACATACATTCACCCGGATACACACATACACACCGCACCTATATTCATAAATGCCTTATGCTTAGATATAAGACTTAGATCGAGGATAAAGTGCGTCAAAATAAATACATACAGATACAGGGTGAGAACTGCTATATCTGAGGAACCAAAGGAAATCATTGAAAACTGTTTCTATAATAATGAGAAAGAAACGGAATATTGAAATTGCTGACTTGTTTTCACTTACCCATTTACCCCCAGGCACCGGCACTTCAAGTTTATATGTTTAAATGGCAACCCCGTGCTTGCGAAACCTTATTAAAATAATAATCTTAAGCATTATTAAGCGAAACCTTATCTTAAGATTACGCGTATCTCTGTTTATTCGTACCTGAACAAATTGAGAAAAAAATTTTGCTTCAGCTCAGGCATAAGAGAAGATCCTATAAGTTATTAGTGATAAATCTAAAACAAGCGTTCTTTCAAATATTCAGTTTTCATTTTTATTTCGATATTATGTGCACGACCAATAGCATTTATCTGCAACAATGGTATACAGCATGGCCGAACGTATAGAATGCATTTTATTTATGGTATAGAAGATTAGTGTTTTTAAGAATAGCTTAAGTTTTTAGATATCAGAGGAAAAATATAAGTCACGTGTACATTCAAGAAAATTTCTTTTTAAGAAACTGATATAGTCCTAAATGAAAAAAAGGATAAACCAAGATTACTGGACGAATCAACGCAAATTGAAGTATTCGGATAGTATTTATTAGGATTTATTGCAAATCCTACTTTATTGACTGACTCTATTGATAATCTGTAAAAAAAGTACCTAAATTACATTAATTGCATCCTTATTACCTAGAATTACCGCATTATCTTGGTTCACCGAAAATACTTCTTTTAATCGTGAGTAAGGTTTTTCTTTAAATGGTTACCTAAATAAACAAAATTGTCGGTGCTGGAATGACGAGAACCCACAAATATTTAAAGAAGGACATACGCAATACCTCCACAAAGTTGATGTTAAAGCCAGTACTCAAAGCAAAATGTAGCTGATGTACTAGAAAAATCTATCGAACCTTTATTAGTTCGTGAATTAGAAAATCAGAAAAGCGCACAGGGGAATTAATAGGATGCGAATCACCTCATTATGTTGTTCCGGTTAGGCAACCATTAAACTATTCTAATCTATCGATTGGAAGAGGAGGTTCTGTTGATCCCCGGACCTATAGCTTCTTGATTTATTTATCTGGACCCACTTCTATCAAAGCCAAAATCGATTGTTTTTAAGACGCAACCGAATATAATAGAGCAACCGACGGAAAAAATAGTTCAAAAATACCGAGCTACCACCAGAGAAACATTTGAAAATGTACGTCACGAGTTTAAAAATAGACTTTATTGTTGTCTTAAAAACAATGAAAATATTTTAGAAGATTTTTTAAATTAATAATAAAAAATCGTCTAAGGTAACTTTGCAGGGTACCGTTGAAAAGCATTTTTCAGATAAGATATCACAACCAAGGGAGTGCTATTTATAAAGTTAGAGTGGCTAGGGGAACAAGTAAGTGTAAAAACAAGTTAGCTATTACAGTATTTTGTTGTTTTCTCCCTATTATAGAAGTGATTTTTTCAGCGATATTCTTAGCGATTATATCCGTGTCCATTCGCATATATCCGTGTATGTGGTTTGACAGATTTCATCATCGTTCTAACCGGTTGTGATTACGATATGAGTAGTATTTTATTGATTTATGTAGTCAGCTACTTACCCTAAATAGCGTGTTTTTCAACCTTTGGAAGACATTTGTTTCCAAATAAGCTCTGGCTGTGTGAACTTTTGTTTAGAGTTACATTTAACTTCAATTTTCTTTAAGTTTTAATGAATTTGACCAAAGATTTTTTACACTTAATGTGCATTTGATGAGACACTTAGCCAAACATATAACAACATATTAATATATTAAGCAAGTAAGTTTTGGCTTCTATGTTGCTACTGTAAAAAAAATATCTTTTTTTGCTTACCTCTAACTGTATTCACGCTGGGTGAGTACATACTGAGATTCGTAGGGCTGATAACACCAGACATTCCGCTCATACTGGGGTAGTTGAACAACTAAAAAAAATTTAAAATTACAGATCAACTCATACATAGACCTGTAGATATTTTTTTAAATTTAAATAAGTAGCTAAAGAATAGTATTAACTACCAACATGTCCTGGCTGAGCGTGAAAATGGTTAAAAGATGAGTAATCTCTAGATGGTGAGTAGCTATTACTAGTAGGCACTGAGTTTCGTTGTGTTGGCGATTTTTGCCGTTCATGACTTCCTGGACTAAGAGGAGGGGAAGGATTTAATTCAGGAACCTGGAAAAAAATCCACTTATTATCGAATTTGGTATACACAAACAGTTTCTTAAACTAGTAATAAACATATTTGACCACAGGCTCATTTCTAATATAGGTGAATATGCATTAGAAATGTAATCTAAACAAGATATAATGTGTGTCAAATTTAATTCACTTCGCTGAAACTAATTTTAATTATTTATTCTTCATAAATTTTTAAGTTTATCACCAACGTCACTTTAATATTTAATTGAACACTTTTTTAACTAAATTTTCCCCTTCCAAACAAACAAGAAATATGATACATTACTGTCAGTCGATTTGAAAATAAATCGCAACAAGGATATTTGAATATAAAAATAGCCAGATAAGCGGATTAAAAAAAGCTTAAAGAAAGGGATTGTTAAATAGTAGGGAAAAAGTCAGAATTATAGGAGCGGCTCCAGAATGCGTTAATAGAAATATGCGATACATATATCGTACACATATGTATAAAGACGCATAAGGGAGAAGCGTAGTATTCCAAAGTTTTCCTTCCAAAAAAAAAGTATTGGAAAGTTTGGCCAAATTAAAAAGTCAGTTAATGTAAAATTTTACCAAGCTAAAAGAAAAGATACTATGAAATTAAAGAGAACTAGAGCATAAAAATTTGGAAAATTTTTGTAAAATGAAAAAGAGAAAAATGTTTTATGATTTTATAATACTGGAGAATAGAATTAAAAAACTGCAGAATAATTCTACAACAAGACAACCGTCGACGAATGACAATGTAAATTTTTAGTAAACAATCAACCAGAATTTAAGTCTTCGCATGCGAGCCTATCAACATGAAATCTAGATAACATTAATTCAACTACCTTGAGCATGAAATTGCTATAAAGAATCAATACAGTTCAGCACAAGATCAACTTGACTATCGACGTTGAATAATGTGACTAAGAAGGACAGCTATTCTTTTTATCGCATAAATTTAATATTCTCTACAATGAATTTAAAGAATATAACTTAACTTGCCAGTATCCGTGCAGGTTGAGTTGACTCATGAAGATCGAGAAAAGGCAGCTTTTACCATTGGCTCCCGATCATGGCAGTTTAATGTTATGCGATTTTTTAGAGCGGTACTGCCACATTTTAATAAATGATGAGAAGAATTGTAACATATCAATGTTACAGTAAGTTAATAATATATAACAATTTAGACATGTATATCATCTTTACTCACAACATGATGAACATATGAATTGATCGTACCATTCCTTCTCTCTTAAGTACATATATAGGTAGCGCTGCCTAATGCGACAACGTAAATTTCGTATAATAAATGTATTCTTATTCTTTTAAATTTAGTGAAATTTAAGTTAGCTCATTAGCAAGAAGGCTTAAGAATGTTTGGCTGAATATTGTTATTGACTTATATCCCATGTTAATGGTTAATGGTACTTATTGATTTGGAGTTTATTATGGCGACCTTATCGTGCGGCATAGCAGGTTAACAGATGCCAGGAAGTAAGTCAGACGCTTTCTTCACGAGGGCATGTCACCCGAAGAAGCGAGGAAAAAAGTCCTAGACGACAAGGAAAAAAGAAAGGAAGAACAACCTCCTCAAACTTCCAAGGCATCGCCTAAGAAAAACCCCCAAGGAAAGAGGGGAAGTGACTTCATCTCACCCCAACAAAAAAAGGGGGAAAAGAAGCAAAGAACCGGTGACGATCCCCGGGTAATGAAGACGAGCAAGTCTGCAAACATAGCAGGGCAAGCCACCAGCTATGCAAAAGCGGTAAAGCTCATCAGAATCGGAGTATTGCCGGAGGACTACCCTGAGGCAACTCTAACCTCCGAACAACTCACAGATGTGGAGGAAGCAATCGTATCAGAAATGATCAACAGCACAACAAAGGGCCTGCAGTTCTCAGGTATTCATTTTCGCTCGGGAATGATACTTGAGGACTTCGAGTCGGAGCAGACAGCAGAATGGCTGGCTCAGATGGCACCTAGGTTGAAGGAATGGAAAGGGCCAGCGCTGGTAGCGAAAGAGGAGAGGACATCCCAAAAGCGCATACCATCAGCCTTTTTCTTCCACGGAGCAAAGGGCAAGACACCACAGCTCTCTTGAAACTCATTGGAGTACAGAATCCAGAGATCTCCACCGAGACCTGGAAAGTAATAAGCGCCAAAGGAAATGGCCACGGTCAAGTGCTTTCTGTTGGGATCGACACCAAATCTGCGGATAGCATCCAGGCAAAGGGATACACTATCCACTACAGGTTTGGGCAAATCCCCGTATCTGGCCTCAGAAAGCAGGAGAAGGCAAAGGACAAAAAGATGGAGCTTGATCCATCCACTTCAGCCTCTACCTCCTCCGAGCCAGTCGCCAATGAGAACACCTCTACGGCGACTGAAACACAAGAGACCGAGGGCATGGACCTCGATCTCAATGTCAACCCGACCACTTCCGCTGAGGAGAATGTCATCAGCAGCGAAGAAGAAGATAGGCTTCTGGGACCTAATGTAGACCATCAGGGGGACGGACCGGATGGCCCTGACAAATCATAAGAGGACTTCACTCTGCCAAACCAGAAGCCTTTAAATTCAGCAAATTAGCACAAATAAACCTGCAACACAAACGAGCATCCTCCGATGTGATTGCACGGATGTTTGTCAAGCAAGATCTGGGACTAGTCTTGATCCAAGAACCCTGGATCAATCGGGGGCAGATCAAGGGTCTGTCAAGCAAAACGTCAAAAGTAATATATGATACCAGGCAGGAATCACCCAGAGCCTGCATTCTTATAAGAAATAACATCAATTACATATGTATTTCAGAACTCATGACACGGGACCTAACACCTATTGTCGTAAATCTCGACATTGGGGACACAAACAGGACCATAGTAATTGCGTCAGCATATTTTGCTGGAGATGGGCCTATGACACCACCAGCAGAAGTGCAAGAGCTGATTCAATACTGTAGCAGATTGCGTCTACCACTCCTTCTAGGCTGCGACGCAAATGCTCACCATATCACATGGGAAAGCACAGATATTAACTTTAGAGGTGAGTGTCTGCTTGAATATTTAACGACAACCGATCTCGAGGTTCTGAATGTGGGAACTACACCAACATTCGTAACTAAATCAAGATCGGAAGTATTAGATATTACTTTAGTCAGCTCCAGTCTCAGAGACCACATCAAGGACTGGAGAGTATCAGCTGAACCATCACTGTCCGACCACAGGATTATCGAATTCAAGCTGGACAGCATTAAATACAATCGACCCGAAAGGAGGGTCCCAGGAAAAACAGACTGGGAATTATACAACACCAATCTGGAAAACAACTTAAATTATCTAAGCTTAAATGGGAAACCGCACCATCTAGACTTAGAGCAGGACTCACAAGCTGTCACACGTGCAATAAATGAGGCGTTCGACTCAAGTTGCCCAGTGACCAGTGAGAGACCCGTTAAAGACGCTCCGTGGTGAAATACACACCTGTCAAAACTAAGGTCAAAAGTGCGTCATCTTTTCAATACAGCGAAAAGAGACGGTAACTGGCAGGTATATGCCGAAGTGCTTACTCTTTATAACAAAGAGATAAGAAAAACCAAAAGACAGCACTTCAGAACTTTCTGTGCAGAAATCGCTAACACTCCGACTGCGGCTAGACTGCACAAAGCAATGGCTAAGGGAGGCACATACCCAAAAATGGCCCTCAAAAAGCCAGATGGCACCTACACGAAGGGAGAAGAGGAGCAAGCCATCCTATTACTTCAAACACACTTTCCAGGGTGCGAACCTATAGAAACGGTCCCAATAAAGTACACCAATCCTAAAAAAGAGGACTGGGAAGTTGCAAGGACCGTCTTTACGACAGAAAGGTTGAAATGGGCAATAAACACCTTTCAACCGTACAAGTCACCGGGAGTGGATGGAATTTTTCCTGCTCTCCTACAAAACGGACAAGAGAAAATCCTTCCTCACCTGAGTAGAATAGCAAGGACGAGCTTAGCGTCGGGATACATTCCCAGTAGCTGGCGAAGGGCAAAAGTCACCTTCATACCGAAAATAGGAAAAAAAGATGGGACTGACCCCAAATCTTTTAGACCTATCAGCCTTACGTCTTTCATTCTGAAAACAATAGAAAAAATTGTAGACAACCATATCAGGAATGACATTCTGGAGAGAGCACCTCTACATCAGTGTCAACATGCTTATAGAGCGGGCAGATCCACAGAAACCGCACTATATCAACTGACACAAATCATCCAGAAAAGCCTGAATGAGAAAGAAACAGCCATCTGCGCCTTTCTAGATATATCTGGGGCATTTGATAACACGTCACATGTAGCGGTAAAAAATGCCCTGGAAAAAAGAAACTTGAACAAAACCATAATCCGATGGATTTGTCAAATGCTTGCCACGCGTACGGCTGAGACTACTGTGGGCGAACAGACCACAGGCATCAAAACTACTCGTGGCACGCCTCAAGGAGGGGTAACTTCACCCTTACTATGGAGTCTAGTAGTCGATGAACTACTTGAGATATTGACAAATCTCGGTTTCACCTGCATAGGATATGCTGATGATATCGTTATTATAGTCAAAGGCAGGTATAAGGGCACTTTATACGACCTCATACAAAGAAGCCTAAGCATCACGGAAGAATGGTGCACATCAGTGGGGCTGAGCATAAATTCAGCGAAAACTACTATCGTACCATTCACTCGTAAAAGGAAAATGCAACCCACCAGGGACATCCACCTGGGCGGACAAGTTGTACATACATCGGATGAAGTAAAATATCTAGGAGTGACACTGGATAGTAAGCTTAGTTGGAACAAGCATCTAGAATTCACAGTAAACAAGGCCACTAAAGCCATTATGATCTGTAGGAACCTAGCGGGTAAAAACTGGGGATGCTCCCCAAAAATACTGCGATGGATGTACACCATGATGGTTAAACCCATAATCACTTATGGGGCAGTGGTGTGGCATGACACTACAAAGTTAAGTACAGTAAGGCGTAAACTTGACAAGGTTCAAAGACTTGCATGCGTATGCATTACAGGAGCTATGAAAACATGCCCCACAGCAGCACTGGAGGTCATAGTTGACCTGGCACCTCTTCACCTGGCAGTAGAGGGAGCTGCTAAAAGGGCCATGTTCAGATTAGCAAGGGATAGAACGAACAGTAGGGACATTGATCAGAGAGCTTGGGTATCTCAAACAAGATCCATTCCCCTGTTCGATCTTCCCAAGGACGATATAACTCGGGAATATCACTTTGTTAGGAATTTCAGTACAAAAATTGACAGCAAAAGTGACTGGGAAAATGGATCTGTCGCCCGCTCACTTAAACAGAATACTATCAAATGGTACACAGATGGTTCTAAAACCGAAAAAGGAACAGGAGCTGGAGTATTTGGGCCTGGCACCAAATACTCAGAGCCACTGGGAAAATACACCAGTGTCTTTCAAGCGGAAATACACGCTATAGAAAGATGCGCTCAATTAATCCTGAACAAAGACTACCTCAAGCAGGACATCGCAATCTTCACCGACAGTCAAGCAGCCATAGCAGCACTGAGTTCACATGTCATCAGTTCTAAAATGGTAAGAGACTGTTTGGGCAAACTTAATGAGGTAGGAAAGAGAAATAAAGTCACAATATTGTGGGTACCTGGACATACAGGCGTGCAAGGTAACGAAGAAGCCAATATTCTGGCAAAAAAGGGATCTGGTTCTCAATTTGTAGGACCGGAACCTTTCTGCGGCATAGGAAAGAATACTTACCTATATGAGCTTACAAAAATGGAGGATCAACTCAGAGAAAGCCTCTGGGATGATCATCCAGGGTTGAGACACTCCAAGATGTTCCTTGGAACCCTCGACCTAAAAAAATCTAAAGCTCTAGTAAGTTTAACTAAAACTAAACTACGGATTGTAACAGGATTCCTTACAGGGCACTGTCACCTTCGAGAACACCGCAGGAAACTAAAACTAGAACAGACAGGTGAATGCAGATTCTGTGGGGAAGAGGAAGAGACCCCAGAACACCTAGTAACTGCATGCGAAACAGTTGCCGAAAGTCGTGCCATGCACCTCGGAAATCGTGTAATTCCAGAAGGAAATATCTCATTACTGGAACCGTCACAACTACTAGCCTTTATTAAAGCCATAGGATTGTACGAAGTAATTTGACTTGAGAATAACATCAAGCAGTAATTAGAAAGGGGCACACAATAGATCTTTTAGGTCGCAGTGAAACTTCACCCTTATTTTAATCTAATCTAATCTAATCTAAGTCAGATTAGATGGAATAAGCTTGTTTTCCCAACTAAATAATCCCAATTAAATAATCTTACTGGGCAAAATGGAATGGCAAGGACAACGAAAAACAAGTGATACATGGGTATCACGCTAGAGAAGAGCGTGAAGCCCAAAGTATCACGAAGAGAGAGCTATCGAATCCAAAAACCACTAGCGAGATAGGCCAAACCCATCTATTTTAATCGACCTACTCGTTATTATAGAGATTATAGTCATGCGCAGAAAAGATCTGTTTAATATCATCTAATTTCAATTTGTCTCGTTATGTAGCTCTAAATTTAGGAATGGCCAGAGGTTGTTTAGCGTCGTTCGCAAAAAGTTATAAAAACTAATAAACTACAGCAATCCAACCCCAGTTAAATTTTAGCTATTATATGTACGTCAAGTTAATTATTATACAGGGTGTAACATAAGTGATGACTTTAATTTTAAGGGGTGATTCCTTCTCATATTTTAAGTAAAAAAGTTCACATAAACATATGTCCGGAAATGCTTCGTTTTCGAGATACAGGGTGTTGAACTTTTTTTTTAAATCGATTTTTTATTAATATCTCATAAACGCATTTACCGAATTTGTTGAAATCTTTACATTTTGTTAGTCAGTTTATAAGGTATCTTTTGGAATTCTCACATCTGGTCTAGAAATGTCAGGGGCGTGCCCACGGGCTAAGTAGGATGATTTTTTTGTAAAAAAAATATTGCCCGGTACATTTTTTGTAAGTATGATATTTCTTTTAAATAAAGCATCTAAAAATGAAACTTTTTTGTCTCTTAAATTGTTTGCGTATAACATAGAATTTTTTGTTTCGTTTAGAAATAAATAATTAAAAATAATATTTCAGCACGTCTCGGGCCTCCATAAAAAAAATAAAATGCTTTAAAATTAACTGACAAATTACCAGCATGTTTATTATTTAACAACTAGGAAAAAACCTTAAATAAATTTTTTTGCAAAACGCATACTTGACCGAATACAAAAATTAATAAGATGCTATTTTTGATGTTTAAATTTTAATGCAATGGCGTCGCAAATGGTTACCTATTTAAAATTTATTTGTTGTTTGTGTACGCCACCATTTTTTTGTGCGAGATATTTGTACAAATTTAAGCAATTAAAAATACGATCGCTTAATTTTTGAGAAAAATAATAAAAACTTACTTTAGTTTTGAATATCATCAAAATTTTATTAAATCAAATGCTCGAAATGAGAACCACGACTGTCAATACAAGCACACAATCTTCTTCCCATCGACTGGCGCACACGTTCGAAAATTCCTGGTGTGTTGCGTATGACATTAGAAGAGTTTACAATCCGGTTTCTCAAATCGTTTTCATCCACAAGTACTGGCGTCGCATAATCAAGCGATTTCAGATATCCCCAAAAGAAATAGTCCAGAGGATTCAGGTCTGGAGATCGTGCTGGCCATAGCTGAGGTCCCCCCCGACCTATCCACTGCTGAGCAAAAGTATCATTTAGATAGTTTCGAGCGACAAGACTAAAATAAGCAGGTGCACCGTCGTGCATAAACCACATGGTATTTCTTGTTGCTAGTCGTACGTCTTCTAATAAATCTGGCAATATTTCTTCTAAAAATTGTCTGTAAGTATCACCATTCAACCTAGGAGGGAGAAAGTGCGATCCGATAAGATGATCACCGGTAATTCTGGCCCAAACATTCACGGAAAACTGCTGTTGAAATCCACCTTCTCCAATGGCATGGAGATTTTCAAAGTCCCAAAGATGGTTACTGTGGAAGTTTCTAATGGCTTTCTGTGAAAAACAGGCCTCATCTGTGAAAAGAATTTTAGCCGTAAAATTTGGATTCTGGGCAGTTTTTTGAAGAAACCACTGGCAAAACTCTAATCGTGCAGGAAAATCTGTTGGCAACAGTACTTGCACCAGCTGAATGTGGAATGGATAAAGTAAATTTGTGTGCAAAATCTTCCAAACACTTTCGTGGCTGATGTTAAACTGTATCGATAATCTTAGCGTGCTAGTTGACGGATCGTCTTCCACTGCTTGCAGAATTGCTTCCTCTAGTTGTGGCGTCATTATTACCCTCGGTCTACCAACGCGCTCAGCATGAGCATTGACAGATCCAGTCTCACACAGACGGGCATGGAGTCTTATGAAAGTTCTTTCTGCTGGAATTGGTCTATCGGGAAAGTGTTCATGATTAATTCGACGGGCTTCTGCACCATTTCCATCTGCAAGGCCATAAATGAAATGCATTTGAGCTAATTCGGCGTTATTCATAGTTATCTGCACAGTAAAACACATTTAACTAACAGTACCCAGTACCTGGTAAATGTTAATGTAAGACATAGGAATGTTCTTATCAGAGAAATTTTTATACATACCTGCATAAATATGTAGTATTCCCAATAAAATCAATTTTGAAGCATTTTAGGTTTTTTTTTATGGAGGCCCGAGACGTGCTAAAATAAGGTTTTTAAAATTTATTTCTAAACGAAGCAAGATACGAAAAAAAATTAAGACACAAAAAAGTTTCATTTTTAGATGCTTTATTTAAAAAAGATATCATACTTACAAAAAATGTCCGATATTTTTTACAATAAAATCATCCGACTTAGCCCTTGGGCACGCTTCTGAAATTTCTAAGCCAGATATGAGAATTCCAAAAGATACCTTATAAAGTGACTAACAAAATGTAAATATTTAAACAAATTCGATAAATGCGTTTATGAGATATTAATAAAAAATCGATTTAAAAAAAAAGTTTAACACCCTGTATCTCGAAAACGAAGCGTTTCCGGACATATGTTTATATGAACTTTTTTACTTAAAAAATGACAAGGAACCACCCCTTAAAATTAAAGTCATCACTTATGTTACACCCTGTATTTAACAATTATTGGAAGATTGAATTTAAAAAGACGAAAGTTTTCATGAAAGGTTTAAGTTTATATATCTTGCAAGTACGTGAATAAACCTATATTCTAATAGGTTTTACTATGGCTCTTTCATTTACCCCATGATCGTTTTTTTATGTTTTAATTGAAATAAGTTTGTGGACTTAATTCGAATTAAATTAATACCAAAACGAATCAGAAAGAGGCTCTTAAGTGTAGCAAGGGTATTAAAGATGAGGGGATTAATCACATAAAAATTACCGCAAGAGTTTGCCGACTATAAAATTTTCATATGGGTGTAAAATTTACTACTCAAAATTAATTTTCCAAAATGCTGTACTATACTGGATAACTGCAAAAATACCCTATAACCTAAAGTGCTAATATTCTGACGTATTCAACTGTTTCCTATCACTTTAGGTTAAAAAGAAGAATATCTTAATTTTCTTTTCTTAAAAATGATAAATTTCCGTGTACATAGTTACGTAAAAATAATTTTGATCTTAATTAAATCTCATATCCATTTCTCTTTTAACAATTATTCCTAAAGCCATAAACGGATAATTGCATCACTGTAAGTAATTATCCGTTTTTTTTAAATATTAATAACATACTTTCATAAAATTCCTCGGAAAGAGGTTAAGTTCCTCTAGTGCTCTGTCATGTATAACGGATGATATTTTGAATGGTCTGGATAAGGGCTTAGTAACTGTTTTAGTATTATTGGATGATTCAAAATTTTAATATGGCTTATGACCAAATTCGGTGATCAGTCTACAAATTCAATATGTTTTTATCGGATAGAAGTCAGCAGGTTATTTTAGATAGTTCTGTATCTAAGGCTCTTAGGATAATTTGTCCAGTTTAGCAGGGAAACATCCTTGGCCCTTTATTATATTCGATTCCTTCCCTTGTACAGATTTTGGAACTAAATAACATTATTTATTCAGATGTAAATAATCTTTTTAAAGTAGTAGTACCCGCCACACGTTGAAAATAAACACAAGAAAATCAATATCTTTAGTTTTTAGTGGCAAAAATATTAAGAACACTATTTTACAGTCTCTTGAGATTAAACCCAATAATAATCATGTACCAATAAAAAAATGAGCCAATGAGCCAAAAATTTAGGTTTAGCCATTTACAGTAATTTGGGATTTAAAGAACATGCGTATTCAAAACTAAAGATTGGTTGCGCTGAACTAAGACTCTATAGGCACTTTTTGAATAGAGATATTAAAGAATTACTCTGCAAATCATTAGTTCTATTGACTCTAAATTTCTGCGAATATACTATACTATGTAGTGTGTAGATGCATTTGATGTAAAAAGCGTACAAACATTACAAAATTCATGTCTAAGACTAATTTTTTGTATTTGTCCTGAAGAGCGCATTTGTCACAAATTAAAAAAACGTGTTAAATATGCACATTATTATTATTAAGTGGGTGTTGGGAAAAGACACTTTATCGCTATGCGTCCCCATTCTCATAACCCATCCCCATTAGCGGTGTGGAACTGTCAGCGGTCGCGTCGAAAGTCATCGAGTGCACTGTTGCCCGGTCTGGTGAAAATTCTTTGGTCCTATTGGTGAAAAACTTTTTGTAAAATGGCAATTTCTGGTGATTTTAAAAACTTTGAATATTTTCAACAATTTTTCAGTTACCAGATCTCCAATAATTACTACATTCCCGAACTAATACCACATTTTGCGGCTTCGCGTATTGTACCGCTATCGTGTATATTTGACCATTACTCCTGTCTGCGGAATTGTTGCAAGGTGCCAGCCATGTAGGCGTGTACGTTAACTAAACTGATACACTGCGATTGGTTGGATGGCCCCTAAACTATTGTCAAAGTTTACTGAATAAAATACTATATTTTATATACTGTATTTTATTCAGTAAACTTTGCTATTGTGGGATCTGAGATTTACGCGCGATTTATATACCGCAGAATTTTTCGTGCGCATGTTTTGGTTTCCGTCATTTCATTTTTATCCTATTAAAATTAGATATATACACTTCGATTGTACATTTTAAAATTCGTAAAATAAAAGGTAAGTAATTAATATGATAGATAACAGATTTACCTTTGTATGGCTTTTTTTAGATTACCAATTTTATTAAAATATTTAATATCATGAAACGGTCTTGAAACCTGTCGAAAAGCAAATAGATTCAAACACAGAAAAGCCTGGCACTAGTTCCTCATCAAATAATATGTCAGCATGTGCGTCTCCGCCGGTTCCATCTACTTCCGCTTTGGACTGATCTTCCGCTTTGGACCGATTTGAACATCTGATTCTAATTTATCAGACATCAATGATGCAGAAGAGACTCCACAGAAAAAAAAAATGCTATGCTCACAAATATAATTCAACTTGGGAGCAACATAATGATTTTAAGCATTGGATTCAGAAAAGTGACACACTGAAAAAAGCAAAATTCTCGTTGCTTTTTGATGAATTTACTGATAATTCCACAGAAAAAAATTTAGCAATGGCGGTACGCTTTAATAGTAAAGATTTGACAATTAAAGATGAATTTTTTGCGTTAATTCCCGTGACCGATGCAAGTGCCGAAGGTTTATATAATACTATTATATATTTTTTTAATAATTACGAAATACCGTACAAAACAAATATCGTTGGTTTTGCTGCAGACGGTGCTAATATGATGGGGCGAAAAAATTCTCTGAAAACATTTATCGATCATTTATCGAAAGACATTCCCCATATATTCATTATGAAATGTATTTGCCATTCCTTAGCACTATGTGCTTCTTATGCGTGTGAGAAGTTACCCAATGCATTAGAAAAGTTTGTTAGAAATACTTACTCTTATTTTCAGCATAGTTTTAAAAGGCAGTTAGAATTTAAAGAATTTTAAACCTTTCTGAACATAAAGCCCCATAAACTTTTACATCCAGCACAGACGAGATGGTTGTCCTTAAATGCAGCAATATTGAGAGTTCTTGAGCAATATGGAGCATTAAAGCTTTACTTTAGAAGTGAGGTATTTGAGGCATCATCCTTCGGTGCTACAGAAATTAATGATATGCTAAACGATCCCACCACTAAATTATACTTACAGTTCTTAGAATATGTTTTGCCAATTTTTAATGATTTAAACTTAGAGTTTCAATCAGAAAATCCTAAAATTTATTATTTATACTCAAAAATCAGTGCTGCCTATAAAATGTTACTGAAATATTATATAAGACCTGAATATTTAAAAAACACTGATATAATATAAATCCAATATCGTAATCCTTCGTACTCTCTCCCTCTCGAAAAATTGTATATGGGACCCAAAATAGCAGTAGCATTTGAGCAAAATATATTAACGGAGCAACAAAAAAAAATTTTCAGGTTTCAGAGTTTTTCGTAGAAGCAGCCCACCAGTTATTTACAAGGTTTCCTTTTAACACCAAGGAAATAGAAATATTAAAATTATTACGCTTCTTACAACCATCAAATATTTCTACTATTGAGAGCATTGGTTATGTAGCAAAAGAATTTCCACACGTAGTTTCTGATTTAAATACATTAGATCGGGAGTATAGGCTTTTAAAAAATTTTAGATTTTACCACAGATGCCGCAGATTTCTGGTAAACAGTGTGTCTAATAAAGAGAGGAGACGATTCTGAGATGTTTCCCGAATTGGTCAAGTTTGTTAAATCATTGCTTATTTTACCCCATAGCAATGCATGTGTAGAAAGAGTTTTTAGTTGTATAAACCTAAATAAAACTGAACTTAGGAATAAACTGGGGGAAACAACATTAACTGGCATATTGCACACTAAAAGACTGATTAAGCCAAACAGTTGCTACAACTTTGATGTATTGAATAAAATGTTATCACTACACAAAAATTAAATGTATAAATAAAATAAATTAATTTAGTTAGTTCTGTAAACTTAAATAGACAATTTTTTTGTAATCAAGAATCTTTTTGTAAACTATATTTTAGTTATATTTAGCTTATTATTTCTGACAATACTTTCCAGAAATATTCATCACATTCGAAAATAAAAATTTGTTTTGTTCAAAAATATCGAACTTTTTTCATAATTTCTTGCGTAAACAAAAGGAGTTCAAAATCACACAGGTATATTATAATATATTAGGTTATGTGCTAATAAAATTAAAATTTTACTGCCTTCGTCATCTAGTCCGCGTTTATGTTATTGTAAAATACAATTCATTTTTTATTGGTTATTCAAATTTATACGTAGTAAAGGTGCACAAAAATGGTGCATAAAATGTGATGCACATTTAGTAATGAATGTAATAAATAAAATAAAGAAGGTACCAGTTACCTCTTGTCCAAGGACTGCCAAAACACTAAATATCGGTCAATAACATACTTCCCACACTCTATAAACTAATAACATCTTGAATTACAGAACGTATTTAGGGACATTACGACCAAAATAGCATCATAGCGGCTCAACAGACAGGATGTACCAGAGGTGCCATGGGATGTAAAGAACAACTAATTATCGACTTCGTAGTTTGCAATCAGGCATTTAACAACAAGAGAAACCTTTTAACACAAAATTTACACATAATTTTCTTTTTAGAATTCACTATGGCATCTTGGCGAACATCAATAAAACCCTTAGGTGCCTAACGGTAACTGCATTGGAACTAATATGATTCCTATTCGTAGGGAATTCTTTAAGTCCACTTTGGTTCTGCCTTGCTATGAACCCACTCTCTAGCCAACTCAATTCTCTTACTCTTTTGGTATTATAGGATGGGCTAAAACGGGCATCGAAAATTTGCAAAAAAAAAAACGCTAGAACATTCATAATGAAAGCCAACAAGCATCATCCGCGCAGTGCTGTAGAACGAACTACGCTACTTCGACATAATATGGAAGGAAGAGAGATGGCCGACATAGAGAAGCAGCTGATTCAGCAAATTAGTAACTTGCGTTCCTTTTTCTTAAGAAAGGCTGAAACATCACACATTAATTGTGCCGTATGTGAAGCAGATGACTCAACACCACTTAAAAACTACAGGAGCTTGAGCTGCCCACGCACTATGGCACTGAGCAAGAATAAAATGCAAACGTGGATGGGAAAACCACTACATGGAAGGCATGTTCACGAGGTTCAACAAGAGTATGTCGACATAGCGGCGTCAAACTACTGGTTGACTTCGAGAAAGCTTTTTCCCGAAACTAAAGGATCTTTTCTGGCTATCAAAGATCAAGTAATACCAACAAGAAATTATTTAAAGTTTGTCGTAGGTGACCCGACGGTAAAAAGTGACAGATATAGAGAGGAGTTTCTTCAGCATGTCACCGGTGGATATTAAACTTTTGCACCAAGGGAATATAAAGAACGACATGATCTAGTTGCAAAGATACTGCATCAAGAGCTTGCAGAAAAACTGAAGCTCTTATCAGCAGCCAAGGTACCATATTATAACTATAAGCCGGAACCAGTTCTTGAAAATGAGCAACACAAATTTTATTGGTATCGCACTGTACTTACAGACCAACGAGTAAGTAACAATAGGCCTGACCTAATATTAATTGATAAAATTTCTTGGAAGAAAACCCTTATTGATGTAGCTATTCCTAATAATAACACCCTAAGAGCGAAACACAATGACAAGATTGTTAAGTACAGGGATCTAGAACACCAGATACAAAGACAATGACAAATGGGAGAACTGCGAACAGTTCCAATTATTGTGTGAACAACAGAAATAATATCAAAGAGCCTGATCGAAAACATGAAACTGCTCAAGCTTAAGAAAATCATCTGAAAGCTGATGCAGAAGTCGACGCTATTGTCTACATCGCGAATCGTCCGAAAATTCATTGGAAATGCAGATAACATCAACTTATTTAAAAAACATATCATGTTTGAGTCCGATAACATAAAAAGGACTCCATCAGAGCTTCATCCTTCCAATATCTGAAATATCTGGGATAAGTGAATGATCCTCTTTTCCCCAGGAGGCAGTGCGATTGCCGTTTGTATATGTTAATTATATTAATAATAATAATAATAATAATAGTACATTCATTACATATTATATTCCGGCATGCCCTGGATTGGGGGAAAGTATCACAGAAAGCCAAGGTGTAAACAAATGGTTTAAGATCTTTGAGGATCCTTTACTTGGTAAGGGTTCTTCGTAAGATATTTAATTTGGTACAATAACTTAATATAATAACTCATTTAACAATAAACATAAAGCTAACTTTCTCTCATACGGAATAGATATTTTAATTGGTTTAGGAACTAGAATACATCATCAAGTTTCGTTTTGTTTACGCTGGAACAACTAGATTTTATATAGCCACTAAAATTCTTTAGTTTTAGGAAAAAGCTACCTCAAAGTTCAACCAGTAACCCGACGCTGCAGTATCGACGTACTCCTGTCGAATCTTGACATGCTTCCCATGTAGTGGTTTCCCTATCCAACTTTCTATCTTATCCTGCTCGGTACTGTGATAAGTTTGAACGTAGAGCTTCCGAAATTCAAGTGATGTTAAGTTCGTCTTTCAGTCATTCTAAAAAAGGATAATCGCTTGAAGTTTAGAAAGTTAATTGTTTGCTATAATTTCCATTCCTCTTCCCACCGCGGCGTTGTGGTTAGCTCAATCGCACTTCAGGGGTGATCTTTTTTAGTTTTTGTTAATAGTGTTATGACTTTCCTTTATAAGTTATTAATGTCGGTCTTAGTCCATCGTAAGGGTGGTAAATATGGCCCTAAAAAGTTCTACTAGGATTCAATTTTAGAAGACATCTCGTTCTTTAAATAAACCTGCATGTTAATTCCTTACGTATAATTTGATAATCTATTATTTCAGTTCGTTTTATGCCTAAATATATATAGGTTGTTTCTGACTTTCTGCGTCCATTGCTTCGATGTCCTGAACTCTATACGGGGAAAAAAAATCTGGCAAAAATTGCCTAGTTACAACTTACCCCCACCTATATTAAGAATGCAGCATTTATCTAATCCAAATATCATTCCAATATCACCAGAAAACTCTTTTACTATTTTTATAATTTAGTGTTATTAATTTTAGGTAGCCGTTAATGACTTAAGATCATCAATAGAAAGTAGATGATTAGACGTGCCTCGTTCTCTATTATTGGTGTTTATATTAAATCCATACCCGGCTGAAATAAGTCTGCTTGAAAGTGGATTCATGTTGAGGCAAACAACAATGCGCTAAGGGAATTCTCCTAAGATATTCTTCTTATTGGAATATGACTACCAGAATGGAGCTGGAGGTTAATCGATGTCCGCCAAGTTTACTTTGTCACTAAAAAAATAATGTACAACATCTATTCCGTACAGTTTAGATATAGCTATAAACCATTGATGTAGCACCGCATTAAAGGCATTTCGGTAATTGATGTATAGAACGGAAAAGTTTTTTTGTTGTGTACTGATTGCAGAGAACAGAGTTGATAATCAGTTGCTCTTTGCAGCCAATGGCGTCCCTTCTGCTGAACCGCTATTATGTAGCTTGGTAATTGGCCAATATTTTGATAGATTTTAAGTGTTATAGATACCTTTTGATCATAGGTGGTACATCATTTTGGACACTCATTTATACATACAAGGATATCATTTAGTAAAACAGTTAGTTGGGAGTATGTTGACCGAAGTTTTTAATCCAATAGTTTAAGATGTAGACCTGGTGCCTTTCAGTTATGTAGTTACTGTCAGAAACTTTTTGAACCACAAACGGTTCGCCCTCTATTTGGTTATACGTTGTTGCTTATCACCTATCTATCTTGCATTGAAGTTACACTCACCTGGTGCACATTGCAGTGTAGATGATTAGGTGTAGCTATTCGAATGTTTGAGAAGTAAGAATATAGTCGTCAGGTAAAATAATTTTAGTAATTTATATAAGTATTGATATAATGCAAAAGGACTTTACTTTAGAGAGTGCCAGTTTTACTGAGGGATTTATGCCGTCAAATTTCATTGCTCTTCTAAATTCTGTAGGAACTTTTAAACTTAGTTATTCATTGTTGTCAATACGAACTTCAACTCGCAATTCTTGAACTTCTGCCATTTATTATTTCTATACGATTGCATTTTCCTGGAGTATCTGCAGGTTCTTATTATTTTGTAGGTTACCCTGCGATCTATTTTAGGTTTGCGCGTTGATAGAATTAGTTCGGGTCTCCGGGATGAACTTGTTCCTAAAAATAACTTGGTACTGATCAGCGATTCTGTGCGGTCACATGTAACACTGAACCTTATCTGAGTTAAATGTAAATCTCTGGAAACTTCTTGAACACAATGTATTGCCTGTAGCGAATTGTCGGTCACCTTATATTTGTTACCTTAAAAAAGGGGGCGTAGTCAGCCGCCATATTAGACTTCCAACTTTTAAAATTTTCCGACAGATGACGCAAGTAACATGTTATTTATAAATCGTTAGTTTCGTAAAAGTCCACCGTTGGCTGTAGCCTCACTGTAAGCTGTGGGAAGAGGGGAGGCGGCGGCGGGTGACCAGACGGAAATAAAATTCTGGGAACTATATTTATTTCATTATTTGCCTTTATTTTTGGTTTGTACAGAACCGTGTTGTTTTGAAGGGTATAAATAGACTATAAGCTGTTTGAAAAATTAAAATATTTTTTTTTTGGTATTAGTAGTCAATAAGAAAAATATTTGAATATTGATTTGTTGAACCCAAAAATTGTGAAAGGTTTATATGTTCTATACAGGGTGGAATCAGGACAGATATGATTAAATTGCGAATACTTTCTAAAATTAGGAATATTTTGGTGTTTTCCATTCATAAAAGGAGTACACATGTATTTGTCTTTGCTCATCTTATGTTAAGCTTATTTTTGGTGACAGAAATCAGGAAATCAGTACAACAGCAATAACAATTTTATTTAATAAAAGTAATATATTTTTTACTATTTTTATTTAACACAATTGAGCCAAAAACGTTTATCTTTTTTATATGTTTTTTTCATTCGCTTTTTTCTGATATTATTTAAAGCCGTAGAACAAAATAATTAAACACACAATAAATTACACACCTATTCATGGGGATTATTTGACCCTACGAAGTTTCATTTATTTTCCGACTTATCAGTATAATAAAATAACAAAACCTTGTTATAGTTTTATTTGAATGGCTGTTATTTTATTGGAGTCGCTGCGATAATTTTACTACAAAATGTTGAAGAAAATATTCGTATAGTGCTGTGATTTTAAGACTCAAAAGTTAGAGGTTCAGTTAGGTCATATCAAAGTTGCGTCATTTGATGCTTATCAAAATAAAATTTAAAGATTTTAATTTAATTTTCGAATATTTACGGAAAAATTCATAATTTTTTTAAATACTTTACTTTCTACAGGTTTAAAAAAAAAGATTTTAAAATACTACGCCTTTTAAAAGAAAGTCACACTTTTTCATGGTCCCTTTTTTTAACCTACATGATCCTAATCGTGCTTAGCTTCGTAGGTACCTTTTCTACATAATTTAATTTGAGATCGCTTCAACAGTAATACAAAAAAAAAATTCTCGAATATTACAAATAAGCACCTAATAATAAACTAGTAAATTTATCGTGTTGCAAAAAATATACCATATCATATAAAAAACAATGCGGTCTTTTTGCAAGCCATTGCTTTTTTTATAAATGTACCTATGACATGGTCTGCATGCAATTAAACAATGTTATAATTTGTCATATAGCTTTGGCCATTGGCTATTTACCTTTTCCAAGGAAATTGTCTTAATTTATTTTTAAAATAAAGCACAAAAGACTTCTCTGATAAAAAAAATTAACGAGTTTTAATATCTTTTCAAGAAGCAATGAATCGTTTAATAAAGAGAAATCGTTTTTTAATTATTCTTTTTTTCCTTTTTTTTTAATTAATGCATACAATTAAAAAAAACATGCGTTAAAAGAGAATTCAATTACCTTTAAAATAAGGTATCACATTTAAGATTTTAGAAAATAATTCTGAAAAAAAATAATGACTCTCCGACATATATATATATATATATATATATATATATATATATATATGTATATATATTTATTTATTTATTCATATATAATATAATATATATATACATATATATATATATATATATATATATATATATATATTTATTTATTTATCATATGTATATATGATTTTTTTTAAAAATATATAAAATATATAAAAACCTTACCATTGAAAAATTCATAATCGGAATTAAACCATAAATCACAACGAAAAATTAGAAATTACTTGTGGAAATTTAAAACTGAAATATTTTTATCAATTCTCATCTTTTCAGGGTTTATTGAAATATATATATATATATATATATATATATATGTATATATATTTATTTATTTATCATATATATATATATATATATATATTTATTTATTTATCATATGTATATATGATTTTTTTTATATAAAAACCTTACCATTGAAAAATTCATAATCGGAATTAAACCATAAATCACAACGAAAAATTAGAAATTACTTGTGGAAATTTAAAACTGAAATATTTTTATCAATTCTCAATCTTTTCAGGGTTTATTTTAAATCCAACATCGTTTTACTCCAAAAAAAATTAAAATTGTTTTTTCTTATAATTAATTTTTTTTTAACTTTTTTTTCTATATAAGACTTTTTTGTAAAGCTTAAATTGATTTCAAACAAATAAAGAATAGAAGTTGGCTTCCTAGTTAATAAAACATTTATTTATTGGTAATTTTTTATTAAAAGTTTTAATTTTGTTTATGATGACTGAAAAAAACAGCTTCTGACAATGAATTTTAAGTCTTCATTCTGCTTTTTAGAAATCATTAAAATTAAAAATAAATAAGTCATCATTGCATAAAAGGTACTCTATAAGAGTATCACAAATAATAAGAAAATATAGAGGAATTTCCTTGTTACTGACTAAATTAATTTCTTTCTGTGTTCTTCTGTCCATTTAAGATATTTTTAAATGATTAAAAAAAAGGAATTGTTCCTATAAGGGTATCATTTGAAAAAAATAATTAAATTCCAAAAATACAGCTGTTACAATTAAATATATGTATGTTTAAAAATGGGCATTTAGATAAGAAATCTCCATACCTAATATCATTTGTTTGGCTAAAGCAATGTAGGTATTAATAAGTGTTGCCTTTATTCCTTTCATATCTTTTAATGTCGTAATAACTAATGTGCGCATACACATATTTTATACAAGTATTTCAAATGTAATATAAGAAAAATTGAGGGAAACTATTATTACTAAAATTATGAAAAAACCACATTTTGACAAATAACATTTATTTATTTATTTAATATTTATTTATTTATTTAATATTTAAACAGAAATATAAAGTAATTTACATCGAATTTTAACAAAATAGAAAAGCTATATAAAAATTAGTACCTAGGTATGCAGTACCTGTATGCGCTTGAAAAATAATCCTTCGAATGTTAATTTCATGCTAATACAGTATATTTTGAGAACCAAAAGGTTAAAACAAGGCAAGACCAAAGTAAAACTAATTTTAAAATTTTAATTATAAAAGAGAATAATTGGCCAATATATAGAGGTGCATGTCCACAGTGTAATTAAAAGTACCTTAATTGTAATGGCACTAAATTTTTAAATTTTTAAAAAATATTTGGCAATTACTAGCTTTACCGATAACTATTTATAATCTTTTGATATAGTGTTTTTGTTCTTTGGCTACTCGAGCTTAGTTTCTAATCTTAATGAGAAAAGGAATATGAATCTCAAAAAAAATTATATTTGATTATCAAAAATATGAACTAAGCTATTTAAAAGTTCTAATTTATGTGTCTAACTAATTTGATAGTTACATTTTTTTGTTT